>NC_138900.1:61764630-64164630 GCF_965194825.1 Balaenoptera physalus
GTAGGACTTACTGCAGGGTGGAAATGATCACCATGGAGAGCATTAATTGGGTGTTTACACTGAATACATTTCAGATATTCTCTCATCTAGTTCTCATTTGAGAATGGAGGTAGGAAACTTCACCCCTACTTCATAGGTAAGGGAATTAAGGATCAGAGAAGTTAAGTTCCTAGTTCATTGTCACACAGCTAACAAAAGGTAGAGCTAGAATTGAAATCCAGGTTGGACTACACTGCCTGCCAGGAGAGGCAGAGAAAGAGAGATGAAGAGGGAAAAGAGAGAGGAAAGGGAGAAAAGGAGGAGGAAATGGTAAGGACCACAGTCAAATCGAGTCTTTCTCACTGTGCATTGATATCCTACTGTAACCACTGCTTCCAAGGTATTGGATTCATTGTATGTAATCAGCGCTCCATGCCCCTCTTCTCCCTTCCTCTACCAGGAGCCCTGGGGATAATAAGATGCGGTCTCCCGTCTCAAGCAGTGCCCCTGAGGTCTTTTGGCAGACATGGGGCATGTGACTGGCTGGGTTTGGTGTCCATAGTAACCATCCCTGTGGCCTCCATCTGAGCATCCAGGATGGAAAAGGCAGCATTATCGCTTGGAGAAGGCCAGCTGAAAGGAGCAACGTCAGCTACTAAGGGAGGTGTAGCCAAGTTCACCTGGTAGAGGCAAAAGGGGAGGAGCTGGTGAACAGAGGGGGCATGAAAGTAACCAGAAAAAAACCCAGCTTGACATGAGGGAAGCAGAGGTCCAGATATCTTGCTCATTGCAAACCTCCCTTTGTCCCATTTCCTTTCTAGAATGTGCAGGTTTTCTATTTTCCAACCCCATGGAGGTTTGCGGAGAGTAGATAAACTGACAATGCTCTGTGATTTCACCCCAAAGAAAATAATAAAGAAAGATATAGTGAGATAAATAGTTATAAAATACTAATATGATACATTTTTAATGGCTGGTCATGCTGACTGTCCAGTGGTTCTACAGCATTGTTTTAGGGTAGAACAGAAAAAAAAAAAAGAAGAAAAAAAATCAAGTGTTAAGTGCTGATTTCCAAAATAGGCACTTTTTGGGGATGAGAGTCATGAAGCCCAAGGCTTCCATTTGCATGATTTGGATGTTGAGAGAATAAAGTTTTTATACAACCTGCTGTCCAAGGTTTGGAGGACTGAGGATTGTGTGTTTCACTCTAAGCCAGTGGTTCTCAGAGTGTGGTCCCTGGACCTGCAGCATCAGCATCACCTGAGAACAGTTGACCTAAAATAATAAAACAGTTATTATTTTACCAGCAAAATGAGTTTATTCGAAACAGCAAAGAATTGCAACTTGGGACAGGCAATCTATGGCAAACCACAGGCAAGTCTAGAGAACAGAGAGGTCTTTTCTTTTATAGAGGAGAAGGGGGAGTTGGGAGGAGCTGTTATAAACAAAGAGTCCATTGGAGGAAACTGGGAGTTCGAAGTGTAGTGGCTTTTCATTGGCTGAGCTGTGACAGTCTCTCATTGGCTGGTACGTTGCCCAGCAAGGAGTTCTTCCTCCTGCTGGGTAGTAAAGTAGTAACCTTCTTCCTATTGGAGATGCAAAGTACCTCTCTTTCTGATGGGTCTGCAATTCCTCTAGTGGTCGGGCATGAGGGCACCCCCTTCTGGCCTCCTGACTCCATTTAAAATGAGGTTTCTCTTTATTAATTTCCAGAGAACCTATTAGAAATGCAGGTTCTCAGGAGCCAACCCAATGGTACTTTAGGTTCCTATGGTTGCTGTAACAAATCACAAAAAAACTTAGCAGCTTAAGACAACAGACATTTATTATTTTACACTTCTGGAGGTCAGAATTCTGAAACGGGTCATACAAGGGTAAAGTTGTCAGCAGAGCTGTGTTCCTTCTGGAGGCTCTAGGAGAGAATTCATTTCCTGCCTTTTCCAGCTTCCAAAAGTCTTCTGTATTTCTTTGCTTGTGGCTGCATCACTCTGACCTCTGCCTCCTTCATCTCATCTCCTTTGACTCTTACCCTCCTGACTCACTCTTTTAAGGAACTTGTGATGACATTGGACCCACACAGATAATCCAGGATCATCTCCCATCTCAAGGTCCTTAACTTAATCATGTCTGCAAAGTCCCTTTTGCCATGTGAGGGTCACATATTCACAGGCTCCAGGAATTCTTGTGCCATTATCATTAGCCATACATCAGACCATTATTCTACCAACCATACCTACTAAGTCAGAAATTCTGGGGGTGGGCCCAGCAACTTGTGTTGTAATGAGCCCTCCAGGAGATGCACACCCGAGTTTGAGAATCACTGCTCTAAGCCATAGAGTAAGCAGGCTGCGGGATTTGTGGTCAGGTCACAGAAGGAGAGGGAATCTCTTTGAGGACAGTGGGAGAGAGCTGGAGACATCAAAGAGGGTCTACTTTCTGTTCCGTAGCCTCCCAGGGGTTGAAATCACTGTGAGGCATGGGGAGAAGGTGCTGAATACAGACCCAGGTGGGTCTGAGAATCCTGGATCAGAGAAGCTTCTAGCTGGTTTCCCATAGGAGTGCTTCCACACTACCTTGGGGTTACCTCAGAGGGCAAGAAACCACAGTGTGGCCTATCTGGTTGGAGAAAGACTGACCACCTCTCACCAGCACTCCGGCCATGACTCCCCTGGGTTTGGGTGGGAGTCGGGGGTCTGGAATAGGTGCTGAGTCTCCTGGAGAGAGTAGTGAAGGGCTCCAGAATGAAGACCCAGCACACCTGTGGGGTGGTTCAGGGGAATACTGTAGCAGAGGCCACTTGAGCTAGGGGCTAAAGCGAGGATAAGAACTCCAACCAGAGGCCAGTGAAGATGAAACAACGCTGCTTCCCTGGTGCCAGGAAAATACACCTGCTCCTACGAACCCAGATTCTTAGGATTAGGGCAAGGAAAAGAAGAAGAGATGGCAGGGGAGGGGATCTTGAATTCCACTGCATATTCACCTGGAAGACCCTGTTTTAAACCAGAAGAGACTAAGTTACCTGAAAGTATTAATAAGCATTAAAATATATTTCAGTTTTAGCACAATACCTATAGGTTCTCAGAAAACAAGAGACAAGTATTACATATGAAATCCAGGCCCTGACCATGTCTGCACAGTAAATGATGTCCCTGGTTTACTGTAAGAAACCAGTAAGAGCTAATGGCAGAGGGAAGCCCCCAATATATCCACAATTCGTCGTATTCTTGGCGGAAGGCATGATGAACAGGTAATTCAACAACAGGACTCCTGGCAAAAAGTATTTTATCTTCCCCAGTCCTGCTTTCTGCTCAAGGGCAGGATACAAGGTACATTTAATACCTGGCCACACAGCATCACATGCAAATTCCATGCAAACCTTCACCCACTCCCCTTTATCTCTTCCCTTTCTGTATTTTCCCAATGCTGGCAGAGGCAAGTGGGCCATCCTCACAACCCAGGATAAGAGGAAGGAATTAGAAAAAAGCATCCAGGGAAAATATGATTTCTTTTATTGCATAGGGAGCTGATAAAGGCCTACAAATAAACTTTACTATACTATTGAATGGAACATTAAATTTCATCAGTTTCATTATACTGGTGATAAAGACCATGTTTTGCAATGCCATTCTGGATGGTGTAATTCTGAGGAAGAGTAATTCCATGCAAACAGCTCTGACGAGGTGCTGGTATCTCCTGCCCAGTAAAATTTCCCAGGCCAACTCACACAGAGTCGTCCACTCAGGGACCTAGGACCCCTGAACACCTGCTCTGGAGTGGCTCCAAATAACGTTTCTCTACTGATTTATCTTATAAGCCAATATTTCCCTCTGGGATCTCAGGTGTAGTGGTGTCCATGGCAGGACCAGGTGGGTGTTTCAGAGTCTCAGCTTAATACCCAACTCAGAATTCCACAGCAAGAAATAAGAAGCAAAAGGAAGGGAGAGAGTTTGGGAACTAATGTAAAGGTTGAAGATATGTTTGTAGTCTGAAGTTGCTTACCCTTGCCTGCCCAGCATTCCTTTGGGGGAGGATTTTAGTGAGACTGTCATTCAATGGACTCTACATCCCCATCATAGGGGTGGGCATGTGACCCAGGCTGGCCAATCAACTCATACCCTTGGCTCCAATGACTTGTTCGGGGCAAGGGGGCACATGACCCAGGAAGAACCAGTCACGGCTCCCGATGGTGGGAGGATTGCTAATGGGCTCTGGGAGAAAAAGGGTATCCTTTTCCACTGTAATGTCCATGTTAAACTGAAGCCTCTAGAGCTCACAAAGAGGAAAGCCTGGTAGAGAATGAAGCCAGGATAGAGGAAAGTGGGCCAGAATGATGAGGAAAAACCAAAGTTTGATGACATAGTTTGAGTCCCTTGATGTAGCTATACCTGCTGATCTACTGTTTGGACTGATTTCCAAATTGTGTGAGCAGATACATTTCCTTTAAACTATTTTGAGTTGGGTTTCTATCTTTTGCAACAGAATTAATTTCTGACAAATATACACTCTAGGGAAGGATTCAGTGAAGAATGAGAAGTAAAATAATGCTTGATGGAGAAAATAGGCAATGCCACAATATCCTAGGAGAGGAAGAAAGACGAGACTAAAGAAAAAAATAAAGGAGGTTAGGGTGGGTGATATTACTGTTTAGTGGCCCTCTTCCATAGAAAAGCAATTTTTCTGTTAAAATTTCCTTTGGGGTTTTATCCCCAAAGTCTGCGAGCATGGTCCCTCTGGAAAAATTGACACAAAATCCTTGCTGAGGCCCATGGTGGAAATCAAAGATTTCAGCTGATCACTGGCAATTCTAGACTATTGAAATCACACTTGGCTAGAAGAACAGTGGTAGGTACAGTGCGTCTAGTGTGGTAAGACACCCTGTCCTGGATCATCACAAAACTTATTTACCATATTGCAAAACATGAAGATGACGAAAGTGAGAATCCCAGCTTACCATGGGAAGCAGGAAGATCAACAAAGAAACTCAAAACTTTTGTTCTCAATTATTTGTTCTTCTCAGGTTATTCCATCCACGTGAGAGTGTTCTGGCCACCAGGTAATTGCCCTGGGAATTTTACCAGAGAGATAATTTTGTTTAGCTCTACTTTCTGTTCTTCCTCCTATTTTGATAATAGGTAATGATTCACCACTGGATATCATGTAACCTCTTTTTTTGACTTTGTCCTGTGCTCTCTCTCCTAACTATCCAAGATGAACTAATTCCATATAGAGAAGGTCTTAACTGGAAACATGCTATTTTTTAGACTGGGTATGATTTTTAGGTAAGACAAATGTTTGTGCAAGACATTTTCATTGATGAACACAAAAGTTACATTTTCATCTTGAATATTCATGGTATTCAAGCAAACTGGGACTGGAAAAAATCCTAAAAGGGCTACTGATATTAATACATGTCATTGCTATTGCAATGGCTGGAATTTTTTGGCAGGAGTGGGGGTAAGGGGGACGTTGTGTGGTTCAGCATCCACTTACCTTCCTATTTGGAAGTCATTCTCCAGGTGTGAGATCTTGGTGGAAAGCAATGCTTTTCCTCCAACTATGGAAGCCAGAGATCTAAATCCTGCCTCTCCCCGAATCTTAACCTTTAGGACTTGGGCATCGTGAGCAAATGTATGACCTTCCTAGGATATGGAATGTCGATTGAGGGATATGAGGAGTGATGATGGCAGTCTCCCACAAATGACAGTTGTTGCGTTTCCTGTTTCTTGACCCTTTGGAGGCACTTGGTCCCATCAATTCTATTTTTCAAGCCTAGTCTTCCAGACTTGCCTTGATTAAGTGAATCTCATATATATATATAAACAACTCCCATTTTTGTTCAAAGAGTCAGAACTCAGTTTCCATTGCTTACAGCCACAAGTATTTTAATTATCTCCTCCTCTTCCTCCTCCTCATCGCCACAGTGTTTTCAAAGGCCCACTCCCAAAACACAGTCCCATATTTTCATGGGTCCTCAGGGTGAATGGCTCCAAGAAGGATGCACCCTCTACAAAGAGGGACAGAGTGTGCATTTCTCCTTGTGTACCATCCCAAAAGCCCGCTCCTCCTCTCACTCTGTCTAGGACTCTGCCTCACCTGCAGGGACGCAGTAGCATGGGGACCCAGGCAGGCCCTGGATTCCCATCTCTTCTTTTTTGGTTTCTACTGAGAAACAACTTCATAATCCCAAGTCATTAGGTGGCCTCCCCTCGACGGAAGGCTTCAGGCTATAATGTAAGGGGTGAGACTAAGATTTGACCTGGGCATGTTGGGAGAGGAAAGGGAGACTGGTGTTTGAGGGAACACTTTTCCAGGGAAGCTTATAAGAAGAACTGGGGAGACTCTACTAGTCTCTCCCATTTTAAGGTCAAAGGAGAGCTCTCTCCTCCTCCTGCACAGTGATTCGTTTTGTTTTGTGTTTTGAATTCTGGTTAATATTGCTCCAAACATGTCACACTCTTGGTAGCAAAGCAGCATGGTGGTATAATATGGGTATTTTGGAATTATTTTTAGAGAGTGTTATGAACTGAATGCATGCCCTCCAAATTCATATGTTGAAAACCTACCCCACAATGTGACGGTATTAGGAGTGGAACTTTTGGGAGGTAATTAGTTCATGAGGGTAGAGCCCTCATGATGGGATTAGTGCCCTTAGAGGAAGAGAAAGGAGAGAGCTTGCTTTTCTCTCTCTCTGCCACAAGATGGCCATCTGAAAACCAGGAAGTGGGTCTTCTCCAGACACCATATCTGCTGGCACATTGATCTTGGACTTGCCACACTCCAGAACTGTGAGAAATAAATGTTTGTTGTTGAAGCCATTTCATGCATGGTGATTTGTTATTATAACAGTCAGAACTGACTAAGATGCGTAGACTTGGTTTCAAATCTTGGGTCTGTTGTTCAGCAGCTGGGTGACCTTAAGCAAGCTGTTTAACTTCTCTGCATCTTAGGGATTTTCTTCTTTTTCCTCTAATGCAGGTGATAATGCTGATTTCATACAGTTACCATGATAATAGGATGATAATGCAAAGGGTTTAGCTGGTGCCTAGCAGTTAATAAGGGCCCCCAAACATAGGATAATAGTAGTTGGTTTTTTCTTCTTTGTATCTGAGCACATTTGCTGTGGAGATGAGGTTACCTTGGTGTGTCCTTTCTAGGTTGAGGCTGGATGGTGGGACGGCTGATGATTGATTGGCTAATGCTTCTTCCTCCCACAAGAGTACAAGGTAGTCTTTCATGGACAAACAATGAAGTTCACACCTCGTGTTCTTCCTGATAAGAATCTTTACTGCCTTTATTTATTTATTTATTTATTTGTTAAGCTAACAATCATTTCTGTCTTCCTATGTGCCAGGAACTCTGCTGAGCAATTTACTTGAATTAACCAATTCGATCCTTACAGCAACCCCATGACGCAGGTACTGTTATCATCTCCCTTTTTAGATAAGAAATCAGGCTTAGAAGGTTAATTTGCCCAAAGTCACACAGCTAGTATGTAGTAGAACTGAGTTCTTTAAAGATTGTGGTAAAATATACATACCATACGAATTTATCATTTTAACCACTTATAAGTATGTAATGCAGTGGTGTAAAAAGTACATTCACAATGCTATACAACCATAACCACTATCCATCTCTGGAACGTTTTCATCATCCCAAGAGTTGAGCTTTTTAAGTTGAACTTGTGCAACTTCTAATTTGTGAAAGGAGCCTGTTGTGAAGTGGTTATAGCATAAATTCTTCCAGGGTTCAAATCTCAGTTCTGCCACTGATGAGCTATGAGATCTTGGGGGGAAGTTACTTGATTTTTCTAGTGCTCCAGTACCTTCCTCTGTAAATGGAGAGGATGATAATTAATGGTGCCTATCTTATAGAGTGGTTATAATATTAAATGACTTAAGTTATATTAAGTACTTAGAATTTACCTGGTAAATATTATGCATACAATAAGCATTAGTTATTATTACTCCATATTGCTAATTATAGGGTGCTGTGGTACTGATGGGAGGGAAGCTGGAACATGAGAGCATTAGGAAAGATGTTGTGATGTGGAGAAGGCTTTGGACCAAATGAAGTTTTATTCAAGCTCACTTCTTTGAGCTGGGCTTGAGGTGACACATCATTTCCTTGCATAAGGTTGATAGGGTCTCATTAGGTCTCCAAAATCTCCTCTAATATTGAAAGGCAACATGATCTCTCTCATCACTAGATAACTGGGTGACCCAAACAGGCAACTGAATACACATATGTGTGTCTCTACATACAGAGCTGGGTCCCTGGCAGATGGAGAGCCTGGGATGAACTGCAGAACAGAAGCCTGTGTAGGCAACATCCTCAAAGCCCTCTCTTCCTCTGGACTCCAGGCCACAAACAAAAAGCTCACAACTTCCATGCCACCTCCCTCTTCCTTCCATACTGTCAAGGAATAAGTTTCAGAAAATATTAAAATCTCAAACAAATGCAGAGTGAGCATGCACCAAAGTTTTATTTAACTCATAATGAGAGAACCAGTGGGATGGCAGAGCTGGCTTCAGAGAGGATATGAGAACTGATATATAAAATATAGCGCTCTTAAAATAATAGAAGGATGCTAGAATTAGATTGCTAAATGCAATACAAAACTGCAAGACTGGTTAAGGTTCTACAAACAATATGTTCATACTGTTTGGGTCTATATTCTCTGCTGATCAGAAATCATCTGCATCTCTACTGCATAAAAATATTGTAATTTGCACCCTCCAAGTTTTTTCCAAGTTACTATCTACCCTTGCAGAGCTGGGTCCCTGGTCAATACGTAAGTTCACATTTCCTTGGAGGGTCAGGTGGTTCTTAGAGGGCTTTTAGACAATGCTCTGGCCTGATACTAGAAAGATCACAGATGTCGTTGTGCCTTATTTCCAAGTTTTGGGTGACTTTTTCATAATAATAACCAAGGTAGGGATTGATGAGCAATCAGAAATTCTTTTCCACCAAGCCTTAGATAAGGCCTCAGTTGGCTTCTCCAGAACTGTGCTCCATGTGGCCACTACCAGTTGATGGGAACTAGTGCAAAGGACGAAACTGATTTGCCATCCACCTTGATGATGACAGTGGCTTGGTTTAGAAGTTCCAGATAGCTTCTCCCACAGCTGGCTGAGGTTATTCCAATGACTCAGTCAAAGCTCTGGCTTAGCCACGAGGAAAGACCTAAACAAGCATCATCTCTCATTGAAAGAAGGCAAGAGGCCAAAGGAAGTGGGAGGTCAAAGAAAACTATTTTTTTTCATCCTAGATGAATGTTCACTTGCTCTTCCTAAAGTCAGGATTTCATAGATAAGCGACATGGCTTCAGAGCCATTTATGTCAGGCTGATGGGATGTTTTGATTGTTCCTAGTGTAGAGAGTTGTGTGTTAATGGGTGAGGAGCTTGGAAGGGGATGGGAGATTTGCTCTTACTTACATTGGGTGCCGCTAATGACCTTACAGAGTGTATGGTCCATCCATCCAGTCAACGGACCTGTTGTAATCAAGAGAAATGGGAAGATTAGGTCCCTGAGGAGAAGCAATCATCCTTCATTCATTCCAAGGCATCCCCTGGCACCTACTATGTGCCAAGCTTTATTGAAGTCCATTGGAAGCTGTCAATGAGTCTCTCCCTAGAAAGACCATGAGATGCTACCATATAACAAGTTTCCTCTGTGAGCTACACCAAGGCCCACGTGCTTCTGGTCTATTTGCAGCTGGAGGGAAGACTTAAGTACTGTGTCAGTGTCCTTCGTTGAAGTGTTCTTTCTTATAATTACACAGTGTTTAAATTGTCAACAAAAACTCCTGCTTGAAAATTACACTTGACATTTATATTTCTATGCAAAATTGGTAAGAAGGTGGTTCATCAATGTTTCAAATAAGGTAAGAGAACACTAATTCAGTGTCATCATAGGTCTTTCATTTCTGTCCTGAGTGAAATGATAAAAAGGGACAGGAAATTTCCCTCTCAGGACAGCTGTGAATGGTCAGGTGAAGAAAAGCACAAGGAGGCAGAGGCTGGAAGCTGAGCAGGTGAACCTGGCATTGTGATTTTTATGCAGTAAAGGGAAAGTGGAAGATGTGACCCATCTCTGTGTCTTGGTGTCCTGTGACTTCTGCTTCACTGTTCATTAAGAGTGAAATTCTTACCTTGTTGAGAGATGGGAGACAACCCCACTTTGGTAGACCATGAAGCAACTGCACTGGGTGAGAAGCTATGGGAAGGTGGGGTGGGTCCAAAGCAAAGAAGACAGCCCCTGCCCTCCCAGAACTCACCATGTAGGAGACAGGAATATACCAAGACTATCAGCCTTCTGAGGGTCAACGTCCACAAGGACATTGAAACTAGAGGGTGTCAACAAGAGAAACATCCTAAGGTTGTAGGTAAGAAGATTAATTATACCATGCAAATACTAATCAAAAAATAGTTGGCATAGCTATACCAATGCCAGACAAAGTAGACTCTAAGGGAAAGAGTGTTTCATACATTTTATATCCTGCACACCCCAACTGGAGCCGAAATGTTTCTGCTCTGTGACTCCTGGCCACTCTGCCTTCTCTGATCTGCCCTGGGGTGTGAATGTCAAGCCAGATCGTGGCTGTCCGCTTAGCCCATCCGTCCTACACCGTTAAAAGGAGGGAGTTCTGCCTCAACCCTAAACCTTAGGTTTTCGTTTTCATCTCTCACCCACTGCATTACCAACTCCTTCTCCTGCTCAACAAGTTTTTCTTGAGTTCCCACGCTGTTCCAGGTACATCTGGGAACAAGATAGATGGATCCCTGCTCTCCTGGGAATTGACAGTATAATGAAGAAGAAAAACATGCAGCGACTAAAGAGTCTGAGGTAAACGTGTGGTCATTGCTATTACTTTTGAGTGCACAAGGAGCTCTACTGACCTATGACAAGGGGTTCCTGATTTTAGCTGTTTCCCACCAGGGCTCCGACCACCAAGCCAATTACCACTGGCTCTTCTGAAAAGACGCCAGTAGAGGATGAAACCCTTGACAATCAGCCCCAGGAGGTGTAAGAAGGATAACAGCCCTCTCCTGAATAACTGCTTGATGTTTCAGGCTGCTCAACTCTAACTCAGATGTCTGCTGCTCCTAGACTCTTGAGAAGTGACCACCATCCCCATCTGACACCTGTGGGGGACGCTTGGCTCTGCTCAGGGCTGATTGTAAAGTCAGCCCCAATGTGGGGCCTCAGCACCCAGGTCTGCAGGCCCTGGGCCACAAGGAGGAACCTGTGTTCTGGCTCGAGGTGACAAATTGCAGAATCAGTTTGGTCTGGTAATTGATTTTGAAACACCTGGGTACAGGCCAGGTGGCAGAGGCCCATGAGGGAGTAAGGGCCTCTCTAGCCAAAGCTGAGTGGATGGATGGAAATTGTCGGGCAGGGGTTGTGGCTGATTTTACATCATGTAACTTGCTGAACATCAGATAACAGGCCTCATTGAAAACTGGCTCATGCCTTTAGGCGGCTTCTTTCATACCTTCTCAGAAAAGCCTGTAAATCAGGGCCCTGAATGGCTGCAGGGCTTCTGAATTCAGCCAAAGTCAGTTCCCTTCCTGTCTTCCCTAGGCTAGGTTTCAGGGTGGATGCTAGACTCTTTAGTACCTTTTGCAAATTAGTACACAATTTTACTAATTGTCCACTAGACAGACACAGTCCCAGGGACGTATGGTTTGTTAAGGGGAGTGAAGGCTGGGTTTCAGGTCCCTCTTACCGCCTTAGCAGGATGTGTTGTGAAATGCACAACCTGCGCAACTGTGCATGTCAGCCTTGCTGAGCTTTATGATCTCCAAGGACAGTTTCTATCATCCCTCCTTAAAATATGTACCTTGCAAGGACAGAGTTAGCATCAGACCCAAGGGGATGAGCAATTAGCAATTAGAGAACAAAAGGTAGTAATCCAGCTTCAATTCTACTTCCCTGGCGAAGCCTTCGGTTCTAGGGGCACCAGAAATGATTCTGGATCCTGAACAGGTACCGAATAACCACAGAGACTCTGATAGGACACCCAGAAGGCAGGGCAAGTTTGGGGTTTCAAAGTCCAAACTAACAACCAGGTGTGTTGTTATTATCTCTTACTTTGTGATCCTCAACATCTTGGAGGAGGCAGCCTGGAAAGCATTTCTAGGGGAAGAAGATGAGGAGACTGGGATGGGAAAGCAAGGAGATGATGGGTGGAGCAAAGGCTGGAGGTGGTGGGAGGGAATGGGGCAAACATATAGGGGAAGGGGAGCAACAAAAAAAAGAAGAGAGGGTAAGCGGGGTGGAGGTGGGGGATGGAGGTCGGTTGTAGAGCAGGGGGATGAGGAATCTTGGCTGGATAACATTCTATCTTTTTCAGGTTGAAGTCAGTACAATGCTGAAGGGACTGAAGGTCTAGAGTGGTAATGGAGGACCTCTCTGAGGAGGTAACATTTAGGCTAAGAGCAAAGGTTGAGAGGACTTAGTGGACATAATCATTTCAAACAGAGATTTTTAAAATTGAGTATTATTTCATGTATGAGAAACACACACACACACCCCTTAAGCACATGGCTCAAAGAGTTTTGAGAAATGAATAGAGCTGTGTAGCCCACGCTGGTGGGAGTAGAGATCAAGGTTCCCTTTTTTCCATATAGACATCCAGGTGTTCCTGAACCATTTGTTGAAAAGACTTTACCTTCCCCACTGAGTTGCTGTCATACTTTGTAAAAAATTTACTGGTCATATAGATATGGGTCTATTGCTGGATTCTCCTCTATTCCATTGATATATTTGTCTATCTTATGCCAATACCATGTGCTTTTTATTTCTTTTTCCCCCCTCTTTTTCTGTCTTTTATTTTTGGCCTCCTTTTTTTAACTTGACCATATTCTACTTCAATTCCTTTGGTGGTTAGTCAAAATTTTAACAGGTACACTTAAGGGTTTTTTTTTTTTTTTTTAATAAATTTATTTATTTATTTTTGGCTGCATTGGGTCTTTGTTGCTGCGTGCGGGTTTTCTCTAGTTACGGCGAGCAGGGGCTACTCTTCGTTGCAGTGCGCGGGCTTCTCATTGCCGTGGCTTCTCTTGTTGCTGAGCACGGGCTCTAGGTGTGCGGGCTTCAGTAGTTGTGGCACATGGGCTTAGTAGTTGTCGCTTGCGGGCTCTAGAGCGCAGGCTCAGTAGTTGTGGCACATGGGCCTAGTTGCTCCGCGGCATGTGGAATCTTCCTGGACCAGGGATTGAACCCGTGTCCCCTGCATTGGCAGGTGGATTCTTAACCACTGTGCCACCAGGGAAGCCCCTGGTGTTATTTTTTAAACCAGATAATTAGACTATTTACAATCAATGCATATTTAAAATTTTTAAATAATTACACAACTTACAATCAATGCACACGTAGACTGTCCAATCAATTTTTGCTGATTTCTGTCCTCACTAATTCTTCTTACATGACACAACCTTTGTCTTTATTTTCCTAGTTTCATTCTTTAATACTTTTTTCAGGGAGGGTCTGTGAAGAATAATAGCTCTTGATCTCTGGGTTTCTGAAAATGAATTTCCATCCAGAGTTCTATGCTCAAATGAGCTATCATCACGAGTGATTCCATTTCTAAGCATGAGTTCAAGGTCTAGTTCCCAAAGGATTTATCTTATGGACAGCCTCACATGAGTTACACAGCTGTTTTCTTTTTTTTTTTTTAAGACAATTTTTTAGAAAGAAGTTTTAGGTTCACAGCAAAGTTCAGGGGAGAGTACAGAGATCTGTAATATAACCACTGTCCCCACACATACACAGCCTCCCCCACTATCCATATCCCCCACCACAGTGGTACATTTGTTACAAATGATGAACCTACATTGACACGTCATACTCACCCAAAGTACAGAATTTGCCTCAGGTCTTACTGATGCCATACATTCTACAGGTTTGGATAAATGTGTAATGACATGTATCCACCACTGTAGTATCGTACAGATAGTTTCACGGCCCTAAAATCCACTGTGCCCTGCCTATTCATCCACCCTTCCTCCCTCCCCTGGCAACCACTGATCTTTTGACTGTCTCCATAGTTTTGCCTTTCCCAGAATGTCACAGAGTTGGAATCATCCAGTATGTAGCCTTTTCAGATTGATTTCTTTCACACAGTAACGTACATTTACGTTTCCTCCCTATCTTTTCATGGCTTGATAGCTCATTTCTTCTTAGCACTGAATAACATTCCATTGCCTGGATGGACCAGTTTATTTATCCCTTCACCTACTGAAGGACATCTTGGTTGCTGCCAAGTTTGGGGAATTATGAATAAAGCTGCTGTAAACATCCGTGTGCAGGTTTTTGTGTGGACATATTTTCAACACCCTTGGGTAAATACCAAGGAGCGTGATTGCTGGATCAGATGGTAAGAATGTATTTTAGTTTTGTAAGAAACTGCCAAATTGTTTTCCAAAGTGGCTGTACCATTTTGCATTCCCAGGCCACATGGTTTTGATTTCTGCTTGTTACTGGGGCTAAGTTCCCCTGGTGGCCACGGGAACATTTTGTCTTTTGTTTTCAGGTTTCACTATATGTTTTTAAACTTGGGGCGTAGTCTGTATCTGTTTAGTCCTCCATCTTGGGCAGACTTGTTTACACTCAGGAACAAGCACTACCGAGACAGAGGACAAAGCAAGTGCACAAACCCTACTGAGGCGAGAGGTTTGGAGAGAAGGCCGTCTGATTGTATGGTCATAAGAGACTGAGAGCTAATAAGGTGAGATTACAAAGGCAGGTCTGAACCACACAGGGCCAGGGTAAGGAGTTTTGAATTTATTCCCAGTGTGGTGGAAAACCATAGAAACATTTTAAGTAGAGAAAGTGACATGATTGATTTCAAGATTTAAAAAGTAATTTGGCATTTATTGCTGGCTTTCTCATTCTCTTTACTTATCTAGCTTCTGAGAGCTCCTGATTTTACTTTCATATACATATGGCTGTTTCCACAGCCTCCAAGCATTTACATTTTGAGAATGCCTTCCAAAATATAAATAAAAGTTTCCAACATTAGTCTGCAGAAAAGAGGAAATCATGGTAAAGAACTGGACTAACACTGGGTTATAAACTGCATGACTCAAAGGAAGCAAAAATGTAATTTGCATTAGTTTTAGCCAAATCTTAGTAAATTAAAATGTATCAAGTAATTATTTAATAAATGCAGTGCAAGAAAAAGAGTGAGATGGAGTAGGGAAACTGTAGATTAAAAGAGACTTAAAAGAAATATCAATGAGTGATTATGTGGAGAACTTATTTGGATCTTGATTTAAGCAAACTGTAAAAAAAAAATATGACATTTGTTAGATAGTTGAATTGGATATTTTATGATATTAAGAAATTGTTACTTTACATTTGATAACAGTTATTTTAAAAGCCCTTATCTTTTAGACATATATACTAAAATATTTTCAGATGAAATGGTATGATGTGATATTTCATTCAAAATAATATAGAGTGGGGTAAGTGGATGGAAGTATAAATGTAACAAGATGGCTGTAAGTAAGTTGTTGAAGCTGGAAAATGGGTACATGGAAACTTATGATACTATTCAGTCTACTTTTGTATAGATTTGAAATTCCACAATAAAAATCTTTGAAAGAAATTTGCCATTTTTAAACATTCAGTAAGAAATATGAATGTAATCAATACAGATTTTCTAGATAAAAGTCTGTGATCCTTCTCCTTTCCAATCATTCTTTTCTTGATTTTATGTATTATCTATCTATCTATCTATCTATCTATCTATCTATCTATCTATCTATCTATCATCTATCTGTCTGCCTGCCAATCTACCCTTACATTGACAATAACAATTGTTCCAAAGTCTGACTCAGAGGTGCTGTCTCAATTTGGGTTCCCCCAGAAGCAGACCCTGAGATGAGGGTTCAAGTGCAAGCAGTTTATTTTGGAAGTGCAGGAAACATGCAAACAACGTGGATAAATCTCAAAACATTATGCTGAGCAAAAGAACCTGGGTACAAAAAAAAATGTACTATAAGATTACATTTATATGAAATTTTAGAACAAGCAAAACTAACATAATGTGGCAGAAACAGATCAGTGGTTGCCTAAGACAGGAGATCAGGAATTGACCACAGGGAGGAATGAGGGAATTTCTAGGGTGGATGGAAGCAGTCTACATCTCCATTGTGGTGATGGTCACCCAGGTGAATACTTTTGTCAAAAGTCATCAAACCATAGATTTAAAATGGGTGCATCTTATCACATACACATTATACCTCAATGTTGACTAAAAACAGAAATTCCTTTTACCAGTTGACAGAGTGTCAAAACAAAAGAGACATATAAAATGACCTGACCTTTTAAAAGAGTTACTTTTAAAATCTTCAGCTTGAAGCCAATCTCTTCCTTGGCCCCTTCTCAGGGAAGTTCAGTGAAGAAAGAGCTTTCCATACTTCCTCCACCTTTTCATTTTCTTCCTAAGGAAGAAAGTATTTATTCCTCATCAAGGAAACGAAGAGTGAATTTATATTCGATTTTTTACATTCAGAGTTGATTTAATACGAATTAGAATTTTTGGACTAAAATAGTACTAATTCTAACACTTTTAAGTATTAAAGCCAATAAGCTTCCAACATGCATAATTCACATTCACGAGACGGCTTTTCTTAGCTTCATAATTATTACTTCCTCACACCTTTGGAATCACTGGCATCTATTTCGTGTCTTTCTCATTTTTTGTAATCTCTTCATCTGGGAGAAGTAAGCTCAGGGAGACTTCAGGCATTTCTTAGTTTTGCTCTTCTGCTCCCAGGTATAAACACTTGGAAACATAGTTTCTGATTTGAAAATTACTGACTGCCAATCCATGGGTGCTGGAGGGTGTTTTGAAACCCTCTGCCGCCACCCAGATGTCTCTGCCTCATCATGAGGACGGATGTTTCAGCCTCACTTTCTTTCACCAGCGAGCCTTCTGGCCCAGTGGTTTCCTACTCGATTCCTGCTGGAAGCTCTAGGGCTTCTGCTACTTTTACTACGGAGGATACAAGCCACCTCAGAATCGTACATTTGGCCATATGGATTGTAATGTCTAAAAATCCAGATGCCAGTTTTCCCAGAATCAAGGGCATAGAGGCCATAATCTGTTGAACAGTTCTGAAATCAGCTACAGTCTTACCACCATCTTGTGCAATAACTACCATCCTGCGTAATAACTGGCCAGCCAGCAACCTAACATTCTGGGATTATTTGCTTCCCTTCAAATTTCTCTCCAGCAATATCTGCACTGCAGTTTATCCCACAGAGTTGATTTCTCCTGGCTAATTCGGAGAAACATGTTTTTTCCCTTTCCAAACCTTATTATCCAATTTACAGCGGTAGGAGGTATTCACAGGGATTCAAGAAAAGATTCCCAACCCTCTCACCTGTTGGTGGGAATGTAAATTGGTGCAGCCACTATTGAGAACAGTGTGGAGGTTCCTTAAAAAACTAAAAATAGAGTTACCATATGATTCAGCAATCCCACTCCTGGGCATATATCCAGAAAACGTGAAAACTCTAATTTGAAAAGATACATGCACCCCAATGCATGTATAGCAGCGCTATTTACAATAGCCAAGATATAGAAGCAACCTAAATGTCCATCGACAAATGAATGGATAAAGAAGATGTGGTACATATATACAACAGAATACTACCCAGCCATAAAAAAGAATGAACTAATGCCATTTGCAGCAACATGGACGGACCTAGAGCAGGGGTCCCCAACCCCTAGGCCGAGGACCGGTACTGGTCCGTGGCCTGTTAGGAACAGGGCCACACAGCAGGAGGTGAGCAGAGGGTGAGCGAGTGAAGCTTCATCTGCTCCCCATCGTTCCCTATCACTCGCATTATTGCCTGAACCATCACTTGTATTACTGCCTGAACCACGCCCCCTCCCATCCCTGGAAAAACTGTCTTCCACGAAACCAGTCCCTGGTACCAAAAAGGTTTGGGACCGCTGACCTAGAGATTATCATACTAAGTGAAGTAAGTCAGACAGAGAAAGACAAATAACATATGATAACACTTACATGTGGAATCTAAAAAAACGATACAAATGAACTTATTTACAAAACAGAAATAGACTCACAGACATAGGAAAAATACTTATGGCTACCAAAGGGGAAAGGGGTGGGGGGGAAGGATAAATTAGGAGTTAGGGATTAGCAGATGCATACTACTATATATAAAACAGATAAACAACAAGAACCTACCGTATAGCACAGGGAACTACATTCAATATCTTGTAATAACCTATAATGAAAAAGAATATAAAAAAGAATATATATATTGATATATATAAAATATATATAATTGAATCACTTTTCTCTACACCTGAAACTAACACAACGTTGTAAATCAACTGTACTTCAATTAAAAAAAAAAAGGATTCCCGGGACTTCCCTGGTGGTCCAGTGGGTAAGACTCCGCGCTCCCAATGCAGGGGGCCCGGGTTCGATTCCTGTTCGGGGAACTAGATCCTGCATACATGCCACAAGTAAGAGCCCGCATGCCGCAATTAAAGATCCTGCGTGCCACAACTAAAACTCGGAGCAGCCTAAATAAATAAATAATAAATACTAAATAATTAAAAAAAAAAGATTCCCGAACTCACTAGCAGCCGGGGAAATGCAGATGAGAGAAACAAAGCGCCACAGCTCTTACAGATAAGATTGGCAAACGTTTTAAAGTTGGTATTTTCATTAGGTATTGCTGCATAACAAAGTGCCCCCCTTAAGATTCTTGGAATCTCTCTTACATAACAAAGAAGATCTAGGAGACATACCTTTAAATCTGACAGCTCAAAATCAGAAAATGGTCTACAGCTGCATCCTTGACTTTGACGATTTACCTGAAAATTATTCTAAGACCAAATTTTATTGACAACACTCCAGATTTGATCTTTGCGTTTTCTTACTTTGAGGACCTTTTGCTTGCTAGAAAGACCACACTTGTCCCTCACATTTCCTCTAAATTCTGCTACAAAACTAAACAGTTCCTTCTGTAGTTCATCTCTCTGGCTTTTTAAAACCATATTTACCTATTTTACCATAGGCAGCCAGAGGAAGCCATTTGTTGCTTTTAATTTTCTACCTGGGAATTTCCCCAGGCAGATCTTACCAGATGGGGTGGGCCCTGGAGTTAATTTCTGGGAAGAATCAGCCTCAGATGCCTTGCATCTTCTGCTTGACAGAGAGAGTAGAATCTGGTGCCTGGAACAAATCAGAAGGGAGAAGTAAATCCCAAACTAAGAATTTTATAATTCTAACCTCCTGGGGAAGGTACTGAAATTCTACTCCATTACTCTTGAAACTTCAACTAAAGACTTTGAGTTTGTGAATATATGCCTGCAGATAGAATTATCTTGCAAAACAGTGAAGTATGCAAAATCTTTGAGGAGCCAATATTTATTAAATAAATTCACAGAGAGTCACTAAAAACATTTATGTGAGGCTAGGTAAACAGAAAAAAAAATTTTTTTTCCATTCAATTCACTATTATCTTTAAATACCTACTTCTTTACAAAGCCCTACATGAGGAACTTGGTTTGGAACCAAAGAACAGTGAGGCATAATCCCTGCTTTGAAGTTAGGTAATATATCATAGAATATGACCTAAGTGAATATGTGACGACACAGTTATATTCCAAGCGAGCACTCATCAAATAATTGCTTTTCCAATTTTTTTGTTAGCAGATTGACATGTGAAATCTTTCTTAATACGGGATCACTAATATTGAGAATACCCTATTTATGAAGTTAATCGTTTATGTTGAAAACAGATTATTAATGTGAATTTAACCCATACCATCTGGAAAAAGTAAATTTAGAAAAAAGGAAATATTAAAAATATACCAGGTAGTACAATATAATTCTGTGAGATTCTGTTTGGGAAAAATTAGGGTCTTATGGGGCTAGGTTATTTTATGCCTGTTTCCCAATTCTAGTCTTTTGCTTTCCCCTGTAGTGTGACATGAGAGAAAGAGTGTGGGCTTTGAGTTCAGTAAATCTGGGTTCATATACTGCTCTGTCACTTAAAAGATGTGTGACATCAGGTGAGTTACAGAATGTCTTTGTACCTCAGTTTCTTCATGGATAAAATGGAGGCAATAAATGATATCTCCAGCCCACAAGTCAGTGCCTGGCTGAGTGTCAGAACTCAACATTTGTTTAACAAACAATCGAATAATATCAGAAATATTCCCGGCACATGGCTGACATTTAATGACAAATCTTCACATGGCTATTGCAGTGGTATGAGTAACTGCTTCTACCTTGCTTCATTTTCCTCCAGGTAACATCTGGGTCCTCCATTACCAGCTCCCTTCTTGGTTAAATACCTGCTAGGGTTTCTGATGATCAAGTGTGGGTTTGTGCTTTATACTCCTGAGGTAGCTCAGGTTTTCTGTTACCACGGACTCCAGAATCTGGCCTATGGCTCAAACAGCACACTTGTTGTTCTCCATTTTTAAGTTGTTGCCATCCCAATGAGGTTAAATGAGAATCTGAGGTGGGAGCAGCGAAGGTTCAAGGACCGATCCACTTGACATGGGTGTCATATGTGGTAAAGTGACATCAGGGACAATGGTCAGAGCAGAGGTCGGAGACGGGGACGTGGGTGTGAGAGCCTGCCATGAGTGGGAGAGGAGGAAGACAAGTCGCTGGGAATCATAGTCTGCCAATATTTGTCAGGCTGTCATCTTCATTACCTGGATGGTCTTGTTTGATCCTGCTGCCATTTTGCAACAACACACGATTACCCCTGTTACTCATGGGCAGACAGGCTTTTCTCCCACCCGGACAATGCGGATGGAAGAGAAATTAGCAAGGGATACCATCCAGATTAAATATGCCTTAAGGAGAACAGTGTGATTTTGTACAAGCGTGTCCATGGACTTCTACTTTACAACGAATGTCTGAAACCAGTGCATCTTTTTTCCTGGGGCAAGTGAAAACACAGGGCCATATGGAAAACAAGCTAAATATGCTGGAAGGAAACTCCAGGATATAAAATTGAGCTGCTGGCTTGGAAAGTAGTATCCTCTCTGTGTAAATAGTTTCTTTGTCCAAAGAGGGCTAAACAGGGTCCATTTAAGTGTTAATGACTTTCATAATGATTAAAATTAAAATTAGAACTTACCGTGTAGTGAGAGGCTTATAGCTCTAAAAAAATTACAGAGACACCAAATAATTTTAGTAAACTGCTTATGGAAGGTTATGCCGACAGGGAGAGGGGAGGTCAGACCACAGACTCTCTTTTAAGAAGCTGCCAACACACCTTGGACTCAGATGATAAGGCACCTGTGTGTTCTCTGAAGCCAGGATTGGGAAAATGTAAGAGTGTTTCCGTAGGCAAGTGGAGAAACTGGTATCTTCATAAAAGACATTAAACACTGGAAGTTCTCTGGAGATTTTCTTGCAATTACTATTATAGCTATATCTTCTCTCCCTCCCCAAATAGCCCACTTTGATAAAGTTCGTCAACCAACTTGAATGTCAGCGAATGGCTGGTTGTATATGCATGAAATGATGATTATCTTTTAAATTGAATTTTGTATCCATTAGCCAGTGGTATTCAGTTTTCTTCCCCAAGATCTGGGAGGGCAAAAAGTTTCAGTCGCCTGATTTGGTGGCTTTGTCTCTGTGGCATGAACCGCTGAAGGATCTGCTTCCAGCACAGGCAGCTCCCTTAATGGCTGGAGCAAACATCCCTGATCCCACTGGTGGCATCCTCTTCTTAAGTTGGGTGCATGCTTCCTCAGAGACATGATCAAGTGGTTGTATTTTATAGTACGATTAGAAATAAACCTGAGCATTGTGAGACTGAATACACAAATGGACAATGGCCAGACCACATACAAAAACAGAATTTTGATTCATAACCTGCAGCAACCGGCCCAAGAAATCAAACTTTATAATAAACAACTCAGGAAGCCAGCCTGCTACAAGCCAGACTTGGCAGGAAGTCAGATGGTTATCTCCAGGGACAATCCAGGAAGCTAAAAAATAACTTTGTAACAATCAGCCCCAAATGGTCAGGACTTGGTTAGTAACTGACAACTTCCTTAATTTTTGTCCCAATTTCCAATTTGGGATCAACTAGAGAAAGTAAAATACGAGACCCTAACCAATGATTTAGGATGCCCTGCTGCTAGCTGGCCGCCTATAGCTTTCCCATGCCAACAGCCTCCAATCAAGGCACGCCTAACCCTTCCCTTTCTCCCACTGTAAAGCTTTCCCACTCTCTGCCTGCCTGAGTCTCTGCTAAGGCACAAGTGATGGTGGCTGACTCCCTAGCTATACAGCAAGCTCAGAAGAAAGTCTTTGTTTTTTCTCATTTGGTTGGTCATTACTTCCATAGCCGTGTGGTTTAAACATGCTCTGTAGGCCAACTGGTTCCCAAATCCATTCATTTAAGAAACATTTATCAAAGCCTTTAATATGAGCCATATCCCTTGCTAAGTGCAGGAGTAAATAAAAAAAGGTAAGATATAGTTCCTGCCCTAGAGGACAGTAAGTAGCTTGACAACTAAGGGGATGAACATGAATGACTCAGCAACCAAGCCGATGGGCATTACTGTGCTGGGCAGTGTTCTCCAAAAAGTGGTCTGCTAACTTCTGGTTACATGAGATAGCTTCCAGGAAGTGGAAAGGGTTGAACGTCCTTACTTTAATAGTTGTAAACTTGAATGCAGATTAGAAAAAGCAGGGTTTCAAGCCGTACCAAGCCCATGATTTCAGATATTACTGCTTTAGGATGAGTCTGTATCTGTCAAAACCTAGTCAGGAGATAAAAGCCACACTTATTTTAACAGGGGAAATCTAACATAAACAATTGTTAATGGGGTATTAAAAAGCTAAAAAGGCAAAAAGAGAACGCTTAAGGTTATCATGCAGGAAGCTGCCACTCTCAGGGAAGAGGCTGAAATTGTTCAATTTTAGAAGCTTGGAGGGCCCTGGAGAGCTGAAACTCAACACCTCTGACAAGAAGTTGCTGCTCAGGGTCTTGCCTGGCAGTCCAGTGGTTAAGACTTCGCCTTCCAGTTCAGGGGGTGCGGGTTTGATCCCCAGTGGGGAGCTGAGATCCCACATGCCTCAAGGCCAAAAAACCAAAACATAAAACAAAAGCAATATTATAACAAATTCAATAAAGACTTCAAAAATGGCCCACATTAAAAAAAAAAAAAGAAACTTAAAAAAGCTGCTGCTCAGTTAAAACCAGTGTCTCTGAGCTGAGTAGGGGGCCCTGTGGGCCAGGGTACCAGGCAGAAATCTGAGGGGCACCAAGTGTTATCAACAACTGTGACTTGAATGAACACCAGCCTTTGCTGGGGTGAAGAGGTATTGTTTGGGGGGGGTGGGGGGTGGGCAAAGGAAGAGGAAGCAAAGAGGAAGCAGACAGGAAGGGCCAAGCCCTTTCTTCCCCCTCTAGCTTTGCTGTCTCCTTCTGGGCTCCATTGGCTGATCCTAGTAAGGAGGCAGCTGGCGAATGAGAAATGGTGTTTGCCTAGTGCCAGCCCAGCATCAAAAGCTGAGTATAGAAGAGTGTTTGAATCTGAGAAACAACAGGTTAATATTTGCAACAGTCTGTCCCTTGGGCCATTCAGCATACACACGCACATGAATACACGCACGCACACACACGCTTCTAAACGTGATTAAACTTCCCAGAAGAAAAACTCCACTTCTACCTAACAAATTGCAAACATCCTTTGTACAAAAGATGTTCTCACTCATTCTCCAAAATCCCAGCAGACATTGTATCCGTTTCTGGGAAACAGTCACACTATTCATCTTATCTCCTGTCAGTTACACCTGGACTTTAGTCATAGACCCATCTGAATATTCTATTATCTCAAGGCTAGGAACAAAGTTAACCCTCTTTAAAAAAATGTACACAATAATAAGAGGAAGGAGGGGAGGGAAGTTAGTACACACACACACCAAGGAAGAAAAGATGTGAAACTGCTCCGTAACTTGTTCCTGTAATTGGTCGCAAGGCTGTAAGGGTTGCAAGTTAATAACCTTCATTCTTTCCCTACACACTCCATGTTTCCTCTTTCCTCAGCCAGCATCTCAACTGCTCAGGGTTGACACCTGCTAGGGTGACCCAAGTCTCCATAGCCTAAAGGGTTGAAATCGTTCCCACCTCTGAGGTTCTAGTTTTCCATTAAAATTTATCATTGGACATGGAAATGCTAAAAAAGATGCCCTGGAGAATGCTCTGGGTTTGACATCCTTTTTCATCACCCATTGTGTAGGAACAACACAAATGTCCCTTTGTTCCCAAGATCACATGCACCAGCCAGGAGAGTAAACTTCTTTGCCCACTGATTTAATGGTAAAATGACCAGACTGTTTCAATTTCTGTCTTAATGGGACCACTGTTGTCCTCCCTGGTGGGAGCACACCTTCCTTGGGAACCCAGATCTCCAAACAATGGAGGTCAAAACTGTGAGTGAGAGGAGCCACTCCCTCTGCCTCTGTTGATTCCAGACCATACATTCTGACCATGATGAGAGCAACAGCCCCATCTGAGTGGTCAGTGGTTCAAAACATAAATTACATTTTGTAAGATGGAGTGTTGTACCCCACCTAGGGCTGTGACTGAATCTTCAGTAGACCCTTCCACCATCCTATTACACCCACCGCTCCTGGGTGTTGGGGTATGTGCTCAGACCAGTGAATTCCAGAGGCACAAGCCCACTGCTCCACTTCTTCTATTGGGAAATGGGTTCAGCTATCGGAAGTAAGGCTGTGCAGAATATCATGAGGGATTCCATAGATCCATGGATTGTGGTGCCGGCGAAGCGCTGTGAAAAACTTCGAGCTTCTGCCCCAGGATGCAGGGAGCCAGAAGGTGCACTGTCCTCACCTTCACAATGAATTAGAGTCAGATTAACTTCAAAGTCACAACCTTTTCATAACTCACCAGAGAACTGAGGTCACAGAGTAATCTGAATCTAAGGAGATTCAGAGAAAGAGGAGAAATGCACCTCATTTAACTGCTGGGAACATAATTAGATGAAATCAGTATTTCTTAGATGTCCTAGGTACATATCTCCAGATGGACAGACACACTTACACACTTAATTCCATGGGCTTCTGTATTTACTACTTAGAATAAGATTCAGCTTAGGAGATGGTCTGCTTGGTGGTAAATTCTACTGGGCTGAACTATCAAAAATCGATAATTGTTTTTGACCCATAAAAGGCAATTTCTTATGGTTCAACTAATACATCACCATATTCTAAATTAATGGCTGTGTTTTAGAAGTTACTAATTGGACAAAAGCTCCAATACTGAATTAGACTAAAATTATTATTTGAAAGTATAAGAGAAAGAAAAGTACATGAAAACAGGTATTTATTACAGAACAATTTTTTTTCTTAATTAATTAAAGGCTTTAAACAAAAAAACATAATTCCACACACTGACATTGACTTGGTAGCATGGAAATACTTCAGCCTGGAGAGGCATGTTTGTTCTTGATGAATTTACATATAATAAATTCTCATGACGTTTGATTCCGAAATATATGTATGAATTGACTTGACATGATTATAAACATAAGGGCAATTTAAACACTGGTATTAGTTTACATGAGTCAATTCAAGGTCAGTGACTGGAGAACTATATTAAAAAAAATCTGAGATAAAAAATTCTTTAGGAAGCAACCACGTACCTATGTATAGTTGAAGATCAAGGGTTAAAAATCCACTCTTGATGAATACCATTAAGCAAAGGATGTATAACATCCATCACACATCTGTTCCAAAAACAGCATGTTTCCAAAATTATACATGTCTTTACAAATAAACATTACAGCATTAATAACTATAGAGGAACCAACAGAATGAGTTCCAAAATGTGCTAATTCTCACAAGGTAACCCTGAGCCATATGTTAAGGCATCCGTTTTAATCTTGGGGCTTTAAGAACATCTTCCTTGTTTTAATTGGTTTTATGTCTCCATTTTCATCTTCTTCATAATTGGCACGGTCTCTTTTTTTGGCAAACTTTTTCCCAATTGTCCCCACCAAGGTCTCATATCTGTTAAGATGATATACAGAACAAGTTTAGTTTCAAATAAAAAAAGGTAGGAATCAAGACTTGTCAAGAATATCAAACCAAATACGCAACAAAGAATAAGAAAAATCAAAACTTTGATTAAAAGAAACCATCTGATTTAAAATTTATGAACTTCTCTATGAACGATTAAATTCTTCACTGTTTTTTTTTTTTTGGTTTTGCATTATCCTAAATAAATTGAGATGTATATTTAAAAATATGTATTAGAAGCAGCACTAGAAATAAGCCCTCAATTTGCCAGCCTGTGACAGGTATAAATCCACCCCAGGCCATGTTAGAAGATGACTAAGCCAAGATGACTTCCTGCTGGGGTATTCCCTTCAAAGGTATGGCAGACCAGTCACCGTGCGGAACGAGTGCACATGTGAGAGCCAGTGAATGCTGGGCTCAGATTATAAAGCTGGTCCAAGGTAACAGTTACCTTCTAGCCATTTCTTCATCTGACACATCGAGCTCCACTGTTTCCTCTTCAACTTCTTCTGCTTTGTTCTTAGCATTCATCTGAAGCATTAATTTCTGAAAAATACAACAATGGGGACTAGCAGGGCTGGAAAAAGCTTGTTAAAGGAACTGGTGTCAAACGTATTTGAAGGGAGAGACACAGAAGCCACAGAATCTACACGACTAACCAAAATTTATAAGGGATTCTCTATAATACTTTATTCTACAATATGCTAATAGAAGCCAGCTCTGAATTAAAAAAAATAATAAGACAAAGCTCCACTAGATTAGACTTGTGTTAATGAGTTTAAATGTATTTTAGATCATAAATTTATTAGTTACTTGTATCTAAAGCAGGCACAGTGCTGACACACTCTAGTGATTGGGGGAAAGAAGAAGTAAACTTTCAGATACCCTTTGAACTTCCCAACTTTGAGCCAAATGGGAGAAACACTACAGTCAAGAGTAATTTTAAATGCAGTTTTTGGTGGTGGTTGGGGAAGGGGAGCAGCAAACTGCTGGAAGAACTGGAAGGCTGGCTCTGGTAGAACTGGGAGACCTTCCTCACCCCTGAACACGGGGGCGGATAACGCACTGACTTCCACATGATGTCCACGTGTCATGGGTCTCTCCTTCATTTCCTTTTCTCACATTAACCTTTTCTTGATAGTTATCCTCTGACAGACTTAAAAAAAAAAGTACACTACCTTCTTTATCACTAGAAACACATAGATATTAAAAAATGTGTTCTAAGTTTACCCTGCTTATAATAAAGTAAGTACTCTCAAGTTGGTATCATTCCTTTTATAACCAGGTACCTTGAACTTTTCTCACAATTTATGACAGCTCAGATCTGCAAGCCAAACAGTTCAAAACCTTTTCCCAGAGAGAATATATTCAGTGTTACAGAGTGCCAGTAATGAAAGTCATTTTCTAATAACTTCCCACATCAAATCTGGAGGGCCAGATCAACTCCTTTTCCCACTGTATCAGACATACTTTGGAGTCCTTGCCCGCCCAATACCCTAGTCTCTGGGTATCATCCATTCATAATCTTTGCTATCTTTTTTTCCCTTTTACCCCATTGTCCTCTTTGTCTTCCTAATCTAAAGCTTTAAGCAGGCCAAAACAAGGAAATATATTAAAAACAAACACTTTGTGTTGATTCTGTGTAAAGCAAAATTAACACCTTAATTATCATATCCCATCAAAAAAGGAAAAAAAAAGAAAATCAACCTACAATCTTTAAATAAACCCTGGCATTTAGTTTGGTTAACTGTGGTTCCTATAAGCATCCTGAGAGAACTGGTTTTCAACCAGGTTATGATTTTGCTTGCCAAGGGACCTCTGGCAATATCTGGACACATTTTTGGGGCCCACAGCTGGGGTGTATATATGTATCTAGCGGGTAGAGAGCAGAAGCTAGGGACGCTGCTCAACATCCTACAGTGCACAGGAAAGCCCCCACCATAAACAATAACCTGGCCCCAAACGTCAAGAGTGCCAGGGCTAAGAAACCGTGGCTTCAAGTGACAGTTACAAAACGAAAGCTTTATACCACAAACCTCCATGTGGTTGGTCAAGTACCTGACAGGATGGCTTTCGATATAAAAGCCAGAGTTCTAATAATTACTTGTTAAACGAAGGTTTGTGCTTCTCTACAAACCCGAGGCAGGAAAATTAAAATGAACATTTCAGTTATAAGCTGAATATTTCGTTTCCAGACAAACTTTCCAAAGATTCATTTAAAAATCTATTTACAAGCTTGGATTAAAACCTGTCCATTAAAAAGTCAAATTACTCAAATTTTAAGTAACATTTTTTCCACTAGAAAAGATACATTTATAGATGCCAGAAAATAATTTTTTGTAATAGCATCATATGAATAAAATCCTGACATTCCTGCAAAAGAACTGAGGTAAAATTCTAACAGTTAACAGTGGCACTGTCCAGGACTGTATACTGCTATATTAAATTATCTACTCAATTCTATCATAAGACTAGACTGCAATGCCTATAATTTCTTTAAATAGCTATGGCAATATTTCAAGCTTGTTATTTTCTATATAATGAGGAGAAATGGTATCTGGTGGAGAAAAACCTAAACCCAATTATTAGCAGAAAGAATTGCAAAAATCTTAAATGTGAAGCAATTATATTTAATACCTCAACCTCAGGATTAAATCCTCTGAATGACATTCTTCCATAGAGAAGATCTTCACATAACAAGAAACTCTGCTCTTCTATTATGAAACTCCTAGACGAGAAAATAAACCTGTATTAATACCATGACTACTTATAACAAAGCACAGCAAATAAAAGTCAAGATTTCAAATGAAAAATAGATCTTATGGTTCTCAGCGGAATCAAGTAAAAATACAGTAATATTACTAACCTAGGATTAGAAATAAAAACTGATTAATTTGGTCAACAAAAGCATTAGGAGGCAAGAGCAGCAGGGCACCTGAATTTTCCAAAAGTGAAGCAAAGGTTCCTTGACATTTATACCCCCCACCAAGTTTTTATTAAATCTGCAGAAATTAGTGTCCTAGGTGGCTTTAAAAGAGTGTTTTACTTGGAGCTCTTCGCTATAAATAACGACTGGCCCTGGATGACTTAAGCAGAGAAGTAATTTATTATAAGGATACTGGTATCTAACAGAATCAATGGGAGAGCTGGATGAGCAGAACTGGAAAATGGGCAGAAACAGGGTAGCTAGGCGGTTGACTCCAAACCAAACTCATGCTACAAAACCACCCTGGTAAAAATGACACTGCTGCTGAGAGGGCATCCAGGAGGCACTGTTGCCCTGGAAATGTGATGCAAGTGTGAATGTTTCAGTCTCCAAAAGGGATTCTCCCGTGAGTCACCAGTTTATGACCCCAATTCCAGGTAAGCATATCCGACTACAGCCCGGCAATCAATCATAAAGCAAGCCAGGAAAGCAAATACTTAGCCTTTATGGCAGATTGTTCCTTGTCAAGCAATCTTGCCCTGCTTCTTGTCAAGATACGCTCATTCATTCACTCACTCCGCAAACACTTGTTAAACCAAACTGTGTGCCAGGTACTGTTCTAGAGCTGGGGAGACAGCCATTACTGAGAGGCTCTGCTCTCATGGAGGTTATATTCTAGAGGGAGGCCAGATAATAAATAACAGACTTATACAATGGATAAACATGAAGAAGGTTATTCCACTCCTGGCCACAATGGAGCAACTGGTACCAAACCAGGCCTCCGACTGTAACCAATGAATTTAGGCACATGTTCTCCTGAATTTTTTATTCAGCCTCTTCCATAAACTAGGGATTCCCTTTCAACTGGCCGATCTTGTTTCTTGTAAAGTACAGGTGATAAAACATCACCAATGTCCCCAGTAAATCATCTCCCTCAGGAAAGCACCATACATATGCATTTAAGCATTCACTTAAGTCAAGAGGTGGACCCAAAGGCCAGGAAAGGATTCATAGTAGGGCCACTGGCCCCTCAGAGGGTTTTCCCATGGGTTTCTATTGGCCCAATAACTGTAACATTAATATAAAAAGGAGCATAAGTGCTTTGTTATCTACAGCATAGTTTCAATGATGAGCGACACTAATTCAGTTAGCAAATAAGGGAAATATTCATCTATTTTTGCAGATGAGAAACTACTGCTCAGAAAAAAATAAACAAACTTGCCTAAAGCCACAAATAATATGCACGGCAAAACAGGGCAAAAACTCACTGCTGAGAAACAATTCTCTACGGGTCGCTCTTATTTTAGCACACCTTGTGAGTGAGGCACTAAATGCCCTTTTGTTCCGAAATATCTTTTTAAGGATATATGCACAGTGAACAGCTTTGAAAGGCAGAGCTTTGCCTTCATTCTTCCTCTGGAGCAAAGCGCAGACTTGCTTAATGCCCAGTATAATAAAGATAATGCCTCCCCTGGAGCCAAGGGCAAGTCTGTCTGCAGTCTAGTATCAAAGACTCAGGTTTCCCTAAGCTCAGGACTTTGCTGTGATGCAAACCTACTGTGGGTGCCACATCCTCCTCCCTGGGATTAGGGGAAATGATGCCAATGTGATGCTCATGCTGCCTGCTGTGCTGTGAGTAATAAAGTCCTCTGTCTCTGACTCAGGAATCTCGTCCCTTCCACCAGTAGCCATGAAACTGTGGCAGGCTAACTTGTCAGTTTGCTAAGTAGGGTCAATCTCAGACCTCACAGTTCTTGAAGTTCACCAGGCCACAATGCACAAGCACGAGAAGCACAGGAGGCAAAAATACTGTTTAAACAACATCCTATGGCAAAGGAGTAATTAAAATGGCTATACTCACATCCTCTATACCAGGGCACATCCTTTGGAGAAAAACCATATAGCCACAACACAGCAAAAACGTGGATCTGGTAAATTCTATTCCTAGAAATTTACACTTAAGTATTTTATGTCAGGTTTCCTGGAAACAGACTCTGAGACAGAGCTACGTGCAGAAGTTTTACTGGTGAGTGCTGCGCGGCAGATGCCCCTCTATGGAAACGAAGACCGCAAGACTGGGCTGAGGGAGAAGCTGACTTGCAACATGGCTATGCCAAGACCTCACCCCCTACAAGGAACTCTAGGAAGCCCTGCAGTTGTTCCAAGCTGAGACAAAGAAGCCAGACCCTCAGCCCCCTACATAGCCTGGTCACTGGCTAGGGGTGTCCTATAAGGGGGGGTATGAACACTGAACGGCCCTCACAGTCACTGAGTTATAGCCCAGTGCAGCTGAATGGCAACCTCTAGACTCCCAGAGCATATACACCATGGAATCTCCAGTTTCACAGATAGCAGCAACCCTCTGGAATAACTCAGATGACAATACCAAGTAAAGATTCACAGACACAAATGAGCAAAAAGAGTGGGTGAATTTCATAATATTCAAGTATAAGGAAACACATATACTGCTAACATTTCTTGTGCTTTATGCCGGGCACTGTGGTCACTGCTTCACATACATTATCTCATTTACTTCTCATAATGTAAGTGACAGATACTGTTATCACACCCAATATACAAATGACAGATGACAGGTTCAATAACTTGCCCAAGATCCCAAGTAAGCAAGTAGCATAGGTGGGCATCAAATCCAGGTCTGCCTGTCTCCAGAGCCCATGCACTTAATTAACCAATCCATTCTACTGTCTCCTTATTTGAGGTGTTAAAACACACACACCCCAGGGACATACCATCCATTGACCCCCTCCAGATCTACTCCCCACTCTCCCCACCCCCCCACCATCAATGCCTTGGGAGGCTGATCTGAATGTAATACATGGAAGGGCTCCTTTGCTGTCTGGAATGGCTGGCTCCCTTCCTATGGGATTACTTGGGCTGGCCATGCCCTCAAATAAAGGTAGCAGCTCTTGTAAGATGCTCTCTCCACACAGCCTGCCTTTAGATTCAGTAACCATTCCCTCCCCTTGATCCTCCAGGCCTGGAGTGGAAATTATTTCTACTATACAAGCCACCAAGGTGCTGCACTGTCCACAGCGGCTTCCCTACACCTGCTCACACTTTGGTGGTCTCTGTTATACGCTCCTCAAATTACCCAATTTGACAGTGTCATCTCTTCCTGCCAACATCCTAAACTGATAATTCGTTCGTATACATAAATAGGACACTGAATGATGGCAAAAGGTTATTATTTACTGCTATGGCCTGAATGTTTGTGTCCCCCCCACCCCCAAATTCGTATGTTAAAATCCTAACCCTCAAAGATGATGGTACTAGGAGGTGAGGCCTTTGGAAAGTGCATAAGTCATGAGTGTGGGGTTTCATGAAGGGGTTTAGGGCCTTAGGAAAGAGACCCCACAGAGATCCCTAGCCACTTCCACCAGGTGAGGACACAGCAAGAAGGCGCTGGCTATGAACCAGGAAGAGGGCCATCGTCAAAACATGACCATGCTGATATCTTGATCTTAAAATTCCAGCCTCCAGAACTGTGAGAAATAAATTTCTGTTGTTCATGAGCTTCCCAGTCTGTGGTATTTTGTTATAGTACCTGAACAGACTGAGACACCTACCTCCCTAGGAAAGGAATCTAGAGGTCATTTTTCTGGGACTAATATGCTGTGTTGGGGGAAAAAAAAACAATACTGAAAACAGGATACAAACTGTCTTGCTTTTCAATAAAAGTAAGTAACAAAACATGTGGCAAAACTTTGAGCAAGTTTAGCCAAGGCATAAAATTAAATTATAGCTCCTTACCAGTAATGGTCCCTTCCTACCAACCCCTGTTCCCAAATCCATACCATCTTCAGCATCATCTTCTCCTTCCTCACTAACATCTTGCTTCCTCTGAGAAGCAAGAGAAAAGCAAGTTGAGAAGTAAGCAGAGAAAACAAAGTACCTTCCTTCCATCCCTCCTGGTGGGACGTACTTTCTACCTTTAGAGAAGGATGTCTAACCTTCCAGAAAAGATTCAGAAAAAGTCTGCCAAATGAACCATGAAAAACAATGTGTTAAAAAGAAAAAAATAAATTATAAGGTATGGAAAGGAAAGACATAAATGGGCCTGGAGACAATAAGCAGCATCTTCAGTCATTTGACAAAATTTAAATAAAACTGCCATACCACAGAGGTTACCAAGGTAAGAAAAGCATCAAGGAGAAATGATAAATAGCTTCCAGAAGAATTCAGAAGAATTAATTGATGATGTGAACCCGTCACTCCTTCATTCAAAATTCATCATGCATCAGCCAAGCTTAGAGGTGGAAGAGAAATGATCTAGTGTGTTATCCAGCTTCAGTAACGACTAGCTGGTGACCCTGGCCTAGTTACCCTCCCTTAAGCTTCAGTTTCATCAACTATAAAATGGATGGAATGATAGTAGCCAGCTCTCAAGTTTGCTATGAGGATTAAATAATTAAGAGATGTAAAGTGCTTAGCCCAGTTCCTAGAACACACTATAGACTCAATTCATCTTAGCTAAGATGACTGGTATTAATAGCAAAAATTTAAAAAAAAGAAAATAAACAAAACATTCTTGACCTGCCTTTACAAAGCTCAGCCTAATGGAGAACTCTGTTACGGAAACAAAACTGGAGAGGCTTGAAGAACACATCTAATCTTCAGAACTTAATATGATACAGAGCACGTTACTGATTCTCATAAAAGGTCTCCAGTTATTACCAGAGACATACAGGCTGGATTCCTTTATTCAAAGGTCTCCAGTTATTACCAGAGACATACAGGCTGGATTCCTTTATTCAATGTAAAAAAAAGAATGATGTTTGTTATAAATGATGGCCGAGGACCAATAAAAATGTATAAATCAAACTAGAACTCTTACAGACTTAATAATTAAAAAAAAATTTGCAAGGCTAGTTCAAGAAACTGAATAGATACTATTTCATGGGTTTTATGTCATGCAATGATCAATCGCATTTACAGGGATTTCCCTTTGAATGTCCAAAGTGTCATAAAAAACCTACTCTTTCTCTTTAAGCTCGGGCAAATCCAAGTACCAGTGCTCTTCACTAATGATTTTCTTTTCTTCCTCTTCTAGTTGTTTCTTGGTTTCTGAGTCCAGTCCCCTTTGCATGAACTGTCAAAACGAAACAAAATCAGTGTCAGCAACTATTTTTCCCAACTTCCAGTTGAGGAAAACTCAACCTGCCCTCCCTCATTTCTCTGGGAATCCCGTCTCGTGGGTGGGGGTGGGGTGACCAAGCAGCTTAGCCCTGCCCTTGACGACATCACTTCAGGAGGGAGCCTGCGAGAGCACATAAAAAGCAACATGTGTACTTCCTTTAGAAGACTTTAAAAGAGCTTTACCACATTTTAGTTTTTCTGATTTAATGAAACAGGCAAAAAACCCCAACTGTATTCACTAAGTATCACGTTAAATATTTCAGTTTTACGTTAATAGCCAGTGAGCAAGGGCTAAGACAAAAGACTGATCCACAGAGCAGGACAGGCAGGTTGAGACAGAAAGTGAGGGGGGCACAAAGGAGAGGATGCTCAGTACTATCTGAATGTCTCTCTGACCTGGGAAGCCCATTGGCCTTTGCACCTGCTGACCTGGATTCGTAATGCCCTTCTCAAGTCCTTCCACCTGGCCAACTTCTAGCCCTTCTGACATAGGTAAAGCTACTCCAACTCTGTAAAATCGTCCCTGACAGCTGCAGGCGAAATCAGCATCTCTTTCCTAGAAGCTTCCCATGGCAGCTTCAACTAGTCTCAGGACATTTTAATTTCTTGAGTATCTGTTTTTTCTGAAGACCTTCAGGGCAGGGACTGTGTTTGGATCATCTCCGTCAGTACCAGCATGACGAATGATGCATTGTAAGGGCTCTGTGAACACAGATGGCAGCAAAGCTGTATCTGTAACCCCGCTGCTCTTCACTTACATCTATCCTCTGGAACGCTCAACTCTATGGCTGCCCTTTACTCTAAAATCTGCAGAAACTCAACTCAAAACAGGCCAGTCCTGCTGTTAGTCTCTTCCTAGCACAAACAATAGCTATATTTCCTCAGGAGACAGATGAACAAACCAAGAAGTTAACTGCAGCAAAATGATAAAGTATCAATACGGGAAAAAATAAATTCAGAAAACATCCAGGAGCATCCCAGAAGTTAGGTCTAGGGTTCCACTGGTTTCCATTAATCCCCATTTATTTCCCTTATCCAGGCTCCATATTACTTTCCCCTCTACTCCAGCACTTCCAAAAACACAAGCATTTTTAGGCATAAGGGCTTTACCAATGGCTACAAAAAGAAATGAAAAAACTTGAAAAATGTTCACAAATAAAATACAGTGATAACATCAAGTTCTGATGATGATGTAGAGAAACTGGATCACTCCTACACTGCTGGAGGGAAAGTAAAATGGTATAACCTCTGTGGAAAATAGCTTGACAATTTCTTACACAAGTAAACATACACTTACCATAGAACCCAGCAACTGTCCTCTTGGGCATTTATCCCAGAGAATGAAAACTTACATTCACTCAAAAAGTTATACAAGAATATTCACAGCAGCTCTATATGCAATAGTCCCAAAATGGAAAGAACCAAAATACTCTTCAAGAGGTGAACGGTTAAGTATATGGTACGTCCATAGCATAGAATATTACTCACCAATAAAAAGGAACTACTGATTGACTCAATAACCTAGAAGGATCTCAAGTGAATTACGCTGAGTGAAAAAAGTCAATCTCAAAAGGTTACACATTGTAATGATTACATTTATACAACATCTTTGAAGTAACACAATTATAGGAATGGGAACAGATCCGTGGTTGTCAGAGGTTAGGCATGATAGAAGGGAGTGGGCGTGGCTACAAAGGGGTCGGTCAAGGTAACTTGGTGGTGACGGAACAATTCTGTATCCTGAATGTGGTAATGGTTACATGAATCTACACATGGTAAACACTCTCACATACACCTGCCCCCACACACGAAGGAGTGCAGGTAAAACAGTGAAATCTGAGCAGGCTCTGTGGATTGTACCACTGTCCATTTCCTGGCTTTGCACTGTACTCTAGCAATATAAGACAGGGAGGTGAAGTGTGCACGGCCATCTCTCTATATTTTTTGCAACTTCTTGTGAATCTATCATTATTTTAAATAAACATAAAAGAAATGTTTGCAATCTATCTGAAGTGTTTTGTGGTCCTCATCCTTTCACCTCTGTGTCTATAGCCTCACCACAGGAAAGAAGAACTGGCAATTTCTGTAATGCATACCCTGTACTTCCCACTCCTTCTGCCTCTGCTACTCAACATCATGCTTCAATTTTCTGCCTGGCAAAATATTCCTCTGGGAAGGCCCCGAGCATGTGTCCTTTGGGCCTTCCCTGACTTTTTTGGCCAAGCTCTTCTCAGGTCTGTTCCCATAAAAGAGTACCTTTCCCTACTTCTAAGACAGCCTTATGAACACTGGCTCATTATGCTTTTTCTGCGCCTCCCAAAAGACTAAGATTATGAATAGTAGACCATGTCTTTTGTTCATCTTGTATTACTGGTCCTCAGGCAGTACTTGGTACCTGAGAAGAACTCAATAAATTTTCTCTGAACGTGAGTCTAGACTTGTCTTATTTTTCCAGACTCCCTTTCTTGGATGGTTCTCTTTAAACCTAGATGCCTCATTTCATCACTTATACTCTTGGTGGCGAAACTCACCAATCCTGCCCAACTGCCCTTTTACCTCCTAATTTTAGTCAGGTAGATATTATTTATGGTATACAAAATACACAAACACACACACACACACACACACACATTCTATACACATGGAAAGGACAGATCATCCTGTGAATATGAATCAAGCATCTCCCCAATTCTCCTGACTCTACAGCATCTAAGAACATACTCTAAAGATAAGTGATTTAACTTTACTCACAACTGACGGCCTAGGGCAGGTCTCACAAACTAGTACAGTCCTTAGGCTGGATGTATATTGTTGTGAATAAAGCTTTACTAGAACAAGGTCATATTCATTTGGTTCTGAGCCACAATGGAAGAGCTGAGTAGTTGTAACAGTGGCCGTTTGGCCCACAAGACTAAAGTCTCTTTACAGAAAAAATTCACTAATTTCTGTCTTAAGAGTCCAAAAGAGCTAAGATCACAAGTAAGTACCCTCTCTACAACCATTCCATCATACCGACAGACCTTCCACCTACCTCCTTTACTTTCTACTTCTGGTCAGGATCACCCTCCAGCCCCCAATAGCTGACCAGAACAGAGGAATTCGAGTACACGAGAAAACAAATGAGTCAATATTAAATCCTCAACCCTCTCATTCTTACTCTACAGTTAGCTCTGGATGAACAGCTACGCTAGATAAGGAAACCTAATGCAGCTGCTCCATTGCTTCTCAAAGGATACCCCGCTCTATCTGTATATATTGTGTCTCCTGCTATCCTGCCAGTAAGTTCTGTCTCATCAATGGCTGAAGTTGCTAACCCACATAGAGAACCTGGGTAATTTTTTTCTCTCTCCTTTGCTTCCAATGTCCAGTTGTGTCTTCCCCAATCACTCAAGTAGGGGTGGATAATTTTTTTAAGTTAACTTCTTCCTTCCTAATTCCAGAGTCAGATAGTTGGTCTGAGCCCTAATTAACCAGCACATCTTCACTTGACTTATTCCAAGAGTTAAAACAACTGCTAAAATCTTTTCAGTGTCTGCTTTGTCAATCCACTTCTCTGAAGCTTACATGATGTTACAAACCATAAGCAAAAACAAAAACTCTGTTCAGTAAAGATTCAAATTTTGCTAATATGCTTGAAAGAAGTACTTTAGAAATGATAAATAATGCTATGATTTACCCTGCACCCTCACTCTCCCTATTCATCCCGAGTTACACCCTAGCTCAACTCCATTCATGTCTTGCACATGCAACGTTTCCTCTCCAGTCTTTCAAAACATTATTCATGCCTTGCTTCCTTTCACTGGAAATTCCATTATTCTGTAAACATGACAGCTAACAGTCTGCATCTATGAGTGGTGTTCAGCGACAAGCAGTACAGATAGTAATTAAGAGCAAGGGCTTTGAAGCCAGACTGACTGAGTTTAAGTCCTGCCAATACTCTTTATTAGCTGTGTAACTTTGGGCAAGTTACCTACTTCTTGTTTCAGGTGCCTCAGCTGTAAGAGAGGGATAATAATCGTGCCCACCTCAAAAGGTTATTACGTGGATTTCACACGTTATAATATGCAAAGCACTGAATGTCTACCACATAGCATGTTTGCCACTACTATTAAGTTTTAAGGTTTGGGTGTTTCTCTTGTTTTAATTCCTGTATTAATTTCATACACCCTTGTCTTCCCCCACACAACTCCGAAATTATTTGGTTAAACTGATTCAATTTCAAATCTGAAAATCACCTTTCTTTCAAGTTGGGTGACATAATTCACTTTCACCTCAACTGTTAAAATTCTCTCCATTCCCACCATCACCTGAAACCCCTCACCCAGATCATCAGTTCTAGCTGGTCATTATGACTGCAGTTTGGTCCCTTGTCGGGTCTTTCTTTCACCAACGTATTCTCCACTGGACAGTTAAAGTAACGGTGAAAAGTAAAAAGCACAGCTCATGATACTTTCCCCGGTGCTCAACTGCTTCCCAATGCTCACAAGATAAAGAAAAAAATCCTTAACCTGGCCTAAAATTCCTTGCATCTTGTGATTACTGTCTCCTTTTCCAGGCCCATTTCTTGCTACTTGCTTTCCAGACATACTGAATGACCTCTAGTTCTTGGAAATAACGGATTTTGGGGGTTTTACCTCTCAGAGTTCTGAACTCGCTTTCCCCACAGTCTATGCCGCTATGCACCCAACCCTCCCTCCTACCCTTCAGTCTCTACTAGACGCCACTTTCCTCAGAAGCCCAAGTTCCAGGGGCTTCCGGCGACTCTAGCATCACTGCACTTAGTACACTGCATTCTAATTGCCTGCTTAGGCGTCTCTCCTATCCGGCCGCGGGCTTTAAAAGAGAATCCGACGGATTTATAATCCGGTTCCCAGTGCCTAACGCAGAGCAGGCGCTAAGTGAATGAATGACCGCGAGAGCTGGAGGTCCTCCGGGGCCTCTCGAATGCCCCCATACGCCCGCCGCCTCGGCTCTAACCACGTCTGGAAGACCGGGTACTCCCGCCGCCCGACCCGCATCCCTCGCGTCCCCGCACCTTCATGCGCAGCAGGTTCTTGGACAACTTAGTTTTGCGCTCAGCCGCCATACTGATCACCCCAGCCGCCGCACTCCGCCACTAGGTCCGCCGCGCATGCGCAGTGCTGCGTGCGCGTCGGCGCCTTCTACGTACATCACGTCGTCCCGCCCCGTGGCTTCGCCCCCGTTTCTCGCGTTTCAGCTTGGCCCGCGCTTTTCGCGCGTCGCCTCCGGGAGCGCTCGCCTAGTGAAGAAGCTCAGGGGAGAGGCGCGGCCGCCAAAGCAGGAGTGAGAGCGACTTGACGCCGGGAGGGAGACCCCAAAGAGGCCTCAGCCGCAGAAGGCCGGAGTCCTGGCCGCTGTCGGCCTTCCCCGAGGGCTTCGACCGGGCCCCTCAGGCCGCGCACCGGCTGAGCGCCGCCCGCCTCACGGACCCCGTCCTGCCTCGCCGACCCAGTCGCCCTGGTGAGACCTTTGAGATAGTTGCCACACCAGCCGTCGCCCCCCCCACCCCCCGACCGTTTCTTTCACGTGTTTCTGACGTGGCTGGCGGGCTTTTTATGTTCTGCATCACTTTACGTGTCATAAGTTCATTTTATATTCTCGATAACCCTATGGGGCGGTCATTATCCCCTTGTTACAGTTGAGTAAACTGAGGTACAGGCAGGTTCCAGAACTTAGCCCAAAGCCAAAGGGAGGGAGGGAGGTGGGGGATGCACCCAGGTGGCCTGGCCGCAGAATGGCCCTTACAAACAGTGTTAAATCCACCTGTTAAGTGGTGTGTGCGTCTCTGAACCTAAATGATCTGTGAACGAGGAAGAATAGGAAGAGGTAGATGTCAAAGACATACGAGCATGAGAACATGACCTTGTTTTAATCCGAGGAATTAAAAGAACGTTGCCAAGATGATACTTTTAATGCTCCGTGTACCACCTAAAGACAGTTGTCACACCGTTCACAGCTGCCACACTTTGGAAAACACCCAACCTAATAGCTTTTCAGCTGATAGCGTGCACTGTATGCCGAATTCTTATGCTGGGTATCCCACGTGTATTATTTTATTTAATCCTCATAAGAACTCTGAAGAAGGTATTTGTTTGGGAACCTGAGGTCCAGAGAGGTTAAGGGACTTACCAGAGTTTACACAGCTAGTAAGTGTTAGAGCTGAGGTTGACCAGAGAGCTGACACATGAATAAAACATGGCCATGCCCTGGCAGGTTTTCTCAGAAAGTCATGATAATGTGGTAAGTGGTTATAGAAACTTATTCATTCGCATGTGCACGTGAAACGCTGGGCTAATCTCTGAGCTACACTAGCGCGTAAAAACACATGACCTCCCTTTCCTGGAGCTGACATTCTGGTGAGTGCCATGGCAGAAAGAAAATGATGATGTGATAGAGTGACTTTTAGGGTTACATTAGATAAGGTGATCTGGGATGGCTCTTGTCAGATGATATTGCCAAGGCTTGAAAGCTGAGAAAAACCTGTTGGATGAAGGGTTGGAGGTAGAGTGTACTAAGAAGAGGGAATAGCAACTGTAAGGTCCTGAAATGAGAACGAGATGAGTTGTCATAGAGTTTACCAAGTGGGAACAACAGAGGTGATCCCATGTTATGGGTTGAATTGTGTCCCTCCAAAATTCATCAGAATTTTGTTTCAGAATGTGGCTGTATTTGGAAACAGGACCTGTAAAGAGGTGATTAAGTTAAAGTGAGGCCCTTAGCATGGGTCCCAATCTAATCTGACTGGTGTCCTTATAAGAAGAAATTTGAACACACAGGGAGATACCAGGAATGCACATGCACAGGGGAAAGACACAGTGAGAAGGTGGACATTTGAAAGCCAAGGAGAGAGGCCTCAGAAGAAACCAAACCTGCCTGTGTCTTCATCTTGAACTTCCAGCCTCCAGAACTGTGAGAAAATAAAGTTTTGTGGTTTAAGCCACCTGGTCATACTGTTTTGTTATGGGAGCCCTAGCAAACTAATATGACACAAAATTAGGTATTGATTACAATTATAATAAGAGCCCTACATGAAAAGTATGGGGCTCATGAGAGGGTATAGCAAGGGCACCTAAACCATTCTGGCCTGGAAGAGGGAAGGACTCTTAAAAGTGGGACATTTAAGTTGAGATCTGAAAGGGGAGGAGTTAGCCTGGGGAAAGGCCTTCCAATCATTTAGTTTTGTGCCTCTGTAACTCCGATACATCCACAGAAAACTTTTCATCTTGCAAAACTGAAACTCTACCCATTGAACAATAACTTCTCATTCCCTCCTCCCCTGGTAACCACTATACCACTTCCTGCCTCTGTGAATTTGACTTTTCAGGATTTTGAAAGAGGTTCTGTGGAGCAAAGGTGAAGAAGTGATCCATTCTGTAGTCTGCATCTGGGAAACAGAGCTGACTATGAATATGATCTTGAAGGATAGGCACATGTCTTATCAGCTTAAGAGGAAAACAATTCTTGACAGAAGTAAGAGCATATGTACACCAGCTAAGGATGCTGGAAGCTCCAGACCTTCCCTCTGGACTTCTGTTGTTACCAGTCTGCTTGCACACTGGATTCTGATTCCTTTTCCTGAAACATTGGCCTCATCATGGCCACTGACCTACTCCACAATTTACAATGACTGTCATTGTCTGAGGGATGAAGGTCAAATTCTTCAAACTTCAAAATTCTACATTTTTATTTGACATAGAAAATACTTATAATTAAAGCTAATCCCCAAAGTCTCTTTCTAGCCATCAAAATGTAATAAATGAGAAGTGATTTAAAAGTAATAATGTAATTTTAACTTTGAATTAAACTCCCAGACAGGGAAGATAACTCCTTGATCTCTCTATGCTATTGAATTGTAGAATACAGAGGATTGGTTTCACACTCAATAATGTGTTAACCTGTTTTAGTTACCCAGCCAAGCAAACATCATTTTGGGGGAAGAGATATTTTCATAGGTCTTCACACAATTCTGAATCCTTCATAATGGAATTTGTTGGAAGTGTGAAAACCTCCAATTCCTTCCAGTTACTAAATCCATCAAGAACACATCCCCTGAGTCTCTTCACTCTTGGAGCTGATCATGTCTAAGGCTGTGCAGCCCAGTACAGTAAGCCTAGTTATATGTTGCTACTGAGCACTTGAAAGGTGGCTAATGTGACTGAGTAACAGAATATTTAAATTTAGTAAATTTGAAAACTATAGCAGTGTAAAATATTTTCCTGTTATACACATTTCATTGTTTTGGAAGGACTGCATTTCACTTTAGCCTTGCAAATTTATTGTCTGCATTGAGATGGGCTGTAAGTGTAAAATATATACCACATTTCAAAGACTTGAAGAAAATAAAATATTTATATTTTTTATATTGACTACATGTTGAAATACTGAGTTTGGATGTATTGGTCTAAATAAAACCTAGCATTACAATTAATTTCATGTTTCTTTTTTTAATGAGGCTGCTAGAAAATTTAAAATTATATATATATCTTGCATTTCTTTTTCTTCTCTTTCTCCTCCCTCCCTCCCTCCCGTCCCCCCTCCCTTTCCCCTTTCTTCTTTCTTTTTCTCTTTTTCTGTTAGCTTTTGTTCTTTTGTTCTTTGCAAGTACCAGAAATTGACAATGGCTTATTAAATAAAATGGGGATTTATTAGAAGGACATTTCTAGTAGTTCATAATAAGGTTTGAGAACAAGGACAAGTTAAAAGCACAGAAACCAGGGCAGCCCAGGTATCTAGGAAGCAGACACTAACTTAGTGCCACTGCAGGAATGATGAGCATCAGGTGATTGCTCTTAGGACACTCAGTTTTTCAAAGTCAAGGAGAGAATCTCATTGAGTCTTAGCTAAGAGAGGGCAAGACCTGATTTATAGTCCCTTTAGGACTATACAAAATGGGGGAGGGTAATTCTTTAAAGAGAAATTGGGTGCTATAACCAAAGAAGAGATAATCATTTTACAAGCCAAAACAGCAAAGCCAAGGTTAAGTATCTATTTAAGGCAGGAAAGAGGAGAGTTCTGTTGACACAGCCATGGAGGACAAATAAGGAGCATCAGTTGGGAAACTGACATACAATATCAGATCTCCCTTTCTCACAAAATGTGTTCCCTCTTACTACTAAATCTTACTACTTTATGACTAACAGTCATAGACTCCTATTTTTTTCTGCCTTCTGCCTTTTTCATTCTTTAACAAATATTTTTAAGCACCTCTTATGTTCCTGGCCCTTTGGTAGGTGGTGGGGAAAATACCCCTTCCCTGATGGTATGCCACAGACAAGGATACAGGTCTTAAATGCTGTCAGGGATAAGACTTAGGGCAGGAAACCTAATCTGGATTTGAGGAGCTTGGAGAGCTTTCCTTGGGGGAAGTGACACCTAAGCTGAGACCACAAGATGAATTAAGTCTATACCAGACAAAAAAGGGAAAGGGGCAGGAGTAATGAAGGAGAATTTAATTCAGATGGAAGGGTGTTTGAATGATGGCTATTGTGTAAGTGACAAGTCTGGAGAGGCAACATAGGGCCAGATCTTAAAGGCCATATATTAAGTCGGTAGGATTTTGAAAGTTCCTGTGAAGCTATTGAACTGTTTCACCAGGAGAATGGCATCATTTAAAAACTGTACAATATGGGGACTTCCCTGGTGGTGCAGTGAAGAATCCGCCTGCCAATGCAGGGGACACGGGTTCGAGCCCTGGTCTAGGAAGATCCCACATGCCACGGAGCAACTAAGCCCGTGCGCCACAACTACTGAGGCTGCGCTCTAGAGCCCGTGAGCCACAACTACTGAGCCCGCGTGCCACAACTACTGAAGCCTGCGTGCCTAGAGTCTGTGCTCTGCAACAAGAGGAGCTACCTCAATGAGAAGCCCGTGCACCACAATGAAGAGTAGCCCCCACTCGCCGCAACTAGAAAAAGCTTGCGTGCAGCAACAAAGACCCAATGCAGCCAAAAATAAAATAAATTTAAAAAAACAAACCAAAAAACGGCACAATAGAATTGTGTTAATCTTAAGATCACTCTGACCAACAACCAAAAACTATTAGAACTAATAGATGAATTCAGTAGAGTTGCAGGATACAAAATTAATATGCAGAAATTTGTTGCATTTTTATACACGAATAAACTATGAGAGAGAAACAGAAAATAGTCCCATTTACAATTGCATCAAAAGAAAAAAATACCTACCAATAAATTAAACCAAAAAGGTGAAGGACCTGTACTTTTGAAAACTATAACATATAGACGAAAGAATTTGAAAACGACACAAATAAATGGAAAGATACACAGTGCTCATGGGCTGGAAGAATCAATATCCTTAAAATGTCTGTGCTACACAAATCAATCTACAGATTCAATGCAATTCCTTTCAAATTATGCATAGCATTTTTCACAGAACTAGAACAATGCTAACATTTGTGTGGGACCACAAAAGACCCCAAATAGCGAAAGCAATCTTGAGAAGGAAAGACAAAGCTGAAAGTATCACACGCTCAGCATGCGTAGCGTGCTACAAAGTTCTAGTAATCAAAAGTACAGTACTGGCACAAAAGCGTACACATAGAAAAATGGGTCAGAATAGAGAGTCCAGAAATAAACCCCTGCTCACATGGTCAATTGATCTACGACAAAGGAGACAAGAATATACAATGGGGAAAAGATAGTCTCTTCCATAAATGGTGTTGGGAAAACAGGGCAGCTACGTGCAAAAGAATGAAACTGGACCACTTCTTACACCATATACAAAAATAAACTCAAAATGGATTAAAGACTTAAATGTAAGACCTGTAACCATAAAGCTCCTAGAAGAAAACTAGGCAGTAACCTTTTTGACATTGGTCTTAGCAGCCTCCTCAGGCAAGGGAAACAGAAGCAAAAATAAACAAATGGGACTATATCAAACTAAAAACCTTTTGCACAGTGAAGGAAATCACCAACAGACCGAAAAGGCAACCAAGGAATGGGAGAAGATATTTGCAAGTGATATATCTGACAAAGGGTTAATGTCCAAGATATATAAAGAACTCATACAACACAATATCCAAAAAACCAAACAACTCCATTAAAAAATCAGAGGACCTGAATAGACATTTTTCCAAAGAAGACATACAGATGGTCAAAACACGTGGAGTGGTGCTAAACACCACTAATCATCTGGGAAATGCAAATCAAAACCACAATGAGATACCTCACACCTGTCAGATTGGCTGTTATCAAAAAGACAAGAAACAAGTGTTGGTGAGGATGTGGAGAAAAGGGAACCCTCGTGCACTGTTGGTGGGAATGTAACTTGGTGCAGCCACTATGGAAAACTGGAGGTTCCTCAAAAAACTAAAAGTAGAGCTACCATATGATCCAGCAACTCCACTTGCGGGTATTTATCTGGAGAAAATACAAATTTGAAAATATATTTGTATCCCTATGTTCATTGCAGCATTGTTTACAGTAGCCAACATATAGGACCAACCTAAGTGTCCACTGACAGATGAATGGATAAAGATGTGGTCTCTCTTCCTTCCTTCCTTTCTCTCTCTCTCTCTCCCTCCCTCTCTCTCTTTCTTTCTCTCTCTCTATATATAGTAAAGAATGAAGTCTTGTCATTTGCAGCAACATGGAAGGACCTGGTAGGTATTATGCTAAGTGAAATAAGTCAGACAGAGAAAAATAAATACCATGTGGTTTCACTTATTTGTGGAATCTAAAAAACAAAATGAACAAATGAAACAAAACAGAAACAGAGTTATAGATAGGACAAACTGGTAGTTGCCGGAGGAGGAGGGGGTCGGGGGATGGACTAAACAGGTGAAGGAGAATTAATAGGTACAAACTTCCAGCTATAAAATAAATAAGCCATGGGGATGTAATGTACACATAGGGAATATTGTCAATAATATGGTAACAACTGTATGGTGATGGATGGTAACTGGTCTTATTGCAGTTATTTCATAAAAATAAAAATATCGAATCATGTTGTACACCTGAAACTAATATATTTAATGCTAATTATAATTCAATAGAAAGTGTTTAGAGACTGAATTTAAAAAAATTACTGTGACTGAAAGTGGAGTAGGGAAACGGAAGAAGAAAAAAACAAGGTAGGGAGAAAGTCTGGCCCTCAAGTAATCTCAGACATTCTTTTAGATTACTCTTCCTAATTTCTTTTAATTTCCTACTTTAACTAGTTCATCCTATCACCTATGAGATAAAATCCAGGCTGATGGTCAAGGCTTTCTACACCTGCCCTCTAGCATTATCTCCTAGCTTTTTAGCCCTGTCTTGTATGCCTCAATTTAGCCTCTTCTAGCCAAACTAATCTACTCGTTGTGCCTCCAAACATTCCATATTTACCCTGCATGTAAATATTCATACTGCCTTCTATTTCTGGAGTGATGCCTGGAATAATGTTTTCTTTTTTCAACTTTTCAAATCCTGCCTATCTCTCAGAACCCAATTCAAATTTCATCTTCCTCTTACATCAACCAAAAATGATCATTTCCTTTTTTTCCCTGAATGCTGATAGGGCTGTTTTACAGTTTCAGTGTTTAATTATACACTGCTTTTTATTGTCACCTAACATGACTGCAGGTGCAGGAGGGCAGTTCTGAGTTTTATAGTTACCTGAATCTTTCACAGCTTCAAGTGGTTCTTAGTATACTCAAATACTTATGGAATGAATACATGAAAAACTGCTCTTTAAAATGGGTGAGATAGCATCTTTTAAAATTATACACATTCTTTAATAACTGATAAGCCCCAGAATACCTAACCAATTCTGTATAGCGGAATTGACGAAGTTTTATTTTACAAAAGAAAAAAAAAAAGGAATGAAAGGCCAAGGACGTGGTAATGAAACCATCTTATTTTCCTGTACTAATTCTATTCAAAATATTCTGTTCAGTTAAAAGATATGATATCTTTGGACTCTCTGTGGAAGTTTCTAAAGCCAGTTGCTATGGGGATTGTGAAGAGAAAAAATTTAAAAATATGATTAATTTATGCAAATGAAGCTACCATGTCTAAACCTGGAAGACATTTTTGAATGATGGAGGGGGTTCTCAGAAAGAAAAAGAATGTGGAAATGAATTGTTAGGGGAACATGTTATGGTTGTGGAAGTCAAGACACAGCTAAGATGGATTTTTATTTTCTTCTAGGGGAAATTGTGTGTTTACTAATAATAAGGAGGAACAAAAGAAAAGTTAAATCAGAGGGCTGGAGAGACTGAATGGTTTTTTTTTTACCTATGACAAGTTCTTACTTACAAAGAAAACTTATAGAAGTCAAAGCCAGTAGTTGAAAAGGAGGCTGCTGGGACTTTGAACCAAGCCAAATCAGTGGCTTTCACTGTTTCATATTCCTCTACCACTCTTAAGGATATGAGTCCCACATTACAAAAATAAAAAGCCCATTCTTTTTCTTACAAGAACAGTTATATGTAGCTATTCTGTTATTTTATTTATTATTTGTAGTAAGTTTTGCAGATGTTAAAATGCATTTTGCCTTTTGGAGAAATTTTTCCTGTTACAACTTTACAAAAGAAACAAACAAAAAACTTGCTCTCCTAGATTACTGCCTGTTTGCTCTGAGTATGCCTGAAAAAGCAATGACAGATGCATTCAGCCTTGTACCCTCACCAGATGGTGTAGGTTGATGGAGAGTGAAATTTTAATTCTGACGCTGGTTCTGAGTCCTTCTCTGGTGTTCTTGCCACAGTTGGAAATTCCTGGCTAGAGGACATGGACAAGCCAGGGCAGGAGTATTCGTGACAAAAGTGAACAATTAAAAGAAAGAAACAAGGGTTTTCCTTTTCATTCTCTGTAAGGTATAGAAGGAAAAGAGAACTAGCAATGATGTTTTGTGATAAAGAGGAAAAGAACTGAATTAGATATTAGATTCCTTTGATTAAAAAATTCTTTAGTTTTCAAATTAAGCGTATTACAAAAGTAATATATTTTATTGTAACCAATACAAAAATATAGAAATGTACTAAGTAGAGAAATGAAAGTCTTACCTGCTTCGTTCCCCCAACTCCCATTCCTCAGAGGCAACTTCTGTTAAATCCTTTGGCTTTAAAAGTTTGCAATAGAAAAATCCTCTTTAAATAAACTTTACATCTGTTGAGTTGTTTTAAGAAAGATATCTGTTTCTGATAGTAAGAAGGCATTGCAAAGTGTTATAATCTCTTTTCCTTCTCAAATATGCATACAGGTATTCGTTTTGTTGTTTTGTTCTGGTTTTCTGTTTCATGAGAAGGTTTTGCCATGACTTATTACCACCATTGGGTGGCAGCCTAAATTGCAACCCCTTAAGAAGTCAAGTCATCCTTGGCATTGGGTTCTGTGAAATTCATCCTAGAAATGACAACTTTGTACAGATGTTTTTAAAGGAAGAGTTGAATAAATTTTTCCTCTTGTTCTGATAGAGAGAGAGAGAGAGAGAGAGAGAAAATGAGAGTGCAGCTGAGCAAAGGACATATCTAGTGACCAGATGCCTGGGAGAAAATCCTCTCTTCCATTAAACCATTTGCTCCTGCCCATCTACTCTCAACAGCTCGAGAGCCACTGAACCCTCTTAACTCTGTGAGGATCAAATGAGATAACATGTGAAAACACCTTACCAAATGTACAAAGCTGTGCAGATGTGAAACATGGTTATTATTACAGCATGGATGCAGGTTGCTTTTATAGCCACTTTTATTGGCATGGTTGCTTTTTAAATGGAGTCATCTGTGTGAATTAACAAACACAAACCCAGATCTGCAGAAACTACTGCACATGTTTATTTTCTTTAAAGTCACTTAAACCCAAATCTAGGTAAAATCTCATCATACTTCTGGGCTGGCAGGAATTAAATCTAAATATTTATGTAGTGCTCTCTTGTCCCGAACATTGTGCAAAGATTCAGGATCTTAAATGGTGCCAAACCATAGTGAAAATCATAGCTCTTGTCATTGATCGTTGGCTCTCACTGGATAATATGGAGATAGCCATTGTCCAGCTAGCTTGGTCCTACTAGACTCTGCTCCTCCACTGTTTCTAGTTCATGCTTGGTGTTAGGAATCTTTGAAAGGACTGGGGGGCCAACCATTCGGCCTCTCTGGGTGCACCACACAGACACCCTGTTGTCTTGCCAGGTTCTGTGTCTCACTGTACCTTCTGAATTCTGTCCTCTTTCCAATATTGAGAAAACTTTTCCTTTTCCCTTTTGCTGCCCTAGAAGGTACTCTGGCTATCCCATCCGCCTTCAGGCCACATGGACTACCTCTTCAGTGAGTGTAGACATTGCCAAGAGTCAGGAAGAGCTGTAGAATCCAAGCAGCTTGTGTTCTGTGCCCTTTAAGATATTAACAGTTTGTCTGCCTTCTTGAAACTATTGAGGTGTACATAGAGCAAAATACAAATCAAAGATTCAAAAAATTATTCTACTCCAGTGGCATAACAAAGGCCTTCTCTTGGCTTCAGCAGGGCAGAGTTTTGGTGAGTACACTCCAGATTGTATGTCTTTTTATCTGGGTGAATAAAGCACACAACATTATCTTCTTGATTTTTTTGGCTGTACATAGACTAAAGAACTGTTTTTCTATTTTCAACCAGCTTCTATAGTTTCAACATAAGAGAAAAAGGAAAACACTTCTTCATTAACTCTAAAAAGCAATAATTATAATAGTTTATAATTTACACCTGTTCATAAATACCCCCATAACATTAGTGAACACTGCTTCTCTGGGCTGGTTATTGTATTTGGATTTTTATAGCAACATTCAAACTACAAGGAAGCTAAGTTGTTTTTTGTTTGTGCCGTTTAGGGGATGGGTGTTGGGAACCATTGGTTTCGTTGATCAAACTAATCAGAAATTAATTGCTGTAAGTTAAATGCATAGCTGTTTGGAATTTAATAGCTAAATTTTAAGGATAGAAAATGTTAAAATTTTTTAATATAGAAAATTTCAGAAATATTTAAAAGTACAGAGAAGAGAATAGTGTAACACTCATATACTCACCAACCAGCTTAATTATTAACTCATGGCCAATCTTGTTTTATTTTTATCCCCTCATTTTCCTTCTCTCTATCCCTCTTCCAGTTATTTTGAAGCCAATCCTAGGCATCATATGATTTATCTGTAAATATTTCAGTAGATATCTCTAAATGGTAAAGGACTTAAAAAAATCAACATAATTTCAACGCAGTCATCGCTCTTAAAAGTTAAACAGTGATGAAAGAACACTTTGTGTCCTTATCTTGTCTCTTTATTTAAAATTTAATATTAAATTTATGTCAACAGCATAAATCTTCACACACTAACACATACTGAAGGATATCCTGGATATGTTGTTAAGTGAAAGCGCAGATATTAGAATAATTTTTATAACATGGTTCAATTTCTATTTTAAAAGATTATAAATAACTACATCTATTTTTGTTTAAACATATAAAGGGATAGACACATGTAAAACGAAGAACAAAACTGGTTCTCAAACCAAGAGCAGTTGTGACTTTTAAAGTAAGAATAATCGCAGTTGGTATTGGAGATGGGTATAGGACTCACTTTGAACCTATTCTTTAGTGTTTTTTATTTATAAAATATATGTGTATTACTTCTGGAATTAAGTTTTCAAAAAAGAATTCATGAAAGGGAGAACTTAAATTATGTCAGTATGAGAAATGAGAGACATTCTCAGATCAGGATGTCCTGTCCAAATATTGTCCCTCAGTTGGATAATCTCACTCCTGGGTTAATAAGAGTAGCAGCTAGCATGTACAGAGTGTTGGCTATGTGCCAGACACTTTGACAAATGCTTTCAATCCGATTATTTGTTTCTCACCATAACCCGTTGAGGTGGGTATTCCCATTTCACATAGGAAGAAACATGATCTAGAGCAGTTGAATAGCTTGCTAGAGTATGGAAGAGGCTGACCAGGCTTGGAAGTGAGGTGCTGGGACTCCCCTGCCCATGTACTTCATTGATCATTCCACTTCACTTGGAGCTGAAGGTGTCACTGTTACAGAATGAGTTTTGTTATTTCAATTTATACTTGTTTAACTCTTTTGTTGCTTAGTGTCCATATTAGCTTTTTATTTTACTATAAACTCAATAGCTCAGGCAAGACCAAGTAGTAATGCCTCTCATTTCCCCCCTTATCTGTAGAATATGGCCTGAAGGACTAAGGGGAGAAACAACCTCAAAAGAACTTCATGCTTTTCTGGTATGAGAAATATTTAAATAATAGGCAGGTGGTTCTTGTCAGTAGTGGCTTTCTGTGCAGTTATCCAGCAGCCTAACTTTTCTTTCTTGCTGAAAATTGTTATAAAGCTCTTCTTCACTTATCTGTTCCATAAACAGGACAAAGGGATTACAAATGTATGGGAATAGACGTGCCCAGGACTTTTATTTGGGATACATTTCAAATCATAGATGTAGACAAGCTATAACTATCTTTTAAAAAAAGTTGTATGGTTTAGTCCTTGCATACTGTAGCAAATTTATTTTTCACAACTTGACCTTAGCATTCGCAATGCTTTGGGCTTTTTCAGGTCTTTTTGTTGTTGTTCAGGAATAACAAATTAACTTTATTATGTAACATAAAGAATGCAATAGGAAAGCAAAATAGCTTATATAACAAAATACCTACATACACACATACTATGATACATAAATTATTTATGTATTCTAAACATTATTATATCCCTTACCTACTGGGGATAATTGAGATATGACTGAATATCCAAAAGAAAACTGTCTCTAACTAAGGAAAATTGATCCTTACAAAAATTGGCTGAAATTATTCAAGTAATTTTTTAAAAAGATGAGTGTTTTGAAATTTTCTATCCTTTGCACTCCTTTTTTCTATCCATCCTGCCAGGGGGCCATAAGAGCTTAAAAGATTTTTGAGAAAATGCCCATCTTCCAGAACTTAAACCACTTGATGTCCCTCTTTACACACAGTGAAAAAGTACAGCGAGTATGAACTACTTCACACACTGCAGGAAGATACTGTCCAATCCTGCTTGTATTATTAAAATAAGATTTGAGACTTTAATCATTTAGATTTAAATTTTTGCTCTTCAGGTAAGCTGAATGGTAGGTCACTAGTGGGTAGTTCACAGTGTTTGGTGAAATAAATTTAATATTAATTCTTCTCCAAATGTATAGCTCTACTCTGTGTCTCTGTATGGATACTCCAAAGAGGTATTTTGAGGAATCTTACAAGTACTTTTTTTTTAACATCTTTATTGGAGTATAGTTGCTTTATAATGGTATGTTAGTTTCTGCTTTATAGCAACGTGAATCCGCTATACATATACATAAAAATATGGAATGCTTCACGAGTTTGCATGTCATCCTTGCACAGGGACCATGCTAATCTTCTCCGTATCATTCCAATTTTAGTGTATGTGCTGCCGAAGCGAGCACACGAGTACTTATAATTATGTTTGGTGAGATGTTTTAAAATCAATTATAACGCCTTTAGGAGGTCCTGGGGGACTTTTTGCTCTGAAGGGGGAAGAATTTTCCGCCACCTAATGGCAGGAAATGTACATGCTTTGGAAGCTCTTTAGTTAGTTCAGAAACCATATTGTAGGAAACCCAGTTCTGTAACCTGCCCTCTAGGTAGGTCTCACATCAGTGTCTGGGGAAATTCGTGAGTTTAGGACTGATAAACTGCAACCTTATTCCTCCAAGGAGATGTATTTTTCCTGTGACTTATATACCATGATTGGTTTTTAAGTTAATTCTTCCTCTGGATTATCTTGCAGTTGTTGCTAGAAAGTAAGTGTCCAGATATGGGTGTTTGGTTGTGTGATAAATGTAACTTTAATATAAAGCATTTGGCAGAGGAAGATTCTGTAAGGTCATGGTTTTCATGATATTTTAAGTGTTAGGGCTGGAAATTTTCTTAAAGATCTCTAATCAACTCTTTAACTCATTAGGAGACTGTGGCTCCAACAAAGTTAAGCAGCTAGTGGCAATTCCAGGACTAGAGAGATCATATTGAACCATGGTTAGGTGTTTTGGCTCTGAAGTCCCACAGTCTGCCCCTGCCACTTATTAGCTGTGTGACCTTGTGCAAGTCATATCACCTCTCTGTGCTTCAGTTTCCACATCTGAAAATAGGATAGTCATAGTACATAGTTTGCAGGGATATTATAAGGATTAAATAAATGAATATGAGTTAAACATTTAGCACAGTGCATGGTATACATTGAGTACTGAATAAATGCTGTTAGAATTAGAATTCATGTTTCTTACCTCTCAGTTGATTGCTTTATAGTTGTGCCACATTGTCTCTCCTGACATCCCTTAAATATATTTGATATAGCATTAAAAATGTTTCATTAGTGTTATTTCTCATTAGAATTGATAAAATATTTAGAAAAGAACACATATTTAACAAGTATCATGACTATTTTTTTTCTGTGTGAGAGATGGCCATGTAATAAATGAGGAATTCAGAATGAAATGAAAAAATTAAATGATGTATGTCTGAGTATATTCAGATAGCACTTTATTATTCTTTTTTTTTGAATTTTATTATTTTTTTTTATACAGCAGGTTCTTATTATTTATCCATTTTATACATATTAGTATATATACGTCAATCCCAATCTCCCAAATCATCATCACCCCCCCAACACCCCCGCTGCTTTCACGCCTTGGTGTCCATACGTTTGTTTTCTATATCTGTGTCTCAATTTCTGCCCTGAAAACCGGTTCATCTGTACCATTTTTCTAGGTTCCACATATATGCGTTAATATACGATATTTGTTTTTCTCTTTCTGACTTACTTCACTCTGTATGACAGTCTCTAGATTCATTCACGTCTCTACAAATGACCCAATTTTGTTCCTTTTTCTAGCTGAGTAATATTCCATTGTATATATGTACCACATCTTCTTTATCCATTCATCTGTCGATGGGCATTTAGGTTGCTTCCATAACCTGGCTATTGTAAATAGTGCTGCAATGAACATTGGGGTGCATGTGTCTTTTTGAATTATGGTTTTCTCTGGGTATACGCACAGTAGTGGGATTGCTGGGTCATATGGTAATTCTATTTTTAATTTTTTAAGGAACCTCCATACTGTTCTCCATAGTGGCTGTATCAATTTACATTCCCACCAACAGTGCAAGAGCATTCCCTTTTCTCCACACCCTCTCCAGCATTTGTTGTTTGTAGATTTTCTGATGATGCCCATTTGAACTGGTGTGAGGTGATACCTCATTGTAGTTTTGATCTGCATTTCTCTAATAATTAGTGATGTTGAGCAGCTTTTCACGTGCTTCTTGGCCATCTGTATGTCTTCTTTGGAGAAATGTCTACTTAAGTTTCTGCCCATTTTTTGATTGGGTTGTTTTTTTAATATTGAGCTGCATGAGCTGTTTATATATTTTGGAGATTAATCCTTTGTCCGTTGATTCGTTTGCAAATATTTTCTCCCATTCTGAGGGTTGTCTTTTCGTCTTGTTTGTAGTTTCCTTTGCTTTGCAAAAGCTTTTAAGTTTCATTAGGTCCCATTTGTTTATTTTTGTTTTTATTTCCATTACTCTAGGAGGTGGATCAAAAAAGATCTAGCTGTCATTTATGTCAAAGAGTGTTCTTCCTATGTTTTCCTCTAAGAGTTTTATAGTGTCCGGTCTTACACTTAGGTCTCTAACCCATTTTGAGTTTATTTTTGTGTATGGTGTTAGGGAGTATTCTAGTTTCATTCTTTTACATGTAGCTGTCCAGTTTTCCCAGCACCACTTATTGAAGAGACTGTCTTTTCTCCATTGTATATCCTTGCCTCCTTTGTCATAGATTAGTTGAACATATGTGCGTGGGTTTATCTCTGGGCTTTCTATCCTGTTCCATTGATCTATATTTCTCTTTTTGTACCAGTACCATATCGTCTTGATTACTGTAGCTTTGTAGTATAGTCTGAAGTCAGGGAGTCTGAGTCCTCCAGCTCCGTTTTTTCCCCTCAAGACTGCTTTGGCTGTTCGGGGTCTTTTGTGATTCCATACAAATTTTAAGATTTTTTATTCTAGTTCTGTAAAAAATGCCATTGGTAATTTGATAGGGATTGCATTGAATCTGTAGATTGCTTTGGGTAGTATAGTCATTTTCACAATATTGATTCTTCCAATCCAAGAACATGGTATATCTCTCCATCTGTTGGTATCATCTTTAATTTCTTTCATCAGTGTCTTATAGTTTTCTGCATACGGGTCTTTTGTCTCCCTAGATAGGTTTATTCCTAGGTATTTTATTCTTTTTGTTGCAGTGGTAAATGGGATTGTTTCCTTAATTTCTCTTTCAGATTTTTCATCATTAGTGTATAGGAATGCAAGAGATTTCTGTGCATTAATTTTGTATCCTGCTACTTTACCAAATTCATTGATTAGCTCTAGTAGTTTTCTGGTGGCATCTTTAGGATTCTCTATGTATAGTATCATGTCATCTGCAAACAGTGACAGCTTTACTTCTTCTTTTCCAATTTGGATTCCTTTTATTTCTTTTTCTTCTCTGATTGCTGTGGCTAAAACTTCCAAAACTATGTTGAATAATAGTGGTGAGAGTGGGCAACCTTGTCTTGTTCCTGATCTTAGCGGAAATGGTTTCAGTTTTTCACCATTTAGGATGATGTTGGCTGTAGGTTTTTCATATATGGCCTTTATTATGTTGAGGAAAGTTCCCTCTATGCCTGCTTTCTGGAGGGTTTTTATCATAAATGGGTGTTGAATTTTGTCAAAAGCTTTCTCTGCATCTACTGAGATGATCATATGGTTTTTCTCCTTCAATTTGTTAATATGGTGTATCACATTGATTGACTTGCGTATATTGAAGAATCCTTGCATTCCTGGGATAAACCCCACTTGATCATGGTGTATGATCCTTTTAATGTGCTGTTGGATTCTGTTTGCTAGTATTTTGTTGAGGATTTTTGCATCTATGTTCATCAGCGATATTGGCCTGTAGTTTTCTTTCTTTGTGACATCTTTGTCTGGTTTTGGTGTCAGGGTGATGGTGGCCTCGTACAATGAGTTTGGGAGTGCTCCTCCCTCTGCTATATTTTGGAAGAGTTTGAGAACAATAGGTGTTAGCTCTTCTCTAAATGTTTGATAGAAATCCCCTGTGAATCCATCTGGTCCTGGGCTTTTGTTTGTTGGAAGATTTTTAATCACAGTTTCAATTTCAGTGCTTGTGATTGGACTGTTCATATTTTCTATTTCTTCCTGGTTCAGTCTCAGAGGGTTGTGCATTTCTAAGAATTTTTCCATTTCTTCCAGGTTGTCCGTTTTATTGGCATAGAGTTGCTTGTAGTAATCTCTCATGATCCTTTGTATTTCTGCAGTGTCAGTTGTTACTTCTCCATTTTCATTTCTAATTCTGTTGATTTGAGTCTTCTCGCTTTTTTTCTTGATGAGTCTGGCTAATGGTTTATCAATTTTGCTTATCTTCTCAAAGAACCAGCTTTTAGTTTTATTGATCTTTGCTATCATTTCCTTCATTTCTTTTTCATTTATTTCTGATCTGATCTTTATGATTTTTTTCCTTCTGCTAACTTTGGGTTTTTTTTGTTCTTCTTTCTCTAATTGCTTTAGGTGTAAGGTTAGGTTGTTTTTTTGAGATGTTTCTTGTTTCTTGAGGTAGGATTGTATTGCTATAAACTTCCCTCTTAGAACTGCTTTTTCTGCATCCCATAGGTTTTGGGTAGTCGTGTTTTCATTATTGTTTGTTTCTAGGTATTTTTTGATTTCCACTTTGATTTCTTCAGTGATCTCTTGGTTATTAAGTAGTGTGTAGCCTCCATGTGTTTGTATTTTTACAGATTTTTTCCTGTAATTGATATCTAGTCTTACAGTGTTGTGGTTGGAAAAGATACTTGATATGATTTCAATTTTCTTAAATTTATGAAGGCTTGATTTGTGACCCAAGGTGTGATCTATCCTGGTGTTCCATGAGCACTTGAGAAGAAAGTGTATTCTGTTGTTTTTGGATGGAATGTCCTATAAATATCAATTAAGTCCATCTTGTTTAATGTATCATTTAAAGCTTGTGTTTCCTTATTTATTTTCATTTTGGATGATTTGTCCACTGGTGAAAGTGGGGTGTTAAAGACCCCTACTATGATTGTGTTACTGTCGATTTCCACTTTTATGGCTGTTAGCCTTTGCCTTATGTATTGAGGTGCTCCTATGTTGGGTGCATAAATATTTACAATTGTTATATCTTCTTCTTGGATTGATCCCTTGATCATTATGTAGTGTCCTTCTTTGTCTCTTGTAATAGTCTTTATTTTAAAGTCTATTTTGTCTGATATGAGAATTGCTACTCCAGCTTTCTTTTGATTTCCATTCACATGGAATATCTTTTTCCATCCCCTCACTTTCAGTCTGTATGTGTCCCTAGGTCTGAAGTGGGTCTCTTGTAGACAGCATATATACGGGTCTTGTTTTTGTATCCATTCAGGCAGTCTATGTCTTTTGGTTGGAGCATTTAATCCATTTACATTTAAGGTAATTATCAATATGTATGTTTCTATTACCATTTTCTTAATTGTTTTGGGTTTGTTATTTTAGATCTTTTCCTTCTCTTGTGTTTCCTGCCTAGAGAAGTTCCTTTAGCATTTGTTGTAAAGCTGGTTTGGTCGTGCTGAATTCTCTTAGCTTGTCTGTAAGGGTTTTAATTTCTCTGTCGAATCTGAATGAGATCCTTGCTGGGTAGAGTAATCTTGGTTGTAGCTTTTTCCGTTTCATCACTTTGAATATGTTCTGCCACTCCCTTCTGGCTTGCAGAGTTTCTGTTGAATGATCAGCTGTTAACCTTATGGGGATTCCCTTGTGTGTTATTTGTTGTTTTTCCCTTGCTGCTTTTAATATTTTTTCTTTGTATTTAATTTTTGATATTTTGATTAATATGTGTCTTGGCTTGTTTCTCCTTGGATTTATCCTGTATGGCACTCTCTGTGCTTCCTAGACTTGATTAACTATTTCCTTTCCCATATTAGGGAAATTTTCAACTATAATCTGTTCAAATATTTTCTCAGTCCCTTTCTTTTTCTCTTCTTCTTCTGTTCCCCTATAATTCGAATGTTGGTGCATTTAATGTTGTCCCATAGGTCTCTGAGACTGCCCTCAATTCTTTTCATTCTTTTCATTCTTTTTTCTTTATTCTGCTCTGCAGTAGTTATTTCCACTACTTTATCTTCCAGGTCACTTATCCGTTCCTCTGCCTCAGTTATTCTGCTATTGATCCCTTCTAGATAATTTTTAGTTTCATTTATTGTGTTGTTCATCACTTTTTGTTTGCTCTTTAGTTCTTCTAGGTCCTTGTTAAACCTTTCTTGTAGTTTCTCCATTCTATTTCCAAGATTTTGGATCATCTTTACTATCATTATTCTGAATTCTTTTTCAGGTAGACTGCCTATTTCCTCTTCATTTGTTAGGTCTGGTGGGTTTTTGCCTTGCTCCTTCATCTGCTGTGTGTTTCTCTGTCTTCTCATTTTGCTTAACTTACTGTGTTTGGGGTCTCCTTTTTGCAGGTGCATGTTCGTAGTTCCTGTTGTTTTCGGTGTCTGTCCCCAGTGGCTAAGGTTGGTTCAGTGGGTTGTGTAGGCTTCCTGGTGGAGGGGACTAGTGCCTGTGTTCTGGTGGATGAGGCAGGATGTTGTCTTTCTGGTGGGCAGGTCCACGTCTGGTGGTGTGTTTTGCGGTGTTTGTGTCCTTAGTATGATTTTAGGCAGCCTCTCTGCTAATGGATGGGTTTGTGTTCCTGTCTTGCTAGTTGTTTGTCATAGGGTGTCCAGCACTGTAGCTTGCTGGTTGTTGAATGGAGCTGGGTCTTGGCGTTGAGATGGAGATCTCTGGGAGATTTTTGCCGTTTGATATTACATGGAGCTGGGAGGTCTCTTGTGAACCAGTGTCCTGAACTTGGCTCTCCCACCTCAGAGGCACAGCCCTGATGCCTGGCTGGAGCACCAAGAGCCTGTCATCCACACGGCTCAGAATAAAAGGGAGAAAAGAAAGAAAGAAAGAAGAAGATAAAATAAAATAAAATAAAGTAAAATAAAATAATTAAAGTAAAAAATAATTATTAACATAACTTTTTAAAGTAAAAAAAAAAAAAAGGAGAGAAAGAAGAGAGCAACCAAACCAAAAAACAAATCCACCCATGATAACAAGTGCTAAAAACTATACTAAAAAAAAAAAGAAAAAAAAAACCCAACAGAGAGAAGCCTAGGACAAATGGTAAAAGCAAAGCTATACAGAGAAAATCACACACAGAAGCATACACATACACACTCACAAAAAGAGAAAAAGGAAAAAGAAAAAATCGTTTCCCCCAAAGTCCATCTCCTCAATTTGGGATGATTCGTTGTCTATTCAGGTATTCCACAGATGCAGGTACATCATGTTGATTGTGGCGATTTAATCCGCTGTTCCTGAGGCTGCTGGGAGAGATTTCCCTTTCTCTTCTTTGTTCGCACAGCTCCTGGGGTTCAGCTTTGGATTTGGACCTGCCTCTGCGTGTAGGTCGCCTAAGGGCGTCTGTTCTTTGCTCAGACAGGACGGGGTTAAAGGAGCAGCTGATAAGGGGGCTCTGACTCACTCAGGCCGGGGGGAGGGAGGGGCAGGGAACGCGGGGCGAGCCTGCGGCGGCAGAGGCCGGCATGACATTGCACCAGCCTGAGGCATGCCGTGTGTTCTCCCGGGGAAGTTGTCCCTGCATCACGGAACCCTGGCAGTGGCAGTCTGCACAGGCTCCCGGGAGGGGCGTGTGGATAGTGACCTGTGCTTGCACACAGGCTTCTTGGTGGTTGCAGCAGCAGCCTTAGCGTCTCATGCCCGTCTCCGGGGTGCACGCTGATAGCCGCGCCTCTGCACCCGTCTCTGGAGCTCCTTTAAGCGGTGCTCTTAATCCCCTCTCCTCGCGCACCAGGAAACAAAGAGGCAAGAAAATGTCTCCTGCCTCTTCGTCAGCTCCAGACCTTTTCCCGGACTCCCTCCCGGCTAGCTGTGGCGCTCTAGCCCCTCCAGGCTGTGTTCACGCAGCCAACCCCCATCCTCTCCCTGGGATCCGACCGAAGCCCGAGCCTCAGCTCCCAGCCCGCACCCGTCCCGGCGGGTGAGCTGACAAGCCTCTTGGGCTGGTGAGTGGTGGTCGGCACCGATCCTCTGTGTGGGGATCTCTCCACTTTGCCCTCCACACCCCTGTTGCTGTGCTCTCCTCCGTGGCTCTGAAGCTTCCCCCCTCCGCCACCCGCAGTCTCTGCCCGCGAAGGGGCTTCCTAGTGTGTGGAAACATTTTCTCCTTCACAGCTCCCTCACACTGGTGCAGGTCCCGTCCCTATTCTTTTGTCTCTGTTTTTTCTTTTTTCTTTTGCCATACCCAGGTACATGGGGAGTTTCTTGCCTTTTGGGAGGTCTGAGGTCTTCTGCCAGCATTCAGTAGGTGTTCTGTAGGAGTTGTTCCACGTGTAGATGTATTTCTGATGTATCTGTGGGGAGGAAGGTGATCTCCGCATCTTACTCTTCTGCCATCTTGAAGCTCTGCCCCCCTGGGTCCTTCTTGATGTTGTTGAATTACTCAGTGAACTCACTGGAGCTATTCTACCTCTGGACGTCCTGTTTTGTGATATAGTAAAAGTCATTGTTTAAGCCAATTTTACTCAGCCTTTTACTATTTTCAATGGAAACATGCTACAGCGTAATGTCATGTAATTATAATTCTGGTTTCTGTGTCTTCTTTAATCATAGTTGCCAGAATGAGCTGACGTCTGAAAATTGCTCAGCAGGACCAGGCATAGCATGGGCCTCTTCTCTTGTGGTTTCACTTGCTAATGACCACTATCTTGATAATTGTAAGTATTTAAACTTATATTAACCAGTTATATTTCTTCATACCTTGAGTTAATGTTTTAGGTACAATTATGTAAATATTAAATTATAAAATTATTAATCTTATAGGGTCCCATTTTGCTGCAGTTTCATTTCCTCTCTTAAGTTCTTTGGATACCATCATTCTGGGGCCAACCTGAATGGGTGATTACTTCAGACAGTATAAGGAATGCTATAGATCTTTTGTTACGTTAGCACAGCCATTGCCTTTGAATTGACATAGTGTTTTCCTAACGGAAATGCGCCTTAAAATGTGTCTTAGTTCTTAAAAATGTGTCTTAGGTGTCTTAAAATTAACTTTCCTCCTTTTTTATAAAAGTCATGAGGACAGGATCATGCACTAGCAGCTGTAGATTAAGAAGACTGAACATATGTGAATTGGGATACGTGTTGTGATAAATGAAACAAAAAATTAACTTGACATATATTTCAGATATATTTAATTTTTCTGCTGGATGATTACTAGACATAGGTGTTAATTCATTCATGTAAATCACCAGGGTTACAATTTATAGGAGCCGTATAAAATAAATACTGTTGGATAATGATCAAGTCTATACGGAGGCCTTACCACCTTTAGGAAATCTTCCTTAATTAATTTCACTCCTGAATAAGACACTCCGTTTTGGCTACTATCTCTTTACACACTCTTACTGTGTATAGTTACTGACCGAGTAGTATCCCCCTTTCATAGTAAAGGGGGAGTAACCTTTCTTTTAAGGAGGTTCCATGAAGAGATTTGTCATTAGCTACCAGACCACGAATTTAGAGGATGGGGGTCTCAGTTAAGGGTGACAGGGTACCCTTAGGTATTTTATCAGTCATCTAGGCAAAGTAAACTGTGAGTGAGCTGCACAGATGGGGCCTCTTCAGAGAGACCCTTAGGAAAGTACTCACGTGGGACCTGGGCCCTTGGCATTGCAGTATAGTGATTTCTTCTTTTCTTGGTGTTCAGTAGACTAATAGATTATGATCACTGTTCTTAATCAAAGAACAACACCCCTATTCCCCTTTCTGGTAGATAGGCTGCTGTATATTTAGAATGAGGAGGAAGAAAAGAAATATCTGCATAAAGCTTAAGAAATACCTGCTTAAAGCCTGTTAATTGAGAACACCTGCTTGCCAGCACTTTTAGTAGGTATGTCTGTAGAGAGAGACTGGGAAGAAACTGTTCTTTCCTGTTCCATATAAGGCAAAACAAAGGTGTGAAGGATGTCACTGTGGGTTTTTGATTTCTGTCCATAGACAAGTCAAAACCTTTTTCAGGATTCTGTCTACTTTCTAGGAAAACTTCCTCCAATTCAGTCCGTACAGAAACTCACCTGTAGGGGTGAAATGTCTTTTCATTTTCCGCTTCACTCCCTAATTGAGCAATACCAGCTTTGGATGATTAAAATTCTTTCACTTTCAGGCAGACTTCTGGAAGTAGTATGAGTAATATTGAGATATTGTTTGGCATTTCATTTGATAGGAAATAAAAAACATGTGAGTCTCAATCTTCTGGCATCCTGAAATTTCCACCCCATCTTGATATAAAGAATTAAAGTACAGTTTATGCTGGAGATGAGAGGTTTCCGTAAGCTGGGAGAATATTAGGACAGGCCCTAAAAATTCTGTCTTTAATGGCATCCATGAGGCCCACAGTCTCAGATTAGTGTTGAATCACTAGCTCCTTTGGGGAATAAGAATGTGAATATTTGTTGGGACCAAGGGGTTTATGTAGCTATTATGCTGGACTCCATAAGCTTTACTGCTTTTTATGCATCTTACACAAAGTGAAATAGTAAAGTCGTTTTGAAAATTTTAGTGTGTCTCATTTGTATTAAGGAGTGCCAAGAAAACTGTGTGTGTGTGTGTGTGTGTGTGTGTGTGTGTGTCTGTGTCTGTGAAAAATCACAGGGCAGAGCAGTGATCACTTGTTAGCCCCTCTGTCCTCTGGGAGAAACTTTTTCAAATGCTAAAAGCTTTCAAATTCTGTGTTTCATTTCAATAAGGGAGGTGAAATTCCATTGTAGGGTCACAAAAAGCCCCATCTAATTATATAATATATCACATTCATTTCCACATTTGAGTATTCTTACATGTTTTGCAAGTGTTTTTGTCCAGTTTCTATCCTGTAATGCCTGTAAGCCTTTTTGTGAACAAATCTGTATTCTAATTCTTTTGTATCTTGCACATGACACACTGCAAACTGCAGGGATTCAGTAAATCCTTATAACTTGTCAGTTTTAGTAGATAAGATAGTCCTTTAAAGGTTACAAAAAAACTTTAGCAATTAGCAGCAGGAGCAGCCTTAAACTCTTTTTTTAAGGAATACGTTCAGGGAAGGATGTGTAAACATTTCAGTTGTCTTAGTAGCATTCTGCCTGTGATTTCCACTTCTTAAGTAATAGACTTATATAATTTAAGCACATTAGCTACTGTCATCATCTAATCTATTCAGTATATAATTGTCCGATATACATTTTCTTTTTTACATCCCTGTTGACTATACCTTACTTCCTGTTTTGTTTTTCAGGATCTTTTCATTGTTAGTTCAAATGCCAGTTTTCTTGCCCAGTCAAGTAAGACGTAAAGTACAGGAGGGAGGCTGGGTCTTTGGGGTATCAAGACTGCTTTTTCCCCTGGGCTCATTTGACCCATTATTTGCCTTCTATCTGCTAGAGTGCACAACTGACCAACAATTGGCATTTAATGGCAACAATGAAGCCTATAGTCTCAGAGAGATGCAGGTACCCAAGGCTACAGCTGAAGGAAGAAACAAACACACCAAAATAGATGTATCTGCCTTGGTTAATAAAGATCACAGATGGAAGTACTTTTTTTCCCCCTGCGGACATTCTGGGATTTTAGAACTGATGCTATTAATCAATCTGTCCCAAAACAGAAACAGTTGCAAATATGTAATATAGAGTATCTGTGGAATAGAAAACAAACATTTAACTAAGCCTCTTTTTTTTTGAAGTTGGAAAATGTTGCCAGCCTGTTTTTGATGTAACTGAAAATGTTTAGAAGCTTTCATGAAGAGTTGATTAATATATCAAAATCAACAAAGGCAATTTTCACTGTTGGTGGGAATGTAAATTGATACAGCCACTATGGAGAACAGTATGGAGTTTCCTTATAAAACTAAAAATAGAACTACCATATGACCCAGCAATCCCACTACTGGGTATATACCCTGAGAAAACCATAATTCAAAAAGAGTCATGTACCACAGTGTTCCTTGCAGCTCTATTTACAATAGCCAGGACATGGAAGCAACCTAAGTGTCCATCGACAGATGAATGAATAAAGATGTGGCACATATATACAATGGAATATTACTCAGCCATGAAAAGAAACGAAGTTGAGTTATTTGTAGTGAGGTGGATGGACCTAGAGTCTGTCATACAGAGTGAAGTAAGTCAGAAAGAGAAAAACAAATACTGTATGGAATCGTATTTAAAAAATCCATATATATAGAATCTTAAAAAAGGAAATGGTTCTGAAGAACCTAGGGACAGGACAGGACTAAAGACACAGATGTAGAGAATGGACTTGAGGACACGGGGAGGGGGAAGAGTAAGCTGGGACGAAATGAGAGAGTGGCATGGACATACATACACTACCAAATGTAAAACAGATAGCTAGTGGGAAACAGCCGCATAGCACAGGGAGATCAGCTCGGTGCTTTGTGACCACCTAGAGGGGTGGGATAGGGAGGGTGGGAGGGAGACGCAAGAGGGAGGAGATATGGGGATATATGTATACGTATAGTTGATTCACTTTGTTATAAAGCAGAAACCAACACAACATGGTGAAGCAATTATACTCCAATAAAGAGGTTAAAAAAAAAAAGGCAATTTGGAGTCTAATTTTGATTGTTTACTGTGTAATACAGGATTCTTGGCTTTGAAATTCTGCCATGCAGGGTGAAAAATGACTGTCAGTGTGAAACAAAGTAGTCTATTGAAAAGAACATTGTGTCTAGTAGGGAACAGCTGATACCAGCCCGATGAGTGATATCTTGAACTGTAATTCCAGAAGGAGAGAGAGCCCAGATTTGGCCAAGGCTGGGGGTGGGGGTTCTTTTGCCCCACCCACCTCTGAAGCAAGAATCCCAAGGTGGGGAGTTGGTTGGGAGGCACTCTGGTCTGGAGGCTGGAGGAACCAGGATAGTTTGGGAGCTTGATTAGCTGCACAGACTAGAGTATCCCCACAAAGGTGGAAGTGATATCATGAGGGAAGTGTTGGCATAGCTTCTGTAGGAGGGCCTTGGAGTTTTACTATGCTCCAAGAAGCTTTTCTGAGGGCTGCTTGATTTTCTAAATATGAATGAATTGAAGTGGTTATATTTTCATTCTCAGCTTTTGGAAGAAGGGGCCATAGTTCAAGAAAACTTGCTGTACTAGGAAAGAAACGAGTGAATGCTAACCAAGAGCTTCTGCCTATTTGGGTAAAAGATGAGTACTCAAGGAGAGAAAAATGCCTGCCCTAGAGTGATTTTACAAATTCCCTTTTCCAGGAAAGTCCTAATTTCAAATATTTTCCCCATTATTTCAATCACTGACATCTCCCAGAAACTCAGTATTCTGGTAGCTAATAGCACTATATCTGCTGGACTGTCTTTCGAACCCAGAAGCAACACAACAGCCTGTTTAGAACCACAGGTCTTGGTTTGGGGTTCAGAAAATAATGTCACTGTATGTAGAAGGAGGAGATTGAACAAAAATACACAAAATCAACTAAATTTCATACCTCGTTGGGGAGATACTAAAGTATCTGGGCCAGTTGTCGTGTAGCCTCTGCTTGAATATCTTCCCTGATAGACTGGGGAGAAGGCATCTAATTATTAGTAAGCTTTGTATCTTTAGTCTAACCTGTTTCATCTGGATCAACAGAGAATGTCCTTTTGTTTGTCGTGATGATCCTTTTCAGATAGGCAGATGGTTATTTTATCCCTGTGAGTCTTTTCTCTCCCAGGCCAAGCTTCACCAAGCCTTATGTTCATAACAATATTTTCACCATTCTAGTGGCCGTAGCACTCTACTTTGGCTGTGGTTTTCCTAGTCTAGTTTCTGCAGAACTGCATCCCCCCCTCCCTTTAAAAAGTCTTGAATAATACAGTTTAATATCATTTTAGTTCATTTGACAGCCACATCTTAATGGTGTTTTATATTAAGCTTGTGGTCGATTGATGCCTCTTGGTCTGTTTCAAATAAATGAGTATTTCCCCCATCTCTTCCTTCCCGCACCATGTACCTGCATTTGACTCTTAAAATTGGCATATGGGTCTTTACCTTTATACCTAATATATATGTTTTTGGAATTCTGACCTGCCATTTAAATCTGTCAGACTCTTGTAAAATCTTTTTTTTTTTTTTTTTCTTGTAAAATCTTGATCCTTCATCTAATGTACTGGCTTTCCTGTCAGCTGCACATTTAAGTAGGTTTTTCCATGTTTTTGTAAGTGTTATCATAGTATTGTAAAAAAGGCATGCACTTTGCAGTGAGACAATCTTGGTTTTTAATCCCAGCTTCCTGTACCTGCTGTCTAATGTTGCCATGTTATTGAAACTCCCCAAGCCCAGTTTCCTCATATCAAAATGAAGGTGATAACAATTTCTACCTTTTAGGTTTGTTGTGAGCATTCACAATAATATAAGTACCTGTTGCTGAGTAGGTGATGGTTTTGGTAATAATAATAATAAGAAGAAGAAATGTTTTTGTGACATGGGCTCAGAATCAATTCTCTTATTTTCTTTCTCCTTATTTGAGTCAAATTTAATATGTTGGATAGGGCTAAGAACAGAGCCATAGAGCCTCTAGAGACCATTCTCTAGGTTGACATCCATTAATTAGACAAATATTATTGAGAAATAAATATTTATTGAGCACAGCTATACTTCAGTACTGTTCTAGTGATTAGGGGTATAGTGGTAAAAAAAAAAAAAGACAGCAAAATCCCAGCCCTCATGGAGCTGACGTTCAAAAGGGCAGGGCTACCATATAACGTAGGGACATCATTCACATAGAATTTGTTGGCTCTGCAAAAGGAGGAGACAGACATACATACATATATAAATATATACATACATACATACAGACACACACATACATCTCATAGTGTATATAATACAATGTCAGATGGTAGTAAGAGCTAGAATGTATAATGTGACATTAGCTAATTGCAAGAACTATGTAGACAAATAAAACAAGGTACTCAGAGTATGATAGGGGGCAAATGCTATCTTAGATGATTAGAGAAGACCTATCTAAGGAGGAGACATTGGGGAGAGTCCTGTTGGAGGGAGGATGAGAGCTATGCAACTCTCTGCAGGGAAAGGCTCTAGTCAGAAGGACACTGATTTATAAATTCAAGCATTTTTGGTATGAATGGTCAACCAGACATTTATTTTCTTAAAAACAATGTCTTACTTACCCATCAGATGTCAAGAGTATTAAGAGACTTTGTAAATATGCTTGCCCTAATTGATATAAACCACAGATGGATCTGAGCTTCTTTGGGAGTTTTGGGAAGGCACAGGATTTGTATTCCCTTGTTCATATGAAGGTTTTTCTCTCTCTGGTGTTTCTCTCTGAGAAGATGTACGACTTCATGGAATGTAAAGCAAAGGGGACCCCATCAGCCAGCCAGATCATCTGAGTCAACCCTGGTAACCCAAAGAGTTATAGGAGCCTCAGCCAGGTTGCTCTCACATCTCTCATGGTGTAGATGGCATCCCCACTTTCACCAGTCCTTAAACCTACAAAGAAGAGGAATGCAGGATCTTTATTACTTTTCCCCAGTGAATTCGTCCTGAATCCTAGTGATTACCACTTCCTTTTCTAAGGGCTCACAAATTGTCTATATAATCATCTTAGAGTATTACCGAGTTTCGAAGTCAAGCTTGTGGATCTGTACATCACGGAATACACCGTTTTTCTCATGTTCAAAAATTGGTATACTGTATTTCTAGCTCCATTGCCCTGGTACCTTTTCTAGTCTCTATGATCCCTTAAAGATTACTGACAGTGACGCTTAGATTACATCTGCAAAGTCTCTCCATACTCTGGGATGTAATTTGTTTAGGCCTGGAGGCTTGAACTCATTTAAAACAGCAAGATGGTCTCTTGCTATCACCTTACTTATCTCATACTTCAATTCCTTCTAAACTACATTTATTCAACCCTCCTGAGTTTAAAGATCATTCTCCTTGATAAAGAAGATGGAAATACAACAGAAGTTGAGATATATGACTTTCTCTTTGTTGATTGTTAATGTTGTATCATGTGCCCCAAGCAGTGAGTGTGTTTTTTAGGTTCATCCTTTTTACTTTGATTGTAGCTGATGAGGGATGTGTGTGTGTTTCCGAGTTTGTGGATGAAAGGCTTAAGCATATTTCACGTAAGCATATCACTACAATGCATTGAGGGATTAACTCTCCTATCATGTTCTTTCAGTTCAATACTCCTATGCACATTTTCTCTTGTTTTAGCATTTAGTTATGAGCGAAGGCTCTGGAACCACACAGTCCAAGGGCAGATCCTGGCTGTTCTACTTCCTGTAGCAGTGAGACCATGGGCAGGTTAGTTAACCTCTCCGAACCTGATTTACCTCACCTGTAAAACGGAGGTAATAATGCCTACCTCCTAGGACTTCAGAGTCAATGACTTAATACACATAAAGTGCTTAGAATAGTGTTTGGTACATAGTAAGTGCTTATCACAACCAACACCACCAATAATCATTTGTAATGCATTCCTGTGATCTTTCAAATATATTTAAAGAGTCTGACCTCATCCGAGAGCTTCCTGGTCAGCCACAGTTTGCCCATTCAATCCAATTTTTGTATCTTGTGTTTCTGTGTATCCAGTACCAAACAGTGAGAATTCATAGGAATAGTGATGATGTGAGGCTCTCACAGATCATGAATCATCAAAGAAAGATTAAATTACATTTAGTGTGCTTATGGTAGCAGCAAAATAAATGGATGAAGTTTTTTAAAGACTGTCATTTGAATCTGGTTTGAAATTTTAAAAAAAGGACTTTCTTCCTCATCAGGGAATTCAAGTAACCAGTACACCCATTTCCAAGCCTTCTGGCTTAGTTTGAATGCTAAAGGAAAGCTTATCTTAGTCCCAGATGAAGCCAAACAGCTCCGTAACACCTCATGGGAATCCTAAAATATTGTTTCATAACAATATGAAAAGGTAAACTTGCAATCACCAAGGGAATCCAGAGCTATCAGATCTTGGGACAATAGTAGGGACTTTGGTGGAAGCTTTGATAGATTTGAGTGGTTGCTGTATGCAAGGGACTCTCCATTCCCCTGCCTTTATGTTTTCATGACGGATTTCCTCTGTCATAACAATCATAACATTCCTGGCATTTTCTGATAGGAGGAAGAACTAAACTTACTTAACTCAGGCCTTTTTTCTTGGAAGTCTCCATTCTACAGGGTACTGACACATGTTAGAAACTTACAGAAGCAGCTCCTGCCTGGGTGGGGAGGGTTCTACAGTAGTGTAGTGATGCCTGTGATTGGTGGGTAAATCTGCCTAGTCAAGAAGTAGTGTTAGCAAGTCCATTTGTGCCCAAACATCAAGCCAAATTCTCAAATCAGTTTTATCAGTAATAATAATAAAGCTGATGTTTTGATCTCTAGTTGTCTGTCTTCCTTGTCTTGTTTCTCAATATATTCTTAACTTGAGAACTTGATATTATTTATTGATCCTCTCCTATCTCCAATGATGCAAACAATAAGACTGAAGATAAGCAATATTCATTATCTCCTTTCTTCAAATGTAACCAAGATATGAACCAAGACTGTCTTTAAGCAGCCTGTGCAAAAATAACCTGGTTGACTTTTCCCTGGGAAAGCCTGCCCTTATTTCTACCTTTCATCAGGGTCAAACAGACAAACAAATAAACCTAGAAGCCTGTGATGAAAAAGGAGCTATTGGCGGCACCTAGGCAGAGGGAAAAGCTATTTTGAGCTGATTGGAAAATGACTTTCAGAACTGGGGTGGGAGGCTATTTTTTTAGAATAGAAGGTAGTGGAGTGTCAGTGTCCCGGGGAAAAGGTAAAGTTTGAGCAGCATGAAGGGCAGAGGTCATGTAGATGCACAAAAACTAAGATTGGAAGTTTCTTAAAATTGTTGTCTGTACAAAGATCCATGCGGTGCCTAGATGCATTTTTAATCTCTCTTAACAAGTTCATACCAAGCTTCATCCTTATTGAGCTAGAGAGAGTTAAAGAGTAGACTAGAGAGTGGAAATAGGGCAAAAGATGGCCTGGATGTACAGGAGATGGGATGGATGTGAAGAACCCAAGAAGTAGGACCAGTTTTGAAAACTAGTTGATGAGCACAATTCAAACAGATTGACCAGAAGAGCAAACCCTAGAAGTGCTGTACAGGACCTTCCAGGAGTGGAAGGAAATGAGCAGAGGAAAAATTAGAGTTCTTAAGGTGGAGAACCAAGGAGAACTCCAGTGAACCACAGAGTTAATTCCAGGAAAGCCCAAAGATAGTGAGTATTCTTTGGAATTCAAATGGGAGATTGGTTTTCCTAGAGGCCAGATACCAGAGTTGAATCTAAATCCAAAATTCATGAACTATTTATTGATCAATTGCTATATGCCCATCACCGTGCTGGAAACTGGTAAAAAAATGGTGAGGCAACATGACGTAAGTCTTGCTGTCTTGGAGCTTACAATCTGGTGAGAGGTAGGGTCAATTAAGAAGTTGCAAGTGCCATGTGGTGCAGGGTGCCATGGCAACACAGAGGCTGTACCTGATCCAGTAGCTGGGAGGTAGGTCAGGAAAATCTTTCTGGAGAAAGCTCCTTCTAAGCTGAGACCAAAAGACAAGTCAGAATTAGGTGATCAGGGAAGAGCATTCCAGGCAAAATGAGTAGGAAGTGGCAAGGCCTGGGGGTTGGGTGAGAAAGAGCTTCAGAGTTAGGCACTCAGAAAGCTGCAAGTGGATCAACATCATGCTCCAGGTACTTTTTGTAGGTAGTCACTTTGCCTGAGGTTTGAGTCTGCAGAAAAAATAAAAATGGGCCTTGGCAAGGTCTCCAGGTGGAGAATGTCCTTTGGTGTCTGTTCGTTGGGATGCAAAGGATAGAGGAATAAAAAGTGGCATTGATGGGAGCTCCAGGCGTGTGGAGTGGGTGTTGTGAGATTCTCTGGATGCTGAGGCAATGGGCAGAGGGACAGCATGCCACTAAGTCCAGAAGAAAAGAATAATACTGCATAGGAAATTGAACCTTGCGCACGGCCAGGAAAAAAACACAATTTAGTTTTATATGTTACATTTTAATAATAGTCACTTGTAACTGCATAATGAAATTTGTGAACAAAAGTTCATTTCCAGAAGAATAATCTCTAACTGATATGCAGTACCTCAGTAGGATTTGGCCAGGTTTTAATTTTAGTTTGAATAATGTAAGATACTAGGCTGGTGAGATAAAAGGAAATCTCTGTACTTTCATCTCTCCATGATGGAAATAATAACTACTTTATTTCAAAACAAGTTTCCAATTAGTTTCTGTGAAATATTATTATCCCCTTTTTTCAGATGCCGTAGCTCATTTTGAAACTTAATTTTGATAATATATAAACATTTCTGAAACTTGCTCTACAGGAATGACAGTTATATTTGGAGGGAGGAATGCTGTTGAGCTGTAACTGTATTATTTGGGTCTACTCTAAATAATAGTAAAAATAAATAAAAGAGAATTAGTCAAAGTAATCTTGTTTCATGGCTGTTCATGACCTGGCATGGACTTAACTTTACCCTAGAGTATAGATCAAGGTTACTTCCTCCAAAGTTGTTCAATGGACTTTTTTTCCTTCAAGACTAGTTATGCTTCACTTGAGGTTATATATTGCCTTTTCCCCATTTAAATAGGTGATATTATTTAAATAATTAATGTACTCATTCATTAAACACAATGAGCACTAACTGTGTAACAGACACTGGACCAGGTACTGGGGTTTGTGTGGTGAATCAGGCAACTGTGACCTTTCTTTTGAGGTGCTTAGGTTAGAGGTACTTGAGGAATTCCAAAGGTACTTAGTGGGGAGAGATTCTTCCACCCAGGTTTTCCCCTAGAGCCTGTAAAAATAAAGACCACATATTTTAATTAGTATTTTAACTCAGGACCTGACCGTTATCTCTGAATCATTCCAGATGGATAAACTGAGGCACAGATTACTCAGGCTCAAATGTAATAAAGTGTGATTGTAATGAAGTGGTGATTTCAGCTGAGAGATTGGTCCCCTGATGAGTTCCTCACTCCCTAGGCCCCATAAGCTCACTTTTCTATGATTGCAGTGTACTGTTCACTCTGTTTTTCTTCCCTCAATGCGGAAAGGCAGACTGGTGATGCTATTTTTCAGATGAAGAAGACAAGGCAGGGGAAGTTTACCCAAGGCCACTTAACACTTTTATGGAGGAGCCAGAATCACAACTCCTACCCTTTGAGTTTCCAGGCTGTTGCCTAGCTACCAAACCTCCCTGCCTCTTCCACTGCACAGCAGCCGAGCAGGCACTTAATAATCATAATTGAGGTGCTGGCTAAAAGGGAGAGCTCAGAGTGATTCTGGGAGTTTGTTTTCACATACCAGTGAATTTTATTCTTCTTGTGGTCAGTAACCTCTACCCATTTGTTTTAGATAACATCCTTGTCTTAGTCCACAATGTAGCTTTCTTATCTACATTGGTGACTTCTCTCTCTTTCTCAACTATTCTCTGGGGGAATTCAGTTGCTGTCTACAGGTATTATATATTAAAAAACAAAAACAGAACAATGTCTGCCCTGGGGCTTCCCAGAGAAGTCTCACTGTAGTAGTCTATATGATCCGAGTGATAGAAAACTCAATACAAACTTGCTTAAACAGAAAGAATTAGTTGACTCATATGAAAAAAAAAAGGATAAACTGGCTTTAGGAATGGCTTGTCTAGGGGCCAAACAGTGTGACAGGGATCAGTCTCTTGGGTACCTTTGGCCACTTAGAGAAGCAAGATGACCACATACTCATACCACCATACAGGAAGAGGGATTTGCTCTTGAGGAGCCCCAGCTAAGGCATCACTGTGACTCAGTTGCTCTGATTGGATTATATGCCCACAGTCCAAGAGACACCCTGCCCAGGGTGATGGGAGGGATGGGATATGTGGATTGGTTTAGGTTAATTACTGTCTATCCCTAGAACTGGGGATGAGGGTGTGGTCAGCCTCATGGAGACTAGATTGGTCAACAGTGGGAGCAGTGAAGTCCTTAAAGGAAATTAGGATATTACTGCTGTAAGGAGGGGGAAACGAGTACTGGGAAGGTAACCAAAAGTGCTCATTACCAGGGAGAAAGTTCCTGACTTCTGTTTTGAGCATGTGTGTGAGGTTCTTTTAAGGCATTCAAGAGATGATGGATGCATGGACTAAATCTCAGAGAAGAGTTCTGGGCTGGATACACCTTGGGAGTAATTTGCATAAAGTAGTCATTGAAACTAAGGGAGTGGATACAGTCAACTAGGGGGAGGAATATACACTGAGAAGAGAAGAGGACGAAGGACCAAGTATTGAAGGATTCTAGCATTGAGTTGGAATTCTTCTAGTTAAAGGAGAATTAACCTGAAAATAGAAGAAGGAATAGCCAGAAAGGTAGGAAGAAATCCTGGACTCATTTAATAAGCAATAAAATATAACAACAATAGCTGCTTCCTTGGAATCCATATTCCAGAAACAAGACTTGAGTTCAAAACTGATGGTAATGTAGAGAATTTCAGTTCCACGAGTTAAGTGTTATATTGGAGGTATGAACCCCCAGTGCCTCCAGTGGGAGCACAAAGAAGAGCATGGCTAATTGTTCTTGGGGGAGAAAGGGATCATGTGAGAAGTCTTGAAAGATGAAAAAGATGTTGCCAGTTGGAGAAGGAAAAAACTCCAGGTCCAAGCTGAACTTACATAGGAGATTTAGGAAGGACTCAGAACTAAGAGAGGGTAACCTAAACTATGAGCACTTTAGGAAATAGGCAAGGACTGAGTAGGGTTATGTTGGCTAAGGGAGAAAAGCTGGAGGTATCATATAGGTCATGTTTGTGAATGGCTATTTATCTTTGGGCTTGACTGTATCACTCCATCACTTCAAAAAGTAACTTGACTGGCCTTTATCCTGGATTGGCTGGTTGGTTGACATATTATCTGTGTGTGTGTGTGTGTGTGTGTGTGTGTGTGTGTGTGTGTGTTGCATTAGAAAGATAGACTCTAAATTAAAAGGTTTTTATTAGGTTGATATTGACTTGTTGCTTACTGTTACTTACAAAGCGAGGACAGGAAGAACTATGGTTACATTTCAACAAAGGTGATTTAAGTTAGACATTAGGAAGTGTTTTCTTATCAGTGACATTTATTTTGTCTGCATCAGCCTTCCAAGTTATAGGCTCAGACAATGATAACAGTCAAAGAAAGGAAGACTGTACAACTAACAAGCAAACAAACAAAAACCGAAATAACTAAAATCTGTAAAGTTTATTGGGGATGGGAGAGTTGAGGAAGTTAAACCTGGAGCGATCACCACAACAATTTCAATTACCTAGGGACCTGTTTCTAAAGGAGTTAAGATTTAGGGATCTGGGTTTTAGGATAGGGCATAATTTCCAGGCATTTCTGGTAGAGGATAGCTGTGATAGGCAGATAAAAATGGCCCCTAAAAAATGTCTACATCCTAATTTTTGGAACCAGTGAGTATATTGTTGCATGGCAAGGAAGAATTTAGGTTGTAGATGAATTTAAGGTTGTTAATCAGCTGACTTTAATATAGGGAAATTATTCTGGATTATCCTGGTAAGCCTCATTTTAAATCATAAGGGTACTTTGAAGTGGAAGAAGAAGACAGAAAAGGGAGTCAGAGAAAGATTTGAAGATGCTATGCTGCTGGTTTTGAAGATGGAGGTAAGGGCCATGAACCAAGGAATGCAGACAGCCTCTAGATGCTGGAAAAGTCAAGGAAGCAGATTATCTTCTAGAGCCTCCAGAAAGGAAGGCTACAGCTCTGCTGACACCTTGGTTGTAGCCCAGTACGAGTCCTTTTGGACTTCTGACCTGCAGAACTATAAGATAATACATTTGTGTTGTTTTAAGCCACTAACTTTGTGGTAATATATCAACCACAGAAAATGAAACAGTGGCTGAGATAGTCTTATGAATGATAGACATAGAGTCAGTTTTCTTCTGGCATAGACAGAAGGTGGACATAGGGGAGGCCACAGACTCAAGGTGTTGTTATTACCTCTCTTTTGTTAATTTTTAAAACCTTTAATTTTGGGTTAATTTCAGACTTTTAGAAAAGTTACAAAAATAGTACAAAGAGTTCACATTGGTCTCCTAAATGTAAACATTTTAACACATTTGTTTTATCATGTATATAATAAATATTCTATCTATAATTTCATTCTCTATGTGTGTATATATAGTATATATGTGTGTTTATATATTATATATGTATGTATTATTTTCTTTTTTTTTTCACACACACACACACTGTATTTTATTTTTACAAGAGATAAATAGACTGACACCAAGCATTGTACATGGATGACCACAACAAAAGCAACAATGATTGCAATTACCAAACATGAAACACACTCATACTATGTCATAATATTGACATTCAGTCCAATAATCCTCCACTGTAACAGCTCCTTTACTTTGCAGTGAAAATTGATTTGTATGTATTATTTTCTTCTTGAATTGTTTGAGAGTAAGTTGTAGATATGATGCCCCATTCCCCAAATACTTAATTGTGTGATTCCTGAAAAACATAGCCATGGACAAAATCAGGAAGTTAAAATGACACAACACTATTAGCCAACCTGAAAGCCTATTTAAATGTTGCCAATTGCCACATTAATGTCCTTTACAGCAAAGAGAATATTTTTTTTCTGATCCAGGGTCTAACCCAGATCGCATATTGCATTTGGATCTCACATATCATTTGTCTCCTTTAATCTGGAGCAGTAATTCAGCCTGTCTCTATCTTTCATGATCTCCACATTTTTAAAGAGTACAGACCAGTCATTTTGTAGAATGTCCCTCAGTTTGGTTTTGTGTAATGCTCTGAATGATTAGGACTCATATGCATTTTGGGCAGGAATACAAGAAATGGTACTGTGTCGTTCTCTGTGCATGATATCAGGAGGTACTTGGTTAAGATGTTTGCCAGGCTACTTCACTGTAAAGTTACTATCATTCTCTTTATATTTAGTAAGTGTCTTGTGGGGAGATATTTTGAGACAATATATATCTTGTTTCTCATAACAGTTTCACTCACTAATTTTAGCGTTCATGAATCTTGCATGAAACAAGTAATTCTATGGGGGTTGCCATTTAGTGATTTTCTGATTATTTAAAATTTAAATTTATGTCTCTAAGAGGTAAGGATTTTAAAAACATAACCCTAATACCTTCATCTCACCCCAAAACAAATTAACAATAATTCCTTAATTGTCCCAATTATAATTTAAAAAATATTTTATTTTGAGGTAATTTTAGATTTATGGAAGAATTTCAAAAGCAGTATAGAGGGTTGTTGTATACCAGTGATTTTGTGTTGAATATATAGATCATATTGGAAAGAATTGACATCTTAATAATACTGAGTCTTCCAATCCATGAATGTGATTATTTGGTTGTTCTTTGTTTCCTCCTTCAGTATTTTATAAATTTCACCGTACAGATCTTTCACACATATGAAACTAAATTTCATTTTTGGTGTACTATTGTAAATTGAATTTTTAAGAAATTTGAATTCTTATTTGTCATAGAAAAATTGACTTTATATCCGGTAAACTTGCCAAACTCACATACTAGTTCTAAGATGTATTTTTTTGATATATATTTTGGAATTTTCTATGTAGATAATCATGTCATCTGTGAATGGAGACCATTTTCTTTCTTCCTCTCCCATCTGTAAGCCTTTGATTTCCTTTTTTTTTTCACTTTTAAAAATTGAGATATAGTTGATATTTAATGTTATATAAGTTACAGGTGTACAACATAGTGATTCACAATTTTTAAAGGTTGTACTCTGTTTATAGTTATTGTAAAGTAATATGTCTATTTTCTCTGTGTTGTATAATATATACTTATAGCTTATTTATTTTATACATAACAGTTTGTATCTCTTAATCCCCTACCACTATCTTGCCCTTCTTCCTTTCCCTCTCTTCACTGGTAACCGCTAGTTTGTTCTCTATATCTGTGAATCTTTTTTCCTTTTTGTCATATTCACTAGTTTGTTTTATTTTTTAGATGCTACATATAAGTGGTATCATACGGTATTTGTCTTTCTCTGTCTGACTTATTTCACTTAGCATAACACCCTCCAACTCCATCCATGTTGTTGCAAATGGCAAAATTTCCATCTTTTTTATGGCTGAGTAGTATTCGTGTGTGTGTGTGTGTGTGTGTGTGTGTGTGTGTGTGTGTGTGTATCACTTCTCCTTAACCATTCATCTATTGATGGACATTTAGGTTGCCTCCACATCTTGGCAATTGTAAATAATGCTTCTATGAACATTGGGGTGCAGGTATCTTAGAATTAGTGTTTTTTTTTTTTTTTTTTTGTGATATATGTCCAGGCCTGGAATTTCTGGGTCCTATGGTAGTTCTCGTTTTAATTTTTTGAGAAACTTCCATACTGTCTTCCATAGTGGCTGCACCAGTTTACATTCCTACCAACAGTGAATGAGGGTTTCCTTTTCTCTACATCCTCACCAATGTTTGTTATTTGTTATTTGTGGTCTTTATGATGATAGCCATTCCAAGTGTGAGGTGATTTGCATTTCCCTGATGATTAGCAATGTTGAATACCTTTTCCTGTGCCTGTATGTCTTCTTTGGTAAAATGTCTATTCAGGTCTTCTGCCCATTTTTTAAATCAGATTGTTTGTTTTTTTGATGTTGAGTTGTATGAGCTATTTATATATTTTGGATATTAACCCCTTATTGGTCATATCATTAGCAAATATTTTCTCCCATTCAGTAGGTTGTGTTTTAATTTTGTTGATGGTTTCCTTTGCTGTGCAAAACTTTTACGTCTAATTAGGTCCCATTTCTTTGTTTTTGCTTTTATTTCCTTTGCTTTAGGAGACAGATTAAAAAAAAATATTGCTACGATTTATGCCAAAGAGTGTTCTGCCTATGTTTTCTTCTAGGAGTTTTATGGTTTCTGGTCTTACATTTAGGTCTTTAATCCATTGTGAGTTTATTTTTGTGTATGGTGTTAGAGAATGTTCTAATTTCATTCTTTTACATGTAGCTGGTCAGTTTTCCCAGCACCACTTATTGAAGGGACTGTCTTTTCTCCATTGTATATTCTTGCCTTCTCTGTCATAGATTAATTGACCGTAAGTATGTGGGTTTATTTCTGGGCTGTCAATTTTGTTCCATTGATCTATGTGTATGCTTTTGTGCCAGTACCATGCTGTTTTGATTACTGTAGCTTTGTAGTATAGTCTGAAGTCAGGGCACATGATGCCTTCAGCTCTTTTCTTCTTTCTGAAGATTGTTTTGGCTATTCAGGGTCTTTTGTGTTTCCATACAAATTTTAAAATTATGTGTTCTAGTTCTGTGAAAAATGCCCTTGGAATTTTCTGTGTAGACAATCATGTCATCAGTGAATGGAGACCATTTTCTTTCTTCCTCTCCAATCTGTAAGCCTTTGACTTCCTTTTCTTGTTTTATTGTATTGGCTAGAATGTATCCAGTGTGATGCATCCAGTATGATGTTGAATAGAGTTGGTGAGAGAGGTCATCCCTGCTTGTTCTTAGTGGGTACATTGAGTCTTTTACCATTAGATATGATTTTTTTCTTCTTTTTTTCTGTTAGCATTGTGAAGTACATTGATTGATTTTTCAAATCAGCATTCCTGGGATAAACTTAACTTGGTTGTGAGATATTATTCTTTATATATAATGCTCGATCTGATTTGGTAATACTATGTTAACTATTTTAGTTGAGCTCTTCTCATAAGTGTCCATCCAGTGACATCTACCCCAGGTAAGGGTATGGTCACATCTCTTTGCTCCCTATAGGTATCTATCTCTCCTTGTATTTTGGACCAGTTGATACCTCAGTTCTCAAACCCATTAGAGAACTGATACCTCAGTTCTCTAATGGGTTTGAGAAAAGTCATGAATTTGCAATCATCTGGCTTTTTTTTTTTTTGGTTGTTGCTGTTGTACAGGTGAGAGCAATGCTCTATCCAGCTCTCTATATCCCTGATTGGAAACTGGAGGCTCCACAGCTTTTTCCCCACAATTGTTTGTTTTAGTCAGAATCCAAATAAAATTTATACAACATAATGTTTATATGTCCTTTAAATCTTTTTTGATCTATATTTTCTTCCTCTTTTTCTCTCTTTTTGTTTTTCCTTGCTACTTTTTTTCTGTTCTGTCATCGAAGACACTGGGGCTGTCTATCTTATAGAGTTTTTCCCAGTCTGAATTTTGCTGGTGCATCTCTGTGGTGTGGTTTAATATGGTGCCCTGCCTCCTGTTTCCTGTAAACTGGTAGTTATATCTTGAGGCTTTATCAGAATCAGGTTTATTTTTCCTTGTTAATTCATAATCTAGATATTTCTTTTTGTGTATGATGTTATTAGCTATGATATTCAATGCCTAGCTCTATTAATTCACTAGAGCTTTTTTTAAAGCCTCTCTTTTACTGTAATGAACTTTACAGTAAAAATCTGCAATGAAAATTCTGTAATGAAGATGAAGAAAATGAGTCTCAGAGAGGTTTAGTGACTTTCCTAAGGCAATACAGCCAGTTAGTAAAGGTTGTAGCCAGGCCTAGAACCTGTGTCTAATAAATGCAAGTCCTATATGCTTTCTATAGCATACTGCCTCTCTAGACTTTGCATTATTAAGCAATAGGAAGATCGATGTTCCATCCCTAGGCACATGAGACATATTTATCGCTTTTAGGAAGATTGAATTCTGTTTTGCTTAGAGGCATTGGACCATACCAAATGATTATTCAAAAATTTTTCCCCTCAAGTTCTGGGTTATATTCATTTTTATGGATACAATTAAAATTTTTTATGCTAATGCTAGTGTCTGAAATGATAACTCAACTCAAAATCCTGAGCACATTTGGGTTTTTGCTTGCTCCTCCAGTGCTATGGAAGAGAAGACAACAAAAGACGCAAGAGGGAAGAGATATGGGAACATATGTATATGTATAACTGATTCACTTTGTTATAAAGCAGAAACTAACACACCATTGTAAAGCAATTATACTCCAATAAAGATGTTAAAAAAAAACAAACTAACACATGTAGATTAATTACTTAGCAATTTGTTTCTTTTGTATACTGTAGTCAAGACTTGCTGCTGAAGTTTTTCTTCAGCTTGGAGAGAGAGAGCGAGAGAGAGGGAGAAAGAGAAAGAGGAGATAAAGAGGGAGACTGTTGCAGTTGGTTTTAATCTATCACCTAAATTTTTCATGAGTTTGTTAGTAAGGTGATATAGTATCTCTCTTGGGGGGCAAGAAATTCCATGAATTATTGGTTAGAGTTTTGTGGAGACAACGGAAGAGAAAGATATTTTTAACACTATAAAAAATAAATTTATCATGTTCACATCAACCAGGGACAGACATATATCTTGACCTGAGCATTCACTTTTCAACAGAAGTGGATGTACTTAGATACCCAGCCTATGTCATCTGATACCTGACTCATGGTCCTAAGCTTATTTTACAAAAGAGGGCATGAGCTTCCCACACTGCAAGTATTTCCTGAAATCTCTATAATTTATTAAATCTATAATAATAAAGATTATTATTGAAACAACGTTTAATCTGTTTCAAATCCAATTTATGAAATAAGGAAGGATGAACTTGGCTTTACGTTTTAACCACAGGGTTCTGGGAATTCCCAAACAGAAGAAGGGCTCTACCTCCCCTACTACCTTTCATGCAGACTTAGAAACTCTTAGGTATGAATGGACTTTTTGGACTGGATAGAACTTTTTGGTCTGGGTTGGGTCAAATGGAGGTACTGGAATCCTGTTGGACATGGGAGAAAATCCAAAGAACCTTTCCAACTTTGAAAACTGTGTCAAGGGTCCAGCACAAGGACCAGGGTGAACAGACGTAAAGTGGGAATTACATTTAGATTCCTAGAATCCTTAGAATATTAAGGTATTGTGGAGTTGTAGTGATTTTCTGGTCCAGCTCATTTTGGTGAGGTGACTTACCTAAAGTCCCCAAATTGCCACTGGCTAAGCAGATGTTGGAATTTTGTTCTCTGGAGCGTTTCCTTAAACTTCTTTACCCCTGGCCTCTGAATTCAGAAGACCTGGGCAAGGGTCTGGCTCTACTGTTAACTGCATCTGTGATCGTGTATAAATCACTAATTGTCACTGAAACTCATTTTCCCCATCTGAAAAATGTGAATAATAATACCTTTCAGGATGTAGTGGATTAAATGGGATAATGTGTTTGGAAGCCCTTTGTAAACTGTGAAGTGCATAGAGAAATTTTAGAGCTGAGGAATCAAACTGAGTCTGGTTAGATCCACTGACATTCCTTAGGAAATTTAACGATAGATCTAGACTTTAGACTTGCCTTCTCCCTGAAAACTTTGGGTGTGAATTGAAGCCCATTAATATCTCATGCAATAAGCTGTGGTGAGGTCGTCAATCACCACCTCAGTAGGATCATCCAGAAGGGCCCATTTATACTCTGGAAGGAATCTGACTCTTGAGAGTTGTTAGAAGGACTTTGTGGGCATCCCCTACATAGTCTTTCTGCTGTGAGAAAAAAATATGTTTAATAGATTTCACTAATGTCTATAGGAGTGTTCACCAGGGATCTTTGGAAAGAGTAGTCTTCACATTTACAAATATTATCTCATTACGGATAATGGGATGATGAGGTGAAAAATGATCTTGGCTACTTTATGATGCTGCAAAGCCTTCAGACTGAATAATGTATGGTGAATTAGACATAATGGTAGCAAAGAAATAGCTCATTTACTACAAGGTCCACTTAGTTATTTAATCACTTTTACTGTCATATAAATACATACTGCCATGCAAAGTGGTGAAAAGTTAGTAATGGCATAAGATGCAATTGTATAATGACAGCCTAGCAAATACTGTAAAGGGAGAGCCTAATTCTGGACAGTTCTATGATTGAGTCAAGACTCCTCACGGTGTGTACATTGTAGAAGAGCAGTGATTGGAATCCCTCACTTTATCCCTATATTATTATACATTGTGGAACAGAGAGGCATAAAATTGGCCAGTTAGAGCTGAATCCTGTTTGGGCTTAAGTGAAATCATTAGTGAAAATAGTTTGGGAAAATACTAGTGGAATATAGAGTTATTATTACATTAATTTAAATTTTTAGATAATTTAGGCCAGCAAATGGAATGGACACTATTAGACACGTATGCTGAAAATATCTATTACCAGAAAAACCTGTCCTGGAGTTATGACAGGCATCAAAATGCCCCATCTGGATTCTGGTGTCGCCTGAAATAATAACCAAAGCACAATTGCCAAATCATGTTACAGATACCAAGTGAGCAGGAACTCGGTGATTAAGAGCAGTCAGTGAGAAGTGGAGTAATTAGAGGGAGCTATACGAAGACCTTGAAGAATGGGAGAAATTTAGGGGAGAGCAGAAAGGTGGATTCCAGGCTGGTTTGTGTTTCAAGAAATTACTCAAGGATAGCAGCTGGAAATGTATGGTTCTAAAAGTTTGGCTGGTCCTATTGTTGTAGCCTTGCCCTTCTTCTGGGCCTCCAAGGAGTTTTCAACAAAGAATCAATCTGGGGATCTTGCTCAAAGATGAGCACAAGGGTAGTCTTGACACAGAAGATGCCAGCAGTGGTTAATGAAAGTTTTCTCCTTTCTCAGTCCATTAAATTGTAAAGCAAGTATTCTCTCCTTTAAAAGACCTGTAATAGTTGTCATCATCCTCTGGGCTTAACTTTGCTTCTTAGCAAGAGCTATGACAGAAAACGTATTTGTCAGAGTAGTGCTGTCCAATAGAAGCATAATGCAAGCCATGTATGCAAGCCACATATGCAACTTAAAATTTTCTAGTAGCCACATTAAAAAAGTAAAATAAATCTGATGAAATTATTTTAAAGATTTTTTTTATGTGAACCATTTTTAAAGTCTTTATTGAATTTGTTACAACATTGCTTCTGTTTTGGTTTTTTGGCTGTGAGGCATGTGGGATCTTAGCTCCCCCACCAGGGATCGAACCCATACCCTCCACATTGGAAGGTGAAGTCTTAACCACTGGACCGCCAGGGAAGTCCCTGATGAAATTATTTTAATATATAAAATATATTTAATCCAATATATGTAATCAATATAAAATTATTAATGAGCTATCTTACATTCTTCTTTTCATACCTGATCTTCAAAATCTGATGTGTATTTTACTTTTTTTAAGCACATCTCAATTTGGACTAGCCACATTTAAGCACTCAGCAACCATGTGGCTGGGTGGCTACTGTATTGGACACCACAAAATTTTCTTCCTCCTTTGCAGAGTGGCACTGCTTGAGTTTAATTCTGTATTTGAGGATGTATGTCCAGAGTGTCTGGGGTGGAGTGGGGGCATCTGTCCATACCTAAAGACCCATCCAAAATCAACTCCATATGATCTAAAAAGTTAAAATATTTACCAGAAGAATTTGTATGAATAATGGTTTACTTAATTTTGAAGAGAAAAAAGTCACAAAGGAAAAGATTGATAGATTTACCATTATGAAATGGAAAACTTTTAGAATAATGAAAAAGTCAAAATTATCATTGAAAAAGGGCACCCAACAGATTGGGGGAGATATTTGCCTTTATTATGAGACAGGTTTTAATGAACACTTATACTATGTAAAACTCATTCAAATATAAGAAATAAAATAATACCTCATTTGATTAATGAGATATTTAACAATTTGTAGAAGAAAGCCAATAACTAAGAAAATGTTTAATCTGTCTATTCCTTAAAAAAAGAAAACTAAATCATCATTAAAACAAGGTAACTTCTTGGGACTTCCCTGGTGGCACAGTGGTTAAGAACCCACCTGCCAGTGCAGGGGACACGGGTTCAAGCCCTGGTCTGGGAAGATCCCACATGCTGCGGGTCAACTAGGCCTGTGTGCCACAACTACTGAGCCTGTGTTCTAGAGCCTGCGAGCCACAACTACTGAAGCCCACGTGACTAGAGCCCGTGCTCCGCAACAAGAGAAGCCACTACAATGAGAAGCCTGTGCACCGCAATGAAGAGTAGCCCCCACTTGCCACAACTAGAGAAAGCCTGCGCACAGCAACGAAGACTCAATGCAGCTAAAAATAAATAAAAACAAAAAACAAAACAGAAAACAAAAAACAAGGTAACTTCTTATACTTATTTTTGAAGCAAAAATGATAGTGTCCAGTGCTGATAAAATTATAGTAAAAAGTGTACATTGGTAAAATCCTTTTGAGATACAATATGACACAACAGCACTAAAACCTTAAAACTATTCCTATCCTCTTACCTGCAGTTCCATTCCTGGGTATATATTCTAAGGAAGTAATACATCAGAAGAAAAGAAAGTATATGTTTGAAAATGTTCCTTTCCACTTGTCTATAATAGTGAAAAACTAGAGGGTGGTTAAACAAATGATACTGGATCACCTAAATGTACAATTATGCAGCTGTTAAATTGGTAATTATGATGATTACATGGAAAAATGTTTAAGGCATATTAAGTGGAAAAGAAGAATGCAAAATTGTGAGTACATTTTGATTATAGCAATATGGAACTATATGTGTGGACAAAGACCAGAAGTGAGTAGATAAAAATAAAAACACCTGTGTAAGAGATGGAGAGATTATGAATGATTTGGTGTCTTGTTTTACAAATTCCAAGAGATTGGTTCAAGATAGTAGGAAAGGAGCATATATACCTATGCTCTCCTATCCAAAACCTCATGAAATATAAGAAATGGTATGAGAAAAGAAGTTAAATTTATAATCATCCTGGAAAGCATGGATGAGTGCAATCTGGGATACCTTAAAAAAAAAAAAAAAAAAAAAAAAAAAAGCAGATATAATTACATTGATGGAGGAAAATGTAGCAAAATGCCCACAGGTGAGGACTGCTGCAGAGGTGGGGTCAGCCCTGGAGATCATACAACCCGAGTCAGAGTTAAAGCAAAGCTTTTCCTCTATTCGCACAAACACCTCTGAAACCAAATGTGTGGGTTTTCTATTTCAAACTATTCTCCAATTCTCTGTGGACATCAACTGGGTGTCCTACAATTTATTTCAGGTCTAATACTAACTACCCATAATTAGCACAGACCCCACAGGTTAAGGGCTCAGACCCACAAGGCCAACCCCCACTTCAGACATCAGTTGCAAATCTGAGTCTCCTGTACTTTTGACCAACTGGCTGTAAGGGAGTTCCCATGCTCCCTTCCTTGGGCTTGATAATTTACTAGAATAGCTCACAGTACCCGGGAAACATTTACTTACATTTACCAGTTTATTATAAAGGAGACTACAAAGTAATACAGATGAAGAGCCAGATGAAGAAGTACATAGGACAAGGTATAGGGAAGGGGGTTTGGAGCTTCCATGACTTCTCTGGACATACCACCTTCCCAGCACCTCTATGTGGTTGCCAAGTGGGAAGCTCTTTGATGGAAGTTTTAATGGAAGTTTCATTATATAAGATGGCATGATAACAGTTTGTAAAGGTAATTTATTTTCCTTTTTTAAAAAATAAATTTCGGATAAGACCAATTTACTTGAATTGGACAAAGGGACACTAAAGTTCATATAAGAGGAACAGTGGGTATACCAAGAAAAAATAGCCAAAAATGATGTAAAACATATTGTGAAGCTATAGTAGTTTTAAAAGTGTGGGTACTAATTTACAAATAGATAAAGTGGAGAATAGAATGAGGCAGAATTCAGAAACAGACTTAGGTAAATATGGGAATTCAGTTTGTGATGAAGTATTTAATCAATAGAAAAATAACAGACCATTTAATAAATGATGTTGGGATCGCAGTCTCTTCATTCAGAAAAAAATCTAGACAGACATCTAGATTATATCATATTTTGTGTATTATACACAAAAATAAATTCCAAGTGTATTAATGAACTAGATGCAAAAACCACCACTACCACAAACCATGCAAGCAAACAAAGCTGTAAAGCTACCATATTGGGAAGTAAAAAAAATATTTGAAAATAATTTTAGATTTACATAGAAGTGCAAAGATAGTACAGAGAGTTTTTGTATATCTTTCTCCCAGATTCCCCTAATGCAAACATCTTACATAACCAAAAAAAAAAAAAAATTGATGACCTCAAGTAAAAAACTAAGCCTATCAAAGACAAATTAACAAAGATTATGTTGAAATTAAGATTTTGTTCTGAGAGGACAGACTGATATAAAATATTTTCAACATAAATAACAGGAATTTTATTAATATGCAAACATGAGCTCCTACAAATCAGTAACTATAAATGGCAAACACCTCAGTAAAAGTGTGCAGAAAAAAATTAGGCAATTCACAAAAGAAGAAAAACCTAATATCCAAAACATATATGAAAATAAACGCATCCAAATTGTAATTAGGAAAATAAAAATAAGATAAAAATATTCATCCTTTAGAATATAAAATATCAAAAAACTTGGGAATACCAGATTTCTCCAACAATGCAGTGAAATACATTTTCTGATATACTGTTTGTAGAAATATGAATTGTTCAAGTCTATTTGGAAGGCACTTGGTTAGTATTAATCAAACTTTAAAATTCACACACTCTTTGACGCCATATTCGATTTCTAGAAGATTTTTCACCCCAAACACCTAAGCACATGTGTAAAGATCTATATATATAAGAAAGCTCATTTCAGCATTGCTTATAATAGCAAAAAATTGGAGACAGCATAAATGTTAGTAATTAATAAATTATCGTACACCTTTTCTATGTAATAATATGCAGCCATTAAAAAGAATGAGGTATTTCCACCTTAGGGAACTAGCAAAGGAGGGCAAATTAAATCCAAGGTAAGCAGAAGAAAAGAGATAATAAGAATTAGAGCAAAGAAATTGAAAACAGTGAATCAATAGAGAAAATGAAACCAAAAACTGTTTCTTTGAAAAGGTCAATAAAATCAGCAAGCCTCTAGCCATGCTAACTAAGAAAAAAAAGACAGGACACAAATTTCTAGTATCAGAAATGAAAGAGGGGACATCATTACAGATCCTATGGAAACTAAAAGGATAAAAAAGAATACTATGGACAACTCTGTGGACACAAATTTGATTACCTAGTGAAATGGACCAATTCCTTGAAAGACACAATCTGCCAAAACTTACACGAGAAGAAATAGATGATCTGAATAGGCCTGTATCTGTTTAAAAAATTGAATCAATAATTAATACCCTTCCAAAACAGAAAGCACCAGGGACAGATGGGTTCACTGGTGAATTCTACCAAACATTTAAGGAAGAAATTATACTAATTCTCTACAGTCTTTCAGCGATAGAAGCAGAAGGTATACTTCCTAACTTACTCTATGAAGCAAGCATTATGCAAATACCAAAACCATGCAAAGATATTACAAGAAAAGAAAACTGAAGACCAACATCCCTCATGAATGTAAAAGCAAAAACCTCAATAAAATATTAGCAAATTGAATCCAAAAAAGTATAAAAAATTATATACCATGACCAAGTGGGATTTATCCTAGGTATGCAAAGTTGGTTCAACATTTGAAAATCAATTAGTATAATCCAATCACATCAACAGGCTAAAAAAGAAAAATGACATGGTCATGTCAGTAGATGCAGAAAAAGCATTTGACAAAATCCAGCACCCATTCATGGTAAAAATTCTCAGTAAACTATGGATAGAGGGACACTTTCTGAACTTGATAAGGAATATCTACAAAAAACCTACAGATAACATCATACTAAATGGTGAGAAACTTAAAGCTTTCCCACTAATATCAGGTACAAGGCAAAGATGTCCTCTCTCAATACTTCTTTTCAACATCATACTGCAAGTCCTTGCTAATGCAATAATGCAAGAAAACAAAATGAAATAAAAAGTATACAGATGAAGAAGGAAGACATAAAAACTATTTTTGTTTGAAGATGACATGATCATCTACATAGAAAATCTGAAGAATTAAAAGAATCAACAAAAACTCTCTTGGAACTAATGTGTGATTTTAGCAAGGTTGCAGAATACAGGGTTAATATACAGAAGTCAATTGCTTTCCTATATACCAACAATGAACAAGTAAAATTTGAAATTAAAAACAATACCATTTTTATTAGCATTCCCCAAAAGTGAAATACTTAGGTATAAATCTAACAAAACATGTAGAAGATCTATATGAGGGAACTACAAAACTCTTACAAAATCAAAGAACTAAATAAATGGAGAGATAGTCCATGTTCATGGATAGGAAGACTCAATGTTGTCAATATGGCAGTTCTTCCCAACTTGATCTATAGATTCAATGCAACCCGAATCAAAATCTCAGCAAGTTATTCTGTGGATATTGATGAACTGATTCCAAAATGTATATGGAGAGGCACAAGATCCAAAATAGCAAACACAGTATTGATGGAGAAAAACAAAGTTGAAGGACTGACACAACTTGACTTCAAGACTTTAGTAATCAAGACAGTGTGTTAAGGTGAAATAATAGGCAATGGAACAGAATAAAGAAATAGATCCCCGTAAATATAGTCAATCTTTGAAGAAGGAGCAAAGGCAATTCAATGGAGTAAAGATAGTCTCTTCAACAAATGGTTCTGGAACAACTGAATATCCATATGCCAAAAAAAAAAGAAATTATACACAGAACTTACATCCTTCACAAAAATGAACTAAAAATGGAACATAGACCTAAAGGTAAAAAGCAAACTTATAAAACTCCTAGCAGATAACACAGGCAAAAACTCAGATGGCCTTGGGTATGGTGATGCCTTTTTAGAAACAACACTCAAGACACGATCCATGAAAGAAATAATTGGTAAGCTGGACTTCATTAAAATTAAAAACTTCTGCTCTGTGAAAAACAGTAAATATCAAGAGAACTAGAAGATAAGCCACAGACTGGGAGAAAATATTTGCAAAAGACAAATCTGATAATGGACTGTTATCCAACATATACACAGAACTCTTAAAATTCAATAATGTAAAACAAACAACCCAATTAAAAAATGGGCCAAAGACTTTAACAGACACCTCACCAAAGAAGATAAACAGATGGCAAAGAAGCACATGAAAAGATGATCCATATCATATACCATCAGGGAAATGCAAATTAAAACAATAGTGAGATACCATTATACACCTCTTAGAATGGCCACAATCCAGAACATTGACACCAAATGCTGGTGAGGATGTGGAGCAATAGGAATTCTCATACATTGCTGGTGGGAATGCAAAATGGTATTGTGTTTTGGAAGACAGTTCCATGGTTTCTTACAAGACTAAACATACCCTTACCATACAATCCAGCAATCGAGTTCCTTGGTATTTACCCAAGGAGTTGAAAACTTACATCAACACAGAAACCTGCACAGGCCTGTTTATATCAACTTTATTTGTAATTGCCAAAACTTGTAAACAACCAGGGTGCCCTTTAGTAGGTGAATGGGTAAATAAACTGTGATACATCAGAGAATGGAACTATTCAGCACTAAAACTGAATAGTACTATTTAGTACTATTCAGCACTAAAAAGAAATGAGTTATCAATCCATGAAAAGACATGGAGGAAACTTAAATGCATATTACTAAGTGAAAGAAGCCAATCTGAAAAGGTCACATACTGTATGATTCCATCTATATGATATCCTTGAAAAGGCAAAGCTATGTAGACAGTGAAAAGATCAGTGGTTGTGGGGTAGAGGGTGAAGAGGAGAGATGAATAGGCAGAGCACAGAAGATTTAAAGGGCAGTGAAAATACTCTGCATGATACTATAGTGGTGGATACATATCATTATACATTTGTCCAAACCTGTAGAATGTACAACACTGAGAGCGAATCCTAAGGTAAGCTATGGATTTTGGGTGATAATGATGTGTCAGTGTAGATTCATCTTTGGTAAAAAATGTATCATTCTAGTGAGTGATGTTGATAGTGGGGAGGCTCTGTGTGAGGGGCAGGGACTATATGGGAAATCTGTGTATCTCTCTCTAAATTTTGTTTAATAAACCTAAAACTGCTCTAAAAAAGTAAAGTCTTAAAAAAAAGGAGATAGAGCCGTGTGTTCAGAATTGGGATGATATGATCTCTAGGATGTGTTGTTAAAGTGAAGAAAGCAAGTCACAGGATGAATAGTAGAGTCTAATCCCCTTTGTGTTAAGAAAGTGTTCATATATGTAAGTAAATCCTTGCAAAAATGATATGAAGGGCACCTGTCAAGGAATAGGGGAAGGAATCATTCATGTTTTAAATTATGTAATTTTGGATGTTTGAATCTTTCACAACGTGGATATATCCCCATTCTATTTATGTAATGCAAATTGAAATGAGAAAAGAAATGGCAGATTTTATTTTCTTGTTATCTTTTTACTTTAAGAATATAAAACAATACTTTTCTATTTATAGTGTAAAATGGGGATTTAGAAAGAATGAGGATACCTGAATATGTCCCTCCACAAAAAGCGTCTCTTGATACTGGCTCACATTTCTAAATAGGTCAGGCCACCTTTTGGGAGCACAGCTCTCCATATCAGTTTCTTGTATCTGTCAGGGACTTCCTAACTGACTCCCCAACCCTGGCCTAGAGCTAAGGAGCCTTCAGTTTCCAGGCACAGGCTGGCAGTTGGCAGTATTTGCTCAAAGGCAGGCTGACGTCCTAATCAGAGTGCTTTGCCTTTAGCACTGGCATTTCAGAAACACTGACAACGGAGGAGGAAGTGACAGATAAGGAGCATATCACTGGCCAGAATGGGCCTTCCTATTTCTCAGATTAAATTGAAACATATGCCCAATTGTGAATTTTAAACAGTATCATCAGGATGTTTGACAGCTCATCCAGGAATATAATATGGTTCTATTGAGGAGGCAAAAGCTGCAGTCCAAATCTCAAAATTTCCCTTCATACATCAGTGAATGAGAGTGCTATATGTATAGCTTTCATATACTTGGGATTGGTGTATATATGTGTGTGTGTGTGCATGTGTTCACCTGTGTGCATGCACACTTCATATGAGTACATGCATGTGTGTCTATGTAACAGCCCCAATCTAAAATATTTTATGTTGTTTTCCTTGGCAACCATTTAAATATTTCCCAAAGATAAAATTTTGATGTTGAAGTCACATTCCCAAGGGGTTGGGGGACAGAGTGGGTAGGTGTGTAGGAGATAGCATGGAGAGCAAATTCTGGTTGTGGCTATGCTGTTTAATGATTTAGGATATCAATTCTAACTGTGTATCATCCATCCATCCACTCAACAAGTGTATTTTATTTGTTAAAAAAAAAAAAAAGCCAGGAAAAAGTACTGTAGATTTCTGAATGTAGAAAGCAACGCAAGTATTAATCTTTCATGGAACTATTTTGAAAATGGTTCCATTCTGAGAATCTTTTAAATTTTAATTTAAAAACAATTTTTAAACAATTGATGTATTTATGGCCATAATTTTGTGTTCTTGAAAGGAATAGCTTGGATGATCAAGATGTTGCCAGTTTCTACATCCTGTGCAAGATGTGTGGGGCTGAGGCAAGTGTCAAAGAAGTAGTGTATGTGTGTGGTTGTGTGTGTGTGTGAGTGGTGGGTGTGTGGAGTGAGGATAGGAAAGGTCAGGATTAGACCAAGAGCCAAAGTGAGAGCCTTTGTTTTAGCCCCTTCTCTCCTTCCCTTTTTTTTTCCCTCCTTTCCCCCTTTCTTCCTTTTCTCTCTTCTCCTGACTACTCCTACCTTCTCTCCCCCTTCCCCCTTTTATTCTGTCTTCCCTTTTCATATCCGCTGTTCTTGTTTTCCCTCTCCCACCTCTTTTGTATACACAGGTATGGGATTTTTAAAGTGTTTTATTATGCTTTTAGAAAGCATCTTTAGCAGAAGATAAACTCATATGAATTAGTACAGTGCTTCAAATCATAGTTGTTCCAGGAATATATCCCAAGTAGCTTTGATAGGGGACATTATTGAACAATTAATAAGTTATATTAATAGTAATCATTGTGAAGAATAAAAACAGTTTTTTTAAAAAAGAAAAAATACTTCTAATTCCAAAAAATCATGTTTTTATTGGAATTATCTTCATTTACTTGAACACAAAGAAATCAAAACATTATAAGAAAATGTAGGTTCAAGAAAGTCTCATATTCCCTGTTTTCAGTTCACCTTTTTGCTCAAGAAGTACCTGAATTCAGTTGTGACATTAAATTCTCAAAGTTTGCTTGTGTATTATTAGTGCCTATTTGTGATTTTTGTTGCTGGTTTAAAATAATAGAAAGTACTTGGTGTGCACAGATTTGAATTGACAACTAGAATGGCCTATTGCTTAAGATTTAATAAGCGGATGCCAAACCAGAACATCATAAGAATGTCCAAACTAATCAAAACAAAGATTTCATTGTGTCTTAGTGTTTGCTGCTGCTCTCTCCGGAAAGGATGGTGCCCTAGTGGGTTGTGTTGGTTGTCCAGGAGAAAGAAAAAAAAGTGGGTTTACGTTTATTAAATTTTCTGATCTTCAGTTTCTTCTTCTGTGAAATGGGGAGAGTAGTAGTAATATCTACTTAACAGATATTACGAAGTAGATATAGATATAAATGACAAATCTAAGTACTCATGAATTCACTTATGAATTTATAGATATTATACTTCATAGGTATTCATACTATTATGAATACAAAATAAGAGAAATGAGGTATGTGACAAATGCTATCTAAATATTACTTATTATTCAATGCTCAGAAGGGAAAGAGGTCATGGTTTTCAAAAGTTTTGCTCTAAGTTTCATGTTTATGTTTCTAATTTATGGTTTGACCCGCAGCAGCCATGGATATTTATTGATGAAAACTTGATATGTTTATTGAAAATTTTCTGAAAGAATAATAACATATTCATTAGAAAATTTAAATGGCTATGGTCGTTATCCTCAAAGAGTCCCTGAGACTGTGTTTCTTGAGGAAAACCCATGTATTATTATTCATCTTCACATTCCTGTCACAGTACCTAGTTCACATTGATGCTCAGTAAATATTTGTATCATGACTGGATCTATAACCCCATCTGTGGAAGGCAATGGTGGTCCAGTCCATTACTGAACAGTTAATACTTGGGAATCAAGCACAAAGAGTCCAAAAGAATACTCCAAATGATCCTTTATCTTCAGGTTGAACTGAGACCATAGGTAGAAGCAGGTTTCAGAGCGGCTCTCTTTTTGTCTTCAGCTTCTATCAACTCCCAGACTCTCAGGGCTCTTAGACTCTTCAAACCTGGCTTTTGGGGGTGCCCCACATATCCAGTCCCCAACCATTCTCTTTGTACCCTCTCTCTCTTCTTCCTCCCATCCCTAATCTCTCCACCCCCATTTTTTCCTCTTCCCAGGGACCTGTGTCTTCTCCTTGGCCTCTGCAGCAACTTGTCAACCATCCAGTTCCAGTCGGCTCTACTCTAGAATGAGTGGTGGTGGTGATGGGGGCAGCTTTTGATCCTAAAACCAGACCTTTTATGTTGCCAGTGTTGATATCCCCATGGCATAGCCACCATTTGTTATGATGCTAATAGAGTCTATATCTTCTTCCACCTTGAATCATATTACCAAATTCCTCTTCTGGTACCCAAGCTTAATATGTACCATGCCCTAGAAGGAGGATGAGGCTGGGATCAGGCTGGGGAGAAAAAAAAGAAAGATCATTCCATCACAAATGAATGAACATACTAATATTTCATCACAGAGAATATTCAATTAAGATCTAAAATGTTGTTCCCTCTACACAGACGACCAGAGCTTTGATTATTTTCAGTGAAAGCTAAAGTTACCAGCACCAGTGAGGTTGCAATAAGGATCTTTTCTGGCAGCTGAAAGTAAAACGAATGAGTTGTAGCAACTGAGAGTGAGTTGTGTATGAAAGCAGGCAGAGTCCCAGGCTCACTGGCCAGTAATTAAATGGTCAGAGAGCACTGCCCAGTGGAAGAAATGAAGGAGAGAGGCCAGTTTAAGATAGTGCTGATGGCCAGCAGCTGAATTCCCTGATAAGATTTTTCTTCCTCAAGAGCCTTCCCGTGAGCAGTGCAAATGGAGTCCTAGCTCCACCACTTCATGGCTGTGGAATCTTAGGCAAGTCTCTTGAGCTCTCTGAATCTGAATTTCTTAACCACAAAATGAGATAACAATAACTGATAATATCTGCTCTATTTCATAGGATTGTTGCAAGTATAAAAAAGGGTAAAAATAAATGACCCAAAGAGTTAATCAAATGCTTGTCTTAGATGAGCCAACAGATCCCACTTAGAAAAGGAATTATGGACTAAAAGCCAGAATTAACACTCATTTGTAGCTCTTTGCACCAAAATATATAATTTTTTCCTATATTGAACACTGAATCAATGTATTTAAAAATGATATTCATTATAAGTCCATTCAATCTAGAATCAAGCCAATTTGTTTTGTAATTAATATAGACACAAAGCAAAACTGGCTCTTCAGAATCTTCAAATTGACTTTATCAAATTGATATTGTGTTCGATTCAGATCTCAGATATTGACTTGTGATGAAACATCCTTTTCAGACTCATTATCATCTATGTTAGTGCTTTTAATAATCTCTTACAAGTGCAACCAGGGAAAGCTTGTCTCGCAAGACGCCTGCCCTTTTCAATGTGGGCCCTGGTCATTTTTGCTCAGGAACACAGTGTGACACAGTCACAGTCTCCCTAGCCACTGCTGTCCTTTCCTGTCAGCATTCTAACAGGGAGGGTTTGTCACTCTACGAGTTGGCTCCTCGACTTTGACATTTAGCCATAGTGGCTTGCACTAAACTCCAGACGACTAGAATGTGGCCTAATTAGCAAGGCCATCCCACACCCCTACCCACTCCTCCCCAGAAGCTTCCTCCAAAGGCCAGCTTTAGAGTGAGGTTAGTGCTGGATTCATAGGTTGCAAACCTGGATTTTGATTTCAGCCCCTCATTATATAGAGAGGGGCCTCAGCATTGAGGAGAAAACAAGTCTGACTCTCAGAGAATATGAGATCCAGAGCCTGGTGGGCCCAGAGGGAGAGAGTTAGATATGGGCAGAGGGCCTGTTAGGTGGAACTGGGCAAGAAGGGGAGGAGGTAGAGGTGGCAGTGTTTATGACGGGTTTCGGTGGTAGGAGAAGCAGATAAATGCAATTTTCTCTAGATTCATGAATGTGGCTATTCCTGCTGCAGGACTTTTTGTGATCTGCAAATGGAGGGGTGACCAAAGGAATGGACAGTATGCTGAGTCCATCAGTAATTTCAGGAATAGGTGACTTGATAAAGTTCCTTGGAGGCACGCTCAAATAGACTGCTAGCAAAATATAATCTTATTAGCAGTAAAAGGATCCTGGCTGTCAACAGGCACACGAAAGGTGCTTGGCATCACTAACCATTAGGGAAATGCAAATCAAAACCACAATGAGATATCACCTCACACCTGTCAGAATGGCTGTCCTCAAAAGATCAAAAGGCAACAAATAATAAGTGTTGGCAAGAATATGGAGAAAGGGAACCCTTGTGCACTGTTGGTGGGAATATAAATTGGTGCAGCCAGTATGGAAAACAGTATGGAGACTCCTCGAAAAATTAAAAATGGAACTACCATATGATCTAGCAATTCTACTCCTGGGTATTTATTTGAAGAAAATGAAAACACTGATTAGAAAAGTATATGCACCCCTATGTTTGTTGCAGCATTGTTTACAATAGCCAAGGAATGGATAAAGAAGATGTGGGGTGTGTGTGTGTGAGTATATATATATACACATTGTGTGTGTATATATATGTATATGTGTGTGTGTGTGTGTATATATACAATGTATATATATGTAAAATGGAATGATAGCCACAAAAAGAATGAAATCATGCTATTTGTGACAACATGGTTGGGACATAGAGGGTATTAATGCTCAGTGAAATAAGTCAGACCGAGAAAGAAAATTCTGTATGATTTCACTTATTTGTGGAATCTAAAAAACAGAACAAATGTACAAACATAACTAAACAGAAACAGAGTCATAGATGCAAACAGGTGTTTCCCAGAGGGAAGGGGGATGCGGGGAAGAGAGAAATAGGTGAGGGAGATTAAGAGGTATAAACCTCTAGTTGCATAATAAATGTGTCATGGGTATGAAATGTTTAGTGGGAAGAGTATAGTCAGTAGTTGTATAATATCTTTGTGTAGTGACAGATGATAACTAGACTTATCATGGTGATAATTTAAAAATGTCCAGAAATACCAAATCATTACGTTGTATGAGAGGAACTAACATAGTGTTGTATATCAGTTATACTTCAAAACCAACCAACCAACCAACCAACCAACCAAACTCATTGAAAAAGAGATCAGATTTATGGTCACCAGAAATGGGGGGTGGGGGGAAGGGGAATTGGAAGGAAGTCAAAAGGTACAAACTTTGAGTTATAAGATAAATAAGTATTAGGGATATAATGTACAACATGATAATTATAATGAACACTGCTGTACGTTGTATATGGAAGTTGTTAAGAGAGTAAATCCTAAGAGTTCTCATCACAAGGAAAACTTTTTTTTCTATTTCTTTTTTTTTTTTTTTTTTTAATTTATTTATTTATTTATTTTTCGCTGTGTTGGGTCTTCGTTTCTGTGCGAGGGCTTTCTCTAGTTGTGGCAAGCGGGGGCCACTCTTCATCGCGGTGCGCAGGCCTCTCACCGTCACGGCCTCTCTTGTTGTGGAGCAGAGGCTCCAGACGCACAGGCTCAGCAATCGTGGCTCACGGGCCCAGTGGCTCCGCGGCATGTGGGATCTTCCCAGACCAGAGCTCGAACCCGTGTGCCCTGCACTGGCAGGCGGATTCTCAACCACTGCGCCACCAGGGAAGCCCTCTATTTCTTTAATTTTACATTTATATGAGAGGATGGATGTTCACTAAACTTACTGTGGTAATCAGTTCATGATGTATGTAAGTCAAATCATTATGCTGTACAGCTTAAACTTCTACAGTGCTGTATGTCAATTATATCTCAATAAAACTGGAAGGAAAAAAAAGCCAAAAAAAAAAAGGATCCTGTCTATTACTGAGATATATTCATAATGATCAGTTAAACCTTATGATGTATTATACTTAATTCTGATTTTTGAGAGATGTTACTTGGCCAGGGTATGAAAGAATGAATTTATGAATATATCAAATTGCTCATTTTCTCTCTTTCAGTTTTGTGTAAAAGAGGATATTACATTCAAGTTAAAGAATACCACTGAGCTCATGTTGAAAAGAAGGGGCTATTTCCTTGGTATGGGATTGTATAGAGTCTCTGTCTTCAAGCAGAAGACCAACTAATGAAGTCAACAGCATAAAAAATGCTGTCGATAACAGACACAGATAACACATAGCTCTCAATTGTCTCTGTGTGTTTTACATTTGTGTAAGTTAAACAATGGCTAATGAATACAAATCTCTCATGGCTGATTACACGTATGTACAGAATGGAATGCAAAGTTGTTGCTAAGTTATAGTAAGCCAAATACAAAAGATGCAAAATCCATAATGAAAAAAATTGGCTACTAATGAATCCATTCTTTATTCAGCAAATATTAAAAAGCATCTACTATGTACCATGCACTGGAGACACAGGGTGAACAAAACATACAGACTGCTTACTCCCACAGAGCAGACACTCTGGTGCAGTGTAGATGACTCTACAGAAAGGAGTGATGAAGAAAATACCGTCAGTTAGTGAGACAGTGGCAGTGATTCCCAAAAGAGTGGTCCCAGGTGAACAGTATTGTTGTCACCCAGGAGTTTGTTAAAAATGCAAATTCTCAGAATTCTCAGATCCACCCTAGACCTGCTGAATCAGAAACTCTGGGGGATTGGGCACAGGAATTTGTGTTTTAACAAGTTCTCCGTGTGATTCAGATGTTTACTCAAGGTTGAGAACAGCCTTGCACTCACTATGCACAGAAGTAACATTGCATAATGTAGTTGAGAGTGCTCAGGTATTTCATTTGGATTGAGTGCTGGGGGAAGGCCTCTCTGAAGAGCTGATATTTAATTCTAAATCTAATGTCAAGAAAACTCATCCATGGTTCCAGACAGAGAGAACAGAGAGGACAGAGACCCTATGTTGGGAATGAGCATGGTATATTGGAGAAGCAGAAACGTTGGTATGGCTAGAATATATAGTGACCATATGGTGTTCATGGGGTAGAAGAGTTCAAATTATGGTCAGAGGTGTATGTAGTCAGGGCTCAGGTGGTGAACAGGGCTTCTCAAATTTAATAGGCATGCAAATCACCTAGGGTTTCTGTTAAAGTGCAGATTCTTTTTTTTTTTTTTTTTAAAGTGTTTTCATTTTCTTTTTTTTTTTTTTATTTTATTTTTTTCACACACACACACTGTATTTTATTTTTACAAGAGATAAATAGACTGACACCAAGCATTGTACATGGATGACCACAACAAAAGCAACAATGATTGCAATTACCAAACATGAAACACACTCATACTATGTCATAATATTGACATTCAGTCCAGTAATCCTCCACTGTAACAGCTCCTTTACTTTGCAGTGAAAATTGATTTGTATATTCTTTGCCTCTGAGTCCTTGTGGGATTTTTTTTTTTTTTTAAATTCAGAGAGAAAGTCACAAAAATTATACTCATCCTCATCAGTTCACTCAGTCCCATGTAATTAATTGTTTTTTTTCATCTTGATCTTTTGTTAGCACTTTTATGAGTTCATCAGTTTTTCATCAGAGTTCTGAAAATGCTTATTCATTCAGTTCAGCAGTACAGTCAGTTACCAGAAACCTGTACTTGTCAGAGTCTTTTCCATGAATTTCTTGAAGATGAAACCCTTTTATAGGAACATATTTGCAAAATCATCAGAGTACACCCAGAACTGTCTGTAAATGACAAAAGACTTAAAAATGACCACGGTAAAAGATTTGATGAAAGTTCATAATAATGCAGTTGACAAGAAAATTAGTTATTTCTGAGATATACATTTTAAAGTAATAACTAGGATTATTACTTATAACATTATACCAGAACATATAAGATTTTTAGAAATTTCATGTAATGTCTGAAACACTTATATTAACATATTTCCATACATATTTCCATACAAATACAAATATAAGATTTTTAGAAATTTCATGTAATGTCTGAAACATTTATATTAACATATTTCCATACATATTTCCATACAAATACAAATATAAGATTTTTAGAAATTTCATGTAATGTCTGAAACATTTATATTAACATATTTCCATACATATTTCCATACAAATACAAATATAAGATTTTTAGAAATTTCATGTAATGTCTGAAACATTTATGTTAACATATTTCCATACAAATAACCCAATGAAAGTTTAGTATTAGTTGTTTTGTTTGTTTTTTTATACTGCAGGTTCTTATTAGGCATCAATTTTATACACATCAGTGTATACATGTCAATCCCAATCGCCCAATTCAGCACACCACCATCCCCACCCCACCGCAGTTTTCCCCCCTTGGTGTCCATATGTCCATTCTCTACATCTGTGTCTCAACTTCTGCCCTGCAAACTGGCTCATCTGTACCATTTTTCTAGGTTCCACATACATGCATTAATATATGATATTTGTTTTTCTCTTTCTGACTTACTTCACTCTGTATGACAGTCTCTAGATCCATCCACGTCTCAACAAATGACTCAATTTCGTTCCTTCTTATGGCTGAGTAATATTCCATTGTATATATGTACCACATCTTCTTTATCCATTCGTCTGTTGATGGGCATTTAGGTTGCTTCCATGACCTGGCTATTGTAAATAGTGCTGCAATGAACATTCGGGTGCATGTGTCTTTTTGAATTACGGTTTTCTGTGGGTATATGCCCAGTAGTGGGATTGCTGGGTCATATGGTAATTCTATTTTTAGTTTTTTAAGGAACCTCCATATTGTTCTCCATAGTGGCTGTATCAGTTTACATTCCCACCAACAGTGCAAGAGGGTTCCCTTTTCTCCACACCCTCTCCAGCATTTGTTGTTTGTAGATTTTCTGATGATGCCCATTCTAACAGGAGTGAGGTGATACCTCATTGTAGTTTTGATTTGCATTTCTCTAATAATTAGTGATGTTGAGCATCTTTTCATGTGCTTCGTGGCCGTCTGTATGTCTTCTTTGGAGAAATGTCTATTTAGGTCTTCTGCCCATTTTTGGATTGGGGTGTTTGTTTCTTTGATATTGAGCTGAATGAGCTGTTTATATATTTTGGAGATTAATCCTTTGTCCGTTGATTCATTTGCAAATATTTTCTCCCATTCTGAGGGTTGTCTTTTCGTCTTGTTTATGGTTTCCTTTGCTGTGCAAAAGCTTTGAAGTTTCATTAGGTCCCACTTGTTTATTTTTGTTTTTATTTCCATTACTCTAGGAGGTGGATCAAAAAAGATCTTGCTGTGATTTATGTCAAAGAGTGTTCTTCCTATGTTTTCCTCTAAGAGTTTTATAGTGTCCAGTCTTATATTTAGGTCTCTAATCCATTTTGAGTTTATTTTTGTGTATGGTGTTAGGGAGTATTCTAATTTCATTCTTTTACATGTAGCTGTCCAGTTTTCCCAGCACCACTTATTGAAGAGACTGTCTTTTCTCCATTGTATACCTTTGCCTCCTTTGTCATAGATTAGTTGACCATAGGTGCGTGGGTTAATCTCAGGGCTTTCTATCTTGTTCCATTGATCTATGTTTCTGTTTTTGTGCCCGTACCATATTGTCTTGATTACTGTAGCTTTGTAGTAGAGTCTGAAGTCAGGGAGTCTGATTCCTCCAGCTCCATATTTTTGCCTCAAGACTGCTTTGGCTATTCGGGGTCTTTTGTGTCTCCATACAAATTTTAAGATGATTTGTTCTAGCTCCGTAAAAAATGCCATTGGTAATTTGATAGGGATTGCATTGAATCTGTAGATTGCTTTGGGTAGTATACTCATTTTCACAATGTTGATTCTTCCAATCCAAGAACATGGGATATCTCTCCATCTGTTGGTATCATCTTTAATTTCTTTCATCAGTGTCTTCTAGTTTTCTGCATACAGGTCTTTTGTCTCCCTAGGTAGGTTTATTCCTAGGTATTTTATTCTTTTTGTTGCAGTGGTAAATGGGAGTGTTTCCATAATTTCTCTTTCAGATTTTTCATCATTAGTGTATAGGAATGCAAGAGATTTCTGTGCATTAATTTTGTATCCTGCAACTTTACCATATTCATTAATTAGCTCTAGCAGTTTTCTGGTGGCAGTTTTAGGATTCTCTATGTATAGTATCATGTCATCCGCAAACAGTGACAGTTTTACTTCCTCTTTTCCAATTTGTATTCCTTTTATTTCTTTTTCTTCTCTGATTGCCGTGGCTAGGACTTCCAGAACTATGTTGAATAATAGTGGTGAGAGTGGACATCCTTGTCTCGTTCCTGATCTTAGAGGAAATGCTTTTAGTTTTTCACCATTGAGAATGATGTTTGCTGTGGGTTTGTCATATATGACCTTTATTATGTTGAGGTAGGTTCCCTCTATGCCCACTTTCTGGAGAGTTTTTATCAGAAATGGGTGTTGAATTTTGTCAAAAGCTTTTTCTGCATCTCTTGAGATGATCATATGGTTTTTATTCTTCAGTTTGTTAATATGGTGTATCACATTGATAGATTTGCGTATATTGAAGAATCCTTGCATCCCTGGGATAAATCCCACTTGATCATGGTGTATGATCCTTTTAATGTGTTGTTGGATTCTGTTTGCTAGTATTTTGTTGAGGATTTTTGCATCTATATTCATCAGTGATATTGGTCTGTAATTTTCTTTTTTTGTAGTGTCTTTGTCTGGTTTTGGTATCAGGGTGATGGTGGCCTCATAGAATGAGTTTGGGAGTGTTCCTTCCTCTGCAATTTTTTGGAAGAGTTTGAGAAGGATAGGTGTTAGCTCTTCTCTAAATGTTTGATAGAATTCACCTGTGAAGCCATCTGGTCCTGGACTTTTGTTTGTTGGAAGATTTTTAATCACAGTTTCAATTTCATTACTTGTGATTGGTCTGTTCATATTTTCTGTTTCTTCCTGATTCAGTCTTGGAAGGTTATACCTTTCTAAGAATTTGTCCATTTCTTCCAGGTTGTCCATTTTATTGGCATAAAGTTGCTTATAGTAGTCTCTTAGGATGTTTTGTATTTCTGCAGTGTCTGTTGTAACTTCTCCTTTTTCATTTCTGATTTTATTGATTTGAGTCCTCTCCCTCTTTTTCTTGATGAGTCTGGCTAATGGCTTATCAATTTTGTTTATCTTCTCAAAGAACCAACTTTTAGTTTTATTGATCTTTGCTATTGTTTTCTTTGTTTCTATTTCATTTATTTCTGCTCTGATCTTTATGATTTCTTTCCTTCTGCTAACTTTGGGTTTTGTTTGTTCTTCTTTCTCTAGTTTCTTTAGGTGTAAGGTTAGATTGTTTACTTGAGATTTTTCTTGTTTCTTTAGGTAGGCTTGTATAGCTATAAACTTCCCTCTTAGAACCGCTTTTGCTGCATCCCATAGGTTTTGGGTCGTCGTGTTTTCATTGTCATTTGTCTCTAGGTATGTTTTGATTTCCTCTTTGATTTCTTCAGTGATCTCTTGGTTATTTAGTAACGTATTGTTTAGCCTCCATGTGTTTGTCTTTTTTACGTTTTTTTTCCTGTAATTCATTTCTAATCTCATAGCGTTGTGGTCAGAAAAGATGCTTGGTATGATTTCAATTTTCTTAAATTTACTGAGGCTTGATTTGTGACCCAAGATGTGATCTATCCTGGAGAATGTTCCGTGCGCACTTGAGAAGAACGTGTAATCTGCTGTTTTTGGATGGAATGTCCTATATATATCAATTAAATCTATCTGGTCTATTGTGTCATTTAAAGCTTCTGTTTCCTTATTTATTTTCATTTTGGATGATCTGTCCATTGGTGTAAGTGAAGTGTTAAAGTCCCCCACTATTATTGTGTTACTGTCGATTTCCTCTTTTATAGCTGTTAGCAGTTGCCTTATGTATTGAGGTGCTCCTATGTTGGGTGCATATATATTTATAATTGTTATATCTTCTTCTTGGATTGATCCCTGGATCATTATGTAGTGTCCTTCCTTGTCTCTTGTAACATTCTTTATTTTAAAGTCTATTTTATCTGATATGAGTATAGCTACTCCAGCTTTCTTTTGATTTCCATTTGCATGGAATATCTTTTTCCATCCCCTCACTTTCAGTCTGTATGTGTCCCTAGGTCTAAAGTGGGTCTCTTGTAGACAGCATATATATGGGTCTTGTTTTTGTATCCATTCAGCCAGTCTATGTCTCTTGGTTGGGGCGTTTAATCCATTCACGTTTAAGGTAATTATCGATATGTATGTTTCTATGACCATTTTCTTAATTGTTTTGGGTTTGTTTTTGTAGGTCCTTTTCTTCTCTTGTGTTTCCCACTTAGAGAAGTTCCTTTAGCATTTGTTGTAGAGCTGGTTTGGTGGGGCTGAATTCTCTTAGCTTTTGCTTGTCTGTAAAGCTTTTGATTTCTCCATCAAATCTAAATGAGATCCTTGCCGGGTAGAGTAATCTTGGCTGTAGGTTCTTCCCTTTCATCACTTTAAGTATATCATGCCACTCCCTTCTGGCTTGCAGAGTTTCTGCTGAGAAATCAGCTGTTAAGCTTATGGGAGTTCCCTTGTATGTTATTTGTCATTTTTCCCTTGCTGCTTTCAATAATTTTTCTTTGTCTTTAATTTTTGCCACTTTGATTACTATGTGTCTCGGCGTGTTTCTCCTTGGGTTTATTCTGTATGGGACTCTCTGCGCTTCCTGGACTTGGGTGGCTATTTCCTTTCCCATGTTAGGGAAGTTTTCGACTATAATCTCTTCAAATATTTTCTCTGGTCCTTTCTCTCTCTCTTCTCCTTCTGGGACCCCTATAATGCGAATGTTGTTGCTTTTAATGTTGTCCCAGAGGTCTCTTAGGCTGTCTTCATTTCTTTTCATTCTTTTTTCTTTAGTCTGTTCCGCAGCAGTGAATTCCACCATTCTGTCTTCCAGGTCACTTATCCGTTCTTCTGCCTCAGTTATTCTGCTATTGATTCCTTCTAGTGTAGTTTTCATTTCAGTTATTGTGTTGTTCATCTCTGTTTGTTTGTTCTTTAATTCTTCTAGGTCTTTGTTAATCATTTCTTGCATCTTCTCAATCTTTGCCTCCATTCTTATTCCGAGGTCCTGGATCATCTTCACTATCATTATTCTGAATTCTTTCTCTGGAAGGTTGCCTATCTCCACTTCATTTAGTTGTTTTTCTGGGGTTTTTTCTTGTTCCTTCATCTGGTACATAGCCCTCTGCCTTTTCATCTTCTCTATCTTTCTGTAACTGTCAAAGTGCAGATTCTGATCCAGTAGATCTGGGGGTGGGGATTGAGATTCTGCATTTTAGCAACCTCCTTGGTAATGATGCTGGTGCTGGTCCATCGACCACACTTGGAGTAGCAAGAGTGTAGGACTTTGCAATTATGAAATGCAATCCAATACCAAAGCTCTGTGGGTGTGGTTTGGATTTATTTGTTTTAAATTGTCTGCTCCTGGCTAATTGAGCTTTGACGTAAACTGGGGTGTTGTTCAGTGAGGAAACAGTTGATTGGATCAGGTGATAATTGGGACAGTTGGGAGGTTTTTGCAATTAATTTAAAAGGGAAGGATGTAATTTAGTGCTGAGGGGCAGAGTCCTGCCAGGTGTGGCTTGTCTGGGCCTCAAGTGGGCCAAGGGAGAGTCTTGGTTCCTTCAAAACACAGCTGTGTCATCCTCTCCCACTCAGGTCCTGTGCTTTTGGAATTCCTGAGCTGACCAGTGGAACCTTCTCCTTATTGCTGCCTTTTATTTAGGGTTTCTCTGCCTGCTCAACTTCTGCCTCAGTGGCCTTTGGACTGTCTAATCTTTACCTCTCTCCAAAGTCCTAGCTTCCCATTAGTGATCCAGTTGTAAGATGTTTAGGTTTGTTCTCCATCATCTCCCTCTGGAGCCCCAAGACCTTGAGATCAGCTGAGGAACATTCCCTGCTGGGGCCAGGGCTATGGACCTTCAGATGATGCCCTGCCCCCAAAATACAATCCATCCAAATTATTTTGGACCCACTATAGGTGTCTTATGTGTCCTAACCTCCTCATACATTCCTGCCAGGTTCAGTGTCCTACATGAGCATCCCATGACATCTAACAATGACATGTCCCTGATTTTTGGTGTCTTTGGGGTTGTCCTTCCTCCCTGCTATGTGGCCTTTCCCACTGGCAATCTCAGGAGAACTTTCTTCTGGGGAGTTAGCTTTTGCTCCTTAGTTCTCTGCTGGCCTCTGCTGGGTCCTGGGAGCCAGAGCCCTTCACTTGGCTCTGCCTTGGAGCCCTTTCTCTCGGAGTACTAAGCACCCACCAAGAGGCTCCACTCTTCCCACATTCCTTCATTCTTTTCCCATTCAGCAAGAACTTATTGAGGATATTCTGTGTGCTAGAAACTGTATAAGGCCCTGGGGTGCAAAGGTGAACAAACTTAGTCCCTGTCCAGAGGGAAGACAGAAGGTAAACAACAATTAGAAGACAGTTTGAGAAGGGCCAGATGAGAGACGGCAGAAGAGGGATGAAACTGGAGAAAAGAAACATTAGCATTGCTGGCGAAGGTAGGGAAGCCTCCATGAGGATTTCAATATTTGAATTGGATTTTAAAGGATGGTCAGGAGTGGGCAGGCTGCTGGGGTCTTAGGTTTACAGACTAGGAGGGATGGAAAAATTACATTCTTGTTCACTGAATAATGAGCCATCCAGAGTGTTAGAGGACAATGTCATAGATCATTTAAATTCATATCATCTTCACCTTGAGGCTTAAACACTGGGGTCTTCTTATAGTCCTGATACCTTGTATTTAAGCATATAAATACCCAACAAAAAATAAGTACCAGAGTTTTCCTGTTTAAAATCAGGCCAAAAAAAAAAAAAAAAAGAGAAGAAAACTTCATAAAGAAAGAAAGAAATAGGGTTCCATGAATCTCTGTACTTTTTTTTTAAACCTGAGAGAATGTATGCTGTGCCTTTCCTAAAAGCTGAGGAATTTGATATTTTCATTCTTGTATTATTTGGGATTTCTGTGCTATATACCAAATAATAACAGTAAATACATTATCCCCAGAAAGTTGTTTTGTTCTTATTGCTGGTGAAAAAAATTAGCTCACTAACACTTCACCCCACAATTATGCTGTTCTCTCACTGGAGCACTGCTCATCAAGATAACTGACAGTTTCAATTGCTATTTGTAAAAAGTTGACATCCAGCCTGGGCATCCTGCCTGTAGAATGGCATAGGCTGAGGATGAATGGTAAGTTAACAAGCCTACCTACCTTTCCCCCTCTCCCAGCTCCACCCTGCATGAGGTACAGTAAACAGCATCTGGCTTAGTAATGCAAATAGAGAGACATTGGAACTCCAAGGAAGATGAAGTTACTATATCCTTACCTGGATAAAAAATGAAAATGTAGAACTCTTATCCGTGAAAGGAGTACATGTCTCATCATAGAGCATGGCCCTGGCATTATCTCTTTTTATGTCCCTGGTTCCTCTCATAGGATCTGTCCTGTAGTAGGTACTTTCAAAATGTTAGTATAATCGAGTTAAATTCTATTGCCCTTCAGGCAGAAGCACCATCTTTATGTCTTCCTACTTGGTAGAGCTCCTAGAAAAGCATTTGCTTAGCTTAGTATTCCATGGCACATGCACAAGCTTATCATAGGAACTACGGAGGGGCCCTGTTTCTTTATACTTACTCATTGTGTTCCCTTTTCTGAAGCTTCAGGCTGCCCTGGATTCTAGTATGATTCAGAAAACTACTAACAGCCTTTGCCAGTCCTTCCTAAGGATTCATCTCTTTCCTGAAATAATTCGTTGGTGATGGAGATGTGACATCAAAGATGAGACAGATAGAAGGAGATATCATGACATACCATAGATAAAAGTCTTTCTCTTGGAGTATGAACTCCCAGTGAAAAAAGCATGGCAAAAATTGAAGAGTCTTATGGAAGCTCTATGCCCCAGCTAGAAGGGTAAAGTAAGTGGGTCTGAGATTGAGCTTACCACTCAAAGAGCCTCTTAAATTCCTACAATCATAGAATATGAGACTAGAGAGCCTTTTGGAATCATGTATTCACAATTTGTGTTTTTTTATTAGTGGTGTATTTATATTTGTTCAGCCACTAGAAACAGATATACTGATTTACAGTAGTTTAAAGAGAATAGGGTTTTATTTTTCTTACACAAAGAAGTCTGATAGTGTTGGCTCAGTGGCTCAAAAATGTCAGGATCCATCATCACTGCAGTTTTTCTTGCCTTTATCTGTTGCTTATTTCCTCATGGTTGCAAGAAGGCTGCCACAGCTCTAGACCTCATATCCATATTCAGGGCAGGAAGAGGGGGTGATAATGGTTTTGGCCACAACTGTCCCTTTTGTAAGAAAGCAAAAGTTTTCCAGAAGTTCTCCAGATGGCTTCCTCTTACATCTCTTTAGCCAGAACTGGATTTGTAGGGCGCCCCTAGACATAAGGGGAGTGGATAAAGTGGAGACTGGATTTAATGCTGCCATGGAAAACACCGAGGGGCTATTAGCAAGAAAGAGGTGGAGGCAGTGACAGTGTTTACCACAGATGGAGAAGCATACCAGTACTCAATACTCGTGGACAAAATAGTTTTAACAATGTTCATATGATGCAAACATGTTAATGCTAGATTTTTATTCCAATTACTATGCCCAGTGCCCTGGCAGAATGTAAAATAGAGGTGGGTTACCTGGTTTTGACCACTCTGGGCAACAAGTGGCTCTGACAGTCAGATGTGGTCATCCTAGTGAGATTTATCTGCATTATGGGAGATAATATGCGTTTTTGCATGTTATGGTTCTAATACTTAATAGTATTGAGCAATACAGTAGACTCTTGGTGTTTGTCCTGAGACTTCCAAGGATCCCCCAGATTTATGAAAAGCACTAGTGAGCAACAAACTAACATCAAATGCAGGTACTGGCTCACTCACTACCTAAATGACTAATTCCCTACAAACCAGCTCACAGTGGGGATGATTCAAATTAGTGCCTTAGCAAAATTACAAATTGCTACATGTCATAGTCCTCCAGGGTCTCTTTCACATCGTCAAAACCATGACTGTTAAATTTGCAAATGGAAAAATGCCTACTGTGCATTTTTCAAAATGCTTTCATGTCATCAGTGAAATATCAGAGCATAATGACAATAAGGCTTTTCCGTATTTATGTAAGAAAATATTGAAATGGCTACATTTTTACTATTTTATTTTATTAAGAAGTGATAAGAGACTACTGTCCTCATTTACTTATTGTCCTCAGATATTGTTCCACCTGATGGATGACCAGGCCAAAGGCTGAGCTTCCTTCATCTTCCAGGCTTGAATCTCTCCAGGAAGGATAGTTGGGAACCAAAGTCCTGATTAAAATACATGACCCTAGCATGGTTTGGTTCAGGTCTTAATAGAAGGGATGGTGGCCTGGAGGTAAAAGAGAAGCAGAGTGAGTGGGGTAATCTAGCTCTGAAGAAAGATAGATGGTTAACATCAGGGGAAGTCCTGGAAATTGGGCCTAGGAGTCTCCCTTCCTCCTTTCTCTCTTCACTATCCTGTTTTCCCTCTGAGACATTCCTCTCTTTTTTTTTTTTTAACACCCTTTCTCATAGATCGAACTCTGGAAAAAGGAGTATGCTAAGGTGCCTGGGTACATATATCCATACCTGTACCCACACCCACACTCATACCCATACCTATACCTGACCTATCTATCTGTATCTATTGGTATTTGGCCAACAAAATGACCAATATATTCGCACTTACAAAAATGACAAGATATATCTAAATATTACAGACTGGTATTACAATCACAGATTTTATTATCTAATGTGAGATATACAACAACTCTATAAGAGTGAAAGTCCATGCATTAATTTCAGCATTCCCCTGATTTTGTACACAATGTTCTCTTGAAAACTTGTGGCAAGTGAAATGTGTAAAACTTAAACAAGATTTCATGTGGGTTCTGTTACCAGAGAGCTGAAAAACATACTGACATTCCTAATCACACTTTGCCTTTTAGGCATCGTCCTTGATGACTCATACATTTCATATATGTTCTTTCACTTTGTTCTTTCACTTCAGAAGGTTGACCAGCTTGCAGTCTATGAGCATCTGATTGAGGCTAATGACATCACTTTCCACAGGCCTAAGGATTTCTATCTTTGCCTCAATTGCATTGAGTTAATGAGACCTCTGCTTCTTATCACAGGTATCAGCACTTTCATTTCTCCTTTCTCTGCTCATTTTTGTAACCTAATAAGGGAGAAATGCAATAAAATATTCATATAATTGCACAAACATTGCTTTACCTTCAAAAATGGGGAGGCATCTGGCCAGCAGTGCTACTGTGAAATAGCCAACCATGTACAGATACAAAAAGCTCTTATTTACGGAGTTAAATCAATAAAGTATTAACATATGGGTTGCTTGGAAGTTGGATACGTGGAAATGAAACATAGCCTTATCACAGTTTTAGAGTTGGCCTTTAGTCATATACTGAGTGTCCAAAGCTGGGACCAAGAGTCAGTTCTCCTAATTCCAAATAAGTGTTCATTAATTCATTCAGCAAATATTTATTGAACATCTACTCTTATATGACAGATGCTGTTCCAAGTGGTAATGCTCTGTTTCATGTGCTCCTGAGCTAGAGTCATTAGTGACAACCCTCTGACTCCAAATTGAGTTTTCATCTTTGTAACCCCTTTGATGAACTCTTTGGCTTTGTGTCTGGTGTTTTCTGCAGTGGAGAAGATTTTCTGCTTGTAACATCTGCCCACTTGGATTTTTCTTTTTTCTTGGAGTAGAAGCCAGGCCTTTTCAGAGTCCAAGCATCTCTGTTAATGTGGCTGCATTATCCTGCAGTGTGGACAAGGAGCTTTGGGAGAGTCTCTGTTGAGTGACAGTGATAAATGCCTACAGACCCTGCAGCCAAGCATTAAAATTTAGCACTCTCAAGTGATAACCAAATGGGGAGAGAAATTCTTTCCTATTGTTCTGCCTCTACTCCGGAAGTTTTTTTGTGAAGCTGATGGTCTGGTAGGGAAAAAAATTTCACTGTCTTTTATGAAATAGCATGGAAAATAATTTTGCTATGTAAGGAGAGTCACAGGTTGAGTTGTTGGACATAGGGATCAAGGTAGAATTAGTGTGCAGGATGTTTATTAGAAATTAAGATCTGTGGAAGGGAGGAGGAAGAAGCAGGATTAGGCAGAGGGAGAAGTTGAACTGTGATACAGGCCAGGCACAGCTTTCCCTGACGCCATGGGGAGCTCTGAGCGTATGTTTTTCATCAGAGTTGACCATCATTGGGCTGAAATGGCTGTGCCTTGTCATCACACCCCTTATCAGTCACTGAATGTGGGCTACCTCAGGAAGAATGTTCCCTTGGGCAAGGTGGCTGTCTGCAGCTGAGGCATACCTTGATGGAGCTGATAGCTGGGCAACAAGTCATCCCGTGAAGGGGGAATCTAGTAATGCATCTCTGTAGGATAAAAATCTCAGCAAACTAGGAACAGGGGGGAAATTCCTCCACTTGATAAAGAATATTTACGAAAACCTATATCATACTTAATAGTGAGAAAATGAATGCTTTCCCCCTAAGTTTGGGAATAAGGCAAGGATGTCCTTTCTCGCCCTAATAGTCAAGGTTTCCCAGAGAAATAGAACCAGCATGATATGTATATATCTAAAAAGAGATTTACTGTGAGGATTTGGCTCATATAATTATGGAGGCTGAGAAGTCCCACAATCTGCTGTCTGTAGCTGGAGACCCAGAAAAGCTGGTGGTGTAATTTACTCTGAGCCCAAAGGCCTGAGAACTGGGGCAAGTCATGGTGTAAATCCCAATCTGAGGGCCAGAGAAGATGATATGAGATATCCTAGCTCTACCAGCGAGGCAGGGAAAAAGGTGAAATCTTCCTTCCCTTGACTTTTGTTCTATTCAGGCCCTCAATAGATTAGATGATGCCCACCCACATTGGGGAGGGAAATCAGCTTCACTGAGTCCACTGATTCAGATACTAATCTCATCTGGAAACACCCTTCACAAGCACAACCAGAAATAATGTTTAATCTGGGCACCCCATGACCAGTCAAGTTAACACAAAAAATTAACAGTCACATTCACCATCCCTATTCATCATTTTATTGGAAGTCCTTGGTAGTGCAATAAGGAAACAAAATATATACAGATAGGGAAGGAAAAAATAAAACTGTTTTCAGGTAACATGATTGTCTATCTAGAAAAATGACAAAAAATATACAAAAAACTCTTTAACTAATAAGTGATCTAGCAAGGTCACAGCAAACAAGGTAATATACAAAAGTCAATGTTTTCCTATATATGGAAATGAACAACTGGAATTTGCAATGAAAAAATAACATATACAATAAGACACCCCAAATGAAACACTTATGTATAAATCTAATAAATATATATAGAAACTGTATATGGAAAACTATAAAACTCTGATGTAAGAAATCAAAGATCTAAATGAATGGATAGATATTTCTTGTTCATGGATTGAAAGACTCAATATAGTTAAGATGTCAATTCTTTCCTACTTGATCTATAGATTCAATGAAATTCCTATCGAAATCTCAGCAAGTTATTTTATGGATATCAACTAACTGATTCTAGGTTTGTATGAAGGGGCACAAGACCTAGAATAGCTAACACAATATTAAAAGAGAAGAACAAAGTTGGAGGACTGACACAACCCAACTTCAAGACTTACTATAAAGCTACATTAAGCAAGATAGTGTGGTTTGGCAAAAAAATAGACAAATAGATCAATGGAATAGAACAGAGAGCCTGGAAATAGACACACATAAATATAGTTAACTAATCTTTGACAGAGGAGGAAAGGCAACTTAATGGAAAAGGCTAGTCCTTTCAACAAATGATGCTGGATCTATGAGACGTCCATATGCAAAAGAAAATCAAAAAAGAAAGACAAATAAAATGCCAACTGGACACAGACCTTGCACCATTCACAAAAATTAACTAAAAAATGGATCACAGACTTAAGTGTAAACCACAAAACTGTAAAGCTTCTAGAAGATAGGTGACCTTTGATTTGGCAATGAGTTTTTAGATACACCACCAAAAATGAAAAAATTGATTCATGAAAAAGATTGATAAATTAGACATAAGTTTGTTTAAAATGATAATTGTACCTCATGGGAGCATGGGTTAATAATCTTGATAATGCTATACATCTATACTGGAATTGAGCATTTAAGTAAATGGATGGCAAGTAGAGGGAGCCAGGTTTCTTGATATTGGAGTGGAAGTTTACAGGTGAACAAGAGGAGGAGGCTAGAATGATCCACATGGTGATGGACTAGAATTGGAGATAACAGTATGAACTCATTTTTAGCTTAATATAGGTGTGGGTGGTCACATATAGATATATTTATAGAGATATGTGTGTATCTGAGTTAGTAGACACACATATATTTCATTGCTTGCTCAGCTGAGAGGGCCTAGCAGTGACAGTACCCCAAGTAGTGAGTATATACCTGGTACCCATATCATGGTTTCTAATACTATTCTCCAATACAAGAAACCAGTTCTTGGATTCTAAGACTGGGACAGAAAAAAAACACTGGGGCAGGAAATATACCAGATGAGCCTGGAGCATCCTGTAGTGCTCGAGAGTAAGAAAGTGCTAAACAAACAAACAAAACTCCCACAGTGATGGGGATATGCCAAAGGAGCATAGAAGCCAGCTGAAAGAGCCTCCAATGGCCAAAGCTGGAACAATTTGATCAAAAAACCCAAAGCAAAACAGCACTGGATTACAACCTAAGGTATAAAACTAATATCCATGTGTTCATACTGATACAAATAAATGACTGAACAAATAAATAAATAGTGGTGGGGGGGAGAATACACAAATATCCTATGCAAAAGAAATCAAAATAATTTATGTAGATAATGTGCCTTCAAGTCGGTGAAGTATAACTCTTGATTCTCATAGTGTGGGGCTTTGCATTATGACTTCTTCCTAAGAGCAAAGTATGGAAATGATGGGGTGGGGTGGGTGGAGAGAGTAACTTTGCAATGAGAAAGCTGACAAACAAAACCTCAGTCAGATGGTTAAAGTCAAAATCAACAGTGATGACTCAGGTTCTGTGCTTGATATGATGTGATGACAATGTCATTTTACGTCTGAGGTCTTCCTCCCCCAAACCCATAATCCTTGTCTACTCATGAGAGAAACATCAGACAAATTGCAAATGTGGGGCATTCTACAAAACACCTTACCAGCACTCCTCAAAGCTCAACAGTCATCAAACACAAGGAAATTCTGAGAAACTGTCACTGTCAAGAGGAGCCTAAAGAGACATGGTGACTAAATGTAATATGGTATCCTGGATGGGGTCCTGGAACAGTATAAGGATATTAGGTTAAAATGAAGGTAATCTGAATAAAATATGGACTTTAGTTAATAATAATGCATGAATATTGGTTCATTAATTGTGATAAATGTATCATACTAATGGAAGATGTTAATAGGGGAAGCTGTGAGGTTTATGGAGACTCTATACTATCTGTGCAGTTTTTCTGTAAATCTAAAACTGTTCCAAAAATGAAGTTTATTATCAATTTAAAAACTGCATTGCAGGCATTGTGCCAGGCACTAGGATGAGTTAGACATGACGTTGCCCTCAAAGAGCTAAAGTCTGTGAGTCCACAGGTGTGTGAACACACAGTCTAGTGTTCAAGTCAGGAATAGAGGCACAGGCACAGGGCTTTGGAAACCTGGGGTTTTAGATTAATTGTCTGAAGACGTCTATTCCACATCCTATGAAAAAACCATTGTTCTTTCTAAAATTTCTGTGAATAGCTGGTTGGGGGTGGTGGTTATCTTCTTGTTTCCTGGTCTGGGTTTCTGTTGCTGATGAACTCATGCTCTTTCATCTCTTGCCACCATCCTCTCTTCTCATAACCATTCTGTGGTACTCAGCCTGTTTCCTTTTTTTTGCCCACCCACATGTGTTGTCAGACTTTATTAAAGATTGAAGATAGAGAGATGTTTACATGTTTTTTTAAAAAATATTTATTTATTTATTTATTTTGGCCGCACTGGGTCTTGATTGCAGCACGCAGGATCTTTTTTTTTTTAGTTGCAACATGCGGACTTCTTAGTTGTGGCATGTGAACTCTTAGTTGTGGCATGCATGTGGGATCTAGTTCCCTGATCAGGGATCGAGCCTGGGCCCCCTGGAGGTATTTACGTTTTAAATGCAAAAAATTAAAAGTGTAGATTTGACAACTGTGTTCTTAAAACTTCCTTGGCCACTCCGCCACAGGAAACTTCTCGCTGGCGGCATTACTCTGCAGGCTCCAGCTTTCTACCATGTCTGGTCCTCTCTCTCTCATCTCTTGGCCTACCTCCAATATCCTGGATTCTTTCTTTTGCAGCGAAGTTTACCTTTTTATTTCTTCTTCTCCTTATAAGGCAGGTTTGGGATCTCACTTTCTCCACCCCAAAGCAGACTAGCAAAGTATGATTTTTAATAAAGATGGTTTCTTCTAAAAAGCAAACAAATACAAGAGTAGAATAAAATCACAGGTGCCAACTGTTAAAATAGTAATATCTTTATACTGCTATACCAGGTCAGAAAACAAATTGAGTGTTTCAAATCAGACAGGAGGGTTGTTAAGCAGGTATAGGAGAATATCATCTACCTCAATTGCAGGGCATAAACGGGTGGTGGTAAGTGGACACTGGGGAGAGGGGGTCAGGAGTCCCTTCCTGTCTTCCCTCTGACTCTCTGTAAGGCAGTGCCTGCTTCATTCTTCTTTCCTTGCAGTTCTTGGATAACTCATCTGCTTTCATTTGGTCCATTGTAACACCCTAAAATGACAGCCTAGTACCCAGTGCTGCCTGATGTTTCAGTTTAGCTCTTCTTTGATATTTGACTCAGTTTCGTCAAAGCTTTGCCCATGTTCCAACAATCAGCTTTTACCTGGGGATAGGGTCACTTCTCCATGGCAATGACTGTGGCCATGGTCAGGGGTGCTCAAAAACGTTAGCTGTTATCATTGTTTTTGGGGTTATTATTTGTTTTATCATTCAGGACAGCTTTCCTCAGCCAGTCGCAGCTGTACTCTAGAGACACTATGTGAGAGTCTACAGTTTCTTACATTCTTCTTCCTTTTATTCTGACTCCTCCTTCATCCTGAAATGATTCAGAGGGGACCATGTTTCCTCAAGTGTCTACCTAAGTTGGAAGGAAAGCAGGGAGTGTACTAATCATGACTTTTTTTGTTGCAAGCCATAAAAACCTAAATTCAACTAGCTTAAGCAAAAGAGCGAACAGAGAGTGGAGTGGTTCTCAAGATCAAAGGAAGAACTAAAGGATTCAGAGCACCTTGGCAACAAGATTTATGTATGTCTCCTCATTTCTTATCTTTTTTTTCTTTATTTGGCTTTTCTCTGTAGATTCTCATCCTCCTCATTCAGCCACCCCACTAACAGGAGAGAGCCTGTTTTTATGTAATGCCTGTGAATCAGTGCTAGAGAAGAGCTCTGGGCAGCCCACCTGGGGTCACACACTCTCTCCTTGGATCACCGTTGCAGGGGCCTGGGGGAATTATGATTGGCCTTGTCTAGGGCCTTTGCTGTCTCTTAGGGAAGTTGTTTAGGGGACTGTGACTGACAGCATCTGAATGACAGGAGGTGGATACAGGGCAGCAAATCTGTCTGTGTTCACTGCCGAAAGGATGCTGCTTTTTCAATGCTGCCATGATGAATGTAAGTAGGTTTCTGAAAAGACACTGGGGATAGAGTGAGGTTGGTGGATGTTATAGGCAGAATCCTTCTCTCCTCAGGACCTCTTAACCTGTGCCCTGTTCTCAGAAGGAGGAGAATGCAACCCACCTAGGCATGATGGATTATGTGATTTGGAGAGCATGAGGTCTGGATAAACTAGCTTGGGAATAGCTTCAGGGATCATTGGAGACTCTCACTGGGTTATGGGCCCTCAGCTGGACCTGGAACCTTAGCAGGAATGAGTGTGGCATTTTCTGTGTGCTTCTACTTTTACCCACTAAAGCCTCCTTTCAGTAGGCTTCTCATTCTGAACTGGTCTGGGGTCATGCAGCTGGCTATGATTGGTGGTACTCTCACCCTGGGCTTCCACAAGTCTGATAAAAGAGTTAGAAAAGGCCTTTATTTCTTTCCTGCCTGAGAGGTTGGAGGCCCCACCTCCTGGGGGCCATTCCTAGTTCCAAATAAGAAAGTGGCTAAAGTGTAGCATATGGTTGCAGTGGATTATAAAAAGGCATGGAAGGGCTTGCATCCATTCAAAAGGACCAGTACAATAAGAGGCCAAAGAAAATCTTCTGAGAGTGCACTGAAAAGTAAAAGTAACATAAAGAGTGTTAGTAGTTTTTGTCACTGCAAGTCCTGGCAGGGATTCTGGGGCAAACTGATGCCATTTCATTTTCAGTTCCAATCACAGTCTAGTGAAGTCAAGTCAGAGTTCAGCTCAGGAGAAAGCTACACAGAACTCATTCAGTAAACATTTGTGGAGGGCTTTCTATGTGCAGGACAGGGGTCAGGGTACTCCAGGCTTCACATCCCTGCCTTCAGAGAGCTCACAGTGTAAGCAATGGAAATTCATCAATCACACACAACTATTGCATTAGACTGAATAGGAATAGAACCCGGAGGGAGGTAAAAGTAATGACTTGGCTTGGAGGAGAGGGCCATTTTCTTTGACCAGGTAAGGACGAGGGGTAGGTGGTAGAGTGGGGTGTAGAAAGGGGATAAGATGATGATTTTGTCACTAGCATATATCCACAACCTCCTTGGAGTCCAAAGAAAAACATAAGAAAGAAATATCAGGAATCTGGTTGCCAAATCTTAGAATACTTTCATGATATCTCCTGAGCAGACAATGAAACATCTCAAGATTGGCTTAAAAGAGGGTATTTTGAAGAGCTGTATATAAATTAAAATATCCTTCTCCTTATTGTGGTATTTCACAATACTCTCCAAATCCAGACTTCTCTTTCCTGTCTCCATAAGTCCCACTGACTTAAGAAATGGGAGGAGTGGTAAAATGGGTGAACCTGCCAGTAAAATATCTGTCCCCAGTTAGGAGAGAGTAACCGGAGGTTTCTTCCAGTAATCTTACCTTCTTATAACATATAGATCCCGTACTCATGAGCCCTGAAAAGTTTCCAGATAGAGCCAGGCTAGAGTTGCCAGATAAAATATAAGACACCCAGTTAACTTTGCATTTCAGATAAACAGATAAATAATGACTAATTCTCTTGTTTAAGTATGTCCTGGCAACTTCCTAGGCTCACTTGGCATCTTGGCCCTAAATGGATAGTCTGCTTTCTTCCCCATATCTAGCTTTATTAGATCTAATTATTATCAGTGTTACATGCCTGGCAAAACCAGTCCCACCAACCTAGTCCCTATCCTAGTTCCCCATAGTATAACAGAAGGGGGACTCAAGGAAGAGCAGGGAAAGACACTGGCTGAGGATATATACTAACAAGAAGTTAATCATGGAAGTGTTAAAGGTCTGATGGCCTTCTTAAATGCCATCCCAGGTTTAGACCTTAGTCAGGGCCTCTTACCCTGGTCCCCTGAACCATCCTCAAAATTCAAAGAATCATCCCACCCCAGACCTGTGCAACCAGAGAGAGTGGAATGATTGAGCGGAACTCATGCTGGAGGCAGAGCTCATGGGAGGTGAAACCCAGGGGAGAGTGAGTGAAGAGGTTGAAAGGATGAGTTAAAATGAGGCAAGGCACAAGGCAGTGAGTTTTGTCAGCTGGCTGTGAGTGGTTGGCCCTAAGGGGAGTACTCTGAAAGTATAGAATTAAGGGCCCACAAATATTGAAGGAATTGGGGCTGTGTTGACAAAAACAGTGCTTTTTGAACTTTAGTGTCCATACAAACTACCTGGGGATCCTGTTAAGGTAGAGATTCTGATTCAGCAGGTCTGGAGTGGGTCCTGAGATTCTGCATTTCTGACAAGCTCCCAGGTGATATTGATGCTGCTGGACGATGATCCACATTCCGAGTAATGCTGAAGAGAAATTACACTGGACACTTGTTAAAATGTCAAGGAAGACTTTATTCAAGACTATTGCAATAAGGGAGAGAGATTGAACTCAACTTTGAATCCAGCAGGGGCAGCTGGGGATTTATAGCCTACAGGCAGGGTGAGGGATAGGATGGAAGGTTACTAAGAGGAATTGGTTAGGTGTCAAGGGTGGGTGGATGAGGAACTTGATAGGGTATCAAGGGGGATTCTTGCTCAACTGGCTTAGCAGAATTCCTGCTAAAACCACCAGGCTTTTTGCTTAACAATAGATTGTCAAACTGTGAACATTCTCCCCTCCCCTGCCACTAGGATCATGCGTTGCTGATGTGTTATAAACACTGAGACAAAATTCAGTATTTCACTACGTTTCCAAAGAAAGGAGCCTGGTGCCTGCAGTGATTTGCCCATTCAGCAACAGGTAGGACAGTTCAAGATCATCTCATCGCATGGTGTTAGCATTTCCTTGAGGCCACAAAGGACAGAGATTCTTCTTTTTTAACCCCTTTGATAACTTTCCCCATTATCTTTCTCTTCATCTTATTCTGGTGGACAAACAGCACCTGGAAACCCTCTTCTGAGTCCCCAGGGAATCCCTGCAGGCTCTCTTGGGAAAAGAGACTTCTAACTATAGGGAAAATGTGGGCAAAAGATCAGGTTCAGGTTTTTTCTTTTTTCCTCTTTGAACAGGGAGTGAGAAAGCTTCAACAGAGAATGCAGAGTAAAGGAGAGTCATCTCCTTAGGATCTCGGGTCATCTTCAGTGCTGTCTCACCCTCTTCCATCCCAGGCTACCTTTGGTAGCCCCAAAGGACTCTGTGACCCTTTCTTTTTCTGTGTTGCCCAACATTTTTTCTTTCCCTTATTTAAAACTTCATTGTTGCTCCATTGCTTTTAAAAAATGGAAGCCAGTGATTTTCTTTTTTTGTGAGGCAGAGGGAGATGTAGAAGGAAAAGGCCCCAAGATTTGGAGCCTGGAAACTAGGAACCTTCTTCCACCAATTCTTTCCTTGAAGATATGGATATGGGCAATAGTAAAAGTAAGAGAAGTCTCTTCCATGTGACCTCACCAAAGATCTTGGGCAACTCGTCAACTGCCTTTGGCTCTAGCTTCCTTATATAAAAAACGAGGGTAGAAATCATTCTTCTCTGCCCACGTTAAAGAAATGGATGGGAAAGTGTTGTGTGGAGTATAAATTGCAAATCGCAAGTTGGTTGTTATTATTATTAATGTTGTTTTTACTTTTGCTGCCATGAGCAGTGTTATAAGGAGAAAGCACACATTTTAACAAGTTGTTTTCTTCAAATGAGTAAGACAAAGACATGGTAAAAATATAGAGCATAAAAGTTATATAGTGAAAACTGTCTCCTTCCTACCATTAGTCCATTCTCAGAATAGTACCTACTTTTAACCATTTTCTTATGTTTTCTTCCAAAAATATTCTCAACATATATAAGCATATGCATATATGTATGTATGTATATATTTATATACGTAAATTTGTATGTAGATATTTATTTTTCAACAAATGGTAGCCAACTTCTCCATCTTTCTTTCTGCTAACTGTATAGTTTAGTGACTACTCCATATCATCCTGTTAGACTTTTGTCATTCTCTATCACATCTACGTAGTGTTCTAGAGCCCATCATCACATACTAACTATAATTTATTTACCCTTTCTTCTAATGATGGACATTTAGTTTATTTCCAGTGACTGGCTATTTCAAGTTATGCTGCAATGACTGTACTGTGCATTTGTGCATTTGTGCAAGTAGATCTATATCATAAGTCTTAGAAGCATGATGTCTGGGTCCAAGTGTACAGGCACTTTACATTTTAGTAGAAATTCCCAAATTGCCCGCTGGAGAAATGTCCACAATTTACATTTGCACTAATAGAGTTTTTCTACACACCGCCATCAATACTGGAAGACAATCTCTACTAATTTGAACTTACAATGCTCTCACATTGTTAGTTTAGGTTTGAATTGCTGTAATTTTGAGTGAGCTTGAACATCTATCTCTTCATATGCTTAAAAGCCATTTACCTGTGGACAGCTTGCTTATGCTCTTTTTCCATTTGAAAAAGTACATTTTAAGAGGGGCTGGCCCAGATTGGGTCGGCTCAGCAGGGTTACTTTCCCCAACACTTATCTGGGGCTCCCTTTCAGGACTCCCTCTGCCCTGCCCCTGGCCCGTCTCTCTGTTTTTGGTGTCTGGATGCAGCTCTGGCAGTCACAGAAGCCCTAGGCCATGTATCTGCACCAGTGCACCCATTCATTTGCCCCGATAAGTGAAAGCTGACTGCACAGTTCTGTATTTATTTATGGCTTTCCTTCCAGCTACAAGAAGTATTTTATTCCTCTTCGCCCAATCCCTGGGAGCTGGTGTGAAGCAAGTATCTTCTCAATTTTATAGTACAGCAAATGGAGATGTGAAGACTTATAATTGGCTATCTGAGCACTTAGTGAGACAACTGCCGTGTCTATGAGTATAAGATGTTGGCTGTGTGACTGGGTGGAGCATTGTGCTAGGAGCTTGGAGATATGTGCATTCTGCTTCCAGCTCTAGCGTGGATTTGCTGAGAGAGACTGGGCAGGAGACGTTGCATCTCTCAGGGTCAATTTTGTCATCTGAAGGCCTTCAGGCCACAGTGAAGTTCTGAACCTGCAGAAGGAGAGGGGGAAGGAAAGAGGATTGGGTAGGAAGAGCCTTAGCTAGTAGAGTAGATCTGAGAAAGTTCCAGCTGTGCAGATGGAGAGCTCCAGAGTAGAGATTACCCATTAGAGTAGCATCTTGGACAGAGACTATTGGGCCCTATTACCCCCGTTGTATCCAGTCATTGGCTGGGACCTACCCAGGCAGACTTTGGCCTTGGGTTGAACACTGGAGTGCATCCTAAGGCTGTGCAGCTGGAGGCTTTCAGCCACCTGGACTCCTCATGGCTGACTGTCCCTTGAAAGGAACTCTGGGTGGCGCACCTCCATGGCTACCGCAGTCAGTTTGTTTGGGTAGTTTTAGTCAGAATTCAGGGGTTATTCTGGACCCCTCCAAAAGCTTTGTAAGTCTGGAGACATAATTACTCCAGGATGAAGCAATATAATACTCCTCTGTTTCCAATATGTCTTCATTTATAAAATTATTAAAATTGTTTGCTGGAGGTAATCTGCTCTTCCTTATTGTAGAATACTTAAAAATATGTTTTTTCTATTGTATATATAATTTGTATGATTTGGTACTCACCTGGACACAAGAAAGCAGCCAAGTACCAAAACAATGAGAAAAGCTCATATTCCTAGGTGTTTATGGGAAGAGTGGCACAATAAGCCCAGATATCACAAGAGGAATTAGGCACATGTAATTTTAAGTGACAACCCTTCTTCTTTGAGTTTTCCTAGGACCCCAAAGCTCCATGTAGCAGATACTTTTGGTGCCCTATATATTATGCCCACTTATGATATCAGCCACAGCTGTGGAGGACAGTTCTGTGGAAGCTCAGATTCACCTGGCAGTGTCTTACCTGAAGTGCAGAGGTATAGAATTCCTTTCTGTGTTCTGCCCTCAGGACCTTCTGGGCTGCCAGAGTCTGCTTGGCTCCTGCAAAGCCACCCTGGAAATGTCAAGGAGTTGATGTGCCTGAGGTCAATCTCAACCAACATTTGATGGAAGGCTGTAGATGAATGCCCAGCCCCTTGTCCTTTAGGTGGGCAGTTCTGGGAGGCATCCTGCACTCATTTCTATTTAACCCTAAGTTCCTTGGGTTGGGAGATGTTTGGTAAATGTTTGCAGAGTAAATAGATGTTTGTCCCCATCTCCCTGCTCCCTGGCCACATGGTATCTCCAGCTTGCAGTCTGATTCTCACCTTGCTCCAATACCTCTATCTGTCCTAAGCATCTGGTGAATGGACAAGTGCTTCTGCACTCAGTGCCTCTCACTGCCCTCTGTAACCAATTTCCAACTAAAGTCCTGACTCTGACCTGGAAATTCTGACTTAGACTTGGGATTAGGCTCTCTTAGTGAATCATCCTCATCTCCTCTCAAGGAACAGGATTGTGGGGGGATTAAATGAGATGGTGTATATAAAGCATCTAGCAGAGGGCCTGGCTCATACAAGTGCACAGTAAATAGTAATTATTATTATTAAGCATAGTATTCTTTATTATATGCAATTATATATTGTATACGTGTATGTACGTATACATATATATAAAGATGGTTTTATATATATGTATAAAACAATGTTTTTACTCCTTATACTCTTTTTACTTCAAAAGATCATTTAAGGTATGTGACATTGAAAGTCATGTATATAAAAAGAATTATTGAAATAAAAACAAAATATCAAGAGTAAAGTTTTGGAGACTAGGAGATTGTAATATCATAATTCTAGGCTAAGGATAGTTGCGGTACTTAAACATCAAATTTAGCTCTGAGCCAAAAAAAAGAAAGAAAAAAAAAGCAAGAAACACCTCCATTATATCTTTCTCTCATAGTTCAGGGAACAAAAGGAAAAAGAAAGCCACCTTGGTGTCTTGAGTAATGAGTCATAGTAGGGGACCTGATCACTTCTCTCAATATTTGCTGAAGAGAATGGAGTGAGAGCAAGGGAGAAAGGGATTGCAGAGGGAATGTTTGCTTCTCTGTTTTATACTTTTTGGAAAGGAGAAGTTAAGATGGAATAAGAGAGATAACCCCTTTTTGGGTTGGGTCAGAGTATAACTGTTCCCTTTACAGTGGTCAGAGCTCTTAGAAGGCCAAAGATACTTCCCTGGGCAATAGAGTTATGAGACTGATAAAAATGATGTATGCATGAGCAGATAATGCCTTGTTGGGTAAGGCCTCAGAGCTAATGAAGGTTTCTGTGTCTAATTGGCTAAATTACTGTCCTTTGTCACTAATATCAATACTTAGTTCAGGCATCCATCTTCCCAGTGCGTTTTCCAATGAATTATTGCTTAGGTTTGAAGTTGTGTCTGGTACAGTTAAATTGAGCAGTTTGTTTCACCGAGGATGTCAGAATATTTACGTCTCCCCACCCAATAAATATCACTTAAAGCACTCCTTGGGGCCCTTTCTCACTGCTGTGGACTGACTTGTGTCCCTCCAAATTCATATGTTGAAGCCCTAACGCCCCTGATATGACTATTTTTGGAGACAGGGCCAAAAGGAGGTAATTAACATTAAATGAGGTCATAAGGGTGAGTCCCTTATCTGATAGGATTAGTGTCCTTACAGAAGCAGACACCAGAGTGTGTGTTCTCTCTCTCACATGCTCTCCCTTCCTCTGTCTTTGTCTTTCCACCATATGAGGGCACAGTCAAAAGACGGCTGTCTGCAAGCCAGGAAGACAGCTCTCACCAAATCAGCTGGCACCTTGATCTTGGACTTCCCAGCTTCTAGGACCATGCGAAATAACTTTCTGTTGTTCAAGACATCCAGTTTGTGGTATTTTGTTAAGGTAGCCTGAGTAGACTAATACCCTCACCCACCCCAGGGACTGGGAGAATAACACCATCACTGCTACCAACTCTAGGATCACCTGTGAGATCTCAGGCTTACATGTTCTGCTTCTATGGTGATCATTTTGGCCAGCTTCATCCATTTGGAGCCACAGCTCCTCTCTATGATGTGAGGGCCTCTACTAGAAAAGAATCAGCTCATTGCCAGCACAAGGGAGTGAGTGGATGAAGTGAGGCCTGTGGGGGCAGGCCCCTCTCCTTCATGGGCATCATTAGGTCTGCTCAGAGGGGAGAAGGCTGGGCCCTTGATGCTGCTCACGCAGTCTCCTTCATGTATTGTGGTTTCTGGGATATCAGTTTACAGTCTACTATTAGTTTCTCATAATTTTCTATAGGAGTTCCTAAATACAGAGAGCAGGAAAATTTTAATATACCATGTTCCCTCAACCAAGTGTGTGTGTGTGTGTGTGTGTGTGTGTGTGTGTGTAGTGTAGGATTTACACTCATTAGATACCTTGGCATATCTCAAGACCCCCTTGGGGATATGCATGCCTCGGTTTGAGAAATATGGTTTTATATAATTGTCAGAAAAGGGATTGCTTTCTTGCTGGCTTGGCGGAATAGGTGACATTAACCTTATATGTATCATAGTTGGCATAAACGCCTACAGTGTACCAGGCATTATGCTATTTCGTTAATATTGTGGCCACCTGTAGAGGTAGAATGAACTCTCACCCCAAATTTGGTTCAGATGTCAAGACTGATGACACCATACACACCAAGAGGGATGAAAAGATTTATTTATGTAAGAAGAATTCTGGGGTAAGCAAAGGTAGGCATCCCAAGCTGATCTGAAAATGGCTTGATAAAGCAAGGAAAGGAGGCTGGTTTGAGGTTTTTATTGTGGTTGGGGGGGTGGGGCCAGTGTGAGGGGTGACAAAGGATGGAGCACGTGGGCTTTCTATCAGCTTGCTCAGATGTGAAGCGGAAGGGGAAAAGGGAAGGGTGAGCTTAAAAGCTGTCAACAGTAAAACCTCAAAAAAACGGAGCCTGACTCTTTATTAGAGTTAGACCTCTGTTATCTCACTGAACTTCATCACAGCACTCTAAGGAGGGCTCCATGGTGATTTCCATTTTACAGATGAGTAATCGAGGGTCAGAAGTGTTAAGTGATTTGCCTAAGATCACAAATCTGGTAGGCAGTGCCTGAATTCAAACCCAGTTCACTCAGATCTAGATCTATTCTCTTAGTACTACATACCCATTCATCACAGCTACTACATACTCATTCATCACAGCTCCAGACATAACTTGCTTCTCATTTCATGCTTTTTTGCGTAAGTATGTGTGTGTGTTTTCCCCCATCCAACAGTGAGCTCCAAGAGGGCAGGGGCCATGTCTGTTCCATCTTTGCGACTCTCCCCGCCCCATAGCAGTAGCTCAGTGGAATGTATTAATTGAATTGAGTTCAAATTATGACATCAACCCTGAAGAAAAAGAGAAACATCCAGCTAAAAGAAATCATCGTAGTATCAATGAACCACCTTTTAATGAGCACTAACCATGTGCTAGGCATGTACCAGGGGCTTCACACAGTACTTCTAACAACCATGAAAAATTAGTGGATTGATGCTGACTTAGAGAATAAAGTTTAACAGGGATAAATGTATTTGCATTTTGGTTTATACATCAGTTGCATAAGTAAAACTTGGGATGGACAAGCTGAAGAGCAGTTTCTGTTAAAAAGAACTTTAAAACATTATTGACTTAACTGCTCACTAAGTCAAACTAGCCATGCAATGTGGCTGGCTCTTTAGAAATAAATGTATTGTCAAGCTAAATTAATGGAAATTCAGTGTTTGGAGCAAGTGGTATAATAGTCCATTGAATTCTGTACTGGCTCTTTGGAATATTATATGCAGTTTTGGGCTCTGAGTTTTAAGAGGGATGTTGATAACCTGAACTGCTTTCAGAGAGGAACTCAGAGAGTGGAGGCTCAGGGATCCATGTGACCTGAGGGCTGGCTAAAGAAACTGGGACTGCATTTGGCCCAAACAAGACTAGATTCAGTGGGATGGGGACATGACCTGCTAACATTTGGAAAGTTATAACTGAAGCTCCACCAGGGCTAGCCTTTATCCAGTTCACTAATATGTATCCCTAGCACTCAAAAGATACCTTGAACATCAATATAAATTTGATGTTAAATGAGTGAAGAACTGAATCACCTAATGGGTATTCTGGCTGATTCCTTTGGTTACATGAAACAGAGGCTCTTGCATTGCATTTACATTGTTCAAGGTAAGTGGGCTTTACTGTAAAGATGCAGGACAGTACTGTCCAATAGAACTTCAGTCGATGATGGAAATGTTCTTCATCTGTACTTTGAATATGGTAGCCATTCAGCCACATATGACTCTTGAGCACTTGAACTGTGGCTGGGGCAACTCTAAATTTTTACTTTTAATTAATTTGAATTTAAATCTAAATAGCTAATGGCTACTGTATGAACAGAGCAGATATAGATTTCAAGGACAGGACCTGCAGGATTTTGGGTGTCTCTTAAGTGATGGCTCCTCTAAGAGATGGCATTCTCTGCCTTGTCTCTCTTCATTTCTAGTTCTCTCTGTGCTCGTGTTCCATTCTCTTCTGTCAACTGAGAGTTTAGATTCCTCATAACTTGAGCTTGCCCTTGACAATCTTAAATGTTTCTCTTCACATCGTAAATGTTCTTTGTGCACTATCCACCACCAACTGGCATTGTCTTCTGTGTGTCTTATTTCCAATTCCTGAAACAAAGGGAAAGAATGTGACTGGTCTAGCTCATCTTTATAGAGCCTCTGGATTGGCTACCTTTGGGTCAGGTGTTCCAGCCTTGCTGAATCAGTCAGGATAGGAGCAGGGCCCTGTTGTATGAATACAGCCCCATAGGCAGTAGGACTGAGGGTGAGCAGATCCCCTTAGAAAGGTGTTGGGGGGTGGTCTGTGGACAGAGCAAGCAGCAGCAGCATTGCTAGTAGGGACAGAGCTTTTACAAGTCTTTAGAGGACAGTGGCGTTTACAAGGAGGTAGATTGTAACTCATTCATTCATTCATTTAACCACTATTTTATTGAGCGTCCACTATGGGCCAGGCTGAGTGTTAGACCCTGGAGATACCATGATAAGTGGGACAGATGTGACCCCTTTATTACTGTATTAGGATGCTCGGGGAAATAGAACCAATAGGATAGATAGATAGATAAATAGATGAACAGAAGAGGAGACGTATTATAGGAATTGACTCTCATGGTTATAGAGGCTGAGAAGACCCACAATCTGCCCTCTGTAAAAGTGGAGAACCAGGAAAGCTGGTGGTGTAATTCAGTCTGAGTCTGAAGGCCTGAGAATCAGGAGCCTGATGGTGTAACTCATGGTGTGAATCCGAAAGCCAGCGAACCAGGAGCCAGATGTCACAGGGCAGGAGAAGATCCATGTCCTAGCTCAAGCAGAGAGTGAATTTGCCCTTCCTCTGCCTTTTTGTTCTATTGGGGCCCTCAATGGCTTGGATTATGTCCACGCACATTGGGTAGGACCGTTTGCTTTACTCAGTTCACCAATTCAAATACTAATCTCTTTCCAGAAGACCCTCAGGGACACACCCAGAAATAATGTTGTACCAGCTATGTGGGCATCCCTCCCTCCCCCTCCTTCCTCCCTCCCTCCCTCCCTCCCTCCCCCTCCTTCCTCCCTCCCTCCCTCCCTTCCTTCCCTCCCTCCCTCCCTCCCCCCTTTCCTTCCTCCCTCCCTCCCTCCCTTCCCTCCCTCCCTCCTTTCCTTCCTTCCTTCCATCCTCCCTCCCTCCCTCCCTCCCCCTTTCCTCCCTCCCTTCCTCCCTCCCTCCCTTCCTTCCTTCCTTCCTTCCCTCGTAACAGTTTTATTGACATATGTCACACGTTATATGATTAACTCATTTAAAGTGTACAATTCAATGGCTTTTAGTATATTCACAGGGTTATGCATCTATCAGCACAATCAATTTTAGAACATTTCTATTACTGCAGAAAGAAGCCCTGTACCCATTTGCTGTCATTCCCCATGTTATGAACTGCATGTTTGTGCCCACCACCCCTCGCCCCAAATTCTTATTCAACTCTAACCCCTGATGTGATGGTATTTGGAGGTGGGGCCTTTGGGAGGTTATTAGGTTTAGATGAGATCATGAGGGTGTTAGTGTCCTTATAAGAAGAGAAAGAGACTAGAACTTGTTCACTCACTCTCTCTCTCTGCTTGCATGCACCAAAGAAGGCCATATGAGGACATAACTGGGAAGAAGTCACTTACTAAGAACCAGACTATGCTGGCACCCTAATCTTGGACTTCCAGCCTCTAGAACTGTGAAAAATAAATGTCTGTTTTTTTTTTAAGCCACTTGGTCTGTGGTATTTTTATTATAGCAACCCAAACTGACTGATACCTCACCTCCCTTTACCCACCCCTCACCCCGATTGCATCGCATCCATTTATCTACTTTCTGACTCTATGGATTTGCCTATTTTGGACATTTACTATAAATGGAATCATATAATACGTGGACTTTGTGACTGGCTTCTTTCACTTCGCATTGTATTTTCATGTGTCATCTGTGTTGTAGCCTGTACCAATACTTCATTCTTCTTTATTGATGAATAATATTCCATTTATGGATATATCACATGTTGTTTATCCAGTTGTCAGTTGATGGACATTTGAGTTATTTCCACCTCTTGGCTATTGTAAATGATGCTGCTATGAATATGTGTGTACACGTATTTGTTTGAACATCTGTTTCCAATTCCTTTGGCTGTATACCTAGGAGTAGAATTGCTGGGTCATATGGTGACTCTATGTTTAACATTCTGGAGAACTGTCAGACTGTTTTCCACAGCAACTGCACCATTTTAACATCCCCACCAGCAATGCCCCTCTTGTTTCTTTGATTTATCATTACCTCCACCAGCCAGCTCACTTGTAAATAGGGACCTCATGGTCTATTATTGATATATGTTTTTTTTAAAAAACAAAGTAAAGTGAAACTTAGTTTCCTTTGAAAAATTCATGGCACATGAATTTTGTGCTTTATCAAAAACAAAAAAGATTTGATGGGGAGGTTACAAATGTTAGCAGTTATTACTAGGTTCATGTAGGTTATAAGCCCTTTGCAGTCAAGGACTAAGCCTTACTTACCTATGGGGTTTAACAAGAGGTTGGGATAACACATATTTATCATTATTGCATCTGTTGCTTTAATACTTAATCTGTGGGTTATGATGTATGCCCATATAATGGTGTGCAATGAAAAAAAAAAAGAGAAAAATCATTTGAATGATTTAGTCCACCATTCCACCCAATGAAGGTGGGCCCACAGGCAATAGATACACTCAAGCCTGAAACAGTGAATGCAGGCTTGAAACCCATGAAAGTTATTTATGAATAATTTTCAGGGTTTGTCACCCTTTGATAAAGAAGGGAGATGCAAGACTCAGGTGGCCAGCTCAGTGGGTGGTGATGACTTTGTGGATAAAGAAATGGAAGAATTAGTTGAGGGCCAAGAGAAGCTTTGAGGAAAGGGGCATGAGAAGAACTAATAGGCTTGTTCTCAGAAGACATTTATGGAAGACTTAAAGGTTTTAAAGAGTAAGTTTGACTCTTTGTCATTTTGCTCTTACTCTACTGACAGCCTTGTGCCCCCTTCAAGGAGATGCTAGAACTTGGCAGAAGGTCACAGAAGATAAAATCCTCACCTTCCAGGGGTTTGGGGTCGAGTGTGGAAGGCAACAAAGTCACAGAGCAATTGCAAAACCACATGAAAAATGCCAGGATAGGAGTGTGCACATGGTTGGGGGTAGTGCAAACAGGGAGCATCTGAGGGGAGATCAGGTGTATTAGTTTCCTAAGGGCTGCCATAGCCATCTACCACAAACTGGGGGCTTCAGACAACGAAATTTATTGTCTCTCAATTCTGGAGGCCAGATGTCTGAAATTGGGGTGGCAGCAAGATCATCCTCCCTTTGAAAGCTCTAGGGGAGAATCCTTCCTCACCTCTTGCAGCTTCTAGTGGCTCCAGGCTTGTGGCTACATCACTCGCATTTCTGCCTCTGTCTTCATATGGACCCTCTCCTCCTACTCCCCATGTTTCTCCTCTGTGTGCCTCTTATAAGGGCACTTGTCAGTGGATTTAGGGCCCACCCAGATAATCCAGGATGATGTCATCTTGAGATCTTTAACTTACTTACATCTGCAAGACCCTTTTTCAAAATAAGGTCACATTCACAGGTTCTGGGGGTTAGCATGTGACCATATCTTGGGGGGGGGCACCATTCAACCTAGTACATCAAGGAAGCCTCCCTGGTTGCCATAAAACAGTTGAGTTAAATCTTGAAGGAATTAGGTAAGTGAAAGGGCAGAGAAGGTGTTCCAGAAAGATGGCAAGAGGGGTCAGCATGTGCAAAGGTCCTGTTGGAAGAGACTCTACATTCATTCATGGTACTGTGATACTCTTGGAGTGTAGTGTGCATGTGTGTGTGTGTGTGTGTGTGTGTGTGTGTGTGTGTGTATAGTACAGTGTAGAATGAGGAGAAGGGAGCAGTTTGGGGCTAGAGAAGTAGGCAAGCCTCAGATTCCAGAGCATCTGGGAAGACATGATAAGGAGAGAATGAGGAAATTACTAAAGCATTTTAAACAGGGAGGTGATGTGAACTGACTGGCATTTCAGAAAGACCACTCTGGGTGCTCTGTGGAGGGTGGGATGCATCTAGGCGGGTGGTAGAGAAACTAGTTAATGAAACTTCTGCTCAGTAAATGTGCATTGACTTGAGTCCGTCCTCTCCTTACTTTTATTTTTCTACATTGCTTGTGATTTTTGCTGGGCTGTTGGATGCAATTTAACGCGCTAAGCCAATCTGTTTACTTGTAATGCTCGTCACTAATAGGAAACAAGACGCTGGCCTCACAGGGAAGCTGGCCTTGCTCAGCTGACAGAGTCCCCTGCATCGATGATGAAAGATTGTAAATGGATTGAGCAGGTTGATGGTGTCAGTTCTAATTTGTTGAGCCACCAAATCATGTTGTCAACAATTAGCATCTACAATTTATGAACACACACATCACCCTTTCAGTAAAAGACTGAGAAACTCTGGCAGTTGCTCTGGATTTGACACAAACTTCTTCTTTATCACTGCTTTGTAGTTGTTGCTGAAATTAAAGTTTGAACAATTTAAAAATATTTATTGAGCCCCTTCTATGTGTCAGGTACTGTGCAAGATGCTCAGGGTTTAGCAGGGAACTAAATAAACTTTTTAGTTCCCTGCTAAAAAGTCTTCAGAGAGCTCCCAGTCTAGAGAGGAACAGACAAGCAGACAATGATAACGCAATGGGGCATAGTAAATTCCATGATAGGGGAAAGTGGGGGCACTACATATCACCCACAAATCCCACAACAGAAAGGGGCAGAAAAAGGGAGGGTTTCAGAGGCCCTCTCTGTATCAGCCCCATGCTATAGTGTCTGACTCTGACGTGAAGTTGTCTGTTCAGTGGTGGGAATGCACCTGGGTACAGAGCTCCCTCCCCAGTGATTCTATAGGTGTCCTCGCTGTGCTTTACCTCCTCATCCTCCCCTTACTGTTCACGCCATTCAAGGAGATTAGCCCCCTCCTCCAACCCAAGGGGTCTCTTACAGAGTCGAAGTACATTTCTCAAGATCTGTTTATTTATTTGTTCATTCAGCAAAAACATGTTGGCTGATGACTGCTTACAATGTTCTGTGCCAACTTGTGGGGGGGGCGGGTCACTACAGATACAAATTAGATATTAGCTCTCCCTTTAAGATGCTTACGTTCAGGCTTCCCTGGTGGTGCAGTGGTTAAGAATCCACCTGCCAGTGCAGGGACATGGGTTCAAGCTCTGGTCCAGGAAGATCCCACATGCTGCGGAGCAACTAAGCCCGTGCGCCACAACTACTGAGCCTGCGTGCCGCAACTACTGAAGCCCGCGTGCCTAGAGCCCATGCTCCGCAACAAGAGAAGACACCACAATGAGAAGACACCGCAATGAGAAGCCCGTGCACTGCAATGAAGACCCAGTGCAGCCAAAAATAAATAAATAAATTTATCAAAAAAAAAAAAAGATGCTTATGTTCATGTCACAGCATGGGTGGTCTGTGGAGGGGTGGTGATAAGGCAGGGTGACACTACACTGTCAAGAGGCATTGCTGTCACTTGGAAGGTGCTGGGGTGTAGCAGTGTCGGGAAAAGCAGGGCTGGAGGAGAAAATGTTGAAGCTGAGCTTTGAAGGGTTTGACTAGGTGGGGAAGGGTGGCATTCACTCTGATCTGATTCCTGGTGTGAGTCAGACTGTCTGGGTTCAGACCCCAGCCCCAACCCATGCTCAGCAGGAGACCTTGAGCAAAGGCCCTCTGTCACCTGGCTAAGCCCCAGTTTCCTCATCTGTGAGATGGGACATGATTAGCTCTGCCTGCCTGGTGATGCTGTGGAGATTCGGCCATCTGCGTGTAATGCTCTGGGCACAGTGCCCAGCACAGAGTAAGCATTCAATCAGTACCAGCTGCTATTGCCAGTCGCCAGTCCTTGTGAGAGAAGGGCTTTTCCTGACATTGTTTGCTTTGAAAAGGTACCTGTGATCATATATTAAAGACACTGGAATGGAGGGCTTGGTTGACCATTTCACTAAGTTGTAAACTTGCCTTATAGCAAGAAGGGGGAAAAAGTGAGCCAGTTCCGTGTTCAAAGCCCTGTTAAAGGTTCTTTATTCTTTCCTGGCTCTGGGGCTGGGTTTTCTACCTGTTATTATGAGAACATGGCCTGGAATATCTCTAGCTGAGTGGTCCAGAACCCGTGGGAACTGTCAAAACTGGGATTGGAACATAAATACGAAATGACAGGCAGCTCATGTGCTGTTATTAAACTTCACAGCTAGAATATTTAAAAGCAAATTATCTTGTAAAAATATTCTTATGTTAAACTGGAAATGAAAATGACTTATTTGTTTGCTTAGATCAAATTGTTGGAAGCAAAGTTAGGCTGTATTTTTTTCCCTGCCAAATGCTTTGATGTGTTCCTTTAACCAAACAGTTTAGATATGAGTATTAGTTGAGAGGCATCAACCACAATGGGGTTGTCAGCCTCCTAAGGATTGTATCCTTTCAAATGGGTCAATGAATAGAGAAATAAAATAGGAGTCAGAGGCTTTAATTTTGGCATTCAACCAAGAGAATAATTTGCTCACAGGTAGTAAGGGTAAGCTACAGGTGATTGAGAAATGGACTTATTTATGGGAACTGAGCCATCCCCCACCCACCCCGGCCGCCTCCCCTTTATGTGCCCTAGTCTTTAGGAGTACATGTGGGTGTTGCCAGGGCCTGGGACTCACCTTGATGGCCACCAGATGTCACTGTTGAGTCACAGATGCACAGCCCAAGGGGCTGAAAGTCCTTCCAGAGGAGGACTTTTAGGAAAACTTCACCTGGCCAAATGGCTCATTCTTTACTTTAAATATCTGCCAAGCTCAGGAGCCCAGGGCAAGCTTAACTGAAGTCAGGAGAGCACTTTAGAGTATGGAAGAAAATTAGAGCAGTGGAAAAAAAAATGCAGTATTTGCTCTTTCTGTATTCTGGAGTTTCTCCTTGTTGTTCAGTCACTTCTGCATGCCTGGTCTCCCCCCAGTTCTCCCCAGCCCAGAACTAGGCAATAAATGCACTAAACTGGTTAGACTTGCAAAGTCACTGAATGTCAGGGTAGGAAGGGGTCATAGGGGGTCATCTAGCACATTGCCTCAGCTCAAGTGTGGGACACCAAGAGCAGAATGAATTGCCCAAGGTCACATTTAACTCTAGGCCCGGAATCTCTCCTAGGGCTACTAAATGAAAGTATAGGACAGTGGTTCTCCAAGTGTGGTCCCCGGACCAGCATCATTACTATCACCTGGGAACTTGTCAGAAAAGCGAGTTCTTAGGTTCCACCCCAGCCCTCTTCAATCAGAAAGGCTGGGTTGGAACTCAGCAATGTGTTTTTAAACTAATCCTCCAGAAGCTTCTGATTTGAAGTAAAAGATCTACTGTTAATAGGAGTAGGAGGGCATTAGTTCCTACTTCCTTGTGCTACAAGCATCTCTCCAGGCTCCAGGCTCTGACGAGTGCAGCCAATTCTCAGCTTCTCACTGGAGCTTGACCTCATCCATACATTCCCTAGGAAGGGTGTCTCCCAAGTAGGTTTGTCTGTGTTGGGTTGGGTAGAAAGACACTTGTCCTCTACACTCCCCACTTTTCCAAGCCCCAACTTCCATCCGTTGGGTACAGCTTAACGTGCCTCCTAATGTCTCCATTTCAGCCAAGGACAGCTTGAGCCTCAGTCTCCCTTTCCCTCTCCTCTGCTCTCATATCCTCATTAAGTTTATTTCCCTTTGCCTCTCAATTTTCTTTCTCCATTACAGGAGAGAGAACTTAGCGTTATTGAACATCTCCTATGTGCCAGGTGCTTCCGCATATTCTTGGAGTTCTCACGACAAACCCTGGAGGAGAGAGTTTGACCATCACCATATTTTTTACAGGCAAGAAATGCTCAAAGTCACACTAGTGAGGAAGTGTGTACACAGGGAAGATTTCAATGGCCCTGCTTCAAGTTAATGAAGATTTATTTCCCTCCCAGGCTCTCTTTGCATTTTAAATGGGCCTACAAGTCCCAAGAGGGAGCCAAGTAAGAATTCTGGATTCCCTTGCTTAGATCTGAGGACAGAGATTTCTAGGGGGTAGGAGACATAAAAGAAGGGAACCCCTGTGATTCCCCACAAGGTGCCCTCCCACAAGACAGCCTATCTTCTGTGCCTGGAAAGTGGGTAGATCCTGGTTGGGTCTCCTCTCCCATGGAAAGAAATATTCTTTAGCTTCAGCCATCCCTTCACGGTGTCATTTTCCAGATATGTTTAGGACTGCTTGCTCTTCTTTACCAAGTGTTCTTCCAGGGCTTAACCTCAGGTTAGATTAATCAAAGATTTCCTCTGCCAGATGAGGTTAGACTGGCTTCTTTGCCATCTCTAGCATTCTCCTCTTTTCCCTTGTTTGTATATAGGGAAAAAAATACGTATTTGTCTCATTTTGCTACTGTAGTTCTTAGGAAAAGTCTGATCCAAACAATGATTTGATGTGCACGAGGAAAATACTGCTTAACCCTGTTCTTGCCTTTTTAAGGTCTGCTTTTTATTTTCTCACAGCAAGTGGTACAGGGGGATTACAATGAAGTCGTGAAGATAAAGGAAAGCACGCAAATGACTTCCAGCATCTTTTGTCATTAGCTTTTTCTCCTTAGCAGACACATCTTTAGAGTTTTAGAACACTTATGTTGTTTTATGCTTCATCTCATTTTTAGGTTTTCCTCCTTTCTGGGATATTTCTTTGTGATATAAGATTTAATTCTGCTTTTTCATTTTTGAGTGAGAATTTAATTTCCCTTTATATTTAGGCATCCACTCGGCCTAACTTATCGTTGTAGCTTATTCTGCTGAGAGGACTCAGTGCTCATGAGAACACTGTTCTCCTTGCCTTTTTCTCATTAGTTATTCTTCAAGTGTGGGCTTTGAGTCAGGCATGTCTGGGTTCACATCTTTGCTTTGCCTCTTCCTGGGTTGTGGGAACTTGGATGAGTAGCTTCACCTCTCTGCATCTCACTGAAGTTGAGCCAGGCTCACGAACACAGATTCGGACTGCTGGGCCATCAGATTCCGGTGATGCTGCAGAGTTGCTGCTGGGCATTGTTGTGGGTGACATAGGAGGATGGGCTCAGATCTTCCCAGGAAGCTGGCATGTGAGGGGCTGAGGACAGTTTCCCCGGGGTATGTTGGGAGTGATGGTAACTGAGTGCAGAAACATTGCCTCCCCCGAGGTGAGACTCTTCCTGGGTCCAGCCATTTCCTTCCTCTTTTTCTCCAGCCTGGGTCTCATTAAGTCCCTTGCCCATCCCCCATCCCTTTCCATCCATGTTCTCCCAGCAGCTACTTGGACTTGGGGTCCCAATGGGCAGAGAAGACAACTGGTTAGACTTGAGACACTTCGTGTGTTATGTGGCGCTCAGTAAAAGTGCTTGCTCTTTTTGATTGCCTTCAAGTGGAAAAATCAACCTAAAAACATGAAGAATGTTTGAAGAATACCCATGTATTCCAATATCCTTTCATTTAAAAAGTATTGCTAGCTAAAAACACCATGATGGGTCTTGCTATTTTTCTCACCAGCCTGTGTATTTGAACAGAGGTAGGCACCTAAGTGTATTTGTCTCACTATTCCCTGGTCTGAGCATAGTGGTAGGTACTTAATAAATATCGATTGAATGACTGATTAATTGTAAGACTTGGATTCTGGACTCAGCTTACGTGATCTTGGGCAAGTTGTTCAACTCTGAGTCTGTTCTGTAGAAGGTTGATAATTATCCCTGAGTTTTAGGTCAGACTCTCTAGGAGCAGCCCCTGACATGTGGATTCGGGTTCCGTGACTTAATAAGGAAGTGCTCCCACCTTGGGAGGGAAGTGGGGGGAGCAGTGGGGGGAGGGGAGGAAGCGGAGCAAGGGTGTGATCACAGGCAAAGTCCTGCAGAGGAAGCTCCAGACTGACCCTGCAGGGGAATTCTGGGGTATGGGTTAAGCCTCCTAGTGGTCCCCATCTGTGGCAAGGGCGCTGGGGTTTTCATACTCCTGTACCTCAGTCACTGGATAAGGACTGACTGGGGTGGGAAGGGGGAATGTAAATTCCCAGACACTTCCAGCTCTCCACCCAGTTGGGCAAAGTGGTCTCCAGTGGCCTAAGGGAAATTCTCCAAAATAGAGCTGCAAAGTCTGTGTGTAAGAGTGGAAGGGCGGGTATATGTATATGTGTAACTGATTCACTTTGCTGTGCAGCAGAAACTAACACAACATTGTAAATAAACTATATTACAATAAAACTTAATTTAACAAAAGAGTAGAAGGGCGGGGCACTGACATTATGGCTACATCTTACCTCATCTACATTTCTGATCCATTGGTATCAGATGAGAAAATATGTGGAAATGCTTGAAAAGTGTAATGTTCCTTTCCCAAGTAAATGGTGGCTTTTATATTCAATAAATTGTTTTTAAAAAAGTCTCGTGCATCTAGAAAGACCCAGAAAAAGAATGTTCGCTTTAATTACACATTCTGGTTCATAAAGAGTAGCCTTTAGATAAGATTTCATGTCCTTTGAGAACTGGTAATCCAGTTCCAGTTTTCAAAAAACTGTAATTTAAATTAATGCCACAACTACAGGCAAGACAATTTAATCTCTGTTTGATGCTTCAGAAGGCATTTCCCAATCTTGTAAGGCCTCAGGGTCATGATTATCATTGTACAGTAGACATGCACAACTGAAGTTAACAGCCTGGGTTAGGGGCATGGGGAAAATGGCTTCTCTCTGTTTTGTTATGGGAGAGGTGCTGGCTGTTCCTGTATTTACAACTGGCTAAACATTGGAACGCTGACAATTTTTTGGGCCCAAAGCTTTGATTTTTCTTTATTTGGCTGAGACAGGCCAAGATGGGGACTCTTACCTGACTTAATTAGATGATCTCAACTATAAAGACACAGACTCTGTGACATGGGTAGATAGAATTTTGCTTAGCAGTTTCTCACTGTGTCCCAAACAGAAGCCTCAGGGTAGCTGTGCTCTGACACACACATTGCCTCTTATATCACACAGTGGTTATGTTTTAATTGTCATTATAGTTGTTATTTTACACCATGTAGGGAACAATACACTTCTCCTGGACTAGGGTGGCCAAGGTGGGGTTTTCCTTAGTGGAGTCGTCTGTGAACTTATCTATTGCCAATTCTTGCCATAGTTGTTCAAAATACCCTCCCCCTCCCACTGCCACCCATTTTGAAATCACACAATTTATGCATTTTTGAGATTCTGCCACATCTCCTGTATTGCAATAGGCATATGTAGAGATGCAAGAAAAACATAAGACCCTCAAATCTGGGGAAAATATGAAGAGGGAAAGAGAAGAAATCTTATCCAGAACACTTTAGAAATGGAAAGCAGAGAACGGACAAGAAGAGGGAAGACCCTGTCTTGGGCCCATTTATGTTTCATGAAGACCAGGGACATTCCTACAGAATATTCTAAGATTTCTTGAGCTTTTGTAATTATTCCATGTTCGTTGTTTTCATTATTTTCTTTCCCTCTCCTTTCCTTGTCATGAGTGGCTGGAAGTAAAACCAATGCATTCACTGAATTATACATGAGACATTTGTTATATACTTCCTGTGGGCCAGGTACTATGCTGGGCTCTGAGGCTGTGATGGTAACTCAGACCCGATCCTGTCTTCAAGGACCTAAGGGCTGAGAGTTGAGATGGATACTCAACACCCAAGGACAATAAGCCTTGCTCATCAGAGGGAAAAGCCAAGGATCATGAGAGCACAGAGAAGGGGAGCAGAATGGAGGAGACTGAGGGATGACTCTCTTATACAGTATCCCTAGTGAGCATAGACCCCAGCCTGGTGAAGCAGAGGACAACTGGGAGGAAGAGCAGAGCCAGCTGACTCCTAAAGGCACCGAGAAATGTCCCATGGACAGAAACACAGGTCTGGCTGTTGCCTGGGAGAGAACCAAAGCATTTCCTTGTAGAAAGCCCTGGTGGGATTGTGTACCATTCTGGTGAAAGACTGAATATGGACAATGATAAACGTCCATAAATGATAAAGACAAATGGACAACGATATGACCAGACCACATGTAAAAATAGAACCCTACCTGTGATCTCTGTAGCAATTGGCCCCAAACAGCCAGGATTTGACCAATGACCACCAGCTTCCCTAATTTTGTCCCTGTTTCCAACTTAGGACCAAACAGAGTAAGTCACATCTGCTCCCCTAACCAATTGCATAGGCTGCCCTGCTTCATTAGCCCACTTACAGCTTCCCCAGGCCAACCGCCTCCAATCAGAGCAAGCGATGGTGGTTGACTCCACTCCCCTGCTTAGCAAGCCCTGCTTGGTTTTTGTTTCTTTCCACAGTTTTTGATAAAGGGTATACTGAAGCATGAACACCAGTGCTGATACCCACTAACCACTCAGTAAGTGTTCTTTCCTGATGGAGCACCCCTACACCGCCAACAACATGCCTGGACAGCGTCCTCTTCTCTTCCAAGGTGACAACCACCCTGGCTGAGGGTGGAATGGACCTTTATAAAATCTGTTACACTCACGCTAGGGAAGAACATCTGCAGCCCTGAGGGGCCCGGAGAGTTTGATGCAATAGCAGGTGAGCTGCAGTGGCAGGTGCAGGCCCACGCTCCAGTCTCAAGCACAACAGCTCAAAGACACCTTCGAAAGCTGGGCAGAGAAAACCAAGGAGGGGAAAAGGATGCCTTTCAAAGGCCAGAAATCTTGTTCCAAGTCAACCGTGTTCCCCTCCAAGATAACAAAGTTCTTGATAAGCTGTGTACAAATCACACTTCTTTACATCGGGTCTTACTTTCCCTATGATTTACACTTTCATTTAAATGCTGATTTATCATCATTTCTTCCCTTGGCAACCATTCTTACGACTTGCCTCTTAGTTCTAGCCTCCCTGGTATATAATTAATGAGCTCTTAATATGGCTTATGGACACCAGAGGGAACACACTATATAAAGACGTTTTTCAGGGGATTTTTTTGGGGGCGGGGGGTGAAGTGAAAAATCCCTTCGTCAAGCAAAAAAAAAAAAAAGAGTCACATGCATTTGGCAAATATTGCCCTTTTGAACTTGCGGACTGTTCAAAGGCAGACCAAGAAGTTTGCTTGAATTAGGACACATCAGTCTAGACGTTCAGCTACCCAGTAGTCCCTGAAAGTGTTTGGGGTAGGGAAGAGGGTCTTATTAAAAATTTTTATTAATTAATTGATTTTTTGTTTTGCTCACTTGTTCAACAAATACTTATTGAACACTTATTATGTGCTAGGCCCCATGCTAGGCTCTGGGATGTCATGGTGAGCTAGACACACATGGCCATTGTGGTTGTGGTGCTGCTTGGAGCCTGTTGTGGGAGACAGATATGAGCACATAATTATGCAGGTGATTAGTTCACTACCCTTTTGACAAATGCTACCAAGGGACCGAGGCAGGACTGATGAGGCCTGAGCTGATTTGGGGAGGGAAAGTGGCCAGGGACTTGATAGTTAATCTGAGTTCCAAGGGCGAGTTAGGATTAACCAGGTCACTCCAGGACAGAACAGAATGTGCAAAGGCCCTGAGGAGAGAAAGAGCCAAGCCCTTTTGAGGGACTGGGAGAAGGGCTCTGGGAAGAGCAGAGTGAAGAAGGCAGAGAGAGGGAGAAGATAAGCCTATGAGATAAATATGGGTACCATAGTGACAGTTCTTATGGACTAAGTGTTTTGAGTTGTATCCTTAGAGCAATGAATAAATTATTGACAGTTCCAGGCAGGGAAGTGACATGCTCAGATGTACCTTTTAGAGAGAGAAATTTGTCTGCACTGTGGGGAATGGATTGGAGGCAGTAAGGAAGGGATCAGGAAGACCTATTAGGAGCCCACAGCCTTTGTCTGGGATGAAAGAGGTGATGTTCTGTGATGATTTTATCAAGCACAGCCTGCAGGAGAACTGGGTAGTGAGTGGTAGGCTTCAACTCAGTTTTTATTTCACAGAAGAGAAAAGAGAGATCCAGTGGTCCAAGAACGGTTAAGAGGACTGGCTCTTCCCAGGAACAGGGACGCACTCCTGAGTGCAGCATCTTCATTCAAGCCCTGGGCTCCGCCCCAGGGCAGTCCTGGCTTCCCCAAGGCAGGCACAGTTGTAGACACCCCTGACAGCCTGTTCTGAAGTTCCCCCAGCAGGCATTGGAGAGAGGGCTTTTTTCTTCAAGAGCTCTGACTTGGAATTGGGATCAATAATGTTGGTCTCTGTAAGTGGGCTTGATGAGGAGAATCTTCTGGATGCAGTCCCCAGTTTTCAGGGGAGTGTCTAAGTGTCTAGGGACTCCAAAGCTGGTCTTCATGGGCCCTCCATCAGACACCAGCCACGAGTTCTCAAATGTCAGCAAGCAAAGCAGTCCTTGGGGGAGAAACTTGTTCAAACAGCAGGCTCTTGGCCCCTATTTTCAGTGATTCTGTTTCAGTCTCTTTGGTTTACAGACCAGGAGTCTGCATCTCATAATAGGCTATCCGTGACCCCTCTTCCTTGTTTCTAATGCATATGGCCTTTAAATTACTTTAAAACTCTAGGAACTGTTGTCCTAGCAATTTAGACCTAGAGTACGCTGACATGCTTGAGCTCAGCGAAACATGATCTCTCATTCCAACTTAAGGCTTAGACGAAGTTCAAGGGTGGGATTCTTGAACTGAGGGATGGCTTGAGAGCCAAGACTGAACCTTCCTGCTCCTCCAAACTGCCTAATTCTGAGAATCATCCAGTGATTCTGACGCAGTATGGCCAAAGCATCAAGGAGCTTGTGGCTTTAGCAAGTGCCTCATGATGTGATCCTTATGATTGGGCAGGTTTGAAACCTTTGTCCAGGAGGCCTCATGGGCAACTCTGGCCTCAGGGAACCCTGAGTGTTTTCAGGGGGCCTCAGGGAGCCCCAGGTGTCTTCATGCTCTTTGGTCCTGAGAATTCTGCTGGACCCTGGGTGGGGTCTGATGTGTCTCCCTGACTTTGCAGCCAAGCCAGGGGAAGAACCTGTGAAGGCAGCCGTCTCAGGCTCAGGATACCCAGCTGAAATACGTCACCCACTGCTGGGGGCCATCCCAAAACTAGCTTCAGCAAACCTGGGAAGTGAATAGTTTCAAAGTGTCATTTAGTCCAGAAGGGCCATGTCCATTCAGTGTCTGGTAACCAGTGAAACTATGGGCAGCTGCTTTGATGGGCTTCTTGGGAACAAGGGAGAAAACGCCTTCTACGCTTGAGTTTCTAGGAAGCAAGGGTGAGGGGTCCTTTGAGTCAGAGCTGCTCTAGAGGTATATCTGAGTTTATTCTCCAGTTTTATCTTCGATGGTCAAGGAGGACCCATAGAGGTGTGCAGGTAAAGTTTGTGGAACTAGGAAGTTCAAGTGAGTTGGAGTTTGTTCATGAAGCTTGAGTTAAGCTCTAAGGCTGTGGCTGCATTAAAAAAAAAAAAAAAAAGTAAGGAGTTAAAAAAAATGCCTGCTGGCCACACCCCAGGCTAATTGAGTCATAATCTTTATGGGAGGGGGCCGGGGGAGTGGATATATTTTTAAAAGTTTCCCTGGTGACTATAATGTGCAGGTTCTTGGGGCTCTATGAGCTTGGAGGATGGAGGCTGTCTTGGATGCCTGGGTATTGAGGGATTCAGAGGAGACAGGTGCAGTATTTGGGGGCTCAGGGATGAGGAAAGAAGCTTAAGTAGGGCTGGGCTGGGATCTGATGGTTTTGCCAACAGCCAGAACTGACACTTCTCTGTGCCAGGCACACAGCTGCAGAACCATCACTAGACGTGCTCCTTGGAGAAGAGGACTGTGGCCATGCCTTGGCGTGGATGCCCAGCAGGCTCCCTATGTGCCAGGGACTTTGTTTAGAGAAAGCCTCTGCCTTCAGCTCCTCTCATCAATTTCTTACAGCCTGTGATTTAGTTGCCTAATGGGATCCATTAAGCAATCCGGGGTCAGGTGGGGAGTCTGGAGTCCACAGGATTCCTGGGGCTGAAAGGTTTCAGCTCCCAATGCTGCTGGGTTTCTTGGCAGCCTCACGCTGGGGAGGGCGTCATTAGCAGCTTGAGGGTGCTGTCCACAGGCAAGTGGAGAGCTACTGAGTGGCTCTAGGAGGAAGTGAGGAGGTGAGAAATGCCTGCTGGCCCAAGAAATGTCCTCTGAGCTCGATTGTGGGCATGAGTCTGGGGATAATGTGTGGGCTGACAGAGGCAGGGCATGGCTGGAGGGTGTGGAAGGCAGTAGAGGAGTGGAGGGAAGTCATGGACAGCATTTGGGATGCTGTGGGCGGTGAGATTCTCTTTGCTTTTGTGGTGAACTGGCTGCTCTTTGTGATTGCTGCAACAGTGGGAAGGGGAGGTGACAGGTGGTTTGGGACTCTGCTTTGCTGCAGAGACTGATTAAGCTTTGTGCTCAGACCCAGGTACCACCTAAACAGAGTTTACAACTAGGCGGAGACTGAAGAATCTCAAATCCTTCCTCCCTCCACACCCGGTGGCTCTTTTGAGCTCTGGAGTTAGATTAGTTCAACAAAATACCCTTATTCATGATCAAATATTCAGATATTTATTGAGCACCTACTGTGTACCCAGCACCATTCTTGGTCTTAGGGATTCATCAGTGAACAAGCAGACAAGAATCTTCTCTCATGGGAAACCAACACTAGTTACAAACCAATCAAGTAAACAGGTGTAAGTGCTGTAATAGATGGAACAGGGCAATGGGACAGAGTGTGCATGGGGCAGGGGCAATGGCATCCTGGAAAGATCTAAGGGAGACACATTCCAGGTGGAGGGAGCAGTTGGTCCTAAGGCAGGCATGGGTTTGGAGCGCTTGGGAAACAGAAAGAGTGCAGGTGTAGCTGGGGTGAACTGAGCTGGGGGAGTGAGAATACAGAGTATGGTGGGAAGGCAAGACCAGTTTATATGGGACCTGGTGGGCCTGAGTAAAGGGTTTGAATTTTGCTTGAGTGTAATATGATGCCACTGGAGGGTTTTACATAGGAAAATGGCATGATCTAATTTATGTTTTTAAAGCATCACTTTGACAACTGTATTAGTTTCCTAGGATTGTCATAACAAAAAAATTTAAGCCACATTGACTGGGTGGCTTAAAGCAACAGTAATTCATTCTCTCACAGTTCAGCAAGTCAGAAGTCCAAAGTCAAAGTATCAGCAAGGTTGGTTCCTTCTGGAGGCTCTGAGGGAGGAACTGTTCCATACCTCTCTAGTTTCTGGTGGTTGCTGGAATCCTTGACATTCCTTGGCTTGTAGCTGCATTACTCCGATCTCTGCCTCCATCTTCGTATGGTCTTTGTATGTGTATCTTCTTCCATTCTCTTCTAAGCACACTTGTCATTGGATTTAGGGTCCACCCTAATCAAGGATGGTTTCATCTCAAGGTCCTTGATTACACCTGCAGACATTTTTTTCCAAATAAGGTCACATTCACAGGTTCTGGGTGGACATGTGTTTTGGGAGGCTACCATTCAGCCCACTATAACTGCTATGTTAAAAACAGATTTAGGTAAGACTGGGAGCAGGACACAGATATTGTAGCCTAAGCAAGTAATCACGGAAGCTGGGACTAGGATATTACTGGAGCAGGTGTGAATTTTGGCTCTACCTCTTAAGAGTTGGGTGAACTTAGGCTCCATAAAGCTTCTGAGTTTCAATCACTTCCTTGGAGAAATAGGAATAATAATAGTTCCTATTATGTATGGTGCTATGAGGATTAAATGAGATAATGCATAAAGAGTGCTTAACATGACCTCTGGCCCATAGTAATAGCTCAGCGAAATGTTATTGGCTTTTGGTGTTGATAATATTAACAGGACAGTCAGCCTGATCAGTTTACCTTGTGACTAGGGACTAGTTGGTCTTGCCATGAATTGGAGGAGCAGTCAGTTTGGATTTTGGCTATTTGGGATCTGGCTGCATGGTCAGTGGTGGTGGCAGGGGTACCTGGGATAGGAGGAGTGGATCAGCCAGGGTTCTAGTAGAGAACAGAACCAATGTATATATGTGTATTGCAGGCTGGCAAGTCTGAAAAATCTGTAGGAAGGCTGTCAGACTGCATACTCTTGAGCAGGAGCTGATGAAATGGGCAGAAGACCTAAATAGACATTTCTCCAGAGAAGACATACAGATGGCCAAGAGGCATATGAAAAGATGTTCAACATCACTAATTATTAGAGAAATGCAAATCAAAACTATAATGAGATATCACCTCACACCAGTCAAAATGGCCATCATCAAAAAATCCACAAACAATAAATACTGGAGAGGGTGTGAGAGAAGGGAACCCTCCTACACTGTTGGTGGGAATGTAAATTGGTACAACCATTACCAGTATGGTTGTTCCTTAAAACACTGAATATGGAACTACCATATGATCCAGCAATCCCACTCCTGGGCATATATCTGGAGAAAAACATGGTCCGAAAGGATACATGCACCCCAATGTTCATTGCAGCACTGTTTACAATAGCCAAGACATGGAAGCAACCTAAATATCCATCGACAGAGGAATGGGTAAAGAAGATGTGGTACATATATACAATGGAATATTACTCAGCCATTAAGAAGAACGAAATAATGCCATTTGCAGCAACATGGATGGGCCTAGAGATTTATTTATTTATATATTTTTTTGGCTGTGTTGGGTCTTCGTTTCTGTGCTAGGGCTTTCTCCATTTGTGGCAAGCGGGGGCCACTCTTCATCGCGGTGCATGGGCCTCTCACCGTCGCGGCCTCTCCTGTTGCGGAGCACAGGCTCCAGATGCGCAGGCTCAGCAGTTGTGGCTCATGGGCCTAGTTGCTCCGCGGCACATGGGATCCTCCCAGACCAGGACTTGAACCCGCATCCCCTGCATTGGCAGGCAGACTCTCAACCACTGCGCCACCAGGGAAGCCCGGTCCTAGAGATTGTCATACTGAGTGAAGTAAGTCAGACAGAGAAAGAGAAATATTGTATGATATCGCTTATATGCAGGATCTAAAAAGAAATGATACAAATGAACTTATTTACAAAACAGAAACAGGCTCACAGACTTAGAGAATGAACTTATGGTTATCAGGGGAGAAGGGTGGAGGGAAGGGATAGTTAGGGAGTTTGGGATTGATATGTACACACTGCTATATTTAAAATGGATAACCAAACATTGTAAAGCAACCATACTCCAATAAAAAAATAAATAAAATGGATAACCAACAAGGACCTACTGTATAGCACAGGGAACTCTGCTCAATGTTATATGGCAGTCTGGATGGGAAGGGAGTCTGGGAGAGAACGGATACATGTATATGTATGGCTGAGTTGCTTTGCTGTGCACCTGAAACTATCACAACATTGTTAATCGGCTATATTCCAATATAAAATAAAAAGTTAAAAAAATAATGCAAACTGATTGGAGACATTCAGCATATGCACAAAACACCTGCACAACAACATCTAGACTAGTGTTTAATTGAATAAGTGGGTACTATAGCCTGGCCAAGTCAACACATAAAATCAACCATCCCAAGGGAACTGGCAATGAGGCCCGTATCCTGGGTTGAGACCAGTGCTTTGGGAGAGGATGGGCCAGACTAGAAGGAAAGTACAACACATGAGTAGAGGGCCTGGGGCAGAACCCTGGCTGACCTGGATGGTCCAGAAAGAAGTGAAACTTCCTGTTAGTGGTTAGAAGGCCTGGGCGTAAACCACAGGGTGAGTGGAAAGCCACTGGCTGGCAGGGAAGCAAGCAGGCATTGACAAATGTAACCTCAGGATCCAACCTCGTCATTCATAATTTTAAAGCCAGGTTAATATTGGTGTGGCTTTCTATTGTCCTGGAATGGAAAGTCTAATCTTGATCAATGTCTTACCTTAGAAATTGGTATAGAGTGATTCTAATAAAGATTAAAAGGAAGAATGTTGACAGGTAACCTTGTATTTGTATGTGGAACTCTCTGAAAAGTCCAGATATCAAAAGAGCATATAAAAAGAAAAAATGACAAAGGATTAAGAATAAACACTTATCCCCTAACTCAAAAGAATGTCGCTGTACTTAAAGAATCATGTTGGCTGCTGGGTGTTGGGTACCAGCTATGCATCAGGGACTCTGCTAAGCAGTTTGCTTACATTTTCTCATTTAATATTCACAACAACCCTCTGATGTGGATATGATGATGTTTTCCATTTAGAGAAAGGGAGATTGAAGTTCTGAGAGGTTAAGAAACTTTCTCAAGGTCATGTGGTTACTACGTGGCAGATCTGGGATTCAAACCCATGACTGTCTAACTCAAGAACCTGTGCTCCTAACTGTCTCACTCCATCCAAGACGTAGAGAGCTGAAGCTAAAGAAACAATGGAAAAGAGCTTTCAATTCCATTTGGGGGAAAAAATGGATGAACAAGGGAAGGACTGCTTGGGGGAGATTTTAACAGATGAGAGAGAAAGCAGAACTACTCAGTTGCTGTTTGAATTCTGACTTGTCTACCAAGGAGAATAATTTCGCTACAGAAAAAAAGTAGAATAAAGGGGAGGGAGTCAGGGCTCAGTATGGATGTGAAGGCAGGAAGCCAGCATGGCTTATAGACGTGAGCTCAGGTCTCCAGGCTTAGATGAAATTCATCTCGAGGGCCTGTTGGAACTTTGAAGCATAAAATCTATGGTGCTGGTTGCTACATAGGATACAAAGATGGTACTTTTGAACTTCCCCCTTCTCCTTTGTCTGGTATCTGCTTCTCCTCAATATATTTATGACACTCAGATGGGCAGATTTTTTTTTCCATCTCTACATCTATTCCTTGAGAGCCCTTTGGCATAAGAAGCATATGTCAAACATGAGGGTAGGGGCTTCCCTGGTGGCACAGTGGTTAAGAATCCGCCTGCCAATGCAGGGGACACAGGTTCGAGTCCTGGTCCGGGAAGATCCCACATGCCGTGGAGCAACTAAGCCCATGTGCCACAACTACTGAGCCCTCGTGCCACAACTACAGAAGCCTGCATGCCTAGAGCCTGTGCTCCGCAAAAAGAGAAGCCACTGCAATGAGAAGCCCTCGGACTGCAACGAAGAGTAGCCCCAGCTCACAGCAAGTAGAGAAAGCCCGCACACAGCAACAGAAGACCCAACGCAGCCGAAAAATAAATAAATAAAATAAATGTATAAAACAAAAAACAAAAACCATGAGGGTACATACCACATATGTGGCAAATTTCTTAACAAGTGTTAAAATGTCCTCTCCCCCTTCTCTTTGTCCTTATATTCGAGCAGTACCACTAAATGAATGGTGTATAGCAAAGATAATTCTGTATAGCAAGCAATGAAAAATAAACTTTTATTGCTCATGTGTCTCAAGCCAGGTGGGAACAGGCTGGGTGGCTCTGCTGATCTTGGCGAGGCTTGCTCACATGCCTGGGGTCCACTCAGGGGGTTGACTAGTGTAGTCTGGCCTAGGCAGGGGAAACCAAGGCAACATGGCTCTTCCCCATTGGTTTCTCACCCTTGCATGCTAGTCCTGCAGTGTTCTCACGGTGGTGGCAGAGGCGTAAGAACATCGTGGAAACACCAGACCTGAGGGCCTGTCCTTGGAACTAGCACACAACACTTCTGCTGCATTTGGTTGGCCAAACAAGTCACACTTCAGCCCAGACTGAAGAGGGGGGAAGATAGAGTCTGTTTCTTTAACAAAAGGAACTGGAAAACCTCAAGGCCATGAATGAAGTTAATCTCCCTCAAGTATCTGCTTTGTGCCAAGCATTGCTTTGGGAGTATGAGGGTAAATAGTCATGTCCTTGCCCTTGGGTTTTCTAATTTAGTGAGGCAAGTACTGTCAATACTGGGCTATTCACTGGGCTGAAAGGTGAAGTTTTGGCTAATGCATAAATTTCTAATGAGTTCTTGATCCTGGACACATCTTTTTTTTTTTTTTTTTTTTACTGTGTGCTGCTCATTTATATCTCCTTGGTTGACTGTAGCAAATAGTTCTCTAAAGTGGACAGCAAAAACCCTCTGATATTTGTTCCAGTAAACATTCCTACTCAGCAGTTGCTGGCCATTGTCTCATTATTTTTCTTAGAACTGCCCGAGAAGAGGGAGAAATTCCTTGGTGTGTATAAATGGGGTGGGGGAGTTGAAGGTGAGACAGGGAGAATACTAGGAAGATGCAGCCAAAGTCAGTAACTCACATCTCCTCTTCCCCCCAAAGACAGACCTGGTGAATCACACCACTGGTTCTCCTGTGTTATGTTTCCTTGATTGAAATACAATTGTCAGCAGTCTTCATCTAAACTCCACAAGAATAGCAACCTCGTCTGCTTACTTCTCTCTCTATGCCAAATGCCTTACATATGGCAGGCATTCTTTAAATATTTGTTTATTGAACAGAAAAAGGAGGGGTGACTGAAGACTGACTATAGACAAATTTTGAAGTTTCGAAAGAGGAAGAAGGTTGTTTTAGAGGCTACCAGCCAGTGAATTTGACACTAGTGAATGGTGCAATCCCAGACTGAATTATTAAACGGATGGCTTATGAGGTGGTGGAAAAAGAAGTTAGGATTGCTGGGAGTCACAATGGTTTCATCAAGAACTGGTCATGTTGAGCCAACTCTAATTCCTTTTATGATCAGTTTATTGTACCGTTGTAACAGCCTGGAGGCATGAAGTGCATGATGTGCAGCAAGGCAGCTGGTAAAGTATTTTATAAAACTCCCGTAGTCAACAGGGTGAAACATGGCTTGGATAAGTTAACAAGTTGATTTATAACTGAATGTTTAACTACATATGAAGATCTTCTGCTAATGTTATTTTTTTGGAGGGCGGGACAAATTTCTCCACGAGCACCTTGTAGGACCTTCCTGTTATCTTGTTTGTATATATCAGTGGCTGGGATACAGTTGTAGTGGGCGAACCTGTTACATTTCCAAATGATTCAAAGCTGGCAGGAAGGAGTTTATGTACTGGATGATGGAGTCAGGGTTCCACATCATGTTGACAGACCAAGATGATAGGCTGAAACTAAACGATGAATTTGAATAGGAATAAGTTTACAGCCAAGAATGGACCTTGAAGAGTAACTTGCAGAGGTATGGGATAGCAGAGCCCCAGCTTAATAGCACACAATTAGAGACAATTCCGTGACATGGTGGATAAAAAGCTCTATGCCTAAGCTGAATTAATAGAAGCAGAGTGTTAAGATCAAGGGAGATTATAGTACCCCCGTCTCCTGAATTTATCAGATCACAAACATTCAATAAAACAACTATTAAGTAGCTCTCTGCATCAAAGTCTTAGCCAGGCACTTGTTAAATAAATTGGTGTGAGTTACAAGGAATTCCTACCTCCCAGCTCTAAACAAAAGGTATCTGAAAGCACCTACTTAGAGCTGGGCTACAAATGCAAGGATTCGCCGCATGGCCTGAGCCCTTACTTATAGTCTGTGGAGTCAACTTGCCTTTTGCTCATTCACCATTTCTAAACTCAAACCTCTTATTACAAATTAATGGACTTGTTTTGATTTTCTTCTTTTATTAATGAGCATCCCTTTAATGACTCATATGATAGCATCAGGACTCTGTTTATTCCTGTTCATCCTTTTCTCTCTTTTCTCTTTGGATGTTGGTGTCATTCTCTCCTACTGCAGAATGCTTCTTCCATATTCTGTGGAAATGGCCAGAGGAGCTCAAGATTATATTATCCTTATGGCTCATAGTTTTAGAGCAAGAGAGAGACATTCTCCTGGTGCTCGTATATCAGAGGAGACTCTGCTTGGACTGACTTAGGTCATATGGTCATCTGAACTGGCCACCTCTGAGTAATGGTGTTCATACCTATCATGGCTGGAAGGCGTGTGTGTGTGTGTGTGTGTGTGTGTGTGTGTGTGTGTGTGTGTGTGTGTGTGTGTGTTGCAGGGGATGGGGGGCTGTGAATAGCAAGTTTGGCACTGCATAAACCACACAAAATTTCCTACAGGGAAGAGCAGGGGTTCTGTTCCCAGAGAAATGAGGAAAGTATGCTAGGGAGACAAATATACCTATAAACTCTTTTCCTGAAGAAATCATTAGAGTATGGGTAGGAGGAAGAAGAAAGATGGCTGAGGGGACCCCTTCATTTTAAAATGTGTTAACCAGTTCCTGAATTAAAGGAGGAAGAGTGGCTGTAATTCCTTTTGATCAAGCATTATTTTAAGACTAAAGCAGAGGACAGCTTTGGATTCAGGCTGAGATTTGCTGCTGCCTTTTCCCCACTTAAGTTTGGGGTTTGTACTTCCCACCTCTCTTCTTCTTCTGTTGTTTGGATGTGTGAAAGAATGTCCTGGGGAAGCCTGAAGTCCTCAGGTGAAAAAATATTAACAAGGAACACACTGATGATGCCCTGGTAATTTTCCAGGAAGTCCTGGATCTGTTCTGCAGATGGTCCAGAGAGAAGTAGGAAAAGACACACTCGTTTTCAGCTCAGCTCCATTTCTGTCTCTGCTCGTTGTGGCTTATCATTTTGAAGGCTCCCACAGAGCGGGGAAATGGGGACCTTCAACCTCACTTCTCCTTGGCTGATAGAGTAGCTAGAGGACCTGTTGTGGGGTTACATGCTCCCTATGAACAGACAGGGAACATGGATTTATGGCTCTAGAGAATCTGATGCTCAGACTAATTTGCACACCAGGATCCCTGAGGCCCTTCCGAACCATTACATCCTCCACCTCTTGATTACTTGGGCTGACAGGGGAACGCCTGTGTGGGCACCCAACAAAGTCGTTAATCTTGATGTCACCTGCTTTGGCTGTGGACTTCACTCTAGTGCTCGAGAGTCATTTTGCAGAAAATATTCAATCCTAATGATGTTTATTGTGACTGGTATTAGAATGGGTGATTTCTGTGAATGCAGTCAAGCCAGCTGGTCTGTGATTGGAAGTTATTTGGTATCAGAAAATTGGCCTTCAGTGGAAAGGTCACCGCAGATTATACACAAAATAAGTGAGCCACAGGATGTTTGGAGTGATTATTTGTGCTTAAGCTTAGGTCCACAAATGCCATCTCTTAACTTACTTTTCCTGCCCCCTTGAAAGCTGTACATCATTTGCCTTTCCATTTATCTGAGATATTAAGAGTGGAGAGAGCCTCCCATCAAGCCTCTTAGATAGCCTCAACCACCAGAGGGCAGAGAGCAGAAGCAAGAAAAACTACAATCCTGCAGCCTGCGGACCAAAAACCACAGTTACAGAAAGATAGAGAAGATGAAAAGGCAGAGGGCTATATACCAGATGAAGGAACAAGAAAAAACCCCAGAAAAACAACTAAATGAAGTGGAGATAGGCAACCTTCCAGAGAAAGAATTCAGAATAATGATAGTGAAGATGATCCAGGACCTCGGAATAAGAATGGAGGCAAAGATTGAGAAGATGCAAGAAATGATTAACAAAGACCTAGAAGAATTAAAGAACAAACAAACAGAGATGACCAATACAATAACTGAAATGAAAACTACACTAGAAGGAATCAATAGCAGAATAACTGAGGCAGAAGAACGGATAAGTGACCTGGAAGACAGAATGGTGGAATTCACTGCTGCGGAACAGACTAAAGAAAAAAGAATGAAAAGAAATGAAGACAGCCTAAGAGACCTCTGGGACAACATTAAACGCAACAACATTCGCATTATAGGGGTCCCAGAAGGAGAAGAGAGAGAGAAAGGATCAGAGAAAATATTTGAAGAGATTATAGTCGAAAACTTCCCTAACATGGGAAAGGAGATAGCCACCCAAGTCCAGGAAGCGCAGAGAGTCCCATACAGAATAAACCCAAGGAGAAACACGCCGAGACACATAGTAATCAAAGTGGCAAAAATTAAAGACAGAGAAAAATTATTGAAAGCAGCAAGGGAAAAACGACAAATAACATACAAGGGAACTCCCATAAGGTTAACAGCTGATTTCTCAGCAGAAACTCTGCAAGCCAGAAGGGAGTGGCATGATATACTTAAAGTGATGAAAGGGAAGAACCTACAACCAAGATTACTCTACCCGGCAAGGATCTCATTTAGATTTGATGGAGAAATCAAAAGCTTTACAGACAAGCAAAAGCTAAGAGAATTCAGCACCACCAAACCAGCTCTACAACAAATGCTAAAGGAACTTCTCTAAGTGGGAAACACAAGAGAAGAAAAGGACCTACAAAAACAAACCCAAAACAATTAAGAAAATGGTCATAGGAACATACATATCGATAATTACCTTAAACGTGAATGGATTAAACGCCCCAACCAAAAGACATAGACTGGCTGAATGGATACAAAAACAGGACCCATATATATGCTGTCTACAAGAGACCCACTTTAGACCTAGGGACACATACAGACTGAAAGTTAGAGGATGGAAAAAGATATTCCATGCAAATGGAAATCAAAAGAAAGCTGGAGTAGCTATACTCATATCAGATAAAATAGACTTTAAAATAAAGAATGTTACAAGAGACAAGGAAGGACACTACATAATGATCCAGGGATCAATCCAAGAAGAAGATATAACAATTATAAATATATATGCACCCAACATAGGAGCACCTCAATACATAAGGCAACTGCTAACAGCTATAAAAGAGGAAATCGACAGTAACACAATAATAGTGGGGGACTTTAACACTTCACTTACACCAATGGACAGATCATCCAAAATGAAAATAAATAAGGAAACAGAAGCTTTAAATGACACAATAGACCAGATAGATTTAATTGATATATATAGGACATTCCATCCAAAAACAGCAGATTACACATTCTTCTCAAGTGCGCACGGAACATTCTCCAGGATAGATCACATCTTGGGTCACAAATCAAGCCTCAGTAAATTTAAGAAAATTGAAATCATACCAAGCATCTTTTCTGACCACAACGCTATGAGATTAGAAATGAATTACAGGGAAAAAAACGTAAAAAAGACAAACACATGGAGGCTAAACAATACGTTACTAAATAACCAAAAGATCACTGAAGAAATCAAAGAGGAAATAAAAAAATACCTAGAGACAAATGACAATGAAAACACGACGACCCAAAACCTATGGGATGCAGCAAAAGCGGTTCTAAGAGGGAAGTTTATAGCTATACAAGCCTACCTAAAGAAACAAGAAAAATCTCAAGTAAACAATCTAACCTTACACCTAAAGAAACTAGAGAAAGAAGAACAAACAAAACCCAAAGTTAGCAGAAGGAAAGAAATCATAAAGATCAGAGCAGAAATAAATGAGATAGAAACAAAGAAAACAATAGCAAAGATCAATAAAACTAAAAGTTGGTTCTTTGAGAAGATAAACAAAATTGATAAGCCATTAGCCAGACTCATCAAGAAAAAGAGGGAGAGGACTCAAATCAATAAAATCAGAAATGAAAAAGGAGAAGTTACAACAGACACCGCAGAAATACAAAGCATCCTAAGAGACTACTATAAGCAACTTTATGCCAATAAAATGGACAACCTGGAAGAAATGGACAAATTCTTAGAAAGGTATAACCTTCCAAGACTGAATCAGGAAGAAACAGAAAATATGAACAGACCAATCACAAGTAATGAAATTGAAACTGTGATTAAAAATCTTCCAACAAACAAACGTCCAGGACCAGATGGCTTCACAGGTGAATTCTATCAAACATTTAGAGAAGAGCTAACACCCATCCTTCTCAAACTCTTCCAAAAAATTGCAGAGGAAGGAACACTCCCAAACTCATTCTATGAGGCCACCATCACCCTGATACCAAAACCAGACAAAGACACTACAAAAAAAGAAAATTACAGACCAATATCACTGATGAATATAGATGCAAAAATCCTCAACAAAATACTAGCAAACAGAATCCAACAACACATTAAAAGGATCATACACCACGATCAAGTGGGATTTATCCCAGGGATGCAAGGATTCTTCAATATACGCAAATCAATCAATGTGATACACCATATTAACAAACTGAAGAATAAAAACCATATGATCATCTCAATAGATGCAGAAAAAGCTTTTGACAAAATTCAACACCCATTTATGATAAAAACTCTCCAGAAAGTGGGCATAGAGGGAACCTACCTCAACATAATAAAGGCCATATATGACAAACCCACAGCAAACATCATTCTCAATGGTGAAAAACTGAAAGCATTTCCTCTAAGATCAGGAACGAGACAAGGATGTCCACTCTCACCACTCTTATTCAACATAGTTCTGGAAGTCCTAGCCACGGCAATCAGAGAAGAAAAAGAAATAAAAGGAATACAAATTGGAAAAGAGGAAGTAAAACTGTCACTGTTTGCGGATGACATGATACTATACATAGAGAATCCTAAAACTGCCACCAGAAAACTGCTAGAGCTAATTAATGAATATGGTAAAGTTGCAGGATACAAAATTAATGCACAGAAATCTCTTGCATTCCTATATACTAATGATGAAAAATCTGAAAGAGAAATTATGGAAACACTCCCATTTACCATTGCAACAAAAAGAATAAAATACCTAGGAATAAACCTACCTAGGGAGACAAAAGAACTGTATGCAGAAAACTATAAGACACTGACGAAAGAAATTAAAGATGATGCCAACAGATGGAGAGATATACCATGTTCTTGGATTGGAAGAATCAGCATTGTGAAAATGAGTATACTACCCAAAGCAATCTACAGATTCAATGCAATCCCTATCAAATTACCAATGGCATTTTTTACGGAGCTAGAACAAATCATCTTAAAATTTGTATGGAGACACAAAAGACCCCGAATAGCCAAAGCAGTCTTGAGGCAAAAAAATGGAGCTGGAGGAATCAGACTCCCTGACTTCAGACTCTACTACAAAGCTACAGTAATCAAGACAATATGGTACTGGCACAAAAACAGAAACATAGATCAATGGAACAAGATAGAAAGCCCAGAGATTAACCCACGCACCTATGGTCAACTAATCTATGACAAAGGAGGCAAAGGTATACAATGGAGAAAAGACAGTCTCTTCAATAAGTGGTGCTGGGAAAACTGGACAGCTACATGTAAAAGAATGAAATTAGAATACTCCCTAACACCATACACAAAAATAAACTCAAAATGGATTAGAGACCTAAATATAAGACTGGACACTATAAAACTCTTAGAGGAAAACATAGGAAGAACACTCTTTGACATAAATCACAGCAAGATCTTTTTTGATCCACCTCCTAGAGTAATGGAAATAAAAACAAAAATAAACAAGTGGGACCTAATGAAACTTCAAAGCTTTTGCACAGCAAAGGAAACCATAAACAAGACGAAAAGACAACCCTCAGAATGGGAGAAAATATTTGCAAATGAATCAACGGACAAAGGATTAATCTCCAAAATATATAAACAGCTCATTCAGCTCAATATCAAAGAAACAAACACCCCAATCCAAAAATGGGCAGAAGACCTAAATAGACATTTCTCCAAAGAAGACATACAGACGGCCACGAAGCACATGAAAAGATGCTCAACATCACTAATTATTAGAGAAATGCAAATCAAAACTACAATGAGGTATCACCTCACTCCTGTTAGAATGGGCATCATCAGAAAATCTACAAACAACAAATGCTGGAGAGGGTGTGGAGAAAAGGGAACCCTCTTGCACTGTTGGTGGGAATGTAAACTGATACAGCCACTATGGAGAACAATATGGAGGTTCCTTAAAAAACTAAAAATAGAATTACCATATGACCCAGCAATCCCACTACTGGGCATATACCCACAGAAAACCGTAATTCAAAAAGACACATGCACCCGAATGTTCATTGCAGCACTATTTACAATAGCCAGGTCATGGAAGCAACCTAAATGCCCATCAACAGACGAATGGATAAAGAAGATGTGGTACATATATACAATGGAATATTACTCAGCCATAAAAAGGAACGAAATTGAGTCATTTGTTGAGAAGTGGATGGATCTAGAGACTGTCATACAGAGTGAAGTAAGTCAGAAAGAGAAAAACAAATATCGTATATTAATGCATGTATGTGGAACCTAGAAAAATGGTACAGATGAGCCAGTTTGCAGGGCAGAAGTTGAGACACAGATGTAGAGAATGGACATATGGACACCAAGGGGTGAAAACTGCGGTGAGGTGGGGATGGTGGTGTGCTGAATTGGGCGATTGGGATTGACATGTATACACTGATATGTATAAAATTGATGCCTAATAAGAACCTGCAGTATAAAAAAAACAAACAAAACAACTAATACTAAACTTTCATTGGGTTATTTGTATGGAAATATGTTAATATAAATGTTTCAGACATTACATGAAATTCCTAAAAATCTTATATTTGTATTTGTATGGAAATATGTATGGAAATATGTTAATATAAATGTTTCAGACATTACATGAAATTTCTAAAAATCTTATATTTGTATTTGTATGGAAATATGTATGGAAATATGTTAATATAAATGTTTCAGACATTAAAAAAAAAAAAAAAAAAAAAGAGTGGAAATCTGCTGCAGTTTATCTACTATACATTCTAAGAATCCATCATGTTTCATTGCCCCCAACCCTGTGGAAAAAGGTATAGGTCAGGTGTTTTCATATTTTTTACCTTAATACAGATTTTATATGTAGAAATAATATTAATAGATTCATATAAGTGCATAAAATATATTCAGTGAATATATTAATATATATGCATTTAAAATATATATCATATGTGCAATATCTATTTTAAATATATGGCATACATTTTATCTTCTTGCAACTCTGTGAGATAGATATGATTATCCTCATTTTTATAGATGAAGAAACAAGAAATTAGCTAACTTTCCCAAGATCACAGAGTCAGTCAGGGTTCTCAGATGCAAATAATAGGCACCAGCCCTGATTAATTTCAGCAGAAAATAACTTTATCAAAATGGTATTGTGCAGTTCACAGAATCTCTGGGAAGGCTGGGATACAGGTCTAGAGACCACACAGCCAGGAACAACACTGACAAAGACCACACTCCCGCTGCCCCAGGTTTAAAGCCCGAGATGTGTCCTGCTCACAGCACACCAGAGGGAGAGAAGTACTTTGTCACTGCAGCCCTCAGAAGACAATGAAGCTGAGTCTGCTGCCTTCGAATGGCTGCCTCAGGCTCTGCTTCTTTGGCAGACCTGCTTCCATTTCCAAGTTGGGGCATGTGAGTCTGATGGGAGGCTTTTTTTTTGAAAGGGAGATACATTTATAAATGGAAAAAAAATGGGTCTCAAACACTAATTCTGAAACTTGGGGAAAGTTCAAGGTTATAATGTAGTGAATTGTTAGAGAGTCACTATAGTATAATCAGGAACAAAAAAAAAAAGGGAAAATAGTATTGGTTGGGAGGAACAATGAGAGTTTTAAGCTTGTGACAAAGTGGAACATCACAGGATGTCCTTGCTGAAAACACATCCACAAAGCAACCACTTAAATATTTTCATTTTTTTCAACCACATAGATGGTGCATGAACATTTAAAAAAAGATTAAACATTACAAATAAGCCTCAAGTTGCTTTGACCATCACCAGCAATTCCTAGGGAATTCCTCCATATGAGAAGCCTCTTACTAGTATAGATCCTTTTAAACCTATTTGTAAGTATTTTCACCCATAGATTTGCATCATAGAAAATGAGTAGTATTGTTTAGTGTGTATGTGTTTCCTTCCGCACCTCATCTTAGAGACTTTTTTGTGTTGGGACATACAGATTTCCCGCACTAGTTTATGTACTAGGTAGTATTTCATTATATGAGTACACGAGGCAGCTTGCTCCGATAGTCCCCTGTTGGTATACATCTAGGACATTTGCAGTTTTTTGCTATTGCCAACACTATTCTAATGAACATCCTTGAACATGACTCTTTGTGGACTCCCTTTCTCCAGGGCGAATATGAGAAGTGGAATTGCTAAGTCCCAGGGGATGCACATTTAAACCTTAATAAGTAACTGGAAAATTGCCCTCTTAAGCACCTGTACCAAATTATGCTCCTACTTGCGATTTGAAAGTAACCATTTCCCCACATCAATGACATTAGCAAACTTCTTAATTTTTGCCCGTGTGAAGTGTGTTTTTTTAAAAAAAATTTGCCAATGTGAAGTCCCTGAACACTGGTGATGATGAACATCTTTTTGTGTATTTGTTGGCTATTTGTATTTTCTCTTTTGTGTATGCCCTATTCCTCTTCTTCCTCATCAATATCTTATTGTATTTCATTTCTAGACTCCTGAGGATAATTTCATATAAATGGTATCATATAATATGTAGCCTTTGTGCTTGGCTTATTTTACTCAGCATAACGTTTTTGAGGTTCATCCATTATTGTACATGCATCAGTACTTCATTCCTTTTTATAGCTGAATGTTATTCCATTTGTCTGGATGTTACAAATTTTGTTTATCCATTCATTATTGATGGCTATTTGGGTGTTTCCACCTTTTGGTTACTGTGAATAGTGCTGCTGTGAACATTTGTGTATGAATATCAGTGTTTGTTTTTTAGTTCTTTTGTGTAGGAGTAGAATTGCTGGCTCATATGGCAATTTTATGTTTAATTTTTTGAGACTATGCTGAGCTGTATATATTCTCTCCCTTAATCTTCTCACTAACTCAGTGAGGAAGGGCTAAAATTACCTCGTAACAGATAAGAAGTTAGAGGTAAGAAAACTCAGGCCCAGAGAAGCTAAGTGGTTTTCCTAAAGTTCCATAGCTACTAAGTGGTAAAGTTGGGATTTAAACCCAGTCAAGCTGATTCCAAAACCTGAGCCCTTAACTGCTATGCTACCCTCCCTCTCCTACAGTGCCTAAGGAGGATGATGTCTAGAAATGAGTTAGTTTGCTTGTTCAGAGGCTTGTTAATTGAAAGAAAAATCTTCTTACTACAGGAATGTTACCTAATGGCAAGGCTACAAAGCCACCTTTTGTCTATTAAACTGTTTTAAAGGGAAAGTGAACACAATCTCTGTGGGCACTTTTCTGCTCACCTGTGCAAGTGGCGCACCCGTGCCACCTAGAGGAGCAGGAACACATTCTCCCAGCCTTTCCCCGTTTCTGTCATCCCTTCAGTCTGTAACCACTTCTAAGCCCTTTGCCTCTGGGGGACTGGTGATTTCAATTATAGTGAAATTCTCAAGAAGCATATTTGAGTGGGAAGTTGCACAAACATCTGGGTTTTCATTTCATGCAGGTCTTTCCTACCACTTGTCAGAGAGAACCCAGGATAAGTGGTATTCATTAGGATTAATACCCGTTGACTGTGGAAATGTGAAATTCATCACAGATAGCCTTTGAAACAAGACCCCATGGTGACTGAGTAGTAAGGCGAGAGCAAAGTCTCTGCTGGGTCACAACTGACATCTGGTAACTGCAGAAAAGTGAAATGGATCCTATGAGACACCTGATTGTTAGGAAGTGCCGGCATCACTGTGGGAGCAGACAGTCAGCAAAATCTCTGTTGTATCTACTATCCCAGAGAGGCACTGATGAGCCTAGCTATATCTCCAAATGCTCCCATCTTGTTCTAAAGTGGCATCTTTTATCAGCCTACTAGAGGGGGTGGGATACTCCAGATACCTGAGTATGTTAATAGCTGGCTGCCTACCAAGGTGTGTGCTATTGAAGCACAAAATTGCGTTTCCAATTTTTATTTTATTTATTTACTTATTAAAAAAATAAATTTATTTATTTATTTTTGGCTGTGTTGGGTCTTCGTTGCTATGTGCGGGCTTTCTCTAGTTGCGGTGAGTGGGGGCTACTCTTCGTTGTGGTGTGCGGGCTTCTCATTGCTGTGGCTTCTCTTGTTGAGCATGGGCTCTAGGCATATGGGCTTCAGTAGTTGTGGCACGCGGGCTCTAGAGTGCAGGCTCAGTAGTTGTGGTGCACAGGCTTAGTTGCTCCGCGACATGTGGGATCCTCCCGGACCAGGGCTTGAACCTGTGTCCCCTGCATTGGCAGGTGGATTCTTAACCACTGTGCCACCAGGGGAGCCCTCCAATTTTTAAAACAAGTTTTTAAATTCTCTTGGCATATTGAAATCTGTTGCCTATTTCATATAAATAAAAGCTTCTGGAATGTACCTTAATTTATTTCTCTGTATGTGTCTTGATATGTACTCAGCCATTAAGCTGGGCATCTTCCATTTGCTCCTCTAGATCCATCAGTGAGTTCTCTTGCCCTCTGGTTTCTCTTTGGGTTTGGTCAATGGGAGGCACTAGCAGGAGATTGGAGGGAAGGAAGAATGAAATGGAGTTGAACACATTTGAATTTGTGGTTCACTTCCTGGTGGGACGCAGGTTAGTAGTGGTTGTGTTTCTCTGTGGTGGACCACAGCTCCTATCAGGTGGCCCTCTCCCACAGCTACAGATTTTTTTGACTTTTGGTAATACTTCCTTCATTTGTTCCTTCAGTCTGGAGGGTGGTATACACTTCCCACTTTTGCCAGCTCCGGGGGTTTGTGGCCTGTGGGTTTTCCTCAGCTTGCCACATCTTTATATGCCACCTCCCTGAAGCATGCCATCTGTTTCCAGCCATGACCCTGTCTAGGACAGCCACTCAGTACCTCCTGTCCTTATGGCGGGTATCATGCATTGACAGGATGGGGTAAGAATTCCAAAGCTGGAACAGAATACAGGTCAACTAGGCATCAAACTATGGCGCTATCATCTTGTGCCTAATGAGACTGGACCAGAGAAGAGGAGATCTGAGGGCTGAGAAATTTGGTCAGGAAATAGGGGCAGCAGAGGAATCTGGAAGAGAAGTTGTCTAAGAGGGGCACCCAGAATAGAGGACAGAAAAATAATGTTCCAGTCAGAGTTGTTAACCTGTAGCAACTTGAGGGGCAATTGGTGAGATGATCTGTGGGTTTCAGCTATGTACACACACACTTTCATACATGCTTTTACTGCTAGAGTTAACTTTTCCCTTTCCTTAGTATACATTGAGAGGGGGTACCTTTCATGTGCACCTGACTAAGTCATCACCCCACCCCTTTACTCCAGGATCTGAGCTCCTTGCAGGTTCTTGGAATGACCCAAGCCATTTCTTACTCCTTTCTACTCAAATGGTCCCCTTTGACAACTTTTTCATCATGATAATTTGTAGTCTTTCTTTAAGACTTAGTCAACTATGATAATTGTTAGTCTTTCTTTAAGATCAACTGAGAGGCTCAGGAAGCCTTGGTCTGATGGAGGTGCCTTCTGGGCGCCCACAGCATCATCCTAGTCTTCTTCCCCATTCCCCCACTGTCAGAACATGAAATCTGTCCAAAAGGATTTTGGTCCCACTTATCTATGCAAATTGTAGTCTAGAAATTGTAGTTAGGGGGAAAGAATGTTAAAATTTCTAACATTTTGGAGATCTTTGGAGGCAGTGGGATAAAAAGTCTGTATCTATACTTTGAGAATGGGAAAGGAGCCCCCAGAAGAAGTTCTGAAAAATTCTATTTTCTAAGGTGAAGAAATATACCTCTAAGTATGAAACCAAATCCCTTATACATTAAATAAGATGGAACACATCAACAGTGGTTCAAGGGAAAGCCAAACCCCTAAGATAGAGGGAAAAGAAACAACTTTTGGGGTAAGAGGGCATTTTCTTCATGATTCAGTAAGCTTTTCACCCTCAGGAGGGCCCAGATAAATGTGTATGAAGAAAACTATGTATATCTGTTTGTCATGGTGTGTGCTGGAGGTCCTCAAGACCACTCCCAGCTTTGGTGATTTGGTAGGAGGAGTCATAGACTCAGCATATAGTTGTACTGATGGTTATGATTCATTACAACAAAGGGATACAGAGCAAATTCAGCACAGGGAGAAAGTGCTTAGGGCAAAGACCAAAGGAAACCAGGTACAAGCTTCCAAGAGTCCTCTCCCAGTGGTGTCAAATAGGACGTGCTTAACTCCCCCAGCAATGAGTTATGACAACACTTGAGATGCTGTCCACCAGGGAAGCTCACTAGAGACTCAGTGCCTAGGGTTTTTATTGGAGGTTGTCACATAGATACCCTCTGTCTGGCACATGGCCAAATTCCAGACCCCCAGGGGGAAAGCAGGTGTTCACTGTAAAAATGTCATACTGTTCTAATAGCTTACGCATAGTGAGCCCTCTTCTCAGTTCTGGGAATGGTGGAAAGCCTCCTCAAATCCAAATTTCCAGATGCCAGCCGAAGGCCAATCTTGCAAGCAGGACTTTCTAAGAATAGCAGTTCTCAATCCTGCTATGTTTCCTCTTTTTCTCACATGGTGTCACATTGGTTACCCCTGGTGAAGGGAGGCAGCAGTACAATTCCCCCAGCAAGTAGAATTTCCCTTCCCTTAGATTCCATGAAGAATTGGGGCTTCCTAGAATGTCAGCTCAGATTGTTTTCCAGGTACCTTACCAATGACTCCCAAATCATAACGATACTGCTAATAGTTGGCTTCGATTAAATTGTTATCCACAGCCCCCTTCTCCTTTGCATCCCATCCTGAGGGACTTAAGTCCAAGTTCCCAAGAGCCATTCCCTGCTGCATATGACTTCTATCTCAGAGCTTTGCCAGGACTTAAATCCTATGTCATAAGAAGGCTCCCCATGAAACAAACTCTCTTTTATCCAAAAAGCTTTATATTCTGCCCCCATCGACCAAGTACCCTAGGGATTCACTTCCAGTCATGCTCTCCTGGTTCTTGCCCAGCCATGTTAGCCAGGGTCCTGTGGCTACTATGGCATGCATCCCTCTCTCCCTAGCAGGTCCAACACCTGCTCATTAGTTTAGGCTGAGAGTCAACGCTTGGTATTGGTCTGGTAGCCAGCAGTGGAGGTGGGAACGTTGCTCTGTTAGGCACCTGCCCCACTTGAGGCATTGCTATTCTTCAAGCAAAGAAGGGGGCCTGTCTTGCAACAAGAGAAAGGAGGACACTTTGGCAGGCCCAGAGAATTCAGTGGGCTCTTAGGGTCAAAGGTAATCAAGTGCATCTTCCCAGATATCTCCACCCCAATTCTCAGAGTCCCACTCATTCCCATCAAGGTACTGACTTGATTGTAGGACCTGTGCCTAGCCTGAAAATTCAGCCTTCTCTGAAGTTCTGCCGTTCTTATAGTTAAGTCCTGTGTCTGTTCTTCAGCTCTGTTTTCATCCTGAAGAATATCAGGGTTTCTTTAAATACTGCCAAGGAGGCTTTCTGACACAACACAATTTGCTCTAAATTGTTGAACGATTGCCATGAGGCTGCCATTCTTTTCTCTTCGATGCATTCATGGTATTCAGCAACAGCCACCCAGTTTTACAGTCCTGATAATTACTATATCTTTCACTCCTCAACACCAGAGATGTTACATAAGCCAGTGCATGCCCTTCCACCTATAGCCTGTCCCAGTTATCCACAGGTGAAAGTCTTAGTAATTGCACTGTGCCAACATGCCAGGGATAGATGATGCTCCATCTCCCCTCGGTGATGGACTCCTCATTGCCAGGCAGCCAATTAGTGATTCAACTCCAGAATACCTTCCTTTGAGTCTGGTTCTTAGGTCTGCTTCTCATATTCTCTTAGGTTAGTGTGGGAGGCGGAATAAGGGCCCCAGAGATGTCCATATCCTAATTCCTGGAACTAGTATGTTACCTGACATGGTAAAGAAGACTTTGCAGATGTGATTAAGTGAAGGATCTTGGCATGGGGAAATTAGCCTGGATTATCCAGGTGGGTCCAATATATTTACAAGTATCATTATAAGGGGAATGAGGGAGGGGTCAGAGTCAGAGAAGTTGATGTGACAATGGAAGAAAAGGTTGCAGTGATACAGGGCAATGAGCAAAGAAATGCAGGTGACTTCTAGGTATTGGAAAAGGCAAGGAATGGATTGTCCCCAAGAGTCTCCAGAAGGAAGACAGCCCTGCCAACACCTTGATTTAGCCTAGTGAGACCTGGGTCAGTTTTCTGACCTCCAGAACTGTAATGTAATAAATTTGCATTGTTTGAGTTGCTAAATGTGTGGTGATTTGTTATAGCAGTGATAGGAAACTAATACAGTTGGGTTCCCTAGAAGCAGAGCCTGAGACAGGGATTTGGGTACACATGATTTATTGAGAGAATGCTCTCAGGAGACCCCCATAAGAGAGTGAGGAAGACAAGATGAAAGGGAATTGCTAATCAGTGCTGTGTCCCTGATTAAAATCTAGCCTTGGCCTGATTCATGGAGGGTGTTGCTCTGGATATGAGTCACAGTGCAGAGTTATTCTCTCTTGAGGCAAGGAGGCTACCCTTTGATTCCAGTTTAAGCCAGTCATTGGTGGCTCCTGGATTGATGGTTGTAGTGAGGCTTGGGGACAGCACGTATCCTCTTAGATGACATGACTCCTCCTAGATGACAGCCATTCTTTGAGAAGGAAGACACCTGTGACCTGTTAGCAGCTAACACTCACAGAGCTGGGGATGGGTGCACAGTCCCAGTAAAGGGGATCCTTTTATACAGCAGAACTTGTGCACCATAAGGAAACCACCTGCTGTGCCAGACCAGAGGAATAAAAAAATATGTAAGCAAGTGTGGCTTTTTTAGCCTGATTGCTTTGGCCTCCAAATGCAGACGCAATCTGACTTGCGTAAATGCAATTAGGTGAATTCAGCTGCCTAATAACCAGTTACTCAGTGGTTTTGCAGAATTCATCTGCTTTACTGAATTCTTCCAGCTTCTGTTTTAGTTTGTTTAGGCAACCTTGGCTTGCTGTTGGCATCAGACCACTGGCATGATCACATTTAAGTGAGAAGCCCCTCGGACTCCTTGACTGGGGATTTTTGGCTGGTCTGGGACTTCCGGCGGGGGGCAACGCTGGTCCTGGAATACTGATCATCGGTCTGTCCCCTGACTTGATCAACACAGGAAGTGGGACACCAGTAGACGGTCTCCAGTGGAGATAGGTTTTCAGCCTTAATTATTTTACCCCCTGACAGCACAACGAACACATCCAAATGGATGGAAAATGGGGTTCTTCACTGAGCCGCATCATGCCCCAGATCCGTAATTTGATACAAAAGCTTCACACAAATTGAAATTAAAATGCATTTTAGATGCTTCCTCCCATCAGAGCAGTTTGCACCAGTAGGCTTCTCTCTTTCACGAGTTTGCTATAGAAATAGGGGGAACCAGGCGGCTTTGCTGTTGGCTGCTGTGGAAGTAACACAATCTCTGTGCTTGTTAACTGCAGGCAAGAAAATGAAATAAAATGAAAACCAACCGGAGCTCTAATTATCCTTTTTAAAATGACTTCATCCTGTAGAGTGGCCCACTGAATACGTAAAAGGCACCTTTCTTTTCCTTCTTTTTCCCTTGGGTGTTTGGGGCCACACCAACAGAGGGAGTCACATTGGGATACAGGAGATGGAGGACTCGGTGTTTGAGTCCAATTTACTTGCTTAACAGCATTTACAGAGGGAGTGGCTATCTGCCAAGCATTGTCTGAAGTACTCCTCAGATAGAACACATTTATGTTTCATAAAGACTCTACGAAGGCTCTCGCCTTCTGAGATGAACTGCATTCTGCCTATGGAATGTATATCTCTCTCAAAAAACCTGCTTCCACTTAAAAAAAACCCAAAACTCTACGAAGTAAGTATTGCTTATTGCTATTTTATGGAAACTAAGGAACTGAGAGGTGAAGTGACTTGCCTAAAGTCACACAGCTAGTAAGCAGCACTAGAGTTGCAATTTGAACCTGGGAAGCCTGGCTCCGAGTTCAGGATCTTAGTACACTATGTTCTTCCTTGTTCTTGTGATGAATCTGAGTGGAGTTTGGCTTTCACAAAGAAAGCAAAATAAATCTCCCGTCTCTCCAGGCTCCAACCCTAACCCTGATGACCTCCTTGTAGGGCAGCCCTTTGGTCACAGCAGAGCCACGAGTACAGATCCAGGTTCACAGCACATTCCGAGGGTCATCCTTATATATGAAGCCCCCCCATATTCTTATTCATAAAAGGGTTGTACTGTGCATACTGTTTTGTTCTAGCTTCTTTCTCTTATTATGACACTGTGGCATGCTCTCCTACCAGTGGACAGAGTTACCTCATGCTTGCTTACATCTACCTGGTGTTTACCATGTACATTATCCATAATTTAACCAGTGTACTACTCCCAGACATTAGGTTGTTCCCAATTTTCTGTCATTAAGAGCAGTAATGTAATGAATATGTTTTTATGGCCAGGTGTGTTTTTGTGAGTGTACTCCTAGGGCAGATTCTTAGCTGTGAGATTGCTGGGTCAAAGGGCATATATATTTTTAATTGTGATAGCTCTTGCTTCATTGTTCTCCAGACAGGTTGTTCCAAATCCCCAGAAGCGGATGGAGAGTGCCTGTATCTTCACTCCCTTGCTGTGTATCAGAAAATCAAAAAATTGCCCACGTGATAAGTGAAAAATGGTATCTTGTTATTGTTTTGATTAATTATGAGAACAGTTAAGCATCACTCTATTGCTTACTGGTTAGTTTTATTTTTCTGTGAACTGCCTACTTAAATTCTTTGCCTCCCCTTGTTTCTAATCAAGTTCTTTACCTTTTTCTTATTGATCTGTGGGTATCTCTTTCATTTTTTAGTCTTGGAGAACTCTAGATCTTTAGTTTATAGCTGGTCTTGTACTCTGGCCTGGAAAGACTTTGATTGAACTAACTTTGCTCCTTCTTTTTCTTTGCTTTTCTCCTCTTTAATCTTTATTTCCGAGTAGAGGGCTATGCACCCTGCGAACACAGTAAACACGTGCCGATTGACTGTTTTATTTATCTGATTTTTGTGGCTTCTTCCCTCTGAAGAGCTCCACAGACTTTATAGTCATTAACTCAGTAACCCTCAAAACACTCTAGTATGGCAACTGTAATTACTGTCAGGGTTTTTGAGGTGGTGAGACAGAGGAACCGAGATTCTCCAGGATAATTTTTTGAGGGCCTCAGGAGGGGATCTGGGGAGAGTTCAGCCCCTTCTCAAGCTCTGGACCAGGAGAGTATGTCAAAGGGTCCTAGTCAGAATGACTGTAGGTTGATAGGTGGGTGATCATTGGGTCTGCAAAGATTTCTCCAAGCCCCCCTCTTTATTCTCAGAGTGAAATAAGAATATTAGTTATGTGCACCTGGTTCAAATCCTAGTTCCTCCTCTCAACAGTTGTGTGATGAAGGGCAGTAATAGTAACTGATGTTTATTGGGCTCTTATAATATGCCAGACCACATGCTGAACGTTTTTCATGCACTGCCTCACTTGACTGCCAAAAGTTTAAATTACTGGCCTGCAATGGCATAGAACTAGCTGTTGGTGTTTGTGGGCTGAATGATGGCCCCAGAAAGATAGTCCTCATCCCTAGAACCTGTGAATGTGACTTTATTTGGAAAAAAAGTCTTTGCGGATGTAATTAAGTTAAGGATCTTGAGATCAACCTGGAATATCTGGGTGAGCCCTAAATCTAATCACAAATGTCCTTATAAAGAGATACATAGAAGAGAGATAGACACAGAAGAGAAGACCACATGAAGACAGAGGCAGAGATGGGAGTGATGAAGCCACAAGTCAAGGAACACCTGGAGCTACCAGAAGCTGGGAGAGAAAAGGAAGGATCCTCCCCTAGAGCTTTGAGAGGGAGCATGGCCCCGCTGACACCTTAATTTTGAACTTCTGGCCTCCAGAACTGCAAGAGAATAACCTTCTGTTGTTTTAAGCTCTCCAGTTTGTAGCAATTTGTTATGGCATCCCCAAGAAACTCATACAGCTTTGACATGGGAACCAAGTTTGGGTGGACTCCCAAGTCTGCACCCTCAACTCTGAAGCTGTCCTGTCAGCACGTGGCTAAACCTCTCTGTGTTTGTTTCCTCACCTGTGGGGACAGCGATTGTGCCTATACCAGAGCACTGTTGTGAGGATTAAATGAGATGGTGTGTATAGAAGGTGGAGAACAGTGTTCACTAGATGTTGGCTCCTGTTGTTCCTAGCTTTGTGGTAGTTTTCATTGAGTTACTCTAGGAACAGCTACTTCTATGCAGATCTCAGTTAGGGACAGACTCAGTACCTGTGGGCAACGCTGGTCCTACCGGGAGGGTACTTCAGGGATTTTAGGCTAGATCAATCACCATTCTTGGTAGTTGGTAGTTGAGTAAGTACCTCTGAGATACAAGTCATTGTCCTGGTGTTTTTGTTTTGTGGTTATCTATGAATTAGATATTTTCATTTCTTTCTGTGTGTTTCCCTTTTGTTTATTTATTTATTTCTTTTATTGGAGTGTGTGTATATATATATATATATATATATATATATATATATATAGTTGCTTTACAATGTTGTGTTAGTTTCTACTGTACAGCAAAGTGAATCATCTATATATATACATATATCCCTTCTTTTTTGGATTTCCTTCCCATTTAGTTCACCACAGAGCACTGAGTAGAGTTCCCTGTGCTATACAGTAGGTTTGCATTAGTTATCTATTTTATGCATAGTATCAATAGTATATATATGTCAATCCCCATCTCCCAATTCATCCCACCCGCCCCTTCCCCTTTGGTATCCATACATTTGTTCTCTACGTCTGTGTCTCTATTTCCGCTTTGCAAATAAGATCATCTATACATATTTTTAGATTCCACATTATATATGTTAGTATATGCTATTTGTTATTCTGTTTCTGACTTACTTCACTCTGTATGACAGTCTCTAGGTCCATCCATGTCTCTGCAAATGACGCAATTTTGTTCCTTTTTCTGGCTCAGTAATATTCCATTGTATATATGTACCACATCTTCTTTATCAATTCCTCTGTTGATGGACACCTAGGTTGCTTCCATGTCCTGGCTATTGTAAATAGTGCTGCAATGAACATTGGGGTGCACGTGTCTTTTTGAATTATGGTTTTCTCAGGGTATATGCCCAGTAGGGGGACTGCTGGGTCATATGGTTGTTCTATTTTTAGTTTTTTAAGGAAACTCCATACTGTTCTCCTTAGTGGTTGTATCAGTTTACATCCCCACCAACAGTGCAAGAGGGGTCCCTTTTCTCCACACCCTCTCCAGCACTTATTGTTTGTACATTTTTTGATGATGGCCATCCTGACCAGCGTGAGGTGGTACCTCATTGTAGTTTTGATTTGCATCTCTCTAACAATTAATGATGTTGAACATCTTTTCATGTGCCTCTTGGCCATCTGTCTGTCTTCTTTGGAGAAATGTCTGTTTAGGTCTTCTGCCCATATTTTGATTGGGTTTTTTCTTTTTTTGATATTGAGCTGCATGAGCTTTTTGTATATTTTGGAGATTAATCCTTTGTCTGTTGATTCGTTTGCAAATATTTTCTCCTGTTCTGAGGGTTGTCTTTTCGTCTTGTTTATGGTTTCCTTTGCTATGCAAAAGCTTTGAAGTTTCATTAGGTCCCATTTGTTTATTTTTGTTTTTATTTCCATTACTCTAGGAGGTGGATCAAAAAAGATCTTGCTGTGGTTTATGTCAAAGAGTGTTTTTCCTATGTTTTCCTCTAAGAGTTTTATAGTGTCCGGTCTTACATTTAGGTCTCTAATCCATTTTGAGTTTATTTTTGTGTATGGTGTTAGGGAGTGTTCTAATTTCATTCTTTTACTTGTAGCTGTCTAGTTTTCCCAGCACCACTTATTGAAGAGACTGTCTTTTCTCCATTTTATATCCTTGCCTCCTTTGTCATAGATTAGTTGAACATAGGTGCGTGGGTTTATCTCTGTGCTTTCTATCTTGTTCCATTGATCTGTGTTTCTGTTTTTGTGCCAGTACTGTATTGTCTTGATTACTGTAGCTTTGTAGTATAGTCTGAAGTCAGGGAGTCTGATTCCTCCAGCTCCGTTTTTTTCCCTCAAGACCGCTTTGGCTATTCGGGCTGTTTTGTGTCTCCATACAGATTTTAAGACTTTTTGTTCTAGATCCATAAAAAATGCCATTGGTAATTGATAGGGATTGCATTGAATCTGTAGATTGCTTTGGGTAGTATAGTCATTTTCACAATATTGATTCTTCCAGTCCAAGAACATGGTATATCTCTCCATCTGTTGGTATCATCTTTAATATCTTTCATCAGTGTCTTATAGTTTTCTGCATACAGATCTTTGGTCTCCCTAGGTAGGTTTATTCCTAGGTATTTTATTCTTTTTGTTGCAATGGTAAATGGGAGTATTTCCTTAATTTCTCTTTCAGATTTTTCATCATTAGTGTATAGGAATGCAAGAGATTTCTGTGCATTAATTTTGTATCCTGCAACTTTACCAAATTCATTGATTAGCTCTAGCAGTTTTCTGGTGGCATCTTTAGGATTTTCTATGTATAGTATCAGGTTATCTGCAAACAGTGGCAGTTTTACTTCTTCTTTTCCAATTTGGATTCCTTTTATTTCTTTTTCTTCTCTGATTGCCGTGACTAAGACTTACAAAACTATGTTGAATAATAGTGGCGAGAGTGGACATCCTTGTCTTGTTCCTGATCTTAGAGGAAATGCTTTCAGTTTTTCACCATTGAGAATAATGTTTGTTGTGGGTTTGTCATATATGGCCTTTATTATGTTGAGGTAGGTTCCCTCTATGCCCACTTTCTGGAGAGTTTTTATCATAAATGTGTGTCCCTTTATTTTTAATATTAATAATACTTACATTTATTGTTAACTATCTTTTTATACTTATTGTTAACTTAGAACAAACCATAACTTTAAGTCCCCAAGAGCACTCCCAGGTTTGGTGATTCGTATGGAGGACTCATAGGACTCAGGATATCGTTGGACTCATGGCTAAGACTTACAGTGAAAGGATACAAAGCAAAATTACCAAAGGGAAAAAGCTCATGGGGCAAAGTCTGGAGGAAAGCAGGCACAAGCTTCCAAGATTCCTGTCCTAGTGGAGTCACACAGGATGCACTTAATTCCCCTATCAATGAGTTGTGACAAAATTGTGAAGCGTTGTCTACTGTGGAATATTGTTAGAGACCCAGTGCCCATGGGTTTTACTGGGGGCTGGTCATGTAGACACCTTCTGCCTAGCATGTGCAAAAATTCCAGACTCCCAGAAGAAAAGCAGTTGTTCAACATAAACCATATTGTTTGTACAAAGTTTAGATATAGTAGGCACCTTTATCAGTTTTGGAATGGTGGGAATGCTCCTAAAATCCAAGTTCCCAGGTACTAGCCAAGGGCCAAGCTTGTAAGCAGACCTTTCTAAGGATAGCAATCTAAAGCCTGCAATGTTGACTATTCATGGCATGTAATAAAAGTTAATCATTTCTAGACATTACTTTTTTAATTATTGCAAGAACCTTATAGCATGGATAATATTATTATTCATAATTTAGGAATGAAGATACTGAGGTTTAGGGAGTTTAAGACCCTTACCCCAAATCATCTGTGGTAGATCAGAGCACAGAAATGTTGCAGTAAGTATGCAGTAAGGGAAGAGAGAAGGAATTGTTCAAAATGGCTCTAACAGCACGTAGGCTGAATTATGCTGTAGCAATCCTCATATGTCAGTGACTTATAACAACTCCTTTTGTTTTCCAGTCAAGCTCCATGTCTATTGCAGGCCAGCTGGGGTGCTCCTCTGTGCCATCCTTGCTCTGGGACCCAGCTAATGGAGCAGTCACTGCTGCTAGTCACTGGGGCAGGAGGAAAGCACAAGGGCAAATTGTACTTTGGCTCTTAAAGCTTCCACCCAACAGTGTGATGTGCATTATTTCCATTGGCCTGTGCAAGCCACATGACCTCACCTAGCTTCCAGGGAGTGGGGAAGTGCTATCCTACTGGGCCTATTCATTGAACAGCACCAACGACTGCACAGCAACCAGACAGCATGAACTTCTGGTTATTTAACCTCCCCTTTGAACCGTCCGCAGCGCCACCATGCCCTCTCCTGATGTAGGTAGCACTGGGAATCTGGTCCCAGTGGCCTAGAAGGCATGCCTGGAGCCTAGGGGCTCTGTCATGTGTCTGCTCACTTTGCCCATAGATTGCAGGCTCCCAGGCTAGAATTTACAATGATTAGTATCTTTGGGGCCCCTCCTTCACTAAACCTCTGGTTCACCCTTTCCTCTGCCAGCAAGCCAAAGTCACATGAAAACTGGAGCTAGAGAGAAACCTCTTGGCTTGATGAGGCTTTTTGAATCCCTGGCAAATGTTGCCTAGACATCTGAAACCCTGGGTTCCTTAAAAAAGAATTCCAGGGGTATATTTATTAGCAAGCATGAATTTCGACAGATTTTCATGTTCTTCTCTCTTGGCAGGGCATGCAGGGATCTCCTGCCAGTTTCTGACAGCCTCGTCGCTAGGTGTTAAGTGAAAAACATCATCAGCCTGGTCTATTGATAGGTTCAAGTGACAGTGTATGTTGCCAATCTCAGCCAAGAAATACTTCTGACAATTTTCCTCTCCATCACCATGCCTGGGTGGGAACATCCCTCCGCCCAACTTCCTCAGGAGTTTAAGACGCTGTAACCATATGAAGAATGCATATGGCTGCATGGCTGCAAGCAGTAGGTTAGTGGAGGAGTTAAGCAGGGCATATGGCTTCCGGCGGGCTGCCTGAATTGTGGCAGTGTCGCCCAGCCCTGTGCCAAGCAGAGCTGTTGAAGCCGCTGTGCCTGGTGCTCCCGAAAAGAGGGGTTTCAGCCAAACTTGTTGATTAGTGCTCTCTGAGGCTGCCAGAATGCTCTGCCTGCTTGGCAAGGCCCGTCTCTCTCATGGACAGACCTCACTCTGCCCTCTTCCACTACCCTGGGGAAAGTGGTCTTTGTATGTCCTCCAGTTCTCAGCCTGTAGGTCAGGTGGGCGCCCCTTTCTCCTTCCAGCTCTAGTCCCACCTGCTTCCTCCAATCTTTCTCTATCAGAAAGTCAGAAAGATCTTTTCAGAATGCAAAGCTGATCATGGCCAAAATAATTAAACAAACAAACAAACAAACAAAAACCTCACAAAACCCCCAAAACACCCCAAAACAAAAAACTTCACTAGATTCTCATTGATGTTAATATAAAAAACTAAAATTCTTAACACCGCCTGCATGGTCCTGTCTGACCCCTGCCCTCCTTTCCTGCCTCATCTACAAGAGCTCCCTCTTGTTCTCCATGCTCAAGCCACACCAGCTTTCTTTAGGTTCCACCAGTGGCCATGTCTGTCTCCTTCATGGGACTTTGCACGTGCCCTTTCTTCACCCCCAGTCTCTCCCTCCCTGTTTAGTGGCTCCCAACCTTGGCTGCACATTAGAATTGTCTGGGGTGCAGGACGAAGGATCCTAAAAATATCAGTGCTTGGGCCTACCACCAAAGATTTGAATTTCATTGATCTGGAGAGAGGCCTGGTAATCAGCATTTTAAGAGCTCTACAGGTAATTCTAATATGCCTCTAGGGGTGAGAAACCCTGACCTGGTTAATTCCTGTGCAGCCTTTGGATCTCAACTCTGTGGTCGTTTCTTCAAGGACGCCTTTCCTTATATCCCCCAAAAGGTCAGAATATTCCTATTTTACATTCATGAAGAATCACTTACCCTACCCTTCCTCATAGTACTTAGGAGTCTGAATTTTACACTTAGTTGTGGGTTAATTGGGTTAATATCTCTCTTCCTTGGTGGACTTTGAGCTTCATGTGGGCCATGGTTATGTATCATTTTGCTCACCATTGTAAATTCAGTGCTGTCATAGTGTCTAGCACCTAAGAGGTCAATAAATAATGGTAAAATAAATAAATGAATTTTGGGGCCCTCCCAAATTCTTCAGGGTGGTCCAACTAATCCTATTTAGATTTTAGGAATATCAAATAGGTTTTAATATTGCTTCTAGCCAAGGGTTTCTCCTTCTCTGGTTAGTCACAAGAATCCCAATCAGTCTCTTTAGTGACCAAGAGCAGATTGGGGGCAGGTAGATCAAGAAGTGTGAAATGGAGCAGAGGTAGATGAGCTGGTACAAATAGTGGTCAGATCCTTCAGGACAGATGTAGAGGTGGAGCAGGCACACGTGGAAGGAATGTTCTAGGTGTAAAACATGGCCTCCCATGAACAGCCCATGAATCGGGTGTCCAGCAAATTCAAGATTCTGCCCCAGAGCACCATGCTTTCACTGTCTCAGGAAAGGAAACGGGTATTCAAACTGGACAGGTAAGAATACATGTGCGTTAGAAGGAATCAACACTTGAAGGGTGAGGATATCTTAAGAGATTGTGGAGCATCACTGAATGAATTCAGAGGTCACAGGTCAACATGAGTTATATACCAGAAGAGACAATTTTCAACTGAAATTGTGAAGCTATAGCATATGATCTTTGAGACATAATGAGGGGTAGGGGAGCTGCTAGATGTCTCTAGGGGGCAAATGTTCTAATTTTCCAAAAAGGGGGAAATGGTAGAATCTTGAAATTGCAAATAAAACCTTGAAAAAGATACCTGGAGAAGTTATAGAGGGATTTTTAAAGTGGTAGTTGTGATCCCATAGAAAAGAAAACAAGAATCACTGGACCTAGCATAGGTTTGCTGAGAACATTCATGTTGAACTGACATTTCACCTTCTAGTAAGATTATTAGACGGAAAGATCATGTTGAAAATATACATGTTGCATATTTTGATTTCAGCGCAGAATTAAGTAATGTTTCCTTTGATATCTTTTTTCAGATAAGATAGAAATTAGTTGAATTTGTAACTGACTAAACTACTGTACCTAAAGAATAACTCACGTTAGATAGAGGTCGTACCATTGCCCTGGCTTCTAACTTTGCCCCTGTATCTTCTCTTTCTTCTTTTTTCTCTACAGATTTCCCCTGCATATTCTTTTCCCAGTACCTTCTCTGTGTGTGTGACTGATTGTCAAAACTATATTTCCTACCTTCATCTTCAAAGCTACAGAACCACTTTTATAGCTGGAAATTCTCAAACTTACTAGCCAAAATAGAACTCATTATCTCTCTTACTACTCACCCCAAATCTGTCTTACCTTTCTTTGGGAATTGGGAAATGAAGAATTTGCTTCTTAACCAGGCATTAGGATCTTTCTTTTCTTGTCTTTGGGATGTAGCTTATTTTAGTCTTTGTTTTTGTTTCCAGGTAGACTGAGGAGAGGTTAGACACCATTACCATCATCACCACTCCTGTCTCTACCACCACGTCCTCCATCACCACCACCATCATCATCACCATGTTCACTACCATCATCCCCACCATCACTGTCACCACCATCACACCACCACCATCACCACCATCACCATTAACACCATTACCCTACCATTGCCATCACCACCACCATCAACATTAACACAGTTTTTGCAGCACCCAGGGTAGGAAAACACATAGACAATGCATAGATTAACACTCTGAGATATAACATGTTACTCATGTATTCTGTCATTGAATCCTCACAACCTAATAAGGTAGGTACTACCCTTCTCACCATTTTACAATTGAGAAAGCCAAGTCCCAGAGAGGTTAAGTCCCTTGCCCAAGATCATACAGCTAGAAAATTCTGAGCCAGGATTCATATCATCTGTAGACAGTTCACCTGCAGAGCTTGAACTCTTAACCATCACTCCCCACAGAGATACCTAACAGATGAAACTTACCCACATTCTTCGAAGGGTTCTTTAACTTTGTGGCACTGAATAAGTTGTGTCACCATTGGTTGTGTAATTCACTGTTTCTGTGGCTCCACTTTGAGCTTCTTAAGGACAGGGGTTCTCCTCTTATTTATCTTTCTACCTCTGCAGCCCAGCACTGTGCTTAGTATAGCAGTGAGTGCTAGAAAGGTGATGTCCTTCATTAAGGGGTTTGGATTTTTCAAGGCGTAATCTTTGTGCCATTCACAACAGAATTGCCTTAAACACGTTTTAAGGCTTCACGCGGACCACCTGAATCAATCTCTGGGAGTGGGGTTGAGTAATCCGCATTTTAAACACATTCTCCAGTGATTTTTATGTTCTCTGGTTTGAAACCCACCGCAGCCTCTTCCAGGGCTGAGATTCTGTGATGGTGATTTCTCATTTTGTCCACATAAGACAATAAAAGATGCAATGGAAAAAATGGTTCTGGGAATGTCTTTTTAATATCATTTGATTTCTGGGATTCTATATTCAGCTGTGTTGTTTTCTTTGTAAGTTTCCTCCGCTTTGTGGAAAGAGCCAAGCTATGTAAATCAATACGAGTTAATAAAATTAAGCTGTACTGTTTGCCCAAGTCATCAGACAATAGAAACCTCAATAACGCAGCTGCCGTCATGGCTACTAAAACTCTGACCCAGCATTGACCAGAAGGTATTTCTAGCCCAGGCAAGATGGCACTGCAGGGCCAGAGGGTTCCTAAGTACCAGAGGGTCAAGCCATGTAAAGTGAATTACTTCCCCACTTTGTGTTCTCTTCCTGGAATGTTCATATGTGAGCTTGGCCTAATGGACAAAGCCCTCACTCTGAGGTCGGCAGACCTGAGCTTGAGTTCTGTCACCACTGTTTGGGCAAGTTGGTTACCTTTTCTGAGCTTGTCTCCACATCAGGGAAGTGGTTGAAAAGATCTCTTTGGGAACAATATATACAAAAGGCCCTGTCCTGTGCTTGGCATGTAGTTGGGACTTATACAATGGATATTACTCTTCCTCTTCCTTTGTCTGTTATTTAAAAGTTATGATCATCATAATTCTAATTATTTTTACTCCTTCTTCCCACTGGGAGAACTCAAATAATTGAATCCCTACTACTGATGTTCTTGGAGCCTCATAGCAGCACGATGACAAATTAAGACTTGCATTAGCTCCCAGAGTTAATAGTCCATCTCCTTGAAATGTCCCTCAAGGAACTTCCAACAATGCATTGCAAGACATATAATCTGTATTTTTAGCCATAGATTTGGAAAAATACCTGAAGGTAGGCTGCAAAAATGGCCACAATAGACCACTTGTGATGTGGCTTTGCAATTCCTCCCATCAAGAAGTGTTGTCTGTTTTCCCATCCCTGGGAATTCTGGGCAGGCCTGTGACCTGCTTTGATCCACACAGTGTGATGGAAGTGATGGCATGCCAGACCTGAGCCTAGGCCTTGCACCATGTGGTAAGAGGCATGACCAGTGTGGCCAGATGGATAAGAGACCTGTGACCCAGTTACCTTTGAAATCCTCTCAATGGCTAACCAATGACCAGATGTGAGTGAGGCCATCCTAGGCCAGCTGGCCTCCAGCCAACCTGCCAGCTGCCCACAGACACATGAGGCAGCCCTGCTGAACTCAAACAAGCCTGGTCTGGATCATCAGAACCACCCAGCTGGTCTGGGGACTCATGAGCAATGGTAAATGCTTATGAATTTAAGCCACTAGGTTTGAGAGTGGTTGGTGATGTAGCAATAGCTAACTGATATGGCTTCAAACTTGGCAGCCGTTCATCCAATCATTTTAGCATCACATAGTAGACTGTTAGTCAACAAACATTTGAGTGCCTACCAGCGCCAGACTCAGGATATGGTGGTGAAGATGGAAGATGCCCAACCCTCAAGGAGCTTACATTTAAGAACTAGAGAAACAGAAATCAATATAAATAGATAGAAACATAAAAGGCATAAGGGGATCAGTGAGTCCACTTGAATATCACCAGGACTGGGAGGCATGGTTCCAGGGCCCTTGACCATGATTTTGCATTTTACTTCTATGACATTAAAAAGCACTCCATGTAGCCCAGAAAGTGTATTTAAAGGCACATTCCTCTGGTAGCATGTCCTCCCAGGGTCCATGGTAAGCCCAGATGTACTCCTGTACTCTTGAACTAGGACATCCCTGAAGGCTTCAGGATGGGTGGGCTTACAACATCTTTCCCCAGCTCATTCCCATGGCTGAGAAACAGGTCAGAACAGTTGATGAGGAGCTGTCTTCTCTTCACCTGAGAAGCCTGTTGGCCCAATTTCTAGAAATGGTTTAATGGCAGCCGTGGTATTAGTCACCACAGCCTGTTCTATAGGGTCCTGGATTTCAAACTCAAATGCCCAGTCCTTCTCTCTTTTCATTAAGAACAAGTGTCACAAGGGACTGAGGAGGTTTCCTGGAGATGGCACCAAGTTACAGAAGGTGGGCACTTCCCAGATGTGATGATTCTTTTTCTTCCATGATCTCCTGAGACTGAGAGGTTTCTTCAGCTAAATGACAGAGATCTTAAAATTAACCCTCTGAGTTTGTTGGCAGGTGTCCAGCAGGGTTGATCACAAGTGAACTGCATTTGTTCACTTTTTTCAGTGTTTCAGAGCACCCATCTGTGTCAGGTAGATGCAGAGATGGACATTTACAGCTCTCACCTTCAGGGCTCACAGATGGGTACAAAATTTCAGCACCATGTGATAAGCGCTACAATGTGTATACATGCATGGTGATTGGAGGTAGTCAGAACAACCCAGATTAACCTTCATAGCAGTGTCGTGTGTTGATGGAAAGCTTAGGGTCAGTTGGGTTTAAACCCTGGCTCTGCCACTCACAAGCTGTATAACCCTGGGCAAGTTGCCGTACCTCTCTGAGCCTGGATTTTCTTATCTGGGGAAATTGGGGATAATGACAGTACTTATAGGAGTGTGAGAATGAATGGGTTAATATATGTAAAGTGCTTAAAACAGCACCTGGCATATAGTGAACACTGGATAAAATTAAAAAGCACCTTGAATAGGGCCAGGCTCATAGTAGGCCCTCAGATAGTTACTGAATGGATGAGTGAATAAACACGAACAGTACTATAGCAATATAAAGAGATATGTTTAATTTACTCACAGGGTGTTGGGGGAAATTGTTGGGTAAATGTCAAACCTATGTTGAACCTGAAAGGGAAATTCATTCATTAATTTACTTGCTGATTTAAAAACTACACAGCAAACCTCTTCCATGTGCTGGGCACCGAGGATAGAGTCATGATAGACAAGTCCTTGTGCTTTTGAAGGTTCTATCTTAGCTACTGTTTATTGAACAAAAGCTATGTGCCACAAGCTCTGCTAGGTGCTTTCCATACAGTAGCATGATATATGTGGGTGGGGGAGGCAGCCCGGGCAGAAGGAAAGGCATGAGTGTGTTAGTTTCCCAGGGCCACCACAACAAATTACCACACATTTTATGGTTTAAAACAATAGAAGTTTATTCTCTTACAGTTCTGGAGGCCAGAAGTCCAAAGTCAAGGTGTCAACAGGGCCATGTTTCCTAGGTGAGAAGTCTTCTTGCTTCTAGCTTCTGGTGGATCTTGATATTCCGTGGTTTGCTGCAGCATCACTCCAATCTCTGCCTCTGTCTTCACATGGCCTTTTTCCCTGTGTCTCTTCACTATGTCTGTGTATATCAAATATTCCTCTCCTGTCTTTAGTAAGGACACTAGTCATTGGATTTAAGGCCCACCTTAAAGTGTGATCTCATCTATCGATCCTTAGCTAATCTGCAAAGATCCTATTTCCAAACAAGATCACATTCACAGGTATGGGGGCTTAGGACTTGGCCATATCTTTTGGAGGGACACTGTTCACCCCACTACAGAGAGTAAAGACCCTGAGTCTAGAAAGAACACCCTGGAGCATGTGGGGTATTGAATCCAGTCATTTAGGAGGAAAGTTTTTGTTGGCTTGACAACCGGGGCTCCCTGGAGAAGCTTGTCAACTCACAGACAAGCAGTCACGTAGTGCCCTGCCCTCAGAGGGGCTCTATACTCGTGTTAGTGCTCTGCTATAGTTATCCTGAAGCTCTAGAAAATTTTATCTCTGAACTTGTCTTTTGTAAGTGAAGTCCCGTGAAGCATGCATGTGAGCAGAGGAGACACACAGTATGTGTGTGTCCACTGATCCTTGCCCTCCTGTTTGCATATCGCATTTTCACTGCCCTGAGAGCACAGAATTCCAGGGGGCCCACCATGCGTGGGAGTTCAGGGAGACTCAAAGCCAAGTACAAGGTAAGTACATAACATCTACTACTGAGTATCAAGTGAGGGAGCCGACAGCCGCAGCAGGCCACGCTTTCCATTCAAACCAGAACTGGCTTTGAACAAAGAAAGAACGTCATGGCATTCTAAGAAACGCGAGTGACCAAGGGGCCCTAGCATATCCTGCCTTTCTTACTCACGTTACTTCCCTGTGTTAGGCAACCACTGGGGATGAAAATGATGACAGAGAAGGAAAGGGAAAGATTGGGCAACCCGGAGTTCCTTTTCCTTTCTTCAGTAAGCCAGAGGTAGAGTGTTGGTGGAAAGTGCACATATCAAGAAGTGGCATAAAGACAGTTGAATTAGTTTGGTGCAGTGTTTCCACTGTTACGGTAAGAATGACATTCATAGGCATGTACAAGCTATGGAATATGAACTGTGTAATTTTTGTGATTCCACATATGAGTAAAATGCTCCTAAATTTGCATTTTAAACTAGTACCACACAACATAAAGGTGAAAGTTCATGCTAACAATTTAAAATTTTAATTTTTCTGTACTCAGAATGAGGTTAAATAGTACATAAAAAGCATCATGACAAGTTGAGAGAAAGGCTGTGGAAGAAAGAAAAGCTTTATATTTTAGTGCCATTAACAACATGGTTTTCTGCTTTTGGAGCAAGGGGCTTCTCATTTCATTTCATTTTGCACTGGGTCCTGCAAATTATGTGGCGGGCCGTGCAAAGGAGACTGTTGGGCAGAACCCCATGAGTCCCTGAAGTCCGTCGCCTCCAGAGCCCTTGCTCTGCTAGGTGCTGGCAGTGTTCTCGTTTCCAGCTTCACTTTTGTGGCGAGCAGCCCTTGCTTCATGTTTTCTTTCCCACTCAGGCCACAGTTTTTCTGATGATTTTTGAAGACCATTCTGCTCTTCTCCCACTTCTTTCCCCTCTCCTCCCACTAACGTTTTTCCAACACTTCAGGTGTTTCAGGGGTACAAACAAGCCCATTAAGGAACCATCAGCACTGGCCGGCCTCTGGTGTCCTGCTGTGTGAGCCACATGTGCAGAACCACAGGCGGGGGCTGCCGTCTCTCAGCAGGACACGTTTTCTGCTAGGTTTGAGGGGAAGTGGCCAAAATAGCTCTCAGTCTCAGGAACCTCTTCATTTGTGGGGCAGCGGTGAGTGCCTCCTGGCTGGCAGACTTACTCGTGCTTTCTGAGAAGAGGGCTGTTTCTTCAGCCAAGCCTACTGTTTGATGAGAACACCATGCCCGGCCCACCCGAGGGTTGGATGAGAGTCTATTTCTGTAACTATCATTCCTAACTCTGCTGGAGAGGCTCCTCTCTCCCCAGCTCTTCAAATGCAGAAAGAATCAGGCAGAAATTTTAGCCCAATTAAGAAATTATAAAGAGTAGGTTGCCCTTTTTTGACTGCAGATGACAGGAAGGGAGCCAGGTATAGAAAGCGCATCTGGAGGGGAGCTTTCTTATTTCTTAGACCAGGGCTTGTTTCTGTTCTGGAAAGGAGGGGAAGGCATCACCACACTTGACTGCCTTTCAGTCCTACACCCGACAGAGATGCGTGAAGACTCGAAACACTGCTCAGGACTTGGTGAAACCGGCACTTTCTGGGCTTTTGTTCTTGCTCCCATCGACTGCCGGTTTGGGTCCTCGCCACATGCTGGCTGGGGACCAAGCACTCAGTGCTGTTGCATCGGCAAGCATGGCTTTTGCTAACTAAATAGCGTGAGGAGGGAAGGCTAATATTTGTGGAACATAATTTCAATCCAACTGCAGGGCCTTCGTAAGTGCTGCATAAATGTTGAATCAGTGAATGACTGATGGAACTTACCCTACCGGCAGATTCTGTGCCAGGCCCTGTATGGTTTACTCATTTAATTATCATCAAGCAGACATGTGATATGGGGATTATGACCCCCTGTTTTATAGTAGGAAACCAAGGCTTACTGAGAAAAGGCAGTTAATTCAAAATCATATAATAATAGAAAGCAGAGTTGAAATTTCTCTCCAGGTCTTTTTACTTCTAAAGCATGATTTCTTTCTGCTATGCTACACTGTCAAATCCCAAATGACAAACCTTCTTTACTGTTCCTGTTTTCCCTCTCTCTCTCCCTCATTTCTTTCTTCTTGGTTTCCTTCCTGCCCTCTTCCCTCCTCCTTTCATCCCTCCATCTATTCAGTCATGTCTCTATCCTTCCTTCACCACACACTTTTCCAAAAAAGAAGTTAAAGTACTTATTGATTTCTCATTTTAGAATTTAGGGACCTTCAGAAACTAGTCTTGGTAAGACTTATCCCTTGCTTCAAAGTTTCTGTAACATATCTAGACTGATTTCCTCACTGTTTCCTTAACATAATATGTACATTCCTGCTCCTACCTCCTTCCCCCATCATATCCTTTCTTATCCATCACCACACTCATTTTCTGCCGTTCTAGCCCACAGTGATCTATCATTCCTGTCACACATGGTAGCTAAAATTTATAGAATACGTACTTTGTGCCAGTTACTGTTATAAGCACGTCACCCATATTTACTTATAGTAGCCTCGATCCAATGAGGTGTGTGCAATTATGCATGTGTTATTGAAAGAGGAAATGGAAATCTGGGGTGTTGGCTGTGGGTGAGGGTGAGTAATTTGCCCAAGGCACAAAGGTAGTGATGTAGTTGTATTACTTCCTAATGATCATGTCATTTGTTGCTGCATTTTTTGAGATAGTGCTTTGGGATAGCCAACTGTTTCATATGAATATCTTCCCAAAAAGATGATCCGTGATTTGAAGAATTACATCTTGTAATTCTTTATGTGTTTCCCAGAGTTAAAAGTTTACTTGCTGAACAGTAAGGGATAGTGCCCTGTAACATGACATAAAACACCCAGAAGTACACGTCTCATTAAGTTACTAGAAAATACCTTTTGGACACTTAGATAACAAATGAAAAGTTTTTGAATTATAGGATTGTGGAACTAGAAGAAAGGTTTTGAAACAAAGAAAAAGTAGTCCAGGTATATTAGTTAAAGTAAAGCAAGCTTCTGTAACACACAACTTCAAATTATAGAGTGCTGAATACGTAGTTAGTATTTATTTCTTGCTCTTGTCAATGAGCCTTCCTGGCTGGCAGATGGCTCTCCTCCAAGAGGTGACTTGGGGCTCCGTGCTTCTTTTATCTTGTGGCTCCACTATCTTCCACATGAGGACTTTAAGGTCATGGTGTTTGTCTGCATCAATCCTCAGAGGGGAGAAAGGAGCTCAGAAACTCCCATGTGGGCGGTGTGGACAGGCCAGCGTCGGATGTGGTGCCCATCACTCCCACACATATTCCGTCGGCTGGGACTCTTGTCACATGGCACAGCTCTCTCCAAGAAGGGTGGGAAATGTAGGATGTGTGCCCACCAAGCAGAGGGAGTGGGTTAGGTGCTCTTCTAGCAACCATTTCTGTGACAGGGACGGTTGATACATGTGCTCTGCCAACTCTAATGGGTGGGGAATGGCTGTCTGCAGTGAGTTGTGGAGGAGGATCTTGAGGCTGAGTCCATGCTTAGAAAGAATATGAAGGTTCACTCTTTTTGTGCTCTAAGGTTTGGGGTTGGGGGCGGTGGCAATACATATGTCACTACTTGCTGTCCCTGATTCTAGTTTGAGTTCTTTATTTTACCTTTATTAATTTATTCATTCTATGTATATGGGACAACTGCCAGGTGATGGAGACACAGAAATGGGTAAGTCATGGGCTCTACCTGCATGTAGGTCAGCTGGTTCAGGAGAGGGAATTTATGATGGAATGTGGTTCCTGTGGCAGAGGGACAAGACAGAGTCCTGTAGAAGTGCACAAGAAGGAGCCGTAGAGGAGAAGACATGTCAGGAGTCAGTGACCTGCTTGAGGTCACACCATGACTATTCAGCAGGTTCAGGGCAGGAACGCCAAGAGTTCTCATCTGTAATGTGGGAGACTGCCAGCCGCCTGCCAGAATTGGTGGGGGTAATGCTCACAAAACTCACTGCAGTGTCTCTCACAGTCTGTGCTAAACACACACGTGCTGTTCTTCCCGTGCTTGTTCTCTAGATTCCGTCTGTCTACACCCAGCAAATGTGAACTCTTCATCAAGGGCCAACTGTGTGCTTTATTCATGTACTCAACAGACATCTATTGAGTAGAGCTACTGTGTGCCAGGTACTGTTCTAGGAACTGGGAGTAAGTCAGTGAACAGAATAGACATAAATCCCACCTTTGTTGACCTTATGCTCTGGCATGGGGATGCAGATTGTACACATAACACATAAGTGAATCAGAGAATCTGTGAGCAGGTGATGAGTACAATGAAAAATGGTGCCTGGTAAGAAGGATTGTCCGTGCCTAGGATGGGGGAGTGGTGGCAATTAAATAGAAAAAAGGGGTAGTCAGAGAAGGCTTCGCTTTGAAGGTGACACTTGGGCCAAGACCTGTAGATGTGTAAGAGTTGGTTGTGTCCTCAGAAACTCCCAAGTTGGGTAGAATTTATCTCCATTTTGCAGATGAGGACAGTGAACCTGATGGGGGTAAAGCAGCCTGGCCAAGCTCACCTGAGGACTGGGATTCGAATCAGGCATCTTGACCTGAAGACCCATTAGGCTGAGAAGGAAGCAAGTGGGAGGGGATGTGAGTCCATGCTTGGAGCCCTGGCCTGGAGCGTAGGGCTGGATCAGGCGGCAGATTCTGATGGTGTCTTTCTCCTGCCCTGTGCTTAATCACACTCTCTTCCCGCTTGGTTTCTTTACTTTTGCATGCCACCTCTCTAGATGAAATGAGTAATATTTGGAGCTGCAAACCAGAGAGCATTTAGTGGTCATGAAGTCTTGATAAAATGTGTACATAGTTTTAAATATTCCATTGTAATGCATGGTAAGGCTCAGTTAAACGTGAGTGCACGTAAAAGCCTGCCAGATTTGATTGATGACATGCCATCAATACTGATGGCTGTGAGTACATTGGGAAGTTGGGATGCCGTATTTCTGCTGTGTCCTGCTAGCATCCAAGTCTGTAGGGATGATATATTGTGTAAAAGCCCGGTTTCACACTGCCGTTACACTGAAATTAAGTAATGATAATGGGGCTCGGACTTGGTTTGAAGTAAAATCAGTTCTGAGTGAAACATGGGTTCATAGAGCCTGAGCTGGGGGGCTATTCCCAGGGTCGTTTGCCCTGGGGCCATCCATGACCATGACAGTGCACTAGCTACCCCTGTGTTTGAGGCTGCTTGGAGGCAGGAGAACTGGGGAAATGCTTGCTCCATCCCATGAGATGTCACTCCGTGAGAGGCAGAGATTGGAGTGATGTATCTACAAGCCAAGTAACATGAAGGACTGCTGGCAACACCAGAAGCTGGAAGAGGCAAGGAAGGATCCTCCCTTGGAGTCCTTAGAGTGAGTGTGGCCCTATTGGCTCCTTGATTTTGGACTTCCGGTCTCCAGAACTGTGAGAGAAAAAAATCCTGTTGTTTTAAGCTGCTCAGCTTGTGGTAGTTTGTTACAGTAGTGTAGGAAACTAATAGAAGCACTTTCTAGCTGTGTGACCCTGGGCAAGTTACTTAACCTTTCTATGTCTTTTCCTTCATCTGCAAAATGGGATGGCGATAGTTCCTATCTCACAGAGCAATTGTGAAGATTAGATCCAGAGAGCATAGAACCATGCCTGCCATGTATAAGTGCTCAATACATTTTTTTTTAATTGAAGTATAGTTGCTTTACAATGTTGTGTTAGTTTCTGCTGTACAGCAAAGTGAATCAGCCACACGTATACATATATCCCCTCTTCCTTGGATTTCCTTCCCATTTGGGTCACCACAGAGCACTGAGTAGAGTTCCCTGTGCTATACAGTCTGTTCTTATTAGTTATCTGTTTTATACATAGTAGTGTATATATGTCAATCCCAATCTCCCAAGCCATCCCACCCCTTCCTCTTCCCCACCTTGGTATCCATATGTTTGTTCTCTACATCTTTGTCTCTATTTCTGCTTTGCAAATAAGTTAATCTATACCATTTTTCTAGATTCCACATATATGCATTAATATACAGTATTTGTTATTCTCTTTCTGACTTACTTCACTGTGTGTATGACAGTCTCTAGGTCCATCCACGCCTCTACAAATGACCCAATTTCGTTCCTTTTTCTGGCTGAGTAATATTCCATTGTATACATGTACCACATCTTCTTTATCCATTCCTCTGTTGATGGACATTTAGGTTGCTTCCATATCCTGGCTATGGTAAATAGTGAGGGAGTGAACATTGGGGTGCATGTATCTTTTTGAATTACGTTTTTCTTCAGATATATGCCCAGGAGTGGGATTGTTGGGTCATATGGTAGTTCTATTTTTAGTTTTTTAAGGAACCTCCATACTGTTCTCCATAGTGGCTGTATCAATTTACATTCCCACCAACAGTGCAAGACGGTTTCCTTTTCTCCACACCCTCTCCAGCGTTTATTGTTTGTAGATTTTTTGATGATGGCCATTCTGATCGATGTGAGGTGATACCTCATGGTAGTTTTGATTTGCATTTCTCTAATAATTAGTGATGTTGAGCATCTTTTCCTGGGTTTGTTGGCCATCTGTACGTCTTCTTTGGAGAAATGTCTATTTAGGTCTTCTGCCCATTTTTTTTATCGGTTTGTTTGTTTTTTTGTTAGTGTGCTGCATGAACTGCTCAATACATTTTGTTACTGTTCCTGCCATTCTCATTCCCATCTTCATCCTTATGATTTAATGGTTCTCTATGGTACGCTCATTACACATGGCAGTATCATTTCTTTTTCTAAAGTGCCCTCAGAGAGAACAGTGGTCCAATGTTTTTCCCATGCTACAGATGTAAAATGACTCAGAGAGGTGATGTGATTTTCCAGGGGTGCACAGCTGACTTGTGGGAGGGCTGGACTTAGAACTCAGAATGATGTGGCTCCAAACTTGGAGTTCTTTCCACTTACAGTGACACTCGTATGCCAAGCACTGGGCTAATACTTAACATGCATTCTTTCTAAGTTATTACAATAATCCTGTGAGTTAGGTATCATTGTTATCCCATTTTACAGATAAAGGAGCAGAGACTCAGAGTGACTTAGTAAACTGTCCAGGATCACATAGCTAATAAGTGGTGGAGTGAATAGTTACCTATGGTCCTAATCCCCAGTACCTGGAAATGTTTAATTTACATGGCAAAAGGGACTTGGCAGATATAATTAAGTCTTTACCTGAGGAGGTTATCCTGGTTATTTGGATGGGCCCTAAGTGTAATCACTAGCATATTTATAAGAAGGAGATCTGACTGCAGGAGAGAGAAAAGATGATGTGATGACAATGGAAGCAGATAGAAATTTGAAGCTGTTATGCTGCTGTCTTTGAAGATAGAGCAAGAGGCTATGAACCAAGGAATGCAGGGAATGCAGCCCTACAAGCTGAGAGCTGCAAGGCAATGGAGTTTCTTTTAGGTCCTCCAGAAGGACTGCATCCGTGCCAACACCTTGGTTTTGGCCCAGTGAAACCCATTTTGGATTTCTGATGTCCGTAACTGTTAGAAAATAACTGTGTATTCTTTTAAGCCACTAAGGTTGTGGTAATTTGTTACAGCAGCAATAGAAAACTAATACATTATTTACCTTTCTGACTCCAGATCTGTTTGTTAACTTCTATACCTCTGTTGAACATTGGTCTTATTCTCAATAAACTCATGGGCTTGATGCGTCTGATGGCTACTCCACATTGACAACTAGCATGCAGCTTGCAGACAGGGGCCCTCCCAGGCTGCTCCTTCAGTGGCACCACAAGCAAGTATAAGGTGCGAGTGTTTCTTGCTATTGGTGGCAGAGCCCAGTGGGGTCTGGGTCCTGCACTCACCATCAATGGGACATGTCTGGCTGCTGGTCCCAAATTCCTTTCCTTCTTCCCCAGCAAGCCACAGTCCTCACCAGCAGCCTTAGTTTTAAGCCAGGCCAGTACTGTAACTAGACAAGGTACTAAAGAAGCTCAAGTTTAGAACTTAGAACTGGGAGAAACTCGATGTTGGTTTTTAGCTCCTACCTTGTTTCTTGGGAAGGCAGCATGATACAGTAGATGGAGACTGAACTTCAGAGTTAGACCCTGAATCAAATCCCAGTATTGCTGTTGACTGCCTGATGACCTGGGGGAAGTCATTTAATCTCTGTGCCTCAGCTTCCTCACCTGCAAGGGGAGGATAACCAACCTACCTTATGAGTTTATAAGAATCGTTGAGTGAGAGGAGTGCTTGGCACATGATTGATTGGGGAACGGTGGTCCCTTTCTCTTCTGTTTACTTTGTCCCCAGTTATGGAACCTAGGGGTCTGTCCTCAACCTTCTGGGCTGCAGTTCTGGCTCTGTCCTTAATTGGGTTTTTCCTAGGAAGGTTTCCTGCCTTGCTTGGTCTGGAATGCAAACTCAGACCATGAGCGGGCCCCTTGCTTGCTGACATCAGCAACATGTGGTGCTGCTTTCTCTACCTTTTGTGGCTGTTGGTCTGCCTTCTGGCATCTCTTCTGCCCATCTGCTCAGAACCCCTTCTATGTATTCATGGGAATTTTTCAGCAACCAGAAACAAAAGCCCTAACTCAGCTTGTTTAAATGGAAGAGAGGATTTCTTATCTCCCATAATTAGAAGTCCTAAAGTGGGTGAAAAGCCCAGGTTTTGTCTATTATTTTACTCTGACAATCTTTTCATAATGGCTTATCTTTCAGCCTTGCTTTTTCCTTGGTAGCAAGGTGGTCCGAGTACCACATCCAAATATGAGTGTCCAGCAGAAGACAGGCCCTTCCTCCCTCCCTCCCTCCCTTCCTTCCTTCCTTCCTTCCTCCTTGCTTCCTTCTTTCCCCTCCCTCCCTCCCTCTCTTCCTTCTTAGGGAAAAGAAAACCTTTCCTAGATACTCCCCCAGCCCTCCCGTCAAGTCTCATTGGCCAGTGCTATGTCACAGTCTAACCAATCACTGGCAGATGAAATGGAGCAGTGTAGTTGGCTTAAACCATGCGTAATTTACCTCCTGGGAGGAGAATGTGGTCCACCTCCTTTGAGGCACATGGCTGTGTAAGGAGGGAGTAGCTACCTGAGCAAAACTGGAACTTTTTCAGGAAGGGTGAATGGTTGTTGGGTAAGCAGCCAACAGTGTCTGCCCCATGCAACTCTTGGCATGTGCTTGGATTTCCTGCTATGCATTGGAAGTTCTGCCTAATCTCAAGTTCAGAAACAGAGAGCATAGTGCTCATCGAGCATGCTAACTTGAATTGGCCGGTATCTTACCTGGAATAAGATATTGAGGATTCTGGCCACATCTGGACTCAGCAGCAATGACAGCCATAACTGATTAACAATGTCTGCCAGGGATGTGTGTATGTTGGAGTGGGGACTTAGTAGGAAAATTTTCTTCCTTTAAAAAAAATTTTTTTTAAAGCTCTAAGCTTTGTCTTCCTAAACTGTTTCACTTCCCAAGGACTGCCTGTGATCCTAGTTTTTAGAAACCATGTTTACATATTTCACAGGCAAATGCGTTGCAGAAAGTTAATTGGTCATTTATGAATGGGCTCCTCATCTCTCTGACTTCTGTCAGCGTCCCTCGTCGCCTCTGAGAAAGGGCCACAAGTCTCTGGCTTCCTCTTGGTTGAGTTCAGGCATTGTTCACTAGCAAACCGAAAACCCAGGGAAGCTGCCTTCTGCCGTTCATGCCATCAATACGAGTCTGGTGGTCCAGAGGTGAAGATGTGACTGGCACGTCTGTTAGTTTTCATTCAACTTCAAAAGAGGCATCTGAAGCCCATCTTTCCTGCCCAGAGTCTTCTTTCCCAGTGAAATAAAATTTCCATGCACTTGTAATTCTGCAATTCTGAGTCTGCCAAGGGAGCAGTATTTTAATTTTAAAATCTTAGCCAATTATCAAGAGGGTGGCTTTCTTCTGGGTATCAGCAGCATCATCATAAAAACCTTTTCTTCCCTCCTCCCTGCTTATCTTTGGAGACTAGCTGAGCCCAGCTGCTTCGTAGATGCGATCTCCCCAGGCATACTAATAATGGGGATTTTTTTTTTTCCAGAGCAAGTTTTAATTATTTGGGGTTTTGTCCGTTTGTCATGTGTCCAACTAGTTTCTCTTTGTTTTTAAAACAAAGGGTGGTTCTAGGAAAATGGAATTGCAGCAATACATTTATGTTGTTTCTGAATTCTTCCTTCCTCCTCCCTTTCTCTCCTTACAGTAAATGAAAAGTGGTTTTTTTTCAGGTTATGTTTGAGAAATCTCTGGCCACAGTCAGATAATTTTGCATTTCTAGACTCAGTGAACCACATGACAAGTTAATTAAACTGGCTAGGATAGGAATATCTGCTGGTAGATCAGGAAGACTGTCACATTTCTCAGAATAATCACAACCAACTGAGACACCTCAATGCTCCTTGGTGTTGTTTAATAAACATACCATTTGGTACTTAGAGATACCCATAAGCCACTGTTGTCTTAAATTGACGTTAAAGGCATTAAATTATTCTATATACTCAGCAACTCATTGCTGTTTCTCTCTCCCCTCAAACCTCAGTCTGAAAAATACCCAGCATACCCTAGTCCTTGTATTTATGGTGGTATTGTCTCACTATCTAAAGAGAGTGGTTATGTCATACTAACCACTGTGCTTTGGAATGGGTCCAGGCATTGTTGTTTTAAAGCTCTCCAGATGATTCTACCGTGCAGCCAGACTGGGAAGCCCTAATATAAGAGTCTCTGCTGTACAGCAATCAGGATAGGCTATGTTCTGCTGCAGTAACAGTTGCTTAAGTCTTGCTGACTGACTGCAACAAAGGATGATTTCTAGCTCTTGTTACTTGTCCATAGTGGGTTGGCTGGTTGCTCTGCTCCACCTTTCCTGCCTCTAACACCCATGCTGATGGGGCTTACTGTCTGGAGCATCGTCTGTGACCACAGCATGGAAAACAAACAGATCACATACAGGCTCCCAAAGCTTTCTTCTGGAAGTGACACACTTCACTTCCATCCATATTATTAGCCCAAGCTGATGCCACAGCTGTGGTGAGTAGGAATATGGAGACCCTCAGCTGACACACAGCTTGGCTTAGGCATATGTCTGAAAGATCCCACTTTGGAAAATCAGGTCAAGGCCAGATGGCAAGACATTACCATGCTGCCCTCCAGCCCAACACCCAATCTAGGGAGTGCTAGTGTCTTCTGTTGTGACACAAAGCTCAGGTGATGGTCCTTTAGGACAGTGCAGTTATGATGGTGACACTTCATCACTAGGTAAGGAAGTGTTTACTTGAGCCAAGGCATCAGGGAACTAAGAATCCTTACTGAGAGCCTGGAATGGAGCTGAAAGATACGTTCATTTTCATTTGCAATGTACAGAGCAGTGGCCATGGAAAAAGTTGGAAGGTGGCAGAGATGCAGAAAGGATGTGTGTTAGTAAAATCTTTGATTTTAGAAATCTGGAGATGTCTTTAATACTCCTTGATTCCCCTGATAAAGTCCAGGAGCTGAATGGGTAAAAAACTGGCCAAATTTTACATTCTCTCCTGAGTGGGCACATGTGACAATCTGAATCTTGTAAGAATAAGAGATTAGTTACCCTTTCTGGACCCAGAACCCAGAAAAGAATGCAGCCGAGTTGCATAGGAACTCAGTGGCAGCATTGGCAGAGGACCTGGGCAGTCCATGCCAAAGCTGTCTGCAGGAGAAATAGATGAAGGGGTGAAGAGATACCTTCCCATCTTTGAGGACAGTGGGAAAGGCTGTTTTAAGTGGTTTTATTATATTCCACAGATGCTTAAGGGAAAATGGGCTCAACTTGTAGCAGAAGGAATGCTGGTTGACAGAATCATGTCTTAGTTAAGCAGTTGGCCCTGGATCCAGGTACCTGAGCTTCAATCCTGGCTTTGCCATGACTAGTAGGATAAATAACCCTGAGCAAATCACTTAGCCTCCCTGTGCCTATTTGTAAAATTGGGATGATGATAGCACCTGCTGCATTTTTTATGAAAGTTAAATGAACTAACACACGTAACATACTTAGGAAATTATTTGGCACAAAGCTACCATTTATTAAATACTCATTCACTGTTATTAATATTATTATTGTTATTATTCTAATAACTTTCCTAATGTTAGCATGATTAAAGGGTATAGTGAGAGAATGGAGGGATTTCACAATCTTTGTCTGTAGTAGACTTTAAGAATTAGACCAGCACTTATCTTGGTTAATTCCATTATTCATCTTCTTTGGATAGAGGTTCTTAGTCTAGTTGAACTTTAGAAGTTTTTTCCCCCCATCAATCACTTAAAAGAACTAAACCCAAAGGCAACAATGAAACTGCCTGATGGTTAGGAAAAAAATCTCAGACAAGCTTTTCTAGCATTCTACATCAACCCCAGGTGACTTCCCTGATGTGTATGCCAATGATTGAGGTACAGAGGTTAAGCCAAGTAGATATGAGATCTGAAATTGAACCCTTGGAGCAAGCTTTCTGTGCCTCTGCCTCTTTGACAGCCCTCCAGGGTTGATGTGTGTCCAGGAAGCAGCAGCTGCTCCACTGTGTGTTTGTGCTCAGAACCTGGTGCTAGATGGTATTTGTAAATAAGAGAGGAAGCGCTCAGGGTCACATTGTGGAGGAGATGTGCATGATCAGGTGGTTAGCCTGGAGGGGTGGCTGTCCTTTCTTGGAGCTACTGTGTTCAGTTCAGGGGTACATTAGTAACTGTCCTTCCCGCGAGAGCATGCAGCTCCTCACATGTATCCAGCACACTCCATGTGCTAAGGGGTCCCAGTGTTAGCAAGGGTCTGAGCCAATTGCCTGGTAGTGGAGATGTAGTATATTTTGGCCCAGACAAGTAGAGAAGCCTCAGCATATGAGAAACAATTATCTCATGTTAAGTAAATCCATTCTAATACTTGAACAAGACTCTGAGAATCTTCATGACGTGGAAACTTTTTGCAAAAAGCAAGTCTAGGGTTGCTGATTGAGAATGCCAATTTATGGAGGCACCTGGTCCCAAACTAGGCCTGTCTATCACTGTTAGCTCTGATTAGGGCTGTGCTGCTGAAAAATGAGGTGAGCAGGTACAGATCGTGTAGAGTCCAAGGCCTGTGACTTAGGGACAATGATCGTCATAATTGCGTGCAATTACCAAGCACTTGCTCCCTACCAGGCATATATTTTACATGTATTAGTTCATTGGATGCTCACCTTAGGTAGATCCTGTTAATGTCCTCATTTTCCAGATAAGACAAGGAGGCACTTGTCCTTATTTTCCAGATAAGACAAGAAAGGCTAGGCCACTTGCCCATGTTCTTAAGCCAGAAAGTGGCAGAGGATACATTCAAGAAGTCTGAATTGAACATACAGACTCTTTACCACTATGCAACCTAAGTGATGATGTGGATGAATACGGACAGACACTGGAATGAGTAATAAGGGGCACACGGGCAGTTGCAGTCAAGGCCTTGGTTACGAGGAGCAGAAACCCCAACTAGGAAAGGGGAGGGAGACAGATTATAAGGAGATAGGTGAACCTCATGAAGGTCTAAGACAGGAAATACAGCTGAGCCATGGGGCAACTGGAATGGCCTTTTTCTTTTAGCCCATCTCAGTTCATAGATTGGAACCCATGGAGCTAATTTCTGCTTCCCTCACTTTGCCTGCTCTGTGCAGGCCAGCTCTCTCAACTTCTTCATGTCTGTCTGTGGCTTTCAGTAGAACTCACTGCAGCCCAGATTCTACACCTTTTATCCCCAGAGTCTCTCCAGTCTGACAGCTGGCTGTTTCTTAAATTAAGAGGGAGAACCTGATTGGCTCAACCCAGCCAATAGATTGGCTTCCCTAGTCAGGTGAGCATCGTGGCAGTTAGAGGTGTTGAGGGGAAGGTCTGAGAACAGAAGTTCCTAAACTTTTTTTCTTTTAAATTTAGTGACCCTTTAACCAGTGTGGTGAATCCTGTGCAACCCTTCTCAGAATAATGCTTTTAAATGCATAAAATACATGTTGGATTACAAAAGCCACCAATTCTATTAAATTACAATTATCAGAATACTGAATAAAATGAAATTTTCCATGTGCTTTTTAAAAAATACATTGATGAGATATAGCAGCAAGTCTCATTACAACTATAATTTTGAAGAACTGGTGAAATGTAAAAGGTATTTTGAAACAGCTGCAAAACCCGTGTGATATAAAAATATCTGTAACTCATATTGGTGACAACATCACAGACCCTGCTAATACAACTATGGTCTGCTACTTACGTTCATTATTGAAGGAAATGCTAAATTTCAATAAGAAGATACTGAAAACAAAGATGCGAAACTTTTTTCCTATTAAATGCATAGACCCCTGAATTCTATCCACAGACTCCCTTACTTACTCTGTTGAGGTATTTCTCAGAGTATTGGGCTACCTGTATCAGAATAAATGAGGGGTGACAGGAGGGGAGGGGGGGTATCAGTGAAGATTCCTTTTTGAAAATGCAGATTTTTAAAAACCAGAACAACAGACCCATTCTTGTTGCTCACCTGAAGTGTATCTTACATGTACTAACTTTTGAGAGCCACTGATGGAAAGTAAATAATTTAAAACCTTTTAGCATCATTCTCTTTAACCATAAAATGGGGTTGGGGTATGCGCCAACTGAGTCATATAAAAGTAAAATATATTTCGAATGCAAACATAGCTTTCGAAATGTTTAGAAGTAATCTCGTGGTGCTGAATGTGGGCAATTTCAAGTGCTTTCTTCAAAGATGCCATTTGGTTCATATAAGAGGAGAGATTCAGAGTATCTCTGCAGTGGGTGGAGGCTAACTGAATTATGTCATGCTGAAGAGCAAGGGTTTTTCTGAAAGAATCCCAATGCCTGCTGCCCACTGGAGTGAGAACTTTTCTCGTTTTCTTGTCTGACTGGAAGCCACAGCAAAGGGTGATGTGTTATACAGGGTGAAAGGGGTGCCGGAGGACACAGTTCCAGTCCCAGCACATCAGGAAAGAAGAGGCTGAGTGTTATCACTAACCTGTGGGATGCAGGGCCTTGTAGCTTGTGACTGGAGGCAGAGTGCAGGTTAAGAGTAACCAGCCTCTGGGTAGACAGAATGAGCTCAGAACTATTGGGCTGAAGACACCAGAAGTCTGCGGAGGTAATTAATAACAAGAAGCAGAGAGAGAGGAGGAGCAGAAACCAGGAGTCAAGAGCAGGGGTGGCTGATGCATCCAGAACAGGGAGAGAACCCTAAGCTTCTTGTAAAAGGAGAGTATTTTCCTTACTCCTGTGGCTTTGGGTCTGGGAATACTGTGGAATTTCCTGCTTGGGACTCAGGCTACTTCAGTGATATCTAGGATATAGGACCTCTCTTCTGGCCACAGGAGATTTCACACCTGACAAGAAGGGGGGCATCTTGGGAGAAGTAAAGGTTTAGTAGGTAGGCAAATTACCTACTGTCAATTTTTTCTCTTTGTGCTATAGCAACATAGCATAATGGGTGACAGCATGGGCTCCAGGGCCAGCATTGGAATTCCAGTTTTGCCACATAATAGGTGAGTCATCTTGAATAGGTACTAATCTTTCCGTGTCTCCATTTGCCTATTTGTAAAATGGACATCATCATAGTAATAATAGTTCCTCCTCATGGGACTGTTATGAAGTTTGAGCCAATTAACACATGTAAAGTGCTCAGGATTGGTGCCTGGTATACAGTAAGCAATATATATATATTTATACACTTTACTTGGATAAATAGAGAAATGTTGGCATTTTTTCAACAACTTTGTTAATTTGTTTGATGAACTATTCATTTGGTAATACACTCAGCTGTGTTCTGGAGTTAGATGGACCCAGGTTTTGAGGTCCCCACTCCGCCGTATTCTATTAACTGTGTTTGATCCTGGCTTTACTGCTTAGGCAGGTGAATTGAACTCTCTGAGCTCCTTCATGGGAAAGTTGGAAGGGACACGTGTAAGGTCATCTGACCTAATAATGGCCCTGCTGGCCTAAAGGAGACTGGAGTCCTCTCAAGGAATTATATCTTGGTTACAAATACACCTTTTAATTTACTCCTTTAAATGTGAATCAAACCAGTTCTCCGTGGAATGATAGAGAGTTTGGGTTAGCTTCCAGGTGATTTTTAATCTGTTTATGTCTGGAAAACTTTATTTGGAGAAGAAAACACGGAGGAACTGAGAAATGGAGAGAGTATGAGTGAGTAGAAGAGTAAAATGATAAAGGGATCTCCAGTTTGTATTTTAAAAAAGGATTTCTAAAACTCAAGTCTCATGATGATCGTAGTAATGATAACAGCTTCTACTGTTCGAGCACGTACTCTGTGCCAGGCCTTGTGCCAGGAGTTTTACATATAGTATGTAATTTAATACCAGGGAGTTAGGTGTTTTTATTTTAAATATGAGGAAATTCAGAAGCTAAACCAGATTAAGTGGTTTGCCCAAAGCTGGCACATAGCTGGCAAGTAGCAAAAGTGAAATTTGAACTCAAGCAGTTAAGCACCAGAATATTTGCTCCTAAACTCTATAGTCCTGCATCTTGCTAGTCTAACATTCCATATTCTGTCAAGAATCTCATCCAGTTTGCTCTGCTACCTCTCCAGGTACAGACAGCTTATTATCTTTCAATGAAGTTCATTCCATTGTGAACATAGTTTCCTGTGGTAGAAAATTCTTTGCTTTTAGCATTGGCTTTGCCTTCAAGAATAAATGAAACTGACCCAACAACCAGGGGTATAATATCCAAGGAAACAGAAATCTTAGGTTTTCAAAAAAAATTTATACATGTTCACAGTATGTTCATAATAGCTAAAAAGTGGAAACAACCAAAATGTCCATCAACTAAAATGGTTAAAAATATGATCTATTTACACAATGGAATATTATTCAACTATAGGAAGGAATGAAGTATTGATACAAGCTACAGAATGGATAGATATAAAACACATCATGTTGAATGAAAGAAGCCAGTCACAAAACACGACATAGTTGTACATTTCCATTTATATGAAATACCCAGAATGGGCAAATCTATGGAGACAGAAGGTAGATTAGTGGTTTCCAGGGGCTGTGATGAGGGAGGAATAGGGAGTGACTGCTAGCAGGTATGGGGTTTCGGGGTGGTTAAATGTTCTGGAATTAGATAGTGGTGATAACTGTACAACCTTTTTAATGTAACAACACCCACTCTATTGTATACTTTCATATGTTGAATTTTATGGCACATGAATTATATCTCAACACAAATAGTTTAGGTAAGAAAATAACCCCCAATTCCTGATTTTAAAAAAATGATTAAACCAAACAAATCTATAGATATTTGAAGCCTATTGGCTTATCTTTATTGAAGAGTCCCTTCTCCAAGAAAAACAGCTCTGATTCCTTTAACCATCTGTTTTATGGTGTGATTTTGAGTCTTGGTCTGAACTGATTTCTTCTTCCTCAAATGCCCCAGACTGACAGCGCTATTCTTATGCTGTCCCTCCTCAAACCAAAACACTGCTTAAAGTGTAGACTCATGGGGTTAGAGTAGAAAAAACCTACCTCTGCTTCTCTGAAGTCATTATATGATTACCCTACACTGTTGGTATTCATGGATTGAACACTACCAATTTTGATTGACTGCAGTCTGTGATACATTATTTTTTTTTCTGAGAAACATAGAAAAGTAGATTTTGTTGCTCTTTTGGAAAAGGTAATTTGAATGCTTAATTAAAAATGAAAAAAAATCAAAAGGAACAAACTGTTATACTTTTAGTTGATTGCAAAAAAAAAAAGCTACAATTCTCAACACTTCCATGACACAGCCTATTGCTGTGACTTTGCTGCTCCTTTTATCAAGAGGCAAAGTTTATATTCCCATGTCTTGAATCTGGGCTGGACTTGTCTCTTGTTTGGCCTATAAAATGTGGCAGATGTGACCATTTGCTAGTTTCAAGGATAGGCCTCAAGAAACCTTCATGATCTGGCTGGTTTTGCTGCCAAGCTGCCATAGGAACACACTTGAGCTTGCCTGCTGGAGGATGAGATACAGGTCACTCAGTTGCCCACATTGTACCGGCTGATAGGCAGCCAACACTCAGAAGTGAGTCCTCCAACCTGACCAGTACTTGGCTGCAGATGTATTGAGACCCCACCGGAGACCAGAAAAACCATGTAGGTGAACTCAGACCAAATTGCCAACCACAGACATGTGAGCTAAACAAATGATTGTTGTTTCAATCCACTAACTTTTGGGAAAGTTTATTATGCAACAAAACCTAAATGAGGTATTCCACCTCTAACTAGCGTATAGGAATATGTGAAAGACCCTCACCCCTAACAACACAACCACAAGTCACTAGGCAAACAAAAATAACAAAATCATTCTTTTCTTTAAAGCCATCAAAGAGCTAGGGACACAAAGAAATCTATAAGGACTTAACTTCAGAGAGAGGAGCCATTCCTAGACACTGCTGAACATGAAATAAAAAATTAGAAGACTTGCAAAGAAACAGAAAAATGGTCACTTGCCCACAGGCAACTCAGATGTTAAAATTTTCAGATAAGAATTTTAGAATAACAATATAGTGCAAATGTTTAAAAATCTATAGGAAACGAGTCATTTAATGAGTAAAGAAATGAGGAATTTCAGAAGGGATTTGGCACCTATAAAAAATAACAAGATGGAAATCCTAGAATTGAAAAATGCAATATTAGTGACTAAAAACTTCATGTAAACTCAAACAACCAGAGAAGTACCAAATTAAAAAAAAAAACCAAAAAACGGGGTGGGGTGGGTTGAATTGGGAGATTGGGATTGACATATACACACTACTATGTATAAAATACATAACTAATGAGAACTACTGTATAGCACAGGGAACTCTACTCGGTGCTCTGTGATGACCTAAATGGGAAGGAAATCCAAAAAAGAGGGGATATATGTATACATATGACTGATTCACTTTGCTGTACAGCAGAAACTGACACAGCAGTGTAAAGCAACTATACTCCAAAAAAAAAAAGATGTAGATCCTGGTCTCCCAGTTTGTCCCTCCCCACCCCCCCTTCCCCCGGTAGCCATGGGCTTGTTTTCTACATCTGTGGCTCTATTCCTGTTTTGTGGATAAGTTCACTTGTGCTCTTTTTTTGGATTCCACATACAGGCGATATCATATGATGTTTCTCTTTCTCTGTCTGGCTTGCTTCACTCGGTATGACAGTCTTTAGGTCCATCCATGTTGCTGCGGATGGCATTGTTTCGTTCTTTTTTATGACTGAGTGATATTCCATTCTATATATGTGCCACGTCTTCTTTATCCTTAAATGACATATACATACTACTATATATAAAATAGATAACTAATAAGGACCTACTGTATAGCACAGGGAACTCTACTCAATACTCTGTAATGGCCTATATGGGAAAAGAATCTAAAAAATAGAGTGGGTACATGTATATGTATATGTATAACTGATTCACTTTGCTGTACACCTGAAATTAATACAACATTGTAAATCAACTATACTCCAATAAAAATTAAAAAATAACAATGCAGCTTTCTAAATATTGATATGAACTTTGCCATGAGATATTCTTAACAAGAAAAGGAGGTGATTAAATATTTATTATTGCATAAATAATCATATTTATGTAAAATGCGGGGGGAGTGCATTGAAAAAATTTGTGGAAATATCCCACAGTGAGATTGCAGATGACATTCATCTTTAAAATGTTTTGATTTTTTTCTGAATGTTTTGCAGTGAGTAAATAGTCTTTCTGTATTTGGATTTTTTCCCATTTTTTTAAAGACATAAAAAAATCCTGGTCCAACAACAACAACAAAAGACTGAAAATTTAAGAAGCTTAACAGAACTAATCAGAGAACCCCACATAGGATAAATTAAAAAACAGAACAAAACACCCTTCTTAGACATTATAGTCACACTGGCAAAAATGAAAGTTAAAGGGAAAATATTAAGATCAGAGAGAGGAAAGACACATGTACATCATGGGAACAATATAAATATAGAGCTGATTTCTCATCAGAAACAATGGAGGCCAGAAGGCAATGGAATGACATCTTTAAAGGGCTGAAATAAAACCAAAAACTCTCAATATAGAATTCTACATCCTGAGTAAATATATTTTAAAAAATGAAGGCAAAACAAAGAAATTTTTAAATGAGGGAAAGCTGGACAAATTTGGTGCCAGCCTACCTGCACTATAAGAAATGGTAAAGAAAGTTCTTCAAACTAAAGGGAAATTTTAAAGGGGGAGAAATCAGGTCTACAATAAAGACTGAAGAGCACTGAAAGAGTAAAAATGTAGGTGAACCTAAAATCTAATTTTTAGAAATTTTTTTTATTGGAGTATAATTGCTTTACAATGTTGTATTAGTTTCTGCTGTACAACAAAGTGAATCAGCTATATGTATACATATATCCCCATATCCTCTCCCTCTTGCATCTCACTCCCACCCTCCCTATCCCACCCCTCTAGGTTGTCACGAAACACTGAGCTGATCTCCCTGTCCTATGCGGCTGCTTCCCACTAGCTATCTATTTCACATTTGGTAGTGTATATATGTCCATGCCACTCTCTCATTTTGTCACATCTTACCCTTCCCCCTCCCCATATCCTCAAGTCCATTCTCTAGTAGGTCTGTGTCTTTATTCCCGTCTTGCCACTAGGTTCTTCATGACCTTTTTTTTTTTTTCCTTAGAGTCCATATATATGTGTTAGCATACAGTATTTGTTTTTCTCTTTCTGAATGACAGACTCTAACTCCATCCACCTCACTACAAATAACTCCATTTCGTTTCTTTTTATGGCTGAGTAATATTCCATTGTATATGTGTGCCACATCTTTATCCATTCATCCGATGATGGACATTTAGGTTGCTTCCAAGTCCTGGCTATTGTAAATAGAGCTGCAATGAACATTCTGGCACATGACTCTTTTTGAATTATGGTTTTCTCAGGGTATATGCCCAGTGGTGGGATTGCTGGGTCATATGGTAGTTCTATTTTTAGTTTTTTAAGGAACCTCCATACTGTTCTCCATAGTGGCTGTATCAATTTACATTCCCACCAACAGTGCAAGAGTGTTCCCTTTTCTCCACACCCTCTCCAGCATTTATTGTTTGTAGATTTTTTGATGATGGCCATTCTGACCGGTGTGAGATGATATCTCATTGTAGTTTTGCTTTGCATTTCTCTAATGATTAATGATGTTGAGCATTCTTTCATGTGTTTGTTGGCAATCTGTATATCTTCTTTGGAGAAATGTCTGTTTCGGTCTTCTGCCCATTTTTGGATTGGGTTGTTTGTTTTTTTGTTATTGAGCTGCATGAGCTGCTTGTAAATCTTGGAGATTAATCCTTTGTCAGTTGCTTCATTTGCAAATATTTTCTCCCATTCTGAGGGTTGTTTTTTGGTCTTGTTTATGGTTTCCTTTGCTGTGCAAAAGCTTTTAAGTTTCATTAGGTCCCATTTGTTCATTTTTGTTTTTATTTCCATTTCTCTAGGAGGTGGGTCAAAAAGGATCTTGCTGTGATTTATGTCATAGAGTGTTCTGCCTATGTTTTCCTCTAAGAGTTTGATAGTGTCTGGCCTTACTTTTAGGTCTTTAATCCATTTTGCGTTTATTTTTGTGTATGGTGTTAGGGAGTGTTCTAATTTCATACTTTTACATGTACCTGTCCAGTTTTCCCAGCACCACTTATTGAAGAGGCTGTCTTTTCTCCACTGTACATGCTTGCCTCCTTTATCAAAGATAAGGTGACCATATGTGCATGGGTTTATCTCTGGGCTTTCTATCCTGTTCCATTGATGTATGTTTCTGTTTTTGTGCCAGTACCATACTGTTTTGATTACTGTAGCTTTGTAGTATAGTCTGAAGTCAGGGAGCCTGATTCCTCCAGCTCCGTTTTTCTTTCTCAAGATTGCTTTGGCTATTCGGGGTCTTTTGTGTTTCCATACAAATTGTGAAATTTTTTGTTCTAGTTCTGTGAAAAATGCCAGTGGTAGTTTGATAGGGATTGCATTGAATCTGTAGGTTGCTTTGGGTAGTACAGTCATTTTCACAATGTTGATTCTTCCAATCCAAGAACATGGTATATCTCTCCATCTATTTGTATCATCTTTAATTTCTTTCATCAGTGTCTTATAATTTTCTGCATACAGGTCTTTTGTCTCCTGAGGTAGGTTTATTCCTAGATATTTTATTCTTTTTGTTGCAATGGTAAACGGGAGTGTTTTCTTAATTTCACTTTCAGATTTTTCATCATTAGTGTATAGGAATGCAAGAGATTTCTGTCCATTAATTGTGTATCCTGCTACTTTACCAAATTCATTGATTAGCTCTAGTAGTTTTCTGGTAGCATCTTTAGGATTCTCTATGTAGAGTATCATGTTATCTGCAAACAGTGACAGCTTTACTTCTTCTTTTCCAATTTGGATTCCTTTTATTTCTTTTTCTTCTCTGATTGCCGTGACTAAGACTTACAAAACTATGTTGAATAATAGTGGTGAGAGTGGGCAACCTTGTCTTGTTCCTGATCTTAATGGAAATGGTTTCAGCTTTTCACCATTGAGGAGGATGTTGGCTGTGGGTTTGTCATATATGGCCTTTATTATGTTGAGGAAAGTTCCCTCTATGCCTACTTTCTGCAGGGCTTTTATCATAAATGGGTGTTGAATTTTGTCAAAAGCTTTCTCTGCATCTATTAAGATGATCATATGGTTTTTCTCCTTCAATTTGTTAATATGGTGTATCACATTGATTGACACGTATATTGAAGAATCCTTGCATCCCTGGGATAAACCCCACTTGATCATGGTATATGATCCTTTTAATGTGCTGTTCGATTCTGTTTGCTAGTATTTTGTTGAGGATTTTTGCATCTGTGTTCATCAGTGATATTGGCCTGTAGTTTTCTTTCTTTGTGACATCTTTGTCTGGTTTTGGTATCAGGGTGATGGTGGCCTCGTAGAATGAGTTTGGGAGTGCTCCTCCCTCTGCTATATTTTGGAAGTTTGAGAGGGATAGGTGTTAGCTCTTCTCTAAATGTTTGATAGAATTCACCTGTGAATCCTTCTGGTCCTGGGCTTTTGTTTGTTGGAAGATTTTTAATCACAGTTTCAATTTCAGTGCTTGTGATTGGACTGTTCATGTTTTCTATTTCTTCCTGGTTCAGTCTCAGAAGGTTGTGCATTTCTAAGAATTTGTCCATTTCTTCCAGGTTGTCCGTTTTATTGGCATAGAGTTACTTGTAGTAATCTCTCATGATCCTTTGTATTTCTGCAGTGTCAGTTGTTACTTCTCCTTTTTCATTTCTAATTCTATTGATTTGAGTCTTCTTCCTTTTTTTTTTTGATGAATCTGGCTAATGGTTTATCAATTTTGTTTATCTTCTCAAAGAACCAGCTTTTAGTTTTATTGATCTTTGCTATTGTTTCCTTCATTTCTTTTTCATTTATTTGTGATCTGATCTTTATTATTTCTTTCCTTCTGCCTACTTTGGGGTTTTTGTGTTCTTCTTTCTCTAATTGCTTTAGGTGTAAGGTTAGATTGTTTATTTGAGATGTTTCTTGTTTCTTAAGGTAGGATTTTATTGCTATAAACTTCCCTCTTAGCACTGCTTTTGCTGCATCCCATAGGTTTTGGGTCGTCTTGTTTTCATTGTCATTTGTTTCTAGGTATTTTTTGATTTCCCCTTTGATTTCTTCAGTGATCTCTTGGTTATTAAGTAGTGTATTGTTTAGCCTCCATGTGTTTGTATTTTTACAGATTTTTTTTCCTGTAATTGATATCTAGTCTCATAGCGTTGTGGTTGGAAAAGATACTTGATATGATTTCAATTTTCTTAAATTTAGCAAGGCTTGATTTGTGACCCAAGGTGTGATCTATCCTGGAGAATGTTCCATGAGCACTTGAGAAGAATGTGTATTCTGTTGTTTTTGGATGGAATGTCCTATAAATATCAATTAAGTCCATCTTGTTTAAGGTATCATTTAAAGCTTGTGTTTCCTTAGTTATTTTCATTTTGGATGATCTGTCCATTGCCGAAAGTGGGGTGTTAAAGTCCCCCACTATGATTGTGTTGCTGTTGATTTCCTCTTTTATGGCTGTTAGTATTTGCCTTATGTATTGAGGTGCTCCTATGTTGGTTGCATAAGTGTTTACAATTGTTATATCTTCCTCTTGGATCAATCCCTTGATCATTATGTAGTGTCCTTCTTTGTCTCTTGTAATAGTCTTTATGTTAAAGTCTATTTTGTCTGATATGAGAATTGCTACTCCACCTTTCTTTTGATTTCTATTCGCATGGAATATCTTTTTCCATCCCCTCACTTTCAGTTTGTGTATGTCCCTAGGTCTGAAGTGCATCTCTTGTAGACAGCATATATACGGGTCTTGTTTTTCTATCCATTCAGCAAGTCTATGTCTTTTGGTTGGAACATTTAATCCATTTACATTTAAGATAATTATCAATATGTATGTTCCTATTACCGTTTTCTTAATTGTTTTGGGTTTGTTATTGTAGGTCTTTTCCTTCTCTTGTGTTTCCTGCCTAGAGAAGTTCCTTTAGCATTTGTTTTAAAGGTGGTTTGGTAGTGCTGAATTCTCTTAGTTTTTGCTTGTCTGTAAAGGTTTTAATTGTCCATCAAATCTGAATGAGATCCTTGCTGGGTAGAGTAATCTTGGTTGTAGGTTTTTCTCCTTCATCACTTTAAATATGTCCTGCCACTCCCTTCTGGATTGCAGAGTTTCTGCTGAAAGATCCGCTGTTAACCTTATGGGGATTCCCTTGTGTGTTATTTGTTGTTTTTCCCTTGCTGCTTTTAATATTTTTTCTTTGTATTTTATTTTATTTATTTATTTATTTATTTATTTTTGGCTGTGTCGTGTCTTCATTTCTGTGTGAGGGCTTTCTCTAGTTGCGGCGAGCGGTGGCCACTCTTCATCGTGGTGCGCAGGCCTCTCACTGTCCCGGCCTCTCTTGTAGTGGAGCAGAAGCTCCAGAGGCGCAGGCTCAGTAGTTGTGTCTCATGGGCCTAGTTGCTCTGCGGCATGTGGGATCTTCCCAGACCAGGGCTTCAAGCCGTGTCCCCTGCATTGGCAGGCAGATTCTCAACCACTGCGCCACCAGGGAAGCCCTGTATTTTATTTTTGATAGTTTGATTAATATGTGGCTTGGCATGTTTCTCCTTGGATTTATCCTGTATGCGACTCTCTGTGCTACCTGGACTTGATTAACTATTTCCTTTCCCATATTAGGGAAATTTTCAACTATAATCTCTTCAAATATTTTCTCAGTCCCTTTCTTTTTCTTTTCTTCTTCTGGGACCCCTGTAATTCGAATGTTGGTGCGTTTAATGTTGTCCCAGAGGTCTCTGAGACTGTCCTCAATTCTTTTCATTCTTTTTTCTTTATTCTGCTCTGCAGTAGCTATTTCCACTATTTTATCTTCCAGGTCACTTATCCGTTCTTCTGCCTCAGTTATTCTGCTATTGATCCCTTCTAGAGAATTTTAAATTTCATTTATTGTGTTGTTCATCACTGTTTGTTTGCTCTTTAGTTCTTCTAGGTCCTTGTTAAACGTTTCTTGTATTTTCTCTATTCTATTTCCAAGATTTAGGATCATCTTTATTACCATTATTCTGAATTCTTTTTCAGGTAGACTGCCTATTTCCTCTTCATTTGTTAGGTCTGGTGGGTTTTTGCCTTGCTCCTTCATCTGCTGTGTGTTTTTCTGTCTTCTCATTTTGCTTAACTTACTGTGTTTGGGGTCTCCCTTTTGCAGGCTGTAGGTTCGTAGTTCCCGTGGTTTTTGGTGTCTGTCCCTAGTGGCTAAGGTTGGTTCAGTGGGTTGTGTAGGCTTCCTGGTGGAGGGGACTAGTGCCTGTGTTCTGGTGGATGAGGCTGGATCTTGTCTTTCTGGTTGGCAGGTCAACATCTGGTGGTGTGTTTTGGGGTGTCTGTGTCCTTATTATGATTTTAGGCAGCCTCTCTGCTAATGGGTGGGTTTGTGTTCCTGTCTTGCTAGTTGTTTGGCATAGGGTGTCCTGCACTGTAGCTTGCTGTTTGTTGAGTGGAGCTGGGTCTTGGTGTTGAGATGGAGATCTCTGGGAGATTTTCACCATTTGACATTACGTGGAGCTGGAAGTTCTCTTGTGGACCAGGGTCCTGAAGTTGGCTCTCCCACCTTAGAGGCACAGCCCTGACACCTGGCTGGAGCACCAAGAGCCTGTCATCCACACCGCTCAGAATAAAAGGAAGAAAAAATAGAAAGAAAGAAAGAAAAAAGATAAAATAAAATAAAGTAAAATAAAATAAATAAAGTTATTAAAATAAAAAATAAAAAATAATTAAGAAAAAATATTTTAAAAGTAATGAAAACAAAAAAAATGGACAGACAGAACCCTCGGACAAATGGTAAAAGCTCTAAAGACAAAATCACACACAGAAGCATACACATACACACTCACAAAAAGAGAAAAAGGGAAAAAAAAAAAATCATTGCTCCCAAAGTCCATCTCCTCAATTTCGGATGATTCGTTGTCTATTCAGGTATTCCACAGATGCAGGGTACATCAAGTTGGTTGTGGAGATTTAATCCGCTGCTCCTGAGGCTGCTGGGAGAAATTTCTCTTTCTCTTCTTTGTTCGCACAGCTCCTGGGGTTCAGCTTTGGATTTGGACCCGCCTCTGCATGTAGGTCGCCTAAGGGCATCTGTTCTTCGCTCATACAGGACGGGGTTAAAGGAGCAGCTGATTCGTGGGCTCTGGCTCACTCAGGCCGGGGGGAGGGAGGGGTACGGATGCGGGGTGAGCCTGTGGCAGCAGAGGCCGGCATGACGTTTCACCAGCCTGAGGTGCACCGTGCGTTCTCCCGGGGAAGTTGTCCCTGGATCACGGGACCCTGGCAGTGGCGGGCTGCACAGGCTCCCAGGAGGGGAGGTGTGGAGAGTGACCTGGGCTTGCACACAGGCTTCTTGGTGGCGGCAGCAGCCGCCTTAACGTCCCATGCCCATGTCTGGGGTCAGCGCTAATAGCCGCGGCTCGGGCCCGTCTCTGGAGCTCCTTTAAGCGACGCTGTTAATCTCCTCTCCTCACGCACCAGGAAACAAAGAGGGAAGAAAAAGTCTCTTGCCTCTTCCGCAGCTCCAGACTTTTTCCCGGACTCCCTCCCGGCTAGCCGTGGCGCACTAGCCCCCTTCAGGCTGTGTTCACGCCGCCAACCCCAGTCCTCTCCCTGGGGTCTGACCTCTGAAGCCCGAGCCTCAGCTCCCAGCCCGCACCCATCCCGGCGGGTGAGCAGACAAGCCTCTTGGGCTGATGAGTGCTGGTCGGCACCGATCCTCTGTGCGGAGAGTCTCTCCGCTTTGCCCTCCGCACCCCTGTGGCTGTGCTCTCCTCCGTGGCTCCGAAGCTTCCCCCCTCCGCCACCCGCAGTCTCCGCCCGCGAAGGGGCTTCCTAGTGTGTGGGAACCTTTCCTCCTTCACAGCTCCCTCCCACTGGTGCAGGTCCCATCCCTATTATTTCGTCTCCGTTTTTTCTTTTTTCTTTTGCCCTACCCAGGTACATGGGGAGTTTCTTGCCTTTTGGGAGGTCTGAGGTCTTCTGCCAGCGTTCAGTAGGTGTTCTGTAGGAGCAGTTCCACGTGTAGATGTATTTCTGATGTATTTGTGGGGAGGAAGGTGATCTCTGCGTCTTACTCTTCCGCCATCTTGAAGCTCCCCCAAAAGGGTCTTGTATATGTGATAAGCTAAAGATTTTGATATGGGGAGATTATGCTGGATTATCCAAGTAGACTCTAAATGCAACCGTAAGTGTCCTTATAAGAAGTAGGCACAGGAAGATTTGAGACTGAAGAATAAGGCTGTGTGAGCAATGAAGCAAAATGCTATGCTGCTTTGGAGACAGAAGGGATCAGGAGCCAAGAAATGCAAGGAATGTAGCTTTAGAAGCTAGAAAAGGCAAGAAAATGGATTCTCTCCTAGAACCTTAGGAGGGGGCACGACACTGTCAGCACATTGGTTTCAGCCCAGTGGAACCAATTTGGGCTTCTGGCCTCCAGAACTGTAAGAAAGTGCAGTTTTATTATTTTAAGCCAACAAGTTTTTGGTAATTTGTTAGAGTGGTGAAAAGAAACTAATACGGTAACGAAGCAGAGAAACACATTAGAAAGAGAGAACAAGCTTTGTGGCAAGGGCAAGATGGGTTCTTTAAGACATGCTGGAGCAAAGTGGAGGGATAAAGCAAAGAGAATTGAAGCTGGAAATGTAAATAGGAGCCAGATCACACAGGACCTGGAAGGCACACTCAGGAGGTTGATTTTATATCTAAGACAATAGGGAGCCAGAGAAGGCTTTTGAGCAGGGGACAAGCAGGTTTCAGTGTTGAAGAAATCACCACTGGACTCTCTTCCTTGCTTTTAGAAAAGAAGAAAGAATTTGGTTGCCTAGATGACAACTCTTAATTTTCATACCTTTTAATTCTCATTACACTAAGCATTCTTCCCTCCCCTCTAAAACTTTCTATCCTAAAAAGAGTTGAGTTCTCCTCAGACAAAACTAGATAACCACATCTTCAAGGCTGCAGGCAGATCCTTTCTTCTGGGGCTTGTGGGGTGGCTGTTTGAGTTATGGCAAGAGCAGGGAGCTTACCTGAGCTGGGCTGTGGCCCAGAGCGGGCTAGAAAGAGGGAATGGAGTTGAAAGCCCTTTTCTCCATCTAATCCAGACCAGCAATGTCTTGGGGCCAGCTGCTGATGGAGGACAAGGAGGCAGATAGGCAAGTCTTCATTCCTAATGCCTGGAGGGTGGCAATGTATCATTGGTGCTCAGATTACTTCTCAGGGCCGAGGTCATTAATAGAAAAAGCACTTCAGGTATTCCTGTTCTGTAAGGATTACAGTTGCCCCCCTAGCAAATTTCTATATCTCTGTAATGATTAAAGTAGATAGTCATCAAACCACTCAGTAGGGGAGAAAATAAAGATAGACTTCAGGGTTAGGTAAAGGAACAAAAGTACACCCGAGCAGGAGGCCTATCAAGGTGATAGGAGATTTTTCTCTTCTCCCTGTAGCAGTGGCTGTTGACTGACAGAGACAGGGCTGAAGGAGATGGGAGGGTTTCTGTTACTGGGGCTGTTCTCTTGAACGGAGATGAATTAAAATGAGCAAGCAGGGCTGTTATTGGGATGAAGGCATCTAAAGGCTTCCCATGCCTTTGGACCACCATGTCTATGTAAAAAGTTATCAAGACCAGCACTGAATAAACATCAGCATGCTGGGTCCACTCTAAATAACAATAGCCCACTATATATGATTGCTGCTTACTGTTATTGTAATGGACATAGATTGATTCTGCCCATTCAGTATCACTTTCCCATTTCCTCTGGTAATAGCACACTGATTTTTCTTAGGGAGCCACCCCTTCCCCACTCGCGATGCGTGTGGTTTGGGTGGTTGGCCTCACCAGCTCTGGATCTTGTTGTGGGTCTGAAACTGAAGCCTATTAGGATATGCTGTCACTCAGGCTTAGAGAGTTGTTCAAGGATTGTTAAGTGACTTGAGGTGTTCCAAATAGGATGATCCTGAACTTTTGCTGAAACAATTGGAAAAGAAACTTGCTTCTTCTAGAGTGACTGAAAGGATAGATGTGAATTTGGAGCAGCTGGTGGCCATCTTGCCCCAATAAGGAGACAGCCTGGTTGAGAATGGAACCAAGATCTAAGAAAGACGAACCGAAAAGATCCAGATTCTAGATGAATTCATCTAGAATCTAGATGAATTGTTGTGCCTCAAGCTTGATATTCCCAGTAATTTTTATTTTATTTGAGCTAGTTTCAGTTGAGTTTCTATCTCTTGTAATTGAGAGAGACTAATTTCACATTTATTTTTACACCATTATAATTAATAGCTTTCATTTATTGAGCAGTTACTATGTTGCAGCCTATACTGAGCACTTTTGTCTTTAAAAAGATAAATTAGGGAATGTCATGATTTAAAGGGATCCTAGGACTGTCTAGCTCAGGGGTTCTTACCCAGGTCCTCTTTTCCCCTGGATAGTCCTTGCATATTTCAGAGAGCTTTTTAAACTCTAGGTTTTATGAAAAATCTTGAGAACTGGATTTTTTGCTGGCAAGAGGGTGTATAACTCTTATCTGATCCTCAAATGATTTGTGGCCCTAGATCCTCTTTTTTTATACCACACAGAATCTTTCTTTCTTTTGTTGGAAGATCAGATTCTAGTCTTTGCTCCTCCCCTGAATGAGCTTGGGGGTATTGACTTGCTACTTCTTAAAAATAAGCACAAGTTTATACGGAACTGAGTGTATGGTTCTCATGAAGCTTTTACAAATTTCTCCTTTGTGGTGGCTGCTTTGGGCTTTGCCCCTGATACCGGATGCCATCTCAACTTTTCTGAGCCTCAGTTTCCTCGCATAAGAAAGAGAGGTTTGAAACAGCTGCCCTGCATGCTTTACAGGGTGGTCATGGGTATGAGCTAAGGGCAGGGCAGGGCAGTGAAAATTCTCTTGGGCTTTCACAGGTCTTCTGGCCCTACCTCTTTCTGCTCTCTTCCTTGCAAGGCGTTTGCTGCTTCAAGGCTGGTACATGAGTCTGGGATGTCTGCTTGCTTTTCATATTCCCAGCAGCGTCCTTGACATCCAGACTGGCTTATGTATACGAGAGCCCGTTCATTAAGTTGGTGTACGAAGTTCTTAACGAACAGATTAAGGAAATGTTCTGAATGTCGCTTTCAGAGCAAACGAACAGAGTAGATGGGTCATCTGATACAGAGAAAGATCTTCTCCTAGCTGGCGGATTTTATTTCCCCTAACACAAGGCTAAGGCCCTCAGAATGAGTTTGTTCACTAATGCATCTAGTACTCACAGGAATGAATATTGAGGAGCTACTCTGTGCTCAGCACTGTGCTGAGAGGACAGGGGGCTGTGAGTGACAATCAGTGCCAGATTCTTATCCTCAAAGAGTTCACATTCCAGTGATGTGGCAGAGACACCCAAACAAATAATTGCCATCCAATGCAGTGGGTGATAAGACAGGTGTCAGAAAAGTGTGGTGGGAAGACAAAAGAGAAAAGTGACTAAGTTCTAGGGTGATATCTGGGAAGGCTTCAGAGAGAGAGAGTGACATCTGATCTGGGTTTTGAAGGATGAGGAGGGTTTTGAAGAATGAGGAGGAGTTTGCCAGGCAGAAGAGGCAGGAAAGTCCACCCAGGAAAGAGGAGGCTTAGGTGTGGACCACGGTGCAGTGAAGGAAGCAGTCTTGTTGGGTCCGGTGCCTGCAGCGCCGTAGGGGTAGACAAAGTGCAGTCAGGAGATGGCTAGGCTCTGGCGGCCAAAGGCTGGAATATACCCACTCGAGAGTGGTTCCCGTGTTCTGCAGGCCCATGGCAGCTTTTCTTTTTCCCCAAGCAGGCAAGTGACATGTTTTAGGGAAAGGAAGGAGGAAATACTGGATGTAGAAGTAAAAAAGAATGAATGAAGGAATCCTACATGTCCTAAAGCAACTAATGTCAACTCAGGCTGCGCAATAGAATCACTAGGGGACCTTTGAAAAAGACCTATGTTTGACCCCTCTTCATGCCTATTGATTGAATCACAGTTTCTAGTGGGTGGGGTCCAGGTATCCTGATTATGATGAGCAGCTCAGGTTGAGAACCACTGCTTTAGGGCTTCTTGGATGCACCTGAGTGTGTCAAATACATATTACAGGGCACCATGGGCCAGAGATTCTGATTGAATGGGCCTGCAATTTTTAATAAACTTTTAATTTTAGAATAGTTTTGGGTTTACAAAAATTTTGCAAAGATAATACAGAGATTTCCCATATAATCCACACCCAATTTTCCCTATTAATAATATTTTACATTTGTCACAATTAATGAACTAACAGTGACACATTCTTATTAAAGTCCATACTTTATTCAGATTGCCTTGGTTCCTAGCTAATGTTCTTTTTCTGTCCCAGGATCCCATCCAGGTACCACAGTACATTTAATCATCATCTCTCCTTGTTGCCACAGTTTCTCAGACTTCTCTTGGTTTTTGATGACCCTTACAGTTTTTACGAGTGCTGGTGAGGTATTATGTAGAATGTCCCCAAATTGAGATTTGTCTGATGTCTCTCTTATGGTTAGATTGGGGTTATTGGTTTTTTGGGGAAAATCACAGGGGTAAGGTGCCATTCTCATCACATGGTATCAGGGCACATACTATCAACATGACTTACCATTGTTGATGTTGACCTTCATCACATGGCTGAGGTCGTGTTTGTTCGGTTTCTCCACCATATACTTTTCCCTGCCTCTTTTCTATACTGTACTCTTTAGAAGGAAATCACTGTGCACAGCCCACACTTAAAGACTGGGGGTTTATGCTCCACCTCCTTGAGGGCAGAATATCTACATAAATTATTTGGAACTCTTCTTTATGAGAGGTTGTCTGTTCTCCCTTACTGATTGATTGCTTGACTGACACGTGGCTCTTTATATTATAACTTTGGGTTATATCCAATACCACTTTATTTTCTTGCTCAGATCATTTCAGCTTTGGCCATTGGGAATGATTCAATTGATTCTGTGTCTGTTTGACATACTTCCATCATTGTGTTTTTTTTGTTTTTTTTTTTATGAGTACTTCCTCGCTTTGTGGCACTATAAGAAACTCAAGACTTGTCTGTGTATTTCTGCCTATGTTCTAGAACCAGCTATTTCTCCAAGAGGCCCTGATTCCTTGTATTAGAGAATGGTACTAGAAACCAACATCTGAGTGGTAGGTGTGCTTGTTGCTCCTGGAGTGTTTTTGCTTCCAATGGGCCTGTATTTTATAAATTTTAATGTTTAAATTAACTGTATTGAGGTATACTTTACGAACAATACAATGCACCCACTTTAAGTGTACATTTTGATGAATTTGGACAAATTTATAATCCCATGTTGCCACCACCCAAACCAAGGTTGAGAACATTCCCACATTCTTGTGCCACTTCCCACTCACTTTCCACTTCCCCTTCCCTGACCCCAGGCAACTACAGATGTTCTTTCTGTCACTATAGATTAAATTGTCTTTTCTAGAGTTTCACATAAATGGAAACATACAGTATATCCCTTTTGTGCCTGGCTTCTTTGGCTTACCATAATGTTATTGAGATTCATACATGTTGCATTTATCAGTATCTCATCTTTTTCACTGCTGAATAATATTCCATTGTATGGATATTCCACATTTAGCTTATCCATTCACCTATTAATGGACATTTGGGGTGTCTACAGTTTTTAACTACTATAAATAAATATAAATACATTTCATCTAGCATTCTCAGTGATTCCAATGCTCATGGTCTGAGGAACCCCACTGAAAACAGTTTTAATGTTATTTTGGAGGAGAGTCCCTTCTGGCATATCTCTTCTTATCACTCTTGCTTGATGTGTTTAGGCTAGCTTGGATTATTCCTTAAATTCTGATCATGCATTGAGGAGATACAGCTTTTGTCTTCTGTCAGCTCATCTGTGACTTAGTGATTTCATCAGACCCCTCCCTGGGTCTGAGGCTTTCCAGTCTAAGATGTTTCTCAGCCTTTGAAATTGGTCATATGTCCTCCAAGTTTCTTGAGCTTTCTCTCTGTGCCTGAGACTATGCCTCTAAATTCTCCAGCCAGCTTGAGAATTTCCTTTGTACTTTTTCTTTCTTTTTTTTTTTCTCCTCTCATCTGTGACAGAAATCATGTCAAACTAAAGTTATGTTTTTCTTTTTCTAAAACAGTGGGCATCTAATCCCCTTTCATGGCTCATGTTTTATTACTGAGCTCAGTGGAAAAATAAACCACATTTTCTTTTCAATGTTGAACAAAAACTTACAAGAGCAACAGAATATGACTGAGTTATCATCTCATTCATCATCCATCTCATGTTCTCATTTAGCTTCTCTATTGCTCCCCACAATCCCTTACCACTTCTATACATTAATATTGTTATCAGCTATAAGATACAACCCCCAAATTTCAAAGTTTATTTATCACCTCTGTCTAACTCGAATGTAGGTTTTCTGGTTGAGCAACTTTCTCCCAAGTGGTGATTCAGGGTCTCAGCCTCCTCCTGTTTTGTGATTCTGCTATCTTCAATGGGTGACTCTCAAGTTTGTCATGGGTGGCAGTGGGTCGGTCCTCTCCATTCTAGGCTGCCAGAAAGGGACAAAAGCATAGAGAGCATCTCATGCAGTTTTTATGGGCCAGGGTTGGATGTGGCTTACATCACTTCTGCCCATTGTCTGTGGGCCAAACTGGGTTCTGTGGCCACCCATAACTGCAGGGAAGGCTCTGTGCCCAAAAGGAAAAGGAAACACTGGTCACAATCATGGTGGTGCTTTTACTATTTTGTTCTTAACCTTAAGGCTTCCACCGAGCACTTGTGCAACACAGGGTGGGGGAGCTGAACTTTTTCTTGAGTCTTTTTTAAGCCCTCAGGGTCAGCCTTTGCCTCTGGGTTCCTTGGGGAGAATATTATGATGAAAAAAAGTCACTGCAATGTAAGCTTCACGGGAGTAAAAATCTTGTCTCCTTTATTCTCTATTGCATCCCTAGTACATAGCATAGTTCCTGGCATTGCATGAGTGCTCAATAAATATTTATTGAATGGATTTTTATAAAATGAATTTGTAAGTTAGTTTTGTTTTGGCTAGGTACCCCTGGCATGTGTGCAGGCCACCAGCAGGTGGCAGTGTGGTTTGAAGTGTGCACTAGGAACAGGGACGTAGAGAACTGCCTGGTGGCCCAGCTCCTGCTGGGCTTTTGGCACCAAGTCTGGGGTGAGAGCAGAGTGAGTGCAGTAGAGTAGCAATTATTGGGTGTTTACCATGTGCCAGGGCCATACAAAGAACTGTGATATATTGACCCAGTTAATCCTCCCACAACCCTATGAAGTTGGATGGATTGAGATCCTGACTTTGCAGAAGGGGACACTGATTCATGGAGCAGTTAACTTACCGAAGGTCACATAGCTAGAAAAGGAGTCAGGATTTGAACCCAGGTAGCCTGACTTGGAGCTCACACCCTTAACTGTCATGCCACAGTGCCAAGAAGTAATTTCTGAAGTCTCCGGGAAATTACTCATCCTGGGGAGGAGGTGGTCACTGTGCAGGTCAAGAGAGCCTTCTTGGGCATGAAAGGCAAAGCAAGGGTCCAGGGAACACAACGGGGCTGGGGGCCCTGCCACAGTCAGGCCCATTCTTACAGGGGAGTGGTGAGACAGTGGGGGCTAGATGGAGAGCAGAGCCTCCAGGTAGGGTTGGCACCAGCTACTACAAGGTGTGCAGTGAATGCCAGGCAGGGGCAGACACACGGATGTGCGTGTGGAGAAGGCCACAAAGGACCAGAGTTGGGAACACACCCTAAATTCTGAAGAGGGAATTTCAAGCCTGTGAAAGGGCTGACTCATGGTTTCCACTACATCTGGCAGAACTCTGGGTTTTTATGGAGACACTTGGGTAGCCCCTGAGGTTGATGGCGAGTGAAAGTGGGGAGGATCCTGAGCCCTCCTCTCAATATCAGCTGGTACATTGCTACACTTGCCTCTTATATATGTTGGGATTCTATGTAGGAGTTTGTTTGTTTTAAAGTCTCTACTTTGGAAACTGTTCAGCTAAATAGCTTGTAGAGTCCTTCTTTTGATGTCTGAATTGGAAATGGTATTGGAATCCCTGCTGACATAAAGATGAAGTGTCTTCCGTGGGCCAATTGCAGAGTCCACTTAGATGATTTAGGATGAAACCTTTGAACCTCCTCTTTTCACTATCATTGCCATGCCCTGTCCCGCACTCCTGTGATGGCCCAGCCAAGGGTAACCTGCACAGCAGCTCAGAAATCCTCTGGTTTGGACTGTGTAGTCTTGTTTCCATCCAGGCCTGAGCCCCTCACAGGCCCAGCTCGAGAGCATGCCTGGCTCATTATCTAGAAGAAATGGCCTGAGCAGCAGCCTGCTGAGAGCGAGGAGGAAAAGGAGAAATAGTAACATTGATTTATTTGGGGCAGAAAGATCCATGGACTGAGGAAACAGGGAGATAGCGATCATAAAGCTGGCTCGGTTCTGCGACCTGCTGGGGCAGAGTATCACAATGCGTGGTAGAGAAGGCAGACAAGGTGGACACGGGGAGAGCTGTCCCTTCCTCCCCATCACAGAACAATAAAGCTGGAAGTCAAGGATGAAATGGATGGGCTCGGAGCCCCCAGGACCTCGGCTAATGGCAGGCCTGGCATCTACCTTCTGAAAGGCTGCCTGTGTTTGTATTGATGTGCTCGCTGTAGCCGTCCTGTGGGGGCTGTTTGATAACAAGGCTTGGGGTGGCAGAGGGGCTGTCCTTCCGTGTCAGCCCCACCACTCAGCTGTCAGCTCAGCCGCTGCCAAGAGACCCACCTCACCTTCTTCTCCTGTGGGGCTACTGGGGCCTCAAGGGTGAGCTTGCCAGCAGGTGACTCCTGGGTGGCAACTGCTCTGGGATCAGGGTCTTCTTGGGACAGCTCTGGGACCCTGCAGGCCAAGTCGGTGGGGTTTGAGAGGTCAAATAAAGGATATCCCTCATAACCAGGTTTATCTGGGGACTCAGGGATCCCATAGCCCATTCCATAGCACACCAATTCTGCAAATCGCTGCAAATCAGAGTGGGGTGAAGCACTTTTATTTATTTTTTCTTATTCAAAGGTTGGAGAGAGGTTTTTTTATTGTACAAATTGAAGCATCTCCCCAGGTGGTGCTTTGTCTGAGGCTGAAGGACAAGCAGGGATTTATGAACTTTGTTTTCCTGACAGTTCAGAGGCTCTGTAGGCCTATGGGTAGCAGAAAAGAAGCACCCACTTGGAGGAGTATAAGATATTTTCCACTGGAAACCTTCTGCCTGTGTTTGAGCCACATTCAGTGACCTGGCTGAAGAGTTGATACCCACACCTGGGCTGTTTTTGTCCCACGGACTGGAGTCCTGGCAGCAACATAACTAAATTATCTGTGTGTCAGTACATGTGGGGAGTACAGGGTCATATGATCTAGCCTTGGTTCTAGATTACCATTGTGTGCTAGGGCACCATTGTTTCCCTTAATCTTAAAACCCTGGGGAGTCCTGGTCATCCTTCCCAGGAGCTTACTGATCATTTTCTACCCTGACTGGGGTCAAGGGAAACACTTGCAGCCTAAGGGTGGTGGTTAACAGCCACCAGAACACCTGGATTCCTAGCCCAGCTCTGGCCTGCTAGCTGTATACCCTTGGACATGTACCTTCACTGTGTTAGACCTCAGTTTCCTTATCTGTCAGGAGTTAATGGTAATGGTACTTCACTGGATATTTTTCATTTGTCCCTCCAGGTTAATTCTCCCCCCTTCTCCATCTTTCTGTGTGCTGAGGAGGTTGACTTATATGGGCTATATCAATGGGCTTACTTGTCCTGTGGTGTCCAAATGGGTTTGTCCAATGAGATTTGTCATCAGGAAATTGGAGAAAGGGAAGAGAGTGAGATTGGGGAATTTATTCCCCTAGCTCCCTTCTTTCTGGGTCACTGTGAGTTGGTTTTATCCCCTTTGCTAGCTATAGTGACTCTCTTCAGGTGCTGGTACCCATCCCTCCCCTTACAAATTCTTTCAGACCCAGGGGAGTGATGGCTCCCTGCTGTTGCTAGCTTTGGAGTACCACACCAGTGCCTGCTGGTTCCTGGGACACTGCCTATACCTTTGTAAGTGATCCTTTATTAAGCTCTCCTCAATTGCCTCATTTGAATATTCCATCTGTATCCTACCAGGATCCTATAGAAACCTTTTTCAAAGATACCATTTCATAGAGTGGCTGTGATGACTAAATGAATTCATGCATATAAAAAGCTTAAAGCAGTGGCTGGCACATAGGATGGGTTTGTTAAATGTTAGCTACTATATGACTCTTAATTCTTCTCATATTATTAATCCATCTCAGAGTAACAGAAGCACGTTGGATGATTTAGGTGCTTGATTTCATGACCATTTGGCTGTTCTGTCATGTTTCTGACAGTTACGTGTTCTTTTCTCTCTGAAGTTTGGGTTGATGGGTGGGTCAGTATGTGTTACTCCTGAGTCCACCAGTCTCCTCACACCGTGCTTGACTCTAGCCTCTCTATATGGTTCTGTTGGGCCCTGTGTCATGGCTCACCCTACTCCCAAGGTCCAGAGAGTTGGGGAGCATAACCTGTTTGCAGTAATGTTTGTTCAGTCACACAAGACTGAAGGGTGTGATTATGCAACCATCACCACAATCTAGTTTTAGAACACTGTAATCCCCCAAAGAGGTCCTTCATGCCTATTTGCAGTTACTCCCCATTTCCCCCACTCCCTGGCCCCTGGCAACCGCTGATCAATTTTCTGTAACTATAGATATTCCTTTTCTGGACATTTCATGTAAATGGAATCAGACAATATGTGGCCTTTTGTGTCTGTTTTCTTTCACTTAGCATAGTGTTTTCACGGTTCATCCATGATATACCATGTTATCAGCACATCATTCCTTTTTATTATTGAATAATATTCCATTGTATGACTATACCACATTTTATGCATCCATCTCCTGAAGAACATTTGGAATGTTTCCATTTTTTGGTTATTATGAATAATGCTGCTATGAACATTTGCATGTATCACATATGTTATTTATTTGTTGATGATCTGACTTGTCTCATTAGAACTTAAGCTCCATGAAAGCAAAGTTTGTTATGTATCTCATATATGTATATATTATATCTCATATATATAATGTATCTACATATATAATTAGTATAAATATATATAATATATATTTTATACATATATATGACATGTATATGACTAATTGCATTTGGCATTTGCTAGGTACTTTGATGAATGTTTTTTAAATGAAAGGATGAATAAACAGTGAAAATAGAAATCAGCTTGGAAATCCAAATTGGTAGAGAATACTTCTCAAGGGTGACCTAGAGATGCTCCCTCAGCATCACTCAAGCGCTAGGGCCAGGGAATCTGCCTTTTAGCAAGCTTTCCAGTAGATTCTGAGCACCCTGACATTGGAGAAGCCTGCCCATGGGTGGCAAAATGAGGTAAAGTCACTCATTTGTCCCTGCCCAAACATATCTCTCTTATAACTTTGTTTATGAGAGCAATGGAGTTGCCTTCCTCTCCCACTTATGATCCCATGTGAGGCATCTCTGTCTGGGTCAGGTTGAGGTTGAAGCATTTTCCAAAAGTAATTCGGGTTTTCTTCTTTTGCCCTGTGCACCGTCTCTCTCACAACTCATCTGTGAGGCACAGGTTTTCCTTTGTTATGGGGAATGCTGAACGCCTGAAGAGGCAAATAAAGCAGCTTGCATTCGACTCAACAAAAGGAAAGCCCACAGCCATGGAGAGCCACAGGCCCACAGGGAGCCATAGAGCCTCCGGGAGGGTAAGCAACAGGTTGCATGTGTGAGGACCAGCAGTCTGGATGAGCAGGAAGGGGCCACCGGGTACCCCTGCAGAGGCATATTTCAGCATCCAGGCAGGCTTATAACTCTCTCTTGTTTTGTATTGAACCAGGCACACTGCTAATTTACTTTTCAGCTGTGCAGAGATGTACACGACTATCTTTTCTGGGAGAAGTAGCTGCTGGTTTTTAGAGGAAAGATTCACTCTTTACTTTGATCTGACTTCTAAAAGAATAAGGCATATTATTTTTTTATAGCAAAGGAGACTTCTAAGAAGTTTGAGTATTTAAATTTGAAGTCTCCCCTCAGCGTGTGAAAGCAATATTACTGTCAGTTAGGTGTAACAGATGAATAGTTAATGTAACAAGAGACAGAAAACCTGAAAAAGATCCATATCCAAATGAAAATGCATGTTTAAGCTAAACTACTGCCTTTTTGCTACTTACTTTTTATTTGATAATGAGCATTAACTACATATGGGCACTGAGAGGCTCTGTGGGACAGATAAAGCATATGGCTACCTGATAATGCATGTAAATTCAACATAGGGCTTAGCCCTTTTCTCTCGTTCAGGATCCTGAATGAGGAAGACAGGCATGCATCTAATGTGTATTATACAAAGTAGAATAGATGCCTTTTCCCCCTTTATATCCTATATTGTGTATCCACCTGTATTAGCACTTATATCACATTGTAATGATTTACTTACTTAAAATCTATATACTATTTATTAGGTACTCTGTGCCAGGCACTCTTTTAAGCCCTTCATATAAAATACTTTGTGTGACATAGTCCTGTGAGGTAGGAATTATCATTAGTCCTATTTTACAGATGAAGCAACTGAAGCTCAGAGAGAGGATGTCACTTGTTCAAGGTCACACATTGAGCACGTGGCAGAAATTTGACTTGGGCCACCTGTGCCTGACTCCAAGGCTGACTCTCTTAACTACTCACTTGATTCCAGCAGTTCTCAAACTGTGGTCCACAGAACCCTGGGGGATTCCCTGAGACCTTTTCAGAGGGGGGGTCCATGGAGTCAAAATTTTTTCATAATAATAAATTCATCATTTGTCTTTTGTTGGTATTTATACAGATGGAGTAAAAGCAGTGATGACTAAAACTTCAGACACCTTAGCACAAATCATAGCAATGTTACCAAACTGCACTACAAATCATTGAATTCTTCCCTGCCATGTATAATAAAAAATTGTTTAATATTTGATATTATGTAATAGAATATCTCAGCATTAGGAAGAGCTGTATAACTCACTGATCAAATACTTTCCAAATGACCAAAGCGTGATGTAACAAAATCATGCATGGGTAAAGATTCACTCAAAGTTTATTGCTGTGCTTTTTAAAGGAATTAAGAAATGCTTTAAAAATTTCTCAGTTTTAATTTCTAAAATGGCAAATATTGATAGATATAACCCTTAAAAAAAAGCTCTTTGGGGTCTTCAATATTTTTTAAGATTGGAAAGGAGACCGGAGATCAAAATATTTGAGCAGCACTGCTACAGGCAGCTGAGAGCCATGGGAGGTTCTTGAGCAGGAGAGTTATATTGATCATGTCTCTTAGAGTAACTCAGTTCTGTGCCCTTTCTCATCATGGAAGATGTCTCTGAAAATCTCCACCATTGACAGTCATTGGCATATTTTAAGCCAATGAACCGCATTGGCCAGGACCTGAAGCCCTGGGTCTGTGAGGGTTGCCGTATCGCCAGCCCTTGGAAACCAGTAGTCCTCTTTGTACACAGCATTACTTGTTTGCCCAAGAACTGCAGGGTCTGAATATAAGGTTCTCAAAAAGTTTGGCTCCAATCAGATAAAGCTAACACCCCTGTGGGGACTTCATTTTCTGCGTATGTGCAGTCCATATCTATCTAGCAAATGAAGGATTATAATCACACGTATAGGTTCAGATTGGAAAGGTTAATTATGGGCAAGTCAACCTCATGGAAGGGAGCAGTCCATGCCAGTCAGATGCTCTGATGAGATAGGAAAAGAACATTCCGCCATTGAACTCCTGGGTAATATAAGAAAAATTTGAGGGGTTGGACTTGTCAAGAGTGACATATAGCTAAAGTTTTCATTATTAAGTGCTTATTCTCTGCCAGATATTGTGCTAAGCTGTTTTCAATTATTATCTCTTTTAACCTCCTCAATAGTCCTGTGAGGTATTATTACTATCTCCATTTTATAGATGAGGAAACTAAGACCCAGACAGGTAAGTGACTGAGACAGGCTTTGACTTTAGTGTTGGTTCCAGAGCCTCCAGTTCTTAACTCGTTTATTGCACTTTTCACTTTAAATGAAATGAGGAAGTTAATTGGCTGGATGGCAGATGGAAAACATTCTAAATATAAAAGAGATTAGGCAAAAGGCATAGAGGCAGAAATGCGGACACTGCTGAAGGGACTGAAATGAAGTGTGTGGGGAAGAAGCAGCTGAGTTTGTTGTTGTTGCTGCTGATGTGTATGTGTGTTGAGTGCCTTACACCGTACAGAGAGATACTAACCTGAGGCTAAGTCCTGCTACTTGGCTCCTCTTCAAGACAGAAGATCGCTCTATGGAAACCAGATGAAGTCAGTGCATTGATTTTCATGTAGTCAAAAGGTTGGAGACCAGGCAATGGGCTGGAAGACTCCAGGCACAATGCTGAGAAAGGGGTTGGACAGCACATTACAGCCTGGGAAACATCGACGGAAGACCATGGGCTGTAGCTGAAGCAGAAGGGGACTTGAATAACTAGCTCTGCCCACCTGGGTTAGCATTGCTGTCTGCCCCAGGGTCCTCATGTCTAAAATGGAGATGGTAATACCACCTTGAAGTACTTTTGTGAGAGGTAAAGGAGGTGATGTGTAGCAAGTCACATTGCGTAGTGACCAAAAGACATCATGTACTCAAATCCTTCTTCTTTTCTCCCTTCGCCACATGGTGCCAGGTGGTGCCCTTGTCTCCACCATCCCTACTCTCTCCAGATGATATTTTTTTCTAGTCTTTTGAAGACACCATATATGGAATGTCTAGAGTATTGTTTGGGAACCAGATTGACTGGGCTTTTTTTTTAGTTTTACAAATCTGATGAAGGTTCGGTGGGGTATGCATTTGGGAAGACGCCCCAAACTTGGCCGTGGAGGCCCCTCCTGGGGAGGCCAGCTCTCAGCTGCCTGCGCCTTCTGGATTCCAAGCCCCAGGCTGGTGAAGTGCTGGCCTCCTAAGCTTGGGCTGTGGAGTCATCGCCTTCGTGCAGGCTAGGATACAGAACAGCCAAGCTGGGACAGGCCAGGTCCTTGCAGCCGAGGCTGGGGCACAGCCTGGTTCTCGGGGCTCCCTCCACACTGTGCTGGGCTTTGCCTGTCAGCCGGCAGCGCTGGGTCTTGCTGGTACGAGTGGTGCCGGGGGACTTCTTAGCGGAGTCCTGGGCTCATCGGGATGTTTCCTCTTGACCATTTTTGCAACTGTGTGCGTTGCAAAAAGGTCAGGCATTTACTAGCAACATGGTTTTGGGCAAGACACATGACTCTCCTTGCCTTATTTACCTCAATTGTGAAGCAACAGAACAATAGCATCTACCAGTAGGGTTACTGTGAGGATTAAATGGCATGAAACATGCAGGGGGTAGAGCACAAAGCTTGACACATTGTAAAAGCTCAATAATTATTCCTTATCATTACTGTGGTTATTTTTTGATAAGCATTCTTCTAGGAACTTTCTAAGTGCCACGTTACTGAGTCTTCACAACAGCTTGGTGGGACAGGCACTATGATGCCTACTTCAGAGATGAGAAAACTGGGCTTAGGAAATAGGGAATCGTGATGCAGACATAGACCTTCAGAGCTTTCTCTTTTCTCTGTCCACCACCCCACACTGTGGGCCTCCTCTTTTGTTTTAACCAGTGCTGTTTATGGTTTAATAATTGGCTGTGGACTGAGTGACTTGAGAGCCAGAGTAGGACTTCTTTTTATTTTCCCATTAATAACTCACCTCACAACACTGAAGACCCAACAAGATCTTATATGTGAAAGGACTGTACAAAACTTGGAAGCACTCTAAAAAATATTTGGTTTTTGTTTATGTAGGCCCCCATCATGTTCCAGAAAGGGATTTGAAGCAGCCTATTAGTTGTCATTAGAGTGATGATGATTAATGATTATAATAACAAGACAGGCATAATTGGTTCAAATTGTGCCTTTTGAAATGGCCTCCGTGGAGGCCAAGTGGTGGGGAGGGAGAAGGCAGCCTCTGCCTCAGGGAGCTGAAAAGATGGCCCTAATTGGTTAAAAGCAGCTTTGCTAATTGCTTTGGCAAGGGCCTGAGAGAAAGCTTTGGTGTGATTATACATGAACGGGGTCCCTCAAAGCCCTGTGATTCTGGGCTAGATCTGTTCCTCAAAACACAAACAGAAAAGAGAACAGATGTTCAGCCACTTGACAGAAATTTAATAAGACACTTAGAAAAATTACCATGTTCACTTTGCCCCTCCTGACCTCTTGGATGGAAGCTGGAGGAAGGCCTGTTTCGGAGGCTGATGTAAGCTGGAACTGAAAGGGGCATGTGCTAGAGTGTTCCACTTATCTGAGATCCTACTGTTTTGCGACCCACGTGCCCCCCCCCAAAGGGTTCTTGGTGGTGGGAGGAGGAGAGGTAACAGGAGAAGGGAGAGGCTTGATGATGAACAGCATATATGCTTTAAATTCCGGTTGAGGGTAAGTAGGCTGCGATTGTTACTGAAATATTCTATTTGGAGAGTGAAGGAATAACGTGAAGCCAAATTACAGCTCCACACGGTCAATCTCGATGGCATGAGCTGGAGCACTCAGGAGGGAGAGGAGCCCAAATATAAGATTTTTCTGAAAAGAAATACCCCCCCCTCCCTTGTAAACGATGTTAATCACAGCACAGAGACTGGCAACTAGAGTATATCAGGGGACTCTGCTCTAGTCAGGGGGAGGCTTGGGAAGTCTTGTCAGTGGCCACTGGTAGCTGTAGGGGGTCAGAGAGTGACCAACCAGGTTCAAAGCTGACTTAAGAATTCACTGGTTATGTGCTCATGCAGGTAAGTCACATAACCACCCTAAGCCTCAATTTCCTAAGTTCAGTCATACCTCATAGGGTTACTGTGAGAATTAAATGGCACAAAGCACGTTTATTTGTTTCTTAGGGATATTGTAACAAATCAGCATAAATTTGGTGGCTTAAAACAACAGAAATTTATTCACTCACAGTTCTAGAGGACAGAAATCAAGGTGTTGGTGGGGCTGAGGTCCCTCTTGATGTTCTACGGGGAATACTTACTTGCCTATTCCTAGCTTCTGGTGGCTCCTAGCAAACCTGGGTGTATTGCTTGGCTTGTGGCTGTATCTCTCCAATCTCTGTCTCCGTCTTCATGGAGAAGAAAAGAGTTTTCTTCTCTTTGTGACTCTGTGTCTTCTCCTTCTCTTATGCAATGATTTCATCTCAAGATCCTTAACTTAGTTACACCTGCAAAGACCCTATTTCCAAGTTAGGTCACATTTTGTCGTCCTGGGTAGGCTCGAATATTTAGGGGACACTATTCAAACCAGTACTGCAGGTAAGGAGATTAGAATGCCTCTTAGCACGTAGAAAGCTCTAGATAAATGTTAGCAACTATGCTTCCTTCCACTACTACTGCTGCTGTTGTTATGACCATGGAGGTACTGGGTCCTAGTTGCTCAGGCCCACCTGATTCATGACTATTTGTTAACTATATTTATCTGTATAAGTCACAGCATGCTTAAGGGTTAATAAGGGTGGGCTAGAATGCAGGGATGTTGATATTAAATATATAAGCATAGCATATTCACAACTATAAAACTTTTAGATCACTGATATTGGGTGTTCAAGTTTTTTTGATGCCAGGGTTTCTTTCTTAGTCATCTTCCCCAACACTTAGCCCAGAAGAAAGGGAACTGGTGTTGGACTCAGAGAGCCCCAAGTTTAAACACTGAATCTGCTCAAACTTCCAGGAGCTCTTGTTTCCTTTTCTGTAAAGTGGAGCTGATGATTGATTTCTCCCTTCCTCACAGGGTTTCTGTGGATGTGGAGAAAACAAGGGGAGCAACTGCAGAGCCCAAGGCATAGGGATAGAAAGTTAGAGAAGGTCTTGGATCAAGTACCAAACTAACCAATGAGTGACACCAAATTCAACCAGGCAAAGACATGGGCAGAGTCCACAAGGAATCCAAGGTGAAGGTGGGCAGGGGAACTTAAATGTTTCTGACAAACACGTGGGTTGGTGACCGGTGGTTCACAGTGCTCTGGGCTAATTCATGGAAGTTCATACAGATCTGTGAGCCTTCCGTGGGCCAGATACTGTTCTAAGTGTGGGAAATCCATAGTGGAGAGCCGAAAGTCCAGCCTTTACTATCCTGGAGCTTACACTTGAGAGGGAGAGGCAGATGTTCTTTAAAACTGGAGATATAAAAACAAGTTGTGTTCATTGCTGGGAAAGAATAGCACAGGGAGTAGCTTTGAGAGACCAGCTATGATAGGGGCTCTGAGCTAATCTGGAGGAGGGGAGGTCAAGGAAGGGTTGTCCTAAAGAAGGGACATTTGAATTGAGAGGTAAAAGAGGAGAAGGAATTGGCCAGATGAGATGGAGTGGAGTGGAGGGAGATGGGCAGGAGCACATGGCCTGAGAGTGAAGCAAGTGCCAGCATCTTTGAGCCCTGCTGTTCCTACATATCTTTGAGCCCTGCTGTTCCTACATATCTTTGGTAGGAGGGGTTTGCCTTCTCTCCAATCCCGTAAAGATAGCCAATCTGTCTGCTCCATTTCTCAGATTTGGCAGTGAGGGGCCACAGACATGTGTAGCTTGGCCCACAGAGTGTTTTGATTTTTGGGGGGAAGAGTTGCCACCATTAAAGTCTGGGAAAAGTCACATACAATTTTGGAGTTCTAACTTCTCTTGCAAAATCAGAAACTCTGGCAACGCTGGCCATCATTTCCTCAAGATGACCCCCAAGGGGAGATGTGTAGCAGCTTTCAGGTGCAAAATACAGAGATTCAACAGGCCCCTTCTTTCTGTATACTTCCTGCCTGGCCCTTACAGGCACTTGAGTTTGACACCCCTGATCTCTGCCCTACCAAGGATGGTCAGATAGGAGAGAACAGACCTCCTTGGTTCTTTGGAGAAGACTGTTTCAAATTAAAGTCCTGACACCCAATTAGGAAGACTTCTTACATTTCTCCCCCAGGAAGGACAAATCTCTCTCTCCATGGAATGATTCTCTTCAAATAGGGCAGACCTGGGTGCCCTGTAAGCAGGTTTCTTTTATTCTTCCTTCTTCTCCTTTCCATATTTAAAAAAAATAGCAATGAAACTCTTTGGGCAAAGAATATCTTATGTAAAAACCCAGCGTAAGTTACAGATCAAAGTGAGTTTGCTCAGACTGAATCTGGTGTGTCCACCCTGGAACACTGGCTACTTGACTTTTTCCTCTTCTTTTCCCCAAGGTAGCTCTGGGGCATCTCTAGGGGAACCCAGGGTTCCTCAGAATACAGTTGAGAACCCCTGCCTAGAGTGTTGAGGGAGAGGCTGCTGCCAGTTGGATAAACAGGGTATAGAGCTAAAAAATATATATATAAAACAAGGCACTGTTGGTTCCTCACATTTGTAACTTGGGGGCCAGCCTGAAATTGGACAACATGCAGTAGGCAAATCTAGATGTCTACCCTCCTGTTTCCCCATCCCTGGCCTCTGGCATAGACAGTGACAGATAGCTCAAGTAGTAGCCAGCAAGCATTAGAGTCACCCCTGCAAGTGTACAAGGTCTGTTTGTCCTTGTGACTTAGAGTGGAGCTGAACTCTACTCAGGAGGTGTGACTTCCTGTAGCACGCAGCCTGGAAAAGCACTTGCTGTCCTGCAGAAGCTTTAGAGTGGAGGCCGGCTCTCCTTAACCTGGTAGGTGCTGGTACACAGAACTCTGGGGCTGAGGCCTTGACCACACTCTACAGGAAATGCCCAGAATATTCCCAGCAACCAGAGGGAGGTTTCTGAGCTTCTTCAGCCTAGCCTAGCAGCTGTACTGTCACATTATTACAGATGCTTGTCATTGAAGCATCACTGTCTGCAACCTTGACATGCATGCACTGTTTCAGATTCATTTTTCAAAATTGCTTTGAAAGCCCAGGACCTGTCCCATCCATTAGTGGAACTCCTCTGTGACAGGTGCTGAGGGTGATGGAGGTGTCAGAGAAATCCCCGTGCTCTGCTGATTCATGGGAAACACATTTGAAAGGACATAAGCTGGCTGGAGCAAAGCCTTCATAGAGGTTTGCAGGCAGTTTCCTCCATCTCAGAGGAAAGCATCCTGCTTCTATAGGGCTGCATGACCCCTACCTGAAAAAACAGCTTCCTGGCAACTGAGCTTTCATACACCCCTGAGGGCTAGACTCTTCACAACTGATAGCGTCACCTGTCTAAACTGTATGCTCTTAGGAAGCTTCTAAGACTCTGTAGGTTTCCATTTCCTCATCCCCATAAAGAAATAATAATATCCACCTCCCAAACTCATCTGTATAGTAGAAATCATATTACCCATCTTGCAATCTCATCTGGTTAGTAGAAATTATAATACCCACCTCTCAATATCAGTTGTATAATAGAAATAATAATGCCCCTTTTGCAGTTTTGTTGTGAGAATTAGAAATAACTTACCTAAAATGCCGAGCAGTACATTTAGTACATTTAATACCCAATAGGCACAGGAATTCTTAGCTTTCTAGAGGCCTGAGCTAATTCACTTGTTCAGCCTCTAGGTATGTTTAAAAAATAAAGAAATCCCAAAATTGTAACAAAAATTACACATTTTAAATGTTTACTTTGGCTAGATGAAGGCTTTTAACAAACATACAAGAATGGAAGGACTGTGTAAATAGTCTCATTAAGGGGTGACCTCAAAAGTCTAAATCCATGCTCTTGAAGAGATGGTGTCTGGGCCAAATGCTCCACCCCAACCCATGCCCATTATGGGCCCTAAATAGGCCCTTAGTATTGGGTTGACCAAAAACTTCGTTCGGATTTTTCCGTAACATTAAAAACCCAATGCTGAGTTTTCTCAGCATTAAAACACTTTGTGAAAGGCCTGTGAGCTGTGTTGGGGGAAGCTGGGACGGAGCTGGCTTCAACTGTTGGCAGCTGCTAAGAATTGCTGTGGCCTGAGTGGGTCCCATTTCCGTGACTTTGGACTTTTTGTGCTGAATGATACAGCTTGACCCACAGACCAGATTCAGTGTGTACTCTGGAGGATGTGATGATTTAGGGTAAGGCAATCCCTGCCCGGTTACAAAAAGCCCCAGGCTGAATGGGGTCAGACTGGGATTCTTTCAGACTGGATTTCATCCTGCAGGACTCTAGGTGATAGTCCTGTCAAAACAACTTTCTCCTCACTCAGACCAGAAATCCCATAGTTTGGCTATTGGTGAATGGGTGCGTGACTTACTGGGGAGAAGGGACTTATCCTTCTAGGATTTTTCTGAGATGGAATTTCCAGGTCTTCAAATGTTAACCCTAGGTAAAAGTCGGTGCCTTATTACTGACCTACGAGAGCATAAAAGCACCTACTTCTTATGCAACAACGGGAAACTCTCCTGGCCTGGCTGAGGAAGACAGGTGTTCTGAAGATGACTGAGACACATTGACTTGCAAGTTCTCAGACCTACTAAAGTTTGATTATCAACCCACATCACGTGAGTCCCTGACCATATTTCTGAACTAAAAGTAGGAATCATAGTGTGGCCTGTAACTGAATGCCTGTGAGAACAGTAGTGATGGGGTATTTTAAATTGGGGGCCTTCTGAGAAAATCCAGGACCCATGACCATAACATGTAGAAATGAGTGTTCGGAGCCTATTTGAGACCTGAGCTACCAGCAAAGTTCATGCTTTTTAGGACTTAATTTTGGGACAACTCAGTACTTTGTAATCACTCCTTGGACATGTTGAGAATTTGCTGTTTTAATCAGAGGGAACTTACTACAAAGTTAATCTGAGATTATATTTAGTGATATGCTTTATCATGGTTGTAGCAAGTGGTAATTAGGAATAAAATGGGAAACAATTCCCATAAAATATTGTGATTAGCATTGATTATGCATACAATCCAAGTTTTTCAACTCCCACCTTGTTGCTTCTTCCTTCTCACTAATTAGCATTAATTGTGTCTCCCCCGCATGCTCTGAAGTACAGATCCTGGTTCTAATTCCATGCCCAGACTCCCTTGCCCCGTCCCTCTCTACTCTGGATTGAGGATTGATAGAACACTGCTTTTGGTGCCCATTTGGCCAGATTGCCTCCTTGGTCTCCTACTTCTGGAACCCTTAAATTTCTCCTTTCTGCCCCTCACCTGCCCTTCATCCGGTGCCAGGTGAAGCGTGGAGGAGGCAGGTCGTGACCCTGGTGTTGGTCAGGAGTGACAGGTGTCCTGAGGCCAGGGCTGTGGGGGCGGGGGAGGCTGGATTAGGGGAAGAAGAGCTAGAATCAGCATCTTGGTGCTGTCTGCAGAAGATATGGGGGGTGCTGGCTCTTCACCATGTCACCAGTGTCCAGGCCATCAGGGATGCAGCATCAGCCAAGAGGTCAAAAGAATAGTCTTGCCTCCTTCTGTCTGCAGACCTCTCCACTTCTTATTTCTGACAGACTGGAATTCCTAACTAGAGACAGAATGAAATCAATGCATACTAAGGGAGCTGGGGTAAAAGAGCAAAAAATGAGATAGTCCACACACTGATGAGAAGAGTTTCAGGTTCCAGGCTAATTGGCACATCAGATTTTTGTGCTTCCGAGTCAAGGTAGGGGCTAGAGAGCTTAGGAACACTGAGTGTCTAAGGGTGTGCAGAAGAGTGCTGAGTGGAGGAGTGACCCAGAGGGGAGAGGCCTGGAAGTAATGAAGACAGAACTCTGAAGTCTGCGGACTGTATCATGAGAGAATTCTGGTGTGCTGTCGTTTGCCTTGTCCAGCTTGACCACTGGGGAACTATAGCTGAGATTAGGCCCCTGGGCCGCTGGCGAGGCTCTCCAAGGCTACATTGCTTTCCTGGGAATCCAAGTCAGAGCAGCTCTGACCCCTTCATCTGACATGCGTAGTGAAAAGTTTTGGTCGGGGTGAGAAGGGAGGAGGTATGAGTCCTCCACCCCAGGAGTCCCCCACCCTCACTGGAACACTGTTCCACTCTTCCCCTTAAATCTGTCTTCCACTTGAGCTCTGAAAATGCAAATGAGATCACACCATGCCCAGCTAAGAACCTTCCAAAGGTTTTCCAGTGCTAATAGAATCAAGTTCCTAATTTCAAAGCCCTATATGATCTGGTTCTTGCCTCTCTCTTGATGTCATCTACCCCTCACTTCATTCTTTCATCCATCTGTCCTTCCTTCCTTCCATGCATGCTTCTATCCATCCATCATCCATCCATCCATCCACCCACCCACCTACCTATGCATCCATCTGTTCTGACTCAGACACAATTGCTTTCTTACTATTCCTTAAGTGCCTTTTATTCATTCCTTCTCTGCACTTGCTCTTCCTTCTGCCCAGAACACTCTTTCCCACAATACCCACATGGTTCACTTGTTCACTTCCTTTATTTCGGTCTCTGTTCCAATGTCATTTCTCCAAGAGAACTTTCCTTCACCATCCAGGGTTGTGACTGGAAGGAGGATGGCAGGGACTTCTGAAGCGTTGTCTTCTGTTTTTATCTGAGTGCTTGTAGCATTTTTGTGTTCAGCGTGTTAATATTCAGTCAGCCATAAACTTTGACTTGTGTACTTCTCTGTGTGCATGTTATACTTCAACAGAAACTTGAAAATAAATACCCACATCCCCATCTCACTGTACTTCTTACTTTGCTTTATTTTTCTTCATGGCCCTTATCACTACCTGACATTGTCTTATATCCTTATTTGCATTGTCTGTCATCCCAACGGCACATGCAAATTTCATGAGACCAGGGACTTGGTCTAGTTTCCTGCTTTATACCTAGTGCTTAGCACAGCGCCTGGCACGTAGGAGGAAGTAAATCATTGTTGAATGAATATATGAGTAAATGGTTGGATACTTTAAGCAACTAGAAGGTGTAACAAACTGGGGAGTGGGATATCTAATTCATCTGGTGCTTTAAGTTGTAAGGGTCTCAGACCAGACTCAGCTTCCACTAGATTTCCTCTTTCCTCTTTCCTGTTGTAAACTTCTGCTCTCTTGACTCTGTGACTTAGAGCTTGGTTTCTTTCCTCCAGTTGCCTCTCAACACACTGGTCTCAGACAGGAACCTCATCACCAAGGACCCAGCTTAGAGCGTCCATGGGGTACTGAGTCAGTTGCCAAATAACAAAATGTCTTAGAAAGGACTTGGGCCAGAAAGTCATCCCCCCCAAACTCTTCTTCATCTGCACTGAGCACAGTGGTAAGAACACGAGCTTTGAGGTCCAGAGACCTGGGTTTGAATCTTATCTCTACCTTGTTCTAACCATGTGATCTTAGACAATTTACTTAGCTAGCTAAGGCTCAGTTCCTCGTCTAGATAATGATGCCCCCTGGGGTTGTTCTGAGGATTAGGTGAGGTGTTGTGCATCAAGCCCTTGGCACAATTCCTGACATTCCAGGCATTGTTATGAATGCATGACATTTTTTTTTTAACTGACATTTAATTAATTAATTAATTAATTAATTAATTTATTTATTTATTTATTTTTGGCTGTGTTGGGTCTTCAGTTTCTGTTCGAGGGCTTTCTCCAGTTGCGGCGAGCGGGGGCCACTCTTCATCTCGGTGCGCGGGCCTCTCACTGTCGCGGCCTCTCTTGTTGCAGAGCACAGGCTCCAGATGTGCAGGCTCAGTAGTTGTGGGTCACGGGCCTAGTTGCTCCGCGGCATGTGGGATCTTCCCAGACCAGGGCTCGAACCCGTGTCCCCTGCATTGGCAGGCAGATTCTCAACCACTGCGCCACCAGGGAAGCCCGCATGACATTCTTAAGCATTCAATCGCTGTAGCTCCAACAGTGTTACTATTGATTGCTATTTTTTTTTTAACATCTTTATTGGAGTATAGTTGCTTTACAATGTTGTGTTAGTTTCTGCTGTATAACAAAGTGAATCAGCTATATGTATACATATATCCCCATATCCCCTCGCTCTTGCGTCTCTCTCCCACCCTCCCTATCTGTATCCTTCCTGTGACGTTATAATGCTGCATTTCTTTCTACTTCATACCTTTCGATCTCACCACTGAGCCCAGAACCTTGCCTCTGTCTTCACATGACGTGTGATATTTTGAGAAATGAACTTTTGATTTATTTTCTGGTATCTTAAACAAGACAGTGTGTGTGAAGAGACTTGGAAAGCCATAAAGTGCTGTTTAGATGTACTTGTGCTTTCAACGACTCCTGTTTACTCCTTAGCCTCTTTTGGAGTCAGCATGAAAGAGCAGGACTCCTGTGGACCTTGGTTGGAGTGACAATGAGCAATCACTTAACTTCTTGAAGGCTCAGTTTCCTCATTTGGGGAATAGGGATAATAACAGGGTCCACTTTCAGAGTGATTTTGAGTGTCCTTGAAGGTGATAGATATAAAATCACTTGCAAGAAACATGGCAGAAGTTTTAAGTGTTCCCTACTTCCTCTGCCCCCCATGCCCTTCTTTTCCATCTCACATGTGGTTTTCTTAAATCTTAGAAGAGCTTTTTATTCGTCTAATCTAAACTTTTTCCAAATTATTTTTTACTAGCCATAAATTATTTAAAAAAAATTTTTTTTTTTTTTTTGCCTCTCCCACTGGCCCTCTTATCAGCATTTATCCTGAGGACCATGGAGGAGGCCTAGTGGGATGGACAATTCCCTGCAAAGATTATGCACTGAAATGTGAGCTGCACCGCAGATACATTCTCCTGTTACTTGCTTCCCTTCAACTGTAGTTTTTCTACACACATTACATTGGGTCATTATAATCATAACAGCTGATTGATTTTAAACCATGGGTCTTCCATTGCTCAGAAAACATCCAGTAAGTGCTGGCTGACTGACGGCCCAGTTAGAAAAATTCATGTGTCTGGAAAGCAAGAGGAAAACGGTATGCTGTGTTTGGTTTGGATTTTATATCTTTAGTTGTCTAGAGAAATGGATTTTTTATACTTCTTCAAATATCTTGATGGAATTGACTCTCCTCTTTTATAGTCAGTGGACCTTTGCAAATTTTGTGATCAAACTGTGGTCGCAGACTGGCAGGATGAGCAGCAGCTGAGAGCTTGTCAGAAATGCAGCATCTTAGGTCCCAGTCCAGGCCTACTGAATCAGGAATCAGAATCTGCTTCACCACCTCCGCCCCGTGACTGCTGTGTATAGGAAAGCTGGAGAAGCACTGTTTTACAGGACTGTGATCCTGTCTGGACCCAGCAGGATCTGGGCCCATTATCAACCTTGTAAGGCAGTGGGGAGTTCTGGGCTCCGGGGTGACATGCTGAGGAGAAATGGCACAGTGCTTTAGAAGACCACCCGCTGAGGGGTCCAATAGGCTTCCAGGTCTGTGGACCCTCCACCTGTTTGCCTGGTGCCAGATGCCTTTGGCCTGACCTCATTTTCCCTTCCCTGTAGGACTGTGGTCCCACTGGGTACCAATCACTGTGGCTGCAATCATTGTTATCTCTTCCGACGCCCCCAAAGCCTCCTTAAGAGCTTACTGACTGATTCAGTTAGAGAAATCCAAGTATTGAGAAAGGAGGCTCAAATTAGTTTGTTTTTGCCTTGCTTATCTGCCCAGAGAAAGCATCCCTGCTCTTTCAAATGTCTGATAAATGGACTTGATTATCCTCTTCAAGCAAACACGTGGTCGAGTGCTGGGAGCTGTGGATTGTTGGAAAGTCTATGGGCTGCCAGCAAATCCTTCTCTTTGCTGCTTTCTTTTCCATCCTGATGACAGAAAGTTTTCTGAGACACAAAACCCTGGTGCAGGTTTCTCTTCTCTGCACCCCACAAAGAGCTGGAGTGTCTGAGAAGGATTGGGGACCAGCAGAGCTACCCTTTTGTGTCAGTTCAATACTAACAGTGTTGTTGGTTAGTCAAGTTGATTTTTCCTATTCATTCAACATTTGCTTACTCAGCAGATAGATATTAAACTCACAGCATAGTGCTTCCCAGCGCATGCTCTGGGACCATACTTCCTGGGTTTGCATCCTGGCTTGCCACTCAGCAGCTTTGAGGCCTCCGGCAAGTTTTTTAACCTCCCTGTGCCTCAGTTCCCTCACTGATAAAACGGGGATAATGAAAAGATCCATCTCATAGGGTTGTTGTGAGGATTAAGTGGGTTAATATTTCCATATGTTAACTGAGAGTCATTCTTGGCACCTGGTGGGCACAGTTTAAGTTTGCTGTTGTGTTAATACTGTAGGTCAGGCACGTTGCTAGGCAGCAAACATAGGGGCAGGAAATGAGGCTGGTAAGGACCCTGCCTTTACAGAGTGCACCTTCCCTGGGGAGATGGGCAGTGTACCAGTTCTCACCAGTCTGACATTGAATTTCCCCAGGGAGAAGTGCAGGGAGAGAGACATGCAGGGTGCAGTAAGAGTGGGATTCAGGTGCATCTGGCCCACTTGGGGCATGTCCTGGAAGGTGTCCCTAAGAGGTGACATACGTTTTGGGCTTCCAGTGTGGCTGAAGTACAGATAGCTGGGGGGTGGGAGGGTAGGGCAGGGGTGGGGAAGGCACAGAACTGAGAAACTGGGTAGGGCCTCAAACAGAAATTCTTCCTTAGGGATTCTCAAGCTTTAATGAACTTCAGAATTTCTCAGAAATACTGCTTAAAGATGCAAATTCCTGGGACCACCTCCCGAAGTTCTGATTCAGATGATCTCGGGTGGACGCTTCACTTTCACAAGAATCTTCGGGTGGTTAACATAGTGGATTCATAGAAGATAGTGTCGACAGCACAGCTAGGCCATGTTGAAGATGTCTGTTTTTATCTTAATCTTGAGAGAATTGGGGAACTATTCAGAAGCTTTTTATGGTATAATTGTGGTATAATTTACATACAGTTGAATTCACATTTTTAGGTTCTATGTATTTTAGCAAAATATACAGTTACATGACTATCAGCCTATAACAATCAATATATAAAATATTTCCTTCATCCCAGAAGTTGTCTCTTGCCCTTTTTGTCGTCAAGCCCTTCTTCCTCTCCCTGCCCCTGGCAACCACTGATCTGTTTTCCTCCATAGACTTTGTCCTTTTCTGAGTGCCATTTAAATGGAATCATACAGTACACAGCCCTTTGTGTCTTACTTCTTTTGCTTAGCATGATACTTTTGTGATCAATCCATGTTATTGCATGTGTCAGTAGTTTATTCCTTTTTCTTTATGAATAGTATTAAATTGAATGTGTGTACCACAGTTTGCTTATCCATTCAACAGTTGATGGACATTCAACTTATTTCCAGTTTTTGGAGATTGTGAATAAAACTGATAAAAAACATTCTCATATAGGTATTTATGTAGACATGTTTTTATTTCTCTTGTGTAAATACCTAACAAAGGAATTGTTACATTGTATGGGAAGTGAAGTTTAATTTTTAAGAAACTGCCAAACTGTCTTCCAAATTGGCTGCACCACTTTGCATTCCCACCAGCAATGAATAAGAGATGCTGTTGGTCTCTATCTTTACCAGCACTTGGTATCATCAGTTTTTTTTTTAACTTTAGCCATTTATTATGGTTTGAATTTGCAGTTCCCTAATTACTAATGACGTTGAGCATTTTTTCATGTATTTATTTACCATGCATTCTCAGCTCTTCTTTGGTAAAGTGTCTATTCATATATTTTGACTATTTTAAAAAAACTGGATTTTTTTTGTTTTATTCCTATTGAGTTTTGAGAGTTCTTTATGTATTCTAGCTACAAGTACTTTATCAGCAGTGTGTTTTGCAAATATTGTCTACTGTTCTATGTCTTGTCTTTTCATTTTCTTTCTTCTTTTTTTTTAAAATAAATATATTTATTTATTTATTTTTGGCTGCATTGGGTCTTCATTGCTGTGCGTGGGGTTTCTCTAGTTGCGGCGAGCGGGGGCTACTCTTCGTTGCCGTGTGTGCGCTTCTCATTGCGGTGGCTTCTCTTTGTTGCAGAGTACGGGCTCTAGGTGCGCAGGCTTCAGCAGTTGTGGCTCACGGGCTCTAGAGTGTAGGCTCAGTAGCTGTGGCTCGTGGGCTTAGTTGCTCCACAGCATGTGGGATCTTCCCGGACCAGGGATCAAACCCGTGACCCCTGCATTGGCAGGCGGATTCTTAACCACTGCACCACCAGGGAAGTCCTCATTTTCTTAATAGTGTCTTTCAGAGAGCAGAAGTTTTAAATGTTATGAAGTCCAATTTATCAGTTTTTTCTTTTATAGTTCATAGTTTTGTGTTTTATCTAAGAAATGATTGTCTAACCCAAGGTTGTGAAAATTTTTTCTTATGTGTTTTATGGTTTTAAGTTTTAAATTTAGGTCAATGATCCATTTACATTAACATCTGTGACCTAGTCTTGAAATGTGGTATAGGTCAAGATTTTTACTACTGTACCTTTATTTAAAAAATTAATTGACCACATATGTTTGGGCCTATTTTGGGAATTCTATTTTATTAATCCAAATGTCTATCCTTTCACCATTACCATACTGCAGAGGTTGGCAAACTATGGCCTATTGGCCAAATTTATACTTCTGCCTGTTTTTGTAAATAAAGTTTTATTAGAACACAGTCATACCCATTTATTTATGTATCATCTATGGCTGCTCTTGTGTTCTGGTTCTGTTTATCATCTGTGTAATGGCAGTCAGTTTATATAATTTCCATGGATCTGTTTCCCCATCTGTAAAATGTAAAAATTCTTTACCTATACTTTGCCCTGTCCATCTAATAGGATTTTTGTGATGATGTATATAAAATATATGAAATGTATCAATATGATATTATGAAATGTATCTATATATTATGAAATGATATGAAGTCATGAAGGGCTATAACTATATATGGCTGTAAAATCTAGAGAACTGCTATTCTGATAATAGCAGGTTACAGGGTTGATGGGGAGACATCCTCAGCTCTGAGAAAGGCAGCACCCTGAGGGCTGATGGTCTAGGACAGGAGCCTGGTGGCTTTCAATATCCTCTTTCCAAAATCACAATCTTATATTTTCCCACCCCTTGCTTGACACCCTTCATGGCTTCCCTTTCTTCTCAGGGTAACTCTCACCTCTCTTTATATCTTCACCTCACCTCTCCTCACTCCCCTTCTCACCCTCTGTGCTTCAGCCATGTGAGCTTCTTTCCTTAAATGTGCTAAATGCTCCCTCTCGTCTCTCAGGCTGGGTATATGCTGTTGCTTCTACCTGAAATATGCTCCTCCACCCCTGAATATCGCTAAATCCCACTTACCTTTCAGATCTCAGCTCCACCAGAAAATCCTCCCTCTTCCCCTACACCTACGTCAGTCACCCTTTTATGAGTTCCTATACAATTTGTGCAAATACATTCTGTTTAATACCATCCTTGCGCAGTACTGTTAATTGCTATTTGTCTCTGAAATATATTCTAAAGCCATATATAAATTATAAAATATTTCAATATGAAAAATCCATTACACTACTCTGTGTGTGTGTGTTTCTTCTTCATCATGTCCTGCATGCTAATGTCTCTCAGTCATTGAGAGCAGGGGACTCGGCTGACTGTCCTGTACACCTTGATCAATAAATGTCATTGTACACCTTGGGAATGTTCTCCTCCTGTGAGCACCTACAGCATGATCCTGAAGTGAGTGTGTTTGGCAATATGTGTTGTTTCCTCTGCAAGAGCCTTTCTTCCTGCCATGTATGCTTTGCATCCTGGAGAACAGTTCTGACTCTAGTAACTGGGGACAGGTTTGCAGGTGATGTTACTGGACCTGCCCCAGAGAACCCAAGCAAGAGTATCACATTGGAGGCTATCACACCCTTTTGACAATGACTGGAGTTAACGGCAGGGCAAATTCAGGGCAGAGAACAGCAGGTGTTGTGGGAAGGTTGGCCTCTGACATCATGACAGCGCTGTAAACGCTTGGGAGGTTTGTCTAACAATAGCTTGAGACCAGCCACTGGAAGAAATTATGGATGGGTGGCAAGTCATGATGTAGGGAATTTGAGGACCTCTTGCAATGTACAATTCCAGGCCACAAACCCAAATGAACTCAATACGGTGTTGATGTAGTTACCACTATCATTCCAGGAATATGTTCCCCCATGCTAAGTGGATACAAGTGTGTGTCTATAATGGCATCAGGTGCACTGCAAATAATTGATTCTTTGTTTATTCTTCTCTCTCCCTCTCCCTCCCACAGATGATAAACTCTGTGAGGGCAGATCTCTTGTCTATCTTATTCACCATTGTAGTGAATGCTGTGGTCTACCACCCATTTTCCCCTTCAGGAATTAGGTATTCATTTCCTGGCTGCTGGATGTGTTGCTCGCTCATGGCTCACAGCTGGGTTCTTCCCTGGACATTGCCCTGCCTATAGGGAATTGCCTTGTCCAAGATTATGCCCCCTCTCTGTGACCAGCCAACTTCCAATGAGTCATAGATGGTGGTGTGGAGGGGGTATACGGTGTCCCCCTTGCCTCAATTTGGGACAACTCTGAAGGGCCCACCAGTCCCAGATTGGTTGACTGAGATCATGCTGCAACTGCATAACAGCTGAAATTCTCCCTGTCTAATCTAGTTTCTCCTCCTCCTGCATGGGTTTCTTTTCTGAGAGTGCTCCCTAATAAGCTTCCTGCATACAATTCTGCATCACAGAATCTGTTTCCTGAGAAATCAAAGCTATCCCCTAGTGCTTGACCCTTTTCCAGCCTTGCATGGTCTGTAGGTCCTCCATTTTATTATCTGTAAAATGATAAAAATTTATCATAAAAATGGAGGTTCAGTGCACTTCTGTGACTTGCCCAAGGCTGCCCACATACTATGTGCTGTGCTGGGAAAACACCGATTTTAAAGGGTTGTTGGTTTAAATGAGAATGAAAAAGTAACTATGAAGTATAGGTTCTCATTAAATGCTGGTGTTCTTTTTCTAAAGGGTTAGAAGTATCCCTGCAGAGTTGGAGGAGAAGGGAAGGAAGTTCCTAGAGAAGCATGCATGGTTTGCACTTCCCTGTGATGAAGCAAGATAGGGGGCCAGTTCTACACCCTTGTCCAGGGTGTAAGATGATTAAGACTCTCTATCCCTGCCCACGTGGTCTGTCTCCCTGTCAGTAGCCTAACTTCATAGAAAGAACCCTTCTTTGCAGTCATATTTCATGTAAGGAAACATTAGCCTATAAATTAACTACTCCCTAAAGGCTCCTCTTTCCATGTACGAGAATGCTTTTTTGGTGTTGTTGTTAGAAAACATTTTGACCACACACCTAGCTGATTATCAATGTAATTGTGCTGTAATCACATCTGAGGAAACTATCCAGCAAATCAACTCTGACTGTCTGCCTACTCACAGAGAAGAGACTCAGATCTTTCAAATCAGGACGTAGGAACAGGTGGCCTCATTCACAAAGAGGGATGCTCCTTCCACCGCACAGCTCTTGCTGTGGATAAATAGAGTGGATGTGCAGGTCGAGAGGCACAGAGAATGTCTGCAAATTGAGAGCAAATGTCCAGTCATTTTCCTCAGAGATTTCCGATGTAGGTGGTTTATGAGATATTTCTTTTTTGCCATTCCAGATACAAGGATGAAAAAGATACTAGGCTGATAAGCAATTAAAGGCAAAGCCTTATTATTCACTCAGTCTTAAGCTTTTGAATTCAAGAGATCTGAGTTTGGATACCAGTGTGCTGTGTCATCCTGGAAAATCTTTTGAATAATTCAGGCCAGGTGAGGTTATGCTATGGTAACAAGCCCCTTGAATCACCATGGGTTTACAATCACTCACGAAAAGTCCTCTGCTGATCCAAGGCCTCTTCATGTCAGTTCTTGTCTAAGTTATGACTTAGGGTCCAGGTGGTTCCATCTTGGTGCTCCGTCTTCTCAACAAGCGGCCACTCCAATCTTTGTACCAGGGGACGTGAGAGCAGGTAGCACATACATCCATTCTTTTAAGCTTTGAACCTGAAGGACCACATTTCTTTTGCCACAGCACATTGGCCAGAGCTAGTCACATGACTTTGTCTACTGCAAGGAGGTTGGGAAATGTTGGGGAACACAGAGGTACTGGGGGAACGATAAACATCTCTGCCATATGTGGGTCTCAATTTCTATTTCTTCAAATGAATTCACCTATTAGTTCAATAATGCATGCATTAAGAAACTAGTACATGCCTTTTAGGGTTTAGTCATTGTGCTGCGCTCCGGGCATGTAGTGGTGAGCAAGATGCACACCTTCCCTGCCTTCACAGAGCTTCTGTTTTGTGGGGGTCAGAAGTGCAAGCAATCAATGACAATCAATTGATTGGCAAGCAATCAATGCTGCCACAGAAGTTGAGGGTACAGTGGCAGTTCATGGTTGCAAGTACAGATCTGGGTTAATGATAGCTTTTTCTGGAGGAAGTGTTACCTTAGCTGAAATCTGAAGGATGATGAAATGTCAACCAGGAAGGGGAACATTCAGAGCAGAGAGATTGCCACTAGAAGGCCTGAGAAATGAAAGAATCTCTCCTCCTTCTCTACAATGGGGCTGGGAAATTTCCTTGAGATCATATATATTTAGAGTATTTCACAAACTAAGTACTCTATATGCTTGTAAGTGTTACTGTTCAATGCTCAGTGCAGAAATTTTAGTACAATGCCTGCTACTAGACAGAATCAACTTTATGGACACAGAAGCTATGGCAGTCAGGTGTTGAACCCAGGCAGTCGAACTTGTGAGTCCAAGTTTTTAACCACAAGGCAACACTGATTGTTTACAAAGCAAGTTGGAATGCAAGTATAAAACATATTATTATAGGGATAACCATTAACTTGATGCAACTTATACTTTCATAGAAGAGTAAATGATATACAACTTTGACAGTTCATTTTTAGAAACAGATTGTTATGTTCTGATTAGTTATGAATTAGGTTGAAAGTAACGTGCACTTAAAACTGGGCACTGCAGTTAAATCTACATGACTGGGCCAGGCAACTGACCTGTTGTCCATAGCCAATCCAGGGAGAGGGGAGTATTTTCTTTAGACTTAGTAGATCATGTTTTCCTAGGTCCAGAAATCATCCCTATTTCTATCAGATTCAGCCATGCACCTGCCAATTCATAGGTGAGACAAGCATCCCCACCCTACCCCCCACTCACTTGAGACTTCCAGAGAAGTAGAGCCAAGGGGTGAAAGAGGCAGGAAGTGGGAAGGAATGGGCAGGAACAAAGTCTGTTGTGCCAAGGAGAAATTGGTTCCTTTTGCAAAACGCTGGCATGTCAATTTTCTACTCATCCCAACTAATTTTGCCTCCATCGTTATGTGGGGACTAAAATATTAATTTCATGAAGAAATTGTCAAACTTTGGTGCTTTGAAATAATTGATGCATTTCATCAGCTCACACAGTTGAGAGAATGACTCGACAGAGGTCTGCCGTCAGGCAGTCTCAGCAGAGAATTCTTTCATAACAGTCACTCGAAGATCCTCCTTGGAGATGCTGGTAAACAACCCAGCAATCGAGAGACATTGGAGCAAGCACACTTACCAAACCAGACAGGGCACAAAGGGCTTTCGCAGCCAGGAAACGCACTCACCGGGGACTTGGTCCCAGGCTCTGCTTGTGATTGGAAGTGCAGTCACCTGGCTGTGTGTAGCTGTGTCCAGTAAGGGGCTGTTGGTGGCGATGCTCCACTAACTAGAAACCTCTTCTGCAGTCAAATTAAACACAGCCACAGCTTCCTTGTGATTCATGCCGGTTATCACAGAGACATTTTATTGCAGAAATGCTTTTTAAACATTAATTATGCTGTGCATAATACGACCCAGATAAAATATGGGCATATTATGACTTTTCTGTGGCTTTGGGGTGTGCTGTTTAATCCCTGGCAAGGGCTTATAGGAAGAAGGTGGGTTGGACCTTTTGCTTTGGATTTTCATTCTGGGGCATTCTGAGCCTGCACTCCAGCGGTGGCTGCCAGAAGGTTTGGATTTTGATTGCTCACCCTGAATTAGCCTTGTTCTTCCCCCACACTTCCGTGTCTCCCAGAGGGACCACAAAGGCCCCAGATTGCCTGGGAAGGTCCCGAGATTGACTTGGGAACCCATCCTTCAATGACTTTCTGCCTATGCCAGGCACAGCCATCCTCTGTTCCCTTAACGTTGACACCAGTGGGTTCTGATTGGTGGCTACCTGTGCTTCACCGTTTGTTAAATATTGTTAATATCACCCCCGGGAGGTAGGCATTGTCCTCATTTTTCACATACAGAAAACGAAGCTCAGAAAACGTGTGACTTGGCCAATATTTCATCTCACTGTTATAGGTAGTAGAGCTGGATTCCAGTCTATTTCTTTTTGTCTCTGTGCTCTTTCCTCAGTGGTTTTAAAACTATTATCTAAAGCAGTAGAAATCTTTCATTAGAGGCAATCTTTTTTTTTTTAATACATTTATTTTATTTTTGGCTTCGTTGGGTCTTCGTTGCTGCACGTGTTCTTTTCTAGTTGCGGCAAGCGGGGGCTACACTTCGTTGCGGTGTGCGGGCTTCTCATTGCAGTGGCTTCTCTTGTTGCAGAGCATGGGCTCTAGGCACGCCCGCTTCAGTAGTTGTGGCACTCAGGCTCAGTAGTTGTGGCTTGCGAGCTTAGTTGCTCTGCGGCATGTGGGATCTTCCTGGACGAGGGCTCGAACCCGTGTCCCCTGTATTGGCAGGTGGATTCTTAACCACTGTGCCACCAGGGAAGCCCTAGAGGCAATCTTATTTGGGAGTTCAAAGAGATAAAATGAATGCAAATGGTGCTGCCCTGGATGGAGGAGGGGGTCACACTCAGCCCCCTCCCATCATTTGCTCTGGTCTGGAACCTCTCACTGTAAAGATGATTGTCCTATTACTGCACCACCTCCTAGAGGGCCTTGAGACAAATGAATCCATCTCCTGCTGATTCTTAATTTGTGGAGCCATCCTCTGTTCCAGTACTCTCCTAAGCGCTGGGGAAACAGCTGTGGCCCGAGTTGACAGCAGTCCCTGCCCTCTGGGAGCTTGCCTTCTCCCTGAGTGAATGGGGAAAAAAAACAAAGTGAGAAATGTATACTCTACATTAGAGGGCATAAACACTATGAACTAAAGCAAAGCAGGACTGGAAGATAAGAGGCCTGTGGCAGAGGCAGTGGTACAATTTTCTACAGGGTAACCAGAAAAGACCTCAGTGGAAAGATGACATTTTGAGTGAAGGGGGTAGGCCATGTAGCTATCTGGGGAAGGACCGTTTCTGGACATGAGAGGAGTAAGTGGAGTGGCTGGCGCAATGGAGAGAACACCTGGAGTGTTTGAGAAAGGAGGCCAGGGGGCTGAATCCCAGGGGGTGGGAGTGGGGTCACATGGGCCGGTCTGAAAGTCCTGAGTGAGATGTGAAGCCATTGGAGGGTTTGGAACTAGAAGGAGATACAGTGTGACTTGCATCTTCACAGGGTCCTTCTGATATCTGTGTGGAGAACAGGCTGAAGTTGGTGTAGAAAAAGTCCTGGCATAAATCAGGTTTGCTATGAGAATGCTGTCTTGGGGGCAAATATCCCTATATATTGGATTCCTTTTGTTTCAGTATCCCCATCATCTGTAGGATCCACTTCAATTTGAAAGTGAGTGTAAGGTTGAAGGGAAAAATGAAAGCACGTATGTGTGTGCACACTCACGAATGTGTATGAGAGTGTACGAGTGTGTGAGTATGTGAGTGTGTGAATGTGTGTGAGTGCATGGGAGTGTGAGTGTGCATGTGAGTGTGAGTGGGTGTTTGGAGGAAGATGGGAGTGTAGACTCGCTGCCTAGGACTATTTGGGCCAGATCATGTGGCAAGGACACCCTGGAAAAGTGCTCTAAACCAGTAGAGTGAGGGTCAGCAGAGGGGCTGGGAGACACCGAAAATCATGAGGCAGCTCAGCCTGAGCCCCAGTCGCCAGTTCCTGTCCCAGCATCCTTCTCCACCCGACAGCATCCGTTTTAAGGTCAATTATCTGACTCACCAGGGTAAGGGAGTCATTCTCTCCTGGTCTCCCTTGGCACCATGTCCCATGGCGAACTTCCTGTTTCTCACCATCTTGAACTGTGATGAGATGTTCCGATTGCCTGGTGGACTTATTGAAGGTTTTGACCACATCTGGTTCATTGTGGTAACTCCAGGGCTCAGCCAGTGCCTGAGACTTGGAAGGAGCTCAGTATTTACAACACGGATATGTGTCTTTCTTTTCTTTATGTACATTCCCATCACAAGCATGTTTCCATAGAAACCATGACTGAAAGCTTGACTGCACCCACTGAATAGATTTTTTCTTCAAAGGTTTCTCAATGATCAATCACTAACCAGTTGGTTACATCAATTTGCCTGGTCAGTCTGATTTGATTATAAATTTAGACGGTAGAAGGAGACTGCTTTGTGGTCCAGTAATTGGTCTCTCTTAATAGCAACATCGGATCTGAACTGAGTGGCAATGAAACAGCAAAGGGTCATTGCTTAGGCCTGGTCTGAGCCTTTGATGAGAGTGTCTGATAGATGGGGAGACTGTCTAATGCTCAAGACATACTAAACACTATGGGAGAGCTGAATAAATGTCCCTAAAAAGGAAGTGCAAAAAAGGACACTTACCATAGACTTGGGATGATGACCTCAGGGAGTCAGGGTGATAGAGCAGTCTGGTGGTAATTGGAGCCTTGGTCATCTTGGGCTGTAACTCCAGAAAATTCTCACTGGCCCTTCCAGAGGAGCATCTTGGGCTCTCAAGGGGATCATTTGGGCTGTGGACTTCTGCAACATCTGTGCACTGCCTCGGGAGCTGTTTGTAAGAAGGATGTTCTGTGCACATGACACAGCACAGAGGATGGTCCCCACGTGACTCACAATGGAATCTGAAGCACCAGAGGAACTGGATTAATAAGATTCAAGGCAGGAGAGAAATTGGGTCACACGCCATCCCAGGAAGTGGGAAATCATGCTGTCTGGCTCAGACAGAGGAGGGGAGGGGAGCCCCTGCTGTGGAAGGAAACAGGGCAGTCTGGATGGTCCACATAGGGTGGTGGTTGTCATGTCTGCAGGTCAGGGGCTATCCTTGGGTGAGTGGGAGCACAGTGGAGTGGGAGGGTATGGATTGGAGTCGGGAGACTCATGTTCAAATTCTACCACTGTCACCTGCTTGCTATTTGTTATGAGCTGAGCAGAATGTGACTGTATTTGGAAATGGGGCCTTTAAAGAGGTAATTAAGGTAAAATGAGGTCATATGTGTGGGTCCTCATCCAGTCTGACTGGTGTCCTTATAAGAAGAGGAGATCGAGACACAGACATCCTGAGACATCCAAATGGTCTCCGTAAATGACACGTGTTGTACAAATGATTGCCATGATTCACAGTTTTCCTTAGGATCGCACCACTGATTCATCACTCATTCCATAAATATTATTGAGTGCCTATAATGTGCCAGACACCACTCTTGGGGCTGGGGTTAAGCCGCAGAAAATAAAGACAAATATATCTCTGCCTTCCTGGAACTTTGCATTTAGGGGGGGATACTGGGTTGGGGCCAGGAGTGTGGGAGAATAAGAAACGGTACACAAGATACTAAGTAAAATATATGGTATACAAGAAAAGGCTGAATTCAATGGAGAAAATAAAAGCGGGGAAAGGGATAGGGAGTGCTGGGGTATGAGTGGGGAGTGGTCAAGAGTTTGCAAACGGTATGTAGAGATCTACCTGAGAAGGGGAAATTTGAGCAAAGACAGGAAGTAAACAGTGAAGCAAGCCAGGTAAACATCTGGGAGAAGAGTGTCTGCAAAGAGAAAACAGCATGAGCCAAGGCCCTGAGGCCTGGATTGAGAAAGTTTCAGGTGCTTGTAACCCACAGTGCTCTGAATTAGATGGTCTGGAGCGTGCTGGGCATTTCAGAGACTGTGTGATAAACATCTTACTTTATCACACGTGTTAACCCAAATGGTCATTATTAAGGATGGTACTGATAGACTGTGCACCTGTGATTGGGGGGTGGGTTTGGGAACACTGTCTTCTTGTTTGCTGGGGAGAGGACTCAAAGGAGGAGTAGAACTAGCTCAAAAAGTCTGCAGAGGTCAATGAGCCTCTTCTCTTGGGCCTGAAACTCCTACAATCAGGCAGTAAATAACATTTCTCAGGGCTGAGAAGCAGAAAGAGCAGAGGGCCCAGGTGACCTGGACAGCTTAAAACAGGGGCAGGCAGAAGTGGAGAGGCAGCATGTCCAAAGGGCTGCCCCCGGAGTGTGGAGTTCCAGAGTTTGGACCCAGGTGGCTGACAGGGTCTTGGTGCTCCGGCCTGGCGTCAGGCCTGAGCCTCTGAGGTGGGAGAGCCGAGTTCAGGACACTGGACCACCAGAGACCTCCTGGCTCCATGTAATATCAATTGGCGAGAGCTCTCCCAGAGATATCAGCCTCAACGCTAAGACCCAACTCCACCCAATGGCCAGCAAGCACCAGTGCTGGACGTCCCGTACTAAACAACTAGCAAGACAGGAACACGACCCCACCCATTAGCAGAGAGGCTGCCTAAAATCATACTAAGTTCACAAACACCCCAAAACACACCACAGGATGCAGCCCTGCCCACCAGAAAGACAAGATCCAGCCCCACCCACCAGAACACAGGCAACAGTCCCCTCCACCAGGAAGCCTACACAAGCCACTGAACCAACCTTACCCACTGGCAGGGGGACACCAGAAACAACGGGAACTACAAACCTGCAGCCTGCGAAAAGGAGACCCCAAACACAGTAAGTTAAGCAAAATGAGAAGACAGAGAAATATGCAGCAGATGAAGGAGCAAGGTAAAAACCCACCAGACCAAACAAATGAAGAGGAAACAGGCAGTCTATCTGAACAAGAATTCAGAGTAATGATAGTAAAGATGATCCAAAATTTTGGAAGTAGAATGGAGAAAATACAAGAAACGTTTAACAAGGACCTAGAAGAACTAAAGAGCAAACAAACAATGATGAACAACACAATAAATGAAATAAAAAATTCTCTAGAAGGAATCAATAGCAGAATAACTGAGGCAGAAGAACGGATAAGTGACCTGGAAGATAAAATAGTGGAAATAACTACTGCAGAGCAGAATAAGGAAAAAAGAATGAAAAGAATTGAGGACAATCTCAGAGACCTTGGGGACAACATTAAACGCACCAACATTCGAATTATAGGGGTCCCAGAAGAAGAAGAGAAAAAGAAAGGGACTGAGAAAATATTTGAAGAGATTATAGTTGAAAACTTCCCTAATATGGGAAAGGAAACAGTTTATCAAGCCCAGGAAGCACAGAGAGTCCCCAGGAAAAATCCAAGGAGAAACACGCCAAGCCACATATTAATCAAACTATCAAAAATTAAATACAAAGAAAAAATATTAAAAGCAGCAAGGGAAAAACAACAGGTAACATATAACGGAACTCCCATAAGGTTAACAGCTGATTTCTCAGCAGAAACTCTACAAGCCAGAAGGGAGTGGCACAATATATTTAAAGCGATGAAAGGGAAGAACCTACAACCAAGATTACTCTACCCAGCAAGGATCTCATTCAGATTCGATGGAGAAATTAAAACCTTTACAGAGAAGCAAAAGCTAAGAGAATTCAGCACCACCAAACCAGCTTTAAAACAAATGCTAAAGGAACTTCTCTAGGCAGGAAACGCAAGAGAAGGAAAAGACCTACAATGACAAACCCAAAACACTTAAGAAAATGGTAATAGGAACATACATATCGACAATTACCCTAAATGTAAATAGATTAAATGCTCCAACCAAAAGACATAGACTGGCTGAATGGTTACAAAAACAAGACCTGTATATATGCTGTCTACAAGAGACCCACTTCAGACCTAGGGACACATACAGACTGAAAGTGAGGGGATGGAAAAAGATATTCCAAGCAAATGGAAATCAAAAGAAACCGGGAGTAGCAATTCTCATATCAGACAAAACTTTAAAATAAAGACTATTACAAGAGACAAATAAGGACGCTACATAATGATCAAGGGATCAATCCAAGAAAAAGCTATAACAATTGTAAATATTTATGCACCCAACATAGGAGCACCTCAATACATAAGGCAAATGCTAACAGCCATAAAAGGAGAAATTGACAGTAACACAATCATAGTAGGGGACTTTAACACCCCACTTTCAGCAATGGACAGATCATCCAAAATGAAAATAAATAAGGAAACACAAGCTTTAAATGATACATTAAACAAGATAGACTTAATTGATATTTATAGGACATTCCATCCAAAAACAACAGAATACACATTCTTCTCAAGTGCTCATGGAACATTCTCCAGGATAGATCATATCTTGGGTCACAAATCAAGCCTTGGTGAATTTAAGAATATTGAAATCATATCAAGTATCTTTTCTGACCACAACGCTATGAGACTAGACATCAATTACAGGAAGAAATCTGTAAAAAATACAAACACATGGAGGCTACACAATACACTACTTAATAACCAAGAGATCACTGAAGAAATCAAAGAGGAAATCAAAAAATACCTAGAAACAAATGACAATGAAAACACGACGACCCAAAACCTGTGGGATGCAGCAAAAGCAGTTCTAAGAGGGAAGTTTATAGCAATACAATCCTACCTCAAGAAACAAGAAACATCTCAAATAAACAACCTAACCTTACACGTAAAGCAATTAGAGAAAGAAGAACAAAAAAACCCCAAAGGTAGGAGAAAGAAAGAAATAATAAAGATCAGATCACAAATAAATGAAAAAGAAATGAAGGAAACAATAGCAAAGATCAATAAAACTAAAAGCTGGTTCTTTGAGAAGATAAACAAAATTGATAAACCATTAACCAGACTCAGCCAGAAAAAAGGGGGGGAACACTCAAATCAACAGAATTAGAAATGAAAAAGGAGAAGTAACAACTGACACTGCAGAAATACAAAGGATCATGACAGATTACTACAAGCAACTCTATGCCAATAAAATGGACAACCTGGAAGAAATGGACAAATTCTTAGAAAAGCACAACCTTCTGAGATTGAACCAGGAAGAAATAGAAAGTATAAACAGACCAATCACAAGCACTGAAATTGAGGCTGTGATTAAAAATCTTCCAACAGGGCTTCCCTGGTGGCGCAGTGGTCGAGAATCTGCCTGCCAATGCAGGGGACACTGGTTTGAGCCCTGGTCTGGGAAGATCCCACATGCCGCGGAGCAGTTAGGCCTGTGAGCCACAACTACAGAGCCTGCGCGTCTGGAGCCTGTGCTCCGCAAAAAGAGAGGCCACGACAGAGAGAGGCCCATGCACCGCGATGAAGAGTGGCCCCCACTCGCCGCAACTAGAGAAAGCCCTTGCACAGAAATGAAGAACCAACACAGCCAAAAATAAATAAATAAATTAATAAATTAAAAAAAAAAATCTTCCAACAAACAAAAGCCCAGGATCAGATGGATTCACAGGCAAATTCTATCAAACATTTAGAGAAGAGCTAACACCTGTCCTTCTCAAACTCTTCCAAAATATAGCAGAGGGAGGAACACTCCTCAACTCATTCTACGAGGCCACCATCACCCTGATACCAAAACCAGACAAAGATGTCACAAAGAAAGAAAACTACAGGCCAATATCACTGATGAACATAGATGCAAAAATCCTCAACAAAATACTAGCAAACAGAATCCAACAGCACATTAAAAGGATCATCCACCATGATCAAATGGGGTTTATCCCAGGAATGCAAGGATTCTTCAATATACACAAATCAATCAATGGGATACACCATATTAACAAACTGAAGAATAAAAACCATATGATCATCCCAATAGATGCAGAAAAAGCTTTCGGCAAAATTCAACACCCATTTATGATAAAAACCCTCCAGAAAGTAGGCATAGAGGGAACTCGTCTGAACATAATAAAGGCCATATATGACAAACCCAGAGCCAACATCGTTCTCAATGGTGAAAAACTGAAACCATTTCCACTAAGATCAGGAAGAAGACAAGGTTGCCAGCTCTCACCACTATTATTCAACATAGTTTTGGAAGTTTTAGCCACAGCAAGCAGAGAGGAAAAAGAAATAAAAGGAATCCAAATTGGAAAAGAAGAAGTAAAACTGTCACTGTTTGCAGATGACATGATACTATACACAGAGAATCCTAAAGATTCCACCAGAAAACTGCTAGAGCTAATCAATGAATTTGGTAAAGTAGCAGGTTACAAAATTAATGCACAGAAATCTCTTGCATTCCTATACATTAATGATGAAAAATCTGAAAGTGAAATTAAGGAAACACTCCCATTTACCGTTGCAACAAAAAGAATAAAATACCTAGGAATAAACCTACCTAAGGAGACAAAAGACCTGTATGCAGAAAATTATAAGACACTGATGAAAGAAATTAAAGATGATACAAATAGATGGAGAGATATACCATGTTCTTGGATTGGAAGAATCAACATTGTGAAAATGACTGTACTACCCAAAGCAATCTACAGATTCAATGCAATCCCTATCAAACTACCACTGGCATTTTTCACAGAACTAGAACAAACAATTTGTATGGAAACACAAAAGACCCCGAATAGCCAAAGCGATCTTGAGAAAGAAAAACGGAGCTGGAGGAATCAGGCTCCCTGATTTCAGACTATACTACAAAGCTACAGTAATGAAGACAGTATGGTACTGGCACAAGAACAGAAACATAGATCAATGGAACAGGATAGAAAGCCCAGAGATAAACCCACGCACATATGGTCACCTTATTTTTGATAAAGGAGGCAAGAATATACAGTGGAGAAAAGACAGTCTCTTTAATAAGTGGTGCTGGGAAAACTGGACAGCTACATGTAAATGAATGAAATTAGAACACTCCCTAATACCATACACAAAAATAAATGCAAAATGGATTAAAGACCTAAATGTAAGGCCAGACACTATAAAACTCGTAGAGGAAAACACAGGAAGAGCACTCTTTGACATAAATCACAGCAAGATCCTTTTGACCCATCTCCTAGAGAAATGGAAAAAAACCAGAAACAAACAAATGGGCCCTAATGAAACTTAAAAGCTTTTGCACAGCAAAGGAAACCATAGCCAAGACGAAAAGCCAACCCTCAGAATGGGAGAAAATATTTGCAAATGAAGCAACTGAGAAAGGATTAATCTCCAAAATTTACAAGCAGCTCATGCAGCTCAATATCAAAAAAACAAACAACCCAACCCAGAAATGGGCAGAAGATCTAAATAGACATTTCTTCAAAAAAGATATACAGATTGCTAACAAACACATGAAAGGATGCTCAGCATCACTAATCATTAGAGAAATGCAAGTCAAAACTACAATGAGGTATCACCTCACACCAATCAGAATGACCATCATCAAAATATCTGCAAACAATAAATGCTGGAGAGGGTGTGGAGAAAAGGGAACCCTCTTGGGACTTCCCTGGTGGTCCAGTGGTTAAGACTCTGTGCTCCCAATGCAAGGGGTCCAGGTTCATTCCCTGGTCAGGGAGCTAGATCTTGCATGCTGCAACTAAGACCCAGTGCAGCCAAATAAATAAATATTAAAAATAATAATAATAATAATAAAACACAAACTCAAGGGTCAAGACTTAAAAAAATAGAAAAAGGGGGAACCCTCTTGCACGGTTGGTGGGAATGTAAATTGATACAGGCACTATGGAGAACAGTATGGAGGTTCCTTAAAAAACTAGAAGTAGAACTACCATACGACCCAGCAATCCCACTACTGGGTGTATACCCTGAGAAAACCATAATTCAAAAAGAGTCATGTACCACAGTGTTCCTTGTAGCTCTATTTACAATAGCCAGGACATGGAAGCAACCTAAGTGTCCATCGACAGATGAATGGATAAAGATGTGGCACATATATACAATGGAATATTACTCAGCCATGAAAAGAAACGAAATTGAGTTATTTGTAGTGAGGTGGATGGACCTAGAGTGTGTCATACAGAGTGAAGTAAGTCAGAAAGAGAAAAACAAATACTGTATGCTAACACATATATATGGAATCTAAAAAAAAAAAAAATCGTACTGATGAACCTAGGGGCAGGACAGGAATAAAGACGCAGACATAGAGAATGGACTTGAGGACATGGGGAAAGGGAAGGGTAAGCTGGGACGGAGTGAGAGAGTAGCATTGACATATATACACTACCAAATATAAAATAGATAGTGGGAAGCAGCTGCATCGTACGTGGAGGTCAGCGCGATGCTTTGTGATCACCTAGAGGGGTGGGTTAAGGAGGGTGGGAGGGAGATGCAAGAGGGAGGGGTATGGGGATACATGTATACATATAGCTGATTCACATTGTTATACAGCAGAAACTAACACAATATTGTAAAGCAATTATACTCCAATAAAGATGTTTAAAAAAAAAAAAACAGGGATAGGATTTGTAATTTAAAAGAAAGGGGCGAACCTATATCAGTTTGTAATTTCAGTGAGCGAATCCTATTACAACTAGGTCCTCTCAAGGAAATTACAGTTTCATGCATATGAAATTGTAAATCATACAGAAATAGAAAGTGAAAGAAAAGTCACCCACTAGGTGCTAGCCCAAGTAGGTGTTTAATAAATGTTAAATGGTGGAGAGAGTAAATGATTATCTTGAGTGGGAGTTACAACCATGAAAGAAGGAGTAAACTGCTACCATGCTGGTATACTTCTAGCTATTATCCCCTGTCTGTTACATTTAAAAAAATCTTTTGATCTCCTATTTTATAACCTGATTTTTAATCTTAACAATAAAACCAGCACTTTTTGTTATTATATAACTTTCCATAAATATTGCATCATTATATTTCATTGAGTGAATGTATCTTAATTTATTGAAACATTTGTCCAATATCTGTGTGCTATGATTATACCTCCTATTATAAATAAGACTGTATTGAACATCTTTATGCATGTTGTTTTCTTTTTCTTTTTTATTTCCTCTTCCAACATTCTTAGGATTATTTCCCTAGAATCAATTTCCAGAGGCAAAATAGAATTACTTTAGTAAAGGGTACAGTTTCTTCAAGCCTGTCAAAATCAATGTGAATCATCTTTATCTTACTCTCTATTGGATCAGTTATTTCACTCAGTTTTGTTTTCCCTGTAAATTGGAAAAGCTTTCTTTCTGTATCTTTATCCAAGATGATACTAAACATGTTGAGCAGTATAGGTTCAAAGACATGATTTACTCCAGTCTGAAAGTTCTTTATGTTTGAAATTTCCATTTCTATAAATTATAGTACTATTTTCCTTCATGTTAATTTAGAATTTTGTCCAATTATCTTGCTTAAAGAAGGTTGCCTGAGAATAGCCACTGATGTCTAAGTGTGCAGCGTATGTTTTCCTAGTAGTGAGAATTTCCAAGCTTGATGTATTTAAAGAGAGATTTAGAAAAGCATTTAGTACTGGTATCAGATTTATTTAGTTTTAATTGTTTTATGTGAGTAGAATTGGTATGAGTAGATTTGTGATGTTCTTTGCAAAATTCATTCCTTTTTTAAAAAATTTAATTTAGTTTTATTTATTTATTTATTTTTAGCTGCATTGTGTCTTCGTTGCTGCACGAGGGCTTTCTCTAGCTGCGGTGAGCGGGGGCTACTCTTTCTTGCGGTGCGAGGGCCTCTCATTGCAGTGGCTTGTTGCGGAGCACGGGCTCTAGGCGCATGGGCTTCAGAAGTTGTGGCGCACAGGCTTCGTTGCTCTGCAGCATGTGGGATCTTCCCGCACCAGGGCTCGAACCCGTGTCCCCTGCATTGGCAGGCGGATTCTTAACCACTGAGCCACCAGGGAAGCCCTCATTCCTTTTTTAGCAGGGCACATTTCACAAAATAATCTTGAAATGACTAGACATCCTTATCTTTTAAAATGGTTTTTAACTCCTATTAGCTATAATGGGATTTCTACAAATAAATTGCTGCGTTTTGTTGAAACATACCAGAACCCCAGTTGACCCTCCCCCAAGCGTGGGGGGATTTCAGTCCATGCTCACACACATACCATTTTTCTTTTCCTCAATAGAGCACGATTTAAAAACTCTGTAAAAGAGCAAGAACATATTTACTGGACAATGATGTGATTCTGGTTTTTGAAGGCTGACAATGTGCTTCCATCAGTGCATTTGGCTGACCGAGAAAAACAATTCTTTAATAGCTCCCAATAAATGACATAAATAAACCAGTGAGGAGTCAGGGGTCTGCTCAGACTCGGCTGAATTATATGTCCCTGTAACAGTCTATTGTTTGAGGAAAATGACAAACATTTTAGACCATCCACGGAAGCCACTGGGGGAACTTTTGTTTCTCTCTAATAGCCCCTGAAGCCTTTATGGCTAATAGTGTGTATAATGAGCCCAGTTTTCTAGCCCCGGAGAGGATAGGCTGGGTTGCTTTAGTATGGGCAGGGAAGGCCTTTGAAGATTTGCCCAACAGTGATGGAATCAAGTCCTTTGTAAGGGAGGCACACAACCTCTACAGCTGGGGATGCTGGGGAGAGAGGGAGAGAAGGTGAGGGTCGTAGGGTAAGATGCCAAGCTAGGGCCTCAAATCTGGAGCCCAAGTCAGAGTAAGGCGTGAGGTTTATTCAGAGCATCCCAGCCAGAGAATGGAGGGCAAACCCAGAGCCAGGATACTAACTCAGTTGGAAGAGGGAATGTGCTGAGGCTTGGAGGATGCTGATGGCACGCTCTGACCTCTAGGGAGTGCTCCAGTCACCCTCTTCTCCGTGTCCCCCTCGGGGATCCCTGTGCAGCCCGGAGGCCTGGGGTGAGATTCCAGATCTCCATTTTAACAAGCTCCACAGGCTCAGCCAAGCTGGATAACGATTACTCTGGTTCAGGCCTGCCTAGGAGTGGGAAGTTGGCATCTATTCCAGTTTCTACATGGATCTCTGAACTAGGAATTGGGAGGACAGAATGCTAGTGTGAGCTAATATCTGTCTGTGGAACTTAAACACGTCACTGTTCTGAGTCTTGGTCTCTTTAAATGTGAAATGAGAGGAAGGATCATTTCTGGTAGCACACTGTAATCATTAAGGAAGTTTTGAGAAAATGGCAAAGCTAGGGTACTCTCTGCCCCGTGAAATCAAACATCTGCAGGTGGAGCCTGGGATCTATAAATTGTTTCTTCCAGCCCTGAGGCCCAGAGGAGTAAAGGCATTTGACCAAATTCTTCCCAGATAGTTATTTATACACTTGGGCTTGAACTGAGAGGCCTTCTGAGGCCCAGAGGAGTAAAGGCATTTGACCAAATTCTTCCCAGATAGTTATTTATACAATTGGGTTTGAACTGAGAGGCCTTCTGTGTCCTGGAAAAGCATATAGTAGTAGTAGTATCAGCAGCAGCAGCTGCAGTAGTAGTAGTAGTAACAGTAATACAAGACAAATCAGCAGTGCAGGCACCAGGGTCAGCTCAGTGGCCTGAGATCTGGGCTTCCAGGAGTGAAAAGGGGTGTAGAGGGGTGGAACACTATCCTGCTGACATAGTCACGTAGGGTTAGGACCTTTGGCATTGGTGCTGCAGGGCAGGAAGAAACCTGGGGATGGTTGGGACAGGAACTAAGGGAATTTAATCCAATTTTAGGACAGGCACTGAGGAAGTAGCAACAACTTAAATCACAGTGTCCTAGAACATATGGAGAATTTAGTCTTTTTTCAAGGTTGGTGACCATCCTAAATGGTGTCTAAGTAGAGGTCTCGCAGTGAACCAGCAGGAGTCTTGAAGCTGAATCAGGCTCACCCCTGCGTCACAATCTTTCTGGTTTGGCCATCTGGGGTTAAGGCCAAAGTCCAGGCCAAGGAGGAAGAGGGCACGAACCAAAGAGACTGGGATTCAGGTAAGGGCTTCAGACCCTAGGAGAGCTCTAGAGCAGTGCTTCTAAAAGGGTGGTCCTCAGATCAGCAGCATCAGTGTCACCAGGCTACTCATTAGAAATGCAAATTCTATTGGATAGAAGCTCTTGGGGTGGAGTGGTCAATCTGTGATGTAAGGAGTCCTCCAGGTGATTCTGATGCATGCTTATGGCTGAGAACCACAGGTGCAGAGTTTAAATAAGGAGGAAAGGCACAGCTAGTGTGGCTGGGGATGGGCTTGTGGGAACACACGGTGCAATGGACTCATCTTACCTGATCATTGACTCAGAGGCAAGGAGGAAACTTGCATCCCCTGTTGGATGTGGGCCTCCGTTGCTCTGGGTGAGGGTGATCAGAACCCACAGATGACAAGGGCTGGGAGTATCAGAGGCTACAAGAGGCAGGGGAGGAGATGCCAACATCCAGGCACACACTTGGGGATATTCAGGTGGCACCTCCTTCTTCAGAGCCAGGGCTGAATTCTGCTCACCACACCATCTGCCTCTCTCACTAAGTCCTGCTGGGTCAATGTGGAAAATAAAGCCAAATATTTCTTAAAGGTTCTGTGTCCAGCCATACTCAGATGATAGTCCTGCCACACAGCTAATATCTTCCTCACTGTCAGTAAAGATGATGCACAGCAGACCATGGAGTTATTCAACACACAGTTTTCAGATAAGATCAGGCCTGTTCAGGGTGATATGACTCAACACACAGTTTTCAGAGATCTCTTTTGTTCCCATGAATAAAACCGAGCAGAGACTCCTTTTCTGAGAGGGCAGGAATGATACACTCACAGTGATTTGGTAGAAATAAATGTGGGGTGGGTATATATATGTTAGGTACCCTGGGCCCTCTATTCACGTGGATTATTTTGCTGCTTAGAAAGACTTATAACCGAACTGGCTTAAAACGGGCACAACTTCACATCTCTGAATATCACATGGAAGAATACTTGAATGCCTTTTTCTAATATGATTCTGATGGCTCATTTTATGTGTCAGTTTGACGGGGCTAAGGGATGCCCAGATAGCTGGTAAAACATGATTTCTGGGTGTATCTGTGAGGGTGTTTCTAGAAGAGATTAGTGTTTGAGTCAATAAATTGAATAAAGAAGGTCACTCTCATGAATGCAGGTAGGGATCATCCAACCTGTTGAGGGCTTGAATAGAATACAAAGGTGGAGAAAGGGTGAATTTGCTCTCTGTGCTTGAGCTGAGACATTTTCTCCTGCCCTAGGAAATCAGCGCTCCTGGTTCTTGGGCATCTGGACTCAGATTGGGACTTACACCATCACCACATGATTATCAGGCATTTGGACTCTGACTGAACTATACCACTGGTTTTCTTGGTTCTCCAGCTTGCAGATGGCAGATCATGGGACTTCTCAGCCTCTATAACTAAGTAAGCCAATTCCTACAATTAATCTCTTCTTATACCTATATATTTATGTATCTATATATATCCTATTGGTTCTGTTTCTCTGGGGAATTCTGACTAATACAGTGATGGATATGATAGAAGTAGTAATGTTTGAGAAGTGGTTGGTGCATTGAAAGCCCACATTATGAATATCTAGTCTAAACTGACCACCTGAGAAGGAATTCCTGGGGTTCCTCTGGTCACTGGATGTGTTCAAAGGGACTATCTTTCTGCCTCCAGTTAGAAACCATACCCTCTTCTTTGACTCCAGAAGGTAGAGATATGGTGTTTTGGCTTGAGCTAAGATGTTACTAAAATTTTGTTTAGTTTGAGTGTAAACAGATATTTTCTAGATCTTTGTGGTTTGATAGAACATTGCTTTCTCTAGCTTACCTTGGCATGGTGTACAGAGCTTGACTTTCTTATATAGTTTTGGTGAGAACTAGACATTTCAAGACAGTTTCCACTGGGCAGCTAAGTTTCCTGCATCTGGGAAATGCTAATGTAGATATATCCCCTTGCTTATAGTGAGGAAATTCTGGAACCCCTGCCTTCTGAGATGGCTGAAATTATTTTTAAATTTTCTATTATGAAGATGTTCAAGCATAGACAGAAGTTGACATACTAGTACAATGAAGCCCCATGTAATCATTACCCAGCTTCAACAATTCTCAACAGATGTGTTTTATCTCTCTCCCCACCTACTTCTCTGTACCTCTTTCACCCTGACAGGTTTATTTTGACGCAAATCTCAGCCATCGTTTAATTTCATCTGCATATACATCAGTATGTATGTCTAAGATAAGAACTCTTTTTTAAAAAAAAAGCACTATCACAATACCATTATCACATGTAAAAAAATGAAAATATCTTATTAGCATCAAGTATCCAATCAGTGTTCAGTTCCCTGATAGGAACATACATGGTGTTTTTTTATTATTGGTTTGTTTGAATCAGGATTTAAACAAGTTCTAAACATTATGCTTGGATGGTATGTTCTGAGAAAGTGACTTTAAATCATTCCTCATACTTGGCAAGTTTTGTCTTTCCTTTAGGCTCAGAAGTCCCATATAAATGCTGAGGGGCTGAAGCCATCATGTTACCCCTCTACAGCCCAGTGATTGGCCCAGCAAGCACGTCATTTGCCAAATAATGGCAGCAGAGGCCAGAGGGGCAAGTGGTAGAAAAGGAGATGAGCACAGGTTGCCAGGATTCCAGCTTGGGCCTAAGTAGTGTTTATCCTAAAATCTGGACATGCTTTAAGCACTATTAGGGAAAGACCACCATAGAGTCTACTTGATGAGAAGCTGAAGATCCATTTGGGAAAAGACTTAGATAAAGGATAAAAGAGTTTCTCCCAAGAATGGGACACAAGGTGGGGCTGGCCACCACCTGGTCCAATGCCAGTAGACCCTGTTTATCTCCTGGAAGCATGCAATGTGACCCCATTCACATCCTGGAAGTGTGCAAGGTGATAGCTCTGGGTTTGAAGGCTGATGGAAGACAGTGCCTGTTACTCAGATCCTTTTCTTGCTCAAGGTTAGGGGCACATTCAAAATCTCCCTGGGACTTTGAGAATTCAAGTTGCCAGCACTGGGGAACCAAGCCAGAGTAGCTGATGAATTTGATTAAAGACCATGGTCTATGAATGTAATATCAGATTGGAGAGAGACACCCTCATGCTTTGGGGCACAGTTTTTGGCACCTCTGTTCCCTTAAAAGAAGATAAGGGAGACCTCATCCATCCATTCATTCATCTATGCATCTTTCTATTCATCCCTCCATCCATCTATCCATTTCCTCCATCCATCCACCCATCCCTCTATCCATCCCTTTCTGTTATCTCTGCTGGTCTTTGGCTCTCCTCATCTGGCAGACAAGTTCTTTTCATGTGTCTAAGGACAATGGATGTTGGCAGCCCCAGATTATTCATACCAACATAAAGGGAATTTCCCTCTTCCATCATCTGTTTGTCAATTCCAGTGAGGAAACCCAGTTGGCCATTCTTGAATCACATGCCCTATGTCATTGTGTTCAGAAAAACAGGATACTCCGATAGATAAACTCATGTCAGGTGTCCACCCCTGTGAGTAGAGAAGGGGAAAAGAGAGGAATATATGGGGTAGGAAAAGTAACTAACAAACCACAAAAGGTATCTCACCCCACCCTGCACTCCCTCTCATCGCCGTACTGACATGAGTAGAATTCCAAGTTAGTCTCCAAGGTTGATGAAGAGGCAGAATGAATAGGGATTACTGCCACTTTTCAAGTTTTGAATTTGATTGTTAAGCTTGTTTAATTTTATTTAGTGTTGGTACCTCATTTCCCACTATATTGATTTATTTATTGGGTCTATCTCTAGCAGAGAGGAAACAGGATGTAGAGAAAATACTGTAGTCAACTGGTGCAAAAATAGTAATATCCACATAATCAGCCAGCACCAGCCCGCTTTTCTTCATCCTTTGCTCCACAAGCCATCCCTCCGTTAAGCCAAGTATCCCTCTCCTCTTCACCTCTTCACATTTTGCTATGTAGGACCTGCACTAGTATGATGTCAAGACAGAGAGGAGTGAGGAGGTGGGTGGGTGGAGTAGGGTCGCGTATGGAGGATAGGCAGGGAAATCGGAAGAGGAGAAGGAAGACTTCTGGTTCTCCTGTGTAGGTACACACACACATGCACATATATACAAACATACCTGCACACACAAACACATGCACACAAATTAGCTAATCAATGCTTTGTTGAAAAAAATAATTCTGAAGTTGAGGGTAGTTTTGTGACCATTAATATGATGGTTTCCTTGCTCCAGGAAACTTATAAGGGGGAATATTGACATTTGGTCCAAAACTCCTGAGAAACTTTAAAAACAAAATAGACCATTCACAACATTTTAAAAAGTCTTTCTAAATATAAACAAACAAGCCCAATTGTTAAATAATAGCCACTATATTGGTTTATATTAAATACAGTCATAATCTGTATATATGGTATATTTATGTTCATTTTATGAAACAAGTGTAATTTCTGTAAGTTTTTAATTATCCAGAGGAGTTTATGGTAGATCTTTTCTTTTATTGCATATTTGTTATAACTATAACTTTTCTGATGCTAATCATTAGTCAGGAACATTTTACTCCTTTACAGAAGTGTTTCCAAGAGAAAAGGAGTGTTTTTGTGCAATGATCTGCTTAAAAGCAACTTACAGGAGCATTCTGTAGAAAACAACTGGGAACTGCCAGTGCTTTTCTTTAGAGTCTAATATAAACATGGTCAAAAAGTTTGGGCATGAGTTAGAAACAACTAAATATTAAAAATGCAAATGGCACAGCTGAACTCAAGGGAAATGCTTCACAGGCAGACAAAAGTACCATCAAAAACGCTGTAGTGGTGTTATGAAATTTTAATTCATGATCAAAACATCTTCTCCCAAGTCGCAATAGTTCTTTCCAATATATCTTTCAAATTATAGTGGGAGCTGGTGGATAACTTTTTAAATACCTCTCAGATTGCAGGAAGATGAACATTTGGCCCAAATACTTAAAAATTCTTCTCTGGCTGAGCTTGGGGATTCAGTAGGAAGAGTTACATCAGCATAGAGCATCCCTGCCTCTTATATCTTACATCTTCTAGCAACCAGAATGTGTTTCAGGCACACATTCTGGAGTTATGTTTAACAATCCTGAGACATCATCTCTATTCAGCCTCACAGCCTCTGGTGGAGACAAAGTGAATATTAAATAATCAGGAGGACCTGCCGTGAAATCCTGCTGCACCCAATAAAGCCCAGCGTTAGGGTGACTGCTTTTTTGATACTATATTTGCATCTTGTTTTAGAAGTAATATGCTTTAAACTCTTAAAATGAGCGTTACTGGGTGATTAAGGTCAGGTGCAACTTGAGTATTAATGGAATATTAAAGGAAACTGTGGTTTAGCTCTATGAAAAGTAAATTCCTTTGGTCTTATGCTGAAACAATTTACTCAGGTGTGACTGAGCTTGCAAGACCTCAGGTAAATCATCCACACTTATCGTGGTGTGGAAAGAGAGTGGGGATTAGTAGAAAGTAAATGTTTTGTGGTTAGCAAAGGGCCTGAGGTATTTGCTGTGACTACAGGTCTATTCACGGTTGTATTAGTTTTCTCTGGCTGCATACGAAATGACCACAAATTTAGCAGCTTAAACAATACCCATTTATTAGCTCACAGTTCTGTAGGTCGGAAGTCCAGTGCTGCATAACTGGTTCTCTGCTCACAGTCTCACAGGGCTAAAACCAAGGTGTTGGCTGGACTGAGTTCTCATCTGGAGGCTCTAGGGATGAATCTGCTTCCAATCTCATTCTTGCTTTTGGCGGAATTCAATTCCTTGTGGTTGTAGGCCTGAGGTTCCCATTTCCTTGCGTTCCCATTTCCTTGCTGTCATCTGGGCCACTCCTAGGCTGTTCACATTCCTTGCCACCTTGGCCCCTCCATCTTCAGGTCAACAATGGTATGTTAAATTCTTCTTGTGCTTTGAAGCTCTGACCTCCTCTGTTGCTGACCTGTAGACCCAAATTTGAAGGGCTCCTGTGATTAGGCCAGGCCCACCCAGATAATCTGCCTATCTTCTGGTTAACTGATTTAAGACATGATTACATCTGTAAACTGTCTTTATAACATAACATAACCATGGGAGTGATACCTCATCATACTCATAGTTTCAGGGATTATACAGGGCTTGTATACCAGAGATGAGAAACCTGAGGGCATCTCACACTTTTGCCTACCACCATGGTGTTTAACCATATCCTCACCCTGCAACAACAACAATAGACAGTGTTTCTTAGAAGACCATGAGCTTCTGGTGAGGCTGTCAGATGGAAGGAAGGGAACCCTAGAATGATGCTTAGAAGCTAATTACCTAGAAACCACATGTGTCATCTACCAGGTCTGCTTACTAATGCAATAGGCAGTTCATCATGTCCTTAAGATCACAAAGAATAACATGAACTATCTAGAAACCTTAAGAAGTGAAAATATAAACTTAGCGATGCAGGAGAGAGCCTGGCTTCTTCTCCTGCCACTTCTGGGAATCCATGAAAATTGGGAAAAGACATCCTCTCTGGTTGGAGAGTTCTACCTGGTCATGGGCCATCAGACCCAGGTCAGCCCCACTCGCCCCTCAGCTGGGCAGCTTGTGCACAGTTGTGTGTGGTGTCTATGTATAGACTGTGTGGTCCAAGCCAAGTGGACCAGGCCAGTTTGTGCCTGGGCAGCAGACCCAGCATTTTGTAGCCTCTAATGGAAGAGAGAAACGTAGTCACGGCCAGTTCACACAGCTAAGGGCATAGAGCAGGGTTTCTCACATCAGCACCATTCACATTTGAGCCAGACAATTCTTTGTGGTGGGGGCTGAACTGTGCATTGTAAGATATCAACAGCACCTTTGGCCTCAGTAATGTGCCTCCTAAACTGTGACAACCGAAAATGTTGCCAGCCATGGCCGAATGTCCCACTGGGGAAAAATCACCCTCGGTTGAGAACTACTGCTGTACATGTATAATTCTATGACATAGAATGAGTGAAGAATTTAGAAAAACCATCCAATGTATCATGGAGACTTTCTATCTTTCATGACTGGAAGCGAGAAGATGTAAATGCTGGAGAAACCAAAAGCATTTATGTAATTGTAATGCAGAATGGGTGTGTGGGTGGGGGAGAGAGGGAGAGGGAGAGGGGGAAAAGAGGAGAGAGGAGGGGAGGGGAAGGGTGGGGAGGGGAGGGGAGGAAAGTTATCTCTTTGCTGAAGTCCTGATCCAGTGGTACCTGAATACCTGAAGTCGGTAGTCAGGACTATCCCTGAGCTTTTAAATTACATGCTCCAATACATTCCTTTTTATCTTAAGCCAATTTCTGTCATTACCTTGGCTTTCTATCACTCACAACCTAAAGAGTCCTAACTGACACAGGGGCATTGCAGAGAGAGAAAAAAAGGATTAATGACTATGACACACCAGGGCCTTGTCAGGTCATTCATGCAAGAGAGGGATGAGACTGGGGAGGCTGGCTGGGGTCAGATGGTCAAAGGACTTTGTATGCCAGCCTGAAAGGTTGGAATTTTTTCCCCTACCTGCCACAGATGGTTGGTAGACTAAAGCCATTCAGCATTCCTGAAACTCTGATCCTGACTTTTATAGCCAGAAGTATATTGGAAAACACCCCTATTCTCATTGTCTTAGATGTCTCACTTCCATTGTAGTAAAACAATGGAATTGATATTAGGAATGAAAATCCATAAACATCAAGAAGAATGTGGATACATGACCCATAAAGCTGATTTATAAAGAAAAATTTGCCAAGAAAACTTGATTGCTTTTATTGATAGAATGGCTAAATTAGAAGATGAAAGGATCACAGAAGTCATAGATCTTATTCCAGTAATGCAGCTGATACATTTTATCACAAAATTTTGCTTTGTCAAATTAATTCAAATTGGGTTGGCAGAGGAACCATTGGCACAGACTGAGAGCTGGATGAAGACTCATAAAGCCAAAGTAATGATAAACAGCCATGGATAGAGCTGCTGCAAGTTTCCCCATATGCTACTAGAGGGGTGCTGTGGCTTTGGATTCACTGAGTCTCTTAATTCCTTAGTGAGAAGAAGGGACCGATAAATATGGTGCAGTCAGCCTTGGCTGCCCGATCACTTACTGGATGGGCTGGGGAGGTCACCAGGGATTGAGGAGAGACATGGAGGAGGAATTGGATAGACTGAGCCTCCTTGGGTTGAAGCCTCCTGGGGGTTATCAGCAAGCTGAGCTCACAGTAGGGCTGTGGAACAAGCTGGGAATCTTAGTTGGAGTGATCAAACATGCTTATAATGGCAGTTATTTCCCTGCATCTGGGGGGATGTGTATCCTGATATAAAAGCACAAATTCGGATGCTTATAATAGGGCCAGGTGGAGAGATGACAGAGAGTGAAATTGAAGAGTGCATGACCCACATAGCAATGAAAGTAAATGGAATATGGCAACCGGCGTGAATCTTCCAACCATAATGTTGAGTAAAAGTAGCTAGACCCAAAAGAAGACATTCCATAAGAATTCATGTCCATACAGTTCTCCAAACTACGTAGTTTAGAGATACATACCTACATGGTAAAAACGTAATGAAAAGCAAGACAATGATTATCACGAAGGCCAGCGTGGTGGTGACCCTAGAGAGAGGTAGAGTCTGTGATTGGAAGGACATGCAGTCTTCTGGGGGTGCTGGCCATGTTCCACTCCTTGACCTGGGACTTGGTTACCTAGATGTTGGCTTTATAATTACTCTTTAAACTGTACATATATTTTATGCACTCTTCTGAATATATGACATATATCATAATGAAGAAAGGAAGGAAAAAAGGTTCAGGAATCCCCCCAAAGGGAGCAGCCACCAGTTAGCCCCAGTTGATGCCATTTGAGAATGGGACCAATGTTGTCAGATCAGGCTTTTCAAAGAAGTAAGATATATGGATTTTTAAAAAAATGTGAAATAAGCTTGTAACTAATTCAAACATTATTTAGACTTTGTGCAAACCAACAACGTGAGCCAATTTAAATAGGTATAAAGGTGAGATTAAGTCCATGACTGCCAGTTTGTGACTTCTGCACCAATCCAACAGATAGAGAGAAGTAAAATATTTTCACCCAGCTAAAGTTAGCAGTGTTCTTTTCACTGCTTTTTATTTGGGAAAACTTATAATTGCTAATGAGTTAGTGGGTCCTTGCTAAGCACTGCCCAAACATTTCAGTCTTCATTCTTAAACCATTCCATTTTAGCTGACACTCAGAAGTTTAAGAAAATTTCCCAGTATTATACAGCTAGTAAGTGGGAGAGCTGAGATTTGAACCTATGCCGATCTAACTGCACGGCCTGTGCCACTCACTGATTTTGCAGGGTCTGTGAGTAGCCAGGAGCCTGGTGCCTCTTTTCAAATGCTCTGCCCCTGACAGACATCATTAATCGATCAGTGCTCTTTCCTGCTGAGCTGAGACCTGTCTTCTAGTGTGTTTCACCTCAGCACTCCAGGAGCCCACTCATAATCAATTGGAGTTGGTGACTTAGATGAAATGTGTTTACGCTCCTTACATCACGCTATACTACTCCCCTGGTGGTTCAGGGTCAGGATGGATGGTTCCTGAAGGGTGTTGCTAGAAGTGAGTATTGTCAGCTACAGTCTGGTTCTTTTCTGATAAATAACTGGTCTGTCTCTCCCTAGCCTGGTTTATTTCTGCTGTTGGTGTTGGCCTCGTTGCATCTACCTGCTCCAGAACTAGGATGCTGGCCAGTTGATCTCCAGAGCTTGACATGTGCTTAGTATAGAGAAATCAACTTGAAACGGCTCCTCTCACTGTAACTTTGGAAAGAAGAACATTATCAAGGGTGACTAAATGGAGTGTTAAATGATCTTTAGAAAAAGGGAACAACAATGAGGTGCATGACATCAGGAGGTTAGTGCCGAAAAGAGAAAGGCAGTGATGATGCATAGTAACCCCCGTCTGTCTCTGGCATCATGGTTAGAGCAGGACCCAATCAAAGGGGCCAATCCAGGAAACTGCAGACCATTAGATCTGATGGAGCCTGAGGGAGCACATGGCCCATCTCCCTCATTTCACAAGTGAGGGCCAGGAATGTGATGTGATTTATCCAAGGAACAAGGATGCTCCTTTCATAACATCCCAGTGACTCTCATCATGATAAGAACAAAACAGAGTACAGTAGTTGAGAGAATAGCCTTGGGTTTATATCCCACCTCCGTTATGTTCTAGCTGTGTGACCTTGGGCAGATTTATTTCTTAACCTCTCATCTCCAACATGCAGGTAATAGCAGGACAAATTTTATAGAGTTGTAAGGGTTATAGGAGAAAATGCAGGTAATAGTGTGTATGTCTGATGCCTGGCATGAAATAAGGACACAAAATTTATATATATTTTAATACACACATGTATACACAGTTACATACTTATATAAAATCCTCATATCTATGGCAAGTAATATGCTGTGAGACCTATATTTCTAAGGGCATCAATAGTTAAAATTGACTCTTCTTCTATGAGGTTGGATTTACATGGCCATTTCAGTTCTGGTATGTGATCTTAGAACGACAGCACAGTATCTTTTATAAAGAAATATTGCCTAAGTGTTGCTGTGAAAGATAACACATCCCAGTAGACCCCTTGGCCCTGTGCTGGCACCATTCTCAAAGATGTAATGCTTCTTAGTACCAGAATGGTGAATATAAGTGACAGTTTCCTGCTTTGGGTATCTCTTAATAGTTTGAAAGAGTTGTTTGAAATCAGATCTTTATAAAGAGAAAAGATTTATTGAGAACAAAATGGATCCAATTCATAGAAGTAAATGAACTATGTCCTGATGATTTTCTGGGGTCCTTCTTAGACAGCCATGGCCTTGGAGGTACTGCTCATTGGTTGGGGTGACTGAGTCTGGGTTGGTTAAGGATGGGGTAGTGGGTACTTACCTACTGGGTAGAGTTGAGCATCCAGGGGTGGAGTCAGGACACAGAGCTGAGCAGTCTATTTGAGTGAAGGCCAACCGGAGGGAAGAAGATCAAGCAGAGAGAATGTCAAGCAGAGGAAGAGGTTATGGGAAGAGATGGGGATACCAGGGCAAGTGCAGGTTGGAGAGGTTCCCAGGATTTCTGGTGGTTGTTGCTGGTCTTTCCCGGGAGGAAAGTGTGTGTGGTGGTGGGGGGGCGGTGCGCAGTGGGGGCTGTGTCAGGGATGGGAGGTTCAGGGAGAAAAGACTGCTGTTAAGAATTCTGGGCCAGGTCAGGCAACAAAGATGGATGGATGGATGGATGGATGGACAGATAGATACTATTTAGATAGATAATATATAAATAATAGATTATATATGCTGTAATAGATAAGTGATAAGTAGATAACATTGATAGACAGGTAATAGATAAGTGATAATAGATAGATAATAGCTAAACAGATGGTTAATAGATTGATGGATGGTGTGTTAGTTTTCTATTGCTGCTGTAGCTTAAACTTAGTGACTTAAAACAACAGATTTTTTTTATCTCATTGTCCTATAGGTCAGAAATCTGGTCAGCTGGTTGGTTTCTCTGCCCTGGCTTCATGAGTCCAAAGTCAAGGTATCACCCAGGCTGTGTTCCTTGCTGGAGGCTCTGGGGATTAATACCCTTCCAAGCTTGTTTAGGTTGTCTGTCAAAATTCAATTCCTTATCATCATAAGACTGCGGACCCCAGCAAGCAAGGGCAGGTCAAGTCTCTCACTCTTCCCCTGCTTCCCCTTCTGCCTCATTTCTTTTGCTTCCTCTTCTGCTTTTAAGGGCTTGTGTAATTTCATTGGGCCCACCAGGAAATGCAGAATAATCTTCCTATTTTAAGAGCAGCTGATTAGAACCTTAATTACACCTGTAAATTCTCTTTACAGCAGTACCTAGATTTGTGTTTGATTGAATAACCAGGGAATGGGAATCTTGGGGGGGCATCTTTATTTATTTATTTATTTATTTTTCTGGGGGGGCATCTTTAAAATTTTACTTATCACAGGTGGATAGATGGATGGATGAATGGATAAATAGATGGCTAGGCAGACAATTGATAGATAAATGGATAGCTAGCTAGATAATGGATAGATAGATATATGGACAAATGGATAGATGGATAGATAGCATAGATAGATTAGGTAAACACGAGTTCATAGTTGTTATGCAGCTACCAATGCCTTCATGAATAGACTTTGAGTAGAGTTCTTATCCAGGAGTGAGCGTGATGTTATCACGGTCTGGACCTGTTATTTTCTTCTTCATGGTTCTATATGTGTGACTCATTTATATGACCACCGCTTACTTCATCACATCCTGGTCTTATGACATTTTGTAATTGGAGCTGATAATAGAGTTGGGTAGATTTTAAAATTTTTTGTAAGCAACTGTCCCATGTCCCATTTCTGCTTATTATTAATCCACTCAAAAACATTTATTCAGCGATTACTTTGTGCTGGGCATTGTGAGACATACTAGTGATACAGTGTATAAGACGTGTCCCAGCTTTCACAAAGCCAACAGACTAGTGGGAGAGACTCAGAAGTAAACTGGTAATACTGATCTCAGGCGACAAATGCTATGAGTAGGAGAAATGCAAGGGGAAATTCATCAGATGGGCACACAGCCTAGACTTCCGGGGTCTGGGAAAACTTCATAGAAAAAGCAACATCTAATCTGAAACTCCAAGAATGTGTAGGGATTAGTCATATAAAGGAGGTGGCTGCCTTGAACACCAAAAACCTCATCAACTCTAATTCAGTTGCACTGGTTATTTCTGTGCCTAATTGCTACTGCACAGATCTGTGCATATGCTGCACATTTAGGATGTGTTGGTACTTTCAAATGCAAATGTGTTTGCAAAAATGTCTTCTGCTTGTACAGAAAAAGTTCTCTGCAAAAGTTCTCAGCAAAAATTCTCTGTGGCTTTGGCAGTGGTGTGGGCTTTGTAGATTTTAATTTTTTACCTTAGGTGGGGAAAGGTGTTTTTCAGGGTAGAGGCTACCCAAATGATTCCTCTTCATTACTAAGAGGATATTTTGCTCTGTCTGCTATTGCCAGGTTCCCCAAGTACAGAAGCTGCTGTTAAAGCTATACTCGTAGGAAAAAAATGCTGAAACAGCAGAGGCTTTTGTTTAATTCTCTGCTTCCTAAGTGTGGAGTCACAGTGTGGGGGAAAGGGCTGAAGGAATAGGCAAATAAGGAATGGGACTCAAGCTCTTGCCCCTTTTCTCTCCTGTCCCTCAAACTCTAGTTTCTAATTACTTCCTAGCTGACCATGGCTCCCCAATCAGAACTCCAGTGGTTTCCAGGGGAAAGCGGATCCTGAGAAAGGAGCTGGGATGATTGGAAACCATCTTTTCTTCCAGATGCTGTGTGATCTAGGTTCTTACAATTAACAGTGTAGGTGAGCTTGCATAAACCACTCACTTCTCTGCACTTCCAAGTCCTAATTCTTAACTCATGGGAAAGAGTTTAAATAATACTAAAGGAGTGGAATGTGGCTCTAGTTAAGAGTATTAATTTTAGAGTTAGTATTTGAGTCACAGCTTTGCTCCTTACTGATTGCGTAGCCTGAGATGTCATATTACTTAACGTCTATGAATTTCAGTTTTCTCATCTGTAAAATGGAGGCAATGTTATACCTTCCAGGACTCAATGAAAGAATGCACACAAGTTAATTAGCCTAGTGCCTCCTAAAAGCCTTACAGTTTTAATTATTGTCAAATATGTGCCTGATTCTGATTCCCTAATACAACCTCTTGCTCTAAGGACCACTGCCCCCACCCCCAAGCATGATCTTGTTTTACTGACCATGAAGAAATGGTGAGATGCGGACAAATGTAAAACATGTAGATGTGTTAAGAGGAGTTAATAACAAGAAAACATAAGAATGTATTCTAGAGGTTTGATTTCTGATATTATTAACACAAGTTGAAAATTAAAGTTGGATATGGATGTGATATTCATTTAATTTTGACAATGAATTTTAAAATGGGGAGAAAAGGCACACTTTTGCATTTTGCAACAGAATTTAGACCATCAAAATTCTGCCTGTATGTTTTTGTAAAAAATATATTCATGGATAGTTAAGTTTTATTCCAATGTCTGCATAAATATGCGTTGATGTTGAACAATAAAAACCTTTTCCAGAGTGTTAACATTAGTTTATTAGATAATAGGACTTCGTCTCACCCTTCAGTTTATCTCTGAATTTAGTCGATTGACACCTCATTATTAGTAATCCACTCTCACTAATCATTTTTACCACACACAGAATCTGAATCTTTGGGTGGCACTTCTCTTTTTTTACCTTTGTGTGTGTTTATTAACAATGACATATTGATAATTTTATAAAGGAGACATACTGTATGTCTATAGAAAATGATTGCAGATGTTGGTAGTAATGAAAAAGATGGCAGTTTTTTGAGGGAAAGGCAAGATGAAGGGAAAGTTTAGTTTTTAGGAAGCCAGCTCAAGCATATTGTTAAACTGAAGGAGTGTCTGTAAAGAGATTAAGTGTAGACTGGAAATAGAACAGATGGAGGAGTGGAAGGGAGAACAGCTCAGATGGTGGCATTAGCCTTGGTGATAAATAAGAGGACTTTTTCTTTGAAACAAAGTAAAGTAAGTAAGAATAGTGTAAACACGGAGAAAGAGGAAATTAGGGAATGAGTCTCCCATTCTTTGGCGGATTGGGGTGAGATCATCTCCTAACAGAGGAGTTTGGGTGTGACTGGCCAAGGATTGGAGAGGTTTGTTAGTCATTGGAAATGAAAACATGTGGAAAACTAGAGATGATTAACAGTCTTACTGAAACAGGAGGGAAGTGGGCAGGGCACAACCTTTCAAAGAATGACATAGTCATAGGACATGACAAAAACTGCTTAGAACCAACTAGGACCAAGATGGTGGAAGATTTGACTTCCAGTGGACCTTGAGCTTCATTATATTCTCATTATGATACATTAGCATAAGCTAAGTGACACACCCACCAGCGCCATGATAGTTCTGAGGCCAACCATCAAAGATCAAAAAGTGGGCAGTGGCCCAATTCCTGGAAATCCCTGTCCCTTCCCCAAAATAGTTGAAATAATCCTCCCACTCATCAGCCTGTGGAATTACCCAGCCCATAAAAACTAACCACCCCTGTATTTCGGGGCCTCTTGCCTTCTGAGATGGCCCACACGCTGTCTGTGGAGTGTGTTTCTCTCTAAATAAATCCACTTCTTACTTGTCACTTTTGTCTCTCACTGAATTCTTTCTGCAAGGAGACATCAAGAACCTGAGCTTCATTAAGTCCTGAGACCAGGTGTGTGATCTCAATTAAAAGACCATGGGTTCAAGTCCCAATCTGGGTTTAGGCCGGGTTCCAATCCCGGCACAGGGTTCAAGTCCCACTCTGAGTTGCATGGTTTCGGTTTCATTACATTTATTCTTTCAATTACAGTACTCCCCCCTTATCTGCAGTTTTGATTTCTGTGATTTCATTTACCTGAGGTGAACCACATTCTGAAAATGTTAAATGGAAAATTCAGAAAGAAACAATTTATAAGTTTTAAATTGCACTCTGTTCTGAGGAGTGTGATGAAATCTTGTGCCCAACTGCCCTGGATGTGAATCATCCCTTTGTTCAGCGTATCCCGCCTGTTAGTCACTCAGTAGCCTTCTAGGTTATCAAATCGATTGTTGTGGTATCACAGTGCTTGTGTTCAAGTAACCCTTATTTTACTTAATAATGGCCCCAAAGCACAAGACTAGTGATGCTGGCAATTTGGATATACCAAAGAGAAGCCATAAAATTCTTCCTTTAAGTGAAAGGGTGAGAGTTCTTGACTTAATAAGGAAAGAAAAAAATCTTATGCTGAGGTTACTAAGATCTATGGTAAGAGAGAATCTTCTATCCGTGAAACTGTGAAGAAGGAAAAAGAAATTCATGCTAGTTTTGCTGTCACATCTCAAACTGCAAAATTTATGACCACAGTGCAGTGTGTGATAAGTTCTTAGTTAAGATGGAAAAGGCATTAAATTTATACAATAAGGTATTTTGAGAGAGAGACCACATTCACATAACATTTATTATAGTATATTGTTATAATGGTTTTATTTTTTATTAGTTTTCTTTAATCTCTCACTGTGACTAATTTATAAGTTAAACTTTATCATGGGTATGTATATATAGGAAAAAACATAGTATATATAGGGTTTGGTAGTATCCACCACTTTAGGCATCCACTGGGGGTCTTGGAACATATCCTCTGTGGATAAGGGGGATGACTGTATTATTCATTATCTATGGTATGTTGGGTGCTAGAGATGGATGAATTAAACAGAGGGCCCCTGATCTCATGGAGCATATTAAAGGAAGTTGGAGTGTTTAGCCTGGAAATGAGAAGACCCAGAGAGAATACTGAGGATATATCCAAATATTTGAAGGGTTGCCAAGGATGTATTGGGTGACAAGAACTGCCTGTTCTATGTGCTACCAAAACACAGAGCTAAGATCAGGAGGTGGAATTTATAGGAAGCAAGATCTTGACTCAAAATAAGGAAGAAAAGAATGCCTTTGGAGGGAGTGAATTCCTGTGATTCTGAAGATATTCAAGCAGAGAACAGGTAGCCACTGGCCATGATTAATAGAGATGGTTCAGGCATTGAAAGGCAAGTGGCAGCTGATGAGCTTTAAGACACCTTACAACTCTTTGAGTCTGTGAATCACCAGGTGTCATCACACGATGTCACTTTCAGAAATTATTGCATCGATTGTCATCCTGCTTGAACTGTTGTCAGTGTGCATTTATTTTATTTTAAGGGATGGGAGGGACCCCAAAGAAGGTAAAGTCTGTTTCTTTTAAAGTAACTACTCTTCTATTTTCTTGTGATTAAGACATTTATTTAAAGCCAGCCTTGCTAGTAAAAAGGCATATAATCACTGGTTCTCTTCAACCCCTGTCATGATAGATTAGCATTAATAATTTAGAGAACAGCAGCATTAAAAGTAATTACAAACTGTCAGAAAGAGTCAAGAAATATGACATAGCTCATAGCTTCTTTTCAGATCTCAAATATTATTTGAGGGAAAAAATAATTACGTTTTCCTGTTCATTTCCTAATACAAATAACTTAGGAAATCTCATAATTCTTGAAATTTGCAATTAATTCATTGAAAAACTAATGTCAGTTTGAAAAAAAGGCCCCTCTGGTCACGAATTTCCAGTGTGGAATCATTCCTTTGGGCACCTTCCCAATTGCCTTGTCAATGCTCGTTTCAAATGCATTAACATAGCAACATGAATAAATCAACTAGCATTTAAAAATATAAATTGTCTAAACCTCCTTTAATTGTGCGTGCGTTTTAGCTCTTTCTCCTTTGTCTATCTAAATTCTACAACCTCTTGATTTAGGTACCTCTCCCTACAAATTTACCTAAGATACCAGAATCTACTAAAATTCATCCTTAAGAACTTTTGTCCAACCCAAGCCTGTTTTGTTCTGTCTATTCTATTCAGTGCTGCTCTCATACGAAAAATGATAAATGTGTCACTATTCATATTTTAATAAAATTTACAAGGCATTTTCCACAACTCCCCTCTTTCTGCAGTCCTTTCTTTTATCACATGTCCTCTACCCTGGGAAGAAATAAGAACAAAGATGGACACTGTCACTTCTATACTTACCCTCTATTATTCCAGAGAAAGGAGGGGGAAAAACCAATTTTTTCCTATTTTGAAGTACCATTCACTAAAACCTAGACATTCATTCACTGTATTTAAGATTTACAATTCATGCAGTTGAAGGATGTATTAAACATGTATCTTGTGCTAGTCATGTCATCTTATATTTGTTGTTTTGTGAAAACAGAAAATTCCTAGTAAAATAGTTGTTCAGATTTCATTGGAATTTGTTTGACCTCAGGAACAGATTGTATGTGGCCAACAGATCCAAGCAGATTTGAATGGGGGTGTTGGATTGATGTCCATGCTCTTTGTACCCTTACAGTGCCTGGCATATTGCAATACACAGGATGCCAGGTGCAGGTCAAGCATGTCACTTGAAAAACAAGGGGGGGAGGGAGAAAAGGAAGAAGAATGTTATTGCATTTTTAGTATTTGTTGTTCCTAAAAAGTCACCATTTTATATGGCACATTCTTTAGATATAAGGTCATATGGGTTAGTCTACATGCTGTCATGTGAAGTACTGGTTTATATTTGTGTCAAATGATTAGAATCTTCATTGGATCAACGAGCTCATTAGACTCCTCAGTATTTGCCATAGCATTGCACACAAACTCCTACTAATCTTTTTTTCATTCTCTCTTTGGCTCCTCTATGACAGCCTGTCTTCTTTGGGAAAGTTACTCTTCATATAAAATGGTTTATAATGACATAGATGCATTAGATTATTTGAGGGGAAGTATTTATACACATACTTCTTATAAAAAAGTCTGTATTGACATAGATACGTATATTGTGAGTCAAAATCATGTTACTGTTTCTAAACAGCTAATATAACACAGCTCCTTTGAGGAAAGCCTTTAAAAATTTTCCTTAATTTTATTTATTATGCAAGTTCTTCATACCTACTATAGCACAATTAGGATAAAGAAAACCAGATGATCACAAAGAAGAAAATAAAAATTCACTATCCAGTGATAGTAAGTAGTATCAAGTTCATGCTTGTGCTTCCACATTTTTTTTATACGTTTATATCTTTTAAAACAATAAATCATACTGTGTATGCTGTTTGGGACCAGCTTTGTTCTTTCAACAATATATAATGAATGTCTTCCCTTATTGACAAATATGTAGCATTATCACCATTTATAACGACTGCAGAGTATTCATTGTGTGACTTGATTTAAGCGTTTTTTATTTAAGCATGCTCTGTCATTGGAAATTCAGATAATTTCTACTTTGTTGCCAATAATGAATTCTGTGATGGACATCCTTGTAGTTCCCCTGCCCCCCACCCCCTTGCATTTACTTAAGGCACTCTCAAAGAGAGCCTCCAAGTGTCCTCCAGGACTTGCAGGGAGTAGCTGCCATCCCAGTCAGAGATAGGGTCAAATTCAGTGCTCAGTGCTATGTGGGCATGGCCTGACCAAAAGAAAATTGAACAAAAAAGATGAAGCTGTGGGCAAAGGAGAGTTTCAGGACATTTTACCCTTTGACTCAGCATCTTTGTAACCCTTCTGTTAATTCTGCATTAGGAATGGAGGCAGTCTACACACACCCTTTCCAAAGGAAAGTCATGCATTTCCTCAGTTATAGTTTTTGGCAATTAGCCTTGTTAAAAGAAAAAATCTCTCTCTCTCTCTATCTGATAGATTAATCAGTCTGTCTTTCTAGCTGATATTTGGCAGTAAAGCCAAAGGGTTCTGACATATTCTTTCTTTTTGTTTTTGTTTTTTTCCTGTGCAGAATTTTATTTTATTTATTTTTTCAGCTTTATTGAGGTATAGTAAGACAAATAAAATCATAAGATATTTAAAGTGTACGTTGTAATGATTTGATCCCTGCATATCCTTTCAATGTCATGCTAGAGTACTGACTAAGAAGCCCACCTAAGGATTATTTGACTTTTTAGGGCAGGGGTTGGCAAACTTTTTCTGTAAAGAGCCAAATAATAAATAATTCAGGTTCTACAGGTTATATGGTCTCTGTCACACTTATTCAACTCTGCTGTTGTAGCTTAAAAGCAGCCATAAACAATAGATAAATGAATGTGTGTGACTATATTCCAATAAAACTTTATTTACAAAAACATGAGGCAGACCAGATTTGGCCCATGGGCCTTAGTTTGCTGACCTCTGCTGTAGGGGAACATAACTTTGTTTGACTGTTTACTAATAACTGACGAGGTACAAATTGTTTTTGTCTGATAGAGATGCAAATGATTTATGTGCAGTAGAAAAATAACACCAATGGTTATGCTTTTATTGCCTTGTAGTTTAGAATCTAATTCAGCAATCTTTATCCAGCAAATAGAGGGGTCCTATATGTATCAATTTCTGTATCCAGTTTTGTCACCCTGCTAGTTCTTTCATTAATAAGCTAAATAAAACTTTGTCATGTACTCACTGTTTATATGAGAATTATGTTTTTAACTTTGGAAAATTATACATCGACAGCCTGTATTCCACAGGCAAGACAACCCCTAAGAAAAGGACTTTGAGAGGAGCATGACCTTCAGAGATCAGCTCAGCCTTGCATCTGCTGCTTTATGCAAACAAATATGTCTAGCTTTCTGTCTGTCTCTCCCTTGCTGTCATCAGATTACTTTCTGTCCCCTAGCATCACTGTCTGTCCCCAAGACACTCCACTTTTCAAGAACAGGACATCCTCATCAATAGAGGGATATTCTTGTTTCTAAACATTTGTGACAGTTCTGCTAAGTCCATGCTGTGGCCAGTGGAATGGTTCCATTAGCAACTTGCTTAGGAAGAGTAACACATTTAGCTAGATTATTAAAAAAAAGAAAAAAAGAGTCTGCACACTTTTTTCCTATTACAATTTCATCCTGAAAACAGAACCAAGCCCGTTAATCCTCTCAAGGTTTAGCAGAGAGCCTGGTACTCAAGGGTCACACTACAGTGCATACTGCCTTAGGGGTTCACTTTTGCCTCCAGTGACCAAGTAAGTATCTCTGCTCAGCATCCCCTCCTGGCCCAGACCTTTGCTATGTTTTTCTATTTCTTTTAAAAAAGTTGCCATGTTGTTATTGTATGCAGGGTATGATTTTCCATTCTTTCCCTGCATCATCTCATTTGGTTCCCCCAGCTACCCTAGGTGCACTACCACTCTTTATAGAGGAGGAATCTGAGAACTCAGAGAAGGCTAGGCACTTGCTCAAGGTCGTATGGCTAGTTAATGGCAGAGCTAGGATTTTAACCTATTTTTGTCCAGCCCCCTAACTCAAGCTCTTAGTACACATCTTAGTACTGTACTGCCTCTCCAACTCCCCACTCCTAGATCTACTGTTAGGGCCTATCTTTAGATCAGACCTAGCTTCATTTCTGCACCTTTATGACCGTGGCAGGTAGGATTATACTACTACTATTTTTTCTTATTTTTTTTTAATTAAGACTTTATATTTTAGAGTTTTAGGTTCACAGCAAAACTGAGGGAAAGGTCCAGAGATTTCCCATATACTCCCTGCCCTCACACATGTATAGCCTCCCCCATTAACAGAGTGGTACCTTTGTTATAATTGATGAACCTGCATTAACACATCATAATCACACAAAGTCCATGGTTTGCATAAAAGTTCATCTTGGTGTTGTACATTCTGTGGGTTTGGGCAAATGTGTAATGATATGTATCCATCATTATGGTATGATACAGAGCAGTTTTACTGCCCTAAGAATCCTCAGTGCTCTGCCTATTCATCCCTCCCCCCTCCTCTAACCCCTGGCAACCACTGATCTTTTCAACTGTCTCCATAGTTTTATTTTTTCCAGAATAAAGTTGGATTCATACTGTATGAAGACTTATCAGGTTGGCTTCTTTTAGTTAAGTATGTATTTAAGCTTCCTTCATGTCTTTTCATGGGTTAATAGCTCATTTCTTTTTAGTACTGAATAATATTCCATTGCTGGATGTACCACAGTTTATTTATCCATTCACCTACTAAGGGACGTCTTGCTTCCCTCCAAGCTTTGGGAATTATGAATAAAGCAGCTTATAAACATCCATGTGCAGGTTTTTGTGTGGACATAAGTTTTCAACTCCTTTGGGTAAGTAACAGGGAGTGCAACTGCTGGATCATATAGAATGTTTAGTTTTGTAGGAATCTGCCAAACCGTCTTCCAAAGTGGCTATACCATTTTGCAGTCCCACCAGCAATGAGGGAGAATTCCTGTTGCTCCACATCCTCGTCAGCATTTGGTGTTGTCAGTGTTCTGGATTTTGACCATTCTAATAATTGTGTAGTGATATTTCATTGCTGTTCTAATTTGCATTTCCCTGATGATGTATGATGTGGAGTGTCTTTCATATGCTTATTTGGTACCTGTATATCTTCTTTGGTGAGGTGTCTGTTAAGGTCTTTGGCCCATTTTTAATTGGGTTGTTTTCTTATTGTTGAGTTTTAAGTGTTCTTTGTATATTTTGGATAACAGTCCTTTACCAGATGTGTAGTTTGCAAATATTTTCTCCCAGTCTGTGTCTTGTCTTCTCATTCTTTTAACATTGTCTTTCACAGAGAGAGTTTTTAATTTTAATGAAGTCTAGCTTATCAATTATTTATTTCATGCACTGGGCCTTTGCTCTTCTATCTAAGTAGTCGTCATCATACCCAAGGTCATCTAGCTTTTTTCCTATGTTATCTTCTAGGATTTTTATAGTTTTGTGATTTACATTTAGGTCTGCGATCCATTTTGGGTTAATTTTTGTAAAGGGTTTAAGGTCTGTGCTGATTCATTTTTTTTTGCATGTCGATGTTCAGTTGTTCCAGCACCATTTATTTTTTATTTTTTTTTAAACTTAAAAAATTTTTTTTTTGTATTTATTTGGCTGCGTCAGGTCTTAGTTGTGGCAGGTGGGATCTTTTTTTAGTTGCAGCATGCGGGGTCTTTTAGTTGCAGCATGCTAACTCTTAGTTGCGGCATGTGGGATCTAGGGGATCCCTGACCAAGGATCGAACCTGGGCCCCCTGAATTGGGAGCATGGAGTCTTAGCCACTGGACCACCAGGGAAGTCCCCAGCACTATTTATTGAAGAGAATGTCTTTGCTCCATTGAATTGCCTTTTCTCTTTTGTCAAAGATCAGTTGATTATATTTATGGGAGTCTATTTCTGGGCTCTCTATTCTGTTCCATTGATCTATTTGTCTATTTTTTCACCAATACCACATTGTCTTGATTACTCTAGCTTTATAGTAAGCCTTGAAGTTGGGTAGTGTTAGTCCTGAAACTTTGTTGTTTTCCTTCAGTATTTTGTTGGCTACTCTGGATCTTTTACCTGTCCATATAAACTTTAGAATCAACATCTACAGAATAGCTTGTGGGATTTTGATTGAGAATGCATTGAATCTATAGTTCAAGTTGTGAAGAACTGACATCTTGAGAATTTTGAGTCTTTCTATCCATGAACATGGAATATCTCTCAATTTATTTAGTTCTTTGATTTCTTTCATCAGAATTTTAAAGCTTTCCTTATATAGACCTTGTACATATTTTGTTAGATTTATTCCTAATTATTTCTTTTTTTTTTTTCTTGGTGCTAATGTACATGATACTGTGGTTTGTTGCTGTTGTTGTTGTTGTTTGTTTTGGATGAAGGCAATTACAGCATATATTGCAGGGTCAAGCAAGGAATATAGGCAGCTCATGCTCAAAAGACCTGAACTCCAATGGTACTGTGTTTTTTTATTTCAAATTCCACTTTTTAATTGTTGGTATATAGGAAAGCAATTGACATTTGTATATTAACCGTGTGTCCTGCAACCTCACTATAATCACTTAGTAATGCCAGGAGTTTTCTTGTCTATTCTTTTGGATTTTCTACAAGACAATCATGCCATCTATGAAAAAAGACAGTTTTATTTTTTCCTTCCCAATCTGTATACTTTTTATTTCCTTTAATTGCCTTATTGCATTAAATAAAACTTCCAGAACAATGTTGAAAACTACTGATGAGAGAGGATATTTTGCTTTGTATCTTATCTTAGTGGAAAGGCTTCAAATTTCTCATCATTAAATATGATGTTAGCTGTAGAATTTTTGTAGTTATTCTTTATCAAGTTGAGGAAGTTTCCCTCTATTCCTAGTTTGCTGAAAGTTTTTATCACGAATAGGTGTTGGATTTTGTCAAATGCTTTTTCTGCATATATTGATATGACCATGTGATTTTTCTTTTTTAGTTTGTTGATGTAATGGATTACATTAATTGAGTTTCAGATGATGAACTAACCTTGCATACCTGGTATAAATCTCACTTGCTCGTGATGGTATTCTTTTTATACATTGTTGGATTTGATTTGCTAATATTTTGTTGAGGACTTTTGTATCTATGTTCATGAGAGATACTGGTCTCTTTTCTCTTGTAATTTCTTTGACTGGTTTTGGTAATAAGGTAATGCTGGCCCTGTAGGATAAGTTAGGAAGTATTACCTCTGCTTGTATTCTCTGAAAGAGATTGTAGATACTTGGTATAATATCTTCCTTAAATGTTCAGTAGAGTATACTGGTGAACTCTTCTGGGCTTGATGCTTTCTGTTCATTTTTGTGTTAATTTTTATGTGTTGAGTTAGGTATGGGTTGAGGTATATATATACACACGTATATATACATGTATTTGTGTATGTATATATACATATATATGAATGTGTGTATATTTGTATGATTATTTGTTGAAAAGACTATTCTTTCTCAATTGAATCACCTTTGAATATTTGTAAAAAATTAATTGTCCATACATGTGTGGGTCTATTTCTGGGCTCTCTATTCTCTTCCACTGATCTTTGTCTACTTGCTCACTGATACCAAACTATCTTGATTATTGCCTACAGGGAGTCTTACAGTCAGGTAGTGTAAGTCCTACAACATTTTTTCTTCTCATTCAAAACTATTTTGGTTATTCTAGGTCTTTTGCATTTCTGAATGAATTTTAGAACCAGAAAAAAAGTCTGCTGGGATTTTTATTAGGAATGGGTTGAATCTACATATCACTTTGAGAAGATTTTATATCTTCACAATATTGAGTCTTTTCATTCACAAGCATGATATATTTCTCCATTGACTTAGACCATTAATATTTCTCAGCAGTGTTTTGTAGTTTTCAGTGTACATGTCCTGCATATTTTTGATGCTATTGTAAATAGTATTGTTTTTAAATTTTAAGTTCTGATTACTTCTTGCTGGTATGTAGAAACACGGTTTTTAAGTATATTGATCTTGAATGCTGAATTATTGTTAAACTCCTGCATTAGTTCCAGTGACTTTTTAGGGGTTATATGAGATTTTAAAAAACATTTAAAATTTATTTAATTATGTTTACATAGATGATCATGTCACTGGTGATTAAAGTAGCTTTGCTTAAACCTGAATGTCTTTATTTTTCTTGCCTTAGTTCACTGGCTGGAACTTCAGGACAATCTTTAATAGAAATGATGAGAATGAACATTCTTGCTTATTCCTGAACTTAAGGGTAAAATATTTAGTCTTTCACCATTAAGAATTATGTTAGCTATATTATTTTTGTAGATGCTCCTTATCTGGTTGAGGAGTTCTATTCTTAGTTTGCCTAGAGGTTTTCTTTCTTTCTTTTTTTAAATCAGGAATGAATGTTGGATTTTGTTGAATGCTTTTTCTGCACCAGTTGAAATGAGTATATGGTTTTTCCTTTAAAATATTCTAATTATCATAAATTACTTCGACTGGTTTTCAAATGTTAAACCAAACTTCCTTTCCTGGGATAATCCTCAGTTGGTCATGATGTATTATCCTTTTTATACATTGTTGGATTTAATATGCTCACATTTTGTTAAGACTTTTTTCATCTATATTCATGAGAGACACTGGGCTGTAGTTTTCTCGTTTTGTATGTCTGTCTCTCTCTTTTTTTAAACCATAAGGGGCCTCATAGAATGAGTTGAGAAGTATTCCCTTCTCTTCAACTTTCTGGAAGAGTTTGTCTAGAATTGGTATTATTATTTCCTTAAATATTTGGTAGAGGTTTCCTGTGAAGCTACCTGAACCCGGAGTTTTCTTTGTGGGAGTGTTTTAACAACAATTTTGTTTGATATAGTGCTATTAACGTAGTCTAGCTTTTCTTAAGTAAACTCGGAAAATTTGTGTCTTTGAGTCATTTTTCTATCTCATCTAAGTTGTCAAATATATTGGCATAAAATTGTTCACAATATTCCTTATTATCCTTTGATTATATGTAGAATCTGTATTCACATCACTTGTCTTATTTCTTTTTTTTTTTTTTTCTTTTTTGGGTTTATTTATTTATTTATTTATTTTATTTTTGGCTGTGTTGGGTCTTCATTTCTGTGCAAGGGCTTTCTCCAGTTGCGGTGAGTGGGGGCCACTCCTCATCGTGGTGCACGGGCCTCTCACTAACGCAGCCTCTCTTGTTGCGGAGCACAGGCTCCAGACACGCAGGCTCAGTAATTGTGGCTCACGGGCCTAGTTGCTTCACGGCATATGGGATCTTCCCAGACCAGGGCTCAAACCCGTGTTCCCTGCATTGGCAGTCAGATTCTCAACTACTGTGCCACCAGGGAAGCCCCACTTGTCTTATTTCTAATGTTGGAAATATGTGTCTTTTCTCTTTTGTTCCTGATTAGCAGATACAGGTTTGCAATGTTACTGAGCTTATAAAGGAACCAAGTTTTGGTTTTATTGTTTTTCTGTGTTGTTTTTTGTTTTCTAATTCACTGATTTCCATGATGATGTTTATTTACTTTCTTATGCTTACTTTAGGTTTTATTTTCTCCTCTTTTTCTTATAGTGGAAGCCAAACTTATTGATTTGAGACCTTTCTAATTTTCTAATGTAAGTACTTTTAGTGCTATAAATTTCCGTAATAAATTTGTTTGCATCCAAAAATTTTTGAATAAATTGTGTTTTCATTTTCATTGAGATCAGAATACTCTTTTGATTTCTTGACTCATGGGTTGTTTAGAAATGTGTTATTTAGTTTCCAAATATTTGGAAGATTATCTAGATATCTTCCTAATTATTGGTTTGTAATTTGATCCCATTATGGTCAGAGAACATACTTTGTGTGACTTGAATCCTTATACATTTGTTGAATCTTGTTTTATAACCTATAATATGATCTATTTTGGTATATATTCTATGTGCACTTGAAAAGAATGTATATTCTGTTGTTGAGTGTTGTAGTAATGTCAATTAGGTTAAATTTGTTGATAGCATTGTTCAGGTCTTCTGTCTTCTTACTGATTTTCTGATTTCACGGCTTATCAATTATTGAGAGAGGAATGTTGAAATTGACAAAAATACCAATTTTTCTATTTCTTATTGCAATTCCATCAGTTTTGGATTTATGTATTTTGTGTTTAGGAGTGTAAATACTTAGAATTGTTATATACTCTTGAACTGACCTCTTTATTATTATTAAATGGCAATATTTAATTTTGGTATTTTTCCTCTGAAATCTAATATTGTCTGATATTAATATAGCTTTCTCACCTTTATTTTGATTAATATTAACATAGTATATATAGTTTCATCTTCTTACCTTTAATCTTGTCTTTATATTTAAAATGAGTTTCTTATAGTTGGATGTAATTGGGTGTTACTTTTTTATCCAATTTGACAATTTCCGATTTTTAATTGGGGAATTTAGGCCATTTACGTTTAATTTGTTTATTGATGTGTTTGACTTAAATACATTTGTGTGGGCTACATCCTGTTGTTTGTTTTCTATTGTCTCTTTTAAAATTTCTTTTCCTCCTTTTCTACCTTCTTTTGGATTGAATTTTTTTTAAATAAATAAATTTATTTATTTATTTATTTTATTTTTGGCTGTGTTAGGTCTTTGTTGCTACATGTGGGCTTTCTCTGGTTGCGGCGAGTGGGGGCCTACTTTTTGTTGCGGTGCGCGGGCTTCTCATTGCGGTGGCTTCCTTTGTTGCGGAGCATGGGCTCTAGGCTCGCGGGCTTCAGTAGTTGCAGCATGCAGGCTCAGTAGTTGTGGCTCGTGGGCTGTAGAGCGCAGGCTCAGTAGTTGTGGCTTATGGGCTTAGTTGCTCCACGACATGTGGGATCTTCCCAGACCAGGGCTCGAACCCATGTCCCCTGCATTGGCAGGTGGATTCTTAAACACTGCGCCACCAGCGAAGTCCACGGATTGAATATTTTTTATGATTTCATTTTTCTCCTTTGTTGGTTTATTAGCTGTGACTCTTCATTGTGTTATTTTATTTTATTTATTTATTTATTTTAAAATAAATTTATTTGATTTATTTATTTTTGGCTCCGTTGGGTCTTCACTGCTACATGTGGGCTTTCTCTAGTTGCCATGAGTGGGGGCTACTCTTCGTTGCAGTGTGTGGGCTTCTCATTGGGGTGGCTTCTTTTGTTGCGGAGCACAGGCTATAGGCACGTGGGCTTCAGTAGTTGTGGCTCACGGGCTCTAGAGCTCAGTCTCAGTAGTTGTGGTGCATGGGCTTAGTTGCTCCGTGGCATGTGGGATCTTCCCAGACCAGGGCTCGAACCCTTTTCCCCTGCATTGGCAGGTGGATTCTTAACCACTGCACCACCAGGGAAGTCTCATTGTGTTATTTTAGTGGTGGCTTTAGGGTTTATAATTTTATAACTTTATAATATTACATACATATACTTATAATGTATGTATGTGTGTGTATATATATATATTTTTAAACAGTTAATATCTTTTATCAATATTTAAATGACAAAATTAAGTGATAAGAAAAGAAATCGTATTTCTCAGGCAGTTACAATTTTTGATTTTTTAAATTACTTTTTCCCAGTCCAGGTTTATATGTGGAATAATTTTACTTTTGGTTAAAGGACCTTCTTTAATGTTTCTTGTAGTACAGGTCTGTTGATTATAAATTCTTTCAGATTTTGCATGTCTAAAAATGTCTTTGGCCTTTGTTTTCAAAAGACACTTTTGCTGAGTATAAAGAATTCTAGGTTGACAGTGTTTTGTATTCCTATAAATGTTTTTGAGAGTTTTTCTAGAACATAGTAAATTTCTAGGGAAAAATTTAATCCATGTGGGTCTTGCTTTTAAACTTTGCTAGGTAGGACCATAGCAGCCTTTAATCTAGGATTAATATTTTCCTACTACTCAAGCGAGACCCTCCTTAGTAATCTAACCAATGTCCCATGCATTATGAGATTTTCATTTGGGCTGTTGGGAGAAGCCACTAATACAGAGTATTGTTCTAATCCTTTTGGGTGCTTCTCTCCCTGCACTTGGGGAAGTTTCCTCACTCATGTGTTGATTGGTTCTCTAGGTCGACCCTATGCAGCTGAGTTCTCTCTCTGTGCATCCTTTTCTCTGGCACTGGGCTCTGAGAACTTTAGCTGCCTTGGCTTTCATGGACTTGCAGATCCATCTCCCTTACCTACATTGAGACCTGGAAACTTTCTCCAGGCAGTAGGCTAAGGCAGGCAGTGGGCTAATCTCTCAGGGAATCATTATCTTTCCCCCTGATATCCAATAGCTTAAGAATCATTGTTATATATACTTTGTTCACTTTAAAAAGTTGTTTCAGGCAGAATGGTAACTCTGTTCCATGTTATTCCATCTTGGCCAGAAGCAGAAATCAAATGAGGACACTTTTCAGAGTAAAAGGGAGCTCTACTAATAATTATATTTGGTAAAGGCATGAACTGTACTGACTCAGACAAACTGGAGTGTAGGGTTACCCTGAATATTAAGGGTTTTACTCGAATTGGTTTAATTAGTCTAAATAATAACTCTACAAATCAGGTAGTATTAGTTATCTTCAATCATACAAGAGATAAGTGAGGTAGGTAGAGGTTAACTAGTCTAAGATTTCACAGGCAGGTTGTAAGTGGTGGAGCAGAGATTTGAATTCAGGAACACTGATCCTGAGCTCAGGCTTAATGGAACTGCTCACCATCACCACTAACCCCTCTCCTGTTAAAACACAGATGGGCTTAGAATTAGGTGATGTTGCCCATGAGACTGTTTCCAGTAGAGCTTGCATCAGCTCTGGGCACTGGGAGGCCTCTGAGGGCCAGCTCCCTTCTTGTCTCCTTCTCTGTTGATTTCATGGACAGTCTAGACTCTGTTCCTTCCCCCTCCTCCATCCACTGTGGTCAGTTTCTCCTACCAGTTAACTTTAGGACTGGGAGTCAGGTCAGCCTGAAGTCTCTACACTTCTGTTCTCTGATCTCAAAACTGGCATCTCCTGCTATATCCTGATGAAATCGTAGTAGAATGGGCCCTGGTTCTGTCCTTGGGATGCTAGGCCACCTGAGCCCATTGGCTCCCTGGCCTGCCGGTTCCGCCTCACTCATCTTCTCTACCAGTCCTTCTCTTGCCCTTCCACCCCACATGCATCATGCGTATTATGACACCAGTTATGTGTCATAGACAGAATCGCCGTCTTTATCTGGAGAGATGAAGTCACCTTGGTGTTGAAAGAGGTCATGAAACCGAACTCCCCATCTACCTGCAATCCTGTCTTTTCTATCAGTCCACCAGTGGTGGCGAAAAAGCCATACAAAGCAGGCAGATTTAAAGCAGCACACTGATTACACGTGCTTAAGCACTTTTCCCCCTAGTTTCCTCCTCTCTCCCTTCCATCGTGTTAACTCCCCTCCCTGCCCATCATTCTCTCCGGAGGCAACCCAAAGTGGTCTCTTCTTTGTTCTCCTATCTCTAGTCAGCCAAGGATATGCCTTTGTTCCCTTGTCTTGTTCGGGAATGTTATCTATGTGGAGGCCTAATTTGTTTCATCACTTCCTTCATCTCCCCAGGACCTTCTTTCTGCCGCTTTCTTACCAAGGTTAACTCTAGTCCCCTCTCTCAGGAATTTGCTCCTTATCTATGTAGCAGGGATGCATTTTATTCCACAACACTATGGGGCAAGAAATGTCACATTCTTTTAGTTATCCAAATCATGTTTAATCTGTAATAGCTGAAAATTCAATCTTTGTCTTTACCTGAGCTTCTTCCACTCCCAGCCTTTCCCCTGTAGGGTCATATGAAGGCTCAGGATGTCCTTGCAGGACAGCGTTTTCAAGGAAGGGTCCATTTGTCTCTGGTCTACACAGGTTACGACTTCCAGACTCTTTTTCCCAGCCCTGATGTTACTTGAAGGCAAAATTCCTAGGCTTCTGTTCCAAGTTTGGTTGGCACTGTGGTTCTCAGGGCTAAAGCTCTAACTGTTCAATTACCACTCCAGCCACTGACATCTACCAGGCATGAACCAGCCTTTGTGGAAACCCTGAAGGACTTTGTCCTTGTCATCTTGTTGGATGAATATTCACCTGTCCTCAATTCAAGTTACTTGTAAAGGTCCAAGCAACTTTTCTTCTCTCAGTATGGTATAACCCACCATAACATCCCTCAGAGAGGCAAAGCTTTTGAAAAAAAATAGCTAGGAAAGACATTATCTTCCCTGCCTGGCAAGCCTGCTTTTGTCTCTGGCCCAAAAAAAACACACCCAAGACAATGTTATACAAAGACACAGTTACCTTTCTGAGCTTGCAAAGAGAAACCTAACCTGCAGTAGGGAGAACAAAACACACATTTATATCTTAATACCCTGGTTTCTGCCACTTATTAGCTGTGTGACCTTGGGCAGGTCATATTTCCTTCATCTATAAAGACTTCTGCCTTCTCACTTCTTAGGGTTGTTTTTAAGGATTAAGTGAGTTAATAGAGGTAAGAATGCTTAGAACAGTCCTATAAAGTGTTAGCTATTTTTATTATCAGCTAATTATGCTGTTTGTGACCTTTTCTCTGTGCTGTTCATTATATACAGTGCCGTTGAATCATAGGTGGAGTTACTAGAGTCAGCACTTAAGGTGAATACCTTACATGGCCAAAATTACCTCCAAATTCCTTTGGAGACTAACCGTCTTATTTCTTGATAAGTCCAACCCAGACAGTTTTTCTGCCAGCATTAAATCTGATTGTGTTGTCTTGGGTTGAGCTCTGGATAAAGGTGTTACTTACAGATTTATACCTCTCCTTACACAATCAGTTTGGAGCAGATATTTTTTCAGTGAAAAACTGCAAGATTATCCACACTGCTTAATTTTTTCCCCTCTCTGTGTTGAATGCAAATTGTTGAATTCATATAAGTTAAGTGTGAATAAGCTCTAACTCCAAGATTTCCTGGAGTCCATCCCATCCTAAGCATAGCCAGATAAGAAACTGAAGTCCCTTTCTATTTCAGGGGGTTTCATGATACCATTGGCCAGACAGGGCAAAGAATGAAAAGTTCAAAGAATCTCCCTTTGCTACCCTCATAATGCTCACAAAGGCAGATCATCTTGCTCTTCAATTAGACTATGATAGTAACCAAAGAACTTCACTGAAGTCTCATCTTTCCCTTGTCACAGTCCTTGTTGAAGTCTATGAGTGCTTTACATTGGGCATTGAGGGGTGTGTATTAGGCATCTATATGGGATGTTCATCCCTGATAGAGGGTATACAAGCATTATTCAATTGTAGTCATTGTTCGGCATCACCTGTAGTTTCTGTTCATATCAAGAGGGACTCCTCTTCTAAAAGAAATCATGCAGGCAGATATTAACCACATATATTTGAATGTGGGAAAAATAAAAACTGAGAAAACAATATAGTGGACCAGGTACCCAGAGATTTTGATTTTTTCCTGTCCCTGTCATTAATCAACTCTATGGTCTCAGGTGAGTCCCTTCCCCTCTCAGAGGTTCAGTTTTCTCATCTGTAAGATGAGGGGGTTGTACGCAATCATTTCCCAGTTCTACTGTCCTACATCTGTGATTCCACTTAATCAGTGTGAACTCTTCCTTGAAAACTTCCTATTATAGAAATGACTTTGGGGAATGGGCCAGAGATGTCAACTGTTTCTTGGGAAAAGTCACCTGGTGTAGGCAGTTTAGTAATTTCAGTTTCCTTTGGGGAAGCACTTCTGCTCTAATTTGTATTCATCTTCCTGGGTTGGGGATGAATTCACCATCTAAGCTCCAAGGGTCATTCCATTCCCCTTGCCACAATGATTGGTTCAAGCATAAGCACGTGACCCACTATGGTCCAATCAGAGACACTCCTGGGACTTTCGATGAAACGGTTGGAAAAAAGACACGCTCTGTTCTCTGGCATTGGTAAACAGGTAAACCTAGAGTTGGTGATGGCCATCTTTGATGGAACATGGAGGGAGCATGCAGGAAAATGAGGTTGACAGAGGTATACACAAATATAGAGACAGACAGACAGAGAGAACCACACAGAAAGAGAGTGTCCTGCTGGCCTGTTGAGTCTCTTGATCCTGGCCTTTACCCCTAGACTTCACAGTTACAAGAGCCACTAAATACCCCTTTTGTTTAAATTGTATTAACTTAGGATTCTGTTATTTGCAACTGTATGGTGCTTGACTAACATGCTCAAGGTTTCCATTGCAATGTTGGACAGAAGAATTTGCTCGCCTCCAGATGGCATGGACTGAGGCTTGGGAGTGAGAGAAGGAGGTGTGTTTTCCAGTAGCAGAGGTTGTGTGAAGAGGGAAAGAACCCATGATGTGCCAAGCAGTATGCTACGCTTTTCATGTATTTTTTTCCATTTAATCCCATAACCCTATGAGGACTGTGCTATTTTTATTATCCCCATTTTGCAGAGGAGGAAACTGGGGAACAGCCAGGTTAAGGACTTGTCTGAGGTCACACAGCAGGTGGCAGAGCTGAAGGTTAAAACCAGACGCTTGATCTCTGGAGCTTGAGCTCTTAACTGTTGAACTAAAATTTTCTGGGTGATTTTTCTTTCCTAATTCTCTGCCTAACTTATCACATAGCTGTGGTGGAGTCACAGTGTGAGTCTAGGTTGGCTGGACTTCGATGCATGAGTAAGTGAGCTGTAGGGGAAGAGTAGGTGGAGGAGATGTCTAAGTGAATGGATGATATGGTTAAAAATAGAAGCATGGAAGATAATTACTCCCCATGATGCTCCACCCCCCCATACCCAGGTAGTTATGTTTTAATATTCTAAAAATCAAGAAAGAAAAAATTATCCAAAGAAATTAATTTTTTAAATAGAAACATTTTTTGCCACTTTGACAAAATTGTGATCTATATATACAGTTTTAAACTGTTAAATAATTTAGCGATAAATTTTGAGATGAAAATGTATTACATATAGCCACATCAACATTTTATGAAGCACATTGCAATTTATTATCAATGCAATGTGTTTCAGTATCTGTTTGTGATAGTCAAATATATCATTTTAATATTTCCTTTCACACACAAGATACATGAACTTATACGATGTTGAGGCTCCTCTAAGAATTTCTTAGAGGCTCCTCTAAGAATTTCTTCTCTCTTCCTTTTGTTTTCCATTTTTTTCTTCTCTGCCTCATTTACTGTGCATTTATTTTTATATACTGTCCCCCATTTGACTGTAAAGGAAAGATACATGAAGGGAGGGCCATGCATTGCATGTGAGCTCTGTGTTTTCTTGGTGCCTGGCATATAGTAGGTGCTCAGTAAAGTCTATTAAGTGAATACATTTTATAATAATTCAGTTTATCTCAATTTATAAAAAAAAATCAACATGTGAATAAATAATTTTTAAATCAACCTTATTAATTGAAATTAATATCCATCCTGACAGTTGCATAATTTATAAGTATACAGCTTTATGGATTATCCCAAATTAAACATACTGATGTAAACACCACTCAGATAAAAAAGATAACCCATTATCAGCTTCGCAGCAGCCTCTCTACATGTCTTCTCTAGGTAACCATTATTCTGGCTTCTGCTACATAAATCAATTTTATCTGTTTTTGAAACTAATATTGAAATCATATTCATATCATGAAATCATTTCATGTCTAGCTTTTTATTATTCAGTATCAGTTTTGGGAAATTTATCTATATAAATTCATCCCCTTTCATTGTTGTATAGAATTGTATTGTAATAGAATTATAATCACCATAATTTACTTAATTTTTTCTATTATTGATGAACTTTGGGTTGTTTCCAGTTTTTGTGTGTGTGTGTGAATAATACTACTGTGAACATTTTTGTACATTTTTGGGGGTGCACATAGGTATTTATTTCTGCTGAGTTTATACCTAGGATTAAAATTTTGGGGTCACTGGACATGTATATTTTCAGCTTTGGTAGATATTACCAGAAACTTTTCACAGTAGTTATATCAATTCACATTGTCAATGCCCTGCAGCGAAAGACCACCAGGAATACACCTGTAGTCAGACAAAATTAGGTTTATTGGTTTGTTGCAACAGGGAGAATGCACACCATGGGGATTGTGGAGTGTCTCAGGAAAAAATGTGTTATGAAGACTTTTTGTAAGATTTGGGATTCTGTTAGGTGATTTTAGAGAGGGTTCAAGGAATCTGGGCTTTGCTCTTGATTGGATGCTGTCAGGAAGTGGGGTTAATTCTGTAGTTGGGTTTCTCAGCCATTTTTATCCAGAAAACAGGAAGAATGGAGTGGGGTTAAACTGGAATTTGTAAAGAAGCAGAGTTCCCTCATATTAGCTGATATATTAGATTTCTAGGGCTGCTGTAATAAAGTATCACAAACTGGGTGTTTTAAAGCAATAAGAATTTATTTTCTCACAGTTCTGGGGACGAAAAGTCCAAAATCAAGGCGGCACTCCTTGGCTTGTGGGGCATCACTCCACCCTCTGCCTCCACCGTCACACGGTGTTCTCCCTGTGTGTCTGTCTCTGTCTCTAGTACATTTCTTATAAGGATGCCAGTCATATTGGATTAGGCCCATACTAATGACCTCTTCTTAACTTGATTATACCTGCAAAGACCCTATTTCCAAATGAGGTCATATTCACAGGTACCAGGGAGTAGGATTTTACCATGTCTCTAGTGGAGACACAGTTCAGCCCATGACAGCCTAGATATGGGGTGTTTGGTCATTTTGTGACTTGTACAGTGTTCCTAATTTTGTCTCTGTTCCGATATGACTACAGAGCGGTCTTGTTTTTGTCTGGTGTGACAGGAGAACGTGTTCAACAGAAGCGTACCATGGGCTGGCTTCCTATTGTCAGGGGTGGCTTTTCTCCATCTCAGTGGCCTCATCACACTTTATGTTGTCAGTCTCTTAAATTAATTTCAGTCATTTTGGTTGGTGTGTATTGTTCTCTTACAGTTTCAGCTTGCATTTCCTTGATTACAATGAGATTGAGCACTTTTCTATATGTTTATGGGCTACTTGGATATCCTCTTTTGTGAAGTGTTCTTTCAAGTCTACTGCCCATTTCTTTATTAGGTTGTTCCTTTATACTCTGAAAATGGGTTTCATTTTTTGAAATAACCTGGTCAATAAGGTAGATGATCAAAGTGGAGTAAAAATGATATGTGCTTATAAAATAATGAGCCTTATCTTCTAATATGACACATAAAGTAGTCCTAAAGAAAAGTTTTAAAAAATTCCTAGAGGGTTTTAATCAATGACAACGTGTTGGGAATAACTGAGTTGCCTCTCAGTCACCTGAAAGTTTGTGTAAAGTCTGTTTGTATAAAGTTCATTTATTGTTAAATGAATGTGTTAGACATAATAATAATGTCTAACTTTTTTATACCATGTCTGGTGAGTCAGGTAATATGCTAAGACTTGATATGTGTCAGCTGATTTAGCACCACAACAACTCAATACTGTCCCCATTTTACAAATATGGAAATGGAGGCTGAGAAGCAGTAATTAACTTTCCAACATCACACAAGAGAAATTTAGGAGCTCTGTGTCAGGAACTTGCACCTAACTGCTATGCTGTCCTACCTGTCTTTATGCGCTGGAGAGCTCTGCAGTGAGGAAATAGGAGCGTGGTTGCTGTTCTAGCTACTATAGCTGTGCACCAGACTACCCAATCCACGTGGTGTAAAAGCTCCCCTAGTTTATTATGCTCACACGTTCTGTGGAGCAGGAATCTGGACCAGGCTCAGCAGGGATGGTTCTTCTCTACTCCATGATATCTGGGGCCTTATCAGGGAAAGCTTGAAAACTGGAAGTGACTCCACATCTGGGGTCGTCTGAAGGCTCACTCAAGCAGGTATCTTGGGGTTGATGCTGGCTGTCGGCATCTGTACACACACACACACACACACACACACACACACACACACACACACACATTGGTCTCTGCCCCTGGTTCCTGGCACAGAGCTCCTAGAACCCTTGTAATTTCCAAAGTGATAAGAACACTCGGAGCATCTTTTGTTCTAATGTTTGGTCTTCTAACACTGGTTCCTGACACAGAGCTCCTAAATTTCTTGAAATTTCCTGGGTGATAGAAGTGTCTTTTTTTCTAATGAGGCAATGCTTGGTAGGCTCCTGGATTGGGGGTGGTCACCAGAAAGACCAAGCCATGATTAGAAGCGTGGAAATTTCAGCCCTACCCTGTATCCCGTAGGGAGGGGAGAAGGGCTGGAAATTGACTTAGTGATCAATCATGCCTGCATGATGAAGCCTCCATAAAAATCCGAAAGGTATTAGGGTTCGGGGAGCTTCTCAGTTGCTGAACACGTGGAGGTGCTGGAATAGTGGAAGCTCTTTGCTCCTTCTCACATACCTTGGTCTATGTATCTCTTCCATCTGGATGTTCATCTGTATCCATTATCATATCCTTTTATAATAAACCAGTAAACCTCTGTATCCATTATCATATCCTTTTGTAATAAACCAGTAAACCCTGAGTTGTGTGAGCTATTCTAGCAAATTATGGAACCCAAGGAGGGGGTCGTGGGAAGCTTGTTTATAACCAGTCAGTCAGAAGTACAGGTGACAAACTGGAACTTGTGATTGGCATCTGAAATATGTGTGTGTGTTGGGGGGATGGGGCTTGAGGGACTGAGTCTTGTGGGACTGAGCCCTTAATCTGTGGAATCTGATGCTAATTCCAGGTAGACAGTGTCAGAATTGAACTGAATTGGAGGACACCTAGCTAATATCACAGAGAACTGCTTGGTGGGGAAAACCCCACACACATTTGGTGACCAGAAGTGTCAGAGGTGAAGTGTTCTGTGTGAGTAGTAAAGGAGAAACACACCTATTCCCCTACACAATGAGAATCACATACCATTCTTTCCACCACAGTCACAGGCCCACCCAGGTTCAAGGTAAGGAGATGTAGTCTCTGTCACCCAATGGGAGGGAGGTCAAGGTCACTTAGCAAAGGGAGTGTGCGGGATAGAATGTATTGTGATGGCCAAATTTGGAAAATGCGGTCTGCCACAAATCCTAAATCTATCATATACCATCTATGTGGTTCTGGAAATTCCTTAAGCCTCTCTTAGTTTTATCAGCTGTAAAATGGAGAAAAAATGACCCCGCTGTTGACTTTATAAATACATAAATGTGGTAAATAATATAATATCACTGACTTATAGACATTTAAGATGGTGGAGAGCTTCAAATCTGCGGATTCTATAGTTGCCCAGTTAATGCCACTTCCCTGCTTTCCCTGCTGGGCTGTGAGCTACACAGTGTGATGTTCAGGAGCTGAGCACAGCTCTAGCAGGCCCTGAACAAATGTCTGTTGAAGGTATAAACAGATGATCCAAAACTTTTCTTGTCTTCCCACTATGCTGACATAAGATCTAGACTCAAATGTTCTGCCCTCACCTGCTTGTCTGGCCCCCACCAACTCCTCCAGCCCAATCTGCTGTTGCCCTTCCTCTCGTTCACCTTCCTCCACCCACACTGTTCTTTCTGTCCGGTCTTTTTGCACCCCCTTCCCTCTTTCTGGAGCAATTCACTTCCCTTGCTGCTTTTTCTTCCTTTTCCTCATTAACTTCTCTTCTTTGGGTCTCCCTTAAATGTTTGTTCTCCTAAAAAGCCTTCTCCTTGCCTCCCAAACTAGACAATATCTTTTGAGGCATCCATAGTTTCTTTCTTGGCAGAGCCGTTATCTTGATTGAGATCAAGTAGTTATTTGCTTGAGGTCTGTCTACCCCATTAGAGTACAAGCTCATCTCCACCAAGGTATAATCCAGGCCTAGCCCAAGGGCTGACACATGATAGGAGCTCAACCATATTGGTTGAATGAACATGGGGACAGCTTGTACCTTTAGTTCGTCTAATACAATATTTGAAGATCTAGAGCCCACCTGTTTAGTGGACCAGAGGAATGAGAACATTTCCATCAATGGTATGTTTTAATTTCGTCCATGTATCTGGTAGTGGATAGACACAGGTGTGGGTTCTACTTGACCCAGGCTCAACATTAGCTCTCTGACCTCACCTCCTGCTTCTCTCCCTTGGCCCACCCTGCTCCAGCTGCACACACTGCTCCCTTTGTCTGGAACTCTCTTTCCTTAGATTTCCTCATGGCTTGTTATCTTTTTAATGAGGGTTTCCAATACCACATTTTAGAAACTGCATACTCTACCCTCAAAAATCTCTATATATTTCCCTACTTTATTTTTCTCCATACTGCTCCTCACCATTTCACATATTACAAGTATTTGTGTACTGTCTGTCTCCTCCTAATAGAACAGGAACTCCATGAAAATAAGAGTTTTTGTTTTGTTTCCTGCTGTATGCCTAGTGCCTAGAACAATACCTGATATCTAGCAGCTACCCAATGAGGATATATTGAATAAATGAATGAGTGAAGCAAGGAAGAAAGGCATGAGTGAATGAACAGGTAGAAATAGAATCATGTTGGTCATATGTTACTGATCCAATGTGGAACTCAAGGTCTAATGAGAAGTTTATAGAAACCACTTGGAAGCTTTTGTGGAACATTAGCCAAGAGCCTGGTAAAGAGGGTAACAGGATTACATTCTGAGATTTAAACCCTAAAAACAATGCATAATGGGTCTTAACAATTGGAAAAGTAGAAATGGCTTCTAGGCTACAAGACATCTCAGCAATCTGGTTGAATGAATAAACATATCTAATGAAAAACGTGTTGCTCAAAAAGGATTTTAATCTGTTCACAAAAGCAGAGAAAAAGGAAAAGACAATCTTGGAGGCAGTTTTTAGCAGTGGACATCCAGGGAAAAGTGGCACTGCCAACCAACATGAAGAATTCTGTTCCCATTGGCAAGGGCATCCCTTGTGGAGATGGTTGAAGGAAGTAAAGTCAGTTGACTTTGGTCTATTGTCAAGGTGCATTGCCTGGATCAGGTTATCTCTTGTGATGCTCCTACAAATCCAGTGCCTTTTGAATCCATTAAATTTCAAGATAAAATTGATTTGGCCCCCTTATAAGTTGAGCTCTACAAAGAGGCTGGATTAATTGAGGGAACTTTTAAAAGTTCCCATGCCAGTCATTTATCACCTTGCATTAATAAGTTGACATTCCAGCTTTATAACAAGTCTCATGAGCTTTAGTAATACAGTTCCACATCTGAAGAAGGAACTGATTTTTCTTTGCTAGAAAAGTCAGTTTTCTGAGCCTCTAAGACTGAGGGGTCAGCCCTTGGAAGCCAGTAAATTCACCAAGGGAATGAATTTCACTTCATGTGGCCTTCTGAAACGTGAATTACTGGCCTGATTCTTTCTTTTTTTTTTTTTAAATATCTTTATTGGAGTATAATTGCTTTATAATGGTGTGTTAGTTTCTGCTGTATCATGGCCTGTTTCATGGCAGATGCAGTGGTTGACCCACATCTGCATTTGGGAGTCTGTGGCTGTGTTTCTTGAAGTTTCCTCAGTATGGAACATCTGATTTCCAGCTGCAGTTCCACCAGACTCCCCTGCTTGTGAGCTCATGCTCATTTAAGTGCTTTAGGTCTTAGTCTTACGTATTGTCAGGCATGTTAACACTTTTTGTAGATGTGCCTTAGGGAAGTTGTAAAATGTTTAGGCCTTAGGTCAACTACTTCCCCCAACCCAATGACCCCCAAATAATATTTTTAATTTGTCCCTTGACAACATTATATTCGGATTTCTAATTTCCTTATCAGATGCAAGGCCACAGTAAAAAAAGTCATGTGGTAGTTATAATCTAAACTGGAGACTGTGTGATTAAGCCACCATTTTTAATTAGCAATGTCCATGGGAAATATGGCTCCTGATTCTATTCCTTTCATTTTCTCTAGAAATCAGCTTTCCTCTTACTTCACAGCTGGGAATTTCAGGTTTTTGGTTTTGTTTTTTTACCTTCTGTTTATTTCTACATAGCAAGCCGTGGTCAAGACACTTCACTGCATGGCCAAGATAGGGGAAAGGGAGGAAGATAATCAAGTACTGTAATATTTGGGTGATAAGAACCCAGCAATGCACTCAGTACACTGCATAGGGGAGGTAAAGGCCTTGTTCAGTCAACTCAATGGGAATTGAGCATCCAAAGATATATAACTACCATTGGGGGACTTTTGTTTTTGTTTTTGGCTACGTTGGGTCTTCGTTGTGGTGTGCGGGCTTCTCGTTGCGTTGGCTTCTCTTGCTGTGGAGCATGGGCTCTAGGCGTACAGGCTTCAGTAGTTGTGGCACGTGGGCTCAGTAGTTGTGGCTCCCAGGCTCTAGAGCGCAGGCTCAGTAGTTGTGACACACGGGGTTAGTTGCTCCGCGGCATGGTGGGATCTTCCCGGACCAGGGCTCGAACCCGTGTCCCCTGCTTTAGCAGCAGATTCTTAGCCACTGCGCCACCAGGGAAACCCTGGGGGACTTCTTAACACTTGACTTCATTTAAAAAGTTGTTCAGTAAGATGACTGATGCTGCCACCGTATGTAAACACATAGTTTTAAAGGCAGACATAGGGAGGGTTAAGTTTTCCTTAATGGTCCACCTAGAAAACAGAGTTAAATGGTATATCATTTACAATGCATTCAGTTGCAAGCAACAAAATGCCTAACTAATAGTGGCTTAAATGATAAAGGTAATTTAAATATATCACATAACAAGAAGTTGTTTTAGCAGCTCAATGGGGTCAGAGTTGGGGTTGTGTCTCTAAGATTATTTTTGGCCTTTACTTCACAGGGGAAAAGGCTTGACACTGCTCCAAGCATCAAGCCCTCCATTCCAAGCAGAAAGTCAGGGAAACAAAAAGACTTTCTCTACCTGAGGCTCTCTCTATTGTTTTATCAGCAAAGAGAAGCTTCTCAGCAGACTTCTCATGTTTCATTGGTCAGAGCTTGGTTACATGCCTACACCTAGGCCAATTGCTGGCAAGAGGAAAGGAACTACCATGGTAGTTTAGACCAACCTGAAGCTGAGATAGGACCTGATGCCTTCTGTGAGATGAAGAGATTTCTGCTCTCTACCTCATTCATATAGGGTTTACTAGCTGGTTGGGTAGAAATAAAGATGTCTTCTACAAGTATATTTTGATTAATTGTATAAAAGAATTTTAAAAAATTCTTAAATGTGTAGGGATAAATGTCAAAGAATTTCTTTGTGGTGAGGGTTGAGGAGAGGAGAGAGTGGGTAGGTTGGATTCTGGGATGTGCAGGTGTCCAAGTAAAAGTTCAGTATTAATTGACCTTCTCTAGGAACTCCCTGTCATGTTTCTTCCAGTTAGCCTGCATCTGGGGTATAAAATACAGGAAAATATCCGCCTCCATCAGCTGTACAGCATAACTGTCACTTGTCACAAATGACTGCCTCTTGCCAGCCCAAGTTCAGCAAACTTGAACCACTCAGTAAGGTCACTGCCTGTTGTTCCCTGTTATGTTGTTGAGGCGTGGACCACCAGAACACCTCATGACTTCACCCAGGCGGCATCCCATGACGAATGGAATGCTCAGGGAGTGTGAGGCTGAAATCATTTCTGCAGTTAAACCCCAGAGCATTAAGTGGTGAGTGGAATTGTGCAGAAGGGAGGAGCAATCACATTTTCTATAAGAATATGAAAAACTGGTTATTAGGTAAGCTGGAGAAAAGAGCAAAATTACATAGATATGAAGGAGACTCTGCCTAGAGGGACTGAAAAATAGAGACCTCACAGATAGGAGAGGGTTACTCTGGAAGCAGAATGATGTTAGCAGTAAAGGGAGAGGATAAGGAGGGGAGGCATGGGCGACTCACAAAAATTTTATTCAATTGTTTGTTCTGTGGAAGTGCTTGACAACACCTTTAAAATGAAGATGGTGTGAAGATTCACTGAGGTTCATTCTCTGAGTCTGGAGCTATTTCTAAAAGAGCTAAATAAAAATGTAGCAATTAATTGAGACACATTGTATGTAAAATTAGTGTAATGCCAGATGGAAGGAATGCATCTCTGCATTGTTTATCGAACACTGGCCTTGTACTGTGAGCGCTGTACATTCATTATCTCTTAATTTTTACTATCCTTGTCTCAAGTAGGTGCTTTTATTACCTCCATTTGACAGATCAAGAGGCTTGTAGCTTAAAAAGCTTAACTCGTAAGTGGAAAGGGCAGGATGTAGACCCAAGCTATCTGAATCCAAAATCTGCCTTCGTAACCTCTACTCTGTACTGTCAGCTGAAATTAAAAAAATACTGACGGGATAAAAAGAAATTAGAACTCTGGATAAACTGAATACTAGGGTTTGTGTGTTCCCCAGGAGTAAGATGATGTTGTAGATTTAGGAATGGGTACATGGACTCCTTCCATTGTAAGTGACAGATTGCCAGCCTAAACTGTCTCAAACAAAGAATTCATTGACTCCTGTGGTGGGCTGAATAATGGCACCCAAAGGTGTCCACATCCTAATCCCCAGAACCCATGAATATGTTACCTTAAATGGCAAAGGGGGCTTTGCAGTGTAGATTAAATTAAGGTTCTTGTGATGAGGAGATTATCTGGGTGGGCCAATGTAATCACAAGGGTCTGTATAAAGGAAAGATGAAGATTTGAGTACAGAAGTATATGTGAGGATTGAAGAAAAAGGGTGGAGTAATGTGAGGAAGGGGCCACGAGTCAAAAAACTAGAACAGGCAGGGACACAGAATCTCCCCTGAAGCCGCCATAAGTAATACAGCCCTGCTAACACCTTGATTTTAGACTTCTGACCTCCAGAACTGTAAGAATAAATGTGTGTTAAGTCAGCAAGTTTGTGGTAATTTGATACAGCAGCCATAGGAAACTCATACAACTCCTGTAGCTAAAGGGTCCAGGGTAGCATCAGCTTCAGGCTTGGCTGGTTCCAGGTGCTCTGATGAACTGGCCATGAAGCTGTCCCTCTTCATACTCTAGCTCTATTTTCCTCTGTGTTGGCCTTACTCACAGGCAGACTTTCCCTGAGTCGGGGCCCGTCAGTAGCTACAGGCTTCCATTTCGTCACTTTAGCAATTCTGGCAGAGCAAAGAGCACCCTTTCCAAATAGTATCAGCAAAGGGTGGCCATCAGGGGCCTGGCTTGTACCAGAATCTGTCACCATGATTCTGATTGGCCAGCCCTAGGTCACTGACCACAGGAGGGGGACAGCAGCCCCACCGGAACCTCAGGGACTTGCGAGGTGGAGGGTGCTTCCCAAAGGCAAGTCCAGCCGGGTAGGCACACACAGTAGGTGCCTAGGACAGGATTGGAGGCAGATGCACTGGGATGTGGACTCTTGCTGGCTCTAAGGAAAACCAGAGATGGAAATGGGGGTTTCTCTCTGACCATCAGAGACAGTTAAAAAACCGCAAATCACAGACAGCAGTTATGGCGTAAGTCCAGGGACTTGTTGAGACTGATGAAGAAGGTGCAGCAAGAAGTCAAGAGACGGCTAACAAAGGGGTGAGGGGGTCCTTAGGGTTTCTGTTTCAGTGTATGGCCCTAAGGAGGAAGGACCCCCTTCTTGGTGGACAGGAGAAAGAAGTAGCCGTGCTGAGTGATCCCTTTGGACACATGTGAGGTGATGGTACCCCTGGCCCCTGGCTCCTATGTGGCTGCTGAAAAGGGGTTTTGCAGAGTAGGCTCCACACCCCAGACAAGCTCCATCTGCCCTGTTGGTCTCTGCACACTCCTGGAAACCCTGACAGACAGCTCCTGCCTCTGAAGTGACCCTCAGACTGAGGCTAAGATTGGGCAATGCTCACCTTCTAGGCGGCCACTCTTCGCCCTGGGCATTTACCTCTCAAAATGAGTGACTACAGTGTGACAACACTGTGTTGTATATTTGAAAGTTGCTGAGAGAGTAGATCTTAAGACTTTCCATCACAAGAAAAAAAATTGTAACTATGAGGTGATGGATATTAACTAAGCTTATTGAGGTGATCACAACATACACATATATCAAATCATTGTGCTGTACATCTGAAACTAATACAATGTTATATGTCAAATATATCTCAATAAAATTGGGAAAAAATGAGTGAGGAGACAGATGATATTGCTGGCGCCGTGGCAGGTAAGCTCTGAAGCCTGTCCCTTCAGGGTCCCGTTCAGACTGCTTTTTCTCTGCATGGCTCACAGAGAGAGCCTCAGATGTGTTTCTTTTATTCCTTTGCCTGTCAGAGCGCCTCTCTTTTGGTGCTTATGGGACAGAATGGGTGCTTTAGCCCTCAGTTCTAATACTAAGTTAATTTTTCCTGATAATTACAAAATATAAGGCAGATCATATCATCCTTTGCTCAGAGCTATCTGGTGGCTTTTTATCTCTCTCAGAGTCAGGGCCAAGTCCTAACAAGCCCTGTTGGTCTTGCACCCTGGGGCCCTCTGTTAACTCTCTGGCTTCTCACCTGCTACTCTCACCCTCGCTCCTTCCCCAGCAGCCACCCCAGCCTCCTCACTTATTGATTTTATTGTCTGTCTGCCCCATATCCCCCACTATGAGGCAAAGCTCACGAGGTCAGGAATATTTTTTTCTTTCTGTTCTGCTTACTGCTGTATCCTCAGCATTTGGAGGAATACCTGCATGTAGTAGGTACTCAGTAAGTATCAGCTGAATTGAGCTGATGCATTAACTCACACATGTGTGCATGCATTCATTTCTCCAACATTTGCTGAGTGTGTATAGAGCACCAGCTAATGAACTTGGAGCTGCACTCAGCAAGACAAGCTCAATGTGGTCTCTGCCCCTAACAGCTTATACCCTAATGAGCAGAGAGTGACATGTAAACCAATAATAGCAATCGAATGTGATAATTACTAAGAGGTGGTGTAAACCTGTGGTGCTAAGGGAGCTTGGGGAAGGGGGCACGAACCAGGGCTGAGAGTCCTTTCTGCTTCCATAGGAGTAATTCCACCTGGGAACCCAACACATAATTGCTATTTCATTGTTTATTTCCCATTGGAACTGTCTCTAGGTGTATATACTACTTTTCTGAGCAAATGCATTTCTAAATCCAATAGGTTTCCCTGCTCCCATTGCTGAGTTCTAACTCCTGGGTTGTTTAGTTCCCAAATACTGGGGTTTGCTGGTAGAAAATTGCCATTTCCTCCCTGTGATAGGACAGATGGAAAGCCAGAGCACCTTGGTACCTCTTGTTACCAAGTAAAATGTTCAGAGAGCTGGGCCAGGCACTTCTAACCGCCGTACCCCCCCAGATGGCTCCTGCTGGGTGGCAGGGAAGCATAGCTCTTCCTACCTGGACTTGGCACTTGTTCTCCCTGCTCCAGGCTCTCCCCAAGGCTGTTGGGATGGCCACTTTCTTCACATTGTTGAAGCCTCAATTTAAATTCCACCTCCTTGGAGAAGCAGTTTCTGAGCACCCTAACTAAAATTGTCACCTCCCCACATCAGACCTAATCATTTTCTTCATATCACTAACTACAATCTGAACACATCCTGTCTGTCTCCCTCATTAGAAGCTAAGTTCTATATGGACAGGAGCCGTTTCTGTCTTGTTTGCTGTTGTGTCCCCAATATACATAGGTGCTCATATAGTATTTATCAGATAAACAGATAGCTAATAGAGGAGCTCCTCAGCTACAGCATCATGGAATCTTGGTATTTATAGGATTAGAAGGAGCTGTGCTTTTTTTTTTTTCTTTTTGCAAAATTAAAAGGTGAGACCCAGGAAAGGAAGAAGCTCAACCAAAGCCATCCCAGAAGAATTCACACCATTGTCCCACCTCAGGCTGACACACCATCTGCTGCTGTTTTTGGGAACTATAAGCTCGTGGGTCACTATTGAGATGGGTGGTACAAAGGTTATCTCTTTGCAGCCAGTGGGAGCCGCAGCTCCTGGGCTGGTCCTGGCAGAGGCTCCCAGTGGTGCCCTCTAGTGGCAGCCATGTTATATGTGCTCAGCTCTTCCACGCTCGTTGCAGGTTCATAAGGACAGAGAGAGCTTATGAGACACAGCCTTCTTCATCTACCTCCTTCTGGAGGCTTATTACAGATTCCACAGGGACCATGCTTGACAAACACCAAAACAACTATTCATTCCAAGAATGACCTTACACAGTGTTTGATAGACCTGTTAGAGCCAAAAACTTATTTCGATTGCTAAATAATCACTTCAGCCTTGTGGTTCCACTGCATTCCAGAATTGCCAAGTCTTCTTATGTTATTGTTTTCAAGAGCTGCTCAAATATTTAGCCCTGTGTTATTAAATTTACTTTTTTAATTGAGGTATAACCTTCATAAAATAAATTGCATATATTTAAAATGTACAGCACAATGATTTTTTTTTGTTTTTGGCATATGTTTACATCCAGGTAACCACCACTCTGATCAAGATACAGACATTTCCACCACCCCAGAGGGCTGGCTTTCTTGTGCTCTCTCACAGATAATACCCCCTAAATGGAACCACCATTTTGACTCTCATAATCTCATAGATTAGTTTTGCCTGTTCTTGCACTTTACATAAATATCATCATTCAGTGCTTTTTTTGGTATCTGGATATTTTCAGTCAATATTTTGGCTATGATATTCAGTAGCTTATTCTTTTTCATTGTTGTGCATTATTTCATGGTATGAACACATTGCAATTTATTCATTCTACATTTAGTACATTTAGCTTGTTTCCAGTTTTTGTCAATTATGAATAATACCACTTGGAACATTTTCATGCCTGTATGTTTGTGGAGTATGTATTCATTTTGGCTGTGTACATGTCCAGTATTGGAACTGCTAAGATATTTTAGCTTTAATAAATACGACCAAACATTTCCCCAAAGTGGTCATATCCATTTACACTGCCATCTGCAGTGAACGAGAGTTCCAGTTCCTCTACATCTTTACCAACTCTTGATATTGTTAGTCCTTTTAAATTTAGCCTTTCTGGTTAAATTAAAGCCTTCCTTTTAAATTTAGCCTTATGTTTATTTAACTCTGCATTGTGAACAGCTATACATTTCTTGTTCAGATCATGTACCCCCCCAAAGTTTGCAGACTGCCTTTAAACTCATTGTCCTTTTTCATGAACCTTTCCCTATGTTCCCCATGGAATGTAGGAACATGTAAGAATGTAGACTAGAAATCTTGACTCTCTTTCTCATTACCCCCTGCACACAAGAGGTCACAAAGTCCTACTGCCCCTATTTCAGAAATATCTCCTGAATGTTTGCTTCCCTTCATTCTCATTGTGATCATCCCAGTTCAATTTTATCACTTTTTAAATCCCTATTGGCAGGAGAACATTGCTCTTCATATTCTCATAGCTGAAGAATGGGCCCCATCTATCTGAGAGTTTCCTCTTTGATTCAGCGATCACAGACAATAATAACAATCATGGTGACTGCTCAAATTTCCAGAATGTTGAGTGTCTTTCAGGACATTCAAAGTTTCTTTATAAGTGGTATCTTATTAGTTCTTACAACACCCCTGTGAAGTGGGTCCTTTTGTCACCCCCCAGGTTCAGATGAGGAGACTGAACTTTAAGGAGCTTAGAGAATTGAGTTGGCTTGGGGAATCAAAGTCCGTCTGCGGAGTTGACTGCTTAGCTACTCTATTATGTTATCAGTGGTGCCTAATTGAAAGTTACAAGCTCATATTTCGTAACATATTTTGCTTTTCTACACACTTGTAGTTTTGAGATTTATAGTAACACATCTGGGAATGAGGTGGTTGACAGCTGCCATCTTGGCTAGAGAAACACTCTTTTGCACTTGGAAATATTGTGATATCCAGGCCAATATTCAGGTTTGAGCCTCTCCAGAGCCAGCTAATTTCCCATGGAGGAAAACCATTGGTGAAAGCTATGAATCACAGGGGAGCCTCGTCAAGCAGCTTGGGTGGGTCCCAGCAGACCACCTTCATTAAAAGAAACCTGACTCCTCCTGCAGGCACTGCTGATATAAAGCTCTAGTGCTCTCTTCACAAGTGAAGATGACCTTCATTGTATAATCAAGGGGGTGGGTCTTTCTGGAGCCAGCAGTCTCAGGGAAGGTGCAGCAGAATTGGTCACCATTCCCTCTGTACAGGTTCCAAGTAGAGGTCAAAGCAGTCAACAAGCAACAGTGACAGTTCCCAGGAATCCAAAGGGAACACTCCCTTAGCATCCTGGGTTCTTACAGGGCTTCATGAAAGATACAGGGATTTCATCCTCTTTAATTCAGACCTTCAGGACCTAGCCCTCTGGTGTGTTAACCTACCAAGGATTAAATGCAAAAGCTACGATTCATTGAGCAATCACAACGTCTCAAGCACTGGGCTGCGCACTCTATTGTTACAAGCTTATTTAAAATTCACAATAACCATATTATGAGGGAATTATGTTTATGATACCCATTTTGAAGATGATGTTTCTAAGAGCCAGAGAGGTTAAGTGAAAAGTCCTAGGCTAGTGCTTCTCAGACTTTAGCGAGTTTATGAATCATCTGGGTTGAAATGTAGGGCTAGGGTGTGGACTGAGATTCTGCATTTCTAGTAAGATCTCAGGTGATGCTGCTACTGCTGATTGGGGGACCACACTGAGAGCTGATAGTGGCAGAGCTGAGACTCTCTTACAGGCAGCAGGAATCTCCGGGGCTTTCTGTCTTTATCGCCATGCTGTATTGTTTCCTGTTACTGCTCTGACAACCTCCATTATCTCACTCATTCACAAGTCTGAGATGCACAAGTGTCCTTGCTTCCTAACATTAGATACATGAGTGTTCTCCCTTTCTCTCTGTGCCCCTGTCTCCCTAACCTACTTTCTATTCCGCTCATCTCCTGCCCTTGCTCTTTCCCACACATCCACAGGCTTGTCCTGTCATGGGGCTTTCTGGTCTCTCCTGAAATGTCTCCTCAGAGAGGATGCTATCTGAAATAGCTCACCTTGTCCCTCAACCGGCCCCCTTTCTCTTCTTATCCTGCTGCAAGCTTCTTCATAGCATGTACCACTACCGGATAGAATATTTCATGTATATATGGTTTATTGTTAACTGTCTTTCTCCCTCACTAGAATATAAGCTCTGTGAAGGCAGAACTCTGTCAATTTTGTTCCTTATTTTATCTTTACCGTCTAGATCAGTGTCTGCAACATAGTAAAGCTCAATGATTATTTGTGAAATAAATGAATTAGATTATGAATGAATGAATGAAAACATGGTTTAACTTCCTAATTATAATAACAACGAGCAGATAACATTTCCTGAGCACATATAGTGCCAAAAATCATACCAAGTACTTTACCCAGTTGATCTCATTTGATTCTTATAAGAACTCTTAGAGAGAGCCGTTACCATTATTCCCAATTTTCAGGTAAGGAAACTGAGGCTCAGAGAGTTACACTAATGTGCCCAAGGTCACACAGCTATTAAATGACAGAATTAGATTTTTCAACTAGATCTAACTCTCCTAAAGTCACCAAAAAGTCACTGTGCTGGGCATGTGACCTCACCATTGTTTCCATGGCAACAGGTCACGTTGATAACTCTCTTGCAGGATCAACTGGATGGAAACGTTGAGCTTGGAGAGTGGGACTCCATGCTGGACTCACAAATGTTTAAACAAGCTAGAAAAAAATCAGATGACTGGCTTAGTAAATGAATACTTATTTTCTCCACTTTTCATTTTCATCTTATAAGGCTCATCCTGGGCAGGAAAAATGATTCCACTCGATGTTTGCTTTTAATTTTACAAAATGACCTCTGCTATGTGGAACGATATATTTTGTCATCAAGAATGTGCATGTTTAACCCCAGTACTGGGGGTCATTCTACCTCTTATAGCAGGCATGTAATCTCAGAGTGGAAGGAGAGCATGCATTTTGTACCCAGTGCCCTCAGCGATTTCTGGTGCATTGTAAACAGTTAAATAGGAGTAACCTCTTCCTAATGTTGGAAGCAGGTTAGTGGGTTTATTTAATCACTGACAAAAGAGTATATTTTCTAGGTGGAAATGAGAGCAGAGAGAGGGGTGTGTGATCAGCTAGAATGGAAGAGTCTTTGAGGTTGAGGCTTTGAGCTTTTTCATGGTTTGACAGTAATTCTGAGAGCCCTGCTTTAAAGGGGAGAGCTGTATCCCCTCCCTTGCCAGTGATCAGAGTTGTCATCTTGCATATAAATCTGTGTTCTCTGGGCAGCTGGGTCAGCCCTGGGTCCTCCAGAGCTCTGCCAGTATCACCACTTGGCCCAAGAAACTGGGGATCACCAAGGCTTTTCAAAGTATAACTTTCTTTCAAAGGCAAAAAATTCAGGTTAAGGACTGTGGAGGCTCATGTAAGAAGCTAGGAGAAGTACAGTGTACAAGCCTTAAGGATGCATGTGGCTGTATTCTTGGAGGCCTTTTGTATTTGAGTTGTGCGGGAAATAGAGGCTGACTCCAACCCAATATCTGGTCTTTGAGAATGGGTAGAAGTTCTAAGCAATTAATGATGTTTATAGTACCAGTAATAATAAAAATGACAGCAACATTAACAACATAGGAAACACCTTGAGCTTTTTACCTTCAGTAACCCCCCGACCTCCAGTGGGTGTAGGGCCTAGGAGCCTCATTTATTAAGAGTCTTTATCTCCATTCCCTGGCCTTGTGTGTTGGTCAGGATCCCAGCAGGATACAGACAGCATATTCAAATTAATTCAAGGAGTGTCCAACTAAGGGGCGATTTAAACATGTGTGGTCAGCGGGGTGTAGGGAGACCATGAGGGACAGTGCCTGTGCTCAAGGTTTACCAATAGCCAGGCTGTTAAAACCTCTGGTCCTGAAGGGGCAGGAAGAGGGAATGGTTACTGGAAGCTAAGCATCCTGCCGAGAGGGTCTCCTTGAGTGCAGCTGTGGCTTCCGTGTAGGTACATAGCCCGCCCCAGCTGACCCTGCAGGGAGGGGGCCCCAGCCTCATCCTCTCCTTTCCTCCATTGTTCTGCTGGGGCTCCCCACTGACCACACTCAAGCAGAAGCCAAAGTCAAGGAAGAACTTCGATGCAGTCCTCCCAGGGCAGGGGGCAGGCAAACAGGGGCTGGGAGTGAATCTGCAGGGGCCACCTGAAGAGAGCCAGCAGGCTGAGGGTGACCAGGCCCGAGTGGACGCCTCACCTGAGTCAGCCCAGTCGAATCTCTCTCCCAGGACTTCCGCGCTAGGGCTGAGGACCAGCCAGAGGGTGGGGTTGGGTGACTGGAAATTATTATGACTGGACAATATTCAGGAACCTTACTGGGTGGCCACAGTCCATGGTGTGGACAGTAAAACAGAGACAGCAAGTGCTCAGAGAGGGAGGAGGATGAAGACGCACAGAAAGAAGTACAACCAGGAGACGGGGAGCAGATACCACCTGGGGTCCTGCCTGGGGTCTCTTTCTGAAGAGAGTCCGTGCCCCTGCCCTTGAGTTCTCCTGGACCTTCCTCATCCTCATAATGACCCTCCCCCCTTTTCTCTAAAGGAGCTTCAGTGGGATACTGATTTCCTAATTTGTAGAAGTAACAACCATCTTGGCACATTTATTATGTCAGGAAATGGGCTAAGTTCTTTATAAGCGTTGTTCAATTTCAGATAATCCTGTATGATGCTCCTTTTCCAGAAGTGCAAGCTGAGCCATGGGGAAGTTAAATAGCTTGCCCAAGGTTACACGGCCAGAGCAAGGCTGAACCAGGACTCCATCCCAGGTCTGCACAACTGTAAATCCCAGACTCCTGACTGCTTCTCTCTCCCAGAATGAGAAGAGTCTTCACTGTCCTTTGAATTGGCTTCCGGGTATCAGTGGGACATCAGTGTGATGCTGTACTTGATCTTGTAGCCTGCCTGTCTGTCTGTCAGCGCTTCAGGCCTTCCCTCGCCCTCAAACTCTGAGCCCTTGAGCTGTGGGGGCTGGTTATTACTCGTTTGCTCCACCCTTAGATCCATTCTCTGCCTTCTTCCACTCTGCACCCGGTCTGACCTCTCTGTAATCTGACCTCTGTGGCCTTCCTCTGGCTTCCACTGGGGCTCAGCCACTGGGGTTGGTGGGGCAGTGGCAGGGGTCAGTGGGCAAGAGGAGAGAGAGCAGGGCATTTCTTCACCTGTGGCCTCTGTGCTCATATCCCAACAGGCTCTTGAAGTACAGTTTCCTCCCTGTGTCCTTTCAGTCCTAGAGGTGGTAAGTAACGGCTTTCTGCTGATGCTACTCTTGGATACCTGATCATCCCTTGCTGGTTTGCTAACCCCGTCCTCATCTGCAAACAGGCCCTTCTTAAATTCTTTTTGGACCCAAGTGTGTCCTCTGTTTCCTGCAGGAACTCTGTCCTATAAATTGTATTTCTTCTTGTCTTTGTGGATGTCCAATCACGTCTTCAGGACTGCAGTTCTAAAACCTGGAAGCCGAGTCCCTTAGGGTCACTCCACTGGGCACATTGACCTCACAGTTGCAAACCCATTGAAAGTTTCCCTTTTGGGTCATGACAACCAGGCCCGAGTCCAGGGTCCCTAACACCCAGTGGTGCCATCAGTGATTTTGGCTCGGGACGTGCAGGGAGGGACTTCCTTTTTAGAGTGCTCCTTAATAATGCATACAACAGCCATCAGGACAACTCAAGAAACCCAGTGACAACTCCCTGGATAGCTCTGTCATTACAGTAAGAATTTGAATCGATAGTGTAGTAAAGCTGCCATACATTTATTTCACCCAAGAGATTAAGTGAACAATTATATAAAGCATTCTGCAGCAAAAAACAGATGCAAAGGGAGACTTGTGTGCTGGTCCTGAACCAAATGCTTCTCCTTTAATACATTTATTTTTTGCTGTTTTATCATCAGACCCTGAATTTCCACATTCAGAAAGAATCACCTTATTAATTTGTTGCATTTTATCTTCAAACCAGGAATCTCACTGCATGTATGTGTGTGTGTTTCTTAAACATCCCAGGGTGTACAAGGACAACCTCACCACCATATACATAGCAGAAGCTCAGAGAATTTAAGAGATTATGGACAGTGGCCACAACAGTTATTGTTAAAAATAATTCCTTGGCAAGACTTCTGAGCACAATGAGTTTCTCCTGGTGATGAGGCTTCACTTCTTTCTGCATTCCCTTTTCAGCATATTGAACCACCAGCACCACCTTAATGTGTTTGAAACTCCCATTGTGATGGTTTTGTCTTCACACTGGTCTGAGGGAGATGCAGCTGGGAGCATCTCAAATGTTGCAGGCAGCATTAACTTCCAGAGGCCAGATTCCTCTCTCTTCACGTTATCTAGAGGGTTCTCTAATGTACATTCAGTAGTTTGAACTTGGCCATAATTATAGTCTTATTATCCTCACCAGCTTTACTTATCTCATTATCTCCTCCCTCTTGTGTTAGAGGTCAGTAGAACATCCCTTTTATTAGCCACTTAATCCTTCTATCTAGTAGTTCAACTCTGATTGATCCACTTAAGGTCCTTCTTTGTAGTTAACTTTCCTGACATTTGCGATTCCACCCCCTGAGTCCTTTCACTGGGCACAAGCAGCCCAGTTCTCTAGATCAGAAGTTCATTATCATTAATTTTATTAGAAGGAGGTAGAATTTCATCTTTGTTCAATGAGCACTGCTTTATTTTTGTGCTCCCTCCATATTTGTTCTGGATTTGGCTCCTCTATCTTTGCATAATGTTTTTGTACTCTTCTTTCTAAAATTTTTGTAGCAACTGGAAGGACATCTAAAAATGTCCAGTTTCATAGTAAAGGACATGACCTCATGCCCAGGCATAGATAGATTGGTAGAGGCTTGTTAAAGTGTGTGTGTGTGTGTGTGTGCGTGTGTGTGCGTGTGTCAGAGAGAGAGAGAGAAGACACAGGTGTGTACTGTGAATAGCCCAGTTTATTGATTCATTCAACAAATATTTATTGGGCATCTCTCAGTATTCACTGGTAAAGGCACTAAATCATCCCAAACCATCATTTTCTGTTACTCCTAACCCTGTACAACCTTTCCCAGAAGACTATGCTCACAATTTGTCTTTGTTTTTAACTTCTATCCTGATGATAAATTTGTAGCCTGTATACCATTGTAGGACAAATCCCATAATTTTTATTTTATCTACTTTACAGCTTACAAAGATGCTTTTAGAGCATTTGATAGTTCTCTCATATTTCCAACAACCACTGTTGGAAATTCCCTGTCTGGAAATGCCAGGGTAGGGGCGGGTAGGACAAATAGTACTGCCCTAAGCAACATTTAAGGCTCAGGGGTTGTTGCTGGCATCTGTGTAGTGTACCCTGGTGGTGGTTGGGAGATTGGGCATGCAGGGGCACTGAGAGAATTTACGAGATTATGATCTCTGTGAATGAACAATGAAATATTCTGGAGTTAGGGTCAGATAGTCCTACTAAGAGAAATTCACAAGAGATGTCCCATCACCTTAGTCAAGCCAAGTCCACCCCACCAGGTAGGGCTGGGAAAAGTGACATTGCAGTTTCTCCTGGGCAAACTAGTTCTCCCAGCTACCCGCTGTGAGTAGATAATAGGGTTAGTAGGGAGAATAGATTCCCCAACGATGCCGATAAAGATGCCCGGCCAGCGGCAGCATCAATACGTATCAGAGACATTCAGCTGCATGGGTCACTTTGGTACCTCAAGCCACATGGTTCTTCATTTGTTCTTGGGCGATGGCCTCTAGCACTCATCAGAATCCTCTGGAGGGCGTGCCAGATTGCCCAGCCTCAGATCCAGATTCCTGATTCAGTGGAATCAGGAACTGAGAGCTTGCATTCCTAACATATTCCCAGGTGATGCTGGTGCTACTGGCCCTAGGACCCCAATTTGAGAACTGCTGGCATATATTTTCCCTGTCCTCCTCTTATATGTTTCTTTGGTAGTTTCAAAGGGTTAATTTCCTTGTGAGTTGGGAGTATAACCAGAAGGATATGACTTTGGTTGGGGGAAGTTTTTGGTTTTTTTTAACTATAATTATTTGAAACACAAGAAAATTATAATGAACACCACTGTGCCAACTCCTGTATTTAACAAATGTCAGCAGTGTGCCATATCCATAACAATAGCTATTGCTTATCTAGGTGATCATGGCATAACTTATTTACTTCTGACAACTGTGTGAGAGAGGTACTCTTATTGTCCCCATATTACAGAGGAAGAGACTGAGGCCCAGAGAGGTTTAAGGCCACTTGCCCAAGGGTCCACAGCTAGCAAGTAGGACCCTAAATTTGAACTCAGGGAGCCTGGCTTCAAGGAATCTGTGCTCTTCACCACCACAGTGAGCTGCCTCCAGAGATTTTAGATCTATCTCTCTTTCCTTCCTTCCTTCCTTTCTTTCTTTCTTTCTTTCTTTCCCCTTCCTTCCTTCCTTCCTTCCTTCCTTCCTTCCTTCCTTCCTTCCTTCCTTCCTCCCTCCCTCCCTCCCTCCCTCCCTCCCTCTCTCTCTCTCTCTCTTTCTTTCTTTCTTTCTTTCTTTCTTTCTTTCTTTCTTTCTTTCTTTCTTTCTTTCTTTCTTTCTTTCTTTCTTTCCCCTTCCTTCCTTCCTTCCTTCCTTCCTTCCTTTCCTTCCTCCCTCCCTCCCTCTCTCCCTCTCTCTCCCTCTCTCTTTCTCCCTTTCTTTCTTCCTTTCTTTCTTTCTTTCTTTCTTTCTTTCTTTCTTTCTTTCTTTCTTTCTTTCTTTCTTTCTTTCTTTCTTTCTTTCTTTCTTTCCCATTCCTTCCTCCCTCCCTCCCTTCCTTCCTTCATTCCTTTCTTTTTTTTTTTTAACGGTAAAGCATTACAGATTCCATCTAAGTCCTGGCTGTACCCTGTCCTTGATCTCATTTCCACTTATGCAGGTATTAACTCTCCTGGAGTTGGCTGACCTCTGAGGGGAAAGTTTTCTGGGTCTCACTTGGGTCCTTTAAACATGGAACTGCCATACCGTTTCCTATGAGTTTGGTTATTTTTCCCTCTGGCCATGGAGAAAATGGCCAAACTTTTGTTCCAAGGTCGATGCCTTCAACAGCTCCCTTCTCACCCACAGAGACATTCTCAGGTGTCCTAGAGAATGCACAGTCCCCTTCCCCAAGTCTCTGTTTCATTGCCTCCGGTGGTCTCTCCAAGTTCAAATCGCTGCCAGCCATTCCTCCCCACTGGCTGATTCCATTTAACCATCCCAGTCCCAGAGTGCTGACCCCATTGCCTCATCCTTGTATATGGCCTCTCCATTGGTCTCTTCCACTGAGTGCCTCACTCATTCATTTATTCACTCACTGACTAACAGATGTTTATTGAGCACCTACTGTGTGCCATGTACTTTCCTAGGCACTGGATGCAGCAGTGAGTGAAGAAGACAGACAAAAATCCCTGCCTTTCTGAGTGCTCACATTCCTACATCCCCTAGTACTCTCTCCCTTGCTGTTTTCCACATTTTTCCAAACTCTGTGCTCTGCAGTCTAACTACCAGCTTGTTAAACTCCTCCATTTATCCCTGGTTCTCTTATCCTGGCCTTTACTTCTCCAGAAAGACATTGACTGAGGGTGTAAATTCCTCTTTAGCACGAGGGCAGGCATGAGCCTCAGACATTATATAAACTTGAGGGTTTCAAATTCGGTATCTATTTAATAGAACAACCTTGTCTTGAAACAAAATTGTAGGTGGAAGTCTAAGCTATTAAAGCAGGTAAGAGAAGAACTGTTTTGGTACAAGTGAGGCAGGAGAGCTGGGAACACCTTACCCTTGCCTGCCCATCATTTTCTGTGGCGGTTCCCAAGGCTCTGGCACAGTACCCTAGGGTGCCACAGAACACAGTTAAGAACCACGTCTGCACAAGTTGCATGCTCACCAAGATGCACTTTGGGTTGGGGCTCTGCCTATCGAAATGCCAAAGGATGGGGGAAAACTGGTGATTGCTTCTCACACCTCCCCTGACCCAGGTCACAGTTTCCCAAGGTCACTTGCTGAGTTGGCATTTAGGTATTCATTTTTTCCTCCTGTTGACTGACTTCCTGAGCTGCTCATTTTGTCATTGTGTTCTTTTGTTGTTGTTGTTGTACTTGTCAGGAGTTATTTTCTTTGAAGAAAAAGGGCTCAACCCACATATTATGAGAAATTGGCTCTGACATGTACTTCTATTCCTTCTCCAATGAAGTTTCCCTCTACATTTTCTCAAAGTGTCATTAAACTCTAATAGGCTTCCCCCAGTAACTCCCCCACTCCTGGGCCTGACTTAACCAAGCATTTTCTGAAAACAAGGTGACTCTTATTTAAGGATTCTGAATGTATTCCAGTTTTTGGCAGTCTTAAGCACACAGCTGAATGTGTGCTAAGTCTAGCATGGATAATTACACCAGCTGTGACCTTTTAGAAACATGTATTTGGACTAAAGAGGTGTTTAGTCACTTTTGATTGACTTAGGTTTTACTTGGTTTATGTTTGGTAAACTTCGAATATTTGCTTCCGTGTAAGCTGGTTAAACTCTGAAAGATGAGTGCCACGTGTGGCCTCCTGTGTGGAAGGGCCTCTCTGTGATGTCTGTGACACAGCAGACTGTGTGTGCTTATGCACACGCCTGCACACACACAAGTGTGCACACGTGATTAGAGGCAGGTGGGTTGGCAGGTGACATTTAGAAGTAATGTAGCGTGACACTGCCATGCGTGGGGCATGAAGTCAGAAAGGGCACTGGCTGTCGGGAGACAGACACAAGCTATTACTGCTTTAAAGACAGTTTCCTTGCAGCTGCCGGAGACGCAGGAGAGAGCACTCGGAAACGAGCTGCTCTCCCATTTGTGCTCACCAGCCTAGCGTGATCTTGGACAAGCCTCTTAAACTCTCTGAGCCTCAGTGTTTCCGTTTTCAAAATGGAAATGGTGTGACCCCCTCCCCCACCCTTGCTGTTGAAGAATTAGGGATTCTGCATATTAACTGCTGGTGGCACACAGTTGGAATGCAGTAATGGTAGAGTACATCCATATTTGAGTTTCTTGCCGTCTGCTCGTCCTGCTCACACACTCTGATTTGGGCACTCCTCTTCTGCTGCATCTCCCCACTCTTGATCCCTTGGTGTAGCAGAAGCTGCCAGAGCCCTGCCCACATCCCCTTGCCCTTTCCCTCTCAGTGGAAGCCCTTCTGACCTCCAACTGCCAGAACCTGCATTTCTTCTCGTGGTCACCAGAACCTACTCCACCAGACTGGCAGCCTTGAGGAATTAACATCCTCCCCACCCCTCGTGCCAGGGACAGTCCTTCCCCAATGATTGATGAGAATTGCTGTGTACACCCCAGCTGCCTCGGCCCGCAGGTGGGTTGATGCCGAGGTGCATGTTTTACGATGAATGCCAGAGTTTCCCAGTGAAATAGCTTCGGTTGCCCGCCCTGGTCGCTGGCTTGAAAACATTCCCTTTATTGCTTCTTGAGTATCTTCACAACATGGAAGCTGGCATTTGGACAATCCAAGAGATCAAGGTGGAAGCAGCAATGTCTTTTATGACGTGTATCTTTCCTATGGCCACTGTGGCAAATGGCCAAAAACTTGGTGGCTTAAAGCAACACAGATTTATTCCCTTATAGTTCTGTAGATTGGGAGTCCAAAATCAGTTTCACTGGGCTAAAAGCAAGGTTTCCTCCAGAGGCTTGAGGGGCGACTCTATTCCCTTGACTTTTCCAGTTTCTAGAGGTCGTCCTCATTCCTTGGCTCCTGGCCTTATCAAATCTGCTTCTTCCTCTTCAGTAGTCAAATCTTCTCTATCCTCCTCTTATAAGGACCTCACAACTACTTAGGGCCCATCTGGATAATCCAGGATAATCTTCCCATCTCAAGATCCTTAATCACATCTGTAAAGTCCCCTTTATCGTTTAAGGTAACAGTCACAGGTTCTAGGGATTAAGATGTGGACATTATTCAGCTGACCACAACTTGCCTTTCCTCCACATTAATTAAAAATGAGTTACTAGGTACAACACACATTCAAAGGAGAAGAATTAGGCCCTCATTTTGAAGGGAGGACTGTAGACATGTCTTAAAACCTCCAAATAGAGAAACCCTAACTAAGACATCTTGGTACCAGCATACATACACCCCAGTTTCTGATGCTTTCTCTTTCCCAAGTTCTGTTGCTAAGAGACCGAGGTCTTGCACTGGCCATCCTGTTCTTTCTCTGGGTTCAGTGGGTTCCACCCCAACCCTGGGACACTCAGTGCATCTGATTCTCAGCTGCCCTTCCTGTGACAGAGTGCTCATAAGGACACCAAAGTAAAAATAACACATGTAATCTTAAACTCCAACTGGCTGTTGCCTGTTTTGCTTCGGAGGGGGTCATAATTCATATGGCTGAAATATAAATTTCTATACAGAGACTAGAGGCAGCAGGAGGAAAAAAGGACTGGAATTCTATATTATCTGCCACTGTTTACTCCTTTGCTTTAATCAATCAGTATTTATTGAGAACACACTATGTGCCAGGTGCTGGGACAGCTGGGGCAGAGCAATGAACTTGTGGTCACAGGGCCTGCCCTCCAGGGGCTTCCAGTACTAGTGGCCTCAGACAATGACAAAATGACCCCTCAGATGCATTGTGATCACAAATGCCCCTTCCTCCTTTTTCTTCTTCTTCTTAAAGCATTGGAACTTTCAAAAGTGGCTAGAAAAGGGGCCACTAGAATACCTTTCTCTGTTAGCAGTGTCAGGCCGACCCTATTTCCACAAGGCCCTCACAGCCCCGGCTCCTGAATAGCAGAGAGACCGAGAAGCTTACGGTAGATGAGGCATAAGGTGACCATGCAACAGGGTCCATTTGGGAAGTTCCATTTAGAGCCACTCAGGAAATGACCTCCTGTGGTCTCAGAACTGACAGAATTCTGGGGCGCCAAGAGAACCATGCAGCTGAGTGCCTCTGAGCCATTGACTTCAGCTTTGTCAGATACCTCAGATTAAGGAAGAAGCAAGTCTGCCCCTGCAGATTTGGCTATGAGCCTCGATGAGGATCCTCAAGGCAGCAACCCCTGGTAGCAAGAGTCGCCCCCGACAAACCTTTGTGGCACCCACCATCAGCCTGTGCTTGCCTCTGCTCAGCCTTGATCCTGGCTCAGGTGTTTTATGCTTGCTTGCTTGCTTTTTTTTTTGGTAACATCTTTATTGAGATATAATTCACATACCATTCAATTTACCCATTTTAAGTGTGCAATTCAGTGTTTTCTTGTATATTTATAGAATTGTGCAACCATCCCCACAATTTTAGAACATTTTCATCACCCCCTAAAGGAACCTCTTACTCTTAGCTATCACCCTCTAATACTCTCATCCCCCACTCCAGTGCTAGGGAATAACTCATCTACACTCTGTCTCTATAGATTTGCCTATTTGGACATTTTGTATAAATGGAATCATACAATGTGTGGCCTTTTGTGTTGGCTTCTTTCACTGAGTATAATGTTCTCAAGGTTCATCCATGTTCTAGCATGTGTCAGTACTTCATTTCTTTTTATGGATGAATAATATTCCATTTTATGGATATACCAGGTTTTATCTATCCATTCATTGGTTGATGGACATTTGGGTTGTTTCTACCTTTTGGTTATTATGAATAATGCTGCTATGAATATTCAAGTTTTTGTGTGGACATATGTTTTCATTTCTCTTGGGTGTATACCTAGGAGTGGAATTGCTGGGTCATATGGTGACTCTGTGTTACCTTTCTGAGGAACTGGTAGACTGTTTTCCAAAGTGGCTGCACCATTTTACAATCCCATCAAAAAAGTAGGAAAGTTCCAGTTTCTCCGCATCCTTGTCAGCACTTGTTGTTGTCTGTCTTTTTGGTTATAGCCGTCTCAGTGGATGTAGATTGGCATCTCGCTGTGACCTGCTTGGAATTTAGCATCTTTTGAAGTTTGACTTTCCTGGGGCCAGTGCCCATCTCGTTTGGCACTGTCTCTCCATATCTTGCCTGGTGCGTAGGTCATGGTAAATCCTCATGCACCACGGGGGTTAGATGCAGGAGGGTGGTTTTCCATGTTTGAGGTTCCCAGTCATGCTCCATCTCATCTCCTGCCTCTCAAATAAGACTTTTCACTTTCTATCTATGATCTCCTTTTACCATCTAAATGTCCACCCTAACCTTTGGCTTTACATTTCTGCCCAGGGATGGCCATTCCTTACTTGACATCCAAGTGAGCTCAGAGTTGTGTAGGAGAGAATCTACTTCAAATGTCCAGAATGCACCGCAAATGCCCAATAAAGTAGCTCATGTTAGTTCCTCCAGCCCAGTACCTGACGCACAAGTGTTACCGAGAAATGCTTCCTTCCTTCATCTCCTAGCCTTGTATATTAGTTTCCTATTGCTGCTGTCACAAATGACCACAAACCTGGTGGCTTAAAACAACACATTTTATTACCTTAGTGTTATGTAGGTCAGAAGCCCCATACAGGTCTCACTGGGCTAAAATCAAGGTGTCAGCGGGGCAGCATTCCCTTTGGAGGCTTCAGGGGAGAGAATCCACTACCTTGCTTTTTCCACCTTCTGGAAGACACCCCCATTCCTTGACTCATAACCCCTTCCTCCATCTTCAAAGCCATCTTCTCACATCTCTCAGACCCTGCTTCCATAGTCATATCCCCTCTGACTCTCTCTCCTGCCTCCCTCTCCACTTTTAAGGACCCCTGTGATTACATTGGGCCCACCTGGACAATCCAGGATACTCTCCTTATTTTAAGGTCAGCTAGCTGATTAACAATTTTAATTCCATCTGCAACCTTAATTCTGTTTTGCCATAAAACATAACATGGTTCTGAGGATTTGGATGTGGACATCTCTGGGAGTCATTATTCCTTCTCTCCTTCCCCTCACTCTTTCCCCTTCCTGCCTTCCATTCTCTCTCCCTTTCCTCCTGCCTGCTCCCACCACATTTTAATAGGGGAAGAAATCGAGCAGGCTGTCACTTTACCAAGTGTGCTGGCAGGTCAATGGCAGTTCTGGGGTCATTACTGAAATGCCAAAGGCAGTAAAAGCTGTCTGTCAAAACCGGCCTTGTAACTTGTAGGTCTTTCAGAGTATATTTTTAAATGGAACTTTAACTTCACAAGGTTCATTTTTTCAAGGATATTATGAATTGGCAAATTTTAGAATGCAATTCTTTCATCCTTTAATCAGAACCATTCAAAAGGCAAGTTATTTGGGCATTGTACACAAAGAGGATAAATTGCTTTGTGGCGCAATTGCATCTTGGTGCTGGGAAGAAAACTGGGAGGGAGGGGCCCATGGCAGAATCCTTCCATCCCGTGACCTTCACTCCAGTCTGTGAGAGAAGGCTGATGGGGTGATTCTTAGGGAAAGGGCATCAGGGCCATAATTAGCTTAAACCTTGAGAAAGATAAACTTGGAGGGTGAATGGGGGAAGGAAAAGAAAGTAATGGAATCACAAAGCAATCTAGACTTTCTTTTTAAATTTTTCTATGATGGCGTTTGCAAGAAAACAGATGAAAACCATCTTATTCATTCAACAAATCTTTACTTGAGATGTGCAGTTTGCAAAGAGAAATATTATGCAATGTAAGAAGATTATAAGACAGAGAAACAAAAGGCAATACCCTTGCTTTCATTGAGCTAATACTGACATAATCACACCCCATGCACCACATGCTGGGAAGGACACACTGATGCTGTCTGTGGTGGATGGTTCTCATTTCCTGGGTGTCTCCCACCCAATTCCTCTCCAGATTGTGTAGTATTGGTGGTAATTATTATCCTGCTTCCTACTGTGGAAGCTACAGCAGGGTGAATCTCTGGAAGCAGAAGATGGACATATGCCCAAGGCTTGGCCAGTCAGGATTGAATGGGGTCAGACAAATGGATAGAATTCCTTGATGGCAGCTGCAGGAGAAGCTAGTAGCCTGGTGGTAGAATCCTTGTCAGGCTGGTTTATCAAAAGTTGCTGCCACTGGACCTCTAAGACTGACTTGGTTCATGCCCGTTTTCCAAGTTGGGTCCTTCATCTTCCCATCCGCCCAAGTTGACTTCATCCATTGTGAACCCCAATTTCCTCCTCTAAATTACTTCTCTGCTTAACATATCAAAACTAGTTTCTGTTGCTTGCCACTCAGAACCCTGGTAGATAACACTCTTTATTAGCTAGGAGAAAATAAGCTTAGTGGCTACTAATTGTAGACACACAGGAAGCCTGGGCATTAGGGCTTAGGGACCAACATTTCCCTATGCCAGGAAGGATCTTCCATTGGATCTTGGCATGTCTCGCTCCCCTTGGACATTCAAGTCGTTGTTCAGTGCTGCGGCCTCAGAGGTGACTTCCACAACCAGCCTGTCCAAGTCAGCCACCCTGTCCCTCGCTATCAAGGAATTTGCCACGTGGCTGTACACTGGGGGCTTTAAAAACACTGTTGCCCAGGTCCCACCCACGATGGATTCTGACTTAATTGGTCTGGAGATCATCCTGGGCATCTGGATTAAAAAAAAAAAAATCAGCCCAGGTGATTCTAATATGCAGCTGAGGTAAAGAATCTCTGATCTATCACACTACCCTATTTTAATACCCTCTAATACCTACATTTTCTATTTTTCTGATTTGAATCCTGGCTCTTTTCCTGCACCCAAATGTAAGCTTAGTGAGAACAAGAGTTTTTTCTTGTTCACATGCTTGTACTAAATAATAGAACAAACAATGAGTGAATGAATGAACGGTGCAAACATTTCTTTCCTTTTCCCAGCTGATTGCCTTTCAGGATGCTCAGATTTGCTCTGGATCGTGCCTGAGCAACCTGTCTCCATCTTCCCTCCCACCTGATTTCCTTCTCTCTCTCAGCCTGGGATCTGTCCCTGCTATTGCCCCATGGACTTGGAGTCTTGGACACTGACATTTGAAATTTCATCTTGGGAGGGCTTTAGATTTCTCACGTGAGGTTGGGCAGGGGAGAGGCTTGGCTTTTCAGATTCTTCAGTGGAGAACTGACAAAACAACATCTCTGTAGATGGAGAGGAGCTAAGAATGGTGGTTTCTTCTGGTTTGAGTATTGGGGTTAATTGGGTGGGCTCAAGCTGAACTACCTGGATTTAAATTCTGGCTCAAGTTGTGTGCCCTTGGGCAAGTTGCCTCACCTTTCTGTACCTCATTTTATTCACGGGTAAAATGGGGGCAATAATAATGAAACTTTTCTTGCAAGGCTGTTTGTATGAAATGAGTTTACTGTTTTTATAGCCCAATTTAAGGGTTGTGGGTTGTGCTAAAAGAGCCACCAGCCCTGAAGTTAAGAAGGAATGTGGGGTAGAGAGGGACAGGCAACATGGTTGTCTGCAGTAACCGTAATGGAACTAGGAGTTAGGCATGGTGCTGAGTGTTTCACAGGGATCCTCTTATTAAGTTATCACAACCAGATAAACCAGGCACTATGATTACCTCCAGTTTTGTAGACATATGAGCTGGAATCCAAACCCCAGCAAGTCTGCCTGACTCCAGAGCCCCAGGTGAGATATTGCTGCTAGAGCCTGAACCAAAAGGGATTTATCGCGGTAAATGCATTTCCTGGACTTGGACTGAGCTGGAGGAAGGATGTGAGAAGCTGGGATGAAAGAGTGGGCAGATTTCTTGGAGAAGGCATTGTGAGTGGGAACTTCAGGGAAGCGGAGAGCTAGAGAGAATATCGCAGACACTGATGACGGGGCCTACATAGGCAGAGGCGGTGTGAACCAGAAGAGGAAGCTATTGCAGGCACAGCTCTTTACCTGGTGGGGGTGCCCTGCAGGCAGAGTTTATGCAAAACCTCTCCTTCCAGTCTCCACCTTTCCTCCTGGCCTATCCTCTCCACTAGTAATCTCCCTTCCTTTCTCCTCTACTACTTTGCCATTCTGGTGACACAACAGTTAATGGATTAATCCATTCATTCAAATAGTAAATGTATTGAGAGCCTGCTTTGGGCCAGGCAGTCGCTGCAGGTAAAACAGTGAGCACCCGTTCATCTCAGTCCTCACCGTCCCCTCACCTCCTACCAGCTGCAGATGCCTCGGTCAGAGAGAGCTCCCTGCAGACCCCTGCCAGTCTCTGTGTGCTCACCTGGCTGAGCCTGTCGGTCTACATCAGAAACCCAGCGGGCGGGCCAGGAAAGTGCACGAAGAGAAAAATCACAAGCTGTATGTAGACCCAGGCTGGTTTCCCTCTTAAAGCCCCCCTCAGACCCATTAGTAGATGATGCAGAGACCACAGGGAGCCCATGTCTCTAAATGCTGCCCAATTTCCTCAGAAATGTGCCTGGCTGCCCAGGATTAGGTAGGTGGAAATACAGATCAGAAAATGATAGTTTCGCCTGCCTGAAGGAAGCTTCCCACAGCGTGGTTCTCCCAAGAGAAAGCCCTTGCTTTGTGCCCTGAGTGCTTCAGGGCAGGCTCTTTTTGGAAACTACATGCTTTCCTTCATTTTCGCTGTCAGTCCCTGAGTGACCACCCACTTGCATGGATTTTTGCAGTAACCTCCCCAAAAGACCCCTCCCCACATCCCATCAGCCAGAATGTTTCCAAAGTGGGAATACAGTTATGGAATCTTCGTCTCCACTCTAGCAAATGCTTCCCAAGTCTCCTAGAAGGAGTTAAGTCAGCACGTTTCACCTGTAGGGCCTCAGGGTTGGCCTGTGCCTCCCAGTCTGGCCTGATTTACACCTCTCTTTGCTACTAGGAAGTGCTTCCTTCTCCGTCCTACAGCCCCTCATCAACTCCTCAGCTCTGCAGTCACATCTCAGCTCAGTTTCCAAAGTCCCCTTTCAATAGGCTCACCTCTAATTCACCCCAGCTGTGATTTCACCTTATTGGTGTGGTTCTTTCATTACCTCTGTCTCCCCGGTGAGCCCACTGAGGACAGGGAGCTCTAGTGTCATTTTTCCTCCTTCCTAGCCAAAACTTTTGGACTTCTAGCTGCTTCCCAATATTTATTCATCCCTCCTACTCTGAATTCTCTCAGAGCAGCAATATGCCCAGCTGAAAGACCATATTTCTCAGCTTCTCTTGCAGATAAATGGGGCCAGTTCTGGATATAAAGTGTTGTGTAGAACACATGGGAAGGCTGTATGATGGTATATTACTTCACTGAGAGAAGGCAGTTTTGACCTTTGCATGCTTGCTATGTGGACATGATGGCTGGAGCTTGAGCAGCCATCATTAGACCATGAGGTAAAGCTGTAGATTGATGGAGCATCAAGACAGAAGGAGGCTGATGATGGATCATAAATAGACTTGTGGTGGTGATCACTCTAGTATATACAGATGTTGAATTTTAATGCTGTACACATGAAACTTATATAATAAAAAATAATACAGAAGTAAAATAAAATAAAAGAAGTTTGTATCCCTGATAACCATGGCAGTCCCCATACCAATTCTGGACTGCCTGACTTCAGACTTCTTTTATTTTTTCCTTGAAGAATTATTTTTGTTGATTCTTTCCCTTATGAAATTTATTCAAATTACAACTATTTGAAGTGGTAAGATCACAGCTAGAGAACAAGTTATCCTGTAAGAAATCCATTTATAAAACTCTTCATAAAAGCTTTTTTCTCTTTTATATTATGTATTTTCCTTTTTAAAGGAGCATACAATACAAAGTTAACTTATTAACACTTTGCCTATTCCCAATTTTGGGAGAAATACTTACTTATTCAAAATCCTGTAGCCCATAGGAAAAGAAATTCTCACAACCTGACAACTGCCACCTGACTTTCTCTTTAAAGCTTCTTCCTTCAAGTATCTCCTCTCCTATACATTAGTTGTCACGTACACACTTAGTTCTTACTTTCTTTTCCCAGAAAGGCAAAGCTTTAGCTACTACAACTTTATGAACAGATCTACAGAAATGAAACAAAAAATGAAAACGGAAATGAAAACAACAACCACAACAAAACATGAAAACAAAATACCCTCTCAAACAAACGTATGGACACCAAGGGGGGGAAATGGCAGGGGGCGGGGTGGTGGTGGGATGAATTGGGAGATTGGGATTGACATGTATACACTGATGTGCATAAAATAGATAACTAATAAGAACCTGCTGTATAAAAAAATAAATAAAATAAAATACCCTGTCAAAAATCACAGACCAGCTAGAAACTATTCTGGTGTTTACAGATTAATTGCTATTTTTGTAGAAAATTGTTAGATGATGAAAATGCGAGTAGAATACATACCAGTGTAAATAAATCCATCTCTCTCCAGAGTCTGTACAGGTAAACTCACACCTGACATTGTTGGACAGCTCACATGTTGCTGTTTACATGGTTTGTGTTCTCAAGGCCGTTCTGTCATAATTCCCAACTAGTAACTTTTAGTCATTTCGTGTGTGAGTTGTAATAGCAGCAACTCAGTGGTACAGGAAATGTTTACTTACTTATACTTAAAGTAACACAAATACTAAACTAACTCACTTTGTGTGCTGGTGATATGATAAAAATAAAATGACAAATGCAAGAAGAAAACAGAATGAACATCTAATTAATGGACATTTGTTAAGCCCATTTACTAAAGAACTCTTACGCATGAAGGGACTTTTAAGATGTGTTAGGGGTCCTTTCACTTTCAAATCCATAAATATGGCATTACATTACCAAAAGATTTACTAAGAAAGTGAAAACAGAACATACAACAGCCAGGTGAAGTCTTCCATTAGACTTTGGAAAAAGCCTGCTGTGTGCAGCTTGAAAAGAGAATCAGACAAAGCTGGAAGCAGAGGCTGCTAACCAGATGAAATCAATATGGGAGATGGAGAAAAGTTTGATATAAATGTTTCCTACAAAGGAAGAAAAACCCACAGTGCATATCCAGGAGGCACTTAGCCTAAAGCTCCTGTTCTCTCTTGCACCCCAATACTTCACCTAGGAAGACCACATCAATGCTGTATATCAAGTCCAGTGTGTGTGAGAGGAGGAGGACAGGAATGGAGGCTGATGAAGAAAACGGAAGATAATCTGCGCATTTGGCTTTCTTCCCAAACATCTGCTCACACGTACCTGCACAAACAATTTAAAGCGCTGGTGCCATTATTTCAACCCCACTGCAACTTTGCCTACAGTGAAAATTGACCTGCAGCAAACTACTGGGGCTGTCTTCTTTCTTTTTCCCCACAAAAGATATTTTCAACCTAATTAAACACATATAATGGAGTGCCCACTATGTGTGTAGCATTGTTTAGACACATAGTATTTCAATCTAACTGTTTCTCTTGCGTTTCCTTCCTCCCTCCCTCTCCTCCCTCCCTCTCCTCCCCTCCCTCCCTCCCTCCCTTTCCTCCCCTCCCTCCCTCCCCTCCCTTGCCCTCCCCTTCCTCCTTCCCCTCCCTTCCCCTCCCCTCCCTCCCTCCCTGCCTCTCTTCTTTCCTCTTTCTTATAAATTTATTTTATTTATTTAGTTTTGGCAGTGTTGGGTCTTCGTTACTGCACGTGGGCTTTCTCTACTTGCAGCAAGTGGGAGCTACTCTTTGTAGCAGTGCATGGGCTTCTCATTGTAGTGGCTTCTCTTGTTGCGGAGCATGGGCTCTAGGCACGCGGGCTCAGTAGTTGTGGCTCATGGGCTTTAGAGAGCAGGCTCAGTAGTTGTGGCGCACGGGCTTAGTTGCTCTGCGGCATGTGGGATCTTCCCAGACCAGGGCTCGAACCCATGTCCCCTGCCTTGGCAGGTGGATTCTTAACCACTGCACCACCAGGGAAACCCCTCTTTCTTTCTTTCTTTCTTTCTTTCTTTCTTTCTTTCTTTCTTTCTTTCTTTCTTTCTTTCTTTCTTCCTTCCTTCCTTTCTTTCTTCCTTCCTTCCTTCCTTCCTTCCTTCCTTCCTTCCTTCCTTCCTTCCTTCCTTCCTTCTTTCTTTCTTTCCTTCTTTCCTTCTTTCCTTTCTTTCTTTCCTTCTTTCCTTCTTTCCTTTCTTTCTTTCCTTCTTTCCTTCTTTCCTTCTCTCTTTCTCTCTCTCTCTCTCTCCCCCTCTCTCCCTCTCCCTCTCTCCCTCTCTCTCTCTCTTTCTCTTTCTCTCTTTCTCTTTCTCTCTTTCTTCCTCCCTTCCTCCCTTTCTCTCTTTCTCTCTCTTTTTTTCTTTCTTTCTTTCTTTTCTCTCTCTCTCTCTTTCTTTCTTTCTTTCATCCTCTCCTTCATACCCACAGCCCTTAGCATCTAGGGGATGGATCTTGAGGTACTAGGGAGCCAAAGCACACATATTCTCAATGAGCAATGGCATGGCCATCTCCACCTCCCAATGGAAAATTCATTCTTAGACGTTACCTGCAGGATTTGCAACTGGCACAAAGCTTCCAAGTTGAATTGCCTTCCTAAAGTGTTAATCAGTAGACACCCTGGCATGACATTGCTTCATTTTTTATGTGCTGACTTCCCTTGACCCAACCTACTCGATAGACAAAGGGGAAAGGGCTCTGGCTGGGGCTATTGCAACACTCAACCCAGTCACAGATTCTCTTCCTACCAGCCTCTCATCTGCCCCCATCCTGAGAAGTGTCCCCAGAGTGAAACACAACATAATCCTTTCCCCAGGCACAGGTGCCTGAGACATTCAAGGATGGAAGGGTCCATACCAGCTATTCCTTGGGACTTCTACATTATCTGACCTGGTTCTCTTTTCTCACAGGCCACTCTGGTCAGTGAGCTTCAGGCTTCCCTTCCAGGGAATGGAGCTAGATGAGACAAGGCCTCTTGCAGAGGCTAAAACTTAGGTCACACAGGGTTACATACTCTGATTGCTAGGGGTTCTGTCATCCTTACAGTGGCCTCTGCTTAACTACTTACTAACTACTAATTAGCAAAACTATTCAAAGTAAACAAATAAATTAAAATGGTAATGGGTGCCACAAGAATACTTAAATAGCAGCTGAAAGAAAGAAAGAAAAAGAAAGAAGGAAAGAAAGAAGGGAAGGAAGGAAGGAAAGGAGAAAGGGAGAAAGAGAGAAAGAGAATGGGAAAGAAAAATTTAAACAATCCACAAAGAATTCCTAAGTAAGCATTTGCTACAAATGTACTATAAACCTAGAGATACTTTGGGAGCAGGGAGTGGGGTGGTTTATGGAGACACAAAAATCCTCAGCAGGTTAGAGTGGCAGAACTCTACATTTCTTCTGGATTTGCACAGATATTTGAAAATAGTTTTCTTCATACTAAAGTCTTTGGAGATTCTCCTGACCTCCTAATGTGACAGTATGCTGCTTAAACTGAATAATGCGGTAACATGAGAGTAGATCCCCCTCATTTGCAGATGCTATATTTGTGAATCTGCCTACTTGCTGAAATTTATTTGTAATCCCCATATCAATACCGTGGCACTTTCTGGTTATTTGCATACACGAGCAAAGTGGTGGAAAATGTAAAGTGTCCTACACATGTTTCCAGCTGAGGTCGAACAGGGGACTTTCTGTCTTTTTGTTTCAGCTTTCATACTGCAAACAGTATTGTCCTTTTGCAGTCTATTTAGTGCCCTGTTTTTCACATTTCTGTGCTTTTTGTTGGTGATTTTGCTATTTCAAATGGCCCACAAGTGCAGACATAGGGTCTAGTTTTCCTAAGTGCGAGAAGGCTGTGATGTGCCTTATATAGAAAATATAAGCTTCCTTCAGGTATGAGTTATAGTGAAGTTGGCCATGCACTGAATGTTAATGAATCAACAATATGTATTAAACAAGGTGTCTTTAAATATAAACACACATAAAACAAGTTTGTAAAGTAATTGGTTGACTAAAATTTATGACCAGAGGCTTGCAGGAACCTAACTCTATATTTCCTCTAGGAGCAGTGGCTCAGTATTTACTTATACAGTATTCATGGTGATTTTATAAAACATAAGTACTGTGGATAATGAGAATAGACTTTATTCCTAAGAAGAGTTAAATAAATTCATTTCAGAGTTTTGCTTCAAATTTGTGTTTCCTGCAGTTCCATTCCATATTAGCAGACCACAAAGACATACTTCTCTCCAGAGAAGGCAGTGCTGGAATTGCCATTAGGGTGATTTGTGCCATTCTGCAGCCCAAATATAGACAAAACAAGCCAGCTCAGGGCCAAGGGAAAGTACATGTGTGAGATATGGAATTGCTCATTTCCCACTTGCTGGGTTATCTATGAGATCTTGGAACCTGGGACAAAGTAAGGCTTTCCCAAGGGAGCCTGCAAATGTGCACATGGACAGTTTTTCCTTTTTAAAGAAAACATTCATTAAATGTCAACTTTGTTCTCAAGTTTGTAGTTTACTTCATGATAATGTGTTGATAGAAGAAGGGACAACACTGCATTAGAGATGTTCTGCTTCCCTGATTTAAAAATATGTCAGTTTATGAGGAGGATTCACATTAAGCGTAATCAAGTGCACACCAAGTCTTCCGCCAATCAGAGCATTTCCAGATAATAAGCCCCGAGTTTCAGGAACATGGATGCTCTTTGTTCTCCAGGAACCATCCAAAGGATCTAAATGGGAGCAGAGCTGGAGCAGAGGACAAAGCCTTCTTTTGGAGATGGCAAATACATCCCATCTTGTGGACCAACTGTTTTTGATTGGTAGTGATTCCAGGGGAAAGTGTGTTGAGAAGGAATCTGAGGCCAAATGCAGGCTCAGTGGTGCATCATGACATGATTGACTAGTGATGTCTGCTGTGGATGAGGAGAGGTGTAGCATATGTGTCGTGTATTTGCCGTCCATAAGTTAAAGCAACAGAGCTTCAGCAGAAGAATTCCCTCTCTCACTAGCTCATAATAGGATTGTGTCAGGTTTGGTTTCTCTCAATGCTGTGCTTAGCGATGTTGTCTGATATAGAGTAGAAGCTCAATAAACAGATGCTAAATGTAGGTATGTACTTGTGTACCAGTGAGTGTGTAAAGGAGGGGAGGAAAGGAAGGCAAGTTTTTCAGGCCTTTTAAGTAGAGTAGAGGCAGCAGTTTGAAGCCATGAAGTCTTCTATTTTAACTTGAAATCCTGCCCCATAGGTGGCAGCCTCCTTTGCCTTCACTTAAGGCCGTTTAAAGATGCAAACTGTTGCAGCAGCACTGGCACCACCCTTGAAGAACAGGCTGAGCTGCTGGAGGCCACAGAAACTCAGCAGGACCCAAGCTTGGGAATAGATTTTCTGATTTTTTTTGAGTACTTAAAACTACAGCTACCCATGGGGCATTATGTAGAAAGAGTCACCACATAAAGCCTTCTGTGATTGATTAGTGTCCCTTTCAGGGTCTTGTTTATCAGCATAGCTGGTTGTTTACTAGGGGGTACATTAAGCCTGTCCATCCGTCCCTAGGCGCCCTGCAGGGCAGAGGGTCACACCTGCAGCTTCTCCTCATGATCTGCACAGGAGCCACACAGAAGGAACACATGTCTGGACATCACAGGAACAGGCTCCAGAGGGGTGTCTGTGGAACACAGTGGAATCCAAGGGCCAGTTGCAGGAGGGAGGCCCTTCTCTCCTTGCTTTTCAAATGGAATACAAGCAGTGGTTCCCAGTATGGTACACAAGGTGATCCATAGAATTTTGTTTCAAATTTAAAAATTTTTCGTACTTTTAATGTTGTATGTTTTAAAATATCCATGGTACATTACCCTAGAGGTAAAGTGAATATATATATATATACAGTTGACCCTTGAACAACATGGGTTTTCACTGCGCATCTCCACTTATACACAGATTATTTTCCAGTAAATATTACAGTACTACATGATGATCCCAGTTGGTTGAATCTGCAGATGTGGAGCCATGGATATGGAGGGCAGACTATGGTGTGTGTATATATATATATATATATATATATATATATATATATGTATATATGTATATACATATATATACACACACACATATACTCAAACAAACAACCTTTGAACATTATCCATAAAAGAACCATAAGAGGACTCTGAAAGGTGGAGGGGGAAAGCCTACCAGCTAGGCATCTTCAGACCTAAGACACGGCAATGGAGTTCCTTGGGTTTTCTTTTTGTCTCATATATCCTGGACTGGGTTCAGGAGAAGCCAGCAAAGCTGGAAATGTAATAGGTGCAGACCAAAAAAAAAAAAAAAAAATCCCTAAGAAAGGCCTACTCTCTCTCTAACCAAAAGGCCAGGAAAGGGGCAGTGTAGCAAGACAGGCCATCCAAACACCATGAAAAAAATCTGTGACCCCTGCCTTACCCCATTAGCAAAGGCCAAGTGGAGAGTCTAAATGTCCACTCTCACCAAGGATGGAGCAGTAAGGAGGTGAGGTGCCTTTCCCTCACCAGCCATGGTGGTACCAGGGGAGCCTTAATGGTGAGCCAGGAGTCCCACCCTCCAGCATTAATGAGGCACCCATCACCCCTAAGTGGAGGTTGAGTGTGGAACTTAGACTTCCATCCCCACCTGGCAGTAATGAGGCGGTGTAGAATCAGAGGAGGCATGCTAGAAAGTAATACTTAAATAAGAACCAGAGTCTCACAATATAATAGAAAAGTGTCCAGCATACAAGTGAAAAATCACCCATTATACCAAGAACTGGGAAAATCTCAATGTGAATGAGAAAATACAGTTGTCAGATGCTAACACCTAGGTGACACAGATGTTGGAATCACCTAACAAGGCTTTTAAAGCAGCCAACATGAAAATGCTTCAATGGGCAATTTTGAACATGCTTGAAACAAGTGAAAAAAATACAAAGTCTCAGCAAAGAAATAAAATGCTTCAGAAAAGTTTTGAAAAAAGAGAAGTTTTAAAGAAGAACCAAATGGACATTCCAGATCTGAAATATACAATAACTGAACTTAAAAAAACCAAAAAGCAAAACCCAAAAACCTCAGTGGATAGGCTCAATAGCAGAATGGAAGTAAGGTTTCTACTAAGAAATCTATACAAAGGGATACACTCAAAAACACTACAGATGAATCAAAGTGAAATTCTAAAAAAATGTTCGGGTAACCCAGATGAAGGCAGGAAAAAGGAAACAGAAATGAAAAACAGAGAGAACACACAGAAAACAAAATGTCAAACTTAAACCTTAACATGTCAGTGAATACATTGACTGGAATGGTCTAAATGCACCAATTAAAATGCAGAGATTGATAGTGAATTTAAAAAAAAAAACATGATACAACTGCATGAACAAGAGCTTACTGCAACTGTGACATTATAGGTAGGAAAAGTAAAGAATAAAAGTAAAAGGATGGAAGAATGATATATCAGTAATCAAAAGCAATCAGAGCAGGAGTGGCTATGTTAACATCAGATAAAAGAGACTTCAGAATAAAGAAAATGATCAGGGACAAAGAGAGGCCTTACGTGATGATAAAAAGTTTGTCCACCAAGAAGACATAGCAGTCCTGAATGTGTATGAAACTAACAATGGAGCTGCAAAACATGCAAAAAAAAAAATTGATAGAACTGAAAGGCGAAATAGACAAATCCACGATTGTAGGTGAAGATGTCAACCTCCCTCTGTTCAACAACTGATAGAACTGTTAGAAAATCAGCAAGGATATAGAAGAACTCAGCACCGTCAATCAACAGGATCTAATCGACATGGAACACTCTGCCCAACAGCAGCAGAGTACACATGCTTTTCAAGTACCCAGGGGGCATTCACCAAGCCGGACCATATCCTGGGCCATAAAACAAACCTCAAGAAATTTAAAAGGATTGACATCACACAGAGGATATCCTCTGACCACATGGAATCAAACTAGAAATCAATTACAGAAAGATAATGGGAAAATCTCCAAACATGTGGAAACTAAACAATGTAGTTCTAAATAATCCATGAGTCAAAGAGGAAGTCTCAATGGAAATAAAAAAGTGTGTTGAACTGAATGAAAATAAGTAAATAAAGCAGGATAAAAATTTCATGTAAAATTATATTGTAAAATATAGAGACACGACTAAGAAAGTCATTCCTACAAGTAAACAGTATTTGCTTCTCCAAATAAAACAAATAAACAAACAAACCCCAAAACCAAACACAAGAAAAAACACTGGCAGGGGGTGACAGAAAATGCTCAATGTACTAAATCCCAGGTCACATTCCTCTTTCCTGGGCCCACAGAATACTCTGCCTCCCAGCTCTCTTTCCTGGGGGTATCAGTCCTGTTTGCAGCAGGAAACAAAAGATACATTCAAATTAGCATCAGCCAAGGAAGTTTAATTAAAGAGCTATTTATAAAGGTGTGGGTGGGGTTTAGGGAAACCTCAAGGGATGTTACAGTGCCTGGTCACAAAGGGTAATAGAACTGTTACTAATCTGAGGCTGGAAGGGCCAAGTGCACGCTGGTTCTACAGCCTGGAGACAATGAGGGGTGTAGAGAGAACCACCTAGAGAGAACTGAGACCTTTTATCAAGTGACTCAGGGGAAGAAGCTGGAAAAGTAAACCTCCCCCTCCTTCTCCCTCCTGGGACCTCCTGCCTGGATCCCTTTTGGCCAAACTCAACTAGAAGCCAGAGGCAAGAGGGTCCCTGTGATCTGTAATCCATAGAGATTAGCCTTCCAGGGGAGATAGCAAGGTGGAGAAAGGTAGATCAAGGATTTGGTGGGAGGCGATGCGGCTGGAGACAAATGGGAAGCTATCAGGGTGGCAAAGGGACCCAGAGATTGGGGGACAATGGCAGCATTACAGGATGGACTACTTGGAGGAGAGTTGCCAAAAGGAGCCACCCAACCCCCAGCTGACTAGAATGCAAGTGAGAAATAAAACTTTATTATATTAAGCCAGTGAGGTTTGGGGGTGTTTATTAATGCAGCTAGTGTTAATTACCCTGACCAATATACCCAATAAAAGTCTGGATCTCATATTCTGTGTTGAGTCACATATTAAACACACAGTATACCATTCAGGAGTAATTAAAAAGTGATTCCAGTATTTACTTGTGCCTCTTGAAAAACACCAATGGGGATACAATTCATAATTTTAGTAACTCCTCTTAAAACCTATTTTATCACCAATACAGTCCTCTTTTGCCCAGATACTGTTATCCATCAACCCTTGAAACCCCGCCCCCGCAACTCCCAGCCTGTGCAGGATTTGTTCTTATTTATCCCACTTCCCTCCCATCCCTTTATCATGTAGGTCATTTAGCTTCTCTCTGTTGACCTATTGCTCCTTTAGTCTCTCTCTTACCACAGAAGATCCCTGAATCTGGTTACCTAATACGGAGGGATGTGTAGGACGTAATAAAATTAAGGTAGGCAAATAGGAGAAAACCAAGGATACAGTTAAACACAGGCCATGTGCTTGTGGCAGGCTGGCTGCCCTTGGAATTGGTCTGTGAGACAGAGTTGACATGTGGTGTGTTCATTAGGGAGCACACTTTGGATCAACACCTGTGGAAGGCAGAGGGAGGAAGTGGATGCGCAGAGGGAAAGCTGCGCTGTGACACAGGAGCTCCGGAGCCCATACAGCCCATCAGATTTGTCCTGCTTGGGGCCAAAATGGCGTGGCCTTTATCCCCCTGCCTCCATCTGACGTTGATGTGTGACTTTGGGTGAGGCAGTTCCTGAGAGGGCTGACAGCTCAAGGCTGCTTGCTGACAGCTCCCCCGGCAGCTGGAACAGTAAATTCTGCCTTGCAGGGAGACCTGGGCATCTGGTCTCCTGTCCATCACCGTGCAGAGGGTCTGTGAGAGGTGGGCTGCAGCCCTGGCTCGGAGCTGTCTGCAGTTTCTGTGGTCATCACCACTGTGTAGAGATTGCTGTCATTCCTTCCGTGCTCTTCATTCCTTCCATGCAATGCCTTGAGGCCCTTACACCAGGCTACATTTGCCACTTTCCAGAAGAACCACATCAAAATTCTCTTCTTCCAAGAGGTCTTGATGTCTGACCCTCAGCCTCTCCCATCCTCCTGACCCAACGCTGCTGGGCCTGCTGCATGAGAACTGCAGCCCCAGAAGGGTCTCCCTGGGCTCTCTGACTTGCAGGGTTATAGAGTGTGTGTTGCTGGTCTTGCTGTAACTCACTGATTTCTCATTACTATTAAAGAGTGGGGTAATGAGTGTCATCATTGCAAGGACTTATTTATAACTCTATCCCTCCCGTTTGTTAGCCCCAGATGGCTAAGGGATATCCACTATCGCTCTGGGGCTGTGGATAACTTGCTGGCCCTCTGAGCTGATTCTTTTTCCTGATTGTGTATAATTAGGGCCTGGAGAGCAAGGGCTTTTTAATTTCTCTTTTCCCAATGGGCCTGATTTTTCAGTTCTTTTGATGGCTCAGACCTGCCTTTTGTAAGCTTGGGAGTAGAGCCCAGGGGAATAAATGCTATGGGGCCCTAGGGCATGAATCTGCTTGGGTTTGAAACCCAGCTCGGACATGAACTGCCTGTATGAACTTGGGCAAGTTTCTTAATCCCTGTACACCTCAGTTTCCTCACCTGTAAAATATGGATAATGGTACCTGCCAAATACAGTCGTTGTGAGGAGAAAATCTCATATCATATGCTTAGCACTGTACCTGACACCTGAGCAGTGTCTATTATGTGGTTGTCATTATTGCTAGTTCCATTTTTTCCTATGAGAAAAGTGAAGCTTAGGTTGCAATTAATGATTCTGATTGGCTGATGGTAGCTTCTCCATACGTATTCCTTCACCAGCTTTATTTTGTCACCTTCTGTCCCCCCCACCCCTAGTTGTGATACCATAATAAAACCTTTCAACCATTCTATTGAATAATTCCAACACCAACCGCAATGCCCAACGAGCTCACTGAGTCCTTGGCTCAGTTTGGTGTCCTCACTTCGTGCTGATGCAAACATTCATTGGCTCTGGCCCTTCTGAGTTCCCCAAATAACTGACCTTTGGGGAAAACAACCCAGACTCAGGCAAAAGGTATGAGTTCAAGGGAGTAGTTTCTAGAAAGTTGCCAATATTTAATGAACGCCCCTCTCCGTATCTTCAGCTTTATTTCTTATCACCAAGTTCCTTGAACACTATCCTCCAACTATTGCTTTTCCCTGGACATTCCATGCTCAGAACCTCTGAGCATATGTGGAGGCTGTTTTCTTATGTCTGTAAGTCTCTTCTCTCCATTCCCTTGTCTTCACTTGGCTGATTTCTACAGTCTACCGTACATTCTAGGTTTTCCCTTGATTAACATCCTCCTGAAGATTGCCAGGTCTTCAGATTTCTATGGAAAATAGTCATATCTCAGTGCTCCATTCTGTCTCCTTATTCTTGGTCCTGCTGCTTTTTCAGCAATTTTCTTTAACTACCAACATCACAACTTAGACAGGAGTTATCCAGGACTCATGGGTATGAAGAGTAAAGGGAGTACTGTTTATCTGGGACTGAAGGTTTTATAATAGAGACCTCTGTGCTCTGTGGTTTTGTGTATCAACTCTATATGTATTGAACGTGAATTCTGTCCATCCACACATCCATCTATTCAACAATAAAATGTTAATTGAGTAATACAAATCTGAATCAGGGGAAGGGTGAATCCCTGCCTTTTATGAGCTCACAGACCAATATAGGAGAAGAAGTATATGTACAAAGATTAAAAAGTGAATCAAAATTCAGTCAGTATCATATGATCAAGGTTTTATGGAAAAACAAAACCGCTTTTTGATGGGGGTACTAGGGAAAGGAATCTCTGGTAGATAATATGATACCGTAGCTTGACCTGGAAGGAAAGATAGGATTTCAACAGGTAGGAGTGGAGATAAATATTTCCAGGAAAAGGAAGGAGCAGGGGCAATGGCACCAGTGTACTGTTGAAATATTTCATGCATCCACAGGTAGCTTGAAGGAAGTAGTGGGAAGTGAAACTAGATAGCTGGTTATCACAGTGAAGGGAAAAGCTAGATAAGAAGTGTATACTGCATTTGGTAGGAGATATGGCATTATTGAAAGGTCTGATGTCAGAGTGACATCAGCAGGGCTGTGCTTTAGGCAGGTTTATTAGGCAATGTTGTGCAGAATTTACTTCAGGGAAAGACCAAAAGTAGATTAGAGACTCTGAGGTGGAGAATGAGATGGCTGGCTGGACCAACCTGTTGGCAATGTGCTACGTAGGAGAGAAGGCTGTGAGGGTGTTCAAGAAGCCAGATGCATAAAGCTTGGACATCAGGATTGAAGGAGGTTTCAAATGCAGTAAAGAGGGAGGTGATGAGACCCTGACAGAACAGCCGGTTTTGGAGGAAGATGTTGAATTTCACTTTAAAGAAAGGAATTAGAGGTGTCAGCAAGACCATCTAGATGGAGGGGTCTAGCTGCAGTGGGAATTGTGTGGTTAGAGCACAGAGGCATTGGATTAACTGCGTTAAGAGCTTGTAGGGAAGAACAGCAGAGAGACAGAAAGCTGATGGTCCCATTCTACAGTGTGTAGACTTCTTTATCTTAAGAGGGACCTATTAGCCAACTAATAGCTTTCCTGGCCTGAAGACAAAGTGAAACCAACTGCCTAGATAGAGTGATTGGGACTTCCAGAAACATTCAGTGTGGAGTAGTTTCCCTCCACCATGAGGCTAGAACATGGACACAAGGTATTTGCTTTACTAATCACAGGTTAGTTCTTTTGGTCACCCCATTAGTGTATCCAGATGACAGCATCTTTCCTGTCCCCCTCCCCTGAGATGGATGGTGAAGAACCAGAGTGTTATTTAAAATCCCATCTCTTTCTGGAGTCCCAGAGGGAAACAAACACACCAGAGTTGTGTGACAACCCTGAAGGTAAGAATGCCAGGTGAAAGTGAGACCAAGTCTTGAGGTGCATGGGAGTCATAGATCACTCCATTTTCTCTGGAGACTGGCTGAGACCATTGTCCCTGAGTCCTTGGGAGTTTACAGTTTTGTATTAAATTTAAGTGTTTCCTTTTGATGAATTATTTTATGATGGGCATTGTAAATTACTCTAAGGAAACTTTTTAGTCAGCAGGAATTTATGACAATGATAAATTTGGGCAATGTCTTTTTAAGTGTCTCTATGAATGAACACTTTCAAAATTTCCCCAGGTTCTAGTCAAAGATAGAGGCTATTGGTGATTAGTTTTGTACTTTCCACGTCTCAAGTGACTTCTTTTATTACGATTCCCAAGAATAATACTTTTGATTTACCCTGATGACATATTAACAGCTAGTCATACCAAATACATTTTTCTTTCTTATGCACCAAAAGTATTTTCTTGCCATCAGCCTTTGGGGTACAGTGAATTTCAAAAAGTTGTCTGGTGTTTTTCTTCAACATTGAACATTTCTTAGCTTTGTAAGTTATCAAAATAGTTAGAGGGTCTGGAGACAAAAAGAAACAGAAATGAATGTAGAATAGTGTCTCACCGACAAGACATTGAATTGGACCAATATTATGGTGAATCCCATTAATGGATAAGAAGGACCACCCCTCCCCCCAAATTGCACTCAGCCAAAATCAGTTGGTTCAGTGGCCACACTTAAATATTGCCAGTATGAAAGAGAGCTCATATTTTGCACTAAAAATCATTTTCAGGGTAGTCTCATTTGTAACAGAAACAACATTATTTGAATTTTGCAGCGTCCTTTATTGTTTATCTCTTATGCTCTACTTCTTAGATGTGTTTACAGCAGAAAAAACAATCTGGCCACTTCAGATTTTCCCAAGAGTAGATGAGTCATTCATGACTCATTAGAGGTGGGAAGCATCTTTCATCTCTTGAAAAAAAAACAAACCTTTCTTCTTTCATATAACATAATTTGTCTTCGTTTTCTGATACAAGCCCCTCACATTTGAATTCAGAGGCCTTAAGAGCAAGTTAAAAATATACAACATGTCCTTTGAGTATTTCATAAGTACCATCTCCACACAACTAGTTAGGAATTTTCATGTCTCTGTCAGATGTCATTTTGACCTTGAAATTTTAATTTGGGTCCTTATAAATAGAAGCTAAAAATGCGTAAGGACAAAGGGAGAAACAGTGAAACAGCAGAAGTTATGAATGTAAGTAGTGGCTCCTTGATGCTTCTGTTCTAAAGAGGATGTTTCCCTGCTTTTTAGGGGGAAAAAAGACATAGTGTAGAAATGCAAAAATGTGCAATGGACATTGAATTTACTCTCACATCTCTTGATGTGCACAACACTGGACTGTTGATCTCTGTGGAAGGAACTGCCTGGATTTGTGCACAGAGAAGAAGTTCTGGCACAAGTTCTTGACATAAAATTGTTGCTCTACTGATAATTGTTGACTAAATCAGCTCATCAAAGTAGTTTTGAATGGGTTGGAGTTTATAATTCTGTGCTGAATAGAATATATACATGAATAAATAGATGAGGGGCTATATGAGCCATTCTTCCAGGACATCAGGGGAGTCACAGACACTACCTTGGCAGCTTTTCCAAGGAAACTGGTGGATGCTGTCGAATCTCCAAAGTCTCTGTAGTTGGCTGGACATTCTAGAACTCATTTGAATGAACTAGAACTGGCTTGAAGGCTGTAGAGCTCATCTTGTTTAGCACAATAGTCATTGATTGCACATTTATTTATCCTTCATTGATTAGTTCTACTCATTCAGTAGCTTTGGCACTGAGTTGGTGGTCCTCCAAGATGTTCATTGAATAAGTTCTTCTGTGTTTGCACTTCTAATGTAAGTACACTAAGGGTTCCTTGACCAGTTGCTGCCCAGCTGGTACTCCCCCCTCCACCCACATCCTCCTTCTTCCTCACCACCTATAATGTACGTGACATCTCATCCATTTCAGACCAGTGGTGAGCTAGTGTGTGTACAACGTGTCCTCAGTAACAATGAGTGGGTGTGGGGCACTAATGTGAAGTGGTGGGTTTGGTGCAAAACCCAAGTGCAAATCCAAGGCAGAGATGGCCTGGGAAAACAAAACAGATAATGGAGCCCAATCCAACTCCAGGCTTATGGTCTAAAATCAGAGCATGAAAGAGGCATTGCATGGTGTCTAAATGGCCTTTGACAATCCTTTGAACTGCTCATAAAGTTCTGCATGTGTCACTCCTTTGAGCACACTGGGGACCAACCTGGTGTTTCTCAACAAGCCACCCATGGCCAGTGTTCCTCCAGGGTCTCTCTCCCACTACTCCCTCCCTACCCCATCCGTCCCTCCCTTCTTCTCTCCCTCCTCCTTGGTCACGTGCATATATTTGAATTTGCATAAATTGAGTCTATGATGCTAGACCCTGGGAACTGGACTATAAGGTCCAGAAATACCCAGAAAAGTGTAAGAAACAGTTCATGAACAGTAGGCCTGCAAAACATGGTTAGGAAGATGGATTGAGTGTTTGACTTGATGTGGCAGAACAAAGAGGGATGGCAGTGTCCTCACCCACAGCCCCACACTGACTGAGCAACAAGGATGTGGAGAGTACAGAGACTGGAGGCAGCGTGTAGGGACCGTGCACACTCTCCTGGGACCGCTGTCCCTTGTCTCTGCAAGTGTACACTATTTGCAGGATTTCCTGACTTATATTTTTATCAGACGGAGTATTGCCAAGGTTTACTACAATTTAAGATTCTTATTTACAATTCTCATTGACACACTCAAACTGAGTAACCCACTGAAAAACAAAAAGCAGTTCTAAGACATACCATCTGAGAATGCCAATAGTTTGCTATGTAGATGTTCTGGAGTTAAATTATAATAGGATTTAATAATAATAATAGCATAAAATGTTAGAAATAAAAAAAAATGATAAATCTACCATTCTAATGTAGCTCTTTTTATTAATACATATTCCCCTTCCTTCCTTTCTTCCTTCCTTCCTTCCTTCCTTCCTTCCTTCCTTCCTTCCTTCCTTCCTTCCTTCCTTCCTTCCTTCCTTCCTTCCTTCCTTCTTCCCTCCCTCCTCCCTCCCTCCCTCCCTCCCTTCCTTCTCATATTTATTGTGTCTACTCTTCCTAGGTACTTTTTTAGGCCCTAGAGATACAGCATCACAAAACCAAGATTGCTGCCCTCCTGGAGCTTACAGATGTTAAACAACAGACATAAAAATAAGTCAATTAGAAAGTGTATTAGAAGCTTTACATTTTATTGGACAAAAAACCCCATCACCCAGGGTAATATGGTGTGAGATTGCCTGGGGGAAGGGGCAGGTAATGGCATTAAGGAGAATGATCAGGACCTGTGAGGCAAGCCTTCAAGGAGGGGAGGGAAGTCACTGCACGAATGTATGAAGGAAGAGCAGAGAGTACCACAACCACTAAAGTCTTGAGGTAGGAGCTTGCCTGGAAAGTTCAGGAATGGCAAAGTGGCCTGTGTAGCTGGAACAAAATGAATAAGGGGGGAGGATATAGAAAATGAGGTCAGAAAGATGAGATGGGGCCCCATCATGTAGGACCTTGAGGGCTTTGCCCCTCCTCCAAGTGGAGTCGAGCTGAGAAGTTACATGAACTGACCTACATTTTTAAGGCATCCCTCTGGCTGCTCTGTGGAGAGGAGATAGAGGCAGGGCAAGGGTGGCAGCAAGGAGACCAGTTGGGGAGCCCTGTAGCAACAGGGCGAAGGTAGAACAGTGATCCACACATACCTGTTCTATGTGGTCCTAAACATAATAGACAGCATTGAAAAATATCAATAGCAGGCCAGAAACCCCAGCAACTTAGCTGTCAGTCTTCCTCTTAGCACTCCTGTCAAAGGCCATGTAATTAACAGTGGGATTCAGAGTTTGGGAGGGAGCATGTCTTGGAGAGTTTTGCTGATCCATTGCCTGAGTATTGTCTGGAAGAGAATATCTATGCATTTATTAAATTTCATCTAATGAACATATTGATGAATAATTAGTATTATTGTTTGCTGCTTTAAGGATCACAGGCTTCGTCCATTTACCTTTGTAGAATCTGGTAAACTGAATGTGTTTGAGATTATGAGAATCTTTTCTGCCTAATTTATTTTATAAACTGCAAATGTAAATTATACAGCTCTCATGTGCAATTTCAGTTGAGAAGGTAACAGCGATGTTGCTGTAATTGAGACATTCTAAGTTGGGGGGCGCCTGCAGAACCACTGAATTGGAACGCCATTTCAATTTTTTAAAGATGTTTTTAGTTTTAAAAATAATTTCCAGTGTGTCATTTTTGTAATTTTAATTTCAATTTATAGCCTAAACATTGCAATGAGCTCTGGGTGGTATTTCCGCTTGCTTTGGGTCTTTGTCTGCTAATGTTTCTATTATTGCATGCATAGTGAAACAAGCACATTTAAAAAAAAAAAAAAAAAAACTTCTGACATAAGCATTTTCTAACTGTGTCCTGTTATGGAGCACCAAACACTCCAGGGAAGCTTCCTGTTGCTCTTGTTTTGGGGAGTGATGTTGTGGTGGTAGTTTTACATCTTTTCTACTTTTTTTCCATGGCAAGCAGAACAAGATATGGGTCTGTGGACCCTGACTGTGAAATGCTAGAAATGGAAGCGCTCTTAAAGATGACCTAGCCCACACCTTATATTTTCCAGATGGGGAAACTGAAGCTGAGGCTGGTCAAGTAACTTGATGAAGAACCGGTACTTACATTGTATCTTCCTGAGCTTATTAAAATGTGGATTATTATTGCACCCAATGTAGTCTGAGTCTGGCCATGTAAGGTGAGTGGTACCTAGGTTAATGGAATTCTTGTGGGGTTTTATTATGAATTTCTTATTTCTTATTATGAGTTTTATTTTTGCTGCAGTATTCTGTTGAAAGAACTGTTCTTTAGGTTGATGAGACATATAAAGCTTGAAAAAGGCAAAAGAGATGGGGTTTAAGGCAACTTTTCTCTCCCCATAGTTAGGACACTAGACAAATGATGAGGGAAATGATTTTCTCAAAGAGAAGATGCTCAGCTTTGTCTTCCTAAAGCTGAAGTGAGATGCTGTGTCTTGCTGTGCATTGTCATTCTGTAGAGATTGACCGATCCTCCCTGTTAGGAAACCACAGACTTACAATTCACCACTCACGGGAGAGTCACACCTCTCAGTAATAGACAGTAATGACTGTAATAAAATAAGGCTGCAGCTCAGAGAACAGAAAAGTATCACTGTTGGCAACGGGGGTGTAAACATGATCCAATTAATGGTCATACCAACAGGCTCAGGCAGCCATGCATAGTGGAATAAACCCAAAGTTGGGGTCCCCAAATGAGATGCAAATTCTGGTGCTGCGTGCTCCCTAGGTGTTCTTGGACAAGATGTTGGACCTCTGTTTCCTCATTTGAAAAATGAGAATTATAGTGCACACCTTACCAGGTGCAGAGTAAGAGAGAAGAGTTCAGTGTGACATCTGGTGGCATCTAAGGGACCTGCTATGGAAAGTGCTTCCTTGGCCTGACATCCCTAAGCCTCGGATAAACAGCGCAGTGAGCTCAGTGTGGGAGCTGAGAACCCTGCTCAGGCACTGACATGTCTGCGGAAATGAAGGGGTTAGAGGTCTGCTCTTTCAGCCATTATTTTTAGCAATATTGAGTTTTACCAGCCATAGATCTGGGAGTGTAGCTCTCGTGGCAGCTAAAATGGGAATTCTTGATAAATTCAGTGTCACGGTGTCTCAGGGTGAGCCTGTTCTCATTGTCCATAGTGCCCTGTTGATTAGCCTATTAGGCGTGTTCAAAGTGTCCTATGCTTTTCTTTTCTCTTCTTCCCCCCGCTCCCCTCCTCTCCCCTCCTTTCCTCTTCCCCCCTCCCTTCCCCTCCCCTCCTTTCCCCTTCCCCTCTCCTCTTCCCTGCTTCCCTCCTTTCTCCTTCCCCCTCTCCCCCTTTTCACTTCCCTTCCCTTCCCTCCCCTCCCCTGCCCTCCCCTCCCCCCGCCTTGAGGACTGCGGGAAGCACTGTAGACACACAGCCCTCAAACATCAGCCTGCTCAGGAGTTGTCTCATCTGAAGAGCATCACTTTGCCCAGGGCCGGCCACATCCAATGACTGATTACTGTACGAGCTTTAAAGGCCTGGCCTCTCACATTATCTTGGGACAACTCTGAAGAGCCATCCTGGCTTCACAGCTCCCCACAGGGTCATCTGAGGCCTTTGTTGAGAATTTCAGCTCAGCTTCCTCCTATGCCCAATCCTGCTTCCATCCTGTCCCTTGCATGGTGGCAATTCCATAAGCATTACCTGAGCAAACTACTGTGTGCTCTTTTCCACCTCAGAGACTGCTTCCCAGAGACCCTGATCCATTGTGACAATGACCATATGTGTATAAAAGTGTGTGTATATGGACGTGCATCAAGAGTGTTTTCAGTGCTGTCTCTGTCAGTCCCTGTTGAGAATGGCCACCCCCTTTCATATCCCACCTTGCTCTGTGTATTCTCTTCATCCTGCAGTTTCCACCCTTGTCAGCATTTATGGGCCATTGAATTTTACTTTAAAATTTTTTTTGATTAAAAAATTTATTGAAGTATAGTTGATTTACAATGTTGTGTTAATTTCTGTTATACAGCAAAATGATTCAGTTATATATATATGTATATTCTTTTTCATATTCTTTTCCATTATGGTTTATCATAATTGAATATTGACTATAGTTCAATATGAGATATTGAATATAGTTCCCTGTGCTGTACAGTAGGACCTCGTTGTTTATCCATTCTATATATAATAGTTTGCATCTGCTAATCCCAAACTCCCAGTCCGTTCCTCCCCCACCCACCCTCCCCCTTGGCAACCACAAATCTGTTCTCTATATGTGAGTCTGTTTCTGTTTTGTAGATAAGTTCATCTGTGTCATATTTTAGACTCCACATATAAGTGATAAAATATGGTATTTGTCTCTCTCTTTTTGACTTACTTCACTTAGTATGATAACCTCTAGGTCCATCCATGTTGCTGCAAATGGCACAATTTCATTCTTATTTATGGCTGAATAGTATTCCATTGTGTGTGTATGTATGTATGTGTGTGTATACACACACACACACACACACACACACACACACACCACATCTTCTTTATTCCTTTCTCGATGCACATTTACGTTGTTTCCATGTCTTGGCTGTCGTAAATAGTGCTGCTGTGAACATAGGGGTGCATGTATCTTTCCGAATTATAGATTTGTCTGGGTGCCCAAGAGTGGGATTGCAGGATGATATGGCAAGTCTATTTTTAGTTTTCTGAGGAACCTCCATACTGTTCTCTGTAGTGACTGCACCAATTTACATTCCCACCAACAGTGTAGGAGGGTTCCCTTTTCTTTACACCCTCTCCAGCATTGGTTATTTGTGGACTTTTTAATGATGCCATTCTGACTGGTGTGAGGTGATACCTCACTGTGGTTTTGATTTGCATTTCTCTAATAATTAGCAATGATGAGCATCTTTTCATGTGCCTATTTGACCATTGAATTTTAAATTCTATCATCTTCTTTTGGGAGTGGTGTATGTCCAGTTGCAGGGGTGGAGGGTGGGCATTGGGGCTGGTGACCAGACTGGGCATTTCAACAGCCTTTGGGTCAGAACTTTGCAATTCAGATGAACAGTTTCAAAGAATTAAATTTTTTCTTCCCATTTTCATCTTTAACCCCTCTTCAACTTGTAGAGTATATTTCTAATGATAAAGAATTCCTTTTCAAGTATTCAAGAGCTGACCAAGTCAGAAGTGAATTTTATTTTTCAAAGAATGATCTGAATTTACGTCAGTGTGTTGGATGTATTTTGCTTTGGAAGGTGGAGTTATATAGGTCCTCTTTTTCTGGCTTTTGCTGTTTCTATTCTCCCCCCCTCCCCAAATTTCTAAATAAAAGGCACATATTATTTTTGTAAATGAAAAAAACAAAAGATGTTTTATTAAGAAAACCCCCTCGAGATAACCTCATCCACCAGAGGGCAGACAACAGAAGCAAGAAGAACTACAGTCCTGCAGCCTCTGGAACAAAAACCACATTCACAGAAAGATAGACAAGATGAAAAGGCAGGGGGCTATGTACGAGATGAAGGAACAAGATAAAACCCCAGAAAAACAACTAAATGAAGTGGAGATAGGCAACCTTCCAGAAGAAGAATTCAGAATAATGATAGTGAAGATGATCCAGGGCCTCGGAAAAAGAATGGAAGCAAAGATCGAGAAGATGCAAGAAATGTTTAACAAAGACCTAGAAGAATTAAAGAACAAACAAACAGAGATGAACAATACAATAACTGAAAAGAAAACTACACTAGAAGGAATCAATAGCAGAATAACTGAGGCAGAAGAACGGATAAGTGACCTGGAAGACAGAATGGTGGAATTCACTGCTGTGGAACAGAATAAAGAAAAAAGAATGAAAAGAAATGAAGACGGCCTAAGAGACCTCTGGGACAACATTAAACGCAACAACATTCGCATTATAGGGGTCCCAGAAGGAGAAGAGAGAGAGAAAGGACCCGAGAAAATATTTGAAGAGATTATAGTGGAAAACTTCCCTAACATGGGAAAGGAAATAGCCACCCAAGTCCAGGAAGTGCAGAGAGTCCCATACAGGATAAACCCAAGGAGAAACACGCCGAGACACATAGTAATCAAAGTGGCAAAAATTAAAGACAAAGAAAAATTATTGAAAGCAGCAAGGGAAAAACGACAAATAACATACAAGGGAACTCCCATAAGGTTAGCAGCTGATTTCTCAGCAGAAACTCTACAAGCAAGAAGGGAGTGGCATGATATACTTAAAGTGATGAAAGGGAAGAACCTACAACCAAGATTACTCTACCCAGCAAGGATCTCATTCAGATTTGATGGAGAAATCAAAAGCTTTACAGACAAGCAAAAGCTAAGAGAATTCAGCACCACCAAACCAGCTCTACAACAAATGCTAAAGGAACTTCTCTAAGTGAGAAACACAAGAGAAGAAAAGGACCTGCAAAAACAAACCCAAAACACTTAAGAAAACGGTCATAGGAACATACATATTGATAATTACCTTAAACGTGAATGGATTAATCCAACCAAAAGACACAGGCTTGCTGAACGGATACAAAAACAAGACCCATATATATGCTGTCTACAAGAGACCCACTTCAGACCTAGGGACACATACAGACTGAAAGTGAGGGGATGGAAAAAGATATTCCATGCAAATGGAAATCTAAAGAAAGCTGGAGTAGCAATACTCATATCAGACAAAATAGACTTTAAAATAAAGAATGCTACAAGAGACAAGGAAGGACACTACATAATGATCAAGGGATCAATCCAAGAAGAAGATATAACAATTATAAATATGTATGCACCCAACATAGGAACACCTCAATACATAAGGCAACTGCTAGCAGCTATAAAAGAAGAAATCGACAGTAATACAATAACAGTGGGGGACTTTAACACCTCACTTACACCAATGGACAGATCATCCAAAATGAAAATAAATAAGGAAACAGAAGCTTTAAATGAAATAATAGACCAGATAGATTTAATTGATATTTATAGGACATTCTATCCCAAAACAGCAGATTACACTTTCTTCTCAAGTGCTCACAGAACATTCTCCAGGATAGATCACATCCTGGGTCACAAATCAAGCCTCAGTAAATTTAAGAAAATTGAAATCATATCAAGCATCTTTTCTGACCACAACGCTATGAGATTAGAAATGAATTACAGGGAATAAAACATAAAAAACACAAACACATGGAGGTTAAACAATACGTTACTAAATAACCAAGAGGTCACTGAAGAAATCAAAGAGGAAATCAAAAAATACCTAGAGACAAGTGACAATGAAAACACGACGATCCAAAACCTATGGGCTGCAGCAAAAGCAGTTCTAAGAGGAAAGTTTATAGCTATACAAGCCTACCTCAAGAAACAAGAAAAATCTCAAGTAAATAATCTAACCTTCCACCTAAAGGAACTAGAGAAAGAAGAACAAACAAAACCCAAAGTTAGCAGAAGGAAAGAAATCATAAAGATCACAGCAGAAATAAATAGAAACAAAGAAAACAGTAGCAAAGATCAATAAAACTAAAAGCTGGTTCTTTTAGAAGATAAAATTGATAAACCATTAGCCAGACTCTTCACGAAAAAGAGGGAGAGGACTCAAATCAATAAAATTAGAAATGAAAAAGGAGAAGTTACAACAGACACTGCAGAAATACAAAGCATCCTAAGAGACTACTAAAAGCAACTCTATGCCAATAAAATGGACAACCTGGAAGAAATGGACAAATTCTTAGAAAGGTATAACCTTCCGAGACTGAACCAGGAAGAAATAGAAAATATGAACAGACCAATAAAAAGTAATGAAATTGAAACTGTGATTAAAAATCTTCCAACAAACAAAAGTCCAGGACCAGATGGCTTCACAGGTGAATTCTATCAAACATTTAGAGAAGAGCTAACCCCCATCCTTCTCAAACTCTTCCAAAGAATTGCAGAGGAGGGAACACTCCCAAATTCATTCTATGAGGCCACCATCACCCTGATACCAAAACCAGACAAAGATACTACAAAAAAAGAAAATTACAGACCGATGTCACTGATGAATATAGATGCAAAAATCCTCAACAAAATACTAGCAAACAGAATCCAACAACACATTAAAAGGATCGTACACCATGATCAAGTGGGATTTATCCCAGGGATGCAAGGATTCTTCAATATAGGCAAATCAATCAATGTGATACACCATATTAACAAATTGAAGAATAAAAACTATACGATCATCTCAATAGATGCAGAAAAAGCTTTTGACAAAATTCAACACCCATTTATGATAAAAACTCTCCAGAAAGTGGGCATAGAGGGAACCTACCTCAACATAATAAAGGCCATACACGACAAACCCACAGCAAACATCATTCTCAATGGTGAAAAACTGAAAGCATTTCCTTTAAGATCAGGAACACGACAAGGATGTCCACTCTCACCACTATTATTCAACATAGTTTTGGAAGTCCTAGCCACAGCAATCAGAGAAGAAAAAGAAATAAAAGGAATACAAATTGGAAAAGAAGAAGTAAAACTGTCACTGTTTGCATATGACCTGATACTATACATAGAGAATCCTAAAGATGCCACCAGAAAACTACTAGAGCTAATCAATGAATTTGGTAAAGTTTCAGGATACAAAATTAATGCACAGAAATCTCTTGCATTCCTATACACTAATGATGAAAAATCTGAAAGAGAAATTAAGGAAACACTCCCATTTACCATTGCAACAAAAAGAATAAAATACCTAGGAATAAACCTACCTAGGGAGACCAAAGACCTGTATGCAGAAAACTGTAAGACACTGATGAAAGAAATTAAAGATGATACCAACAGATGGAGATATATACCCTGTTCTTGGATTGGAAGAATCAATATTGTGAAAATGACTATACTACCCAAAGCAATCTACAGATTCAGTGCAATCCCTATCAAATTACCCATGGCATTTTTTACAGAACTAGAACAAAAAATCTTAAAATTTGTATGGAAACACAAAAGACCCCGAATAGCCAAAGCAGTCTTGAGGGAAAAAAACGGAGCTGGAGGAATCAGACTCCCTGATTCAGACTATACTACAAAGCTATAGTAATCAAGACAATATGGTACTGGCACAAAAACAGAAACATAGATCAATGGAACAAGATAGAAAGCCCAGAGATAAACCCATGCACTTATGGTCAACTAATCTATGACAAAGGAGACAAGGGTATACAATGGAGAAAAGACAGTCTCTTCAATAAGTGGTGCTGGGAAAACTGGACAGCTACATGTAAAAGAATGAAATTAGAACACTCCCTAACACCATACACAAAAATAAACTCAAAATGGATTAGAGACCTAAATGTAATACCGGACACTATAAAACCCTTAGAGGAAAACATAGGAAGAACACTCTTTGACATAAATCACAGCAAGATCTTTTTTGATCCACCTCCTAGAGTAATGGAAATAAAAACAAAAATAAAGAAATGGGACCTAATGAAACTTCAAAGCTTTTGCACAGCAAAGGAAACCATAAACAAGACGAAAAGACAACCCTCAGAATGGGAGAAAGTATTTGCAGATGTATCAACGGACAAAGGATTAATCTCCAAAATATATAAACAGCTCATGGAGCTCAATATTAAAAAAACAAACAACCCAATCCAAAAATGGGCAGAAGACCTACATAGACATTTCTCCAAAGAGGACCTACAGATGGCCAAGAAGCACATGAAAATCTTCTCAACATCACTAATTATTAGAGAAATGCAAATCAAAACTATAATGAGGTATCACCTCACACCAGTTAGAATGGCCGTCATCAGAAAATCTACAAGCAACAAATGCTGGAGAGGGTGTGGAGAAAAGGGAACCCTCTTGCACTGTTGGTGGGAATGTAAATTGATACAGCCACTATGGAGAACAGTATGGAGGTGCCTTAAAAAACTAAAAATAGATTTACCATATGATCCAGCAATCCCACTACTGGGCATATACCCTGAGAAAACCATAATTCAAAAAGGCACATGCACCCCAAAGTTCATTGTAGCACTATTTACAATAGCCAGGTCATGGAAGCAACCTAAATGCCCATCGACAGACAAATGGATAAAGAAGGTGTGACACATATATACAATGGAATATTACTCAGCCATAAAAAGGAACGAAATTGTGTCATTTGTTGAGACGTGGATGAATCTAGAGACTGTCATACAGAGTGAAGTAAGTCAGAAAGAGAAAAACAAATATCGTATATTAACGCATATATGTGGAACCTAGAAAAATGGTACAGATGAACCAGTTTGCAGGGCAGAAATTGAGACGCAGATGTGGAGAACAAACATATGGACACCAAGGGGAGAAAGCTGCGGGGGGGTGGTGGTGGTGTGATGAATTGGGGAATTGGGATTGACATGTGTACACTGATGTGTATAAAATTGATGACTAATAAGAACCTGCTGTATAAAAAAATAAATAAAATAAAATTGAAATGTTGAAAAAAAAAAAAAAGAAAAAGAAAACCCCCTCACTACATCCTGTGCATGTCCTTGGTCGCTGAGGTAAGAAAACCCTAAATGCTTCTGACCTCTGTGAAACGAGCACCCTGTTTGAACCTGGAGATGGGACTTGAGGGCTTTTTGGTCAAGGCAGAAAGAATCATTAGAGGATGTGGCATATTTCATGCCTCAGCTCGTAATCTCAGAAAATTGACTTTTTCAGGGCAAATTACAGAAAAGAAGATATGAGCATCGCAGGCTGGGTTGGGAAATTTCATCTCCCTTTTTACAGATGTTCATTAACATAACAAAACATTAGTGAATGTTTAGCCTGTACCCTTGTTCTAAGCAAAGACTGAATAAAAATATGTCAGAAGTAAGCCAACTAGACTAGGAAGGCATTTTCATCCAGAAAAAAAAATGATGTGAAATATGCGGTCACCAAAGAAGGGCTACCATGTTTTATTTTGTAATTATGAAAATTTGTCTCTTTTGACAAGTAAAATGAATTTAGGCACTCAGGCATGGGAAGAAAGTTGAATTGTCTGAAAATTAAATCAAAGTAAAAATGAAAAATATAAATGGGTGTTTCATATTCACCAACATGGGAGTCATCTTTTAGATCTGACATTTTGAAGCACTCCCTGAGAAATTTGATAGCTCATACTTCTGAGTAAATTATGGTCCTGAGCACTGTGGGAATAATTGAGAATGTTTGTTGTTTTTAAATAAATGCAATAAATCTGAAATGGCATCAGTGGTCTAGAGTACAGAGAGCACCATTTTATACCCTGAGATGTGTGATGTGCTGAGATCTACATCATAGGGAGACACATATATACAGATGCAATACGTGGGACAGGACCTGGGCATACACACATGCACATTCATAAAGAAGACAGCTGCATGGAGTTGACTAAAGAGGGGAGATGTCCAACAGACAGACCACATCTGGCTCCACCATGACCTAGAGGTGTGGCTTGAGGCAGGTCATTTCCTTTTAAAACAGGGGAATGATGATAAGACTGTGCCTTCTAGGGGTGCTGGGAAGATTAGTAAGCACTCATTCAGTTGTTGCCGTTATGGCAGGTGCAAAAAAACACCTTTAACCACAGTGCCTGGCGTTGAGTCAGTGAGTAGGACCTCAATGGATGGTAGTCAAATCTCCACCTGAGTACTTTTCATAATCTGTGTGTGTGTTTTACTGCATGTGCTTTGTGTATATATGTGTACTTTGTGTGTGTGTGTGTGTGTGTGTGTATGTGTGTAATTTGTGTGTGTGTGTGTATGTTTATATGCATACATTTTGTGTATGTGTACCTTGTGTGTGTATGTATGCACTTTGTGTTCTTCGTGTGTGTGCATGTGTATATATGTGCATGGAGATAACTTGTGTGTCTGTGTGTGCTCTGTGTACTCTGTGTGTGCATTGTGCATGTGTGTTTGCACTTTGGGCATCTTTGAGGAATGAGGCGCCTTCCAGGACCAGCAGTGAACCATTCTTTGTGCCTCATGGGCCTGCAGCTCCTCTGAGGAGAACTCAAGAAATGGACCCGGTGCTTTGGCATTTAAATGAGTGTCTGAACTGACTGCCTCAGTTCCTGTGTATCCTTAAGAACACAAGATACACACACACACACATATATATATAATTACAAATATATATGTATGTATATAATTATATATATGTATATATATATAATTTTTTTTAAGTGTGGGTACTTTTTAGCCATAACCCAGTAAAATTTTGGGTATCTTGCATCATTTAAAAATGGACGAGCCCAAAAAATAGTGTCTTGTGGGCGACTAATGAGGTTAGGAGTCTTGAAATTTTTAATTAATTCCATAGTCAAGAGTGATTTATTCAAGGCAAAGAAACCCTTTGACCAAACTTGAGTAAGGGGATTCATGATAAGAAGTTGGCAGTATGAGCCTAAAAGGAGAAAACTAGCTGTAAGCCCTTTACATCCCTGTCTGTATCCCTCTTCCCTCCTTCCCTCCCCTTCTTTCTGGGAAAATGTGGCCTGTTGGCTTTGCACATCTGTGCCAACCATCTGACTTATCTGGTTTTGCACTTTGAGCTGGTTCTTTCTGTTTGTTTTTTTTTTTGGCACGTGGGTGTCCAAATTGCCATTCCACTTGGCCTTCTCTGACACCATTATTTCCTATTCTCATCCCTGTTTACTTCCTTCCCATCAGTTTCACTCTTCATACCCACCCCATTTATCTGTGTGTTTATTCATCTTCCCCACTGGACCCAGGCTTCTTAAGAGCAGGTGCTATATCTGTCTGGTTTATTCATCGTCAGAGCCTCCCATGGTGTCCAGAACACAGGTGTTGCTAAATAAGTGTCTGCAAAGTGAATGAATGGATGAACAGCAGCCTCAGACCTACACCCTAGCTAACTCTTGTGACCATCTCTCATTTTTACCCAGCCAGCATTCCTAGTGCCTTTTTCTAGCTAGTCCCTCCATTTTCCTTTGGCTCCAGGCCCAGCTAATCAGCATATTTTACCCTCTAACCACAGAAAACAGAATTGGGCTTGAGACCCAAACTGATCCAATGGGACTTAATTCTAACTTTTACTGGAACTATTAGAAACAGGGTGGCTAACCTGTCCAGCATCTGCTTTGCTGTGCAAGAATGAAGTCAACACAGAGGAGAGCATACACAAAAGGTAGAGAGAAACCAAGTCCTGATGAAGTTGTTTCAGTCCCTGGATCCAGCCTTACCTGAAGCAGTATGCCTCTGTACTTTTCAGTTGCAAGAGGCAAAACATTCTTCCCTCTTCTCTCTCAGCTTTTTCTTTTCAGTAAGCCCAGCAGATTTGGGACCCTTATTCTAAATCTCAACCTTTCCCATCTTGAATTCACTTTATGGAAAGGCAAGCACTCCCTGGGGCAGGCAGCTGAGAACAAAGTTTTCCTTGGGATGAGCTGGGGTCCAGCCCAAATCTCTTAGGGTCTTAAGGGCACCCTGTGTGCCAAGTGCCTACTACAAAGAACTGGTGGGGTGAGGTTTATTTTGTTCAAATAATATTACTAAGAAAGTTGTAAAAAATAAGTTTGAGTTGTGCTTATGTTACTTTCAGCCCAAGCATCTTAGCTGCAAATGCCTTCCAGGAACAAGTTAACTCAGAGCTAACTAAGTTGGTCATGATGTATGCCAGTTTTTTGTGAGGCATCCACCCTGGCCCTGGCAGTTGCGGTCAGAGGGTCAGCATCATGTGGCCTATTCCATGCTCGGCAGAAACATGCAGAAGTTTCTTTCAGGAGGTGTGGGATCAAGGAACATAAAGGGCAGCAGAAACAGCAGGCTTTTCTAGGACAACTGACGGCATTAATTTATGAGACTGTGTGGAAGGCTGAGCTGGAGGTGCAGGAAGGAGTGGTAAAGTCTGTGGATGCATAAAAGGGTTTTGGTTGAGCTTTCCAGGGAGTCCTGGGAGTACCCCTGAGCCTTCCTGGGTGTGGAGGCAGGAGAGTGGGAACTGATGGCTGAACTTCCCTCTAACCTCTTGCAGGATAAAATGGAGGTTGTGCATCCTCACACAGCAAAAGACTAGGGCATCTTTTCCTTGTTAAGTCCTGTTTCCTTCTTGGTGTTTCCACATCTTTGGTGCATTTGACAGTTTCCCCTGTGTAACTGCTTGCTTGGGCTCCATACACAGACAGCTCAGCAGAACTAACACCCCACCAAGGTCCCAATCTTCCCCTTTCCAATCTTACTTATGGAGAAGGACAGTCTCCCTGCGGCACGTGGCTGAGACCTGGGCCTCCCTGGGGTGGGGCCGAGCCCAACGGTCTGAGGACCCTCAGCAGAGAGGGTCTAGTGGGGAGCACTGTGGGTAGGGTGGTGTGGGGAGAGGTCCCTGGCAGGTCCAGGTCTCGACAGGCGTAGTCATTGGAGCTTTTGCCCGAGAGAAAGGACTCCTGTGCCAAGGGATCTGAGTACAGGGCTGGCTGGGAGGGACCTCAGCCGACCTGGGGCCCCACTGCCCTTCTAGAGGAGAGCAGAACAAGGGGACCACCAAACTGTGACAACTGGCAGCTCAGGTGGAAGCCTCGCCCTGCCTCCTCCTACCCCCACTCACTGTGCAGCTGGGGGCGTGTACCCTAATGTCTCTTTGACTCAGTTTCCTTCTCAGTAAAGTCGGGGTGAGGAGACTTGCCTGGCAGACCTGCTGTAATTATTAGAGAGAAAAAGCATGTGAAGTGTCGTATGGGGTTCCTGGCAGATGTGATGGGCTTGGTCAAGGCCGCTGCTCCTCTGATTTCTCTCCCTACATGTTTTGCATCAGATGTGCATACTTGGACCCAACAGTGCCCAGGAAGACCGTCTTTCTCAGCGCTGATTTCCAAGCACTAATGGCAGTTGCTCAGTATTTGAGTTCCTTCTTCTATGGGCTCAGTGAATTTCTATTGAACATGTGCTCTGAGCTATGATCTACGTCAGGGATGAGGCAGATATTGTCCCTACTCTCATGCTTTGTGTGTTTAGCTAATACCAGAAGCTGCCCCCTGCTCATCCCTGCCGTGGGCCATGCCCTCTTTTTCCTCCGAGGCACACTGTGAAATAGGTGTTATTATCCCTGCTTTACAGAAAGACAGCTGTGACTTAGGATGATGTGAGCTCTTGGATAGATGAAGGTATAAAACAGAATGGACTCTGGGGTAAGAGAGGGCTTCAGGACTCCTGCCGGTCAACAGAATCTGGGCTGGGGGCTCTCCTGTAGGCCAGAGCAGGCCTGAACTTCCCATATGGAGGAGAGGGGCTAGGTATGGCTCAGTGAGGTGACTGACATCTCTTTTCCAATTCTAGGGTATGTGTGTGTGTGTTTGTGTGTAAGAGAGACAGAGAAAAAGAGAGAGAGAGAGAGAGAGACAGAGGGACACATGCAGAAACTGCAGGGTTTGTACCCTGACTGCTACTTAGTAACTGAGACTTTAGATAATTGACTTACGGCTTCCTAAGCCTCAGTTTCCCCATCTGAAAAATGAGGATAATGGTTTGACTGCCGTCAGAACTAAATGCAGTGGGGCCTGTGATGTGCTTAGCACAGGACCTGGCACAGGGCACGTGCTGCACAAGTGCTAGCCCTGCCCAAGGCCACGGGGAGTGGGGCAATGTGAGTCCCATCTCACAGCTGGGGAAACAGAGGCTCAGAGGGCTTTGATAGTTACTGCTCTTCTGGGGGGTCTCACAGCTGCTGGAGGTACACCAGAATCCAGAGCCTTCTCATCTGACTCCAAAGCCCTCTCTGTGACAGATTATTGATTTTTCTTCTCTTTTAATAACACTGGCTTCTCGTACACTGTGGCCCAAGAGTTTGCAAGTTAGGGAGTCAGCTGCAGCGTGCTGGACTGTTCCTGGGCACTGTCGCTATTGTCTTGGGTTTGGGGGAAGGTCTTTCAGACTAACAGTGATGTCCCCTTCTCCTTCGGATCCTGAGGAGCTGCACTGTCATACACAAAGTGACGCTTCTGTTTTATAAAAGCATGTTTTAAAATTAAACTAACAAAATCTGCATGTGGTTAAAAAAAAAAGCAGAGCAAGAGGGTACAAGTCAAAAGGGAGTGTCTCTTCAAGTTCAGACTCTTAGGCTCTTCTTCCAGGGACAACCACGGTGTGACAGTTTCATGTTTTTAAAATTTCCAAATTTTCTACCCATTTGCAAGTATTTGTATGTTTGTGTGTGTGTGCGCATGTATGTCTACATATCCCTCATTAATACCAATGGGTGCTTACTATACACACACACACACACACACACACACGCTCACTATGCCCTTTTGTGCCTCTCAATAACTTAGAGAATATTCTATACCGCCTCTGTTAGATCTAGCTCATTCTTTATTTATCTCATTAGGTGAATTAGGTCTAGGCTAACTGGATTTCTTCTAAGGTAGGCGGTACAAGTCTTGCCTTTCAGACCAGGAGTTGGCAAACATTTCTTAAAGGGCCAGATAGTAATTATTTTAGGCTTTGTGGGTCAGATGGTCTCTCTCAGAACTACTCAACTCTGCCCTTATAGTGCAAAAAGTAGCCAGAGACCATATGTAAATGAATGAGCCTGTCTATATTTGAATACAATTTTATTTACAAAAACAGTCAATGTGCTGTATTTCTCCTGTGGGCTACAGTTTTCAAAACCTTGTTCTACACCTTGCATGAGTGGTTGTCTGGAGAAAGGATCAACACCTCAATTTGCAGGTTCCAAATGGCCTAATTATTATATATCTGAAACCTTTCAGTTGTAGGCATTAAGATATGCAAAGTAGCTGAAGAAATAGATAAATACTCATTTATGCAGGTGTTTGGACATTCAACATATTAGACCTTAGGATCATGTCACCTGGAGAGTGAATGAGGCTGGATGTTCTAAAGTTTCCCCATGTGTGTGTATAATTTACCCTCTTAAATGTTAATATAATATCTTCTTACCCTAATACACATCAACTAACCGAATCTGCCCTGCTCTGGCCACCTTCATGGCACGGACACGGCTAAAACCAAAGGCCCCGAGGGAGGCACGTCCTAGCCCCACAAGGGAGTGAGCATTGTTGGCCAAAGCCTAAAGCAAGCACTCTTGGTGCTCTGGGGTGAGGGTGGCAGAGAGTGTGGAGGAGAATGGAGGATTCGGAGGAGGCAGAGGCAGGCTCTGAGCAGAGAATGGCAGCCTGGGCAGGAGCCAAGTGGGGCCTTGGGGTTCCCAGGAGAAATCTTAGAAGGAGATTTTGAGTTACATGTGTCACGGACACATATGATTTTAATAAAAGCGCTGATTCATTCGTCTACTTTGGTCTATGGTACTCCTGTGCCTCCAACAGTGCCTGGAACATAATAGGGTTCAGTTAATGTTTGTTGGATGAATGAGTGAATGGAGGTAATGAGTACCACAAAATGACTTTTTACAGTCAGTGTGACAATTATCTATTTGCATATCAAGTCTTGTGAACAGTGCCTGGCACATAACAAGTACACAGAGTGTGGTGTCTATTAATGTTATCAGCTGTTGTCACAGTGGATTTCAAATGCAAATAATGATGATAATAGCGACATGTTTGTTGATGAGTTATACTATGCAAGTTCCAGTTTTAAATACTTTAAATGAATTTCTTCATTTAATTTGTATAATAAATTAAACTACGTACTACCAGTATTCCATTTCACAGATGAGAAAACTGAGTTACAGAAACATTAACTAACTTATGTCAAGCTATATAGCTAGATGTGAAGCAAAAATATACCTCTGGTGTTTTGTTTGGAGCAGTGGTTCTCTTAACTCCAGTGAGCATCAGACTCCCCTGGAGGGCATATTAAAACACAGATTGCTGGGCCCCACCCCTGAAGCTTTTGGTTCAGTGGGTCTGAGGAAAGGCCTAAGAATTTGCATTTCTAACAAATTCCCCTTTGATGCCCAGGGGCCCCACTTGATAACTGCTGGTTTAGAGAATTTTGTGACTATCCAAAAAAAAAAAAAGGTGATCCCAGTGAAGGCCGATTTAGTTAATTTCTGGCTGTTCTTAGACCCCAAAAGAACCTTTTCAGTCCTGTAGTGGTGCTGCCCCATTCTTTTCTCTCACTCCCGCCCCCCATCTCTAGTGCTGTGGCCAATTCAGCCAGCGTGGTCACGAACTGAACCTCGAGGTAAAGACACAGAGTGCTTGCAGAAGTGATGTGTTGAGTTCAAGGTCCAGGCTCCATCTCAGAAATGATGCCCAAAGTTTTTCTGCCGGCGCATAGAGTGTGCTTTGGTTCTGCCTGAAACACAAACACAACTCTTCTCTGATTTTAGTGTCTTACCCCTCACAAATGCTAAATTACCCCGTAAACAAAATACATCTGGTGTTTGACTCATGGAAAATATTTCTCTACGGTTGAAAGGAAGTGTGTGGACAGTCTGACTCCATTAATTTCCACTGGAGTGACTCCGAACCATCTGTTCAGGCTCTGCTGCAAGGGGAGGGGTGGGGGCTGGCCACTCGGCAGGTGGCCTGGGAAGTGCAACATGGGCTCCACGGGTCTGTGGGTAGGAGTCTTGGTCACTGGTGTCCCTGACAGGCCGGGGAAGGCTTCCTGACATTGCTTTGTGTACTCAGGAGTTTTCTAAGACCCCTCAGACACATGGAGCACTCCGGTCCTGGTGGAGACAGCCTGGACCAAGTGCCTTCTTCTCCCTAGTTGGGGGTTTGCTGGGTGGGCTGCTGTGGCCAGGATCCCTGTGATGTCTGTGTGGCCCAGTACACTGGTCACTTCCTGGTCCCTCCAAGCAGCTCTTCTAGGGCAGTTCTGGGCTCTCCCTTCAAGGCTTGCAGGAAGTGAGAAGGGCTCCCTCTGGGGGCCTCTGGGACCCAGCTATCTGCAGAGAGCAAGACCTTGGGGCAGGTGCAGCAGGCTTTGCTACAGGGGCCACTAGGGGCAGTCTGGGCTTCGAAGTGGCACAGACTTGGGTTCAGTCCTGACTTCTTCTCGCCATGGTCACATGTCCTTTGCCAGGTTGTTGTTAACCTCTCTGACCTCTGTATCATTATCTTTAAAGTAAAGATTTTTTTTTTACATCCAAGGTGACAGTTATCTGGTTGTATATCAAGTCACTTGAAGAGTGCCTGGCATGTAGAAGGTGCTAGAAGGATGATGGCTGTTAATATTGTAAGTTATGAATTCTATGTTGCCCCACAATGACTGCCCCTCTCCCCCACCTCCAGTGTGCACACCTAGTATAATCCCCTCTCCTTGGGTGAGGGCAGGACCAGTGAATATGTTGGGCTATGACTTTGAGTTAATCCAGAATGAGATTATCTAGCTGGGCCTGAGTTAACTGGTGAGTTTTTAAATGGGACTGAACCCTTCCTGAGCCCAAAGAGGTTGGAAATGTGAGAGGATCAATGGAGGGGGCCATGTGGCAAAGGCCTGAGAGCAACTGCTAGTTGCCAAGAGTGGTCCACAACCAATAGCCAGCAAGGCTATGGAGACCTCAGTCCTACATCCACTAGGAAATGAATTCTGCTTCCAACCTGAGGCAGCTCGGAAGAAATCTTTTCCCAGTCAAACCACCAGATGAGAACACAGCGTAGCTGACATCTTGATTTCAGTTGTGTGAGACCCTGAGCAGAGGACACAGTTAAAACCTGCTCGACTTGTAACCCATGGAAACTATGAGATAAAAAATGTGCACTGTTTTAAGCCACTAAATTTGTAGTAATAAAAATAGCAATAGAAAATTGGTGCAGGGATAATAACATCTACCTCAGTGAAAGATTATGAGAAATAAATGTGATAATTTGCATAGAGCACACAAGACAGTTGCATAGTAGGCACCTAATATAGTTGCCTTGGGTTTCTCATCTCCCCAGCTAAGTAGTACAGCTCTTCCTCCCCCATCAGAAACGTATTCTTGCCTCAAACCCCTAGCTGGGATCCTGCTGACCTCCTGCTCATCCTCCTCTAGAGGGTTGGCTCGTGTCTTACCATGGCTGGGTCTTGATGCCCACCACTGCCCATGTGAGGCCTAAATATTGACCACTGTCTGGATTGCTTTTTTCACTCTATGTTTTTGCTAAAAGCATTTTTCCATCCATTCTTACAAGGCTGGCTCATCCTTCGAGTCTCAGCTCAAGTGTCACCACCGCTGAGAAGGTGACACTTAGGTAACAACTTAGGTGAGCTCTTCTTCGCTCACCAGTCTCTGAGTCCCTGTTCATTTCCTTCACAGCACTTTCACAGTCTGTAACTAAAGTTCTGTTCCGTTGTTTAGTTTGTGCACTTCCCCCTAGTAGCCTCTTGGGCCCATGAGACCAGATGCCATGTTGGTTTTATTTACTGCTGATCCCAGTGCCAGCTTGGTGCAAAGCACGAGCAGGAGCTTATTCCACATGTGTGCACAATGCCCAAGTGTGCATGCGTGGATCCGTGAGGGTACCACCACACCCAGCCCATGCTGACCCCCAGCCCTTCTCTGATTGCCTGAGATTTCTGTCCTCACTGCTCTGGGCACACCAGCTGATTATGAGAAAACTTCTTGTGGGATTGCCCCATATTCAGGCAGCTGGCATTCCTTATCCTCATTGCAGAGAGGGTTCTTGACCCCCGTTCCTCTCCAAGCCACTCCCTTCTCTGTATAGCTGAGCCCTGTTCCCCAGACTTGTACCACTCCTCTCCCCAAATACCATGTTTTAGCCTAAATACAATCAGATGCTTATGTGCATTTCATGAATATACGAGTCTAGAGTGAATCCTGGGTTCTCTGTGTGATGAAGAAGAACAAATATAGGCTTTGCTGAGACACAGACAAGCTGTTCAAATCTAAGCTCTGCCATTGACCAGCTTTCTGACATCGGCAGTAAGTCATTTTCCTGAGCCTCGGTTTCCTCATCTGTAAAATGGGATAATTATATCCACATGAAAGGGTGGTTGTGAGGGTGATATGAAATATATACACAGCATGTAGCCCAGGGCTGGAAGTTGGACAATGTTGCAAGCATAATTACTCTTCTCCCCAACTTCCCCTTTCCAACTCTAAAAGTGGAAACCTTCTATAGCAAGAAAAGACCAAATTCAGTGTAGTGTGAGTGACAGATGAAGAAAGAAAACTGTTGGTAGGACCAGGTTGTGAAGATCCCGGTCAATGTCCTGGGAGTTCTGGGTAGTGGACAGGTCTGGTCCACACTTCTTTGCATTTCCTCAGGCAGGATTCTCCTTCCTGTGGAGCATGTTATCACCAATGGGACCATTTCTGTTTTCATCCAAAGCTCCTGATTAGAGGCTCATGAATATTCAAATACTTGTCTCCCCTTATTTGCCTGACTATTAGCATTCTGTCTCTAGGCTTGTTTTGTGGTTTTTCTCTATTGCACATTTGTTCAGTGATTCACGCTTCATCGTCTGATGTGAGCAGTTTTGAGATGATCCCAGCTATTCCCAGTTCTCAGAAAGGCTGGGTTTCCTCTCTGCCCCGGCTGCCACCTTTCCCTTGCTCTTTCTGGTCCCAAAGATGGGTGGGTGGTGGAACAGCCTGCAGAGTGCCACTTTGGGAACTCACTTCTGTGTTTTGAAAATTCATATTAATAACAATAATTCAGTACATATGTCTATTGCTTCAAATTTTACAAAAAGATTTCATATCATCCTGTTTACATTCTAGCTTTCTGCACATGCAAAATGCTGACATTCTTTTCTGAGTGGGGCCATGTCTCTTTTCCTTCTGAATATTTAACAATAAGATTTGAACAAAACAGAATCTGTTTTAAAGCCCAGCTGTATAATGATTTCTCACAATGGCACAGCATGGAAGGGGTTTTGTCCTTCTGTTTTCCTATGCTGGTTGGAGCTTTGTTTGAAGTATGTTCAGCTTTGTAGGAGATGCAGAGTGTATTAGTTTCCTTTTGCTGCTGCAACACATTATCACAGACTTAGGAAAACACAAATTTATTCTCTTACTATTCTGGACGTCAGAAGTCTGAAATGGGTCAGAAGGATTGTGTTCCTTCTGGAGATTCTGGAGGAAACTTCTTTTCCTTGTCTTTTCAGCTTCTAAAGGCTACTTGCATTCCTCAGCTCATTGCCCCTTTCTCCATCTTCAAAGCTAGCAGTGTAGCATCTTCATATCTCTCCCTGACTTGTTTCTTTTTTTTTTTTTTTGTAACATCTTTATTGGAGTATAATTGCTTTACAATGGTGTGTTAGTTTCTGCTGTATAACAAAGTGAATCAGCTATACATAAACATATATCCGCATATCTCTTCCCTCTTGCATCTCCCTCCCACCCTCCCTATCCCACCCCTCTAGGTGGACACAAAGCACCGAGCTGATTTGCCTGTGCTATGTGGCTGCTTCCCACTAGCTATCTATTTTACATTTGATAGTGTTTATATGTCCATGCCACTCTCTCACTTCGTCCCAGCTTACCCTTCCCCCTCCCCATGTCCTCATGACTTCAGTTTCTTTAATCTCATTTCCTTCTCTGACATTGACCCTCCTGCCTCCCTCTTAAAAGGACCTTGTGATGACATTGGGCCCACTTGGATAATCCAGGATAATCTCCTCATCTCAAGATCCTTAATTTAATAATCTGCAAAGTCCCCTTTGTCATGTAAGATAACATGATCACAGGAGGTTAGGACCTGAATATCTTTGGGTGGGCATTGTACCTGCCACGCCATCTTTCTGGTTTAATGAGAAAACTCAGACTGCTTGGGACTGACGCTTGCTTGCTTGTCTAGGATGTGGATCCTCTAGCTTCTTTTCTTCCTCTCTGCAGGGTGGACTCCTAATAGCTGCCGTGAGTTTCTCAGCTGCAGGACCACAGTGTCTCCAACGAGTACATGGAAGGCTTGGTAGGTTTGACAAAAATATCCAACTTCCTAGCCAGATCTGTGTATGCCCACAGCATCTTCCTTAAACGCAGTACCCAATTTTATCCCCACAATCACCTCTGAAACAGGAATTATCACCTTCAATTAAAGCTGAAGTATAGAGAAGTTAAATAATGTGCTGCCTATTTCTTGTGTAATATGGTGCCAGATGGGCCTGGATTCAAATTCAGATCTGACTTTGTGACTTGGTACATGTTATTTCACCTCGCTATCTGTAAGTACCCATTTCATAATTGTGAGCATTAAATGAGGTAAGGTTTGTAAAGTGCTTAGTATAGGGTCTAGATCAACACATGTTAACTGTTTGACAGTTTGTCATACAGTTGTCATACAATAATTTGTCATAATTATTGTTACCATTAGGAGTATCATCATTTCTGAGAAATGCATTGTCTGTGCTTGCTGGAAGCACTATTGAAATTTCTGTTATTATTGCTCTTGGGGCATGCACAGAGGTGATTTTCTAAGATTTTTTGGACCCTGGAAAGTCTACATAGATTGGGCATGTCCTATATAACATGTACAGGGTAAAGGGCCTTGGGCACACTATCACATTTGATCCCTGGGAGGTAAGTACAACTATTGCCTCATTTTACATACAAAGAAAACAAGGCTGGGGGAAGTGAAGTGATTTATCTATCATATTACTGATGTTAACCAGTGGAATTATAACCCCTGGGTCTGCCAGAGCCTGGACACCTAATCCCGGGCCCTCTGTGCTTTGCTGAGTCAGTCCCTGGTAGACATCCTAGGCTGTGCAGTCCTCCTCCATCTCTGATGGTTAACACACCCTGCAGCCTGGAGGCCTGAAAGAGCCTGGGAAAAGCTGAGAGCCAGCTGTCAATTAGAGCTCATTAGGATGGCACTGTCTCAGGCAGAAATCAGTACTTCTGACTTAGTCCCCATCTCACTGGGCTCCTGTCCCACGAAGCAGTGGGAGCAATCGGTCCCCTGGGGCATTTCTTCACACCTGCCCAGAGCTATTTTCTTATACACGTCCTTCTCGATCACCATAAAAGTCAACATTTACATCAAGACTGATATTAATGCCGAAACATAGGGAGAAACTGGGGGAGTTTTATTTAGAACAGAAAATGTCCAATTTCCAAAGATCTGGCTTGAGTGCAAATAAGTGTTGACTTCAGTCCTTCTGGGAGCTACTGCTGTGCATACCAACAGGGTCCCAGAGCTGCACCGAGACAACCAGGCTTCTAATGGAGTGTTTGTCAACAGGAGGATCTATGCGGTACTGGTGGAGTTCTTGAATAATGTGTAAAATCCACACGTTAAAGTTGATTAAAATCCTAAGCGCATTATCCAACTAGAGCAAAAGGCTCTTGAGTCTCTGGTCATTGAAAGTCATTGATCTTCAAGGACTTTTATCCTCATGCTGTGCTCCAAGACAGTGAATTCCAGGACCATTCTATCCACAAGGAGACCAGCATGAACAAAGGAACTCATACAGACATCTCCATGTCAAGTCATAGAGGGTGGGAATATTGCGTCATATATTTGATCCTCATAGAGCTAGCAAGGAAGAAAAAAAATTCAGAATTTGTCTCTTTTGCTACTTATTCCCAGACAGAAAGCTAAAAGGAAGGAAGGAGTGAGAATCCAGTTACTAGGGTATCAAGAACAATGTTTGGTGCTTCATCATCTGCCACGTGTTTGATTATCCAGATTTCTTATATCATCAGGACATTAGGGAAGCTTTGACCTCTAATATGACCTGTGGGAAACAGACCTATGAACCTGGATTTCCTTAAAGAGGCTTGATGGTACACGAAGCAGGTCCCATCAGGAAACCACTCACCAGAAGGCCCTGATGAAAGCAGATACCAGGATATCCAGACTCTGGAGAGGAAACTTGGTCCTGCCCAGGACACTATGTCTGTCCTATGCCTGTCCTATCATTGTGTTTCAGAAGCTTAAAATAACTCATTGGTTTTGCACATTCACAGATGGAGAGGAATTTTGCTCCAGGATGTATCATACCCCAATACCTGATTTAGATGAGATTTAGATGAGATTTTGGACTTAGAGTTGATTCCAGAGTGGGTTAAGAATTTGGGGGCTGCTGGGATGGGGTGAATGTATTTTGCATGCAAGAAGGACATGAATTTGGGGGACCAGAGGGTAGAGTGTTATGGGTTAAATTGTGTCCTCCCTACATTTACAGGTTGAAATCCTAGACCCCAATACCTCAGAAAATGACTTTATTTGGAGATAGGATCTTCCCAGAGGTAATCAAATTAAAGTGAGGTCATAGGGTGGATCCTAATCTGATATGACTGGTGTTGTTATGAAAAGGGGAAATTTGATTACAGAAAAAATGTACATAGGGAGAATGCCATGCAAAGATAAATGTAGATATTGGAGTTATGCTCCTATAAGCCAAGAAATGTCAAATATTGCCAAGAAACCAGAAGCTAGGAGAAAGACTTGGAACAGATCCTTCCTCACAGCCCTCAAAAGAAACCAAACCTGCCAACACCTTGATCTTGGACTTCAGGCCTCCAGAACTGTGAGACAGTATATTTCTGCTGTTTAAGCCACTCAGTTTGTGGTACTTTGTTTCAGCAGCCCTAGCAAATTTTGGTATGTTATTGAGGCATTACTTTGTTCAAATAAGATTTGATGAGAAGTCCATTATATAAAGTAGACAAAAGCTCTGGGTGAAGTAGAGTTTGACAGCCTGGAGAATCTCAGTGAGAATCTCTGTCTGTGTGTTTCTCTCTAAATAAATCCACTTCTTACCTATCACTTTGTCTCTCACTGAATTCTTTCTGCGATGAGACATCAAGAACCTGAGCTTCATTAAGTCCTGAAACCAGGTGTGTGATCTCAGTTGGAAGACTATGGGTTTTGGCCAGGTTCAAGTCCCGGCTGTGTGGGTTCAAGTCCCAATCTGGGTTTTGGCCGGGTTTGAGTCCCAGCTGCGTGGGTTCGAGTCCCAATCTGAGTTTTGGCTGGGTTCGAGTCTCGGCCGTGTGGGTTCAGGTCCCATCAGGGTTTTGGCCAGGATTGAGTCCCGGCATGTGGGTTCAAGTCCCAATCTGAGGTGCACTGTTTCACTACTATATTGTATGCTTGATATTTGCTATGAGAGTAGATCTTAAGTGTCCTTACCACACACACACACACACACACACACACACACACACACACAAGAACAAAAAGAAAATAATTATGTGAAGTGGTGGATATGTTAATTAGCTTGATTGTAATGATTATTTCACAATGTATACATACATTAAAACTTCAAGTTTTATACTTTAAAATATATAATTTATATTTGTCAATTATACCTAAATAAATTAAAAAAGAAGAAAGAGAGATGGGGCTGGTGAAATGAGCATTTGGGGCGAAGCATCAGGTAGGGAGGCAGGGAGCAGAGCTAGATGCAGGAGGCTATTGCAGTACCATGGGGAGAGTCACCAGACCAGAACAGAAGGAAGACAATGAGAGGGTAGGTGGCTTGAAGGAGAGAGAGGTTTTAAGGACATACAGGGGCCTGGGGGCTAGGGGCTGAAGAAAATGAAAGTATTTTGGGGAAAAAAACAGCAAAGTTAGGAGATACGGCTGTAGGGACAGCAAAATGTTGAATTTATTCTGAGGTGTGTTGAGTTTGAGGCTACTGAGGAACATCTAGAAGGAGATGCAAAAAGGTAATAAGTCACTTTCAGTATCATGTGGTAGAAACCCATTACAAATAACTTAGGTTTAAAGAAGCATATATTGGTTCATATAACTGAAAAGGATTAGGTGCTACCTTTAGGCGTGATTGGATCCAGGGGTTCAATAAAGATGCCAGGGGTCCAATCCTCTCCATCTCCTGAGCAGACAAACATCATGACCTCCAGAAGCCCCAAACTTACGTCTTACCACCTTAGCAACTTGGAGGTGGGAGTGGGAGAAAGAGAGAAAATGATCTGGTGGTTTCCAGACTCCCAGACTTCTGGCAGTCAGTATCCCCCACTGAGGTAGGGGAGGTTGGGTTCTCCGTGCTGACAGCCTTTCCAGAATCACATAGAGTGATAGGTTAGCACTTCATTGTCCACTAGGTTGGTGTTTATCATTCATTCTGCAAGAAGCACATCCTAGAAAGGGGATATTTCAGAAGGTAGGGTCAGAGGAGAAGTTGTGTGTTTATGACTCTTTTTAAAAAAACACCCTCTGGCTGTTTCTTAAATTCCTTCTTGACTTCCCTGTGAGTCTCTAGGTCATAGGTGCTGCTTGGGAGTAATGAATGCACTTAAGAAGAAGCGCTTATGCCATTAGCACAGGTAACTGAGAGTCAATGTATAGGAAAAGGCAGCAGCCCTTTTGTAGTTTTATTGCTTGTTTTGTTCACAGTTACCTGCAATATGGCAGAGCTGCAGCAGGGGGAGAAACGCCTCCCAAAACACAACTGCTCAATGCCAAAAGCAGTCTTTGCATTTCCTAATCTGTGTTGCTTTCTGAATACAAAGAGACAGATGATTATTGTAGTAATGGACAATTGAGCTGTGGTCAGACACTCAAGAGGTACTTTAAACAGTTGGTCATAAATGTAAAATCAGAGTATTAATGATTTGCAGGAGAGGAAGATGAAAGCAGACCCTGGTAACGGTGCCTGAGATGGAGCTTAGAGCTGGGATTCAAAGCTGGACAAATGCAGGTCTTTAAAGCAAAAAGAATGATGGTCTGGGCTGGGTTGAACCTGAATTTTCTGAAGATGTGTGATAGACATGCAGATTTCCCCTGGCCCCCCTTCAGGAAGGACTTGTGGCCCCAGCTTTGTGGTCAGCAGACGGTCTTCAGCTGTCAGTCCCCTTTAGGGATTGCTTCAGCTGGAAGACCCTCAGAGAATGAGTTATCGAGGGGGTATGTGGCAGGCTGAGAAATAGCCCCGTAAGATGTCCACATTCAGAACCTGTGAACCTGTTATATACCTGATGTGGCAAAAGGGACTTTGCAAATGTGATTACGTTAAGGGCCTTAGATGGGGAGATTATGCTGGATTATCCAGGTGGATTCTAAAGGTCACCACAGGGGACCTTGTAAGAGGGAGGCGGGCGGGTCAGAGTTTGAGAAGGAATGACGATGGAAGCAGAGAGAGAGGAATGTGATGACAGGAGCAGAGGTAGAAGTGATGCATTTTGAAGATGGAGGAAGAGCCACAAGCCAAGGAATGCAGGAGGCCTTCAGAAGCTGGAAACAGCAAGGAAGCAGATTCTCCCCTAGAGCCTCCAGAAGGAGCACAGCTGTGCCAGCACCTTGATCTTAGCCCTGTAAGACCCAACTCAGACTCCTGTCCTCCAGAACTGTACAAGAATAAATCTGTGTTGTTTTAAGCCGCTGAGTTTGTGGTTATTTGTTACTTTAGCCATCGGAAACTCATACAGGGTATAAAGACACAGTTGTCCTAGCCCAAGACAGGGCAATGTCACAGGCAGACCCTTCTAGCTCCAGAGCACCCTCTAGGGTGAGCCAGGGCTAAGATTGGTCCTGTGTCAGAGCCTGACTTCCCCTCTGCCCATTCCTGCTTCCTTCCCCTGCCTTCCACAGATTTTGATCCCAAGGACTTCCCCTAATATACAGGCTGACCTTCAAACACTGTGTCTGAGTCAGCTTCCTGGGGAGCCCATGCTGTGTTTATAGATAGTGTTCCATAGTGATCCAGAACTTGAGCACTGGGTCAGTTTGTCCTGGCTTCCCAACTTGGTAACCTTGGGCATGTTGCCTTTCCTCTTCAAGACTCAGTCTCCTTGACTGTAAAATGAAGATTAAAACTCCTACACAGAGGCTTGTTGCAGGGATTGACTGAGACCACATGTGTACCATGTGGTACAGAGCCTGCCTTGGTGTAAGTTCTCAATAATATTCTTGATGCAATCGATGATGGTGAAGTTGACACTGATGGATGTCATTGATGGTGAGAAAGATGGTCAGGGTGAAGACAATGACTTAAGAACTCTAGGGGCCTATGGCCAGGTCTATGGCTTATAGAAGACAATCTGTAGAAAGTTCATATGTTGCTCAGCTATTAGTACCCAGGAGGGTCAGGGAGAAAAGTACAGAGGAAAGACCTTTTTCAAGCTGATTTTCCATCCCCTCCCACCCGCCTCGTCTGACTCTAGAGAGAGACTAATGGGTTCTGGGTGGTATTCTAAACTCCATGCTGGAATCCAGATACACACTGAACATCAGGTTTCAGCTGGGCATGGGCCCACCTAAGAGCTGTTTCTGGTGGTCATTCTGGCCTTAATTTCTAAGACTTGGCTTTGCTGATCCAAGGCCTGGGCTCTGGGACTGTCTGTCCAAGGAGACATATGACCTGTGTTGGGGCTGGAGGCATTGCAGATCATGTCCCACCTTCTCCAGGAGGACCTAAAGCCTGAACCTGAGGCTGGAAACAAGGGTCATATGAGGACCATTATAAAGAGAGAAGGTGGAAGATAACTTTTAAATGATTATCTGAGTAAAAATGACATCGTTTTTTTTTAACTTGAAAAGAAGCATAAACTACATTCATGGATTACAACTATAAATCCTCTCCCCTCCCCACAAAAGTTAGCCCCATGAAGGGCATAAAAAATGACTCTCCTGCTTTTGTTCCTCACCTTGGATAGCCTGTCAGGAAAGCACAATTTGCAGGTGAGCTACCGAGGATGCTCCAAACAAGAACTGCCACAAAAGTGCCAGAGGACCCAAACCTGAACCTAACTCATAGCTCGCAAGTCCTCAGCATGGAGCTGGCCAAACAATTCCAACTAAATTAAACTCCATACAGTTCTCCTGGGCTGGGCCCGTGGGTGCTAAGCCCCAGCTATCAGCCCAGCTTCATGGCTGAAGATAAATCACTGCAGAAAATGGGCTATAATGAAAATACTGACAGACCCTTCAAAGTAATGGCGCTCGAGGGTTTCCCTTTTGTTACATTCCATATATTATGCAATTACTGCCTTGAAAATAGCCTTTTCTTCATTCTGAGAGTTGAGTCCTGGTTTCAGAAGAGGGGCTGTGGGAGTTGGAAGAGACCTTCATGCTTGGGACTTAGGTGTGTTGGATGCAGCCTGGGCCAGACCTATTGTTGACAATTGCAGAAATTTTCTATTTCACGAAGGCTGGAATTGGCCACTTCTAATCACTAGAATAACTGCACCAAAGGCTGGACAGTGCAAACAGGTCAGGAATCCCTCTCATCTGCATCTGAGTTGTTCACACCCAAGAAATAGATTTTATGCTGCTTTCCTGTTCTATAAGAAGAGGTGTAACTGAACAAAGAACAACATCTCAAGGATGCTTATTGAGGTGGCCGTGGCCAGGGCCATGGTGGGGTTGGGGTACATTCAGTACCATTACGGAAAGGGTCCAGGTACAGCAGATATGGGTCAACTCATAGCTGGGATTTTCCTTTAGGACTTGTTAAGTCCTCAAGAAGTTCCCGGCCATTGCCCCTCTCTGGCCTGCCTCTGGCTTTCCTAAGTACTCCAGCCTCTGGAAGCATCTAAATTAACATGAGGGCTTCCTGTTGGCAGCAAGTGAAAATGTGTCCCTGAGGAAGTACTGTATTGGGAATCTTTCAAAAGACAAACCCCCTCAATCTGAGTTAAGTTAAAAGGGGAGATGTATTGGATAACGTGCGTGTAAAGTCCACTCAAGTTAGGTATGCTTGGATGCAGAAGGCCAGCTGGTGTCCTAGGGAGTCCACTTTCTGCCCCTTTTTTGATGACTTCTTGCCCACATGGTAGCCCTAGGTAATTCCAGGCTGACATGCTCTCAATTCCAGGACGAATGGGGTAAAAAAAGATGATGTATTCCCAATAGTTCTAACATGTTTCAAAACTGAGACCCAGTGAACTGACTGGTTCACGGGCACCACCCTGAACCAATCACTGTGGCCAGAGAGATGCAATGTACTGATTGGCTGGGCTTGGGGCCATGCCTGTTTCTGAGCCAATTGCCAATTTCTGAGCTAAGTCTGGGCCACACCTCCTTCTGGAATAAATGGGGGAGTCAGCCCACTTTGGGACATAGATGGGGTTAGGAAGGGCAGTTTGCTCAGAAAATAGTGTATAGTCGCTCAAAGAACTGGGCACTGGATGCTAAGCAGGCAGAGGCAAAACTGCCTCCTATAAGTGACACCAGTCTGCAGAGGGAGCTGGATAAATATTTGGATGATTTTCCCCTCGAGCAGAGTTAGTCACCCTCAGTGTTGGACATAATCTTGGCACTTCCCAGATTCCCTAGACTACCTCTCCTTTGCTTAGTCAGCACTTTGACCATGCTGATGAGCATGAGCTACTGTGGGGCATGGAATGTGGATTTCTAGCAGCTGCCAAGGGGCTTTAAGGTGAAAACTGGAAGGGCAGGGAAGTTAGCACCCTAGAAGCTGAACTTTGCTGAGTAGGAAATGAGAGACATTCAGAAGCAACCATGCAGATATAGTCCTGCTCCTTTTCCTTCCCTCCATAAAATCTTTCTAGAAAACTCGTGGGTTCCAAGTGAACACATCTGCTAAGAGACCTGTGCGTTAGATTTCTATTGTTGCTGTAACAAATTTTACCACAAACGTAGTGGCTTAAAGCACTGTAAATTTATTCCCTTACAGATCTGGGGGTCGTAAATAGAAAATGAGTTGGCAGGGCTGCATTCCTTCTGGAGGTTCTGGGGAGAATCCATTTCCTGCCTTTTTCAGTTTCTAGAGGCCACCTGCATTCCCTGGCTCATGGCCACATCACTCTGATCTCTGCTTCTGTTGCCACATTGCCTTCTCTGACTCAGTCACTCCTGCCTCTCTTTTATAACGACTCTTGTGATCCCATCAGGCCCACGTAGATACTCCATGACACTCTCGCCTTCACAAGATCATTAACTTAATCACACTTATAAAATTGCTTTTCCTTTGTTAGATAACATATTCACAGGTCTGGGGACTAGGATGTGGATGTCTTTGGGGACCATTATTCAGCCAACCACAGCCTGTGATGGCTCTTTGAGGCTCACCGTGTAGCCCTGGCCAGTGTAGGCCTGCATTGCCTCACATTACTTTTTTTCTTGCCTCAGTTCCCTTTTCTTCCTCACCCTTACGCCCTGGGCTTGCACATCTCAAAGAATCTTTCACTTTGATCTTTGCTCCAGGCTCTGTTTTCAGAAGGACCAGGGTGAAGGAAGCTTCAGTGGACTCACATGGTCCCCTGTATGTCCCTCTCTTGCAGCATGTCCCCCTCTGCATGACCACTTGTCCATTTACATGTCTGGACAAGGAGCCACATGCAAAAAGGAGCTGTGTCTTTCTCATCTATATCCTCAGCCTAGGGAGGGAATCCAGTAGGTGCTCCATGGATCCTCAAATGAGTGAATGATGAATTGGCCTTTTAACTATCCTGGAATTCTCGGTTTGAAGCTTACTTGCTTTGGAAATGTGTCTATTACACTTCCCCACCAATGCTTGGTATGTGTATACACACTTCATGATTCAGTGAGTTTTAATTGTGCACATTTGTGCTCAAGGGCAGAATCAAGAAAGAATTAGGTGAATAAATATTTTTAAAGATCTAGGATGAGATCCTGGCTATATGACCTTGGACTAGTCACTTTACCTTTTTGTACCTCAATTTCTTTGTGAAATGGTATAACAATTAAATTTATCCCATAGAGTTGATTAAATGATTAATTTTGATTATATATGAGAAGTACTCAAGGCAATATAACTCTAGTTTCCCAAATACCTGATTTCAAGGACTTCTTATGTATTCATAGAACCTAAATTTCATAAAGACTTTCTTTATGAGTATCCATTTCTTCAGTGATATTTTCCAGATGGACTGCTTGACAGACCCTTTTGCTTAGTTGACTGACTGCATCCACAGTCCTTTCTATTATGCCACCTTCTAGCTAGAGGTAGCCATGTGCCAATGTTTTGAACAACTAGATATGAGCCAAACTCGTATGGTAGGACTTTCTAGAAAGCTTTTCCATTCTTTATTGAAAGAGGTTGGAAAGGACCATCAGCCTTTGCGTCTCTCTTTTCTTCCTGTGTCCTGTAGAGATAATGCCTGGAGGTCCTTCAGCCATTTTGCAACATGAAGAAGCGATGAGCATAAGAAAAAAAAGTAAGAGGACCTCAGAGAATCCTGACCTTGACTGGTAGTGTGACCCCTGAACCAACACTGGCAGCCTCCGGCCTCCAGACTTCCTGTTTGTACCTTTTCAAGGATGATACCAGAAATGTGGAGAAAGGGATAGGAAATGTAAACATAGCCAAAATGAGAAAAAAGGAAAAAAAAATAGTCAAAGAGGTCAGCATCTCTCTTTGGATTTTAGAGAATTACGGAAAGGACGGGGGCTCAGAGCCAAAACAAACCTGTACTCATCTCCCACAGCGGACTGGGAGCAACCTGAAAGCAGTGAATGTGCGCCTGGTGCTCGGTGCCATTTGTACCTGGCTTCCTGCCTGGCATAGTAGGTGTTTGTTGAACAAGCAAAGGACTCTTTCACCTGTTTTAGATTTGGCCAAGTCTGTCTGGCCCATCTGAGCAGTTGTAATGACAGTTGTTTGGTAGTTTTCCAAACACTATAATTTAAGTACAGCACACAGGCTTAGGGGGCCAGGCAGGCAATTGGACAGCTGAACCTGGCTGACCAGACCTGTGTTAGCAAAACTCACACATTTCATGTGAATCTTAAAGAGGAAGGGTTTTCTAAATACTTGCTCCAATATGTGATTCTCCTTGGAGGATTTTGAATGAGGAGCCGAATTTAAGGTTGTTAGGAGAAGCTCACTCGTGAAAGTTCTGGCTTCTGTCCCAAGGAGGATACGACCCAGTGGGAGACATACACATGTCAACAATTTTCAGGATCCTACCTGAGCTTCCATCCTGGACACCAGGAGCAGCTGCCGGCATCTCACCTGCACCACAGAGCGCCTCCTTACTGTGGCTTCCCAAAAGACAGGGACAGGGTCCTGCGGGCCTCGGGACATCTCATTCCACAGCACAAACTCAGGACCTCATTCATAACTGGGGTGCACAGTCTGTTAGAGCAAAGATCAATCCTTTGACATTTATTTTCATAATCCCTCATGGAGGAGAAGCAAAGCAAGAGAACATGTTCTTGAGTAATTTGTTCTGTTCCCTGGCATTGATGAAAGGGATAAAAATAAATCAGTGTTTCTAGTCAACTCATTTGAAGGACAAGCCAAAATCACACCATTAAAAATTAACATCTAAAATAGATTGTACATTACTAGGGATGAGTTCAGACCCAAAGTAGAATAATTGGCCAAATGTATCTACAGAACGTTGGATATGACAAATTCACTCTCATTTCCAGTGGTTAAGAAATGAAAGAAGACAGATTGTCTTCATTTCAGGCAAGGAAGATTTGAAGGAACAGCTCAGCACATCTTATGTCAGTTAAAGGAGGGACTAGGAAAAAGGCTAAGGCTTTTTCCTAGTGGGAAAGATGTGGGGCTTTCTGGAGCAACAGATTCATCACTGAGCACAATCCACCAGGTCCTGTGCAATTCATGTCAAAATTACCAGATTGTTCCCATTCTTGGAACCACCTGAATTCTAGGTTGGAAGGTTAAACCATCTGTTATATTTCTGATGGCCTAAATAACTCATTTGATGCCCATTATATACATCTGTTGATACCATCCATAGATGTGAGATTCATATACTCATCCATCCATCTATGCATCCAGCCAGCAGGCCAGTACTTATGGGGCACCTGCCTTTGCTGGGCCCTGTGCTGGGGCAGAAGATACAATGATGGATTAGACGGAAACTTTACTTTCAAAGAAATTAATCCAGTGTCTGGCTTTAGAGCAGGATTTCTCAGTCTCCACACTATTAACATTTTGGGCTGGATAATCCTTTTTTGTGAGGGCTGTTGTGGATTATAAGACACTTAGTAGTGTGCCTAGCCTCTACCCACTAGATTTCAGTAGCACCTGCCCTTCTAGTCATGATTACCAAAAAATGTCTGCAGATACTAACAAATGTCCCCTGTTCAGAGAGGGCAAAATTGCCCCCAGTGGAGAAGCATTGCTTTAGAGTCAGAAACATAGCTTCTATTCCTGCCTTGACCTCTTACTAGTTGTTTATTTAACTAATTGTTTTTTAACTTTTCATTATGCCCAACACCTAACAGTTTCTGGCTCAGAGTAGGTATGTGATAAATATTTATAGGTTAAGTGAATGAATGAATGAATGAATGAATGTCTATATCCGTAAGACCAACCTATTCCTAAGGAGCTGACAGGCTGTTAGGAGGACCTTGAGTCTTGGCCATACACAAAGCCAAGCAAGCAATATATTCAATCAAAATATGCCTCAGCTGAGCAGGGAAAAAGCTGCTTATGGGATGTTTAGCTGTGTAGGCCTGACAGATAATTGAGCGGCTGGATTTTTCAGTTTCAACAGATTGGTTTGCCATTCTGTAGCCACAATAACAGAGCAAAGTAACAATCATGTCTATGTTTAATTTTCTGGAGAGTGTTGCATCGCTGAGGCTCACAGTCTGGCCAATTAACTGTGGCCGATTGGTACTCCCACACAAGTTTGGGGGCATTTAAAATAGCTCTCTGCAGAAGAAAAAAAAATCCAAGCTGCAGAGAAAGTTTTAACTCTCTCAACATTTCGTATTTCAAAAGCAGGCTTGTGAGGGTAAAATTGTTCTGGGTGACAGAGAATAGATAAGCCATCCATTTTGAGTGTATTGGTGTCAAACTGAGCGTTGGTTTTGTGGCTGGTGATTGTGTCTCGGTGGAGTTGGATAATTTTTTATATTCAAGGAAATCATCAAGCTTCCACTCGTTGGGGGGCTTAGGTTATGGGACTCTTGACCATGATGTCAACCATTCAGAGGGAGCCATGAGTGTCACTCATCAAGCTTTCTTTACTACTTAAGCTTCAATGAGGAGTAGCTGATAGAAATGGAGAAAGGCTCCCCTACCTTTTTTATTCTTAAGTCTTCCAGACACAATTCATGTAGGTTCATGTGGAGCAGACTGTTTCTGTTATCTATTGCCACAATAATGCTAAGTAACAAACAACCATAAAGTATCATTGGCATATGGCAATAACATTTGTTTAGCCTAGAAATCTGAAGGATTTAGCTGATCTCAGCTGGACTCAGCTGACTCGGGGGTCATGTGTATTTGGGGTCAGTTACCGGTTGGCTAATTGGCTCTGACAATCCTGGCTGGGCACGCTCACCTTCTGGAGGTTGAATGGCTGTTCGGTGATTTAGGATGGTCTTGGCGGGCGTAACTGGGATGACTTTCATTGTCTGGGGGCTAGCTGGGAAATGTGCTTATGGCAGTGGCAGAGGTACAAGAGCTTGCTTTGTGTTTGCTAACATTCCATTAGCCAAAGCACATCACATGGCTGAGGCCAGAGTTAAGAAATCAGGCAGAAGACACTGCCCAGAGTAAGAGGGCCCTGCAAAGTTCCATGGCCAAGGGTGTGGGTATCAAAGGTGTGACTAATTCAAATTGATTAATACATCACTGTACTATTGAATACAAAGGCTAGACTCCAGAAAGTGTTGGGGCCACACAATCAAGCTAAATCTGAACAAGAAAGATCCTTACAGAAATGTTCAGAGAAAGATGAAGAGGGAAGAGAGTGATCTATGACTTGGGGGTGGCTCAGCCACCCAGCTGCTATTTGGGTTCTATTCGATCTAGTTTGGAAGAGTGTCTTCACACTGGAAAGGATAGGGTGACACAAGTATGAATAAGAGATAATTCAGGTGGGGAGGCAGCTAGCTCCCTGTAGAGTCCAAATTTGTAGTCCCATGGGATTTCCATCCCAGACTGTTGAAGGACTTGACCATAGAACATGCTGACAGTGATTGTTAGGCATCATGGAAAAATGATAGAGGCTTCCACAGAAGGTAGGTTGGTTTTAAATGGTTGACATTTGAAAGAAATGTCTCCCTAAGACATCTGTAAATTTCTTAATTCACAGGTATACTGGAGTATATAATAACCACACCCCCTCCAACAAATGGCTTTAGAATAACTAAAGATGCTGAATATCAAGGATTTTATATACCTAGGTCTAAAGTAATTTCTCAATTAGTTACAATAAGTTCCTCTCAAATTATGTATGTACCTAGTGTCCCATACTTTTTACTTTGTCTTCTCGTAATAGTATTTTGTATTCAACATAGTAATAAACTAATTTATTTGCTCCTTTGTGTCAGGCATTGTGCTAAGCTATTTACATGCATGGTCTCGTTTTGTTCTCACAGCAATCTCAAGACACGGGCACCATCATTACCGTTTTATAGATGGGAGAATGGGAGCTCAGAGAATCAAAGCGTGTACCCAGGTCTGCCTGATGACTTCCTGTGGTCTTAATTCCCTCACGTGGCTGCCTCTTGAAAGAGGTGAGTTGTAATAGGATGAAATAGAAGTGGGATTCCAAGTAAAAAAAATCAGTGGTGCAAGTAGAAGATTGGGAAACCCTGACTTGCCAGCAATTGATGTCAATAAACACCTTAGAGCTTTTGTTGACCACAAGTTCAATAGGCGTTAACAGAGCAAGGCTGCTGCCAAGAACCTACAAGGAAGCTTTGATTCTTTCCTAGGGATGTGTATGGCTCTGTCCACAGACTGTGCCATTTAGGGAGTCAGATTTCATTCACTAGTGATGATTAGATTGATTAACTGCATCTGTGGCTTATAAGGTAGCACGTTTTAAGAAGGTCATTGACAGTTTGGAGTGTGTCCACTGAAGGAGAATTAGGAGGTTCAGAGTTTGGTGAAACCATGATATGTGGGAAAGAATTAAAAAATGGAGTATGTGTAATCTTCTACCAAGAAGACTTAGAGGTTATATGGATAAATTTCTTCAGCTACTTGAAGGGATTCCATGTGGAAGATGACACAGTCTCCTTTAAGACTGGTCCAGAAGTCATGGGTAATAGTTATATGATCTGTCGGGCTGGTGGTTGCAGTCTGGGTTGTGAATTGCTTTGAGACGTGGTAAGCTCCATGACGGAGTGCCGACAGAGGTGACTTAGAGGGGGCTGCTGCCCTGGGGAGGTCCTTTTCCCCACGTTGTCTTCCGAAACGATGACTTCATTACTTATGACCAGAGTATTTACTGAGGTTTCCTGTGTGCTCAGCCATTATGATACAATGTAGTTGGGAAAGTGGTACACCTGCTCATCAAATAATGCATGAAAATAGTATTTTTTTTTTTGAAAATAGTATTTTAAAGGGAGAATGTTTATTCCTCACTCCTGTTGTTTCCTTTCACTTGGAGGAAACTCCACTAGTGTGACACCCCTGGCTTCTTTCTGCCGCTCTGCTCATTCCACACCATTGAAGGGTGAGAGAGAAGAGACTTATGTGCTATACAGTTTAAGAATAATAAACTTGACATTCTTGGCTCAGAAACCCCCTCTTCTCTCTTGGGAGTGAGCTGCCCGCAGAAAGCGTAATTCATCCATTCTTTTCCAGGCATAAACACCCTGTTCATGTCCTCATATTGGGTGGCTGTCTGAGTTCAGTGTTGCCATTACTATGTGAATAAACCTGTCAAATTTTGAGGTTTGGGATTAAGAATCAGGTTTGATTTTACCTTAAGTGGCATCTTGAATTCAGGCTTGTTTGGGAATAAGGGGGCTATGGTAGCTTCCATCTGCAGCTCTCTCGTCTCACGTCTCAATTTTTTTGGAACTCAGGGAAAGAAGAGTAATTGGATATTTATTCCCTGAGCCTCGGGTCTTTACTCACACTATCTCCTCTGAGCATGCCAACTATATCTCTGTTATTACCATCCGCAGTTTATAGATGAGAAAGATGAGGCTTGGTCAAGTTAGGAAGTGAGAGAGCAAATTTCAACCCATGTCTGCTTGAACTCAAAGTCAAGGCTTTCAGTTGGTGTTCAGTGAAGAGAAAGGTTTTGAGCTACAGAGGATATTGACAGTCACAGAAGGGAATGACTCTCCGGGCCCCTGAGGGAGTGAGAACTATTATGGGCCTTAGATGGTCAAAGTGATTGATGGAGGAAAAGAAAGGAGTGTGGACCTTCCAAGGATATAAGCAAGAAGCAGTGTTCCCTCCCAAGAGTGACAGCTGCAGTAATAATGTCATCGTCACTGCCAACTTCTTCATCTTCAGCACCATCTTCATCATAAGAGCCCCCATTTGTTGACCTTTTACTCTATACCAGAGACTGCTCTAAGCACTTTACATCTGTTATCCCATATAGCTTTTAACTGCTTTACTGAGTTAAAATTGACATTCAGTAAACTACACATATTTAAATGTATAATTTGATAAATTTTGACATATGAAAACGCCCGTGAAACCATTACCACAAATAGTGAACATATCGACCATCCCAAAAAGTTTTCTTAGGCCCCTTTCTAATCCTTCCCTAATTCTCTTTTCCCCTGGGCCTTACTTCTGTCCCCACACAACCACCGATAAGCCTTCTGTCACTAAATTTGCATTTTCTAGAATGTTATACAAATGAAATCATACAATATGTACTTTTTTGTTGTTGTTTGGCTTCTTTTACCTAATATAAATACATTGAGATTCATCCATGTTGTGATGTATTGATAGAGTTTATTCCTTTCTGTCGCTGAGTAGTATTCCATTGTATGAATATAACACAATTTGTTTATCCATTCGCGTATTGGTGGCTATTTGGATTGTTTCTAGTGTTTGACTGTTACACATAAAATTGTTTTGAACATCTGTGTACAAGTCTTCGTGTGCACAAATGCTTTCATTTCGCAGCCCATATTTAATCCTTACGGTGAACGAATGGCATAGTACTATTACAATCCCAATTTTATAGATGAGGAAGCTGGGGTCCACCAAGATCAATCACACTGCCTGAGGCCAATGGCTAATTTGAGGCCGGATCTGTCTGACAACCCCATGCTCAAAGTTCCCGTGCAATTCTGCATCCCCATGCTGAGAGGAATACCTTCACTTGGAGAAATAAAGACGTTTATTTTTTTCGCTATAAGAATATATTTCTCAGCCTATCTCTACTCCCTGTCATGGTTATCCAGATTGGCTGCTGCACCCAGACTCTCAGAGGGCAAGATGAGCATTCCTGCTGAGTTTTTTAGTTTACCCATCAACAAGAGATAAGAAAATGCTACTAGGGGCCAGGACATTTTCCTGTCAAGGATATGAGATTATATCTTCATTTACGGAGTAACTTTTAGACCCTGAAAATGAGAGTTTAAAAAAGAAAGCAGATAGAAGAAACAAAGAGAGTGTGCAAACATCCTTGTGCATATTCGCAATCCAAGAGCTGAAAATTTTGTGGATAAAATTAATCCATAAAGAGAGCTCACCTGCAGAATTATAGTCAAAAGTCTTAGGAGGTTCAATTGTGGCTGATACCCTGGGGTTCCAGGCAAGCACTTTGAGGAATCCCTACCCACATTTCTCTGTTTGAATCTGGTCTGGGCCTTTGTCCTGTGCTCCTTCCTCATTCTGATTCTCCAACTGATTGATTCATTCACATGCTGGGCAGCTACTCTGTGCAGGGTGGCAGTGTGAGAGAGAAGACTCGACACAGTCCAAAGAACTTACAGGTTGGTAGGGGAAGATTTACAGGAACCAGATGCTTTGCAGGGCAGCGTGACAACTGCTCCTGACAGAGGGGTACTTGAAGGACACTGTGGGAACATTAAGCAGGGAGAAACTGAGAGAACCAGGGAAGGCTTCCCTGAAGAGGTGTCATTTAATTATTTAATGTTTTTCTTTTGTTTATGCTTTTTGTAATGCACATGCTTATTATGATAAGTGATACAACCAGTGGTGTGCTGGTAAATGTCTGACAAATAGTTTTCTGGGAAAAAACAATATGTATATACGTAAAACAAACATACATACGACATATATACAAATACTTATTATAAGAGAGTTATGATATAAGGAATGTATAGTATAAAATTTACAAATAACAATAAAATATACAATATTCTTTACTGTAAATTTCATATATATGGCCAATTGATTTTTCACAGAATGGTTTCACTGATTTTTGCCAAACTCGTATATCCTTAGCCAGCCTATGGTTGTAGTTAACAAACAGGTATACTTCTACATGACTGCTGATGAATGTTTTCATTTATGTTAACAAAGAAATAAGGTAATGTTATAATGTTACATGAGACCAAAAGTGAAACAGTGAAAACATGTCAGAACTTCACTTGTTCCTCATTGATGTCAGGCACATGTTTGCTGAATCAGATAATAATTTTTGATAACTTGAGGAATAATTCTCTCTATATTTTGTGCTATCCACAATATAACAGCTACAGATACACCCACTTTTGTTGCCAAATGGTGGCCTGGACCCGTGCCAGGGTCCTAGCCCAGGCTGAGACCTCTTGTCTCGGCCAGGGAGGGTCTTTTTCCGCTCAGATTCACACAGCCAATAACAAAATCAATGCTGAGACGGAAACAGCCGAAGCTTCATTCAATGGCCAAAGAATGGAGAAGCTGGAACTTAGTTCACAAATCAACTTCTCAACTCAACTCGGACTGAGTCACCATACATGTAGGAGGGTCGAGGTAAAAGGGAGGAAATTGGAAAGAGAGGGAGGCATATTCGTGAGTTTTCTAAGAACAGGAGTGTGGTTTGAACCTGGAACTGAGGCAACACTCCTTTTCAGTCCTTGTATGGGCTTTTTTGGTTGTTGTTATGGCAGTTGTCAACTGTCATGGCGCTGGTGGGTGTGTCATTTAGCATATGCTAATGTATTGCAGTATGTGTATAATGAGGCTCAAGGTCTACTGGAAGTCACATCTTCTGGCATCTTGGGCCTAGGTGGTTCTAATCAGTTCTTGTTTTTCTCTTTGCAGCTTCCTCCTGAAGCTTAGATAAGAGCAGTTGGTTTCCATTCCAGGGAGGGGCAGGGATATGATTCTGGGGCAACAGCCTTGGTAGCACTCTGAGGTTTAATCTATGTTATTAGCACTTTTCTCCATCAATTTCTTAAATTTAGATAATCATCAAAGCCATAAATTGAACCCTGGTTTGTAGTGTTTGCCAGTTTTTGTGGTATAAATACTCCCACTATGGCTGATTTCAAACTACCAATGTGATGTCACTAAACATGGAGCTGGCAAGAAATGTGCAGTCATACCCCATAACATGGTAATTCTATCATACTGATTCTATATGTGTAAATAGCCTCAAGAGCATAGATAATAGTAAAAATAGTAAAATGATTAAGAAATGATGAGTATTGTCTATTTATCACCTTTTTAAAATATAATTTAATTAAAAGTTTGTATAATTTAATTTTTAATAATGGCTAGGTTTAACAACCATCTTGCAAAACTCCTGAATATTTAACAACGGAAAGTCAGTAGGAACATACAACTAGATACATTTATAAAGGGTAATCATTACCCTCCAGTCAACACTCCCTTCCCTTTGTCCTCCCATCCTGTCCCACTTGAGGTGTATGCTGGCTTCCATACCCTTCTCTTTAGACCAGTAAACAGATACAAACATGTGCATAACGTATACAAGACTACAGGGGAGTTGGTTGTCTCTGTGTTGACTGAGTAATATCATACCATAAATGTTACTCTGTCAGGGATGGAGCTCTAAGAAGTAAATTGGATCAAGTGCTAGTTTTTTATTTTCTAACACACATTTCCCAAAACAGTCATGTCATACATACTGCTTTGTTGATGTCATTAGTGTAGTCTTTTTTCTTTTGGGCTGGCTTTGCTCTGCTATCTCTCTCTCCAACTCTACCTTAGTCAGTGCCACCACTCTACCCTAATGACCCTCCCTCCACATCATAAACCCAGGCTAATAGCCTGTTGCATATTTTTCTATACATTTCTTCATTCTTACATAATTACTTATATCTATACATACATACACATATACATAGGATTTGTTTTTAAATGTTTTGTTCATTAAAACATGGTATTATATTATGCATACTTACTTGTGTCTTGTACTCTACGGTTGTTCTAATTTCAGCAATTGTTCTAAATCTCATTTTTTATTTATTTGGCTGCATAGTATAATATTTCATGGTATGATTATACTATAATTTAATACATATTCTGCTACCGATGAACACTTACTGTTTTCCGTATTTTTATCCTCTCTGAAGAATGCTGTAATAAATGTCCTTGAACATCTATCTTTAGATACTGAAGCTTTTATTTTTGTAGGGCAGAATAGGAGGAATGGGGCTTCTGGGTTGAAGGGTATGTGTATTTTTAATATTAATAGATATATCTGTATGGCTTTCAGAAACACTTCATATTTACACCAGTAATAACTGAGAGAACTTTTCCATCAACCCCACCAGCAATAAGTCTTAACTCTCTTTTTAATTTTTGCCTGGGACAGGAGTATAGAGAAATAACTCATCGGTACTTTAATTTGCATTTCTCTGACTACCAGTGAGCTTGAATATATTTTCTTATATTTATTGGCAATTTGGGTTTGCTCTTCTGTGAATTGCCTATTCATATCCTTTGTTTATCTTTTCTGTGGAATTGTTTCTCTTTGTCAATCTCTTTGTATAGCATAGATATTAACCTGTTATTTGTCATCTGCATTGAAAATATTTTTCCAAGTCTTTGGTTTCTCTGTTAACTTGTAAATTGTTACTTTTAGCTATGTTTAGATAGTTTATGGTTTATAGTGATATAGTATATAGTTTGTAGTTAATGTTTATATAGAATGAACACAAATGCTTTGTTTTTCCTTTAAAACATAGGGTTCCCCTTTTGGGTATGAAGATCTTCCACCTCTAGACTATAAACAGATATACATTTTCTTGTGATTTTTTTTTTTTTGTATAAAATTTTATATCTAGACCTTTTTAAAATCTATGAAAATTTATTTTTTATATGGTATGAGATAATAGTCCAACTTCATTCTTTTAATTCAGTAGCCATTTGTGCATGGCCATTTGCTAAATAAACCATTCTTTCCTCATTGAATGGTTTACTGGGATCTATTTTTTGATCCTCTATTCTTTTCCACTGACTAATTTTTCTATTCTTATGCTAATATTATATTGATTTGTTTAGAGTGGTTTGTAGTGTGTGTTGGTGTCTGGTAAGGCAAATCCTCCATCTTTAGTCTTTATACATGTATATATAAATTTTAGTATTCTCAAGCATTTTTTTCATCTATATAAACTGAAGATTATTTTACCTACAAGGAAAAGGAAAGTAAAATGCTATTCATGTTTTAATAGGAGTATCATTAAATTTTATATATTTATATGTATAATTTTGACACTTTTATGACATTAGATCTCCCTAATGAAGGACCTAGTTTCTATTTCCATTATGCTCAAAATCTTTTTTATGTCATCCAATAAAATTTTATAGTTTTATTCATATAGGTCCTATGGCTCTCTTGTTAATTTTTTCCTCTATTATAATTTTTTTTTTACTATTTCCATTTTTAGGTACTTATTGCTAGCATATAGAGGATCTGTTTTCTCCTCAAATTCTTCTTATACTCTTGAATCTTATCAAATACTCTCGTTAATTATAGAATTAAAAAAATAGCTTATGTAGGCATTATAGATATGCAATCAAATCATCAGCCAAAAAAAGAGAGTTTTACCTCTTCTTTTCTGGTTTTAGGTCCATTATTTAATATTCTTCTTTTATTGCATGGTTAGAACCATTTAGACAACGCTGACTGATTTATTATTGATGGTAGGCATCTCTATCCAGTGTTTAATTTTTATGGAATTTTTTTCTTATTTTAAAACTTGTTAGTAACTTCTGTTAAAAAGCATTTATCATATTTAAATGTTTCTTTTTGATTCTTATTTTACTTAGAGTATGTATTATAAGTGGCTGCAAGAGTTTATCAAATGTCTTTTCAGCATGTGTTAATATGATCATAGAGTCTTCTCCTTTATTGTTGATGTAATGACTGGTGGTAATAAATCTTCTTATACTACAAATTGAGTCTCTAAGGATGAAGAGGAGTCCCCCTGGAGGGAAGGAGAAGAGCATATTCGACATAGGGGGGAAAACTATTAATTAAGGGAAAACAAGGAAGTTATGGTTAAAGTTAGACATAAAACAAAGCTCTCCAGGGTTTGAAGGCAGGCAGTCTGCCATGCAAAGTGGGTAAATGAGGACACTCAAGTGTGAAGGCTGAAGTTCCTGAGAAACATGGTGGCTATTGCATATGTGGTCATGGGGGTGTTTTCTGCTGGAGGTAGGACTGGATGCCATATGTTCAGTAACTGGATAAAGGCTCATGGGTAATGGAGAAGCAGGAAATGCTCCAATGACGAGTGTGAACAAAATATCCAGATATCCAGTCAGAAAAATACAAGCCCATGGGGAGAGAAAGTGGAGAATTCTTTGGCCACCAAGGATGGAAAAATGTACCTACTGCTTAGTGTCAGATAGATGGGGGATTAGAAACTGGAGATGTAATCAGATGAAAGACTGAAGTTGTTTCTTTTGGGTGAACCTTTTTTTTTTTCTATTTTGGCCGTGCCACCTGGCTTGTGGGATCTTAGTTCCCCAACCAGAGATCGAACCAGTCCTCCCTGCAGTGGAAGTATGGAGTCCTAATCACTGGACCGCCAGGGAATTCCCAGAGTCTTTTAAACTATGTGATTTTCATGTGCAGATACTACCTTTTAACTATTTTCAGGGCTCAGCATAGAACATCCTATCCAGAAGTTGCTGAGTAAGTGCTTGATGGAGGCATGTGAGCCCAATTTGGGCAATAGGAAGACGGAAATGAACTAGAAAGAGAAAACCACTGATCACCAAACATTAGAGTTTGAAGAAACTTTGAAAATGCAGTCATTCATTTATTCATTTATTTATTGTTTCATGTTTATTTGATACCTACCATGTATCAGCTGCTAGGCACTGGAAATACAATGATAAATAGGATAGACAATGTCCCTGCCTTCATGGATCTTACCTTTCAGTTTGGAGTGGGATAGGTGATTACTAAATAAACAGATTAGACAATTACAGGCTTTGAGAAGTGCTTTAAACAGAGCTTCTCAAACTTTCATGTGCATATGAGTGACAGGGAATCTTGTTAAAATGCAGATTCTGACTCAGCAGGTCTAGGGTGAGGCTGAGATTCTGCATTTCTGACAATTTCCTGGCTGATGCGGCTGCTCCTAATCCAGGGACCACACTTTGAGGATTGGCGAGATCATGAGGATACAGACGGAGAGTGATGGGGAGACACGGTGGTCAGCAGAGGCCTCTCTGGAGAGATGCTTTTGAGCTGAGTTCTACAGGAGCACTCAGGCCAGGCCAGACACCGGTCCTGCAGACTCCTAGAGAGTGTGTCGTGGGTGTGACTGGTGGAATCCACTGTTGTCCTTGACAGAGGGCCTGAAAACAGAGAAGTGGTGATGAACTGAGGATGATGAGGTTGAGAGGAGATGGGCTTGTTTCTGGGAAGTGATGTGCCCAGGGCCACTGGAGGATGTAAGTGGAGGTGCTTGGAAGGCAAGCCGGGAAGTAACACTCACCAGAGGGAGAAAAAGAAGGAGTGGAAAGTTGTGTCTCAGACTCAGATATAGAGGCATTCCAAGGAGAGTGAGAGTCTCATTGGATGAGGCTGGAAGGGTGGGTGGGGGCCAATCCAATAAGAGGCCCAGTGACTTCTTAAGGCTCTATTTATAATGCTGGTGTCGGTAATGGGGCTGGTGTCCACTTACGGGCTGCCTCTGTTGTCCTCAGCTCTTAGGGCCTGCAACTGGCCACCCTTTGGCAATATGGCCCAACTCATTGGCCATGTCAATCCTTGTTGTTTGGCTACAGCAGGAACCTTGATTACTTGGGTGATATGGAAATTATTTTCCCTGGGGGGCAGAGGGCAAAGTCATCCATAGTTAGCTGTAACCAAGATGCATGTGTCTGCCGGCATCGCTGTTGGGATAGTTTGAAGGGTGGGGTGAGCCAGCCTCTCTGTGACTTCTCCACCTCTGCCATCCCAGCTCTTTCTGCCTGACTCCGAGGGCTCCACCAGCAGGCTGGACCCTGCTCCGAGTTCCTTCTTTCTTGTGAGAATAGAGCCAAATTGTACCACTGTCTTTACACAATTTCTCCTTGGGTGCCACAATGAGGAAGGCTCTGATCCTAAAGCTCACTTTACACCGAAGTGAAACTTGCCCAATAATTAGGGCATCCAACCTTTGTTAAGTATGTATCATGCACCAGGTGCAATGCAGTAAGTAATTTCATCAAGAATTAGTTCCCTTAGGGACTTCCCTGGCGGTACAGTGGTTAAGACTTTGCCTTCCAGTGCAGGAGGTGTGGGTTTGATCCCTGGTCAGGGAGCTAAGATCCCACGTGCCTTGCGACCAAAAAACCAAAACATAAAACAGAAGTCATATTGTAACAAAGTCAATGACCTAGAGGGGTGGAATAGGGAGGATGGGAGAGAGGCTCAAGAGGGAGGGGCTATGGGGACATGTGTATACATATGGCTGATTTGCTTTGTTGTGCAACAGAAACTAACACGCTATTGTGAAGCAATTATACTCCAATAAAGATCTATTAAAAAAATAAATGGTCCACATCAAAAAAAAATCTTAAAAAAAAAAGAATTAGCTCCCTTGGACTTCCTGGCAACTCTACGAGATAGAAAAAGGGGAAGAGAAAGGAAGACTCAAAATAAAGATGTGTGTAGCTTTAGTCAACAAAAAATTAATACAACAAATTTAGATTGAGCCCCTACCTCGTACCAGGTAGAGCTGACAATACTGGGGAGATATCAGTGGACACACAGACAAAAAGCCCTGTTGTCACTGGCTTACATTCTATCAATAGTTAGGAGACGGAGGTTATAAATCAAAGAAGGAAGCAAGATATAAGCCATATCAGAAGGTGATGAGTGCCAACAAAGGCAAAGCAGGCAGCGGGAGAGTTGAGGAGGAGGGTTGCCTAGACAGAGAAAGGCTCCATGAGACTGAGAGCTTCTAGCTGAGGTTGAAAGAGGGGAGGGAGGGTGAGCAAAGGCCTGAAATGAGAGCCCCACGTGTGTCCAGTGATCTGTAAGAAGCAGGGTGTGGCTGGGGGGAGTGAGAGAAGGAGGCAGAGAGTGAAGTCAGAGGGATAGGGGATGCCTTTGGAGGCCTTGGGTGGGGGCTTTGGCTTTACTCTGAGTGAGGGGAAAGCCACTGAGGGATTTGAGCAGAGGGGTGGTGATGCTGGCATCATTTTTAATGCATCTCTGGCTGTCTCATCAGGATGAGGGTATTAAGGAACCAGGATCGAGAATAACACATTATGGGAAACATCTAACTTCCACTTTCCTCCACTCTTAAAATGCGCTTGAGCTCCATCTTCTAGGATTCTCAGGAGCTCGAGAGAGAGCAAGTCCATAAATAAAAATGGGTACCGGATTCAGGGTGGAGCGGTGGGGGCTACCCGCTCCCCTCCTGGAATGTGCTCCCCTCCCCTTAGGCTCCCAGCGCCTGCACACCTGGGGCGTGTTGATAATGCTCTTGATTATGTTTGTTCTCCCAGCCTCCTCTGAGTTTGTAGAGTTTTCTATTTGCATACTTTCCCTGAGCTTTTTATGATTATCTCCCCAACTTTACAGTCTGCCCCATTATTTAAATGAGCGTGAGGTAGATGCAAAACTGCCAGCTGGATGAACATACTGCTTTGGGGCTGTGAGGAAGGTAGTGTGGAGAGCGTGTGGAGCCACGGGCCTTCCTTCTGCCATCTGGGGTCCATGTAGCTACCTGTGTCCCTACATAGCCCCCTGCTGCCCCCTGTATAAGCCCTGCGGTCCTGTGTCTTCAAGTTCATGGACTCATGGGGACTTTAAGGGGAACGTTAAACAATGACCACAACTGTCCACATGAACTCTGACTGGCAACTAATTTGTAGATGTGCTGATTTTTTTTCCATTGGCTTGAAAAGACTCAATGAAATATCTGGGTTTCATTCTCCTCCCTCTTCCTCCAAATTGTTTGTTTTTTAAATGCACGTAGATGATGCATTCGTCAAATGCCTGGTGTGGTACTGCGTACTTTGTTACTGTGTTCCGTCCTCACAACAACTCTAGGGGTAGGAATTATTGTCTTATGTACCAGATGCAAGGAGGCAAAGAGAATCACCATTGCCAAAATTTACAAGGCAGTAAGTGGAGAAGGTGGGATTCAAAATGTGGTCTAGCCTGTTCTTGAGCCTGTGGTCTGTTCTGTAGTCCTCCTTCTTGGGTGTGGGGTAGAGGAGGCTGGACATGCACAGGAGGGAGGTGAGGCTATATCCTGATTTTCCCAACTTGGCCAGCAAGGACAGCGAGGAGGCCAGAAGAGGGAGGGGCTTGCCCACCACCGCCATCTCTGCCTTGAAAACGATGTGGGTAGCAGCTTTATAAAGTTTCTGCAGACAGGCCAAGATAGTGTTATGCTGAATGACAGAATCAGGATCACGAAGATCTCAGTGGACTAGAATGAGGAGTTGAATCTAGTGCAGTGATATTTAATTAATTTAGTAAATGTAAGATTTGGCCCTGGGGTAAAAATATTAACCGAAAAAATGTAGGTGCAAGAAAATCCTGCCTTAGCTGGATGGATAGCCAACAAATATTTACTGAACACCTATTCTTTGCCTGACTTTAGGGTTACAGCAATAAACAAATCAGGTACAACCCTTGTCTCAGGAGGCCGATATTCATGTGGGCAGAGAGAAGCAAACCTAAGTAAACAAAAATAGATAGTAAGTCACCAGTGTTGATGAATGCTGGGATGGGATGGGGACATGTATCAGGTGATGTGAGGGTGACAAACAGAAGAGGACCATTTAGTTAGTCTTGGGGACTTTGTAATCATGAAGTGCATGTTAGTGGCTTCCAAAGCCAGGTCTTCAAAAGGGGGGCTAGAGTGCTCCGAAGTTTGCCCCATAGTTAGGGAAGGAGTTGTTCATTCTTTCATTTAATACATACTTGTGCACTACATGGCAGGTGCTCTCCTAAGCACTCGGGATAGACACTCTTTTAGGGAACATGGGCAGGGAAGAGCTCTCTGGGGACATAATATTTGAGCAGAGACCTGAATGAAGAGATGGAACAAACGTGAGAATATATGAAGAATGATATCTTGGCAGCAAGTACAAAGGCCCTGGGGCATGAAATGAGTTAAGAGTGTTCTAGGTCTAGGACAAAGCCTTTGTCCCTGAAGGGAAGTGAGCAAGACAAAGAAAGTTGGGGAATGAGTCTGGGGAGCAGGCACGGTGGATCCTGTGAGGCCAGTGGGCATGGGAGGAAGTTTGGACTTTTTTATAAATGAGAGGGGAAGGACAGCACCATGGTCTCTTGCAGATTTAAAGGCCACTCTATGCTGCTGTGTGGAGCATAGGCTCTAGGGGCAAGGAGACCGGTTGTGAGGAGGGAGTGGAAGGGGGCTTGGATGAGGCAGTGGATTAACAGCAGCAGTCCTAAAGTCCCACCCCGTACCTCATGTGGCCCAGGCAAGCCCTCACTGGCACACAAGCTGCTGAATCAGGCTTCCTGAGGCTCCTGGGGTTAAATGTCACTTGAAGAACAACCTTCTTGGTCAAGAGAGATTTCAGGCTCTTGGCCATAGTGACTTGTTGGTCTCAGCCCACGGAGTGCTGATTATTTATAGCAATGCTTACCTCACACGTAGTTTTGCAATTAGACATACTCAAAACAGGCTTTTCTCCTGATGTTCAAGTCTTTGTGTTTTCTGCTTAGTTGTCATTCTTTCTGTTTTCGCACTGGTACCACCGGGCTCCCTACCCCCTGAGCTCAGAATGAAGATGTCTGCTGACAGATTCCTAATCAATACCTCGAGTATGTCCAGGAGTCCCCAGAGGGCGTTCCACATGGGCCCACATGCAGTCTCATGCTGCTCTGCCCAGAGCTGGACATCCTTGCAACATCCTTGCTCCATACTGAGATCCCGTTTTCTTCTTCTGGGAAACAGAGCTCTGCCCTTGAGGCTGCCTGTGTCCCAGGGTGAAGGGCAAGAACTTCGCGTTCTTTGCACAGCTCCCAATTCCCTGCTGGTTCAGCCACTGCTCTCCACGCAGGCGTGGGGAGACCGCCCTTCCCTTGGAGCCTATACTTTATCCCTTTACTTCTAGTTATGCCCTTGTCTCTTATGCAGGGACACCGCTGATTGCTGAGTCCCAGGCGGAGGTGGGCATCATGCCATGCCTTTCTCAGCTGCCTGACTCTCCACCACATGTGTCCCTCCTTCATTCAGGAGACCAACAGCCCTCTTGCATATCAGTCCATAAGAAATGATTCCTGGGGACCGAGGATTGCCCTGCCTCTGTGTCCAATTTTCACTTAGCTTCATCTGAAACCCCCCAGCTCGGTATCTCTCTTTGGAATCTCATTTGGAGTTAAACTCAGACTATTCAGTATTATTGATTATGTTTTATAGGTCCCTAACTAGACTACAAACACCTAGAGGGCAGGATCTGTGTCTTATCCATCTTAGTATCCCCCAGAGAGATTAATGCAGTGACTTATTTATGGTGGGTGTTCAGTAAGTATACACTGATTGACTGGCTGCTGTGCAGGCCCCAGGAGCTGAAGGGCTTCTGGGAGTGTTTGTCTCTCAGCCTATTCAGTTGTAACAATAGATCAAGGCGAGACTTCAATTATCCTTCACTTTCATTCCCAAACTCTCTTCTCTGTTCATTCTGTTGAAAATGCCTGGTGACAGAGAGCAAGACGCTGAGAGAGACAGAATGCTTTCAGAGCCTTAGGAAAGCCGTGTAGCAGGAAGGACATATTTAAAATGAAGTTATTTTCCACCAAGGCTAATATTGTGCTTCAATTCTTCAGGCTCTAGTGAGCTCATCAACAATGTTTGCCTTTAATTTTACCATTTGTACTCAGTCATATGTTACTTGCTATGTTTCTGTCTAGCTTCATTTTATCAAAGAGATCTTAGGGCTCTCATTGTCTTTGAAAAGTTGCTTTAAGATGGACGAGCATGGATATCTGTCACGTTTAACTATCTCCATCACATTCTTCAGTCGTTTGTTAAAGGATAAATTGTTCATATACTCATTTAAAAATGGAACTTTTGTTATTGAATGGAGGAAGGAGATTGCATATTGGGTTGGGGTGTGGGGAACCATCTGCCTGATTTCCCTCTGGGAGGACCCTTGGCCTTTCCCTGAAAGAGCACATGGCCAAGGCCCGGGGAGCCTCTTGCTTGCAGGAGAGGAGAACCTGTGTTCTCTCAGAAAGGGTTCCATATAGCTTTGTGAGAGGTTCTCAACTCTGGGGTGAGTGTTAGAATCACCTAGGGGTAGACGCTGGCACCCCACCTACTCTGGCCAGTTAAGTAAAAATCTCTTGTTTGGGGCTTGGAAACTGGCATTGATGCAGTTTTAAAAGCTCTCCAGGTGAGTCTGATGTGCAGCCAGAGGGGAAGGCTACTGACCTAGACCAGTGATTCTGGGACAGTTTTGTCCCTAGCAGACATTTGGCCGTATCTGGGATATTTTGACTGACATTTTGGTCCTTGGGGACTGCTACTGGCATCTAGTGAGTTGCGGCCAGGGACGCTGCTAAACATCCTGCAATGCGCGGGGCAGTTCCCCACTGTGAAGCGCAATCCAGTGCAAACTGTCAACAGTGCTGAGGTTGAAAAACCCTTCCCTAGAGTGTCAGCGAAGCTAACACACACACATACACACACACACAGTTGTTTGAGTGTAGATATTTTTGCAGTTACATTACCTTCTGTTTGTAAATACGTTGCGGTTCCCAAAGCAGTTTTAAACACTTCACTGGATTTGATCTTCACTATGACCCTATAAAGGAAATATCACCATCTTGATTTTACAGATCAGGAAACTGAGGCTGAGGATAGTGAATGACTTCCCTAAGACCACACCACTTCAATTCCTCAGTTAAGACTCTTTTCACTAGCTGAAATGCCAAATGTGTGCACAGACATCTTCCTTGCCCCGTGCCCTTCTCAAGGCAAACAGTGTAACTCCTATAATCAGTCCTCATTCCCACTGAGCCCAAGTGCAGCCTCAGAATCTTTCTCAACACAGCACTCCAGGCAGTCCCAACTGATTGGGATCGGCATGTGAGTCAAAGCTTGTTTGTCACATAGCCTCTCCAACCTAAGCACGGTACCTCTCCCTGAATTAAGCTGATCTTGTTGAAAGAGACACGAAGGAGAGTACTTGAGAGTAGGAGGGTCGTTGAGCGTCTGCAGGTGTTCAGACAATCTGTTTGGAAATTGCAGTGTTAGCAGCATACGCTCCTGCCTGAGCCCGTGAGGAAGCGGCAGTCTCCCTACCCCTTATATTTCCTTATAACTTTATTAGCGCATTTTGCTCTCACCATATGCCGCTAATTGATACACAAAGGAAGTGCACACAGTTGTGTTCTTCATTTGGTATAAACGAAATATTTCGCCTTCTTCTTGAGCTTGCTAGGATCTCCCTTTCAAGCCTTCAATATGATATAATTATGAGAACGTGATGAACTATGATTCATGAAGCGGGCAGGGCAGGAGCCGGTGTGTGCTCAGTTTGCAGAGTGAAGAGGCTAGAGGCGGCAGCCCCTGCCTGCACCCTGGACACAGTGAATTGTGGCATGCACAATTAAATGCCTAATGCCTGTACGTGCTCTGCAGTGGGAGGGGTGCAAGCAGAGGAAGAAAAGCAAGCACAATTAGAGACTAACTTCTCCATCTCCCAGGCAGGCAGGTAATGGAGAAGATGCAGGCAGCTCAGTGGATCATTTAGCACCGTCCTTGGCAGGCAGAAGTACAAAACAGGGCACTGCGCAGCTGCTCACTGGGGCGTATGCCACCAGTTTCAAAAAGTTGTATGAGTCTCTTCAGAATCAACAGGCCTCTGGCCTGGCTGTGCCACCCACGGGTATCCATGGACTCAGTCTCCAGCATCAAACATGGAGAGCTCATCTTATAATTCAGGTGAGGAGATGGGTTTGACCTGACTGGTCTCATTTTGTGTCTTTGGCTCTCACCATGGGGCTGCCTGGCATGTGGGTCCAAAGGCACTCCAGTATGAGGCCACACAGGTGCTCTGCTGTTATGTGCTTCCATCATAGTGGGGAAGAGGAGGGGTCAGGACACCCTCTCCTGTTGGGTATGCAGCCACAATGCAGAGGCAATAGTCAGGTGGGTTTTGGTAACAGGACAACTCACAGCCTCCTCACCTTCACCAGGAATGTGGCAATAGACTTTCCATGAGTGGCGCCTGCTGTTGCCCTGGAGTTCTGGTGCCCACCCTGGCTGTCCCTTGGAATCACCTAGGGAGCCAGACTCTATAGAAGTTTCTCTCTTGCTGTGCTGGGCTAGAATCTCCTAAGGACAGGGACTTTTGTCTGTTTTGTTTATAGCTCCACCCTCAGATTCTCTATCAGTGCCTGACACTCCATGAATGAAATTTCACCTACTACGTGTCAGACCTTGCTATACCCTTTCAAAGACATCCTCTACTATCATGGTTCTGTAGTCTATTGTGTATTCATTCTTATTTTTATGGTTGAGAAAATTGAGGCTGAGATAATTAATCTGCAGAATGTTATACAGCTGCTAAGTAGCAGAGCTGAGACTTGTACTAAGTCAAGCTCACAGCAAAACCCAATCTCTTTTGATTCTGGTGCTTCCGCTCTTAAGAGGAATGGATGAGGTAGTGTGAATGAGTTTGCGCACCATCTTCCATTATAGTAGACCAGTCATTTTTAGCAAACTAAGTGGTTAAGAAAATGCAAAACTCCTCATGATATGGTATTCTTGAAAACAGCATTTCTAAAACAGTTCTTGGAATAGGCATCCTTTGGGTGTTTCATCAAATATCTAAAAAATAGTTTTTTTAAAAAAAATTAATTTATTTTATTTTTTTATTTTTGGCTGCATTGGGTTTTCATTGCTACACGTGGGCTTTCTCTAGTTGCAGTGACCTGGGGCTACTCTTCATTGCGGTGTGTGGGCTTCTCATTGTGGTGGTTTCTCTTGTTGCGGAGCATGGGCTGTAGGCGCACGGGCTTCAGTAGTTGTGGCACGCGGGCTCAGTAGTGGTGGCTCGCGGGCTCTAGAGCACAGGCTCAGTAGTTGAGGTGCACGGGCTTATTTGCTCCACGGCATGTGGGATCTTCCCAGACCAGGGCTCGAACCTATGTTCCCTGCATTGGCAGGCATATTCTTAACCACTGCACCACCAGGGAAGCCCTAAAAAATAGGGTTTAAGCAACAAAGAATGTGGGGATTACCATCTTTTGAGACCCTCTCCCAGGGGATCACAAGTTCATATTAGCATAACAAAGGCTCTGAGCAATCCTGCATTGAAGAACTCTCTGCTTAATGCAGTATTTGTAAAATCTGTGTCTTCAGAACCTCTCCTTTTTTCTCAAAGACAACCTACCAGTAGTTCCCAAGGCATTGGTGGCCCATTTACGACAATATCATGATCTGGAGACAGCCTGAAATGTGCTAGTACGTCAAGCTAATAAAAATAAAAAGCTCAACAAAATGCAAACATGCTCATATTAGCAAGCAGATGCTCCAGTGACAAATCTGACCTTGACTGATAAGTTGGAATTGATTCAACACTCTTAAAAACAGGGCTACAAAAGTCTTAGAGATTGAACTAATACAGAATTTTCACCGAAGACTTGAAGAGTGTTGAGAATCCTAATTCATTTCAAGCTAAGTAATATTAGCCTCCATTTCACAGAAAGAATCATTTGTTCCACAATGATTTATTGAGTGCTATTAGGTGCCAGGCTCTGCTGGGCATTGGAAAGACAAGATTAAATGAGATAGGCATGGTATTGATCGTCACAGGGTTGGCAGGTTTGGGTCTTTTCCCTTAGGTGGTTCTGAGGGGTAGTGAGGAAACAGCTGCTTTCCTGTCTCTACTCATATCCAGTTCACATCCCTGCCTTTTATTCAGCCAGCCCTGGTCATTTATCCATTCATTTATTCATCCAAGAGATCTTTGTTTTGAGCACCTACTATATAGCAGGCACAGGTATAGCAGTGAATGGTACAGATCAAAATCCCTCCCCTAGGGAAGCTTTTTCCTATTGGAGCTTATATTCAGATTATTCTATATTTACTTAAAGGGTTGCCATCACCCTGAGATCACCCCTGGCATCTCCTTAAATGGAAACCCAGAACCATCTCACTTGTTCAGGGTCTTGGATCTCATCTACTGATCCAAACCTTCCTGGTATGACATCCTGTTATGTCCTTGAGACCCACTGATCCCCATTACTTGTTCTCTATTTCCTGGCCCTTCAGGCTTAACTTTACCTTCCTACTACTCCTGGCTGATTGATTTATGCAGTCCTAACACCTTTATGGAAATGTCCTAGGCACTGAGCTCCAGACATTGTACAGGACAGGGTATTAATACTTGTATTAGTCAGGTTTCTCTAGAGAAACAGAACCAATAGGATATACATGGACAACCACAAAGAGATCTATGATGAGGGATTGATTCATGCAATTATGGAGGCTGAGAAGTTCCACAATCTGCCATCTGTAAGCTGGAGCCCCAGGAAAGCCAGTGGTGTAGTTCTGGTCCAAACCCAAAGGCCTGAGAACCAGGAGAGCCAATGTCCAAAGGCAGGAGAAGATGAACGTTCGGGCTGAAGAAGGGAGAATAAATTTGCCCTTCCTCTGATTTTTTCTTCTGGTCGTGCCCTCAGTAGATTGGATGATTCCCCCTGCATTGGTGAGGGCAGATCTTCTTTTCTCAGTCTGTGGATTCAAATGCTAATCTCTTCTGGAAACAGCTTCACAGACACACCCAGAAACAATGTTTTGTCGCAACTTAGTCTAGTCAAGATGACCTGTAAATTTAACCATCCCAGTTCTCAAGGGACACAGAGTGTGGTGAGGGTGAGAGACGCATGAATGATATGATGAATTTGGTGATGGACGTGAGCACAGGGAGTGAGCACAGAAGCAGTCTGGGCTTCCCAGAGGAGGTCACGCTGTATCTGAACTTGAAGAGTGGGTAGGATGTGATGTGGAATGACAGGGGGTGGCTTGAGAGGGAAGAGGAAGACCTTATAGGTCGAAGGAGCAGGAAGAGCAGACGCTGGAAGAGGAGATAGGAATGGAAAAGGAGGCAGGGCAAGACCATGGCTTCACTCCTCCTTTCAGTCTTCAGTGATGTGTTGGCTGCTACCTTCTGCTCAGCACTGAGCTGAGCTCAACTTCAGGATGAAAATGGTGACTGTAACAGACCGTGTTCCTCCCAGTCAAATGAAGGAGACAGGAACAAACCTAGACTTTGTGATGAGTGGTGTGAAACACATGAACATTGTTTAGTGGAAGAACAAAGCAGCCAACTGGGGGCCTACTTAGGGAAGAGGGGATCTTAGAGCTGAGACCTGAAGGTTGAAAAGGAGCTGACAGGGAGAGCAGCGGGACAGGCAATTCCAATAGAGGGAACACTGAATGGGCACTGAATGGGGAGGGACTGAGGGTGCTGTTTAAGGAACTGGGAAAGGGTGCCTGAGTGAGAGTGTGGTGGGCAAAGAGGAGCGGGCAGGCAGGGGCCAGTCGTGCTGTGTGTTTTGGCCTCTGTGAGGCGTGTGGACGTGGTCATGAAGGAGATGGGGTGATGCTGGAGGGATCCAATCATATTTGCAGTTTCAAAGTATAGTAATAATAATAATAATAATAATAACAGCATGGTAGGTGATATTAAAGGAATTACTGATGATTGTTTGGGTGTGATAATGGTGAGGTGGTTAAACAAAAAGCCCTTATCAGTTAGAGCTTCATACAGAATTATTTGTGGGTGAAATGATGTGGACTTTGCTTTAATATATTCCAGAAAGATACATAGGGGAAGAGATAAAACAGGGTCGGAAAAATGATAATTGCCAAAGTTGGATAAAGGTACATAACGGGTCGTAAATTCATTCTATGTTTTAGGTATTTGAAATTTTCCATAATAAAGTTTTTTTAAGTTGAAAAATAATCATATGTGGTATGTGCTCAATAAGTGGGAAATTGTTAATAATAACAGTTGCTTTTTATTGAGCATCTACTGCATGGAAGTTTTTGAATTAATGACTTTATTATTATATACATTAGCTCAGGGGTCTCCATGCTTTTTATTTTTTTAATTAAAAACTTTCTTTTAATTTTTAAAAAAATTTTTAAAAATTAAAAAAGTTTTTTATTTTTTGGCCGTGTTGGGTCTTTGTTGCTGCGTGTGGGCTTTCTCTAGTTGTGGCGAGAGGGGGCTACTCTTCATTGTGGTGCGCGGGCTTCTCATAGCGGTGGCTTCTCTTGTTGCGGAGAACAGGCTCTAGGTGCGCAGGCTTCAGTAGTTGTGGTGTGTGGGCTCAGTAGTTGCGGTGCACAGGCCTAGGGCACACGGGCTTCAGTAGTTGTAGCATGTGGGCTCACTAGTTGTGGCTCATGGGCTCAAGAGTGCAGGCTCAGTAGTTGTGGTGCATGGGCTTAGTTGCTCCACGGCATGTGGGATCTTCCCAGACTAGGGATTGAACCCGTGTCCCCTGAATTAGCAGGCCGATTCTTAACCACTGTGCCACCAGGGAAGTCCCTCCATGCTTTTAAAATTGTACACCCCACCAACAAAAATGATGTTAAGCACATATCACCAATATAATTACGCTTGATTAGTTGCTTACACAGTGTCAGATGGTGCTTTTTGAGTACCTTATAAAACATACACAAAATGAGAAATTCTAAAAGAATGAAACTAACTTGGAATAAATAATATTTAATGTCTTGCTAATTGTGGTAGCCTTGTACTATTATTAGCTAACGTCTCCAAGCACAAGATAAACGTAGAGAAAAAATTGTGATTAATAGTAGTTGTTGTAAATCCATATTATAAACCATTTCATGATAATTTCCTTTGGATGGGTGAGGGGCGATGTTTTGTCAGCTCAGATTATATTATCATTTTCTTTACCTATCATGGTATAGCCCGTGAGGAAACCTTAACAAAGTAGAAGAAAGGTGAATTCTATCATTTTTTGCGTGCTCATTTATACTTACCTTGTTAGCATGTTTTGAAATAGATCCCTAGCAGGATTTTTTAAAAGTCACTTGTCCTTTTTGTGCATTTGCTTAAAAACTGGTTATTATAATCCTTAAATCCGTTTACCTGGTCTCACATCAATTGCCACACAAGGCAATTTGCTCAAAGCAAATGAATGAATGAATTTGATCAAAGCAAGTGAATGTGTTAGCAGCTAATCTGCGTTGTAGAGGAAAGAAAAGAGCTGACACACAGATCAAATATGGGTGTCAAGCGTCTATTCATACAATAATATGAGTAAAGCTTCATTTCCTTTTTTATTTTGAAGTGAATTAAATAAGCTAGAGATCAAAATTCTGATACCTTCTTCTTGCATCCCACCTCAGAGTGCGCACGCTCCACTTCGGAGACCTCTGCATTTGTGCAGTTCTCACCACAACCATGTAAGGCAGACGTTACTATCCTCCACTTGGCACATGAGGGAACTGAGCCCAGGCAGGTCAAATGATTTGCCTGAGGGACATAGCTGTTTAGAAGCAGAGGAGGATCGTAACTCAGGGATGCCAGACTCAAAGTTCCTTACTTCCTAATAATGGTGCTAGCTGCCAGCCCGTAGCATTGACCATGGGCCAGGCAGTGGGGTGGTTCATCATAATCCTGGTGTTATGGAGGACAGAGGGTCAGCAAAGTAACTTCCTACGATCAGGCTGGTCTATCTGACTCTAGAGTCTACTTGTCTGCTTATGAATCCTAGTTCACCATCATGCAGCTTGGGCAAATGACTTTCTCCAAGTCTCAGTCTCCTCACCTTAAAATGGGCCAATAGGAACGCCCCCCACATAGAGCTTTTAAAAGATCTGGATGAGACAGTGGATGAAAATGTGACTATTACCTTTAACTTTTTTGTTCTATGTACTCAGGGTGATGTCATAGAATAGACTTAAATGAAAAAGAGCCAGAGTTACTCTCAAATATCAGTATATGGAATGAATGAGTGACTGACTGAATGAGCTGCCCCAGTAGTTCCCACATATTCTCAAACAGACTCTATGGCTGGAGTCTGGTCTTGCATTTTACCTGCAGTGAATCTGCCCAGGGCCCCATGTTCTCTTGGGCAGGGGCATGGTGATTTCACTTGCCTTGTTTGAATCTCATCCAACCTTACTTGCAGAGGTTGGAGCCCAACCTTTCTCCTCCTGTCACCAGCAATAAAAATCAGACTCATCCATTCTTACTACTGAGTCAGGAAACCCAGAGACAAAAAGGCCAGCATGGACATTGCTTCCAAATTTATGTGACAGAATGACAAATAATGTCTTGCATTCTGAGAGGAGAGACAGGCCTGGAATTTCTGCAAAGGTTTCCCAACTCATAGCATATTTTAATGCCATATTTGAGCTCTGCAGCAGAATGGCTGTCTCTAGACACTAGAGCATAGCTGTAAAAAAAAAAAAAAAAGATCTCTTAAGTTCCAAGTATGCTGCAAATTAAAAAGGGAGAAAAATTTTCAGGTGGCTCATATGAAGGAAGGGTCATCTGTCCAGAGAACCCAAGGTAACAGCAAGGCCCAAAGTGGAACTGTGAGAAGGCTATAATTTACTGAACATTCACAGCATGCCTCACATCATGCCAAATGTTTCTATCTATTATCTCATTGAAATCTTATAATAGCCTTAAGAGGTTGTTATTGATATCACCCAGAATCCCAAAAGGAAACAGATCATCAAATTAAGATAATTTGAAGAGGGTTTATTTGAAAGGGGACTATTTACAAAGATGTGGCAAGGTACAAAGGAGCCTCAAAAGGAAGTGTGGTTCCCTGGGGCCACTATCAGCAGAGCTGTTACCACCCTTAGGCCAAAGAAATGAGCCCAGGCAGCAGTTGCTAGATCCCAGAAGGAGAAAAGCCTGCTTTGAGTGGAGCAGGGGCCTACGGGGAGGGACACAGCCAACCCAAGGCAACCCCTTTGAATTAGAGCAAAGGGAATGACTAGCCTGACTTCATACTCCTCTCTCTCCTGATTTCTGCTAGGGCTCCCCATTGGCCGATGCCAACCAGGAGCCAGAGGAGCAGAGAACCTATTGGTGTAGCCCAGCGTTTCTCAACCTCTGCACTATTGATATTTGGGGTTGGATAATTCTTTGTTGTGAAGAAACCCTCCTGTGCACTGTAGGATGTTTCATAGCATCTCTGGCCTCTACTGACTAGATGTTAATAGCGACTACCTCAGCTGTGGTACCCCAAAATGTCTCCATATCTCCAAATGTCCCTTGAGGGGGCAAAATTGTCCCAGTTGAGAACCACTGGTATAGTCCGTATAGGTTGGTCTGCCGTATAGGTTGGTTCGGATGTATAGAGAGTGGATCTGGTGAAAATATCCAAGAGAGAACTTACATTAGTCTTAATTCACTGCCAAGGAAACTGTGGCTCAAGCAAAGTAATTAACTTCCTGAAACACACAGATTGTGAGTGCAGAAGCTAGTCTGGAAACCTAGGTCTGTTTGATCTCAGTGCCAGAACTTCTAATCACAAGTTGTATTGCATATTCACAAATGGGGAATGTATCAGAGGAAGTGAATGGAGATTTGGAAGTGGAGCTCTTGGAAATTCTGGGAGGGTTGGAATGCCAGCATTGTGGGGCCCTTACATTCTGAATCCAGAGTGCTTAATAGCCCATGTTGCAGACCTCTCAGCAAAAGGAGACCATCAGACATGTAAGGACTTTGGCATCTTGGAAGTAGTCTTTTAAAACTATTATTGCCCATAAGGGAGGAACAAGAAATATGGAGCCTGGGTAGATCAGATCTCTATCCACTGTTAGTCCAGGAGATCATTCCATCTCAGGTTCCATCACTATGGGGTGGACTGCTAGAGGGTGCCCAGCCACATCACTTTTTTTTTCTTTAAAACCATCGTAACCATTTTTAAGTATAATTCAGTAGTGTTACGTATATTCCAAGAGCTGGAAGCAACCCAAATATTCATTGAGGAATGAATGGATAAACAAAATATGGCATATATAGACAATGGAATATTACTCAGCCTTAAAAAGGAAGGAAATCCTGTCACATGCTACAACATGGATGGACCCTGAGGACATTATGCTAAATGAAATAAAGCACTCACGAAAACACCAAATACGGTAGTTCAAGCCACATCAGAATAGGTCAACATGAGGAATACTACCACCAGGGCTAGCCATTAAAACTCTCCATGCATGAGCCTCCTTTCTTTCTTTCCCTTCAGCTGCTGGTCAAATGTAGCAGATCCAGAGAAGGATGTTCATGACCCAGGTATTGGTAGAAACACTAAATGGAAGAAGCCTGGGTTCCTTGGTCACTGTGTGCAAGGCTGCCTCCCAAACATCCAACTACATGTTAGCTGAATGAGAAAAAACAAAACAAAAACAAACAAACAAACAAAACTTGTAGTTTCCAAGTAATCCATCTTGGTTTTTGCATCTGTTTGTTTTTTGCCCTAATACATTCCTGTCCTCTGGAGCTTACAGTCTAATGGAAGGCATAGACATCTGAGCCACACAAATAATTGTAAAATTGCAGCTGTGATAAGTAGTACAAGGAGAGATGCAAGGTGTTATAAAAGTGTAGTGTAATGGGATTCACGTTGGTCAAGGAGGTAAGAGGAAGCAGCTCCAGAGTCCAAGGATCACACCAGTCCCCCCATTCTTGTTATTATCTATCTCACAGCATGCTCTTTCCTACTCTGCCTTTCCACAGAGTGTTCTCTCTGAACTTCTGTGTCCTCCATTTCCATCCCCCTTTCTGCTGTCAATATAAGATAAAATCTTAGTAATCAAGAAACTCTCACTTGCTAAAAAGTGGAATATTGCAAACAAATTTGTTATACTGAGGGATATAAAGTGTGAACTCACAATTTTAAAATAGCATAGTTCTGTCATTGCTAAAAATGGCTCATTAATGGCAGTAACTGAAGCACCTTTGCCCAGCACCAAGAGGTTAAGTGACCTTTTCAAGGTTACATAGCTGGTGAGTGGGGTACCCCAAATTTGAAGCCAGGCCATTTGGCTCCAGGGTCTGTGCTCTTATCACAAAACATTCCATTTCCCATAGAACCAAATATTTTTATATTCTTTGATCAAGTATTTGTCTGCACGCAAAATAGAAATCTGTACTTGCTTCTATCAGTGCAATTAAGAAAGAATAAACTAGATAAGTGTGCATAAGTCAAGTAGTTCCAAAAATAACGAAGTATATTGTGTTCAAAGTGTAGGCAGGACAGATCATACTGATGGTCATGCATAATGGCCAAGTAGGAGGAGGGTTCAAGTCAGTGTTCCAAAATGATTAATTAGCTCAAAGTCCTTAAGAGGCATGCTAAGTACCCAGACCCAATTGCTCATCTCCTAGGAGATGAAACCTCTAGAAAGCTGTAGAAATTATAATAAAATAGAAACAGAAATTTGTACATTTTAAATAATGCTAACAGACAAGATCAGTAAATTAAAGTGACAGCACTAAGAGGCAAAGAGGTGTAATGCTAGCCAAACACGACATTCAAAGTACACAGTTTGCGAGGCTATCCCCAAGTTGCCAAAAAGTAAGCCCTGTGTGAAAGGGTGGATCTAGAAAGTTCTATCCTGAGGATATAATGAATGGACTTTACTCAGTCTTATGACCAGGCTTGAATTATTTTAGGTGATCATTAACCTCAAGTGGCCTGAGAAGTTCTCCTTTTACTTGGGTATAGCATAATAACTACAACCAGGAAATATTGTCAAAATATTACAGTGAAAACCCTAGAAGAAATAAAAGCTACCTAGGAATAACCCTAGAAGAAGTACAAAGACAAATATAATGAAGCAATGAATGGAATGCTTGGTGTTGCTGTTTTAGAATAAGTTTTAGTACATTTGTAAGCATTATATGCCTGTATATTTTGCCTGCTCTTGAAGGTGTCTGAAATATTCAAGACTCATACATAGTACATGTAGCAGCTGCTGCTGGTATTTCACCCATGTGCCCTCAGAATCCCATTTCCACGCTCTCCAGCCCAACTCCAGGCAGACTGCACTACATCTTTGTCATTGGGCTGTCCGCAGGCTTCCAGAACCCACCCGCACATGTGCACAGGGTAGACTGGAAGTGCCTTGGAATTAACTACCCCTATCACTATCCTGTGACATTCCCTACCCAGTGACTGACAGGTGTGGGAGTATAGATACCTCAGTTCCCTTGCCCCTTGGCCAGGATAACTTCCAGGTATGACTTTACATCATTTCCCACAGCTTCCTCATGAGATTGTTTCAGTCACCAGCTATGGTAGCTGGCTTGATAACATATCCCTTCTGGTCTGACTCTCCTTACCTGGACTGATTCTCCAGTTACTGCCCCCCGCTTCCATCCCTTACAGCTCCCAACCACATTGTGCACACTTGTACCCAGATCAGGGAGTGCTTCTGCAGAAAACCCAACTAAGAGACTACGCTTGTAATTGTAGCTTAATTTCTTTACTGGAGGTTCATAAAATTTGTAAGCAACATTTACATTACCAAAAGAGTTGTTTTGAAAAATTTACCTATGATCTAATGAATGATTTTAGTAAATGGAACATCAAAACAAAGCACAGTATTTGTGGTTGTTTGTAACCAGGCACAAAAGTCTTTCAGACATTAAACAGTATATCAACATCTGATAGTAAAACTCCTAATCCACTTTGTAGAAACAGCTCAAATGTTAGGGTTTCATGGAATCCTCTAGAATGAATTAGCTGTTTCATTTTCTCTGCTTTCACACATTCGATTCATGTTTCTGAAACAGCATGTACCATGCTGTATTGTAATTGATCTGTTTACATAAAATGTATCTCCTAGATTATATTCAGAGTTCCTCAAAGGCGAAGACTAAATCTCATTTGCCTTTGTCATCCCCACACCCTGATCTGGCCCTGCCACATTGTTGGCTGCAATATTTAGTTTTTGAAAAAACAAATAAGTGAATGAATGAATAAATGAATGAATAAAGGGACATCTTCCTTGTCTAATAGATTATATTATGTGTCTTTAAGGACTGAGACTATTTTATTTATCATCAAAACCACTCCAGCACTATGCATAGGGCCTAGTAAGCAGGTGGGACTTGTTGCTGAAAACTAAAGTGAGTGAATGAATGAATGAGTGAATGAATAATAAGTGAAGCATATGGCCGACCCCAGATCATTTTTGAGCAATTTTTGCCAAAGGCAGTTTTCTCCCTTCATTGTGTTGATAGATAGAATGTAGCTTATTTTCATTACTGATGATGCTTTGTTAATCAAAGAACAATATACTTTTAGGCATGAACTTATATCACATTAATTTGGGCTGGTAGTTTTGGTGTCTCTGCCTAATTTAAAATTTTGACTTTGTCATCCATCATGTTGGATATTTCTCCCAGCTTTGTATCACTCATAAATGTAGTCAGCCTATTCTCATATCATTGCAGTAGAGACTGTTTGCCTGTTCAGTCCGTGGCACACTTAGGATTATAGCCATTCCACCATCTAGGCCAGGAAATGGCAAACTACAGCCATGGGCCAGATCCAGCCAGCAGCAATTTTTGGAAATAAAGTTTTATTGGAACACAGCTACACTTATTTGTTTATATGTTGTTTATGGCTGTCTATTTTTCTCACACTACAATGGCAAAACTGAATAGTTCTGACAGAGACAATATGGCCAGCAAAATTTGAAATAGTCACTGTCTGGCTGTTTACAGAAAAAGTTTATTGATCTTTGGTCCAAGTGATAAATCCAACAACAAGTGAACCTACATTTCACTGTCTTATGCATAAAGTCTAAAAGGGGTCTTGTTACATACTCTGTTGAAATCAAGATATATTGTGCTTGGCCTATAGCTTTCCTCTATTATCACAGTAACATTATCAAGGAAGGAAATGCACTTATGTAGTACAAATACCTCCTAGTGAACCAACATGATTTCTAGTGATCACCACATTAGGAAGTAAAATGTTCACTGAACATACATCTGATCACTGTTTTTGGAATTCTATCCCTGTGCTAGTCTGGGGCTAACCATCCTTTGCTAGAAAAGGCTTGAAAAAGATGGAACGTGAATTCTTTTGCCTCTCTTCTAGCCTTCTCTTTATACTGTTTCCACAAATGAAGCCTCTCTGATGTTAGATCAAACTAACAACTGGTTTTATCTCTATAAATTATATTTTCCTCATCAGCAAGATGTTACTTTTCAGAGTTAACATGAGGATCACATGAGAAAATTAATTGATATAAAAAGCACTATAATTGCCTACATCTATTGACTATTTTTTGCCAGGCACTATGCTGGGTGTTTTTTGCATGCATCATCTCATTTAATATCCATAAAACACAGTGAACATTGTCCCCATTTTACAGACAAGACAGATTAAGGAACTTCATTCATTCATTCAATAAGTATTTATTAAGCACTATAGTGTGCCAGGTACTATTCTAGGCAGTTGGGATATATTTTTGGGCAAAATCAGCAAACACCTTAGCCTTATTGTATGTGGTGGGTTGGGTTGCACAATAAACAATACACTACACATAATAATAATAAACTTGTTTAGTATGATAAAAGATGATAAGTCCTGTGGAAAGGGAAGGATAGAACAGGGAAAGTGAGATTAAAAATCTTGGAGCTGGGGAGAGGAGGGAGAGGATTTAAATAGGATAGTCAGGTTAGTCTCATTGAAAAGGTGATGGTATGAACCAAGACTTGAAGAAAACAGGGTGTTAGCTCCATCTGGAAGTAGGGCCTGTCTAAAGTCACTAGGTTAGTCTAAGACACAAGGTAGATTCCAACTCAGCTACATCAGACTCCAGAAGCCAATCTTATAACAATTAAGGTCAATGAATGTTAGTTCCATTCTTAGTACTCCCCAGGAAATGTGCTGTGCACCCTGGTCTTTTTTCTTTGGCTGTTGCCTGCATTAATTCTGGGCTTTCCCCTTCCCCAAAGCCTTGCATTCCTCCAGGTCAGTGGGATGTCACGTCTCTGTCTCTCTGATCACATGCTCTGCCTTTGTTACCGAGCCTTTCAAGACACGATGCCTTCAGAGAGCCAGTGTCGCCTTGCTGACTTCACCCCTTTTCCTTCTCACTGGAGCTATTTGGGGTTTCATCTTTACAATCTTTCTTTAGAATCTTCCATCTATTTTTAAGTCATGTAACTATTTAGCCTACAAAACCCCGTGCCCATGTTTTCTCTGTGTAAAGTGAACAGCTATACTTTTATCTTCTTTGGAGCTGTTGTTGTTGTTTGCTAAGGTATCCAGAGTCACTTTCTGTCACTCATAATCACAGAACTCTGATATATCAAGTTAAAAAAAAATCTATTTCTAAGAATTCAGGGTTTGTACCTGCCACTGCTAGTTTTTCTCTTTCTGAATGACTAAGAGCCTCAGGAAAACAGAGTTACTTTCCTATGGCCTTCTGCCACCTCACCATTGCTAACTCATCTTTCTTCCTTAACCCAGGCTAAGCCCTCAGTCGCAGGTCACCTCATTGCTTCATCAACGCTGAAAGAATGAAACCGTCCCCAGTGTAGCAACTCGCCAGACCCTCTATTTTTAGCCAGATTCCCAGCAGATGTCTGGATAGTACAAGTCTCCCTTAATTACTATAACTTGTCTGGGTGCCATTTTTGAGCTCTGCAAAATAGGAATTGAAAATAGAACCCACCTCGTAGCGTTGTTGTGAAAATCAAATGCAAAAAGTGCACACAGAAATAGCACAGCACCTAGTCTGGGCCAAAGTCTTCGCTTGTCAGCTATTAGTGTTGGGGGAGGCCTTTCATTTATGGTGAAGAGAGAAAGAGCACGGGGGCCAGACAGGCCTGCATGTCAGCCTTGCTCCCGTGCTTACCAGCTTTTTGATTCTCAGCGATACCTCACACTCCTTGGGCATCAGTACCTTGCGCTGTAAAGCTGGAATGATACTATCAATTTCAGTATCAAATGAGATAAAAGGTATAAAAATGCATAAAATTATATGTAGAAAAATGCTGAAATAATATCTATTTGAGTGTTAAATGAGATTAAATGTACACAATGTATACAGTAATATGTATAAACATGCTGGAATAATAATATCAATGTAAGTATTGAGTGAGAAGCTGTATGAAGTAAAAATCCTCTTTAATCAGATCAATTTGAGTATTAAATGTGTATAAAATTAATATTAATCAGATCAATAAAATTTTAAATGAGATTAATACATATAAAGGGCTGAGTATAATGTCAGGCACTTAGTAGGTACTTGAAAAATGATAGGTACCAATGTTACCATTTTTGTTAATACCATCAGCATCCTTCTCAGTTTAGGCTGCATTACTCTCAAGGTCATACTTTGCTATAAAATCTTCTCCTCGGTGGTACCGAGTGAGTGTTTAATAGTTACAATTCTGATCATACATCATTATCCTTTAGGCATGTATATACCATTTTCAGACTACCTTTTCTTTCACAGTCTCATGAGCTCTCATTTGAAAGTGGCTCTGAACACAGATTGGCAGTCAAATTGGGATTTAACAGGTTTTATCTCCATCAATATTTTCATACCAGAAGACTAAATATGATCTTTTAGGAATTCCAGAGTTCTCGAAGGGAATAATTTTGCTCCAGAGAACTTCGTCGCATAGAAAGAGAAGGGGAGTGAGCATTATATATCCAGAAGCTACACAGGAAGGCAAAAACTTCCTATATGGAAAGACAACACTGGTCATATATAATAGATTGGAGGAGATTATTTGATTCAGAGTTAAATGAGAGAAAAATTACATACAAAGGACACCATGAGAGTATCCTGGAGGCTGAATGTAGCCAGCTAGAGGGGAGTAGTTTGCTGAGATAACAGTTATTGATCATCGCTGGGTCATGACTGTGTGCTGACTGTCTTGCATTGTCCCTCCAGGTCTTCTCTGCTTCCTTCTCCTGCCCAGTGCCCTCAGTAGCTCATCTGTATGAACTCTATCAGTGGGGCTCCTTGGTCCTCTGGACTCTGATTGGGTTGGCCAATGGAGAGCCTTAAGAGGGAATAAAGAGGGTGAAAGTGCCTCAGTCTGGTTCTGTCCCTTGACTAATGGTCACATATCTTGTCAGGGTCACGTTCTCTCCATGACTGTCTCCTTCTGGGCCAGGAGTTTTTGAAATGGAGTTAGACCCTAAGCTCTGTGAGTACAGAAATGACTTTGCTTACCATTATACCCTAACACTATGGCTGGCCCCAAAGAGACATTCAATTAATATATTTTGATTGAATGAATGCATTGGAGAAGGCTCACTAAATTGCATTCTAAGAAAAACCACCACCTAAACCTGCCTGTGTACTAGCTGTTAAAAGAAGCCACGCTCTCTCTGAGCAGTGGTTCTTAGAAATAAAGGCTCTTAAAATTCCCATCCACAAGCTGTGACTGCATAAGTGTTTTCCACTGGATTGTGCTTGGTGTCCCAGATGTTTGAGTCTTTTATTTTACAGCATTTGCTTTTCTGTGAGATTCCAATTAATTGAATTGGGAAAAACTGTAAACCCCCATGACAGAGGAACTATCTTTTTGACAAAACCCACATGCTGTAAAGTCTAAGATTCCTCTGTCTCCTGTTTTCTTAGGTTCATAAGGATGAATAAAACAGTTTGATTTCCTGTTTTAATATATTTGGCTGAGTAGCTAGAAATTTTGATATCATTCATAGATAGACCAGAGTGTCATTTGGGGAAACCCTCTTAGGTGACGTAGCTTTCTAGAGCATCAAGGGATAGGGCGAGAATCCCAGGATACCTGCTCTTACATTCAAGGTTATTTTTTCCTGGAAATTGAAAATTCATTTTCTCTCTGTTACTTTCTCTCCTCAAAGCATCAACCAACATTGTTTTCAGCAACAACCACTCAATTCCACAGTCCTTACATATTTTCCTCCACCCCCATACCTCTCAAATGCCAGAGATACTGCATCAGGTAGGGCCTCCCCTTCCACCTGTAGCCTGTTTCAGTTTATCCCAGGTAAAAGTCTTTGCAGTTGCATTGTGCCCACACATCAGAGATGATCTCGAATGATGGAAATCTTCGTTGCCCACCAGCAAATGATTCAACATCACCCTCATTTTTCCCCAGGACCACTCTTGTTTACCAGATGCCTTAGGTTTGGTTTCCTGGAGGTCAAGTCTTATCAGGGATCCAGGTACATGTGATTTACTGAGGGATTGCTCTTAAGAAAGAAAACCCAAAAACTGTGAGGGAGTAAGGGCAGCAGAAGAGGGAAGGGAAAAAAGCTGAGCAGGGAAGTGGCCTCTAGTCTTGGCGTGACCCATGGAGGCCTCTGGGATATAAAATGTCCCACAAGGTTGTCCTCTGAACTGAGGCAGCAGGATTGGTCTATTGTCCACCTATATCGGCCAGTCATTGACTATGGGATGCCCCTGGAGAATGGTGTACCCTTCTGGATGACGGATTTCTGGTCCTCCAAGGGCTGTTTTCTGGAAAAGCGGAGCAGCTGTGAGCAGTTAGCAGCCAAAGCTCATAGCAGCTGGGGGATGGATGCACTTGATGTAGATGCTTTACTCTCAAGGAGGTGGAGTATAACTTCCCACTCCTTAGGTGTAGGCTGCACATAATGATTTCCTTCCAGAGGTTACAGTATGTGGTGGGGGGAGGAGTGAGTAACTTCACAGCGAAGAAGCCTGATAAACATTACCCAGCCAGGTGATCAAGGTGAAACAACAATGATAAATCATGTTGATAGCATGTACCCTGGGCATGATGAGATGGAAATGACACTTTCCCTCTATGATCTTCCTTCCCAAACCCATAACCCCAGTGTAATCATGAGAAAAACATCAGACAAATCCCAATTGAGGGACATTCTACAAAACACTGACCGTACTCCTCAGGGTCATCAAAAACAAGTAAAGTCTGAAAAACTGCCACAGCCCAGAAGAGCCTAAGGAGACATGATGACTAAATGTGATGTGGGATCCTGGATGGGATCTTGGAGCAGAAAAAGGAAATTAGCCAAAAAACTGAGCAAATCTGAATAAAGTATGGACTTTACTTAACATCTATGTATGAATACTGATTCAGTGATTACAAATGTATTATACTGGTGGAAGATGTTAATAATAGGTGTTGACCTAAAACAAATAGACTGCTAGATATTTCCCCAAGCAAAAGTTTTTTTGGGGGTGGGGCGGGGATCAGCAGAGAATTGCTATTCAGGGTCTGTAACCATAGGGAGCCACATGCACGTTCCCACATGGCAAGGGAAAGAGACCCTTTTCTAGACAGAAGAAGGAATTTAGGAGGGCTATAGTAAACAAAGAATCCATGGCTTTTCATTGGTTGAGGCCTTGCCAGGAAAGAAGAGGACTCTTGCTTCTTCCTGTTGGGCTCTGCTATCATCACAGGACGTGAGAGCTTTTCCTTCTGGTCTCTCAACTCTATTTAATTGAGGTTTCTGTTTATTAATTTTTTACATAGTCTAAACTGGATATGGGGTATATGGGAACCCCACATATCGGAAATATAGTATATTGTACTATCTGAAAATTTTCTGTAAATCAAAAACTACTCTAAAATAAAAAGTTTATATAGAAAAAAAAAAAAAAAAAAGTGTTCCCTGGGGAAATTGGTATGAGAGGGTAGGGTAGGGAAACAGCCACTTGAGGTTAGATTTCACCCTCAGCCTGATCTGGTGCAGGAGATCGGGAGGTGAATCACACAGCAGAGTTTGCCCTGCATGGAGTCGAGGTCACTGGACTCTGATACTCCCGCACCAGTCATTGGCCGCACATGCTCGGGCATTGTAAGCTCTCAGCACTTCTGGCTTTCTCGGTTTGTTTGAGTAAAGTGGCTCCAGAAGTCCATAATGGTCTTCTGAAGGGCATGGGATAAAAGAAAAAAAGCATGTCAAAGTGGGGAGATGGACAAACAGAATCGGTTAAAGGAATCCAAGGAGATTTAGGCAGCACCTTTTCAGCGTCCACTGTGCAGAGACAGAGAGAATAGCTGTCTACGGTCACAACGCTAGCGGGTAGCATAACCAGACGGCCCCAAGATTTCTCCCCAAGTCTACACTGTAGTAGACTATCCTGACGGCTTTGGAACTCTCAGCAGGCCATGAAATTGGAAATAAATTTCACATTTTCCTACATCCTCAAGGGGCAGGGAGATAGCAGTAGACCTCTGCATGATGTCTGGACATCCCTGTTCAGGAGAACTGAGATGTTTCTGCAGAGAAATCTATGAATGACTCACATATCTGAGAGGAAAGGCATTCTTTAAATATTTATTGAAAAAATGCACCTTTTTGAAAAGCAAGTGATGCAGTGGGTCTTAGCTAATGGTGTCCAACTGACTCTTTAAGCAGAGAAAGAGCAGAGAACTGGTGGTATTTAGCAGTCATCACAGACAGGAATTACTATTAGAGAAAGGGATTAATGTCTGATAAGCTGTGGCCATAAATGTCTATTTTCCACATTACCCCCAATATCAATGGCCATATCTGTCCCATTAAACAATTGCCAAGTGACAGCTCCAGGGGCATGGAGCTACCAGAGGAATCATTGCTAATGCAGGTTTTATAATCTCCACTTATGTAACATAATTGGCGTAAGACTCTTTCTGAAGGAAAGAAGCAAGATGGTGTTTGGTATGGGAAAACTTTTCTTTAGAAGCAAACTATAGGTTAACAGAATAGAGATTACCATTCCTAATCATTTGCTGTTTAGAACCTGGACCACAATTATTATAAAAATGCTTCCTCTCTCCACCAGGGTAAGGCACAAAAATCATTGCTGCTGTTAATGGAGTTTATCGTCTCTGATTCCTCACCTTTCTGAATCCTGCTTCTGCTACTTCTTTGTTGTTCTCATTTTGTCAAGAATTCTGAGTGCTCTCTGCTGCTATTTATTAGTCAGCTTAGGCAATACAATGCTGCTGTAACAGTTAACCTTGAAATATCAGAAGCTTAAGACAATGAAGACATTTCTCTCATGTGAAATGCCTTCTCATACATTTCTAGTTAGGTTGTTTGGAACATGTGTCCCCCCTCGGGGGAGGGAAATTGAGGCACACTAAGTCTTAATTGCCTCAGCCTTAGAGCCCTGTGTCACTTCCACTCAGAGCTCTTTGGCCAGATTAGTCACACGGCCCCAACCTAACTGCAAGGGAAGCTGGGAAATGTAGGGGGCACATGGCTCTTTGGTGTGTGTTTTCTCCTAGACCTTTCTTGTTGCCTGAGGTCACACTTTTATTCCTAATCAACTGTGTGTGTGTGTTTTTTAAGATATTATTTTTTAAGAGAAGTTTTAGGTTTGGAGCAAAATTTAGAGGAATGCACGGAGATTTCCCAAATGTCCTCTGCCCTCACCATGCATAACGTCTCCTATTATCAATATCTCACACCAGAGTGGTACATTTGTTACAATTGATGAATCGACACTGACATATCATAACCACCCAAAGTCCCTAGTTTAGTGTTCACTCTTGGTGTTATAACTCATATTCTATGGGTTTGGACAATTGTATAACGACATGTATCCATCATCATGGCATCATACCAATTATTTTCACTACCCTAAAATCTTCTGTGCTCTGCCTATTCATCCCTCTCCTACACCAACCCCTGGCAACCACTGATCTTTTTACTGTCTCCATACTTTTGCCTTTTCCAGAATGTCACATTGTTGTAATCATGCAGTATGTAGCCTTTTCAGATTGACTTCTTCCACTTAGTAATATGGATTTAAGTTTTCTCCATATCTTTTCATGACTCTGTTGTGTTTTAAAGACTATGAGGAAGTGTGAGATAGAGGCTGATAAAATAAGGCCAACTCATAATTTCTGTGGCTATTTAAATTTGTATAAATTAAATTAAACTTAAAAATCAGGTTTTCAGTTACACTAGCCACATTTCTAGTGTTTAGTAGCACATGGGGTTAGTGACTATAATATTGGACAGCACAGAATGGAACATTTCCATCATTATAGACTTTCCCAGAGTATTCTAAAATGTTCCAGAATACTCTAGTATATTCCAGAACAGGTGACTGGTTACTGTGAATCTAACAGGTTTCTAGGGGTTCACCCAGGCCTCTGATTTAGGCCTTCTTTGGTGAAAATCAGTCCAATGTGCTGCAGTAATTTTGAAGCTGTGCTAGGCAGAGATCTATTCTGATTTTAGCTGTATGGCAGGCTTCCATGTAAGATTTACCTGAAGCAACAGACTTCATGGCTAAGAAAAGTTTGAAAACCACTACAGTCATGTAAAGAGGCTTAGGAGACAGAGATGCCTGAGTTCAAATCTTTGTCTTTCCATTTATGTGCTGTGAGATCACAGACAAGTTAACTGATCCTCAGAGCCACAGATTTACCATCTCTAAAGTCTGAGATGAAAATACCCACCTCCTAATGTTGTTAGAAAGGTGACAGGAGTCAGTGTGCCAATAGGCACAGGACCTGATGCTTTTAAATAAGGGCTCAAGAAATGATAGATATCTTCATAGTTATCATTGTAATTATACAACCTTCATCAGTAATTTAAAAGACAAGTAATTGTGGGTGACATGAAACTAGAGGAAACATGGAATTTGACACAATCAGGATTCAGAAGGATCTTTAAAACGTTGAAATTATGGGCTTAGTTTACAAGAGGAAATTTAGTAGGGATAAACATAACATTTCACCTTGGAATCCTGGAATGCAAGTATGTACATAAGAATAAAATTGGAGATGATGTGGTCTAATGGTGGCATGTCAGAGGATAGTAACTTCACTTTTGTTCAACCCTATAATAGGGCTATATTCAGAAATGTGTGCGTCCTGCACTTATATGACTTGGCAAACCATGCATGGGTGAACTTTAGGTCTTGCTATTTTAGGAGTGGCCCAGATGAACTGGAGTAGTTTGCTTCTTTCAGTAAATATTTATTAAGCATATCTTATGGTCCAGGTACTCAGGCTACAATAGCAAACACAAAGAGATTGGCCATTGATTTCTGAGAGCTCACAGTCTAGGGGAGGAGAGAGATATTAAGTAACCACCCAAAACAAACATAAAATTAAAACCGTGATATGTGCCAGGAAGGAGAAGTCCATGATATTCAAAGAAACTTTATTGGGAGAACTTCTATTCAGGGAGACCAGGTAAATTTTCCCTGGGAATAGAAGATAAAGCTAAGACCTGGGAAAAATAAAGGTGAATTGGGAGAAGGAGAGGAGTGGTCCAGGAGAAAGGATCACAGTTGAAAAGGCTGGGATGAGAGGGAATGAGGAACTCTGAGTGCAGAGAGGAAGGCTCTTGTTGATGTAGGACAGATACTGGGACATAAAGTTCAGGGGGAGACAGTGGCCAGACCATAGAGGATCATGTAGGCTGTGCTATGATTTAGATCTTTATTCTAGAAGCAACTGGAAGTCCTTGAAGGGATTTAGATAAGGAAGTAGCCTGGTCATATTTGCTCTTTGAAAAGATTACTCTGGCTGTAGTGTTGAGAATAGATTAGAAGTGGCAGAAAAGTAGATTTCAGCATTTGGCTTTCAACAGTTATTCTCCTGCTATCAGTAAGTAAGAGAACCTGCTTCATTCCACCTCAAAAGCCTAGAGCATGATCATTAAAAAGAAAAGTTTTGAAATAAAATTCTATTTTACTGTTCTGTTTTGCATTTTTCATTGGAGACATTGAATTAATTTTGTTTATTTGGACACTTGCTTTTCTTTTGTAATTTGTTTTTCTGTGACTTGAAATTTAAAAAATTTGGCTCAAGAGTTTTTATTACAGACTTATAAGTATTCTCAAAATATTGAGGCATTATCAATTTGTTTTATTTTTGAAACTTTTATTGACGTATAATTGGTCTATACACACACACACACACACGCTTTGTGGGGGTTTAAAACAATTTTTCCTGTATTTTGTTACTTTTAAAAGTTAAGAAAAGCTTTACTTTTTGTAGAAAAAATATATGTCTTTTTCATTGCTTTGATGCTTGGATACTTTGAGAAGAATCAGCTAATTTTACACTTTTAAAAAACTTTAAAAAGTGTTCTAGATATACATTTAACTCTTTATCCCATCTGGAACTTACTCAATGGACTAGAACTCCTAGAAAAAATTAAAAATAACTTTGGATATTATGGACTCTTATCTAATTTTCAATTTTAGGAGGAATGTTGCTAGTGTTTCACTATTAAATATAATGACACTCGATTTAACTTAGTGTTCATTTCACATTAAGTCAATTCTCTTTTACTCCTAATATGGTAAATTTTTGCTTTTAATTATGACTAGTTACATTTTATTGATTTATTTTTCAATTTACCTTTAAAATTTACCTATAAATATGATGCATTGTGTTATAGATTTCCTATTATTAAACTACCCTTGCTCTGAAATAGTAAACTATGTTTGGTTGTAGTAAATTTTTCTTCCCCTGATTTATTCATGCATTCATATAATGAATACTCATTAAATGCCTCCTACATGCCCAGTACTCCTTTGGGGGTAATGGCTCAGCAGTGGGCAGATAAGGACTCTGTCCCCATGGGGTTCCCAGTCAGGGAGATAGTAAACATATATTAAAAATAAATGTGAAGAAAAGCACAACATAGTGAGTAAACAGTGGGCAAATGGGCGAATCTATTTTAGATCATCAGGGAGGGCATCTCCATGGAAGTGACTAAGTGATGAGATGGAGAGAACCCTATAGAAACAGTCCCAGCTTCCTTGTCCGTCTGGGATTTTCTCAGCTGTCAAAGGCACATATCTGATTTAATTTCCACATTGTCCCTTCTGCTCTTCTCTGCCTCCAGTGAGGACCTAGGTTCTGCTATTGAGTATTTGAATTCTCAGTGAGTCTCAGTAGCGAGCTCTCCATGTGCTGTCTTTCTCATCCTCTCCACCTGTTTGTCCCTGTGGCTCCTGGCCTGGCTCTGCAAAAATCCATGGTCTGCCCATTTCTTAAAGAGCATAATTTCCAGAGACATGTTCTTCTTTTTCCTGAAACTCGTTATCCCTTTTTGTTCATTTTATCATCTCTTCATTTAGTCATTCTTTTATTCATTTGCTCCACACGTCATTTTGTTAGTGTCCTCTTTGCACTGGGTATGATATTGCTGCAATCCTGTTAGCACTTCCTTAGAAGGTTGGGGGTGTCTTGTCAACAGATTGGGCAAATGCCCTTAGTTAGCCCAGCTGGGTGCTGACTTTTCTCTCTGATGAGATCTCAGTGCTGTGTACTTGCACAAGATCATGTTTGCAGGCCTGCTGGAGTGAGGGAGGGGCCTTTCTTACCCCAGCCTGGTTTCTCAGATTATGTGCACAGTTCTTCATTGTATAGCGTGGGCACGGGAGACTGCAATTTTAGTAACAGGGTATTTTCTTAGGTTGCCAAGCATCTCAGAATCAAAACTAATTCTCACCACAGCACATGTCAAATGTTACTGTCTTAGAATGAATGGAGATTAAGAGGAGCCGTTGATGGGGAGAGAAGGAATCTCCTATAATCCTAGTTCTGGATCTCTTAGAAGGATGTTCCTGTGGATTGCCTTCCATTTCTTTCCTGGGCACTGTAGAAATAAAGAACATAAAGTGAAATTTAATGGAGTAAGGATCTGATGTGTTACCTATGTTCTTTGGGGGCATTTATGCTGCTATGAATTAAAGGGTAGGATTTATGGCATGTATTCCAAAAATGTGCTCTTCCTTCAATCCCTATCATCAATACAGTTAGAGAAAATTCCCCCTTGGATTTTTGTCATTTTTTTTTTTTTTTTTTGCAAGGGCCAGCTGCTCTCTGTTATTTGTATTTTCAAGTGTATTTTAATAAAAATTTGGAAAGAGGCAAGCATAGAAGACATGGGTGTTCTGTCTCTATGTTCACCAGAAGTATCCCTAAGAAAGGTTTTCTAACAGAATTCTGAAGATGGAATATGCTGTTGTTATGAGAATGTATTTCCAGTCTGTGGAGGTGTTCAGACATGAGCTGGGTCATTGCTTGGCTGTGATGCTGAATTGGTCATTCCAAAGGTCTTGAGTCAGGAAAATAAATGGGTTTTACCTTGTGGATCCAGTCTGATGGATTGTTACTGGCCATCCGGGCTCAGTTGGAAGAGTGTCATGATCCATTAACAAGGTCTGTCCTGGGCATGGGGAGTGGGGAGGGTAGAGACACACATGCTAAGTATTTGTCATCCCTGGAAAAGGAATTGAATTAGAAAATCTATAATGCACTTCAAACACTGAGAATTCCCAGAAGAACAGCTTTGGTATCCCTGTTAGATTAGTTTATGGGAACACAGTGAGCAATATTAGCCGGAGCAGCCCTTCTAGAAGGATCCAAAAGTTAAGTGTCATAGGAGTTCCAAAGTGGACTATTTTAGAGATGATAAGATTCTGAGTTTACATTGGTGTGTTACCTCTAGAACGTCAACCACCTGTGGGGTCTGTTGGTTTTCTTGATTCCATTTACTTGTCTTTGAGTCATTGGCTTATGTGGGTTGATTAATGTATATATTCATCACTTATTGAGAATTTACTTCACACCATACTCTGTGCTAGATCTAGATAGAGATGGACTAAGGGGTGAACAATTCCTAATTTTATGGTTTCCTGAGAAATTGGGTTACCTTGAGGTTTGCTGTTGAGGATAAAACCCTTGGGCTGCATGCAGATTTTCAAGACTTAACCTCTAACAAAGCCATCTACTTTTTAACCCAGGAATTTTGTTGGGTTAAGGTCAGGAGCTGGCTGGTGGAGGAAGAGAGGCTTTCGCAGGGTTTAAGCACACTTATTTTTCACAACTTTTGATGAGGCATAGATATAGCAACACTGAGTTCACAACATCTCAGTTCCTGTTGGTGGCTAAGGAGTTGGTGCTTTCTTCTCACATTATGCAAGAGATGCCTGCCACGAGGTATAGCACGGTGGTTATGAGTGTGGGCTTTGGCGTCTGAAGTTGGCTCAGATCCCAGCTCTGTCACTCACTAGTTGGTAACTTGGAGCAATTCATTTGACTCTCTGAGCCTCAGTTTCGTCATCTGTAAAATGGAGATGGCAACAGGACCCACCCACATAGAGGTGAAGATTAAATAAGATAATGCATGTAAAGCATTTAGCATCATGAAGCTGGGCTATAGTAATCACTCTATTTTAAATACGTGTGTGTGTGTTTCTGCTTCAGATCCTAAAATCTTGATGTTCCATGAAGGAGTCAGTTTCACTCTGTAGCCACTCTTTATTTTAGAATCTTGTTAATCTGTGAGTTTGAGAACAGGAAACAATGAAGGCTATAACTATAATCCTATGACCTACCCCCGCCCAAATGGCACACTCAAATTTATTGTAAACCTCCTGTTTCTTCAAGTGTGCTGTGCACTTCCGAATGTATTAATAGTGCCCTCTGCTGCCCACAATGCGACAACTTAATGGGAGCTCCTGGGGTAGACGGGTGGGATGTGGGTCTGAGCATCTGGCTCTTACATCTCTCCCTCTCATCCTCAGACATATTTTCCTCCCAGTACACAGATCCATTTTCTCGCCTGCAATTCCAGCTAAGCTCTGAGTCATCAATTTCAACCTTTAATTCAAGTTTATGCCTGGACCTGGACCAAACTGTAGATAGATACCCATAAAGGTTGTGCAGATGAGAATATACGGTTCTCTCACTTTTGATCCTCAGCAGGCCGAGATTGGTTCCAGGGTGGCAGAAACCAAGTCTATTTTCTTGTGCTATAACGCGGGACTTAAGTCATGCCCAGAGCTGGCTGAGTGATCATCTAAATCGGAGCTGTCTGCAAAGTCGCTCACCATGTTTATCAACTGATTTCATTCTAGTCCCCTTTTCACAGCCAAATGCAGTCATAGTTCCATAGGATGGTGCTCCAAATCTGCTCACTTTGTCTTTTGTGGTGGTACGGTGGTGTAGAGAAATTACGATGGAAGCAAGAGTAAGGACTTCTGACAAACTTAGGCTCCATTTGAACTCTGCCTCATTTAGACCTTTTAGTGTAATTATAACTCCTCTCACAGGAATGAAATGTGGAGACGTTGGTGATAAAATGATCAGTATGCAGAAAATCCTGTACATTACACCTCATAGTGTGCAGGTTAGACATAGGGAGACGGTGGAGAAATGTGAGGCAATGAATTGCCTTCTGTAATGGAGTGTGTACTTTGAGTAGCGAGGCAAGAGGCTGAGATGTATTTGCCCTGCATCAGTCACTCTCCCTGTACTCCCACTGGTGCCAGTGTCAGGCAGGCAGGTGCCTAGGATGGCACAGCCTGAGCCTCCTGGGTGAAAAATCTAATTAACTTCTACCACATCAGAAATGGCCATCCTGGCATCCCCAACTCATGATCCCAAACACTGGAGCTAGCCGTCCAAGTTAAAGAGAGATGCAAAGTCTACAACACTGTATATAATTTTCACACCCAAAATGTTCTATTTGCTTCCACATAGCTATATAATATACCATAGCACAGCAGTTATGAACACAAGCTTTGGAATCATGCTGACCTGGGTTTGAATCCCAACCATGCCACTCACTAGCTCTGCAACTTTGGTAAGTTACCTGTTGATTTCCTTATCCCCCCCACTGTAGGAATACCTAAACTTACCCAACAGAGCTATTGTGAGAATTAAAGTTGGTAGTGCATGCAGGCACTTTGCACAATGCCTGACACAATTAATGTTAGCTGCTGTTTCAGTGATAGTGTCATGCTGGAAAGAAGCTGGTCCACCCGTTTCAAAAAAGGAACCAAGTGATGAGCCCAAGGAAGTGGCAGAGCTGAGTTACCCTCCTCTCTTGCTGCCTCACAAACAGGTTGCTCATCCGGGTATTTCTCATTAGTCTTCAAGGGTTTCCAGATCTCATGCCATTAGGCAAGTATCAGATCTGTAGTTCCCAGACATGGAGATTTTATAGATCTATATACTACCTACATTGCAGAATAGTTTTAAGGACTAAATACAATACTGTGTGTGAGTACTTTTATTTATATATATATATATATATATATATATATATATATATATATATATGACTCTAGAAAACTTAAATAGGCTCATCAACTTCTTATGCCAAGTAAGGACATTCAAAAACAAATGTACACCACCATCTACTCTCACCACCATTTCATAGAGGAAATTAAAATTATATACAATGTTGTGGATTTTTCTTTTCTCTTTAACTTGCATGATTAGTTTCAGTGTTTGGGGTGCATGCTTCTGCGACTCCAGGATGCCCAGTTATGATTCGATAAAAATTAATTAGAGTTTTCAACCCAAGGGACACAGGCTGTAGTATCCAGGGCCCTACCCCTAACCAGTACTTGTCACAGTGGTTGTAGAGAGAGTGGCTGGAAACCAACAAAGATCGCGTTTTATATTGAATAAGTTTAGCTCTGTGACAAAACTTAAAATGTTGCTCATTTTTCAAGAACAAGTGAAAATTTGATCTCCAGCCAGCTCTTGGGAATCGTTGGCACAGAGGGCAGGAAGTCCTCACCTTTCAGAACAGCTCAGGGCTCCGCAGTGACCTCCTCTGAGAGGGTGGAATGGAAGGATGAAGAGAGACCATCAGTGCTGCTCTTCTAAAGGTCACCTCAGGCTGGCAGACATGCTTTCTAAAATGTCTCAAGGATCGGGGAGTATGAGGGGTGGGATAGAGATGCGTGGATTTAAGCCAAGCAATTCAAAGTGATTTGAAGAGATTACTGAGGCTTCTGTGTCCTTCACTGTGGTGAATAAGCAAGTAGTGTACTGTCCCCAGAGACCAGCACCAATGAATCATCCCACTCCCTAAGGACACCTCAGGCTTGCCAAGGTCTGGTCTGAAGTAGAAAGGACATATCAACTTCTGGAAAGAGGTTACCTCTGGGAGGGAAGGGAGGTGAGAAACGCAGCTGTATTTATATCTTAACAGAACAAGATAGAGAGAGGTCCCCCCACTCCCCACAAGAAAGTATGTGCAGGGGCTTCCCTGGTGGCGCGGTGGTTAAGAATCCGTCTGCCAATGCAGCGGACACGGGTTTGAGCCTTGTGTCGGGAAGATCCCACATGCCTTGGAGCAACTAAGCCCGTGCACCACAACTACTGACCCTGCACTCTAGAGCCCACGTGCCACAACTACTGAGGCCAGCGCGCCTAGAGCCCATGCTCCGCAACAAGAGAAGCCACCGCAGTGAGAAGCCCACGCACCACAACCAAGTGTAGCTCCCACTCACCACAACTAGAGAAAGCCCACGTGCAGCAAAGAAGACCCAACGCAGCCAAAAATAAATAAATAAAATAAATAAAATTTTAAAAAAAAGAATGTATATGCACATTAATGTGACAGCAGCAGTTAGAGAGATGGAGGGCAACCTGCCAGCCTAAAGGGTTGGGTTTCCAGTCACACTTAGAGCATAATAATCATTCCACGTGGCAACCTAGAGGAAATAAAACTAGGCCCTTGAGCCACTATCTAACTGTTTATGTGACTATCACAAAATCGTGGCAGGCTTTGGAGCTAGACAGGCATGGTTTGAATCCTGGTCATACCACTTCTGAGCCATGTGGGCCGGGACAGATGACTTACCCTCTTTATCTATCTCCATCTTCTTTGTCTGTCACTGCCCTGTTCAGTAGCATAGCCACCAGCCACATGTAAGTTTTGAGTCCTTGAAATGTGGCTGCTGTGACCCAAGATGTGCTGCAGGTGTCAAGTCCCTGCTGGATGACACTGAGTATTAAAAAAATGACTGTAAATATGTGATTAATGATTTTTATACTGGCTACATGTTGACATGTTGAAATGATAATATTTTGGATATAGGGTTAGATACAATTTGTTGTTAGAGTTAATTTTACTTGTTTCTTTTTGCCTTTTTTTAAAAAAAAATGTGGTCACTAGGAAATTTAGTTATGTCTGTGGCTTACATATACAATTTGGGGCATCCGTTGTTCTGTTGGACAGTTTTAGTCTATAGAATTAGGAACAGAAGAAGAGGATGGGGAGAGAGAGAGGGCAGCTACACAGAGAGTCCTATTATGTGCCGGATGCTGTACCCTGACCTTAAACCGCTCAGCAGCCCATCGCAGTAGCTACTATATTTACTTCACCATTTTACAGATGAGGCTCCCAGAGATGAAATTGTTTGCTGAGGGACCAACAGTTAGTAAGTGCCAGGTGGTGATTAGAACCCAGGTATTTGCACTCAACAGCCCAACATCTCACTATTAATTAATGCCTTTGCTGCAGTCAGGGGCACTCAGTAATGTCCACCTTGCAGACAACCATTATAGGGATTAAATGAAATGCTGTGGGTGAACTCTTAGCTTAGGACCTGACACTTAGTAAGAGCATCAGAAAATGACAGCTGCTGTTAGTGTTAAAATAATAATAGAAAAGAGGAAGAGGAGGAGGGGGATGAGGGAGAAGAAAGAAGGAGAAGGAGAGGAGGGAGAAGAGGAGGAAAGGGTCATGTGGTCACCACCACCACCACCACCAGGTGCCACGTGCTATCTTGGGCACTTTACGTACATTATGTAATTTAACACTCACAGCAAGCCTGGCCCATGTTCACCCACCCTTTCAGTCTTTGATTTTTGCTGGTATGAGTGTAGGCAAAGTCTGCCTGGCACTCGAGTGCTCACTTTCACTTCATGGACCTTTCCCGTGATCTGTCGTGGGGTAGGAAGCTTGAGATGCGGGTGGAGACTGGCAGCCAGTGAGTACACTGTGGAGCTAAGAGGGTGGACAGGGTTGGGGTTTTCTGAGAGAAGAGTGGATGCTGTATTTTTAGCATCTGATTCACACAGGGAAATTTGGAGCACTGTCCCCAGCACTCAGAAACTGTGAATACTAAGGAAGGAATGACCAGTTGTTGAAGATGTCAGTGAGGGTGGGGGAAGGAAACAGAAAGAAAGATGATGGAACCTTACTAATAAGGATCGTAATTCTAACCTAGTCAAATGCCAATAGGAATGGAAGAGTGGCGTTTTCCTTTAGGGAATTCTAGAAACTTATTTCATGTAATTGGCCTTGCCCCAGAAGATGAGGCAAGAAAGTGTACTTTAATGGGACTAAATAAAGAATCAAGCTTAAGTGGTTTGGAAGGCAATTGCCTTGAAGTGAGAAAGATGTGAAGGTAGTGTGTATTTACCGGGTCCTTGGAAAATTTTGGTAACAGAATCTATACCCAGCCTTGTCCCTGGTCAAGGGACATGGGGCACAGAGTTAACAGGTCAGCCATTCCTGCTGCTCTTGCTGCCTTTGCCAGCTCAAAGCACATGGCCTCTCGTCATCAAGACAGACTTCCCCCACTTTCCAAAAACAGTGAGTGGACGGCAAGGGTCAGCCTTTGCTCTGTCAGATTCCATGCCAGGCCCAGTTCTAGCTGCACGTTTGCTGTATGTTACCTCCTTGAATCCTCACTCTAACCCTCTGAAGCATTTATTTTTATCCTTCATTTTACAGGTGAGATTGAGTTATTCTGCCAGGCCATTTAATTACAAGTTGGCAGAACCAGAATTCTAAACTAGGTCGATGTGACTCCCAGAGCCTTGATGATTCTGCTACGTCACACAGCCTTTTCTTTTAACCCCATGGTCAGGACCAGAGATTTCTCTACCTACACTCATTGCATGAAGGAGGTCTTGCTGCTGTGACTTCTCAGAGTAAAGAGCTGGTTCACTTCAACCACATCCAGGGGTAATACTAGAGAGTCAGGGTGGAAGGGGGAGTAGGGAATTGCTCTTTTGTTAAATGCAACTTGTTTTTGTTTGGAAATGAGAGAGAGAGAGAGAGAGAGAGGGAGATAGGGAAAAAGAAGGAAAAGAAGAAGGTTCTGAAAAAGAATCACAGGTTGCTCAATGTATTTTGTAAAATGAAATTGGATAGTTAATAAATTCATACTATACATACATGATCACATACACACGTATATATCTACACATATTTATGTGTATAAATACATATACATATGTGTGTGAATAGCTAGCTAGCTAGATACTTGTTTGGGTTACCAAATTTTTTTAGTGTCTACTATTTTTTATAAAACCTAACTATTCCTTTATGGCCTTTAAAAAAATCCAGAAATTACCCTTCAAAATATAAAATAGTTAATTGACATGATTATTTGAAATGTTCAAGTGGCAAGAGAATACGTCCTAATCATCAGAAATCAAAACGATTCCACAAATGTGAAACCCCCATTCACTTGTTCCCCTCTGCTTCCAAGCCATCTCTTCTTCCCAGAGGCGACCACTGCCATCAGCTTACTATGAATATTTGTAGCCTTTTTTTTCTAGCATTTTCGTGTATAGGAACATAAAGAAATATATGGTTTCTTTCTTGTATCAAAAATGGGATCCCCTGTTATGTATTATTCTGCAACCTCTGCTTTTACATAATGTGTCTTTCTTTCTTGGTGGCTGTATACTACCCCAGAATACAAAGGTACCAGAATTTATGTAACCATCCTCTACTGATAGACATTCAGGTGGTTTCTTTTTTTTCACTATTAGGAGGGTAATTCTCTATTCTTTCATTCTGGAGAATTCTTGATGTTTTACAGTCAACATATGGCTAAGTAAATATTTAAAATTTTATGTTGACATTTTGCTGTCAAGTTCAGAAATTTTATTATGCAATTCACCTCTTGAATTATATAATATATATTCTCACTTTCTAAGTTTTAATTTACAAGGCTACAGCTATAAATGTTGACTGTCTTTTCAGACAATCTTCAGTTTCCATAGCTAAGAGACAGTAAACAATACTGACACCTGCCTTGGATATTCGAACCATGGTTAGGGATGTATACACAGGACACAATAGAAAAGTGGAGATTTGAGGGTTCTGATCCTACCTCCTTTCTCCCTGTGGAAGAACCAGGTGATTATCAAGTGAAACCTCAGATGCATTAATGAGCAAGGCCAGTGCCAAACCCTTAAAATTCAGGGTCTTTTATTAACTGTGCTGGAGAACACAGCTTGGACCTGAGGTCAAAGTGAGTGTTCTTGCAGTTAACTCCTATATCTAGAACTTGGACCTATCTGAAGTGAAGCCGGGTTTTCGTTTCTAGCAAGTTCCCAGCCAGCCAAGCATTTCTGGCTGCCCACTTACCCATTATTTGTGGTGGAATAGAGTTATGCTGCCTGCTTATCTATTCTTATCCTTGGTAAGTAAGGGGCCAGAGGATGTCAAACCTTCCCCAGTTTCCACAGAAAAAGTAGTCTCTGACCTTCCCATAAGAATGAGTAAGTGAGGAGGTGCAAAGGGGGCCAGAAGAACTCCAGTCCCACTCTCTTCTGGGGAATGGGATAGAAGTGCACTCATGGAAACATGCAAGGAGGTGAACTGGGTCTCCCCCAACACAGCACGTGAAAAATTACAGATTTTCCAAAAAAATGATGATATTAATTTTTGTTTACAGCAGTCTTAAACAAAAATTTCCTAGGGTTGACTAGTGGCCCCCTATCCCAAATAGGACCATATCCTAATATCTGCTCCCTGTGAATGTTATCTTATTTGGAAGAAAAGAAAGGTCTTTGCAGATGTAGTTAAGTTAAAGCTCCTGAGATGAAATTATCCTGGATTAGCCATATGCGTCCTAAATCTAATGACAAGTGTCATGAGAGACAAAGATACAGAGTGTGTGACATTGGAGGCAGAGATTGTAGGGATGTTGCCACAGCTAAGGAACATCTGGAGTCTTGAAGCTGGAAGAGGTGAGAAAGGACACTTCCCTAGAGCCTTCAGAGGGAGTATGGCCCTGCTGACACCTTGATTTCAGACTTCTGGCCTCCGAAACTGAGACGGGATAAATTCCCTTTGTTTCAAGCCAGCCGGTTTTTGGTTATTTGTTATAGCAGCTCTAGGAAATGAGTACATTTACTATAAGAATAAAATAAGGAAGTGGTTGCTCTAGTCCAAGGTAGAATATCTAGGTAAGGCTGGTTGCCTTTACTCTAAACTCAGCTGTTTCCTCTCACTATTTAGAGCAGAAGTTGTTTTTCCCCCATTCATGACCCATTTATAATTATTTTTCCACCTAGAGCATTTCACCTGAGCTTATTCACGGCTTCTGCCTGCTGATGTCTTGCTCCAGCTTGTGCCAGGAAGCAGGCAGACCTCTTGTAAATGGTGCTTACCTCAGCTCTCTTCTGCTTACCAGCTCTTCTAGGGGGATCTGACTTTTCTGCATCGTTGCTTTGGTTGCCCAGTAGTCTAACTCCCAGCTTCGACTCTTCATACATCTTGGTTAAAGCAAAGTGAGAAGAAGATAACAAAGGCTCTCTACTTCTGCTGGTAGCCTGAGTCCCCCAAGACAGGCTCCTTATATTCAGGAGGAATTTACCTGGGAAACTTTTATATGTCAACTAATTCAATTCTCTGTTCACCCACGTTGACCCTTCTGTCATTGTACCAAATAGCTTTACTAAGAGCAAGGTTCTTCAGAATCTTTACCCTCTTCGGTCCTTTGTTTCCAATTGGTGCTTTCAAAAAGGAATCAGATCCTTCACTTTCTTGGTGGGAAGTATATTGAACAACAAATTGAAGAAAACAGAACAGTTTGGGAACAGTTTGTTCAATGTTTAGCTTATCGAACTTGTACCAGGCCACTGGTGATCCTCACAGTACTGGGGGAGATAACAGGCAGAGAATCCTTTAGGGTAGATCTTCCCAACCAGCGAGGATTCCTTCAGCGGGGATTCTCAGAGTGGCTGGCAGCACCAGCTTCATGAATGTGCCCCTGGTATAGTTACATGGTGCTTAGTTTAGCCCTCTGCTGGTACTGTCTTGGAATCCTCAATAATTTCTGAGTAAGGGGCCCCACATTTTTATTTTGCAGTGGGCCCTGTAAATTATGTAGCTGGTCCTGGTGGCTAGCACTGGCCTGGGGCAGCTGAAGTCCTTCCTACAGCAAGCTACCTCCTCCATTGTCCAGCACACTGTGGGTGCATGTTGGTTTTCCTTTTTGCTATATGCTGTGGCCTGAAAGACATCAGGAAGCAGTGCCCTAAGGTAAAGCATATAGGCCTGAGAAGTGGTTCTCAAATGGAGTGATTTTTGTACACCTCCCCACCATTGGAGATACTTGGCAACATCTGGAGACATTTTTGGTTGTCACAACTGGGGAATGCTATTAGCATCTGGTGGGTTGAGGCCAGAGATGCTGCTAAACATTTCATCGTGCTCAGGACAACACCCACCACAAAGGATTATCTGGCCCCAAATCTCAACATTGCCAAGGTTGGAAAACCCTGTGTTAGAGCCCGGCCACTCAAAGGTTATCTTCTCACCAGCAGCCTCAGAAACACCCAGGAGCCTGTTGGAAATTCAGACTCTCAGGCTATACCCAGACCTACTTGAGTCATAATCAGCCTTTTAACCAGATCCCCAGGTGACTCATACACACATCAAAGTCTGAGAAGCAGTGGGCCAGAACAAAACTTATCTGGTTTAGTCTTAAGTGTTTGCAGAGTTTCTGATTGGAGGGCTATCCTTGGCATTGAAGATCATGAATTTGGATCAAACAGGGAGAGTATGGCCTGAGGGAGGAAAACCTGAAAACCAGCCCAGTATAGAGCAATAGGTTCAAAAGGCAAAGCAGGAAAGGAAATAGGGGAAGAGTCCTCAGGGCGAGCCACCAGTGGTTCCTCAGATCATGAAGACCTAAGGAGAGCTTGAATCCCCCTTGCATGTAGCCCATTGCGTGAGGTGGGTAGGAAGCTTCTAAAGGAACCACAACTGTGAACACACACATTTGTGACCATCAGAGACCACTCTGTCTAGTGGTGTGTCTGCTGGACTTGGGATATGGACACGACCAGAGTCTGCCTATATTACTTTGCTAGGATCCATAACAAAGTGCCACAGGCTGAGTAGCTTAAACAACAGAAATTTATTTTTTCACAGCTCTATAGGTTGGAAGTCCAAGATCAAGGTGTCATCGGGGTTGGTTTCTTCTGAGATTTCTTTCCTTGGCTTACAGATGGATGTCTTCTCTCTGTGTCTACACATGGTGTTCCTCTGTGTTTGTCTGTGTCCCAGTCTCCTTTTATTACAAGGACACCAGTCATATTGGATTAGAGACCACTCATATAACCCCATTTCAACTTAACTACCTCTTTAAACACCTATCTCCAAATACAGTCATGTTCTGAGATACTGGCAGTTAGGACCTCAACATATGAATTAGAGGAGGGGACACAGTTCAACCCACTGTCCTCTCTTCCCACATACTCCTCAACATCACAGTCTCCCATTCATCTCCACTGGGCTCTCTTAGCTGCTAACTTTGGGCCTTTTCCCATATGACCCGCCTCATTGAGAGTTGAAGTTCACTAGCTCCTGGGAAGTCTGGTGCCCTGCTGAATATTAAACATACGGGCTCTAAGCTCTTGAAACACAAAGTGAGTTGTGAACCAAGACTCTGCTCTTCTCTCCAGAAGGCATTTGGCATTTCCTTCCCTTTGTGGGTACACCACACCATATCCATGACCCTCAGGTTAACTAGGGCAATTACTAATAAATGGTTAGAGTGTGATTGCCTCAAGGTGCTGATAGATAGGTCAAAGGAATATGAATGCAAATGCATTTTTTAAAGCACACTGCAGCTATTGTTGGGTATAATGGAAAGTCATTAAGCATATTAGCTGCTGATTCTATAATTAAGTGCTAGCATTTTCTGGATGCTAACCTAAGTAACAGGAGATATTGGCCATTTGCAAAACATGTTTAAACAAAAAAGATTCAGGGACAAGAAGTGCCTCTCATCTTAATTATTTTTTTTTTGCATCATAAAAACCTCATGAACAATGCTATTGCAAAGCATAATGGATGTGGAGCAGCTGTAGAAAACATCTCACTTCCTTTGTTTGGAAACAACGTTTTACATTTGGAAAGAAAAATTCTGTCCAGCTGATTTTATTCCAAGGAGAGGGCGATTCTCTGCTGTCTGAGGAGTATCTATCCATGTCCATCAAACACTGGTAAAACTTTAGAGGGAATGGTTTGAAATTGTGCTTGTTTTCTGTCAGTACTGCTTCTTCAAGGTCTCCAGGTGGCTGCTAAGTCTGCAGGGGAAGGCGGACTGTTGAGCATCACGTCCTGACCTTGACTGCCAAGGAGCAGACTTTCATGCTTTCATGAGTGGAGAGAGAACTTATTCTCTTTTTCGGAGCCATTCACAAGCCATCAGCATCAGCCCAGACTTGTTTTTCCAGATGGATAAAATAAAATTACTGATCACATCACATCAGGAGCAGAACTTCCCCAGCGTGTCAGCTGATCGTGCTTAGGCAGGCAGCACATCCTGCCTTTCCAAGTTCTTAGATGTGAATCTATGGCCAATGAACTCTGTGTCCAGTGTGCCCAGCAATGGCCAACATAACCATGGATCCTCTGAGTCACAGCATTCTCTACCTCTATGAGTTGACCCCCTTCAGGGGACAAGCCATCTATCTACTCTATACCAGTTAGCAGTTGCCATGTAACAAACCGTCCCAAAATTTAGTGGCTTAAACCACAACCATATGCTACTTCTCATGAGTACCTGGTGACTGGGTGGTCCAGCCGATCTGGGTCAGGTGTGGTTGATCTGGACTGGACTTGCTAATAAATCTGCGGGCAGTTAGCAGGTCTACTTGAGGCTAATCAGCCTAGGATGATCTTTGTTGGGATAAGTTAGTTTTTTCCCGAGTGTCTCTCCTCATCCAGGTGAGACTGGGCATGTGCTCATGGTGGTGGCATGGGTCCAAGCGAGGAAACGTAATTGCTGAAGTACTTTATCAGGCCTCCGGCCCCATTAGCCAGAGCAAGTCACTGTCCAGTGACCATGTTGAATTACCCACTTTAATTGAGGTCCAACTGGCCTGAGTCAGACTAACTAACATCGCTCTGCTCAGCTTCCCTCCTTTTCATGGACGGATGAGATCTTACCCTTTGTGACCCCCACTCCTGACCGGGGTACTGGCATGAACAGTGTCGTAAGACCATGGGCACCTAAGGGGAACAGGTCAAAACTGCATCATGAAACGTGGTAGAATATGAATGCATGATACAGTGGAAAAAGACAAATTCTGTATTCCCAAGGTAGAGCTTAAATTCAGTTTTATCATTGCCCAAAGTCTCCCACCAGAAAGGCCCTTGCTCCTCACTCAGTGTGGATATTTGCCTCAATCACACCTGAGCTCTTTAGCCTGCCTTATTTGGCGCTGACAAACAGCCCTGGGAGAACTGGAGAAAACTGAATTGTCAACCAGCAAGTATCTGAACAATAGATGTGGCTCGAGATAAGGAGTCTTTTGGTAACTTTCCTTGAGATAAGAGAGTTTTTGGACTTCTTGCTCCACAAATTCAATTTACTCCATTCACCCAGGGAGTATTAGATCTGAGAAAGCTTGTTAGGTGTTTTGTTTACTTGCTAAATGTGTATTTATCCATCAAATTTTTGCCTAACTGTTCCCTTCTCTATTAAGTCTTCCTTGAACAGGTAGAATTAGCCAATCCCCTGTGTGTGAACCATTGCACTTATGCAATAGACTTTTTATTCTTCTTCCATTCATATGTTCACCAAAAATGTATTGAATGCTTTCTATGTGCCAGGCACTGAGTAAAAACCTTTGAACAAAAGCAAGGTCCCCACCCTCATGGAGCTTACATTTGGAAGGGAGGGTTCCATAATTAATAAATAACCAAATAAATATATACTATATCAGATGCTAAGAAAAAAAATAAGATTGGGTAAGGAACAGACAATGATGGTGTTTGTGTGTGTGTGTGTGTGTGTTTGGGGTCTGTGTTAGGTGGTCAGGAAGCCCTTTCGAAAAGTTGCATTTGGGCAAAGGTCTGAACCACGTGAGGGAGTGGGCTACATGGGCATTTAGGGGATAGCTTCCTAGGGAGAAGAAGTTTCAGCACATGGAGCAAGCTTGGCTCTTTTGAAGGACAGCAAGGGAGCTGGTGGGGTTTGATTGAACAGGGAGAGAATGGTAGGGCATGAGATCAGAGAGATAGTAGGGTTCCTGATTGTATGAGGCCTTATAGGCCAGGGAAACAACTTTTAATTTTGTTCCAAGTGGGATCGTAAGTATGATAGAATAGTGGCCTCCAAAGATGACCATGTCCTAATCCTTGGAACCTGCGACTATGTTATCCTTACATGGCAAAAGAGACTTTCCAGATGAGATTAAGCCAAGACTCTTGAGATGGGGAGATGATCCTGGGTTATCAGGGTGGGCCCAATGGAATTACTAGGGTCCTTATAGAAGGGAAGCAGGAGGGTCAGATACAGAGAAGGAGATGGGATGACAGAAGCAGAGGCTAAGGTCATGCAGGGCCATGAACCAAGGAATGGAGACATCCTCTAGAAGTTAGAAAAGGCAAGGAATAGATCCTCTCCTGAAGCCTCAAGAAAGGAACAAAATCTGCTGACACGTTGATTTTAGCCCATTAAGACCCTTTTCAAACTTCTGACCTCCAGAACTGTAAGATAATCAGTTTGTGTCACTTTAAGTCACTAAGTTTGTGGTAATATTTTACAACAGGATGTCACTGGAGCGTTTTGAAGAGAAATGTGATATAGAATGCCTTACATTTAAGAAAAAAATCACTGACTGATTATTTGGAGGATGCAGTGAGGAAGACCAGGTAGAAGCGTTTGCAGGAGTTCAGAGAAGAGATTATGATGCTTGGTCTAAGGCGATGATGGTGGAGGGAAGTGATGGAATCTTCACGTGTTTTGAAAATAGACTCTAGGACTCAGTATGTAAGAAATTGGTTGAAGGGGCTGAAGGAAACAGAGGAGCATGGATGACTCCCAGATTCTCAATTTAAGTCCTAGAAAAGATGAAAATGTTACTTATTGAGTATGGTCAGAGGAAAATCAGTTTTGGAGGTTTGGTGTCTATATGTGGAGGGAGAGAGTGGACTGAGAATTCCATTTGGATATTTTATGTTTAAAATGTCTGTAAACCATCAAATAGGCCGTTGTTTTTTTTTAAATGAATTTGGAACTCAGGAGTATTCTCGGCTAGAGGTCTAAATGGAAGAGTTGTCAGTGTAAAATGATGCTTAAAGCCATGGGGACAGATGAGATTGAAGTGTAGATTGAGAAGAGCACAGGCTGGAGAGGGGAAGTGGCAGCATTCCATGCAGAACTTCCTAATGTTAGCAATACTCACTCTTGTCTGGGACTTAGGCTGGAAAAGAACTCTGCTAGAATGTTGGGGTGGGGAATACACAGCTAAGGAGATTTCTTAGTTACCCATTGCCCTCTACAGTGTAGAACATGACTGGACTCAAACTGATATCCCCTAGCACTTATTCATAGTGGAAAGATGATGCTTTCTTAAACAGATAAACAAAACCACATATTTAAGCAAAGGCAGCCACCATAGCATGTGTACTATGATACCCTTTGGCTGAGTATACCCATGAAAGTGCTTTAATATGGGTTCATCAGATAAATAATGATTGTAAGAAAAGGGTAAATACTTGGGGGAAGCAGAAGGAACAATACTATGTGGAGGGCAACATGGCTTCCCAGATTGATTCATTTGCTCTTGTTGACTATTTCCATGCTATAAATCTCAGTTGAAGAGTCTCGCTCTATCCAAAATGAGGGCCCAGAAACCCCAAACAAGAATACAGTAGCTCACCAGGGAAGGCAGTCACCAACCTAAATGCTGCTTTCCTTCCCTGAAGAAATCTCCTCCATCTGTGCCAGAGTCGTTATCTCTGCCTTCCTTGGAAAAGAGGAAATTTGCACTATCAAAAATAGGATTTGTGTGTCCAACCTGACTTCAAAGATATTAAATGATAATCTTTCCAAATAAAGAACAGAATGAACTCAAAGCTCCCACTCCACTTGCTGGGTAAATGAAGATGGAGCCTCAAGCAAAACTCTCTGTGGGAAGGAAAGCAGGTTTCTTGGTATCCTACCCATAGGCAGGCTCTGACAAGAGCTCTATTTCAAAGACCTTGTCCTATATTAGGGCCTCTAAGTAACTCATGATAATTGCTTGGTTATTTTCTATGTAAGTTATCTCCTGTTAAAAACTGCTCCTACTGCTATATTCTTGCTGTATGAAGAGTGTATCAGTTAGATATTGCCACCATGATGCTGTGTAACAAGCCATCCCCAAACTCAGTGGCACATAACAATAAGTATTTACTTATACCCATATATCTGTGGGGCAGCTGAGGTTGGCTCAGGTGGCTCTGCTCCACATATTTTCACTCCTGGGCCCAGGATAATGGGGTAGCAGTTATCTGGGGGGAGGTCTTGAATGGTAGAGGTTGGAAGCTCTCAAAGGGGTGAGCAGAATGACATAATATCTCTTTTTTTTTTTTTTATAAATGTATTTATTTATTTATTTACTTATGGCTGTGTTGGGTCTTCGTTTCTGTGCGAGGGCTTTCTCTAGTTGAGGCAAGCGGGGGCCACTCCTCATTGCGGTGCACAGGCCTTTCACTGTCGCGGCCTCTCTTGTTGCAGAGCACAGGCTCCAGACGCGCAGGCTCAGCAGTTGTGGCTCACGGGCCCAGTTGCTCCGCAGCATGTGGGATCCTCCCAGACCAGGGCCCGAACCCGTGTCCCCTGCATTGGCAGGCAGACTCTCAACCACTGCACCACCAGGGAAGCCCTGACATAATATCTCTTAAGGCCTAGGTTCAGAAGTGATACATTTCATTGGCCAGAGCAAGTCATATGACCAAATCCAATATCAGTAAGGAAGGGAAGTGTACTCCTCCCATGACGTTTGGGTAAAGGGAGTGAATATTTACCAAATGATAAGCTAATCTATATAGGGAGGAATACTAATATTTCTGGTTTTTAGATGGGAAAACTGAAATAGAGATCAACGCCATGTCTGTGAAATAGTTCTCAGTTGAAACTTAGAGAAATCATTTTGTATTGATTACCAAAATGGTTATTAACTAGGCTATTTTTGCATCTTCATGTACTTAGCCACCAGATATAGTTATTTTTTAGAAGGGACCAGAGTGACTCTCCTGCTATTCATGGAATGCCTGGATGGCATTGACTACGCAGTGACCTTGTCAGGTAGTTGAAAGTTGATCAGAATGACCCTCAGATAATTTGGATGATGGTGTTGGAGGACGGAGGGAACAAAAAGTGCCCACCAAACTGAGAAGGCATTCTGAGACAGAAAAATGAGGCAGGCAGCTCCATGTAATCAATGGGTCAGTTTATTATAGGGTAACTTACTCACAGGGTGGGGTCTGGATCAGGCCGACAGTGATCTGAAAGAGTTCGCGGCTGCACTCTGCACCACCGAGGGGCCACTGGGACAATTTTATGGTTAACCTAGGGCAAGGAGGTAGGTGTTTGGAAACAGGACATGCATTCCTAAGTTAAGATTTATGAATGGATAACTAGTCTTGTGGGCACCAGGAATATGTCAGGGAAGGTTTTCATCATTGTTTGGGGACTAACAGAGTATAGTGGCTACCTGGTCCTAATGATCATGAAACAATATCTATTAACTACAAAGCCCTTGACAACAGAGAAGTGATTCACTGCACCGTACAGTTTTGGGTAGGGTCAGCAAAAGGACAAGAGAAACTGTAAGGGCCCAACATAGCATCAGTTATACTAACAACAGTCATACAAATGGCTTATGATCGGATTGCAGGGCATGGTTTTGAGTATCTTCTCTTTCCAAAATTAGTGAGCTGTTAGTTAAAATTCTTGTTCCTGGGAGATCAAACCGTGACCATATTATGGCTTGAAGTTATGACAGTGTGGCACACATAATTAATCATTCAAGCATAGATTCATATTTTCCCAGCTGTCAAGGTAACTAAGAGTCCAGTAGTGGCATAGTCTTAAAGCCAGTATGGTTTGGTCAGCTTGCCCAAAATAATGGAGGCATGTGTCACCTCATGACCTCACAGTGAAGACTGAGGATCTTTGTGCCTAAGAGAGTTTCTCAAAGCCTAGTCTTAGACACCAGATCCCTCTTTCTAACTTCATCCTTAAGAAAAATCGAGGTCAGCTTCTCCTACCTCTTTTTGATATCATGTGTTGGCAGTGCGCTACTCTTTCAGGAAAGGACATGCCCCACATTATTTTTCCTGCCATGTGCATGGTCTTGGAATCTAAAGGCATGCCAAAAGAGAAGGAAGAATTGGCGGTCACGTGACTGTGAGGAATTCCAGGGCACAGGACTCAGCAGTGCCTTTCCATGCAGAACCGCCCCCCCCAGAACCTTGAAGACAATGCTCCAGGAATGAGCCTGGCCTCTTGAGAAGAGGCATTAACTGAAGTTCATTTTTATTCATCGAATGTGTTCACCAAAACGCATTTCCTTTTCCTCCTGAGCAGACAAATAGATATTTCCCAGCCTTCCTTGCAGCTCGATGGAGTCATGTGACTGAGTTCCAGCCAATGGGCTAGTTGTGATCCGCACCACTCCCTGGCCTGCTTGATGCATACCTCCCTCATGCATTCCGCACGCTCTCTCCCTTTTCTCCAGCCGCTTGTCCTCGCGCAGCGCAACTTTGGGGCCACACGTTAAAGATGGCAGAGATGCCTTCCAACCAGAAACACCTACTGTGGCCTGCTACATGAGCGAAAAATAAACTTCTGTTTTGTTAAGCCACTGGTATTTGGGAGTTTATATGTTAGAAGTTAGTGTTACACTAATTAATATATTTTTAAATTTTTTTAGACTCATAAAAGTCTCTCACTTTCCTTTGTCTCCAAGGCCCTGCTTGGACACAGTGGACCATCTGAAGACCCAAACATGTCCGTCCCATCTCTAAGTCCTAGCAAGCGTCCCTGTCATTGAGCCTCACATTCTGTCCATGATGAGGCTGAGGACAACTAAAATGTGTTGGCAATTTATTATATGCCAGGCATTTTATGGACTGTGTCACATTTTAACCTCACAAATCCACTGATATTTGTCATGTCCATTTTACTGTTTAGTAAATTTAGGCTCTGGGTGGATAAGTCATGTGCCCAAGACTTCACAACTAGAAAAGTGGGGAAGTCAGGAATGAAGCCCAGGGTAGGGGACTCTAGAGCGTGTGTCCCTAACAGCTGTGCTGAGTTCCCAGCCAAGCAGATTATTAGGCCTGCTGGCAGCCCTTTCTCCAGGCAGCCTCACACTCCCGCTTCTCATGGCCATCCTGGAAACCAGTGACTGCTTCCTCGACACTCCTGAGTGACTAAGCTTTCCCTGCATGGCCCAGCCCTGGTCCATCCCTGACTCTCCTGAGATCTGAGCAGAACTACACTCCCTGTGCTCCATGCTACAACACCATGTATCTTCAAGCTGCCTCTGTTTAGAAACAGGCCTCCCTGAGCCAGCCCTTTCATTAAAACACCTCTGCCTGCCCTTTTGCTCACCCACACTGGGAGGCCATGTCCACAGGAGACTCTCCTATTTGCCCTAATGACGAAGAGAATGATTACCCATCGCCCCGTTTTCCAGATTACTGAAGCCGGTAGCGGTGGGAAAAATACAATCAAGGCTACTGCGTCAAAGCATGGACTTAGCGGAACAATGATGAATGGGCTTAAAGAGGCCTGCGCGGACTCTTGCAGCATAATAAGGTGCTGGCTAGCAGGCTCTCGCCAAGAAGGGCATAGACACTCCCTTGCTGGAATCAGGGCTCCTTTTTCTCTTTCTGGAGGAGGTCTGAGCTCCTGTCACTGTCACTCAACCTTGGTGTCAGTTTCCGGGAAATAGTCAAAGGCAGCTCAGAGAACTGGGAGGCTCTGGGAGGTGACTTGGGGTGAGAGGGCAGAATGGCAGTGAGCATGGAGCAGGGCTCCTGACCAGCTGAACCCAGACTCCTCAGCATTTCCAAGGTGGCCATGATCTGAGCCTGGAGCTGATCCTATAGTTATAACTGAGGCAGTGTGTGAAGTAGTGATCAGGAGTCCATTGGCCTTGCTTGGAGTGTTTGCTCCATCACTTCCTTATTGCGAGACCATAAGTTAATTTCTTAACACCTGCAGGGGTATGTTTTCTTATGTGTGCAGTGGAGACTTTCGAAATAGTACTGCTCCAAAAGGGGAGGACTTATGCAATAGGCAGAGAAAGCACTTAGAAGAGTCTCAACTTTTATGAAGTCCATCCTGGCCACCACATCCTAAGCATAGCTTGTTTGGTCAAAAATAATTTTCAAGAGAACATTAAGGCCCTGGAAGAAAATTACAGAGAAATCCATTTGTGTTCCTGTGGTCATACTTCGGGGTTGGGGTTCTGAAGGAGAGGCAGGAATAACCATTTAAGCTGCCCCCCTTCGTTCTTTCTGCCGGTGAGAGTCTGTCTGGAGCTGAGGGTGAAGAAGTGAAGTTGATGCATTTTTCCCAGTGAATGAGCTGTCAGCTAGCCCCGTTCAACCTCAGTGGCATGTGTCCATCTGCTTTCCATCTGTAGGTGGCACCTTACTTTTAAGGTGGGAAGTGTATTACTGTAGATGAGACCGGGGGGGTGGGTGGGGCTGACCACCAAGGCAGTGGAGAGATCACCACCATGGCTTAGGTCCTGAGAAGGTGAAGGAGAGCAGAGCCTTCAGTGAAACCAGAGGGACTGACTTTTGCTCTGAGGAAGAACTCTTCTTTCATTGCAAGAACACTTATAGAGCCCTGGTCTTGTCCCATGGCAAGTTTGTATTTTAAAAAGTCTAGTATAGGCTTTCTTCATGTTCTCAAACAATTAAGGGCGTTGTCTAGGTTTGGGTTTCCCCAAAAGCAGGCCCTGAGATTAGGATTAGAGTGCAAGGATTTTATCTGGGGAATGATCCCAGGAGTTCCCGTCGGGGGAGGGGAATAGGGAAGAGACACAGGTGTGGTAGATTAAAAAATGGCACCCAGTCGATTTCCATGTCCTAATCCCTGGAACCTGTGGATGTTAAGTTATGTGGCAAAGTCACTGCAGATGTAATTATTAAAGATCTTGAGATGGGGCAGATGATCCTGGATTATCTGGGTGGGCAATTACATGTATCCTTATAAGGAGGCAGAGGGAGATTTGAAGCACACAGAGAAGGCAATGTGACCACAGAGGCAGAGATTGGAGTGATGTGACTACAAATCAAGGAGTCCCAGCAGCCACCAGAAGCTGTGAAGTTTTTCCCCTAGAACCTCTAGAGGGAGCATGACCCTGCTGACACCTTGATCTTGGACTTCCAGCCTGCAGAACAGTGAGAGAATAAAGTTCTTTGTTTTAACCCACCAAGTTAATGATAATTTGTTAGAGCAGACCTAGGAAGCTCATACAACAAGGAAGGAAGGATATTTTCAGAGCGTTAATAAACTGGTTTTCCCTCTGGGCAACTGGGGCCCAATCCCACTGGGGGTTTCTTGGAGTTTTGCAGCCATATCTTCCAGTTGCATCCCCTGAGGATCAAAGAAATTGGAGTATTTATTCACTAAATCTTTTTGTCAGTGCTCGGTGGCTACTCATGGGGACATCAGCTCCCTGGCGCCACCGGCTTGCTCTGTGTACCAGAGCTTTCCACACCAGAGAACACTGTCAGGCAGAGTAGCTGTTGCAGTTTTCTATAGTAAGAATTTGCCAGCGTGCTTGGAATGAGGGGATAGAGTCTGCTCTGGAGGTCACAGTGGACTCTACCCATGTACATAATCCAGGTGAACTGGTTTTTTTTCTCCTAGTGTCTGAAACCCTCACAGAGCCAGCAGCCTCTTGCTCTCCTAGCCCAGGACTTCCCCCTCACTGACAGCATCCCTGTTCTGTCATCTTTGATACCTGAAAGCTCTGAGTCAGGGAAGGGGAAAGTTGGTGAATCCCTACTGGTGAATAATTTTGGTCCCATCCTAAGTACAGTAAGAGGCAAAAAGAGAAATGGATTTGAACACAGGATTGTAGAAATGAATTTCCTCCAAGACCCCTAATTGTGGGAGAGAGACATCATCTGGACGTTCTGGTGGCCTCCCCCCACCCCCACCTTTCTTCTCTAGAACACATTTCTCTGGATTTCAGGTGTGTTTGGGCAATGCACTGCAGACATCCGGAAATTAATTACCTATGTAGGGTGTTTTGCAGCCTACAACTAAGTTTTTTTTTTTTTTTTTAACATCTTTATTGGAGTATAATTACTTTACAATGGTGTATTAGTTTCTGCTGTATAACAAAATGAATCATCTATATGTTTACATATATCCCCATATCTCCTCCCTCTTGCGTCTCCCTCCCACCCTCCCTATCCCACCCCTCTAGGTGGTCACAAAGCACCGAGCTGATCTCCCTGTGCTATGCGGCTGCTTCCGACTAGCTAGCTATTTTACATTTCGTAGTATATATAAGTCCATGCCACTCTCTCACTTTGTCCCAGCTTACCCTTCCCCCTCCCCATGTCCTCAAGTCCATTCTCTATGTCTGTGTCTTTATTCCTGTCCTGCCCTTAAGTTCTTCATAACCATTTTTTTTTTTTTTTAGATTCCGTATATATGTGTTAGCATACGGTATTTGTTTTTCTCTTTCTGACTTACTTCACTCTGTATGACAGACTCTGGGTCCATCCACCTCACTACAAATAACTCAATTTCGTTTCTTTTTATGGCTGAGTAATATTCCATTGTATATATGTGCCACATCTTGTTTATCCATTCATCTGTCAATGGACACTTAGGTTGCTTCCATGTCCTGGCTATTGTAAATAGAGCTGCAGTGAACATTGTGGTACATGACTCTTTTTGAACTATGGTTTTCTCAGGGTATATGCCCAGTAGTGGGATTGCTGGGTCATATGGTAGTTCTATTTTTAGCTTTTTAAGGAACCTCCATACTGTTCTCCATAGTGGCTGTATCAATTTACATTCCCACCAACAGAGCAAGAGGATTCCCTTTTCTCCACACCCTCTCCAGCATTTGTTGTTTGTAGATTTTTTGATGATGGCCATTCTAACTGGTGTGAGGTGATACCTCATTGTAGTTTTGATTTGCATTTCTCTAATGATTAGTGATGTTAAGCATTCTTTCATGTGTTTGTTGGCAATCTGTATATCTTCTTTGGAGAAATGTCTGTTTAGGTCTTTTGCCCATTTTTGGATTAGGTTGTTTGTTTTTTTGATATTGAGCTGCATGAGCTGCTCGTAAATTTTGGAGATTAATCCTTTGTCAGTTACTTCATTTGCAAATATTTTCTCCCATTCTGAGGGTTGTCTTTTCATCTTGTTTATGTTTTCCTTTGCTGTGCAAAAGCTTTTAAGTTTCATTAGGTCCCATTTGTTTATTTTTGTTTTTATTTCCATTTCCTTAGGAGGTGGGTCAAAAAGGATCTTGCTGTGATTTATGTCATAGAGTGTTCTGCCTATGTTTTCCTCTAAGAGTTTTATAGTGTCTGGCCTTACATTTAGGTCTTTAATCCATTTTGAGTTTATTTTTTTGTATGGTGTTAGCGAGTGTTCTAATTTCATTCTTTTACATGTAGCTGTCCAGTTTTCCCAGCACCACTTATTGAAGAGGCTGTCTTGTCTCCATTGTATATTCTTGCCTCCTTTATCAAAAATAAGGTGACCATATGTGCATGGGTTTATCTCTGGGCTTTCTGTCCTGTTCCATTGATCTATATTTCTGTTTTTGTGCCAGTACCATACTGTCTTGATTACTGTAGCTTTGTAGTATAGTCTGAAGTCAGGGAGCCTGATTCCTCCAGCTCTGTTTTTCTTCCTCAAGATTGCTCTGGCTATTCAGGGTCTCTTGTGTTTCCATACAAATTGTGCAATTTTTTGTTCTAGTTCTGTAAAAAATGCCACTGGTCGTTTGATAGGGATTGTATTGAATCTGTAGATTGCTTTGGGTAGTAGAGTCATTTTCACAATGTTGTTTCTTCCAATCCAGGAACATGGTATATCTCTCCATCTGTTTGTATCATCTTTAATTTCTTTCATCAGTGTCTTATAGTTTTATTGCATGCAGGTCTTATGTCTCCTTAGGTAGGCTTATTCCTAGGTATTTTATTCTTTTTGTTGCAGTGGTAAATGGGAGTGTTTCCTTAATTTCTCTTTCAGATTTTTCATCATTAGTGTATAGGAATGCTAGAGATTTCTGTGCATTAATTTTGTATCCTGCAACTTTACCAAATTCATTGATTAGCTCTAGTAGTTTTCTCGTAGCATCTTTCAGATTCTCTATGTATAGTGTCATGTCATCTGCAAACATACAACTCAGTATTGAAACCAGTGTTTTAGTTACTTATGATGATGAGATGGTAAGGATGATAGGATAATCATATTGACCATTTCTAACCATTAACCATTATCAACCAAATCTATTTTGAAAACTTAAGCTTATGTCTTTGCTACTCAAAGTGTGGTCTGTGGACCAGCAGTAGCAGCAACACCTGGGAGCTTGTTAGAAATGCAGAATCTCAGGCTCCTCTTTGGACCCGCTGAACTTGCATTTTGCCCAGTTCCCAGGTGGCTCATTAACTTTGAGAATTGCTAACTTATACATCTTAACTGAGACCTGGGCCTCTTCTGTGGCTCTGTCGACCTGGGGTCTTCTTTGCAGGCTTGAGGAGAAGGAATGGGGTGAGCAGAAGTAGACACTCAGGAGGCCTTTTCTGGGGGATGCCCTAGGGTCTGAGGACCCAGTGATGCAGCAGGCAAGTCTTTGTGACCTTCTCCCCTTCTCTTCCTCCAGGTTGGTAGACCAGGCCTTTCTTTGTTTGTTTGTTTTTTACTGCTGACCCCCAGTTGCTTGCCCTCTGCAAGTATTGGCATTGTGGGGGTGGAGAAGGACAAAGCCGCTTCTAGTTTTTTCTGGGAAGCCAAGAGTTTAGGGTAATTTTCTAAGCTGCTTCCTCTGGCAACCTCCCCTTGCCCTCTTGCCCTCTGTTCTGAGTCTCTGGGGGTAGGGGGCTATGCTTTGCTGTGCTTAAATTTGGAAACCGCTTGTTACCTGTCTCAGCCCCCAGCTCTGACAGTGCCTGTCAGATTCTGCTCCCTAAACCTTCCCAGGCTCCAAATAATCTCCTGTGTCTTTCCTATAAGCTCCTTTGAATTCGCTCACTCATGTAACATCGAGGAGAAGAGCTGCGTTGTTATGCCAAAGCCAGCTTCTCTCATGAGCCTTTGTCACACAAATAAAATAGATGTTTGCTTTGTTCCTCCTGCTCCACTTTTTTACACACCCAGGCAGAGGCTTTTAACAGAGTTTATTAGAAATGGAAAAGAAAGCCTCTAAAGGCAGCAAAGGGCGCCTGTGCATTCTTCTGATTCTAACTCCTGCCCTTCCTGGTGCCTGTGTTTTCGATAATGAATGTCACAGGGGGACGGGGAGATGAATGGGGACTGATAAGTGCAGACCGTTATTGTGTTCAGCTCTGTGGGGCCTGCGAGGGGTGCCACCACCGAGCTCCGGCTGCGACAGCAGAAAGCGCTTTCCTGCCGTCCTCCCATGTCCTCCACCCCAACCCGAAGGAGGACTTTTTTGTAATGGTGCAGAGGGGGAAAAGCAGTGGGTGTCCCAATACTCCGGTTACTGGTTCTGGCTTTGCCACCAACATGCTGGGAGACCGTGGCTGTGTGACTGAAGCTTTCTGGGCTATAAACCTAAACTGAACCTATAAACTTGTTCCTGCTTCATGAGCTTGCACAACTATATATGTTAAAATATTCTTACTTGGATTAAGGAAGAAATATAGGCCGCTCCATGCACCCCGAAGTGCCTACCACTGGTTGCTTTCCTGTGGGGCTCCAGAGACCAAGGCTAGCCTGACTTGATGGGATAATAGACAGATGTGGAAGCACTTGGTAAACTGTAAAGTGCTATGCCTGAGAGCAGTGTTGCCATTGCCATTATCCTTGAGTCTGCTGGGGCAGTGTGGGCCCATTGTGGGGTGTTGAGAGGGAAAAAGTGAAGGAAGCTATGAGGGTTGGGTAGGCCTGGTGAAAGGCTATTGATGGGGGAATCTAAGGTGAGATAAAAGCTGGATAATGTGGGAAGGGAAGACTGAGGGAAGTGATGGATGGTAAGAAAACAGGTCAGACAATGCACTGGAGATAATGATTGTCTTAGTCCGTTCAGGCTGCTGTAACAAACTGCCACAGACCAAGAGGTCTACAAACAATAGATATTAATTTCGCAGAGCTCTGGAGGCTGGAAGCCCGAGATCAGGGACCAGCATTGTTAGGTGTGATGTGGGCCCTCCTCTGGGTCACAGTGGTGAGGGAGCTCTGTGACATTTCTTTTTTTTTTTTTTTTTTTGCCTGCAACAATTATACTTGTAGTATTGTTGCAAGCTCTATTTTTTTTAAATATATAAATTTATTTATTTATTTATTTATTTATTTTTGTCTGTGTTGGGTCTCCGTTGCTGCGGGCTTTCTCTAGTTGTGGCGAGCAAGGGCTGCTCTTCATTGCGGTGCGTGGGCTTCTCATTGCAGTGGCTTCTCTTGTTGCGGAGCACGGGCTCTAGGCGCATGGGATTCAGTAGTTGTGGCACGTGGGCCTAGAACGCAGGGTCAGTAGTTGTGGTGCACGGGCTTAGTTGCTCCGCGGCATGTGAGATCTTCCCGGTCCAGGGCTCGAACCTGCATCCCCCGCATTGGCAGGCGGATTCTCAACCACTGCACCACCAGGGAAGCCCAGATTTCTTTCATAAGAACACTAATCTCATTTGTGAGGGTTCCACTCAAAGGCTCCACCTCCTAATACCATTACCTTGGGCATTAAGATTTAATATATGGATTTTGGTGGGGGAAGCGCAAACATTCAGACCATAGCAAAGATTGTAAAATGCTTGGCATCTTTATTATGCTTTCAGTTTGGATTTCACCCCTGCTCCCTCATTTCTGAACTTACTTTGGGTTGTCAAAGCCCCTCCTGATATGTTACAAGACTTAAGCTCAAATTTCAGTCATCAGTAAGAATGTCACCTCATTTAAGAAACATACTCTAGAGCTATTAATATAGCCCAGAATTGCAATGATCGTTTTTTGGTCTGTTTTTGTCAATCGTGTTTTCCTGCAGACTATCTGAACTTCTTGTCCACCAATGCAGTCCCATCTTTTCTCTCATAAGCTGGTGCCAATGTGGCTCTCACTGATTCTCTATTTTATATTTAAGAGAAAAGCTTTGCTCTGATACATAATAACATTTTTAATAATTTTAAATATTGGCAGCTTCAGCAGGCATGATAGGTAAGGGTTCAGCCAGGTGGATAAATCCTTGTATGGATATCCAGGGACTTAACATAGCATTGGTGAAGTGGTGACCAGAAGCAGAGAGAGGAGGGAAGGGTCAGATGGTAAATGTGGGATCTAGCCTCCTTGATGACCCCCAGTGATCCTGAGCTCTAGGTATTCACACCCTTATGTAATCTCCTCCCATGATGACTCAGAGGGCCAATCAAGTATGGCAGTGATTACAGTGTGTGACTTCTGAGGCTAGGTCATAAAAGGCATTGCAGCTTCCACCCTGGCCTCTTGGATCTCTCACTTTGGGGGAAGCCAGTCACCATGACATGAGGAAACTCAAAGGACTAGGTGAAGAAGAGCTGGGGCCTCCTCCTGCCAACAGTGAGCATGAGTTTGCCAGCCACATGAGGGATCCACTTTGAAAGAAGGTTCTCCAACCCCAGTCAAGCCTTCAGATGACTGTAGTCCTGGTCAATCTCTTGGCCCTAATAGACTACCTCAAGTTAGAATTTTCCAGCTAAGCTGCTCCTGAATTCCTGACCCATAGAAACTCTGAGTGATAACAAATGTTTACTGTTATTTTCAGCCACTGCGTTTTGGGGCAGCAATAGGTTACTAATACAGGGGTATGAACTTGGTGGCAGGGAGATGAGGTCAAAACTACAGAAGCCAATTTTTGCTTTTAATCTACAGAGTAAAAAAGCAAGGAAACAAGAAGACAGGGATTTTTTTTTAAAAAGAAAACTTTGTAGTTTATGAGAATCGCACTGTAGGAAGCAAAGAGGAGGATACTCACCATTTGGAGGCCTGGGACTTCCACACCCCAGATCCTTAATACATAAAGTTCCAGGCTTAAAAAATATCCATGAGTACAGCCGAAGGCCCCTATGGACGTTACCTTGTGGTCGTCAGGGGAGGAGGGATCTTGTGACATTTGTGGGGGAAAGATGAAGTCTTGTGATGCTCAGCAGAGGAGAGGAAGGTGGTCCTTGCCATAAGCTAGCAAACTTCAAAAAGGCTTTTGAAAAACATACAGATAACTTATCTTTGAAAGAAGTCACTATATTTGTCCAATAAAACATGCAGGGTCTCTAAATGGGCTCTAGCATTTTTCCAAGAGAGTAAGGCTTTGAAGATCTATAAAGGGGTCATGGTGGGGGTCGAGCAGAGTAAAACACTCCAGCTGTCTTGTTAGCTGAGATTTTTCAGTTTCAGAATATGTGACATGAAGTTCAGTTAACTGTGGACTGTCATCAGCGTGAGGACAGAAGTAAAAGCCAGACCATAAGGATGAGGAGCTGGGCAGCGCTGGGGTGGCCAGGGTCAGGGCCAGCACGGGGGGCCAAGTGAGAAGGACTTTACAGTTGTTACAGACACGGCTGCTCAGATATTTTTAGAGGGACTTAAGCCTCTATGACTGGGATAAGCAGTTCCCTGCTCTGTCTGGAATTCTCCAATTTACTTTCCAAAATTCAGGGGAAAACTTTAGTGCTTCCCTGCTCCTGGGGTGTATAAAGAAATCCATTGACTAGACCAGGATGAGGCCACAGATGCTGGGCAACGAAGGAGTCTGGCCCTTGCCATGAGAGATCCACCCCATACAGGAAGCGTAGGGTGGGGTTTTCACTTTCCTTCAGATCCTGCCCTTTCCATTTATGTGCCTGTGCCATCCAGGTGGTGCGTGAGGTGGAGGGTGCTTGTCAAAGCTGATGACTCAGAATTACCGCTATTTCCAAGACATTAAATCGTGTTACCTTTTCCATTAGACGGGCCTCTGGATAGGGTTTTTTCTGATTTAAGATAAAATGTAACCAATTGAGGAAATACATAACATTAGATATTAGGGAAGTTTTAAAAGGCAATAATATCTTCATCCAGGCACTCAAAAATATGGGTCATTTTAAAAAAAAAAGGCCATGAAGAACCTAGTGGCAAGACGGGAATAAAGACACAGACCTACTAGAGAATGGACTTGAGGATATGGGGAGGGGGTGGGGTGAGATGTGACAGGGTGAGAGAGTGTCATGGACATATATACACTACCAAATGTAAAATAGATAACTAGTGGGAAGCAGCCGCATAGCACAGGGAGATCAGCTCGGTGCTTTGTGACCACCTAGAGGGGTGGGATGGGGAGGGTGGGAGGGAGGGAGGGAGACGCAAGAGGGAAGAGAAATGGGAACATATTGTATATGTATAACTGATTCACTTTGTTATAAAGCAGAAGCTGACACACCATTGTAACGCAATTATACTTCAATAAAGATGTTAAAAAAAAAATAAAAAATAAATAAAAAAAAAAATATGGGTCATTTTATATCTCTTCTGGGCAAATAAAATGACCGCAAGAGAGGTATGGCCTAGTCAAGAGTGATTTGATTATAAGAGCCAAAATCCCACTTGAAACAAAATAAGCAAACCAAAGCAAAAGCAAAACGAAAAAACGAAAGAAGAAAGAAAGAGAAATTTATTGGACTGTTTCATGGTTCATTGACTTAGCTCCATCTTCCACTTTCTTGGTTCAAATTCTCAAGAGAGAGAATTGGATTGGTAAGAGTGGTTTGGGATCCTTTCCAGGCAGGCAGGCAGCATGGTGGTGCGGGCCTACCCTTGTGTGTGGGGTAGGGTCATTATCAGATAAGAGGGCCACGAAGTGCACAGATACTCTGAAATGTCTTCTACAAACTTCTGCCCTGGCGGGGAGCACTGGTTAGCTCACAGACATTCACACCGTGAGGGACTGTAAGAAATGCAAGGCTATAAAGTTGCCCGATTAACAAAAAAAAAAAAAAGAGAGAGAGAGGGAGAGAGAAATGAAAGGAGGAAGGGAAGGAGGAAGGTGGTAGAAAGAGAAATGGAAGGGAGAGAAAACTATCATTAAGTATGCAATAATTGTTATATACTAAAAAATCATTTTTTCTTTATCTGAAATGCAAATTTAACTAAGCATCCTGCATTTTATCTGGCAATGCTACCCAAGGGCAATCCTTCTCCATTGGAGCTGTCATGGAGGAGGACTAGGGAGAATTTAAACTGAGTCTTAAACTAAATTTTCTGTGCCCTGGGGCTGCTTGTGTCCATGTCCTGTTGGTTTTCTGTGATCTGTTTTTATTCTCAAGAGAAGCAACCTGGTGTGATGAAAAAGCAGAGAACCTGGCTTTGAGGTCTGGATCTGTCACTTAGGAACTGGGTGATACTGGGCAAACCATTTGGTTTTGATGTGCCTCTGTTTCCTCATCTAGAAACCAGGGGTAGTCATGCCTATTTCAGAAGACAGCTGTGGGGGAGTAACTTCAGGCAGGCAAAATTAGCTGGAGGGATACCAGCCATGTAGCTGGTACTCAGCTAACATGTATGCCCCTTTCTTTTTCCATCCTCATTGTATGAATAGAAATACCAGTATGTATTACTATTTATTGAATTGCTGTAATCATTTATATGCCAGGTACAGGATAATATGCTGTACAAGCATTGCCTCATTTAATTCAAGCAACAATTGAGTGAGAGAGCTACTATTTTCCTTCCCAATTTGCTGATGATGAAACTGGGGCTCAGATTGGTGCAAGAGGACTGACCAGAACCTCTTAAAGGACAGAACTTGGGTGTAAACCCGGGCCTTTGGGTCTCCAGAATGCATGCTCTCTACTTTCACTCGAATGCCTTTCATTGTACTCATAAAGCACACACCCCACGGCATGGCACGTGGAGCATTTGCAGTGCTGGATCCACTCACTGTCCAGTCACTCCTTTCACTAATATTTTTTGCATGCTCGTGCTGTTGCAGGCTTCCTTCTGGACACTGAGGATGCAGTGACGATCAGGTCAAAGGCCTCCCTCATAGAGTTTCCATTCCAGCTAGGAACAGACAATAAACATGTAAACAGACACAGGCAAGATATGGCATCGTGCTGTGGTATGTGATATGAAGAAGAACAGGAATGAAAGGTGTGACCTGGGGCTAGGGAGTAGGAGAGAGATATTTTAAATAAGGGTGTTCATGGAAGGCTTCTCTGAGCAGGTGACCTGTGAGCCCAGACCTAAAGAAGGCATGAGAAGAAATGGGCAGAGGGTGTGGCAAATGTAAACACAGAGACAAGAGCAAGCTGGGGTGATGTAGCACAGCAAGGAATCCAGTGTGAAGCAGAATGTGTGAAGGAGGGAGGCCGCAGATGAGGTCAGATCCTAGCAAGGAGCTGGGGATTTACTCCTCAGTGATGGAAGGTGATCATTTGCCGGGAGCTGTTGTGCCCGTGACCCGTGGCGCCCACCACAGCTTCAGGAGAAAGGCCCCGTCGCCGAGAAGCGGCTGCGTCGGCACAAGGAAACCAATCATGCCACTTATCGCCCCAGTTCGAAAAGTAATTGCAGACACATGTGTAAAGGGCAGGGCAATCTTTTCTGCCAATTATGTGCCCTGCTATTAGGCGACTAGAAGATGGTAAAGTCACAGTGTGAGGGATTAGCAGCACAATTCCCTCTCCCGTCACCTTGGCATTTCTGCTTCTCCCGAGGGTGCCTTCTTCCCTCCTCAGGTGCTGGTCTCAGCTTGACCGGGTACCTGTCCCAAATTATGTCCCCTAAACACACCTGTCCTTGTCTATAAAAGGAAAAGAGCATTCAAGAGACTCCTGTAAAACTGCAGGTGAAAAACAGGGTTAGGTTTGCCTGGCTAGGAGATTGCAAACTTGTATTTACAGCAATACTTGTGAAGACTGTTTTGTTCTGGGTATTTCCAAAGCTGCTTATCAACCAGAGTGTGCTGGTCCTTGCTGCACTTTCATGCACATGCCTTTATTGTTTTATTTGCTTCTCATGCCCATTTCTTTGGGCCTATGTATTCACGAATCCATCTGTCCCTTCATTCTTCAAGCCAGTACTTAATTAAGCATCTATTTTCTGCCCGGCGCAGACCTGCTCTTTGAAATTAACAGTAAAGTCTAGTGGATAAGAGCTTCAGGGTCAAATAGCCCTGAATTCAAATCCCAACTCAGCTCCTTTAGTTATTTTTGTGGTCAGTATTTCCATCTGAAAAATGGGGATGGTGGCAGAATGGGATTCTCTGCCACTCTAACCCTCTTCACCCACCCTCATTCTCAGTCCTGGTGGAGAGAGGGCTTCTAGTCTCGCGCCCCATCCAGTTATGGCCTGACAGCTGCGAGAAGATATTGGTTGGTTTATAGGTGTCCCACGCTAGAGGTGAAGATCCAAGGGCAGGCAGCACTGCGGGACATGGGTTGGGGAGGAGAGTGGGACTCATGGGACTCCAGTAACTGGATGAACCTGGAAGCCTGAGAGGAAGAAGGAAAGAGGGGCAGAGGAAAGGAAGAAGGGAGCAGAGACAAGAGAAGGGGCCTCCCAAACATGCACCTAAAGGAGTCTAGACCAGCTATCCTGTACTGAGGCTGCTGCACACCTTGGTTCGCTAAGGGAGTAACTTAAACCAGACCGCTAGGGATCAAGTCCTGGCTCTGCCCCTTGTTGGCTATGGGTCCCTGGGTAAGTAAAGCCTCTAACCTCTCTGTGCCTCATTGTTTCATCTCTAACGAGATCCTAATAATAGGACTTACCTCCTAGGGTGGCCGGAAGGACTCAATGAGTGCATACATGTAAAATGCTTAGAATGATGCCCAGCACAGAGTAATCATGAAAAAAACATTAGCAGTTATGGAATTCTAAGTCTCTTCCCATGTGCTCTCTGCTCCTTTCCTGCCTGTATTTCACCAGAACTCTTGTCACTATTTATCTTATCTCACATTTTTCTCACCCCACCGCCCACCACACTAGAATTCAAGTTCCTTGTCTGGGGCTTTTGTCTGTTTTGTTCACGACTGTATTCTAGCTCTATTTCCTGGAACAGTGCTTGGCACAGGAAAGGGACACAATCAATACTTCTTAATGGTTGAGGGAATGAATGGATAAATGAAAGAATGAATGAGTTATTATCCTGTGCACTCTGTGTTCTTGATTAACTCTTAGTAATAATGGGCTACCCACCCAAACTTTCATAAATTGTGAGCATAGTGGTGGTGTTCTATGATAACGATAGTGATATCAACTTTCTAAGGATTGAGGAGTGGAATATCTGTAAGATACCCAGGGTAAGTGCCTGCTCGTGACATTGTTGCTTTGTATGGTGTACTCTCTCCTCCAAGACACCTGGCTACCCACCAAGGTTACTGACCATGAGGAATCTATGATTGATGTAACTGAGAGATGGGGAGGATCCAACCAAGGCTGTGCAATCTGGTTGTCTGGTTCTTTCCATCTTGAGGGCAGTGAAACCATGTGGCCAGGCCCTAGAGCTAGAGCTCTTTGGTGGTGGCTGTCTGGAATCAGTGAGAATTTTACCATCTTGTGACAGGTTTCCACTGTTCATGAACACCCAGTCTTAGATGCCACAGAATTGGCTGAGACTGAAATATTTAGAAACTTCAGTTCAGTGGACAGTCCCATAAACTGTGCAGGTGCCCAGTTCTGCCCTGGGGGAGGGTGGGCTGATTCCAAACCCTTGATGACCACTGTCTTCTCCTAAAACTGCTGAGTGGTGTGTGAGGCCCTTAAGGTCTGGTTGATTTCATAGAACATGAGGATTGGAAGGGATGATCTATGCAACAGCTAGTCCAACCCACTCATAAAAGTGGTCAGTAGGTGTTTTACGTGAGTCAAGTCATTTAATTTTACAGCAATCTGTGATGTAGAAACTATCAGCAGCCCCTTTTGCTTAAGAGGCATCTGAGATTTGAGAGGAGTTAGCAGTTGTGCAAGGCGAGAGGCAGGGTCTGTCTTTTTATTAACATACAAACAGAGGCACATGTTGAGCTGGTCAAGAGATTTGGTTCTGTAGTTGAGGGGTCCAGATTCAAGACCTCTGTCCACTACTTGTATGCCTTAGTTTACTCATTTGGATTAAGTAGGAGCTAGAAATAGAACCAGCCTCTTAAAATTGTCATAAATATTAAATAATCTGACACATAAAGAGTGCTTAGACCAGTGAATTATCACTATTATCGATGAAAGTTAGCTATTAATTATAGTTATAAACAATTAAATAAAAAATAAAATAAAATATATTTCAAATAGATAATAAAATAAATGATAAAATAGTAAAATTTTAAATAAAACAATTCTCAATTAATGTTACTTTTATTTCTGTAATTATTCCCACCACATAGGTCAGAACTTGGCAGATGGCAAGAGCTCAATGGTGATGAGTTAAGTAGCTCACCTAAGGCCTGTTCTAGAAAGTGACAGAGTGGAACTTAAACCTTGGGTGTCTGACTCCAAAGGCTGTGCTTATTAACAAGCAAGGAAACTGAGGCTTTGAGAATACTGACCTGTTCTCTGCTAAGGCACAAGTAGGCTGTAAAGACTGGCTTAGGACTCAGATGCTTGGACTCCCAGGTTAGTGCTTTTTCTTCTACAGCCCAGCGCAGGTTTGTCTGTCACTGGTCACCAGTAAAAGGGGATAATCATACTTCATAAGGAGCTGGCTAGGAGTCAATGAGAAAAACATGAGTGTGAAGTACTTGGAAAAGTGCTTGGCACTTAATAAAGATCACAGCTCTCATGATTATTTATGATGTGTGTGTATCAATGCATAGATATTATTTTGAAGTCGTATGTCTACTTGGCACTGGGCTTACTGAGGATGTCGATGAGAATAAAACTTGGTTTCTTACCTTAAGCAGCTGATAGTCCAGAGAGGGACCCCAGTAAATTAATAATGACATGTTCTAAGTGCAGTTAACTCAGCCTGGGTGGATCAGGGGTGACTTCCTGGAGGAAGTGGCATGTGAGGTGATTGGTACTTAATGATGAGCTGTGAGATCTAGGCCTGCAAAAGAGAAATTCAAGAAAGCAGCATGTGCAAAGTTCCTGTGGAATGAAGTAGCCTTGCATGAGGTGAGGCGAATGCTAGAATGTTCTGTATGGCTGGTGCTTGAGCTTTGTTGTGGGAGATAAAGCAGAGCAGCCATGTAGAATCTTTATGTATGACACTGAATGCCAAGTTAGGGATTTGGAATTACAGGCAATGGGGAGCCGCTGAAGGTTTTATATATATATATCAAGAACAGATACAGGAACAAAAGCCAGGAACAAAGTTGCTGTTATTCACTGCTAAGTAAAATAATGCCTAGATTATGGTAGATACTTGATACTTACTGCTCCAATTAAAAATTACTCTAGCAACAGTATGAAAGTCAGACTGGGGAGTTGGAGGAGTCCGGCAATCTAGGGATCAACTACTTAGTTTGATTCCAGAAAAATACTCCTTTTTTTTTTAACTGTATCTTGTTGCTTATTACAAAACAAATTGCCGAATGAGTGAATGAACAAAGAAATGAATAAATAGTTGTTGTCCTATTCTACTTTCTATGTAAAGAGAGGGATGATTTATGGGCACGGAAGGCAAGTTAGCTGGGAGCAATAAAGTAGGGAAGTCCTAAAATAAATAACCATTTAACCCCCAAAGAATAATAACTGGGTCATGAGCATCTTCTGGGAATATGTCAAGACCTGCGTCTTCACCCTTAAGGCTCCATGACAAGCAGTGAGAATTCTTTGTCTTCTCTCTTGACATTCTGTGGTCTTCAGAGTCTCCTGGGGACATCAAGTGAATCGATAGATTCATTACATGAACAAGAACCTGGCACTTTGAAAAGGCTTTAGATGAATTCCTGAACTGTCAAGTAAGAGAAAGTCGTGTTGAAAGTACTCTACCAAGATTTCCTCAGGTGTGCCCCTGCCCCCTCAGCCTCTCCTGATTCACCTTGGGAAAACTGGGTCCTTAGTTCACCTAGGGTGTGCCCCGGAGTCCATATGAGCTTGGTCTTGGCAAAGAAAATAGACAGTAGTTTACTTGGCTCACTCACAGGGCCCCCGGACCCTTGATCTCATGTTTTATACAACATAAGGCTTTGAGGTGTGCACACTTAATCCTGACCACATTGTTGCATGGTGGTTCTCTAGCAGTGTTCTGCAGTCATCAGCCATTGGACCATTACTTGGTATTCCTAACAAGATTAATGCATCTAGAGATCCACTGGTCCATCTACTCTCATTGGCCATAATATCATCTGTTCATTCATTTCTTCAAAAAAAAAAAGAAAAGAAAAGAAAAAGATTATTGAGTGCCTGTCATGGACCAGGCCTGGTTCTAGGTCCTGGAGTATAATGATCAATAAACAGATATTTAGTTGCCATCATGAAACTCATAGTCTAGTGAGGGAAACAAACATAGAAAGAGGCAAACAATAAATAAAATAATGACAAAGGATGGCAAATGCCATGAAGGAAACAAATAAGGAAATGAGCTAAATAAAGAGTGAACTAGTGAGGGATGGCTTCTCCTCTGAGGAGGTGACATATAAACAGATTCTGGGAGGATGAATGACCTGGAAGTAGAGGAAAGAACATTCCAGACAGAGTGACTAGAATGTGCAAAGGCCCAAGTGTAGGGAAAAGCTTGGCATGCTTGATGATTGAGAGAAGAGCAGAGCACAGTGAGCAAGGGGAAAGTGGAAATGGAATGAATTTGGAGAGAGAGGCAGACTCTCCATCATTTGCAAGGCCTTGGGGGCTGTGGCCAATTTCCCTTTTCTGTCATGTGTTAGGAGAGAACTTTATAATTCAAGACATACTCCCTTTTGAGTTTTATGCAATAGAAACAGTAGACAAAATTTCCATGTGGAGTGTTGGGACTGAATGGGGACATACAGTGGGACAACAGTTTGAGAACCACTGCTCTAGGAGATGGATGCTGATAATAGAGGTGTATTGTTTGATAGTTTGTTTGCTGCAGTAATTATAGGTATGACAAACAGCAGATGTGTAAGGCTAAACAGGACCTCTCCTATGGTGCTGCACTGTTTTATTGACACATCCCTCTCATGTCTACTGAATGTCAACTCAGAGCCATACAACGTGTGGCCAAGGGGTATTCAAGGGAGAGAAAGACAGATGTCATCCCTGACATCATGGAAATGGCACACTGGCCATTTTAACTCCATAAAATCTCAGCTTAAGAAACAAAAGAGTCTTGGATTTGCCTTTTCTGGTTCTCATTTGGTTAAATTCTGGCAGCTGTCACACATTTAGAATCATTAAAATGTAGTTTTCTGTGCTTAACTTGCTTCCACAGATTAACTTTCCTCAGCTCATTATGGTGGCCCTGACCTTGGTCTATTCATAAAAGGCCACAGAAACCATTAACCAGGTGTGTTGCTTTTTATAGGAGCAGCACAATTTTATCTACTAGAGGCATTGGCAGATGTGGATTACATTGTAAATAAATTTATCCACTACAAACATTCAGGGATCTGCCTTGCATTGTAAATAAATTTTCCCAAGTAATTGTTAAGTGATGGCCTCACAATTATGCTGGCATAAGAAAAACAACCAGAGACAGATTCAGTAGCTTTGCAGTAAATATTCAGATAGGAACCTAGTGTTTTGCAAGGAGACAGCTGACTTGGATTAGGTGAGTGGAAGGAGAGGACTATTTGATAAGTCGAGAAATTATTAAGGGCTTGGATTTGTGGTAACCATTAAACATTGGTCACACCATGTAAATGTCTATGCTCTATTTAAGTATTCACTCTTTATCCCATTTCCTGAGCTGTACATAGTCCCAAGAAGAGGGTTCATTTATGTATCAGTCAGCTGTTGCTGGATAACAAACAACCACACACTGTGGCATGCAATAGTAAGCATTGATTCCTTTGGATCCATAGGTTGGTTGGGGTTTGGCTAATCTAAGCTAGACTCTAGTTCTCACTACAGATCTGTGGATGGGTGGAGGTGGCTCAGCTTCACCTGTTTCTCATCCTCCTTGGATCAGTTGAATAGCCAGGGAATGTTCTTTTCATGGAGATGGCAGAGGTGTAAGAGAGCAAACAGAAACACATGAGAGCTCTTAAGACCTAGGCTCAGACTGCACACTGCCACCATCACCTCATTCTGTTAGCCAAAGCAAGCCATATGGTCAAGCTCAAAGTCAAAGATGAGGAAGTTCACTCCACCATTAATGAGGCATGGATTAGATGCAGGGAAGGGTGAAGAATCGGAGCTCAAAGGAATCTCCTGTAATTTAATAAGTATGTTTCATTCATCTATTATTGTATAAGTTTCTTTTATGTGCCAGACACTGCTAGGCAGCAGGAGAGATTGCCATGTAATATTCCTATACCACTCACTGGTTAGAAAACTAAGAAAAAGAGTTCTGGCTCTTATCTTTTGTATGGTATATACAATAGTTTTCTAAGGTCTCTCTTCCTTAGTTATGGCCTTGATGCAGTCCATCCTCCAGTGTGGCCAAAGTGAACTTCCTAAAATGTAAATGAGATATTGAATCTTCCCTTTAAGCAGTTTGGATGATTCCCCTTTGCCAGTAGGATAAAGCTCAACCTCCAGATGTTGACATTTAAACTGATCCTAATCTGGACCCTCAAACTGCCCACACTTATCTTCTGCCATCCCTCTGGTCATTAGCCCCTCCCCCAAGCATCCCCTCTTCCTTATTTCCCTTTTGCTCTGGCTCAGCAGTTCCCTGCTTTTAGACCACAGACAGGTGGTGGGTAGGGAGGTGGAGGGCATGGCATCATTGGAAGGCATCTTACTGAATGCACACTAAGCATTACCTGTCAACTCTAAATAATGCTCACCCTGCCCCGCCCCACACCCCACACAGACACTGCCATTTGCAATTTTACCTAGATGAGATTGTGAAGAATACACTGCAAATTAAGTTAGAGGGAGGTGTTGAATTTGAACTGCCTTTTGCTATTATTTAGTTGCTCATCAACAGATGCAAGAAGTACAGCTTCTGTCAAGTAGAGATCTATAATGGTTTTGACAAACAGTGGAAACGAACGACAGTGGAGCCCTTGCCTCTTCTTAAAGACATCCTGAGCCCCCCATATAGCTCTGGCTACTTTGACTCTCTCAGCACCTCCTGCAGCACGTTGTAATAGAATGATGTCTTTCTCTCTAGGAGTCATATTTTCTGAAGCACACAAACCATGCTTTTTCGTTTCTCTCCCTGTTACCCAGCTCAGTGGCTAATATGCAGTAGGCGCTTTATGATAGTTCTTGAATGAACGAATGGATCTATGTGAGTGAGTGCCGGAGAATTCTTTAGAGGAGTGGTTCTCAAACTATGCATGTGAAAAGCTTGTAAAACAGAGATCTCTGGACTCTAACCCCAAGTTTTTGAATCAGTAGGTCTGGGGTGAGGCCTGAGAATTTTCATTTCTAACAAGTTTCCAGGTGGTGACGATGCTGCCAGTCTAGGGGCCGCACTTTGAAAACCACTGCTTTACCATATTGATGCTGAGATGATTCTCTGTGTAGAAATAACCCCACTCACTAATTTTGGGTAAGGGAGACACCTAGAGGGGGGTTTTAACAGCTTCTAGTTCACAGGATAAAATTCGTGTCTGAATGCCCAATTTTGCTACCAAGGGGGGACTGGAGTCCTAAAGACAGTTAGGCCAGTTGAATTGAGATGGCCTAAAAGTCACTCCCTGTTTTCTCTCTGTGCTAGTGTGGAAGTCATGATTGTATTAAAATGTATTCAGAGGACACTATATTAGTGCAGTACCTCAAAAGCCAAAGGAGTATTTTCTGTCCAATTTTTAGATGTCTGGGCTCTTCATACATTGAGGAAATTCAGAAGGATGTCTCACCCCAAGTGTCCTTCACCAAAGATCCCCAAGCACCTGCCTGTTCACACTAGTCTCTGTGGAATGTTCCTTATTTTGTCTAGTACTGGTCTAGACTATCATAAGAAGAGCTTGCCTTGTCATAGGCCGAATTAGACGGCCACGTGGCAGTGGAGACTGTCAAGGTCATAGGATGCTTTCCACGTGGGAGGACTGAACTGTCACCATCAGAAAGTATTTCTGATAGGGCAGTACATGTAGGGGGTTTCCTATCAGCATCACAATTTTCAGTACAGAAGCCATTTAATGCATCTTCTCAACAAAAATCATTTGAGCTCCTACTATGTGCCAGACACTGTTCTAGAAGCTGAGCACACAGCAGCAAAAGACAGATGTGGGACTTATATTCCAGAGGAATAGACGGACAACAAACAAGCCAATGTAATTATTGGTTAGCTATTGCTGTATAACAAACCATCCCCTGATTTAGAGCAATTATTTATTTTTAGTTCATATAACTGTGGGCCAGCTGATCTGGGTGGGGCTCTGCTAGGCTTGCTCAAGTGTCTCTGGGTCCATGGGGGTGCTCATCGCTCCTCCTCTGACCAGTGAGCTAGTCTATGAATGTGCCTTTGAAGGCATTCATTGGCAGAGGCCCTAGCAAGAGCCAGGTGAAATGCACAGGGCCTCTTGGGGCCTTGGCTTATAACTGGGTTTGCGTGGCCAAACCCAAAGTCAAGGTGTAAAGGATATAGGTACAAGTTGGAGTGAATAATTGAGACAGTAATGCAAGTGACCATTTATAGTATAAGGTCAAGTAACATAAAGGGCTTTGAAGAAGATAAAGCAGGTTCATGGCTCAAGAGCAATCAGGGGTCCTTTTTGGTGGCCAGGTGTTGTGAGACGGTGTACTGTCATCATCCTGGGTATTTTTAGCAGGCTATCCCACTGGGAGAGGTATAGCTTCAGCTTCAGCCTGTTACAAGGCTGTATAGGATGGGCTTCCCTCCCCATTGTCCCAGTATATCCCAGTTACCAAGGGCTCCTGGCATACCTGATAAGTGTTACATCTCGTAAGGGCATCTATTTGGTTTATTACTGTCTATTCAAATGCCTCATCACAGCAGCACATTCAGAGGTACCAAAATTTGAACAAATTATCTCTGCTGGATGATACACCAGTTGCCCCCTGTTCATATACACACACCCATGCACTTGTACACATAACACACAAGCACTTCACTCACCCACATGGCCACCTCCACACACTCAGAAATGAGGTCTTCATCATGTCAGTCAATGAGAGGAAACAGTCTCAATCCCTGGCACCTCAGGAGACAGCTGCTGACTGTTGGATGATTCCATCAGCTCCAACGCCAGAATGATGTGCCCAGAAAAGGAGTGTGAACCTGGAATGTGTCTGAATGTAGACACAGCTTCTGGGGAGCCCACAGCTGCAAGCTGCAAAAGCAGTCAGGGGTTGTTGTGGACTGGGGTGGGAGGAGATAGAGTCAGGGTAGGTAGGGGATGGTTTTCAGCTTCAGTATTTACTTACCACCATCAATCAATGCATCAGCCAAAAGACCCTCATTAGGGAGCTGAAGGGAAAACAAGGCAAAACAAACAAACAGAAATGGATTTCTTCTTCAGAAGCCTCTTATCATTGGAGTGAAATGATTTTTCTCCTGTCTTTGTTGAACAAAACCTGATATTATGTTTTTGGCAAGATGCACATTTTCTGAGAGTAGAGGGGAGTAGGGGATAGAGGGGAAAAGTGACATCAATTTTTACAACAGTTCTTGGAGTGTTATGTTATTATTCCCATTTTATTGATGAAGAAACTGAGGTTTGGGGAGTAAAAGCAACTTGCCCAATATAAGTAAAGTCCAGAGATCCCAATCCAGGTCTCATTTTGTGGACCAATCTTTCTGACTTCCTAGCTTCCATGGTTTCTAGACGTGAGCCTCAGGGCCTAAGAAGACTCTTGAAATTAACTCTCCCCAGCCCCTAAAATTCAACCTGTGTGGGCTGAGGTAGGAAGGAATGGAGACTGGCCCTTTGGGTACACTCACCTAAAATCAGGTGAGGTTGCCTGGAGCCACTCTGCCTGCCAGTAGAACAGTTCAGGACAAAAGCCCAGGACTTTGGTAAATGCCCATGCAGGTCCTGGCTGGAGACAGAGTGAGCAGGACTTCAGCCAGGCAAATCTACATCCATCTTCACTGGTACCATCAGATGCACAAGGTCATCTGCAGCCTGGGAATCACAGCCTCCGGTTACCTGTTATGGGTCACACCTTAGTTTTCTATAGAGCTGACAAAGCTGAGGTCAGACTGGAATATTGCCCTTGGGAACAGCCAACAACTGGCCCACTGGGGGCACTAAGGCACAGCCCCCTGACTCTGTTAGGCTCATCTCTAAAGGGCCACTCTAGCCTCAGAGCTCTCCTGGGATTGGCTGAGGCCTCTGCTGCAACTGCAAAGTCATCCACCTCACCCTCTGCCAGTCTTGTTTTCCTCCCTCTTGCAGTGGTTGTGGTGAGAACACTCCCCAGTAAGCCTCCTGCACAAATTTCCATCTCAGCACCTATTCCAGGGAAACCAATCTGTCTCACATTGGTGATTAAATGCTCCACCTGTCACTTTTGCTCCCACCTCATTTGCTAGAACTAGTCACATGGCCCCACAGTAAGCACAAGGGGGCCAGCAAGTGAAACCCTGCAAAAAATGGGGAAAACTGGACCTATTTGGTGAGTGGCAGTAAGGGAGATGGGATGGGAAGACCACAGAAAGAGCTGCCAGAACTATAAAATCAATAATACTGCTTTGCACCTTAGACAAGGCAGCCTTGGACACACCCTACTCTTAGGAGTGCTTCTCTGCCCAAGTGGCTGCTTGTGGAAAAGTGGCTGGAACATCATCTTACTGCCCTCTTCACCCCTTATCATGGTTGATCATCTCCCAGGAGGTCCTCTGCTCTCTCTCTGTCTCCACGTCTGCTAAATCCATGGGCTTAGCTCAGTTGACCTCTAATTGACAAGATGGCTGCTAGCCTGGAATGGAGAAAAATTAGGGTATTTCAGGATGCCTTGATCTGAAGTCTCTTTGACTTCAAAGTACCTTGTTTTACTCTTAATGGTGGGTAATGTGGGTATGGATCTCCACACACATGGGTTCCAAGCTGGGACAATCAGATCATCTGTCAAACGCTGCCTGCACTTCTAATAGACTCAGAGGTGGATGCCTACCTAGGCAAGAGAACAGTGGAAAGCAGAAGAGACTGGAAGAAGCAGCAGCATCCACCTTTCCTGAGCTCTTCTGGGGGCTGTTTGGCCAACATTGCCATCTGTTGGGCTAGTGCTGGCTAATGCAGCCAGGTGGTCAGATGGCATTGCATCTTCATCAGATGCGATGACCGAACTGCTGACAATGAAGCAATTTTAGAAAGTGCATTAGTTTACATTTAATGAGTGGTTATTCTGTCACTTAATCCTCACCACAAACTTGTGAGTTCAGTACAATTTATATTTTCATTTAACCAGTGATCAAACAGAGGCACAGGGAGTGAGAGACTTACTAGTCAGTAGCAGAGCTGGGGGTTAAGCTTAGGCAATGTGGCTCCAGATTTTTTGCCCCACCCCACCCTCTGCTACTTCTTGATTAAGTCTAGACATCTGTTTAACACACACTAATGATTGTCTCCATGTTTCAGGCCCCGTGCCAGATGCTGGGAATACAGCCCAACCCACTGGATCTCGGCATGGTCCATTGCACAGTGTCCTGCTATATTAGATGTCTCATTATACATTTAGTCCAGTATTTACTGCTGGGGAAATTATGTCAGAAGATATTTGTATACTTGTATCTACAAGAACTATGTAATTTAAATGTTTCTCTTATTGCTTTGGCCACCAGGAAGCTCAGATCCAAATCAGAGGAAATACGTTAGCGTTTGGGTTTAGGATTTCAGTTTTCTGAATTTTTCCTCCTGTCCCAGATTTTTTATTTTTCTTGCATAAATTCTATTGAAAAATTGTCCTATATTATAAAACACCTTAAATTTTTTTAGAAGGAGGCTGCATGGAAATGAGAAAGTAAGGTCTTTACTGCATATTCTTAAACTCCTACTGGGAAAGTTAGACCTAGATAGCCCTCTTACACTCATTCCCACAGCACCCCACTTATAAAATCCCTTGAACAGTGGTTACTACTGTTCCCAATCCCTGGAGATAGCTAGAAGCTTCTAAAAGAACACATCCAGAGAGAGGGAAAAAAAGTTTCCTCAAATCATGGCCTCAACTTTGGTGCCAGATGCACATTTCTGGAGTAGGCGGCCAGTCAGACTCTCACCTGAGCAGTTAATAAAATCTATTGCCCCTTGATGGATTTTTTTCTGCAAGCTAGAATTGATCTGTCGTCTTTGTGATTTGTGAGATGGCAGGGAAACACCAAACACCATCATGACTTGGGCCACACTGAAAAAAAAAAATAAGAAAGAAAAAGAAAAAAAAGAAAACCGCCAAGTCTTTCCTGGCGTAGAAAGGGCTGGAACTGCTGGGGTCATTTTATTTGATTTATTGGAAATAAAGTGGATCTTATTAACATTTTAATAAAGAGAATCTTTTGCACTGGGCTGGAAGAGGCCGCCAGTACCCGGTGGAATTCCATTTTTTGGAAAAGTGGCATCAGCTGGCGTTGCCCAGCGTGATTTGTGGGGCTGGGCCCCAACAGTCCAAAAAAGCGAACGGGCCGCCTCCTCCGAGGGGCTCGCTCTGCGCGAGGTGCTCGCCCCGTATCTGCCATGCAAAAACGAGGGAGCTTTATGAAGGAATCCGTCTTGTAAAGCCATTGGTCCTGGTCATCAGCCTCTACCCAATGCTTTCGTGATGCTGCCGCTGATCTATTTGGGAAGTTGGCTGGCTGGCGAGGCAGAGCCTCTCCTCAAAGCCTGGCTCCCACGGAAAATATGCTCAGTGCAGCCGCGTGCATGAATGAAAACGCCGCCAGGCGCTTCTAGTTGGGCAAAATGCAGCCGACAACTCCGCTCGTCCTGTGCGTTCTCCTGTCCCAGGTAGGGAAGAGAGGCTGCTGGGCGCACCCCGCGCCCCGTTTCTGCCTTCCGATTGCCTGGCGCGGGCTGGGCGAGGGGGTTTTCGGGGGATCAGGGGACTCCGGGCGCGGCGGCGAAGACAGCTCGGGGCTCAGAAGGGAGGTCATACCCAGCCCCTGAGATCCTGGAGGGCGAGGGGGTGGGCCTGCTTTCCCACTCCGGGTTGTGTATGTATATGTTCGGGAGATGTGGAGAGAGCTCCGAGTCCTTCTTTTTTTTGCAAGCAGGGGCGACATTCTCGCCTACATCAAGTGGGGTAACTTTGATTCGCCTCCTCCGGAGGCTCACGCATCGGAGACTCAGCTGGAAGCGACTCCAAGGAGTCGTGGTTTCCCCCAACCCAGCGCCGATCGGGGAAGCGCAGCTCGGGTCGGGATTGCGGGCTGCCGGGCTGGAGAGGTCGGCCTGGCATCGCCGACTTCCCGGGGCGCCCGGGCCCCCTCGCCCAGCCCGGCGGCGCGCTGGAAGGCGCCTCGGGCCAGCCGAACGCCGCAGCCCGGCTGCCGCTGTCGCTCAAAGGCGCCGGCCGCGCCCGCATCGGGGTCCCTTCCCTCCCTGACCTCGGGCCCGGAAGGGCCTGAGCGCGTCCCCTCGCCCAGGCCCCAGGCCCACTCCCCCCCGCCCCCGCCCCCGCGCCCCCTTTGTCTGGCCCACTGGAGCTCCGGCCCTGAGCCCTTAATGCCGCTTCTGCTGTGTTCCCGGGCGGGCGCAGAGCGCGGAGAAAAGTTCAAGCCTTGCCCACCAGGCTGCAGCTGCCTGTTAACCCTCAGGGCGCTGAGGCGAGAGGGAAGGGCCGGCGACCCGGGAGAGGGGGCGATGGAGACGTGGTCCTTAAGCAACCATCTCTGCATCTCGGAGATCTCAGGAAGTTTGTGGGCAGGAAAGCAGTACTCTCAGGAGGCCAGACTGGAGGTGCTGGCTGGCGGCAGGCTCAGCCCTGCTCGAGGGCCTGTTTTCTGAGAGCACTGTTACCCAGTCCCCCCTGGCCTTCCTGGCAGCCTATGGGACTTGGCATGAGCTAGCAGGCTACAAGTGGGTGGGTGAGATCAAGGCAGGGCCAGGCAGAGAGGAGGGAAGGAGACAGGGAGTGCCTTGGGGTGCTGGAAATGGGTGTTGAGTTCCTGGCCAGGACTCCTGGATGCCAGGGGAAGAGGCACATGTGTGAGTGTGTGAGTGGGGTGAGAGGGAGGGTGAGGCAGCTAGAGTCCCAAGCAGGGGCTGGCTGGGATGCAGAGATGCAATGCAGCCTTCTAAGGGGAGACCACTGATGCATCCATGTTGGGGTTAGACTTTGGAAATGGGTCAGTGTCCCAGGAAGCAGTAACCATGGTAATGACTCAGAGTTGGGTGTGAGGGTGGATGATAGTGCTTGGGGGCAGAGTAGGGTGCCTGGCTGCTGAGCCCCCTCCCAACTCATGCCTTCTTTCTTCCCTGGATACACAGCCCCCATTCATCACTGCCCAGTCATACTCTTCTTCTACTAGGGCTTTGGGCTGATTCTCTTGGGGTCCCTGTAGCTTTAAGTTCTGCCACAAATCCTATGCCTGTCTGTGAGCCAGTTTTCTAGACTTTGTGAACTCTATCCCTGAGGAAGTGTGTGTGTGTATGTGTATATATATCTATACATCTATATATAGATATATAGATATATATATCCCAATTTAGCAGGGTGGTTCAGAGCATGCCTCTGATTCAGACAGATCCTCTCTGCCATATGCTAGTGGTACCACCTGGGCAACTCGCTTAACCTCTCTGAGCTTCCAGATTCTCTGTGGTGAAGTAATTTTATCACCTTCCTAGGATTGCTAGGCAGATTGGATTGCATTCAACAGCATGTCCTAGGTAATGCATTTAGCACAAGGCCTAGCACTCTGGGAGCTTGAGGTGTCTGGGAGCACTTACCACTGCCTTACCCAGGACTTTACAGTCCTTTTTTCCGTGGGCATGTTTTGACCTCAGTGTGGATTCCAGGGTTTGGCCGAAGTTTTGTCTTCCTTCGAGCAAATCAGACCACATGACAGCACCCAGCAATTCCCATGCACTAGGGGCTTACATAATGCCTTTTGCAAAGCAATTGGTGTGTCTCCTCTCCCAGGGCCTGACTGACACAGGTGGCTTCTGAAGGCTGTCAGCTCTCTCAGTTTCTTTAGGATGGGGGAGCAGAGGTTTTACGAAGAATTTAATTGCCCGCCCTAAGAGGCTTATTTCTCTCTTAGATTGTAATTCATAATCAGAGCAAATGTCCACATTAGGACAGCAATTGATATCCTGGTAGCAATAGCACCTTGCAGGGAAATCATTTTGGTGCAAATCAGTTAACCGGCAAGAGGTTCAAGTGCAGAACTCTGTGTGCCGTAGCAAAAGGAGGGGAGAGTCTTGGAGCCTTTGAGTCAACAGGCGAAAACAAAACTTTCCTGAGGCAGAGAGAAAACAGAGGAAAGGGGAAAAACACTGTAATAAAGCAAATTAGTCACTCGGCCTTAGTGGTGTTCAGGCAAATATGTGTGTGTTTTTCTACCACAGTTGTAGTACTCTGGGTCTGGCTTTGGAAGCCATCAATCTCTGTAAGTTTATTGGCTAGGTTGCTGTTTTAGGCATTTTGGAAGGGGGAAGAGGAATTCTAAGCAACAATGGCTGGAAGCTGGCAAAGCTGAGGAGCAGTCACCTCTCTTCTCCCCTGGGGCATTTTGGGTAAGCCCTTACCAGAAGTGGCCTCTGGAATTTGGCTATGATAAATAATGAATGTGAAACAAATCAAGAGAGGACATGAGCTAGAAATTCCACTGTAAATATGATTCCCCCACCCCCAACCCAATTAGGGTATCACATCTAGGCAGGCAAAAGTTCTAACAATGAATGAGTAATCCCCCAAGAATTAGGATTTTAGGGAGTGGTTCAGGTTTGGAGAGCAGTCACTTGGGAGTGACTAAAGTTTCCACGGAATTCTGAGATGTTGATTTAAAATGGGGAGGTTTTTATTGGAGTCAGAATCTTGATTTTCAGGATTTTAAATGAGAATCAGTGTCTTCTAGTGCCCCTGCAACTTCATTTATTGTATTTTAAGGGCAGTGTTTATTTGCAGAACCCTTTTGATGGGGAGGAAATACTGTGAGAATTGCAGAGGGCATCTCTTGCTCTGAGATGGGTTCAACATGTGACAGCCTATAAGATTTCAAAAGCACTGGGGAAGCAGAGATATAACTGGTGAAAGGAATTGCCAAGTGGTAGCGTTCATATGTCTGAACAACTTTTTTAGCAAGTCCCCAAAGAGATTTAATAAACTGTAAGGCTGAATATGTGATCTGGAATTTATGTAATACCACAGTCTATATTAAAAGCCCCAACAGTCATCTTAGCTAATATCTCCTGCTCTGCCTCCGTCCCTTCTTTTCTATCTTTAGCCCTTGGGCTTTCCATTAAATAAATCTATTTTTTTTCTAGAAATATCCTCTGTGTGTTACAGTGCCATTGCCCAACAAACCAATGTACCCAATAACTGCATTATCTAAAAGTACCAGCATTTGGATGTTTATGTTGAGTCTCAATCTGAAGTTCACTGTTGAGGTAAACGTACAGCTGGGTTCTGGAGAATATCTTTCTTTCTTTACCTCCTTCCAAAAAGATAGTTGCTTGGGGAGTCCAGTAGTTAATTTCTATCTGGTGGAAGCTAAGGAAAAGGCCAAACTATGGATTCAATTTGCATCTGAATGACAGTAGCCAACAGTATTACATATTTCTGTGTGTGTGTGTGTGTGTGTGTGTGTGTGTGTGTGTGTTTATGTGTGTGTGTTCATGTGTGTGTGTTCATCTCTGTGTGTTTTGATCTTGTTTTAATACCTGTTGAAAATTTTCTCCAGAAGAGGGCTCCATCCACAGCATTACAAAATTCTAAATCTACAGCTCATATTTTAAAGAACTTCAGTGTAGAAGCTCCATCAAAACCAAACTATTCTCCTTATTTTCAGTTATTTTCTACAAGCTCCCCTAAAGAGAAGTCCTCTCATTTTGCACTGAGTATCTTTCCTCCTTTTTTTCCCTATTGTAGTTACTTCTGTTCTATTTTATTCTTCAACTATGTATCCCCTCTGAGTATTAGAGCAGGGAACATTTCAAAGGTAGACAATGCAGTATGATATGTGAGGAAGTTCTGAAATTTCCTGGCATTTGACTTCGGTTGGACCTGGTTTTACTCTTTAGGCAGCCAAACGGCAGGCACAGTTCTGCCTGTGAAAGGAGATAATCTTTCCCATTAGGTCACTACCCAGAAAAGCGAATCATTAGCCAGATGCACTCACCGTGCAACACCAGTTGAAAAGGAGAGGGAAATATCAGTCTGTCATCCAATTACAATAACCAGTTGGACAGAATCAATCGAGTGACCGCTGGTTTTGGCATCGTTTCCACTTAGCTGTGGGCAAGGTACCCACACGCCTGGGAGAATCTGACCCTCCTGAAGGATGCTGCCAATACAATTCCCCGCAGCTTATCACCTCTGCAGCCACCTGGGGACCCCAGGCCTGGCTCCCTCTATCTGAGCAGACTGTACACATGATGACTGGCTGGACTGTAGGACCCCCTGCACCTTCACCAGATATGAAGTAGTGGCTTTATTCTGGAGTTAGGGTGGAAAGTGATTTCTTTCTCTACTGAGAGAAGCTTCTAAGGGTAGGCTAGGGAGGAGAAGAAATGACATTTCAAACTTGAAATGCCGTCTGAGCCAAGGCTCATGGAGATGAATGGGTCGCCCTTTGGCATAGCAGGTTGAACCTCGAGATATCTACTTGGTGGTGCTGAAGCCCATTCATCCCAATTCTGCAACTCTAGATTCCAGGGAGAAGTTGCAAAGTAGACGCCACAGGCCAAATGTAGCTCATGGATGTCTCTTGTTTGGCCCAAATGTTTTGAAAAGTAGGATATTGTACATTAAAAAACAAAACAAAACAAAACAAAACAGGTTTCTTGCATTTCTTAAAATGTCAGAAGGTTAGGCAGCCCTAGAGCCACATTCCTGCAAGGCCACTCTTCCCTGGAGCTGAGTCACTACTGCCCCCTTTAGGACATGCCTCTGTAGTTTGCCACAATCCCCTCCACTCCCTACTGTCCACCCAGCCCACTGTACTCATTTATTTTACCTACTTGCCCTTGTAGGCATTTCCATTGGGAACTTCTGGTTTTGCAAATTTTGAGCCTTGATCAAACTGATGTAGTCAGTTTTTCAGTGATAGGCTATTTGGAAAGGAAGGGACTAGCCCCTTTTCGATTGCTCTGATTGAACTACATGGATGTGAACTTTGGAAGAACATGACCAAGGGGACTGCACCTCCTCCCTGAGAACATTATTACCATCAATGCCATTAGGTGACTAGGGCTACCCAGAGCAACACAACACCCAGGTCACTGTTTCATGTGGAATAGTTACACCCAGAGAAGTGACACACTGCAGTTTTCAGTCAGTCTGAGTGCTGGTACCAGGGTGTTGGTACACCTTAAACATTGTTATGCATCAGCAGCCAAGGGGCTCTGGGACCACTGGATAATATGTAGGCCCTAGTGCACTGTACGAACTATTACAGCAAGGGCATCCCTGCCCTTGGAGTACAGTGACACCCTGGGCATTGCCATTCCAACAGTGTTGCTCACGCACAGGATGCGTATCATCAGAACGTCACAACACCTTACTGTCCTTAGTCCTGCAGGGAACTCTGGGAGAACTGAGCTAACACTCCGAGCATTTATAACTTCAGGGTAATGTTAGCTTCGTAGCTTTGTTGTCTAGAGTGCTTTTATACACAGGACATTGTCACCTCTAGTGCCAACTGCAGTTTGTGTGATGTTTTTGTCACTGTTTTTAGCAGTTAACACCCACCACAGTCTACACGCAGTGCTAATGCTACAATTAATGTCCTCTGGCTCCATAAATACTAGACTAATCTGTCCACTCATCCCGTACCAGCAGGTAAGCCTCAGGTAACTATTGTTTTCAGTAGCTACAGACCCCAAAGATCAGCGTAAATATACCTACATACATATACAAAAAAAAAGTGATTGTTTTTCTTCTGTCAGTTGCCAGCAGAAGTCAAATTCCTGAAAATTAGCCTTAGCAATAGGCACGTTTTAACATGTCATGTCTCATTTCAAAGGCCCCAGTGAGTGTCACCCAATCTGCTACAGAAGCACAAAGCCCCTGTGTCTCCCAGCTGAGCGCAGGCTGGGCTGGGGTGGAGGGCAGCAGCTGCTCAGCTGAGAGCAGCCCTGCCACATGCCTGGGCAGGGCCAGGAAGTGAGCTCAGCCTCTGGAGGAGCCTGGGGACCCTGCAAGGAATGTGGCAGCCTCATTCCTGCCTTATGCGGCCTCTAGGCCAAAGTCTCTTTCCTCCAGGGTGGCAGGGAACTGCTTTTCCATGAGCTGCAGGAGATGGTGACTGCAAATGCCTGAAGCTCAAGCTATTGGGATAATCTCCCTGTCAAACAATGTGGGGTCTGCGGAGAGTTGCTGGACCCTGCCAGCAGAACGCATGGCTGACTCAGGTCACACAGGCCCCGCCTTCAACTGCTGTAAGCTGCGGGGCATCTGGGATCATCTAACTCAGGGGTTGCAAACTATGGCCCATAGGCCAATTCCTGCCTGCAGCCTGTTTTTATAAATAGTTTTATTGGAACATAGCCATGCCCATTCATTTATATAATCGTCTATGGCTGTGCTTGTGCTATAACAACAGAGTTGACACCATATGGCCCACAAAGACTAAAATATTTACTATTTGGGCCTTTACAGAAAAATTTGCTGACTCCTGCTGTGGCTCAAAATTACAGCCAGAGAGACTGCAGAGAGCCTTGTCAAAGTGCAGAGAGACATTAGGGGTTTGTATTAGGAATTGTCCCTTCTATGCCCCAAGCACTCAAGCAACTTGACTTCAGGGAGATTCACCTGGGACCAAATGGATTCAATAAATACCTATTATATACATGTGGGACCTACTGTGTGCTCCAGGTACAGCTGCTAGTAAGGCTGATTCAGTCTCTGTTCTCTTGGGGCTCAGACCCCAAGAGATCCCCTGGCAGGGGAGATCAATGTCAATTAATAAATATTTCGAAACAGAGACAACTGCTAGATGGAAGGAAACACAGTTGTGTGAGATCATGTCATTCTATATGTTTTGCTTGTCTGTGCCTTTTCTTTCTCCTCTACTAAAATATAGGCTCTGTTACAGCACGTGTTGTTGTCTGATTGAATCAGTTTTGTAGTCCCAGGGCCTAGAACAGAGCCTGGCATATATATAGTAGGCCCTCAGTAAACATGAATGAATGAATGAATGGATGAATGAATGAATATAAGAAAGGCATCAGATCCAGATGAAGGGTCTGGGAGGCTTCCCTGATAGCCTGCTGCTTGGGCCACAGTCTGGAGAAGCAGTGAGGCTTATGGACAAAGGAACACTAGGGTGTGGTGATGGGGGAAGCATTCCAGGCAGAAGGCCCGGCCTGGGGGAAGCCTGTGCAGGAGGAAACACCACACAACCCAGAGAGTGGTGTGAGGAACAGCCAGGGTTGCCAGAGCCACTAGCACCTTGTCAGCCATCTCAAGGATTTTGGTGTTTGTCCTGGAGCAATGGGCAGTCATTGAAAGCAACACGGGGAGGGTATACTGTGACAAGGCCAGATTTCTATTTTGAAAAGGTAATTTGGCTGCAGTGTAGTTAGTGGATGGAGCTGGATATGAATGGAAGGGAGAAGCCAGTCTAGGCTTGAGATCATAGGAAGAGCAGGGACTCTTGTTGCTCTAGACTAGGGAGTGACAGTGCAGATGAGAGAAGTAGACACACCCTACTCAGAGCATCCAAGAGACATTTAGGGGAGAATTTGGCAGGGCTGGGTTTGAGATGGCAGGACAAGGGCTAGGGAGGTGTTAAAGATGCAAGCTTGAGTTCTGGCTCTTCCAGTTGGCAGAAAGCTGGAGCCACTTGCCCAAACAAGGAACCATGTGTTTGACATCATAAACAGGGCCTGAGGGCTCTTCCCATGGGGGTGTTAACCAGGCTGCAGCAATGCTCCTCACGCGAGACATCCAGGGCCCCAAGTTACGCTAATGTCTGCAGACCAATCCATGCTTGCATCTGGGATGGGCACCGTGGGGCCTGGCAGTGCCCTTGGCTAGAGTGACTGATGTGTAGCCTTTATAATTAACCAATCTCTGAGGCTTTTCATGCAAAAGATATTTGAGAGAAACATTGCTAAGCCCTTTAATTGTTTCTTGAACATTCAATCAGCAGCACTAGAAATATTTCTTACATGAAGCAAATAATGATCTACTATTTTCAGCAATCACTTTGTGAATGCTAACAAAGCTTCATTTCAGCATCCTAGATATAGCCTTGGTGATGTTTATGTTCCTAGGTATAGTAATCTTCTTCAGCTGGGTGCCAGGCAGTGGTATGCTGCTAAATGTTTAACAACTGCTTTCTCTCTAAAAAAAAAAAAAAAAAAGCAGCACAGGTACGTTATCCTCAGAAGGTGAGGGATGTACAGTTGTCCACTTGCTAAGTATTTACTGAAGCATTTGGGGAGTTCATAGGTAAACAAGATGGACATGGACATGGAAACTGTTCTCATGGTCTTGTGGTCTACTGAGGGCAGCCAATAAGGAACAAGAAAGCAAATAGCTGAAATATACACATTTGGTAATTATTACGATAGGAAACAATAGGGGCTAAGATAGTATTGAAGGGGTGAGGCTGCTGTGCTCTCTCTCCTTTCCTTCCATCTTTCCTCCTACCCTCCCTCTGTTCCTCCCATATTTTCTTCTTTCTTCCCACAATTTTTGATATCTAGCAAGTGCCAAGCATTCTGCTAATTTGGGGATCCGGAGATGAGTACAACACGGTCCTGGTCCTCAATAGGAGAAGTGCTGGAGGGCCTCTGGTCTCCTGGGACCCAGAGGAGCTAGTGTCTTAGTTTATGAGGATCAGGGAGACTTCTGAGACTTTGAGAAGTGAATTTGAATTCTGACCCAGCCTTTTGCATGCTGTGTGACCTCTGATAAGTTACCTTTTTTCCCTCTTCTTCTGTTTCCTCCTGTGTCTAAACAAAAGGAGAGGCTACACCTCTCTACACATGCCTAGCAGATGAGTATTAAATAAGTGTATGCTTATGGCTTCATCACATGATTGCCAATGCTAGGAGCTTAAAGAATACTGGTTGCATTAACTTTTATACTCCATGCTGCAAGGCAGTTTATGGCTTGAAGGTACCATGGGGCCCTGGACTTGAGCATCTGACTAACTTAGAGGGGAAAAATACTTGTGTCCTGAAAATTGTACGGACATTAAAAAAATAAAGTTTGCTTCGCAGAGAAGGATTTGCCAAATCTCATATTGGTAGCTCCCCAGTGATCATTCTCCTGGAGATTTTATGCTTCATAAAATTTTTTGATCTGGTGGGATCGTATCTTCTAGATGTATCTTCCCAGCAGCTGTTCCCAGGAGGCTTTATCATGGCAGTATGTACATGGGTATGCTTGCCAACACCATGAGCACTTATGATTATTATTATTATTTAAAATAAATCAAAATTACTGTAGTAAACTTATTGTATAATTTACTGCTAAGTGCCAGTTGCATATATTATCTCAAATTCTCACTGCAACCCTTAGGGACAACTATTCTTGTCTCCATTTTTATCTATGATGAAAAGAAGTTCAGAGTGGATGAGTCATCTGCCTAAGGCTACACAGCCACTAAGAACTGGGATCAGGGTTTGAACCCATGCATTTCTGATTTCTGGGCATGTGAGTTTTCCTCCATATTTCCCTGGTATATAAAAAATTGCTCCCTTGTCCCCTCAAATGATGTAAGAATTCTCTTCCTTGACTATTTTGTTCTCTGGCTCTCTTGGAGTCAAAATAGGTGCCTGCGATGACCTCACTTTTGAACTCCTTGTCTCTAAAAGTAGGCGTGGGACCTGGACCTCCTCTCTGGGTTACTGGTTACAACCTTCAGAACTGGGTTAGCTCAGGGTTATTTTGTATTCTTTATCGATGAGTCCTTGTGTTTGACCAGGGACAAACAAGCTACCCACACCACATGCTTCCCCCAGCGAGAACAGTCATCCCAGGGAGAACAGCCACGCAGAGGCCAGGACCCAGCCTGGGTGTGGCTCCTCTGCAGCTTCCAACGTGCAGGTAAATTCTCTGGCAGTTTCCTGCCTGCTGCTGAGCCCTGAAGCTGGACGGCATCCCTCCTTGGGAATGCCGAGGAACTCCATTGTCCAAGCCAGTGTCTCCTGAGTGCCACTGTCTACAATACTGTTTTCCCCAATCTATAGGAAAATGAGAAATACACAGCCTGTATCTATATCCAGACACTCAGATCTACAGTGGGTTGCAATTGGACTGAATCTAACCTGAAGTTTAGGTGTGTTTTACTAGATGAGGTTTCTTTTTTTCCTTTTAATTCAATTTAAGGACCTTTAGTCAGGGTAGCCACTAATTCAGTGAACATTGTTGAGTGCCTGTTATGTGCCTGGCACCATTTCATGTCCTGGAGACAGAGTAGGGAGCATTCACAGAGCCCCTGTGCTGGCAGATACACACACTCCCCCTTTGCCCCAGTCCTCACCACCCACACAGTGACCTTGCCTTTCTCTCTCTCAGGATGTATCTGTGCCCCAATCTATTCACTCCACATTTGATTAAGTCATTCATTTAACAAATATTTACCGACCAATGACCATATCTCAAGCAGGGTGCTTGACACTGGGTGAGAAGCAGTGATTAAGAAAGACAAGATTGCCTGCCCTCATGGAGTCTATGTTCTCATAAGGGAGAAAGAGAGTAAACAACAAAAATAAGTAAACATGATAATTTTGGAAAATGATAGTGCTCTGAAAAAAAGTTTTAAATGGGATAGGCAGTTGTTCTGAGCTTATCCACTACTGTCTTTGGGGATGGAATGTTCATTGTTCTGATGCAATGACCATTCTACTTTTTAGGGTTAAAATGTCTTATAATTTGTGAAATGAAGTTGGTTAATACATAGAGGGCATTTTTGTCCTTAGTGTTAAAGTGTTATTGGCAAACCTTTGCCATTCTCTATTTTTTGTTTTTCTTAAAATTTTGCTTTTGGGAATCCAAAACTATGGCAACCAATGACTTAAACCACAGGTAGGTAATCTTTTTCTGTAAAGGGCTATCGAGTAAATATATGGTCTCTCTTGCAACTACTCAATGCTATCAATGTAGCATAAAAGTAACAACAGATAATATGTAAACAAATGGGCAGGGCTGTGTTCCAATAAAACTTTATTTACAAAAACAGGCAGAGCTGGATTTGGCCCTCAGGCTGTAGTTTGCTGATCCCTCATCTAAACCATTAGCCGCCTCACCAGTTGGTCAAATTGGAATAAGGCAGAGGCCAGGGATAGAGACCAGAACTTTTTCTTTGTTGTCTTGTCTTCATGAGAACTGTGGTACTTCTTTAGCACCACATATCACTGGGATTCTACGTTAACTTAGATCAAGGTAAAGATGCTGGTAGTCAACTATGGAATGTAATTCTTAGACCAGCTCTAAAAGATATAATAATTTAACTTTTATATTAATTATCTGGACTACAATTCTTAAGGCTTTCTCACCACCCAAAGGTATATTGGTGCTAAACCCTGTATCTTGGATTGAGTTCTCCCAAACGGTGATGGAGGCACAAGCTTGTACGCAGGGAGCTGATGTGAGAGATGATTCCAGTTCACAGACATGAGGACTGTAAAACAAGAAAGAAGGAAAGCCAATAAAAAGTGTATCTTTGAGCTGGTTATTGTCATGGGCAATGGAGGCTCACTGCTGCTGGGGGCCCTTGGAAGAACTGTGTAAAACTCGCTTCAGAATGGTCCCTCTGCAGGATAGGAGGCTGGAGTATACATCTACCTATGCCCGCCTTCCATTGGTCAAGGGTGGCCTCTGGTGCCATTATTTCCTCTGTGATTCCCTGCTGAGCCTTTGTGACCCTGGGGGCAACAATGGTTTTAGAAAAGTTCTGAGCAGAAAAATGAAGAGGCATGACAGGTGCTTGGATGGGCAGTGTACGCCCTGAGTAGAACATGAGTATATAAGGGATTCCAGTTGCCACCATTATGTGTTACTGGAAACTTCCTCAGTAGAGTTAATGATAAAGGAAACAGTTGTGGTGGTTGTTTTTATAAACCCTCCAAATTCAGTTTAGCACCCACCTGCAAATATGCTCTTTCCCACTAGATGGTACCAGTATGCCAAAGCCCTGGAATGCTACCTTAGGCCCTCATTTTTGAGGAATACTTTCCCACTACTTTTGAACAATTTAGGAATAAATGAGTTGAGATTGGAGGAACAGACTATGGGTGTTTTGGGAACAGAAGATGGAAGAAAAGTGGAGGTTGTCTAAATAATTACCCTCATTCATTCGTTCACCAACACATCTTACTGACAACCTTCTAAGTGCTCACTCTCTTCTTGGCACTGGGAATACAGAAGTGAACAGTGTACACAAAGCCCCTGCCACAGTGAGCTTCCATACCGGTTGCGGGAGAGACAATAAAAAATGAATGGGTAGATACACGATTTCTATCAGGTGGTGCTGTGTGCTCTGGAGAATGACAAAGCAGGCAAAGGGATGGATGGGGGCAGGGAAGAGCACAGCCCTTCTCATATCTTCCTGTCCTGTCTGCTGGTAGGGTGAGAGATTATTTCCATCTATTTCCTAAACCCAGTTCTGCCACTCACCAACCTCTTATGAGTATGTTTATGTGGTTTATTTTCAAAATGAGACTGTGAACTTGTGGAGGGCAGAAGCGGTGCTTTGCAAATGGGCGTTGACCAGCTGGAACCTACTTCAGCCTAACGCCCAACTCCACCAACTACTTGTTGGCTGATTTCATTTATCTGGAATCATTGTGAATTATTGTTGTCGACACATAATAGAGTCACATTTTACTCAAGGGTTAGATTATAAAGTCAAGGTTTCAGGCAAACATAGTCATCATTAACCTTGAGATCTCTAAGTTGCCCATTAAATTGCAGTGTGTTTGGTTCTGTGTATGCAACCTTGTACTGTAATCAATATATAACAATGTATAATGCATGCAGTGATGTACAGTGCATAATAAGGGATATATGCAAGATATAATTTTATAGCATTTAATTGCAGTATTTAAATTGTTCTTTTTCCTTCTCTTTTTGGTGGAAGAGCTAGATTTCCATTAGTTAAATGTGCATATGATAAGACTTTGTGTTCATTTAAACTGGTTTCCTAATCATGTAATCCCCACCAGGCTGTGCATGGGGGAGGGCAAGAGCTATGTTCTTTGTGCTCTGTTCATCTTTGGGTTCCCACCACCAGTCGCATGCTTTGGGGCAGAGGAACAGCAGACTAGTACTATTAGTAGTAGTGGCCGTAATGGAGGCTGACATCTTAGTAGTGCTTACTATGAGCTGGGCCCTGTGTGAATACTTTAGTTGTATTAATTAGTATAGTCAATCCTCCTAATGACTCTGTGGTATATCTAGTACGATTTTAATTCCATTTTACAGATGGAGGAATTCCAGGAGAACTTGATAAAGGTCACACAGTTTTTTAGCTCTGGGGCTGAGATTCAAACTTGGGCAGTCCCAGACACAAAAGGCCACATGTTGTATGATTCCATGAAATGGAAAGAACTGCCCAGAATAGGCAGATCCATATAGACTAGAAGTAGATTAGTGGTTGCCTAGGGCTGGCTGGGGGAAGTAGGGAGTGGGGAGTGACTGTTAATGGGTATGGGGTTTCTTTTGGGGGTGATGGAAATGTTCTGGAACTAGATAGTGGTGATGGTTGCACAACTCTGTGAGTGTACTAAAGACCGCAGAATTGCATATTTTAACAGGGTAAACTTTATAGTATGTGTATTATGTCTCAATAAAGCTGTCGTTAAGCGGGAAAACAAGCAGACCTCGGGCAGCCCAACCTCTGGGTTCCTGCAAGTGCCACCCCTGAGCACACACAACCTATCCTACAGGCACTCACCACTTGCTAATGGCATCCTGCTTGTTTTACTTATGCTAACTTGACTATTCCTTAAAAGAGCCCTATTGTCTGCCCCATTTCAGAGATCAGAAATCTGAGGCAGAAGGATACTGAGAAACTTGGGGCTGGCAAGCGACCCAGGGAGTTCTGGGCCCAAATCATCCTTTGACTGCTACACTGGTTTTCACACATTTTACTAATTGAAAGCAATAGTGATTCAGGGTTGCAGGTAGCTTTAGCCCATTAGAAATAAAGCAATGGTTCCTTGCTTTTGCTTTGCCAATTTCCGAAGTGGATTAAGATCCATCTTTGCCTCATTGGTTAGTATGTCCGTCTGGCCCACTTGTCTCTGGTGGAGGGTCCTGACAGTAAGACCCAGAAACTATAGGAGAAGGAGGTGTGTTAGAGTGGCTGACTTCAAAAAGTAATAAGCATATGTGGCTCAGGAAGAGAGAGGGAGAGAAGAGAGGGAGGGGAGAAGAGGGAAAAGCAGGAGAGAGGGAGAGGGAGAGAGGTAGGGAGAGGAGAGAAAGTGGGAGAAGGAGTGAAAGAGGGTGAGGGAAAGAACTGAATTGACATGCTGTCGTTGTACTCCAGTTGATACCCAATTGCTGAAAGGATTTACCCAAATTAACAAGAATGTTTGGCACCCCTTGGCTGGTTCAGTTAAAGATTTCCAACGCTGGTAAAGAGAAGGCAATCTAAGGTCTAAGGCACTCATCATAGTCTGAATCAACGACCTGCTCCCCATTCCAAGCACACTCCCCCATCAGCACCTGCCACCTATCCAAGACCTTCTTTGATTCCCAGGCTCCCTAAACATGTATGTTACTCCTCTCTGCCCTTAACCTTGGGTTGCTGATTTGTATTTCTCTTTCATGTTTAATATTCAGAGTGACAAAGCCCTTAGTCATGCGCAGTGCAACAGGGAAGGGCAGCAGGGCTCGCCCCCTGACCAGCCCAGGATGCCTGTTTGTGGTCCTGGGAAGCGAGGATTTATAAAGGCACAGCTAAGAGACTGTAAATACCTTCCTGAGTCTCCAGTCTAGAGGAAAAGCCACAGTTTGGACTGGAACAGGAGCTGGGGATTGAAAGGGCTCTGGCTGAGACCTGGTCACCCACACGGCCGGCTCCCAGGTGACAGGGATTCTGCTGGGCTCCCTGTGATTCTTGAAGCCTTCCCCGGTGACAACAGGGGATCATACAGAGCCACATGAGTGTCTGATTCAGCCCTCCCTCATCATTTCTCCAGTGCACTGTTTTGCAAAGTGTATTGTGAAGAGATACTGGTTCCATGGGTGGTTAATAAGGGTTCTGGAAAACATAGGTTTGCATGTGCTAATATTTTGGGAAACTCTGAAGTTGCCCAAAGAAGTGAACCAGGTTGTGTTTTGTTTTTCATGACTGAACATCCTTGAGACTTTAACGTGCATTTGAGTTTCAAAAAGATGCTCTCCAAGGCTGCATTACCAATGCTCTCCCCAAACTCCCAGGGGTAAGGGTATTCTTACATAGAGGACTCATGAGATAGGGATTCACAGGACTTGGGTGGGAAAACAAGCTGTGTGGACTCTGGGGTCTCAGAACTTGGGGCTTGACCTATAGGACCAGCAGTGTCAGCAACACCTGGGAGCTTTCAGAAATGCAAATTCTCTACCCAGGAACTACTGAGTCAGAGCTTCTGGGGGTGGACCTAGCAATCTGTGTCTTCACATGCCTGCCCTCCGGGGGATTTCGATGCTCTCTGAGGTTTGCGAAGCTGCTGGTCCAGTGGGCTAGTGGGGAGAGAACTACCTGGTGTTCTTCTGGGTGAAGGAGGGAGACACAAAGCCAGGCTAGGAACGTGGCTCCCCCACAGAAAGCAGAGATTACAAAATGAAGATCACCAAGACACAGGAGTAGGAGCTAAAAGTTCTGCTTGGTCCCATTATGGCCATGGGTATTTACTTCTGTGAGGCCCTGAGCTGTGTTTGCAGGATGCCTTTAGGTGAAAATTTCTGTCCACACAGGCAGACCAGAAGACTAGGGTGAGGACAGAGAGACAGTCTGTGTAGGGGAGGCAAAACCATACCTCTACCCATGTTAGGTTTTTAGCTGGGGCTCTTTAAGAAAAAGACAGATTAACAAGAGAAAAACCAACAATTTGTTAACACATATAACTCATGTATACATGAGAGATACCCAGGGGAAAATGAGTAACTCTCAGAGGTGGCTTAGAACTCCAGTTTAAATACTCTCTTAAACTAAAGAGAAAGAACAGTATGTGGGAGGCCAGTTATGGGGAGGTAACCAGGAAAAGCAGGGTAAACAAGAGTAAGATAGGTTATGCAGATTTAAGTCTGCCTTCTCCATTGATAAGGATCCAAAGATGTCTCCGGTGATTAACTTTTGTCCTTCCAGGTAGAGAGGGGAAGAAGGACTCCTTTGTAAAGTTTTGTCCTGCTTTAAGGCAAATAGCCGGACGGCAGTAAGCTTTTCTTGTAGCCACTTCTTCTCAATTGCCTTTAGCTCAAAATAATCCTTATGCCAAACTGGTATATTTTGGGGTCGTATATTCTGCTACCCTTCATTTGATTTGGCAGACACCTCCTTTGATTTTATATGTATGTGTGTAATGTGTGTATGTGTATATATATGTATACATATATATGTATACATATATGTGTATATATATCTACACACATACATAATATATATATATACATGTATATACAGATGTATATACATACATAGCACATATACACAGAATGTATATATGCATATACAACATACATAAGTATACATATACACAGGTACACACATGTACATGATGTATATATATATCCACATAAATACATATAAATTTAAATATATTACATAAATATATATATTACACCTATTAAGCACTAGTCGCTATTGGTACCTACTAAATTCTAGGCCCTCTAAGGTGAACCAGACAGACACAGATGCTGCAGATGCTAATCTTGAGGAGATTCGAGACATGAGGGAAGAATAATAAAAAGACAATGACACTTCTGGGTCTATGAGAAGAGCTCAAGGCCAGCTAGGTCTACAGCCATTGGGTTTTGAAACCCACCCAGAATAATTCTTTGTGTGCCCTTGTGAATCTTTGCTGACCCTTCTGATACCTGCCCATGATTCTTACTTGAGAAGTTCAGTCTACACCAGTGGTTCTCGGCCAGGGGCAGTTGTGCCCACCAAAGATCACGTGGTGATGTCGGGAGACATGTTTGGTTGTTGCAGCTGGTGGAGGGGATACTATTGGCATCTAGTGGATAGAAGGCAGGGATGTTGTTCAGTATTCTACAGTGCACAGGACAGCCTTCTACCATAAAGAATTACCCTGACACAACTGTCAATAGCGTGAGGTGAGAAAACCTGGTTTAAATGCAGAGCTTTATACTCCCCCAGCACACACAGGAATTTTTATCTCTACCCCATCTCATTATTACTAGAAAGTCAGAATTGAAACTTGGGTCTGTGAAAAAATAACTGGAAGCAAGCCCCAAACGTGTATAGTTTTTCAAAAGGCAAAACCATGACTTTCAGGTAAATATGACCGTTAATTCATTAGATTATGAGGAAACCAGTAAGATCTGATGGTAGTTTCAAAGGGTATTTAATAAGCTAGGGTATTTATGAGCAATTTAACAAAGAAATATTAGGAAGAGATTGTTCAGTTAGAAAAAGAACTAGTTAATGTGCAACATGCCTAAATTGTTGGGATTATCTGTTATGTTAGACAGAAATTATTTGCATCTCCACTTGGACAAAATCGACAAGTAACTGATGACTTCTCTAAGTCTAGAGGCCTCAATCAAGAGCAAGCAGGGAGATGAGCTAAGAACGTGCTCCTAGACATCTTCCCATGGCCTTTGTCCCTGAATGATATTCAAAGGATTGCCATCAATCATTTTGGTCTAGTTTACAAGCTTTGGATAATTTTTTCTTATGCCTCAAGCACATGACATTTAATTTACTAGTAAAGAAATGGTCTGTGAAACGTGGGGCAAAGAAATGGAGGTTGGTTGAGGGCTAGAAAGTGCTGGGAGGAAAGGTTATAGAAGGTCAAAGTGACAGTATTGCATAGATGCCATCCATTACCTGCCTTTGATGAAGTGTGCTCTGTGCTAGATGCTTTCTTTCAACCCTCTTAGGTAGGTCTTACTATCGTCCCCATCTACAGATGAGGAAAGCGAGTCAGAGGGAGAGTCAGGAGTGTCAGTAGTGGACTTGGACAGAGTAGGAAGAAAATGGTATGTGATCAAGACCATAGCGGGAGAAATAGAATTTAGCCAGAGAAGGAAGGGAGGGTGTTATGAGCTGGAGGGAAGCCTAGTCCCAATTTGAGGTAGAAATACTCATAGTATGTTCAGAGGGCAGTGAGGAGGCCATTCTGGGTGACAGTGAATATGTGAAATTAGATCAGTGCTACATGAATGACAGCTATTAGTAGTACCAGTGTTATTTTAGCCAAAGAATCCTACTATCATTATAAGGCAGTGCCTGGCAGTACACTATGTGCGTTAAGAGCTCAGGCCTTGGGGGGAAGGTGGAATTACAGTTTGAATCCCAGCTCTGTCACTGCAGGGCTGTGTGGCCATGGACAAGTTGCTTAACCTCTCTGTGCCTCAATTGCCAGATCTATGAAATGAGGGCAGTGATATCTACCTGATATGACTGGGATGGGAATTCAAGACAAACATGTAAAATCTTGGTCTAACAAGCAATGAGACTTTGGAAAATGGAAGTTGGTTCTTTGAGGAGGTGAATGGATAGGATTTAGCATGGTTTTTAGTCATTTGCCTGTAAGTGTCACAGTCTCAGTCTGAGTTCCCTCAAAAGCAGATTCTGGGGCTTCCCTGGTGGTGCAGTCGTTGAGAATCTGCCTGCCAATGCAGGGGACACGGGTTCCATCCCTGGTCCGGGAAGGTCCCACATGCTGCGGAGCAGCTAAGCCCGTGCACCACAACTACTGAGCCTGCGCTCTAGAGCCTGTGAGCACAACTACTGAGCCCACGTGCCGCAACTACTGAAGCCCGAGCACCTAGAGCCTGTGCTCCGCAACGAGGGAAGCCTTGGCAATGAGAAGCCCGCGCACCGCAACAAAGAGTAGCCCCCACTCACTGCAACTAGAGAAAGCCCGCACACAGCAACAAAGACCCAACGCAGCCAAAAATAAGTAAATTTTTTTAAAAAAGCAGATTCTGAGAGGAGAATGTGAGTGCAGTTAATTTCATTTGGAAGGTGAGCCAGGGAAAACTCTAGCGGGGTGGGGAAACAAAGCAAGGAAGGGAGGGCTGCCACATAAAGGGTCTTTTATTCAGCCAGTTGCTACTGCAGGTACCTGGGGACCTTTGGGAGCCAGTGTGGAATACCTCAGAGTTATCACACCTGAGGGGCATGGGAGCTTCAGTCTTTATGCCACAGATTTGGGTGGGCATTGTTTTGGAACTGCCCCAGGTGCCGTTGATTTTGAGCACTATCAGACTGCTGAGTATGGAGTCAGGTCCCGGAGGAAGCCCTTGGTAAAGAGGTGTAGATTCTTGCAGTGGAAGTTGGGTCCACTAACGAAAGGCCAGAAGGGGATATGGGCTTGGCAGTGGGAAGCCATCAGCATCTGCAATAGTCAGTATCACAAGGCCTAAAAACAGTAAAGCCCTTTGGGCCAGTAATCCACATCTGAGAAGTTAAAGAAACAGAGCTAAATACAGAAAAAGATGTACAGAAATACTTCTCTGCATTATATGTGATAGCACAAATTGGAAATAATAACAATAGCCAACATTTATTGAGTGTTTGCCATGTGCCTGGCTCTCCTAAGTGCTTGACAAATAAGCTAAATTTCTAGCAGATGGAAACTCGTTAAATGACTCAATGGAATATTACATAGGCATTAAAGAGGAAGGTTATGAAGACAATGATGACATGAAAAAATCATATAAGCGAGAAATGAATACTAAATAAGAGAATATGTGTGGAGTAGGATTCTTACTAAGCAAAAAAAGTCTCTATGTATGAAAAAGGGGGGATGGAGTCTGAAAGGATATTTTTCAAAATGCTAACTGCAGTTTTGTTCATGTGATGGGTTCCTGAGTGATTTTTTTCCCCTCTAGTTTACAAATCTCCATTGATATGTATATATTACATTTATAATGAAAAATATAATAAACTTGAAAAGTGAAAGAAGAAAAAATTGAAGAAAAATAAGTAGTGGAGATTCAGTGGCAGTTTTGAAGAAGGGAATAACATAATGGAAAATAATATTTCAGAAAAATTAATCTGGGGGCGGTGTGAAAGACGGACTGGGTCCAGAAAAACCCAAGGCAAGAAATCCAGCTTGTGAGCTAATAAAGGTCAAAAGAAGTGTGGAAAAGAAAGGACTGGTTTTAGAGGCTTGGTGGTGAATGGGCTGATGGGGAAGAAAGAAAAAAAAAAAATGCCAGAAATGATCTCAAGAGTTTAAGGTTGATTGAGTGAGAGAAAATTAGCAATGAGACAATAAATATGTGTTGAGCACCTCTGTGAGCCAGGTTTCCTTGCATCTGCTGTCTCAGTTAAACCTAACAACAATCCTATAAGCTATGTTCTTAATATTTCTGTTTTTTAGGTGAGGTAATAGAAGATCAGAGAAGTAAAATGACTTGTCCAAGTTTACGGTGAATCTGAGCTCAGATAATTGTTAAATGAACTGGATAGATGGACGGATGGATGGATGGGTGGATGGGTAGATGGATGGATGGATGGATGATGGATGAATGGATTGGTAACCATGTAAGGGGGAAGAAATATAGGGTATTATAGTGTCAAAGCAGGAAAGAGGGAATTTCAAGGAGGAACTTGCAGATATCTTAGAAGATAAAGAAAGAAGGGCTGGGGAAATTGCTAGAGTCTGCAGGAAGAAGGAGTGGCCACTGGTTCTCTGCTTTGAAAAGGCCACTGCAGTCAAGTAACGGGAAGTCGGCTTAGCTGCATGGGGGACCAGGACGTTGTGGGGGACCCTATGAAATTACTGGTCAGACCACGTACAAGCTTAAAAACAGGCACACGTCTAAGGAGTAGATGCAACATTAGAAAGGAGGAGGGATGTAAGAGAGCAAAGGGAAGGAGAGAGGAAGTGAAGGAGAAAAGGAAAAAGGAAAAGCAATTACTGGTTAAGAATGAGGGCACCAGACCGCCTGGGCTTGACTCTCAGCTCCCACTGCCCTGTGACCTTGAGCAAGTCCCATACATAACTCTCTTTGTCCCAGCTTCCTTATCTGTCAAATGGGGAGAATAGTGATAACTCCGTCCCATGGGCTTCTTAGGAGGACGAACTGAATCACGTAACATGCTTAGCACAGTGCCTGGTACAATATAAATCCAAACTGGGCAGGGATCTTGGTGTCTTTTTTTTTTTTCTTCCCAGCCATGCTGTGTGGCATGTGGGATCTTAGTTACCGGACCAGGGATTGAACCCGTGCCCCCTGCAGTGGAAGCGCGGAGTCTTAACCACTGGACCGCCAGGGAAGTCCAGGGATCTTGGTGTCTTAATCATCACAATAAATGCCATTTCTTGGGAAACAGTCCCAAGCTATAGATCAAGAAACTGAGGCTCAGTCACTGAATGTGCCCCAAGAACGTACGTCTGGAAACCCAACATCACATTGTTGGGGACACAAGTGGTCAGCTCTCCCATCCTTCAGGAGAAAATAGATTTTGCATAACACCCTATGCGTAGCTTTATTAGATGGAAATTAACCTTATGCAGTTTGCAAGAAATGAGACGTATTAGGTTTCTTTTTTTTTTTTTTTTTTCTTTTTGACCAAAGAGTTAATAAACAGAGGCTGCTCATTAAAGCAAAGTTGGAAGGAGTTTTGAAGGCACTGGAGAATAGCTGAGGGAGCAAAGTAATGAAGCACTAGGAAGATTCGGAGGGGGCGGATGAAGACCCGTCAGACCCCAGCAAGCATCATGAACTCGGCGCCCTTTCTCCGTTCCGGAAAGTTTTATGCTGTTATAATTGATGCCTGGATAAGTCTGTGCACTGCAGACTCGGCGTGAGGAATCCTAAAAGCCTTATTAACCCAGCCACTTAGCCTTTCTGAGTGTAACCCATACCCTGGCTATTTTGGTTCAGGATTAACTGAGACCCCAAATGTTCCGCTGTTGGGATGAAGAGGTTCAATTTAACACCGTTCTCTGGGCAGTCTCCTTCTAAATCCCCCAGCCTCTCTAGCGCTGGCTGCCGGCAAGCTGCATCGTGCTCTGCCTGCTCACTCCTGCCCTTTGAGATCATGGAACCTGCCAAGGAAGCATTCTCCCCGAGGCTGAGCCACCAGAGAAATTGCACACCCAAGATTGATTTTGCACAGTGTAAAAATCAATCTGCACACTGCGTAGTAGAGTCTGCAAGAGAACCAGTTCAGGCTGGTTGGAGCCCCAGTGGGGCAGGGCAGCAAGCAGTTTAAGTCGAAAAGTTAAAAAAGTAAACAGAAAAAACAGGTGAAATTGAGGGGTGTGTTTTGCCAGGCTGGAATGGGCTTTTCTCTTTCTGTGTTAAGGAGCCTTATCTGGTGCCGCTGGTCTCTACCTGGTGCATGGTTTTTGTGGGGAGGGGGGAGTTGGAGAGAGACCCCCCATTAGACACATTCCCCTGCTGGCAGGTGGGGCCCCAGGGAGATACTGTTAGCTTGACACTGTCTCTCCAAGGACAGAACTTTAATTTGCTTCGGTGGTAAGGCTAAGAACAACCATCATCATTTGTGCTCGAATAATTAATTATTATTTAATTAAATGACACCCTAATAATTACTTAAGTTAAAAAATAACATTTATGGAGCATCATGTATGTGTCAGGCACTCAGCTAAGTATTTACATACAGGGTGTCTGATTCAAGTCTCTGAATGTGGGAGTTACTGTGATCCCTCTCATTTTGTAGCTAAGGACGTCACCTTTTGCTGGGCTTGCTCACACACAACCTCTTCCTTGATCTCCACTCAACCCTCAGGAGGCTGCAGATGATGTTTTTCAGTTAAGGAACCTGAGCCTCAGGGACCTGTCTTCTTCAGCAAATAATTGGCAGAATCAGGATTTGAATCTGGATCTCCTGACTCTTTATTGTTGCAACTGTATTGGGAGAGAGAGGTGGTGTGTATTCATTAAATTCCTTCTGTTAAGACTGGAGAAAAGAGTTTATTGTGCTTTGTTTCGATCCTCAGTCAGGAGGGTGTTGCTTTCCCACTTTACAGATGAGAAGGCTGAGGCTCAGAGAGGGGAAGCCATTGGAAGAAAACCACTCAGGTAGTTGTAGGGAGTAGATCTGGGCCTTATAGCTTCCCATTCTGCCCTGCGGGTTTTCCCTGTTATCCCCACCTCTCCACGGCAGTGCCTTCGATAGCAGAAACAACACCATGTGATTTCCCAGCAGGTTCAGTGAGAGTGTGAGTCTTGCCTTGGACCTTAGGATTTAGGATGGGTCATGGGTATTGACAATTGAGTAGGCTGCTAGAAATGTGATCCTGGCCTGGAAGGAAGATCAGACATGACTGAGACTTTAGGAAGGACCAGATCTGTCCAATCAGAAGGAATTTGGGGCCTTTCATCTTCTTGGAGGCTATAAGTTCCCATTTGCACTTTGAAAGCCACAACTTGCTGGGCCAACCTATTGTTGCTGCCCTCTTCTTGCCAGTCACAGTCATCAAAGCAAAGTTCTCCGAACATGCTAATGTCACAGCACTTTCTAGGGAGACCATTGTACTGAGCAAGGCTCAGGTTCTGGGGAGGAGGGATTACATTGTAGAGTTGGCTCTCCATTTCCCTGGAGTCTTGTGCTTTGGAAAAGCATTATTTGTTTTTCATTCCTGACAGTCACTGGTGACACCTCCAGGCTCTGAAAGGTTACAGGAAAATAATAGGCTTCTGGCAGTTTCCAGCAGGTTCTCTTTCTCACCTGGGCTAGGATTGTGCATGTGCTTTTCATTCGTGACAAGATGAGGAGAGCTTGGTTAAATAAGGATCGGCTGCTCTTTATTCATCCACTTTTCTGATTATATGGCATCAGAAAGCCATTCATCTGGTTTGAAGATAGACAGGTGGTTGCCGTCACTACACTGCGGGCTTTTGAAGCTTGCTCTGTGATGTGATTACAGCACATACTTAGCTTGTGCTCCAGGGAGTAAGGTTGACCTTTGATCCTACTCCTCATTTAAAAATCACAGATCTTGGGAAATGAACCAATCTAGGAAGATGCTGGATGCTGCATTTGCTGCTGAGGTTGGCTGTCAAACCAATTTAACTGGCCTGCTTTACCTAGAATTCTGGTTTTTCTGATTAAAACAGATGACCTTTAAAGCCTTTTTTTCCTCTGACAATCTCTAGAGGACATCTGGTCTTTTGTGAGTTTCAATGGGAACCCAGAATCATGCCACTACTGTAGGTTCCAAATGAGGAAGATGCACAAAGCATCGATTGGAAGAAATTCAAGACCATTATCCAAACAGAGTGCATGTTATTTACCTTTCTCTCTCATTCATTCGGTCAACATTTATAGAGAACCTATCATGTGCCAGTTCTGTGACAGGAGCAGCAATAAGGAGGTAACAGAATTGTAGTCCCTGACCGTGGGATCTTATGATTCAGAAGCTGGAACAGAACAGTCAGCATTGTCAAGACAGGATGAAAGGGACTGGGAATTCATCTGCTTGGAAAACTGTTTGGTTTTGGCTTTGATAGATACCACCAGACAGTTTTCCAACGTGGTTGTAAAGAAGGCGGGAGGGGGGCTTCTGAGAACCTGATCGTGTTTTATTTTTTGACCCCGGTTGCATGGCACCTTATGGAAAATACTGAGCTATATATATACTGAGACTTTGCACACTTCCTGTAGTGCCACAGTAGAATTTAAATTAAAAAATAAAGAAATAAAGTATTGTCAGCTTCAGGCCCTTTGGGAGCACAGAGGAGGGACTGGGTTTTACCTGGGGGAGGAGAGCAGAGAGATTGAGGAACTCAACTGATATTGATATTTGAACTGGGCCCAGAAGGATCAACAGGAAGTAGGCAGTCAGAAAATGGGGTGGGATGTGCTTGCACAAAGGCCTCAGTCAGAAGGAAGGCATGGAGTGGAAGGAGCTGGCAGTTGGGGCTTGGGAGGGCTGTGAGTTGCTTGCTGTGGCTGAAGCCCAGGGTGTGGGGCTGTAGACATAGGAGAGGTCAGCAGGGGAGGAGTCTGGACTGTGTCACAGACATAATGTCCCGAAAGCAGCGGGAGCCACGAGGGATTTTTAAGCAGCAGAGTGACACTGTCAAGCCTGGCTTATCTAACAATCAGCATGCTTATGCCTGCATGGGCGTGCAAATGGGAGATGTTTAGGTGTCTTTTGCAATAGTCCCAGGGGAGAAGGCTGAAGGCCCCATTTAAGGCACTGAGAGAGGAGAGGAGGAGACAGATCAGAGATCAGCAGATATCATACAATACATGAAACTTGTTAGTCCACTGCAAGGTCGGGGGGTTGTTGCGGGAAGAGATGGGGAGAAATCAGAAGGTTTCTCTTCCAGCCCAGGCTCTGGTGAGAACCACTCGGATAGAAACACCTGGGCCTGAGCGCCAAGTTCTCTTATTATATAAAACCACAAAGATCCTCATTAGCCAGTCCAGAAACATCTATTTATGCCCACGATATGTCAGGCAGTAGGGGAAGTTCCGAGGATACAGAGATGGAAGGGACCAATTCTTGCCTTCAAGGAGCCACCTGTAGAGTGTGGGGAGACAGCAGGTCCTATTCTCTCTGCCTTAAACCTCAGAAGGTGTCTTTGAGTTTATGCAGTGGTGTTAGTTTCTTCTTTGATTCAAGGTCAGTTCCCCAGCCCCTGCAACATCACGGACAGGGCATTCCCCAGATCCCTTGCAGAGAGGATCATTCCCATGAGTAGTTGTGAGCCAGGCATATAAACTTGCGTGAATGTTTGAAAACTTCTCCTAGTCCTCAGAATGCAATTCCAACAGTGCTGAAGGCTGCCAATTAAATGAAGATTTAGATAAAGGCTGTGTGGGAGAAGGAACGCAATATTCTTAAACCTAATAATGGTTTCCTTCTGTCTTTTTGAAGCTCTCGAATAATGCTGATTGACTGGCTCTCTGCTTTGGGCATCCCCATTTACTGGACAATTTAATAACATTTAAAATGTTTGACAACCTTTATTTGAGGGCAGACACCACAGGGGAGCAGGCTCTGGGTAAGGATATGAATGCTGTACAGTTAAAAAGAGGAACCAGGATTTAAATAAGTTTTTTCATATGCAGAACAAATCCCCTGCATGCTGGATGGCAGGGGGCACAGAAGGGGTAAGAACAGGCTCTCAGATTATAATATGAACCGTGGGAACACGTAATGACTGCCATGTAGCCTTGCGCTAAGTGCTTTCTTTCCTGTCACCTCATTTACTCTGACAACACTGAGGTGGGTCTTAAGACTGTGCCAGTCATGCAGGTGAAGTAGCCAAGGCCTATGACCATGCAGCTAATAAGCCTTGGGGCTGGTGTTCTCCATCCTGTGCTCATTCTCTTGGCTCTGGAGTACTCGGTGTGCTGTAGGAATTGAAGAAGGAATTCAGAAAGAAATCCAAAACAATTTTCCTCCCTTTCCCACTGTCTCAGGGGATTCATCTGTTCATACATTCATTCATTCATTCATTCACATTTATTGAATGCCCTCTATGTGCCAGGTATGGTTCTAAGCACCAAGAAAACAACAATGGATACAACCAAGTCCCTGCCTCTATAGAGCTTTTGTTTTAGTGGGAGGAGCAAACAGCAAAGAAAGTCTGTTAGTCATAAGTGCTATACATAAACCAAGGCACTGTCAGGGATAAAGTGTAACCAGGATGCTCTTTTCCATAGGGGTGGAGGGTTGGCGGGGGCTCCGCTGGGGAGGGCACATTTCACCTGAGACCTGCCTGTAGTGGAGGAGACAGCCATGTAGGCCTGTGGGGGACAGAATACGCCAGGCAGAAGAAAAAGTGTAAAATCCCTGAAGTAGGAACATGCCTGGTGTGTTCCAGAAATAGCGAGGCGACCTCAGTGGCTGGACCAAGAAAAGGAGATGAGATCCGGAGACAGATTGGGCCATGGGGAGAGTTTGGATATTATTCTGAGAGTGATGGGAAACCATTGGTGGAGGGAGGACAAAGCAATGACATCATCTGTTACTATGTGTGGTAGAGGAAGCCGAAAGCAATTTGGAAGTCTGAAAAAGCTCACCTCCCCCACAGTCTGTTTTCTTGTTTACATATGTTAATTTTACATATGTAAAATTTCTTTCTGAATTCCTTCTCCAATTTTATTTCATTAAGTCCTCACAACAACCAATGAAATAGGCGTTGCTATTATTATTATTCCTCACTTTGCAGTGGGGAAACTGAGGCCCAGAGCAGGCATGGTCACCTGTATAGGAAGCAGTGGAAACAGGATGCCTTAGGGTTAATAGCCCACTACTCAAGTGCTTTAATTCCAGCTAGCATTTAGTGGGCACCTGATATGTGCCAGGTCTGCATGAGGTTCTGGGATGCCTAGACACACCCTTTAGACCCTGGCTTATCTCCAGGGAGAGACAGAGGATTAAGCAGAGAGGTAATGTGCAGAACAGCAAGTGCTCTGATTTTAATTTGGCAGTATGGAGAAAAAGCATCTGGCCCAGTAGGGGTGGGGAAGCCAAAGGTGACATCTGAGCTGGGAGTGGGCACCATGTTGGAGATGGTCAAACAAAGCTGCGGGTATGGGGGTGGGGAGGGGGATTCCAAGCAGAGAAATGAGTGGTTCAAAGGCATAGGGTGGAGAGTGAATGGCAGCGGCTGGAGAGAAGCAAGGGTGCATCTGGTAGCGTTTGGATAGGAGGCTGGATAGAGAGACAGGTTTACACTTGGTTTCATTTGTTTTTTTCAGTTTTTAAATAAACTTTATTTTTATTTTTTATTTTATTTTGTTTTTTATTGAAGTATAGTTAATTTACAATGTTGCATTAGTTTCTGGTATACAGCAAAGTGATTCAGTCATCCATATAAATATATATATATATATATATATATATATATATATATATATATATATATATATATATATATATATTCTTTTTCATATTCTTTTCCATTACAGATTATTACAGGATAGTGAATATAGTTCCCTGTGCTATACAGTAGGACTTGTTGTTCATTTATTTTATATATAGTGGTGTGTATCTGTTAATCCCAAACTCCTAATTTATCCCTCCCCTACTTCCTTTCCCCTTTGGTAACTGTAAGTTTGTTTTCTATGTAAACTGACTTCATTTTAAAGAGCAGTTTTAGGTTCAAGGCAAAATTGAGTGGAAGGTATACAGATTTTGCATATACTTCTTGCCGCCATGTATGCATAGCCTCCCCCACTATCAAACTCCCACACAAGAGTGATGCATTTGTTATAATTAATGGACCTAAGTAGACACATCATTATCACTCAAAGTCCATAATTTACATTCAGGTTCACTCTTGGTGTTGTATGTCCTATGGGTTTGACAAATGTATAATGGCATGTATCTATCATTATAGTATCACATGGAATACTTCACTGCCCTAAAAATCCTCTGTGCTCTGCCTTTTCATCCCTCCTTCCTCCCTAACCCCTGGCAACCACTGATCCTTTGTCTCCATAGTTTTGCCTTTTCCAGAATGTCATATAGTTAGAATCATACATTTTCAGATTGGCTTCTTTCACTTGGTAATATGTATTTAAGTTTCCTCCAAGTCTTTTCATGGCTTAATAGCTCATTTCTTCTTATTGCTGAATAATATCCCATTGTCTAGATGTACCACAGTTTATTTATCCATTCACCTACTGAAGGGCATCTTGTTTGCTTTCAAGTTTTGGCTATTATGAATAAAGCTGTTATAACATTTGTGTGCAGGTTTTTGTATGGGCATACGTTTTCCACTCCTTTGGGGAAATAACAAGGAGTGCAATTGCTGGATCATATGGTATGTTTAGTTTTGTAAGAAATTGCCAAATTGTCTTCCAAAGTGGCAATGAATGAGAGTTCTTGTTACTCCATATGTTCATCAGTATTTGGTGTTGTTAGTGTTTTGGATGTTGACCATTCTAATAGGTGTGTAGTAGTATTTCAGTGTTGTTTTAATTTGCATTTTCCTAATGACATACAACGTTGAGCATCTTTTCATGTGCTTATTTGCCATCTGTATATCTTCTTTGGTGAGGTGTCGTTAAGGTCTTTGGCCCATTTCTTAATTGGGCTGTTTATTTTCTTATAATTGTGTTTTAAAAGGTATTTGTATATTTTGGATAATAGTCCTTTATCATATATATCTTTTGCAAATATTTCCTCCCAGTCTATGCATTACTTTCTCATTCTCTTGACAGTATCTTTTGCAGAACAGAACTTTTCAATGTTAATGAAGTCTAGCTTATCAATTCTTTCTTTCTTGGATTATACTTTTTGTGTTATATCTAAGAAGTCATTTCCATACCCAAGGCCATCTGCATTTTCTCCTATGTTATCTTCTAGGAGTTTTATAGTTTTGTGTTTTACATTTAGGTCTCTGATCCATTTTGAGTTAATTTTTGTGTAGGATGTGAGATCTGTGTCTAGATTTAATATTTTGCATGTGGGTATCCAGTTGTTTCAGCTGGATAGTCTTTGTTGAAAAGACTATCTTTGATCCATTGTATTGCCTTTGCTCCATTGTATTGCCTTTTCTCCCTTGTCAAAGATCACTTGACTACAATTATGTGGCTCTTTATTCTGTTCCAGTGATATTTTTATCTATTCTTCCACCAATGTCACACTGTCTTGATTACTATAGCTTTATGGTAAGTCTTGAAGTTGAGTTGTGTCAGTTGTCTGACTTTATTATTCTTCAATATTGTGGTGACTATTCTGGGTTTTTTGCCTCTTCATATACATTTTAGAATCAGTTTGTTGATATTCATAAAATAACTTGCTGGGATTTTGATTGGGATTGTGTTGACTCTATAGATCAAGTTGGGAAGAACTGACATGTTGACAATATTGAGTCTTCCTATCTGTGAACGTGGAATATCTCTTCATTTATTTAGTTCCTTGATTACTTTCATCAGAGTTTTGTAATTTTCTCATACAGATTTTGTACATATTCTGTTAGATTTATACCTAAGTATTTCATTTTGGAGGGTGCTAATGTAAATGACATTATGTTTTTAAACTTCAAATTTCTCTTGTTTATTGCTGGTATTTAGGAAAATGAGTGACATATATTAACCTTGTCTCCTGCAAACTTGGCATAATCACTTATTTTCATGAGTTTTGTCAAGTCCTTCAGATTTTCTACATAGACAACTGTGTTATCGGCAAACTAAGGCAGTTTTATTTCTTTCTTCCCAATCAGTACAACTTTTATTTCCTTTTCTTATCTTTAGATAGGATTTAGATAAGCATTAGATGGGACTTCCAGTATACTGTTGATAAGGTGCACTGAGAGGGGACCTTCTTGACTTGTTCTTGATCTTAGCATTAAATATGATGTTAGCTGTAGGTTATTTTGTAGATGTTCTTTATCAAATCAAGTTCCTTTCTATTCTTAGTTTGCTGAGAGTTTTTTTATCATGAATAGGTGTTAGATTTTGCCAAGTGCTTTTTTTGCATCTATTGATATGATCATGTGATTTAGTTCCTCAGCCTGTTTATATGATGGATTACATTAATTGATTTTTGAATATTAAACCAGACTTGTATACCTGGGATAAATCCTATCTTGGTTACATTTTGATACACTTACTTCTTTCTGAACCTGTCTCAAGAGAGAGTATAGTTCACTGATTAAGAGTGGAGGTGTACTGCCTAAGTTTAAATTAGACCTCTATTGCTTGTTAGGTACAGGAGCTCAGGCAAGTTATTTAACCTCTCTGTGCCTCAGTTTCTACATTTATCAAATAATAATAACTGATCCCAAAGGGTGACTGTGAGGATTAAATTATATCTAAACAGTTTAGGACTCCACCCAGTACATGATGGATGAAATGATGATTTGCCATGATTATCTCTCTTCATTTGAACGTATGCTCCATGTGTTCGTTTCTCATTGTATTCACAATGCCTAGTATAAAATAGATGCTTGACAAAAGAAAGCACTATGGAAAAAATGTACATTTTTCCTTTCGTGTGTGTGTATGCGGTGAGGATTCTGTAATTCTACTTTGATTGTACACTTGCTAATTCAGATAAATTAGCCCCAAAGAAGGTTCTCAAGGGAGTGAATTTTCTTGGACTGCTCTGACCATAGCCCCCAAAGCATTCTCCATCGTCTTGTGTTGACTCTGACCTCCTCCTGGTCATCATCTCTGGTTGGTTCATAGCAGCTGCAAACAGGGTGCTTGCCAATGAGGTGCGATAGGTAATATCCCCATTTTATAGAAAATGATGCCAGAAGCAAAAACCATACATAGTTGCTAATGGTTCCCAAGGGTTATAAAACTTCTTCAAATGTTTACCATCACCTGTTTCAGCATCTAGGTGGTGTAACTTCTCTATTTGACCCTGGTCCTGCTACTCCTTTCTTACTTTTAATACCACTCGAATCAGAATGCTCACTATCAACCTTGTAGAAATTACCCTAAAGGTAGAAACACATAATTTATAAACAGGTGTGAATAAACATTAGTCATAACAATGGAAAGATGGCCTTGGCATTGAGAGGAGGATGGCAGAAGCAAGGCTATAGAAGAGCAGTGCACTAGCAGAGCTTATGTGTTGTCTGTGTGTATTTGTGCAAAGTTATTAAAAATGGCAGTGTGTAGTCCACTCCCAAGTGGAAATTGATATAAAAAGCAATGTAAAAACAAAAGTTACATTAAAGGAAAAAGTATATACCAACTGTTGTAAACATGTAAAAACCATATGCATGAACACAAACGTCTTTATGGGAATTTTCCTTAAAAAAATATTCCCCCAAAAATAAAACACCATGTTCACAAGAGCCCACCAAAGGCCAGGTACTGTGTGAGGCACAGGGAATACAACAGTGAGTAAGATGGACTTGAGGACTAATGAAAACCTCATGGCAAATCCTGGGAAAATCTGAATGTGTAATATTAGGACAGGGTTAACACTGTTGTCATTTTGGGCATGATGATTCCTTGTGGTGGGGCCTGTCCTGTGCATAGTAGGATGTCTCAAAGCATCCCTGGCCTTCACCCACTAAATGCCAGTTGCATCTCCTAACCTGTGACAACCAAAAGTGTCTCTAGACGTTGTCAAGTGTCTCCCGTGGGGGGTGCAGATTTGCTCCCCAGTGAGAACCATTGCTTTAGGAGAATACTTAAGAAGTTATGGAACACTCACTCAATAGGAAAATAAAACTGTAATCGGGAGGCTTATACAGCACCATCTGAAAAAAATGTGTTCAGTTTAAAAAGCAGAAACTAAGACTGCGTTTCTTCTACAGATTGCAACCAGCTTGGCTGAGGTTCTAGGTTCAGAGGAAGCTGTTGATAAAAGGGAGGAGAGAAAAACTGGTGACCTAGAAATCGCAGGAGCCAGGGAACCTCAAGGAATTGAGTATACTGGCTCAGTCTTGGATGAGGAGCCCAAAGATAAACACGAGTCAGGCAGACACAAGTAAAACAATCAAATGCGGGGCCATGAAAAGGGGGTGTCCAAAGTAAGTTAAGTCAAGGGCGACGAACGGGTATATCAGGAGTGATATTTTAAATGTTTAACAATCAAATACGGCAGAGGAACCACCAATCATAATGGCCATCTGCTGAAACCACCCAGCACGGGCTTTAGCATGCCTGCAAAGGTCTGGGGGAAATCCATGAGGGAGAAACAGTTGGCCAGAGTAAGTCAATCCAGCCGCGGTCCAAAAATGGCACAGGGATTAATCTTAGAGCAAAACCTGGCAAAACAGAAGTGGTCAGAGGGCAGGGAGAAGTGGAAGAAATAAGAGGGCCTAGGGCCCAGAAGAAAATCCGCTGGAGGGTTGAGTTATATTTAATCTCATTCATTGTGTACCTGGAACCAAAGACACCAGAGAAGTTTCAGGCATAAATTATGTATACACGTAAACAAAGACAGAAAGGGAGCACAGAAAAATGGAAACAGTTTGATTTGTGGGGCTTTCAGTATCATGGGTGATTTTTTTTTCCTTCCTTTATTTAGAGGTCTGTTGATGCTGCTACAATTTTGTTCCGGCAATAAAAGGAAAGTATATGTGGATGTTAACAAAGATGAGAAGAGTCTTTGGAAGGATGTAACTGGTTAGAGTTTAATATTCATTAGGTTAAAAAAATCTATTAAGTTCATTGAAGAAGTCATAAAAACAAACCAAATACCCACCATCTTCTTCCTTCCCCGGAACATGGCAGTGGTCCCTTCAAAGTAGTCCTGAAGGAAGGGGCTGAGTGTGTGATGACTGCCCAGGGGCCAGTGTGATGTTTCATGCCGGAGGGGTACAGCTGTTCATTTCCTTTGCCTCCTCTTATCCCGCTCTAGCATCAGCTCATTGTTCATGCTGACCCAGTGAGGTTGGCATCAAGCTCTCCCTCCCCATGTTGTAGCGAGAGATAGTCCTGAGGACACACACTTCATCCATCGCAACAGATTAGCTCTGGTCACAGCCTGATTACATGAACTGCAGCCAAACCCCTTATTTATGCTCTTCTGGGGATGGGCAGGAACAGATAGGAATGGGTAATTAAGGGACATTAAGAAAAAAACTAAAATATTGCTTGTCGTGCTTTAATATGAGCACTATTAATGATGCAGTATTGTAAACACTGAGTAAAGAGGTTGCTGCCAGCTTGTTCATGCCAGGCAGCCAGCAGACCCTTATTCCCAAGTGGAGGATTAGTGTAGGTACCTCCTTGGTGAAAGCCTAGCTATCAGCAGTAGCACCTTGTAGAAGGTCCAGCCTATCTGGTTGCTTCAGGGCAACTGTGCAACTCCATACAGGATGCTAATGGATATAGGAAGCTCTGTGCCTCAGGGCTAGTTAGCAGCAAATATATGGGTACATCTGCCTTTTATTTCATCGAATGAATGCAGTTTATAGGAACCTGGTGTATTATTTATAGAGAACACAAAGTATTGGGGAAAACCTCAATTAGGGAATAGTGAGCTAGCAGAACTCAGATATTCACACACACACACACACACACACACACACACACAGATGTGCATCCCATCAGAATATCTAATGAAGATAATTTAGGAAAAACTAATGTATGCCCTTCAATTAGGGGACTCATTAAATCTGCACTGCCCAGTACAGTAGCTACTAGCCACATGTGACCACGTTTACATTTTAATTAATCAAATTAAAGAAAATGAAAAATTAACGATTCAGTCCGTCTGCCACATGAGGCACTTTTCAAGTCTCAAGAGCCTCATGTGGCCAGTGGCTACCAGATTATACAGTGCAGATACAGGACAACTCCATCATCACAGAGAAATCTGCTTGGTAGTGCTGGGTGAGATAGATGATGGTGTATCCATATAATCAGCTACTCTGCATATTCTCAGAAGAACGAGGTAAATACAGATATTCTGACATGAAAAGGTCTGTGTTGTGTATTGCATGTAAACAAGTTACAAAACTTTATATTAGGTTGGCCAAAAAGTTCGTTCGGTTTTAAGTACAAATAAAAGACACATTTTTCATTTTCACCGAGAACTTTATTGAACAACACATTCATTAGCCAGACATACTTTTTGGTCAACCCAATATTAATTTTTCCTTAAAAAACAAATGCATTATGCACACACACACATACTTTTTTGTGTTAGTGTAGGAAAAAGTGTAAGGATAATCACTAAATTGTTAGTAGTAATTGCCTTAGATGGAAGGCCTAGAGCTTTGCTTTTTATTTTCTCCACTTATGTATTGTCTGAATATATTTCAATGAGAATGCATTACTTTTGTACTTAAAAAGAGATTAATTTGATGATAACCCATGAAGACAATTTAGAAACATGAATAGGGAGGTTTATCTCTTTGGGACTTTAGTTGGTTAAAGCCTGGTTAATGAGGGCACCTGAGTGGGGTTGACCAGGTGGCTTGTTAGGAAGGTGCATCGTGGGAAGAGAAGGGGGCTGATTCAGAGGAAATCCATCCCTACTGTTCTCAAGACACACTTACAGGCGTGCCCTCCTTGTCTTGAATGTTCTGTTCTGGTAGGGAGACAAACGCACTTTATAATCAATTCTGAGGACCTTTTACTATTAATCTTTGGGTGAGTCGATAGAAGCCTGTGCTCTAGGATGAGGCAGAAATATCCTGGGCTTAAATGTCAAATAGCACCTGGGAAGCATATTCAACCAAAGATACATGTTGGTCAGGGAGGGCTTCTCTGCCACGTAAGAGGGGAACAAAAAGATATCTTCCAGGCTGGTGTAAAAGTATTAAAATTGTGTGTGTACGTGTGTGTGCAGGTGTGTGAGATACCCTTATCCTTACTGTCCTAGGAAATTTCTGTCCTAGGAAATTCTCTGCTAGCTTACATACTATGTGAATAAAGCATAGGCTTGGAGAAGAAATACTTTATTCTTTCTTTCAGAAAATCATCTCTGCTATCCAGCATTACAGACTTTCTACTCTGGGTTATGAGGCACTTGAACTCTTAGGACAGTTCTGGATCCACTTCTGCTCCTGTAACTATGGGTCACTGGGCAGAGTTCCTTGACCTTTGAAATTCATTCTCATTCTGGGGAAAATAGAGTATCACTAGCCCTTACCTCATAGGGTGGTTGCTCAAAGTCAAAGGGAGAAGTAGGGTGAGTGCTTGGCACATAGTAAGTGCTACAAAGTGTTAGCTTCCATTGACATTAGCATTACTTTTTCTAAGCAACAGTGCAAAGCAATTTGCTGTACCTGTTCTTGTGGATGCGTGTCTCCTCCCCAGATGGAAGGAGTGTCCTTGGAGGGCATGAGTGCCACACTTCTTTCTCTTCCTCTGGGTTCCTGACGGTGACTTGCACTAGCTAATCAGTACATTCATGCCAAGTGCCTGGTGCTTGAGAATGGGAGCGCAGTGCTACCCAGTGGAATGTGCCAGCCAGTGAGCCCAGTACAATCCTGGGGTCCTGTCAACACAGTAGTTGGGTAAAAGAAGTCAGCCATAACTTTGAAGCATAACTGAGGGCGAAGGCTGGAAGTCTTTCCATTTTGATGATGGTAGGGAGAAAGGATCTGCACTTTCTTCTGCATGTTTCCTTAAAACAGCCTCACTCTCTACGTGTGATTTTTTTCAGTGTTTTCAAAGAGAAGAAAATGTTGTTAGTCTCTGACTATTGACCATACTTACAGTTTCCTGTTTGTTTAGTTCATTAAAATGAAGATCTACTTTTGCATAGTGACAGATTTTTATATGAAACAATAACAATAATATGATGTATTTTTCAAGTAAACATTTTATATACATACATGTATGCATATACATGTGTAAGTATGTATATGTATATATGTCTTCACACTCACACTCATGCATGCAGATTTGATCTTTATTATTCAAATATTCTGTATTTGTGAATTTGCCTGCTCACTAAAATGTTTTGTAAACCCCCAAACCAATACTCACAGTGTTTTCTCCGTCATTTGCAGTCATGCACAGACCAGTGAAAAATCTGAGTCGTCCGACATGCATGTTCCTAGTGTCAACAAGGTGACACTCTGCCTTCTTGTTTCAGCTCTCATACTGCAAGCAAATGTCCTTTTAGTGGTATTTAGTGCCATTTTTCTTTGCATTTTTGTGCTTTTTGTTGGTGATTTTGCTGTTTAAAATGGCCCACAGGTGTAATACTGAAGCACAGTCTAGTGTCCACAAGCGCAGAAGGCTGTGATGTACCTTATGGAGAAGGTACGTGTGTTAGATGAGCTTCATTCAGATGAGGGTTACAGTACTATTGGCTGTGAGTGCAATGTTAATGATTCAACAAGATATATTAAATAAGTTGTCTTTAAACAGAAACACATAAGACAAGGTTATATATTGATTGATTGATAGAAACGTTGTGACCAGAGGCCTGCAGGAACCTAACCCTGTACTTCCACCAGGAGCGTTGATTCACTATTTGCTAATTCATTATTCATGGTGACTGTACAGAACATAACTGCCATATCTATTGTGTATATAAATCTCTTTAAGTCCACATAGAGGCTGTATGAGAGGGAGTAGACTATGGTGCTTAAGTTCCTGAGCTCTGGGCCAGAGTCACAATGTCCCCTTCTGCCTTCAGCTACTGTACACCTGGTTTTGCCAGGGCCCATAGCTGCTGGGGAACCCGCTCGGGGAAGTTGGGGTATGTTTGCCTTTAGGTGTCTTTCCGTCTTTCCAAGCTCCTGCAATCAGGTGTATACTTAGGGGAATGGATGACTTATCATTCGTTGTAGGAATTATGCCACAGGCAAAACCTTTTTGTGTCCATTAAATAATAGAGACACTTAAGTAAGGCAGCCAATCTCCCCTTCAAAGGTAAGGTCCCTGGATCACGAATAGAGTCAAGAAGGAACCCCTAGGGCAGGAGGTGAGAGGCTCATAGGCCAGACAGCAGCTGGGTGCTCTCACGCTGCCCCTGCCTGCAGTTGACCGGAGCCACTCGGAGCTCCGACTGGGCACAGGCCAGGCCGGGAGGCTCCACAGCAGTGTGTGTCTGAGTCTGAGACAGCCACGAAATTGCCGTCACCATCACACCCCAGTGCACGGCCCCATAGCTCACTCCTGCTCACTACGCCCCTGGGCTTCTCCGTGCCTCTGCCCTGCCACAGCAGGCGTTCACGACTATGTGTGAGGTTGCCTTTTCAATCTTTTTATGCTCTACTTTCAAAGCAGTCTTGAAATGAGATAAGTTAAAGCCTAATACAGTTTTTCAGAAACACCTGTATTTGTCTGGCTGACCTAATATTAACACAGGTTCTCATCGCTACTTGAATGTTGCTCCATCTATTGCTACACCATGACCAGCGCTGCGCTCTGAGTCTTTAAAGCGCATCCCTGCGCCTGATGCCATGAATACCAAGTAGATCATGTAGGATGGCTCACACCCTGCAAGGGAGACAGGGTCCAGCTACCCCGTGAGTTTACGAAGACTCCCAAGAGACAGCATACAAACCATGGGCTTATTGCTTCCCCGTTCAACTGCTCCACTGAATCTTGGCGTCTAAGACTTTGGTTGTTCCCCGTGTCCCATGAGCTCTGGTCACAAGGTGAGTGTTGCTGTCCAGGCTGGGAAAGCAGAGTTGATAAGAACTGCCAACCCCAGAGAGGTGTCAAGCTCACTGATAACTAAAGGGCTCCTAGGACACATCGCCAAGTCTATTATTGGTTCTAGTGGACTTGCCTTCATTCTACAAAGGACAAAAGAAGTTGACAGTGAAGCATTCAGGGCATAGGGGACATGGTTCTTACCCTACAGCTCCAACCCAGGGCCAGCCCTTCGGGTAGTGCTTTTGACTTAAACAGAGTCTGGACTATGTGATTCAGTATCACTTAGGACGGTATGTGTGAAAAATGAAGAGATTTTTGGGACCCGGCCTCTGGCCTTCAGATTCAGAATTCCTCAGGGTGTGGCCCAGGCATCTGTATTTTGATAAGCTTCATGATTCTGGTGCACAGTAAAGTTTGGGAACTACTGCCCTGGGTGTCATCAGCAATTCAGCCTCCCCGGAGTACTCCAAGCCATGTCATGGTCCAGCACAGCGTCTGGGAGACAACAGGGAAAGCCAAGGAGCGGCCGTGCCAAAGGGCCTTATGAGCCCTTACTTTGTTTTCAGACCCATGCCTCTTTGGACTGTTAGCAAGTTCCAGAATTTCTATGGATATGAGTTTCCCCCTGTGGAAAGCGGAGATGATGACAGTGCCTGTTATTATTCTAGAAGGTTAAAAGATTAAATGAGAGGGTGCCCATGGTGTGCCCAGCACAGTGGCACCCTAATTGTGTTTGTTATTGCTCTCATTACCATCCACACCAAAGGGGCTGCATCAGTTGGACCCATAGGCTGTGGATGTGCCTTAGATCAGCAAAATCCCAGACTCACTTTTAGGGCTTTCTGAGGCTCAGACATGAGCAATATTTCCCAAGGGTGTGGCAGGAAACACACTGCAGACCATTGGGCACCTTTTGGGAGCCATTCCTTTTTGGAGGCTTTGGGGCATGGTTAGACAGGGGGACAGCGTGTTGGATAAAACTGAGTCTCAAATCCAAGGATGGTTCCCGTAGATGCCCAGTATAGGGTAGTCAGAACCTGTCCTGGCCTTTCAAGCCCAGTAGATCATATTGCCCTATCAAAGCTCCTGAGAAGTGGACACGGGTATGATATATCTTATCCGTGACCACATTAATAAAGTCTACAGAGACAATAGTGGGTCTTTTAGGACTTACCCATTGAACCTTTTATTTTGAGTGGCACATTCTAGTACTAGCGTAATTGTAATTCTGATAACATTACTTGTAATACTGTCTTCAGTCCTAAGAATTAATTTGACTGGAAAAATTCCAGAAGGACTTAAATGTTTCTCATTAAAAGCACTATAGGGCTTCTCTGGTGGCGCAGTGGTTAAGAATCTGCCTGCCAATGCAGAGGACATAGGTTTGAGCCCTGGTCCAGGAAAATCCCACACCCCACAGAGCAACTAAGCCCATGCGCCACAACTACTGAGCCTGCGCTCTAGAGCCCGTGAGCCACAGCTACTGAAGCCTGCGCGCCTAGAGCCCGTGCTCTGCAACAAGAGAAGCCACCGCAATGAGAAGCATGCGCACTGCAACAAAGAGGAGCCCCCGTTCACCGCAACTAGAGAAAGCCCGCGCGCAGCAACGAAGACCCAACGCAGCCATAAATAAATAAATTAAAAAAAAAAAAGCATTATAGATAACTTATTCGACATTGTAACTAATTGTAATATTGCCCTATGTAAAGCCACCCAATTAAGATGCTGTTTCCTCTCTTGCGATTAGTTGGCAAACCTTTTTCGTATGAGTATGCCCTCTAGAATCTAGACCAATTAAACATATATAATTGGACTGAACCATTTGCTCTCCCATCATCACTCTCTCTAGTGAGATATATCCCAGCCCAGTTGGTAGTCTTGCAAAGCCAAATGTCCTGAACTCTAGTTACGGAGTTGACAAATGGATCTCTATAAGCAGCTTATGTGCCAAATATTTCTCCTGGCCCCTTTGGCAAGGATGTATTTTGTTTTCTCAGTATGGAGAATTTCTTGCAATTTGTACATTTTACCTTTAAGAAATAAAGAGAAGCCATTATGTGCCTTTCCTTCTTGACCTGCCTTTAGGAGCAAATGCCCCTGTTGTGTAATTGCTGTTTGTAGCAGGGTTTGAGGTCCTACCTGGGTTTCTTTTTTTTTTTTTTTTTTGTAACATCTTTATTGGAGTATAATTGCTTTACAATGGTGTGTTAGTTTCTGCTTTATAACAAAGTGAATCAGTTCTACCTGGGTTTCTTGAATCACCGAGTATATGGGCTTCTGGCTGCACTGCCTACTCTCTGTGCCTGGGAATTTATTGGGGAGGTTTAATAAAGCAAAAGAGGGATTTACCAGCTACCTCCAAAGTATTTGACCTCATACTGAATTGCAAATTTCCCCCTAATCAGAACATTTGAAAGACATCTAGAGGGATCAGGAAATAACCTGAAGGTTTTGTAGGAGAGTTAGAAAACAGGCTGCTTTGGCCTGGTATTAAGAGGAAACAACTTAGAGCTATTTCCTTCCCCTTTCTTTTCTCTACTTTCCCCCAGTGGATTCTCCTTCAGGCATATGAGTGTGAAACGAGAAAAAAATCACTTGAAAAAAAATCAAAAGCAACAGCAACTCTGGAATCAATGAAAAGTTCACATCTACAAGGAAGCATGAGGTCAAAGGTTGTGTAACCGTATACTGCCCAGGTTTGCTGTACCTGGTGCAACAGGGCAGATGTACACAGGCCTGGCAGGTAGAAGGACAGATGGGCTATGAATAGGGGATGAGCTTTCAATAGATTTTCAGAATGGGCCAAACGTTTGCAGTGTTCAGAGTATATAGACTGGCACATAATCTGGAGTAGTCGGGTATGAAACTTAAAGACACATCATCCATGGATTTCCCTTTAATAAATCATCTCCTTCAGTAATCATTTTTCATCAACAGGCAATTCAGTAAAAGTTAGAATTGAGCATAATGTTGCATATCATTTCGGAACATCTGGTCCTAATATGTAGTAACAGCTGTTTAGTACCTGAAATATAAACAAAACATTTTCCCCATGGCTGCCACAGTTTATCCTCCTGGAGGCACAGTATCATTGAGATAGGTCTGTTTCCCAGGGTCTCGTATCACAGATAACAGTAATAGTAACATTATCAATGATGACATGATGATTATCATGTCTTGTTTTACTGTGTGCCAGACACTGTGCCAAGCACATTTCGTCTATGATTTCATTAAATCTTCACCTCAGCTTTCCGTAAACATTTAGATGAATTGAAAACAGTCATAAAGCCAGAGGTTGGCTCAGCTCAAAGCTGGCATTTGCCCAATGCCAAAGCTAATGCTCTGTTACCATTACAATAAATTTCTCCTAAGTAAAGTAAATGAGAAAAGAACACAACTGTATAAGTCATCAACGACAAAGAACGGAAGGGAACTCAGAAGGATTTTTTATGGTCTTGTTTCACAAGGTAAGACTGATTTTTGCTACCATATTGTATTGTATACACTATCACCAGGCAGCGGTATTGTACCTTGGTCACATGAGCCAATCAACAAGCCCTGCTTTTTCCTAATATTCAAGATAGTAACTTCCTGATCAAAACCACATTTATGGAACTTCCTTTACAAATATTCAATCAAAACTTTTAAAATTGAATTTTAAAGAAAAGAATATCTATACACTCAATATCAAAACATATAAATCTTTAAAGCAAACTTCATAAAAATAGTTTTAAGATCCATAGGTGTATCTTTTATCACTAACCCTTAACTGTTACTCAAATAGCATAATCTACCCGTAATCTACCCAGACTCTGATAAAAATGCTAATCTTTGTGAACCCAACTGAAAGCTTCTCTAGAACTCAATTTCTTAGATCTATATTCAGGTTTCTAAAGATGTTAGTTTTTTACCTTGAGGGTTTCCTTAGGGCTTCTTTTCCATTCATGACCTATTGCTTTATACAAGAGGAGATATGTGTACTCCTCTTGTATAAGCAGACATGTCCAAAAGTAAGGGAACTTGTGTACCTGAGAAGGCCCCCTTCCTGTAAGCATCGTTTACATTGTGCCTCACTGAAGAAGGAGGAATTTCTCCAGATGACTTCCCGCTCCCACCCTCTGCCTTGCCCCGCCACTATCACCTGTTTTGGAAAGAATGTCTTCACTTCTAAGATGCTCCCAGGGATCATTCCTATCTTCTCTTCTATACTCTCTCCCTTGCTTTTCAGTGCTTAAGTTAAGAACTAAGACTTTGAAGTGGGCAGATCTGTGTTCACATTCTAACTCTGTAACTTTCTAATTGTGTGAGTTTGGGCAAATTACTTAATTTCGTAAGCCTCGGTTTTCTCATCTGCAAAATAGCAATAAAATAGGACTAATAACAATACCCCTTGGGGTAAGGATCACCTGAGATAATGTGTGTGAACCATTTAACAGAGTACAAGGCTCATCATTAACCCTCAATAAATGGTAGCTAATATTCTTGTTCAGTGGACTCATACATCTATTTCTCTATTCTGATTTTTCTCTAAGCTCCCATTTATACACCATTACCGTAACTCAGTATATCAGTATGTTATGACTACTCCCTAAGGTCAGTTTTAGTCCCTCCCTAACCACCGTATTTCCAGCACTGATATTACTGTCTTGAAATTACCCAGAGTCAGAATGTCCAATGCCTTTTGACCCTCAGTTGGTCCCTAATCCCTTTGCTCATGTTGTCCCACCCACTTTCCTACACATACCCCTGGGTAATCAACCACTGACTTCCATCATTTCTTCTTTTATCTGCCTTGGGGATGTCTCTTACAAGCCTTGCTTCCATTCTCCCTGAAACAGTCCTTCCATTGAATTACTGACTGGCTAGTTTGCATAGTAATCCTTGTGACTTTCTTGGTAGGTGACGGGTATGGTGTTTCACTTAAGAAAGGAAACATTTTTACTTCTTGTGTCCTCCCTCAGTGCCCAGTAAAGCACCTGGTCCTGAGCCCTGAGTAGGAATTTGGTAAATGTAGGCAGTTGATTAATTTCCTCTTCCTATTTTTTCTCCCTACAGTCATTTGTCCCTTTCTTCTGTCCTTTATTCAACAATTCATTGATTCATTGATTCATTCATTCAAACAAACAAACACTCCCTGAGCTTCGTGTTCATGCTGAGATCTGAGAATAACATAACAGTTCTCTCTAGGAACTTACCAGCAAGAAAGAAAAGTGTTTTTTTCTTCAAACAAATAACCGTGGGAATTAAAATTTTCAGTGCAACAAGCTTTTATTGAGCTCTGACTGTAATCCAGGCACTTCATTGGGCACTGGGTTGTCAGTGGTGAACAAGATAGACACTGCCCTGGTGGAACTCAACAACCTAGTAGAAAAGATGATTGATATTAGGTAAATAATTCCAGGAGCCATGGAGGTTACAAAGGGGAGAATGAAATAGTACAATGAAAAGGTTTTTAACCTGAGTTGGGAAATGTCCCCTTGAAGAAATTGTATTAAACTTGAAGTTGAAAACTAAGCGTAACAGAGCTAAGCATGGTGTGTGTTGGGGCAGGAAGAAGACTGTTCATGTTAGGGTGGATTGAGGCAGGTTTCATAGAGATGATGCCATTGGCATGGGTTCCAGGCGTGTGCACAGAAGCCCGTGATTCGGTGTGGGAGCGTTAGTAACAGAGGCAAGTGCATGGGCAACAGCTCCAAATCCTCTCAGATTGAGACACCTTTCAAGTTCCATCCACATCTGGCAACGTTCTCGTTCATACGTCTCTACTATGTGGGTTGGCTTAGTGTGTTGATAGAGTCTACAGAATAAAAGTTTTCTTTTGCCTTCAAACCTTCAAAAGGCGTACCCCAGGGCTCTAGGAGGGAGAACAGAGCTGCTTACGTTGGTTCTTCTGTTTGTGTTTTTCTTCCCCTTTAAGAACATACTTTTGAAGGTGCAGCTCTAAAATCTTTATGATCGGAATTGCAAACAGGCTTTCATTTGTAACAAGAGGGGAATTAGCAGGAAATCCTACTCCAGTTCAATAAACCTTGACCCTTTTCGGTGACACTGTGGCCATCTTGCATCAGTTTTGGGAAGTTACCATCTCCATTGGCAAGATTGACAGTTTAAATCTCACCCCTTTCTAAATTGTCTTTATAAAGATCTCTTTCTTTAAATCAGACTAGAGATTGCACTACAACTAATATTGCAATTGGCTTACCTGGTTTTCGTCTCTTATTTAAGGTATTTGAAATGAATGGGAGGTCTAAGCAAATGAAGGGGCATGAAAAGTATTAGCAATTCTCCAGATAGTTAGGGAAATCTTCTCACTCTGTCTCTACTATGTCAAAATTGAAATGCTTAGTTAACGGCAGCAGGGCCAAGTACCTGGACTTGAAAATATCTTGATTCTTGTATTCCTAATTCTGTTCCAGAGAAGTTCTTGGATCAGATACATAAAACCAGAAGGGAACTCTCACCAGGGATTACATAGATGGTGAATATTTAAATTTGCAAAACATTATTGAGAAATATAAGATGTGTCAGCCATCTCCTAAGCTAACATTGTTTCAAAGTGAATTATTTTGTGGATGTTCGAGATGGGGGCATACTGGAAAGAAAAAAAGACAGGAGGAACCGAATTATTTATAATTATGATATGTATGTGTTGGCAGGACGGGGGCTGCCTTCTGAGACGTAAATGGATGACAAAGAATAAGTTATCTCTTTAAAGATAGAACATGGCAATAATTGCATAGTTTCTGGCTTCAGAAAGTCATAATCTATTAATTTGATGGATATCCAAAAGCCATAATCTGTCAATCAGGTGTTGGAAGAAAGAGTGTCTCAGAGCTTTGAAGCATGACATTTAGAATACTGCTGGATACCTTTATTTTTATTCTGATAGTAATAGGGAGAAAGGATTCAAACGTTCTCAGCATAGTTAGGGAATGAATATCGTTTTAGCTGTCTTAACAATTTTGCAACTTAAAAGTGGTATTTGATCAGTACAGTGTATTGAACAAGTGTAAAAGTCACACTGCAGTAAATTAGAAGGAGATAATTTTATCCTAAGATTTTGCTGACATACGCATTGTGTCATTGCTTTCTTGGTTTAAATTTGAATAGAACCCAAGATTATTTCTTCGTAAATTCCTGTGGCCCATCTATTATTTCTATATACTATGTGGAAATGTCCTTGAAACTTACTAATGGGCACTGGGGAAAAGTGCTTTAGTCTATCAGTGGAATGTCAAATTGATGGAAGGAAGAAATGAGAGATGTCACACACATAGAAAAATAGAGCTTTTCCAGAACCCACTAGGCTTGCCAGTACGAGTGGATGAAGACCTCCTCCTTCTCTGATAGGAAGAGAAGAATTAACCGTGTAGCCCTGTGATGTTATAGCACATATTTCAAAGCTGAATAGAGTTGCATTTGCTTCATTACAATTCCTGAAGTTTAAGATGCTCTTCTAGATACTTCCAATATTTTATTAAAAAATGTTTCTGGTGCAGAGGTCACCAAACCCACCGGACTCCCCTTCTTGCTCACGGCAAGCATGGCCAAGGAACATGCTGTGTTCCCTTCTGCCTTTCCTCCTGAGGCCCAGCTAAAGTTCACGCTGAAGAGGGAATTATTCTTCATATCCAGCTTAGCTTCTGTAGCCTCTCTCTTTTACACAAACACCTTGTTTAAAAAGCAGAGAGTAGGGAGGGCATCAGGGTTCAGGAGTCAAGAGCAAGGCATATTGCTCTTCCTTCAAAGAACTATTCGGAACCTAGACCGTGTCCTTGGGAGACCAGAGCAGCTAGAAGCAACAGACTGTCTCTTCTGTCCTTCCCCAGGAACCAGCTTCCCAGGGGGCTTGCCCAAACTCACTCACCATCCTATTGTTCAAAGGACAGAGGAGGAAGGAGGGAGGGAGGTAAGATTCATTAACACCAATCTGTGTCCCATAGCATTCTAGGTGCTTTGTAAATGAACATTTATTTTATTTTCACAATGATCTCATCCATGTCCATGGTTTCAATTTTATCTACCTGACTAGCAATGACTCATACTTAGCCCTTCGGATTAGTCATCACTGAGCTCCAGAGCTGTATACCCAACAGCCAGGTTGACATCCTTCTTTCATGTCTCAAAGGCACCTGGGACTCAGCATTTCCCAACCCAACATGTGACATTCACTTCCAAACCTCGCTGCTTTCTACTGTTCCCTTCCTTAATCCATGGCACCACCATCCACCCAGTTTTGCCCTCCCCTCATTTCCAAATTTAAATCCTGCCTCCTAAGTATATTGGGAATCCATCCACTTCTACTCCTGCGCAATGGGCATCTAATTACCAGCACTCTAATCTGAGCTACCATCATTTTGAGCCTTGATACCAATATGGCCTCCCAGCTGGTCTCCACATAGCCACTTTTACCTTCCTCCGATCTGCTCTTTTCTCCCCAGCCAGAGCCATCCTTTGAAAGCTTTAATATGATGCATCTGATCATATCACTCGTTTGCTTAAAATCCTTCAATGGTTTCCCAGTGCTTTGAGGATTACATAAAAAAAAAACCCTCCACATGATCTACAAGGCCTGGCATGGAATGCACTTAGCAATACCAACTGCTCCGATTTCCTGTCACACCACTCTACAGCCAGCCGCACCAGTCTTTGTTCATTTGCTGAGACCATCATGTACCAAGGCCTTTACATACACTTCCTTCTCTGTCAAGAATCTACCTGTAATCCATCCCTGAGCTTTTTACCTAAATCAGACTCATTCATCCTTCTGATCTCAGCTCTACTGTCAGGCTGGATCAGACACCCCTTTTCTTCTCTTTCATAATGCCACGTACGTCTCCCCCATACCTCAGGTGATAAACATCACTTCCATTTATTGATGGTGAATATGTGATTAGTGTTTACCTCCCCCTGACTCAAAGCTATACAAGGGCAAGAAATTTTTTTTAAACTCATCATTGAATCCGCACTGCTGGGCACAGTGCTTGGCAACTTGTAGGTAATTAATAAATAATGACTGAATTCATGGATACATGGGTGCGGGAGCTAGAATTAGACCCTTTTAGCAGATTAGGAAATTAGGGCTCACTCTAAGTAAGAGCTTAGAAGTATCAGAGGCAGGATTCAGTCCCTGGATCACAAAACATAAGACACTTTAATATCTAAAGTAGCAATGACAGATTTTTTTTTTTTTTGAGAGATCCTCTGATTGTACTACACTAACATACTGTTCTCAGTTTGACACTCTACCTTTTTTTTTTTTTTTTTTCTGTGCACATTGGATATTTTGAGGGTGGGAACCAGACACTCTAGTTGAAACAAGGCATTTCTTCCTCTTTTTTCACTATCTTGATGTTTTCAGGGTGTCCTGGTTAAGCCTTTCTTCAGGTGTCCAGTCAGACTAATCCAAGTGAACTTGGCTGCTGACCTTGCTCTCACAAATTGGCCATCTCAGAATGATTGATGACTGCTTGGTCCCTGTTGGGAAGGTGGCTGCAAATATGATCCAGGAAATCTGTAGTCACAAGTCTAGCATAATTTTAACCAGTCGTGGTCAGAATACTAAGAAGCACCACATGGAAGTCTTGCATGAAAATTACTCATCTTCTGTCATCTTTGCCCTTTATGTCGGCCTCCCCAAGTCCCTGTGTGGGACATCCAGCACCAGAAACTTTTCTTTCCTATAAGACTGTTGTGACCAAACACACTTGTATTGGATGGATGGGTGGATGGATGGATGGATAAATGGATGGATGCTTTATATTTTCATCTCAAATAGATCACAGGTCTAGGACCAGAAAGAAAGCGGGATAAATGTAAAAATTACCTTTATTAATTCTGGTTTAAAATGCGAAGCATTGGGACTTCCCTGGTGGTGCAGTGGTTAAGAATCCTCCTGCCAACACAGGGGACACAGGTTCGAGCCCTGGTCCAGGAAGATCCCACATGCCGCGGAGCAGGTAAGCCCGTGCGCCACAGCTACTGAGCCTACGCTCTAGAGCCCGCGAGCCAAACTACTGAGCCTGCGTTACTGGCGCCCACGTGCCTAGAGGCCGTGCTCCACAGCAAGAGAAGCCACCGCAGTGAGAAGCCCGCACCCCGCAACAAAGGGTCACCCCCATTTGCTGCAACTAGAGAAAGCCTGCGCACAGCAACGAAGACCCAACGCAACCAAAAATAAATACATAAATTAATTAATTAATTTAAAAATATGCGAAGCATTGTAGGTAGAAAAGTTTTTCTTTTTCTTTTTTGGTCTTTGAAGCTCAATTTTCATTTACACAATTGATTGCCCCAGTTATAGTACTCTTTGCAAGGTGTCAGAATTTCCTGTTTACTTATCTACTTTCAATCTAGAGTGTTCACTCCCTAAGGGCAAGGACTAGGTTATTTTTACCCTCTTATCCCTGGAGACTTGCATAATCCTGGCTGTTTCTAGGTACTCAAACATTTTTCTTGAACAAAACATAGCCTTCTCACAATGACAATGAAGCATGTTGGGAGCATGAGTGACTGGTTAGGAGGGTGAATCTCTGTTTGTTTTTTTACTGAGAAATATTTGAATCTCTCAGTGAGGTCAAGGGCACATGCCTACTGCTGTGCAGTGGGCAGCCCCATCTGCCTGTGGGGAGTGCAGAGTTTAAGGAGACAGCAGCCTGTGCAGTCCTCGCCTTCAAGATCTGGGCCACTCTAAGAGGAGCTTCTCTCTTAGGCAAGGAGAGCCTATTACTCACAACAAATATTTACAAAACAAAATGATTCTTTCATCATCCCTGACTTAGCCTGCACTTACCCCAGAAGGCAAATCCCAATATGACTGATTGCGTGATTCCAGGAAACAGGATGGGGAGAGTGAGACAGAAAAAGAGGGACCATCCATTCAAGGGGGTAGACACAGGTTGGTCACCTCTCTGGGCAACTGAGACGCACCCTCCCAAGACCCTCTAAGAAGAGCCACAGGAAATACCTCCAAAATGTGTGTCTCTAGGGGACAGTTCCCATACTCCATTGGTCAAGGCTTGCCCTTGCAATGTCAGCTCTCATTCCCAGGCCGTGCAAGTATGAGTGACCCCATAGGTTTCCTCGGGCATTCCATTCTGTGGTGTCTGAGAATCCCTAGGGCAGAATGCAGGAATGGGAAGAGCCACTGAGGTGCTGTCTGATCACACCTATGGGAAGATGGTTTTCACAGCTGTGGCCGGGAAGCATGTGGAACAGGGTGTGAGAGATGCCCAGAACAGCCTACTAGTTTAGATACGGGCTTTAAAGGTCATTTATGAAGAGCCACATTCTACTAGAATGGGCTTATGAGCCAGGAAGGTTAAGGCTGGTCGGGTGCCAAAAGAGAGAAACTGAGGCAGAAGATAGTCCTGTGGATAAGGGCAGCACAACAGTGAGGATGAACGCAGGCTCTTGCATCAACACTCCTGGTTTTGAATTCTGCCACTGCTGCTTCCCAGAGTGAACGTGAGAACATTATTTAATCTATCTGAGTTGTAAGTTCATCATCAGAAAAGTGGGGATACGAAGGGCAACCTCATACTATTTAAGTTTTGGATCTTTAACAAGGAAAATGTATTCATATGTCACCTGCGTAACTGGAGCTCATAATACTGTGCTTGAACAGATTTTAAGAAATGGATCTGGAACAGATTTGCTACAGATTTTTAAAAAGGAACCATGCCTCATAGGGTTGATAGGACTGTTAAATGAAGTATGCTTAGAAGGCTGTTATCCCAGAATAACTATTCGGCACATGGTGGTCTTCCTGCTGGTGATGAAGAGCAGGGGAGGGAGGGGAAGGAAGGCCACCACAACCGCCCAGGGTAAGGAGGCCCCTGTTTGGAATGGAGGGTCCAGGGGCTATGGGAACTTGCCTGTCTCCACATTCCCCTCTCCCTCAACTGCGGAAGAGAATAGGTGCTGATGTCCTTCCGGCTCTAGTCAGCACTGGCTCAGCGTCTGGGAAGAATCTGGGCCAGCTGCGAGGACTTCTAGGTAGTTCCAGGAGACGCTGATAGAGACCAGGAGAGGGGAATGCGCAGCCAGGACTAATGGGGGTTAACACAATAGCTGACATTTACTGAGCACTTCTAATGTGTGGCCCTGTTCAGAGAACTTTCTGCATATTGTCTACTAGTCATAGTTGGTCTAGGCACCATAATTCACATTTTACATGTCATGAATCTGAGATTAAGTAATTTGCCCCAGGTCATGGTGCCACAAGGTGCAGAGCTGAGACATGAACCCAGGAAATGTGATTCTAGAACCCACATTACATAATTTGCAGTGACTTCTAACAATTGCTGTCTGGTTCACATCTGCTGGGAAGTGGGAATAACACACAGGGGCCCAGAGCATTGCTTGGTCCCAAAGTTACAAATACTCACTATGAAACATGTTTCAGTAACTGAGTAAACTATCAATATTAACAAATTACTCTGTCATTGGTTATTATTGTATTAGTCAGGATCCTGGCAGGAAAGAGGCACGCACAAACTGAAAGTTTGAAGAAAATCGAATAGACTATTTACAAAGGTGTAAGAATATTTAGGGAAAACTATTGAAGGACAGTACAGTGTTTGAGAGCTACCAGCAGCCGGAAGCTGTTACTTCCTCTGGGCCTGAAAGTACAAGAAGAGAGAGGGGCCAGCAGAACCTGGAGAGAGGAGCCTGATGGAGAGGACCACTGACAGGAGCCCTGGCCTTTGTAGAGAACCACAGTCAGTTTGACAGGACGAAAAAATACCTTAACTTCTCTTGCTCCTATGTGATGTCCTGCCAGTAACTTCCATTAGCCAAATCCAGCTGGAAGCCAGAGGAGAGAGCTAGAGGAGAAGGCAGCCCATAAAGACCAGCATCTTGGCGCACCAATGAGGATAGAGGTGAGTGTGGTCTGATCTGGTATGGCAGGCAGGGTGCACCCAGTACTGTGGTCGACCTGCAGGCATATCTTTCAGAAACCTCTATGGTGTCCAAAACAATAAGAAGGAGTATAATCCTTATGGTGGAAAATTGTTCAACCAGAGAAAAGAATGAAGCATTGATACATGCTACAGCATGGAAGAACCTTGACAGCATTATGCTAAATGAAAGAAGCCAGACATGAAAGGCCACCTACTGTATGATTCCATTTATATGAAGTGTCCAGAACTGGCAAATCCAGAGAGACAGAAAGTAGACTGGTGGTTGCCAGCATTCGGAGGAAGATGGAATGGAGAGTGACTACTACTGTTATTAGTGACCACTAACAGGTTTCCTTTCGGATGACAGAAGTGTTCTGGAGCTGGATCATGATGATGGTGGCATAACACTGTGAACGCACTAAGTGTCACTCGTGGTAAATTTCATGTTATGGGTATTTTACCACAATTAAATAAACATAAATAAATAGATGAGAGGGAAATTCCTTCTCACAATGCTCATGTTTGTCTCTTATTCACTGTATGAGCAGGGCACCAGAACGCACCTGACACTTTCTCGCTAGAAAGTTGGTGGGAGAGGCAGCAGATGCTCTTGGTGCCTCAGGTGTGCTCCTCATCTTTATGCCAGCCCAGCCTCCCACGGCTTGTGCCCACCCACTGTCCACACACAGCAGTGCCAGGGAATTACCAGCCCCCAGGAGGCCAGCCAAGCACTGACAGGAGTCAGTAAACACGAGCCTCCTTGCCCTCCAGCGGGGGAAGGCAGTGGGGGCGTACGATCCTCACCTGCCTCCAAGGCCCAGCAGGTTTGAGCTCCAGTCGCCTGTGTGGTTACCTGACAGCAACACCCTGCCTCCCTCCCTGCCTCCCTTCCCCCTCACCTGCTGGTTCTGCCTGCATCTCCCAAATCAGCTACAGAACTCAAGCCCTTGTGTGAGGATTTATAACAACTATAAAATAATAATAGATAGCATGTATTGAATTCTTATTATTAAAATATGTATGAGGAGAGACCAGCTTGTGTTCGTTTTGCCTCTCCTGTTCCCCATGATAAGCCTGTCTTCATGTATCAGGCAAGTAACTATCACTGAGTCTTAGACATTAGTGTCAACAGAACCCCCTAGGAAGAGTGTGAACAGCGTAGGTTCCCAGGCCCCACCGTCAGATATGCTGATTCAGTAAGTCTAGGTGCAGGGCCTTGGAATGTGCTTTTATCAAGCTCTTTAGGTTATTCTTATGCAGAATAGAATAGGAAGCGTCTCCACTGAGAAACACTGGAAGTTGTATCCTGAGAACTGAGAGGGGAGGCCACTGAATGCAGGCATCCCTGAGCACACCCCATGATATATTTACTTTCTCTTCAACTGGTGGAATCCACATCCAAGTATGGAAGTTAATTTCGGTATTTAATAATCATTAAGTAAAGAGAGAGTGAAATATCTACACCATGTAATTACATAAAACATGCTTCTGGCAATATTTGCCCCCTTGGAAATTCAAATGGGATGTCTACAAGGAGCAAGGTTGTATTCTTGGAGGTGGACACAAAGTAATTGAGCTTAGCTAATGGAGATAATTAATTGGGAACTAGATGTGCTCACTTCTAAGAAAAATATTGGAAGGATCTCCCAGAAGACCTAACCCCCTGCTCTTGCTATTTTTGGAAGTCAGTGACACCTAAAGAGACTGGTGTTTCCTCTGAGCCATGGCCCGGTCACGTACAGGAAGCAAGATAGCAGAGGACAAACAGCCCCTGCCCACAGCTCGGCCCAAGCCTAAGAGCATCTGGGCTCTACCTGCAGGAAACAGTGCCCAACTCCACCTGGGGTTCAAGTCCCAGCTCTCCACTTACTAGCTCTCTCTCTCTTACTTAGCCTTGTTATTCGACTTTGATTACCATGGGGCTTAGTGTTCTCATCTTAAAACCAGGAGTTGTAATAGTAATAACATAAATAACATTCTGAAAGAAAACAATTTGCAATCAGAAGGTGCTGCCCTGGTGTGTTCTTGCTAAACTCTCTCTCTCAGCCCTGGGTCTTATTTTCCCACATCTGGGTCGCCTGTCTGACCCTTTATGCCCAACTTTGATCTGTATGAGCCTAGCATTCTGGCCTCATCTTTCGAGCTCGTCTGCTTGCCAGCACCCTTTCTGCCCCTTTCTGGTTCTAAATCCTAGTCCAGTTTTGCCTAATATGCCTTGCTTCCTGGGCCTACTCTTGGTGCTGCAAAGTGGTAGTACCATGAAACTTCCAGCCTAGCCTACACTTTGTCACCTCAATGATAGGGAATGACAACCCAGTGCTAAGAGATTGCATTGAGACCTCTAGCTACCTCTTCCATGATCATATGACACAAGGATGGGCTAAGATAAGAAGTCGAGTCCATATATATGGTTGGACCAGAAGGGCCAGCAGCTCTCAAGGGGCAGGAGAACAAGGGTTCAAATCATGGAGGTCATAGGCAAGGCGTGTGGGCAATCATGGATTGAATAATGCATCCATCTTCCTGGTAAAACCACATTTGTCTTGCTCACCAGGCTACCCACACCATCCAGCTCAATCAATAATTGTGGAATGAGAGAAGGGCTAAGACCCAAGCCCAGGAAGCAGAGACTTGATGTGGATGCTGTTTTCTCTTTCTGTTGGTGGCAGATATTACATTACATAGTTTTGAGATATGTTACAGGAAGGCTTTTGTTTCCCATGTTGATGAAAAATGTGTGCTCTTTATTCTTTGTAGAGCTAATAGAATCATAGCACATTTGTCTTTAGCTTTTCTATCCCCCTCTCTTTTATTAGATCTACTCTAGGAAGTTGGAACTTTATTTATATTGGAACCCAAGGACTTTATTTATATTGGAACAATCAAAACCAGCAATGAAGAATTAATGATTAGCTGAGATCAATGTGGGAAGACTGAGGAGAAGTTTCAAGGGAGTGAGGGACTCAAGCCTATTGGGGGGAAATGGATCAATAATAGGGAAAATGCCCAGGTTCTGATACCTACAGACGTCTCTTTGTGTCAGGCATTAGAAGGTAGGCTGACAGAGCACAGGTCCAGGATTCAGAATAAAAAGGTGGCCATGAGAGTAAGCTATCTGCTGTAAGTGTTTCTGCTACTTATCTCATTAGGACCAGATATGAATGTCTCTGGGTCATCAGTCCCTTAGGTACAATCATGTGTCTCTATTGGGGTAGTAACTAGTGTTAATTCTGTGAGTCAGCTGTCATGTAGAGGCTGCCTAGATCTCTGTGCTGAGTAAGGTGCTGAAGATCATCAGGAAAGTGTGCTGCAGTTGATTAATGATGTCTGTCATGAGCACGGGTATAGAAATTGTGTCAAGAATACCACATCCTCACCATCTCAGTGTAATGTACATACAATGAAGTCAACATCTGGGGAGTTACCTCAATAAAGGAGAACTCTTCCCAAAATATTTCTGTGAAAAATATGAATACCAGCTCCTAACTGGAGTCTTTACTTGTTCTACAGAACAGAACTATTTACAATTGTTTTTGACCCTTTTCCCAAATGATTGAGTGCTTTGACATAAAAGAGCAAGGTATAGAAGATGCATTATTTTGGGAATTATTCTCTACAAACATGACTTGTAAGTACACCATGATCCTGAACTTAAAGCCAGACCTCAGCCCCTGATCCAGGTTTTGCTTTCCTAAGGCCACAGTCTCCTTCTGAGAGTTGAGAAGGTAAGGATGGAGGAGGAAAACAAACAAACAAACAAAAACAAAAAACCACCACCACCAACAACAAAAAACTTGTGTGATCTTTGAGGGAAAAAAAATCAGATTTAAAAAGTTTCTTGAAAATGACTTATTTCATGTAATATTCTGAGTGTCGCAAATTTAGCTGAGCTGGGCAAAACTTAAGACAAAGGGTATATCACCTACTTTATAGAGCAACATGTATGTTTTGTGTGTTTACCTGGTAAACTTGTAAGTAATTGAGTGCCGCCATTGGCAGGCAAGACTTATTTTGGAGAAATGATCCAATGAGGCGGGGAAAGCCTCAATTTTGTTGAAAGATCATGAGATCATGTCTACATTGTAAAAAGTGACATCTGGGTCAAGAACTATTAGTTGGTGACAAAGATGTGTTTGTACATGTATACATGTGTGCATTTGTGTGTGTGTGCCCCTGAGTGTGTGTATTTGTGAGCGTGCACGTGTCCTGGTATGTGAGCTTTCGTACACGAGATAGATTTCTCGGGCTGTGAGGAGCCCAGTGGGCATTCAACCAGGTTAGGCTCAGGAAGCCTTAGCCGTGGTTGCCAGACCTTGTGCTCAGCTGTTGGGTCCCTTGAAGAGGTATGACCAATTCCAGAATGCTCACTGTGCCTAGGTGCCATTTCAGAGGTCTTTAACCTAAACCTTGGTTTTATACATAAACAATCTTTTTGATGAGTGATTTTCAGGTACACGTCTTGTGAATGCCTCCCACCTACATACCACGTAACCCCTGGGAGTTAAGTCATGACAAACAAGCCTGGTGCCTTTGCACAGAGAGCTGAGTTTTAAGGTAGAAAAGAGTTTATTTCTCTTCCACATTATCCGTAGTGAATCAGAGTTAGCATTTTCTTCCTAACTGCAAGTGGAAATGATGATGACCCTTAGAACCCCTCTGCCACAGCCTTCTCAGAAATGCATGCACTGCATAATCATCTAAATCACCAACACTGATGGTTACCATTTGCAGAGAACATGTATTTGGAATATGTGGAGCCTGAAGATTCTGGTTCCAACCAGCATACCCTTGAGAGCAAGAGGGGCTGCTGTTAATAATTATACTGGCGCAAGTGGACTAAACCAGGACCTTACTAGGCAAACTGGGACATGTAGTCATCTTATTTGGGTAACATCTTCGAACTCTTTCCCTCCTAGTCCTGCAGAGGACACTGAGAGGAACAGAACAGATCATCGGATTCCTCAGGAATGACATACTTATAAATGTGGAGGATCTTAGCACATATTTCGCTGCTAGCTTCACTTATGCCATTGGTTACTGGTGTGGGCAGAGGTTATGGGGGAGAAAAACCAAGGAATGCAGGTTTCTAGGCTCTCTGTTTTTCCCAGAGGCAGCAATATGATGTGTGGATCAGAGAATGGTCTTGGAATCAACCAGTAAATCAGCCATTTACTTGCTGAACAACCCTGGGCAAATTATTTAACCACTCTGAACATCAGTTTTTCAAATCTAAAAAATGAGAACATTCATTTCCTCAGATGATTATTATGATGATTCCATCCGATGACTCGTGAGAAAGATTCCAGTACCCAGAACACTTTTCTTCCTTATACTGAAAACCCAGAGTCCCACTTACTGCACAGGGAAAATAGAGTGATGAATATCAGTAATAAATGAGAGTTTGTTTTAGTAATTATGTCAAATACTGGTAGTATCCGTGGCCGCAACGTACCCCACGTGTGGAATAATTCAGGAAAGAAAATATCTTGCTCAAGTTACACCAAGAGATTTCCTCCCTGTATCTCCCAGAGAGAAGCCACTGGGGGATTCTCTGTTTTTTATCAAAAGGTTAGAAATGAAGAGCTCAACATTAGCTCTTGTCTAATTAAACAAAGACATTGAGGATGGGGAAGACCACCGCTTCTCTCTCTTCACAGGTGGAGGGACCTGCCTTAACATTGTACAACTGGGGAGAGAGAGGAAGAGCTGACTTCTACATATTATACGTAGGTGTCAAGAGAGCAGGTCAGCAGTTTACGTACGGCAGGTAGCCCAGGTCCCTTCTTAGGATAGATTCTAGCTTTAAAACTGATGTCAGGGAGAGGTTAGCACCCACAGACAGCATAATTCAAAGGGTATAAAGGAGAAGGCAGGGTTTGGCACAAAGAGTAACTAAATCCTTAGCCTGTGGGGCACTGTGCAGTGGGCTTTTGTTGTTCTTTATTCCAAATTTATAACAAGATGTAAGTGGTATCAACAGGAGGTCTGTGGTCTATGCAGGGTAAAGAAGAGATAATTTGCAATATGGTTGCTTGCCATTCTGATCTCAGGCCATCAAAAGTGTGGATCCTACAGTAGTGACCCAGCAGGGGCCTCTGTTCAAATTGGCCATCTTTGGGGTGGGACCAGAGCCAGGGTGGGATGATCATGAGCGCTAAGTGATAGGCTACCTGGCAGGCATCCTCTGGACACAAACATGCTTGGAACTGGATTGGTAGGATGACTTCACATGTTCATTGCAACACTGCAGCATTGCCAAGAGGGATTCGGACCTTCAGTGACTGCAGACCTGTATAGCAACAGTGGTCCAAGCACAGGAATGAGACCAGTGTTTGTGGCTTTGTTTTTACATGAAGTTGTTCATAACTGGGGCTTCTGCCTGGGATCTCTAAAGTGCATAACCACAGCCAGTTGCTTGGCTCTTGCTTCATGTGGACAAGCCAAGGGTCCTCTTGTTCAACACTGGCACAACCTGTCAGTAAGCGCTACCTCCAGGCGGTGTCCTGGATGCCCTGCTGGGCTCCATGCTTTCTGGCTCACAAAACCAAGCACCTGAACACAGAGCAGTCCTAAGTGAAGGCAAACCATATAACTTAGGCATACTTTTAAACCTCTCTGAGCCTCACCTTTCTTACCTGTAAAAAGGGGGCCATGATCACAAGGGTGTTTGTGTACTGAATCAAATAATTACTGTTGCGAGCCCAGCACTGGTCGCTATTATGATTCAAGACTCTGAAATCCATCAAAGCAGAGTCTGTGTTTACTTAGTTGCGTTTCCTGAGCTTGGCATCTGGTGGAGACTCGCAGATATTTATTGCATAAAACAGCAACTATGATAACACTGTTTAAAGACTAATAATCAAAAGATCATTCATTGGGTGCCATGTCTTGTAAACCATTTTAAGATGTTTCTGTTAGTGTCTGTAAAAGGAAGTAACGATCCAAGGGAGATGCAAGTGAGTATTCCCCAATTATTTGCTTTTTAAAATAGATTTGCAATATTTAGTAATTAAAAAAAAATACAGTGAAAGAAGGTAAGAAGACTGGAGAGGCCTGGGTTGGTGGTTTGATGACCAGACAGATGGACAACTGAAGGAAAAGGGACCAGGGTGACCACGTGGTCAATTGTGTCTTCAAAAAGGGAGGCAAATGCTTGGGCCAAGATGGGAGTGAGAGTAGACTGACTCTGGCCCTGGCTCCCTGACCACAGCCAGTGCCTGGGAACACAGAGCTAGGCCCTGCTGGGAACCAGGGCACCTGGATTTTATCTTTCCAGGATCAGAGGGTTCAGTTTAACTGAACTGAACCGGCTCAGCCGTCTTCCGCACCTGCTAGGTTCATGCTTGTGAAAATAACATGCATAAAGTAATGGGCATGTTCTAGCAGGTTTAATGTACTTATTCAGGTTTATTCCTCTAACTTGCCTGCATCCAAACATTTTTTTTCAAAATAGAACCAGTGTGTCAAACTGTTCAACTGCCATTACCTGGTAGATTTGAGAAAATATCTGAATTAGAGATGGGCCCACACAGGTTCTAGTGAGAATGGGTTTTTCAGCAGGTGTGAATCACTGTTATTAAAAATTTATTCCAAGGATAAATTGTCAGTAAGCTACCCCATCCATCTACTCTTCTGCAAAGCCGATTTTTATCAGTTTTATCCATGATGGTCATTTTGATGACCATCATTACCATAATCAGTTTAGTAATCTCCTTTCGCATAGCATCGGTTGCTTGTTTTTGTTTTCAAAGCCCCTCACAGGGGGCAGCTTGTGGCAAATAACCCAGCATTGTTGCCTCTGTCTGAGACAACTCTAAAGGGCCATCCAGCTATGAGTTTTCTGTAGGTTCTACAAAGGCTTCAGGAGCCATCTCATTGTGGGTTTGCTTGCCCCTTTGCCCATCCCTGCTTTCATCACCTCCTAATGAGGTGTCTCCAGGGAACAGTTCCCAAAATCCTTCTGGAAGCAACTCTGTCTCAGAGCTGGTTTCTGTGATGAAGAGGGCCAGCAGGAATGGCTCTCTGAGGCCCTGACACCCAGGCCAGATTTCAGTGGAGTCCTGGGAAGAATCCATCTGCAGGCAGAAGAAAGAACAAATGTGAAAACGCCATGGCAGAAAGGGGCCTGGGACTTCAGGGCCCAGAAAGTTTGCCAGAGCAGTCAGAGTTAATGATCAACAGGTGAAGTGTCAAGACAGGTGAGAGAGGCCGGCAGGAGGTGGTCCATACGACGAGGGGGGTGGGGTTTGTTTACAGTGCAATGGAAGCCATTAGGGTTTGACTAGATTTGACTAGGGATGTGACAACATCTGTTTGGTTCTTCATAATGGATTCCCTTGGCCATGGGGAAAGTGGATTATAGGAGTGTGGTCGGCTAAATAATGACCCCCAAATATGTCCAGGTCCTAATCCCCAGGAACCTGTAAATGACACCTGTAAATATAGCAAAAAGTGACTTTGCAAATGTAATCAAGGTAAGAACCTTGAAATGGGGAGATCATCCTGGATTATCCAGGTGGGCCCAATGTCATCATAGGATCCTTATATGAGGGAGGGGGAGGTCAGAGTTAGAGAAGGGGTGTGATGATCAAAGCAGAGTTTGGTGTCATGGGGCCATAAACCACGGGATGTAGGCAGTTTCTAGAAGCTGGAATAGACAAGGAATTGATTCCCTGATGGAGACTCCAGAAGGAACCAGCCCTGGCAATCTCTTGATCCTGGCTCCAAAAGACTCATTTTGGACTTCTGACCTCCAGAACTGTAAGAATGAATTTGTGTTGCTTTGAGTTTGCAGTAATTTGCAAAGCAGCAGGGGAAATAGTACAAGGGGTCAAGCGTGGAGGTGGGCGACTAGTCCAGGAGGGCGTAATGGTGGAGGGTGGGAGCAGGTGGTGGCAGATGCCGAATGCCATCAGGAGGTGTAATGAGGGGACTGATATGATTAAAGATGACTGAGCTGAGCTCACGTGTTAGCTCCACCACCTCCCCGGTAAGTGTAGGAAACAGATTTCTCCTTTGAAAAATGGAGATAGCACTTACCTAAAGGGGTTGTTATGAGACTTAAATTAGGTAAACTGCATCAACAATTTAGCATCAGAGATGACATTCCTTTGCCCCCTTACCACTTCTTCTCAGAACACTGATGACATGGCGATGTGGTCCCTAGCAGCCAGAGGAGGGAAAACGCAGGATCCCCAGTGGATGGTGTCTGAATTCCTAGTGCCCATGAAGCCATGTTCGTGGCAGAACTGGGCAGTTCTCAGTAGCTGGGAAGCAGTCTGCATAGGCATTGATATTTAGTATACATGGTAGGCAGCTTCTAAAGTGGGCCCAACGATCCCATCTCCTGGTATTCACAGCCTTGTGTAATCTTCTCTCCTTGAGGAACTTGCTTCCAGCTAATAGAACACCTCTATGGAATCTCACTTCTGTGATAGGATTAGAAGAGGTTCTGACTTCTGCCTTGCTAGCGCACTCTCTCCTTTGCTGGCTTTGATAAAGCAAGTTGCTGTGCCCACGTGGCAATGGAACTCAGGGTGGCCTTTTCCCAACAGTCGAATAGGAACTGGGAATCTCAGTTCAACAGCCCAAAAGGAACTGAATCTACCTGCAATCACGTCACAAACGTTCGAATGAGACCCCAGGCCTGGCCAGCCCCTTGACTGATGCGTCAGGAGAGATCCTGAAGCAGTTAAGGCATGGCCAGATTCCTGACCATAGAAAACATGGTACAATAAATGTGCATTGTTTTAAGCCTCTTAGTTTGTGGTAATTTGTTATGCAGCAATAGATAACTAATGAACGCATGAAAATCTAGGTTTGGGTATTACCTGGGGACCTGCTGGCAAAATCCTTGTACATGATTACGCAGGTGTGTAGGACATTCCAGTCTACCCCCTTGCTGAAAGCAACATGCTTTGTCTCAGGACGACCACTGCGTGTCCCAGGATGAATGCAGACAAGCTCTGAACATTTAGGCATTCACCCCGACATTCATGTATGGGTCATAAAAGGGCACGCATCTTCCAACCATGAGCGCTCTGCAAGAATCTCCAAGTAGAGAACTCTATAAACATACCAATATGCGGGCCCACATCAAAAAGATCTGTGCTATTAGTAACTCATTAGTCAGTGCTGCTTTGCCCACTGCCATTTGTTGCGAGGCATAATTACATTCCAATATTTATTTGAGTTACTGCCACTTTAGGCATATTTCATGGAAAGGCAGGAGTAGGAAAAGACATTTGTTTCATGCTATTGATCCAGAGTCATAAAGCCTCCAGTAAAATTCCAGTGAACTCGTTGATTCTGTCATCCCTGGATAATCTTATTACTTTCCTGGTTCAAACTCCTCATCTATGACTTCATGGGACACACCAAGTTACGGTGAGGACCTGGATTAAAATGCTGTCATTTTTACTAAGTATATGGCCCTCAGCAAGTAATTTGAACAAACTCTGACTCTCAATTTCCACATCTGGTTAAAAATAAAGATAAAAATAAATCATATACTTATACAATATAATCATAAAAATTCAGTGCCTGGCACTTAGTAGGTGCTCAAGAATGCTTCCCCCCAATTAATTTATTCACAAGCCCATAGAGCTATTTATGCAGAAAAGTTTACGTGACACTCCCGGTTATAGCTACTTTTATCGAAAATGTCTCAGCCTTCCGCCTTACAATAAAAAATAGTGTTTGGCTCCAAGCAGATGAGATTGAACAGAGTTATTTGAGCTACTTATAATAAAATGTGACACGCAGACTTTGGTATTTCACCACCCCAAGTTTTTTTTATAGACAGCTCACTATCACTGCAACATTCAGCACTTTTTTCCCATGTCAGTGTGATAGACAATATTCATATTCTACTTGGGTAATTGCCTTTTTAGCTGAATCAATAGCTTGTAGGCATGAGAAGGAGGCTGTTTTATCTCAAATTTATTTATCTTATGATTATACTAAGACTATTAAGCTGAAGTTCCCCTCCCCCCTTTCCCAGGCCCCAAACCATCTCCCCAAACCTCTCAATACTTAGCTCTTTTGTGAATTTTCCCACTGCTATGCCTCACATTCCCCAAATATTTCCCTTCTCTGGTAGGATTCCAGATTTAAATAAAAGCCTGATGAATGAGTGAACCACTAGTATGATTCACTCACTCATTCATTCAATAAATATTTTTTGAGGGTTTATAGTGGGCAGACCCTGGGTTACAAGAGGGAGGAAGGAGGATGCCATTATCCCTATGCATACAGGGGCTACAGCTGTGTGCTGTACAGAAAGGAGAAGGTCCTATAAAAGAAGGGTCTTGGGTATGCTTAGTGAGCATAACAGGTGCTGATAACTGACTAATCAGGGAGGGAAGCATTCTCTGATGAAGTGACCCTTGAACCAAGATTTGAAGGGGAAACATGAGTACATGTATGTGTGGAAGAGGTATGTGGAAACCAGAGGTGGTGGAGGAGTTAAGTATCCCAAGGCCGAGCAAACAGCACGTGCAGAGTCCTGGTGGCTGGAGGAGGTGCGAGGTGTTCTTGAAACTGGAAGCAGCTCAGTGGACAGGAGCGTGAAGGTGGCCCCGGCAGGCAGAGTCCAGACCCTTGGTGAGGGACTGTGGACTTTGTTGCACGTTCCAGACTCCATGCCTGGGGGAACGGGGAATCCATGAAGGGTAAGCAGGGAAGTGGCACTATTAGAAAAGGATTCACATTTTACAAAGAGCTCTCCTTTTGGAGGTAGGGGATGGATTGGAGATGACCAGCTTGGATGTGGCCCATGGCTGTTGCAGTGTCCAGGTAAGACTTGACGAAGCCTTGACCTAGCATGGATGCAGCATGGAGCAATGCAGAAGGCATTTTGAGTTACTCAGTAAGTAAAATCCACATGATACAGTGATGGGTTGAATACGGAAAGTACAGGAGAGGTGAGCATCCAGGATAACTTCCCAGTTTCTGGCTTGACTTGTTGAATGGGTGGTGTTGTCTGCCATTCAGCTGTAGAAAGCACTGGAAGAAAGCCAGATAAGGGGAAGGGATGGTAGATCCCTCTTGCATGTGGCTTTAGCTTCCCAGAGTGATTAGACTTTAAGAAACCAAGGCTGAACTGGTTAGGCCCATGTTGAGTGACTACAAGTTTTATTAGTTTTATTTTGCTGTATCCTCCTGGAAACTCCCGCTCCCAGACCCCCCCAGTTAAAGAGCAAGCATTTCCCCACCAGTCTATTCCAAACAAACCACATCATTGGTTACAGATTATCCAGACAACAGATGCCTTTGTCTTGCTGAGGTCCCTGATATACTCTTTCTCCTCCCTTGCTACTGGAGACGCTAAAGGTGTATCTTCCTCCTATTTGTTCACTATAAAAATTCTACCCCTTCCTAAATGTGTGTTGGCAGCCTTCCCTTTCCTGTAACCTGTGCAATATTCCAGCATCCTCAGTGCTTTTGGGAGTAACCATTTAGTGTTTCAGTGTACTCTCGACTAATGAATTTAGGCAGACAGGCTTTGTCTCACAAGTCAGATCAGATTGAGTGGTCGTGACTCCCTAGTATGTATGTGGAAGAAGATTCTGGAGCCATATCTAGGCTTCACAGGAAATCGTTCTGGCATTAATTGGTGGTATCTGTCATGGGCCAAGAGGGGAGAATGGTGCCATATGAGCCATTCATTTTCATTCCTCCTTTAGTCTTTCCCAGTTGCTACCACATCTCTTTAATCTGTCTACATAGTGGATATTTACAACATCCCAAAGTTTTCCTCAGTATTTTGTGTTTTGGATAGTTCTGTATTCTCTCAAATATACTTTAAACTAATGACAGCAAGTGTCAGTTTGTCTGTGTCTAATCCTTGGCTTCCTACTCAGCACTTGCGTGCCCAGAGGGGTTTAATAAATTATCTTTAACTCTACTTTTCACCATTTCCTCTCCCTTCCACCTGTCTTTATATCTCTACCACCCGTGGCAGGGTTATCGTATGGCTCCAGGGCTGAGGAAGAGGAATTTCATCTTTTGTCCCTCACTTGGCTTTCGTGTGTCCTGCTCCCAAAGGAGCTAGAGTCCAGAAAAGGAAAATATGACCACATTGTTGGCTCAGGTGTCCTTCAGCCAGACCTACCCAACCCTCATAACACTCATTTCAGGGATGGGAAGCTCTTTTGATGACTTACGGTTAAAACCTCTGTTTGAATTCTTGCAAGAAGCCTGATTGTTAGGTCACTGATTGATTCTTCACAGAGTTGGAACAGCAGGAGATCTGGACATGAGGGCACAGTGCTATGCACTGCACCCTGACAGAATTGAGCTGAATAACTTTTGGATTTATAAGATAGTGCATTTCATTTTTAACAGATTATATACAAAATATTGAGTGACATTAAACACAGACTTAAATTAGCCGTAATCCATTTAAAGCAGTCTTGCAGATAAATGTCCCAAATCTACTAGCCTGCCAAATATATTCTTTATCTACACACATTTGTCAATTCTTTCCACAACATTAAGCCTTTGTAATGCTTCTTTGGAGGTTACTTCTTTCACTCTCAAGCCTGAAATACAGGTGACATCAACTCTCTGTGAAATAGATGGGATTGACAAGGGAAAACCCCTGGACTTGTGATTGTTAATCCTTTGGTGACCACAGACCCTTTTGAGACTCTGAAGAAACCTTTGGGCTGCTCCCCGTTCGGAAAAGACATGATGTAAACATTTATAAACACATTTTGCATACAATCTATTGTGTTGCATTTTAGATTGATTCTATTCACTTTCACATCATAGAGGATAAAAAATAATCTTTACTAAAAACAAGTGTCACTAGATTTTTCAGATAGAAATTGAGGGCTACGTTCTTTAAAAAAAATCATAAAAGACATAAATTCAGCAAGTTAAACAAAAAGTAAACCTTAATGATGTTCAAAAGTAAAAAGTAATGAGAACACTCTTGCTTTGCAAACATAAGAAATTTTGATAGTCCCAAGGTCTTTGATGTGGCAACATGGAAGTCATCTTTAAAATCCAGTCAATTTCTGCACCTTTGGTTGTTGTTTTTTTTCTTAAATTTTTGTGGCTGCGTTGGGTCTTTGTTGTCGCGCGTGGACTTTCTCTAGTTGTGGCGAGTGGGGGCTACTCTTCGTTGTGGTGCGCGGCCTTCTCATTGCGGTGGCTTCTCTTGTTGCGGAGCACAGGCTCTAGGTGCACGGACTTCAGTAGTTGTGGCTTGTGGGCTCTAGAGCGCAGGCTCAGTAGTTGTGGAGCACGGGCTCTAGGCGCACGGACTCAGTCGTTGCGGCTCGTGGGCTCAGTAGCTGCGGTACACGGGCTCTAGGGTGCCTGGGCTTCAGTAGTTGTGGCACACGGGCTTAGTTGCTCCGTGGCATGTGGGATCTTCCCGGACCAGGGATTGACCCCGTGTCCCCTGCATTGGCAGGTAGATTCTTAACCACTGAGCCACCAGGGAAGTCCTGCACCTTTGGTTTTGGTGGCAAAAAATGTGTAAAAACAGACTCATTCATGCAGGTGGTAGCAACAAAATCAGAACTCTCTTAGCTTACTTCACCAGATAAATGTACTCTGGTGTTGAGGAAAGTGCGCTACAAGACTCTTCGCATTCATATCCTATGATTTCTTTGTTCTCAAGTCAATTAGGTCAACTATGGCTGGTTTTATTCATTTAATGCTATGTCTATTAATTATCTGTTGCTGCATAAAAATCACCGCAAAACCCAGTAGACTAAGAAAATATTTATTATTTCATGAACAGCTTAACTAGGTGGTTCTGGTTCAGCATATTTCATGACATTGCTGTCAACATGGTATCAGGAGCTGCAGTCTCATCTGAAGGCTTGGCTTGGGCTAGAGAATCTGCTTCCAAGATGGCACCTTCACATGGCTGTTGGTTGGGGCCTCTCAGTTCCTTACCATGTAGGCCTCTCCATAGAATTGCTATCATATCTACACAACGTGGCAGCTGGCTTTCCCCAGAGTGACATATCCCAGAGAGAGAAAGGCAAGGATGGAACCAGATTTCTTTTAAGTGTAATTTTGGATGTTGCATACCATCACTTTTACCACACTGTATTCATTAGAAGAGAGTTACTAAGTCCAACTCCACACTCAAGGGGAGAGGAATTAAGCCTCACCTCTTGAAGGAGAAGTATTGAAGAATTTGTGGATGTATTTTAAAACCACCACAGTATGTCATCAAAGAAAGGATTGTACATTCATGTTTCAGTGTTAATGTGGTTTGAACAAAGTTTACTTTCAGAACAGTTCATCCGTGTTTCTAATGGGTACTGGAGGTAGAGATATCTCCCTGCAGAGGAAATGATGAGGCTTTGTCCCTCTCACACCACATTGTCCTACAACACCATTTCATCACCTTTAAAGGGACCAAGGCATTTCTGGTATGTGTGTGTGTGTGTGTGTGTTTGAATTTTTCATGCTCAACATAGCCACATGGTTTTAAATATATAGAATCTGTTCTTGCACTACTAAGAATAGATTATAATAAAGTTATGGAGCTTTGTTATCTGCTGGTACTCCATCATGGCAGTGGGGATGAGGAAGAAATAGGACTGGAAGGTATACCCTGCCCCACAGATAAGCTCCTTGAGATCAGGGCTATATGTCAGTGTTAGCACCGTGCTTGCCACATGGGAGCTACAAAGAAATATTTTTGAATGAATGAATGAATGGAGACCCATGGAATGTAGCTTAGGGGGGCAGGTTCTAATCAGTGATTTGGCTTGGTAATACCATGTCCAGAGTCTGGAAGATTGAGCACTGGTAAGAATGAGAGCTCTAATTCCAAGGCTATGCCATCTCTACCCTCTTCAGTGTTGTCTGCTGGGTGTGGAGAGTCCATGGATCAATCATATGTTTGCATCCAAAAGCAAAGATGGGAGCTAGTAGGAATAACTTAGTCTTAGTGAGGACTAAAGCAGAGAACTGTATCTTTTGGGGCATCCTCTGTAGGTGGTGGGGGAAAAGGAAGAAAATATATCAGATAGATTTTGGCTTGTATAAAACCTCAGTAGCATATGACAGTAGCATATGCATTTATTGCTCATGCATATGGGGTCAGCTGTCAGCTACTTTGCTGATCTTGGCTGGGCTTGCTCACGTGTCTGGGAGTCCGCTGGCTATTGGCTGATCTATGCTTGTCTTGGCTGTGATGATTGGGGTGACTTGGCTTTGCCCCATGACCCTCCCCTCTTGTAGGAGGCTAGCTCGGTCATGGTCTCAGAGCAGTGGCATAGGGAGAGCAAGCACAGTCCTACGGGTGCTTTTCAAGCCTGTTTGGCAAGCATTCCATTGGCTGAGTAGCCTGTAGCTGAGGCCAGTGTCAAAGTGAGAGGGCACTGAACAGTTACGTGGCACCAGGAGTGGTGAAGAATTAGAGCCATTTTTGCAATCTGCTACAAGAAAGCAAAGAAATAGCCAGTTTTTCTTTGTTTAAAACAGGGATCTGCAAACTTTTTCTGTAAAGGGACAGATAGTAAATATTTTAGGTTTTGCAGGCCACATATGGGCTCTGTCACATATTCTTGTCCTTTTCCTCCTCCCTTCTTTTTTGCCTTCTCCTTCTTCTGCATCTTCTTTTAATAATCTTTTAAAAATGCAAAATCATTTTTCGTATACAGGCTATACAAAAGCAGGCTTCAGGACAGATTTGATCCATGGGCCATAGTTTGCCAACCCCTGGTTTAAGAGGAAAGAAAATCATACTGCTAATAATTTATCATGTCCTATTTATAAAACACATTCATATCTGTTGTTTTTTTGTTTTTTTTTTGTTTTTTTTAAGATTAATACATTTATTTATTTATTTAGCACCTTTAATTATTACTTATTTATTTATTTATTTTTTGGGCTGTGTTGGGTCTTCGTTTCTGTGCGAGGGCTTCCTCTAGCTGCAGCAAGCGGGGGCCACTCTTCATCGCAGTGCACGGGCCCCTCACTATCGTGGCCTCTTTTGTTGTGGAGCACAGGCTCCAGACACGCAAGCTCAGCAGTTGTGGCTCACGGGCCTAGTTGCTCCGCGGCATGTGGGATCTTCCCAGACCAGGGCTCGAACCCGTATCCCCTGCATTAGCAGGCAGATTCTCAACCACTGCGCCACCAGGGAAGCCCACATCTGTTGTTTTATTTGATCCTCACGACACTCTGGTGTGGGAGAGATATGGGGTTAGCACTCATAAAGGGAGAGAAGTGAACTGATTTGATAAAACTGGAGTCTGGCTGTCGTGGAGGCTGGGAGGGCCAATGATGTTTACCTAAGTGCGCCGCCAAGAGCAGCTGCTTATCTCCATCACCTCTGCGGGCTGAGCTTCCAGGAGGACTCGTAGCATGAGGAGAGTGGTCTGTCTACCCTCCTGAGAACACATGCTACACAGGTGGAAGGGAAGCATCTAATCATGTTAATTTCCACGCAGGCTGAGATGAGGCTGATTTCACGGGTACCGGAGGTGATGCAGTTGTTTCCCAGGTTGCATTTCCCAGTCTCCACTTCATTAGCATGGCTGCTTTGAATGTATTCCTTACCTCTGCTTACCAGAGAGGCTTCCTCTCTGCTAGGAATCTTTTAGAAATTATGTTTAAGGGACCGTGTTTAAAACAAGTCTTCATAGTGATTACGACAGTTTCTTAACTCAAAATGTAATCAGTACACATATTTTGCATTTTTATACTTAATCCAAAAATATAGCTTTTAGTGTTTTTCCTTTTTCTACTCACAACCCTAAACAATGTCACAGAACAGAACGGAAGATCTCTGTTGTCTATGACAAGTATCATTTAGCTGTTGCAAGAGGAAGGTCCGATCTAGTTTTCCTGAACAGTAAACAATACAGTTTGTGCAGGCTCATGTAGGTGGTACTAACTCGATGTCTCAACAGCTTTCTGAAAAAAGGGAAATAAAATGAATCAGCTAATTAGTTGGCTGGGCCCTTACCTACAAGTTGTCAAACAGAAAGCTTTGCTCAGTTATTCTAAATTGGCTAACATTGGCTTACTCTAGAAGTTGGCTTAATTTAGAAGTATGGCTTATGGAAGCCTTTTGCAGGGTTACCCAAAGTATACTTTATGGATTTTAGTTCCTCAGAATGCTGAAAAGTGTGTGGAATCAAAGATACATATGGCTTAATAAATTGGGGTACACCTAGGTTAAACAAAATTAAATATTTTTTTCTTCAGGACTTCTTAAAGCCTTTAATATGTGAATGTGCATCCTAAATATTCTAGAAAGGGTTGGAATGTGCAGTAGTTTCCAAATTATCTTGACCATGGAAACATTTTGTTCCCAGAACATCTCCCGAGATAATATTCTGTAGGGAAAACTTTGAGAATCATTACCTCAAGCGAAATGTCACCAACACTCTGTGCCAGGGGAACATCCTGGAAAGAACCCTCGCCCATGAGCTAGTGTGTAAGTGGGCTCTAATCTGTTTTTTCAAATAGTCAAATCAAACCTCAGTATTTTAAAAAAGATATTATCATTAAAATCAGGGCCAGTAATGATGTAATATATGTATATATATCACTAGGAATTAAGAAGTTAAGATTGTGGATTAAGCTTAATTATTTCTCAGATTCTGAGACATCAAGCCCTCTCCTAGAATTTTAAAAGCAGCTAGAGAAAGCACCTGTTAGAACATCCTGATGTGGGTCTTACTCTCCTCTTTGCCCTCATGCAAGATTTCACTGATGGCATTGCTGACAGGATACATTTTAATTGCTTTCTGGTATGAAACCCAATGCATCCAGCCTTGTTTTCTCTGTATTTAGTGATTACCCACAATGATTACTACTCAGAACACTAATCTGATCTCTTCAGCTACAGAAAGAGGTAATGTGGTTTGCTTCTTTTTATGGTGGTTCATCTTTTTTTTTTTTTTTCCTCACTGAGCATTGCAAGCAGCACTGCAAGTATTACTTTCTACCCATACTGGGTATCTCCAACCTGCTCTCCTGCGAGCAGCTTCAGCTCCACGTGGCTAAAAGTGAACTCATTATCTTTGCCATGAGTCAGTTCCTCTTCCTGTTTTTTCTCACTCCAGCTAATAGTATTAACATCCCCTCAGCCTCCAAAGTTAGAAAGTTCTGAGTAATTTTTTATTTCTTCCTCTTCCTTCCATCTATTAGTTGCCAAATCCTGTTGACTCTACCTCTGAAATATTTTTTAAATTCACATCTCCTTTTCATTCTCATGGTCATTGCCCCAGTTCAATGTCCTATTTTCTTAGCCACACCACATGGTCCCTTTGCCATTATCCTTTTCCCCATCCAATTGATACTTCCATCACTATTACTAAGACCCTTAACATTTCTGAGCATGCATTATTATTCTCCTCGGAGTGTTTTACATGCATATTAATTCAGTCTTTACAATGGCCTTTTGAAGTTGTGTTATTATCCACATTTTACAAATGAAAACAAACAAACAGAACCAAAAAACAAAACAAAAAAAACCCTGAGGCACAGAGAAGTTAAGTAACATCCCCAAAGTCACATTGATAATACATGGGTAGATGTACAATTTGAATCTGGAGGGTTCTGCCCAGATACCTAACCTCTTACCCACTACACAATGAACTCTGACAACATATGGACCTCCTGCAAAACAACCCTGAAAGGGAAACCCTCATCTCAAAAACTTCCACTGGCTCTTCCTTTGCTGTACAATGATATTAAGACTCTTTAGAACAGTATATATATTTTTGTCTGAAAATATTTTTATTTTGCATTTAAAAAATTTATTTATTTATTTATTTATTTATTTATTTATTTTTGGCTGTGTTGGGTCTTCGTTTCTGTGCGAGGGCTTTCTCTAGTTGTGGCGAGCGGGGGCCACTCTTCATCGCGGTGCGTGGGCCTCTCACTACCGCGGCCTCTCTTGTTGTGGAGCACAGGCTCCAGACTTGCAGGCTCAGTAGTTGTGCCTCATGGGCCTAGTTGCTCTGCGGCATGTGGGATCTTCCCAGACCAGGGCTCAAACCCGTGTCCCCTGCATTGGCAGGCAGATTCTCAACCACTGCGCCACCAGGGAAGCCCTGCATTTATTTTTTAAATCAACTTTATTAAGGTTCATATTCACTAAAATGCACCCATTATTTAAGTCTCTTACTTCCCAAACCTCTATTTTCTTGGACTACAAAGCAACCTGTAGTTCATAGTTACCTATAATTTGGTCCAGGCATGACAGGACACGCTCAGAAAACAAAAAAGAAATGTGGTGTCTTTCACTGTATATTTTGCTTGGTACTCTAGTTACCTAAACATTCACAGTAAACTTTATTTTTATAGGGAATTAAAATGCTAAAAATGGGATGGGAGCAAAGGGAGTTTAAAAACTACTTTTGGGGACTTCCCTGGTGGTCCAGTGGTTAAGACTCTGCCCTTCCAATGCAGTGGACACGGGTTCAATCCCTGGTCGAGGAACTAAGATCCCACATGCCACGGGGCAACTAAGCCCACGTGCCGCAACTAGAGAGAAGCCCACAGCGAAGAACCCGTGCGCCACAACGAAGACCCGGCGCAGCCAAAAAAAGAATATATTTCTATGAGTTTTGACAGATTTTATGCATCCATGTAACCACTGATCTTGGGTGGCCTCGGCCTGCAGTGGCTTGAAGCAGGATTTCAGTTCCCCGGCCGGAGATTGAAGTCGGGTTGCGGCAGTGAGAGCGCTGATCCTAACCGCTAGACCCTGACAGCCAGTGGCCAGTGACAAGGCCCTGGCCCGCTGGCTGTGTAGAAATGAATTTCCAAAAGGAGACAGAAAGTAGTGAAACAAGTAAAGTGTTTATTAGGAGGAAAAAATGTACATGTGGATAGACACATGGGCAGACTACTCACAGAGAGAGTCGTGCCCACATGGTAGTTTGAATCACTTATATGGGGCATTTCTTCCAGGTTTCCTCTGGCCAATCACCTTGCTTTGCCTGGCTCTGAGTCAGTATTTGGTTTAACTCAGGGTCCTCCCTTGTGTGCATGTATATCTCTTAGCCAAGATGGATTCTAGCAAAGAGGCCTATGGGTAGGTTGATTACTGTGGGTTGGCACCCCCTCCCTTTTTGGCCCCCGAGGAGCCTTTCTGCCCATGTGTAGTTGGGAAGGTCTCCTTGACCTCGAGAATGAGAAGTACTTGGTCTCTTTATCTCTTATCTGGGCAGGGCCCAGCCTCTTCTCTCGCTCCTGCTGTTATCTTCATCTTGGAGTATCTGCCCACAGGGGGCAAACTCCAGCTGCTCAGCCTGGGGCCCGTCTATCTCCTGCCTCACCACCACCACAGTGCAGTCAAGAAATAGAATATTTTATCACCCTAAAATGTCCCTTGTGCCCCTTCCCAGACTATCCCCATACATGTCCCTGGTCTCAGACAATCACTGATTGACTGTCACTATAGATTAGATTCATTTTTCTAGAATTTCGTATACATGGAATCATACAGTACTTTGTGTCTGACTTTATTTAGGATAGTGTTTTTAAGATTCATCTATATTGTTGCATGTGTAAGCAGTTTATTCCTTTTTGTTACTGAATAGTATTTTTATGAATATACCACATTTTGTTTATCCATTCACCTGTTGGTGGACATTTGGATTGTCTTCAGTTTTTGGCTTTCATGGATAGAGCTGCTCTGAACATTCATGAATGAGTCCTTGTGTGGGCATATGTTTAGGGTGGTATACTAATTAGGGCTTTTGGTTGCAAAGGACAGAAATCTACCCCAAACTAGCTCAAGAAGGAAAGAAAGGAGGTTTATTGGGTTCCACAATTGGAAAACCTAGAGCTGACTTAGTTTCTGTCATAACAGTTCATTAAAAGTTGTCATTAGGAAAATGTCTTATTTGCTTCCTCACTCAGCAATACTTTCTTCTTTGTTAGCTCCATTCTGACAAAGCCTTTCTCATCATGGTCTTAGAGTGGTTTCTAGCAGCAGACTCAGACGTACAGTCCATCCCCTCAGCAGCTCCAGCAGAGAGAGGAGTTCTCTTCTCCTAACACATTCAGTGTAAATCTTTGACCTAAATTCTCTCTCATTAGGTCATGTGCCCATCATTCAACCAGTTGCTATGCACAAGAGGATGGGATGTTCTGGTTGGCCAGGCTGTACTCACATATCCTCTTCCGAAGCCAGAGATGATGGATTGTTAGCTTTACCCAACCACATGGACTTGGATTGCATGGGCAGGGGCGGCTCCACGGAGAAACTGGAGCATTGTTATCAGAAGCAGGGAAAGGGATGAGTGGCCGGCAAACCAGCTAATGATCGTCATTCATGGCACTTGAAGTGCTCTGGCATGCCATTCCATCAACCCGGTCCTCTGTTCCTGAATGCTAAGTAGCAGATTTTCTGGTCACTGTAATTGACTCATTCCCCATAGTGTGCTGCAGTTTTCCTCTCTCTGCCCTCATCCATGCTGTTCTCTTGTCTGCAACACCCTCTGTGGCTATGGCAAGCTTACTCACTCTGGAAGCCCAGTTCAAATGTCTTGCACCTTAGATAGCCTTCCTAAATTTGCCCCTGCCTGGATTAGTCTCCGGGCGTATTATCTATATTCTGTCATGGTTCTTACCATGATAAATCTAATCATGAAATTTCCTACGATCCCAGCCTCCCCTACTAAACATGGACAGCATGACAAGGGGGCCACTGTCTTGCTCATCTCAGTGCTCCCCAGGGCCCAAACTCAGTGCCTTTTACACAGTATGAGCTCCATAAATACTTATTGATTGATTCTGGACTTGCCATCCATTAAGAGAAGTTAATGGAGGTTTTCTGATTCCCAGCAGATGACCAGTTTTGGAGTGTTGTATCAGTCAAATTTCTAAGAATCAGTAAGTCTTCGTTTGGATTTTTCTTTCTTTCACTCAAAGAATATTTAAAAATAATTGTATTTTCCCCTCCGATTTTCACCATAAGTAAGCATTGCAGAAAATTTACAAATATAAAAGTATAAAGATGATAACAAGCTGCTTCCTATCTTAAGGCCATTGTGTGTGCTATTTCCTCTGCCTCAGGCCCCTTTCCTGCCTGTTTTTTTATGAGTCACATCTCAGTAAGAACTTCAGTTTTAGACTGAGGTTTTCTCTTGCTTCTCAGTTTTCTTTACACCAGTTAGCCTGGTAAAAATGTATCCTCTGTGTTGATTTGTATGTTTCTGTCTCTCTGGACTGTAATGTAAGCCCTGTGTGGTTAAAGACCTCATTTAGTTTGGTCACGGTGTATTCCCACTCCTAGAACAGTGGCTTGTACATAATATTTATGGCATCAATTAATAATGCAGAGGTAACCATTACTTACATTTTTTTGTTTCCTTCCACTCACATAAACACTTATACACTCAGATATATGTGTGTACATATATGTGTATGTGTGTACTATATATGCATGTATATGTATACCTACAGACACTTAATACACACAAACATAAGATAGCATAAAGTATGTGTAATATAACTCAAGGCTACTGCACATCCTGTTAGTGTCTCACTCATGTTTACTCCTCACTCACCATTCCTTCTGGCAGCTTCTCACTGCACACCCTGGATGAGCCCTTGCCGTGGCTGCAGGAGCATTGTCAGCCTGCATGCAGGGCAGGCCAGAAGTGCTGGGGACCTCACACCCCAGGAGCAGCTGTCAACCAGGGATGAACAGGGATCGGAGGATAACTACCCCACCTCCCTCACCCCTTTGGAGGCACATCACTGGGGAGTGTTCCACACCACTTCTGAATCCCAGTAGTATCGATGCACACGGTGGTAGCCAGACTGACAGCGCTTCGTCAGCTTTCTTCCTATCCCAGTGTCACCTCCAGTCTCCATATCACTGCTTCCTGCTAAGTCAGCCACTTGCACATGACAACTAAGTCTGAGGGTTTGCTACCTGAGACAAGGAAAAACTGTAAAAATCGTTTTGTAAACAATAAGAAAATGGCCGTTGCTCCTCTCAAATCCCAGCTCGTAGATTTTGCTTTCTGCTTCCCCCTTCCTCTTTGCCCTTGGATGGAGGGGGTGGACACCAGTTTACAGCGGTGTATCTTTTCTTTTTTGGGAAGTCAGTTGGAGAGAGCCCCATTGGTGCTACCCTGATTCAGAATGCAATCCTGTCCAGCACTGGTAACTTCACAAATTCCTGAGGCATCCATATTATAGCCACCTCTGTATTCAGCTTGGCTTTTATCTGTTTCCAATTTCTGTTTTCAAGGCATTCTGTTTTTCTCCTTTCTCCTTCATCCCTAGGCCCTCCTTTACAACAGCACCAAATAAAAAACCCATCACACTGCTGCAGCTAAAAAAAAGCCTTTGAAAAAAGTCGGGTGTTGTGGCTTGAATGTTCCTAAGCTCTAAAACTGCAAGTTACAGACAAATAAAGGGGCAGGGGTGGGTGTGGGGCAGGGTGGGGGTCTCTTAGCCCTGTGGAAGCAGCCCTCAGGCCACAGCAGGCTCTGGGGGGCACCATGCCTCTGGTGTGGTTTGAACACACAGATTGGGGCGTCTGGCTTGCTGAATTCAAGTTTGAATTATAGATGTTACTGAAAGAAACATTAAGGCTGTGTCCATCGGGACTGCTCTGGCTCTCTTGCCTGTTAACTCTGGCACAGCATTGTTCCATTTTATCTAAGCATTACTTCAACATTTGTGTAGCGCTTTTTTCATTCATTCATTCATTCATTCATTCATTCATTCCACACTGACAGTGACTAAGTGCTAGGACTGCAGAGGTATCTAAGCCCCATTCTTTATACCCAAAGACCTCAGAATGTAATGAAGGTAGAGACAAGCAGATCAGTAGCCTCAATGCGTTGTGCTCAGTGCTGCCCCAGGGTGGGTGCCGCGTGGAACTGCTGACGAGCAAGCACTGCAGAGTCAGCCACACCTGGGTTCCTTGTCGTGGCCTGAGGGATCCAGGAAGGGATCCTGGAGGAGGAAGCAGGACTCAGCTGTCAAGAGCTAAGGCTACGGATTAGATAGCCCTGGCTCTTTAGTAGGCTTTGTACTAAACTGAATTTGCTTAACCCCCTTGAGCCTCAGTTTCCTGATCTGCTAAATGTCTAGAATAATATCTGTATCATGGATTGTGCAAAGTAAATGGGGTAGTGTCTGAACTGTCTTAGCAGGGTTCATAGCATACAGTAGCAACTTAATACATGTTTATTAATTTTTAACAGTTAAATGAAGCACAGGATACTGGAAGACACCCAGTGCAGACAAGGGAGGAGGATATAGATGTGCTGGTTGAGGTCATGCCTTGCTTGCCTTGCTGGATCTTGAGGAGGGTGAATGACAGTGCATTGCTGGCTGGACAGGCAAATGAAAGGTTTCCTATTTCCTCGTGGGCATCAGTGAGACCCAGCATATGCCTGTATCAAAAACCTGCAATTTATCCAAAATAAAGCCAGGGATAGTAAAAATCTTGCTGGCCACAAAAGTGGGAGGACCCAGGCGAATAGTCTTCTTCTGGGCCGTTATTTCCTGATGGGCTGTCAGATGTGTATCAGCACGAGAGAGAGCAAGGTGCAGCTGCGCTTCTGGGGGCCCCGCTGAACAGGTGACGTGTCCCGTGTATTTTTACTTAAGATTTGATTTTCTCCGTCTTTCTCTCCAGCAAGGGAATGCTCAGAAATGTAACAATTAGAATTCAATATGCTAATACAATGTGTCATTAGCAGAGCCATACAATTGCCTCTAGTGGTACATGTGGGAAGCAAAGCAGGTTCCTGGAAATTAGCTCAGCTTCCCGTCGTCCCCATCTGAATCAAAAGAGCCAGGCTCATTTCAGCAGTGGAAATTTCACTGGGCTGGTGAGCCGAAAACTCATTCAAAAAATTAATAGATTTTCCTCTCCCTTAATTTTTTTTTGTTTGGTGGGGACATATTTCATGACACCTGTCTGCTTCTTCCTTGCAAATATTTCATTCAAACTTGGTCTTCAGGTTTTCAAATTTTAAAGACTTTAAAAAATCGATTATGGTCTAAGAGGATTAAGAGCTTTGCTTATGTCAGCTTTACATAATTCTGGACAGAAGATGTACTTGTTATGTTTTTTAATTTTGTTTATGATTCTGCAAGTTATCACCCTTTCTCTCCTGAGTGAATTCTGACTGCATTAGGAAGGTGTGGATGCTTTGTCAACAGATTTTGGTTATCTGGTGTATTATTTAATGGGTTCAATGGTATCTTCCTTTGTGGCTGCAGCCTTAAATACAGATCAGGTATCAAGTTCATACTCATGTTACCCTTCCTCCCTCCTTCCCTCTCTTTTTCCCACCCTTCCTTCATCCTTCCTTCTCCCCCTCCTTCCTTCCCTTTCCCCCTCCCTCCTTCCTTCTACAAACACTTATTCAACCCTATTATGTACCACGCACCATTTGAGGCACTGGAGATATACAGATGAACAAAGCAGATGTAGTTCCTAGTAGCATGATAGGAAGACAGGTGATAAACAAATAAACAGTTTGCAAGATAAGAGCAATCCCAGTAAGTGTTCTAAATAAATAGAGAGACGCTCGGGGAGTACCTTTGGAGGGAGTGTGTGGTTATGGAAGGCTAAGAAGAGCCAGCGAATGAGCCCTGGAGCAGAGGCGCCTGTGACTGCCCAGTAGTTAGCAAGGAGGAGAAGCGGGAGGAGATGGAGTGCCACATGGGCGGCAGATCATGCAATGTGGTGGCAGGGATTTACAATTCAGGATGATGTTTGGAAGAACAGGGGACATTTTTATTTTAGAATGTTTTCAGTGAGTTAGGTGCATGTGCTGACAACATTTTCCAAACCAAATCTTTTTTTCTGGCTATTTAATTTCACCCTCCACTCCAAAGTTAGAAAATTTGTTTGCATTTGGTTCTACATTTAGTGAGTTCTCTTTCATCAAAAGGAAAAAGATACTTAACTCAGGGAGTGCTACAGAAACCTCAGATTGGAGTCCTGAAGTGTGTACCATCCACTGGAAAGCAGGAAAATAGCCTTTGTCACAGGTAGTTGCTTTGCTTCCTAAAGCATAAACTCAGAGGTACAGTTTAGTCAAGTAGTTGATTTAGTTGTATCCAGCTTAACTAATTAACAGCAATTCCATGCTCATGCTCGATTTTTTTTTTCATTAACTGAACAAAAGCCATCTCTAATGAGGTATGTATACAGGGCCAGTTGACTTACTTTTTGTGGAGATGGCAGATAAAGAGGGAGCTATAAACATTTGTAGGAAATAGATAGGCACAGACATGATATTCAGCATTTTGAACAACTGGTACCAGATAGGCACTGAGCCATCAGAATGTACAGTGGTGTATGGGTGCCGCCAGGCTCTTTGGAGGGCAAGGAATAAGGTGTATCCTCCAAACACAGGGAAATGACCGGAGCACGTTCATTCCCTCCCAAGAGTCCCCAAAGTCATCTCCTTCCAGCATCAACTCAAAAGTCTAAAGTCCAAAATTTTATCTACATACGATAGAAATCAGATATGGGTGAGACTCAAGGTATGATTCACCTGAGACAAATTCCTCTCCAGCTGGGAACCTGCGAAATCAAACAAACTATATGCTTTCAAAATACAATGGTGGGAGAAGCATAGGATAGACATTCCCATTCCAAAAGGGAGAAAAAGGAAAGAAGGAAAGGGTCAATGACAGGTCTGAGGGTCCCAGCAAGACCAAAACCCAGTGGGGCTAATTACTTTAGACCTTGACTTGAGATAATCCTCTTTGGTTGAGGCTCTGCCCTCCAGTTGTCCTGGAGCTGAGGTCCGGCCTTCCAGACCTACGGGGGTGGGGGCCCCCGCTCCCAAGGCTCTGGGCGGCCCCGCCCTGGTGTATCTGCAAGGCAAGGGTGGCCATCTTGCTATGCATTGCTGAGAGAGAAGAGTTAGAACTGTTGGAGAAATCATGGGCAGACAGATTTCAGGTCAATAAAGAAAGGCAAAATAGATAGAGCTGCCTAAGAAAGGAATGGGTTTGAGAAAAAAGGAAGTTCTCTAACCAGAAGGGCTCCAGATGAGGCTGTGAGGTTGTATAACCCCTAAAGGGTTATGGCAAAGTCAGCACTGTCTTCTGAGCTTGGTGACATATGGGTTAGGATAGACTGAGAAAGACTGCCTTAAAAAATTCTCAACCTATAGGTTGATAGAGAGATATACTTTATTATATATTTGATATACATATATAAAATTTTTATATTACATCATAATATTATTTATGTATTCATATACATATATAAAGATTTGAATATATACTTTTCAGAATTAAATAATCCCATTTTAAGTATGCATGAAAGAACAATTTGATTTAGTAGACCATATCACCTGTTTTTCATCTACGGCCAACATTAAAAATACAAAGCTGGTGCATAAACAAGGTCAAGGAAGAAGCTAGTCATCTAATCTTCCTGTCCAGCATCAGTGTTATGATATGTTGCAGCTGAAGGTCTGGGCGAGTCATCTGCACTGCATTGTATCTTAAACACCTCCTGGCATTTTCCACTTCTCTCTCCAGGTCTTCTAACAGGAATCGACATGAAAGGGTAGCATGTAAGTGACTGCACTGTGGAATTTCTAATTATGATCAGGAAGGGCACACAATTTACAAAGATATCTTCAGGGTTTATCACAGACTTTATTTCATCTTGCCATTTGGACAGCCCCTGATCATCTCTTCCCATGAGGATAAAATCTTAGAATCCCAAATGATCTTGTAGGACCCTATTCCTATAGTTTTTAAACTGTATTCTACAGAGGTCTAGTATTGAGAGGGGGACTCAGGCCCTTAAATGGCGAGGGTGCAAGAGGGATAGGGTGAAGAACGCAGCTGGGACTCAGGCCCTGGGAGCAAACATCAACCGGGGTAATTATGCTTTATTCTCTTTTAGATATTAGGGTTCAAGAGGAGATCCTGCTTGATAAAAAGTGGATGGCTTTTCTAAGAAAAGGGGTTTAGAATTACAATGCAGACCTGCCTTCTCATTGTACAGACAAGAAACTGAGGCTCAAAGACATCAAGGGTATTCTCCTTGGGTCACCCTCCTCGTCCATGGTAAAGCCAGGACTATGATCCAGTACTATGGTCTGGGCTAGGGGTCTTCCCACCATTTGTTGCTGTTGATGAAACACGGAAACTTAGTCTCAGGTTTGGGCACTCGGGAAATCCCCATGGTGATAATGATGCTAGATAATGCTTACGAGTTCCTACTATGTGACCAGTGCCTCAAAGACAATATCTTATTTAATCCTCACAGCAGTGCTCCAAGTTAGGAGCTCTTATTAATCCCATTTTACAGTTGAGGAAATGATGTTCAAAGACATTAAGTCACTTGCTGGACATCACACAGCTTCTAGGCAGTAGAGGTTGGATTTGAACCCAGGTGGCCTTAATCCAGAGGCCTCAGCATTAATCTCTGCTCTCTTGCCTTCCTACACTCCAGACTTCTCCCGGAGGACAGATACTATCAGATTATTTTATCTAACTTTACCGTATTTTTTTTACCAACATAGCAATATCCAGCAACCTTTCCTTTACTGAATGTTCTACTTCTATAGTGCTACGCTATTATGTAGCATGACCTTGATGAAGATAATAACCCTTCCTGTATCAAAATGGTTAATCTTCATTAATTTCTACTCATTAGTTAAAGGCTGGTGTAATTTAGAGAAAGTCTAAATTATAGAATACGTTTTATTTTATTACTTTTTTTTTTTTTTTTTACTTTTAAACACATAACTTAACAAAATTATTTAAGAATGCTCCCTTCCGGGACTCACTTCAGTGATTTGTTATTATCATTGATACTATTTATATGTAAAGGAAAGGAAAGCTTAATATGAGCACCTTGCTTGTTCTTCTCCATTCTAACTAATCCTGCCCCAGAACCTCTGTAAATGGCCTTATTATCTCTCACCAGACTGACTATGATGACCTCCAAACTCACTGCCCTGAGCCTCGCTCATCATGTTTTTTCTGTGTAACTTTCTTAATGACTACTGTTAAAATTCAGCATTAGGGACTTCCCTGGTGATCCAGTGGTTGAGATTCTGCACTTCCACTGTTGTGGGGGGGGGGGTTCGATCCCTGATCAGGGAACTGGGATCCTGCATGCCTCGTGGTGCAGCCAAAAAAAGAAAAAAGAAAAAAAAAAAAAACCCAGCATTAAAGCACACCATGAGCGATGATCCACACCCCCACCTGCATCAGCGTTTAATCTCTCCACCACCCTTTCCTATCCTTCCCCGAAAGCCCCAGCTAAATGGCTGACCCACTGGTCTCTCAGATTCTTGGCTGTTTCCATAGCCCTGCGTGGGGTTAACTCCAGCAAGGACCACCTATTCCCAGTGTGCTCACCTCCTGGAAATCTTCCTGGGTTCTGTGAATGAAAAAATGTTGCCTGCCATATCAGAAAACAAAGGATGTTGCAGCCATCAAGGCACTACAGTTGTCCCCAGTGGTGAGCCTGAGGGAACTCAGGATGGAAGCAAACAGGGTGCCCACCATCAAGCCCTCAGTCGCTGCAGCAGTCCCCAGTGGTGCACCCTGAAGGGACTCAGGATGGGAAAGAATGGGAAGCTGGCCCTAGATAGCTAAGGTGCATATCAAAGGGATGATTTCAATGAGCCCAGACTCTTGCATCTTCCCATACATAGAAAAGTGCTGAATTCAGTAAGATGTCTGGTTTTCTTTAATTAACAGTAATCTTTTGATGCTCTGACTCCCTGGTCTTTGCTGCAAAACTCCTGTATATCCTGGCTCCTCCCTGATCTCTTCAGACCTGGGAAGTCCTCAGAAAGCCCGCCAAATAAAACATAATTCTCAACTTTAGGCTGTGAGTTTTTTTTCCGTTGATAGTTCCAGCTCTCAACCATCATCAGTTTCTCTAGTGAAATTTCCTAGGGCTTTGCCCCTCCCTGGGGGCTGCCCTCATATTCAGCTTCATGTAGATCATGTGTTTACTTATCTTACTTCCTCTGCTATACTCTAAGCTCCATGAGGGCAGCCATCTTTACAGTCCTGCCACCTGGGTACATAGTAAATGCTTATTGAGTGACTAGGATTCTGGGCAGCTGTGTGTGTATAGGGGGGGCAAAGGATGCTTGGCAAGAACAAGGAGTCAGGGGAGACAATAGCAAGTCTAAGGGGTACCACCCACATGAGAATTCCTTGGGGTGCCGAATAAACACATAGATTCTCTAACAGGAGAATTCATTCAACAGGACATTGCGCAAAAGGATGACTGGCCGCGGTGTGGTCAGGAGGTAGAACCAGAGGGCAGGCGCGTTATGCCTCTTCTGAGCGAGGGGACACCTCTCCTGCCTCTGGCCAAGCTCAGCTCATCATCCTGAGGGGACGTTCTTTCCAGCATCATTCTGTCTGGATGACACAGCCCCCTGATTGTCCCTCCTAACACCTGACCCTAGTTGGGGAACTGAAGAAGGGATGAGTCCTAGAGTCTGCCCTCATACAAGGAACCCTGCAAGGCCTCTGCTTGTGGCGATGTACCAAAAAAACCTGCCTTCATCACACGCTTAGCTGGAAATGATTTTTAGTGGGTGGTGTCTGGGCTCATTAAAATGAACCTGGCATATCCATAACTTGTCTTACCCAGCAACAACCAACCCCTCAGAAATCTGTGCAGGCAACTAAGGATTTTAAAACTACTAGTAACCCCCCTCAATATCCACTCTCCCTGCCAAATGGTTGAGATTCCAGGCCAGCTGGGTGTCTGCTTATTTACATATTTAATCTAGTAGGAAGTCTTTATATGTCCCTCCTCAGCTTTCTCTTTTCCAGGATAAATAACCCCCATATCCTCCATCCATAAGCCCCAATTTTACAACCTTTTAATCATTTTTGTGACTCCCTCATGAATCTTCTTTAGGCCCTATTTAAGCGTTATCTCAATTTAACAGACATGCTACGCAGGCAATTAGGAGAGAGGAATCCCTTAGAACCTGGGAACATCTTAGTCCCAATTTGGATCTGAGTCTCTCTCTCTTTGTAAGGGTCGTATGGAGGATTCTCATCACCTTTCCTCCTGACAAACGGACTCAGGATGGGCTGTCAATTTTGCTTTTTCACAAGATGTTCTTCCAAGGTTTCGAAGAACCAATTCCTATCAGGGCAGAAGCCAAAGGACACACCTGAGCCCAGGAGGGAATTCTTTCTCAAATGGGTTTTATGTGTGCGATTTTGGTGCATGGGGACAGCAGGGGTCTACTGTTGGCTGGAGAGAGCTGTCAGCAACCTTGAACCCCAAGCTTCCAGGGGACTTGAGGAGGCCAGGCACTGTCTGACAGCTTGGGCAGAGTCTGCCAGGCTGGCCTGCTGCTCTGTGTCCTGTGATCTTATCTGACCTTTTCTGGAAGGCCATTTCCTTATCTGCCTTCAGGCCAAGCCAAAAAACTGAGCCACTAGCAGGCTGGGGAGAGGCTGGCTCTTGAGTTTTCAACACCATATAGCAGCCAATACATGGCTTAGCTGCCACCAAATATCCCGTAAAAGGCACCCAGTAAAATTATGACACAGCTAAGGGAGAAAGGGCATTTCTGGAGTTCTTACATTGGGAATTTTCTAACTAGGAATGTTGTGAGAGCAGAATAGAAGAAAGGAGGTGGAGCTGACTGAGGCTGTAACTTGTCATTTTACAGAGACAAAACCCCATCATCACCTTTCCGTGCTGTGTGTCGCATCGGTGTCCTCTCGTGGTTCTGACCTCTTCTGGGCTGCATTTTCCCCCTTCCTCAGTGTGGCCTGATATTTCCCAGGGACGCATTTGACAGGGTGCAAACAGCAGGGATGTATATCTGAGCAAACGTTTGCAAATATAGACATTCCTGTTTTGCTACCATGTCAACAATTTCAAGGTGAAACCCCCATCAGTCCAGCAGCTGATCTGGCGAGGGAGCTTATTGTTGTGTGCAAAAATCAAATAAAATCCTTTGGGGCTTTTCTTAGGCAGCATCGCATGTAGCTCTGGCCTGAAGATCAATAAAGCAGAACCTACTCTTCATTACACGTTAATAATGTGCAAGCAGAAACCAGAGCGGGGAGCAGGCCTCTCTGTCTCCCCACAGAAAGACGGCCTGACTTTGTTGTAAGCGGCACGGGATTGTGCTGATTATGGCCGCGCAACTTGTTTGCAGCCGCAGTTGCCTTTCAGCCTGTGAGTCTCAGAACTAGAGTGCTTTCTGCATCGTGGAGAGCTACTCATGGCACTCATGGCATCTTTAGAAAAGCCATATCCTGGCTTAAAGTGCTCCATAAAGCTCATTAACCGGGCATTAACCGAGTGAGTTAATAACAATTAATAATCGAGAGACTGAAGCTGTGATACCTCAGGAATGAACTTAGTGAGGGTTCTAAGTTCCCAGTGCTGCCTGAAGCCAGGCCTTTGGGTGACTTTGGAGCTAGACATGGCAGAAAGGGTTTGGGACTCTGTATTAGTGTGATAGGGCTGCTGGAACAAAGTCCCACAAACGAGGTGGCTTAAAACAACAGAAACTTATTCTCTCACAGTTCTGGTGGCAACAAAGTCTGAAATCAAGGTACAGGTTCCCCTGCAATCCAAACTGAACATTCCTGTGAAACCATTACTAAGCTGAAATGGCATAAAGCAAAGAAGGAATTACCTTAGGGCACATCTTGCACAAACGATGAACAAAATAAATCGAGATAAAGCACAGATGCTCACGGACACAGTTCAAAGCTATGGCGGCTCCGTGCTGAGACGCTGAGTGCAGTTCTCGGGGAAGGAGCTTGGTGGCGCCACTCTTGCTGTCGCGGTGCGCTGCCTCAATAACCACTCGCCGCAAAACAAATGCTGAATACTATTCTAAATTTTCGCCTTGTTTTGTGAAAGTGAAAATCCTCTTCAAATTTCTTTATGTTGGGGAAGACAGGTACTAATGTAGGTTTTTCATAAAAGAGAAGTGGTGTAAAGCAAACTTTTGAAAAGAGGGGGATTCCTGTATCAGCAAGGCCACACTCTCCCTGAAGGCTTTAGGGGAGAATCTGTCCCATGCCTCTCTCCTAGCTTCTTGTGTTGCCGGCAATTTGTGGCATTCCTTTGCCTGTAGGCACATTACTCCAGTCTCTGCTCCATCACCACGTACGCCCTGGTATGTCCACATTGAGTGCATATGGCCAGTGTCTGTTCAAATGCTGTAACAATTTTTAAATATTCTGAGTACTGTCCATGCCAAGGTCAGTACCTCTTTCACTGGGCGGCTGTGAAGAGTAAATCAGATATTCCGTAGGAAAGCTCTTTGCAATGTGTGAAGTCCTGTGTGAAGGTTTTTGCTGTTTTGTTGCTGGGGAGGTTTCAGGTTGAATCCGTTAAGACAGAAAGATTCAAGCCCTGGCGCCTGCTCTCAGAGGTCTCCATGAGTAGAGCACTCTTAAATCACTGCCATCAGCCTGTAATATAATTTTGGCCTGAGGCTTTCCGGGACAGACGGTATGGAGAGATTCATACTGTTATTGAAGGCTTAAAGCTTGGGAATTAAAAGTCTGCATTTTTCTTGGAGTCAGGCAGTCCTGGTTCAAGTCCTGGCTCTATCACTGACTGCTGAATGGCCTTGGGTGGGTCCCTGAGCCTCTCTAAGTCTCTGTTTCCTCATCTGTAAAATGAGGTAATAACACCTAGGTCACAGGTTACATGAGGAGTGAATGCAGTGATAGACACAGAGTAGGGCCCAGTGCTTCCTCTGTTTTTAAGCGTTTGAGTAAGTATAAGTTGTACTGTATTTTTTCAAAGGGCTTTTGGGTCTCACTGGCCAGGGCTTTGTGAACCGTTGCTTGAGCCAGTCACAGTGGGTGGCAATCTACAAGTTATTGATTTACCTTGCACAGTGGTTCTTAAACCCAACACCTGGGCCCCACTGAGCTTTCCCAGATGTGTTTTCAGTAGAGCAATCCGGTGTAGGAGAACCGGTTTGGAATCAAGGTCCTGGGCCAGCTCCCATGCTTATGACAGGTGTGAAGTTGCCAAGTGAAGCTCTCTGCTCCTCAGTAATAAATAAGAGTCCCATCTCCCAGGGCTGAGGTAGAAACTCTATAGGTTAATGTATGCAAAGCCATTATTTCAATGCTAGAGTGTCACATGGCCTCAAAAAATATGAGCTAATATGATTCCTGGAATAGAAGCTCCATGAGGGCAAGACTCTGGTCTGGATCATTCACAAGTGGGTCTCCTGTCCCGGAAACAAAGTCTGGCAAGTTGTAGGCACTTGATAAATATCCACTGAACAAATGAATGAATAAATGAATGAGGTTTCCTGGAGGCAGGATCAAGAACCTGAATTTTTGAGCTCTCTCCACCTGATTATAGGATGCAGCCATGATTGAGAACTACTGGCACAGACATTCATTTTACAGATGATGAAATTGCAGCCAGGGATGCTAAGTAATTCGTCCCAAGAGCACTTGGTTAATTTACTCAACAAATAGTCATTCCTTCCTTTTATTTAACAAACATTCATTGAGTACTTACAACATTGCTGGTGGTATTTAAACCCCAGGTTCTACCAGAAAGAATAAGAGATTGCCCCAGCCCTTGATAAACTCATGGTCTGGTAGAGGCTTCAGATATATAAACAAATGACTGCATTACCGTGTGCCACGGTTTCATATTTACACACATGGTGGGCTGAAGGAATACAGATGAGGGAGTATCAATTCTGCCATGTAGCCAATGGAAACCAGCTGGGAAAGTCACTTATATGTAGGGTGACTGGGGCACAGGGAGGCTAGGAGATTCTCAGGCAGCTGAGAGGGAGGAAGAGAAGGCACAGGATGGAGCGTGGCACATGGAAGGTCATGGAACTAGTGAATCATCCAGAGAGGCTAGAGCAGAGGGCCAACGCTCCTGAGACTGCTCACAAAGGCTGGGAGAAGGGCACTCCAAGTGGCAGTAACAGCAAGGTCAAAGGCCAGTAGTCGACAAATAGATTGAGAAGTTTGAAGAATTGAAAGGTGACCAAGTACATGATGGAGAGAGTGGCTAGAGAGTGGCCAGAAATGCAGTTTGATGAATAGACAGGGGCTAGATCATTCTAGTCTTTGTATACTATAGTAAAAAGGTCAAATTTTACTCTGATTCAATGGAAGCCATTCGTAATTGTAAGCAGGGGACATTCAATGAGCTAAGATTTAGGGTCACTCCTGTTACTATGATGGAGCAGAGAGGATAAGTCTGCAGTGGGGAGAGTCATCAGGAGGCTGTGAATATAGTCCAGGTGGGAAATGACAGGCTAAACTAAGCTGATGGCAGTGGAGATGGAAGGAAACCCATGAATCACTATGTGCTTTCATAAAATGTAGTGGGGGTGTGCGATGTATTTGAGGTCTTTACCCCTACTCGCTTCTATTGTCCCATCCTCAGAGAGACCACACTGTAACTGGGCTCATCATGAGGCAGGAACATGGATTCAAGGGAGACTTCTTGATTTGGATCGAAACCCAGCAGAGCATTTATAGAAGAAAATATTCCAAATGTGATTGCAGTTTGATTCAATAAGCATTCTGAAACCTACTTTTGTTAGGATCCTCTAAATTTTAAGGGATTAATACCCAACCTCAAAATGGGAAATGTATAGTTTCACTTAACTGAAAAAGTCCAGGGAATTGAGCTCCAGGAATTGGTTTCTCTCCATCTCTTGGCTCCGTTTTCTTCTGTGGCGACTTCAGTCTTAGGCAGGCTCTTCTCATGAGGTACCAAATAGCTGCTGGCAGGCCCAGATTTGTAGTCTCATAGTTTCACAACCCTGTAGAAAGAGAGTTGTTGTTTTCCAACCATCTTTGCAGAGGCCTGACCATGATTCACCCAGCTTGGGTCCTGTGAACATCCCCAATCCAGGCACAACGCCAGGTGGACTGCTGAGATTGACCAGGCCAAGGTCACATTACCAGCTCTGGAGCTGGAAGCAGAGTCACCCTTAATTTTATAGATTAAATGTGGAGAGTGAGGTGGTTTCCCAAGGCAAGCTGGGTGCTGCTGCATGAAGCTGAGAGATGGTGGGTAGACCAGAAGGACACATGTCCACTAGCAGCACGTGCTGTCAAGTGCAGGGCTCTGCTCAGCCCTCCTGCAAAGGAGTCAGAGATGAATAATTCAGTCCCTGCCCTCCAGATGCTTGTGAGTATCGGGGATGCAGATGCATACACAAGCCTGTTTAGTAGGAGCCCGCCTGATAAGTGTCCTGGTTTGGTAGCATCTCCAGTACCGTAAAACTCTGACTGCTCTTTCGGTGGGCACCAGGGGCTTGGCACATGTTTCCTCACATTTCTGTTTTAAAAATCAATAAACTGTTTCTGGTACCTTGACTGGAAGTTAAATCTGGGTTTTTCTTTCACTTGATTATGGAGTTGAGATGTCCAAAGTTGACCCTCAGTGGTGGCATTGGGTTAGTGTGACCCAGCATCCCAACATCTGGGAATCATGGCTGCAGCAGCCACCGGTGCAGGTATCAATGTAGAATAGGTGGACCTGGGGACCGGGACAGGGAAGGAGGGCCTCCATGTGAGAAGTTACCCACAGGGAGCACTAGGGCCTCCTGAGTTCCAGCCAGGTAGTGACTTGCAGTAAGTGTCCTTAGGTGTGTGCATGTAGGAAGATGTTCGGCTCCTCCCTACCACTGTGTATCATCCATCGTGGGCTACACTTCTTTCTTTTTTTTTGGCCACACCGCGCAGCTTGTGGGATCTTAGTTCTCCGACCAGGGATCCAACCCGTACCCCCTGCAATGGAAGTGTGGAGCTCTAACCAGTGGACCACCAGGGAAGTCCCTCTTTGCTTCTAATAGACATTCACTTTTCCATTTAACACGTATTTAGTGAACCCCGTGGTGGAGACTGGCTAGTTATTCACCAAATCATTTTCTTCTTTCTTCAGGGCACCCAGCTAGGTTACATTTCCCAGTCTTCCGTAGGCTGGGTTCTGCCCAGTGGACTGCAGGCTGATGTAAGGGTAAGCCTTACTTCTGTGTCGTCCTCCACACACATTTGCTCTCTTGTCCTGTCTGCCAGCTAGAGGCAGAGGATCCACTGGGGCACAGCGGAACCACAAGATGGAAGGAGGCTTACACGACTGCAGGGAGTCATCAAACCCCTCCCCCACCCCAAATAAAAGGATCCACATAGATTGTGACAGGAGTGATAGATAACTCTTCATGGTATTAATTGTTGAAATTGTGGCGGTTTGTTTCTGTTTTGCTTAAAATCTAGAATTTAGCCTACCTTGACTAATCAAAGAGTTATAAAATACAAGAGACTGCTCTGTGCCAGGGACTCAGTATTAAGCAAAGCAGCTCTTACCTTGATGAGGTTTTCAGTCTCACCTGTTATTTTATCTATTCTCATCTCCTGTCTGCTTTCTGGTAGGCATTAACGAATAGTGCTGGGAACAAGAATCTTGAAATAACTTTGGTGAATGTCCAGCAGAGTCAACTGCTGGACTGGGTTTTAGAAATGAACATCTTGCTTATCTGTGGGTCACAGCCTGATCCTGCAGCTTGAGAGATTTCTCAATTGTGCAGATTTAAGATCTTTTTATTATATACAAAACCTTTACTTTTTCTTCTCTCTCACTTTCTTTCTCTAAACCAGCCCTTCTCTTAGCTAGAATTTCGTCTTTCCAAATATCCATCCATGCATGCACGCATCCATCCATCTATCCATTCTTTCTACCTAGTTTTATTACTAATGTTTTTCTTTTCAAATGCTCATTTGCTGGGTGTTGCTAAGATATTGACATGCGTAGTCCTTTTTAATCCAAATGACTATCCTACATTATGGTAAGTGCCATAATTATCACGTAATAAATGAGAAAACTGAGGTCCCGAGACATAACTTAGCTAAAGCTACAGTAAGTGGGGAGGCAGGGTATGCTAGAGCTTGGATTCTTAGTCACTGTGCCGTTCGCCATTCCACTGTTTATCACGGTGCTGTCAAGCGTTGTGTTTGATGAAGGGCTCACACAGGATAACTGACTTGAAGAAGTTCATACTGTGTGTGTGTGTGTGTGTGTGTGTGTGTGTGTGTATGCGGGTGCACGCATATGTTTTTGTGTGAAGATGGAGTGGTTGGAGAAGACTGCCATGTAAACAGCTAATACAATTGGAAAGGTGCTGCAAAAAATAGCTAGAGAATCAAGGAGCCCTGCAAGAGAGTGGAAGGCATCCTGATAATCCAAGGTGTTGAGAAGCACTGGGGCTCTAGTGCACAAAGGGAGGGAGGCAGGGACAAGCAGGGATTCAAAATGTGCATTCTGGAGTCAGACTGTTTGATCTTACACCCTCAAACTCCAGCTGAGGGGTCTTAGGACAAGTTACCGCATCTGTGACTCCGTTTCCCCATCTATAAAATTGGGATAATATAGGTCATACCTAAAGAGTAATGTTAAGGATTAAATGAGATAGCATTGTAAGGGCTCATTGAGGTAATACGCTTTGAACAGGACCTGGCACATGGTAAATTCTTGATAAGTATTAGCTTCTTTGATGATGATGATGATAATGATGATGGTTACGATGATTTGGAATTAGAGGCAATCAAACAAATGTTTCTCCCGTTTCCTTCTTTACAAACAGTACACATGTGTCTTCACCCCCATCTGTGGTATTGTTTCTCAAGTTCTGAATTGTCCCAGCTCTGCCACCACCTGCCTTTGCCTATAACCTGTCGTGACCAATTTTTATCCCTAGGGAGTGTGGAGTTGTATGCTTTGGAACTAGATCTGCCTGGAATCACAGGCTAGCTCCTTCACTTAGCTGTGTCCCCTTGGGCAAGTAATTCAACTTCTCAGAGCCTCAATTTTTTTATCTGCAAAATGGGAATGAAAATAGGAACCATCTCATTGGGGCATTTTAAAGAATGGTGAAATGATCCACAAAGGCTATTAGCCTATTTCCTGGCACATGGTAATCTCTCAGTGAATGCTAGCTATTCTCATTATAAAATGAAAAGGTCCCTTCAACTTGACTAGGCGGGTTTTCCTTATGTGTTTTACCTCTGTTTTATTTTGGTTAATTGTATTCAGTGCCCCTGGCAGTGCATTTCTGATTGTAAACTAATTTTGGCACAATCTCCATTCTGGTTGGCTCTCTGAGAAATGCTCCTTTTTAATGAATATGATAGCAGGACTCACTCATTACCAGGTTATTTTAGGCAAGAGTGATTTTTAACTGGTTAACCCAGATAGTTCTTGCAGTTCTCTAGTTGCCTTTCTGTGCACAGACTTAATAAGCTCTGAGGATGTGTGGCCGTGCCTTTCTTGGCTGAGATAAGAGAATTATTGAGGCTCTCAGGTGAAAGTGTGAAAACAGAGGAGCAGAGAGTGGCCGTGCCAGCCAAATGGCCTGATGTGAGAGGCGCTCAGCTCTTTTGGGAACCTGGGCAAGATTTCATTAATCATGGGGCATTTCCAGTGTGCCTGAGATGTTAATTTTGCTTATCAGAAAGATGTCCAGAAGTGAGTGGCTGAATGCATGGGCCCACACACAGGTACTTAGTAAGTTATACACAAATGGAAAGTGGGACATAGCTAATTCAACCTTGGGTCCCTCAACACCTAGGGGTCAAGTAGACTGGTTGGCTGTATCGTGTAGTGGCTAAGAGCAGGGGTCGGCCACAAGGTCTCTTTTTCAGCTACTCAATTCTGCTGATTCAGTGTGAAAGGAGCAAAAGGCAATATATGAATGAAGAGATATGGCTGTGTTCCAATAAAACTTTATCTGTGAACATTGAAACTTGAATTTCATACAATGTTCATGGGCCGCAAACTTATTTTTCTTTTGATGTTTTTCACCAATTCCAAATGTAAAAACCATTCTTTCCTTGCAAGCTCTGTAAAAACAGGTGGTGGACTCTCACTGATAAACCATAGTTTGCTGACCCCTAGATTATAGCCTGCATCTGTGTAAGACCTACTCTTTCCATTATTTGCTGTCTGACTTTGGGCACACTCCTTAACTGCTCTGTGCCTCAATTTCCACATCTGCAAAATAGGGATAACAGTAACAGCACCCTCTAAGGTCCAGGGACGATTAAGAGTTAGCAGAGGTGAAGTGCTTAAAATGGTGCCTGGTGTACAGCACAGCCCTGAGAAATACTGTTGTTGTAATCATTTCACTTTTATCATCTCATTGAATTCTCCCAACCACAGTGTGGGGGAGGTAGGATTAGTATCCCCATTTCCCACCTGAAGAAACTGAGGCATGAGGATGCAAAGCCATTAGTTCACTGGCCAGAGTTAGAACAAGACTTATTTACACAAAGCAGTGGGGATCTATTTTTGACTAATGAGGGAGAAATCTAAGTTGCTACAAAACTATTTTTGTTCTCTTTCTGATGATGTTCCAAGGATCCCCCCATCCTTCAGAATTCACCTATAGCTATCAGAAACTGGCCTTTGGCAAGGGGATGGAGGTAGTGGAGAGTGGTTACAAGCAGGTGGTCACAAGGAAGGTGTGACAGATCAAATGACAGTGACAGAGCAGTGGTCACTGTGTTTTAAAATTTTCTTCCCATTGTTCTCTTTCTTGAACATACTCTGGAGTTTACATTTGGGACATCCCTGTCAGGTTTGCAAATTGCTAGAGGTTACAGTTGCAAGATGTGCATTTATTCTCTCCATTACATGATTCTTTCCTCCCTAATGCACCAAATTAGAAGATTGGCTGATTTTCATTTTCCCTAAAAAGTAAAATTTCAGCTTAAATCATAAATGTCTGTGATGCACTTAGCTACATTAGCTTCTCACTGGCAGCCGTTCTTCCTTATTCCCTCTCTCTCTGAGAATAATCAGGTCTATTTTGATTTAGAGATGCATTAGCTCCACTTAGATTTAAAGATCAACTTTGACTTCTGGGGAAGTTACCTAAAATTTAAATGGTAAGAATTCATCCCAGTTAGAGCTTGATATATTCATTCCTTCCCCTCCTTGCTCATATAATTTATAAAAGGATAAGAGATCTGAGAAAGTGTCAGAGTAGATTCTGGAGGGATTTAAATTATTGGGACAAAAATCACATGTGATTGGTAGCTGCTAAGTTCTGCACGTTCCTGTGTGGTCAGTTTCTAAAGTCTTCCTCTCAGAAGACAGATGGCCTCAACCTACAGAAATCTGCTCACCAGATTCCTTCACAATGGACCCCACCCATCTTTGCCATCTACGTCTGCAGCATTTGGACAGACCCATCCATTCTATGTCATGAACCCCCCCATGCATGTTTTGGAGAGAACCCTATATCTCTGCAGGGTCAAATTCCCCTGAATGAGAGAAAAGTTAGAATTTTCCCCACACATCCCCGCTCCACCACTCATTAATCAAGTCCTTGGAGCAAGTTGTTTAATTGTTTACTGTCTTTGTTTCCTCTGTAAAATTGGGAGGCAATATTAATACCTTACCTCAGGGGCTTGTGAGAATTAATATCTGTAAAATACCTAGAATGGTGTTTGACACATAGGAATCACTCCAGAGATGTTTACTGGGATTAAAAACATTAGATGATAAGAGCTGAGAGAGATCAAGCTACTTTCCAACTATAAACCTTCAATGGCATCCCATTTCTTATAAGATAAATCCTAATCTCCTAGATCTGGTTTCCAAGACCTTACTTAGTTCACCCACTTGGCCTTATTCCACTCATCCATCTCTGACCCCCAGCCACACACTATATCTTTCAGTTAGTTTAGGGCACTGTTGTTCTGGAGCCAGCTCATACCAGCCCTGAGAGTGAATTGTTAGATTTTCAGGAATTTTCCAAGTTGGTTGTTAAATATAGCTATTATTAAAAGTAAATTAAGTGGGACTTCCCTGGTGGTGCAGTGGTTAAGAATCCCCCTGCTAACGCAGAGGACATGGGTTCCAGCCCTGGTCCGGGAAGATCCCACATGCCGCGGAGCAACTAAGCCCATGCACCACAGCTACTGAGCCTGCGCTCTAGAGCCCATGAGCCACAACTACTGAGCCCACGTGCCACAACTACTAAAGCCCGCGCACCTAGAGCCCGTGCTCTGTGACAAGAGAAGCCACCGCAGTGAGAAGCCCATGCACTGCAACAAAGAGTAGCGCCCACTCGCCGCAACTAGAGAAAGCCTGTGCGTGCATCAAAGAAGACCCAATGCAGCCAAAGATAAATTAATTAATTAATTAAAAAAATTATATTATGTAAACCTACAATTGACTGCTATAGTAAAAACAAGGGTAATAAATATACAAAATATCACTTCCTAATTAATTTTACTACATTTTACTGTTATCTATGCTTTTGAGGTTATTTAGGTCTGCTGTAGCTGTCTGATAAAATCTATATAATGATGTGCTACTATTCCACATCTATTCCCAACACTTCATTCCATGATGTCACATGATGGTAGCTTAAAATCAGCCATGGTGGGTGTACTTACACCACAAGAATAGGCAAACACTGCAACTTATTGTTTTGTTGATGATCTAGAATAGCAGTCAGCAAACTTTTTCTGTAAAGGCTGGGTCATAAATATCTTAGGCTTTGTGGGCAATAAGCCCTCTGTTACAATTACTGAACTCTGCAGCCATAGAAAATACATAAACTAATGAGCATGGCTATGTTTCAATAAAACTTTATTTACCAAGACAGCAAGTTCATGATTTGCTGACCTCTAGTCCAGACTTATAAAAATGATGGAAAAAATGTTCATAATACCAAATGAATTTTAAAAATGTGTTGCATCTGGTAGCTATTACATTGTGTATAGCCCCCCCCAAAACCAGAGACATATTCTTCCAACATTTGAAAACTGTTGTATGACTCACCACTGAAGCTGCTCACATCATTGACAAATGAGTGAAGTTCTGACATATGTCTTCATTGTTTCAGTTTCATCTTACTTGTTAACTTAAGTGAAAAAATCAACCAACATTGATATAGAAACTACACTTGCTCCTCAATTGTGACCATAGGTTGGGTACAAATATGAGTTTGACAAAAATCAGCAAAAGCATTCCCTGAGAATCAATTGGCTATGTGTGGAATTTACAGTAGAGAATATTGTATATTTCATGATTGTTTGTAAATTATGTGTTACTTGTTTCAGATATCAGTAACATTTATAGTAAACTTATATATGTATATATATTCACATATTGGTTTTTGAAGAGAGCCAGTTAACTTTTACCTGTTAACTTTTACAAGCACTTGAAGGGTGCAGGTTCTTTCCAGCCTCTGGGCCTTTGTTTGGTCCCTTCACCCAAAACAGCTCTTTTTCTTCCTCACTTTGCCTATTTTAGTCCTACTCATACTTTGGTTTGTAGCTTAAATGACTTCGTCAAAAAAGATTCCCTTGATCTCCCCAAGACCAATTGAGTTCACCCCATTATGCCCATCTTTCCTTGCAATGCTTGCCTTAATTATAGTTAAATGATGAGTTTTGTGGTGGCTTATTATCTCCTTTCACCAAAAGAATGCAAGTGTCCCCAGCAGGGATGGCCCATCTTTTTTTTTTTTTGAACTGTGGTGTATTTTTTTTTGTTGTTTTTTTGGTTGAGTTGGGTCTTCATTGCTGCGTGCGGGTTTTCTCTAGTTGCAGCGAGCGGAGGGCTGCTCTTCATTGCGGTGTGTGGGCTTCTCATTGCGGTGGCTTCTCTTGTTGCGGAGCACAGGCTCTAGGCGCATGGGCTTCAGTAGTCGTGGCACGCGGGCTCCAGAAAGCAGGCTCAGTAGTTGTGGCGCACAGGCTTAGCTGCTCTGTGACATGTGGGATCTTCCCGGACCAGGGCTTGAACCGGTGTCCCCTGCGTTGGCAGGTGGATTCTTAACCACTGCACCACCAGGGAAGTCCCCCATCTTCTTTATCATTGTGTCTTTGGAGCCTAACACAGTTTCTAGAAAATAGTAGACTCTCAATATATCTGTAGCTGAACTGAACTGTCATTAAAAAAAATGAGCTCTGTATTTAAGAGTTTCAGCATCAACTCCATCCCACCCAAGTTAGGTATAAATTCAGCGAGTTAAGTAATAAATTGCTATCACTCTACTACAGCATGCTTGAAATTCAGTTTTGAGGCCCCAGTCATGGCTGAAATCAATGCCCACTTTCTCCAGGTATAGTAATTATTTCTCCTGTTGTTATTGACTGTCTCTTTAAATACCAGCCAGGACAAATCTATTTCTCAAGCTGTTGTAAATGATTTGAAGCAGGAAGATGAATGGAATGGAGTGAGGGTTGTTGAAAAGTGATTTCTCCCTGTTCAACCTTGGTCAAGAAACGAGTGGTTAGTGGCCACCAACTCATCCCAGGTGAAAGCCAGGAGCATTTTCCAACCCATTCACTAGTGACTACAATCATCTAAGTGCTGATTTCCAAATCCTTATTTACTTCCTGACCAACGGCACATATTTTCAGATACACTGGGAGTCTGTTACTTGCTTTGGGTTTCTGGTTTCATGGAGACTTGTGTCAGGTGTCTGAGGATGAGCTAGGCGTCCGGGACTCCATTGTGGAGGAAAAGTCTTGTTGGGAGCCTGGAGGGAGCTCTCATATGGAATTTAAATTTAACTTCCAGGGCCCCAGAGGAGTGATGGAGGTGAAGCTCTCTTAAGCAGCATGTCTCCATTTCTCTCTCTGCTGTCTCCACCTAAAGCAAATGCCAGCAGGTGACCAGGTTTATTCCACAGGTATATTCTGCAGTGTATGGTAATTGTTTCTATCGACTGTGACAAGGTCCTCAAAATGGGGCAGGAGAGTTTACATCTCAACATACCCAGCCAATGGGAGGAAACTCAGAAAATCATTCCACTGATTGTCTCCAGTGTGTTCATGATTATATGGAGGCCAAATGTGCAAAGTTATCAGACCACCAGTGGGCACAGAGTGAGTACTTAATAAATGGTCATTATAATTCTCCTATATTTTAATTAGAATCTCTTTGAGCTATGTGTAAAAGAAATAGTGATCTCATGCATATGTATGTGAATTTTGATTGAAGGCACATGAGGACCCAATTTGTAAACATGATACTTATCCTGGCAGAATGCTAACCAAGGGAAAGAGCTAGTGATTTGGCTGATTATGACTCCCATGTACTACTGAGTGATATCTAAATGACAGGTTCTATGTTGAGTGTTTTTCATTATCATGATCATATGATATATTCAGTGTTATGTCTACATCTTACAGCTGAGAAAAAGGAGGCTTAGTGAGGTCATATGTATGCACAAGGTCACACAGGTGTTAGGTAACTGAGCTGGGGTTTAAAACTCAGGAGGTCTCACTGAAGGACTTGTGCTTTTAATCACCTCTCTCTATGGGGATAGAAAAGGTAAAAGGAACTTCATAGGATATGAAGAGAACAAAAACAAACACACACACACAAATACACAAAACAAAAACTGGAGGAAATGTTGAATTACCTGAATATTCTTTCGTTTATTCAATTATTCAATGAACATTTGTTTAGCAGCTATTTTATACTAGTCACTCTGTTAAGGGCCTCAAAGCAGACAAAATCCCTGCTTGATTGAGTTTACCTCTTGGTGGGGGAAGATGGAGGGTAAACAAAGCAATAAGTAAAATACAGCATGCCAGATACCTATGAGTGCCACGAAGAAAATAAGACAAGAAAGAGAAAGGAGCAATGTTGGGAGCTGGAATTTCAATAGGGTGGTCAGGGAAGGAAATGTCTGAGTCAGGATCTTAAGGAGGTGAGGGAGCCAGCCATATTACTATCTAGGGCAGAGGCCAGCAAACCACAGCCTACAGGCCAAATGTGGCCCACCACCCATTTTCATAAATAAAGTCTACTGGAATAAAGACAGGCCCATTCGTTTATGCACTGTCTGTAGCTGTGTTTGTACTAAAATGGCAGTGTAAGTAGTTGCAACAGAGATTTTGTGGCCTGCAAAGCCTGAAGTATTTACTCTTTGGCCTTTACAGAAAATTGTCTACCTCTGATCTAGGGGAAAAGTGTTCTAGGCAGAGGGAACAAACAGCAAATGAGTGTCTCATGATGGGAGTGTGCTTGATGGGTTTGAGGTGGCGGATATGGCTGGAGCCGTGTGAGCAGGGGGTGAGTGGGAGGAGATGAAGTTAGGGTGGAGGTGGGGCGCAGATCCCGTGAGGTCTCCTGGGCCATTGTAAAGCCTCTCAGACAATGGGAGGAGAGAGAGTGTTCTGAGCAGGCGAGAGTCCTGACCACACTTAGAGGTACCAGGATGACTCGGGCTGTTTGTGATCTGTGAACTGTCACAGGTGGGGAAGCAACTCTGAGGTGGAGTTTAACATGCAGGATGTTTCCATCTCCTTGGGATCAGCTCCTGTGGAAAGGGGGGCAGGAAGCGGGAATGGGCAGAGAGAGAAGTTCAGCTATAATGCAGCCCAGTGACAGCCTTAGCCACTCACGTAGTCACCCAATTTGTAAACTTCAATTCCGTAAGCTTCAGGGGTGTCTCCATTTGGCCTGAGATGTCCAGGCCTTTATATTCCAGTGTTGATCAGTCATGGAACGTAGGCCATTTAATGGCAATGACAATGACCATGAAGGAGTGTGACCTGGACAACTCCTGAACGGCTGACAGCTGAGGACTGTTTGCTGACTGTACTCCCAGGAGTTGAGGCAAAGGGTCCTCCACTAAAGTAGGATGTGATGGTACATTGTTGTGTCCACCGCATAGAGGATGTGGGGAGCAAGAGACAAAGCCAGACTAATAAGTAGGCGACTCAGTAACCTACCTGAGAGATGAAGGTGGCTTGAACCAGGTGAACAGTCAGCAAATTCTGAATATTCCTTATGCTAGAGCCTTCATATATTTTTCGTGTCCTAAGGTCGTCTCAGCGGAGCACAGTAAAGGGGAGTAAGTGAAAAGGAAAGTCTCCAAAGATTTGGTCTAAGTCATAAAGTCTCCAAATCCAATGATGATTGTCCACGGATGGCCTTTGGTTCAGTTTAAACTGGGATCATCTTTTTCCAGGGTGTGTAGACAAAATGTGACATAATCACCAGTGCTTCAGTGACCTCCATGGGACAGAACCTGTCATGGGAGACAGGGCATATAAGTCCTCGTCACATGGCTGGCTGGGTCTGTCCCAGCAGTGACTGTACTATTGTTCTTCGACCAGCCAGCAAGAATGTTGTAGTACTGTTAAACTTGGCATGAAACAATACAGTTACTTATGCATCTTCATGGCATGAGGTATTGCCTTGGATTTGAGATTCTGCTATAGCTACGTGAGCGGGCAAAATCAAGAAATTGTATTCCATAATTTATCTCCAATCTGACAAAGAATACTGTGTGTAATAGGAGGAGTAAGCTCGTAGATTTTAGCACACTTTTTGCAGCATGATGTGGTTTGACACGGTGTCTATGAGCCGTGTGGGGAGAAATGGAAGGTTTAAATGGATTCCAGTTTCATTATCCCACTGTGATCTGAGGAAAGCCGAGACCAAAATGTTGCCACCCAATAAAGCACTTTATCAAATTCCCTCCCAGACTGAACAGCACGGTTCTGCCAAAGAAAGCTATCTGCTGGGTAGACTGTTTAGCAAGTTGCATTTTTAACGCAGGTGCCCGGCCAGCCAATGGAGTCTAACAGGCTTTGCTTACAGTGTGTGTGGCTTGGCTATTTACACGAGATTAACAACATGAGAAAAAACAGATTCTATGCTCCCTAGCCTAATTTAGAGGCTTCTCTGCTCGTTTGAATTCAGCCTAGCTGGTCAGACTAGCCCTGGAAAACCTGCAGAAGTAAAAGGAGAGCCAGTGGGAGTTATTCATGAAAAACCTGAAATGCTTAGGAATTTAATTCCCCTGAGCTTCCAAACCAGCCCGTGAGCCCCACTGTGGTTTTTCTGTCTCTGTCTCTCCATTGCTTAGGGGCTGGTAAAAATCTTGAAAACACTTGTTGACTTGTTTTTCTCTCTTTAGACTGAAAGATAGATAGATGGAGGAACACCCAGGGTGTAATGGGCACACAGAGGCAGGTGATTAACTCCGCCTTGAAGATTAGAGAAAGCTTCCTGGAAGAAGCAATGCCTGAGTTTAGACGTGAAAGACAAGTGAAGATAGGGAAGAACCTCTTAAAGGTTGGGACTGTGTCGGTCACCGATTCCGTAAAAGTTTGCTGAGGGTCTATCATGCCTCAGGCACCATGCTAGCCTCCATGGATATACCAGTGAACAAGTCACAATTCTCGCTCCATTGGGCTAATGGTCTAGATTAACAGAATATTGCAATATACTGTTCTGTGTGTAGAAGTCCAGGTCTTGTTCTGCAGATCTGGTGCCTGGTATGTAGTAGGAACCCACTAATCATTTGCTGAATTTAAGTTCATTGTATCATAATATTTTTCTCTCTCTCCACTAGCTTATTGCCTTCATTTCAAGTCTTCTTTCCTTGATCCTTTACCAATACTATCATTTTTCTCAAGTTTTTTTTTTTTAATTTTATTTATTTATTTATTTATTTATTTATTTATTTATTTATTTATTTATTTATTTATTTATTTATGGCTGTGTTGGGTCTTCGTTTCTGTGTGAGGGCTTTCTCTAGTTGCGGCAAGTGGGGGCCACTCTTCATCGCGGTGCGCGGGCCTCTCACTATTGTGGCCTCTCCCGTTGCAGAGCACAGGCTCCAGACGCGCAGGCTCAGTAGCTGTGGCTCACGGGCTTAGTCGCTCCGCGGCATGTGGGATCTTCCCAGACCAGGGCTCGAACCCGTGTCCCCTGCATTGGCAGGCAGACTCTCAACCACTGCGCCACCAGGGAAGCCCTCAAGTTTTTTACCAATAAATTTTTAGAAAAATTAGGCTACACAGTCACTATCTCCACCTCCTTATGACACACTCACCCTCTTGCCCCTTTATTCCTTCAAGCAGCTTGATGTGATAGCTACCCACATCACCTTAAGAAAAGGACTCTCTTGATGGTCATCGCAGACCTCCATGTTGCCTGGTCCAATGGCCTCTTTCAGTTCTCTTCCTCCTCAACCTCTTTATTGCATTGTAGCCTCCCTTCGTTCCTTTCCTTCTTCCAAACAACTAAGTGATTTGTTAAAAATTCTACTCTTTTTATACCTTCTCCATTAGCATTGGTTTCAGGTCTCCTGGCATAGTTTTACTTAGGAGCTAATGCCTAAATCTCCATATACATTCCTGAACAGTTAGAACAGCTTCACTTGTGTGCTGGGCATCTGGATATCCCAAAGCCATACAAACTCATCATGTCAGGAACCAAACTAATTCTGACTAATTTTGTTTAATGCTATTGCCACTCACTTAGTCATCCAGGCTGAGGACAAAGGGTCAAGGTGGAACTTTCTCCTACTCCTCCCCCTTTGCTACCCTCCAGATTGACTCAGTGGCCATATCCTGTCAACTCATCCATCTCTTTATCTCTGTTGCCTTTCCATGCCATTTCCATTTCACTCCCCTCACTGGGTGATACCACAGGGTCTGTGTTATCTCACACGTAGTGTGCTGACTCTTTCAAAATGATCGTACTGTTAGGCAGTCTAAGGTATAAACAGAGTCCCAGAGAATGCCCCATAAGTCTTATATTTTATTCTAAAGCAATATATTTCAATGCATAGGGTCCATAACGTGGTAGGAATTCAAGGGCAGCTTCTCAGTTCTAGTCTCTTTGATTCCTGAGCTCTGCCCCAGATGCAGAGGTTTAACCCTGCAGAGTCTGCTCTGGGTTTCACAAAGAGCACCTTCTCAACACTTCTTTGTCCTTCTCTTCCTCCATGACCTTCAAGTGTTTTTCACTACATTCCTTTTTCTTTTTTAAAACAGCTTTATTGCGATATAGTTGATATAATACTTTGATGAGTTTGGGCATAGGCATATACCTATGAAACGATCACCACGATCAAGGTAATAAACATCCATCACCTCCAAAAGTTTCCTCATGCCCCCCCTTTTCTGAGGGTAAGAACACAGCACAAAAGTCTACCCTCTTAAGTTTTTTTTTTTTTTTTAATTTATGTATTTATTTATTTATTTTTGGCTGCGTTGGGTCTTCGTTTCTGTGCAAGGGCTTTCTCTAGTTGTGGCAAGCGGGGGCCACTCTTCATCGCGGTGTGTGGGCCTTTCACTATCGCGGCCTCTCTTGTTGCGGAGCACAGGCTCCAGACGCGCAGGCTCAGTAGTTGTGGCTCACGGGCCTAGTTGCTCCGCGGCATGCGGTATCTTCCCAGACCAGGGCTCGAACCCGTGTCCCCTGCATTGGCAGGCAGATTCTCAACCACTGCACCACCAGGGAAGCCCTACCGTCTTAAGTTTTTAAGTACACAATGCAGTATTGTTAAGGTGCTGTGTTGTACAGCAGATCTCTAGAACTTATTCATCTTGCGTAACTCTCCATTCATCGCACATTCACTAGATTCCGTGTGAGTCTGTCATCCAGGACAGGCTGAGATCTTCTTGGCTCTGTAAGAATATTCTTCTTGCTAGAATATGATAGGTGTCTCATGGTGAAAGTTGCAATGGCTACCAGATAATCAGTCTTTTCCACTGAGAAAATAAACCTGTGTCTACAGTACCTCATTATGCTAAAACAGTCTGACTTCTTGCCTGACTTGAGTTATATCACACAGAGCCCCTCAGTTTCTTTGATGTCAAACTCCAGGAGAGTGAAGGTGTGGGAATTCCATCTCAGACAGAACTAATACCTTGATTGGAGTCCTCACTCAATGTCTCTCTCATTCTAGTCCATTCTCTTTTCAGAAGGCTGCTTTTAATACATCCTGCTCTAAAACTTTTAACGTCTAACAAAGTGTTTTCCAAGATCCTTAGCCTGGTATTTAATCCCACCTCTACCCCATCTTTTCTTGGCATGCATTTCTAGATTACTCTTCTACTTTTCCCCATGTTGTAGCTAAACAGCACTAGCTGCTATACTAAGAATACACCTTTCAGGTTCCTGACCCCATGTCAATATCTACTATTTCCTTTTCCTAGTATTCCCTCCTCCCCATATTTAAATTCTCCCCATTCTCTGCATTTCAGGGAAATGCTGTCTCTTTCTGTGAGAATCAGTTCTCCATGCGCTGAAATTTCACATAACTTTGGTGCTGCCTTCCATTTCACATGTATCACCTATTTCCTTGACTATTTTTATTCATGAGCATGTCTTGTCTTATTTGTCCTGCTACATCTACAGCCCCTGGAGGCCAGGGACTGTCTTACTAATTTTTGCATTCCTCGTGCCTCACACATCAATAGGCCTTCCAAAACCTTTTGGTGGACCAACCAATTTATTGAAGAAATGAATTAAAGAAGCAGTTAGAAAAATACGTTTATTATTCCACTGTTTGGGAACAAAGCTTCACCATTCTCCATTCCTAGGAACTGTGCACTGACTATCATTTAGGTATATATGATAGTTACCCATCATTCATTCTACAGTATAGTCCTAACTGCTTACAATTTTATTCTTTTCCATAAAGGTAACTTGTTAATAGCCTAATCAGATGTGGTTTAACTATTATATCTTTTGATAATTTTACAAATCAGGAAAAAAGTCCTTTTCAGAAAATGGGCTTTGATGGTGGACTTAGGCAAGCTTCCCAATTCTACTACCCGGTAAAGAAATCATTCTCTGCCAAGACCTTGCTAGATGTCTCAACCCCAAAAGGCCAGGTCCTACCTGTAAAGGGGAGACATTCTCTACCAAGAACTCCAGTTTTAATTCAAATTTAGAGGCATTTTAAATCAACGAATCTCGCTCTGTCTCAGACTTTCTGAAGTCCATCATGAAACATGCTTGGTTTCACTAAAGTTAAATAGTAAGAGAAGACCAAGTAAGTTTACAAAGGTAAGAAATGATTTAAGCCTACTTATACTCCCCGTTTGAGTAATGAGAAGCTTTGACTTATTTATTTAAAAAAATGTTGGAAGAGGAAGTGCTGCTTCAAGATAATGGAAGGCACAGGTATTTGCCTCTAATTATTTAAAATAATTTAAATCTTGGTTCAGCCATATTTTAAAGAACACCTTGCCTTTGCAAAAAAAGAAAAAAAAGGGAAATGTGGTGACATTCAGACTTTTTTCAGCCTTTTCAAAATATTAACAAGGTAAAAAAAAAGTTGGTTCTGAATTGTGAGATAAATATATGCCACCTGCAATATTTACCTTAATTGTACATTCAGAATGGAATATTGTTTAATCTCTTTTAACTTGCAAAAAACCTTTCTTTTTTTCTGAAAAGACACTTGAACTTTCCGTGTTGGCTACTTATGAGAATATGTCAAACACCCAGATTCTACATCTCTAGATATTCAAAACTAATTATTCCATAATTTGCATGTGAAAGCAAATTACAATCTAGTAGACCATTTCCCTAGCAAACCTTTCTTTAGCTTAATGAGCAGAATGAGAAAGGCTATTATGATCTGATTAAAAAGTCTCCATGCGATGCAACAGGCTGCTGCTTACATATCACATGATCAGAAGGGAGACAACAAAGATGCAAGTGCTCTTATTTACAACAGGGAGCTGAGCTCATGCCTGTCCATTTAGTATTTTATTCTAATGCATGTCAGCCCAGGATGATCAATAGCCAATTGGTTTCTTATGTACTATGTGTGAGTACTTTAATTCTAGATGGAAATTCATCAGCAACTTCCACTTGATGAGATGACCTTCTACAATTAGAAGGACTGGGCTACATTTAATCATTACAGACTTCCAATTGTATTATCCCACTTTCCAGATAATGCACGAGGTATTAACCCAACCCAAGTTCTTCAGAAGTGTCTTTAAACAGAGATGGCCTGTATCTTAAATTAAAGGAATGAAATATGCCAGTGTGTCATTTAGCTGTTGCCATAAAATGCTATACAACAAACCATGCTAAAACTCAGTGGCTGACACACTGTAGGTCAGCCTAGGGGTTAACTGATCTAAGCTGGGCTCAGCTGGGCTTGGCTCCAAATTGTGAGTTTCATTCAGGTCTGCTCCATATGTGTTTATTTTCTGGGAACGGTGGGCTGCCTGGGGTACATATTTTCCTGGTGGAGATCGAAAGATCCCAGACTGGCATGTGGAAACACAGGATACTTCTTGAAGTCTAGGCAGAAACTGTCACACAGTCTCTTCCACCCACTGGCCAAAGCAAGTCATTTGGGAAAAGTAATGCATTCTATCACAGCTACTGTGCATTAGGATTTTTAAAAAGGAATGATTATTCCAAAGGGGTTACCTCTTCCTCATGTCTGTATTTTTTAAGTAAATATATTGCTCTGCATTGAATAGATCAAGCTAGAATTATCTTGCAGTTGCCCTTGACCTGATTCTCTCTTTCTCATTCCCCAGATCTTCCTTTCCTTCCACTTTCTAAAATCCAAAACTTACTGTGTCCATTCTCTGCTCAAAAAACCATTAGTGAATCCCTATTTTCCACTGATAGAGCTCAAATCTTTGGCTGGCTTCAAAATATCCTTCACAATATAGTGATAGAGGAGACCTTCTATCAGTCTCTGTCGGATATTCTCTTTTCTTTCTCCCACCTGCCTGGTGAATTCTTATTCATTTGTCAGAGCCCAGGTGAAACTTTACAACTTCTGCATATCCTTCACTAATGCCCTGGAGAATTTTCTGCTTCCTTATCTGTGGTTTCCTAGCATGTTATACATATGTCCATGTGTCACTTATAATAATAGATTGGAATTGGTCATTCACATGTCTATTTTTCTACTAGACTGTGAAATCCTTGAAGATGGGGTCCATGTCTTATTAATTTTCTATCTCTATGCCTGTAACATGGTAGAATTCAGATAAGGTGGTTGGATTGAATTGAAGGAGGTTTTTTTAATGACCTTTTTTTTAAGAAGTAAAGATGGCCATGGCACAAGTAGGTATGTTCAATCTCACTAATAATTAAATGAACTATAAATAAACAAATGAAAGTTACAGAAGATGCCATTTTTACTTTTCAAATTGACAGTTATGTTTTTAAAAAGCTAAAACACAGCTTGTAAGGATATGGATATCTGGAATTGCTTATGAGAGTTTTAATGACAACTTTTTAGAGATTTTTATCATCATGTTTCAAAATACTTAAATATATTCATATGTGTTGACTCAGAAATTTGGCTTCAAATAATTGATCAAATGGAAATAGAGATGTGAAAAAAAATATTATGTACGGTCATTGATTGTGGCATCATTTATAACAGGAACAAATAGAAACACTCTAAATTTCTAACAATATGAGATGTGTTAGGTAAATCATGGTGTACATAACACTGGCCTAGGAAGTCTGCAGTTATTAACAGGGATAGTTAATAAAATGGGGAACATGTTTACTACATATTTCCCAACAGATACTAGGTTATAAAACAGAGCATACAGAATACACTGTATGAGGCCAATTTTGTAAAATATCAATATAATGGGGTATTGATATTTGCATCCTATCTGAACAGAAAAGTGAACTTGAAGGAAATATAGCAAAATATTAAGAGTAGTTACATCTAGGTGTAGTAATCACAGGGTGATCTTAATTTATTTTTGTGCTTTTGTCTAAGTTTCCAAATTTTCCATAATGAGCATATATAACATTTATAGTAAATGAAAAGATCTAAAAATATTTTTCTTAACATATAATTATGATACGGTAACTTGTATTGTTAAGTGGGCTTGTGAGAACTGCAAATTATTGATTATACATAGCACTTTACATGTGAGTTCTGCTACTTTTGAGTCTTTACTCTTATTTATTTTTAGAATAGCTTTCAATTTTTTCCTGTAATTAAGAACTGAAATGAATTTTCTAAATAGAATTGTTCTTAATATAAATGCGAAATCCTGTTTTCTCTAACATAATTGTCCATTAGAGTGAAAGTAACTGCAACAAGGACTCTAAAGGAAGATAAAGTAGGAATGTGATGTATAATTTCCCTTTGCATAATTGTAACTCTGAAGAACACATGCTCCTGGCAGAAAGGTAATTTAAATTATATCACAACAAATGCCATATTTAAAAAGAGAAACTATCCATCATGCACTGAGTAAAGCTGGTAGCAACCTATAAGACTCAAGGATATGCTGAAAATTCCTCCATGAGTCCATTAAGAATAAATTGGTTGGTTTAATTCCAGCATATGCTGAAATAAAGTCTAAGTGACATAATATAATTTTTAAGTGCATAAAATTACTAATTGCACGTTTAGAAAAAAATGATATAAGATAATAAGTAACATTACAAGTTTTTTTATTATAGAAATACTGAAATCTTTACCATGTAAACAGAATAGTATAATAAACTCCACGTGTCCATCATGGACACTATTTTTTTCTTTTTTGGCACCATCTCTCTTTGGGGTATAATTTTAAAAATCTGAAACAATACTGAGTACTTACTTTTTGGCTTCATCTTATGGGAAAAACTAGTTTTGAACAACAGTGAACATTTTAATGGTTGTAGACTACAGATTTAACTTCCTTCCATTGGGGTTATGTCCCGATAAACCCATTGTAAGTTGAGAATATCATAAGTTGGAAATGCATTTAGTTCACCTAACCTACCTAACATCATAGCTTAGCTTAGCCCACCTTAAACGTGCTCAGAACACTTACACTGGCCTATGGTTGGGCAAAATCATCTAACACTTTAATTTAAATTTTATAATAAAGTATCAAATATCTCATATAATTTATTGAATACTGTACTGAAAATGAAAAACAGAATGGTTGAATGGGATCAGAATGGTTGTAAGTGTAGCAGTTCAGTTGTTAACCCTTGCAGTCGAGTGATTGGGAGCTGCAGTTCACTGCCACTGCCCAGCATCATGAGAGAGTATCGTACCACATACCCCTAGACAGGGTAAAGATCAAAATTCAAAATTTGAAGTACAGTTTCAATTGAATGCATATTGCTTTTGTACCATTGTAAAGTGGAAAAAATGTTAAGTTGAACCACTGTAAGTCACTGTGTAGTGCTAATACATATTTTGAAGGCATTATTTGGAATGTCTTGAAACAAATGCTCTAACAAGAAAATTAAAAGGTTTTTCATGTAGACAAAGAATGGACACATCTTTAACTCATTTTCACAATTTAAAATACAAACCCAAACACTCAGCAGTCGTCTCCTTGGTCAGCATAAAAGATATGAATGTGCAAAAGATATCAAGCAGTGCTCCTTCCCCCATGGTTAATGTTTTCTCATCTTCCTTTCCAAAGTTTCTTCTCTGCATCTTTTACATTAAAAAAAACACACCGTATATTTGTTTTTCAAAATAAAAATATTTTTTGATGTTGTAAACATAGTGTACTTCGAAAATATATCAAGCTATTCAAACTATGTAAACTTGATTTTTTATAGAAAAATTTTAAATTGTTACTTTGATTGATTGCTTTGTTCATCCAGCATATATTAGGCACCTGTTTTAAGACAGGTGCTGTTCTAGACTTTGGAGGAACGGTAAACAAGATGACTAAGAAATCCCACCTTTAAAGCGCAAAGTTTTCTCCAGCTGTTTCTTACTGGAGAGATAAGAGAAGCCTTTAGCTGAGGAAATGAGTCTAGCTTACATCCCTTACTTGTGCAGGTCCATTTCTCCACCCAGCTCAGCTAGCAGAGTTAGGATGGTGCCCTCTCCCAGTTCATCTCAAGAATTTCCAGTCACTTCCTCAAGAAGAGAAGCAAATATACCACAAAGCAAAGCAAAAGAATGACTGTGACACAAGTAATTATAGTAAACACTGAAAAGTGGTGTCTATCTGGGGCTCTAATGTTCTCCCCCGTGTAGTAATTTTTCACAGTTTCAACTTCCTGCACTCCAGAGGGGATGAACCCAAATGTGCCTCATCTATGGGTAGCAGTAGCTTGAGCAGGGGATAGCTTCCTCTGGTTCCTAGTTATGTTTTGAAACTCAGGAGGGGATTGTGTAAACCCAGTTGGTCCAGTTGCTCTATCAATGCATCACCCCTCTCTCTTTTCAGACGTAAAATCTCTGGGCTGGCTTCAGGGTATCAGGTCCTTTCTTCCCTCAACCACCTAGTCCCATACGCTTCAAGCTCCAAGGAGGAACTATAACAGGGTTCTAACACACACACACACACACACACACACACACACACACGGTTGAGACAGAGATCTCCTTTCTCATAATTCCTGGATTAAAAAGTAGTGTCTGTGATTTTTTGACTGCTTACCATGTGCTAGGCCCTGTGGTGACTGTTCTATACACATTATCTCATATAAGCCTCACCACCTATTTCATGGAGTAGGTGCAGTTATATCTTTGAGGTGTAGATGAGGAAACTGGGACCGAAAGCTTTGATTTCTTGCATGAGTTGCAGAGCCTATAAAATGGCAGGATGGCAGTGATGCCCAGTTGAATCACTCTAATCCCAGAGCTTGTGTCCACCATGTGGGGCTGCCTCTCCTAAGACACAGAAATAGCCATAGAGCTCAGAGGCAGCATCCATAGGGTCATTCTTATCTTGTGCAGAGAGTGGTGAAGTTTGAAACGCTCTATTTGTGGCAGAAATGCAGTCTAGTGGCAAAGCTACAAACGGTTAGAGACCAAATTCAGACTTGGATTCTTTAACTTTAGAGTCTACACCTTAAACCATCATACTTTAAAAGCTCTGTAAAACAAAAGGATGTGGTTTGCTCAGGAAGTCACGTGGGTGAGATTGATGCCCTTCCAAAGACAGCAGCTTTGGTTCACAGGGATTTGGGTAGAAATTCAAGCTTCTGTAGTATTTCCTGCCTTAACACATTATTCAACAAAGATAAGATGTGTAGCTCTGAACTGATTTTGATATTTTGAATGTGATCTTTCTCTGTTAATAAAGTACCATAAAGTCAGTAATAAAGACATTACTGAAAGTCTGAAAAGGAGAATAGAAGCTAAGACCATCCATAATCCTGCAATTTTGATATAATTATATTTTTGTGCATTTCTCTTGTTCTTTTTCTTAGAATATTTTACATGGTTATCATCACAAGATGCATATAATTTTTAATTTTCTTTTTCTGCCTTAGACATAAGTATTTTCCCATGTTATCATGCCTCTTCATAGATGCGACTTTTCATGGTGATATATCACTGAATTAATAAACCATAATTGTTGTGTCCATTTTCACATTACTGAGTATTTAGCTTGTTCATTTTTTTAATCGAAATATAGTTGATATACAATATTATGTTAGTTTCAGGTATACTATATAGTGATTTGACATTTGTATACATTATGAAATGATCACCACAACTCTAGTAACTGTTTATCCCTATCTAAAGTTATTACAATATTATTGACCATATTCCTTATAGTGTATATTACATGCCAATGTATATTACATTTTTAGCCAATCTACGTCTTTCCTCCACATCACTACATTTTGTGTTTTTGATGTCATATTTTACATTTTTTGTTTTATGTATCATTTAACTACTTTCTGTGGACATAGATGATTTTACTGCTTTTGTGTTTTAAGCTTCCTACTAGCTTTATATGTGGTTGATCTGCTACCTTTACTCTGTGTTTGCCTGTACTAGTGAGCATCTCCTGGGAGCTATTAGAAATGCAGAATATCAGGCCCTACCTCAAACCTGATGAATTGGAATCTGTATTTAATAAGATCCTCAGGTGATTTGTATACATTTCAGTTTGAGAAGTGCTTATTCAGGTAGCTTTTTTTTTTTTTTTCTTATATACACTTTAGGTATAAAGGAAAGGGTTGGATTATTTCATATATTGGGAGACGTATTTCTTTTTTAGTACAGTGGTCCTCAAAGTATGGTTCCCAGACCAGCAGCATCAGCATCACCTGGGACCGTGTTAGAAATGCAAATTCTTGACCCCTACCCCGGACCCACTGAATCAGAAACTCTGTGGTGTGCTACTATTTAAGTCCTTCAGGTAATCCTGATGCTTAGAGTTTGAGAACCACTGTTTTGATGCCAACTAGACCTGAGTTAGTTGTTTAAGTAGAAAGGTTAGAGGCTTTGAAACCATTTACAAATAAGTGTCCCGAAAGATGTTTTTAAAATGTCTGAATGATGTTAATGTTGTGAATTATGTTAACTTTCAGGATTTAGAAATAGCGTAATATTAGTATTCCAAAGGCAAAATTGTAACTGTCTTTTTCACGTACTTTTTCCCCGCAAGTGACAAAAGGCTATGATTTACAATAGAAAGGCCATTTATTTATACTCAAGTGAACTCCATTTTTTAAAAACCAAGACGTGGCTTTAGAGAGTTGATAATACCTTGAAAAGTTTGGGCTTAAGTGGAAGAAATAGGTTGCACTTGACTTTCCCTGTATTTTGCAAATGCAAAAAAAAAAAAATCCATTTATATGTCCTCAGTGGGTCCAGAATTTTTTACTCTGTTCTCTGTACTTCGGTGTCCCCCATCTGACAGAGCAGCTGGTCTATAATATATGACTCACTGGCTTCCAGCGTCATAGCTGGGGCTCTGCTAAAGCCATTGATGCTTCTCCCTGGTGTGATGTACAACTACTAAGAAAAGGTACTGGATCCACAAACCCCACAGGAAATTAGTCTCATTACTGCAGCTGAATTCATGTTCCCATACAGAAGAGGGCTTCAACTGCAATTGCATATGGAAGTTAATTTACTAAGCAGAGTGTGCTTTTCTTGGTATCGGCTTTTATTCTGACTTCCAGAACAAGACAATCACCTGTGTCCTTAATTGTGTGTGCAATTTGACAGTCAAAATGGACTTTGAGTAATCTCTTGGCAGTGTCATCAGCAGAGAGGAAATTCTTCTCTGAGTTGAACTTTGATTCCATGTGACAGATATCTGTGTGTTTTTTTTTCTTTTTGGACCATGACCTCAATATGAGTCAGCAATGTGATGCATCTGTAAAAAGAAAGGCGAGGATGGAGAGAGAGAGAGAGAGGCACTACTCTAAACTCAATAGTGGCACATCGTATGAAAGTGAGGCATGTTGGTTCCACTGTGCTTGTCAGAATCCACCTAGAGAATTAGGGCATATCTAGAAGTCTAAGTGTAATAGATGATTCTCTGTACAGGGACAAGATGGTGGGAGACCTGTATACTAGACTTCAGCTACATTTTTGTTTGCCCAGAACCTTCTCCTTTCCACCACTGACTATTTTAAGAAGTTCTACTTGAACTTTCAAATATGTGCTTCTGTCACTCCAACAGATATCTACACCAACCCGGCCAATCAGATCTCTAATTGTCTGGGCTAGGTGATTGGTCTAGAGACACACTTATGACCCACATAGGGCAACTGAGGGTCTTTTGGGGGAAGTAATCTGAATGTTGCAGAGTGTTGGCCATTTCCGCTCCTCTAAAATAATTAGTTCCAAAGACTAGGTGAGCCTGAAACTGTGGGATCCAACTTTCCTCCACATGGATGCAGTGAGTTGGATAAAAAGCCCAACAGAGACAAGAAATGGAGAGAGAATGAAAAAGAGAGAGAGGAGTAAAAAGGGAGGAGAGAGAAGGACCTTATGGCGTCATTCAAATTCTTGGATCCAGATAGAACAAAAAGGTCACACCTAAGACTTCCCAGTTACATGCACCAATACATTCTCTATTTGCTTAAAGAAGTTCAAGTTCACTTTACCTTCAGAGAGGCTTGACTTATGGAGCCTGGAAATTCCATGCGTGAGGAATTGTTTAAAGACAGAGGTAAACTTTACTGAGAAAAAAAGTGAGGGTTGATGTTGGCAGGGGTGGAGGAGGAAGACTCACTTCAAATGTATCCAGATTGACAATGTGGAAGAAGGTGTTCACATGTTCTTGGCCATCCTGGGGAGCAGGACCAGGAACAGTCATGGAAGTGGCCAAACAAGGGTGGAAGCGATAGTAAGGCAGACGCACAGATCTCAGCCTTATGGAATTCAGGCACCCACTCTAATTCTGCCACTTTCAAACCTTGCGCAAGTTGGTTAACTTTGCAGAGACTCCATTTCCTCATTTATGAAATGGTTATGATACTCTCTGCCCCCTTATCTCTCTGTGTCAAGTGAAAATGACATAGTAAATATTTACTGAGTATCTACTATGTGTCAGGTGCTATGATAGGCATTAAGGACCCAGGGCTGAACAAGGAAGACAAAAATCTATGTCCTCATAGGGCTTAGAGTCTATAGTTTTTGTTGGTGAAATGGATTATTAATGAACGCCACAATCACATGTGAATGTAGAATTGTCACCATGATGAGGGTGAAGGAGAATGTGAGGCCGTGATAGCCTGTGGGAGGGGCAGCTGACCAGTCAGGGGACACAGAGGAGGAGGTCAGGCCTGAGTTGGTATCTGAAGGGTCAGGAGGAGATTAAGGGTTAGGGAAATGTTCTCGGCAAAGGGAGAGACACGTGCCGATTTGCTGTGAAATGATGGGGTTAAAAAAAAAAAAGGAAGCCAGAGTGGGCTGGGCTGGAGGTCCCAGCGGGGAGCTTGGTGTAGCTCCCTGAGTTGGAGGGGTAGGTGGGGAGCAGACCACACAGGTTGTTGGAGGCCAAATAAGGGGTTTTTCATCCAGTTAAAGGGAAATGGGAAGCCAAATGAGAGATTAAGTAAGGATGGGCATGTTTGTAACATCCTTGTGGCCAGTGGAGTACAGGTTGAAGGGGAACCAAAGTGGATGTGAGGGTACACATTATTCAAGAAATATTTATAAAATTACACTGAAAAAGCATAAATACTTTACCAGTGCATCAGCAGCACCATGGTGGTGGTGATGAATAGCTGCCTCTAAACTGAGAACTTTGTGTATGATAACATCTATTCCTCAAAACAATGCTCTGAGGTAGAATCTGTTATTAAGACTGTGCCATAGATTCAGAAACTTGACATCAGTTTTTAACTTGCTTAAATTCATGTACAAAGTGGAAGAGCTGGGACTAGAGCCTGGGATTATGCAGTTGTTGTAAGTAGGTGTCTCTATACCTGAGATCTCATTGCATTTTATACATACCCTTCTTAACCCCCTAAAACTTAATATATTTTAACGATTTGCATTGTCCACTAGACCATGCCTTGACAAGAGCATTTTTTTCTTCCATTCCTCCGTCCCACTGTTTCTTCCTTTCCTTCTTTTCTCTCTCCCTCCCTTCTTTTCTCCTTTCCTTCCTCCCTTTCATTTTCACCATCACCTAACATACACCAGATGCATCCAAGGTGCTCAGTGATATATTTCCCAATGGCTGATCGAGAGAATTAACGTTTGCTAACATAAGGGCTCCCTGTCCCTAGAAATGCAGAGCAGAGCTCAAGGCCAGCAGGTTTCTGTTGAGGCATTCTGGGGAGAGTACCTGGGTTGGCTCAAAGATCAGATTAAGAATCCACAAGAACCTTTCACAACAAACAGTAAATGGAGGTGCTGCACCAAAAGGAGACTCTCATCCTAAATCCTGGAGGACAGAGCTTGAGCTGAGTGAATGGAGGTTGCCTCCAAAGACAGTGATACTCTAGGGGGCAGAGGAAATTGGAAATCAGGAAGCAGATGGTTGTGGAGCAAGGGAGTGTCTGTGGCCAAAAATAAGAATATCTTTATTGGTGGATAAGGAAACAAGCCAAATGCTGATCTAAATGAGCGGAAGTTTCCTGAACATTTAGGAAGGATGTCTGGTCTTTAAGAGAGCTGGACCTGAGTGTGTGTCTCAACCAGCCTCCATCTTTATCATGTGGTTTACTACTTGTTCTCTCCTTTTTGGGGAGCTTGTGGGTTATTTCTCTTGTGGGCCCATAGAAGAGACCCTCCTCCCCTTGCTCACCCCCTTCAGGTCTGAGTGTTGCTAGATTAGTGAGTGATCTGGCAAAGGACGCATGAAGACTCCAAGGACGTTCCTGAAAGCTGAGCTCAACTCTGCTCGCAGTTCTCTTAAGAAAGTCTTCAGATGGAGAAGAAAGGCCTTAAATGATAGGGCTTCTGTTTTCTTGATGATGAAAAGGGAAAAATGTCTGAAAGAATGCTTCCAGCTGATTGGGGTTGGACAGAACAGCAAGGAAAATTCTCTAAGTCCACTTGGAGCTTGTTAACATTGAGAATTGCAAGAAATTGGTGTTAGCTGATTCCTTTTCCCAAAAGCACAGGCAGATTTGATTTCCACTTTTCTGTTATGGTTGAGTACGTTCTTTTGGCAAATACTTACTGAGCACTTTTAAGGTTAGGATTGGTCACTTAAAACAAGTATCTTCAAATAGTCTTCATTTAAACACATAAGCTTCAAACTATAACAGTGATAGAATGAGAGACAGTCATCAGCAATTTGCAAAATTATGGTGCTGGTCGTCTTCCCAGCCAACTCCACTAGACTTCTCCCCTCTTCCCTCTTCCTGAGCATCTTTCCCGTTCACTGCTTAATCGTATGTTATCTTCAGCATGTGCTGTTACATACAAAGCCAGGTGTGTACCAACTGGTGTCACCATGACAGACAAGAAAAAGAGAAGTTTACGGTGAGGAATGGCCTTGTGGGCATGTGACACGTGCAGTTGCATAGTGCCCCCTGCTCAGAAGGAAGTTTGGAGGTTAATGCTCTGTGGTCACCATCTTGAAATTCTTAATAGATTTTTTTCTTTGTCTTTGTGTTTTGTAAATGAAGTCCAGTGGGACAGCGGAGCATGGTCTGGGGCTTGGAGCCTCCTTTCTCTGGCAACCCCACTTCCCTCGGCCTCCTCATTCATCTCCCTGAGATGGGTTCTTGGCTACCTGCTCTCTGACCCTGCCCAGGTCCTGCTGCAGCACTGCACTCCCACCGGCGAGCTCCAGGGCAGGAGGGATAAATCAGGTGTACGTGTTCCACTTGCAGAATCGAAGGGCAGAGCTCCAGGCACCTTGGGAGAGTTTATACTCACCCCATGAATATCCTTGCCTGAGGGAGCGTGACATTAAATAGCAAATGAAAAACGCTATGACAGGTTCAGAGAAAGACAGCGGAAAAAAGGAAAAATGTTTGCCTGTTTTTTGAGCAAAAGACCCCACATTTTCATTTTGCACCTAAGCCCTACAAAAATTATATGAGTGTCGCTACTCATAGCCTTTTGTTTATCACCACGAGCGTGGGTGGGTGGATCAGAAATGTGGGTCCACTCACATATGAATATGGAAAATCATTCTTCTGTCTAAATGCACTGAAGGCTGGCCCCTGTAGGCCAGCACTGCTCTCAGCTGGCATAGCTTATTGGTTGTATCTGTCTCCCAGAAACATATTGGCTAAAGCACTGTCAAATAATGACCATGTCTAACTATCTGAATATTCCTCTAAAAATTCCGCGGCCAAATTTGGCGAAAACAAGGTGATGACTGAAATTAATAGAATGTTCCCCAGAACAACAGCACGGGAAACAAGTGTGTTATTTACAGTATAAACTAACAAGGCAGGCCATGGCAATTGATGCTTGCCCCTCCTCTCCACCAAATCTCTTCTTGTTATGTAAATAAGATGGCCCGAGGTGCGAGAACAGTGAATAGCATAATAACTGAAAATGTAATGGCACTAACAGTGGATTTCTCTGGACTGTCAGCTTCTGCTCAAAGGCCCTGGCAGTGAAGGATAGAGAGCAGTGTGTAGCAAGGAAATCTTTCTCTCTTCTTGCTTTGGTGTGTTGCCTCTGCAGGCTCCTTTTCCTCTCTCGTCCCACTCCTTCCCCCACCACACCCCATGTGTCTAGAACAATCTCCTCTGTAATCCTTCACTTCCTAAGTGACTTAGCCCAGAATCTTGTTTTGAATAGATCTTTGCACATTTCTTGATTGGTTGACGCAAGTCTGAACTGATGCAAGCCCCAACTCTAAAACGTGTGATGTGACTTTTCCTTTTGAAAATGTCCAATTCTCGGTCATTGATTATTTGTTTGAAAGTAGCAAACATCTACTCAAACAAATTTAAGAAAAACGGGGAATTATTGGGAGGACACAGGGTCAGGAAGTTCAGCCAGACCTTCCAAAGGGCCAGAACTAGGAGGCAGAATACTGGGTCTCAGGGACCCCAGAGGTGTCCCAGGCTTGCTTTGTAACATTTGCCTATTTCTATGGTAAATACCTCCACCATGACTGATTTCAAGACACCAACATGGCATCACTGAATGGGAAGTTGAGAAGAGATGCATAGTTGCATCCCATTTTATAGTATTTCTATCATATACATAAAATAGACGTAAGTAACCTTAAGAGCATAGATAATAGTAAAATAAAGTACAATAATTAAAAAGTGATGCATTTTGAGTATTTGTTGCCTTTTCTTTTAAGATAATTTGTTTAACCGTAAGCACATATAATTTAATTTTTAATAACATCTATGGTTAACATCTAGATTCACAAAATTCCTGACAATTTAACAGTCAACTCTTGGTAACAGTACATTTTGGCTCCCACATATCATTGTTTCCTTATGGGGCTGGGGGAGCAGCCTTTGTGAGAAGACGACAAAGTGCAGAAGGGGCTATGGGTGTTGAAGGAAATGGCTGGCCGAAGGAGCAAATGGTTGGTATCTCCAGTTGTGTCTCTCCACAGATATTTTATTTTGGCATAATTCAGAGTCAGTATATAACTCCGTGTCAAAAAGAATTCAGATATGTTCTTGTCCTTGTTTTTCTCTGACTTCTCCGAATATCTCTTATCTGGTTCTTCTTCCTACCCTCTAACTGGAGGCTTTCTACTCTGTCTTTGGACATCATTTATCCTCTCTATGAAGACAACACTTAAGTCTAAGAAATTTGTACTATTCCTCTGCTGAGCTTCAGGCCTGTGTATTGAACCACTTCCTAGACACTGGGACATGGATGTCCCACCGTCACCTTGAATTCAAGGCATCCAAAACAATTGTGTCTCTCTCTCCAAAAACATACCTCCTAACCAAGTGTCAATGTGCTGTAACGTGAGGCACAGACTTAGAGTCTAGTGCCAAGTTGTATCCCTAACTTGACTTTGTTACCTTGCGCAAGTCACTGATTCTTCCTGATCTCAGTTTTGCCATCAGATAAATGGCCTAGACTTTGATTAATGGTCTTTATTCCATGGAGACCTTGATTTTGTGAGTCTACCTCAGAAGCTATCCAAGCAACAAGAAAAGAGAGGCTCCGATGGAGTCCTGTGCACCCCATCCTCCCTTCAGCCAGGAATACTCCTCTTTCATTCTTTTCATAGGTTAAAGTTCCATGAAATATTTCTTTTATGAAACAATTATCCAGGAAATTTTGTGAATCACTAACTTAGATGATCCCTTCGGTCTTATATCCCTTATAGGTCTAAGCGTTCCATGATTCTTCAGTTAGTGCTTAAGCTTCTGTTGGCTTCAAAGCTACTGGGATGTCAGCTCAAGAATATAAGACCGTGTTTTGCCCTCTGTACTTCATTGCATAGGGTTAAGGGTGGGAAGCTCCCCAACACTGAACGTAGTCTGTGGTAACTCTAACGCCTCATATTTGATTCTCATTTAGCATTCTACAAAACCCTTTTATGTCTATTTCTGCCCCAGGGTCCTAAAATATAAATTTTAACATCCTATGCTTCTCCTTGCCTCTCGTTCCTAAATACAAATGGACGCTCATTGATAATCATTGCTGAATAATGAACAAATGATTGCTGAATGAGTGATTGAATGCATACCACCAGGGAAAATTACTGTTTTGAATCCATTTCTGGGCCTGAACTTTAGGAGAGTCAATTTGTTGCATATTAAGTAAGCCAGTTGTTGAATCAACCTTTCCAACCAGCTTCCCATTTTCTGGAAGAGAGGTAAGTTTATTGTGGGAATTGTTTCGGGTTCCTGAGAATTGCCATGAAACGTATATTTCGCTTTCTCTAATGCTAGGACTTATCAGGCAGAGACAAGGCTTTTGCACAAAGTGAATTAGTCGGCCATTCTCTATTCAGGGCTGTTGGATCAATATTTGTTATCATTTGGTTTATTTATTAATTCATTTAAGTTTCTAAGCAGCTCTACCTTTTGTTGTGATGATGATATGGCAAAATGCAAAACAGCTTCTGATAGACCTTTGCTATCTAGACTCTCAAGAATGATCTCTAAAAGCCAACTCATTTCATTTGCATCCTTTTATTAGTAATACAAAAAACTCCCCTAAACCTCAACTAGTGCTTGTCACCGTCAGTGGGTACTTCAGGAGCCAAGAGTGCATGGGAGGGTATTTTTGGTTCATTATTGGGTTTCTGTAATTGAAATGACATTTTGTGAGAGCACTCATGTATTTTAAGGGGAAACTCAAACCAGTGCAGTAGTTTCAAAGTCCTCATTACTGTAACAATGAAAAACAAATTTGTTAGAAGTATGTGTGCATGTGTGTGTGTGTATACACATACGCTCACATACATACACAGGCATACACATACATTGGCATGGATAGACCTAATAAAACGTATGTAGTGTTCTCGTTGTTCCAAATACAGTTGGTCCTGTAGAGACTAAATAGACAATTAGCCGTGGCTTGCAGCCCTCCTCCAACTTTCCCCCTTTCTCTGACGCTCGAGGCTTACCCACAAGTCCTACAGGGTTGTGGCCTGTACATTCAGCCCCAAATGAAGGCTCATGGGGGCAGAGCATTTACAAGCCTTCTCTTCTGACCCTCTGGTTAGATGAAGGTGATTGCACAGAGAGAAAAACCAGGGAATAACAAAGGAAACCGCTTAAGCAAGTTGTGTTTGGGAAGATTAGAGGAGGGAGTGCACAGAAGGATTAATTTGAAGTCTCTAAGGAAGTAATCGTGTTCAAATAATAGTTTTTCTTGTAACCCCATTTTCTCAGGTTGGTAATTTCTGATTGGGTCTCCAATTTTCTGAAATTTTTTAAAACTTAGATTCTAGCTTTCTTTCTTCAGTTTCCTTATTTTTATTTTCTCATTCTGGTGCAGCATCCATTCATTTATTCAGTCCATTGTCCATTTGTTCATTCATTCATTCATTCATTCATGTATTCACTCAGCTGACATTTACTGTTAATTGAGATGAATAAAATCTGCAATCTCCAAGATGTGGGAACAAAACCAAACCAAACGCAAACCAAAACTCGCTGAGAATCCATTGTGGCATGGCTGACCTTTAAGAGGTGTGGGCATTCTATCACCTCATTGGGTGCTAGGCAGTTGTTCTGATTAAATGCCTTGTTAAATATGTTGCATGCCAAAACTGTGGTAGGAGTTATGGTAGGGACAAGAGTACAATGAATAAAATACGGAGAGAGTCATTAAAAACATAACTGGCCTCAGAGAGAGGTCAGGAAGACTTTACAAGTTGGGTTGCTTCTGCCTTAGGCAGAAACCAAGTCTCAGAGCCTTCTATGTAGAGGAAGCTGCCCGAGTACAGGCTGGAGGCAGTAAAGCAAGTGGTATTTTCAAATTTAACTGGGTCCGTGAACTTTGTTTAAAATGTTCAGTGTTTAAGCTCTGTCGAGGAAAGGTTTCTGATGAGGTAGCTCGTGAAAGTTGCATACTTTCATTTGTTGATAGGGTAGCTTGGCCAAGAACTTATTGGTTAGATGTAGAAGTACTGTCTGTCAATTAGACATAGCCAAAAAAATGGGGGAACGGTGAGAAGGCCCCATGTTCCCAAACGGACACGTGAAAACATATCCTCCTCTTAGGAGGAGAAGTAATGATTCATGGCAATCTCTAGTAATAATAATAATGGCCAACATTGTCGATCACTTCCCACAAACCAAGCACTGTGTAAAGTCCTCCCCATGTTCTGTCTCCCTTAACCTGCCTGGCAACAGAGATGATTGGGCAGCGCAGGTAGTTTAGCCGTTCCTTGCCCCAGTTGCTTAGCCTCTACCAGCCTCAGTTTCCCCTTCTGTGAATGGAGATCACAGGACTGTGGGGAACGTTAAATGAGACAGTGCTTGTTATGTGCTTAGCACAGTGTCAAGCAGGGAGTAATAGGTCAGTGAGTATTAAAGTATTAGCTAGTATTAGCACTCCTCTCCCCCTTTTACAGACAAGGAAACAGAGGCTCAAGAGGACCATTCTATCAATAAATATGAGCAGTACCTGAGGGCAGCAGTACCAGAAAATCATGCTCTTGTGAGTGCCTGTTAGAACATAAAATTGTCTGATGCTCAGAGTGACAGCCAAAACAACTCTTACCAACGTGTGACCATCACCTTGCCACTATTACTTGATCTCATTTGATTCTCATAAGCTTTATGAGGGCAGAGATTTTAGTCTTGTCCACTGCTCTATCCCCACCTGTAGCAGTTCCTGGCACATTCTCCGCTGAAGGACTGACCTTTCATTTTCCTTCTTCTTTCCCTGGCAAACTTCTATGCATCCATCAGGAATCACTAAGTATCAACACTCCCCCCTCCACATAGCCTTGCCAACTCTCTGGGACTCATTCTGTCTTCACTTCCCACACAAACTCATAGTTCATACCGTGGTGAAAGTATTTTCACGTTGTATTGTGATATTTCTACTTTCCTGTCTATTGCCCCACTTGCTCAGACTCCTCTAGGGCAGATACCACTTTTTACCCCTCTCAGTGCCCCTGGCTCATTGCTTAGGATTGGCTCACAGCAGGCCTTTGCAGACACTTGAATAAATAACCGTAACTACCTTCATTTGTATCTGAACAGTTTTCTTGATATTTGAAATTCTCACCAAAACCCCCAAACCCAAAGACCTTTGCCATTCACTCAAAGGTTTTCAAAGAACGTTTGCCTTGGGATTGGGTAGCTCTCACATGCCTGGAAGGAAGCTTTGGAGCAAAAGCAAGACTGTAGCTCTGAAAGAATTATGTCAACATTTAATTGCAAGAGATAGTTACACTGTCCAGAGGGCTTCCAGAACAACGTAGCTTTTGGTTTAAAGCTCAATTTCTAAGTAATTGATCAAGTAGAAGCAATTTGACTATTACAGCTTGGATATGCAAGCTTTAGTAATGCTGTAGCTTCTTAAAATGTCCCTGTCAAGCCATCTTGGGACTGGAAATCTCTCTGGCAGGTGTGTGAATTCAAAGGCAATGGCTTTAACCTTGGGGATGTTTGGAGATGATCCACATCTTTGTTGATGACCCTCCAGCCTGACAGGCAAGAAAGACTGGACCTGTAATCAGAGCAGTGGTCTAGTGGGTGTGGAAACCCGAGACCTCAAGAGACATTTTTCTTGTATCAAATGGGTGAAGACCTGAACAGAACTGGGGATTTGATGAATACTCTCCTGGTAAACGTTATTTTTTAAAATTTTTAAATTTTTTTATTGAAGTGTAGTTGATTTACAATGTATACACATATATACATTCTTTACATTCTTTCATTAGGTTTATCCCAGGATATTGAATATAGTTCCCTGTGCTATACAGTAGGACCTTGTTGTTTATCCATTCTATAAATATATGTAATAGTTTGCATCTACTAACCCAAACCCCCAGTCCATCCCTCCCCCACACCCCTCCCCTTTGGTAACCACAAATCTGTTCTCTATGTTTGTGAGTCTGTGTCTGTTTCGTAGATAGGTTCATTTATGCCATATTTTAGATTCCACATATAAGTGATATCATACGGTATTTGTCTTTCTCTTTCTGACTTACTTTACTTAGTATGATAATCTCTAGTTGCATCCATGTCGCTGCAAATGGCACTATTTTGTTCTTGTTTATGGCTGAGTAGTATTCCATTGTGTGTGTATGTGTGTGTGTATATATATATACCACATCTTCTTTATTCATTCACCTGTTATGCATGTATCTTTTTGAATTATAGTTTTGTCCGGATATGTGCCCAGGATATATGCCCAAGAGTGGATCATATGATAATTCTATTTTTAGTTTTCTGAGGAACCTCTGTACAGTTTTCCACAGTGGCTGCACCAACTTACATTCCCACCAACAGTGTATCTCCTGGCAAATGTTAACTTGGCTCTTTGAGCTGGAAGAAGAGAAAGGGGCATATTTAGGTTATATTTAAGTAACAGAGATTTGAGAAATAAGGGTGATGAGAATCTCAGGGGACTTGGGAATAGCTGGACATCCAGGCCTCCTGGAAAAGGTAAGTTGTTTTAGGAACTGGAGGAAGAGTTATGTTCCCAGCTCTAGTAACTGGGTTGTCATTGTTGATACCACTCTATTTGCTTTGCTTCTGCGTCTCTTTAGTATGTGTCTCCTTTCAGCTAAGCAATCTTTTCATTTTTACCTAGTTCAAGTTCCTGGGGAGAATCTAATTGGGTAGAGCTTTAATACTATTGGACAGCCTATGGATGAGCTGCTCTTAGGTCACATGACCACTGTGAGCCAATCAGCAGTGCCCAGAGGAGGAGTCATGCAATACAGAACATGGCCACCTATGCTTAAGGAACTATATAGGGCTTCTTCCTCAAGATGTGTCACAGACTTGTGCACTTCCGTAAAAATAGGCCATCAGTGTGGCAGGCACTGGGATGTTTCTATTTTATCAGAGGATGGAGTCACGATTAACCCAATGAACATTCAAGGATCGTTGAGGTTTAGGCATGGTAGCCTGGGATGTGACAATAACTTGAATTGGCACACCTCAATTCTTCTCACTTCTTATTCACAAGTAAATCTGTGAAACTCCTGCTAGTCTTTCCTTACACATGTGCAACAGCCCCCTTGGTTCTCTTATTCGTAGGCCATTGGCCCACCTGTGTTCACCTATGTGAGGGGACAGTTTGCAGCACCTCAGATGTGTCTATCTCTCTTCTCTAAGGGCTTTCTCAGTACTGGGAACTTGCTGGGCAGCAAGCAGGTGATTCCTGGAAATGTGGGAATTTAACTCCCTGGCGTCACTCTCAACAGATGGGAGAGGTAAATGCCCCAGCCGCCCCAGCCTCCTGTGAGACAATTTGGGCCTCATTTGCCCACAGGAGGAACCTGATCATTAACATGAGCTTTATTCATGTATCTCCCTTCTCTGTCTCATTTTTTTCCACATCCTTACTTGTTCTTCTTGCCGTAAATTCCCAAATGTATTACCTGTACCAAAATCCTTGTCTCTGGCTCTGATTTTGGGAGAATCCAAACTAAGGCAATGAAATATTATACCCATTTCAAGGAAGATCATGAGCTATCTATGTAGGGACCATGTATTATGTTCTTCATCTACATAAAATCTGTTCTACCTACTGAATGTTTTTATAGTGCAAACAGGCTCATAGGCAATTGATTAAATATGGGAATATCAATACAACATTAAAATTACTTTGGTTCATATGCAATATTCCCTAGAACATTGGTATTTTGCACCACTAAGAAGTAGCAGCTGAAGGAAAGTATGTAGCTGAATGCAACAAACACAAGGGGAATACACAATAGTCTATGTGCAGTTCACCCCAAGTTTCTCCTTTCGACTCACTTGGCCAAACCCTCGCTCTTAGAAGTGCCTGTGGAGTAATTTCCTTCATCTTGCTGCATTGTGCCTCTGTTTTTTTAATTCATCAGCCTTGGCCTTTCCTCACAACCCTTGCATCAAGCTGCATTCACTTTTTAAAAGGGAAAGTCCTTTATTCATTGTACTTTTCTTTTAATTATTAAGAATTTATCATGTCTTTTCAAATGTGCCAGCTTAAAAAAATTACAATTAGTATTATTTGCGTTGATCATGTGGTTACAAATTTGCAAAGACCTGGAGTAGTGGTCTGCCCTAACCCCACCTTTTCCAAAAATGCTGTGATTTTATTGCAGAATTCTCCCAAACATCAGGTTTTTCTGGAGCACAAATCTTGTTCAGGGAACCTATTTCAAGCCTGTTCCAAGCATAGGAGCATCTGTGTTAGTTAGGTATAAGTACACACCTCATCGTTGGTACTTACTAAGCAGGTGAAGGGAAGGAGGGCAGCACAACCTTGGTAATGACACAAATTTAGATATGATGGGGTTGGCGGTTACCTCTGGTCCTTGGCCCAGCCAGCTCTCCAGAGAGGGAGGGTTGCATTCTTATCTTCAGCTGGGAGGTGGGAAGGGACATTGGGTTTAGGAGATGGCCACACCATGATCATTTGGTGTACTGTCAGTTACATCCAGCAGAAGATTCACCATTGTTTCTTTTATGATTTTGTAACAATACGGACTAAGTGAAAAAATTTATTTTTTATTAATATTACAGTGTCATTAAACCCTTATTTGATGATTCCTGCTTGGAATCCTATTTACAAAAATATGCCAGGTTTCACAGTATTTATTATTTCTACTGCACGCTAAGAACCATACTAAAGGGGAACATACATTATTTCCATGTGACTCTCATAGCAACCCTATGGGATAAACACTCTTATTTTCATTTCTCAGGTAAGGACATTGAGGCACAGAGAGCTCTTGGGGCCTGGCCAAAGTCTGGTGTTCAGAACCAGCACTCTCTGAACTCAGTTTCCGTATTTCTTCCACCTAGGTGTCTGCTCCTTGATAAATTGTTCGGGGTCAGTCACTTTTATCACTGCATTATGAATATGCTGGGTAAGCTCAAACGTAACAGCAAACTAGGAGTTAGTAGGATTTAGGCACGATTAAATGCCATGCAAACTTTCAAAACATATTTTATTCATCACTGCTTCATATCTCAACAACTTCCATTTGTTAGTTAGTGTTTTCCAAGTTGCATTGTCATGAGCAGAATGTGACATATTTTTGAGGGGGAAAAATGAGAACGGTTCAAAGCTGTGAAATTTGGAGTGATGCTTATAAGTATTTTTCCCCTAACTTATCTGATTTTATATATATATAAATCCTAGCAGGAAAAAAATCAGAATACAATAATTTTCGATAACAAGAAAAATGGCTTCTGTTTACACTGAGTTCTCACAGGTGAGATATGCATTAAGGGCACAAAAGCTAAAAGACAAAGAGAAATGACAATTTGAGCACTTGAAAAGCTCGCTGAATTTTTTACAGGGTGTGTCAAGGGGAGTTGCAAAGTGAAACCACAAATCATTGGCAGGAAGGCTGGCAGCTGGCAATAGAACATGTCATGGACTGGTGTTTCCCTTCTATCCCCCTAGTGACCTGCACCTCAGACTTCACCCATGCCACTCTGTCTTTCCTCCAAGACAAAATGAGGGAATTGAATGCAATGATCACTAAGCTTCTCTTCCGGCTCTAAAGATATTCCGAGTCTCAAGATTTCTAAGAGTTCTCTGCCATTAGAATTGATTACCTTTAAATTGTTATCTACTATTCATAAAAAGAAAATTATTCAAGCTTGTACTTTTTGGCACAAACTTTACCCACGACTTTTCTAAAATATTTTCTCTTAATGAGCACAGTTCTCAAGCACTGAAACTAACTGGAACTACCACAGAGTATTAATAGAAAACATATGTGAGAGGATGTTATTTAGTAAACCCGTAAGTCCGTAATTCTAATGATTCAAATCAACTTTAACTTTCCACTAATTAGAAGTGAAACTCTCAGCTTTGCTTCTTTTATCTGCAGCTCCCCTTGTCTCAGGCTGCTCAGTGATGGCCGTGCTCCTGGCTGGATCACTTCTTCCACGTCTACTGATTAAAGTCCTCTGGCCAAACAGTAGGCAGGCTGAACTTGAGGGAGGGTTTCCCTGGAAAGCCATGAACAAAGAGTTGGGGACTAAAAGCGAAGACTGGCTATGTTGGAAAAAGAAGGGAGCTCTGGTCTCTTTGGGTCTGTTTGTAAATATCTTTCTAATGAGCAGGCTCTCACTTTTGGGGCTGCCCTGAGTGGCTTGGGTGGGCATTCTCTTCATTATCCAGCCATTGTCATGGAGCGATTAAAGCGGCTTAATGAGTTTTTGAGGAAAAATGATTATTTCCAGAGCTCTCTTGGAGGTACATGAACTGCTCTAAAATTGCAAGAACAAGGCAGGACATTCTTGGTACAACTGTGTAAAAAATAACCAGCAGCACCTTGACATTTGTAGATTTCATTTAAGCAGATGAGTATGGGATTCCAGCTGCACCAGCCTCCTCACTAGTCCTAGAACACACCTCAGGGCCTTTGCATGTGCTAGTCTTGCTGCTTGGAATGTACTCCCCCCCCCCCCACTGTATCCTCATGGCTTGTTACTACTTTTAATTAGTTTTTGCTTGAATGTTACTTTTTCACAGAGGTCATCCCTTCCGTCTTTAGTCACTCTTTGGCCCCTGACCATGCTTTATCTTTACAGAATTTATCATCTCATGAGGTAGTAAATATTTAAAAGTTGTTTATTTTTCATCTCCTCTGCTAGAGTGCAGGCTGCATGAGTGCAGGCTCTTTGCCTGTTTTGGACCCCATTTCATCTCCAGCCCTAGGAGAGCAATAATGAGCACTCAGTAACTATTTGCCGAATGAATGAAAGTATGAAAATATACACATGGAGATCTGAGTGACTTTCCAACAATTTAAGTCAAAAGACAATCTTTACCTTAAAAATGCAGTGTCTGTACATGTTTGGCATTTGATAAATATTTATTGAAAAAAATGAACACATGAATGGATATATAAATTTAATAGATATATTTTTCTATAGATATATAAATGTGCCCCTGAGTTTTAAAAGGAAAATGAGAGTGGCAAGACTATGGTCTTGGGAACCAAGTAGTTGACAGAAAAGTTCAGTTTCTAGATACCCCATGACAATGCAAAAAATGCAATTGCACATAGCCTGTTTCTTCATCTTTAAATGAGGGATAACTATTCAAACAACAACAGTAATATAAATAATACATACTTTGCAGCTTCAAGTGAGGATTAGATGAGATAATGCATGAAATGCAATAATCTGGGTCTGGGGTCTGGGTAATAGTAAAGTTTCCATGTATTGCACATATTAAAAAACGAAAAGCAATCAAGTATTTGGAATGAAGGAATGCAACCAGCCCACCTCTATCTCTGACCTGCTGGAGGAGGTTCTGATTCTGTCCATCCAGGTTTTTCACCTTCCCCACCCTCCATGACAAGACTGGGAGGAAACGTGGAAGGGGAGAGCTCAAATCTACATCTGGAAATGGGACTGTAGAATGTGAGGGTGCTGGGCAAGCAGATGTGAGAGCAGAGAGGGCATTTTGAGATCCAATTTGCCTTCTTTATGGGGTTAAAAACCATAAGCTGCGATTTGCATCCATTTATTTCTCGGATGTATCCGAGGCCATAGCATGGGGCCTAGCACGTAGTAGTTGCTCAATAAATAGGTGTTGGATAGTGAATGAAGAACATGAATCATTTTGGAGTTAACTTTGGTTGTGGATTTGCATCCCTTTATCCTGTGAGGTTGAACTAAACTCACAGTCTCTTCATTCATTCTTAATTCATTCATTTCTTCATGGAATCCCCTCACCTCCACATAGTTTGTGAATGCCTCAGGCAAATTGAATATCATTTTTCCTTTCACTTTTTAAAGAGACTAGTATTTGGGTGTTTTGAGCTGCAGAATTTCAGAATTCTTTCTGCTAAACACCTCTTGAGACCCCAATTACTGAGACTATAAACCCCTCTAGAACCATAAGGGTTTCCTTGCAAAGATACTGCCATTATGCATCTTGTGAAAAGCCCCCCACACCTTTAGCCCAATTCAACAAGTTTCCATTGAGTGCCCAGCACTAAAAGTCTTAAATGAAATTGATTCCCTACTCCTTCTATTTTAACTGTCAAAATCATAGACTACATTGTTTCCGACTGAAAACCCACTAACAGCTCCCTGCCGGTCATCCCATTGCTCCTTCCCAGAGCTGGCACTGCCTGGAACCAGTATCAATGGGGAATCTATATTGTGAATGGTATTTATTACAAGAAAATCATGTGGCATAAAAAGATTAATTGGCTTCATAAGCATGTAATTTTTTATACTATGAGCTTCTCAATGGAAAGGCATTCTAAGGGAGGCATAATTGCTAATTCCAGTGTTAAACATGACTCTGAGGAGTATTTTACGGTCCGACTCTCTGAGTGTCATTTCTTCCTATGGACCAGAGAAGAGAGTGGAAAGGAAATAAACTTTCATTGAGGCTTCTACTCAGGGCCAGGCCCTGTGAGTTCCCAGACATGGGTTTCTCCTTGTAATGACTTGAGAAGTACATGGAATTATCCTCATTATAAAAAAGAACCAATTCTCACAGGGTTTAAATAACTTCTCATAAAAATCACCTCCTTATAGTTATGTGAAATCAGGATGCAAAACCAAGCTTCCTAGGGAATACTCAATGACTCTGTATCCTATACCAATGTTTCTTCTGCCAAATTTAAGATATGAAGTGTCCCCAAGAGCCGCCTACCCCCAAGTATTTTTCCTCACCACTTCACTTCACTGTCTGAAAGTCCACCATTAAAATCAATCTTGTGTTACAAGGCTGGAGTCTTCTTAGGCTTTTGCTAAAATGGGGACTGTCTAGTGCAACCTCTCTTTTGAGTCAAGGAAAATATGTAGAATTTAGGTCAAGATGCCCCGAGAATAATTTACAAAACTCATAAATACAAAGCTGATATATTTAACACCAGGTTCAGACAGTTTTTGAAGAATTGAAACTCCCTCCTTAGCTCTGGAGAGAAACGAGATCCGATCTGAGACTAGGGAAGCACTTGCCTGCCAAGGATAGGTGAAGTGCTGTGACAAAGACTGAAGGTGCTCCATAGACTCTGGATTGGATAGACCCGAGTTCACATCCTGGCCCTGCCAGTTGCCATCCATGTCCCCAGTATACACTTGCCTAAGCTTAGGTTCGAACCTCAGCTCCACAACCTTCTGCCTCATTAGCTTTGGTTAAGTCAGTTAATCTACAGAAGCTTAGTTTCCTCTTCAGAAAATGGGGTTATTTCTACCTCTCTCTTAGGGTTGTTGTAGGATTGAATGAGATGGTTCTTAAAAGCACTTAGCCTAATGCTGGACACAGAAAGAGTGGTCATAATGTGGCAATAATAGTAGTAGGCATGGTTGTTGCCGTCTTTACTATCTATTATTATCATCTAATATATATTATCCATTATTCAATAAATTCCAGTAAGTCTGGCTAAATCCCCACCACCACGAATTGCTTTCTTTCAGCATTCCTCAGTGCAAAATGTGAGATGTCCTTTGAGGGTAAAATAGAATTTTAACCTTATCTTCAAGGCCCATTTGTGCCCAACATACAATTTAAAAAAAAATTTTTTTTATTATAAAAATCTTCAGAACTACGGAAAAGTTGAATTTTGCAGTGGGCGCATGTGCACTCACCACCTAGATTCTACCTTTAACATTTTACCCCTTGCTTTTCCACTCTCTCTCCCTCTATGCATCCCTCTATCCATCCATTAATCCATCCTATGTTTTTTATTTGATGCATTTCAAAATAAATTGTAGACATTGATATACTTTCTTCGTAAATACTTTAGCATGCATATTGTTAACTAGAGTTCAATATTTGTGTATGCCTTTTTCTCTTTTGATGTAAAATTTACACATGGTGAAATGTATAAATTTTAATGTATGTTCTCTGAGTTTAACATACGCATGCATCTTTGTAACCTAAACCCTTGTCAAGATGTTGAATAGTCCCATTATCCCAGAAAGTTCCCTCAAGCCTCTTCCTAACCACTTCTGACACCCACCCTCCAACAACCCCAAAGCAACCGCTGCTCTGGTTATTGGGTACCATGGATTAGTTTTTGCTTTTCTAGAACTTGGTATAAATGGAATCATGCAGCATGTATTCTTATGCAAGGCTTCCTTCAATGACTCTGTTTTTAAGATTAACCCATGTTGCACCAGTGCACCCACTGAAAGAGTAAAAACAACATTTTTTGAATTGCTGCAAGCAAAAGTCTTTCTTGTTTTATCTTGCTCCGTGTCAGACTTGACTTTCTTGTGCCAGTCGCACTTGTGTCCCATAGTCCCCGGCCCTTTGCCTTCCCAGCTCAATGCCTTTGCTCGAAGTCTTCCTCTCTGCGAGGCCCTGGCCTCTGCCTGTTCATTCCCTGCACTCCCTGCAGGGCTCTGCTCCAGTCCCAGCACCTCCCTGACTCCTCTGAGGACTACCACGGGTTTCTGCCTGAACTCTCTCTCCTTTGGACAGAATTGCTAGCCCACTGATGGGTAGTGTTGCTGCTGGTGATCAGTTCCTGGTCATGGACTTGGGGAGAATAAGGGATGGAGACTGGCGCTGAGGGTCCCAGGGAGGGGTACTCTTTACTTACAAGAGCCAAAATAAGCGAGACCAGGGTGATAACTGCAAGACCCCAAAGACAAAAGGAGTGAGGAGAGAAGGAGAAGAGCCAAGGGGATCAGCTCTATGTGAGTAATGGGTGTGAGGTGGGTTGCGGCTGACGGCTCAGGAGGGAGATGAGGGAAGCTGTGAGGAGTAACTGCTCTCACGTGTAAGTTGTCTAAGTACGAAATAACTGGATTGATTTTCCTCGTGGCTGGTGGGAATGCTTCTCCTTGCTGCGCAGTCATACAACATATGTCTTATTTTCTCAACTAAATTGCAAGGGAGTCTCTTACTATTGACTGGGACAGTTTCATAAGGTGTTTGCTTATTTTGTTCCCCGTGGTAACCTGCACGTGGGAAGGCTGCAGTAGAGACCCACTGATTGCAAGTGACGCCTCTCACCTGGTTATTCATTCTAGCAATTAGTTTTATTGATATTTTGGGGCCTGGACTTAACGTGCATTTGACTGAATTGACCATTTCAGCCACTATAGACTTTGCAGCAGTTTAATCTGTCAACTGTGCCAGGGAAATGGGAACTGGGCAATGGAGACTTCTTCCACTTTATTGCCATTTGACTACCATACCATGGTAGCATCCAACCATTAATGTTCATGGTATAAGGTGAATTTTTGTCTTAAAAATATGGTATAGTATCAGTCTCTATTCTTGTTGCTCTAAAATTAAAACAGAAAACTTTGTCCCCAAAGTTTTGTCCATCAGACTTCCAGCCTAGTGCTTACATCTGTTTATAGCCCAGCAATATCTCTGATGGAGGAGGAAAATGGTCCAACAGCCGCTGGACATCTGTCTCTTCTTGTTTCTTACTTCCCTAACCCAGCAGACTTCCTCAATTGAGACTGATCCTTATTCAGTCTAACAAAGAAGATCAGAAGCAATTCAGTGTCAGTAGACTCCCTTTTACACCTTTAATATTTTGTATTTTGCCAATATTTCAAGGTAGTCTGAAGGTCTCCTGCTTTCTCATGAGGGCTGGGCATGAACGTTCAAGAGCGATCATTGTAATGACATCTCTCTGATTAAAAAGACAGCTAGTGAAATCAAGATAGAACATCAAATTCAGAAACATCATTAGCAGGATTCTATTTTGGCTAGGTCTAATCTTCTGTGGGGTCACCATGTTGCCTTCAATGAGCCTGACCATTTTATATCATTTAGATTGAAACAGACCCATCATGTCACAGGCAAATGCCTTTATCATATTTAATTAACCCAATACCATGTAATAATCTCCCTGGTAATTATCCCTAGCCAGCACTTGAAAGCATGCAGCAACAAATAAATCATCAAAGTTGCAGGTATACTTAAACTGTTATTTGGTGCCATGGCAGAAGAGTATTGACAAGTTACTGTACAGTACTAATTATACTAAGAAAATGTAAATGGTTTCGTCAAGAAAAGAAAGAACCAGATGGCAGGTTTTTTATACTGTATCCTCATATGTTAGGAAATGGGGTATTAAAAAGGTATCATGCCCTCTGCATCAGGGAAGAAGGAGGAATAAAGATACCTGTGTTTTTATGGATGCCAGACTGAACCTCCAATTGGGGAAGCTGTTTGGTAAGCGGTAACATTCAGAAGGACGTCAGTGGCTGTTGATATATATGTCTCATGATGCTGCCCAGGATATAGGTGAACAAATAGTACTTAGGTGAATGCTACCTTTTTCTTGTGATAGTAGCTGCTGGCAGTGGTGGGGTGGGGGGGCGGGGGGTGGGAAATGACCTGTTCCATGGTGTCCTGGCTTTTCCTTCATGCTCGCAAATGATAAATTATTCACGAAAATGGATGTACCCACCATGTGGTAAATCAGTGGGCCTCCACTGAGCTGGTTTTTCTGATGCATCAGGGAGAACATACTTACCTGACTGCACTGCAGTTGAAAAACAAAATTCAGTTGGAAACAATGGACTTAAATCTACAGATTGCAACAGCACGTGGCAGAAAGGAAATTTGATTTCAAAGGTGAGATTTGGCAAGCCCGTGAATGCACGGTGCAGACTACACAAGGCAAGGAAGACTGAATTGGATTTTTAATAAGCATAGAGTTCTGAATTCTCTTGTTCTTGAATTGCACACCATCTCATCCAGCTGCTGTCCCCAGCTAATGTCGCCAGAGCTGAAGTGACAGCCAAAGAGTAACTGTGGCTTGGGAAGTACTCATTTGAGTCTGATTATCTGCTGGTTAGGTTGGGCTGCTACCTGCCATAAAACATGGCTGTGATTTAGCCTTGTTAGAAAACAAATTTGGAAACCATTATAAGAGAAGGGTGTTTGAATAGTAATGTGCTCCCTTGCTTTCCACTCCTTATTATTTCGTCTGTGTGTATGTGTGTTTGTGTGCACGTTGCGTTGTTGTTACTCAACCAATCAATCAAAATGCTGTTTATTATAAAAGTAATTCTCCTTAATTAGAGAAAATTTGGGACATAAAAAAGGAAGAAAAAGAAAACCACTCAAGGGTTGCCATCCAAATATGATCATTCTTAACAATTTAGTGTAGTTACTTAGAGTCTTTTTCCTTTATGCACATATTTTTAGTTGGTTTACTTTTTATATAGTTGGACCCATCATGAATCATATATTAAATATCCTTCTTAAAAATCATCTTAAGTTTAGTCTGTATAGTTAAATTAGCAATAATTATGCTTTGAGCTGTATTACCATTCCATAAATAGATATCATTTTATAATTTTTACACAGTAAGTTCTCAATGGTTGCATAATATTCCTCTGTTTATATATATCATATTTTGGTTAAGCATTTCCTTATTGTAACATTTTTGTTCTCAATATTTCCACGTTTTTTCTTTGTATATTAAAGAAACTAAGTTGTGACTTTAGTATAAATTAAAACTTGTTTTATTTCATAAATCTTTTCACATTGTTTTACAATTTTTTATAAATATAATTTTTAATGGCCACGTATTTTTTAAAATCAGAAGGCAGCCTCATAACATTTAGCTATTCCTTTGTGTTTAACTATTGAGATCAAGGTGCTTTCTAATTTTTTACAATAATAAATGATAGGCCGGCTCATTAGCTAATCAAAATGTATTATGCACCAATTATATACAAAGCACCAGGCTAAACTGGTTATATTTGTGCATAAAGCTTTTTCAAGTTTAGGATGCTTTACTTAGAAAGGATGTCTAAAATTGGTGCTGTTGGATCCAATGGGATGTATGTTTTTAAGGGTGTGGGTAGAGGTTGCCTGATGGTTTTGGTGAGGGTCTGTTACTAATCTGTTCTGCCACCAGCACTCCATGAGTGCTCGTTTCACCACTCCTAGGCATCAACGGCTATTTTCTGCCATGAGAAGGTGGAGATAGTGGGGCAAGGAACTTTACTGGATCAGGAACAAAGGGTTGGCCCCATCCCTTCGAGGGATCCTAGTTACTTGTTGCCCTCCATTGAGCCCTGTCTGGCTGCCCTGATTTTGGGGGGAGGGTGGAGCTCAGGAACAAGGCATGCTTGGATTTCAAGATCACAGAGCTGGTCAAGTGGGACCAGAGCTTTTCCAGAAGACCCATTCCCTCTGCAGAGGGAAAGACGGATGGAGGTCTGTTCCAGGAAAGGACAGCCAAGGAGCCTAAACTCTGATTCCAAAGGGCAGTGCAAGCTCAGGTGGACAATCGTGAGCCAGACTCTATGCTAATCCTGTTAGATGATTTATCTTTTTTCATTCTCCCAACAACCCTACTGGTAGGGACTTATTAGACCCATTTTATAGATGAAGAAATACAAACTCAGAGAGGTTAAATAACTTTCCCAAGTCAACAGCTTGTATCAGAATCAGGACTTGAACTCAGAGCTTTAGAATGCACGCTGTTAAAACGGTCACTTTGGTTCCTCAGAAGCAGACTCTGGATGAGAAGTTGTGTGAGTGTGATTTGTAAGAAAGGTTCCCAGACAGCACTGATAGGGAGGTGGGGAAGTAAGACTGGGAAGGGGGGGAGTGAGCAAGGAGTCAAGCAAAGTCCCACAGAGGTAAGTTTGGCCTAATCCCCCAGAGAAACAGGAGAGGTGTGGGTCACACTTCAGTGCTGGCCCATCAGAGGTGAGGGATCTTGAATATTTATACCTCTGAGCCCACCAGTCCTTGGTTAGGGGCTTCTGGGATGAGGGACGAACAGGGGCATAAATGCCCAGACACTTCCTGTCCTCCCTGGCAAAACAGATCCTGGCATCCAGGATGCAGCCTTTGTAAAAGAGAAACACAGAGGCCCATGGTGTGCAGGCACTGGCTTGTAACTGTTCGTGAGTGTTGGATGTTAAATTGTTAGGAATTTTGCAAGTTAGTTAACCTCACATTGATAGCTTGAAATCGGCCATGGTGGGAGTAGTTACCCTATGGAAATTGGCTTACATTACAAATCAGGGCTCTCCTATCCCCAGAGGTGGTTGTTAAACATTTACCAGCCTGCCACTGCAGGTGCTGGCTGTTAGGAGCACACTGGGAGCTGGTGTGCAGTAAAATGGCAAAGGGATCTGAGGGGATGTGGAAGGAGCAGTGATAGTATCTGCTGCGGCGCTAATCTATACCAAGCGCTAAATGCAGCAGGAAGCCCACGCCTGCCTGTACACACACACGGGCGAGGCAGGGGGCCCTGAGAGGAAGGGCACTGGTGAGAAGGAGGGGGACCAGCTGGATTTCAGGGCAGAGTCTCTGAACCTGGAGGTGGCCTGGGAAGGAGAAGTGCTAAACAGACAAAACCTGGGACGAACCGAGATAATAGCTAACTAAACTATTGAGCATTTACAGTGCCAGGCACCAAGTTAGATGCCTTACTTTGGTTACTCTTCATAGGAGCCCTAGGAGGTAGATATCACCATCATCTTTACCATCCCTTTTTTACAGATGATGAAACTGAGATTTAGAGAAGTAACTTGTCCAGTGTCATAGGGGAAGAGCTGAGCTTTGAACACATTAAGTCAGATTTCAAAGACAGATCTTTTAATAATGAAGCCAGAATACCTCCCTGGTTGACTTCCTACAGACTCAGCCAACATGATGGGGGCATAAGATGGTAAAGGGGTCATCAGGATGCCCCAGGAATACCCTAATCTTACATGTCTGGTTGTCAGAAAAGGAAATGTAGAGGGAGCACCAAAGCTCAGAATTAGTGGTTGGGTCTTGGTGTGGAAAGGATGGTACCCACGTCCCATCAAGTGATGGAGCTCTAGGTATACTGCCTTCCTCTCTCAGAATCAGCTCAAGGCTGGGGCCCAAGGCAAAGGACGCAGAGGCTGAGAAAGGCAGAGAAAACCTGGGAGATGGGCTGAGCCAGCAGAAACATTTTCAGTCAGGCTTGTCTGAATTCTCTTGTGGCAACAAAGATAAATGTCCCTCCTATTGTTTGTGGTTTTCTTTGCCATGAGAGCCGCCACTTTGTGAAAGTCCCTCGTTTCCTTTCTCTGGCTTGCCCATTCCTGGATTGATACAGTGGTCAGCAGTGAGGATGTGTGGAAGGGTCTTGAAAGTTGCCACTCTAGCTTCATTACTGCCATGCTTTGCCCTTCAAGGCCCCCAGGAATCCATTGACATAAACAGTTTTGGAGGGGGAAGTAATAGAGGGACTTGTCTCTATGACATAGTGGAGATATATCTGAACGTTTCCTTTGAATATTAGCTCATTACAGCTTTCTGTTTGGGGTATTTTATCTTGTGTTTTATCCCATAACAGTCTAGAGCTGCCTTTCAAATCTCACTGGTCTCCAATACATTTTGTGTTTTCTTCCATGTATACCTACTTGTATGTATGTATATTCATTTACAAATATAAAGTAACTTCACTGAAGCAAATTGAAAATAAAACCTTTCTTATGTTGCCAACATTACATTTTTTTCTTTTTCTTAATTCATCCAGGAATATTGTTTTTCCTTTACACCTAATTATTCGATGGAGTTTCCTTTAAAAAAAAGTGGAATTGACATATATACAGTAATATGTATAAAACAGATAACTAATGAGAACCTGCTGTATAGCACAGGGAACTCTACTTCACTGTACAGTAGAAACTAACACAACATTGTAAAACAACTATACCGCAATAAAAAAATTTAAAAAGAAGGAAAAAAAATCTGCCTGTCTACCACTAGGTCAAGAATGTCGGTCTGGGGCCGTACTGCCTGGGTTTGAGACCCAGATCTTCCATTTTCTGCATATGACTTTTGTTCTGTTCCTTAATTTCTATATGCCTTGGTTTGCCCACCTGAAAATTGTGGATACTTATAGTACTTTTCTCACAGGTTATTGTGAGAGATAAGTGAGTCTGTACACACAAAGCCCTGAGAAATATGTCTGGCCCCGAGTAAGCACTGCATGTTGTCAGCTATCACTATGTATTCTTCAAGTTTTAATCTTGACCTTCAGAGAAAGAACTCTTTTATTCGACAAACATTTATTCAGCATTTACCATGTGCTTTGCTTTGTGCTATGCCTTTCCTTATCTGTAATATTTTATCTGATATAACTTAATTCTCACCACCACCCTGTGTTAAAGTTATTATTCTCGTTGTCTAGGGTTTGAACCCTGGAAATGCCACGTGCCAGTTGTGTCAGCCAGGATAGGTGAGGCTGTGCTGCAATCACAGACCAGCACGGGTCTCAGAGCCTGTTCACGACACAGGTTTAGTTCCCCCTCTTGAAAACCGAGTCAGGGAGCACTCCTCTGTGAGGGGGCGGAGCAAGCGAGGCTGCCCTGTCTCATTGCCCCTCCATGACTAAATGTGCTCCTACAGTTGCTACCACTGGGAGAAGAGCATCGGGGAAAGTCTCCTTGGAGATGCTTTGACTTGGAAAGGAAATGGGTCACTTCTGCCTACAGCCCATGAGCAAGAACGCCTCAAGGGCTCTGCCCAATGGCCTTAGGAATCGTCATCCTCCCATGTTCCTGGAAGGAGAACAGGGCAGTGTATCGTGGGCATTAGATGTCTCCACCACCCATATGTGGCTTTGAGCACATTGCTTAACCTTTCTAAGCCTCAGTTTCCTCATTTGTGAAATGGGAATGGAAACTACACCTACTACCTATAGTTGTGATGCAGAGTGAATGAGATAAGTGCATGTGAAGCTCTCAGGACAGTACCTGGCACACAGGAAATAGCCATTTTGCGGTCATTATTATCATCACCTACAGGAGACTCAGCAGAGCTTCATAATTCAGTAGTTACAGTAGCCACAGCTTTGGATTCAATCATGAATGAGTTTGAATTCCAGTTCTGTCCCTTACCATCTGTATGAGCCTGGGGAAGTATTTTGCCTTCTCTTACCTTCACTTTTCTCATCTACAAAACAGAGTGGAATCATACCCATCTCACAGGCTATGTCAAGGGTAAGATCACTAACATTTATTGATTCCTCAGTAAGGTGAGCCGAGTGTTTAAGATCTGTTGCATCAGCTGAGGAAGCTGAGCCACAGAGAGGTTAAGTAAGATGCTTGATATTCTCTAGTAAGTTAGTAAACAGTAGAGTTCGGATTAAAAACCAGGCAGCTTGGCTTCTCAGCCAGTGACCTTAACTCGTACACCTCACAGCCTCCCTGAGACCCACTAAAAAAGCGCCTGGCACAGGGCCAGATACACACTTGATCATTTCAACATTAGTGCCTTCGTTCTTTGCTTGGGTGCATGCTGAAGGAAATATGCTTTGGCTTGTTCCTAGACTAGATTCTGTTTGGGACACATATTGATGGCTTTTTTTTCCATGAATGGATGGAGGTGTGAAGAGAGCAATAGGAAAAGGCAGGATTTATTCCACGTGCCTTTGCGATAATATCAAAACCTGTACGCAAAAATGCCCAGCGCAAAGTTGGTGCTCACTTAGCAGGAGCCCTTTATTATTTTTAATAAGCGGCCATGCTTATTGGGAGTCTCTGAATCTGTATACATTAGTAAATGGGGACACACAAAGGGACCAGATGGACATAGTGGCAAATTTAATAATACACAACCTGCAAATATGAACCTTCTTTCACATAAGAATCTATTTGGTTTTAACTGAATGAGGAAGTTAAATCCATGTTCTGTTTTCTATTTTCATTGTACCTACATGGGTTGACTATGGAGTTGGTTTTCTTTCCAGAGTAAACACCTGGTATTTAAAGATATAATCAAACACCAAGGACGAACTGCCTTGGGAAAGCAGAACTGGTGAAGTGACTTCATTCTGCTTTTCCTCTGCCAGGGGAGAGGTGGAACATTCCATTTCCAGCTGGAATAAAGATAGAGAACTAAGTGTCCTAGCACTTTGCACAGAACTAAAGCCCTGGAAATTTTGATTAAAGCCAGAGACTCAGTTACTGAGCTGAAAGTCAGTTTCTGCTATGTGCCAAATACTGTGCATTTTACAGACATCTGGTTTACCTTTCTCAGAAAACTGATGAAGCCAAGATTCTTACACCTACTCTACAGATGAGGAAACTGAGGATCTACAAAGTGAGACCTGATACAGGTCAGATAGCTAACATGTTACAGACCTGACAATCAAAAAGATGTAACAATGCAAAGATGTAGTGTAAAGATGGTTCCAGGGTTTTAATGTACCATAACTCCACATTATGTTCTTTGTGAATAGTGCCCCTAGAGTTGGGTAATTTGGGGAGCCCTGTGTGGGCATGAGCTGAAACATTAAGTAGATGCAACAGGCCTTGTCTTTCTTTACAGTTTTATACCCTAGTCCATAATATATCTATGTTAGTTGTCTAATGCTACATAACAAATTACTCTAAGACTTCGTGGCTTAAAATTACATTTATTATCTCAAAGTTACTGTAGGTCAGGAATCTGGGTGCAGCTTAGGTTGGTGCTCTAGCTACATAAAGGCTGCAGTCATGTCAAGGTTCTACTGCGCATGGGTTCGCTTCCAAGCTTACTTATGAGGTTGTTGGCAGAATTCTGTCCTTGCAGGCTGTTAGGGCCTTACTTCCTTGCTGGCTGTTGCCTGGGGAGAGCCTTCAGTTCCTTGCCATACAGACTTCTCCATAGGACAGTTCACAACATGGCAGCGTGCTTCTCCAGAGCAAACAAGTGAGAAGAAACAGAGATCCAAAATGCCAACAAGACAGAAGTCACAGTCTTTAGTAACTTAATCATGGAAGAGATAGCCCACCACTTTTGCCATATTCTATTAATTAGAAGCAAGTCACTAAGTCCATCCCACACTCAACAGGAAGGATTACCCAAGGGCATGCATATGGGGAGGCAGGGATCATTGAGAGCTAAGCTCTGCCTACCACAATATCTGTGATTACTTTAATGCAAAACAATGCTTCAAATTACTTACACTGAGTAGAATTGTCTCTCCAGAAAATCTTGCTTGCCTTGAGAAATTATGCAGCCCCTTGTACCTGTCTACATACTCTTCATAGCATAAAGACATCCCAGTCTGCGAAACCCAGGATAGCTGTCAAACTTTACGTGTCTAGACATAGTAAGTCTCTTCCAATAATTTTGTACCCACCTGCTTTGATCCATGATGCTAAAGCCAGGATTACTGCTAAGTTTTGGGTGATGGGGGCATTTCCATGTTGCTGCCATGTCCCTTCTACAAAATAAGTGTTGGCCATTGAAGTAGTCTCCCTGGAATGGAAGACTTTATGTTCACTCATGATGCAAACTTTGCCTAAGACCTCGTTGCAGCTCCTCTTTGGGAATGGCCTTTGGAATCACACCAAAACAAGACAAAAATCTGCCTCCTTTCTTTAAGATGTGATCACCAAGAAGTATTTATTACATATGGTTGGCAGGGAGGCATCCCCTTCCTTATTTATTATTTATGATTCCATACATTTCCTTCCTAGAACTAGTAGATTTGAATTCAGATCTAACCAGAGCCCTAGTTATTTACAACAGCTTTATGCTTTGGGCACACAGGCAATAGAAACCCATATTTAATCATTTCCAAACATAAGACATGGCAAAGACTACCACCTCCCTTCCTTTTTTCAATAGTGGATTTAAAATGCTTAGATTGGCTGTCTCAGGGACTGAACTATCCTTGTTCTTGAATCCTGGGATAGTTTTAAATACAAGTGTAGGTCTGAGAAAAGAGAATGATCAGGAGTCAGCCCTGGGGATAGCTGGGTATATTAATCAATCTTAGATGGAAATGTTAAGATCCCAGAGAGTGAAGAAAGGTGCTGGGCTTTGTAGCAGAGATGAAAGGGAACCTTGAAGTGTAAAGACTGGGGAGGGGGAAGGGTGAGGCTTGAGTAATCAGCTTATTAGAAGTTATTTTTTAGTGTAATAAATATGTAAAAACACTGTGTGCTAAGTTCCATTCTATGCACTTGAAAAATTTAACCCCTAGGAGGTAGGTATAATTTCATCCATTTTACAGATGAGGAAACTGAGGTACAGAGAAGTTGAGGACTTGCGCAATGTCACGCAGCTGGTAGGAAGCAGTCCAGCTTAAGAACCTATATCTCTACCATTGCACTTTGCTGCTTCCCAGGGCTATCCACCCAGAACAGAGCAGAGGCTGCTCCAGGAATTCCGGTACAGAGTCCAAGGGTCACTGTCAAATCAGGCTGCTGGCACAGCAGGGCTTATTCCCTGGTGTTCAGGAGGAATGATTGTTTACTTGGGGCAAAAGGAATTTAAAGTAGATTGTGCAGAAGAGAGAGTTTGGGAGTGGATGTAGAAGGATGATCAGTAGCTCCAAAGGGTGAGGCTGTAGGAGGGAGGAAAGAAAGCCAGAAAGAATGGGAAATAAGGATTTAAACTAACCTAGAAATTTACCCATAACCGACCAGCTCTACTTTGGGAGTTTACCCTGGTACTCTCTCCCACCAGAATCAAATTGTTGGAGTTGTTTAGACTGGGGGATGCAGTGCCCCAGTGTGTCTGTGTGTGAGTGTGTGTTTACCTTCATGTTTCTTTTGTGTAGCAGATGGTGGCAGAAGGATATTGGGGGAGGTTAAGTGCAGAAAAGAGGCAGGGGTAGGGTCATGGGTCTCATCCTGTCTTGTCACACAGGTACCTCTGACAGCCCTGGCAAATCGATCAGTCCCCCGAAGAGCCAAACACATCTGTTTATGTGTATCATGTTAGCTGCGCCTTTCCCTGACAGGTACACCTTAGGGGCTGCAGTCTCTGCCCTTCTGTGCCAAGAGCAAATTCCTTTTGCCCATGATTTCAGGTACATCGGTGATTTACCTAAACAAAAGAAGCACAGCTGAAAGCTTGATTTAAAATCAAGCAACGTTTCTTGCAATATATCTAATTACACAATCTCCTGCTCCCTTTTCATTTGCAGGAACTGGGGGGAGGGTAAGGCCAGTACTATATATTTAAGAGGAAAACCACAGATATAGACTCCCAAGTGGTTACAACAGAATTGGTTTATTTGAAAGCTCTGTCTCCACATCCCCTGCAAAAATTCAGGGGAGGACCTGGGGATTCAAGGAGGTGGGGTTCTCTCTCCTTGCCAATCCTTCCCTTGTCGTCTGATAAAGGGTGTAGCAAGCAGGCTAGAAACAACTGCAGGGGAGCAAGGGATATAAATATTCAGTCGTGACAGTCCCCAAAGGATAAATGACAGCAGCCCATGCAACGTGTCTTCTGCTCATTTTAAACTGATTCTTCTCCACACCCGAGGAGACATAGTAGTAAATTGATTCCAGGTGATGCTGACATTTTGTAATTATCACTATCTATAATTTTCATCTTATTCCATTGAATATTTGATCATTTAAAATAGAAGAGCATACCTAATAGTGGTCATTAGTTTGGCTCAAGGGAAAATTCATGGTTTAATAAACTCACATTAGAAATAACTTACTAAAATTACAATTGGCATGATTAGCGTCCTATTTTTTTAATAAAAAAATAAAACAGACTAATTTTATCCAAGCTGACAGCTTTTGTCTTTCAAACTGGTTCATTGTTCTCTTGTTTCCTTGGAGGAAGGAGAGACATCTATAACACGGTAGCAGTAATAAAAAACGTAATAAACCAACGCACAAAAGCAAGGGTTATGTTTCATTCTACATTTGGCAGTCGCTGAATACTATATATTCTCTCATTTTCTGACTAACCATGGACTGGAGCGAGGAAAGCCGTGTGGCTTTGAAACAAGGTCACATTTGGGGGAGTAAGAATCAGAACTCTTGTCCTGCTTGTCTGAAGGGACTGCTTTGTGAGGATTGCCTGGGAAGGCAGGCAGTTCTGGGCTTGACTCCCTTTTTTCCCTTGGTGTCAGTTTTTGTTTTATGGGTATCTTCTGCAGTTTGCCTCTAGGTTCATTTTAGGTATCATTTCTGAAGGAAAAAAGGGGCAGTTTTAATATTCAGGAAATTATTTTATAAAAGGTAGTGGAACAGATTTGACTATTGCCAGGGCAATGCTGTTGGGTTGCCACAGGGAAACATTTCACCAGTTGGCCAATAGGCGGAAATTAGAGCATTCTCCATATTCCTTCAACTCTGGGGAATACCGGCCACAAGGGGCCTGCTTATTGTTTTACTTGCTGGCAGTTTAGGGTTTGTGAGTTTACTTAAGGGATTAATGGTTGGAGATTATCTTACTGGAAGTAAGCGATGTTGTTGATTGTACATGTTGGCTCCCTAATGGTTGAGGTCATTCTTCATTTATTCATCTAGCCACCCACCCACCCACTCACCCTCACTCATCAAGCATCCAGTCATCCTGTATTCATCCACCCATCCATTAATCTGTCATCCATCTGTTTATCCATCCATCCATCCACCCATTTACCCACCTATTTACCTATAAATCCATTTATCCATTCATCCTTTCATGCATCCACCCACTCACCTACCCTCTCATCCATCAGTATACTCTTATCCATCCATACAACCACCCATCCTTAAAAAGTAATTTAACAAACATTTATCAAACCTTTAGGCATTGGTAGTAAAGAGACACATAAGTCACAGTTCTGTCCTTAAGGAGCTTATAATATCATACAAGAGTCCTAAACCAAAAATTACATAGTAAAAGGCTGAGTACAACTATAGAGAACTATGCCATATTGCTGTGGGAATTCTCAAGAAGGACTGGCCTACTTTGAATGATTCAAAAAAGGACGTGCATATGTGAACTATAATGTTGTACACGGTAAATATGGGAGTGACTACTGGGGTGGGGAAAATGACAACAGGGAATTGAGCAGTGGATGAATGCCCAGGCCCTAAGTTCTCTCTAAGAGTATCAGTTTGCTGTTCAGTAGAACTATTCATATTTATGTGGGGACCCTACCAGGGAGTGGAAATTATGGAGGTTTTATTAAGGCACCAGGCAGGTGAAGGAAACTGAAGTAGGGCCTCAGGGAGTCAATCAAAAGAACTACGATTCGGGATGGGCCTGTGGTTCTGAATGAAGGAAAGGAGAAAAGAATAAACAAATGGATGCGTGAAGTGATAAACAAATGAACTATAAGTGGATAAATACATCTTAGGTTACAGACCAAAATGTAAATTTATATTCAATCAACGTAGACGCTTAACATAACTTTGCCTGATGACATCTTTGACCAAAACCAAACCGATACAACAAAATCAGCTCCATCACAAATCACATGCCGGCAGCTGACCTTCTCTCTGCTTTGCTCCTGCTGCTGATGAGTCTGCAGGAATCCTAACAGGTACAAGCTGCCATCAACTCCAAATGCCTGGCACTCAGCTCTGCAAAGGGGTCTGTGTGAGGCCTTTATGCCTTTCCCAGTGGCCTCCGGTCTCTATTGAAATATAGCAGCTGTTACTAGGGGTAACTCCACCTCCCAAACAAGAGCATAGACTTTGTGGAGCTTTCCCAGATGCTGCGGGCCCAGCATTGCCAAAAATGCCCGAGATTCACACAGTCTCCTTTCCCCATGAGCTTAAATAGACTGGAGGCAAATGCTTGTTGACAACAGGTGTGGCTCCATGTGAGAAAATGTTCCGTTCCGTTATTGCAGGGTTGGCACCAAGGGACATTTCCTGTGGAAGAAATGGGCTTCCAGGAGCATGGGAGATCCATACCCAGAGGCAAAAAGGGCTCAGTTCCTCCCTTTTAGGGCCAAAGGCCCCACAACTCTATGAGCAGGTGCTCCTAATACGTACAGAGGTTTCCATAGCCAAAGGAAGGCTAGGCAGGCAGGGGTGGGCTTCCTGGCGAGGAAGCTTCAGCCAGCTGACTGATTAGGCTTTTTGCGCTGGTGGTTAAGTGGCTGCATTGTCATTAACTCAGCTAGGCTAACTTGCTCAGCAGAGGCTTGCAAAGCTGTGTGAACCTGCCCTTCTCTCAGCTTGAGTCGGAGGTTGGGCTGTGAGGGCACAGAGAGGCAACCTCCAGGAGGTGGGGGCCCAGCCCTGAGATTACGGGACAGAAACCCCAAGGACACAGAGAACTTCTTATTCGTTTGAGCAATCTGTCTAGTGATTCTTTCTATTCCTGAACTGTCTTAGGGGCAAAGCTAAATAGATTTGGTTGCTAGATGACGTTCTAATTTCAGTGAGAAAACTGTTTAATTTTTTACAGCTTTGGGAGATCCTCCCCTTCTCACTGTAAGGGTCCATCCATACCCAGGGCTTTATATGGAATTACTAGGGCAACAAGTAAGGATAAGGAGAAATGTAAGAGGCAGTGGCAGCTCTCTTTTAAAGAAACACTAGTAATCAGACTATTCTTAGTTATTAAAGACTGAGGCAGAGGAGGGAAAGGATTAAATGGAGATAGAAAACATTTTTAAATACTGATTTTTTTCGTAATACTATACTTTGTCAGAAATTCAGTTTGCTTTTTTCTTCTCCCTCCATGGGGTCCACATATATGTTTATGGAGGTGTGAGCACGTATGTGTGTATGTAAGGGGGGGGGTGTAACAATTTTTCACTCATTTTCAGGGCCTGAAATCCTATGTATTAGTATCCTAATGTATTAATTTGGGGGGCAAAGTTGCAGTATCAGGTTGAGCCTGAAAGTTCAGTGCTTTAACAGCACACACTTTTTTTCCTGCTCACACCACAGTTCTGGGCCAGCAGTTTAGGTCTGAGAGTTTCTTCCACAAAGTCATTCAGGAACCCAGGCCAGTGGGTGGCTCTGCCATTTTCAATATATCAATATCCCAGTCCACCAGAAAGTAGGAATATCACAGAGCTGCTCCCAGGGAGGTTTTTGTGGTCTGCCCTAAAAGTGGCACATATCCTTCCCACACAGTCACATGACCACCTACCTGCAAGGGAGGTTGGGAAATGTAGTCCAACTATGAGCTCAGGAAGAAAGGGGCCCTGATTTGGCTGGGCAGCTAGTGGTCCCCCGACACACGGCTTTCATCATTGTTGCTTGATCCCCTCACCTATTGGGGGCCCTCTGTGAACACTGCATTGTGCTAGGAACTGAGGATACAGGGAAGGAGAAAAAAATTGTAAAATGGTAATTACAATTTTGATAAGGGCTACATGGGAAAACTACAGGGCAGCATGAGAGCTGGTAACTATCTCTAGGGAGAGGTGAAGGGGAAAGAGGAAGATTTCTGGGAAGAAGTGACCTTTGAGCTACACACGGGCAGACAGAAAGACAACCAGGCTGGGTCATGGCGGAAGGGCATTTTCAGAAGAGGGACCAGCAGGTGAAAAGTCCTGAGGCAGAAAAGAAGTTTAAACATTTTAGACCCCTCCAAAAGGTCAGTGGGGCTGATGCACATTGAAAAAGCCAGAGAGAAATTTGAAATGAAGCAGGAGAGGTGGGTGGGGGTGAGATTGAAGAGGTCTTCATGGGCTGAGTCAGAGACTAAGAGCTTCTTTCTAAGAGCAGTGGGGAGCCATTGATGGGTTTAAGAAAAAATGTGGTATGATCAACTACGGTTTTCAAAGATCTGTTCTACTTAATGGAGGCAGTGTGAGGAGGCTATTGCAGTCTTTCAGGAGAGAGATGGGGTGCTTGGTTTAGGGGGCTGGCAGGTGAAATGGACAGAATTGGGATGGCTTGGAAAAGTGTGTGGGAAGTGAAGAGATGGGACTCTTATCTATACATGAGTCAGGAAGACAGCCCCGGGATCCCAGGTAGGCAGCCTCAGGTTGGCACTTGGCTCATTTGAGAGTGAGACAGCTTAGCCATAACTGATTTATCCTTTTCCTCTGTAGTTTTATGGGCTTCTTGACTTCAGGCCTATTTAATAAAAGTCAGCTCTTTTAAGTGGATATTTGGTGGAGCTCAAATTCACCCTCAGTCTGCACTTCTGTGGACTTTGATTAGCATTCATAATAGAGTGGTACACCTGACATCCACAGCAGGCAATTCCAACACCAGTGGAGAGAGGTACAAGATAAATCACTCCAAGTAAGTGACTAATTAATCATGCTCTTGATTTTAATAACATATACTGTCTGGCTCAAGATTCAGCTGTCTATAATCTTGCATTCTATTCTAAAATTTTGGTAATCAGTAAAAGCCACACATGGATTCCTAATTGACAATGACTTCTTCTTTTAGAAAAGTTAGGAATCGAGGCATATTCTTATGACTGTATGAAGGGGGATGAAGGGAGGAGGTGTGTGTGTGTGTGTGTGTGTGTGTGTGTGTGTGTTTCGTCTCAAAAACCATCCTAGATATTTCAGGATAATCTGTGGGACAAAACTGATACTCTCTCATTGAAAATGTGTAAACTCATTTCTGGAAATATCCATGCCAGAGGGCTTGCTTGCAATGTATCTATGCTCCTTCAAATCAGAAAACTGTTATTTTCAAGGGTAGTTGGACAAGTATTGTGGATACCTAGAGGTAAAACATGCCTCACTTGTGCATGGCCACAAAGACTTGTAAATCCACAGCGGTAGGCACCACGTGAGGATTCATAATGTCCGGTGAGTCATAGCTCCACTTATTTGGAAGAGATAGCTCCATAAAATAAAATACAGTTCACTTGTAAAGAGCTTCTTTATCTCACTGGACAAAACGAACCCACCGTCTTATTACTAAAGACCATTCCCCACTGAATTGGTCTCAGGCTGGGCAAGGTAAATATCTGTAGATGGAATTCTTCTGGAAACAGAGTCTCCAAAGTTTTTAAATAATGAATCTGACTTCTTTGGCTTACTCATTTGTATAGCTGGATATGGCCAATCTACTGGTATATACACTGTGGAAAACAAAACTAAAAAAGACCGCAGAACATATATCCTGAGGAGTAAACAGAAAATGTGTCCCATTTGACTCATTACAATATTTGGAAGAAATTGCCATTGAAAAGGTGTGATGGGGCAGGGGTTGATACCTGATGATGATAGAAAAATTCTAAGTACATACTGACTATGTGCAAAGACTTTGATCATATAAATCTGTGCTGTGGGCTTTAATCATGTAGACCAACCAAAAATGGCTTAGGTGCTACTTATTGAGCATTTATTACATGTTAAACATATGCATCACCTCACTCAATCCTCAGTATTAACCTAAGAAGTAGGAATTATTATCCTAAATTGATTAGAGAGATCTGTAGCCCAGAGAGGTTAAGGAGTTTCTACAGGATCTCACAGCCAGTTGCGGAAGCAGAGCCAAATCCTAAGTCAGCCTCCAAGAAAATGACTAATTAATCATGCTCTTGATTTTAAGAACATATACTGTCTGGCTTGAGATTTGTCTGTCTCCAGTGTTACATTCTATTCTAGAAATGGGATAACTGATAAAGCCACCAATGGATTCTCAATTGATGATGACTTCTTATCTTTCTTTTAGAAAAGTTAGGAATCAAAGTCTATTCCAGTGACTGTATGGAGGGTACCAGAGGGAGGACGTGTGTGTGTGTGTGTGTGTGTGTGTGTGTGTGTGTGTGTGTTTTAATCTCAAAACTGTCATAGATACTTCAGGATAACCTGTAAAGTTAAATCTGAAAATCCAAAGCCTGACACATAATCCCTGTGCTACAGCTAGGACACAATAAATAGGAGGATGGAGTAATCTTTTCCCCTGAAGCATTCTATTGCTACATACCATTCACAAGATGTAAAATTATCTCCAAGAAGTACCCTGTTTGAATAAAAGTCAGTGCCCTCTGGACACTATGACCAAATATCATTTGGCATATAAAAATGGAAAAATGTGTGTCCAGGAAACTAGGAGAGATGCATCTAGGAACCAAGTGTCTGTTTTAGAAGGGGAAGAGGAGTGAGGCATGTCCTTTGTACACATGTCTTCCAGATTTTGTTCCCAAACCCTGCAGCCTTGGCTTGGCCTGGAACAATCCTCTCCAAGCAGCAGTGTAAGCTTATTACTGCCCATCACATCTGCCCACACTTCCAGCAGGTACGTGAGAGATAGCCAAGCCCTGAGAGTTACGTGAACCTCTGTACACCACCCCAGTGTGATTCAGAGTGACCCTCATAAGGAGGTTCTGTTTCCCTCACCAGGTACCCCAGCCTTTGCACACACTTGGCCCACTTCAGCATCACCTTAAGGAGACCCTTCCTCCACAAGTTCACAATCACGCTCTTTAACTCCCAGCTTAGGGAATCACACTGAATTAGTTCTTTGTGTTATTAACCAGAGGAGCACTTACATTTTCTGACATCTCTAATCTTGGAGCTCAGCGAATAGCACAGAGAATTTGCATGAAATTATCCCTCATTATATCTATAGGCTTAGCTGCCAGCGTTTGTGAATTTGGCAGAAGCCAGCAGATCTCACAGTTAATGTCTTCCTCTCCTGCCAGGCTCTTCAGAACGGGGTGCATTAGAGTGCCGCGTGACAAAGAGCAGGACGGATCCTGGGATGTGGAGCCCAGGTGATGCTATTTGCATCCAATTAAAGAAGCAAGAATCTGTGACATTATTTACATGCACGGTTCTTAATGCCTTTTGGCTCGTTAAGCCTTTGGATCAACTTTTGTGGGAGAGTGTTCGTGAAAACATGGGCAGTCTGGGTTCCAAAGGAGGTTTCTTTTGCTGCTTTCACTATTTCTTGTAACCTCCACAGAGCTAAGGAGCTTAGGTTAGATTCAGGTTGTTAATGCTCATTGTGAGGAGCTCCACATCCAGCCTGCTCCCATTTGTCCTGGGGATTTCACACTCCACCCCACCCGTAGGGTGTCTTGGAGGGGTTGGGAGGCAAGCATTTGTCCTTCAGTTTCTATGTTCAGTTGCTCACAGAAATTCGAGATGTCACAAAATGTAAGTGCTTCTCTGGTTTAATTACACAAAGAGCTAATTCAATCTGATTCCTCAAGGTGGGAGTTAATGACAGCAATTGTGAACTCATGAGGGAGGGTCTTCTTAAGGTAATGCTGGAGGGTGGAGAGGCCATTGTACCCTGGGAGGAGACAGAACTCACCTTTAAGTATCACTCTGCGTTATAGCAAGGAGGCATCCTGAGAATGCATGGTCTAGACTTGGTGGTGTGGCTTTGACAGGACACTTCACCTCCTGGGTGCTCAGTTTTTTTTCACAATTTATAATGAGGAAGCTAAGCAAGAGAAATAGTTCTGAAGGGCATTCCAGTTTGCACAAAGATGGGGGCAACTGGAAGTTCCAGTGGGCAGGACACCCCTGTTCTACCATAGCCGTCCACTCTTTGTTTCAATAAAGAAAGTGTCAAGTAATATTTTATTTGAAAAATAGAGTTTTGTTGAGCAAAGCCTACAGGTCTAAATGATTTCTTCCCTTTCTAAGTCTTAGGCCATCACTAGGCCAGTCTTCAGATTCTGAGAGCCACCGTATCTCAGGTCCCAATCACAGGTTCCATTTCTGACCAGTCTGCACAGAGAGTGTCTCCTCTCTGTGGACAGGCATTGGGGGCACAGTCCTGGGGAGAGTCAGGGTGATGAGGCAGTAAATAGGTGTTTCCCGGTCTCGGCAACCACTGTCTCAGAACAGCATCCACTTCTGCTTAAGGGGAATGGGTTCCTTCCTTAGCTACTGCTCACTGCGACATGAAGGGTTGCTTCTTCATCGAGACATTCCTGAAGTTCTAGGTGGGTGCTGACTTACTGACCAGTGGAGTTTAAAATTATATTTCTCACACACACACACACCCCTTATAAAATACATTGGGAGAATATAATATGTCTAATTATACTGAATACTTTAACATTTCTCAAACAGGGCTTCTTGGCATATCAGTAGGCTCACAAAAGGATTCTTTGGTCAAGTAAGTGAGAGCAAAGCACAGACTGTACCTGTGGCAGACAGGGTGGTCCCCGTGATTTCTGGCCCTGATGTTCACACCCAGCATAGTTCCATCCTTTTGAGTGTGGGAGGGATCTGTGACTTGCTTCCAGCCAACAGAATATGGAAAGGAGATGGGATGTCACTTCTGTAATAACATTTTGTTATCTTAGACTCAAAAGACTGGAGAGACTCTCCATGCTGGCTTTAAAGAAGTAAGCTGCCATGTTGGGAGAGAGACTGTGAAGAGGGAAAGGGCCTGTGGGCAGCCTCTAGGTGTGAAGAACAGCTCCCGGCCAGTGGCCAGCAAGAACACAGAGACTTGGTTCTACCACCTGAGGAGATAAATTCTGCCCACACCTTGAGGGGGTCTGAAAGTGGATCCCTCCCTAGGTGAGCATCTGATAAGCCCACAGCCCCAGTTGACACCTGTATGGCAGCCTGGTGAGACCCCCAAAGCAGAGAAGCCCTCTAAGCTGTGACTGGACTCCTGAGCCACAGAAACTACAGGATAATAAATGTGTGTGGCTTCACATGAATCGGTGAAGACTGTAACTGGGGACAATGCGAGGACGGTTGCATGTGGGTAGAATTGCCAAGGTGCAGAGAACCCATGTGATAGAGGCTGAATGTACAAGGCTGGGGGGCTGCAGAGAGGATGGTAGCGAAGGAGAGGGAGAGCAGTCAAATGGAGAGTTGAGAGCATTCTTCTCCCTCATCAGATGTCCTAATAATTCCCGATCAGGGAAGTAATCATCTTCTCAAAGGGAAATGGAGAAATTTCACATGAGGAGGCTTTGATTTATACAAGGAAAGAGTCAAGTTAGTTTAATAATAGGCAGTACCTTGCAAGAGCCACATATGAGGAGTGAGAATGGAGAAGAGAAAGAGAAATGAATGCGAACAGATTTTTGGAACACTTAAGTGGCATCAAACCATGGTAGCAAGTGTACACTAATTGCAGCCCTTTAAGGGGATCCAACCCATCCCTAGAATTCAATCAGAGCCCTATTCTGAACAGTAGCTGTGTGCTTTGTGTGAGTTCTCTCATTTATCCCTCTCAATAATCCTTCGAGGAGTTAGTGCTATAGTTCCAGTTTGCAGCTGGAGAAACTAAGCAAAGAGAAGCTAACAAAAAGTAGAGGCAGGATTTGAACTTAAGGCTGATTCCAGCCCAAGCTCTTAAAATCTCCTTCAGACCCCTGCCTAAGTCTTCATTATCCACCATCCTCCTACACTGCCCTCCTACCTGTGTGGTTTGACCTATTGCTCTTGATCCTTTATCTCTATTTCCTTTGACCACTTGGCACCTGCTCTGACTTGGAGTACCTATGCAGCCTTCTCCTTGCTTTGAGGTCTTATTGTGACCTTCTTCTCAGTTTTATTTTTCTTTATGCAAGCCATTCAACTCTGAACGTTCCTCAATGCCTTGACTTCTTATACTCACAACCTTAGATAAGAGATGATTCCACCACCTCTCTGTCCTGCAACCACAGGACCCTTGACAGCCAGGCTGGCCTGTGTGCCCTTTCCAACATGGAAATCATCACTTACTAATTCAACCACCATTCATTTATTCAACACCCATTCTCACATGCTTGGGGAATACAAAGTAAAAAGATACTAGATCAGTAGATGGTAGTTTTAGAATCTGATAAAATCATGGATCTATTACCCAGAAAAATGTGCATACGTGTGCATATGCTTATTTGTACAGATTCTGTTTATAAACAATTCTAGACGTTTCTGCCCTCCCTGAGGACCATTATAAGGTCTCTCAAGTTCCTGACTCCAGGGTTAAGATCCTTGCTCCCTCCAGTAGACTATAATACCATTGAGACCAACACTGTCCTTATATGCCACTGTACCAAGCACCAAGCACCAGGTACCAAGCATCAAGGCTGTTACCTGTAGACCTTCAATCAGGGTGATTTGAATTGAATTGGCTGAGTGGTCCCATTCTAAGGAGCCCTTTATTCATTTCTTGTATTCCTCCTATCTTTTCACACTCCAGGAAAGAAATGTATACCTCTACTAGTCCAATAACCATTAATTTTGAAATCATCACCCAATGCCTGACTACACACAGGCCGTGTGACATCATTCCAGACTATAAAGTGCCAAGTGTTAATTGATTTGTAAGAAAGTCCACATTTAATGCATGGCACACTCCCAAGGGCTCCCAAGGGCTCCTAAGGGAGGGATGACAGCACTGGACTCTTGTGTCAGGAAATCACTCTTGCTTGCCTGTGTGGGACAGGATGACATTCTGGCCAGGAAGCTGTCTTGACTTTGGATCTGAGTCTGCCCCTGATGGAGTTATTCGCAGATGGCTAAGTTAAATGTAGCCTTCATAACACTAAGGCATTTCAGCAGCAGCTAAGCAAGTGGCCCATGAAATGGAGGCACCAGAAGCCTCTGGAAGCATCACCAATGCATCACCCAGTGAAGCCATTGTATCTCTCCTTGGTAATGACCATTTCCAAGGGCAACGTGGGGGATTTCCATCAACCTGTGAGAAAGCAGGGTGTGTGGGCATTGTGGATCGCGATGGGGAGTAAATACAGGCAATAAAAAGCAGGGGGAAGAAATGGGGCCAGAAGCCAAGAAGACACACTCTGTGGAAAAGAGAGGGGAAAAAAATAGCCCCACCCCTCCTGTCCAAATGAAAAAGCATTTAATTGAATGTTCTTTATAGAGGTGAAAAAGTACCCTGTGGAGTTCCCAGTGTTTCATTATCCAATTGAATTTGGTACCTCAAGTTTCAAAGACCATTCTCCTGAATGATTATTCTTATTTCCGTGTCAGTCTGCCCTGTGCTCAGTGAACCCCTACTGGGCCACATCATTTAAAAGTCAAAACCCTGAAAGTATTTTTATTCCCATTATAGTAGCAGAGCAGACTCTGGTATCACTCATTTTATTCTCCACAGCCTCCTTCCTCTTGTCTGTTATGTAGATTTCTGTGCTACTGAGGATGCTTGGAATCAACAGGGCTGCTCCCCAAACCGTTCCTTAATTCTGTGAACGGCCTCAGAGGGAAAGAGATTAGAAGGCCTAGAGATGGCAGCATTACAGGGCAACCGTTTAAGCAGAAGATGGGCCTCTCAGAGTGGTTCCTCTTGACGTTAGAAAAAATAAGGGACAGCCTGGGGCAGTGGTGAGTGGCTTTAAGTTAGTCAGTCTATCAGGAGACATCAGGCCTTCACTGGGTTGAAATACTCCAGATAAAACTGTCTGCAAAACTCCTTTAGTGAGGGCAGCCTTTAACTGGGAGAATCTGGGAAGGGAACTCTAGGGCATAGACCCTCCAAGCAACTCACCAGTTCATAATCCTCTTCGTTGTTCTTGAGAACACTGTTGATCAGCTTCAAATCACTTAAACATCAAAGAGGTTATTTTTTTTCTCCTTTGAGATGGAAATCTAGGGGTGGGGTGGAGAATCATTTCAGATATTTCCCTTCAGTGACAAGCTGCTAGGGTTGGCGGATACACAACATAAAATAATTGTTTGAAAGTTTCACATCTGACCCGTGTAGCACCCAGCACATTTTCTTAATTTAGAAAATATTTGATGATACTGAATCCAAACCCATTTTCTCAAATGCAGGCTTAATTTCTCTTTGACCGAAATGAATAGTTATGTTGTCATACCTTAGCCGAACACCCTGTAAATATAATACCCCTTCAGCTTTAATATTTCAAAAACTACAGTTTTCATTTCAAGCTGTTATGATATTTTATCTCTGAAGTTGTGGAATAATTTAAACCAATTTTTCTTACTTCAGTTCCTTCGAGGTTGATTCTTCTGCCTTAATTCCTCCCTCACAGAACATGTAAACTCCCTCTTACCTCCTGTGCTGGCAGAAAAGCAATTTGTTTCCAAGATTCAGGACTAAAACATGGCTGTGGAATAGTCTAGAAAAACTGTTATGCTGATTCCTCCCAGTGCTCAGCGTTGTCTGCTTCATTCTAAAGGTAAACCAGCACTGGTCTCAGATCTGAAGAAATAACACCCTCTCTGCATTTCCTTAGCAGTCTCTCCTGGTATTTGGTTTGCAAACTCATCTCCAACAGGCCTGTGCCAATCCTTTTGCCAATATGGCACACCCAGCTGGGTGGGGAGGAGGCCTCTTGTCTACAGTTAGCTAACCCTGGGCTCTGCTTGACAGTGTTAGCTTCTGATCTGACTGCCCTAGTTCATGGACAGTTGTCCCAGTGGACTGGACATCGAGGGTCCATGCCAACGTCAGCCTCAGTGGGCTGAAGTGGGATGCCTCAGTGGTATCCCTACCTAATAACAACCATTTCCATTTTTTGAGGCCCATTACCATGAACTAGCTACTTGCCCCACATTGTTTTGCCAATGTTTGAACCAACCCTATAGTACATGCATCCTCCCCATTTACAGATGAGGAGGTTTAGGCAGCTTGAACACCTCACCCAACATCATACAATGGGTAAATAATGGAATAGAGCCCTCACCCAAGCAGGGTATCTGTAAACCCTTTACCCTTAACCACCACACTACTGACCCATTCCTCACCAAGGTCCACCTCTGGGCTGCTGATTCCCACTTCAGATGCCCACCAGGAGGAAAACAACAGCTGTGGTCATGAATTGACCCCTCTTTGCCAGGTTCCATCTTGGATCCTAGTCTCCATCTCTTATAGACTTTGAGGGCATCCAAACAGATTGTGTTCCTATTCACTTAACACAATGAAGAAAATTTGTCACCATTCATTTAATTGGGTTGTTTTTTCATTGAACAAACATTTATTGTGTCTGTTTTTCAAGAATGCGTCTGGGCCCTGGGATGCAACTCAGTGAACAACATAGACAAACCTATTGCACTCTTGGAGCTTACAGCCTTGTGACTGCTTCCTCTGTGTCAGGTTCCTTACGTACATTGATTACAGCTAATAGAGATTATTACTTAATCCCTGAGAGGCATTTTACAAACAGAAAACAAAAGTTCTGTAAGGTGGAATGACTGGCCCAAGGTAACAGAGCTCATAAGTAGCAAAGGCAGGTGAGCTCAATTCTCTTACTAGCTAAAACCCTAGACTGTGCCCTATGGATGTGTAGAGGGAGTGCATGGGTACTTGGAGGTACCAAGTCTCAACCTAGAATCCTCTCTGCAATTCCTGTTCATCTCTTCATTGTAGAAGCCCCTTCAACACCTCCCCAGGGCACAATCCCTAAATAACCCAATGTCATTCATTATTTTATTGAACAACCAGATACTGAGTCCCTACTCTGGGCCAAGCAGCCCTCTAGGAGCTATGATGTAACAGGGGAGGACAGACATGGTCCCCAATCTCATGGAATTTACATACTTACATTCTAAAGGTGCATTTTTCCATGTGTATTCTTCTCAGGAATTATCATTTCAGTTCATACTTTTGACTGTTAATATAAATTTGTGATATTTTGGCTTATAGGCATTCCACACTTGAGCCCAAGTGTGATATTCAAAATACTTACCTGGTTCAGTCAGAATGGACAGTGACCCTAGTGGCCACAGAGGGTTCCTGGAGCTCCCCTGCTGTGACAAGTATTAACCCTTTAATTGCTGAATTATAAGGAGGTCCTGGGGGTTCCCAAAGGAAGGCTGGTGCCTTAGGGCTGGGGAACTCAGGGGTCTCAGAGCAGCAGCTTTTCCCAAGGGGCACAGAAGTATTGCAGTGTTTCTACAATGGCTGTGTCTGTGCATATTGGCTGAATGTCAGCCCTGCTCACATCACCTATGGGAGTTTGCTGTTTCCAACTGGACCAAATAGCCATTGAGAGCAGGGATCCTGTCATCTTTTTCTTCCTCCAAATGAGCCTGGCACAGTGAACATTGATCTGGTTCATCCTTGACTATGTGCTTGGCAGGAGTAACTTCTCATTGTTTCACATTTTGACCTCAAAATTGAGCCGTCCAGATGAGATAAGGCTCCAGTTTTTATACTGTGATGTTTCTTAATAGTTATTCCTATAAATTTCTCTTTCACTGTGGGAAAGAATGATGACTTTTCAGTTGCTGTGACATCGGGTTTGCCGTTTACGGTGTGTTACAAGCATGATTTGGTAGAACCCAGCTTTTGGAGCCTTGTATGATCCACAACTCAACTGGCTCATTTGTGAGCCCAAGAGGCAGTTCAAGAATAAGTTTAGAGCCAGGGCAGCAGTAGCCACAGAAAGGACATTACCATAATATGTTGCCTGCCCAGAGCCCTGGATCAAAGGTAGCAAATAGGTGATACTCGTGCTAACGTCAGTCCCTTACACATTTCAAGAGCAGACATTACTAATCCGTGACTGCACTCCTCAAGACCTCAGAAGACTTATCACATCACTTCAGTGGATCTGAATTAGCTCGACATAAAACCTATCACCATCCCATATACAAGCTGACTTTTTACTAGAAAACAAAGAGACCTCCTCTACCCCACCCAAAGAGATGCTGTTAATTATTTACCTTTTTAGGAAAAAAAATATTATTTAGATTGAAGTTCATATCGTAATTTAATTTACAAAGTATGTCTGTCATTTGGGTGAGAATCCAGTGAATAATGATAAGATTTTCAAGAGCCCCTGTAGGGCTGTGTGCGTGTTTGTGTGTGTGTGTGTATGTGTGTGTTTTACCCTGTGGTAGGATTTCTTTAGATCTGATGTTTAACAAAACAGAGAGAGACCATAGCCCTCTGAGAAGTGTGTTCTTATGGCTGGTTTGTGCTTGCTTTATCGAGAGCAAAGCTCAAGTGCATGCAGTGGTCATCGTCACAGGTCCAGATTTAAGATATCAATGAGCCTTGGTGAAGTAATCAGACACTTTCTCCCTCAGGCAGCTCTCAGTTGAGAAGACTTTCTCTGATGACTAAAGTAGGAGTAAAATCAAATGCAGACTCAATGTCTTGATCTGGAACCATGAAGGAAAAGAGGCTGGCATTTATTGACTGTCCACTGGATGCCAGGTTATTCTTGTAATACCATTTCATTTAACGTGAATGTCATCATCCCCATTTTACAAATCTGGGAAACAAGAACATCAAAGCGATTAAGCATTTGAGTAGGAGTCGCACAACCAGTAAGCTAATATTAGAACTCAGGTCTGTCTGATTTCAAAGCTCTTTCCACAGTACCTAAAATATTCATGCACCAGATGAAAGCTTTTCTTTTTTCCCCTGGACTGTTTCTTAAATTTGTGGCTCTGCTTTCAATGCAGGGTGTCTTGAAATGTGATGATGTGATTATATTTCTGGTTATTACTCCCCAACCATCATTTCAAATGGAATTGACGTGTGAGGCTGAAGGGATAATAGTGGGGTGAGCTATGAATGCAGGTCAGCTTTTCTAATGTGGGCTGGGTAATGTCTGAATTACTCAGCACTGTTTTTAGAAGTCAGCTCCCCACTCCAGGACAGGGTTACAAGCACAAATGTGCACAGATTCCAGGTAGTTACTGTAAATAAGTGCCGCAGACTGGCCTATGGCAGGAGGTCAGTGGTTGGTTTGGGAGTTGCGCTGTACTGGAAAACGCATACCCCAGCTAGAGTGGGGGTCTTTACCCCATTAGGATGATTGCCAGGTCCTGGCAGGGAGACCATGGTCGGCTCCAATTGGGCCATTGGAAGAAAGCTTAATGAAAGGGCTATTTACAAAGGTGTGGGCAGAGAAATACATCCCCCAAAGTCACTCTTGTTCCTCCCTCTGATGCTCCCCATTTGAGATTTGGAGGAATAGCAGAAGATGCAGCCTGGGGAGTCAGAAAAAGTTCCAAGACCAGCCAGAGTCTAAGGGCTGCGTGTATAGTAACTTACACATTGTATTTGAGTGTTTACAGATGTGGCTGTGTTTTGGTGTTTTTCTTTTCAATCTTAACTGTGGTTTACTGTTGGAGGAGAAAAGTTGGCCATTAGGCAAGGAACCAGGCTAGGCTGACTGAACCTCTTTTCTTTTGGGTAACTGGTTTAAATCTGATGTTTGTAAAGAAGATAAAAACAAATGAATGAGGACACTGGTTGACTGAGTGCTTAAAACGGCTCTATTTACTCTGGTCACTTGTAAAGACCAGAGTCTTTCGCTGCTGTATGTCTGAGGGTTGTGGCTTCACTCTCAACGTCTTGCAGCTCCCACATGTTATGTTGCTGTAGTTGTAGACTACAGGAAGGGTGTGCACATCATTCAGTAGTTTTTGTTAGTGTCTATTTTTTTGGTCGCATTCTTCAAATCTGCATATTTGAGTGCATTAGGTACAGTTTCCAGCAGAGACACGCTCAGGAAATATCATTTTCCCCCTTCTTATTTATCCTTTTCTCCCTCTTTATCCTTCTGGTCCTCTTCATAATTCAGAGCAGCAGCAGCAGCAGCAACATCATAACTAACACTTACCGGGGAACCCTGTGCTGGGAACTGTGCTAAGTGCCTAAATGGATCTTCCTATTTAATATTGAGGTGAGCACAGGTTTGAGTCTCACCTTGCAGATGAAGAAACTGAGGTCCAGAGAGGTGAAATAATTTGCCCAAGGAAGCTGGGTTATTTAGAACTTGGCAGAGGTGGGATTCCAACCCAGGCAGTATGCCACCAGAGTCCCCCCTTAACCACTCAATTTCACACCTCTTAGAATTGTTCAAACCCAGCAATTCCACTCAGAGAACAGTAGATAAACATGGAGATAAAAGACAAGTCAATAATTCCCTCCTCCCCCGCATCCCAGTTCTTCTCAGTATCTTGAAAAGCACTAGGTGAATAAAGCTAGATGGTGATCAAAGAAATGTCTAATACATGTTTTTTTGTTTTTTGTTTTGTATGATTCAGTTGCTTACACATAATTCATTTGTAAATTGATACTAAATGAAAGTTGGTCTTGAAATATTGTATACAGCCCTAACTAGGAGCTTGGCACCAAATCCCCACTTGGATCACAAATCATTTACTCTTGCCAAATTAGAGTCTAGAGTAATTTACCATAAGATGGGCTTTTAACCCTAATATCTAGATGTACCCAGCTGTTTGCTATGAAAGCTCATTAGCTTCTAGAAGCAGCTCTCGTTAAGGGAATGCTATCAGGGTAAACACATCACTTTAGTCTTTTTTTCCAAAATTACTAACCCCACCTTGTAATAAAGGAAAAATAAATGGATAACTCTTGTTTAGTATTAATTCATTTGGACCCATTTATTTCCATCAGTGGCTTCTGGGGAAAAGTCAGCTCAGTTCATTTTCCCACGTTCAGTCTCTGATGCAGTGTGGGATTTTATGTTTCCATAATTAATAGAGACATTTTTCAAATAGAAAAAAATTGTTTTTGTGCTTTTTGGGAAAAATAATGCATGGTGGCTGCTGAATATGATTTTCCAAATGGAATGTGGAGTTTTCATTCCCATTATATGTCTCTATTTCTTCATGCTATGGATTTTGGCTTTATGGCAACTCTCTACCAGGCTTGTAGCTGTCAGAATTGGACTATTTATTGGCTCCTAAATAGGAACAGTGAAACTGCTGCATCATCATGATGTGCTGTTGCAGGCAAAGAGCATCTCTTTTCTAAGCAGATGTTTACTGAGGACCTGCCTACTGCACACAAATGAAACCGCACTTTGTTTTAGTGGATATGGTTGGTGCCATTGTGATAAAAAGATGGGCAGACTGCTTGGTTGATCATTAATTATTACATATTTGTCTGTCTATCTTGTCAATAAGATAAAGTTTGCTTGTCTAAATCTCGCATTTCATTTATTTATTTTGAGTTAATTAAATTTGAGATTATGCCAAAAGCCCTTCACTATTTTTTAATGAATATCTTAGATAACTTTACTGAAAGCCCTTCACTACTGAATGAGTAAGTTGGATCTCATTCAGTGGGCTCAGGCTCTTTTAAAACTCTATGATTCTCTTGTATCAAGACCTAGTTAAATGGATTTCTCAGCCAACTTGAGACAAAATGGTGGCTATTCACTTCTAAAACTCTTCCCTTCAGTGAAGAGATCCCCAAATGATCCTCAAAACATAAATCAGAGTTCTTAACTTGAGATCCACAGAACAGATACTAAGGGATGGACTTTAGGAGGCCCATCAATGTTCAAGTGTGTGCAAAGTGCGGCACGTGTGTACATGTTTCAAAAGATGTCATGACATTAACAAGAGGACTCATGACCCAGAAAAGTTAAGAACCACTGATTTCAAACGGTTATCCTAAATAATGGGGTCTGGCTAGAGATACATGATTTGCGCCATATTTACCATATATTTGCTTACTGCTTGTGTTTGGTCATGCCATTCAGCAGTGGCACACCTCATTATATACAAGAAAAAGAATAGGATTCACCTAAAGCTCAAACGAATACTGATCCTGTACTTAATAAAATTTGTTCTGGGATTTCAGAGTCATGTTAAGTTTGGTTATTTTACTCATTTGTAGTCAGTATTCAATTATTTGAGCATGTGGATTTTCAAGTATCTTCTTCTCTTTTTCTTCCTTTTAACTCCAATTTGGTACATTTTGCACCACTAAACAGGGGTAAAAAATGGAATAGGAAGTCTTGAAACTCAAAAGCAGCATAAAGTTACATGTTTGTGACCCTTATTGAGTAGATTAAGATCAGTGGTTAAAATGTTTACATTTGCTCTCTTAGGAGTTCTTGTTTCTAGTTCTTGAGAAACTAGAGTATGTTGGGTCTTTTGTAAGAAACAGCAAGTGTCCAATAATGCTTGGCTTCCTAAACTCTCAGACTCCCTGTCTGCCCTACAGTGACTTAAAATGAGTTACACCCAAGAGTTACACACAGGTTTCCTCCTGAATCTTTTAACCCATCCCATCTCCCAACATACTTTTAGCCTATTTCCAATTAACCTGGTTACCGTGTTCATGAATGATTGTCCCTTTTGTGGGCTCATCTAACCTGGCTTGATGCTCCTCAAGAGATCTCTAGCTCTTATAGATTCAAATGCTTTGGGGAAAAACCCTGTATAATCCACCCTATCTCCAGGAACTTCTAGCCTGGTGCAAAAACTCAGGAACCTCTCTGCCCCCTGAATTCCTATGAAGCCAGAAAATAGCAGATTCAAGCCCTTGATCGCAGACGTGAAGTCTTGATGGTTAGTCAGTGTTGAGAACGACGAGGTTACTACTTTTGACTATTGAGTCAACAATACTTGACTGTTGAGTCCAGGGTGTTGATTCAAGGCAAAAAGAGGAGCCAGCATGATGTTCTGAGATCAGTAATCAAGGAAAGTGTTCAACCCATACACAGAATATACAATGATTCCTAGTAATTTTACTATTTTTTTAACCCATAATTGTTTAACGGTTCTTGAAATGTTGACTCTATAGAAGTGTAGATGGGGGCAAGGGAGAGGGCAGTTTTAAATTTTGTTATCTACATTCACATCAACCCCCTGCATCTTAGGTTCTGTTCCCCAAAGCAGATCCTGACAAAAGGATTCAGTGCAAATAATTTGTGAGGTTACAGGAAACTCCAGTAAGGGAGCAGGGAGTGGTACAGAGAATAAAAGGAAGACAATAAGTTGTGTGCAGATGGTCATGTAACCATCATGGGTGGGTAGGGCTCAGTCCCATTGAAGACCTCTGGGAGTCTGTGTAGAGACACCCTAGAACTGTACCACCCACAGGGCAAGGAAGCTGGGGAATCTATCTACCCACTTCCTCTTGTTGGTTGAGAGCTGCTTCCGGGGGCATTACCTCCTGGTGCACCAAAGTATTATAGGTGCGGCGATACACCCAGCATTGCAGGTAACTAGGAGTTGACCCTGATGAAGCTGGCGACTTCCACAGCTTTTCTGAATGCTGTTTTCTACTCCTAGTGGTGGAGGCAAAACTGGGGGAGGATATCCATCTCAAAATTTGCTAAGAAAAGGGACACAGGAATCTGTTGAGAGATTCAGTGGCTCTTTTATTCTCATGGTACTCTCAGGGACTGATAGGTCCTTAGGTGTAGTACAATAATGGAAACAAGGATTTTCACTCTGTGGCTTCATCTCCCTTTTCCCATCCTCTCTCTCTGACTGCGCCTTTCTTCTCCCTGTCACATACCTTGGAGACAAGAAATGAACATTAGGCAAGTGCACACTGAGGACAGAGGATCTGTTGATGGATGAATGGATTAAGAAAATATGATATGTGTACACACACACACACACACGGACACACACACAGACGAACGGAATATTATTCAGCCATAAAAAATAAGGAAATCCTTCCACTTGTGACCACATGGATGAAGATGGAGAACATTATGCTAAAGTGAAATAATCCAGTCACGGAAAGACAAATCCTGCATGATTCCATTTTTTTAATGGAATCTAAAAAGGTGAACTCATAGAAACAGAGAATAGAGGGGTGATTGCCAGGGAATAGGGATGGAGGAAATGGGGAGATGTTGGTCAAAGAGTACAAACTTTTAGTTTTAAGATGAATAATTTCTGGGGAATCTATTCTACAGCATAATGCCTATAGTTAACAATATTATACTGTACATTTTAAGGTGGCTGGAGAATCGATATTCAGTGTTTTTACCTCACATGTGAGGTAATGGGTGTATTAACTTGATTCTGGTAATCATTTTACAATGTATGCATATATTAAATCATCATATTATTCTTCCTAAATATGTACGATTTTTATTTATCAATTATACCTCAGTTGGGCTTCCCTGGTGGCGCAGTCGTTGAGAATCTGCCTGCTAATGCAGGGGACACGGGTTCAAGCCCTGTTCTGGGACGATCCCACGTGCCGCGGAGCAACTAGGCCCATGTGCCACAATTACTGAGCCTGCGCGTCTGGAGCCTGTGCTCCGCAACAAGAGAGGCCGCGATAGTGAGAGGCCTGCGCACCGCGATGAAGAGTGGCCCCCACTTGCCGTAACTAGAGAAAGCCCTCGCACAGAGCCAAAGACCCAACACAGCCAAAAATAAATAAATTAATTAATTAATTAAAAATATATATATAAATAAATTATACCTCAATAAAGCTGGGGAGAAAAGTAAAAAAAAAAAAAAAAAAGAGTGCATGAGGACAGAACACTATGACCAGGTGGCTACAGCTTTAACTTTGAGCGACCTGGGAGAAGTGAACAGCCACCCTTACCAAAATGTTCAGGCAGCATGCCTAGCCCCCTCTTTTGCCTGTCTGAGAAGTGTTCTGGAAGCTGCCAGAGAACAAAGTTCCGTGTGTTTCCCAGCAAGCACAGAAGACTCTGCCCCCATCTTTCTTAGATGTTCACTTACCCTTTGCCATCCTCCTCACTTTGAAAAACCCCATTGAAGACCCTGTGCAGTTTCAGAGACTCCACAACATCCATTTGGATCCCGAGGATGGAGTCATCGATCCCTGGGTTTTTTGGTTTTGTTTTTTCCCTCCAGTGCGCTGTTCTAAGGCAGAAACACTGCCGGCTGTGGAGTTCAGACAGCACAAGGCACTCCCAGCTTTATCAAAAGGCAGAGATTGTACTGAAGTGTTTGTATTTCTGCTTGTGGGCCAGTTCCTCTCAATGATCTTGGGTAGGTCTAGATCACTCTCGGCTCAGCTACCCTCTCCTTGTCAGAGATGTGGTCCCTGGTGCTGGGATAGCACCACGGAGACTTAGTTCAAAGATTTAAGTTGACCTCAGTTTTGAATAATTCTCTTTTATCCTTGAAGGGCAGCTCTTATTTGTTTTCTGAAAAATGCACACCCATTCATCCTTGTTCATCAGACCTCCTCTGAATCTTAAAATTCAGGAAGAGGCAGGGTACTCTCTTCCCCAGTTACTGAATATGAAGCACCCAGGACTCAAACCGCAATGTTTATTTGGGATCTCTGAGCATCTCAGACTCAAAAAATTTTTTTCATGCCAACATATAGAGAGAATGTGAATTTCTCATCATTTTTCAAAATGGAAATTTAGAAAACAAGTCATATGCTCCTGCAATCAATTTAGGCCTTTTAGGTGTGGTATAGGATAAAAAGGAGAGAAAGAAAAAAACACTTGGGATTCATATTGGATACTGTTTGTACTATATACACCTCTTTCTCAGTTTCCCCGCAGGAAATATGGTGGATTTAATTTATGCCGTATAGAGTCACCATGTGGATTGGGGACAAGATATATATGAAACACCCAGCCCAGGACATAGCTCATGTTAGTTACTCAATATTTGGTTGGAGCCTCCCTACTCCTGCTCTCCAGGGTACATAATGAGTGCTAAAGCTATATAACTAAACACTGTTCCCCAGATTAGGTACCCAATGGAGAGGGAAAAACTATGAATTGATGACCCGTCCGCACAGTTTAGGGTTAAAAAGCTGTATCTAAATTGGAAGATATATTAAGAAATTTAGGGAAAGAAAACAGTCTAAGGTTGTCAAAGAATGTGCACCAGTTCCTCAAATTTGTTTTTTTCCCCACCTTACCTAAATCCATATTTTCACTTCTATTTTAAGCAGAATTACTCATGGTTGTTTACTTAGAATATGTCTAAGGTTGGTACTCTCACCCTATCCATCTTTCCTTATCCAGAGGCTTAAAGGAAAACCACCAACATAAAGCATGGAGCATCATTAAGATTTCCAAGAGTTTGTTATCACAGAAGAGCATGTGGACTTGTTTTCCACTTTCACTGTGTCTCTCTTTTTGGGGAACCTCTATCTTCACTCAGCCACCACTTCCATGGATTCTTCCCTCTATTAGGACCAAGATATGATAGCCCTTGATCAAGAGATTGGTCGTGCAACCCAAGAAGGGCCATGGAAAAAGAGAGCGGTGATTACATTATAAAGTTGATTGTTGACCCTCAAGACCAAAGTAACTGGAAATTTGTGTGTTTTCTGGCCTTTCTGCTCATTTGATGATTAAATACTCTAGCTGTCCAAATCCAATCCTTGGCTTATCTCAGCTATGCAGAGTGGCATGGCTGGTTCAAGCTGTCTGTAGAGAAACCGATGTATGAGGCTAAAATCTAGCAAAATGCCAGAAGAGTATGTTTGGGCAGGATAACAAAATGTAGTTCAGGAGGCCTGCATGAGCTGGAACCAGAGCCAGTGGCATATAGTTGGAGACTGCAATGAGAGATGCCCAAATATGAGTATGACAAGTGGAATATCATTCTGTGAACTAGAGTCAAAGTCAAAAAAGATTTCATATAAACATGATTTGGGGACTGAGTGAGAGTCTGATTTGGAACTTTTCAAATAGGCTGTTTTCTAATGGTGCTTTTGTTGGCAGAGGTCCTGGGAGTGTCTAAGTTCTGCCTTAAAGGCAAGGCTTTGCAGTGTGATGTGGAGGTGCTTTACTGTACCAGACAGACATGAGGGTGTGTCGAGAAGGTACTGATCTCCTGTCTACAAACCCTGGGGTGCAAATAAACAACCGTCTTTGTCTTCTAAAACTTTACATACACTTCTAGTTTGATCACTCTTTCTACCAGTTGGTAGAAACTTAAGCGAAGTCCATTCATCGTCTCCGTAAATCCCCAGGTTTCTGTCTGATTTCTATTGAGCTTATGTGCTGCCACAGTGCCTGATGGGTGGAGGCACCCTGGCATCCACTGAGATATTGGTACACCTGTCTGGTCTTCGATCTCCTCCTTCCAAGCTTAAGGGTGATGTAAATCTTCTAGCTCTCTCTTCGCTCTTTCAGTCCCTTCCCAAAGCATGTGGGGACCATTCTGTTGCTCCCTTCCTGACCTGGGCTTGGAAACGCAGCTCAGAGAGAAGACATGCCGTCGTCCCTTTTACCATATCTGTTGTATTTCTCCTTCTCCTTCCAACCCAGGGGATTTTTATCTGGACAATAGGTGGGCTTACCCTGGATCATAAGCCTTTCTTCCACATCTATTGAAGTCCAAATATATACCCAGATTCCTTTTAGATTTTAGGATTTGAAATATAAAAACTTAGGCTCTTACAACAACAACAAAAACAACTTAGATGTTTAAAACTTTAAACTTGTTTATTCTTGATCTCTCTCTGCTTTTTAGCAACAATATCCCTTTCCTGAAGGAATTAATGATGGGAAGTGAGGTAATGAGCAGAGAAAATCTGGGGGAAGATCTCATTTAATTCCTGCCCAAACTTTCAGCCTGCTTGATTGGAATGTTGGGTTTTTTTTGTTTGTTTGCTTTTCTTGAGTAGAGTTGAGTTTCATGCAGGGAGATCTGGAGAGTTTGTTTGCATATTGGTCTTGGAACTCACGTGGAACAAAGATGAGTGGAATATGCTCTGTTTCTCCAGTGGGAAATTTTAGGTCCACAGAGGCAAAAGGCTTTGCTTTCATTCTGACATAGTAAATAAGGACAACATATAACTGAGGAACATAGCATATAGGTAATAAATTTGCAGAGAATAATATCTTCTAGCATATTCCAGTGGGGCCTGATATGGGTGTAGCAATCATCAGGAGGGTGAAAACCAGGACAACCAGAAGTAGGAGAGGAAGTAGCTGTCTTTGAGAGAGCAAGACTGATAAAGTTTTCAGACCAAATGATAAGTAACTTCTAGTTTCCAAATAAAAGCTCTCGCATTTGAGACCATGCTTTTTTTTTTTTTTTTTTTTTTTAACGAAAGACTTTAATTGCTTATACTGACAGCAGACATGCCACATTTATCCACACGGCCAGTGTTCCAAATGCCATGTAAAAACGCAGCAATTGGCCAGATTGTTAAATAACCTGCTATAATTGCTTTTATTTGTTTAATCCTTTTGAACAAATGGCCACTTTCATTTTTTTGCCCAGAAGACAAAGAAGAGTTGAAGTTTTCTGGTTGTTTTGCAGGGAAAAGAAAACAGAGTATTTGTTGGTTGAAGACGGAAGATCATTCACTTTAGCAGTTTGGACAGCATGACTGATAGGGAGAGGCCTGGTATCTGGGAAGGGCAGAGTGAGAGAAGTGGAGGATTCTGAGGGCAAGGGCAGGGATCAAGGGCCCAGGATTCCCAGCTGAAGTGGATGAGTGGGAGATAACACTTAACTGCAAAGAAGAAATAGAAGAGCAAAACCATCTAGGTAAAAATGACATCATGCCTTGATTTTGGTGCTAAGAGTCCCTGGAAGATGGAACCATTGACCTGGTATCTTGGAGATCCCTCCTCGTGGGTTCAAGGATAACGCTCAAGCTAAAGGCTTTATGTTTTGCTAGAAGAGAAAGGATACTCTCTGTTTCTTATAAAGGGTAAAAGGAACAATTAAGCTCAAGATCTAATCCCTCCAAAGCCATAATGAAGTATTTTGTATGTAGAGGAAAACTGTTGAAGGGTAAGTAAACGTGACTAGATCCACAGCAATGTTTCTTCAGAATTTTAACAAATTCTATTTAGGCTCTCCTGAACTTAAGACATCATTCTCAACTGCATCTCAGGTTATTTTCAAATAGTGGTTTCGTTTTCCCTTAAAATGATCAAAGGGAATTGCTTATTATCCAGGGTCAACTTATTAACTGGAGACAGACTATTCCCCAATTACAGTATCTCTTGAACGCATATCTTACTGAGCTCTAGGCAAGGGACAAATTGCGGAGGAGAGGACAGAGTCTAGCCAAAAATCCCAGGGTCTTACCCTGGTCTCCAGCTAACTAGCTCCGTGACCTTGGACAGATCTGTGACTTTTTTGCATGTGTTTCCTCATTTGCGAAATGAAGTGAGACGGGGGTAACTCCAAACCTCCTTCTTTCTCCCTGTTTTTTCTAATTTTTTAGAATCGCTGAATCATTGCATGCATGAAATGATTTACTTTCTTCCTCTTTGAAATAATGGAGCTCATTTTCTAGTATCTCCATCTCCCTATATTTCTGTTAAGCAAGATCTAACAGCCTTTGATATTTCTCTGTCTACTTGCTGGGGAATTACAGATATAATAACATTTGATTTTGTGAAGACACTTAGTCAAAAATTGTCACTGAATAGCTTATGCTTTCCCACAGTGCTATCAGAGCTGAATCCTTATAGCAGACAAGCCAAAGATGAAATAAGAGGGATTGACAGGAAAGGGGGGGTAGGGAGAGCTTATGGACACAAAAATTGAAAAGGCAATATGTAGGAGCATGAGAAAAGCCACCAGAAAGAAGGTTCTTTCTCCATCCTTGAGTATATTAAAATATTTATTTATTTATTTATTGAATGATGTTGGAAAGGTGACAAGGGAAAAGCTTCTAGTGCTTGGTGAGCACCTGCTGTGTGCCAGGCACAGGTTAGGCACAGGCATTTGTCCCCACTTCATAGATGAGAATACTGAGGCATAGAACTCACCCAGTAAGTGAATGGCACAACTGAGATTTTAAGCCAGAGGGCAAATAAAAAATTAAATAATCACAAATAAGGCTTCTCCTATACCCCAAATCTGTCCCTTCTCCTTATTCTAAGATGTTGACAGCATTACCATTTGACTCTGAAATGTACTTTAGCCACCTTTCTGTGTTAATACCTGTGGAAATACCCCATTCATTTTAACTGCTATATCATGTTCATGGCCTACCATAAATTACTTCATTTAGTCTTTTCCCTATTGGTTTTCACTGTTAAGAATGATCCTATAGTGAGTATGTGGATTCAAGGGTACCTGTTCCCATGTGCACATGTAAAAGAGTTTTTCTAGGTGGATGTGAAAAAGTATATACATATATATGTGAATATGTGCATATGTATGTATGTGTGTACTGTATGTATATAACTTATATATCTGTGTATGTAATATGTATATGTATTTTTTAAGATCCTGACAAACTCCCCTTCCGAAGGGGTTGTGCCCGGTCGCCTGCCACTGCCCCCCTGGCATTGTATGCAAGTGTACGTTTCCTCACACCATCACCAGGATTTGACATCATCAAACTTTAGACATTTGCCAAAGCATTATGATAGTATTTTTTTCAAGTACATGAGTGAGTTTGAGCACCTCTTGTGTTCTTTTCCTCCAGAAAGTGTTTCTAGTAAATGGTGGGAGAGCAATTGAGCCCTGTCCTGTGCTGTGCAGAAAGCCAGTGAGTTTCTTCACGAAGAGGATGCAGTGGGGTCGCTTGACTTGGATATCCTGCAGAGGAGGGGGCGTAAGATCACACTCTCATTAGGAAGTAGCCTGGTTGTCATAAAGGAGCCTGAGCAAATCTTTGAAGCTTGTAAGCGATGACACTGAAATCTGTCGGAATACTAACCCTGAAATCAGGTCTGAATTTACAGCCATAATATCTATCTTTGGATTTAGTTTTATGTTTTTACTCTGATTTATGTGCATGCCTTCCTTAGCATCCCATATCTCAAGCAACATAGATGTATTAAAGTAATGGAATCTAGAAAATATGTTACAGTTGCCATCTTTGTTCCCAAGAGGGAATTTGGAAATCTGACAAATATTATAGCTTTCATTTTCAAGATCCATTTTCTGAGCAGTTTCACTAACAAGTCTCCTGATTTACCAGGCCATTAACAAAAATAATTCCTTCTGGACATCAGTGAAAGAAGTGGATTAGCACAATTTACAGCTTTCTCAAGATACACATAAGGTGCCTGTCAAGAAAAAAAGGGACAGGTTTTTGATTAGCTGATACATAGACCTGCTTTTAAGACACCTCAGTTAATTCTCCATAAGCCCATCTACTAAGGACAGCATCCCTCAAGGAGGAAGCCTGCCATGGCCCCGTGTCTCGGCATGGTCTCAAGTTTGCCAACAGTGATTAGAAATTACTTAGCTGCTGACAGCCCTTTGTCATTGATTGAAAGAGGAAACCTTTTCCACTTCAAGCTGAGGACATGGTGCCTATTTTCTTCCTCTTTAAATGAAACATTATCCAGAGACAACTCTTTGTGTACACAGCAACACACACAGTTTAACAAAAGAGTAACCTGCAATAAACAGAGATATAGAAGATTGAGGGCCTAGGGCAGCAGCTCATTAGGCAAAACCTGTCCTTTTTCTTTGCTGAAGTCGGGAAGAAACAAGTGTCTGCCAAATGGGAGGAATAATGAGGGTATCCTGTCAGTAAGGAAGATAACACAGCTCTGGGGAAAGCATTGGAAAGTTTCCTCTAATCCTTGGGAACTTTATGTCCTCAACAATCCTGTATTCAGAGGATCTCAGAGTGTTAGAGGGACCCATTAAAAACTTCCACTGTGGCCTGGGGAGAGAGATGCCCACTGGGACAAGGGTACCTTTTTATGGTGGTATGATAGCATGGCCATCCAGGCTGTGGCATTAGCCTGCAACTCTGAGACTTTGGGATCTGATTCCCAGCTCCTGAGGTGTGTCATAGGGTCAGCAGAGAAGATTCCCAAGTAACTGGTGGTGGTGGTAGGGGCTGAGGGTGTCCAGGAGAGACGCACAGACCGACGTTTATAAATCTACCCTTCAGTCAGTTGTGGGCCGTGGGTATGAAAAGCATGAAGCAGGAGAGAGAGGAGATGAGATGCGCTTGGCCTTGCACAGCCTTTTAGGTCATCTGAAGGATTTGGGCTTTGTCCTAAGAGCAGTGGGAAGCTGTTAACAGGATTCAGTGTGTGTGTGTGTGTGTGTGTGTGTGTGTGTGTGTGTGTGCGCCTGGGGGTGCCAGCATCTGGACATGGGGGTGACAGTCTTAATTAGATTTCTCTTTGCAACTATTATTCTGAGAGTCACAAGTGTTCTTAATTTTTTTGTGCCAAGGACCCTTCTGTCAGTCTGATGAAGCCTGTGGACCCCATCTCACAATGTTGTATTTAGATGCATAGATTCAGATACTTAGGATTATGACAGATTCTGCTTATACTGTATCATATGTATACTATAATAGTTTGATACATTTTTCAAAATATTAAAGAAACTTATCTGTGGTAGATAACATCTATGTAGCAGTGTGCCAGAGCCAGCTCATTCCCACCAGCTTGTCAAAGCTTACCGTGTACATTTCTTTCCGGCTCCGTGTTCAGTGATATCATGTTGGTAGCTTAAATGTGGTCATGATGGGAGTATTTACACCATGAAAACTGGCAAACATTAAAAATCAGGACACCCCCCCCCACCAAGAGCCAGTTGTTAAAACATTTACCATCACATATACATTATGTAATATATATATGTATTAAACATATACATATAAGTATGTGTTAAACCTGTGATGAAATCCTATTATTTAAGACACTAATAAAGAAGTGTATATATAAACTTTATTAATACCTTAAATAACAGGATTTAATCTCAGGTTTAATAACTATCATAATTTTGAAGTAGTGATGAGTATAAATTATATTTCAGAATATCAGCAGCAACTATAATGTGATATAATATTTCTTTCTATAATTGATGACAAAGTCAGAGTTACTGCTAATACTACTGGGATTTGTTGCCTACATCCATACTTAAAGGAAATGCTAGAGATTAATGCAAATAAAGACGAATTTTTCCCATCTAAAGAACCCCTGAACTACAGTGTCTAGAAAATGAGAAAAAGGGGGAGCAAGGAGACCAGTTAGGAGGCTGTCACATTATTCCAAATGAGCAGTCACGGTGTCTTGTACTCAACTGCGGAGGCAGAGAGATGTATGTAGAATTAGAGATGGTTAACAGAAAAAGTCTACAAAAATTAGGGATGTATTGACATAGAAGTGCAGGAGGTGTCGAGAGTGACCCCTAGGGTTCTGGCATATACTATTGGATTTACTGAGAAGGGGATGTCAGAAAGGGCCAGGTTTAGGGAAGATTACCCTGAGTTTGGTTTGGAATGTGTTGAGTTGGAGGTGCCTCTCAAGTATCCCCATGGAAACACTAAATAGACCGTGGGATATAAATATCTGGAATAGAAGCATATGTAGGTTCTACCATCAGTCTTGGGGTGAGAACAGAGTAGAGGGAAGTTGTTCCTTGGTGGAGAAGCAAGCTACATAGAAACATGCCACCCTTTCAGTAACTGCTTTCACACTGCATCTCCTACCTTATTTATCTCTTAACAGTCATCTTGCAAACAGATTGCCTTTAGGAACTGGTGAGATGGCCCCACTTGGAGGGAATCATACTCAAAGAGAATAACTACTTTCCCATTGCCTGCAGAGTTACCTTGCTGGATCCGAAAGTCCGCAGGAGAGGCCAGGGCAGTAGATAAATACTAGGAGGTCATTAGGATAGTTACAATAATTATAGCTTCCATTCTATTTGAAATTGCCCTGAGGAAATGGACTGAGTGAGAAGAGTGGCAAGCAGTAACCTTAAGGATTTCAAGTTCAGTGGCTAGCAGAAGCAGACAAGCCCATGAATGAGACTAAGGAGGAGCAGCTACAGAGATGGGGAAAAGCCCAGTGAGATGGTGGGAAGACAAGAGGAGATGGTGCTTCAGTAAGAAGCCAGGATACAAGTAAACAGAAGGTTGAAAAAAAAGACTGAAAGTTCTTTGTTGGATCTAGTGATAACAGAGGGTGTTCATTATATGGGAGCTGTGTGATGGAGTGATGGAGGTGAAAGCCATTTGAGAGGAGAGGAAATGGTGACCAAAGTTATAGACACATCTTTTAAGAATTTTAGCTGCTAAGAAGGAGACAGATAGTGAAGTAGCTGAAGGTAGATATAGAGCGAATAAGTTCTTTTTTCTCTCCTTCTCTCCCTCCCTCCCTCCCTTCCTTCCTTCCTTCCTTCCTTCCTTCGTTCCTTCCTTCCTTCCTTCCTTTTTTCCTCCCTCCTTCCTTCCCCCTCCTTCCCTCCCTCCCTCTAGTAGGAGAGATGTGCCTATAAGAAGGATCCATTTGAGACAGGGGTGACAATATATAGGAGAGAAGGGATTAATGATAGTTCCTGAGCAGGTAGGAGGAGATATACTTCAAAACTTGGGGGGAAGTATTCACTTTTTATAGCAGAGTTGAATGAATGAACAGATGATTGAATGAGTGATGCAACTGCCTTTAATGGTACTTGTGTATTGCTCCCTGTCTTAAAGAGGAGTCCTTCAGTGGCTCTAGGAGGCAGAGCAGTTTGCTCCAGGTCGTACCGGTGGAATGCAGACTCAAGCAGGTCTTCAGAGAGGATGTAGGTCCCTTCGTCTTAGAAGCACCTGTTGCTGGCTTGGGGTCATTGAGTTCTGAAGGGCTTCATACACCTGTAGGATGTGTAGGTGAATGGGTGCTGAAGTGAGTTGGAAATTGAGCTGTTCTGCTAATGTCTCCTGAGTGGGTTTTGAAATTGGGATTGGGAGGGGCATTATCTGGGCAGGAAAGATTGGATTTAAGGGCTCTGTGTGGTTGAAAAATAAGGATGCTGTCCTTGGGGAAGGCATCTGTGGTGAAGATGGGTTTGGGGCTTCAGAGCCACAATGTCCCTCTTCCTGGGATCAGAGCTACAGTTTCTCTGAGTTTTCCAAGCCTTGCTTTTGACCCCTGCATCCAGCTGGGGTTGCAAGCCTCTCAAGACTCAGATACTAAAACTTATTGACTGATGTGGACTCTTCTATGCATCAAAGGGCTCAGTAATGATATTAGCTGGCAGGCTCTTTTTAAGTGCTTCTCTGTAGATAGCACGCTAAGATACCTGGGGTTAAGATGAAAGGCTTCGAAAAGGCAGCAGCTTCCTGGAGGCTGCCTGTGGCCACTAACCTTGCTGCTTTGGCCATGCCGACCCCAGACAACCAGGGCCAGCCTTTACATGTCTCTTTCCATCACCACAGATACTGTGAACCCCAGATTTCTAAGTCTTCACCACTGAAGCAAACTGAAACAAAACTTTTTGAGGTTAGATTGTCTGATGTTGTTCCTACCTGTGACCTCTGCCACCGGAGTCATTTTGGAAAACATAGATCTTAAAGTTCAATCTGTCTTGGTTTCAAATATCAGCTCTTCTCTAATTGACTGTGGGACCTTGAACAAGTCTCTTGTCCTCTCGGAGAGTCGATTTATTATCTATGCAGTAGGGAAAACCTTGCCTACCTTGTAGGACCATTGTAGAGACCCATCCACTCAACACATAGCTGAGTGCCTATTCAAATACCGGGTTAACTGCGCAAAGCAAGCATGATCCCCGCCCTCACTGAGCCCCAGGGCAAGAGTGGATATGCCAAAGTGCCAGGCCCAGGGAGCACATGTAAGAAACGTCTCATTCATTTATTTTCTTGTCCTGTATGCTCGAGGCTCAGCTGCAAGTACCCCTTTGTGCACAGTGGCGTACTTTGAGGTATTGCATGGTTAGCAAACAGCTCTGCAGGGTACAAGGGCAGCGATGCAGTAAGAACTTGGGAGTAGAGTTGGGTAAGGGTCAGAGACGCTGAGGACGGAATGTGAGCCTCCTCATCACAGCTCCTTCTCTTACTGGCTGCAGGACCAGTGGCAATTTACTTGTCTTTGCTCCGTGCCTCAGTTTTCTCACCTGCACAATGGAGGCAATAATGGCACATATTTCTGAGGGTTGTTGTGAGGATTAAACGAGCTAGTATGTGTCAATGCCTGGAACTTGGTAAGTGTTTGATAAATGTTAGGTATTATTTCCACTTTCAGAAACAAGCTTCTCCCATTAAAGCCCACCAATCTCAAATAGAAATCAGGTGGGAATAGTGATTAGTTGAAATTCTGCACCAAAATGCCCCCCTTTCAAATGCTATTCCATTCACAGTCTCTCTCCTTTTCCAATCCTGGCTCTCATATGCGGATCTCCCACTGTGAAGAGCAGTGTCCCTAATAGTAGAATATCATTTTACTGGTACTACTTGTTGATCACCATTATACTGTGGGGTCTCAACAGCTTTAATTACAATAATTTGAGGTTTCTTCAAAGCATTGTATTTCAGAGAGTTCACGGATGCTTTTAATTTAATTATGTGCAGTTTAACACCACAGATGACTGTTGGGAAAAAGAAAAATGCTGTTCTTTCTGAATGCAAGACACATGTTTATGGCTGATAAAATACATTACTACATTTTGTTTCAGAATAAAAAGGAGTGTATTACAAAGAATGTGACAGTAAGTCGACGCTACGATGCTTGGTCTGGGGCATTGTTGACAGAAACAGGCTTGATCCTGGTTAAGGGAAGGGTATTTGCAGGATCACCTTGCACTCAAGTTAGGGGCCCAAAGGTCCGCTCCCACGGGGGCCTCAGGTTAGCCTCTCTCCTACAGAAATCCACATCAGCGTTCCAAACTGGCACATCCCCATTCTTCCACTATCACTGTTTCTATTTATGGTAATAATTATGCATCGCCACTTGAATTCATTCATTCAGAGAATATTTACTGAGTACCTACGCTATGCCAGACACTGTTTAGGCCCTAGTGATACAGGCGTGGACACACAGATAAAAGTCTCTACCCTCAAGGAGTTCATATTCCAGAGGAGAGGAGATGACAAAATAGGTAAAATGTGGGCATGTTTGTGCATGAGGTTGGTGAAGGCTATGGAGAAAAGTAAAGGAGGGACACCGTTGGGGAGAGATGGTTATAATTGTGTATAAGGTGGTTGGGGAAGGCTTTACTGAGAAAGCAACATTTGAACTAAGACTTGAAAGAGGTTAGGGCATGAGAATGTTCTAAGTGTAGGTTAGAAGTCCTGAGGTGTAGGGTACCTCGTGTGTCTGAGCAATCACGAGGAGGTTATTGTAGAGTGAAGGGGAGATAATAGAAGATGAGGTTCAGAAGTTAGAGGAAGATTGTGTTTAGACATTTTATCAGCAGCAGCATCATCAACACCATCACCACCACCACTCCCCCTACGGAATACCTGCTGACACTCAGCAGGAAACAGACCATAATCCTTGTACTCCTGAAACTCAAAGTCTGCAAAGGAGACAATTAAAGAACAACATCATCCTTGCTACCAGTGGAGTGAATGCAGATTTTAAGGGACTTCTGTGGTGGGAAGGAAACTCCATAGGAGTAAAGATAAGGGAGACCTGGAAGATGAGACATCTAAGCTTTAATAGACTTGTGAGGTCGATAGGAATCAGCCAACTGAACTGATCAGAATAAGGCTAAGCTTTGCTGCTAAGAGAACAATGGAATCCCATTCTGTAGCTTGCCTTGCCTCTTCTTTCACTTCTCTCTACCCACTCTCCACCAACTCTACTGTGACTTGGAGGTAGAACCTCTGAACTTGCAGGTTTCCTCTCATAACTTATGGTCTTGCCCTGCTTCCAGCAGCATCCAGGTCCACCCTCTCCTGTCCTCAGTATATTAACAAACATCTCTTTTCAGCTCAGTTGTCCTCACTTTCTTTAGGAATGTATTTCTGCTAAATCCATTGGCCCTGCACATATAGCCCAGTGAAATCTACACTCTAGGCTTCAGCTGCCTCCAAGGAGAAGGGGTGATGACAATAACAGTGAAAAAATATTCATACACACACATACATAGTTATACTTAAGTGCATGAGCACACACATACATGAATTCACACAGATAGTTATATATAATGCATGCATGCAAACATACACGAAGATACACACATGCACATCTATGTTTATATATATACATGCATATACACGTACATGAGTATGTACACACCTTAGTTATATATAAATGCACACATACACACATGCACACATGCATGCACACATATACATTTTTATATAAATACATGGATGTTCACATATATGAAGATAGAGGTGGGCATGCATGTTTATATAGGAATGCATGCATACACACATGCATATATAGGGCGATGTGTGAGTGTATATGATGTGGGCGTGTGTATATTTCAGAAAGCCTAATTCTGCCAGGAGCTTTCATCTAGTCTCCCTTTTTGTGTATACCACAACCCTGCTCTGCATGTTACATAGATGAGGAATTTGAGGCTCTAGAAGTTTAAGTTTCTTGCCCACATTCAAGCAGCTGGTAAGTTATGAAACTGACATTCAAACGAAGAGCTGAAAGACAAGAAAGCCCATTCCATTCTAATGCTTAAATAATGTTAATAGAAAGAGGGCAAAAGCAAAAAAAAACAATGAACTATATATCTGGTCCTTGAGCTGCTCTTAGAAAATATACATAGAGAAATTATTAGGACATAATGTGATAATTTCCATGCAAAAGAAATAGAAAGCTATATGAGAGCATAGAAGAGAGAATGGCATGTGAATGGGCTCTTGAAGGATGAGTAGAAGTTTGCCAGAAAGGGGTGGGGAGGCACTAAAGATTTTGCATTTCATTTAAAGTTTATAGTATTATTACAACAAGATAGTCATCGTTGGCCTTTTGGTGTGCTTAAAATGTCCTAAACACCTTTGGCTAAATAGCCAGAGAAAAGGGGGCATTTTACAAAGAAAGGCAGTGGTGGCATCTCAAATCTGGCTACAGACATCTTTCAGCTGCATGCAAGTGATCTAGGGCAAGTCTCCACAAATGGCTCTCTCTCTGCTACTGCATTTGCATATTCATACATTTGCAATCAGAAAACAAGTCTGCTGTTAGTGGCGTCATAACTTTGAATAAGGAAGAAAACGTGGTTAAAGGTGAAATGAGTTATGCTTTTATAAAGCATTTTCAATGGCAGAACCTACTCCCCTCTGAGCACTTTTTGAGTATCAGTAAATCATAAACTGCTGCTTTGCCAGGAGTGCTGTTGAAGATTGTGTGGATATTCTTTCAGCAAAACCATTGGGCATGTGTGATTGCTTCTATTTATTCAATACTAAGAAATACAGGATTGAGTTTTATGAGAGAGAGGGGAAAAAAAGCATATTCTACACACAAACTGGATAGGTTTCATTGTTTAGTGTGTTTTTATTGCCCCAAAGTAATCTCCTGATTGCTAGATGAGTAATCCCGTAATTACAAAACAATCTATCAATTGATCTAAGTTAATCGGATAACATATTTTATCCTGCTAAGCATGAAGGTAGATTTCAGGTAACTGCAGAAAAAGGAGGCGTTGAAGCCACCAGCCATCAATAGTGACGCAGATTCAAGTCTCAAATGCTGGTTCCTAACTCAACGTAATTTAGAATTAATATGTGAGGAGCAATGTGCTAAGGACTCATAAAGTCCTGTCTCTTTCATTCTGCAAAAAGCCCCTAAACTCCCTGCATCCCACAGTTCCTCCTTCCTGTCTGTCACAGAGCTGTTTCTATCTGAGGATTAGACTTCCCTAACTCCTCGGCTGCCTCTTCCATTTTCCCATCGCTAGTCACCTTGTGTTGGAAGGATTGCAGCCCGGGAGACAGGGGAAAATGGGATCTGTGCATTCATGGCGGCAGAGTTATCCAGGAGGAGACGCCACTTAGCAGGGACCAGGTAGCACTGAAGAGGGTAGGAGGCATTTCCTAACTTCCCTTTTTCTCTCTTCCCTTGTCCTTTTCTTCCTCATCCCTCAATATTTCTTGAGTGCCCCGGATGGACTAAGCACGTTTGAGGCCCTTGGAATACATCGCTGAACAAAAAGGGCAAAGATCTCTATGCTTGTAGCACTGACATTCTAGCAGGAGAGACAAATAATACAAACAATAAGAAAGTAAATTACATGGTATTTTAGAAGGTGACATGTGCCATGGGAATAGCCAAAGCAGAGCAGAGTAAGGGGGCTGGAGTGCTGGAGTAGAGGGCAGAGCAGCTTGCTAGTGTTAGAAATGGTCTGAGAAATGTTTCAGAGCCACAGCAGCAGGAGGGTAGAAGAGGGCATGCTGCACTTAGACTGGCCGGAAGTCCATCCTAGCTCTGCTCAGTATATGTGAGATGATTGTATCTGCCACGAGGGACAAGGGGAGGATTAAATAAGATACTGTTGGGAATATCATTGGTTTATGCTACCTAATTAAAATGACAAGAACACCGCCACTGCAAAGGATTTGAAATAGCTGAGAGTGTGTGTAAAGCACCAAGCACAGGGCCTGGCACATGTTGGGTATTCAGTTTATGTACAAACCTGTAATCAAAAACACAAAGAAGAGCGCATATGTTGCACAATGCATAAGGCACTGTTCTAAATGCTTCATGGATATTAGCACATTTAACCCTTACAACCCTGTGAGGTAGCAGCTATTATATGCCCATTTTATAGGTAATGAAACTGAGGCACAGAGAACTTAATTTCTCCAAGGTCTTATAACTAGTTAATGGTAGAGGCAGGGTTTGAACCCAGGTATCCTGCTTCTGGAACTGTACTGTGGTTATTCCCAGAGCCCCAGGAAGTAGAAAACAATGTATCCATTTGACAGATATTTATTGATCATGTACTTTATGACAGGTCTGTGATAGGCACTGAGGAAATTAAGGTGAACAAGATAGACAGGGTCCTTTTCCAAAGACATGTGAGTCAATGTGAGACTCACACTTTATCTACCTGAGAGATTTGGGTCTGAAGCGACATTGTTTAATAAGGATGATGCACTCATGCCCCAGATTTTCTGAGTGTGTCCCTGAATGTAAATATTCCACCCTTTTAATGGACCATGAGCGCTGATGCTGGCTGCAGTCATATAGTAGACTATCTTTATTCATGTGAAGAAGCCTGCCCCATTCCTTGCAGAGTCTTTCCCAGTAAGTCCCTGGGACCTGCCTCTACCGATGAGGGGTGAATATTGTGACTTTTAGACCATGATCTCCTCATTAGATAAAGTCATCAATTACAGCAGAAACAATCATTATTGGCAAGCTGGCAACTGGCTGCTGTCAGGGAGAAATGGGCTCCCGTGGAAGGTTGCAAACTGATGACTATTTAATCCTTGAACTCCGACAGCAACAGTATTAGCTGAATGTCTGTAATGCATTCACAGTTCTCATTTGACATTTTCCTCACATCATTATTTGTCTGGTTTTACTTTCAAATTCCCCATAGGATCATTGACATGAAATTCTGAGGGGAAATTTGGAACATCAATGACTGTTTAAAGCAAATGAGTAAGTGTCCTTTTCAAGAGGAAATTACCTTTATGGTGTTGGCATAAGGCTATTTTTAAAGTTTATACTAATGAGGAGGCAACGCCAGGTAGATGACTAAACTTCCTAGGCTTGGAGTTGGCCCACGTGAATTTGTCCTGGGGTGAGCTCTGTGTGGCCTTGCAAGGGGGTTCTCGGCGGAGGCCGGCCCCCTCCACGTTGCTCCTTTCCATTGCTGATGGTTGAGAGCCTTGACGAGCCAGGCTGGCTCAGGGTTGGTGCTGGGCTTACAGCAGTGAGCACAGACAGTCATGGAGCTTGCTGTCTAGTAGGGAAGGAGGACCCTCACCAAACAATCCCACTCCTAGATGTCTAAACTGCAAACATAACTAAGTGCCCTGAAAGAGGGAGAACAATATTCTGTGGCCTTGAGTAACAGAGGACTCTGAGTCTATTTGGGGGTTCGGGGTGATCATGCTGGCCTTGTCCTGCATCCTGAATGAAGTGTAGGGTCTAGGGAGGCAAGGAGCCAGGTGGGAGGAAATCATTTCAGGAGAAGAGAAGAACCAGGGTTCCAGTGAGTGTGTTCCCTTCAGACCATCTGTGCCCCCTAATCCTGGGGTTGGTTCCCAGCTCCACCGATGTGAGAATCACGCTCCCCACTGACTTGGCTCCCACCCACAGAACGAAAGGGGTTAGGGGTTTTCTTTGGTGATATGGATAGCTAATGTGTACTGAGCGCTTACTATGTAACAGGCACTGGTCCAAGGGCTTTACATGAATTAACTCATTTGACCTTCTAGGTACATTAGCCTCACCTGATTAGAAAAAGTGACATTGACAGTGTTCGAAAGAGAACGCAGGTTATTAATTGCAGTGATAGTTGCAAATAAGCAAACAAATAAAATTTGAAGCGTCCTGAATGTTTATCAAAAGGGCACTGGTTGAATAAACAATGGAACTCCTGGACAGAGGAGTGCTATACAGCTCTGAAAAGGAATGAGGTGTATGGCTATAGACTATTTCGTAATAACCTCCAGATATACTCTTTGGGGGAAAAAAGTGAGATGGAGAAAAGTGTGTAGTGTGCTACTGTGTATCTACAGAGGGAGGTGGAACCAGATTTATATACAAATTTACTTTTATTTTTTAGAAAAGATAGACTAAACCATAATATTTTTTAGAAAAGGTTACTCTTCCAGTTATCTATTACTGCTTGACAAAATTGGTGGCTTTAAGTATCAATACTTTTATTATTCTCTCTCACAGTCTGGGGTTGTCTGGGCTCAGCTACGTGGGTCTCACTCAAGCCTGCAGTGAGCAGTTGAGGCTGGGATCATCTGGGTCATCTAGAAGCTTGTGTACTCACACATCCTGGTCAGGAGTAGGAGACTGCATCAGCTGCGGGGGCTGGAAGAGCTTGGGCTCCCCGGGGGGCATCTCTCTTTCTGTCTGTGGTCTCTCCAGCCTGGAGGCTTCTGGGTAGCTGGTCTTCTGACATGTTCACTCGGGGCCCCAAAGGTATCTTTCCTGAGAGTGAAACAGGTCAAGCTGTATTACCTTTTATGGTTAGTCTCAGAAGTCGCACAGTGTCACTTTTGCCACATTTCACTTTTTGAGACAGTTACCACCCAGGTTCAAATGAGGTGAGGAGAGAACAGACTTCACCTCTTAGAGAGGAAGTGGAAAGGTCTGGAAGAGCGTGTACAACTAAAAATATTGCTGTGGCAATATTCTGGAAAACATAATCTACACAGTTACCTAAAGTGAGAAGTATGGAACAAGGGAACAGGGAAAAAATAGACTTTTTAAAGTAAACCTTGTTTCATAAATTAGAAGATGAAGCTAGATAACAAGGCAATTATAAAATTCAAAAGTCAGAGAAAAAATTGAACCTGAATGTGTACTCAGGTAATGGCCATAACCCCTAGAGGGGAACTGTCCCCAGTGACTTTAAAACACAGTAATTTGACTGCATCCATTAGTGGGTACACTTTAAAGGGGATTTTAATAAAGCTGAAAAGGAAAATCTTAACTGTTTTCAGTAATACTATTGTTGGAAGTAGCTTGGTATTTTTATTGCTATTGTGTGTACTGAGAGATAAAACAAATGAGTAATTAGTCAGTTTTCAGAAAAATTAGAATTTTAAGGTGTGGGAGGAAGAAAATACAGATGTTAAGATCAATGAGGTTAATTAAAAATATTAGAGCCCAGAACTGGAAGTAGCATTATCAATATAAATTCATTATGTATTTTATCTTAAAAATTCACGTATTCTGTCTGTATTAATAAGGCCTGGAGGGGCTTCTCTGGTGGCGCAGTGGTTGAGAATCTGCCTGCCAATGCAGGGGACAGCCCTGGTCTGGGAAGATCCCACATGCCGCGGAGCGACTGGGCCCGTGAGCCACAATTACTGAGCCTGCGCATCTGGAGCCTGTGCTCCGCAACAGGAGAGGCCGCGATAGTGAGAGGCCCGCGCACCGCGATGAAGAGTGGCCTACACTTGCCACAACTAGAGAAAGCCCTCACACAGAAACGAAGACCTAACACAGCCATAAAAAAAAAAAAAAAAGGCCTGGAAATACTGACCAACCCAGTAGCAATGAGCTTCCTTAGCAAATAGATTATAATCTCTAATTACCATTTCCCAGCAAATGCAACCAAGCTTTCTTGGGAAATGGTGGATTTCCTGTCTGAGGCAGGAAGTATATCATATAAATCTGTAAAATCTTGTCATATCAAAAAGCAAGGAAGTTATGTGATGCTATTAGGGTCATGTCATTTACAGACATCAGCATCAATAGGCCAAAGGTGAGACAATTTGAGCAACAAAACAGGATTAGTAATTTTAGTGGATTAAAACTCATCAAATATGTTTAAATCCACAGGTACATAATGAAAGGGAAAACTCAAAATGACTTATTGGTCACCTTTCAAAGATGATGGAATCCACTCATTATTTCAGAAACTGGTAAATGAAGGGAAAGAAGCAAATACTTATCCTGATAAAGGGAGTTTCTCTTTATAGCTAATAAATGAAGAAATGATAGAATATCATGCATTCTCAACCCTAACTTAATGAGTGGATCTAGGCAATATCCATCATTGGTTGCCGATGTCATGGAAAAGGATGACCAGCAGCCATTTTCATTTCCTGAAGAAAATCTACGCCACCACCTATGAAGTGGTCTAGTGCCAAAAATATTGAACCTGAATCTGATCAAGCCTCTAGGATATAACCACCTACTTATAGGAAATACAGTAGTCAGGTGAACATGTTCAGTGACACCACAGGAATGAAACCAGCCAAATCCGCACTGTGAAAACAAGCCAGATTATGAATGGGGGCTCTTACGAATTAAAAAACATGTCAGAGATGTATCAATTAATCATAATGTTTGGTTTCAATTTGAATCCTGTTAAAAAACAAGCTGTAAAATTATGAGGTAGTTAGAAAAATATGAACACAGACTGGATATTTAGTGACATTTAGAGATTCTTGTTATTTTTGTTCAGGTGCAGTAATATATTGTGCTTGTGTTAGAAAAAAAAGAGCTTCAATCTTTTACAGACACATTATAAATATTTACAGATGAATAGTATGATATCTGGAATTTTCTTTAAGACCACTGGGGAAGTGGAAGACTTCATTTGAACAAAGAGCAGCCATGAGTTTAATGCGGAGATGGAGTGATGGATACAGAGAAGTTCATTATATGATTTCCTCCACTTTGGTTGCTTCCTGGAAATTTTCAATATGAAAACATAGCAAAATAAAATTGACAGGATAAAGGACTTTTATTTCAAAGGGCTTCTCGTCTATGATTTTCATCAGTAAACATCAGATAATGGTCAGACAACATGGGTGGGTCTCCCCTTGGCCTGCTAGAGCAGTGAAGGGCACCCCACTCTGCAGCCACCATGTGTGACCCTATTTTCACAACCAGGATTCAGCAGGAAAATGTCAGGAGTCTACTCTGTGTTATGCCATTTTAAATGATGCCTGACTTTCTAGGGACAAAGCAACTCATATTTGTTCTTGATGCTTCAAAAGCAAAATGATAAAAAAACTTCTCATTAGGTGAAAAGTGTTTTTGATCCAATTTTGAATTTGGTGAAGAGTGAGGACTAAAATCTCCTTGTCCAATTTCTCCTAGAGCTAAACAATTTTAACAGATATTTTCAAGATGCATTGTCTGCTAAGGGAGAGGTGATTCTGAACTACTTTGCTATAAATAGCTACACAAGAGCCAAATGAAGACCTGAAAACAGAGAGTTGCGTTTGCATGAAGTCAGACTGTTTGAGAACTGCAATGCCTCCATGGGGCAGGAGGTTTAAATCGTCCAAGTCGAACTTCTGATTTTAATAATGAATCAGGATGAGGATATAGAATGGTCCTGTGGCTTTTATTTTCTAAATACAATCTCAAATTCAATCCCAAACTTGAAGCATTGATAAAAATTTTAAACATTGTACTAATTTTAAGTTGTTCAATGCTGCACATGATCAGAACCTCAATCATTTTTAAAATAGGTGCTTCTATTATATGTATATATATAAAAAGTCCTCCGGAAAAGTTATAAATTACCTCTCTCGTCTCAGGAATAGAATCCCAATAACCTCCAGATTGAGGCACTTATGGGGGGAAAAATAAAAAGGTGAAGTGCCCCAGTGATTTTAAATTGCTTCATACAATGAAAAGTGCTTGTAAATTACTGAATGTGGCGATTTGTTCCATAAGCTTTTTTTGATTTGTGAGTAACTTAGTGGATTTGCTGGTCAAACACTTCGGCAGGTACTGTAGATAATTTAACGATTGAGCATGTACACCTAAATGTGATTAAAATGTGGCATTAGCAGATATTGACCACAGGAAAATGAAGTGAGTTTTCAAGTTTCAACAGCTGGAGATGTTGAGAAAGACTATAGTTGGCTCTCAGGGGACTTGGGAAAGGTACTAAGAATGCAAAATTGAGCTAATTACAGAAAGATGCCACATGGCTGGCTTTGGGATGATTCATCAAGCCCCTGGCATGTTCTGCTTACCCTCTGCCTGTTGATAAAGTCAAGGTTATTTTTGTCTGTGGACACATTTGGCTCGTATCATACCCAGGCAACACAGCCTCAGCCTTGCTCTGCTGGTGCTAATTTCTTTAAAAACATAATAGTTTTTTAAGGAACCTCCATACTGTTCTCCATAGTGGCTGTATCAATTTACATTCCCACCAACAGTGCAAGAGTGTTCCCTTTTCTCCACACCCTCTCCAGCATTTATTGTTTCTAGATTTTTTGATGATGGCCATTCTGACCGGTGTGAGATGATATCTCATTGTAGTTTTGATTTGCATTTCTCTAATGATTAATGATGTTGAGCATTCTTTCATGTGTTTGTTGGCAATCTGTATATCTTCTTTGGAGAAATGTCTATTTAGGTCTTCTGCCCATTTTTTGATTGGGTTGTTTGTCTTTTTGTTATTGAGCTGCATGAGCTGCTTGTAAATTTTGGAGATTAATCCTTTGTAATAGCCAGGACATGGAAGCAACCTAAGTGTCCATCATCGGATGAATGGATAAAGAAGATGTGGCACATATATACAATGGAATATTACTCAGCCATAAAAAGAAATGAAATTAAGTTATTTGTAGTGAGGTGGATGGAGTTAGAGTCTTTCATACAGAGTGAAGTAAGTCAGAAAGAGAAAAACAAATACAGTATGCTAACAAATATATATGGAATCTAAGGGAAAAAAAAAAAAGGTCATGAAGAACCTAGTGGCAAGACGGGAATAAAGACACAGACCTACTAGAGAATGGACTTGAGGATACGGGGAGGGGGAAGGGTAAGATGTGACAAAGTGAGAGAGTGGCATGGACATATATACACTACCAAACGTAAAATAGATAGCTAGTGGGAAGCAACCGCATAGCACAGGGAGATTAGCTCTGTGCTTTGTGACCACCTAGAGGGGTGGGATAGGGAGGGTGGGAGGGAGGGAGATGCAAGAGGGAAGAGATATGGGAACATATGTATATGTATAACTGATTCACTTTGTTATAAAGCAGAAACTAACACACCATTGTAAAGCAATTATACTCCAATAAAGATGTTAAAAAAATAAAAAAATAAAAAAAAATAAAAATTAAATAAAAAAATAATAATGTTAATTTAGTAAAATATGCTTGTTGGGCTTTTAGGAGGGGACAGAGAGAGTTTCAGATAGTAACTGTCCAGGCAGATAGTGCTTTAATCATCTTATGAACTTCTTTCTGTTAGGATGTCTTCATCTTTGCTGTTTTGGATAAGAATTTATTGTTTAGCCACAAGAGGGCTTTGGTTACAAAGAGACAGCTACAGTCTCCAAGGATACAGAGGGGCCAGTCAAGGGTCTGCTAGCCAGTGAGTAAGGGAGATGGGCCCAGGGGTTTTGACCAATGAGCCCTAGAAGACAATTGGGAAGGAGCTGCAAGGTGTTTTCATGACATAGTGGTAAGTCCTGTGCTTTAAGTGAGGGTGATTAGAGAAGAAGGTCCTACCCTTCTTAGAAGGGTACTGCAGACTCAAGGTAATCAGGAGACAGAGCTAGGCTAGCTTCCTTCTGGGCAGTGTCTGAACTCTTGTCTCTGGCATCACAAAACAGTCCCCACTGTGGGGAAGCTGAGGCGAGACATGGTGTCTCTGGGGAGGATCAGGTCTAAAAAGTTTAAAAGATCCTCAACCTCGATGCCCTTTTCACTCCAAGAGAATAGGCCAGATACTGGTTGGGTTATTTGAACAGAAGAATAATGGTTAAGGGGGGAAATAATAGTGAGAATTTATGGTGTAGGGATGGTCACGTAGGGTATGAGTGTGGCATGGAGCCAGAGCATCCTGTTTGTTACGACCAGATTTGTCTCCCTGATGGAGACAGGATACTCTCCCTTGGGAGGTGAGAGAGGAGTGCAGTGATCAACCATCCCGGTTTATCCAAGACTGCTCCACCCCTAGCATTGAAGGTCCTGCATCCTGGCAACCTTTCAGTCCTGGGCAGAGACAGCTGGCCATCCTATCTTGAGAGGCTAAAGAGGACGCATTTCTAGATGGGTTTAGTCTGGTAGTTTAGCTCGGCTATATTTGATGAGAAAAGCTTCCACTAGGATAAGACTTTCAGTACCATCCCAGCACCATTTCTGGAGTTGCATCTAGGAAGAGGAAACTTGGCCGCTGACATCTGCTCCCTCCAGGGTAACTCCTTTTCGTATCTGATTCATGGACGAGGCTTTTAGATGAAGTTTCATGGATCAGAAGCTTCCACAGTGAACACAAAGTTGGAATTTTTAGGCTAGGGTGATGGGCTTTAGAAAAAGGCGGGGACGAGAGATTCATAGATGTGTAGCAACATACTGTCCGTAAGGAGGGATGGCGCGTGGGAAGCCGTTAGAAGGGGTGGGGAGAATCCAGTCAAGTCAGTCAGGGGCTTGTCAGAATACACGCACGTGTGCACTGGACAGAGCCTGAGAAGGCACTGCCAGTGAGGAACCAATCTTTTCTCTTGGCCTAATTTCTTTTTATTCCCTGCCCTAAAGTTCTTCTCTGTGCAGATGTAGAAGAAGGGAACATATCGCTTTTAATACCACCTGACTAGGGTGATGGATATGGAATTATGCCCTTTGGGAGCCCTGCCTGCCTCCCCTCCCTGATAAACCACTTGTGCATTCTTGGGCTCAGAGCACCTCCCAGGCAGGAGGAGTGCTGAGGGGCCACAACTGGCCCCTCTGAGGAGGAGGGGCCAGAATTGCATTTGCCTTCATTCTACTTCTGTTTTCACTGTTATGTAAGAGGAAGTAATTTGATTTGGGGCTGCAGGGGGTAAGGCAGGAAAATGCAGTAGAAAGCCGGAGAAAATCAGCAAGAAAATTACTAAAAGGGGGGAAAAATTCCACTGACTGCATATTTCCTACAACAGGAGTTAATGAAATTCTGTTCCTTCTTACATAGCTGTATTCGGTTTGTTTTACATTGTTTGGAATGTAAAAGGATTTGGCTTTGTGTTACAGAACTAATTGCTTACTAGATATTACACGGATATCAAAATACTTTATAAATATTAATTAATCTTCACCTAATTCCCTGGCAAGCACAAATAACCAGTGGCATATTTATTGAATGTGTGAGCAATAATCTAATTCTTAAAGACTTGTTTTCTCTGCAGAACCTCTCTCATCATCTCCATGTGTCAAAATCCTTCATCTCCTTTGAGGGTTGCATCATATGCCACTTCCGTAACAATCATTAGGAAAATAATAATAAAGATGATGTTAAGAGTAACCAGCGTTATCACTTACTAAATATTCACTGTTTGCCAGGCTGTGGAGTAAGCATTTCATAGATATTACCTCATTTAATCCCCACAACAATCCTATAAGGAAAATGTTATCACATTTGTTTTTCCAAAAGAAAAAAAAATTGTTTGCATCAGGCACAGCGCCTGGCACAATAAATGTTCTAGAACAAGTGGAGAGTGACCCAGTGGAAGGGACGAAGAGGAGATAGTTTCATTTTCTTGTGAAAGGGTGAGGATTGGGAGCACTAACAAGATGAGAGAACACACCCCCTTCTTTCCTAACGCTCATTTTATATATATACATATACACATATATGTATGTGTGTATATATATATAAAAATATGTACTTACATATTTCTTTGTGTTCTTACCTAGCCGTGTCTTTCTAGCTTGACAGTCCCTGAGGGCAGGGACTACATCTGTTTCTCTTAGCACCATAACCTACTGCTTAGCATAATATCTGGCACATAAACATTTGTTAATTAATCTGTGAATCATTCCATGCATGGAGGAAGGCCAGTTAAAGTGACATTATGTGCATGTTATAACGGCCATAGAAGTAATCCCAATCCTAAACACAGTCTGGCTCTTTTCTAGAATGCACAGAATTTTTATGTGGCGAGAGGTGGGTGGGCATTGAAGGAAAAATATTAATATATTGCCCCATTATACTGCATATAAAAATGTACACGGTGTTATAATGGGCCTGGCATACAGAAGGTGCTTAACACATCTTCCTTGGAGGTGAAATTGAACCACATCTTGTGACGCAGTTCCCTGTTTGCTCTCCCTTATTGTCCAGAGCGTTGCTACTCAAAGTGTGGTCCATGCACCAGCAACATGAGAATCATCTGGGAGCTTGTCAGAAATGCAGAATCTCAGGCCCCACCCCAGACCACTGAATCAGAATCTGCATTTTAACAAGATCCCAGGTCATCTGCATGCACAATGGTTGTGAGTTGCCTTAGTCTAGGGACTTCTTCGCAGTCAGTGATTGTGATTTGCAAATTGTCAGCATTTCAGAAATCTCGACTGAACTCATACATTTATTCTGAGCTAGGCTGACATCAAGTTTCTATGCTTTGAGCCAGAATTCTATGATCTCAGCTTGGTTGGTTATCTAAGATGCTTCTATTTGGCAATTATGTATGTCTTTGATTTTTTTTTTTAAGTGGCAGGGTAGGGAGGCCCTGGGAAATGAAGTAATTATTACTTAGTAACTGCAGTTTCCTTGGAAGACCCACATTTTTCAAAGGATGAGAAGCATCAGAAGGAAACAATGCAAACAGCAACACAAAGGTTTCCTGATGATGAAAGGTCTGCGGACCCCAGCTGTGGATCATGCCAGCCAAGGAAACCGGCCACAAAATAAATACAAGACAAAATAACAGTCACATCCAGGTCAGTTCACTTATGAAACAGAAGGGGAAACAGAAAACACATTCTCAGATTCAAATATTTCTGTTGATCCACATGCTTCCATGGGGCTGCTGTTGTGAAGGCAGCCTTCTTAATGACTAATTGAATTTCTCACCTTTTGTTCAAATGTCTTGGCCCCTTGGTTTTTAAATAACATCTGAGGGAAAAAAAGACTCAGGACTTTGCCGAATGACTTTTCACGATGCAACGGCACACAGGAACACCCGTGCTCCTACATTCCCTCTGTTAACGGTGAAATTATATCAAGGATGACCTTTTAAAGGAATAAAACCCATTATCACGTGGAACGTGGTAGCTATAAAAGATCAACACTTGGAAGCCAAAGCAAAATCCCACATATGATAAATTAATTAGAATAGAAGTTACACAAAACCTAGACCTTCTGTGTGACCCCTATCTTATAATTACTTCTTCTTTAAAAGTGGAATGGAATCTTTTACGTATGAAGACTGTTACTGTTGACCCTAAATGCACTGAGTCAAAGAGACATTTTTCGCATATTAAAAATAAGATTTGATTGAGTATTTGCAAGTGGCCTAGTGAAATCTCATTAAACCACTGTTTATTTTAATTCCTTATAAATGGCAGAATATTAGCCATTAATTATGAACATGAAACCAGTTAGAAAATAAGTTTTGCAATGTCTGGAGCTTGCATTTCAACCCTAATTAATGCATCGTCTTTCTCATAGTTTTAAGTGTTTTAGGGCAAATAGGTACTCCCCACCTCCTCCTCTTCTTCCTCCTCATCCTCATCTTCCTCCTCCCTCTTTTTTTTTTTTTTTTTGCTCTATCAACATGGTTACAAAAATTCAGATGAAAATCAGAAAATTCTCTCTACTAAATGTATCTACCTAAAGGCTGTGTGAAGACTACTGTCACTCTGCACAGTTATAATTAGATTTATAAATCATGCGCAAGGGCTTCCCTGGTGGCGCAGTGGTTGAGAATTCGCCTGCCAATGCAGGGGACATGGGTTCGAGCCCTGGTCCAGGAGGATCCCACATGCCCCGGAGCAACTGAGCCTGTGTGCCACAACTACTGAGCCTGCGTGCTGCAACTACTGAGGCCTGCGTGCTTGGAGCCCCGTGCTCCGCAACGAGAGAAGCCAGTACAGTGAGAGGCCCGTGGGCTACAACGAAGAGTAGCCCCTGCTCGCCGCAATTAGAGAAAGACCATGCACTACAACGAAGACCCAACACAGCCAAAAATTTAAAAATAAATAAATAAATGATGTGCAAGATTCACAGTGAAACATATGAATCTCATACTCTTTCAACTACTACCACCACAAAGAAAACAATAACAATTTGAAATCATTTTGATAACATTGCCATGTTACAATAAACTCATATATCTAGATCAGTCATCACTAAACAATAACTGTATATTCCAAAACAGAAATAGATGGAAAGAAAATGAATTTCTTGATCATTTGCTGGATACCAACCACTGAAATGGTGTACACATTTGATTGTACCAAGGAAGATGGGCAGATTTTTGATTCAAATGACAACTCCAATTATTTGACAGTAGATGCTAGGAAACTGTGTTGGAAAGAATTCTGATGCTGGATCCAGCCAACATCATAGAAATGTAGCAATGGATTAGCATTGTCTGTTACATGGGAAAGCTAGAAAGATATGACACATTTGCTCCAAAATTCCCATCCTGGAATTATACCTTCTTACTCCAAAAATGAGTCGGTATGTTGTGGTAGCATTCACAGATAGCAGGCAGAGGGAGAACTGATGTGAGAGGCCAGTTGACACAGATCCATCTCCCAGGAGCCTGCTCTAATTTATACAGCAACCAAACATCTCAGACTTGCCAGGGATTTCTGATTTCAGATGTTAATAATGTGAATTATTAGGTAGCGCTTCCTTACCATGCACCAAGCACATTCATGTGCCTGTCCTTCACTGACCCTGCAGAATAGCTAAACGGCCCTTATCATGGCTGCACCAAACTTCAGCCCTGGAGAAGAAAATGCCTCAGTAGAAGCTGTGTAGGTAGTAAACGGTGGCATGAAGATTCATATCAGGGTGTATTTGACTTCAAAGTCTAACCTCAATCCAAGAATCCAACAGCCCCTTGCTATACCATTCTTATCCTTTTGGGCTCACTGCCTTGTCAAAATTTTTTTTTTTTTTTGGAAAACATGCTCCAAATGCATCCCTTTTGACCTTCTTTCTATTAACCACACAAGGGCCTTGTGTTGCTTTTGCAGTCATTGCAGATGGAAAATGATTCCCTTCTTTCCTTCTCTGTTCTTGTGTGTTCAGGGAAGAGCCTAATGCCAACCCAGACACTTAATGGGGTCTATCTTCCATCTGCTCCAGTCCCATAGTCTCAGGGGGATGCCTGAGCCACACCAAGGCTTGAAGGAAGTCCCAGCTCTAAGCACGCTGACAGTACAGAGGCTACTTAGGAGAGGAAATGGGGTATGACCATGTTGAGGGGCTTTTCACTGTTGATGCCGTTATAATGTGCAAAGATCGTACGTGGGAGTCTAGAGCAGATGAATAACAATGCTATTGGCACTTCGCATTTAACAAAACACCTTTCTGAAAAATGTATTACTTGCCTGGTGGGTGGGGAGTTGTCTCTGAACCCAATCAGGATTAGTCACTGGGCCGTGACTGTCTCATTTTTAATAAATAATAATTTTCTCAATTTAGTGCTAGCCAGCTCGTCTGCTTTCAAAAGATATGATATGACTGCTTTGTATTTCCTGTATTAATAACCTGCGGCATCAGAGGATTAACTCTTGATGCACTGAATGCAGTTTTTGCTACTGGACCCTTGGAGATCTTTCCTTTTATCCCCCACCTGGCAGGCTGCTCTTATCTTTCAAATAAATTTAAAGGTCAGTGCTTCATGCATGAAAAGCAGGGGCCTGCACTAGATGGCTGAGCTACATAATCATTGGTCATTTGTGCTGAAAGAGAAGCAAGACAGAGATTTTAAAACCACTTGGAGGCCCCAATCACTTATGCATTCTTTTTGTTTATCTATTTCAAGAGGGACCGAGCATGGTGTCAGGGCTGTCTGACATGGCTACGCAACCATAAGAAAAACTCTCCCCAAAAAATGAGAAAAGGAGAAAATAAAAAGGGGGCTACATTGGTGAAGCATGGTGATTAAGAATGTGAACTTTGCAGCTCCACACGCCTTGGTGCAAGTCCCACCTTGCCTCTTTAGATCAACTTTGGATCTGAATTTCCATGCACCTGATATATATCTGCTCACACAGTTGGCTCCACACAAGTGGACTGCTGGGTCCATGGGGCTGTGCATTGGATGTTTTGAGGCACATTATGCTCTAGAACAGAGGTCTGCAAACTGTGATCCGTAGGCCAGATCCCGCCTGCTACCTGTTTGTTTACAGGCACAAGCTAAGAATGGTTTTTACATTTTTAAACCGTTCCATTTTAAATGCTCAAGTACCTACATGGTATCCTCCATTTTGCCTCTTGGTCCACAAAGCCTAAGATATTTACTACCTGACCTTTAAGAAAAAGTTAGCAGACCCCCTGCTCTGGAGCAGTGCTGTGCAATAGAAATCTAATCCAAGACAGGTACATAATTTAAAATTTTCTGGTAGCCACATTAAAAGGAGTAAAAAGAAACAGGTAACATTCATTGTAATATATTTTCTTTAACCTGATATACCTAAGTAGTGTCATTTCAACACGTAAGCAGTATAAAAATTTACAGATGAAATATTTTACATCCTGTTTTTATACCAAAGTCTTTGAAATCTAGTGTGCATTCTTCCCTTACAAAGAATGCTTATAGGCACATGTGGCTTCTGTATTGGGCCACTTTATGCTCCTTCCAACATTCACAGAGAAAGCGCAGTATAAATTTCCATCTCTTGGGGCTTCCCTGCTGGCGCAGTGGTTGGGGATCCGCCTGCCAATGCAGGGGACACGGGTTTGAGCCCTGGTCCAGGAAGATCCCACATGCCGTGGAGAAACTACGCCCGTGCGCCACAACTACTGAGCCTGCGCTCTAGAGCCCGCGAGCCACAACTACTGAAGTCCACGTGCCACAACTACTGAAGTCCACGCGCCTAGAGCCCATGCTCCAAAAGAGAAGCCACCGCCATGAGAAGCCTGTGCACCGCAACGAAGAGTTAGTAGCCCCCCGCTCGCCGCAACTAGAGAAAGCCGGCACGCAGCAACGAAGACCCAATGCAGCCAAAAATAAATTAATTAATTAAATTAAAAAAAATTTTTCCATCTCTTCTCTCTTTTCAAAGTCACAAGTGCTTGGATTTAAAATCCACAGCTGCCACACCTTTGGATGCAGGGGCTGCCTTCTAAGCTGCAAATATGATCCTCACCGAGCCAGTTTCCTGGGGAAAGTCAATTCAGTTGCTGTAACCCTTGATGAGACAAAATGTTCCTCTTTCTGCCCTTATTCTTGCTCTATCATTTTTTAATCCATTTCCGGTTAGTTGACCCACAGGAATATAACCTAGGACATGGCCCTACGACCCTAGTTTGTGAGGAATTGCTCCGCCATGGCAGAGCTGACCAGCGGCCTCATCACTCCTGGTCTCCAGATAGAAGTTTCTCCAGGCTCGACGGTCTCAGCTCACACACAGGAGGAGGCCGGAACTGCCTCGCTGTGATGATCAATTTGTATGCACACTTGCCTCCAGCAAACCAAGGACATTTAATTCTTGGCCAATGTTTCATCAGCTCTATGACAATAAGTGTTTGATCAGTCAATGACAATAAAATGAATATATGTCTTGGTCACACCGGGTTGTCTCCCCTGCAAACAATCTGGGAGATCACGCTCCAAGCCCCAGAGCCTCTGCATACAGCAGAGACCCATTGGCTCAGGCTCTGCTCATCAGAATTCACCATGATTCACTCACAGCGTGTGTCCTGCGTCTTTAGTAAAATGTTTAAAATGTCTTCCTTTGCGGCTTCCCAAGGCTTTGAGTGTGAAGTACGCCTTGTGTATAGAAGGTGCTTCATTTGCATTTATTGAATGAATGAGTGAGTGAATGGTGAATCATCTCACGCTGTGGTTCTCAAACTTGCGTGGGCATTGGAACCCCCCTGGAGGACTAGTGAAAACACAGATTGCCGTGCCCCCGCCCCCATCCAGAGTTTCTGATTCAGTGGGTCTGAGGTGGGGCCTGAGAATCTGCATTTACAACAGGCTGCCAGGTAGTAGGGAAGCTGCTGGTCCAGAAACCACATTTTGGGAACCACTGATGTAAAGTTTATCATAGCTTCACTTTCTTTTGATTCTATTACCTAATTTCATCTCACTCTTCCTGCCTTTGGTTGAAATTCCCTGTCTGCAAACCTTCCCAGACAAGTTATCCAGTTCAGGGTTTCTCCAACTTAAATATTTCATATGTATATAAATACATATATATATATAAATATATATATATATATACACATATCTATATATAAATATATATATATATAAAATATATATATTTAATAGAACCATATTCTCTTTCACATTTACTTTTATTTAAATCAATTTACTATTTGGCCCAAATATATTAAGAAAGGACATTATCTGTCATTACCATAAACAGAAAATCAGCATTTCTTACTATAAATAAGAGGCAAACATTGAAATAAAGACACAATAACCAAAATTTTAAAAAAATGTTCATCTGAGTATACTGCCTAAAATTATCTCACATACCACAGTGATATATGTAACCCACTTTGAGAAATGTTGATGACAAAGGAAGGCAGGACTAAAGAGATTTTTTTTTTCCAGAAGAAGACAAGTAAGTCCCAGAGTAATGGAAATAATAGCATCTTGGCATTTTCTGCTGCTGACTTTGAACAGCAGACATCACAATCCATTACAAGGCCACTGATACCGATGCCTGCATTCTACAATGCCTCAGGCTTGGCTTTAGTAGGAACCTATCGGACTCACATTTCTCTGTGACACGAGGAGCTGAATTCAGCTCAACCAATGAAGTCATTCTAACTTGCATTTTCATAACCCACCCTTCCATCCTCCAAGTGTGACTTTCATTTTTAGGACAGAGTTGTTCAGTCAATGGATATGCAGTCCCTTTAAAGGGATATTTATCACCTTTGAAGAATCTTATTGCCAAATCTTAACAGTCTTTCTTACAACAAAGTCTCAAATCACTATCAAGATTAAGAGGTGGAGCTTGAATGAGCTTTGCTGGAGCATCTCATGATAAAATAGATTAAAGTCTTAAAATGGGCAACCCATTGTAGTAGAAGTCAAACAGATATGCAAAAAATCTCTGAGTTTTCGGCAGGCTGTGTGTATACTGTGGGTGACCCCAGAGGGTAAATCATACGATTGCGAGTTAAACCACTTGGATTCTCCATCAGGCTCAGCTGGGTGACCTTGAGTGAGGCACAGAAGCTCCCCAAATCTTAGTTAACTCCATCTGTAAAATGGTGGTAGTGATAACGGGAAGGAGTTGCCAACCTCAGAGACTTGTGGTGAGGATTACATGGGGAAGTTTATGTAAAGTGCTTCCCCTGGGTTCTGGCTCAGAGAAAATGAATGAAATACCGCCGTTTGTGTCAGGGTCCCCAAGACCACCTCCAGTGTCAGTGACCCCCTAGGAGGACTCACAGGGCTCAGGATATAGTCATACACATGGCTAAGATTTATTACAGGGAAAGGATGCAGAGCAAAGTCAGCAAAGGGAAAAGGTACATGGGGTGAAGTCAGTGGAACCAGGCACAAGAGTCCTCTCCCAGTGGAGTCACAAGAAGAGCATTCCTCCAGCAAGGAGTTGTGACGACAGATGTGAAATGTTGCCAACCAGGCAGACTCACTAGAGACTGAGTACCCTGAGTTTGTATTGGGTGCTGGTCCCATGAGGTGCTTCAGCCCGGTATGTAGTGAAATTCCAGGCTCTCGGAAGGATGCAGTGCAGCGTAAACCACACTGTGCAAACATCTCTGGCACAGTGAGGCACCCTTATCAGGGTGGTGGGAACCCTGCTGAAATCCAAGTTCCCAGATGCCAGTCAAGGTCCAACCTTGCAAACCATCCATTCCAAGGCTGCATTCTCAGATTTGCTGTGTTAACTCTTTTCTGCACAGCGTCATAGGCCATAAGGCCTCACCTAACTCTCTGGCCTCATCCACCGTGCTGCCTTCCGGCCGCCCTGGCCTTCCTTGCATCATTGGGCGTATCTGTGCACCAAGCCTTGCCTTTGTGCTTGCTGCTGCCTCCGCCTCAAATGATCTTCCCCCAGCTTGGCGAGACAAACTCCTCATCATTCTCCTCATCAAAGATGCTTTTCTATGCCACCTACTGTCCTCCCCACCACGTCATTCAGCTTTCATTTGTCTATAGAATTTGCCACTCTGAAATTATCCTCTGTACTTATTTTTTACTTGTTCATTAGTATCTCCTACACTAGAATTAAATTCCATGAGGGCAGAAAAAACACATCTGTCCTGCTTGCTATGTTGTCTCCAGTATCTAGTACAGGACTGGCAGGTAGTAAGTGCTCAATTAATATTTGTCACACGGATACTGAGAATTATTGTGAAATATTTAATTGCTCTTGTCCCAAAGAATGAAGTAAACCCCTACGTCCTGTTTACTAACTTACAGTATTTTCTTTGGATTTTGAAAAAAAAAAAAAAGGTTTTTTTAAAATATTGAACTTACAGAAAATTCACACAAATAATATTGTGAAGAGGCTGAGTGCCTCTGGGCTTTTCAAATCCCATCTTTCCACAATGATACCTTCTCTGCAGGAGCCTAATTCAGAAAGGACTGGTTCATGGACGGCTGCTTGAGAAGCTCATGGCTTTGTTTACACTCAGGGTAATTGTGGGTGCCTCTGTTTTCAGCTTCTTGGCCTAGATTCTCCCAGTAGTTCTCCAGTTCTGTGACTGATGTCACAGGTCAGGAGGGTGCTGAGCAGCTTCGCTGGCCCCGTCAGGCCCCCTCCTTTCCCTCTGCACCTTGCCCTCTGCTCCATGTGGAGGTCCCCTGACCTCTGGCTTCCAGGGGCGTAGCCCAGGCGTCTGCACACTTTTTCCTAGAGAGCAACTCTGTACTGTAGTGTGAAAGCAGACATGACAACACATAGACCTCTGAGCCTGTCTGTGTTCCAGGACTTTATTCACAGGAACAGGTAGTGGGCTGAATTTGGCCTGTGGGCTGTGATTTGCCAGTCAATGCTTGAGCCACTGGGGGACTAGGGCAAGAGCTTAGAAGCAGGGAAGAGAGGAAGCGTCTGCAGTCTGCGGTGTCCCTCTCCTGGGGGTCACAGGGAGCCCCTCTATGTAGCTCTCTTTGTTGGGTCTGGAAACCATCTCGTCTCCTAGAACTTCAGGCTTAGCTGAGGTAAATGTGCCCTGCTCTTACTGGGATGCATCCCTGTGCCCTGTGTTCCTTCTCCCCAACCCTGCCCATCCTTTTGCTGGTTCCAAGTTAAATGGCTCAATTTGAGTATGATGTCAATTTCCTTCTGGGGCTAGGATACCTGGGACTGAGGCGTTTCCTGGGAGACGGGACTTTATGGGCTAGATCCCAAACAGTCCCAGGGAAACCAGGGCGATAGCTGAGACCCAGCTCTCCCTCCTCCCCAGTCCCTTTCCCACTGCCTTAGTTCTGACCCTCAGCACCTCCCACTTAGATGCTGGCCTTGCTGGCCATTTAACAGTGTTCAGATGGGGCTTGTGGTCATCACATCGACATGCACCTCTCTGCTTACTTGCTTATTTGCCCTTAGACTAAAGTCTGTAGCTGATGTCTGACTATCTAGTGTAGTCTCCCAGCCTAGTGTGGATACCTTCATATGATCATATTTTACACTGTATAATTTTTGAAGAAGATCGCTTCTCCTCCAAATTTTACTACTGGGAAGATATATTATTTTTCCATTAGAAGATTCAAACTTACTCTGAAAGAGCAGTAGGATTAGCAGAAACTTTGACTATTGCATTAATCTAGCTTGAGTTGAAAATATCCTAAGGACTGACTCATGAAATTTCACGTAATTGAACTTCTGGACTCAAATAGACATGAGAAAAAAAAATATACCGTCCTTTTCAAACTTTTCAGCTCAGCTGTTTTCTTTCTTCTCAGTTCAAAACCTGATGAATGTTTGCTTGATGGGAAGAAGAAACTGGCTGATCCACACCTAAATTTAATGCAGTAATAATAATGAGGGAGGGGGTTTGGGACTTAGTATATTTGTATCTAGATATGCCTTTTTTGTTTGTTTTTAGTGAGAAGCGGGTTGAAGATTCTTCCTGCTTGTTGTAGAGATCAGAGAGGAGGGGGGTCATTTGCCACTGCAATGAAGCTGAGGGAGGGGATGTCCTCGGTCTTTGGAAACCAGCAATAAGCCACTTTTATTGCCCTAAAATGTTGTTGCCTTTGAACAAGCGGGCTAAGAGGAAGGGTCTGATGCTCTGAAAAAATATGAACTTGAGTAATGGGCCAGGCTGACTCAGCTCCCCAGAATACAGAAGACAGTAAATATGGAAGCAGTTCCAAGAGGAGAATACTGGAGACTCTTTTAAGGTGGTTTTAGTTTCACTGCAACACAGGTGAGTTCTCTGCAACACATTCAAGGGAGACTCTTTTCCTAGGAATATTAGTGGATGAAAAATGGAAGCTCGGGTGCTCGGGGAGGTCAAGAAGGAAGAGGCCTGGGTGTAAGAAAAATCTATATAAGACACAAATGCAAACCAAAAATCACTTTTAAATTTAATTTAGGAAAACTAAGGGCACAACTAGGATAATAAAAGGCAGATGTTATTTGTCGCCGGGAACAAATAAAGAGAGGCATGGATGGTGGTCATCTGGAGATGAAATTCTGCCCATCAGGGGGATATCCTTATCACGCGTGGAGTGTTGTTCTGTTTGACTCCAATCCCAGTGCTGTCTCAAACCCACGTACTTAGTGAAAATCCTTGATATTTAAATGTTAGCAATTAATCTGTGAACTAAAGGCCATCTAACAGATATAGTGGTCATATGTGGCCTGCTGGCCAGCATAATTTGCACCCTCTCTGTTAGAGCCTGTTTGTCCTTGGAACAAATTCTGTAGCTGATGTTTGAGTATCTAGGGAGACACTAGTGTGGCTGCCTTATGTGTGTTCTGAACGTTAGTATGGTACTATAGACAAACTTTCAAGGTCATATTGATTATCCCCCAGCTTAGCAAAGCAGCAGCTCCCTAATTATGTCAGAAGGCAGGATTATCTCTGATCATTTGAGCTAGGACTCTGGATAAAACATCAAAAACAATATTTAAATAACACAAGGTCAGGGATCAAGGATTCATTGCATTTTCTCTTACTGTAAAACCAAATTATGGTGGGCCATTTTGCTCCATTAGTCACAGTTTTCCAGGCTGTTTTGATGTGTAATGTAACCCCATCCTGGATTATAAAATGTCACCCTGGGAAGGAGGGAAGCTCTACTTGGTGTCATGGTGGGTCATGCTCATAAAGGCCCTGCAAAAGTCCAGGCAAATTCTTGGCCCTGATGACCCAGGATTAGGAACTGGCACACCCAGTGCTGGGCTGGAGCTGCTCAGCTCATAGGAGCCAACTGTGCACGCATCTCTTCCCCACTCTGCATCTCGTGACTTCACGTTGGTAGCTTGAAATTGGCCATAATGGGAATATTTACACCATGGAAACTGGCAAACGTTACAAATCAAGGCATTTCTTTCTTGGAGAGCTGGTCGTTAAACACTTGCCAGGATTATTCTGGGTATTCCTCACTGCTGGAAGGTCTCCCTCTATTTTTTTCTCCCTTGAAATCTGAGACCACATTGTGTTCCACTTAGACATTATATTATTATCTTACTTGCTATTCTGGAAATATAAAGCAGAAAAAAGTTGCTTCTTAAATTATTTTCTAGTTTCTATCTTCTCAAGAATTCTTGCCTTTTAAAAATAAAATTGTGGGGCTTCCCTGGGGGAACAGTTGTTAAGAATCCACCTGCCAATGCAGGGAACACGGGTTCGAGCCCTAGTCCGGGAAGATCCCACATGCCGCAGAGCAACTAAGCCCGTGCGCCACAGCTACTGAGCCTGCGCTCTAGAGCCTGTGAGCCACAACTACTGAAGCCCGCACGCCTAGAGCCTGTGCTTCGCAACAAGAGAAGCCACTGCAATGAGAAGCCCGTGCACTGCAACGAAGAGTAGCCCCCACTCGCCGCAACTAGAGGAAGCCTGCACACAACAGCGAAGACCCAATGCAGCCAAAAATAAATAAATAAAATAAATAAATTTATTAAAAATATAAAAAGAGTTGTTTTCAAAGACTTTAGGGATTTTTTTCATCATCTGGAATTTTTTCATGTCTCCATCTTGAGACATCTGAGTCCTTATGAGTAATTCTAGTAGCAGCACTGAAGAGGGAATTCAAGGATTACCATCATTCCTAGTCCTCCCCACTGTGCATCTTCTTCTGTTTAAAAGGTAAGGGTACACAGGCACAGTCAACCAAATTGATGTCTAGGACAGTGGTTTGTCTAGAGACCTTATTCACACCCCCCAACATTGAGTTTTGTCCTTTTTTTGACTTTTTCTACTAGATTACTTACTCCATTCTTATACTTTTTTTTTTAAATTAATTAATTATTTATTTATTTATTTATTTTTGGCTGAGTTGGGTCTTCGTTTCTGTGCGAGGGCTTTCTCTAGTTGTGGCAAGCAGGGGCCACTCTTTATTGCGGTGCGCGGGCCTCTCACTATTGCGGCCTCTCTTGTTGCGGAGCACAGGCTCCAGACGCGCAGGCTCAGTAGTTGTGGCTCACGGGCCCAGTTGCTCCGCAGCACGTGGGATCTTCCCAGACCAGGGCTCGAACCCGTGTCCCCTGCATTGGCAGGCAGATTCTCAACCACTGAGCCACCAGGGAAGCCCCATTCTTATACTTTTAATTGTGTTTTAAAAGTAGGTATTTACATATCAATCCTTCCAATTGTGCTCTGTGTTCCTAAACAGTAGGGGCCTTATCTTACTAATTTTTGTCTATTTTGGCACTGACACATAATAGGCACTCAATAAATGTTACTTACATCAATGAATGAATCCTTCAGAATATGATTAATTGGCATGTAAAGAGCAGTCATTTTAATTCCTTCTGATTCAGGCAAATAAGAATTTGGAGAAATTTTTCTCTTAACTGTACATTAATTAGGCAGTTAGATTTTAAAGAAAGATGCATATTACACTCTATGCTGAGGAAGGATATGAGGTGTTCTACTTAACACAATCAATTCTTGACCTTACCACCAGTTTTTGCTGGGTTTATTTCTTTTCTTCTGGAACTTTTCAAAGCAAGAAACTTTAGCAGTAAAAAACCAATTTAACAAGATAGACATTTAGTTCAATAGAAGAATTTTCCTGGTGTGAAAAAATAAATTACAGAAAGGACTTTGCCTCTGAAAGATAATTAATAAAAACCTTCCAGTATGATGACAAATCTGACATCTTGTCTAATGTCTGGCAGAGAAGAAAGTGTTGAGAGTTGCACAGTTAGAATAAAATGTTCCACTTCACAGCAAGGCCAGGCAGGATCTGATAATTATTTCTAAGCAAGAAAAGGTCATAGTTAGTTGTCAAATTGACACAACATCAGGCCTGGATATATAACTATTGACCATCAGTAAGGTGTCCATTTAGATTTTCCTGATTTCACAGGCAAATATTGCCAGGAATGTGGGGAATTGTGGAACAACAGCCTCTTGGATATTTTTGCTTTTCTTTTTTTTTTTAATTTCAGCTTTATTGAGGTATAATTGATAAACAAAATTGTAAGCTATTTAAAGAATACGTCATGGTGACCTGACACACATATATTGTACATTGAGAAGGATACCCCCATCTAGTTAATTAATATATCCATCGTCTCACATATCTATCCCTTCCTTCTTAATTTTTTTTTTTTTGTGAAAACATCTGAGTTCCAGCCTCACAGCAAACCTCAACCATACAACACAGTACTATCAACCATAGTCACCTCAGACCTTATTCATCTTATAGCTGAAAGTTCATATCCTTTTACCAATCTCTATTTTCCCCACACTCAAGCCTCTCACAACTACTTTTCTACTCTCTGATTCTATGAGCTTGACTTTTGTTTGTTTATTTTTTTTTTTAGATTCCAGATATATGTGATACCATGCAGTATTTGTCTTTCTCTGTCTGGCTTATTTCACTTAGCATAATGCCCTCAAGTTCCATCCATGCTGTCAAAAATGGCAGGATTGCCTTCTCTGTTTCTCATGACAGAATAATAGCCATAAATAAATATATATATAATTGTATTATATATACACCTTTCCTTCCCTTATATAAGTTATTCATGGGTGGTAGTAGGCTGAAAATGGTCCCCTGGTCCTCAGGTTCTAATTCCCAGAACATGTGACTGTTACCTGGATTACCCAGGTGACCCTGATGTAATCACAACCATCCTTATAAAAGAGATGTGGGAGGAGTCAGTTAGAAACAGAAGGCAATATGATGATTGAAAAAGAGAGACAAATAGATTAGAAGATGCTATGCTCCCAGCTCTGAAGATGGAGAAAGGAGGCCGTGAGCTAAAGGATGTAGATGGCGTATCAGAGTTAGAAACAGAAAGGAAACAGGAGCCTGCTGAAGGGACACAGCCTGTGGACCCATTTTAGGCTTCTGATACCCAGAACTGTAAGGTAATAAAATATGTTTAAGCCACTAAGATTGTAGTAATTTGTTACAGCAGCAATATGTAACTAATACCTGGGGCTTGTCTTATGTTGTGTTCCCTTGAGAGCCTAAAACAAAGGACTAGATACAGGTAGTTTCCTTTGGCAGGTGACCAAAGAAACAGGGGTGAGGGGCAGGAGGAGGATGCAGGGGAGGAGGGAGAGAGCCAATGTAACAAGGTATCATTGATGTCACTGCTGTGGACAACGAGGGCTCAACCCACTGGGACCTCTCGGTGGCACTCAAATGTCTCTCAGAGGACTAGGTCTGGAAGAAGGCAGGTTGGGGCATTTAACCAGCTGCCACTTTCCAGCATCAAGGCCAACATTGAAGTCTGTGCTGCGAGCCTTAACCCCTCTGAATTTCCCAACTCTGCTCAGTCTCACTGTAACCTGTAGTGTAGGAACAAGCCCCAGAGCAGAATGTGAAAAGGTTGAGGATACTCTACAGGGCAAGTCTCAGCTCTTGGGGAACTGTAGTGACTGAAATTAGAGGTTGGCCAAGGTGATGGATTCAGGCCCTGATCTTCTGTTGAGCTGACTCCTCAAATCCCAGACCTATTCCTTTAGTAAGCCTCCTATAAGTAAGTCCTTACAAGTCCTATAAGTAAGTACTCCTTTAATAAGACTCCACAGAATTAGGGTTTTATATGTAGACCAAACAAGTCTTCCAGTCCTGGCACACAGTAGGTATTTCATATTTGCTCAACTGAATTTCCTGGGGCTGCTAAGGCTCACCCAAGATTACCTCACATAAGGACTCCTTTACTGACTTAGGGGATGCGGGTCTTAACTGACATTTGGCAGCACTAATTTAATTACCAAAATTTCATAGACACAAACACCATCAATTCTAGGGCAGGTACAGCCTCTAGTTTCTATTAAGAGCCAACAAACCAAGTCTTCCTAATTTTTCATTAACTAAAATTTTTACAAAACACTATTTTTCTTTAAAAATTTTCCACTGTCTAGTTGATTAATCCTGGAATCTTAAGAGTGAAAAATTAATTCTATTGTGACAAAAATCGTGACTTCATTGAGTGAATAAGTTTTGGCTCTGTTTTAGCCCGTTTAGCCAGACTCAAGGAGGACATGTCTGGTCAATTCAATCCTATTTTAGACAACAAAACACTTTCAAATAATCTTGAAAACAACCCAGAGCTTGTTACCCCTCGGAAATTGCTCTCTGTTTCTTCAACTGGCATGCCTTAGTGTTTGCATTTACCTGATCCCTGCATGGACCTTTCTTTCTTATACTTTGCCACTTGAAAAATATCAATCATCTTGCCAATATGGCCTAATCTGTGACATGGTCCCATTTCCCATTCTAATCCAAAGTGTGTGTTGTTCCTTTATTCTGTATTTTCATAACACTTAATACCTATTCCTCTGTATTAATGCAAATAACAACAATAGGTAGCATGTAGCACCTATTATGAGCCTGTTCCTGTCCTAAACCTTTTGATTTATGTTAAATTACTGAATCTCACAATCAATGAGAATAGACACAATTAATGGCTGTATCATACAAAGGAGGAAACTAAAGCACAGAGACGTTAAGTAACTTGCCCAGGGCCACACAGCAACTACTTGGTAAAATTGGGGTCTGAACCTAGGTAGACTAGTTCAAGAATCTTTGCTTTGAACTGCTTCCTAATTCCCAATAGAAAGTTTTATATTATATTATATTATATCTTATATTATATGCCTGTGTGTCTGCCTTTCCTTCTAGATAATGAGTTTATCAAGGGCTTTGTTTATTTCTTCATCTCTGGCATGTAGCCCAGGGCCTGGAAGATAATAGGAACTTTAAATTTTGATTAAGGGAATTAACGAAAAAAAATGAACCCAACCGCTCTGTCATATCAGCAGATCAAAACACCCACCCCATCATTTCAAAGGAACAATTGCTAAGACAAAAGAAAAGAAACTATGCCTATTTATGCTCAGGAATGGAGCATGAAGGCATTATTTCTACATCATGACTTTCTGATGGCCTTGTCCAAGGGTTCCAAAGTCATGTCTCTTTTTTTTTTTTTGAATTTTATTTATTTATTTTTTATGTAGGAGATTCTTATTACTTACCTATTTTATACATATTAGTGTGTATATGTCAATTCCAATCTCCCAATTCATCACACCACCCCCCCCGCAACCCCCACTCTGCTTTCCCCACTTGGTGTCTATATGTCTGTTCTCTACATCTGTGTCTCTGTTTCTGCCTTGCAAACCAGTTCATCTGTACCATTTTTCTAGATTCCACATATATGCGTTAATATACAATATTTGTTTTTCTCTTTCTCACTTGCTTCACTCTGTATGACAGTCTCTAGGCCCATAAGCATCTCTACAAATGACCCAATTTCGTTCCTTTTTATGGCTGAATAATATTCCATTGTATATATGTACCACATCTTGTTTATCCATTCATCTGTTGACGGGCACTTAGGTTGATTCCACGACCTGGCTATTGTAAATAGTGCTGCAGTGAACATTGGGGTGCATGTGTCTTTTTGAATTATGGTTTTCTCAGGGTATATGCCCTGTAGTAGGATTGCTGGGTGGTATGGTAGTTCTATTTTTAGTTTTTTAAGGAACCTCCATACTGTTCTCCATAGTGGCTGTATCAATTTACATTCCCACCAACAGTGCAAGAGGGTTCCCTTTTCTCCACACCCTCTCCAGCATTTGTTGTTTGTAGATTTTCTGATGATGCCCATTTTAACCAGCATGAGGTGATACCTCCTTGTAGTTTTGATTTGCATTTCTCTAATAATTAGTGATGTTGAGCAGCTTTTCAGGTGCCTCTTGGCCATCTGTATGTCTTCATTGGAGAAATGTCTATTTAGGCCTTCTGCCCATTTTTAGATTGGGGTGTTTGTTTCTTTAATATTGAGCTGCATGAGCTGTTTATATATTTTGGAAATTAATCCTTTGTCCATTGATTCGTTTGCAAATATTTTCTCCCATTCTGAGGATTGTCTTTTCGTCTTGTTTATAGTTTCCTTTGCTGTGCAAAAGCTTTTAAGTTTCATTAGGTCCCATTTGTTTGTTTTTGTTTCCATTTCTCTAGGAGGTGGGTCAAAAAAGATCTTGCTGTGATTTATGTCAAAGAGTGTTCTTCCTATGTTTTCCTCTAAGAGTTTTATAGTGTCCACTCTTACATTTATGTCTTTAATCCATTTTGAATTTGTTTTTGTGTATGGTGTTAGGAAGTGTTTTAATTTCATTCTTTTACATGTAGCTGCCCAGTTTTCCCAGCACCACTTATTGAAGAGGCTGTCTTTTCTGCATTGTATATCCCTGCCTCCTTTGTCATAGATTAGTTGACCATATGTGGTTATATCTCTGGGCTTTCTATCCTGTTCCATTGATCTATATTTCTGTTTTTGTGCCAGTACCATACTGTCTTGATTACTGTAGCTTTGTAGTATAGTCTGAAGTCAGGGAGCCTGATTCCTCCAGCTCCGTTTTTCTTTCTCAAGATTGCTTTGGCTATTCAGGGTCTTTTGTGTTTCCATACAAATTGTGCAATTTTTTGTTCTAGTTCTGTAAAAAATGCCAGTGGTAGTTTGATAGGGATTGCATTGAGTCTGTAGATTGCTTTGGGTAGTATAGTCATTTTCACAATGTTGATTCTTCCAATCCAAGAACATGGTATATCTCTCCATCTGTTTGTATCATCTTTAATTTCTTTCATCAGTGTCTTATAGATTTCTGCATACAGGTCTTTTGTCTCCTTGCTACGTTTATTCCTAAGTATTTTATTCTTTTTGTTGCAATGGTAAATGGGAGTGTTTCTTTAATTTCTCTTTCAAATTTTTCATCAGTAGTGTGTAGGAATGCAAGAGACTTCTGTGCATTAATTTTGTATCCTGCTACTTTACCAAATTCATTGATCAGCTCTAATAGTTTTCTGGTGCATCTTTAGGATTCTCTATGTGTAGTATCATGTCATCTGCAAACAGTGACAGTTTGTTTTACTTCTTCTTTTCCGATTTGTATTCCTTTTATTTCTTTTTCTTCTCTGATTGCTGTGGATAAAACTTCCAAAGCTATGTTGAATAATAGTGGTGAGAGTGGACAACCTTGTCTTGTTCCTGATCTTAGTGGAAATGGTTTCAGTTTTTCACCATTGAGAACGATGTTGGCTCTGGGGTTGTCATATATGGCCTTTATTATGTTGAGGTAAGTTCCCTCTATGCCTACTTTGTGGAGGGTTTTTATCATAAATCGGTGTTGAATTTTGTCAAAAGCTTTTTCTATATTTTTTGAGATTATCATATGGTTTTTATCCTTCAAGTTGTTAATATGGTGTATCACATTGATTGATTTCCGTATATTGAACAATCCTTGCATTCCTGGGATAAACCCCAATTGATCTTGGTGTATGATCCTTTTAATGTGCTGTTGGATTCTGTTCGCTAGTATTTTGTTGAGAATTTTTGCATCTATATTCATCAGTGATATTGGTCTGTAATTTTCTTTTTTTTGTAGTATCGTCTGATTTCAGTATCACGGTGATGGTGGCCTTGTAGAATGAGTTTGGGAGTGTTCCTTTCTCTGCAATTTTTTGGAAGACCTTGAGAAGAATGGGTGTTAGCTCTTCTCTAAAGGTTTGGTAGAATTCACCTATGAATCTATCTGGTCCTGGACTTTTGTTTATTGGAAGATTTTTAATCAGAGTGTCAATTTCATTGCTTGTAATTGGTCTGTTCATATTTTCTGTTTCTTCCTGGTTCAGTCTTGTAAGTTTATACCTTTCTAAGAATTTGTCCATTTCTTCCAGGTTGTCCATTTTATTGGCATAGAGTTGCTTATAGTAGTCTCTTATAGTGCTTTGTATTTCTGCAGTGTCTGTTGTAGCTTCTTGTTTTTCATTCTAATTTTATTGAGTCCTCTCCCTCTTTTTCTTGATGAGTCTGGCTAAAGTTTTGTCAATTTTGTTTATCTTATCAAAGAACCAGCTTTTAGTTTTATTGATCTTTGCTATCGTTTCCTTAATTTCTATTTCATTTATTTCTGCTCTGATCTTTATGATTTCTTCCTTCTACTAACTTTGGGTTTTGTTTATTCTTCTTTCTCTACTTCCTTTAGATGTAAGGTAAGATTGTTTATTTTAATTTTTATTGTTTCTTGAGGTAGGATTGTATTGCTACAAACTTCCCTCTTAGGACTGCTTTTGCTGCATCCCACAGGTTTTGGATCATTGTGTTTTTGTTGTCTTTTGTCTCTAGGTATTTTTTGATTTCCTCTTTGATTTTTTCGGTGAACTCTTGGTTATTTAGGAACATATCGTTTAGCCTCCATGTGTTTGTGTTTTTTACGTTATTTTTCCTGTAATTTATTTCTAATCACATAGCATTGTGGTCAGAAAGATGCTTGATATGATTTCAATTTTCCTAAATTTACCGAGGCTTTATTTGTGACCCAAGATGTGATCTGTCCTGTAGAATGTTCCATGTGCACTTGCGAAGAAAGTGTAATCTGCTGTTTTTGGATGGAATGTCCTATAAATATCAGTTAAATCTATATGGTCTATTGTGTCATTTAAAGCTTCTGTTTCCTTATTAATTTTCTGTCTGGATGATCTGTCCATTGGTGTAAGTGAGATGTTAAAGTCCCCCACTATTATTGTGTTACTGTTGATTTCCTCTTTTGTAGCTGTTAGCATTTGCCTTATGTATTGAGGTGCTCCTATGTTGGGTGCATATATATTTATAATTGTTTTATCTTCTTCTTGGATTGATCCCTTGATCATTATGTAGTGTCCTTCCTTGTCCCTTGTAACATTCTTTATTTTAAAGTCTATTTCATTTGATATGAGTATTTCTACGCCAGCTTTCTTGTGATTTCCATTTGCATGAAATATCTTTTTCCATCCCCTCATTTTCAGTCTGTATGTGTCCCTAGGTCTGAAGTGGGTCTTTTGTAGACTGCATATATACAGGTCTTGTTTTTGTATCCATTCAGCCAGTCTGAGTCTTTTGGTTGGAGCATTTAATCCATTTACATTCAAGGTGATTATCAATATATATCTTCCTATTACCATTTTGTTAATTGTTTTCGGTTTGTTTTTGTAGGTCCTTATCTTCTGTTGTGTTTTACAGTTAGAGAAGTTCCTTTAGCATTTGTTGTAGAGCTGGTTTGGTGGTGCTGAATTCTCTTAGCTTCTGCTTGTCTGTAAAGCTTTTGATTTCTCCGTCGAATCTGAATGAGATCCTTGCTGAGTAGAGTAATTTTGGTTGTAGCTTCTTCCCTTTCATCACTTTAAATATATCGTGCCACTCCCTTCTGGCTTGTAGAGTTTCTGCTGAGAAATCAGCTGTTAACCTTATGGGAGTTCCCTTGTATGTTATTTGTCATTTTTCCCTTGTTGCTTTTAATAATTTTTTTTTTGCCTTTAATTTTTGTCAATTTGATTACTGTGTGTCTCAGTGTGTTTCTCCTTGGGTTTATCCTGCATGGGACTCTCTGCACTTCCTTGACTGGGGGGACTATTTTGTTTCCCATTAGGGAAGTTTTCAACTATAATCTCTTCAAATAGTTTCTTGGGTCCTTTCTCATTCTCTTCTCCTTCTGGGACCCCTATAATGTGAATGTTGGTGCATTTAATGTTGTCCCAGAGGTATCTTAGGCTGTCTTCATTTCTTTTCATTCTTTTTCTTTATTCTGTTCCGCAGCAGTGAATTCCACCATTCTGTCTTCCAGGTCACTTATCCATTCTTCTGCCTCAGTTATTCTGCTATTGATTCCTTCTAGTGTAGTTTTCATTTCAGTTATTGTTCATCTCTGTTTGTTTGTTCTTTAATTCTTCTAGTTGTTTGTTCTTTAATTCTTCTAGGTCTTTGTTAAACATTTCTTGCATCTTCTTGATCTTTGCCTCCATTCTTTTTCTGAAGTCCTGGATCATCTTCACTATCATCATTCCGAATTCTTTTTCTGGAAGGTTGCCTATCTCCACTTCATTTAGTTGTTTTTCTGGGGTTTTATCTTCTTCATCTGGTACGTAGTCCTCTGCCTTTTCATTTTGTCTATCTTTCTGTGAATGTGGTTTTCTTTCCACAGGCTGCAGGATTGTAGTTCTTCTTGCTTCTGCTGTCTGTCCTCTGGTGGATGAGGCTATCTAAGAGGCTTGTGCAAGTTTCCTGATGGGGGGGACTGGTGGTGGGTAGAGCTGGGTGTTGCTCTGTTGGGCAGAGCTCAGTAAAACTTTAATCTGCTTGTCTGCTGATGGGTGGGGCTGAGTTCCCTCCCTGTTGGTTGTTTGGCTTGAGGCGACCCAACACTGGAGCCTACCTGGGCTCTTTGATGGGGCTAATGGCAGACTCTGGTAGGGCTCACGCCAAGGAGTACTTCCCAGAATTTCTGCTGCCAGTGTCCTTGTCTTCACGGTGAGCCACAGCCACCCCCTGCCTCGGCATGAGACCCTGCAACACTAGCAGGTAGATCTTGTTCAGTCTCCTATAGGGTCACTGCTCCTTCTCCTGGGTCCTGATGCGCACACTACTTTGTGTGCCCTCCAAGAGTGGAGTCTCTGTTTCCCCCAGTCCTGTCGAAGTCCTGCAATCAAATCCCGCTAGCCTTCAAAGCCTGATTCTCTGGGAATTCCTCCTCCAGTTGCCAGAACCCCAGGTTGGGAAGCCTGACATGGGGCTTAGAACCTTCACTCCAGTGGGTGGACTTCTGTGGTATAATTGTTTTCCAGTTTGTGAGTCACCCACCCAGCGGTTATGGGATTTGATTTTATTGTGATTGTGCCCCTCCTGCTGTCTCATTGCGGCTTCTCCTTTTTCTTTGGATGTGGGGTATCTTTTTTGGTGAGTTCCAGTGTCTTCCTGTCGATGATTGTTCAGCACTTAGTTGTGATTCTGGTGCTCTCAGAAGAGGGAGTGAGCACACGTCCTTCTACTCCGCCATCCTGAACCAATCTCATGACTCTTTTTTCACCTTCCCTCTTTTCCTCCTTCTCTCAGTTTCCCTCCACTCCACCTTCCTCTTTCCCTCCTCTGTTTCTCCCTCTCCATTGGTTTGCCCAAATTATATCTTGAAAAATCAAGTAAAGGGAACCAATATTTTCTGAGTGTCTGCTGTGGGGCCAACACTATGGTAACCATATGAGTGTCCTGTGGCTGCTGTAACAACTTACCACATGCTTAGCAATGTAAAACAGCACCATGGATTATCTTACAGTTTTGAAAGTCAGAAGTCTCATTGAGCAAAATCAAGGTGTCAGCAGGGCTGTATTCCTTCTGGAGGTTCCAGGGGAAAATCCTTTTTTTGGTGCCTTTTCCAGCTTCTTGCGGTCTCTTGCATTCCTTGGCTGGTGGCCTCTTTCTCAGCCTTCAAGGCCAGCAATGGCAGGTTGAGTCCTTCTCACATGACATCACTATGACCTGACTTTCATTGTCACATCTCTTTCTCTAAGTCTTCAGTGGTTTCTTCCATTTGCAAGGATCCTTGTGATTACATGGGGTCCATCTAATCTAGGATAATCACTCTATTTTTAGGTCAGGTGATTTTCAACCTTAATTCCCCTTTTCATGTAGTGTGAGATATTCACAGGTCCCAGGGATTAGACTGAGGGCATCTGTTGGGGACCATTATTCTGTCTACCATATAGCCTTTCTTTTTACATTATCTCATTAAAGTCCCCCAGCAACTATATGCATAGGTGGTGTTATGCTCATTTAAAGAAAACACAGCGGCTGTTCAAGTTTAAGTAATTTGCCAAAAGTCAGAGAAATGGCCACATAGCCAGTATTCAGGCTCAGATTAGTTTTGGCTTCTTGTCCCATGCTTTTCCAGTTATATGCAGCTTCCCTTTTAATAATTTGAGGAAAAGATACTGAGTATCATTCAATTAGAAATAAGGTCTAGAATGTTGGTCTCAAACTGTGTATGAAGGCAACAACAGGACCCTTTATCTCCCCAAGAATAACAAAATCATTTCTAAGTGTCGTGCATTAATGGCCAGGAAGGTGGCAGATGTTCTGTGTCCAGAGGCTGTAAAACACCAGGAATATTTCAAGGAGGTCAGACTCAGGGAGCGTGGATGACATGAACTGACACTCACAGTGAACATATCAATATGTGCGTGTGCAGGTGTGTGTGTGTGTCTTTGAAGTGCTTCTTTTCTCTGTGCTTTCCCTGTAGGCGGTGTGTCTTTATAAACCCTTCCAGGACTCAGGGTTTTTGGTCCCTGGCAGGATAAAGAATCAATCAGATACATTGCTGTAACATTTTTATATCCTGCAAATCAGAGATAGTAGCCTTTCTTCTCCGCCAGTCTAAGCCCCTCCAAACTGATTCCACTGGACTGACTTTGACAAGAGTAAACCGGGGGTGTTCTGTGGCAAGGATAAAGTAACTGTCCATCTACCCTAATAGCAAAAAGCGAGTGAGTCAGTGAAAGGAAAACAACAAGGGGCCAGGAGACACTAGCGAGTTCATTTGGAAAATACCATTTTGAAGCTGACTTAAGAGAGGATGAGATCTGAGCTTGTTCACAGCCTGCTGAGATAATTATTTGTGGCAGTAACTTTCTCTGTTTTTATTTATGGCCGCTTCGAATACAGTTGTGTTAAGCTTTTCTTCAGTTCTTCTGTTTCTCTGTGGCCTCTGGAACAGTCTATGATGCTGTGGTATAGAAAACCCTCTGCCCTTATGCCTTCCAGGTTTAGTGCATAGTCAGCCAAGTGTAACAAACAGCCCCAGATCTCAGGGACCGCAGGCTGCACATGGAGTTTCCTTGCTGGGCATCTCTCCCAGGTGCTTGTCCTCTAAGCAGTGACTGATTTCTCTGATCGTTCTGTTGGATGACTCCACCACCTTGGAAGTCCTCCTATTCTGTTTTCCTAGATGGGTAAAAGAGGGCACTTCAGGGCCCAGGACTAGTGGTGAAAATCCTTCCACCCTCCTTTTGTTGTCAGTGCTTAGTCACAAGACCAAAAATACTGCAATAGGGCCAGGAGCACATAGCTGTGGGTACTATTATGAGAAGTAACTAGAGACTCATAACAAGGAGAGTTCTTTGCTTGAAAAGCTTATTTCCAAAGTCTAAAGCAGGGGTTGCAAACTCAAATGCCTAGAGGACCAGACAAAGGTGTAACTAAGTTGAGTGACGGGGAGCAGTAACGTAGGGAGTCGTGCAGGCAAGGATAGCTCAGAGAGGTGTGCTCGACAGAACGTGATAATTTAACTTTTATGACAGACTGCTCTGGCTGAACCAGCCACATCTGCTGGCCTGATCCATCCCTTATGCTGCCAGTTGGCAACCTGCAGTCTGGGGCAGAAAAAAAATCATTTTTCTGGAAGCAAACTCCAAAGTTGGCTATGCTCTTGAATCAGCACCTCAGCACCTGTGAGGATAAACAAACACTCTTTCTTCTTAAAAGAGAAGGCTCTGAACAGCAGCACGGAAATGGAAGCTAAAAAGAGAAGCAGGTATGAAGAGTGTGTTGTCAGAATTTGCCATCTGTACATAAGCTTAGGGCAGGGGCTCGTACATAGAGGACAGAGCCCTGATCTGTCATTTTATTCTCTTTTTTAAAAAAATATTTATTTATTTATTTGGCTGCGCTGGGTCCTAGTTGCGGCACGCAGGATCTTTGTTGCGGCACGTGGGGTCTTTGTCGCGGCACGTGGGGTCTTTGTCGCGGCATGCGAGATCCTTAGCTGTGGCATGTAGGATCCAGTTCCCTGACCAGGGATCAAACCCAGGCCCCCTGCACTGGGAGCGTGGAACCTCAACCACTGGACCACCAGGGAAGTCCCTGAGCTGTCATTTTAAAGGATGCTCAGTGTCCTGCAAGAGCAGCCCAACTCAGTCCACAATAGGCCCTGATGTGCTTACTGTGCAGCTGACCCCACGGTGCAAATTCTCTCCTTATCTTTTATCTGATTCAGATCCCTCCTGTTTCCCTCTGATACTTCTGAGCACAGTCTATCCATTGAACAATTTTATAGTAGAAACAAAAGTAATATTTTGATGATATTTGTCAGTGTCTACCCTGGGAATATGAGTGAATCCTGTATATTAATTTAAACATAATACATAGAAATAATAATAATAATAGTAAAAATAATAATAGCAAACATTTATTGAGCAATTATTATGTGTCCAGCACCGTGCAAGGCTCTTTACAATAGTTTACTCACTTAATCCTCATGACAACCTATAAGACTCTATCTGAGGAAACTGAGATACAGAGGGTTACAGCTAGTAACTGGCAGCTGGTAAACTGGGATTCATACAGAACCATTGTGGCTCTGTCCTGTGCTTACAGTCTGTCTGAATGTGAATCTGCCTTCATAAGCAGGCTGATTGTAATTTTCACGTAATAGAAATCCTTTGGTGATCATAAAACTTGATCATTGCTGAGCTTTCAAAGGTGTATTGGTTACCTATTGTTTATGAAGTGCAAACTAATGCATAAATGAACAAAAGAACCATATAGGAAGACCGTTACTGCCATGGCATTAAAGATGCATTTGGAATGTCACTCATAGCCTATATTCTGGAAATGTTAAAGAGAGTGCGGGGAAAAGCATGTCCAGGTATCATATTTATAAGAGTGACATGTGATGATATTGGAGAAGGGGCTGCCTAATTCTGGAGTCATGTCTGAGTGCTCCTCTTAGACCAGTGAGGGATGCCTCTGCACATCCCACCACCAAACTCAGTGCTATTGAAGTTGAAGCCATGGTAAGCTCATAGCTGAATACTATTTGAAATCCGCTACAAAAATCAAGGGGTTACAGCAGTAACTCGAACGCTCTACCACTAGTGTTCAGCCAGACATTCAGCTTTTGGGGAGCCCTAAATTAGTCTGGATTCTTTTTTTTTTTTTTAATTTTTTTTTTAATTTATTACTTATTTATTATTTTTATTTTTGGCTGTGTTGGGTCTTCGTTTCTGTGTGAGGGCTTTCTCCAGTTGCGGCGAGTGGGGGCCACTCTTCATCGCGGTGCGCGGGCCTCTCACTATCGCGGCCTCTCTTGTTGCGGAGCAGAGGCTCCAGACGCTCAGGCTCAGTAGTTGTGGCTCATGGGCCTAGTTGCTCCGCGGCATGTGGGATCTTCCCAGACCAGGGCTCAAACCCATGTCCCCTGCATTGGCAGGCAGACTCTCAACCACTGCGCCACCAGGGAAGCCCTGGATTCTTTTTTAAACGCAGTTTTGTCGTTTCAGAGATCTGTTGCATGAAATCCAGAGAGGCATAAATTCACGTGAAAGCAAAGTGTGTGTTGGTTAAAGAGACCACTCTATATTCCTCTCCATTTATCCAGCTAATTCTGACCCATCTTTGAGATCAAAGCAGAAATGCCCCTTCAGTGGGTTTGCTTTCCTTGATTCCTCTAGGTGAAGTTCGACTCCCGACTCCCAGCTTTTACATGCTCCTGAAGAGAGCCGTGATTTCCTTTCAAGTTAAATTTTAATTTTAGTTAATCAATTAATTAAATTATGATTTGTTAATGCCTCTCACCTTTTATAGTCCATAATAACAGTTAACACTCTTGACTGCTTATCCTGTACAGCACTATTCTAATTGCTTTATATGTATCATTCCATTGAACCCACATGGCCACTCTCAATGCACATCTTGTTTTCCATATTTCTCTACATGAGAAAACTGAGACCAGAGTGGCTGGGGGAAAAAATGCCAAATAGCACAGTCAGTAAAGGGCAGAGCCAAGAATGAACGAAGTCAAACAACCCTGGAATTCATGCTTCTAATGATTGTCTTATAGGGCTTCTCCATAAGCTCCAGGACACCACCTAGCAAAGTGCTCACTGAATCCCAGGAGTTTAATAAATGTTTGGGAATAAGTGAATGAATGGACACAGGGAGGAGAGAGTGAATGAATTATTTGACTTGTTCTTACCTCGCTAAGTCACACTTGCCCAGGAGAGTGCTGTGTGTTCATATTACAAAGCCTTTAACCTGAATTTTGCCTGGTGGATGAAGTGACCCAAGAATTTGCAAAAAAAAAAAAAAAAAACTTTGAGCCTCTGAGAGTTCTCCCACCACTCTCACCCTCCCTGAGCATCTGCGGTTGGAAACGGTTTATTTTTCCTTTATGATTCCAGAGGAATCCTAAGTAGAACCTGCCAAGAGGCCAGGACAGAGACTAAGCCACAGAGAGATAAGCACCAGGAATTCCACTCACCTGTACTCTCAGTCAGTCCTGGAGTCTTAGCGCAGGATCCCTGGAGAAATGTCGTTTGCCTCAGTTCCTCGGGAATGACTGGTTTACTGGTCTGGGATTTGAGGGAAGAATTAGCTGATTATAAGGTTAACATATAATTGTAGGCATAAGGTGCCTGGAGGCGACCCTTGACCACTTGATGTTTAACTGAATTAACGTTGGCCAGTTATAGATTTTCGGCTTGCATAATTGCCAGCAAATGATTCTGAGTCCTGAATCTGCATTTTCTGTGTGCACCACTTGGGATGTCAGCGTTATGATTGCCTTAGACGTGATCTACCCAGAGCCTGCTCTCAAGGCAAGGGAAAGTTTTACACACGGAAGTGCTCAGATATGCGACTATAGCATCCTTCCCCCCTTTGATTTTAGAAGGATGATGTCGGCCAGGGTGATGACCCCCCTATTTCAGTTCCTCTGATGTTTCTCAGGCCGGCCACACGGTGAACCTTGGGAGATTGATGCTTGCTCTTGTTCCTTGGGTTCAGTGCATTTCAGAGGGCTGGTATTTAGAGAGAAGCCCTGGTTCCACAGCTTCCAACCTTTTGTACACTCCTTTGAGATCACCGGTGGGGATGATAATGAGTTTTCTTCAACAGCCTGTGCGCAGTGGTTAACAGTTTGCATTCTGGTATGGCTGAGTCTCTTTGCTGTGCACCTGAAACTATCACAACATTAATCAGCTAGACTCCAATACAAAATAAAAAGTTAAAAAAAAAAAAAGAGTTTGCATTCTGGTATCAAAGTTTAGTTTCCCAATAAGCAGACACTGAGTCAAAGACTTGAGTGCAAAATAGTTTTATTTGGAGGGTGATGTCAGAAAAATACCAACAGGGGATGAGTAAATGAACCAAAGAAGAGAAGGCAGCTAATGGACGGTGAGTTATCAAGCCAGATACCACCGTGGACAACTGTTGCTCAAGTCCAAGTGGGAGACAGAACACTTGCCTCTGCGTTATCTCACCTGAGGGCTGGGGTATTCACACAGCAGTTTTCATCAGTTATGGTGATGGTCTTGGGGGTGTGAATTTACAAACACTGCCTGCTGGTGCCATACTCAGATAAAGCAGCCTCCCACAGGTTTCAGAGAAATGTCCCAGGCAAAAAAATACAAAGTCCTGCCTGAAGGGTATAGGCGGAGCTCTGTCAAAATCAGAGAACACTTAAACCTGGATTCAGATCCTGGCTCCACCCATCCTAACTGTGTGATTCGGGGCAAGATTGTTAGCCTCTCTAGAATGTCAGGCCCCTTGTCAGTAAAATGTGTCTTATAACATGCTAAGTACATCACAGCGCTGTTGTGGAGATTGAAGGAGATAATGCATACAACAAACTTAGGACAGTGCTTGCCATATAGCAAAGGCTGAAAAATATTAGCAATCATTGTATTGTAAGTATTATGGAGCGTCTTCTCTGTGCCAGTATACGTGGTAGGTGCTCGGTATAAAAGATGGGGAAAAAGAGGTAATCTCTAACTTCACACTGCTTATAGTCTTTGCCTACTAAGCCTATGACTATTTCTTACCTGAATTCATTACCCCTTGTCCAAGAGTGTTTTCACATAACTTTTATGTTCCAAAACATATAAACTAAATTTTTGACTTCTGGATGAAGTGCCCCAAGGATTTGCAAAGACAAAGCTGAGCCTTCAGAAGCAACTGTAAAATTTAAATTTCCTAGTAACCAAACATACTAAAGTCAAAAGAAAGGGGTAAGATTTATTTTAATAGTGAATCTATTTAGTCCAATCTGTAAAATAGCATTTCAACATGTAATCCCATAAAAATTATTAATTACATATTTTACTTTATTTTTCTTTTCAGTATTTAGTCTTCAAAATCCAACACGTATTCTTCTACTGACAGTTTCAGCCCAGCTACATTTCAAGTGCTCAGTAGTCACCTGTGGCTCATGACCACCATATTGGACTGTGAAGGTCTACGGGGCCCTGGATTCTTGTTAGAAGTAACTTCCAATGGAATAGTTGCGTTTTCCTCCTCTTTGTCGATGACAGCGTTCCTTTGCATCTATGAAAGTGAAGTTGGTTTTAGCTCAGGCATCATATGAAATTGACAGTTTCTGTAATGAAATTTCACACGTGGAAACCATGGTGAGATTCTTAGCAGGTGTAAAAATCTGAGGAAGTTATTTCTTTAACAACAACTTAATGGAAACTGCAGCAGCTGTTCCCATTTGCATGTTTTCCAAATCTCATTGCCAAAACGAATGGTTGGCAGCCACAGGAGAGGTATCAACTTACCTCTTAATTTGGGAAATGAAATTAAAACCTCAGCTCGTGTCTAAAAGTCACAGATTTGGTAAAAGTTAGCAGGGCAAACGTATAAGCCGCTGTTAAAATATTGATGGTTTTGTTTTTCTCAGGTGCTGCTGCTAACATCTGCAGAAGATTTGGACTGCACTCCTGGATTTCAGCAGAAATTGTTCCATATCAATCAGCCAGCTGAATTCATCGAGGACCAGGCGATTCTAAACTGTAAGCAGTGTCACTTGACGATGCTTTTGGCCTATTCACCGATGTCTAAGAATGTGACTCAGGATACGGTATTCCCTAAACTAAGTATTTTCTGATCGTTTTTCTTATGTCACTGCTTGACCCAGGGTGGAAGGTCTTGAATTAGGGCTTTGTCAGCTTAGAGGTGAATAGAGTGGTGTGTGTCTCTTTTTAGTATTTTATCACCGATAAGCATTTCCTGACTGCTCCCAGGAAAGGGGACCACCAAGCCTCCAGTGTATGAAATCCATTTCCTCTGGGCAGATCCTGAGAACAGACCATTGCCTTCCTATGGATTGCTGTTCTACCTCATACATAGCATTGGATCCAAATAATGGTGAGAGCAGGATGTTAACTTCTGGGAATTTTTAGGCATAGGAATTTAAACTCTTATTCTTAATGCTAATAAGATAGTTTTCTGAAAGATTTGAAACCTCTACTGGCTATTCTAAACTCAAATCCCCCCAAATCCAATTAATTTCCTCAAAATATGCTCTGCTCAGATCTGTGGTTATAATCTCTTCCTATTTTTAATGCCAGTGTTATATTGTTTTATCTTTATGAGGGCATGGAGTGCATTGCTAAATGCATAACAAGCTTAGTTTTAGCACGATGAATTTAAAATTGTTGGTAGACAAATAAGCTTTTAATTGTAGGCTCTTGAGCAGCATTCTTTAACATTTGGGAATGAAGGATATAAAAACAATGGTTTAATTTGGTCAGATGCTCTATGGTCCCTTTAGGGAAGATAACTGTACATTTGCCCTTATGGTCCCAGGTTTGCCTTTCAGGATAAACACATTCCTTCATTCCCGTGCTATGTGGCTGGCATGTTTAAAGAAAAGGGGGAAAAGAAAACTCAGCCTGTTCGATTGGATTGTTCTGTGAGGCTGGAGCACATTTTAAGAGTTGAAAGGAACACAATAATGAAGATACAATGTTGAGCATCAAGGGAGCCCTCCAAGGTGAAGCCCATGCACATCTTGATGCAATTACGCCTATGAAGTCATTTCAATAATTAGAGTCTATAATGACAAGGTGCAGGACTGGCACAATAAGTGAATTCCAGTATGTGATTTCATGTTAATTTGATCCCTGAGTGTGACTCCTGGGTCAGGCCATCACGAACTCTCATTTGTCTTTTGATTCTTCTGTTTATCAGAATCACTATATTTTAAACGGAACTTGGTTTAAGATACCATTTTTCTGGCTCTCATCTCCTCTCGTCTGCATCATCTCCTCTCTTCTCCTTCTCTCTTTCTTTTTTCTTTTTCTCCAAGCAATTCCCAAATGGCATCTATATTAACATGTGTGGAAATGTGAAGCCACCCTGAGTATGGAAATTATTAATAGAGTTGGTATGCAAAGCAGGCCCATAAATGTGATTACTTCTGTAATCTTCACGACACCAAACAGCTTTTAATTCACCTCTGAGAAGCTGGAAACAATCATACTTTGGGGGACCTTTTTCATTTAAACTAGACCATCCTGTACATTACAATATCACAGTTTTGTGTGTGTCTGTGTAGTTTTTTTTTTTTTTTTTAATCTCCTAAGTAATTTAGTGGGTTATGGTTGTTGATTCTGTGTAAGCTAGTAAATGCTAAATGGAGCTGGGTTGATTATCAATGATAGCACGTTCAGGAAAAGTCAGTGATATAGGGATTGAAGATATTTTAAAATTTATATGTGAATTTGTATGTGAATTGTTGGATCAGCAAAATCTGATTAGCCCCCTTCTCAGTGAAATTGTGGGTCCATGTATATTACTAGGGAAAAAAATACAAAGAGCAGATTTGGTTTGATACCTTTCAGTTCATCTCAAAGCAGTGAACATAGGTTGTCATGAGTATAACCCTGAGAATAAGGTTAATTGTGCCTAAATGAAGAAGAAAGTTTTCACAGACTTGAGAATGTCTGTTGAATACTGTTTGGGAAATCTGGATTTCCAGAAGCAGTAGCAATGTATTTTGCTCTATTTCACATGGAAGAGGAAATAAAAAGCACAAAATTTTGAACGGACTTTTCCCCCTAACCAACTAACATTTTAAGTCTCCCTCCCACCCTCCCCTCTCATTCTCAGTTTCTTTCATGCATTTCTTTATGGTCCAACACAAGACCTTTCTATCTCTGAAAAATGTGATTAGCCAAGAAACCAATGAGTGGTGTGACCTCTCAGAATGAAGGCCATATTGTCACAAGGCTAACATCTGGATGAAAACTGGAAAGAATCAAGCAGAACCAGAATGTTTAAAAATACTTAGATATTTGAGGCCACTACCAAGATCCAGAAAATGGTTAGGGATAGTTCAGTGATGTGTAAATATAAGCTGATGATCTAGGTAATAACAGAGGCTAAAAGAAACCAGGTTAGTAACATTACCTTGGACTCCTCCTATGGCAGTTACACTTTCCATTTTTCCTTTATCTTTGCAATATTTAAGAGATTTGGCTTCCAATCATTGTGAATTTTTGTCTTGCAGAAAGTGTAAAGTACAGCACAATCAATCAATTTATGTCTACACTTTTCACCATTTTATAAACTTGTCTGAAAATGTTGTCTCTGCCCTACAGACATAGTATATCTGCTCATACCCCAGACTTATATTCAACCAATTCTGTGTTAGCTTTTAGCACGCGTTACAGGGAATGTTTATTCTGTCCATGGCTTCCTGCTCTTTTTGTTCAGACGGTAATATTTCCTTTTATCCTTTTTCATCTTTCCCCTCAATTCTCAATGACTTATCTTTTTCTGCTTTAACTGTTACTAATGGTCACCTCCACTCCTTTTATTTCCCTAATATTTTATTCACTGTTCACTCTGATACATCTTTCCCTCAGTTGTTCTAAAGCCTTTTATTTTCTTCACATCCAAATAACTCTTTATTCTACTCTCCTTTCCACTAACTAGACTTGCTTTCGTCTTTAAAGGGCCATTTTCAACAAGCTTCTAGGATCAAAACATGGCATCCCACTATTTCTTCTAATGTAACCAGGGGGGAGCTTTATCATTGTAGCTTTCACAGCATGATGCAAAACCCCCAACTCAAGATAACTTGGACAAAAGTTTCCTGGCTTCATCTCAGTCTTAAAAGGTGAGCTGGGAGGATGTGTTTATTGTCATTTTCAATGAGAAGTACAAGAAGAAAGGGGAAGACAGTTTAGAAGGCAGAAACTCAGAAAGGAGATATCCACTCGAGGCCTTCGGACTCCAGGAGGAATTTGTGAGGGGTTTGTTGCAGGAGGTCCCTAGAGGTTTCCAACACCCCGAATTCTCTTAAATTGGTTGATGGGGTTGCTTCTCCTGCAACGTGAAAGTCATGCAGTTCTGGTAGCTGCTATCTTGATACCACAATATTTGGATAATGACCCTATTTACAGCCTCCCAGCTGACACCCAGGCTCCAGAAGAATATCTGGCCTGGAAAACTGACCAGCCACCCATCTGATATGGAAAAAGACCAAGTGATAAGCCCCTGACTATCTTGTGTCCTGAAAAATTATAGAACAGAATATTCTGCCCTGCCATATCAGCTCAGACAGACCTTCCTGGCATTATGGAGGGATCTGTGATCATCTTGTTCACTAAGGGAAACCATACTCATGATCCTCCAACCTCTATAAGGAGAGATGTCTCCAACTTCCAGTGTCCAGAAAGGACATCTTATTGGCCACCCAGCCACTATCCGGTCAGTGCTTTTCATCCCCCTTGTTCATCCTTCATGGATCACTCCTCTTGGACTACACACACACAAACACAGATACACAGAGAGAAATTGCCGCACCTGGGTTCACCTAAAATACAACCTGTGTAATTACACTTTTAATAAAGAAGCCTCATTAGTCAAAATAGGCTTGTTATGAAACAACCCCAGTGACCTAACACTATAAGAGTTGATTTCTCATTCAGGTCATGTGGATGCAGGTTGCCTGCTTTCCTGGGTAGCTCTCCTCCAAGTAGCTGCCCTCCACGCAGGAACTCGAGGACCCAAGCTACTTCCGACTTGGTCCTGCCATCTTGGGCCTTTGAGTCACTCTTAAGTCACCGAGCTGGAGAATAGGGGAGTGAGAAAAACGGTGGGGAAGGCACCACAGATGTTTAACCACTTGAGCTCAAAAGGGACATGTGTCATTTCTGCTTACACTCTTAGCCAGACCTAGTCACATAGCCAAGCTAACTGCAAAAGAAGCTGAGCAATGTAGAGGAACACGAGTATTGGTGTAAGTTCACCATCTCTACACAGATCCTAACAAAGCAAAGTGACCCCAGTCAAAAAGAGACTCCCAAAAGAGACAGAACCAGACCACAAAGGAGGCAACTGTCTCTGAGTAACTTGGGCCTACATGGGGATAAGGACGAAGTTGGTCATTCAAGCAGGACAGCAAGGAGCAAGGTCATGTACCTGTGACTACATCCTGCTTTTCTTGTCAGGGGATGCTTCCCACTGAGTAGAATCAGCTTCTTCCCTGCCCCCTCTTGCAACACCCAGGGAGGGACCTTTTGATAATTCTACTAAGGATGGGCTCTAGTTGTACCCGCCCGATGATTATAGTATTGAGGTTAAGGTCATATAGTTTAAAACTCACATTGACTAGAGTTCAAACATATGACACAGTCATGTTAGCTACGTGACCAAGAGTGAGTTACCTGAATCCTGTAAGTTTGAATTACCTCATCTCTCTAAGAAGGATAATTACAGTCTTTATTTCTAGAGTTGATGCAGTAATTGATGGAAAAATGCTTAGAACATAGTTATGAATAAATGGAAGCTGTTATTATTATTACTATCATTATTGCTATTGCTGTTATCATTGCCATTGTTGTTGTTATTATTACTATTATTCAGAGGTCTTAGATAGGTTTGGTATCCTTATAATGGCCATCTAAACCTGACTTTTTAGAAGACAAATCATGGACATTAAAATCTGAAGAGATTAAAAAAAAAATCTGAATCAGTGATTCTAGGATTTGAACTTCATGGGCCAGTAGAATTTTTTTAAAATCTTGGATTGATAAGAGTATACTTTTAAACATTTTTCTAAGTCTGAATATGAAAAAAGAAAAAAAAAGCAAGCTAATAAATGAGATAGAGTGAGAATACTTCCATTTACTGTGGCCAGACTTTTCTTTTAAAAGGTCATTAGTATCAAAAAACAAATGAAACAGGAGTAAGGACCAACTACAAAAGAGAAGGCAGTCTTTTAATTTCAGTAAATTTTGCTCTGTAAAAAATGCACCCAGTGTTTTTGTTTACCTCATTTTGGTGGGAAATCACTGATTTAAGGCATTAGGTTGATGTTACTTAATCTCTTGACTTTTCTGATATTCTTCTAAAGTTTCAGTATGTTCATTTCCCTGGAGAGGAGGGATAACTCAAGAGATTTCCTCATGAAGGGCTGTATGCATATACTGACAGAAAGAAAGAGAATTTCTAGAAAATGTAACAAGTGTGCACACATTAGAGGCAGATGTTGGGAATTTTTAAAGGCACCCCTAGTGCTGACAAATGTGGCATCTGTGGCCTTCATAGCCGATATTTACTGTGTGCTCTCTAAGTGTGGAGAGTCCCCTTGAACCTCATAATAGGCCTTAGGGGGAAAATACCCTCATGTGCCCATTTTACAGGTGAGGATACTAAGGCTGGGCTAGGTGAGGCACTTCATCCACGGTTGTATTGCTTATAATTGGTGGCATCAAAATTTGAATCTGGGATTCCAGTGCTCTGGCTCTTATCCAGAATTCTCTGGTCTTGTGTCTTGTAGCTGTTGTTGATGTTGGTGGTGACCTATCAAGGAAATTTGCCACTTAATTTTCCCATCTACTTTCGTCAACCTGGGTGAAATAGAGAATTTCTACTGCATTATGATTTTTCTGTTCATGGACAAGTTCATTCTTCCTCTATAATACAGAAAAATATAGAAAAATACCTCTTTTTCCTGTTTTGGATGGATCCAGTGCCAGTTTGTCCATGACCCTGCGCTTCTTGCTTTCTGCCCTCCGCCATGAGTTCCTTTCACCAAGACGCTTCTTGGTCATGCCACCTTGATACCGACCTTGGTTAGTAGCCAAGTCATCCATGGAGTCCATGGTGTTGCATAAATCGTATTTGTACTTAACATACATGAGTCATGGCTTTTGAGGGTGTTTTTAATTGACTATAAATCAAACAGGGAACTTGAAAAATGAAGGCAATTAATGAAAAAGCAATGTGAGAGGTGTTTTGCATCCTAACGCAGGAAATACATTGCTAGTGAATTAAATGTCAAAACAAAGGCCCTCTTGACCCTGCTGAAAAGATTTCATTTGGGTGGTAACAAATGGATGTACTTTCCAACCTAGCAGGTGGAGAAATTCCTGTTTCCTGAGTTCAAGCTGACTCGGGATTTTGTCTGTATATATTCTCTATCCTTGTGAACTTCCTAAGTTCTTTTGCTTTTGTTTTCAGTTTTAGTGGCTTAAGAAATAAAAAACAAAGATAATTTCCTTTCCATTTTCTCGTTGTCCTCTGTACTACTAACTTGTATTAACTCTCAGGTTGGGAGATTGATTAACTGATTGGTGAAATTATTTAGCGTGACCTGTACTACAGTCTACATAAATCTGAATAAGTTGGAGTTTCAAGTGGTATATTTGGTTTAAACTGTTGTGATATGCCAAGGAAAATCACTCTGGTGTCACTTAATTCACTCCATCATTATGAAGGTGATTATACTTTGGATCAGAATGTGGACTCCTATTTACATTGATTTTTCCTATATTTAAACAGAGTCCTATAGAAATGTAATATTTTTACAGGTTTGCCTCCCACCCCGCCAGCAACATATCTGTAACAGTTGAGTAATCAATTAATATTAACTAGGGTACGCATAAATGCATTATATTAACTACCTCATTTCATAAAGATAAAGTGATATAATAAAATAACTGCAGAATAAAAAGAACACATATACGCATTAGGGAGGGATATGGTAAAATGCTTAGAGATCCTTCCATTAGACTTGGGTCCTAAGTTGTACTTTGAAGATTGGGAAACATAAGAGCTAACAGGGTGAGAGGGCCTTAGGAGAAGAGGAATGTAGATGCGGTAGAGCTCTCTTGGCATAAATTTTCTTATCAGTGGAATGAAAGAAATAAATAGACCAGAGGAGTCACACTGTCAGCTCTTGGACTAAATTTGTCCCACAGATATGTCCTGTTTGGCTGCTCAGTGTAGGAGTCTGAAGTGTTTAATGAAAGAAGTTCGTTGTCAACATTGAGAATTTCACTTTTAAAAATTCATAACTTCTGGCAGTACTGGACCTCTAGAATATAGATCCTAGAGGCAGGCTGCCTGAGTCTAAATCCAAGGTTAGCCCAGTATCAGCTAAGTAACTTGGGCAAGTTGTGTTGCGGTGGGTAACCTCCCTGTGCCTCAGTTTCCTCATTTGGAAAAAGAATCATAATGGTAGCAACCTCAATAGGTTATTCTGAGGATTAAATGTTCATCTATGTAAAGGGTTCTGAAAAGTGGCTGGTCTATCGTAAGCACTAAAATATTAGCTGCTGGAAGTAGTGTAGCAATAACAGTAGCTGAGGCCTTCCCTGTGGTTCTCCAATCTCTACTGTCTTCCTGTCATCCGATCAACTTCCTCCTTTATTCTGCCTGTCCCTTATAGGCATCTACATTCACCTCCATGAAGTCACCCTTGCTCCTGAGACAGGTGTGTGGGTCGAATGATTCACCACAAAAGACCAAACACACATGTTGTTTTTATCATACCACTGCTGTTATTGACAGTGGTTGTTATTGGTGGTAAAGGAAGAAGAGGATGGTGCTAAGATATTGAAGGGCGTGGGACGGCTGGCGCTGACTGAGACTTTGAAATCTACCTTTAGTGCTTTGAATTGTCAATATGGGGAATATATGAAAAGGGGAGCCGTGCGATCAGACAGTGTGGCTGGCTTTCTGGAAGTTCAGAATAGGACACGGATACGAGAGAAGAGCTGGGAAGGCTCAGGCTGGCATGGAGCCTTTTCAGAAGTTCTGAGATGGGGATGGTTGGGAGGCATATCAAAGGAGAGATGGGCAGGGGAGAAGGCAGCATGATTAAGAAGCACCGGAATGTGAAATAAGGGTAAGAGCAGAGCCCTGGAGAACTCCAAGGGTCTAGACTGGGGAAGACATCTAGAAGACAAGTTTTCTAAAAGAGATGCAGTATCACTGGAGTTTATCCCAGCTCAAACACTGACTTGTATGACCCTTTTCCTCTCTGGACCTCTGTTTCCCCATTTGTGTAATGAGGGTATATTAGGGCTCTTTTGGTTGTAATCCAAAGTAACCCAACTCCAACTGGCTTTAGCAAAACTATATAAAATTATCAGCTCACACAATTGAAAATTTCAAGGTTTGAGCTGGCTTTAAGAACACGTGGATCTAGATGCTCTAATGATATCATCAATATCACACTTAATTCTTCAGCTCTGCTTTATATAGTGTTGGTACCCCTCACTCTCAGAGGGGTTTCCTCCAGGATGGCCACCAGAAATCCCAGCCTTTTATTCTTCCAGCGTAACAACCCAGAGCATCTCTTTTTCCAAGTGTCCCAGCGAACACCCCATGGCTAACTCTCTGGGTCCAGCTTAGGTCACGTACCTACCCCTGAACCAGTCAAGGTGTCCAGGAAGATTTGGGCTGGCAAAAGCAAGAGTCCACCATGAGGGTGTTTTCCTCTGTTGCTAAGGTCCTTTTCAGTACTAACATTCTACGACTGCAGGCCCTGGTCCGTGCAAGAGAATTTGTAGAACGTAGCACACACGCACGTTGGAAACGTCTCTTAGGTGGCAGCAGATGACAGCCATCATGCCAGGTTTCTTGCTGGTGATGCTGGTGAGCAGATTGCTTAATTAAGACTGTCAAGTTCTACGTGCTGCCATATGGCCTCACTCTTCAACTTGTTGAGTGTCTTCACTCACATGGTTCTGGAGCTGGTATAAATCGCTTTTATTTCTGTTTTTCTTCAAAGGGTTATGAATACAGGAACATACAGATGTTACAGGAGCATCTCCGAATTTAAGGTATTAGAACCACATGAATTGGGCTGCTTAATGAGTACAACACCAAAACATAAATTGGGCAAGATTAAGCGTAGCTTTAAATAGTTTGAGAAGGCAGAAGATCTTATTATCCTGTAACAGATCAAATCCACACGCATCCTAATAATTGTGATGCCCTCTGTCTGTCCTTTTTTATCTTAATTTTCATGGAAATTTTTGTTGGCTTGAAAGCAAAAGGGCAAGAGGTGCAAACACTTGTCAGTCAGAATATCCCTAGGCACTCTTTGTACTTAACCAAATTTGCATTCTCTTTCTGGAGATAGAAATAGGAGATAGGAAAGGAAATGACATACATGGAGTCCCATTTGTTTAGTCAATTATTTAAGAATCACAGAATGGTCACACATCCCTTATGCCAGACCCTGTACTAGGTACAAGGGATAAAACTTTGAACCAGATAAAAAAAGATGCCTTTTGTGTTAGAGCTTTCATTTTTTATGGAAAGAGAGAGACAGCCATGATAGAAATAAACACCTAAGAAAACAGGAAACTTTTACGTGAAAAGCGGATGATATATACTATGAAGGAAATAAGACAAGGTTGTGTTATAGAGATTTCTGGATGGCTGCAGTAGAATGGGTGGCTAAAGACGTTTTCTTTGAGAAGCTGAGACCTGAACTAGGAGAAGGAACCAGCCAGGTGGAGATGGCATTGGTAAACCTTTAGGCAGAGAGATCAGGTAATGTAGAAGCACTAAGTTGAGAACAGGTTTTTTAGTTTAAAAGATACTCTGATCTAGGAAAGGGGGCGGGGGTACCATTTTATCCATTTAATCAAGTCAACAGCCCTTTGTAAGATAGGATTATAAATCCCATTTTAACAAAGAAGGCATGGAGGTTGATTTAAAGACCCAGTATCTCAAAAGAAGTACCAGCAGTGGAAAAGGAGCTCTGATCTCCTGACTCTGCATGTTCTCTCCATGTGAAAGGCTATATCCAGTTCCCTCCCACAGAAGTGCTCCAGTCCTTTCCTTGGAGAACAGACTGGGGTGCCCCTGAGAGCCTCACAGGGCTAAAAATTAAAAGGATGTTCCCTGAAAAGCATTTGAGAAGTGATCCTTCCCAACCTTAGATCAAGATGTGTTTTGGAATTTAGAAAAAGCTAGTGAAATGTATATGCTGTATATTACCCACTCCACCAGGGGGGTCTGGGGCAGCACCGTGTAATAAAACATATTTCTGCAGTGACACATATGGATATTTACCCTAACCAGGATAAACAAGGACCACAAATACCACCATGTGTGTTCAGGTTGGGTTTTTCTGCCAAGTGAGTTACAAGGACACTTGTATGTGGAGCATCTTGGATTTCTGAGTTGCAGGCTGCCCTCCTTAGGAGAACATTCCCGTGAAAAATTGCAGACCTCAATTCTGCTGAAACATTCAGCTGGCCTCTCCACATCCCAGCTGCTTCTCGGGGCAGCAGAGTGTGTTGGTGGGCCAGCCTCCAGGTTCCAGCCACCCCACACAACCCCGCTTCTCCTTGTGAGCAACTTGGTAAGTGGTGTCTTAGCAGGACACCCCTGAAAAGTGTCCAGCTGCTGCACCAGCTTATTGCATCCTCCTCTGAAGCCCAAACAGTTATCAGCCATCCAGCTTCCTCTTAATTGCGCAAGTCAGCTGATTGCAGAGACCTCCCAGAGGATCTATTTTTAGCTAAAGCTGGTCTTAATTTTCATACGTATACATTAAATTCCATGGGGGCAGGGGGAATTCCAAATGAGGAAACGTTGATTCTGAAGAACATGAAAGAAATAATTAGTGCTTGAAAAACAGTTCAAAATATGAGTCAAAACCTCCAAGGAATATGGTTAGCACTGCGTTTTTCAGTGGAAAGAAGTTTGTTGAATTAGAAACAGAAAGCAAGGGTGAGTGGGGATAAATCAGGCTAGGAGAGGAATTCAGCATCAAATTCTAGGCACTGGGGAAGGAAACTGAAAGTAGGGGGCAACCAGGATTGTCAGGTAGTTGCCCATGGGGATGTGGCCCAGTGGTCATTACCATAGTCCAAAGGGGCATAGAGGGCATGGGCTAGAACCAGGCCCTTGTCTGTACTCTAGAGGGATGGAGAAGCAACATCTCCCAGGTAAAGGCATGGAGTCTGGTGCACAGCAGCTCTGATTAAGCTTCCAGGTGTTTTGTTTGTTTTGGAGAAAGGTCAAGGCGGTTCTAGAGTGAGTGAGGCCTAAGATAAAGATGTACATAAAAATCGTTTTATTTCCAAAGTTGCCTGCTTTGGTTTTGGGATAGCTCAATTCCAACTTTTTGCTCTCATCATGTACATTTTTGATCAAGAATGTTTTTATGATAGGTATAGCCAATTTGTGTACCTAGGGAGAGGTTCGATTGTTCTGTCATAAATATTTGTCAGCTGCAATTACAATTCAGTGACTTTATCAGTTATGAGAAACCCTAACCAACTCAAGACTTTAAAGAAAAGTATTTAATGGAAGGAAATTGTGTGGCTCCCAGGTTCATCCAAAGACCTGAATGATGAGGCCTCAGGAAGAACAGAAACTAAGGAAGCTCCAAGAGTTTCAGCAGAGAATAACTCAGAGAGAGTTAAGACAGTGCTTTTAAAACTTTCTGTAGTGAAAGATCAGTTTTTGTTTCACTTTGTTTAATTTCAGTGCTTTATAGACTGATACTTTTGTAAAACAAACAAAAACTGTCAAAATACAATTTTCAGTAAGTTAAAAAATATGACTCTTGGGGCTTCCCTGGTGGCGCAGTGGTTGAGAATCTGCCTGCCAATGCAGGGGACACGGGTTCGAGCCCTGGTCTGGGAGGATCCCACATGACACGGAGCAACTAGGCCCGTGAGCCACAATTACTGAGCCTGTGCGTCTGGAGCCTGTGCTCCGCAACAAGAGAGGCCGCGATAGTGAGAGGCCCGCGCACCGCGATGAAGAGTGGCCCCCGCTTGCCGCAACTAGAGAAAGCCCTCGCACAGAAACGAAGACTCAACGCAGCCAAAAATAAATAAGTAAATAAATAAAAAATAAAAATAAAGGAATTCCTTTAAAAGAAAAAAGTAAAACAAATATCCTTCTTTTTAAAAAAAAAAAATGACTCTTTTAGGAATATAAAGTGCAGACAGGTCCACACTCATCAACTAAAAAGCAAACCAATAAGATAATAAGTGTGACTCAAAGAACATTGGGAGAGCTAAGTATTTGTAGGTGATCTACTAATAAAGAAATTTTAGAATCAGTCTGCTAGCTTATATACAAAGCCAGTTGATATCCTACAAGATATCTTTTCTACTGAATAATATTCATGTTTCTACTATACAGAAACCTACAAATTAACATGTAATTTCACTAAATATGCAACCTTCAATGAGTAGTAAACTATGAGGTGAACAAATTACATTTTCTTAGATAATTAAATAATCCTTGAATGGACTTTATTTTTTATAGTTTTTTTTTAAATTAATTAATTTATTTATCTATTTATGGCTGTGTTGGGTCTTCGTTTCTGTGCGAGGGCTTTCTCTAATTGTGGCAAGCCGGGGCCACTCTTCATCGCAGTGTGTGGGCCTCTCACTGTTGCGGCCTCTTGTTGCGGAGCACAGGCTCCAGACATGCAAGCTCAGTAGTTGTGGCTCACGGGCCCATTTGCTCCGCAGCATGTGGGATCCTCCCAGACCAGGGCTCGAACTCCTGTCCCCTGCATTGGCAGGCAGATTCTCAACCACTGCGCCACCAGGGAAGCCCTGAATGGACTTTTTAAGTAATGCTTACATGTGACTTTGAAATAACATCCCCCGCCACCACACACATTTTTGTCTTACTTTCAAGCCTTAAACAATTTTGCTTAACAATATAATAAACATTTTTAATGTAAGAATGAAAATAAAAAACAAACACAAATGAAATGTAAGCTTTAAAAAACTAGATTGGGGCTTCCCTGGTGGCACAGTGGTTAAGAATCCGCCTGCCAATGCAGGGGCCACAGGTTCGAGCTGTGGTCCAGGAAAATGCCACATGCTGAGGAGCAACTAAGCCCGTGCGCCACAACTACTGAGCCTGTGCTCAAGAGGCTGCGAGCCACAACTACTGAGCCCGTGTGCCACAACTACTGAAGCCCACGTGCCTAGAGCCCGTGCTCCCAACAAGAGAAGACACCGCAATGAGAAGCCCACATGCCACAACGAAGAGTAGCCCCTGCTCGCCACAACTAGAGAAAGCCCATGTGCAGCAACGAAGACCAAAACGCAGCCAAAAAATAAAATAAATTAAAAACTAGATTGAATAGGTTTTCAGTCGTGTGGCCAAACAGCTCATAGTACGACTTCCCAAAATATCACCAGATAACTCATGTTAATAAAGCAAAGATACATTTGTTAAAGCTCTCTTCCATAGGGAACACCACTTTGACAGAACCTTAGCAATGTTTCAGAAGGTGGAAGTCAGAATGGATATTTATGGGGTTTGAGAGGGAGAATCCAGGCTCTTGTGATTTAAGGTAGGAAACTGGCATTGGGTAAGGTTCATGACATGCTAGCAAGGTCTTAAGGTAGGTCTTGAAGTAAGTCCTATAAGTAAGTTTTTTTTTTGACAAATGAGCTATTTGTCCAGGTAGCCGACAGTGCCCTCAGGTAAATTGATCTTCATAAATTTCCTGAAACAAACAGTGAAGTTTTTGTTGTTGTTGTTGTTTCTATTGGTTTAGAGTCTTACCTTTCTTGGGCAAAGGTTTCTGGGAACAAACGATCAGGTTGACACAGGCGGTCTCAGTTCTTGGTCTTAACAGCTAAGCCATGTTGTGTGGGTGGTCTCCGTTCTCAGCATGTGGTAGTTTGTATTTTTTCTAAGTCCGCATTTTCCAAACTTCTGTCTTTGGATTGCTGTTCTACAAAACGGTAATAGGAATGCACCATGAGGAAAAATGGTTTGAAGTTAAATAAGTTTGGGTAATGCTGTTTTTTTGTTTTTGTTTTTGTTTTTTTAACTATAGGACTTCTCAGACCTTTAAAATATGAAAATGCACAGTGAACGTTCCAGAAGGCCTACTGACATAACTCAGAATCTAACCCCTTCCTAGTCTAAAGAGAGCTCACCTTATTTAATCCTCGGTAAACTGTAGAGCTTCACCCACCTCCACCCCATCCATTTTTTTAGAAACTTCCAGTAGCTTCAGCATGTAAAAGTAAGCCACCTTTCCAGTTTCACCTGGGGGCTAGAAAAATCTGAGCCTGCGAGACTCAAACCTTGCCTTTCTTCTTGAGGAGAAGGGAAAGTGCAAATATTTTCTTTTTTATTCTTATTCTGCTGATCTCATAGGAAATAAGACAGAGTAAAACGCTTGGAAACATACTCAACTGTAAAATACAAAGCTCTGAGTAAAGCCAGACTTTCTGAGACTCAGAAAACCTTCCTGTCTTGTTTCTGTGTCCAGCAGCTTTCCCCTGTCTCCTCTCCCAGGCTAAAATGGTCTCAGGGTAGGTGGGAACCTCTCCATGAAATCCTGAGTTAGCTCTACCTAAGGCTTACAGGAAAACATTTGCAATGTAGAAAGCCCTTTTCCCTCTTGGTAAAGCCTGGCTTTCAAGACTTCTGTTTCACTAAAGTCTTTAGGCTGAATATTGAATCTTTCACTCTCTTTGCATTCCTGATTCTACATCCTAATCCTCCCTAAGGCAACAGATGCCTCTGGCAAAAGAAGGGGGAGGTCAACTTGGAAAATCTGAAAAGAAGGGCAAGCAGGTACATTTCCATAAAATGGTCCCTTTTCCTAGAGGCACAAACCCAGGCTGACAAGAAGGTAGGAAGCTGCTCCATAACCACCCAGGAGTTGAGAGCGGAGAGCTTGATTCTGGAACCTCTCCTGTGGGTTGGGGCTTCTGAAAGCTTGCCTACTTGGTCACCGTGTTGTATGGGTCTAGGCAGGTTTGGGTGGAGGTAGAGGGATCAATGCTGGCCACTGGTGGGGAGTTGGAGACAGGGGCAGCCTTTAGGGAATTTATACACCTCTAGGAGGTTATTGGTGAATTGAGCACAAAAAGCCAAAAATTTTTGTCTTTACCACTCTGAAGCACCAAGACTCCGTCTTCAGCATTTATGCCCATATAGGCATCACCTGAGTATCTTGAGATTGAGACATTTAAAAGCAGGTCAGGTCTGATTTTACTGAGCTTTTAAAGAAAGGCACCAAACAGTCTTTGAAATGTTACATGGGCTGCTAACTTCTTTGAGGACACAAAGGTCTCTATTTTCTCAAGTTCCCCCATTTGCTGACACAGGCCCCTCCCACCCTGTAACCGTGACACCAGCTACATGCATGATCTAGACTTTGGTACATTTCTCCTCCCCATAGCCAGCTCCCACCAGCTCCAAACCATTCCAGGGAGAAGATCAAGCGTTGCCTGGAGTTCAGCAGACCTTGCATGTGCTTGTTAGCATGCCAGCCCTGGTCCTCATAGTATCTGTGGCAGGCAAACACGCAGGCTCTGGGGTCCGAATGCTTGGATTTAAATGCCAGCTCTAACCCTAACTCTGCCATCTGGGGGAAGTTACTTAACTTCACTAAGCTTCCATTTCTTCTGAAAGCCAAGCATACCATGAGATGCTTAAAGACAAATTTGAGGCTGACACATAGACACTGCTCAGTAAAGGGTAGTGATTTATAACAATTAATGTAATTTGATGATGGGCTCCCAAACCCCACTTTGAGCTCCATGTGTAAATGATGTATGCTGATAATACATTAGATTTTGTTCAGCCTCTTCCTATCACTCCAAATATCTTCCACTTTGCAATGGGAGTCACTCGCCTATTCAGTGCAATATCCTCTTTCTCTTCCTACCCACAAGATTACCCCGAAAACAGGCTCTTGGCACTGGGCCCTGGTACCTGAGTGGTCCGAATGTTTTTAGTTTATTATTAAAATGTTTGCCATTACATTTACATAGTACCCGGCTGGGTTGATTGCTTCATATATCGACGGTACTAAAGTGGATACTGAATGTTTTGCCTGCCAAGGGCCTTCATCTAGTTCAGCCTGAGCATATATAAAAGTGATTTGAATGGGAGCGTTTGCTCTATTATTTTGGTGATGGATTTAGGGAAATGGAAAGTAGCAAATTGCTTTATTTTTGGACCTTTGCCAGGTCCATCCTGGTTATGGATGATGCTTGGTTGATTGAAGAAGGCCAGCTGCTGCTCTAATAGCCTAAATCAATGACCAACGGTGCCCATTAGCAAGCATGTCATGTGTCCTGTAGTGAAAAGCGTTTTATAATTATGAATTAATAACTTTTCTATTATATATCAATATGATGCTGCATTTTACAACTTGACCAGCCCTGCCATACTAATATTGATATTAAGGTCAACTCCATTTTTATGATATCCTTCAGAAGATTTACAGACAACTCCTGGCTTCAACTGAGGGAGTTCACACTCAAAACCTCAGTTTCCACATCTGTAAAACAGACTGAATAATTCCCATGTCGTGGGGATGTGAAAATTCAATGAGATAAAGTTTGTGAGAGCATTTTTAAGCCTTTAAGCATTTCTCTCTCATGTCCAGTGCCTCTTTAGAAAAGATTTCCCCGTGTTTGTGTTGACTCTTTCAAATGGAATATGTGGTTGCTATTACTGTTTCCACAACAGTTTCAAGTGTTTTGTTGTTGTTTTTCTTTATCAGAGTGAAATGTGTTTGGAAAAGACACATGGCCAAGGTTGACTCGATGACTGGACTTATCCAAGACTTATGTGAAAGCAGTTGGGTCTGTTGAGACTTCAGTCTGCAACTCTGGGCCACCTTGCAGCAGGGCCCAAGCCTGCATTTTGGGTAATGTCATAGGTTGGGGTCTCCAGAAAGCTGACTCAGAGATGTAGATTGGTGTGCAGGAAGTTTATAAGAGAGTGCTTTGGAGGTTGCCACCTGTGGGTGTAGGAATGGGTAGAGAAGAAGCTGGGCTCTCACATGGTCTCACTAAATGCTCAGCCAACCCCCTAGGGAACTCTGAAGCCGGAATGGCCCTTCAGGCTGGTCTTGAGTTGGGGTGAAGGAGCCAGGCCTTTATACCTCAGTGGTGATCTGTCATGGAATGTGGGCCATGAGACAGGACTGTAACCTTAGGGGAGAAGAGAGTCTTCAGCCAAGGCAGTTCCAGGGAGGGCTGACATCTGAAGGCTGTCTCCAAAGGCTGGGAAGATAAATCCTTCAGCCCCGAAGAGGAATCTGACAGGTGTGTTACAGCATCCACTACAGTCAGGAAGAAAACAAAGCCATCTGGTACCCACTGAGATAGTTTCCATTAGTCACTGCTGCCCTTAGAGACAGACACCCACATTTCTAGTGTTGCTACCTGGCACACTGGTGGGAGGGAGAGAGAAGGCTGTCTGACTGCTCCACCTGTGGAACCATAGCTAATCACTTGGTTTGTGCCCCCTGTATCCGCTTCTCTTCCCAGCTCCCACCCCAATGGCACTGCCCTGGATCCACCCCCACCTTCTGTAGTAGTACTTGCTTTTTTTTTTTAAACTATAATTCCATCTAATTTTTATCTTTCGGGTATCCTTGTATTAACTTTCATGTGTGTTTATTTGTGTGTGTGTGTGTGTGTGTGTGTGTGTGTCTTGTTAGGAATCTGTATTGGTATTAATTTAGGTATAAGTGGGTTCTCAGCTCAGTCTACCATCATAAATAAAGTATTATAAAGCAGATGCATTTTAGTGTATAAAAACAGAAATTTTTTTTAAGCAGAAGATGAACATAGGAATTTTAAGGTTTATTTTTAAATGGAATAAAGATAGACTAGAATTTTCTAAAAGAACACAGTAAATAGAATGCTGAAGTCATAAAAATAGTTTTCTTGATCTATCCATACAAACTCTTGAGAATAAAGGCAGAATTCATCAGGGACTTGAAAATGGAAAATAATTCTGGCTCTGATGGAGCATGTTGTTTTAAGGTGTGTTAGGCTGTTTCAGATGATCTTCACACTAGGAAGAGGAGGGGTTGGATGCCTTGGGAAATGTTGACAAAATCTGCCCCCGCTAACACACTCTTCCCCTTGCTAGTTGAGAAAGACTTCTTAAAGGAGAAAAGAAATCTTATTTATTCAATGTCTAATGATGATTGAGTTATAAAGTCACCTACAGACAATTCATGCTCTTCCATAGTTTGCTTTATTTTACCACATTTGGTAGTGTGCTCTATAGATCCAGTTTATATTTAAAACTTTTGGAATTAAAAATATATACTAAAGTTTTTATGTGCAAGTTTGTTACCTGGGGTACAATTTATAATAGGGAAAATTCAGAAACAACTCATGGAAAAGTTATATAAATTCTGGCACATCCATATTATCAAGAATCATGTAGTCATGAAAATAATGTTTCTGAAAAATATTTTAAAATGTGGGAAAATGCTATGATTGAATGTTAAGTAAAAAAAGCAGAATGTAATATAATACATTCATAAAGCCAACTAGATTTTAAATACTTTGTTTTTAAAAAGCCTACTAGGATACTCCCCTGACAATTCATCAACATTAATATTAGGCTTCTTTATAAGATGTTTCTTAGTTAAATTTTTCATATTTTTTGTAGCCTAATGAGTACATGAAGGCTCAGCATATAATTATTTTCTTAACAAAATGTTTGTTTTTGAACGTAAAAGAGAACCAGAATGTATTTCCTATACAAAACTCCAAACCTTGGGGACTTGTTCATTATCCTCTGCATCCTTGAGTCTCTCTTCACCATTGGCATCACCTGTTGGGTGGAGCCCTCTTAGGGAGGCAGCACAGCCAGCCTGACAATGCTGGGTCGATCCAGGATGCTGTGTCACTTACTAATGCTGTGACCCTAGGCAAGTTACATAATTTCTCTCAATCTTGGTTTTCCAGTCTGTAAGATGGGCACACTAATGGTACCTGTGTCCTACTTATCTGGTGAAGATTAAATGAAACAATGCACTAAAGTGCAGAGTACAGTAAGGAGCACAGACTAAACCTCAATAAATGTTTGTTAGTATCGCCATAAGCACTGTTATCATTAACATTATTAGCCATCACTTGATGTGTTTTAAAGACAAGAAATGATTAACTATAGGCAAGAAAAAATAACCAAAAATGCATTTTTAGCCTCTGTACCACTCTACCCCTACATCAGACCTAGGACTAGCTGAGGCACACGGGGATGCAGAGGTATCATTTAGCTACAAACAGAGTCACAGATCTGTAGGTTCCCCCCTCCTTACTCTCTTTTTTCCTGATCCTGCAGGGGTATCGACTCTAAGATGTGTTCTCCTCACGGCCAACTTGGGAGAAGTGGGGGGTCGTTTGCTCCATTTTAAGAAGAGCATTCCACAAAAGAAAATAGCTATAAAACATCAATAGGACAACATTTTCTTAGATGGGTTTCCATATTAAATCTTATCATTATGTAACTTCAGTTTTATCATAATGGTGACTGACATCTTTGAAAACTGGGTTCCAGAATGTCTTCCCAGTCTGTGTAATTTTCTAGATTGACATTCTGGATTGATGTTTTGTCACTTTCTTCACAAAAATAACAACATGTGCATTAAAAAGATGTGGAGGGAATTACCTGGCAGTGCAGTGGTTAGGACTCGGCTCTTTTACTGCTGAGGCCCGGGTTCAATCCCTGTTCGGGGAACTAAGATCCTGCAAGCCTCCTGGTGTGGCCTAAGTAAGTAAGTAAGTAAATAAAACAAAAAGATATTGAAGGCTGGCAAACAGTATGTCAAAATATTAGCAGAGGTTATTTCTGGGTGGTTGGATTACAGGCATCATTTGCTTTCTTCTTTGACTTTCTATTTTTTCTTCCTTCCTTCCTTCCTTTGTTCCTTCATTCCGTTCCTTCCTTTCTTTCATTCATATTTTTAAAATGAGGCTATACTATTTTTATTTTACAAAAAAAGTTACTTAAAAAAGTCCATCTAACAATTAGCTATAGAGTAATACCTTAAGTTCAGCAAACTTGATTTAGAAAAGCCTGAATAGACAGACAGACACACAAACACAAACACACACACCAATTTTTTCTTTTTACATGAGATTCACATTGGAACTTTTAAAAATAAATAGCAGAAATTTCTAGAGCAGGTAAATTATGATTCAGTTTACACTTCTGTTTTCATAAGTTACTGCCATGGTGTGAAGTAAGGTACACAAGTGTTACAAAAATATTAACAACATAATAAGTATTCATCTTTACTAATAGAATATTACACAGGGTAGGCAATGTCCAACTGCTGTGCTGTGGGTCCTCCCAGCCTCCTAGGAGGTGGATAGTAATGCCGTCCTCGTGTGACAAACATGGAGACCAGGCATGAAGAGTCACTTACTTCCTAAGATCACACAGATCAAATCTACGCAATCTGGCTCCAGAGTCTGCACCTCTACCTTCTCTGACCCATGTTTATGCACATAAGGCAGACCTGGCCAGCAGTTTACAGTGGTCACCTCTGCGGGGGGCAGCTGGAGCATCACAAATGTTAACTGTGCTGGAGAGAATAGTGGAGGGAATAGGATGATTTTTATTTTCTGTGGCTTCTTTTCTCCTTCCTCCTGTCTCCTCCCTCTGCCCTCCCTCCCTCTTCCTTCCTTCTCTTTTTCTATCCCTTCCTTGCTTCCCTCCTTTTTCCCTTCCTTCCTTTTTGAAAAAACAAACCTAAAGACATACAAAATCTGGTCTTTAATTTTAAAGAATTTATTTATACTCTTAGTAGGATTTTGATCAAGCGATTTTGTTTTGTGTTCACTCTCTCTGATATGCATAATGCCCGCTCTCCTTCTTGGGATATTAGGAAGAAAAATAATCTTTTGTTTCTTTAAAATGGAACTGTTTAAATGAAGGAAGCATGTATAAGCCTACTGCTTTAACTCAAGTATTCAATAAATCCTAGACGTTGCCTCTAATGTGTAGAGGTCTGAAGAGATCTGTCCTATGAGAGAGTTCACTAATTTCAATTATCTGGATTTTATTATCACCTTCTATGGATTGGCGAGACAGGATTTTGTAGAATGCCATCACCTGAGGCTATGACAATGGGGTTTTACACCATTAAATCCAGAAAGCATAAGAGAAGGGATAAGAAATGAGAGGGCTTAAAAGCTATGCCAGTTTCATTGTGGAAAATGTGACTTACTAAGCAACTATATGAAATAAAAGCAGGGAATGTCCACTCACGGAACATGTGAACTCCTTTCTGTGTTACATGATATTATCATCATCATCATCACCATATACTGCAATTGTATTTAGCAGCAGGAGAAAGAGACAGCTGCACAATAAAGTTCTCAGACTTGAGTGTATGTCAGAATCACCTGGTGGCCTAAGGGGGCTTGTGCAAAATGCAGGTTGCTGGGCTCCATGCCCAGTGGTTCAGACTGAGTATGACTGGGGAACCCAGGGATAGTTTGTCAAACATCTCAGGTGATTCTGATGCAAGTGGTATGAGGACCACTCAGAGACGCTGATACCAAGCCGCTGCTTTGTCACTTGTTAGTCTAGACACTGCATCTTCCCATCACCCTGGGCGTAATATTTAGTCTAAATTTCAGTTCCTCATCTGTATGAGGGGTGCATATAAATCCACACTTTGCTCACAGGGCCTCTGTGAGGATTTAGTAAGAGCATGCCTGGGATGGGGCAGCCTCTACTCTTCATGGTGTTGTCTGTGGAGACCAAAGGGGAGATGTCCATCATGCTGGTCATCTTGGTCCTTGCTCTGTGCCTGGGACAGTGTTGGGCTTAATGAACACAGCATGTTGGTAATGAGCTCACTGCTGGAGCCCAACTGCTTGGGTCCAAATCGTGACTCTTCAGTTTACTGTGTGATCTTGGACAAATTATTTAACCTCCTGGTGCCTCAGTTTCCTCATCTGTAAAATAAGCATAATTATAATATCCACTCCATGGGTTGTGGGGGGAGGTATTTTAAAAAATACTGTAAGTAAAACTTTTAGAACAGTGTCTGGCTAATAGTAAAGTGTCACTTAGGAGTTCAATAAATAAATAAAACCTTGTTGGTTGAATTCATGCATGCACACATGCTAAGCTTCTTTCCTTTTCCCTCTTTCAACATAATGCAGATATCTTCTTCTAGCTGACAGACTTGTAAAGTGGAGACCACTTTCAAGAGCCTCCGGTCCTGGGGGAAGGAAATCTGCAGGTATTAGATGGGTTTGGCAGCCAGCAGAGGCGTGTTGTTGAGACAGGGAGGCTCCCTGGGGTGGGGGTGTCAGCAGAGCGAGCTGGATTCAGCTCTAGTAACTAGGAGAGCTGACAGCTAACAAAATGAGGCTCCCTCAGTCGTCTATGCAGCAGACAAAGCAAGATATTTAGTTAATAGCAGCAACCTGGTGCCTATAATTTTCAAGTCCTTGGAGGCATATTACATGGCCCAGGGTGAGCCAAGGGACGGAGGAGGGAAGTAAGGGAAGTCAGGGGGAATCTATTTTCCATGTCCCTTGTTGTGGTGTTTGACTCACCTAAAGTTAACACACTCATAGAACTTTGCTCAGAAATGTCATTGCTGAAATAAATGCGTTAAATTTAAACTCTGACTGCCCCAACTCATCTGTTATGCAGTGGGACTAGAAACAGCTCAGACTTAAAAGACATCTCCAAGTTTTTCTCAGCCGATGAGACTTAGGCCACTTTGTTTTCTCAGATTGTTCAGCCTTGTCCAATTTTTGGATGAAAGTCCTTTGAATACTTCAGTGGCCATGCTATTTTTCCTCCGATCATCAACTCACAATATAAAGTCTAAGCTGTGAAAAAAAAAAATCCAAGTTCCTTCCCATCCTTATTTTCTAGCCAACTATGGCTTTAGACTAAGGCTGTCTCTTTTAGGGAGAAAATCCCATTTGCACATTTTCTCTTGGTTGGCTGGACTTGCCCACAGATTCTTGGGTGATGTTCAGGAGGCTGCTTTGTGTTTTGGCTGTGTGTTGGAAATTTTCTTCTGGGCCTATATATAGCCGGAGAAGGGGGATGTTGTTCAGCTCTTGCGCAACCTAGAACTAAATCACCTTTTTGCAAGAGATGAATACAAAAACCATAGCATTTTGAGCATTGTTTTTTCTTTGCATTGTAATTTATTTTAATATAAAATATATTTCTGTAGTCTGGTTACAGAAGCAATACATTGTAGGAAATTTGGTTATTACTGAAAAAGCATGAAGAAGGAAATAAAACCATAAAAGAACTACTAAGAAATAACTAGTTTTATGTTTTTTTTCTGACTATTTATCCATCTTTCCACTTAACCATCTGTCCACCATTCTACCTATCCATCTATCCATCTACCCTTCCATCCATCCATCCATTCATCCATCCATCCATCCATCCATCCATCCATCCATCCATCCATCCTTCCTTCCTTATACCCATCCATCCATTCATCAATCCACCCTTATATTTATGCATCTATTCACCTTCCCATCTATCCATCCCTTTGTGCTTCCATTCATCCCAGGAAGAAATAATAGTTCCTTAAGAGTATAGAATAGTGGTTGAGTACAGGCTTTTCAATGACTTGCTTTGTGCATTCATATCCTGCCTGCACCCTGCACTTTCTGTGCAACCTTGGACAAGTTTTTATGGCTTGTATTCCTCCTTTATAAAATGATATTAATAATAGTGTCTACCACATACAATTGCGTCAGAATTTAAATATAAGATGGTTGGCCAAGTGCCTGGCATAACGGAAGTTCTCAATAAATATTAGCTATCCTTGTCATTATTATTACTCTTCCTTATTTGAGTTGCCAAGATTTGATAAGAGAACATATACTTAATACAGTGTCTAGCTATTATAATTATAATTATAAATGCAGTAATAAATAGACACATGTATATTTTGTTTATGTTACTGACATCCATCTGTTTCATAAACTCATGTTAAGTGCTGTTTTAATGGCTGAAAATATTCTATGGTACAAGTATTTGTAACCAAACTATGAAAGTTATTCATTTAGACTTTATTTATATCAAATTTCTGTTGTTATTAATAATGCTGTGATGAACATCCCTATTCATAGTTATTTCCTTACATTAAATTCCTAGAAGTAGAATTGCTGGTTATATGTTGTACATATTTGAAAGCTTACCATGGTGCCCAGCAAAAAGTCTATACCACTTTGCATTTCCATATGGATGTGATTTCCATATGGCCTGATTTTCTACACTCTTGCCAGCCTTATGTGTCTCTGCAAACATTTGCCAATCCAGTAGACAAAACGTAGGATCTCATTGCTATTTTATTACTCGTTTTTATTTAATTACCAGCAAAGTTGAACTTTGCCGTATGTTTTCTGACCATGTTTATTTCTATTTCTTAAAACTGTCAGCTTATAATACTTGTGCATTTTTCTACTGGGGTGTTTGTTCTTTTCTTAATGATTCTGCCAGAGTTTAAAATTTTGACTTTCTAATGGGAAGGTTTTGGAATTTACTCTTTTCCAATTTATGAAAATTGGTCATGGCCTATCTGCAGTATTCTGAACTTTGTCCCTGTGTTTGTTATGATTTTCTGAACTTTACTGTGTCCCTTCAGCCAATACCATATTCAGCCAAGTGCCATTGGACTTGAATTCATTTCTAAGTGCCCGGAAGCTTCTTACCTCCCCACCTTTTAGTGGGTGTCCTTTCATCTCTGTGATGCTTTCCTGGTTGTTCTAAATTTCAAGTTCATTCTGTTCATTGAAGAAAATAGTAGATAACAATAATAGGTAACTACTCCTCTTACCATGCCTTTTATGTGTCTCTTTTTGGTCATGTGCTCCTCTTTCTTTGTACTTCTTTTTAAACCTGTGCTTGTTAGGTCTCTGAACAATGACGTCTGTATAGGTTTCTCACCCCAGCAGTCTCCCTTTAAATATGGTGAAGAACCTACCAAAAGACTTCCCTCTAATATGAGGAGAAATCACTTTAGACAGTGTGCCCAAAGATTCATTTTCTCTAATGGTCTAATGCAGAAATTGGCGAACTTTTCTCTAAAGGGCCAGATTGTATTGGGTTGGCCAAAAAGTTCGTTTGTGTTTTCTTGTAAGATCTTACGGAAAAACCCAAATGAACTTTTTGGTCAACCCAATACATATATTGGCTTTTTGGGCCATGCCATCCATGTTGCAACTACTCAGCTCTGCCCTTGTAGCACAATAGCAGCCGTTGACAATCAGTAATGAACATGCCTGGCTGAGTTCCAATGAAATTTTACTTAGAAAAAGAGGCAGAGGTCCAATTTGGTCCATGGGCATGGTTTGCCAGCTCCTGATCCACAGGCATAGTTTGCCAGCTCCTGATCTAAGTAAGAGAAAAGAATTGTTAAGGGAATGGCATGGGAGGAGAATACATTTTAGCTCGTTGCTATTAACAGGAAAGAGCCTTCAACACTACCATGGCTGTGGGCTTGATTAGGTGGAGAATTCCCTGGAGGATTGCCTTTCTTTCCCCCGCCCCAGACAGTTCAGCTTGGGGAGAAGGCCCTGGGCAGAAAACACCAGGGGAAGTGAAGAAAAGAACGTGATAAGAATGTTCCAAGGGCCTTATTCCAGCGACAGATGGCATCCTCAAGTTAAGGATGACTTAAAACCATGGTGAATCCCCACTCTGGGGGACAAAACATGGGGAGGGGTGTGGGTTCTGGCCCTGAATTGCATTTCCGAACTTCAGCAGTTTCCCTTTAACACATCATTTTTCCAGGAAAGTATAGTTTGAGCTGAAAAGGCTATAAGTCGGGTGTTTTGCTTGCTGATCTTGGTGGGGTTTGCTTGTTTTTGTTTCTGTCTCTTTGGTTAGCCACCTACGGCATTATTTTTCTGAGACCCAAATTCCAAAACTCACCTAACGACCTTTTAGAAAATGACCTGTGTGCTGTGCCAGGCCTGCCTGTCTATAGTCTCCATGGCCTTGTCATAGAAAGCTAAATCAGACTGGTGCCTCCATTGCCTCATTACAGGCTGCCCTCTTCATAGAAAGCTCTGTGAAATCTAGAAGAACAAAGGCAAAAAAGTTTGATCTGGCTGAGGCAGGGACTGCAGGGAAGAAACTGGACTGGGGGCCATGGGACCCACGTGACATCCATCAAATCCCTTCTCTGAATATTTCAGATTCCTGCTCTGTCAAATGAGGGAACTGGGCTGGAAACGGAATGGCTAATAATTGGTAAGCCCATGGCTCTGTCCTCATTGCCTCCAATAGGCATTGCTGCTCCATCACTGTGTTCTTCCTGGTTACCTGGAGAGGAGGCCTTCTCCATTCAGGCCTGCTCTAGCAGACCATTCCCGCCCAGCCTGGGATGGTCTCTGAGTCCCTGCCCGTCACTGAAGTTCTGTGATTCTTACCACATGTGGATCTCAAACACATTCCACTCCTAAATAGGGATTATTAATTGCTTTGGACAGCAGCAGTGCTAAAACATTGTCCATTTAACTACCCCAAAGTGTAGTTAAAGCTCTTGAAATCTAAACTTTGCCAAATGAATAGACCATTGCAATTTGCCTCTGTCTTCCAGGTGCAGTAGTTTTCCATTTTCTGCCTTGTGGTCTGTTACAAAGTGTTTGTCTCAAGAAAGCTGGGGAGGTGGGGGCCAGCCTTCCATTCACCCAAGTCTGTTTATGTTTCATTGCCAGGGTTGTTGTAAAATCCTGTGCCTTTAATAGATTTCCTGAGCTAATAGTTTGCCTTATTTACCTCCCTGGGTTATAATCGTTATTGTGGTTGACCGTTTTGATAAGCTACTTCTGCGAAACATTCTCATATGAATGAGAGTCAGTTTTTAAGTGGTTATTCTCCTTAAACTTATTTTCAATCACCAAAAATAATTCCCACAGAAAATCTTATTTTCTTTTCAAAAAATTCCCTCAAGTATTTAAACGTCATCATTTTTCCAATCCTGAATAATTCTGAATGAGGGTGACTCACTTTCAGTGGAGTGGAGTGGAGGGAAAAATGCAAGTGGGAAACTAGGTGAAGTTGGGACAGATGGGCACCCATTCTGTCTATCATGTACAGACACTAGAGATGTAACTTTGGAATCTCATTAACAGCCAAGACAAAGAGGAAATTTTTTCCAGCTCTTTGGTTCACAGTATCCACAGGATAAAATAATTGCTCAAATGATGCTTCTGTACCTTAATCTTTGGGATTAAGACCTCACCTACACTTCTGCTGTGTGTTCTGACGTAGGAGGTACACAGATAGAGTTGCTTCTGTCTTTGCTATATTTAAATATTGCTTTAGACAAAAAATAATCCCATGTGTCTTTTTTAAAACTGTTCAATCTTAAAGTCTTTTTCCGGATTAATATACACATATCTGAAGGGCCTGACTGATTTAAGGCTTTCTAGTGAGGAGACTATTCACAGAGAGGCACATTCAAGAGAGTGAAGACTTTTCTTGGGGAAGTGGTATGGGCCACAGACCTCCATAGGAAATTTATTTAAAATGTAAATGCATTTGGGATACTGCCTCCCAGTACTTTGCTTTTTGTGTATTTGACCCTCCACAGATTCAATGATATATCTAATTAAACTGGCTCCAAAATACAAACCATTTCCATTTCAATACATTTCCAATAAGTCTCCCAATCTTCCTGATTCCGGAGATACTGACCACTGGATGCTGGTTTCAGGCACAGGGGATCATTTTTCAGAATCTGGATGTAGATGGACAGAGAGAGATCACAGTTAGTGTAGGTAATTAATGACCTGAGAGCCTGGTCCCAAAGAGATGCTCAGGGTAGAAGACCTGACCAAGAGCCATCCAGAGCTGTGATTGTCTGGGATGGGCCTTTGCACAGGATGGGAAGACCCAGCCCCTTCAGTGAGGAGTATGAGTTTGGTCCCATCACCACTTCCAGCCTCAGTTTCCTTGGAAGGCCCAGGACTTAATGACCATTTTAAACCCCTTTCTTTATTGTTCCTTTGCTAGAGTTGGAAATAAATAACTGAGGAGGGCTCTCTGAGGTCAGCTTCTCTAGTACCTCATTGGAATCTGAGGTCTCAGCTGTGGGGTCATCAGTGGATGAAACTGTTCTTTGCAAAGAGTAAAATAAATGGCATTCTTAACATGGAGTTTTCAAGGTATGCTTGTATTGATTGCCCTACTGAGTCTTCATGGAAACTACAAAACTGGCTGATTCAAGGTTCTTATCTCTGGAGGGTAGGCACCTGAAGCCCAGAAAGTTTAAGTGACCATGACATTAAGTCATAGAGGAGGGCTTTTTATAGCTTGTTCTTATTCAATTTTTGTATCTCAGGACTCACTTCCTACTGCCCCCCAGAGTACAGCATCGAGCATGGCTCTCACTAGACCCCATCCCTGTCAGGGGCTCTGGGTGAAATGAGTTCCATGCTGGAACTTATTTGGAATATCTGTATTCTGTGCCTCTCTCTTGGAGGTTCTCAATTTTCTGGATGTCAAAGAGGTCCCCCAAGAAAGAAGCAGGTGTTTTGGAACCCAGCATATCCCATCTTTTTTTTTTTTTTTTAATCTCACACTGCCTTTAGAAGGTAGAGGAATAAAGAACGCACTTTGGAAAATCCTGTTCTAGAGCTGCGGTACCTCTACAAGGCTAAGACTCAGGGACTGTTCTGTATTCATCTTAGGTTCCCCTGCATTTAGTATCGTAGGAACTCAACGCATTGTTGACAATACTAAAGTCCATTGGTCATATGCCTTGGATTGTCTAGAAGATTCCATATGTCAAGTAGATGGCTCCAGCGTCTCTCTACCTGCTCATGCACTTAACAGACACTTGTTATCATTTGGGAATCAGAAAATACCATCTTAGTAGAACCAGGAGAGATCAGTGTTACATAGGATTGTGTGTCGAGGTTGTGAATACCACTGACCATGGTTGAACAGATAATGGGTTACACTTATTCTTATGGTCCTGACCCGAAGAACAGGCCACACTTTAGGTTCCCTTATGATCAAGCAAAATAGCATGCCACTCAAGAATGAGTGATTTAGAAATACCATGGGCTAGCAAGAATGTATGTATGTACACATGTGTGAACGCTTCCTAAAGCTTATCACATCCTTATCGTACAGATGAGGAAAGTAAGGCTCTGAGAGCACTACTGTTGCTCAGTACAGTTTTGACTCCTCGTTCATAACTATCAGCTCAGAGCTCTGTGACCTTGGACAAGTTACTTAACCTTTGTGTGCTTCAGTTTCATCACGTGTGAAATGAGGATGATAATATTTCCTGCTAAGGCTGTCATGAAGATTAAATCAGTTAACACCGTATGATACTTAGAACAGTGGCAAGCACAGAAAGCACTCAATAAGAATTAGCTCTTATTATTTTTATATACATATATATGTATATATATATATATATATATATATATATATATACAGCTTATGGGCAGGCACACCCACGCACCGTGGTCTCACCCACCTTATTCAGCAAAATTTGTTCTGGATGACATTTGACTGTTTCCAAAAATCAACTCCACTTTCCATGAGCAAAGATTTTCCTTCATAAAGCTTATTCAGAGGGGGTGTGTTTTCTCCTCTGAACACAGTTCTTATAGAGGAGACCAAAAATACTTTTGGCAAATAAATATTTTGGCAAATAAGTCTGGCTAGAGTAAGTGAGTCACTAGGTGTCTACTTTGAAGGGAAAAACAGTCATTTCAGTGTACAAATTGTTGTCTCATTACTTTATTACACACCAGAAGGGAGTTTGGGGTGGAACGTCTACGAAGTACAATAGAACCAGTACAAGTTTTTCTGTCATTTAGCACTTAATTAAAAATAACTAGGAAAACAGCTAATTGAAATGCTCAGTGCAACTTTTTTTTTTTTTTTTCATGACACAATATGTTGACTGAGTTTTCCAAATTACTAAAAGCATTCAGGCAGTTCTGGGAATTTGGGCCTAGTAGCCCTTCAGCTCTTTTTATTTAGAGTGTTGGCATTTTGCACTGGTGTCAAATACAATAATTATTTTCCACAGATATTGAATTTAATAGAGTAATTGCTAAACACATTTCCACATTTGGCACTCCAAGACCAAGTTTGTAAAATTTGTGAGCTGTGAATGGTAACTTTATACTGAATACTCTCCTGATAATTGTCTAAGAGATGTGTCCTCAATGATTGAGAGGGGAAAAAATGGAAAGCAGACGACAAAGTCATTGTAATTCCAATCGTGGACAACTGCAATCCCCGAGTTCTGTGTAAATTAGTCATTGTAGATTGAAAACAAACAAACAAGCAAACCCAAACAGATAAACCTCACAATCACTAGAGCCAATTAGATATTCAGAGGAAAAGTCTCGGTTTTTAATATGTTACAAAATCACACAAATACATATGTGTTGCCATCAGCTGTTTTGACAGATGCGCCTTAAAATAGGAGAGATACAAAAATAGATACAGGCAACTTTAATGTGGCCTAAGCAATGGCAAGAAACATTTACAACATAATGAACCTTCACTCCAAAATAAGTGACCGCAAAGTAAACAAAGTTGGAATGTGTACTGAATCAAGTAATGGGTTTCTAATAATTGTAATGTACAAAAGTGATTAATTTATTATTAATTTTGATATGATATTATGATAAATTATGATGAATTTTCTTTGTGGGTAATTGCTATGGATTGAATCTTTGTGTCCCTCCAACACTCATATGTGGAAACCCTAATCCCCAATGTGATTGTATTCGGTTGTGGGGCCTTTGGGAGATAATTAGGTCATGAAGGTGCCACCCCCATGGTGGGATTAGTGCCCTTACAAGAAGAGACACAGAGAAAATGAGGAAGGAGCTGGAAGGCTGGTGTGGGTCTGACCCTGAGTAAAAGAGAGAAGGAAGGAAGAAAGCCTGGGTGGAAGTACAGCAATGCTTTAGGGGAGTCCTTAAGCCCAAACTGCCCATCCAAGGACTCATGGGTCCTCCAGGAATGACACTGCTTTGTGTCCTTGTTGTGTTCAGTAACTGGCGGGGAGCAGCATGTGGAAGCATGGCCGTGGTAAGAAATGTGGCGATCGGGCTTCCCTGGTGGCGCAGCGGTTGAGAATCTGCCTGCCAATGCAGGGGACACGGGTTCGAGCCCTGGTCTGGGAAGATCCCACATGCCGCGGAGCAACTGGGCCCGTGAGCCACAATTACTGAGCCTGCGCGTCTGGAGCCTGTGCTCCGCAACAAGAGAGGCCACGATGGTGAGAGGCCCGCGCACCACGATGAAGAGTGGCCCCTGCTTGCCACAACTAGAGAAAGCCCTCACACAGAAACGAAGACCCAACACAGCCAAAAATGGATAAATAAATAAATTAAAAAAAAAAAAAAAAAAAAAGAAATGTGACGATGGATTTCAGTGCATAACAGCTGGAGTTTTGATCAGAATATTCCCTTCTGTTAAGGCTCTGAGAAGTACATCTTCATGGCCACCACAGAGGTGTATACAAAATATTAGTTCAATGAATGAAGAAGGAAGAAAGGAAGGAAGGAATTTTTCCCTCATGTTATGTTTACTTTTGGCTTTGTTAGCTACCTTTTTATTATCTATTATGTGCAAAGCCATTCACCTTCAATGCCTCATTTGGTTCTTGTAGCAATCCTAGGCACCATTATTATTCATCCCCATTTCATAGATGAGGAAAATGAGACTCCAAATAGGTTAAGTAATTTGCCCATATCAGAAGCTACTACACGGCAGAGCACTGTTTCATAAAGTTTACTCTTAAAGTCTAGACCCTTAGCTGCTTATGCTGTACATTATTAATGTACAGGGGATACAGGTGCAGAGAGATGCACTGCCCTGCAGAGGAAGTTCCTCAAAATTGCAAGGAAGAGGAGCATAGGAATGAATCCTAGGCTTAGACCAGGGTAACCAAGATGTTCATTCATGAATTTGCATTGATCGTTCTTTTATTCATTCACTCATCGTTGGCCATTCGTTCACTGGTTCATTCGTTCAGAAATGTTTATCAAATGCCTTTGCAAGGCAGTCCATGGACTAAGTTTTAATCTTTATGTCTTTGAGGCACTCACTGTCTGCACTGTCCATTTCAGTAAGGTACATAGGGCTATTAAACACTTGAAATGTTGCTGGCCTAAACTGAGATGTGGTGTGAGTATAAAGTACACACTGGGTTCCAAAGAGTTAGCATGGAAAAAATTGTGAAAAAAATCTCATGAACAGCTTTTATATTGATTACATATAGTCATATGATCATTTGGGGTTATATAAAGTTAAATAAACTATGTTATTAAAATTAATCCCACCTGTTTCTTTTTACTTTTTAAACATAGCTATTAGACAATGAAAAATGCACATTTGGCCCATATTATAATTGTCTTGGACACTGCTGGTCTATTGAACTATAAAGATGAGTACTTTAATAGTACAGAGGGCTCTGGGAGCACAGAGCAAGAAGCAAATGACTGTGGGGGATGTCTGCAGAGATGGGACATTGGAACTGGTGCTGGACAAAGGGGTTGGATTTTGACTGATGGATAACTGGGGAATGGCATTCCAGGTGGGTGGCACAGCACAGACAAAAGTGTGGGGAGCTGAAGATGAACACTGCATCCAGTGAGTTGGGGCTGGGATTCTGGACAAGACTGTTATCTCAAGTTGGGTTCCCTGGGAAGCAGACTCTGAGCTGGAGGTTAGCGTGTTTATTAAAGTGCTTGTTCATTAAAGAGTACCCTTGGCTTCAACCAGTATTTGGGTGTGGGCTGCCTGGGGAAGGTATGAAACCTTGGGTGAAGTGAGTCTCTGCAACTGAGGAAATTCCTGATGGGACCAATATATAAAGACTGTCCACAGAGAGCACACCCATCAGCTGGGTAACAAGACCTCCCTCTCAGGGCGAGCTGGGTAGCCCGTCACTGTTTGCCCTTCAGTTGTCTACAGAAATAGAGGACAGAGTGCTAATGCAAATAGAGGACAGAGTGCTAATGCAAATAGAGGACAGAGTGCTAATGCTGTGACCCCTTCCTTCCTCCATGCTCAGTGCCCAGGGTCTCACATTAGCTGAGCGAGTGGGAGAAGAATCAAGTCTCTGTGATGTCAGGTGGGCACTTGGCAGTTTGTATAAATTACAGCCAAGGCAGTGGTGAATTTGTATGTGTAATGCATTTACCCACAGCCCCTAGAGTACACTAGAAGACAATTTCTTGGTGTTTAAAAGATTATCCTTTTAATAATTCATTGATCTTAACAACACAATACATCAGTGGTTTACACCAAAGCCATGTTTTATCTGCAGTGCACTTCTAAATTGAAAGGTACCATAAAATAGCACTTAACTTTCGGAATCCTTATGTTATCTAAGCTTAGTTTCATATTTGTTTGATGATAACGAATATCCTGTCTATTTTATTATCTAGTACAAGCTCTAATTTAGAGGCTCAGGAATAAATGAGGCGATGCCTGCAGATGGGTGGCATGTGTGTGTGTGTGTGTGTGTGTGTGTGTGTGTGTCCTGGAATGTGTATGCAGGTTTGGTCTTATAGCTTATTGTCAGCATTTTTATATCAAATGGTAGTCATGCAGTGAAACACATCTGCATTCCTGTCTCAACTGACCCATTTGGTGTGAACGCATTTAAAAGAAAACTGTTTCTCTACTCACAGTACTTATGACCCCAAATGTGTGGGTTTTCCACACCAGGCAATTTCCCAGCTCTCTGGACACCAACTGGGTGTTCTCCAACTGTATTCAACTCTGACACTAACTACCTGGAGGTAGAGCAGACCCCACAGGATAAGGGCTCAGTCCCGCAAGACTTCTCCCACCTCAGATGCTGGTCACAAGTAGTGGGTCCCCAGGTCACCCACACTTCTCTGTGACTTGACTACAAATCAAGGAATCCCACAATCCCCTCCTCAGGTTCCATAATTTGCTATGTTGGCTCATAGAACTCAGGGAAATACTTTACTTACATTTACTGGTTTATTATAAAGGATGTTATAAAGGATACAGATGAATGGCCAGATGACGTGGTACATAGTGTGAGGTTGTGAAGGGTCCCAAGTGCAGGAGCTCCGTTCCTATGGAGTTGGGGTGCACCATCCTCCTGGCACATGGACATGTTCACCAACCCAGAAGCTCCCCAAACCCCATACTTCAGGGATTTTTATGAAGGCTTCACCACAAAGGCATAACCAATTATTATCGACTCAATTTCTAGATTCTCTCCCCTCCCCAGAGGATGGAGGGATGGGGCTGAAAGTTCTAGGCTTCTAATTATGGCTTGATCTTTTTGGTGACCAGCTCCCATCCAGAAGCTACTGAGAAGCCCACCAAGGGTCACTTCTTTAGAACAAAATATGCTCCTATCACCCAGGAAGTTCTAAGGCATTTAGGAGCTCTGTGTAAGACACTCCTATCACCTTCATCACTCAGGAAATTATAAAGGTTCTAGGAGCTCTGTATCAGGAACCAGGGCAGAGACCAAATATTGGGTTGGCCAAAAAGTTTGTTTGGGTTTTTCCATAAAAATGTTTAAAACCCGAATGAACTTTTTGGCCAACCCAATATATATTTCTTATTATGTCACAGCATTCTTTTGACAACAAGGGCATGGACCTACAAAAACAGACTGAATTGTTAAGTTTTCAGAATAAGTAGAATTGAGAAGGAGCCAGATTTCTCTTTTCTTTTACTTGTTCTTACTGGTCCCACTATTTCCTGGCACATGGTATTCTGGGTAGTGGGTGTGTGCAAGTGATTATAAGTGCCGAAGGTCACCAGAGTTCCCCATTGCCTGAGAAGGAAGGTCAAAACCTGTACATATGGTCCACATGATGGGCCCCTCCCTACCTCTCCTGCTCCATCTTACACTTCTCTCTCTCACTCCCTATGGCCCAGAAACATAGCCATGTTTTTACTTTCCCAAACATGTCATGTTCTTTCCCACCCCAGTACCTTTGCACCTGCCATTCCTTCTGCCAAGAGTGCTTTATCCTAAGGCCCTTTCAGATCATGGATTTCTATCTGTTCCTCTGTTTAAATGCCAATACCACCAGAAAAATAAAACCGTCTTTGACTTTCAGGTCAAGTCTGAAGTTTACGCAGTCCCAGAGCACCACCCTTGTTTATAGCACTCACCACTTTCACCAATATCTTTGTTCCCAATGGACGGTGAAAACCAGGAAGGCAGACCCACCCTTGTCCAAAGCATAGCTGAACACTCACTGCGAAGGAGTATATGGGTGATGATATAGAGAAGACAGATGGGGAGTGAATTCTATCAAAAGCCTTGGCTGCCTGGAGAAGGTAAGAGATAGGGAAGTAACTTCAGAGGTGGGAGAATTGAAAAGAGGATTTTTTTTTTTTTTTTTTACTTTCCTAGAATAAATAAGACTTAAACATGCTTGTAATCTGCCAGGAAGTAGCCAGTAGAGAGGAAGTGATTGAAGATGGGAGAGGAAAAGAGGGTAATTGATGGAGCAGCGTCCCTGAGGATACGTGAGGGATGAAATCAAGAGTATGGGTCAAGAGGTGAGGCTGGGAGAGGCCAGTGCTGAGGCCGGTGATATTTCTGCCCAACCTTTCAGCTTTTGTGTAGAAGAGTGAGGAAGGCATCAATCACTTCCTTTCTGGCTGGGTAAATGCCAGGAAATTCTATGGCAGAAACTTGCCCAGGCAGGAGGCTCAGAATTAATTGTGAGGGTTAAGCATAAACCAAAAGGAGCAGGCAAGTCCTAAACACTAAACCCCAGCAAAAGGGCTGTTTCAGATCAAGGAACTGCGTCTGAGAATGGTCTGGTAGCCAGAATGCTGCGGGAAACCTCTAGGTATTTAATACTTGGCGATCACATGAATGCCCCTTCATAAGATTGTTTCACATGGGCCAAGATGTATATTGATTTTTTTTTTTTTTTGCTGTGTTTATACTTCCAGGAAGAGAACATGATCTCTGGAATCTGAAGAATAAAAATGTCTGTATAGGAGAAAAAGATGTTTTTTACGTTGTCTTGTTCTTGTCCCAGTTTGTTTGCAGGCAGTGCAAAGCCCCCAAATTAGAAATCTCCTTGCAGGTGTTCAAATGTGATTTAACTGAATAACAAAATCTTAGTGGAATATGGAGGATTTGCCTGAGGGGGTGTGGGTGTGTGTGTGCGTGCGTGTGTGCGTGTGTGTAAATGAATTAATGAAGTTCTTGGGTAGCCAGGGAGCAGGGGTGAGGACAAGCTGACCTTGTGTCTTATCTAGGATGATGATAGTGGGCTGAGCCAGCAGTGTAAAACCAAAATATAAATATTTGGTGAACAAACAAGTGCATGGGTGAACAGAAGAATGAATGGATCAAAGAATGAATGAATCTACCCATTACTCTCGAGGCTCTAGAAGGGTGTTCTCCCCAAGGAGCCACCTTGTTTGGGGAATAGTGCTTTAATATCTTTATGCAAAGGATAAATGAATAGCAGTCATGCAGCCAACGCAGATTTATTGGATTAAATGAGTCAATGTCAATACATAAGACGAAACTTTGCACACACTAGGTGCAAAGTGAGTGTTAAATAGATAAGATGGATGTCAACTATATACCAAGCCCTGTGCCAACTGCCAGGCTATAACAAAGTAAAGCGGACACAGCTCCTGCCCTCATGGAGCTTAGAATCCAGTGGATGGCTTCCCTGAACTTGTAGGACATCACTTCCATCACTTCCATATGCAGAGCAGGTTTCCTGAGCTAACTTTCACATACTCAACCTCTAATCCCCCTGGACAATCTGAGAGGTATTAGTAATCTCATTTTCAAACCTCAGAGATTTGAGCTAAATTTCTGAGATTTCTTTTAGTGACTTGCCCAAGGTCACAGAGCTGTTAGGCCGTAGAGCTAAGAATCAAACACACATCTGTCTGATTCTAAAGCATGGGCCATTTTCCCCATACTAAACTGCCTCCCGATTGCCCATTTTAGAGTAGGAAAGAACTGAAAGGCTTATGTTGATGGATTTGAGGTGATTTGTAAAAGTTTGAGACTGCCATTTTTCATAATATCCATAGACTTTATACATCCACATGTCCTAACCTCCTGAACAGTACAATGCAGTTCTTTATGTTCTGAGGGTATTCCCCTTCTAAGGTAAAAATTATCAAACCTACTGGGAAGAAGGGTTCCCTGGGGATTTGCTTTATAAAATAAACAGAAATCAATTTTGACTTGTTTTCTAATCATGATAAATGAAGCCAGGTTAGGGAAAAAAAAAAGTCCCAGCATTAGTTGAGGATCATTTTGCCAGGATGCATTGGTCTCTGACAAGCAATTAAGAAGCCCTCTGATTGTGGCTGGCAGCACCACGGCTCAGCACACTCTTGATTAATTCTCATTTTCATTCTTTCCTTGGGATTTATTTACTCATTTCACCTGGAATGTGTTTAGCTTCTTAACCTCCCCCTCCCCCCTTTCCTCATGTGTTTCTTTTCTTGGCTTCTTCCAACTTTACCTCCCCACTAATCAGTGCCATATTCATTCCTGCTGGCAAAATACCATACCATCTTGGCATTCATTCATTGTTCCTTTGTTCGTTCATTCATTCATTCATTCATTCATTCATTTTCTATCCCATCTAAGCCCACCTCAGCTGACCTTCTTTATTTCCGTCTAGATATTCTTTTAAAATGCGGAGGATGTTTTCCTTGGGCCACTTGGTGGGGAGGGGTTTCATCCAAGGTGAGCAAGGAATCAACAGTAGGTTCTGAAATATCTTATCATTGAGAAGTCTGAAGTCTGGACAAAACTGAAGGGTCCTGGAGAAGCTACAAGAGATAGAAGCATATCAGCATCTTCATCTTCATGGCTGTTAACTACTGAATCCTTACTCTAGTCCAGGCACTGTGTCTGCACCTTTCATATGTTATTGCTTTTAATCCTTGCAACAACCGTACAAAGAAGGTAACGGTGGCCTCAATTTATAGACAAAGCGACTGGGGCTCAGGGAATTTAGTTATTTATTTTTATAAATTTATTTATACATTTATTTATTTTTGGCTGCGTTGGGTCTTCGTTGCTACGCATGGGCTTTCTCTAGTTGTGGTGAGCGGGAGCTACTCTTTGTTGCAGTACACGGGCTTCTCATCGCGGTGGCTTCTCTTGTGGAGCACGAGCTCTAGGTGCACAGGCTTCAGTAGTTGTGGCACGTGGGCTCAGTAGTTGTGGCTCGTGGGCTCTAGAGCGCAGGCTCAGTAGTTGTGGCGCACAGGTTTAGTTGCTCCGCGGCATGTGGGATCTTCCCGGACCAGGGCTCAAACCCGTGTCCCCTGCATTGGCAGGTGGATTCTTAACCACTGCACCACCAAGGAAGCTCCCGGGCTCAGGGAATTTAAATCACATGAGCAGTAAGTGGTGAAACCAGCCCTCAAGTCTCTGTCTCTGAATTATTAATAGGATAACCCACGGAAGACACTAATTCACACATGGCATCGACAATAGCGGTACTGGACACCTTCAATGCAAACCATTTGACCCAGCACCTTGGTTGGACTGAGTTTGCATGGCCACCCTATTGAATCATGAGTCTCCCAGGGCTGAGATCTACACTGTGCCATCCCACTCAACCCACCTCACCTGGGCACAGGAGTGACTTGGTGGGCATTTGGCCCTATGAAGGGTCTTCAAATGCCCTGGCTGTCCCCAGTGGACTGTCTCACATGTAAAGTGGAAGCACTACTTCATGGTTGCTGAACTTGTGTCCTCAGACGTTCCTCCCACTCCATTCCTTCCTGATTCTGAGCCTCCTAATTATTCACCCAGCCATTCCTTTCCTCTTACCCTTGGGACTTGAGCCCTTTCCTTTTCCTTTTGATGATTCTTTTTACTTAGCCCTGGCGACCTCTGGAAAATGTTTCTCACAGTTTAGTTGCCCTGGGAACTTTCTACCCAGAACCCAGGCTCTACCGTGGTTCTCTCTCTTTAGGGGGCAAGGGGGTATAAGGAAAGGGAAATGGGCATTTCTAGTGTACCACGTGTGTGAGGGGCTTTACAGTAACAAGCCTGGGATAATCCTTAGAGCAACTTAAAGAGTTAGGTTTGTTATCTGTGTTTCATAAACAAGAATGCTGAGGTATGGAGAGGTAATGCAGATTAATAAAGACCCTGCAGGTAGGAAGTGGTGAGTCAGAATTGGGCTCCGGGTCTGGGTTCTGTCTACTCCAAAGCCTGGTCTCTCTCTCTCCTCTCTACTACTCCCTGGAAGTCATAGGACCCTGTGATTTTCTTCTAAACTGCTTTTTCTATTAAAATTATAACCTGTCATTAAAATATTTAAGCACACAAATTAACTGGTGCTAATTATGATATTTCAAGAAGTGACAAGCAATCTGCAGTGAGATTTAAAGGGAAAAAAAAACACCTAAATATAACTTGGCATCTTTTGTAATAAATACAAACCTTTGTCAATCATGACTTTATCTAACCCTGATATGCCTCATGTCTAAACAGAACAGAACATTCTGTCTCATCCACCGTTTTGCCAGGCTCAGAAGCATGTAAGCAGTTTTTGGAAATTCTGGTACTTCAGAACATTTTGGCATGGAAAGCTGTTGTGAGTAGCTTTCTATTGAGTTTCTAATCTCTCTGAAGAGAGGTTGAAATGATGACTTCCAACTTAAATCGGTAGAAGATGTCAAATTTTCTCCTAGACACCCTCGTTAATTCACATACCCCCGAATTCTTTGTCCTTTTCCACTTTGTCGTAAATTAAGACAGAGAAAAATGACCTCCCAATAGGATGGCGAGGTCTCTGGGAGGAAGGGAGCAACACATGGCTGGGCGACCATGCATTGCCGTCTTTGCTCTGCAGCTCTGTGTCACCCAAGGCTCCCTTCCCGTCGGAGCTTCATGGATGCACCATGAAGTACGTTAACTAGTGGTCAGCGTTTGCCGGAGCCAGCCTTCTGCTACTGACCAGCTGGGTGACTTGACTAGCAGGTCGTTACTCCTTCTGGGCCGTAATTTCCCATGAGGGGAGTGCGCCGCTGGAACTAGACGAATGTAACTTTCCTCCATGGCTCCAACATTCTGTAGGCTCCGACTCTAATTACTGCACTTTGTCTCCTCCCTGGAAATTTCTTACTGAGTCCGTAAAAGGAATGGCAGTGATTCTCCAGGGGAAGTGGGAGGAAGCCGAGGCAGCAGTGTTAGCACAGCGAACTGTGGTGGCTGATGGCAGTTTCCCAGAACCATCCAGTATGTTGAAAAGAGAGGAAGAGGTTGAGAATCACTGTTCTGGGGATCGTCTCTAGACCAGCTTATTTTATAGGTGGTGATATTGGGGCCTAGAGAAGTTAAGTGACTTGCCCAAGGTCACTCAGCAATTCATAATGTAACTAACACTTAAGGGCAAAATTAATCTTATTTTACATCTCACAGTTATTTTTAAGAAACAGAAAAGTTACCATCAAAAAAGAAACTAGAGTGTTATAAAATGAATCCTCTGTGTGTATGAGAATTCTTACAGAAAGTTAAAAAAAAAATCACTTGTAAAGGAAAACTAGAACTTCCTGAACAAAAATGTTCAAAACAGTGACTAAGTGAAAGGTATCAGAGAGCATGTATCCCTTAGACCAGTGCTATCCAATACAAATTTAGTGTAAGACATATAAATAAATTTAAATTTTCTAGTAGCCAATTTAAAAAAGTAAATGAACCAGGTGAAATTAATTTTAATGATATACTTTAACCCAACGTATCTAAAAAATTATCATTTCAGCATATATGCAATGTAATAAATCCCTGAGATATTTGACTTCTTGGTACTAAGTCTTTGAAATCCAGCATGCATTTATTTTACCCTTTAAGTACACGTCAATTTGGATGAGCCATATTCCAAGTGCTTAATAACCACATGTGCCTCGGCTAGTGGCTACCATATTGCTGTGTGGCACAGTTTCTCTCCGTACTTTTGTCTTTTCCCAAGCCCTGTCAAAATTTATCTTTCAGAGAATATTTAAATAGAATGTACTCTGATTTTGAATAAAATATATATATGTGTGTGTATTTATGTAAGCATATATGTTATATGTATACATGTATATGTGTATATATATTTAAATATATATTTATGTATATATGTACAGAGAGTGAGAAAAAGAGAGAGAACTTTTCCAAAGCAGCATGGAAAGAGAATTACTCATGTTGTATTTTCTTAAGCCAGGTGGAGAAGTTCCTGCAGGTTCTGTTTTTCCATCTTCCAGATCTTTCCAGGCTTCCAGATTTTCAGAAGGTCTTTATTAGGAGGCTTATAGCTTAACAGTCTCCCCACTAACCTTGTAGCTTAGCAGACCCCCAAGGTGTCAATTATGAGGGTACATTTAGCACAGGATCGGCACTTAGTACCACTTCTCTGACATGAATTACCAGCTTCCAGAAGATAGTTTTTGTTACTACATCAAAGTTTTGGCCATTTGTGCAGAAAACCCCTCAAAAGCAATCACAAGCCAATTGGCATTGTAACATTTGATCCTTACCATGTCCCCCCAAATTTGAGAATCTTAAAAGGATATTTCCTAGCTAAGAAAGAGGAATGTGATAAAGTCAGGCTTCTCATTGCAAGGATTTAAATGAGGGGACGCACCTGAAAATGCCTCATACACATGAGGTGCTAATTCTAGTGCCATGGAGCTGCAGTAACAAACTACCGCCAGCCTGAATGGCTTAAAACAACAGAGGTTTATTTTCTCACAGTTCTGGAGGCTAGAACTATGAAATCATTGGATTTAGGCCCCACTCTAATCAAGTGTGACCTTAATTACATTCGCAAAGACCTTATTTCCAAATAAGGTCACGCTCTGAGGTTCTGGATGTGCATGAATTTGGGGGAGACACTAGTCAACCTTGCCCAGCTTTCACTAAAAGTTTCCTTCCAAGATCTTCCCTCTGGTTCAGTGGGTCACACCTACCATTCAAGGTCTACTCAATAACTTAATTTGGAATGTTGATTTTAGAAACAGAAATGGGATCTGGTCATCACCTAGTTCAGTGGAATCTTTTCTTTGAAAGGACTTTTCATCACAATGAAGGCCAAAAAGAAAACAGCAAAACACAAATGTGTGTTTGTAAGGGGGTGGGGAAGCCTAGCGTTACGTGTGACCCCCTTCTTTGCCCTTCACTTGGCTCTCAGAAGACTTCCTTAGCATCCCTAGGGTCTCCTAAACCTCTCTTTAATCATAATCCCTTTATTGTATAGCTCAAACCCCGATGTTTAGAGAGATACAGTGAGTTCTCCAAAATCACACCACAACCTGAATCTGAGCCTTGCCTCAGCTACGAAGTGTCCAGACACTGAGCCCATCCAACTCTGGTATATTTTTCTTTGGAAAGGGAAAAACAAAACATTCCACACTTGGCAAGTTTTCTTCTTCTGTTTTGCAAAAGTGTAAAAATTCATGGTGAGGCCAAAGCCAATGATAACATTTATGCTGCCTCCTGTGGGTTTTCTATTTCCAAGCAGAGGAAGAGGCTAGAGCAGCCACCTTTGGGTCAGTGTGTTAAGAGGGAAACCCTCTTGTCAAGGACTCTGGTCTCATTCTTCCTGCCATAGCAAGTCTGTGCCAGGTTCTGTTTCATTCCCATTTTTCACAAGTATTTTGAGTATTTTCCCCTCAAAATAGACATAGCGTATCTTGGAATCCAAACCATAGTTGAGCCTTCAAAATTCCTTAAAAAAAAACTAGCTCTGCAAAATTTAAAAAAATAATAATAGCATTTATTTTTTGTAGCAGTTTTGGGTTTTACAGAAAATTGAGCCAGTAGTACAGAGAGTTACCATATATACCTACGCCCCTACTCAATGGCTTTCTCTATTATTTTGCATTAGTGCGGTACTTTTGTTACAATTGGTAAAGCAATATCTATACATCATCATTAGCTAAAGTCCATAGTTTACATTAGGGTTTACTCTTGGTGTTGTACATTCTATGGGTTTGGACAAATGTATAATGGTATGTATCCACTATTACAGCATCATGCAAAATAATTTCACTGCCTTAAAAATTCCCTGTGCTCCAGACCCCCTTGCTCTCTGAACCCCTGGCAACCAGTGATGTTTTTACTGCCTCTATAGTTTTCTCTTTCCCTGAATATGGTATAGTTGGAGCCATATGGAATATAGCCTTTCCAGACTGGCTTCTTTCACTGAGAAATATGCATTTAAGATTCCTCCATGTCTTTTCATGACCTGATAGCTCATTTCTTTTTCATCACTGAGTAACATTCCATTTTATAGCTGTTCCAAGCTGCTTTCCATGATGTCAACCTATAAAATTACTATGTCTGACTCTGAAAGCCAGATCTACAGTAAGATTAGAGGATCCTTCGTGGGCACAGCCTCTTCTGCAGGATGCTGGGAATTCAGCTGCACACTGTCTTCTATGCCTTGCCCTTGTGTCTGAAATACCCCGTACTTCTGCTCTAAGACCCTTCTAGAAAGCTGTATATTTTGCTTAATTTAAAACAGTATGTTATTTGGGGGAAATAAGATATCTGTTGGGTTTATTTTGCTCATGATTCTATTAGACCACATTATCTTTAGCCTGGAGAAGAGACCTGAAGAAATAAGAATTAAGGATGGGAAGAGGATAGGTCAGTTTTGAAATGAGGAAGGAAAAAGAAAACATCTGGAAACTTGACATTCCCCAGGATATTACCCCATGGGTGCCGAAGGTGATGAGAGATAGAACCTGTGAGAAGAGGTGCCTTCCCATCGAATTAAAATTCCAGAATGTTCCAGAAAGTGCCAGATTCAAGACCAAGTAGGGCCAACTAATAGTGAAAATCCCTCCCATATGGACAGGGTTGCTGAACACATGGGTGGTGCAGCTCATGGAGGTCAAAAGTGCTCTAAGTCAACTTCCTACAATGAACATGGCACCCTAGGTTAGCACCAGGGGTCATCCAACCAACAGTCATGGGCAACAGACAAATGCCTTTTTAGAACACATTTTAAAAAAAATTCAGAGACTATATATAAATTCATTTTTATTTTAAAATTCAGAAAAACAAAAACTCCCTTTTCTTCCCTGCAACCATATTCCTCTCTTAGAGGTAAACACCATTATTAGTTTGATGGACATCCTCCCAGAGGTTTTTCTGTGCATTTAGACACACATATAGATGTCCACTGATACATAGAAGTTTGTGATATGGGTGAGCCATATATAAGAGAGATACTATTGATATATACTATGTGCAGTTTTCTGCAATTTGCGTTTTAATTTTTCAAGTCTTTTTTAACTGTTGCATACTATTATTTCATAAGGATGTATTTATACATTATGTACAGATGAAGAAATAGGTACCTCTTCCCAATTTTTGCCATTACACATGGTAGATGTATTAATGTTCACCAATATCTGGTCCTTTTCTACTTCCTGGTCATAAGAGATTATACTTCCCTACCTTCTTGATGTTAGCCATCACCATGTCACTGAATCTCATCACGGAAATGTGTGTGGAAGTGACATGTGTCACTTCCAGAACCAAGTATATAATTGCTGGTGCTCAATTCTCCAATCTCTCTTCCACCCCATGAGATGCTGCCATCTTGGTCGTCTAGGTCCCTAGGTGTTTATGATCATCAGAATCCTGCTGCTGACCTGCATGGAGCGTGGGGCATGGGCAAGAATTAAATCCTTGTTGTTCTAAGTCATGGAGACTCTGGAGCTCTTTATCATCACTGCATAACCTGCTCTATTCTGGCTGACAGTCCCTGCCATGAGCAGTATTGTGCATGCTTCTTTCTGCACAGGTGACAGTATCTTTCCAGGAGTGAATGTCTGTTGCAAAGTCAAAACATTAAATTGCTTGTAAAGCATCTTCTTACACATCCAACCCCTACTTTTCGTTCCTTGGCTCCTCTGCATCTCTTGACTTTAAACTCCTATTATTTATTCATGGTTTATTAGATAAATGTCTTCCCCAGACAAACTAGGAGCTCCCTGGAGTTTGCCTGTTTTTTTGCCCACGACTCCAGTGTTAGTGATTGTTTCGTTAAACTCTAGTCTCAAGGCTAATCCCTGCTGGAAAATGTGTTCTGTCCTATGCGAAGGCTCCCAGACTCCGAGTCTGAAACCACTAAACACGCTGTGTGGGTGCTTCATGGTGCTTATTGGTGGTCACGTGACATTGTTATTTTTCTCCAAACATTTCTAGTATGATTCACACTCTGTAAAAGGATTACCTTTTGGTTTGGGAGGTACTAAATTAGAAAATGGGGCTTCCAAAACTCTCTATTCTCTTTCAGAGCACAGCAAGGTGTTCATTCCTACTCAGGGGGTCAAGCCTTCCCAGCTAATGAGTTTATTCAACTCTGACCTGTGTAGCTGGGGCAGCAAATGGGATAGGGGTTTCTTTGAGGCTGGTATGCTCTCCGCCAGAAGTTAGCAGTAGGTGGAGATGCTGAAGTTGATGTAGACTCAGAGCTCAGCTCAGGTGCAAGACAAAGCCAGCCCAATAACTTACAGAATTTAAGCCCCAGGGTGGGGGGACCTGAGATCCCATGTTGACGGGAAGCATAAGAAGGTCAAGAACCAAAATGGAACTTTGAGAGCCTATAACTGAATTCCACAGTTTCCCTGAGCACTGAACTTCTTTGCAACTTTCATTCATTCACACATCTCATCAAGGTGTGAAGTGTAATGTGGTTTGTGTGAAAAATAAACTGCCAAAAGAGGAAAACCAAGAGTCCATGGCAGCATCAAGAAAAGATTTGTCAGTTCAGCTGAGTATGACTACTGTATTTGTCATTTCCTTTTCATCACGCCTCTCCCCTCATCACAAAACTGCAATGGCTTCTTGATGTCCAAAGCATCATGGCATCACCTCTTTTAGGCAAAGTGACCTGGAGGGGGCTCTGCAGAAGTGGAAATCTGAACCTTGATGTTGCCTCTTGCTTGCTGTACAGCCCTGGATAAATCCTTCCTCCTCTCTGACTCTGTGTCTCCATCTGTAAAATGGGGATAGTGACAGGGCCCACCCCCCAGGGTGACGGTCAGGATTACATGAGCTAACCCCAAAACAGACAGTGAAGATGTTCCGCGGTTTCATGGGACCAGTGCTCGGACACCGTGATACAGACAGCACCCAGTAAACATGGACATTCATCCTCCTCTTCTGTCCACCAAACATCATCTGCAGGGCCTGGGTCACCCTCATACCAAGGCCCCAGGCTCCTGGCCTGGAATCCTAACATTTGCCACCAAATTCCCTAAGACCCCCATCAAGTGCCTGTTATGAGCTGCCCCAACCAGCTGATGTCCTGGAGCCTTAGCTGTGTCCAGTGCTCTGGCCTTGTTCAGCTACCTGGACTTCCAGATGCCCCTCGTGAATCTTAGGTGCTCGCGATTCATGACTTACCCATGGTCCAGTCCTATTCCTCATTGCACAGCCCTCAGAGCCCCCAGCTCTCATTGCTCTAATTTGACAGCCGTTCCTGCCCTCTCCTGAGCCCTCCCATCACCATGGTTACCAGCGGGGAGAGCAGCTTTTCTTCCTTCCTCTTCTCCCCCAAATCGCCAACCTCTCCCTCCTCCAATTCCTTGTCTGTGCCCCTCCTTTCAGACTTACCCAAGCTCTGCCTCTTCATGTTAATGTGTCACTTCTCACATGTTTGTCTTGTTTTCATAACAATTTGATAAACTCATCAAGGGTGGGGGGTTGACATTACTGGAACCCTCTGTCACATAGCAAGGAAACTAAATTTGAGCCAACCTAAATTTCAATTTCCTACTCAACTCTAAAAGCTTTATGGGTCTCAACAACACATAAGTGAAGCTCAGACAGTTAGGAAATTAATGCATGAATGAATGCAAACAGGCTGACATTTTCTCAGATAACTGGGGTCCTCCGATCTAGTGCAAAATCCTCTGTTAGGTCAAAACAGTTCTTAAAGTAGGTGAGTGATTAATATGAAAGACAGGGAAGTACATAAAATAGTTTGATTAAAATACTCTTAGCTGGATATACTTCACTGACCCCCAGAAGGAAGAAACCAAGTATAATTTGTATCTTCTATTATTGCATTTGAAGACAGCGGTGCCTGGCAATTATGTCTCTTTAAATGTTTGTTGTCTCAATATTGTAAAATCTGTATTTGGTCCTAATTCGAATTGCAGGAAATTGGGGGTGGGGCTGGGGAAGCTCATTATCCGCACTGATGAATGAGATTCTCTGAGTAAATGTTTAATACAAAATAAGTAAATAAAAATGCAGTAGAGGTGGAACTCAGACTTAAAAATGGACTCTAAAATGGTCTAAAACGTGTTTTCTGTTACACAGTGAATTATAGTTTAGCTTTTTGTCCCCCAAAGGGCAGGTAGTAGGCCTAAAGAGAGAGGGAGAAGCAGACAGTAGTGAGATATTCTGGGAGGTGTGTTCTGCTGCCTAATCCGAAATGCGCAGACCTTCAGGCGGGTGCACAATCTTCCAGCCACACCCCGTGCCTTGGCCCACTGCGCCGAGCGCCTTCTCTTTCCCAGCTCTGGGTCTGCTGCCCGATCTCCCCACCTCTCACCCGGGGCTGTAATAGAGGGAACAGGGTGGACGTCTAGGTCTTCCCCATCAGAGCTGTCTGTGAATAAAGCCCATGAGGCAGTCAGGGGGAAACAGGCCTAAAAGTGACAGTACTGCCCAGGCCAGTAGAGCAGGTAAACAAAGGTAGAAGATACTGGAGTTGACAAATAACACTAGTGTGATGAATGAGGGGGTGAATGGGGAGGAGGGACCACTGAGGATTGTCTACCTTGGGCACCCCATGAGCAGACTTTGAGGTAAGGGTTCAAGGGCACTTTATTGGGGAAATGAAGGAAACACAGGTAGAGAAATAGGGGGTTGAGACAGGGAAGGGAAGGCAACTAGCAGGGAAGCTTGGGTCATTAAGACAGTAACCAATGGGGGGTGGTCAATGGAGCTTAATCCTTGAGGGGAACACTGAGAAACCGCATAGAGCTTGATCAGAGTTATTCCACCTGAGGGGCAAGGGAGCCTTGGAATATTTATACCCCCTTTCTGTTAGTCATTGTGTAAAAGCTGGCAAAGCACACGTTAGAGAAAGCCCTCTGGTAACGAAAGAGCAATGACTAAACTAAACATCCTCTTCTAGTGCAGTCTTACCGTACAGTCGAGCAAGCACTGGATCTGATTGAAAATCAAATCCTTGGTGTTTACCCAAAGGCGGTGAAAACTTATGTCCACACAAAAACCTGCACAGGGATGTTTATAGCAGCTTTATTCATGATTGTCAAAACTTAGAAGCAACCAAGATGCCCTTCAGTAGGTGAGTGGATAAATAAAGTGCGGCACATTCAGACAACGGAATACTATTCGGCACTAAAAAAGAAATGAGCTATCAAGCCATGAAAAGACATGGAGGAACCTTAAATGCATATTACTGTGTGAAAGAAGCCAATCTGAATAGGCTATGTAATGTGTCATTCCAACGATATGGCATTCTGGAAGAGGGAAAGCTATGGAGACAATGAAGAGATTAGTGGTTTCCAGGGGTTTAGGGGAGAGAAGGTTGAATATGCAGAGCACATAAGATTTTTAGGGCAGTGAAAAGTATTTTGTATGATACTATAGTGGTGGGTACACATCATTATATATTTGTCCAAACCCATAGAACATACAACACCAAGAGTGAACACTAAGGAAGACTATGGACTTTGGGTGATGATGTGTCAGTGTTGGTTCATCAGTTGTAACAAATGTACCCCTCTGGTGGGGGAAGTTGATAATGGGGGAAGCTCTTCCTGTATTGGGGCAAGGGGGATATGGGAAATTTCTGTGCCTTCCTCTTAATTTTGCTATGAGCCTACAATTACTCTAAAAAAATTGTCTTTAAAAAGAAAAAAAGAGGGCTTCCCTGGTGGCGCAGTGGTTGAGAATCTGCCTGCCAATGCAGGGGACACGGGTTCGAGCCCTGGTCTGGGATAGATCCCACATACCGCAGAGCAACTAAGCCCGTGAGCCACAGCTACTGAGCCTGCGTGTCTGGAGCCTGTGCTCTGCAACAAGAGAGGCCGGGACAGTGAGAGGCCCGCGCACCGCGATGATGAAGAGTGGCCCCCGCTCGCCGCAACTGGAGAGAGCCCTTGCACAGAAACGAAGACCCAACACAGCCAAAAATAAATTAATTAATTAATTTAAAAAAAAAGAAAAGAAAAAATGAGCAATGACACTGTTGTGACAAGGACAGGAGTGGAATGCCGAGAAAAGGAGCTTTGGGAAATGAAGACAGAATTCCAGCCAGCACCTCCTTGCTACCGGTGACTTAGCAGGCTTTTGCCTGAAGCTAGATTAGATTCTAGAGCAAACTTCTACTTGGTACACCTGGTACCACCACCCACCTCCCCATGCAGTCCCCCATCATGGCCCACTTACTACTACTACTAATAATGCATAATATGTGTTGAGTACTAACTGTGTGCCCCATATAATATCTTAAGCCGCGTAGTCTTCACAACAATGTCTTCGGGTAAATACTCTTATTACCCCCATCGTGGGGCAGCGGGAAGGACTATAAGGACCAGCAATTTAAAGCCAATTGTCCCTTGTTGCAAAACTAGCAAATAGTGAAACTGGCCAGTTTTTTTTTCAACTCAACCACTTGCAAGTGTCTTAGCTGTGATAGCTACCAGTACTTTTCTCTCTAAAAGAACCCAGGTACCTACCAGTAATTAGCAAGGCTGATTTCCTCAACAAATGAAACTATTCCCAAAAAGTAACAGAACAAAGAAACTCAAGTTGTGATGATTTTTACAGGCATGTTATCCTTTCTTGAAGCCTGGTCACAACTGGTGCGGGCAGAAGTGCATTCTGCTTCTCAGTGTGTGGAGGGGGAAGAGGGCAGTGCTGTCCTGGAATCCACAACTCATGAGAGATCAGAGAATGTGAAAGTTACACGCTCCATTTAGGCATCAGTGTTCTCTATTACAGAATGGCCCCTGAGTTCATTAATCAGATTCTCCAAATGTGTTTAACTCATTATTTATAACATCATTAAATCCAGTGACACCAAAAGGTGTCACTGTGAGCATCAGGCAAGTCCAATTTTTATCCTTAGAAAATGTGTAAATGTCTTTCTTTTCCTCCCTCCCCCAACCTTATCAGGGAGGGTGGATGGAAGCTAAATTTGCAGGATGTGCAATGGTCTAAACTTTCACTGAATCCTAATCAACTTAGTATCCTGTTGCCTTTTTGAAACTGGATGATGAAATGTAACCCTGAGACAGCTTAAACAGAACTCAGGCCTGGATGCTTTCTGCAAAATGGCCTAATTTGGTAGTTATGGCGCTAGTGTTGTATGTGCAATGATCAAATCCTGTGTTTTCAGTTGTCCTTTTTATGGTTAATTAAGGCAGTATTAGTGTACAGATTAATATCAGAGCAGCCCTAATGTAACAGACTAAAGTGTGCCCTCCAATTACAGGGAGAATGTCTTTTTGTGACAGTGGTTTTCTGGGTAAGTTTTATAGGCTTCTATTTTTGAACTTGACTCTAAGGGGCCAAAGCAGCACATTTTAAAAATAGTTTTGTAAACCGTAACGAAGGTATCTTTCTTTAGCAGCTTCCTGCCCCAAGACAGCAGAGTGCTTTGTACACACTTATCAAAGTGATATACAGCGATTGTTTTATTCTCTGCTGAAATACAGAGACCTGGGGGGAAATGCAGTCACTGATGACAAATCTTAAGAGTGCCGTGTGCACAGCAGGCATGGAGAGTATAGAGCAACTAAAACACCCTCCTAAACTGGAGGGGCTGGTCAGGTGGGCGGAAGTGCTGTGCTCTGGGATGCCATGTGCTCCAAGGGGGTCTTGTGAGTTTTGGTGATTGTCTATCCAGATGACTGTACAGCTCCTTGTAAAGCTGCCTCTTCCCTTGGATCATTCATTTTGCGTGAGGCACTTTAAGGTACCTTCTGAGATGCACCCTCTGAAAAATGGGCATGTTTCACTGCTCTTTGTTTTTAGCACAGGAGATCATCAGAGGGGATCTGTACGTCACAGCTTCTCTAATACCAATTAACTATAGTGAACTTATATAACACAAAAGAAAGGCAGTCTGGGCCTTAAAGGATTTTAAGAAATGTTCAAAGCATTTCTGAGCAGAAGTCTTTTTGGCTCTGTTTTAATTAATAGTTTAAAATAATTCATATTTAATATATCAGATGTTTCTGTGTAGATGATGCTGTATAAATGCCTCCAGACACTGAATTCCTTTTTATCCTATTGATTGTACATGGAGTCCAAAGTTCAGTTCCATGGAGTGAACATTTATTTGTCACTTTCCATGTACATTACCACATTCAAGTTGCAATAGGGTATACAGAAATGAATTAATTCACGGGCTCTGAGGAGCTCAGTATAGTAGGTAAGAGATTCATGTATAAATGATTCAAAAGAAAGGAAGAGTCTGGTAAATGCCATGATAGATGCATGCACACAAAGCCCAGCAGCATATTTCGGGATATCAGTATTTTTACATTTGTTGAGATATATAATTGTCATATACCTTAATTGTGTTTGTGAATTAAGAAAGCAGAAGATCTAAAGAATTTCCCCCATTAGGAGATAGTTATAATATATAGAATTTCTATTTCTGCATTTTTTATGTGACACATTTGGGTTTTTCTTAAACAAAATTAAATTTACCATACTTCAGATTAATATGCAGCAAATGGAAATATGTGGAACTATTCAAAGACAAGAGAACTGGAAAACTCCCATATCCACACTCACACAGCCACTCACTGTAAAAGTGATCATTGATAAATATAAGGAGACAAGTAAAAGCACCGGGCCTTTGTCTCTAAACTGATATGACATTAAAAAGGTAACTTACGGGGAGTGGGGTCAGTGAGGAAGGAAGGCTGACTATCTCTGCTCTCATCAGAAAGGGTAAATGAAGAAAGATGCTCACACATGGCAGGGAGAAAATGGCCACATTAACTGCCCAGAAGGGACCGGTGTGTACTGTGTTGTCGATGGGGCAGTGGAAACCCGTGACTGTGCTGGTCTCGTGTGGGAGAGTCCAACAGAAGGGCATGCGGAGCTAAGCCAGACAGGTGCCCCGGTTTGGGGAAAGAATATATCAAGTCGAATTCAGAGAAAATGTAGACATTTTTAAAAACCAGATACACTAACACAGAGCACAGTAACAAAAGAAATAAATGTTCTTAAAAGGGAAATTCTGGTTATATAACTGTAAATACATGAAAGATGATTGAGAAAAGAGAGAGAGAGGGGAGAAAATATATCCCAAGAGGCATATTGTGGCAAAATATGGACTTCTCTAGTAAACTCAGTTTAAAAGAGAGCATATAAAATACACTGAGGTATATACAGAAGGGGCATGGCCCATAAAAATTATATGGACGCCTAAAGCTTCTCTACTACAGCAAGTTTCAAATAAGCCAAGGAGAGTGTGAAGAGGTTTGTCTAGGCCATTGTAGACTGACCTGCTGTCGGGCAGATGGTGCCTTGGCAACGGATGGCAGGGTAAAAGCAGAACCATGCAGGCTCAGGTTACCTCTGTTTTTTATGGTCAAAGAAAATAATCATCACCCTGTAAAAGGGTCGAAAAATATAAGTAGGAGAAAATTAGAGTACAAGGTAGTTGAGAAGATGATAAAAGTGCATCCTATTGATTTAAGCGAGTTCGCATCTCTAAGGCTAGATGAATTATTTCTCACAGAGGATACCGAGAAAATAGTGATTACAATCTCAGCAACAGTTTGTGTAATTTTTGAGACGTTGTGGAGAAGAGAAGTGTGAGTAGATAGGAAATGGGCATGACTAACACTTTTAAAAGATAAAGAAGGTAAGTCCTGGAAATTAAAGACCAATGAAGCTGAATTTAAACCCTAGTAAAATTCAGAACAGATCTATCCATTCATCATCATTCATCCATCTGTCCAGCCCTCCACCATGAATTTCTCTTCATTCAGCAAATATTAATTGAATACCTACTGTGTGCTAGGCACTGGGGATATACTGTACTAGAAAATGAAACATAGTCCTGATTCTACTATGACTTAGATTCAAACGGGAGACTTATAAGAGCATGAGTTGTTGATTTCTAAGAGCGTCATGGTGAAGCTAACACCAAAATCAAGGCAAGGAGGGTGTCACAATCCCTGAGTTAGTCAGGACTTTTCCCCTTGCAAATGCCAGAAACTCAATTAATACTGGCTGAGGCAAAAGGGTATTTCATGGCTGATGTATGTGAGAAGTCCACGAATAGTCCTGGCTTCAGGACTGGCTGGGTATATAAGCTCAAGACAACAGCTGCACCAGGACTTCTTCATCTCTTTGCTTGGCTTTCTTCTACTTTGGCTCCATTCTCCCCATATTTTTTAACAGTCAAGAGAGCTTCCTGTAGCTCCAGGCTCAAGTTCTAACTTCATAACAACTCCAGTGGAGAGAGGCTGTGTATTTCCCCACAGCTCAAACAAAAGTCCAGACTGAAGTTCACTTTTATTAACATGGTTCATGTGTTGATTCACGACCCCATGAATCAGCTATGTGACTAAAGTAAATAGACCAAATAAACTGATGGCCCTGGCCTGGGCCGAGGTCAGACATTCCCTCCTGGTACCAGGAATAGAGTCAGCCTGTCTGTTCACAGGGACTGAGAGCCTGGGGTCGGGGACTGGGCGCGTTTCCCCATGAGGATGGGGAAACGATGCTTAGCAGGCACAGCTGGGTCTCCGGGGCAACTGCGCCTATGGACTGTGCTGGTCAGAAGCCTCAGGATCCATTTTCTAACTTGTACCTTTCTTTTTTTTTTTTTCATTTTCTCTTTTTCTTTCTTTCTTTCTTTTTTACCCCGTATTTGCACGGGCTAAAACCTCCAATACAACATTGAATAAAAGTGATGCAAGCGGAAATCACTGCCTTGTTCCTGATCTTAGGGAGAACGCGTTCAGTCTATTAAGCATTCATACCACTCCATATGATGTAGGATGCAGGTTTCTTTGTATATGTTTTCTATCGTGTTGAGGAGGAAGTTACTTCTGTCTCAAGTTTGTTGAGAGTTTTTATCATGAATGAATGTTGAGTTTTACCAAATGCTTTTCTGCATTTGTTTCTTACCTTGGTGATCTGTGTCTTCTCCCTTTTTTCTTGGTCAGTCTAGCTAAAAATTCATCAGTCTTGATCTTTGCAAAGAGCCAGCTATTAGTTTCATTGATTTTCTTTATAGCTTTTCTACCTCTTACTTTAAAGAGGGCACTGGCAAACTAGATTTTATCTGGCTGAACAACTATGTCATATAAGGAACCGGGAAAGGTAAGGAAGGCCCGTGAAAATGGAATTCAAGTCTCTGAAGGACTGCATTACAGAAGAAGAAATGGGAAGATTCTCTCACTCTCCAGAAGGTAGAACTCAGATCAGTGTACGCAAGTTAAAGAGAAGCAAATGAGAGCAGTGCCGTCCCCTCTTCTAGAACCCAGGCTCCAGAATCATACAGATTTGGACCAAAACCCTGGCCTTACCCTCTGCTAGCTAACTGTATGTATTAGTTAGATAATGCATGCTGCTGTAACAGACCTCTCCAACTCAGGAGTTTACCAAGTAGAAGTTTACTTCCTGCTCTCAAGAAAACTGCCCATGAGGATTTTTTTAAAATTAATTAATTTATTTATTTTTATTTTTGGCTGTGTTGGGTCTTCGTTTCTGTGCGAGGGCTTTCTCTAGTTGCAGCGAGCGGGGGCCACTCTTCATCGCGGTGCGCGGGCCTTTCACTATTGCGGCCTCTCTTGTTGCAGAGCACAGGCTCCAGACACGCAGGCTCAATAGTTGTGGCTCACGGGCCTAGTTGCTCCGCGGCATGTGGGATCTTCCCAGACCAGAGCTCGAACCCGTGTCCCCTGCATTGGCAGGCAGATTCTCAACCACTGCGCCACCAGGGAAGCCCCCTGCCCATGAGGATTTTATGATCCAGGTCTGATCATGGTAAACTCCACTCCTGTACACGTTCCATCGACCAGACCTAAGAGAGGCTGCAGAGTTAGTCCAGCCACAGCCCTAGAGGATAAGAAAACCTCTCTGGTGAATCACTAGCCTGTCTGTGCCATCCTGTATAGCTTGAGGTTTATCTTTTTGAGCTTCTGTTTCCTTATGTGTAAAAAGAGGATAATAATATCGGTCTCATGAGGGTCCCCCACGATCTCCAGTATCTGGCACAGGTGGGAGTTTAATGAACACTTGTTGCATGAATGAATGAATCAGTGAATGAATGAAGTAAGTGTAAGGACCGGTGTATGTAGTGCACTTAGAACCATTTTTGGCTTATAGGAAGGCTTCAGTACATGAGAGTAGTTATTACTGCTCTTGTTCTTGAGGCTTTATAAAGGAATAAAACCAGGCAAGAAAATTTCCAGCTCTAGTTTGAAGAGTGAAGTCTCTCTCTCTGGGAGGTTTCAGGCAAAGGCCAACTCTTAGACGTGTCATAGAGTTAGAGTGGAGTCCTGCCCTCAAATGTCCTTTGAGGCCATAAATGATGAAGTGGGGCATCAGACAAACCATACTTTCACTTGCTACCTTGTGACCTGGACTAAAGCCACTTTACTTTCCTGAGACTCCATGTCCTCAGTTTTAAAAACCTCCATAGCAGGCCAGCCATGACACTTCATCGAGATAAATCATATGAAATTGTGGAACACAGCCTGGTGCATGGAGATGGTAGGTGCTTGATAAATATTTGTTTTCTTTCCTTCTACTTTGCTGCTTTGTTGCTTCCTGTTCTGTGATACAAACAATAGTCTTTATTCACTGCATTTGAAATGATTGTTGTAATTAAAGATAAAGAGAAAATTCCTGGGTTGGAGTTGGAGATTGTAGTTCTGAAGTTTCCAGCCCTTTCCCTCTGCAAATGATCACAGAGTAACATAATTTAGGCACCCAAAGTAGTGTTTCCTGTTCTTTGGATTCAGGCTTGCATCTATCTAACAACTGGCTTCTCAGAATTTCCTAGAACTGTTAATAGGCAAATGAGTCATGAGTCAGTTTCTTCAACCAAAGTTGATGGAGAAAAACGCATTAACTGAGGTATTTCCTAGGGAAACTGGATATATACAGTTTTTCTGTAATGCAAATCCAGAAACTCAAGTTTAACCAAACAGAAAATAAAGATTAAGGACTTGTTTTTTAAGAGGTTGCTTCTCACCAACCCCTCTTCCCAACAGATAAAAGTCAACATTATTTAAAAACAAAACAAGTTTAGGATTAGGACAAAACCCATCTAGTAATTCAATGGTTTTAGGATAAAATAAGTCAAAACAGAATATTTACTCTGGTTGTTGTGGTGGTGGTTTGGCTTTTTCTCAGTTGCTGTGCATTTGTGGCTTTCACTTTGTTAGTTGGAGCCATTACATCCCATCCAGTGTTGTCAATTGGGTCCTGAGGTTATTCCAGCACCTTAAGAAAAGCCACCATCTACCTACTTTTACAGCTTTTAAGATAAACCGGAGAGCACTAGGAAAGCAGGTGAGTTACCGTTATCAATATGGAACGTGAGGTTTCCTGTGCAATAGCGCCACCTCTTCCAAGTCACCATGGCTGGTGTTTCTCAGAATGCATAATGATATAATAAATAACGTGTGTGCTGAGTGAAAGCTTTGAGTAATGGAACCAGCTAACATTTAGAATTTTATTAAGGATGAACTGTCTCAGATGTTCTTAGTGCTGTTCTTACCCCCTCATTAAAGCTGGTAATTCTTGTTTTTAAAGCACTTTGGAGACACTCATTGATACATGCTTGGGGGGAAAAAAAAAAAAAATATATATATATATATATATATATATATATATATATATAGACATCCCTTTTTTCCTTTAAAAAAGTTCCCATGAGACTCTAGAACTGTGTAAGAATAATACTCTGATTACTCAAGTGGGTGGATTTTGCAGTCTCTATTTCTCATCCTTAAGTCATCTTAAGAGATCTGAGCTTTCTTCACCAGGAAGTGCAGACTGTGCTGTATGATTCCCCTTTTCGAGAAGAAGAGGAAGGGCAGGACTCACCCGAGAGCCTGGCCCTCTGGGTGGCTGCCTCTGTCAGCTCTCAGTAACACTCAGCAGCTCCTGAGCTCCTTATCAAAGAGGAAATTAACAGAAAGTTAAGAGGAATTTCCCAGAGCAACTCTGGCCACCCAGAGTACCCTCAGCCAGTGTTTAAAGGGAGGCAGTTGCTACCCTGTTCTTGCAAATAATTGGCAGGTGGGAGTGTAGACTCAGTGTTGCTGGATCCACCCATTTATTAGAAAAAGCTGGAAATAAGCCATAGCATCTGTATTCAAGGAAGGAAGAAGGGGAGAAGGCAGTGCCAGGCTTTTACCAAGAAGGCCAACACTTGCCTTGGAAACTCCTACCAGACTTCTGCTTAAATCTCATTGGCTAGAACAGGTCATGTGATCACCCCAGCTGCACAGGAAGCTGGGAAAGTATTACTTAGCCATTGTGGGAGAAGCAGTCAGGGAGAAGGGAGTTGGGAATGGGTGTTGGGACAGCTAACCTGAACTGCCTGCCAACACGTAGATACTATATTTAAATACTGACTCTGTATTAAAGGAAACAAAACATGTCAGAGTGCCAGATATGGCCCACAGACCTTGAGTTTATCTCCTCTGCTTAAGACAAACCAACGTCTGTCCTTAGTATCTCTCCACCTGTCACTTCAATAATACACTGTTTCCTGATTGTGTCTCTTAGCTTTCTACCACCAAGGACTTGTCTTACTTTTTTTTTTTTTTTTTTCTGTTTTCTCCATGGAATCCATCTGTTGGAACATTCTGTCTACAAAGTCCTTTTGTTAGGTAATAATGAGTTTTCATATTTTAAAAAATTCAACAAAGACTTGCAGATCCGCCAACTAGAGCCTCTGATCAACACAGGATAACCAGCAGGAGAGTTGGTATAATTCCAGACAACAGTTTAAAAAAAAATTAAAAAGACATTTTAATTAGAGTGTAAAGCTTTATCTTGCATAAGTGGATAAATTCCACTAGGTCAGGAATTGCTAACTTTCTGTGAAGGGTCACATAATAAATATTTTAGGCTTTGGGCTATACAGTCTGTAGTTCGACTATTCAACTCTATACTAATATTATAGTACAAGAACAGCCTTAGATAATACATAAATGAATGGGCGTGGCCATGTGCCCATAAAATTTTATTTACAGAGAAAGGCTGTGAGTCAGATTTGGCCAGCAGACTATAGTTTGCTGATCCTTACACAAGGCCTTTAAAGGTATTAAGACATTTTCACACCCTGGTTCTTACTTTCCTGAAACTTTAGAGGACCTGACTGGGGACACTGACTTGGATAATAAGCCTCACCCTGAGCCACTCTCAGCCTGTCCTTGTTACTGAGTCCAAGCTCCTACCGCCCACCACACAACAGGTCAATAAAACGAGAGATGAGTTGTTGGGCCAAGGAATAGTGACTTTATTTGAAAGCCAGCACACCGAGAAGATGGTGAACTAGTGTCCTAAAGAACCATCTTCTCTGAGTTAGAATTCAGGCTTCTTTTATACTAAAAGGGGAGGAGGTAAAAATCTGGTTCTGGTCAGACTCCAGAGGGGATGTGTTATTTCTTCCTTCCTGCAGCCATTCACAGGTGAGCCTGGTCAGGAGGTTTCTTGTGAAATAAACAAAGGTATTTTAGCTTAACATTATATTGGAGGCAGGGCTCCCAGACATGGGCCATTATGTATAATTTAAGCTTATAGGCAACATCCCTTTAGTGATTAACTTGTAGCAAAAGCAATAGAATACAAAGGTTAAAGTAAAAGGAAGAGATCCAATATGGAGTGAGATTTGTTCTTTCCTATTGCATCCTGACTTTGCTGAATTCCTTCCTGCACTTTGGATCCCAACAACATACTTAGAAATGCTCTCTCCACTCTCTTCCCTGTACTGTAAAGTTCATCCATGGCTTTGGGCTTGACTCTTTCTCTGGAAGTCTGTCCTGGATAACTAGAGGGTGGGGGCAGTATCTCTTAGCTCTTTAGGCACACAGACTTTGGAGGCTGATGAGCATGGTAGAAATTTGAACTCTGCTTCTCTCCATCTTTGTAGCTCTAGTCAGCTTATTTGACCTCTCTGAGCAATCTGAGGTATGGACAAGTAGAGTCCAACTAAACCAGAGATCTCCTTTCAGCTATGTTGGTGAAGAGTTGTCACCAGTCCATTAGTGACTAAGATAAGATGCTATACTTTGCTATGTTCTTATTTCAGTGTCCAGTTATAATTGTATAACAAACCACCATAAACTTAGGGGCTTAAAGCAATAGCAATCATTTCTTTTACTCATGACTCTGTAATTTGGGAGGGCCTGGTGGGAATTATTTACCTCTATTTTTCACAGTGTCAGCTGGGGCAGCCTGCAGGTTGGGGTAACTCAACATCTGAAGACTGGTATCACTTAAGATTCGTTCCTTAATGTGTCTGGTTGTTGCTGCTGGCTGTTGGCCAGAACACCCACGTGTGACTGCTTGGGCTGCCTCACAGCACGGTGCCTAATGGCAAGAATGAGCATTCCAGGAGAACAAGGTAGATAGAAATGTGTGGTGGTATTTTATGACCTAGGCTTGGAAATACCACTATGGAAATACCACTTTACCATATTCTATAGTGGTTGAGGCACTGTGAGCTTCCACGCGGGTTCCAGGAGATGGAACATAGACTTTACCACTTGATGAAAGTGCATCACCATCACCATCACATTGTTATAGGATAAAATTGTTATTAAGATCATAGTCTAGTTGTGGTTCTAATAATCACATTGATTAGTCCTTACTACATACGGGGAGCACTAAATGCTTTACTGCGTTATTAATTTAATCCTCACAACAATCCTTGGAGGTCAGTCTTAAAATTGACCACATCTTACAGATGAGGAGATGAAGCCACAGCCAGTGAATAGTGGAATTGGTTTTCAACCCAGGTGTAGACAATGGGTTTCTCCCACAGTGTAGACAATGAAGTGAAATGCAATGCTCTAGGTAAAACGATAGAGGTGGTGTGGAGAACAGTAGGAGGGCAAAGAAGGGAATATGTAGTTTTATTTAGGGATGGGGTTAGGAGAACTCCTGGAGGAAGTGTGTGAAAAGCTAGGGGTTGACCAACTCTGCTAGGATGAATATCATGGAATTTTCTGGAAAAGAGGAATGTGGGAAACCTGTACAGCACCAGGCAGTTCATCAATGCACAAAAGAAGCTTTATGGGGAAGAATGAGAAGGTATGGGCTGCTGGTTTAGTATATCCTTGGAGTTCAGAGTGACACCAGGAGCCTGGGGGCATAGACCCAGAGAAGCTGATAAGAGCCCCGAAAGCAGAGGCCTGGGAGAAATGCAGACATGTTGTTAGGATGGTCCAAAGCTGGGGACCCTGAGCAGAGGCTCACAGGAATCATAGTTGGCTGGGAACAGAACTGTGGGAGTAGCCACCAAAGAAAGCAAAAGGGGGGCAATGAAGGGATAAGATTAATCATAAAGCAAGGGGCTGTTGGTAGCCCCACAGAGACGATGTAGATATTTCAGGGTGGGAAATAAAACTGCACCTTTAGTTTTAAGTTTTGTTGCCTTCTACTCAGTTCTCCTCTCAGGACAGGGTGCTTCAGAGATTCTCAGACCTCCTTGCTCGTTTCCAAAGATATATACCAGAACTACATAGATTTTTTTTAAAACAGCAATTATTCATTTGTTTTCTCTCCTTTTAGGTGTTTCCGTTTTTGTAATTACAACAGTATATGTGCTCTTTGAAAAAAATATATGAATAAGGAAGTATAAATATTAAAAAGTGAAAATGTCCACTCTCTACCACTCCCAATGTACCATGAAAAGGGTAACAGCTATTAATAATTTGGTGTGTGTCCCTCTGCATGTTTCTTGAGCTATGAACAAGCAGATACAAAAATAAATAAATACAGTTGGCCCTTGAACAAGGTGGGAGTTAGGGGCACAGACCCTCCTCCTGGTTGAAATCTGTGTATAACTTAGATTTGGCCCTGCTTATTGTGGTTCCTTCATATCCATGGATTCAATCAAGCTCAGAGTGTATAATATAGATGTATCTACAATTGAAAAAAAAAAAAATAAGAGGACCCACACAGTTCAAACCTGCATTGTTCAAGGGTCAACTAGTTGTTGTTGTTGTTTTTTTAATAAATGTGATCATACCATTAGTACTGTTCTGCCATTTTTTCCATTCAGTAATACATATCATGCATTCTCTATGTATGTGTGTGTGGGGAATCTACTAAGGCTTTATTTTATTTTATTTTATTTTTTGGCCACACCACGCAGCATGTGGGATCTTAGTTCCCCGACCAGGGATCGAACCCGTGCCCCCAGCAGTGGAAGTGTGGAGTCTTAACCACTGGACCGCCAGGGAAGTTCCTACTAAGGCTTTTTGATGACTGCATATTATTTCTCATCACTATGCACTCATTCATTTGACCACTCCTCTAATTGATGGACATCCACGTTGCCTCTAGTTTTTTACTCTTATAAGCATTGCAAAAATGGCATCTCTTCATACAGAACCACTGCATGTAGGAATGAATTCCAGAAGTTGTATGGTTGGATTAAAGATAGATCCATTTAAAAGTTTGACAGATACTACCAAATTGCCTTCCCAAATGTCATAACAATTTATATTGCCACCAAGAACATTTGAAAGTGTTTCTTGTCCCCATACTGTCACCAACTCTGGATACTACCAACCTTATTCAATATTTTCCCATCTTTTGGCCAACATGGACTATTCCACTGTTGTTTTCATTTGCATTTCTCTTGAGAATTAGCATCTTCCTACATAGATAAGAATTATGCAAGATGAGAGTTTTACAGGTTCTCTAAAAACCCCTCAAGTATCAGTAAATCACAGATTGGAATGGTTAAATTTCTTTATTGTTTTTAAATCCTGAAGTAATGGAGGATTTATAGAGAGCTTACACTTTTTTATTATATCTGATATTTAATGAGAAATCACTGGAAAGGTTGGGGATTGGGATAAACACTGTGTTCATCAGATTAACTGAAACCACTTATCCTCTTCTCTTTGTGTGTCCACTCTTCCTGTTATTGATCAAGCCTCTGTTTCTGACACTGGAGTGGGAAGAACTATCTCACTAGATCGCTCTAGTGTGAATACTACCAGTACAGGTGGCATCGTGTTCTGTGTTTGCAAGGCACTTTCTCTCTTACAGATGTCTGATTTGTAGTTGTTTGGATGGCTTTCATTATCCATTTTGGGAACCATTATGTATACCTTTAAAATTATTGGATCACCTTTAAGAAATGTATATGTTATAATTTGAATCAGGTTGACGTTCTGTGCTTTTAACTGTTTACTGAAGTATAACCTGCATATAGAATAGTGTAGAAGTCACAGATCTACAACCTGATGAATTTTCACAAACTAAACACCCACCCATATAACTAGCACCCAGATGGAGAACAGCGTGACCAGCCCCTAGAGGCCCCCTGCAACCTCCCAGTCACTATTCCACAAGGGTAACACTCTTCTGACTTTTAGTAGCAGGGATTAGTTTGCCTATTTTGTACTTTATGTAAATGGAATCATACAGCGTGTTCTCTTTTGTGTCTGGCTGGCACCCTATCTTTTTAAATACTGTAATAGATCAATAGCTAACATTCAACAGTCACTCACAATGCACCAGGTACTTTTCTAAGCACTTTATATGCATTATATTAAACGCAGGTATGTTAAATATGGATCACATTTGGGTGTTTTACATTTTACTTTGAAGCAACTCTAGCTTGTATAGGGATGTCGAAGAGATATATTTCCTTTTCACGTGTCCAATTTATATATTTTCTTTTTTATAAATAATTTAGTAATGTTAGAAAACTCTTCAGAGCCATAATCAAAGAGCTCCCCATCAGCTCTCTTTTCAGTAGAAGTTTGTAATTATCCTTTAATAAACATGTTAAGATGTTCTTAGGATACTGAGTGATTATGCCCCTAAATATATCATTTTAAATTGAGCGCTTAAAATTAATGCCATGAAGCTTTGGAGATGCCTAAATAAATCAATGTCCAAGTTCACCCCAGGTAAGAAGGGCAGTGAGGATTAAACATCTTCCTCTGTCCATTTCCTTTTCAGGAAATGATGACCTATCAGATAGGACATAAATCACTCCTATTCCCAAATTAGATTAAAATTATGAGGGCTAAAACTTGCCTTTCCCTGCATACTCTAATATTAGACCTCTGGCTTCATCGTTTCTCCAGAGGGGCAGCTTTTGCCAGTACTCACAAAACTGTTCTCTTTCTATTCTGAAGAGGGTGAATGCACCACTGAAGCTAATTCCGAACAAAAAAGGCACCATCTCCTCTTATGAAAGATACCCTAGGGAATAATCTTAAAGAGATTCTTTTGATTAGGTAATTACACATGTGACTCTGCCCAAGAAACCAGCTTTCGACCTCACTTATACTTAGGTTGCACTCGCCTCCTGAGCTAACACCTGTACCTAACCTCTTTTATCTGACTACCCCCATAGCATTTTCTCAGCATGTAATTGAAGGTAACTAGAAAATAATATTAATTTTTATTTTGAAACCATGTCTGATAATAAACAAACAGGAAAAATGCTTACAGTCACTGGTAAATATGGGGAATTCTGTTTCCCAGTGCTAAACACATACATCTACTCTGGGAAAGATTTGAACCTGCACCAGGCTTAGCAAAATACCTCAGCCATTCAACTCTTGATACTCTGAGCGTAAACAGAAGTCTGACAGTTCTGTAAGCAATGGGGACGCAAGAATTAGACCTCCAGGGTTTCTTTTTGGGGAATTAAGACAGCCATGGGATGGGGGGGCCCTCTCCACCAGTTCTGTATCTAGCACAGAGTTTGGCCATGAGTGGATGTTCAGAAAACACCTGCTGAATAAAAAGGGGCTATGGTCCAGCCGCCTGATAAATTCCATGATAATTTGTGAAAAAAAAATCACTTCAGTTAGTGAGAGGAATGCAGCAGCTTTGCATAAGGACAGATGTGGACTTACTATCTGAAGGAAGCTTTCAAGGAAGGCATTCAACATTAGTGGTCAAGAGCGTAGGTCATATACAAAAATTTCTTATTTATCTGAAATTCAAATTTAACTTAACTGGGCATCATTTTTTGTTTTTGGTTTTGTTTTTGGCAACCCCTTAGTCCTGCTAGCCCCATTTTTATAATGTGTAATTTTCAGGCAGTAATTTCTAAAGAAATAAAGCGATTATTTTTCAAGACTCAAGTGAGTTTAGCTATTTCTAGCTAATCTATAAGGGAAAATCTTAACTTTTTCCATGAACTTCTCCTTTAAAATAGAGGATGACACAGTTTTTAAATAATTAACACTTGGGATGGAGCTTCCCAAGACAATACTTACGGACAGAGTGGAGACTATCATCCAAATGCTGGTCAAGTGATATCAACTCAAGATTGTGTGTATAACCTTTATTGAAAAATATGGTTTTTCATGGGATGATGTCTACTTGAGGAGGTGCTGTTGGTAGGCCCAGTATTTACTCCTTAACATAGACCTTTACATTTTATACCTGGTATCGATGAAGATAGGATGAGTAGAAATATTTGATATATTGATGGCATGTCATTCTGGTTGACACTTTTGATAACAGATTCAGGAATCAAAAATAATTTGATAGTCTAAAATGGTGGGCTGAGCTATTAGCAATTAACGTACTTGGGTCCACACAATGAACCTCACTGGTTAAATATGTGGGAGCCATGACTCAGTAGAAGCATAAATGAAAGCAAGAGTTAGCATATAAATTTAATTGTAAGATCAGTGTTGCATTACCAACTTTTTCTTCTCTCTTTTTTATGATATACCTTTGAGTGAGGGGGTTGTGTGAACTTTTAGGATGGCTGAATCAAATGATTCTGGGGGCCTATTTTCAGTTGTGCGATAAAATAGCTCACAACTATTCATGTAAAGTTCCTTTGGTCTCAAGACCTGTGTGCTGTTTGGATAAATGAGACATAGCTGCTCTCCAACATGTTTTCCTAGCACTGTGAGGTTAAAGAAGAAAGCTAAAAGGACCTATGTGGGAAAATAATTCAGAAAACTCTGGTTCTCAGGCCAGTGGTTCTCAAACTTGAGTGTACATCAGCATCACCTATGTGGTTCATTAAAATGGTAAGCCCCACCTTCAGAGTTTTTGACCCAGAAAGCTGGAAATGGGGTCCAATAATTAAATTAGTGAGGCTGCTGTTCCAGGACCTCACTTTGAGAACCACTCCTATAGGCCACAAGTTCCTATGAAAAAGTTCCTGTCCTAAATACAGAAGTCTGTGAATAAGGCAATGTGGACCTGCACTCTGAGACTGGATAGAACCAGCTCTACTTATGGGTATTGTCCATACAAGGGGTCATACTGGCATGGATTTAGGGCAAGGATAGATGTGGGGGGAGGCTGGGTCCATCAATTTGCCCCTTGGGTATCAAGTTTTGTGGATCATTGATTCCTCTGAGAGTTCACCTTTGAAGTCCATGGTAACATAGTGCCAAGAGTGGAGATGTTCCTTCATCAGGGCCTCTGTGCCGTAACCTCAGCGCGACATCTCCAAAATGATGCCACGGGATGGTGTTCAATTTCTTGTCAAGACCTCGTATACCATTAAACAAATGGCAACCACAGAGTTCTCAATTCTGTTCTGTTAAGAAAATAAAAATAATAACTTGTATTAAACTAAACCCATAAATGCCTGTTCCCTGTTGATAGGGTGGCCACACTCATTACATTGCTTTCCGGGTTTTTTTTGTTTTTTTCTGGAGCAGCTATAACACAAGCCATGACTCATACAATGTGCCAGCCTCAGAGATATGAAGACCCATTTACATAAATATTCGCAATCACATTTACAAAGCTGTTTCCTTATTTCTCTTTGTTGCTGTTTTACTTTTCAGTAGAGGTCAGTTTAGGCAGTCTTTAATTGAGGCTATTTTCACACACACACACACACACACACACACACAGAATCTAGCTGAATTATAAATTCCACGAGAAGAGTGTCAGTATCTCTTTTCTCAGAGAGCTATTACTAACCCTAATACGGTACCTAGCACATAGTAGAGACACATAATTTGTGATTGAATAAATGTATATATCTTTGCAAGCCAGTGATCATGGAGGTTACCTGTTGATCCTTCATGTGTTATCTCTGAACATGCAGGAACTTTGTTTTTGCTGTCAACCAAATGCAGATGATCTTGAGTGAAACCTTAGTAGTATCTACTTGTTCCTTTCTGAAGATATTTTGTAGCAAAGACAGCTTTTTGATTGTTTATGGGTTTAATGTTGTTTATTCATTGATCATGTCCACAGCATTTATTTTTAAAGATTTGGGTTTTCAAATACTTTACTAAAGTACAATTGCATAAAGATAAATATTTTAAAAAGACAAAATATAATACAGAAGAACAATAATGGGATATAATAACTAAAATTTAGTACCAAATTTGCTTTGAGTTTCCACTTAACCATGGAAAAAATGGAAAGGTGTTGGCTTAAATAGTTCTCATTGTTTGATTTAAAAAAAAAAAAGAAGCATGCCAATTAATGGGAAGAGAAAAAATTTTCCTCCTGTCATTTATTTTTGGTAGGAATGTATTGTAAGAGCCTCTGCTGAAAAGGGCTCTGAGTATACAAGGTACAGCTTCTCCACAGCTATTTTGCCAGAGGTGTAAAAACATTCTTTGCCTGGTTACTTTGTATACCTTACCTCAGTAAAGACATGGAAAGGAATCATGATAAGGTGAATGCATTCCCACAGAGAGCTAAGCTTCCTGGAGATCAGACTTCATTCGGGAATAGAGCTCAGTGAACTGAGAAGATTAAATGATCAATGTTTCTCTTAGATCAGCCCTCTCAAATGTCAATGGTCTCAGCCAGCCTTAGAGGAGATAATGAAGTAATTTCCATATTGAGCTTTCTGCAGAGTGTCTGAGGTATGGGAAGTCTGTGGATGACTCAATGTCAACATCACATGGCCTGCATCAGTGTTGGCTTTCTGTGAGGACATGGCTGTCCAAAGCCTGGTCCAGTGGGGACACCTGAGAGGACATGAGTTTGTGTGTGTCTCAATTGAGTCCTCAAGAAGAGACAAAGATGTGAGTGCCAGTACTTTGATGTGAGGGCCAGGGGGTTCCAGAAATGGACAGGAGACAAAGAGAAAGGAGAGAGTCAATGTAGGGTGGAATATTAAGCTGTGGTAGGTCACTAAAGTAAGTCCCATAGGAAAACTCGGGAAACAACGTAGAAGATGTGCCTCAGAATTATCCCACCTGAGGAAAGAGGAAAAGGGATATTGATAAATCAGTGCCCTTTAGTTGAGTGTATTTACTCCCACTCCTTTGGTTGAGAGCTACTCCCATGAAAGCGGTGTTAATTCCAAGGCACTTCCCACCAGAGAAGCTTCAAGACTGCCATATACACAGGCAGAGCAGTCTTCTGTGGTTCTGGGAAAAGTCCCCAGACATAGAACTGGAGACCCTGCCATCGGAAGTTGTCTGGAGCACAGTAAAACAGGGTGGAGCCTGTGGAATCTGGGCAAGACCCTGGGAGCTTCCCCTCTGGTGTGTAAATGGCTCTAGAAAGCAGTGGTCACAGTGTTAAGCAGCTCCACAGACTGCCAGTTTTCTATGAAACGCATCACAGCAATTTGCCTCTATCAGTTCTCTTACCTCAAGTAGAGAGTCTCACCATAGTTTCTGAGTATGGTTAATACCTCTCCACACTTGCTAATCTCCTTTTTCACAGAGGAGAAAGTAGACCACAAGTTTATTATTTTTTGCAACACCATTATCCGGTTAAGAATGTCCTAACATTGTTTTGTTTCAGCTGAGATTTATCTTTAAGGGTACCTTCTATTTAGGTGCCCCTATCTTTAAGGGTACCTTCAATATGGTAGGACCGTATTGTTTTCTTATCTACAGTAATGATGTGCTTTCCTTTTGAAATTAATGTATTTAAGCAAAAAATGAAAATCAATGTGCAGAAAAAAAATAATGACCTTACAAATATATCAAGCAATGTGCTGCTATATGTTTGACAACTGGCTCTCTGGAAAAAAAAAAAAAATCTGTGATTTGTAGTGTTTGCCTATTTCCATTGTGTAAATACTCCCACCATGACTCAAGTCAGAAATAGGTACCAACATGACATCACTGAATGGGCATTTGGGGAAAATTGTGCACAATTGGTTCTCATAAGCTGGAATTAGCCATCTCCAGGATACCGCTGGGTGCCACCAAAAGAGAAAGATAATCAACTCATAAAGGTTGTGTGCCATTCACAAAACACTCTGTGGGTAAAATGAGGGGCAGAACTTGTGTTCTCTTCCCAATATTCCAAAAATTTGGTAGGTAAGTGAGTTACAGGAGTGCCAGCTGACAGAACAGTAACAAAGTAAGAAGTACCCACATAGCTAAACCAACATTCAGGTGAGAATCCCTGAGTATACACTTTCAAGTACAGAGTTGAGGACTTGAACCTATAAATGGTAGAAATTAAACGTCTGTCTCCTCCACGATCCTGGTTGTTTCTGTTTTCCTCCAGAATGGGTGTTTTTAAAAAGCACTTCCTTCCCACTGGTTTCCTCTAGCTGTAGTGGTTAGCCCCAGTTCCCTTAATCTCTTAATTTTTGAAACTCATTTCTCAAATTCTGTTTATTATTGCTATTGTTGGATTTATAAGCCCTTGTCTTGTGTGGGCATATTTCATTCCACTATAGGTCAGATGCTAAGCCTAATTTGGAAATGAAGACCTCAGTAAAAATCCTGATTCAGTTACATATATGTTGCCTTGAGCAAATTGCCCCCTTGCTGAATCTCAGTGTTTTATACCTGTAAAATGGAGATGGTAAAGTTAACAACCAACTCATGGAGTAATTATTAGACTAGAATGAGCTAGTGAACATCTTTGTACTTGCTCAGTGGTAAAGCTGGATGCAAACTTTCACCGTTGTAACCGTGATTGTTGTTATTCACATTTACCCCGTAGGTTCATCTGGGTTTTGCAGTCCCCTGTTCCGTAGTTTCTTTTTTAATTCCAGATTTGACTCAGGTGAGGTTGGCAAAGCAGAGAGCGCTGGATTCTTCTTACTTGCCTCACCTTAGCTGGCTCCTGCTTCACACATCTTTCAAGATGTTTGTAGAAAACTAATCAACATCTACGTTTGTTTTCTAATTTTCTTTTGCTCCCACATACCATGGCCACTTGATTAGCAATCAGCACTGTGTTGGCAGTCACATGCAGGCCCCGTTCCTCCTAATCAGGGACGTAGGAAGCAAATGCTGGTGTTAAAAGGGAACCCTTTTTTGAGCTCCTGTCCCATGACTCCTAATTGTTGTATTTCTCAAACTCAACCCAGCTGCAAGCTTTATTAGGGAAACATTTATTCAGATAACAGGGCTCGTGTTATGAAAGAGGAGTAATTATTTTGCAAATGCATTTGAATCGCTGTATACTATAGTGCCACTCATCTCCCAAATGGAGAAGATGCACCTTTGAGCTGAAATGTTGCTTTGTAGATGGACAATACAGCATGCATATGACTGGGAGCTTCTGGTGAATGATAGAAAAATGGACAAATGAAAAGACACCAGCAAAATAAGAGGTAACAAAGTGATCAAAACTCTGAAAACTGATGAGGATGAACAAAAAGCCTAAATTTCATTCATGAACATGTTTGTTCATTCATTCATTCATTCATTCATTTTCCATGAAATATTTTCGAGCTCCTATTATATACCTTGCTCTCAAAGAGCTTAATGGGAGAGAAGCAATCACCTGGAATCTCACATCCTATAAAATCTAAATAATATTAGTCCAAACCTCCATTCCATGCCTTGTGAATGTTCCGTGATATCTATGAAATTTTTGGCATTTCATGGAGCTCTCGCATCAATGGTCACCTCTAGCTCCAAGATCATGCTTCTGCTTATTTCGTTGTTTTGCCTGGTCATCCTTTTCATATTCTACAATCCACACATAGAAGATAGCCCCCATCTTTACTTTCACAAAAGTGTGCATAAAGCACTATGTGGGTAGCACACTTTACTGAATTCTAGAAAGTTGTATTTGGAGATTGTGTCAACTCCCCATGAAATATTAAACTTGACTATTCTTAAATGTCCTTCAGGTACCAGACTCATTTTCTTTGGCTGCATAAACCCAACTCTCTTTTTCTCACATCTCACCCTTGTCTTTTCCCACCTCCCGTCCCATTTCTCCTTCTGTTAATTTTCCACGCAGTGTGCTGGGTCTCTTACATGGTATGAGTCTATTCCCTGTTCCTGCTCCTTCACTGAGTTCCAGTCTCAACTGCTTGTATCCAGACCCAAGGTGCTCTCCAGTTCCATTTAAAAGGAACTTCCCTTGATGGTAGTTTAAGGAGTTCTTTATATATTCTGAATTTAAATCTTCGGCAAATGTGTGTATTGCGAGCTTCTCTTAGTCTGTGACTTGTCTTTTACTTTCTTATTGGTGTCTTTTGATAAACAAATGTTCTATATTTTAATGAAGAATAATAATTCATTTTTGCTATTAAACTTGCTGCTTTTTGTGTCTTGTTTAAGAAATATTTGCATGCCCCAAGGTTATGGACATTTTCTACTATGTCTTCTAAAAGCTTGCTTTCTTTAGCTTTCATGATTAATTTTTATCTCAAATTAACTTTGTGTATAGTGTGAGGTAGGGATCAAGATTTAGTTTTTCCCCAGTTGCTCCAGAACCATTTATTAAGAAGACCATCCTTTTCCCCCACTGAATTACAGTGACATCTTTGTCATAAACTGAATGACCTCATATGTGTGGTCTATTACTGTACTCTGTTCTGTTCCCTTGGCTTTTATGTCCATTCTTATGCCAATACAAGAATGGCAATTTTTAATCATTTTCCCTTTAACATAGACATTTAGAATACCCTGTGATAAGTGATTTTATAGTAGAAATATGGGCTGTAATATGTGCCAGAGGACCTAACCTAGAGGGGTCAGGAATGGCTTTCCCAGTGGGTATGTCATTTAGGTTATGAAACACTTCCCAGATTTGCACTCCAGGGTGTGCCCACTCAGCAGTTTTCTCACTTTCTGATGGGTGCACTGATTTGGTTGATATAAACCATGTTGTATATGCCCTGGCCTGGAGTAATAATGCCAATAAAACAAGGAAGATACCCAAGTAGAGGCAGAATAACTTCATTGTAAAGATGTGAAACTGAAGCTCAAAGAGAATATATGATTTGCCCAAGGTCGTAGAGCTGGTGAGTTATGATGTCTGGTTTGGAACTCAGATTTTCCGGTGGATCTAGCCTCTTCTGATGGTACTGCATTGCCGCTGGTTAAAGATGCCCAAGGTCACTGAGACGGAATATGGTGATCCCTAGATTTGCCCTCAGTTCTGTTTAACTCCAAAGTTGATGCTCTATCCAGTATCCTTGATTGCCTCCCTGGAAAAGCTGAATTATTTGTATGCCTACAAAAGGATGAGCTAATTGATTCTCATTTTAATAAAATAACTCTGCTCTAACACTACCAATATGTGTCCAAAGAATCTTATGATGCATGACTAATTGCACTTTTGAATTATATACATTTAATTACATATTTGATTTGATAGATCAGCATTTAGAATTATTGTCATTTCCCACTTACTGATCTTCCATTCTTCCATTCTAATTGTCTTTGTTGCAGACTCCTTTCTCATGCATAGAAAAGAAATATAGACATGATTTCTTCTTTCTGTATATATGTGTTATATATTGCTTTAGTAGCATGAGTCAGATGTGATAGCATAGAACAAATCAGTTTTCATAATGTACCCTTTGCAGGATAGACATCCTAAAATATAATTTTGTTGAAACGATTGATATGTCTGTGAAAGATTTGTCTTTTAGTTTATAAGACTAAGTATCCAACAGTGAAAGTTTGTATGACTCAAATGGAAAAATAATTCATGATAAAAATGTGTAATTACTAGCATAAGGCTCTGAAAATCCTCTCTGGGTAAAATAGGCCTCTCCTTCCTTCTATTTGAGGCTCTGAGGACTCGGCTATTATCAGACAATGTATGTTTTACTCGGTATTTGTGGATAAAACCACCAGCTTCTGTCACGTCAATCAAATATTTATTGAGCACTTATTATGTCCAAGACACTTTGGGGAACAAAGAAATATAAGTCTGCACTTGCCCTTAAGGTTATATCAAATAGAGACACAGTTTAGACTGCTACGATCAATTACACAGATGTCTCTAAATTCAGTATCTGGATGCTTGGTGTAAACAAGACAAAATGTGCTCATAATGAACCAAGTTTCCTTTGTCAAGTGATTTTGCTTCCCACATCACTGAGGTAACCTCACATTTTCTTCCATCCTCTGCAATTATCAGCTTTAGCTGATTCCACAATCTACTGAGAAAGAGGGTGCAGGCAATATTGTCAGTCTGCATCTTATTCAGGTCTTGCTTCCACTGCTGTGAAGGCATTTAAATAGCCCTTTATCAACTCAGACCCCTTGAGATTGAGTATTTAATTTCTCTTGATCTCCAGACTTAGGAAGTAACCCAGTTCATTACTTAGCCATTATTTAATTCATTACTGTCATTAGAGATCAGGAGAAGCGTCTTACCAGGGCTGAGAGTACATGACAGAGCTCACCTCTCTTTGTACAGCATAATGAACAGGCTGTGGAAGGGCCCTAATTTAAAATCCCATTTATGGGATTTGGTTTTATTATATTCTCCAGTCCTGGACTTCTGCTGGATGACTCACAGAGGCATGCATGGCCTAACGTGATAGAAAGGGGATTGCTGCCCGATACAGTCACCGGTACGTTGGGTCCTCAGTGAGCTACGGCAGACTCCATGAGATTGCTAATCTCGTAACAGAGCAGAAGAGATGGAGATAAAGCACAAGAGAGCTGCTTTCTCTAGACTGGGGTGGGCATGGGGAGTTGCTTTCCAGGGGACATTTGGCAATGTCTGGAGATAATTTTTGTTTTCACATGGAGGAGGAGTACACTACTGGCATCTAGTGGGCAGAGGCCAGGGATACTGTTACCATCCTACAATGCACAGGCCAACCCCCGTCCCCGCCTCAAACAGTTGGCCCCAAATTTCAATAATACCACTGTTGGGAAACCCTGGGTACCTGCCCAATCCTGTCCCCTTATAAAACTATACATATTTTGTTGTATGCCCCTGTAGACTTATTTGTTTTTAACTGATTAGTGGGTTACAGACGGATGGATATATAGCCCTATCTATCTATCTATCTTTTACATCTGTAACTATCTATCCATTCCTAACTTCATTTCACAAAGTATTATGTGCAGTTCATACAAACCACACTAAATAAAGTACTTAAAATACATCTACACAAGAGAAATTTTAAAAATACAGAGGGGCAAATATAAAGTCAGTAGTATCAACTGAACGGAATATATGACACTGGTAACCTAACAATTGGGACTTATAAAATTGCCTTAATTTTCTTTGAGCTTCCTGTTAGCCAAAACAAAAACGAAATCAGGCATTATATTTTGTTTTTGTTATCCATAAGGAGAAAATAGATTAAGCAGAACTTTTAGTGGTTCAAAGACATTTCTCACTTGGAACTTAACATAGATCAGGGATAGCAAATATTTTTCTGAGAAGGGCAAGATAACCAATACTTTTGGCTTTTGGGGCCATAAGGTCTCTAATCATTTAATGGTGCCATTGTGTCCCCTAAATGACCATAGATGATATATAAACAAATGGGTATGACTATGTTCTAATAAAACTTTATTTACAAAAACAAGCTATGGGCCAGACTTAACCCTCAGGCTACAGTTTGCAGACCCTCAGTGCAGATCTCAGCAACACCTGTAGATCAAGTGAGAAATAGGTTTTAAGGTGATGTTTCCTAGACTACCGAGTGAAAGCTGAAAGCATCACCCTATGGGATACTAAGCAAGACTTTCTGTACCATCTATTGGCAATTTCTATGAAGATGAAAGAACAATAACAGCAACAAAGAGCCTCTTCAAGGTTCTTAGTGATATATATTCAATATGTATATATCAGGGGTTTTGTATTGTTTTATTTGCTTTCATTTAGTTTTACTTTGGGCCAGACCCCTCTTTTTTTTTTTTGCTGTGGAGGTACCCCAGTGTAATGACATCCCTCCCCTCTGATACTAAGTCTCATTTGCAAGGAAGAGAAGGTTCACTTTTTTCCTTCCATGTTGTCATATGTTTAAAAGTTATGGAGGTGAGGCATCATGACAAGCAAAAGTATTTTTACCCTCGAAAATACTTCAGAAGATCTACACAGGTGGAGGGACAGTGCTAAGTAGCCATGAAATAGCTACCTCCAGCCTCTGCCTGGAGAGTCCTTTCCCAGGGGTAGTCTCAGTTCCTTCGGTGGCCTCAGCTTGGCTGTCGCCTTCTCTGTGAAGGTGTCCATGGCCTATTGAAAGAAATCAGTAGTCTTCTCCTTCGGACTTCCTTAGAGATTTGTACCTCCAACTTTTATAGCACTTTTTCTGGTGTCTTGTAACTTCTCTTCCACAATCAGTTAAAATCCTCAAAAGAAGAGTATGTGTCTTTCTGATCTTATACTCTCCCCCCGTGTCTATTACAACATCTAGTACAAAGTAGTACAAACCATTTGTTGAGTAAATGAATGAATAAATGGATGGATGGATGGAGGGATGGAGGGATGGATGAGTGGATGGAGAGAGAGAGGGAGGGATAGGTAGATGAATAGAATAATGGAAGGAAGGACATCAGCAGTTTCTCAAAAATGTAGGTTCAAACATAAGTAGCAGCGTTAGTTATAAAATATTTTACTGATTGGCAGGCACGCTGACTAAAATTGTATCTCCAAATATAAAACTAATCTTAATCTTGTTTCGGTAACAAAATGAAATCTCAAGTCAACGTATCTGATTTATATTTCAGTAGTATAAAATACATATTCCTAGAAATTCACTGAGAGTAAAAATGATTTGTATGTATAATCACTAAAGTGAAGTTCAAAGTGTTTTAAGCAGAATCTACATTTAGACTGCATAAATATGTATACGTATATATGTATTTATTACAAAGGATGCTGTAACAGATTAGACACAATTGAATTATTGCCAATAACACTAGGCCAAAGTCTTTATAAGAATATACATACATTAAAATATATCAACTGTTCAAAGAAAGTTTAAGACTGTCTCTCTTCCTTATTCCTAACTCTGATTACTATCATTGGTAGCTGGCTGATATTAGCAATACCAGAGCTTATATTTTAGCTTGATATTTACCCTTGTAGGATCTATGACTCCTCAACAAGAGTTGGCAAGTATTCCTACTACCTCTTTGGATGTCACATCTGTCAGTCTGCATTTTGTATTTCTCCAGATCTCTTTTCCTCCTGCTGTCTATATTCACTCTACCTATCTGACTATTTCTACCTCCCACTCACAGAAGGACTATCAAGAGTACTTGCAGAGTTGATACTTTTGGAAAAGAGGGAAATATTGGATCATGAAATCAGATATTATCCATCCTCATGTCTTTTTTTTTAATTCAAGTATAGTTGATTTACAATGTTGTGTTAGTTTCTGGTGTACAGCAAAGTGATTCCATTTTATATATATACACATATTCTTTTTTATATTCTTTTCCATTATGGCTTGTTACAGGATATTGAATATAGTTCCCTGTGCTATACAGTAGGACCTTGTTGTTTATCTATTTTATGTATAGTAGTTTGTATCTGCTAATCCCAAACTCCTAATTTATCCCTCCCCTACCCCCTTTCCCGTTTAGTAAACATAAGTTTGTCTTCTATGTCCGTGAGTCTGTTTGTTTCATAAATAAGTTCACTTGTGTCATATTTTAGATTCCACATATTAGTGATATCATATGGTATTTGTCTTTATCTTTCTGACTTACTTCACTTAGTATGATAATCTCTAGGTCCATCCATGTTGCTGCAAATGGCATTATTTTAAACTTTTATATGGCTGAGCAATATTCTATTGTATATATGTACCACATCTTCTTTATCCATTCATCTGTCGATGGACATTTAGGTTGCTTCCATGTTTTGGCTGCTGTAAATCTATGCTTGTGTCTTGACTAAAATAGTTATGGTCTCTTAGTTTTCCCATTTGTCTATTATGTGTATATCTGTCTCAATTAATAAGAATGGTACAAAACAAGGTAAATTTTTACAGAGATACATTATGAAAGAACTTATTGTTCAAGGAGGAAACTTATCAAATTAAAATTTTCTTTGGATATAAAATATCAAAAACCATAACTATATAGTCTATATATGTTTTATTCAAATATTAAACTTGCAGGTTGGTGGGTGTGTGGACTTTTGCAATGTACCAAAAGTTATTTTGGCACTACTTTTCCAGACTTATAGAGTTCGTCTTCCATATTTCCAATGAGAATCAAGTCCTCAAATGGAATTTTATTACAAACTGCTGAAAATACTATTTAAAATGGAAACCCTGACAAGAATGGGTGTCACGTGGCAGTAATGAATTCATGATGGGACTAGTTGAAAGTGTATGACATTTTAAGTGCCTCATCACTCTGAATTCATTTGGCATTTATTGTAATAGAAGTGACCATATTGAATTCATTTGGCATTCATATGGACTTCACATGTATTTATGGAGATATAACATGGTAATTTAACATTTACTGTACTAAGCATTATTTAATGGGCATTGAAAGACATTGTCATACAATGCTTAATAAAGCCAGTACCTCTAAAGTTAATCTTCTGTCAAAACAAAGAAATGAAAAATCATTTTTATTCCCCAAGCACATGAGTAAACTATTTGGATAAGCCAAAATTATGTATTTATTCCCCCAAATCTGCTTTCTAAATTTTTAAGCCAGAAGGTTGACTCTAGGACCAAGACAATAAAGCAGATGTTCACTTTAGACTCCTTTATATTCTAAAATTGTCTGCAAATACATTGATCTCAGTCTAAAAATATTAAGGAAGATTTTCTTGGAACATCAGCAGTAAATTTAACACATGGCATGCCTTCAATAGATTTATCTTTTTCTCCCCCTTTAGAGTTCAGTGTGCTCCTTTTAACGTAGTCCTGAAAAATAAATTTCTTTTTCATCCTTGCAGAAGGACTATTTTTAGACCAAACAAATCATTATTTGAGAACAATCAAAAGATCACAGTCACGATCTTTGCTGGAAAGTGAAGGAAGAGTTCTTTATCAACTGTGATGGCAGTCTTTTCTTTTTCTTCTAAGAACAGTGTTTCATGACACAGTGTAAGACAAAATTTGCTCTCAGCCACTTTTAAAGGTGCTGCTTGGGATGCCCTATCCTTCTTTGAATTTTTTCAGTTGTCTTGTTTACTTCACTCAAAAACAGAATGTTTATTGAATATTTAACAGAAGACACCAAATAACTAATCCTCCTGGCTTGAATTAAGCCAGTGCTCAACTATGATTGTAGAAATATTGCTTATTTTAGCATTAATTCACTGAAAATATTTTAATGAGGCCTAGAGAGATTAAAAAGTTACTTATTTTTGTATATCTCCTATCTAGACTTTTTAAGTAATTAATATCACTTTCATACTACTGTAAGAGATTTGGCTAATGTGAATATCTTCCAACTCTGCTTTGTGACAGAGTTTACAAATTGCTATCAAATCACCACAAGTAATCCTCCTCTGTGACCCAGGGCAAGATTTTGAGAGCAAGAGTTTATGAGCTTCCTAGTGCTGCCATAACAAAGTACCACAAATGGGGTTACTTAAAACAGTAGAAGTTTGTTGTCTCTCAGCTCTAAAAGCTAGAAATTCAAAATCAAGGTGTTGGCAGGGCCATGCTCCATCCAGATGCTCTAGGGGGGATCCTTCCTTGCCTCCTCCAGGTTCTGGTGGCTCCAGGTGTCCTTGGCTTGTAGTTGAATCACTCCAGTCTCTGCCTCTGTCTTCACATGGTGTTCTCCCTGTGTGTCTGTGTCTTCACACGGTATTTTCCTCTTCTTAGAAGAACATCAGTCAAATTGGATTAGGGCCCACCCAAAAGACCTCGTCTTAACTTTATTACATTTTCAAAGACCCTATTTCCAAATAAGGTCAAATTTACAGGTAGCAGGGGTTAGGGCTTCAACATATCTTTTTGGAGCATATAATTCAACCCATAATAGATCTCCTGCCAATTTTTAATAGGGTTGATATTTCAGTGCATATATTTATTTTTATAATTGTCTTTTATATAAAATTATAGACCAAAAAACCAATTTATTTGCCCTCAAGGGTTTCTTTGTTTTCTGCCATTTGTGCTAGAAATAGAGAAATAAAGCTTTCTTTACAGCAAGTTGTTTTCCCCATCCTTCACATGGCTGAGAAAGACTGTTGTGTAGTCCTCTCTTCTTTGGTCTAAGTAGATCTCTTTGGTCTCTGTGATATAGCATCTCTGTGTTAATTATGAGTTGCTTTGCTTTCCAAACTCAATTTTGCTTTCATTGTTTGATAGGAGCCACAATCCTTACACAAACAGTTGGATACTTTATTTAAAATCAGAATCAATCTTCACCATGGTTTACTTGGAGTATCAGTTAAGTTTCTCTTGGAAGCAGGCAGCAGGAATCCACTCTAATATTTGGCATATAAGGAAAATAAAGAAAGAAGAGTATTGTTGGTGTACGTATTAGTTTGCTAAGGCTGCTTTTACAAAGTACCACAACTGTGTGGCATAAACAACAGATATTTATTATCAAACAGCTCTGGAAACTAGAAGTCTAAGATCAATGTACAGATAGAGTTGGTTCCTTCTGAGATCTGTGAGGGAGAATCTGTTCCATTCCTGTCTTTCACCTTCTTGTGGTTTGTTGGAAGTCTTCAGCATTCCTTGGCTTATAGATGTATCACCATGATCTCTGCCTTCATCTTCACATGGTGGTCTTCTTGTGTGAGTATCTGCACCTGTGTCCAAATTTTTCCTTTTTATAAGGACTCCAGTCATATTGGATTAGGGCCCACCCTAATGACCTCATTTAACCTGTTACTTCCATAAAGACCCTATCTCCAAATAAGGTCATATTCTGAGGTACTGAGTACTAGGTCTCCAACATATTTTGTTGGGGGGGGACACAATTCAACCTATAACAGTGGGATAGTGGTATATGCATGAAATAAAAGAAGGGACTGACTCATAAGGGAAGGAGACAAAAACATGTCTGCATGCTGGAGAACCTTCTAGAAATTTCCCACTGACATACTTCAGCTTGGATGTTACCCATTGCTATGTTTCTATGCCCTGAATTTCAAATCCCTGAGGAGAATTTTATTGGTTCAGGTACCTTGCCTTGGATCAATCATCTGTGGCCAGGAGATGAGGGTATAGGACAGAATAGTCATGTTTTGGGGATTGTGTGTGTGTGTGTGTAGGGGTCTTGTCTCAAAGTGGCTGGAATCATTGTGAGACTATGTACTGACATGAGGGCATCTCCTTACTATACTTCCCCCACTGAGACACCTTTCAAGTGTCTGTAGAGGAAAGGCTGTCTATGCTCCCAAAGAACGGATGGCTTTTCATTGATTCAACGCATATTAATTGACCTCCTGCAGTGTATCCCATCTTGTTCTGGAGGTGCAGACATGAGCAGTGGGTACTGGTAGTCAGCCATAGCTCACCATGGAAGTGTTGGGCACCCTGGTAAGCAGCACCAAAAGTGGCCACATTCAGATTCTCAAACTAGAGCACGCAGAGGCTCAGTCTACGGCAGTTTCATTGTGTCAAGATGCCCAGTTCCCCACATGCAGCATCCGCAGGGCTCTCACGTGCTTCCCTAGGCAGTTGCAGGCCTGGCTTGAGTGGAGGGAAGCCCAGAGAGCTCCAGAGAGGGGCTCATTCATCACTGACCCATACTCTCTCTGGTGTCCGTGACTGTCTCCCCAGTGGGAAGTTTGGTGAATACTCAAGGGCATAAAGAACATAAATCCTCTTGCTAGTACAGCTATCATATGCCCATAGGGCCTGGGGGGCGCCCAGCGCATCTTCCTAAGTGTTCCATTTCCTTCCCGGGAGCCACAGAGGTGCCACAAGAGATGAAGCCAATAAACCACTGCATCTGTTTGTTTGTCATTTTTCTTTAGTGTGAGTTTTACAAGACTGCCTCCCAACAGGGTCACAATCTCAACACATGTCACTTTGCTGTATGCTTCACTGGAACATTGTGTTGTGCTGGGGCTGAATTAAATGTACAATTACAGCATATTTTCTTGAAAGGAGTTTTGACAATGATAAATGCATAGACATTTTTTCGCGCTCAGATGACCTGATTCCAGGCTGATCAAGTTGCTCAGGATTCACTCTGAAGAATCTGTCTCTTGTAAACAGTGAATCCTGGACACTGGCTGTGGATATATGGGCCTGGGTTCAAATACTGCTTCTATCAATTTTGCACCGTGTGAGCTTGGGAAGGGTTCTTTTTCTTTTTTTTTTTTTTTTTAAACATCTTTATTGGGGTATAATTGCTTTACAGTGGTGTGTTAGTTTCTGCTTTATAACAAAGTGACTCAGCTATACATATACATATGTCCCCATATCTCCTCCCTCTTGCGTCTCCCTCCCACCCTCCCTATCCCACCCCTCTAGGTGGTCACAAAGCACTGAGCTGATCTCCCTGTGCTATGTGGCTGCTTCCCACTAGCTAGCTATTTTTCATTTGGTAGTGTATATATGTCCATGCCACTCTGAACCAAGGGGCAGGACAGGAATAAAGACTCAGACATAGAGAATGGACTTGAGGACATGGGGAGGGGGAAGGGTAAGTTGGAAGCTCTCTTAATCCTACTAGCCTACTTAGTTTTCTCATGTGTAAAAGGCTGAGTTTAAATTACTTCCCTAATGGTCCTGTTGTGTTAACTGAGACAACACTTGGAAAGTAATTAACACCATCCCTGGCAAATAGTAAGCTCTCAACAAGTGCCGGCTAGTGTTCATGCAGGTAATTTGTCCTCTTAACGGCAGTGATGGCTCTAACATGAATTCAGATACCAAGCATATGGGAAAAGGTGGTTTTTGTTATTCACAAAGCAGGGGATGAATAGGATTTTTCTACAGAGCCTTGAATATAGTAACATTAGCTAATGTCTATAAATTATTTATGATGTGCTAGACAATGTAATAAGTTTTTTTGTGGATCATATTATTTAGTTCTCATACAAACCCTATGAATATTTATCTATCTTATATATTGCAAATCTTGGTGGGGCAGATATAGCCCATTGGCACCTCCAGAAACACTTATCTACTATTTTCCACTCTCCCTGTGCCGCAAGATACTGGCCTGCGTAGACCTTATCAACCTGGCTCTCTTGCCCTCTAGTTTCTGGTTAGGTTCTCTGGGTGTTTCAGTAGGTTCCTGGCAGAGAATAGATGACACAATTAAAATGGTTCAGTTGGAGAGAATGTAATAAAGTGACTATTGATTGACAAAGATGGTGAGCAATGTCTAGGGAAATTGCAAGGAATTACTCAGCTTCCTGGGCCTAGCAATGGTGGACACCATGACCACCACAAAGCTTATAGGGTAAAGGATGAGAGCAGTTACCAGAATTAGAGTCAGAGAGAGATGTGTGAAAAGGGCTGGCTGTGATAGGACTGTGGTCCTCAGGTGGGGGATGCAGCCAGTCTTCATGACCCTTAGGAAGGAAACCTCCTCCTCCGTCTCTGATCTCTTGCTGGTGCTCCCCATTTGCTGAACCCAGTTGGAAGCCTGAGGACAAGGCTTCCAGGTGAGCTACTTAAGGACAGAGCAGGGGGGAGAAGGGAGAGGGAATTCAGAAGGTCAAGCGAGTATACACGGACCATCTGCCTATGAACACAACACCAGTAACTGTTACTTGCTTTAAGCAATAGAGAATTATTCCTTTGCTCTACTGTTCTAAACTGCTCATTTCCTCCTCCTTCTTTCTTCTATTATTTTTCCTCATAAACTGTGATCTCTAAATATTGTAGTGGGAAACTTGAAATGGCTTGGCATCTTAGAGTAATCCCGCCACTCTTAGATTTGAGGATATTTCATTGTGAAAAGGTCAAGATAAAAAAAAATACATTACTAAAACTCCATTTATCCTTTATTTTCTCATAATATAAAGAAAGGTTACTGCCAAATATGGCAATAAAGGTTTTATTGCTGCAATTTTTATGACAAAACAAGCATATCTCTTAATGAATTTTGGTTTATTAGATCAGCAACTGCCAACATGGGGTCCCTGGGTCTTAGGAGACCACAATGGTAGCAATAGAGGTCTGCAAGGTATTTTAAATATTTCAGAAAATCTAATATAATCACACTTTTACAAGTGATAAAGCCTCACAGACTAACAAAAACATCAAGATTCTGTACTTTTACTGAAATGATATTAGCTCTATGCGGTGACCCTAGTAATTTCATGCTGATCAGAAGCTTTGATTGGCAGTTATATGTGTCTTTGATTAATAAAACATGGGAGATCAAATGAATTATTACTTAATCTGTGCAGTTTGCTAGATAAAGTCTTTGAAAATTCAGAGTCAGTTGGGGGAAAATAATTAACTGGTTGCTCGGTAGTGAAATAATAAGCACAATACTGACTTGGCATTTTTTTCTCATATTTGTCGGGAGGCCAAGGCAGGCTTCTAGATGGGCCAAAATCTGATGAAAAATTCAAGACAATTATTTGTTTTCAGTAATAATAACAATAACATTAATGATAATAGTGATGATGGCTAACAGTTCTTACGTGGCCAGACACAGTGCTGAAATGCTCAATGTGTAATATGTTATTTAATCCATCTAGTAGCCCTAAAAAGAAGACACTCTAATTATCTCTTGTCTTAAGTTGGGTTTCCTCAGAAGCAGATTCAAAGATGAAGATTTGTGTGCAGGTAGTTCATTTGGGAAGTGATGTCAGAAGCACTGATAGGGAATGAAGTGAGCTGGGAAGGGAGGGAAAGCAGTATACGATACATTAATGAACAGGTTGTTTCTGTGGGCAGCTGGGGTTCAGTCCTCTTCAGTATGTCTGGGAGACATGTAGAACACCACCGAGTTGCACCACACAATTGGCAAGGAAGGTGCGGTATTGATCCACCAGATTCTGTTTGTAATTGGTTGAAAGCTACTTCCAGGGGCACTGACTCTCAAGCACTTCTGGTTTGTCCTGTGTCGGGGCCAAGCATACTCCTGTGGCTGGAGAAAGCCCTCAGCTGGAGAGACACAGATGCTTTGCAGAGAGAAACCTTGGTGATGCAAGAGGATAAGAGCCGGTACCAACATCTCCTGCATTCCTATGCTGCAGATGAGGAAGCCAAGACTTTATGAGTTGAAATAGCTTGTCCGAAGTCACGGAGCACTTGTGTTGAAGTGCCCTTCCATAGCATTTTATTACTACCCATGACTAAAGCCTACCAATATACAATAGCCTACTAAATGAGTTCTTACTCTTAGAGTTTATTTTTTTTTACAACAGCTTTATTGAGATATGATTCACATAACATATATTTCACTTATTTAACGTCCACAATTCCATGATTTTTAGTATATTCACTGTGCAACTGTCACCACAATCGAATTTAGAACCCTTTATTTACCCCCAAAGAAACCCTATGTCCACTAGTGATCATGCCTCATTTCCTCTATCTTACCCTCAGTGGCTGGGAACCGTTAACCTACTTTCTGTCTCAGTGGATTTGCCTTTTCTGGATGTTTCATATAAATGGAATCATATATTATGTGATCATTCTGTCTGGCTTCTTTCACTTAACATAAGGTTTTAAAGGTTCATCCCTATTGTAACATACATCAGTACTTCATTCCTTTTTATTGCCAAATAATGTTTTATTTCATGTTTATCCATTCATCAGTTGATGGGCATTTGAGTTGTTTCCACTTTTGGCTATTATGAATAATGTTGCTATGAAAATTTGTTTCTAAGCTTTTTTTATAGATATATGTTTTCATTTCCTCTGGGTATCTCCCTAGGAGTGGAATTGCTAGGTTATATGGCAACTCTGCTTTTAACATTTTGTGGACCTGCCTGACTCTTCTCCAAGATGGTCTCGGGGTTTACTGATGACAAATCTGCTGTTCAGCTGAGCACAGCCTGTCTCACGTTGTTTGGCAAAGGAGAAAAGTCACCACCATGCACTTGCACACATAGATTTCCAGAATTCCTAAGGTGTACAAGAAGGATGTTATCAGTGCATTGTCAACTGTTGACTTAAGTTGATCCTGAATCTCCATGCCTGCACTTGTTGCTTTTTACTTATAAATTCTTAATACTCTAGCTTCATCATTATTCGCTTAGTTTATGATTATGGGTTGTCTGGTTAACCCTACTGGGTGTAGTGATGCATGTTTTCATCAAGAGTATTTTTGGCCTTCAGTTTCTAAATAGCTAGAATTTAAAGCGTATACAAGTGGCAGTTCATTAAACATGCATTTGTTTCTGTTTTTATTCGGCATCTGCTGTGAGTCAGGCATTGTATTTTGTGCTGGGAATACAGTGGGGGGGACAAAAACAGACACAGTTCAGTTAGAGAAAAGTAAACTTTAAGAGGAACTGCACCAGAAGATGCACTTCTGAGTCGTTGTTGGGGTCTTCATAGCGAGCGGCTACTGCATCCCTATAATTCACCCTGAATCTAAGGCAAGCTTTGTTCAAAAATGCTATATTGTCATTTAATGCTGTTATATGGCTAATTATAAGCCACACAATAAAGAAATGGAAAAACCTCTTACCCACAAGGAGCTTGAAATTTAAATAAAGAGAGAGAATGCTTTCCAAAGCGGCTTCCACCTAGAATAATCCAAGTAAATAAAACGTATTAATACCTATGAGGGCAGTGATGGTTGAGAGGGTTTTGTCTTGCTCTCCCAGTATTCTGAGTATGATTTAATTTGGGGGAAAAAAAAAGTTTGGTGGTCAAATCAAACATAAGAATGTTAAATCAAGGTTCTACATAAGCAGTCTATACCTTCACTGCCATTGTCATGAATTTATTATTAACTCTGCCTACTGGACACCACCTCTTGGATGTCCCACTAGCATGTCATTCTCTAGAAGTATTCAATACAAAATTAAACTCACCGCCTATCCACAGCTCCACCCTCAACCTAGCGCCAAACCTATTTTTTCTCCTGTGCATGCTTCTCATTTTAGCATATCAAGGGTGCCACTCACCATGCTGTTGTTCAAACCACAAATCTGGGCATGACTCTTGCTCCTTCCAGTAGCTTCCTTCACCCGATTACCAGTCAGTCATCAAGTCTTAAGTTAGTCTCCCACATATTTCTCACACAGATCTACTTCTCTCCTTTCTTTCCTGTCTCCACCCTCTGTCAAGGCCACCAGCAGCTCTTGCCTCCTAACTCTTCTCCCTAACACTAGAGTTTACGCTACAGTCTTTGCTCCAAAGGGCAGCGAGTGGGTCATTCTAGAGCTCAGACCTATCATCTCACTTCCTTTTAGAGCTCTGTATAGCCATTGCCCCCAGGTTCAAGTGCGTGTTCCTTAACGTGCGAGAGCACAACTTTCGTGACCTGGCACCTGATGACCCGCCCAGTTTTATCTTCACCACCCCCCTTGCTGGACGCTCTAAATTGAGCAGAGCCAAACCAAACTTCTTACCGTCCCTTAATGTGCTAGGTTCTTTGGCTTTGGAGAATTTGCTTAAGTTGAACTTTTGAAAGTACTTTTCCAATAGCATTTGGCTCAGTGGATTTCCATTCTCTCCTTATATTGGTTATGACATGGATTCAGATGTCATCGCGAAGATCCCAAATGGCAATGGCTTCAGTAAGATAGATGTGTATTTCTATCTCAAGTGATAATCCAGACACAAGCAGTTCTGGACTGATGTGGTGGCCCCACTCTGTCACTTAGAGATCTGGTGGAGATGGGAGTGGAGAGAAGAGAATCTGTCTGAGAAATCTGTGCAAGGCTGACTTTTTTTTTTTTTTGCCTTGCTGCGCAGCTTGGGGGATCTTACAGGATCTTAGTTCCCCGACCAGGGATTGAACCCCGGGCCCAGTACAGTAAAAGTGCCAAGTCCTAACCACTGGACTGCCAGGGAATTTCCAAGGCTGAATCTTTACGACCTGGCTTCTCTTGTTTTCTGGCATCTGTGGAATGTTGCTTCTGTCCTCACGGTCCCAGGTGGCTCACCACCACCTCTCATCCAGTTTAGTGGAAAGGAGGGACAGCAAGGACATACTCCCATAAAATATGCAATTGAGAAGTTGTAGCCACCACTTTTACTCATAGCTCATCAGCCACAATTGGCCACACAATCATATCTAGCTGCAAGGAAGATCAGGAAATATTGGTCTTTCTTTAGGGAACAGATAGTTTCTGCTACATTCTTTCATGCAAAACTAATCTGGAGAAATAAGTAAGTTTTCCTTTCAGTCATATGCAATCTTGGCAGAGTTAAGAGCACAGGAGTCATACCCCTTTTCACCAAACCAGTGGTGTCAGATATTGGAACTTCAAGATAGATAAAGGCCATCAGGAGGGTGGCAGTAGCACCCACACTTACAAGTGATAAAACTGAGCACAGAGATGTTAAATACTTGTCCAAGAACATACACAACTTGTACATGCCACCTGCTGCCTTCTGAACCATATCCTGTGTTGAACAAACATGCACGACAATGTTTCATAGTGGCTAAGAACATCAGCTTCGAGCTTAGAAAGGTCTGGATGCATCACTTTTTGATATTGTGATATTTATAAAGTTCCTTAACTTTTCTGAGCTTCACTTCCTCACTAGGATGTTATGCACATTAAGTGGGATAATGCATGGAATGTGCCAAGGAAAATGATGGGCCAGTGATGAGCACTTAGTACATGGCGGGTAGTATTAGTTACTACAGTGAATATTTCTTACACTTTTGTCACTATTGTTGTCAGTTATTGCCACTGTTGGAGAAATGGCAGCCAGGGAATTGTTCTCATACCTTTGTGTTCTCATACCATTTCTTCAGAGGCAGACAAAAACACCCCTGTAACAGAATCCTCTTCTCTTTCTCCTTAATCTACCTGGCCCAAGGTGTCCACGTTTGCCTAAGGGGTGGTAAAGGTGGATTGAGAGACCACTGCTCTGTCCCAGTCTCAGTAAATTCACAGATCAGCGACTAAGTACTCAGACTCTGGAGGGAGACATGCCTAAGCTGGAATCCCAGTTTAGATGCTATCTGGCCTTGGAAAAGGTAATTGACTTCCCTTAGCATTATTCTCTGCTTCTAAAAATGAGAATAATATGAACATATACCTCAGAATGATTGTGGGAGGAATGACTGAGATCATTCACACACAAGTGTTCAAAACAGTATCTGGCATATTGTCCATGCTCAGTAAATGTCAAATCCCTTTAAGCATGGATTTCAGCAGAGGCAGTAGGGTTAGAAAGGAGGATGCAGAGTAGAGAAACTTAGAAGATAGAATTGAAACACCTGGTGATGTTCCAGTGTTAAGGGAAAGGCAGAGAGAGAAATCCATCAAGTTTATCATAAGAAAATTGATTATCTGATGGATCGGTTCACCAAGATGGGAAATACAGAGGAGGGGCAGGTTTGCGGGGAAGAGAATGAGTGCCACATTAGATGCGCTGGATTTTAAATGGTCGAAGGATTCACCCATGGAGATAACAAACAGGCATTGCACGGGTGGGTCCCCAGCTTTGCAGATAAGGCTAAGCCCAAAATGCCCACTTAAGAGAGTCATTCAACTCAGAAGTCATCAGGCACAGGTCACAGGCTCAGTTGTCTTCAGGGACCAGTGTGGTCAGGTGAAAGGTAGGAATGAGTAATGGTTAAGTCGGGGCCAACAAGGCAGGGAATGCCCTACCGAAGGCCTTCAGATGCTTTTATCTGGGTGAATGAGCACATTTTAGGAGTATTCTGCCTGAGGGCTGAATGTGACGTTTCATCCAGGCAGATATGGAAGTGCTTGAAATGAACGAAATCTACCCCAGGAATTGCCTAGTGTGAAAAGAGAAGATTAAAGATCAAATTGAAATGTACTTAGACTTCTCTGGTGTCACTGAAATCTACATTGTACAGTATTTTGGCAAGGAACGAGGCTCTCCCAGCAGTGTTCATGGTCTGACAGCTGTAACCAATACCTAACATTTCCCTTTTGTATATAAATAATTATCTTTCACAGCATTGACATATACAAAGCAAGAAAATTCCCCCTGTTATTCGGAAAGCCTCTACTTCACAATTCGTGTTTATCTTCCTACATCTTTCCTACATTTCAAACTCATGTTTTGTTTAAAAAGAAGACAGAGACAAGAAAGCATTGGTGATAGCATTATAATTACAGGACATTTATTTCACTCAAATCTGAATGACATTTTTGGGGGACCCGTGGATGTTTTGCCCCCTGCAGTAATTTCCTATTGCTGCTGTAACAAAATACCACAAATTTAGTCACGTAAAATAAACCAGATTTATTCTCTTATGGTTCTGGAGGTCAGAAGTCCAAAATGATCTCACTAGACTAAAATCAAGGTGTCTACAGGGCTGCATTTCCTTCTGGAGGCTCTAGCAGAGAATCTGTTTTCTTCCCTTTTCTAGCCTCTAAGGGCTTGTGGCCCTTTTCTCCATCTTCAAGGCCAGCAAAGCTGCATCTCTTTGACCACTGTTTCTGCAGTCACCCACCCCCCACTCCCTGACTTTCTCTTCTGCCTCCCTCCCCATTTCTAAGGACTCTTGTGATTATATTGGGCCCACCTGGAATCCAGGGCATTCCCCCATTTTAAGGTCGGCTGATTAGCCACCTTAATTCCACCTGCAAACTCCCTTTGCTATGTAAGTTTACACATTCCTTCATATTGCTGAGACATAGTCCATGGTTCAGATGTACCATCCTTTGTTTGATGAAGGACATCTCGGTTGTTTCCAGTTTTTAGTAATTTTGAATAGGGCAGCTATGAACATTTGTGTACAGGTTTTTGTTCAAATAGAAGTTTGCATTCTCTGAGACAGATGCCCAAAAGTGCAGTGGCTGGGTTATGCGGTAATAGCATGTTCAGTTTTATACTAACTGCCACACTGTGTTTTAGAGTAGCTGTACTATTTTACATTCTATTAAAGAATTTTGAGCAGCGATGTGATCCTGTGTATGATTTAAAACCATTATCTGGTGAGTGGGTCAAGCATGTGTGCAGGGAGAGCAAAGGTAGAGGCAAGGAAATCAGTGGTGGTCCAGGTGAGGCCCGGGGGTGTCAGCACGTGGTGGGCGAGGTGCAGATGGTGAGAAGCAATCAAATAAGAGGCATGCGTGGAAGCTAATGGAGAGTCGCTGCAGAGTTGCTCTGGGAAAGAGAGGATCTGAGAGGATTCCGATGCTTTGGGCTTGAGCAGGTTGGTGAACAGTTTTCCTATTTGTCTTGAGAATGGGAGGACTTGGGCAGAAGTGAACATGGGGAGGGGGTGAAGGCCATGTTTAATTTGATGTGCCTGTCAGATTTCTTAGTGGAAACTTGTTGAGTGGGTGGTTAGAAATAGGAGTCTGGAGCCCAGGGAAGGGTTGGGAGGCTGGAGCTACAGAGGAAAGGGATAATGTATCTGAACATGCCCAGCACAAAGCTTGGCACGTTCACAGGCGAGAACTGTCCACTTGATGTGATCTCAAAGAAGAATTTTTTTGATATTCAGCACTTCACAAGGAAAATAGACCCTAGGTTTCATTTTCAATAGCAAGTACAGACTACAAGAATGTGCAAATCAGAAACAAAGGGTGATGGACACCAGTGTTTTCACTTGGTTTATTTCTGATATCTCCTAGGGAACTTCTTTGTATAAGTACATCCTAGAGAAGGTTTTGTTGTTCATTTGTCTGTAGCAAGGTTGCAATGTGTTTTCTCTTTTTAAAAATAACGATTGCTAATGCAAACAAGTCCATTGTGATTTGTAATTATAGGAGAACTCTATACAAATCGTTTTTAGTACAGGTGTTTCTATTTTATGTTGTGATTTTTGAGGGGTGAAAAGGATAATACAACGTACAGATACTTGCTTTGTCGCCAGAGCATTGGATTCTTAGGTTCTGGGGCTGTCCTGGCAATGACCCTTGTGAGCTGCGGCTGGGAGGGGAGCACATGTTCCACTTCTATTGATGGATAGGAATGTGATAGGTAGTTGCACCTCCACTTCCCCCACAAAAGCCAGCTCACCTTCAACCTTCCCAACAAGGAAGCTGAGGCCCAGAGATGAAACGTGACTTCCCACAATCAGTGTGAAGGGAGAGCACAGCCAGGCCTAAATGCCAGGCCTCCTGATTATTATTATAAGCCACCATTCTCTTTCCCCCATACCCACCTCAGAGTGCTCCTTGGAAAACAAAAAGTTGCTAACCCACAGTTCTGAGGAAATGGAGAGTAGAAAGTTGTGATCTCTTTATTTCTTTAGCTTTCTTTCCACTGGCTAAACTCTTTAGATATATAATGTATTAAGTTCAGGCCCTAAATGATAGAGTTGAAATCAGCTGCCCGCAATTCAGCAAACAGGGATCAACTCCCTGTCTGCATTGGTGATTCAGTCTTTCGTCCATGAGAACTGCCTGAGGGACTAAAGAATGTACTGGTACCTGGACCTCATCCTGGACCAACTAAATCAGAACCTCTGGAACCACCCCTTTCTTGGACATAAATCCATGGTAAAATAATAGAGATGCTGTGGTAGGCCAAAAAGTGTTCTCCCAAAAGATACCCTGTCAAATCCCAGGAACCAATGAATGTTAGCTTATTTGGAACAAGTGTCTTTGCAGATGTGATTATGTTAAGGCTCTTGAGATAATCCTGGATTGTCCACGTGGACTCTAAATCCAATTACAAGTGTCCTTTCAAGAGACACAAAGGAAAACAGAGACATAGGGAGGGGGTGATGTGACCATGAGGGCAGAGAGGCAGACACAAGCCAAGGACCACCTGAAGCCACCAGGAGCTGGAAGAGGCAGGAAGGAACACCTTGACTACACCTTGACTTTGGACTTCTGGCCTCCAGAACTCTGAGAGAATCCATTTCTGTTTTTTTCTTAGCCACACGGTTTGTGGTAATTTGTTACAGCAGCAAAAGGAATCTAATACAGAGACCGATGTTAGTTTGCAAACAAACAAAGGAAGTTAGGAGAAATGGGATACATGAAAAGGGGTGGGATCTATGAAATTTCTGAGAGAGGAGAAAGAAGAGTGGTGTCAGTCCCACCCCTCCAGCCCATGACCCCTTCTGCTTGAAATGGTTCAACTGTTCCACTTTGCCACAAAGATCCAGTTCCTGACAAGGCCTCCCTCCCCAGCAGACCCCACCTGTGAGCTCCTGGGGTGCCTCACACTTCTTTTTTTTTTTTTTTTCCCTTAACATCTTTATTGGAGTATAATTGCTTTACAATGGTGTGTTAGTTTCTGCTTTATAACAAAGTGAATCAGCTATACATATATCCCCATATCTCCTCCCTCTTGCTTCTCCCTCCCACCCCTCTAGGTGGACACAAAGCACCGAGCTAATCTCCCTGTGCTATGCGGCTGCTTCCCAGTAGCTATGTATTTTACATTTGGTAGTATATATATGTCCATGCCACTCTCTCACTTCGTCTCAGCTTACCCTTCCCCCTCCCCATGTCCTCAAGGCCATTCTCTATGTCTGCGTCTTTATTCCTGTCCTGCCCCTAGGTTCTTCATGATCTTTTTTTTTTTTTTAGATTCTATATATATGCATTAGCATACAGTATTTTATTTTCTCTTTCTGACTACCTTCACTCTGTATGACAGACTCTAGGTCCATCCACCTCACTACAAATAACTCAGTTTCGTTTCTTTTCATGGCTGCATAATGTTCCACTGTATATATGTGCCACATCTTCTTTATCCATTCATCTGTTGATGGACACTTAGGTTGCTTCCATGTCCTGGCTATTGTAAATAGTGCTGCAATGAACATTGTGGTACATGACTCTTTTTGAATGATGGTTTTCTCAGGGTATACGCCCAGTAGTGGGATTGCTGGGTGGTATGGTAGTTCTATTTTTAGTTTTTTAAGGAACCTCCATACTGTTCTCCATAGTGGCTGTATCAATTTACATTCCCACCAACAGTGCAAGAGGGTTCCCTTTTCTCCACACCCTCTCCAGCATTTGTTGTTTGTAGATTTTTTTGATGATGGCCATCCTGACTGGTGTGAGGTGATACCTCATGGTAGTTTTGATTTGCTTTTCTCTAATGATTAGTGATGTTGAGCATTCTTTCATGTGTTTGTTGGCAATTTGTATGTCTTCTTTGGAGAAATGTCTATTTTGGTCTTCTGCCTATTTTTGGATTGGGTTGTTTGTTTTTTTGATATTGAGCTGCATGAGCTGCTTGTAAATTTTGGAGATTAATCCTTTGTCAGTTGCTTCATTTGCAAATATTTTCTCCCATTCTGAGGATTGTCTTTTCGTCGTCTTTATGGTTTCCTTTGCTGTGCAAAAGCTTTTAAGTTTCATTAGGTCCCATTTGTTTATTCTTGTTTTTATTTCCATTTCTCTAGGAGGTGGGTCAAAAAGGATCTTGCTGTGATTTATGTCATAGAGTGTTCTGCCTATGTTTTCCTCTAAGAGTTTGATAGTGTCTGGCCTTACATTTAGGTCTTTAATCCATTTTGAGTTTATTTTTGTGTATGGTGTTAGGGAGTGTTCTAATTTCATTCTTTTACATGTAGCTGTCCAGTTTTCCCAGAACCACTTATTGAAGGGCTCTCTTTTCTCCATTATATATTCTTGCCTCCTTCATCAAAAATAAGGTGACCATATGTACTTGGGTTTATCTCTGGGCTTTCTATCCTGTTCCATGGACCTATATTTCTGTTTTTGTGCCAGTACCATACTGTCTTGATTACTGTAGCTTTGTAGTATAGTCTGAAGTCAGGGAGCCTGATTCCTCCAGCCCTGTTTTTCTTTCTCAAGATTGCTTTGGCTATTCGGGGAATTTTGTGTTTCCATACAAATTGTGCAATTTTTTGTTCTAGTTCTGTAAAAAATGCCAGTGGTAGTTTGATAGGGATTGCATTGAGTCTGTAGATTGCTTTGGGTAGTATAGTCATTTTCACAATGTTGTTTCTTCCAATCCAAGAACATGGTATATCTCTCCATCTGTTTGTATCATCTTTAATTTCTTTCATCAGTCTCTTATAGTTTTCTGCATACAGGTCTTTTGTCTCCTTAGATAGGTTTATTCCTAGGTATTTTATTCTTTTTGTTGCAGTGGTAAATGGGAATGTTTCCTTAATTTCTCTTTCAGAGTTTTCATCATTAGTGTATAGGAATGCAAGAGATTTTTGTGCATTAATTTTGTATCCTGCAACTTTACCAAATTCATTGATTAGCTCTAGTAGTTTTCTGGTGGCATCTTTAGGATTCTCTATGTATAGTATCATGTCACATGCAAACAGTGACAGCTTTACTTCTTCTTTTCTGATTTGGATTCCTTTTATTTCTTTCTCTTCTCTGATTGCTGTGGCTAAAACTTCCAAAACTATGTTGAAAGAAGTGGTGAGAGTGGGCAACCTTGTCTTGTTGCTGATCTTAGTGGAAATGGTTTCAGTTTTTCACCATTGAGAACGATGTTGGCTGTGGTTTGTCATATATGGCCTTTATTATGTTGAGGTAAGTTCCCTCTGTGCCTACTTTCTGGAGAGTTTTTATCATAAATGGATGTTGAATTTTGTCAAAAGCTTTTTCTGCATCTATTGAGATGATCATATGGTTTTTCTCCTTCAGTTTGTTAATATGGTGTATCACATTGATTGATTTGTGTATATTGAAGAATCCTTGCATTCCTGGGATAAACACCACTTGATCATGGTGTATGATCCTTTTAATGTGCTGTTGGATTCTGTTTGCTAGTATTTTGTTGAGGATTTTTGCATCTATGTTCATCAGCGATATTGCCTGTAGTTTTCTTTCTTTGTGACATCTTTGTCTGGTTTTGGTATCAGGGTGATGGTGGCCTCGTAGAGTGAGTTTGGGAGTGTTCCTCCCTCTGCTATATTTTGGAAGAGTTTGAGAAGGATAGGTGTTAGCTCTTCTCTAAGTGTTTGGTAGAGTTCGCCTGTGAGGCCATCTGGTCCTGGGCTTTTGTTTGTTGGAAGATTTTTAATCAGAGTCTCAATGTCAGTGCTTGTGATTGGTCTGTTTATATTTTATATTTCTTCCTGGTTCAGTCTTGGAAGGTTGTGCTTTTCTAAGAATTTGTCCATTTCTTCCAGGTTGTCCATTTTATTGGCATGTAGTTTCTTGTAGTAATCTCTCATGATCCTTTGTATTTCTGCAGTGTCAGTTGTTACTTCTCCTTTTTCATTTCTAATTCTATTGACTTGAGTCTTCTCCCTTTTCTATAGATGAGCCTGGCTAATGGTTTATCAATTTTGTTTATCTTCTCAAACAACCAGCTTTTAGTTTCATTGATCTTTGCTATTGTTTCCTTCATTTCTTTTTCATTTATTTCTGATCTGATCTTTATGATTTCTTTCCTTCTGCTAACTTTGGGGTATTTTTGTTCTTCTTTCTCTAATTGCTTTAGGTGTAAGAGTAGGTTGTTTATTTGAGATGTTTCTTATTTCTTGAGGTAGGATTGTATTGCTATAAACTTCCCTCTTAGAACTGCTTTTGCTGCATCCCATAGGTTTTGGGTCATCGTGTTTTCATTGTCATTTGTTTCTAGGTATTATTTGATTATCTTTGATTTCTTCAGTGATCTCTTGGTTATTAAGTAGTGTATTGTTTAGCCTCCATGCATTTGTATTTTTTACAGATTTTTTCCTATAACTGATATCTAGTCTCATAGTGTTGTGGTCGGAAAAGATACTTGATATGATTTCAATTGTCTTAAATTTACCAAGGCTTGAGTTGTGACCCAAGATATGATCTATCCTGGAGAGTGTTCCATGAGCACTTGAGAAGAAAGTGTATTCTGTTGTTTTTGGATGGAATGTCCTATAAATATCAATTAAGTCCACCTTGTTTAATGTATCATTTAAAGCTTGTGTTTCCTTATTTATTTTCATTTCGGATGGTCTGTCCATTGGTGAAAGTGGGGCGTTAAAGTCCCCCACTATGATTGTGTTACTGTCAATTTCTCCTTTTATGGCTGTTAGCATTTGCCTTATGTATTGAGGTGATCCTATGTTGGATTCATAAATATTTACAACTGTTATATCTTCTTCTTGGATTGATCCCTTGATCATTATGTAGTGCCCTTCTTTGTCTCTTGTAATAGTCTTTATTTTAAAATCTATTTGTCTGATATGAGAATTACTACTCCAGCTTTCTTTTGATTTCCATTTGCATGGAATATCTTTTTCCATCCCCTCACTTTCCATCTGTATGTGTCCGTAGGTCTGAAGTGGGTCTGTTGTAGACAGCATATACACAGGTCTTGTTTTTGTATCCATTCAGCCAGTCTATGTCTTTTGGTTGGAGCATTAAATCCATTTACATTTAAGGTAATTATCAATATGTATGTTCCTATTACCATTTTTTAATTGTTTTGGGTTTGTTATTGTAGGTCTTTTCCTTCTCTTGTATTTCCTGCCTAGAGGAGTTCCTTTAGCATTTGTTGTAAAGCTGGTTTGGTGGTGCTGAATTTTCCTAGGTTTTGCCTGTCTGTAAAGGTTTTAATTTCTCTGTCGAATCTGAATGAGATCCTTGCTGGGTAGAGTAATCTTGGTTGTAGCTTTTTCCCTTTTATCACTTTAAATATGTCCTGCCACTCTTTTCTGGCTTGCAGAGTTTCTGCTGAAAGATCAGCTGTTAACTTTATGGGGATTCCCTTGTATGTTATTTGTTGTTTTTCCCTTGCTGCTTTTAATATTTTTTCTTTGTGTTTAATTTTTGATAGTTTGATTAATATGTGTCTTGGCATGTTTGTCCTTGGATTTATCCTGTATGGGACTCTCTGTGCTATCTGGACTTGATTAACTATTTCCTTTCCCATATGAGGGAAGTTTTCAACTATAATCTCTTCAAATATTTTCTCAGTCCCTTTCTTTTTCTCTTCTTCTCTTCTTCTTCTGGGACCCCTATAATTCAAATGTTGGTGTGTTTAATGTTGTCCCAGTGGTCTCTGAGACTGTCCTCAAGTCTTTTCATTCTTTTTTCTTTATTGTGCTCTGCAGTAGTTATTTCCACTATTTTATCTTCCAGGCCACTTATCCGTTCTTCTGCCTCTGTTATTCTGCTATTGATTCCTTCTAGAGAATTTTTAATTTCATGTATTGTGTTGTTCATCATTGTTTGTTTGCTCTTTAGTTCTTCTAGGTCCTTGTTAAACATTTCTTGTATTTTCTCCATTCTATATCCAAGATTTTGGATCATCTTTACTATCATTATTCTGAATTGTTTTTCAGGTAGACTGCCTATTTCCTCTTCATTTGTTTGGTCTGGTGGGATTTTACCTTGCTCCTTCATCTGCTGTGTGTTTCTCTGTCTTCTCATTTTGGTTAACTTACTGTGTTTGGGGTCTACAAACACAGTAAGTTTGCAGGCTGCAGGTTCGTAGTTCCCATTGTTTTTGGTGTCTGCCCCCAGTGGCTAAGGTAGGTTCAGTGGGTTGTGTAGGCTTCCTGGTGGAGGGGACTGGTGCCTGTGTTCTGGTGGATGAGGCTGGATCTTGTCTTTCCGGTGGGCAGGACGGCGTCCGGTGGTGTGTTTTGGGGTGTCTGTGGCCTTATTATGATTTTAGGCAGCCTCTCTGCTAATGGGTGGGGTTGTGTTCCTGTCTTGCTAGTTGTTTGGCATAGGGTGTCTAGCACCGTAGCTTGCTGGTCATTGAGTGGAGCTGGGTCTGAGCGTTGAGATGGACGTCTCTGGGAGAGCTTTCACCATTTAATATTACATGGAGCCAGGAGGTCTCTGGTGGACCAATGTCCTGAACTCTGCTCTCCCCCCTCAGAGGCACAGGCCTGACAGCCGGCTGGAGTGTCAAGACCACATTAATAAAAAGAGAAAAAGGAAAAATATATATATATCTTTGCTCCCAAAGTCTACTGCCTCAATTTTGGGATGATTCATTGTCTATTCAGGTACTCCACAGATGCAGGGTACATCAAGTTGATTGTGGAGATTTAATCCGCTGCTCCTGAGTCTGCTGGGAGAAATTTTCCTTTCTCTTCTTTGTTCGCACAGCTCCCGGGGTTCAGCTTTGGATTTGGACCCGCCTCTGCGTGTAGGTCTCCTGAGGGCATCTGTTTTTTGCTCAGACAGGACGGGGTTAAAGGAGCAGCTGCTTCGGGGGCTCTGTCTCACTCCGGCCGGGGGGAAGGAGGGGTACGGATGCGGGGCGAGCCTGCGGCGGCAGAGACCGGCGTGACGTTGCAGCAGCCTGAGGCACGCCGTGCGTTCTCCCGGGGAAGTTGTCCCTGCATCACGGGACCCTGGCTGTGGCGGGCTGCACAGGCTCCCGGGAGGGGCGGTGTGGAGAGTGACCTGGGCTTGCACACAGGCTTCTTGGTGGCGGCAGCAGCAGCCTTAGCCTATCATGCCCATCTCTGGGGTCCGCGCTGATCGCCGTGGCTCGCGCCCGTCTCTGGAGCTCATTTAGGCGGTGCTCTGAACCCCCTCGCCTCACGCACCCGGAAACAATGGTCTCTTGCCTCTTCGGCAGCTCCAGACCTTTTTCCGGCCTCCCTCCCGGCTAGCTGTGGCGCACTAGCCCGCTTCAGGCTGTGTTCACGCCGCCACCCCCAGTCCTCTCCCTGCGATCCGACCGAAGCCCGAGCCTCAGCTCCCAGCCCCGCCCACCCCAGCGGGTGAGCAGACAAGCCTCTCGGGCTGGTGAGTGCTGGTCGGCACCGATCCTCTGTGCGGGGATCTCTCCGCTTTGCCCTCCGCACCCCTGTGGCTGCGCTCTCCTCCGTGGCTCCAAAGGTCCCCCCTCCGCCACCCGCAGTCTCCGCCCGCAAAGGGGCTTCCTAGTGTGTGGAGACCTTTCCTCCTTCACAGCTCTCTCCCACTGGTGCAGGTCCCGGCCCTATTCTTTGTCTCTGTTTTTTCTTTTTCCTTTTGCCCTACTCAGGTACGTAGGGAGTTTCTTGCCTTTTTGGAAGTCTGAGGTCTTCTGCCAGCGTTCAGTGGGTGTTCTATAGGAGCTGTTCCACATGTAGATGTATTTCTGATGTATTTGTGGGGAGGAAGGTGATCTCCGTGTCTTATTCTTCTGCCATCTTGAAGTTCTTTCCCACACTTCTCCTCTTGACGCCTCTGTTCCCTCTGTCCACTCTGCAGGGAACTTCTGTCTCAGCCTCTCTACACAACCCCTGCCCCTCCTGTGCTTTCACCCCTTCACAGTCTCAGAACTCACCTCTAACTACACGTTAGGTGACTCTGTTCCTTCTTATGTTCTCTCGGAGTCTATCTTCCCTTGTGTTTGTAATTACAGCTATAATTACGTAATAAATTCGTTGAGAATTGATTTAAACCCCAGCTTCCTCACTGGAATGTAAGCTCCACGGGGACAGAGCCTATAACTGATTGGCATTTGCCCACCCAGCCCTCGGCACCTAGAACAATCCCTGGGGCATGGTAAGCGGCCTATAAACTAGCTGAATACTCTGTACATATTGGCGAAATGCGTGAAGTACCCATTTTCCCTTGAGGTGAGGAGCCCATGGGAGCAGCCTTTCCCTGCCTTGCTTTGGAAGCCCTTGCAGTCCTTCTCCTACGGGAGCGATAGCGAGCACACAGGAAAGCCACGTGGGGCAACAGAGACAGCCTGCTTGTTCTCACAGTTGGACACAGCAATGTGACATCCTTTGTGGGAGCTCACACAGGGAGCAACCGGCACCCGGTGGAGCTGTGGGCTTTTGAGACCTCCTGAGTCGCTTTGTGTACTCTGTCTCTCACTTTGTACAATGTAGTACTCAAAACGCTGGAAAGGAAACACATGCCAGAGAGAAAAAGGAATGGAGATGGCTGAGATCTAATAAATCCATAGTGGGCCCGCTCTGTACTTATAAAACAATCTGGGTGGTAGCGCACCAGGAAAAAAGACGTATAGACTAATGTAATTTTCTTGAAGTCCCCTATAAAGGGTTTTATTCTGTAATACAGCTAAATTTATGAAACGGCTTTATCTTGAAAGATCCCGACGGGCTTACTAAGCTGAAAAAACATCAAGTATACGGCAGTCTTAAAACACCAGCGGTGCCCTCTTGTGATAAGGGTGGGGCTCTGTGACAGTAGGTAGCTGTCTTATAAGGCAGGTAGAGGCTTATCCCCTCAGCCTTCGGGGAAAGGTAAAGAGCCAGGGAGAGAAGGTAATTGCCCACGCTGGGTAAGCGTCCCATGGGTGTTCTGTATTACTAAGGGCTACAGCTTTTTTCCTTTCTCCGTGTGAATTTGAGTGAGGGACTTCTGTCAGCATCACTTTCCTTGCTTGGAGTAGGAGGTGGGTGTTGACTCACAGCACTTCTTCACAGAAAGGAAACGTCTGTAAAGCTTCCAGCAGTTGATGGAGGTCAGGGGCCGCCAGGCTATTTTGAAAGCCAAGCATTTAAAGAAGTAAAACTTAACAACCTACAGTTTATCCAATAGTTAAAATATCATTTCCCTCCCAAAATTTACCTAACCCAGTCCTGCCAAGTTGCCTGTGCTAGATTGTTCTTTGTTACTGTCCTGGTTTGGAGATGGTGGCACCAACTTTCAGTGCATTAAAGGAGAGGGTTTTTGTGGGTGGGAGGGGTGGGTAGCTGGCAGAGAAGGAAAGTCCTTCTTGATCACCTTCCAAGAATATCACCTTGCCAGGAGCTAAGAAAGGAAAATGGACCCCGCAGGTGAGGTAACTTCAGTTACACCATGTGTTGTCAAAGAACAGAGTCCAATAATTAAAAGTAGGTAAGATGTAACTCCCTTCTCTTCAAGAATGTTAAAACTGATCCACCTCTAACCCAGAGCAAGACTTCCTCACATCTTCTCCTCTGCAGTCTCCCCCAGCCTACTTCTACTCCCAGCCAAACCACCCCTTCTGTTTTTACTTTTCACTTTCTTCCTTCCCTGTATTCTCTCTCAAAGTTCTAGGAACTGGGTTAGAAAAATGGTCTTCTCAGCTGGAGGAGAGCCAGAGCCACGTTGGAAAAGATAAGGGTGTTAAACTTTGTTTGACTATATTCATTGATTTTTCTAAGTAGTAGTATTTTAAAGAGAAAGTTGGAACCTATAGCATGGCACCGTAATGGAGCCAAGTGCATAGGTAAAGCCTGAAATTTGCAGGGCACATAGAAGCCCTGTCAACCAATCAGGCAACAAGTTGACAGAGCTACTTGGCCACCCCCTGAGGTACCTTGTGAGTCAGGCTCAGGAGCTGTCCAGCACTGTGTAAAGTGCTTTACACACAGTGACTGCATCATCCTTACATCAACCTGAGAAGTAGGTACTAGTCTTTCTGTTCTATTCATGAGAAAATTGAGGCTTAGATAGTCTAAACAACTTTCTCAAGGTCACACAGCTAATCAAAATGAGCTCAAACATTCCAATCCAGATTGGTCTGACTCAGAGCCTTTGTCTTGGAAGTCTGCCTTCCAAAACATATGAAATTTTATTTTTAACTTTTTATTTTGAAATGAATTCAGACCAACAGGAAAGCTGCAAAAAGCATACCGATAATTCCATTAGACCCTTATCCCAAATGTCCCAAATGTTAACATTTTATCACACCTACTTAATTATTCCTTCCTTCCCCCAACCATTTGAGACTAAATTGCAGACCTGGTGCCCCTTTACCTTTAATGTGCAGAGTGGTATTTCCTAAAAGCAAAGATCTTTTTCTTTTCTGTTATAGAACCATGGAATAATTATCAAATTAGGAAATTTACACTATTGAAAGAATATTATCTAATCTACAAACCTGACTCAAATTTAGCCAGTTATGGTACTGATGTTCTTTATAGCATAAGGAAAATAATATTCTGATCCAGGATCCAACTCAGGGTCTTACACTGTGTTTAGACCTCATCTCTTTAGCCTCCTTTAATCTGGAAAACCTCCTCAACCTTGTTCTGTCTTTTATGATCTTTACATATTCTAAAATTGTAGGCCACTTATTTTGTAGACTGTTCCACAATTTGGGTTCCTATGATTAGATCCAGGTTATGCATTTATGGCAAAAACACCACAAAAGCATCACAGAATCCTAGTACATCATAAAGGGAGGCACTTAGTCTCTACTTGTGTCATTACTGTGAGTTAACATTGTCACTTAATTAGGGTGGTATCTGCCAAGTTTCTCCTTTATAAACTTTATATTTTTCCTTTTTACGTAATCTTGTAAGGAGGTATTTCCAGTCTCACAAATATCTTGTTTCTTTCCATACTTTCATCCACTAGTTCTAGCCTTCATTGATGATCCTTGCCCCAAACTGTTATTAAGGTCATGGTTGCCAAATGGTGATTTTCTAATTGCATGAGTCCTTCTGCATTTACTAAGTTGGCATTTTATTTAAAGGAAGAATTTTCCCTTCTTCCCCATTTGTTAACTTTCATTTTTAAAAGTTGTATCAGCATGGGTTTATGGATTCTTACTTTATGGGATTACAATCTATTATTATCATCATTTCTTCTCATGCTGCAGTTGTCTACAGTTTGGCCAGTGGGAGGTCAAATATGCCGTTTTTATACCCAAGGATCCTAACATTTCAACTTTTACTGCTTCACCTAAAATCTGCCACCTTCCAGTTGCCTGTCTTGAATCCTTTATGTAGAGAATTTATTTTCCAAGAAGTCCTCAGACCCAGTGATCCAGTTTCTGTCTGTTCTTGCTGACTAATTCTTGAAATAAATTTTTTTTAAAAAGCTGGCTGTAGAGGTGAAGGGTGTTAAGTGGCAATTCTCCCAGGAGGCCATACTCATGGCCCTGCCGGCTGCTTGGAGGCACGAGGGAGGTAACCTGTAGTCTTTCCTGAACATTTTTTGCTTTCTCATTTCTCTATCCTTTTGAACACATTCTACCCTCTGCCTGGATTAATTTGAACTCTCTACATTAACCCAGAGATGGACTCAAACTTCAAGACCCACATCTTCCTCTGCGAAGCCATCTCCATAAACCTTTGGTATAGCCTTTTATTACAGAATCAATCACATGGCATTGTAGTTATTTATTTTGCCATTTTGTTCCTCTCAATAGGCTATGAGCTTTTCACGAGTGGATTCTTATACATTATTTGTGTAGAGCAATAATAAGCATTTTTAATGGTTTAAAATGCATTAGAATCTACTTCCAGGTCATTATATAAACCAGAGGACAGCAAACTTTTTTCGGCAGAGGGCCAGGTAGGCATCGTGGGTGATAGAATTTCTCTTGCAGCTGCTCAGCTCTGCCGCTGTGTGGAGAAAGCCCCCACTGCACGGTGTGGCTGTGGTGCAGTGAAATCCTATTTGCATAAGTAGGAATTGGGCTGGATTTTGCACTAGGGCCATTAGTTTGTTGGCTCTTGGTCTCTCCCACCTCAAGATCTTCTCAATGTTTGTATCAACTCACCTTCCCTTAGAGATCCCTAATTTCCACTGGCTAATGCCTGCATATCCTTACAGACTCAGACCTTACCTGTCTGGGGAGAGGGAGGAGCTCCCTGATCTATATAACAGATGAAGTTCCAGTGCTGTATTTTCTGTAGCTCCCTCGTTAGTTCCCTATCCCAGCACTCTTCACTGTTAACTATAAATATTTTCATGACTGTCTTTCACCTTGAGTGAAATTATCATAAGAGCAGGTCACTCACTTCCTGTGCCCAGGGTCTATCACAGGGTTCGCTCTGCTCATAACACTCTGTAAATGAAGACTACATGCATGAGTAACTTGGGGCTGTCACACAGAGGAGCTGCATAGTCTGCCGCAGACACTGCCAGCGTCCCACCCATATCCCTGCTTCTTATCGCTTCAGGGCTTCACGCCTAATTGACTTGCTGGGGAACACACACGCCCTGGGAGCAGCTCTCAACTGAAGACCAGAGGGGCAAGTGTATAAGGACCCCAGCTCCCTCACCCCTCAGGTGAGATAACCGTGAGGCTTCCAGAATTCCCCACCAAGATTTGCCTCTTGCTTCCCACACTGACCGTTGATTGATAACAAACCTTTTGTGGCTACATTGCCTACCTTATCTTATTTCCTATTCCTACAGGTGCTCCCTTTACCTCCCAAATAAACCGCTTGCACTTGTTTCGTGGTCAGCTTCTGGAGAGAACAGACATAATCTTCACAACAGCCCTGTGGGGTGTGTATCATCACCTGTATTTAAAAAATTAAAGAGTGCAGGGCAGAGGGATTAAGGCCATTCAGTACATGCATGGAAGAGTTGGAACTTAAGCCCCAGCCCCCTGACTCCAGGCCCTGGACATCATCCGCTTGACCTCATTATTCCTGACAGGTATTCAACCAGTGTGCATCAAATGCCTGGACAGCTGAATATAGTTGTGACATAAACTCACCTGCCCAAATTCAATCCTGAATTCAAATGGTTTCTTCTTAGTCATAATATAGTGCAAAATAGATTGCCCTGTTTAGATAAGAATGAAATCTAAAAAGCATGAACATTTAAGTCAGTTGGATTATTTCCCCCTAACCATCTGTGCCCTTAGGAGCCAGCTCTTCCAGATCCTATTGAACAGGGAATATCTGCTGAATCCCAGTCTTGTGGCAGTTGATTTCACATGACCATTAACTTTGTTTGCAGTGACTGCTCTGCTCCGTGGAGGATTACTTGAGAGTGAAGCCTCTGTAGGTGTTTAAAGCATTAACCCTCTCGTCCAGGAAGTCCCATACTGTTGGACCCGGCTGTAAGCTGATTTGTATTTTACAGCACCTTGCATAGATGGATTTCGAACAGAAGAAGGTCTATCTAGGTGAGGGGCAGCATGGGGTGAAGTTGAATCCCAAAGCCAAAACGCAGAGGGCACCGATTAAGTACAGGTTAAAAGAATGTGGGAAATAGACCAATAGAAGGGAGGAAGACAGTCCCTGAACAGGCTACATCACAGGGAGCTGCTCTCGAGAAATGGATTGGGCAAAAAAATTCCGAGTGTGAGATCTGTGTTTGGATGAGAAACAGGGAGTGTTTGCAGAATAAGACAAGGGAAATGTTTATTCCATTTCTGCAGAGGCTCTTGGATTTCTGAGTTCCATTTCTACAATTCTGTTACACAGCTACTAATGTAAAAGCTCATTAGCAGAATTACACGCTGGGCTAGCTCAGTCTCTGGAGCCATGGCACCTGGGGAAGATATTTCTCCTGTGTTACCTCACACCCGTCACATGCAAAGTGGGATAAAATAGCTCCTTCCCCATGGAGTTGATGGGGGGAGAAAATGACTAACTCTGTGTGAATTGCCAAGGATAGTGCCTGTCACATGGAAATCATCCAACTCATGGCTGCCATTTTTATTATTATGGGTGGTGGCATTATTTCAGAAATATCCATCAGGATTGGCACCTTCCATGAATCAGTGCCATTTGGGTGTGTCCATTGAAGTGGTTACTAAGGCAGACATCTACCTTGTCCTTAAAACCACTGAGAAAGAGCTTATCAAATTTTTTTGCTGAAATTTGTATAAAAGATCTACCACAAGTCTGTCTTTTGCCATTTAATGTCCATGAAGGAAATCAGGTCACTCAGGCACAACTCAATTTTAATGAACCCTTGCAGGCTTCTAAAGATCACCCCTTTATTTTATTTTTAAGTGTTCAGAACCATTGCTTTAATGATCAGCTCTGGAGTCTTGACCCAGCACAATGTCAGTCTCATTATAGAATTGCAGAATCCACTGCCGCTTTTGAAATATTTGAAATATTTGGAAATATTTGGCATACTCTTTCTATGCCCTGTCTCAGTGCCCTCCTTGTTCTTCTGGATTGAATTATTTAGAGCAACTAGTTGCAGCCTTACACACCCTTGACTCAACTTAAGGTGTCTTTTATCTTCTGTGAGTTCTGTGTTTTTATTCTGATGCTCATTTTTCTTGGCATTTTGTCTTGAGGAGTTAGCGGCGAAGCAGATACTGAGGAGGTCTACATTCTCTTTGCCATCCCTCTCCTCTGCCCACCTGAAGAAGCAGGCTTTATGATTCAACTTTCTGTTCCAGACTCAGCTTGAAAGCCCATTTGGGTGTCCTTAGAATTCTTTCTGTGTGTCAGCTTATATGAGACACCCCACTCCAGATGTCTTGTTTTCCCACTGTTCACTGTTCAACTTAACAAAACACATATTAGGTACCCACTGTGAGGCAGACATTGTGTTATGCTTCAGAGATACAAAGGAAAACAAGATGTAATCCCTGTTTCCAAGAGGCTCAGGGTAAAGTGAGAGATGCAAAAAGACAAATGCAAGACAGCGTACAAGAACTCTGCTAAAGAGCAACGCTGCCAAGCTGGGCACCTCCACCTGGGAGCTGGAGGAGGTGGGGGAGCTTCATGGAGGAGGTGGTGTTTGAACAAGTTTTTTACTTTATTCCCTTTATTTGTCTACCCCACCCCATTCCCTTCTCTAGTCCTACTGGCCGCCGTTGACAGTGTGTACAAATGTGTCTTTTTGCTTGTCTGGTATTCATGCAAAATACATATTGCCATTTTATGTCCATGAATTTAGTTTTTAAATGGACGTAAATGAGCCTGTGTCACTTACCTTATTCGTTTTTTACTTTCCTTCATTAAGCATTCTTTGTGTGAACATCTAGGCTGTTACTCACCACCTATTCCTATGGGCTGTGCACCCTTCACACTTCACTTTTCCACCGTCTCGGTGTGGAACATCCACTGTAGTTCCCAACACCCCAAATCACTCTGCCGTAACGCGCTTTATGACTCACTTGTGGATCAGTGTGAGAAGTTTCTTGGGTCACATACACCCAGGAATATGGTTGCTGGGTCATAGGTATGACAGGAAGAATTGTGGCCTCAAAAATGTCCACTTTCTAATTCTCGGAATGGGTGAATGTGTCACCTGATATGGCAAGAGGGATTCTGCAGGTGTGATTAAGTTAAAGATCTTAAGAGATGGGGAGAGGAGCGTGGATTTTCCAGGTGGGTCCAGTGTTATCACAGGGGTTCGTATAAGAAAGAAGGGAGAGGCAGAAGGGTCAGAGTCAGAGATTTAAAGATACTATATTGCTGGCTTTGAAGATGGAGGAAGCGGCCATGAGTCAAGGAATCAGGTGACCTCTCTAAATTAGAAAAGGCAAGAAAACATTTCCCCTAGAACCTCCAGAAGGAACGTGACCCTGCCAACATCTTGATTTTAGCCAGACTTCTAACCTCCAGAATTGTACAGTAATACCTTTTTGCTGTTTTAACCCACTAGGTTTGTGGTAATTTATTACAGCAGCAGGAGGAAACTGAGACATAAGGTATGACTAGACTTATTTTGAGATGGTGCTAGATTACTCTGCACAGTGGCCACCCTGGTCTACATCCACTATGGTTATACATGAGGTACCTTGTCTCTCTACCCCCAGGATCATTTGGCCTGATCCAGCTTTCTGATTTCTGTTAGTCTTATGGTTGTAAAGCACAGATAAGTATTAAAGAGAGAACTGGAATTGCCCAAATCAAAGTAAAGTGGGTAAAGCAGGGTAGGGATGGCCTTGAGCCCCTGGTTGCTGTGGTTGGATTGGCTGGTTGGAGCAGTGGTGGTGGGGGTGGGGGCAGGCGCTCAGAGCGGGGCTTCCAGGGGTCTGCATGGGAAGTGGAGACAAAACCAGTACCCCCCCCCCCATGAGGGCACAGGGCTTGGGGACTCCGTGGAAAAGAGCCTCAAACAGTGGGAAGGGAGTGTAGGGTAGTGGTCAGAGGCAGGGCTGGGCATCATTCCCAGTTCTGCAGCTGCTGGGTGACTTTGGGCAACTTCCTAGCCTCTCTGACCCTTGTTGTTCTCCTCTGTGTGACAGGGATAATAATACTGCCTGCCTCATAGGACTGCTGTGAGGCTTCTATGAGATCATGAATGCAAAGCCCTAACAGAGTCAATGGTAAAGAGTGAGCACCTGATAAATAATGATGATAACAACATTCTCGTCATCACAATTATTAATTAAAATAATAATTACAGTTTTCTTACATTCCTCACATCAGTCCTTCTTAGTTTATAGTATCCATCGCGGACCTTGCTCTCCCTCTTGGAGAATAATATATTGTGACAAATTTTTGCATATTTAAATGCAAATAATTTTATACATTATTTTCAAGTTACTCTCCCCCTCCTCAGTGGCTCCCTTAACACACACACACCGGTTTCTGAAAGCCTCCTTTCAAGGTTGTTCATGGCATAATGCATTTAGACGCAACGTATTTTTTTGACATCTATCCTGCAAGCTCTCTCCTCCCTCAGTTTTCGGTGCTAAATAATGCAGGAGAGGAGAGTATATCAGGATTGTATAAATGGCAGAAAACAGCGCTGTAAAGATTCTGTGTTATGAAGAGATGAAAGCTCCTGGTCAATGACCAATAACAAAGTGAAAGAGAAATGCAAAGGCATTGACGAGGGAGGAAAGGAAGGCGTTTTTCAAGATAAGATTTGCGGAAAGCTGAAAAGTAGATGGCTCAGGAGACAGTCGAAGAGTCTTCATTAGGCAGGAGCTCGGAATGAGTTAGACCAGTGGGGACCAGCTTTTGAAGGGCCTGGGCTCTGAAGAAGTTAGCAAACAGGAGCTTTATTTACTTGCTGTCCTCTGAAGCCTTCTGTCACTTGCCCGCGTGCAGGCGGTTTCTTCTTCCTCGGGGTCCCCGACTCTCTCTTCTTCCCTCCATTAATGAGTGGATTACCTTCCCCTGTAATTGTGGAGTTGTACGTCTCCTCCCTTCGCTTTACTGGAGCTCCGGGAAAAACTGTACTTTAGACGTTTTTCTAGTCATTCTCATCGTGGATTCAAATGATAATTATTGGCCGTTTAGCCTGTCCCTGTGCTCAGTGCTTTGTGCATTATAGAAAATACATCACATGACAACCACGAATGCCTGTTTTACAACTGGGGCAACTGAGGCAGGTGGAGATTGAGATTTGTTTACAGACATACAAGTGGTAGACGTTGAAGGTAGGGTTTGCACTCACTCAGTCATTTCGACTCCTGAGTAGGGCTGTTGAGGTGGTGTTGTTACCAAAACCACGTATGGCACAGGGCACGGGGAGTGGACTCAGCAAGTGTTTGAACTCAGCTGGCTAGTCGTGTGGCGCCAAGGCTCAGGATTTCCTTCCCCCAGGCCTGGCCACGAATGGGCGACGGCAAGGTGGCCAAGGCAATGTCAGTGGCCTCTTCTAAGAAGGGGGCATGAAACTCTTGGTCCATCAGTGTGGCTTTGCCATGTCTATTCTGGGTGGTCTGATACCCCCATGAGGCAGTGACAAGAAGGGAGGGAAGGTTATATCTTTCCTCCTAAAAGATTTTTAAAACAGATAAATAAACCACTGGAATAAATTTTAAAAACCTACCCTTCAAATGTTCTTAAAGACATCTGTGCCAATCAGGTTGGTAAGTTTCCACGATTGAGTTCCACTTTGAATTGTGTGGCCCTGTGGCCTGCCCTCCCTTGGATCGCTAAATAGAGAGTTTCAGCCATGAGCCCAATGTCCTTTGGGGGCTGCAGGGTTGGCTGGAACGTGGGTGAGTAAGGGGAGCCAAGCCCCAGCCCTGGGAGGCACAGAGAGGGCCAGGCTATAAGCCGGAGCTTAATAGTCATTTTACTGTCAGCATCAAGTCACCCAGACCAACAAGGAGAATGTGGTAAGCCTTTTCCTGCAGGCTTTTCTGAAAGAAAAAAACAAGATCAGACCAAGCCATGCTGAAAGTAGCAGGGAGAAGTGTGGCGTAACAGAGGCACTATCCATAAGTGTGTGGTGGGAACATAGGGGAACCACAAGGGCCGTGCAGCACTAGGGCTAAATGCAGGGAGCAGTTACCAGCCCATCCCTGGCCTGACAGGGCAAGAGGGGGAGCCCTCCTGGGACTCCTGGACAGACAAGGAGGCCACTGTGGGATCACCTGATAGGATCTGAGGCCTTCAGTTCCGAGACACAGCCACCCTCAGTGTCCCCAGCAGCGAGGGAGCAGAGGAATGAATACCTGCATTTTCCTCCCTCTCTTCCCTCTCCAATGTATTTTGCCCATTGGTCAAAGTCAGAGGGCCAGGGAGCAGGTTGACTGAGTCCATAAAGGCCATTCTCCAAGACGCAGAAGGTCAGGATGAGGCAGAGTCATTTGAAGTGCTGGACACAAGATGGTGCATTGAAGATGACTCAGTAAAACATGGATTGTACACTTCCGATGACTGGAAACTATATCTTAAAATGACTACAAATGTGATTCCTGAGGGCTCATTCCACAAAAACACTGTGCTGAACCCTGAAGTAAGAACATCTCTCTTAATCCTCCCCAACAATCTAGTGAGGTAGGTGGTGGTTTCCATGTTCTGAAATAGAAGCAGCTGAGGCTTCAGTTTCAGTGATTTGCTCAGGCGAAGTCCCAGAGCCCCCAAATTTCATGAAATGTATCCATGAACCTTCTTGTCTTTTCTGGTCCTCCTGTTTCATGTTCTTGACTTCCTAATAGTCAAGAAAATGTTTGTTTGCTTATTTGTTTGTTTGTTTCATGGCCAGGCATTCATGAGCACTAAAAGGCAAAAACAGTTTGTGTTGAAGTCTCTGTCACAACGTTTCTGTTGGCTGCTCCCCTCCTTAATTGAAACCCTCTGGTGCTTTGTAGTTAGTGATTCAGGACAATACGCGGCTATTGGTTTTTTTTTTTTTCCTGCCCCAAGTTCTGTCATTTCAGCACAAAGGAGGCTAGGAACCTCAGAAGCACCATCGTCAGAGAGCTCAGCCTCCTGTGATTGGCCTACATACATACAGTATCAGCCGAAGGCAGTTTTCAAAAGGGACTCCATTTCTGCAGAGATATTTTCCTTTGAGCTGGTTGCTGACTTGCACTTAGTCACTTCAAAATAATTCAAAGGGACAAAAATAATAAAACACTTCCGTTTTGCCTTTCACTGGCATATCGCAAAACTAAATTAATCCTCAGCGTCTGTGAATAAAGTTTGTGTCCTGATACATTTGTTCCCTGAAGAATGCTTTATTCATCTTTTCTCCGTTCCCCAGCTCACATACCACAATTCCAGTTCCAAATCTCCCATCTGAGGCTTTCTCCCAGACCCCCATCCCTGGAGGGTGAGGTGGTGGATCCAGTCAGGTCTGGATGGACGCCCTCAGCCTACTCTCCACCCCCCATCATGTCCCTTCCTCCTCTCCTCTCAGAGGAAAGAATGTCTTTTCTTGCGGAGGCTTAACTGTGGTTCATGGGGAAGCCTGTGCTGTATTTGGTTCCTTTCTCTCCATCCCCTTCAAGCGTTTTCCTTTCTTCTTTCTGTCAGAAAGAAGGAAAAAATACACATAACACCCATCCATAAAACAACAAAAAATATATATATATATTTTTTACTTGATCCCACTTTCTGCATTTCTTGAAAAACTGTCATATTTCTCGCAGATATACCTCCCCACATACAACGCTCACAGTCAGCCTTTGCTTCAATGTTGTACCTACTTTTCTGAATGTTCTGCCCAATTACAATAAGGCTGTCAAAGGCTACTACTGGTTTCCTAGTCTAGACCATTCCACAGCCCATGCTCCTCGATTTCTACAGCTTCTAATACTATTTTCTTCTTTTCCTACCCCAGCCTTGAAATTGGTCCTCCCATGGCTTCTATAGCTTAACACTCAGTCCCTCCTCCTACCTTGCTGTCTGAAGGCTGTTCCTTGCTATCCTTCCATTCTGAAAAAGGAAGTATAGCATTGTTTTTAGGGACATGAACTATGAAGCTATGTGTCCTTGATTCAACTTCCAGCATTTGCACTTATTAGCTATGTGATCTTAGGCAAGTTATTTGAAACTTTTAGTCTTGGTTTATTTACCTGTAAAATGGGGATAATACTACCTACACTGTAGGGTTGTAAATGAGAATTGATTTAAAACATTTAGAAAAGTCCCAAGAAAATAAGAATTTATGCCATTAATATCTACAAGTTTTTGGCATCAGAACAGTGTTAATTTCCTGTTGTGTAAACTTGTGTAACAAATTACCACAAGCTTAGTGGCTTAAAATAACAACAACAAAAATATCTTAAGTTCTGGAGATCAGAAGTCCTAAAAAGATTTCACTGGGCTAAAATCAAGGTGTCATCCATTTCCTTCTAGAGGCTGTAAAGGAGCATCCATTTTTTTGCCTTTTCCAACTTTTAGAGCTACCGTCATTCCTTGGCTCATGGTGCCTTCCTCCATCTTCAAAGCCAGCAGCATCTTTAAATCTTTCTTTGACCCTGGCTCTATCTCTGTCTTTCACAAGGACCTTTGCTGTTACATTGGACCTACACAGATAATCCATTAATCCAAGGTAATCTTCCCATTTCAAGGTCAAGTGATTAGCAACCTCAATTCTATCTGTATTCTTAATTTTTTTTTTTTTTTTTTTTGCCATGTAACCTAACACTGTCACAGGTTTCAGGGATTAGAATAGACACTGTTTGGGGAGACCTCTATTCTGCTACTACTAGCTTGCTGCTACAGGAGTTAATTTGTCTTTACGTAGTTTCTTTGGACAACCATCTGAATTTCTATGGTTTCAACTATGAATTCTATAAAGAAGATTTTCCTTTCTGACTTCAGCTCAGTCCCAGTCTTTACTCAGGTCTCTTACCCCAGCTTGTTGCAGGACATCTTCTCCTGGCTGCATTCCACACTAATAAACTCTTCACAATCCCATAACCAATTCAGCTCCTTCTCCTAATGAAGCTCCTTCTACAAATGGCCCAGACTTCTCAATATTTATTGAAGAATGAGGAATCTTTCTGTCTGCTTTGAGCAGAAATAAGTAAAAAAAGGTTTGGTGGAGATCACCATCAACCTGAGCGGGAGAGATACTCCTTTAAATAGTAACTATTAACATTGCTAAGTGTGGCAACCGTGACAATATGCATCCCAGACTTCTAACCACTGGGAGCATAAGCAACCAATGGTTTCAGCTGCTGAGCTCTCAAGTCTGTGGCAGCGTTTGGGCTGAGGTCGTACTTCTTATTAGTTGTTCTCACAAATGACTCAGCAAGGCAGGGGTGCTAAGGCAGACCTGTTCCTGGGAGTCTTGGAGCTCATCTGACAGCTGACCTTTGCTCTGGGACTCCCCCAGGGCCTTGAAGTGCCTGCTTTAGACTCTAGGATACTTCTACTAGCCTTCCCTCACTCCAAGTCAGACTTGCCATTCAGTCTGATGGCTTTCCCAGGTGCTCCCAGCTTCCTGCGCATAGTCTCACCAGGTGTTTCCCTAATAAAATCATTGGTCTTTAGTTCCACCTTGCATCTGCTTCTCATGGGTCTGGGCTAACATGCTCTGTGTCTGAGCTGGAGGGTTAAAGGGCCAAGACCTGATGGCGAAGTCCATCTCCTTGGATTCCTTGGGTTCCAGGCAGACACAGAGAATTTGCAACCGCCAGTAAGGGAGTATTCACACAATGCAAACTCCCTGGCACCAGGAGGAGAAAGTGGGAGGAAAATGAGATGTTTTAGAAACAACAGAGGGATCCATGAGACAGGACTGCTGTGAGCTGATGTCACGCTTGACATAAATTGACAATGAATTGACTAGAGATTTTGGAACAGTTCAGCAGGAGTGTGTGTGTGAGAGAGGGACTCTGCATACCCTGAACGATGGGGACAAATACGTGCGCTCACTTCAGAGCATGTCTCTCTGAATGAATCTGCCCTCGTCCACTCTTGTACGCCATCACACCCCCCACACACACACCCTGGGGACTAACTGTGTGGGGGAATGGATTTGTTCACTGATCTTCCAATGGGAGGAACAGTGGGTGAAAGTAGACCTGGGTTCACATAAGGAGTGCTTTTCCTGTAGGCGTCTCATAGCTGGAGTCCCATCTGCCAAAGACATGGGCTTCCAGTCATGGGTGGGAAGTTGGATTGGGCAGCCAGTAAGACTTTCCATACCAGAGATCTGAATGGATTCAACAATCATGAGATTGCCCTGTTCCAGTAGATTTCCAAACGTGGTGGATTGTCTGAATCACCTGGGAAGCCATTAACAAAAAATCCCAAATGTTCTAAATCAGGATCTCAGGGAAGGGGAGTAGGAAACTGGATTAAACTATAACAAATTATTTCCCTTGTAATCCTATTGGCCAGCCCAGTTTGGAAACCACACCTTCGTATTCAGCAACAATGCCCCAGATTTTAGATAGAGTTTACCAGTGTCTTCACATTGGAAATATTTTATGCTATCAGAAGTTTGTTTGTTTGTTTGTTTTAATGTGCTTAAGAACATATACATCAGAATCTAATAGGAATGCATTTAAATTCTGGCTCTGCCACTTATCTCCTGAGTGATCTCGAGTAAGATATTTAACTTCTCAGAACCTCAGATTTTTTGTTTGTTTCGTTTTTTGTTTTTAGCTGTAAAATAAGGATGATAATGGCACCTCTTTCCTAGGTTTATTGAAGTGATTAAGTGGGGTAATGATGATAGCTAACACTAATATATTCAACTTGTTATGTGACAGTCACTGTTTCAAGCACGTTATTAATTCGTTTATTCCTAACAACTCTGAATTAAGTTCAACTATGATTCCCATTTTACAGATGAAAACACTGAGGTTAAATAACTTGCTAAAGGTTGCACAGCTAGTAAGAGGTATGAGATTTAAACCTAGGCAGTTTACCAAGAATATTTTTGTGAGGACTCTGCTATAACGCATGTGTATAAAGCACTTTGCTCAGAGCTTAGAACGTACTATGTGCTTGATAACTATTAGCTAATGTTATAATCACTGCTTTCACCCTGGAGCTTAGAATGCAATTGTCACAACTCTCCAGCATCTGCAGTATTCCCAGTAGTTAACTGGTGAAGCCAGAACATCTGTCTTTATGTCCCCTCCTTTGTGTGCTCACCCCTGTATGGGTGATAGAAAGGCAGCATGCATGGAGGTGTTGACTCACTGAGACCCGGAACAACAAATTCAAAATCTATTCCTATTGAACAAGGTCAGTAAGTCATATTATTTTCTCTGTTTCTCCTTAGTGTTGGAAAGGAGTCCTTACAGAAGTAAAGTATGAGCCCTTTGATCCCAATGTTCCTTGACTTCTGTAGGACCCACACGTGTCCAGGGAACTCTAGCATCAGTATCTCTCAGACCTCAGGAGAACTTTTTTTGGAATATAAAGGAGGGGGAGTTAAAATGCATCTCTGTTATAGCAAAGAGAAATTAGGGGATGATTCATCCTATTCTGCAGGGAAAGCAGAACTCAGAGATCTTGAAATAATTAAGAGTTGGTAGTTAGTTTTGGAGGAAAAAATTAAGTACTATCAATTTTATAATCAGATGGCTCCAATGAGGATAATAAATGGTGCTTGGCTGACCACTATATTCATTAGACGTTTCCCCAGTTTTGCGCTTCATTTCCCTTCCAGGCGAATTCTCACACAGGCCCTCCAGGGATAAGTGTACAGATTTTGTAGAGTCAGCTCTGGGGTTCAGAATGGTTTGCCGCATCCTATGTGTGAGGTCTTGGGCAAGACCCTCATCGTCTGTGAACCTGTCTCCTCCTTTCTGACGTGTTGACGTTACTCTTAGATACATTATAGAGTTGCTGTGGGACAAAATGTGACAACGTATAAATACATTTAGTGCCTGGGTTAGAGTTCAGCCACACATCCTGTAGATTTTAGTGATGTTCACAGGATGATGTGAATTTTCATGTTGGTACATCTGAGCCTCTACAACACTGGGGGACCAGTGTGAATCCCAGAACTGACTTCCATTGTGTTTGATGACAAGCCTTTGACATTTGATGCGATGAGAACAAGAGTGCTTTCTTGAGAACACCCATTCTTGCTTTCATTTTCATTTTCAAATATCTACCATGTCCATCATAAATATATGAAGTCCATGGTCACAAAATCCCCTTATCAGACTCTTTAGCTTGCCAGTTCTCTCAGATTTTCACTGCCCTCCTGCTCAAAAATACCTCAAAATGTTAGTGCTTTATCACAGCAAGCATTTATTTCCTGCTCATGTGTCCAAGGGTCATCTGGAATGTGGTTGATCTAAACTGCTGAGTTTAGCTCTGGACCATGGATGGGACTTAGTTCTGTTCCCTGTGTCTCTCATTCTTCTGGTTAGAGAAGAAATGCAAGAGGCAAGCCCAACTTTGGGAACACATCTCAAGCCTCTGCTTTCATCATATCCAATTGCACCTATTGGTCAAAGCAAGTCACAAGGCTGAGCCCAACTATAAGAATTCGGACTGTATGTCATTCTACCACACCTGGAACTCCAAATCCCCTAGTTCTTTTACACTTTTATTAATTCGTACTTTCCATTTGTGTAGGGCAGACCGAGGTGGTTCAGGTGACTTAAGTCTATCAGAAGATCACACAGACCATGTAAGGAAATACTAGACACCATCTTAGCTTGACGGAATTAGGACTCAGTAACTTGCTTTTCATGAATCAACAGGACCCAGCAAAGTGCCTGGTACAAAGTGGCTGTTCAGTAAATGTTTATTGAAAGAACAAACAAACGAATCACCCAGAAGCATTCCAGTGACTGGTCGGTCACCCTGCCATTCCCCAGATGCTGCCTCCCTTGCTCCCTCCATAGTGGTCATCACCATACTCATGATTCAGCTTCTTTGTCTTTGTTCGTTCTTGGCCTCTTTTTTACTTTGCCTTTCCCCCTTAAGTTCCCCCAAAAGAAGAGTTCTATTGAATTAATTTGCTATCTTTCAATCTATGGAGCAGAGATCTTAGGGAATGCTGCCTGTTTTGGGCACAAGTTAGCCAAGAGATAAGGACTTCTGTGTTTTTGGTTTTTTTTTTTAAACATCTTTATTGGAGTATAATTGCTTTACAATGGTGTGTTAGTTTCTCCTTTATAACAAAGTAAATCAGTTATACATATACATATGTTCCCACATCTCCTCCCTCCTGCATCTCCCTCCCTCCCACCCTCCCCATCCCACCCCACCCCCAGGCGGTCACAAAGCACAGAGCTGATCTCCCTGCCCTATGCAGTTGCTTCCCACTAGCTATCTATTTTATGTTTGGTAGTGTATATATGACTTCTTTTTATGTTGCTCTTCACTGTTTCAATCACAAAGAATGGTAAGGAGCGTGGTGCAAGGAATTCCCTGTGGCTGCATTTCTCAGCAGGGGTCTGTGGGATTCCACTGTCACATAGAGACTCAGGACTTTGTGTTGCTTTGCCCCATCCCTCTCTGTGATGATGCCTGGTCTTGAGATTTGAAAAGATAACCTCTCTCCAGCACAGAGAGGTCTTCCTGCCTCTGAAGTGTTAATCACAATCTGATGAGCCAACAGCCCTTCATCTCATCATTTCCTACCACTAGCTGCTGGAACTCCATCCTTGCCAGCAAAGCATTCCTGCCAGAACATGGCACTGCCCCGCCCACTGAAGCAGAGCTATTTTTTGATTTTTGTTTTTAATATCTTGTAGTGACAACCCTCTTCCTTAAATCATTGAAGATTGATGGGCACCCAAGGCAGCTGGCCCAAAAGTGTAACAATAGAAGTGTTCTGTGTGTGTCTGTATGTGTGTCTGTGTGTTTTCTTTTAAAGGTAAAAACCTACTTTTATAGAAGGAAACATGTTAGAGGCCTCCAAAGTGAGAAGAGTAGAAGGAATGGAGTTTTTCTTGGCAAGTCACTGGAGAATGGGAGGATAGGGGTGGTGACCCCTGATGTAAGGTAGAGAAGTGGGAGGCTGGAGCTATGCAGACAGAGCTTGATGAACATGGAAGCTTCTAGCAAAGCTGGACAGGTCTAGAAAGAGAGCAAATAAGAGCAAATTCAGGATTACAATTGGATGCTTGCTCAGTAAATTTCTGTGTCTCACAAGACAGAAGGTTCTCTGAGGTGAGAGGTGAAGACAGAAATGACATCAGATGGGGACATTACCAGGTGGACTGTCAGCTACTTGAGGCCTCCACTGTCTCATTCCTCCTTATGTCTCTAGCGCTGAAGACTCTGGGCAGCACCTAAGTGAGCCCTGTGGATGTCAGACAACAAACTGACTTATGGAGGAATTAAGTAGTGAAGCAGCTAAGTTATTTTGAAATTGAAATCCAGGACGAGCTTTGCACTTACACAGAAAAGATGGACTTTCAAAAATCTATGAAGATGAGAGAGAAGAGAGGGGGAAAGAGAATGAAGAATCAATGAATGAGTGAATATTCAACCTGTACCTGGAACATGGCAATGAAAGGAGTTGGGCAAGGAAAAAGGCCCCAAGAAAAACTAGGGTCCACCAGCCAGTAATGTGACAGACCTTTTTTTTTTTTCTATTATGCAGAGTGAAGATTTCTCAGCATTCATGTTATGTTCAGGGTACAGGGTCCTTTTTGTACTTAGGCTAGCTCTCCTAGCTTAACCCATCTATTTAGAATTGATTGACTTTCATCCCCCTCCTGGCCACTTTTCTCTTTAACCAAGCATTGTGATTTACATTGAGAATTTAAAGTCTTAGTGTCCAAATAAAACTGCCCTTGTTAAAATCCCTGGGATCCTATTATAGAAATTCTCTCCAGGCCCCGCTCTCCATCCAACAACTGTTTAGTAAATTTCTCTTCTTCAGTCCCCGTCTTCCTTGACCAGCTCTTTTCAAGGGCCATTTCCTGTCTCCAAAGTTTTGAAGCCAAGCTCCTTTCTTATCAGCCAGTGGCCTCATTTCAGCCCGTCTAGGGGAGTATCATTACTGCCCTCTTTCCCAGTGAATGTACACTGGATCACATCATGATTTTTTTTTTTCTTTCTCTGCATCCACTTTCCTCTCCTCCTAAACAACTTCCCTTTGTCTCCTTCCCAGCCCTAGTCCCTTGTGGCTGGTAGTCAAGAAGCCAGATGTAGCATTTCCAAAGTTCAGCTTTGGAGTGGATAGCCTTTTGTTCTGTAGAAAAGCAAGGGTTCTAGAAAAAAAATATACAAACTTCATTTCCAGGAAGATGGCATATTCATTGTGCTTCCCTCGGAATGAGTCAGCAGTGAGGAAGCGGGAATATATTTTTGTAGTTTTCACTCTCCTCTGCCCTTCACGGGAGAGGATTCACCTGGGTTCCTCCTGTAATTTTTCAGGATTTCAAGTCACTTGCATGATAATAACAAAGGAAGCCAAGAAGTTCTCATGTCTTTTTAACACTGAGTCTCTTACCAGATTCCAGCCCCAGGGCCCATACATCTGTTGGCTCTAGAATAGAAGAAAACCTTTATTTCATTTGCCAGCACTAATCAGTGGCCCTGCTTTGAGAACAATTCTGAAGCCATACTGATCTCATTGGGAAAGAGGGCAGTAATACTGACTACCATAGATAGGGCTTGAGGAAGCAGTGGTGGCATTTCTGCCATGTTCATGCCATCCTTGGCTTGATAAAGTCCTGAAGTGGACGTGCCTGTTCTCTCACCTGGGGGAATCACCTCATCTTGCGTCCTGGACTTCTGGAGGTCTCCAGGGTGGTAACTGGCACACCATTTCAAAACATGTCTCTTAAATATTTTCATCAGGTGTTTAAACATTGGTCATAGATTTTTTTTTTTTCCAGTTGTGGGGGGATTTTGATTGTACTGGGTAGCTCCATTGTTCTTTCCTTCCCAATTTCCCATTCTCTAAGCAACTTTGATGGCCTGGAAAACCTTCTCAAAGGAATAGCAACACATTTATCAGTAGCTCACTATAGCCACACATTCGAGAAACTGATCGCACACTCTTGTCAGGTATCACGTGGATCTTACATGGATCATATTTACCATAATTTTGGTTTTTACTAAGAGACAAATTTAAGGCAAAAATCAAATATTTTAAAAAGTCTGTATTGTAATACACCTTCCTCTTCATGCACCCCTTGTTAGGGGAAGATGCAGTTTTGCTCTAGGTTGGGCAACATTATGCTGATGCACCTTCAGCTCAGATTCCGTCTGCTTACTTCAGACACCACCTCCTGCACGACTGTGCTCCAGTCTGGCTGTCGTCTCCTTCCCGCCCCGCTCAAGTCCAGTTCAGTGCCCACGGAACTCCCAGTCCACTCCAGTTCCTCGTCCCACGGCCGCCTCCAGGGCATAATCTATAAAAATTTTCCTGTGGTATGTGGGTAGCTGAAATGAGCTATTGAGGGCCAAAGCATGACCTAGGAGCACGGGCATCTCAGTCAACTGCTGAGGCGGATGTTGTACGTGGCGCAAGGCTACTTAAAGGACTGCTGATTTCAGCAATAGAAATGATTGTCTCTCAATGAGGAGAATTAGATGTTTGAACACAGCCAACCTCAGCCTTGATCAGGGTAGAGGAAGAGGGAAGGAGAAATTTAAAATTTTAATTCTGCCAATTTAACAAACCCACTTTATATCATTATCTAGGATGCAAGTGGAGGGCTGTACAAACTTATTAGAGAATTTTATGTTGATCAAGAAGAGTAGAGTGTGCGAGCTATACAAAAATATCAGAAAGGGATGAGGAAACCATTTCTAGCAGAAACTTTTCATCTAATAAAAGTAATTTTCACGGAGAGGGGCAGGAGGAGAGGGGCACTGGAGGATGGAAGAGTGTTATGAAAGTGGAACTCCAGTGATGACCTTCCTTAAGGTCATGATTGCTGCAGTAGGAAGTGGTAAAGTCCAGAATAACATCAGGCAGAGTGTTCAGGCAGCGTAGAAGTGTGTTCTTGAGCAGACTTTGGCACAGACTAAATGTGGATGCATCACCTATCTAAATTTCAGCATCTTTCTTTGTGAAATGAGGAGCTTGGCTTGAAATCAGTAGTTCTCAAACTTTACTGTGCATGAAAAGCACCTGGGATGCCTGTTTTAAAAAAAAAAAAAAAAAAGTGAATTCTCTAGACTACATTCCCTGGAGATTGTGGTACACACCATCAGGGCTAAGTACATGCATGTGGAAAAACAAATCTTCAGGTTAGACTCAGACGTAAGTGGAACTTCGTTTTGTACTTGGAGAAAGACTGTCATAGAATTAGTTGTGGGACACTTTTGGGGTGGGATGTGGAACCTTAGAGATGGTCTAACATTCTAGAAGACTGCAGTTCTGCAGTATTCCAGAACTATTGATACACCCCCTGTGTCAAAAAGTTGTAACTAAATGATTGCATGATCAGTAGTTTGGTCTTATTTAACTAATTAACCCATAAGTACATTTTTTTAAAGCAACTGCTTTAACTCAGTGTCAGGTGCCATGGGAGTTATATACAGAAAAAAATAAAAAGGTGCCTTGTGGTTCTTGTTAAACAGGAGTTTAACAGAAGTTCAGAGGAGGAGTTCAGAGGGATAGAAAATTAGTTTAGGCTGAAGCAATAATCAAGTTATTAATAGAAGTGAAGACACTGGTTAGACATGACCTTGTACAAAGAAGAACTTGGACGCTGAGGTTCAGTGGCCTCTGGCTGAGACCACCTCATGTGTCCATCTCCCCCAGGATCCCCGAAGTCTAGTGGTCTGAAGAGGTGTCTTCTTTGGACAGAGCTTAGATGGGCCAGGCCTATTTTTCCTCTTTCTTCAGGTCTTATCTGGCCCTGTCTTCTGATTCACACATTGGTTCTTAGGTAAGTTAATACAGTTGATCCAATAACTGTCTACACTCCTGATCTTAGAATCTCTTTCCTTCTGTTCACATTGCAGGACTCTTCTTTGTGGGCTAATTTTACATTTTATTTCACAAGGGCAGTTTGTTTCTTCCTTTCCAAGTGCCTTGGGATCTCTCACCGTAGTGCACTGGCACTGCTTACACCATTGTTCCTTGGATCAGGAGAGCATTTTACATCTTACAAATACTTACACTCATTACCCTGTCACTACTGATTGAAATTGTTGCAGGTCTAAGTCAGGGCTGGACTTTTTTTTTTTTACTCAGCTGGGAAAAAAAAAAAAAAAAAGGGCCAGGGAGAGAGAGGCATGTAAACTAACTCTGTGCAGACTCTAGAAATTGATCTTAGACTTCCTTGCCAGCCTTGTTGTCAAGCCAAAATCCATCATCATTGCAAAGTAGTGTTTTGGGTGATGTTGGAGGACTTTTCCCACAAGAACTTATTTTAGATTAATAGCAAACAATTGCAGCTGAATCATCGTCAAAGGCATGTTGTATTAGACTGTGGCTCATAGTTCAGAGGAAGCTACTTCTCAGCTAGGATTTAGTTGAGTGCTTCTTTTCACATCAGGGGAAACGTCTGTATCATTGTACTGTAAAACACAGAAAACAGGCCCTTGAAACAAACACCAGCAGAAACAGATATCAGCAGGCACTAAGAAGCCAGTTTTCCTGAAATGTCCCTAGACATTCTGGTTCTGGTCAGGGGGGATCGCCTAAGAACAGCACTCACCTAGTCCAGAGAGGAGGCTGGCAAAGGATAAACACTGTTACTTCTCCCTCCAAGAAACCCTGAAGCCACGATTCTTTTTCCAACATGATGTCCCTTTTCAGGAGCAGAAATGCCTTCTGCAGAGCCAGCCATTGCCTCTGGTGCTGGTCTCAGGGGAAGCACAGCATCTGGCGCCCACTCTTCGCCTAATTACCCATCTGTTTGTGGGGAGGGAAGGAATGCTCTAGTCCCTTTCCCTTCCCCAGCATTTCAATGTGCTGATGCATGAGGAAGACAGCAGCTGCGCCTCAGAGCCCAGCCTGCGTGCCTCGCACTAACTGGCTTAGCTGTTCTGTTCAGTTCTTGGTCAGGGTTGCCTGACCCTTGAGACCACATCTCTAAGTCCCTTACCATGGCTCTGTACACAGTGCGTGCATTTGACTGACGTGGTGCCCTGAGCTTAATCAGTGTGCCTGAGGCCCCCTCCCTTAGGGATGTTCAGAGATCTGCTTGCTCCGCTCTGGCTTACCCTTTCTGTCAGCACCGGCAAAGGGGCCCTGCAGTGGGCAGTCTTTAAATCCTCATTTCCCAGCTTTTACTGAACTAAGGACACCTTTGGTTATTTCCCCTCATCTGGAAGCCATGTTTAGAAAGAGTTTGTATGCCAAACAAATTGCATTTAGTAAGCATTCATTCATTTTCCTACTTTTTGAAGGTTAATCAAGGTCTATGTCAGGGCCAAAAACTCTTATTAGTCTTTGACAAATGGAAGGACCAATGTAGATCAATTATATTCAAGCCCCAAACAAACACCTTTTAGCTAATTGAGATGATCTGGTTATGGAAGAGTTTGCAGTTTAGTTCAGCTTTTTGAAATATTGAACCATTTCAGGCCACCATTAGCATCTAAGCAAAGCGGAAGCAAAGTGGTTAAGAGAATACTTTGGAAGTAGAAACACATGGGTTTAGGTTCCACTTGCCTACATACTAGTTGCGTGACCTTGGGCAAATTTCTGAACTTAATGCACCTCAGTTTCTTTGTGAGTAAGATTGGGATAATTATACTATTGATTCAATAGGATTATCATGAAGATAAAATCACATAATGTTTACAGAGCACTTTAGAGAGGTGTAAGGCAAGAAATCAGGAAATATTAGCTGCTACTGTCTTTATTTTCATCATTTTTATCAATACCATCAATTATCACCACAACCCAAGATGCTTGGGAATGGAGACCCCAGATCAGGAATCCCTCTCTCCATTTTTGGGCAAATATTGATTCAGTTCAACTGTAGCTGGGACTCCTAGTGATTCCTACTATATCCATCCTCCCCTCCTCAACAGCAGTAGCAATTCTAGCTGGGCACGTGATCGCCCAGCTAACGAGTAATTTCCCAGCCACCTCTGCCAGGTGTGGCTATACAACTGCGTGACGGCCAATGAGACATGAGGAGACATGAAGTATGCATTTCAAGTAATGCCCTTGAAAGGAAAGAAACGTGTTCTCCCTTCCTTTTTTCCCCCTCCCCTCCAGCTGGAATGCAGACATTGGTAGTAAGTTATCTTCAGTTAAGCCAACAAGGGCACATGCTGGAGATGGCATGGTAACAAGATGGATCCCCAACACCATCGAGCCACCATTCCAATTCTGGACCACTAACCCAGACTGTGACATAAGGGAGAAAGAAACTTCTCTGTTGCTTTAAACCACTGAATCTTCTGGTCTCTTATTACAATACCACAGTGTGTCCTGAAAACACACCAACTATTTTCAGAGTAGAAGTGATACTCTTCCCCCCCGTTATACAACTTCCTGAAGTACAAAGACACATCAGCCTATTATGGCTTCCCTCTGATTGGAGGTAACCAGATGACACCAGGGATCGTGCTGCATCCACTGAGAAGAAAGATTACCCAGCCCCGCTGTAGGCTGCTAGGGGATCAATATATTTTAATTATGAGAAAGCACAGTGTTTACATTTCACACAGTGGCAAGAAGAAGGTCAAATCACAATCCTCGCAGCCTTTATCAAAACCATGTACTGCTGTGTTTGTCAAGTGGGATTCAAAATTGGATGAACCTGAAGAGTTTTCATCTTCCAGTTTTCTCCCTTGTTTGTTTATATGGCTGTACCTTACAGGATTAAAAGGCTTACAGAGCAAAGCATAGTAAAGGAAAATGGAACCTTTGGGCAGACGAAATAACTCTTCCATTTTAGAAAAAAAGGCAATTAATGACTTGAGGTTTTCTGGGTGGGGCAGTGGCTAGGAGGTTACTATATTCCTTTCCTATTGTATATCTAAAAACATATGAGCAATAAAACTGTAGCACAAGCACACACGCAAAGCAGAGTAAACCCCTTCCTCTTCCCAGCACCTCTACCCAGTGACTCATCAGTTTCCTGAACTGGAACAGGACTAAGCTTTATGAGTATGGAAATGTCAGCTCGGAGAACAGTGTGTGTTTCTTTGTGGGAAAATTTTAGGCAGCCTTATAAAAGCCAATCCAGGACAAAGAGTGTCCCTGCCTTGTTGTTCTGCCTGACTGGTCTCCATGTTCATTAGAGTCATCTGATTTCTTAGCAAACCCTTGCTGGCTTTTCTGTGGAGGCAGGTCATACATTGGAATCAGCAGTAACACTAATGATAGCAACAACAAAAACAACCTTGCTTAACTTTTACACCTTGTGAGGAGGTAGTGTTAGCCTTATAAAAATTAGAGAACTACAACTCAGAAATATTATGGAATTTCCTTAAGGTGACTTAGAAAATCATAATAAATGATTATAATGATGATGGCAATGATGACAATGACAGTAATGATAATGAAGGTGGTGATGGTCATGACAATAGTGATGGTGATGATGATGGTGATGCCTCACTCTAGGTTAGGTACCATGCTGAACATTTACTTACAGGCAAATGTAGACAATTAAAGTGCTCAGTGCAGTGTTCGACTCACTGTACACATTCAGTAACTGTCGGCTTTGGGGGCCAGGACTAAGATGAGGCAAGTGAGGTATTCTCTTAGGGCACAACATTTATGAAGGGGTGCCAAAAAGCTCAGTAATCAAAACACATAATATTTAATGCAATATTCTATAAAAAAAATAAAAATTCATGCAAAAATCCGTGGTAAACAAAACATCAGCATGTTAAATGAAGTTCAGACTTTACATACGTACAACTTGCCCCACTCACCTCCCCCAATCCTGTTGCAGTCTCTCATTTGATGTTAATCTCAATTCATCCTCATAACAAGCCTGAGCCCAAGTTGTTATCCCCATTTTATAGATGATGATACTAAAGCTCAAGAGGTTTGTTCACAATTAACACAGCTGATATGCAGAAGAACTGGGATCTAAGCTCCAATCTGTCCAACACAGAAGTCCAGGTTTTTCGCATTCGTCTACCTGGCTTCTAAAATAACTTTCTGCGTATCGTTAAAATAGCCACTGTCACTTTCTAGGTCATTTTTAAAAGGTGGAGTGTAGAAAGCGAGTGATTACCAGCTACAGCTCTTATCAGGGCAACTATGTCAGCTAAGGGGATGCTGATAACTTAGAGAACCCCAAGAATGTGCATTTATTAAATATCCACTCATATAAGTAATCCATCTAACCTGCTTAGAAATTCTATGTAGAAGGCATCAGTGTTCCATTTCACAGATGGGGAAACAGTCTCAGAATGGGGTGTTATGAACCAAAGTCAATCCATGGTAGACCTAGTGACCAGCTCATCTTCCAGGCTGATGTAATCCTGTCCTTTCTACTGCTCCAGAATTGTCTACATTTGTCTCTTGAGCCCCAATGCTCTTTATATTTCAGCATAGCGATCTTCCTTGGAGAAATCCATTTTGCTTGTATCATGCATGGTTTTTCCTAGAATTATTTTTAATTGCATTAGTCTATTGATTTTAATAACATTTTGTGTTTTATGTGATTTCAAAATTGGTATGTATTAACTGAAGACAGTTTGGAAAATAGTGAAAAACAGAACAAAGAAAACAGTATTTCCATCATTCAGAAATAAGCAGGGATGTAATTTTGGTGATGTTCTTTCCTAGTTTTTTGTTTTGTTTCCATTTAGAGTGATTTGCCTTTTTTCTGGACAACCCATCCTCTTAGTGATAATAGAAAATGATGATAGGAGAACAAGTAATATCTCAGGACTAGACTTTTCTGCCAGGGGCATACCTTTGACTCCATCTACTCTTACCTCTGCTCGGACATTGTTCAATCAAATATCTGCTACCACTTTCAACTTCCCAATCTAAGCCGTTTTATTGGGTCGTCATCCTCTGCTATTAATTAACAGAAGTTGCCCCTATCCTATGACAAAGTAATTCTCAGCACTTATTGATAATTGGGTAAAAAGTGTTCCACATCCTCAGAATAACATACATAAACACAAAATTTAAATTTAATTTAAAAGATTTTACAGAGTCCCTTAAATCCTATTCATGCACCCCCTAAATGTTGGTGGAGCCTAAGGTTAGAAGCCCTGATATGTAGTTTTCCCTTGATACTTTTTTCCTGAGGATATTGTCTCTTCTCATTCCTAACCTTCACCAGAACTTTTCTTGATAAAGAAGCTTTTACTCTGTGCCTCTAGAATTTGTCTTATTCACATGACTATTTATCTTACTCTTTTTGCACACTGATAACTCTTCATTCTCCCAGAAACATCTCTTCAGACACCAAACTCACATCCTTTCATGTTCCATCAGCAGTAACTTTACTGCTGCGTTTAATGCTTGAAGAGTGTCACTATCATGAAAACATCTCTTTTCTTGGTTTCCATTATGTTATATTCTTTTGACTCGCCTCCTTATCTAACTGTACACTTTCTAACTCCTTTTTTATCCCCCTTCTCTCTTTCTGCTTCCTCATTGTGAATATCCCCCAAAGTTGCTTGTATTTGGCTATTTTCTTTCCTCCCTTGTCAGTCCCCAAACTCCTATGGCTCAACTCTTGGTACATGTACCTACACAGAGGTGATTTGAAGAATGTTTAGCAAAATGTGTGCAGCTATCTCCAAGTAATAAGATTTAGAATAATACCAATCTTTCTTACCCTTTTCTTTTTGGCATTTTAAACAAAAAACAAATACTGTATATAGACATATAATACACGTTTATGTGTATATACATATCCTCACATCAAAATGAATTCTGATGGTCCCAAGATAAGTGTTCAAGGAAACCATAAAAAACTGGAAGAAATCCATCAGAGGTGATTTTTTTTTACAATCTTGTGGTTAGGCAGACTTTAAACATGTCACCCAAAAGTCAAAACTAGAAGCTGAAAAATTGATATAGTTGACTACATAAAATTTTAATGTTTCTGAACAGTAAAGAAAAACTCTATAAGTATGAAGGCAAATGACATACTGAAAAAAATGTGTTTGTACCACGTATCTCAACGGACAAGGATCCTTTTCCAGTAGAGTGTCGTCGAGCACGTACTATAACCTTTACATGGCTTTCTTTCCTCATCAGTAAAATGAGGCTTGTGATGCTGCCTCGCAGAGTTCTCCTAAGAAGCAGATGGGGTAAAACAGTATTTATCAGTGGCTCTAACCTGGGGGCGTTTTTGCTCCCCATGGGGGAATGTGGCAATGTCCGGTCACATTTTTGGTTGTCGTAACTGGGGATTGCTACAGGTGTCTAGTGGGTAGAGGTCAGAGATGTTAAACATACTACAACGCACAGGACATCCACCCAGAACAAAGAATTATCCAGCCCAAAATGTCAATAGTTATTGTGGTAGAAAAACTCTGGTCTATATGGAGGATGTTGCAGAGTACCTGTCACATAGTAAGTGCTTAGTGAATGTTACCGTTACACATCTCTCCCTATCAGTCACCTCTGTGTGCATGTCCTGTCCTAGGTACATTCACTTGCCACCAGTTATCTTTTAAGGACAAAACATAATTTGAGGTACATCTTACTCATTGTGCACCCATTTTCTTTTCTCGGTTAACTCACCACTTTTCATTTCCAGCTTCCCCTTAAAAAAACTTCATGAATTTTATTACCATCCAGATGAATCATGTATTCCTTTCAAAATCTAGAGCACTTCCTTTGTGAATTCTACTACTCTAACTTTCTACTTTTTAAAAAAAATTTATTTTATATTGGAGTATCATTGATTAACAATATTGTGTTAGTTTCAGGTGTACAGCAAAGTGATTCAGTTATACATATACATGTGTCTATTCTTTTTCAAATTCTTTTCCCATTTAGGTTATTACAGAATATTGAGCAGAGTTCCCTATGCTATACAGTAGGTCCTTGTTGGTTATCTATTTTAAATATAGCAGTGTGTGTGTGTCAATCTAACTTTCTGCTTTTAATCTGGTTATGAAAAACTGTTCTCCTGATCTCTTATGAGGAAAGATGGCTTTATATTCATTCTTAAAAACCCTCACCGTGCCTACTCAGCATAGAAACCTGCACAGAGCAGGCAAGCAACTTATGTTTGTCCATGTGAACCACTTAACAATTCCATTTTTTGATCATTCTTGCAATTGAGAATGCATTTATAGCCCTCTGTTTGGACCACTTAGCACAAGTTAATCGTGCACTGGTTTAAATTCCTATAACCCATTTAAGTGAGTTTATTGTCCGTGTAAGTGAGGGTTATTCTGTGTGTTCAAGGAGATGGTGACCAGTGCTGATAATGGATATTTTTCATCTCTTCCTGCTCCATTGATCCAGTGTTCAAACCGTCATTGCTCACATGAATGTGGAGCCGGCAGACCATGGCCAGCGCCTCAGCCACAGAGCTGCCACTTTCACTTTAATTTAAGGGAAAAAAAAGAAATTGGCTGGGAGGTATTTATGCAAATCAGGAAGGTTCTGAGGAATTATCTGGCAACTGGGTTAATGGATGTGCCGTTCTTAGAAATGAACCTCATATTTTGCTTTTCTTGTCAGAAGGGGTTCAGTGTGGTCCTTTATGCCTGTGGATGACTGAGGATGCTTGATCCTGGCCAAGGAACCCAAATCCTGGCCAGTCAGGGGGCTCACTCAAGCCACACTGGGGACCACTTTTGATTGGGGGTTCGTGGGAAGGCCTTCCAAGTGGCAGAATACAGCTGACCCTGCTATCCACAGGTTCCACATCCAACCAAAGATCAAAAATAGTCGGAAAAAAAAATCCAGAACGTTTCATAAAGCAAAACTTAAATTTGCCGCATAGCAGCAACTACTCACGTATTACTTACATTGTATTTACAATTATTTACATAGTATTTACATTGTATTAGGTATTATAAGTAATCTATAGATGATTTAAAGTATACAGGAGGATGTGCATAGGTTATATACAGATACTGCGCCATTTTATATCAGATCTGAGTATCCTTGGATTTTGGTGTCTGTGGGGGCAGGGGTCCTGGAACCAAGCCCCTGTGGACACCTCAAACACCAAGGGGCAACTGTGTTCTCCTTTGCTCTCTCACTGAATTCCTCTCAGGAGAGCTGCACATTTCAGATACACCCGAAACTGCGCTTCTTCAGGTGAGAAAAGTAATCTCCTTAAGTCCCAACCATGTCCCAAGGACTGTTGGCATTTATTCAACAAATATGAACTGAGCTCCTCAATGTGCCTCTCTTATCGATACTGAAGATATAAAAGTGTATGTAGTCTGTTGATTGGTGGCCCCCCAAAGATACATTCACATATATCATAGCCCCTAGAACCGAGAAAATGATCTTATTTGGATAAAGGTCCTTTGCAATTATAACTGAGTTAAGTATCTTGAGATGAGATGGTTCTGGGTTATCTAGATGGGCCCTAAATCCAATGTCAAGTGTGCTTATAAGAGACACACAAAGAAGCAACACAGAGAGGAGGAGAAGCTCCTGTGAGGATGGAGGTGGGGATGAGGGTGATGCATCCCCAAGCCAAATAACGCCTGGAGCCACCAGAAGCTGGAACAAGCAAGGAGTGGACTCTGCCCCAGAAGCTGGAACAAGCAAGGAGTGGAATCTGCCCCAGAGCCTTTGGAGAGAGTGGGACTCTGTTAATTCCTTGATTTTGAAGCCTCCAGAATGTGAGAGAATGTATATATTTCTGTTGTTGTAAGCAACAAAGTTTGTAGTAGTTTATTCTAGCAGCCCTAGAAAACTGATACAGTGAACTAAAAAGACAAGAATCCCTGCCCTTGTGATGTCCTCATTTTAGCTGGGTGCAGACAGACAACAGAGAAGTAAAATGTATTGGAAGTTGGATTGTGACCAGTGTGGTAGAGAATCAGCAGAACAAGGGAACTGGGATTAGGGGAAGAGCTGTGGTTGTGAATTAAGTGATCATCAGGTAAGGGCTTACCGAGAAGGGGACACTGATGCAGGACTTGGAGGAGATGAGGGAACGCATCACGTAGGTGTCCGGAGGAGGAAGCCCTGTAGATAGAGGGAAATGCAATGGCAAAGGCCCTGAGACTAGAGGTGTCTTGTGTATTGAAGGAATGATAAGGAAGCAAGGGTGAGAAGAGCAGATCATGGAGAGCTTTTACTTGTGGTATCCATTTACTCAGCACATGTTTATTGAGCATACACTATATGTATTACTTCATGACGTTCTTATAACAGCCTAGAGGGGTAGGTATAAAATTCCCACTTCAGAGATGAAAACACTGATGCTCTGCTCAAGATTACTCAGCTCTTATTTGGCAGCACTGGAATAGGAATCCAAATTCAAAGCCCTTTCCCCAACGAGGAAATGATTTAGATAAATAGCTGTTACCTCATTTAAAATTCTTCTATAAGTGTTTAGTCCCATATGACTGTCTTGAAAAGCCCAGCTTGCCTCGAGGCTAATGCAAATGTGGTTTGAGTTGAAAATTGCTGTTGGGAGGTGAGAGGGGTCTGCTACTTTGGCAAAGGTCAGGGGCAGTGAATTGCTATCTCTCATGATATCTTCAGAATCTTGCAGTAGCTTTGTGACTCCAGGTAGCATTGACTGATATGAATGATACTTTATCTCTTTAAATAGATTGTGGGGTTTTTTTTTTCATTTAATATCTCAAAAAGCCAGATTCATAAACAGGGACAAAATAAGGAATGCTGTGTAGGGAGAATAAATACATGTAAAATCAGGATAGTCACATATGATCACAGATGCAGCCACTGAACATGGAAAAGAGAACAGAGAAGATACCTTATTTCTTATGCAAACAGGTGCAACCCAGTTGCAAACCTCTCAGACTTGATCACATTGGCCTCTCATGTTGATCATTTTATGTTCTGTTCTGGGATGTTACAGTAAGAAGCCAGGCAAAGATAAGTGAAGGAACCAAAAGTGAGCTCTAGCTACTGCTCCAACATAGCGTTAGAGCACAGAGGGGCTTACTAAGCCTCATGGGCAGTTCCTACTGTTCCTTTCAAAGGAGCCTCTGAATGTTTGATGGAAGTACTTAAAGATCTATGAACAGTGCTTAATCAGCATACTGTGTCTCCTAAATAATTCTGTGTAAGCAGGAACTTATATATTTATGATGCTTCTCTGCCACTTCTTTTATATTCTCATTTGGTTTGTTTTTGAGGAAATTCCAAGTGGGTTTGCTTGATGTAAATACTGTACTTCATCACATTAATAAAGGAGGATGTGGAAGAATCAAGACAATTAAATGAGTCAGCCTAAAGTAGACACTCACTAAATGCTCTCTGGAAAAAATAATGATCTCTATCAATGAGAGGGAAATTCTGATTCAGTGAGGATGTATCCATGGGTTAATTAATGCAACAGTGGAACACTGAGTCTGGCAGCAGAAACATACTCAGGTGAGCTGGACCCAATTCCTGACCCAGTGGATATTGGCTTTCTCTTGCAGCCATTATGGTAGATGGCAGAGACTCAGATGGGGAAGGAGAAAGAGAGGGACAGGGAAGGCTGCAAAAGGCTTTGCAGGCTCAAGAGGATGTGTGTTGGCCAGTCAAAATGGCCTTCATCAAAAAATCTACAAAGAATAAATGCTGGAGAGGGTGTGGAGAAAAGGGAACCCTGCTACACTGTTGGTAGGAATGTAAATTGGTACAACCACTATGGAAAACAGTATGAAGGTTTCTTAGAAAACTAAAAATAGAGTGGCCATATGATCCAGCAATCCTACTCCTGGGCATATATCTGGAAAAGACGAAAACTCTTGTTTGAAAAGATACGTGCACCCCAATGTTCATAGCAGCCCTATTCACAATAGCCAAGACATGGAAGCAACCTAAATGTCCATCAACAGATGAATTGGATAAAGAAGATGTGGTACATATATACAATGGAATATTACTCAGCCATAAAAAAGAATGAAATAATGCCATTTGCAACAACATGGGTGGGCATAGAGATTAATCATACTAAGTGAAATGAGTCAGACAGAGACAGACAAATATTATATGCTATCACTTATATGTGTAATCCAAAAAAAATAGTACAAATGAATTTATTTACAAAGCAGAAACAGACTCACAGATATAGAAAGCAAACTTATCGTTACTAAAGGGAAAGCAGGGGAGGGATATATTAAGAGTATAGGATGAACAGATGCCCACTGCATAAAATAGATAAACCACAAGGACCTACTGTATGACTCAGGGAACTATATTCAATATCTTGTAATATTTATATGTATGACCAAATCACTTTGCTGTATACCTGAAACTAACACAATATTGTAATTCAACTATACTTTAATAAAAAGAAAAAAAAAAGGATGTGAGTTGGAAGAACTCTGAATTAACAACAATCATGTCAACTCAGACCTGGGCACCCACATTAATTAAGGTATTGGCTAATAACTGTAATAAAGATGCTCCAGCCTTATCCAGCCTTCAGGAGGGGGGCAGGGAGGAAGAGGAGAAGATAGCATCTTTTTTTTTTTTTAATTTTATTTATTTATTTATTTATTTATTTATTTATTTATGGCTGTGTTGGGTCTTCGTTTCTGTGCGAGGGCTTTCTCTAGTTGCGGCAAGTGGGGGCCACTCTTCATTGCGGTGCATGGGCCTCTCACTATCGCGGCCTCTCTTGTTGCGGAGCACAGGCTCCAGACGCGCAGGCTCAGTAATTGTGGCTCATGGGCCTAGTCGCTCCGCGGCATGTGGGATCTTCCCAGACCAGGGCTCGAACCCGTGTCCCCTGCATTGGCAGGCAGATTCTCAACCACTGCGCCACCAGGGAAGCCCGATAGCATCTTTATTTTTTTAAAGGACATTGGCTGCAAGTCTTCCTCTCATTTCACTTTGTTCTCCATGGGCCAGAGCTGAGTCACATGACCACACTCAGCTGCAAGGGATGCTGGGAAGTATAGTTTCTAGCCAAGTAGCTATGTGCGGAGGTAAAACCCAGAGAGTGCAGATGAGATTCCATTACCACAGGAAGACACACAGTTTCTTCCAGAGCCAAATGAATGAAATAATGCCATTTGCAGCAACGTGGGTGGACCTAGAGATTATCATACTAAGCAAAGTATGTCAGACAGAGAAAGGCTCTACCCTTCATTGCTGATGAATATTTTGCTTTGCTGTCTCCACTTAAAAATTAGGTCAGTAAAAAAAAAAAAAAAAAAAAAAAAAATTAGGTCAGAAGAAGAGAGATGTTCTCTACTAAAGCCTATAAACTCTAGGGCCCAGCCCCTTCTCACTCTTTCTCCCTTTTCAAATCTCTTTTCTTTCCAGTTCCCTGCATTCTGCTACACATAGACATACTAAAGCACTGTTCTGAAGTCCCTTGGCTGCAGGCAAGAGACGCCCCCCCCCCACCATAGCTCAGTGTGTCTCACAAGTTGAGCTGGCTACTCTGACCAACAGCCTCAGGCCTTCACCTGTCCGATTTTTAGGGAGAGTGTTGAACAGTGTTTTCCCGATGTGAAGGGCAAAGACAAAGGAGAATCTCCAGTTGTGTGTGTTCATCTCCTCTTCCTCCCAGATACACAGAACTTGTCTCACAATGCAGTTTGTTTCAGAAGCAATGTTGAATTCTCATCACAGCTTAAGCTCACATTCTCACCAGGAGCATCTTAATTGGTTCTCTATCTCGGACAGGAGGGCTTGGCTTCTCTGGATTTTGCTTTGTTTTGATTTGACTTGTTTCTTTTTAAATATTTGCAGTGGGTTCAGCATCTTTAAAATAATTCCTGCCAGGGCATTTATGAGGCCTGAGTAAAATTATAGTAAGTTGTAGGGTCAGCCTTATCCATAGTGGATCAAAATGAATAGCAGACATTGAAAGACTTCAATTAAAATATGACTTCTCTTATATTATTCAGAACATCCTCTTCCTAGCATTGGTGTTTTGTTTGTTTGTTCATTTTTAATGAGGCAAAAGTCCTTAATTTGCAATTCACAGTATAGTTTAAAATCATTTTGAAATGTACTCAGTCCGGGGTCAGCACTGCATTTTATGTCCTTGAGGTCAGTAGCTTAAGACGGCTGGTGTTTTAGGTGCACAGTGCTGAACTCAAGTGTCCTTTAACATGAAACTCTATAGTAATTGTCATCTTCTGGATGCTCAGTGGAGGTACTTTCAAGTCTGAATCACATCTTTAATTCACAAAAGGCTCAATGTAATAGTTAATTACCATGAAGGAGTTTATTACCATGTTAAGTGTATGTTTTTAGATGCAAGTGATAATATAACTTTTCATTAATACAGAGAGAGAAAAAAATGTGATCTGAGATGCCTTCTCCCTGATGCATAAGAAAACAAAACTCAGACACATCTCATAAACAGTTTGGACTGACACAACTTACTTTCCCCCAAGGCAGCTCCTTTGTGAAAAATGCCAAAGCCTGCCTCTCTGGGCAAATCAAAGGCTAAGCCTGGGAAAGATGGGGTGGGTTGGGGAAGTCTGGCCTTGTGCTTCGCTGCTTGGTGAGGCTTTAATGACACCACTCTCTGCCATGTCGTTTGCTCAGTCTTTGTTGACAGGCCAAAACCGAACGAGGATTATTCACTTTTGTAATCACTGGTTTGCTTCTGATAGTGTCTAATCAAGAAACTAAGTGAAGTGAGCCATAACTCCAGCAAGAGTGTGAGGGGAGTCAGGAGCCATTACTAATGTTTAAAAAGTGGGTCTTTTCAAAATGATGGCAATTGGATTTTCAGAAACTGGTTTTACCCCAATATGATGTTTGGGTGAGTTAGAGTAGAAACTCCAGTTCCTGAAATTCACTCAGATAGGAATGATCTGTTTTGCCATTAAAATGCTGCACCTGTTCCATTTTCTCCTGATTTGAGTGACTTAAATTCCAGTGATAGCCAGCAGTGTTTATTGACCCTTTACGCTAGATGCCATGTGAACGGATCTGTGAAATCTCTCTCACTCAATTTTCATTCTAGTCCTGTGAGTTATATGTATCAACCTGCAACCCATTTCACAGACGAGGAAACTACAGTTCAAAAATGTGGCTTAGCTTGTCTAAGATTCCATGACTCGTCAGGTTCTGAGCTCTGATTCTCTAAACTATATTGCTGCCCTGAGAAACTTCCCTAAGAGCAAAAAAAATATCTGGTGAGGAAATGCTTTAAAATTATTATGCATCTAACTTTTTCTTTTTTCCATATCCATACCTGGCCGAACAACAAAGACAGAAGGTCACATTATATTTGTCCTTTTCTCCAATTGGTTACCTGCCTACTTACTTTGTTACTTTTATTCATCGTTAAGTGATTGGTAGATGATAATAGCTAAGTAAAGGAATGCAAATGAAGAGAATTAATCCATTCATTGATTGAATCACCATGTACTGATTCATCATGTGCCAGGCACTGTTGCTGGCTCTTGAGATACCCTGAGTTTGCATTTTTGAGAAAGAGGAAGACAGTAAGTAGTATAAATAACAAAAACGTACAGTGTGTACATTTCGATAATGGGAAGTGCTAAGGACAAAAAAGCAAAGAAATGCCAAGGTGGGGAAGTATTGAAATGTTAGATGGCGGAGCCCTGTGACAAAGGTGATATTTGAGTAGATACCTAAAAGAAGTTAGGACATGTGGAAGGGAGCCTTGGATATGTAGGGGAAGAGCGTCACAGGCAGAGGGTATAACAAATGCAAGGTTCCTGAGGCAGGAGCATGCCTGGGAGTTTGAGAAAGAGCCAGTGAGGCTCTTTTGGAAGGCCAGGGAGGCTGGAGTGACTGAGGGCAGGAATAGCAGGGCATGATGCATAACATGGACTAAGTTACGTAAGGTATTGTAGACTAGAGTAAGAACTTGGCTTTGACTCCACATTTTGAGTGGAGTGGTGACATAAACCTAAAGCTGTATCTGGACCTTTCTTTGCTTTGTTGAGACCACTGCGGGTGGGAGTGGATGGAGGGGGAAACTGGGAGACCAGTGCAGGACCTGCTGCAATAGCCCAGGAAGGAAGAGGCCTTCCTCCCTCCTTTCTTTAGACTTCATAGATTTGTGTTTCATGTCTATCTCATTCAAAAGGATGAGTCACCGAATGACACTTAATTAGGCCTTTTGATATTAGCATCCATTATATTACATTTTCTGAGACGTATCTCCTTTAGGAGACGGAGTTGCAGAAAAACAACCCTCTCAATTTAAGCAGAGTGGATCAGTAAGAGCTGTTTTTCATTTGCTTCAATTATGATGTTTATTAAAAAAGGAGGGCTGTGAACCAACTGTAGTTAAGTCTTATTTTAATAAAATTACACATGCAAGTATTTTAGGTGCCTTCCTATGTAGTAACAGATACTTCCCGTTTTCGTTTCTCAAGATAATTCTAGATAATAGACATCATTATTCCCATTTTAAAGATCAGGAAATTGAGTGTCAGAGATTCTGTGCAAAAGCTCGTAGAGCTGGGAGGGAGGACTCTTCACGTCTGTGCATTCTGGCTCCAAAGCTGATATTCTCTCTGTATATTTAATGGACATTTGTATTTTTAAATTAAGTATCAAACAGTGCATAGTTAATACTGGATAATGTGTTTTTAATCAAATCACTGCGTCATGTAGCTGTTCAATCATCTGGAAGATTATCTATGTCAGGGATTGTCACCCTTGAGCATGAACCAGAGTCTTCTGGAGGACATGTTGACCTGCACATCGCTGGGCTCTGTCCGCAGAGATTCTGACTTAGTCTCAGATGGAGCCCCAGAACCTGCATTTCTCACAGGCTCCTAAATGGCACTGCTGCTGCTGGTCCTGGGACCGCACTTTGAGAATCCCTAGTCTACGCCAGTCCTATCATTTATGCAGTGAACAAATTGAAGATCAGGGAGGTTAATACTATTTTTAACGATCAGGTAAACCCCCTCCCGCCTGAATTAACTCTGCAAGGAAAATTGAACTACAGACATAGATAACTAACTCTCACAAGTAGACATTTAGGGTTTGTTGGCTTCTTTGCTTATTTTAATTCAAGAGTATAAACCATAGGATGTCTTTGTTCTCACATTTTCTCTGCATTTATTATCTCCTTTTGAAAATTTAATCAAGAGGAGCTCTGTCCCTCACACACTTTTCACTTCTGCTGCCCTTTCTTTCCCCTTTTCACTTTGAAATTTGTGTTGTGCTTTGTAGTTGCTCAGAATATTTAAAAAAACATCATCACGTGGATGGATCTGTTACAAACATGGCTGGTGAAAGTTCTAGATAGCTACCCAGACCCCTACTGAATCAGCGTTGCGTTTCTTTCTTTATTTTTTCTTTTTTAAAGGAATTAGAGATAATTTGTGCATTTGAGGCTAGAAACATCCTTCGGTGAAATCTCTCAGTCCATTTTTGATGTCAGTCACAGTAGTGGTGTTTACTTGCAGTCAGTTGTAGAAAACAGCTATTCTGGTACTGCTCATCCTTCAAGGTGAAGTGCAAAGGCCATTTCTTCCATGAAACCTTCTAGGACTCAGGCTCAAACCAGACCGCTTGTTCTTTTTTCCTTCCCAGAGAACTTAGTTCACACTTCAACTGTATTCCCAGTTATGCAACATTGTCACCTGATTTTAAATGGCTGGCTGACTCACTGACTGCCTCGTCATTAAAGATAAGGTCTGATCTTTCTTTTGTTTTGTGCATATGGGACCCATAGAATCCTTGAGACTAGTTTGCTGAGTAGGTGAGAGACAGCAAAGCCAAGTAGTAAGAGGTGTGAGCTTTGCAGTTGTGCAGATTTGTTTGGACGCTAGGTTCTTCTACACCTGTCACACAGGTGTAGCTTCACAGATATACCTGTCACACAGTCTCCATTTGGACTCAGTTTCTTTATTTGTAAAGTGGGGAGATAATACCAATATGACACACAGTTGTGAAAAATTAATAAGATACTGAGATAACGCATGCAAAGTCTTAACACACTGCCTGACTCATAGAAAGAGCTGAATAATATTAGATGTAAATGCAATGTTCACGGACCCACTCTAACCTCTGGAAGGTTAGTTAAATGGGAATTGAGTTACTAACTTCAATACGTTGTGGAAAACCAAAACCATCCCCCTAATTTGTACTGATTTCTGGGGGCTTGTGTCTTCATAACCTGCCTTGCCTCTGGGTCCTGTGCCTTAAAGGCCGCCTCTTTCTTGAGCTACGCCAAGCAGACAGTAAAACATGGCTCCTGAACCAGTTTGCACAAGAAACACACATACACACCATTTATGAACGGGGTAGATTTTACCAAGGATTTGAGGATCAGGGAAGTCATTCATGATCTTCCACCACCTCTCCAGCTTTCCCCTTTCATCCCCCCCCTGCCCCAACCCCAATTCTACTCCTTACATCTTCTTGCCCGATTTCCTGTTTTCTCCCAATTAACCTTTCATTATTTATGCAGAGCTCTTTAGCAACCACTGTGCTTTTCCCACCCAAACCCAGTAGGAGGCTCAGTAGAACCAAGGGTCTTGCCCTTGCCCGTCTTCCTCAGAGCGCATTGGGGTTGAGCTTAGCAACCGTTTTATTCATTACGGCTATTATGAATGTTTTCGAAGTTGTTACTGGTGAAAGAGTGAGAGAATGACTTTACCTCATTCTCCCATCATTCCTCATGCACTCTTGTTAATTATCACCAGATTTCACTTTTATACCCATTCCTCAGCCTAGAACTGTGTCCTCCTTACTCAGTACCCTTTGAATGAACAACAATATGAACAAAAATTTGTATCCGTGATACCCAGGCTTAAAAGGCATTAAGAACTCAGGAAACCATCCAACTCAAACTTACAAAATTATAGAGGAAATACATGCTATAGTTCAAATGTGGTACTTTTCTGAGTTCGTTGGTATTTACTTAAAATACACAGTAACCATCCCTTTGCATTGCTTCAGTATAGCTACTAACCTCATGGAGATGTTAAAACAATTTGAGGGATTTTGGTTTCTGTCTTTCTTTTTTGCCTTTTTGCTCAAAGAAATGGTGATTTGCTTCTTGCTAATGAACCAAGCCCTCATCAGAGGAAAAAAAATAAAATCACTATTTCCTTACCACCTTTGGGCTGGATAATTCCCATCTCATTTTCCAGGAAGCTAAATCTTCAAATGGCTTCACTTACAGAGTGAAGAAAATCAGACATCTTAGTCATTTTGGGGAAAATAATGACAGACCCTCTACAAGAAAAGAAAGAAAAATTAATGACAAATCACATGAGAAAATGACAGATCATTTTATGTGCGTGAAACAGACCTTGAAGACAAACAGTTTTGTGTGTGAGCTTGATCAAAATCATGATTCTCAGCTAATTTCTTGGCTCTAAATTAAATTATTGCTTTAGAGACATAAAAAATATAGATATATACAATTCCCCTCTGCTCTTCTGGGTATATTCATCTTCTCTATGAGCGCTTGTCCATATATTTAATGACTGCAGATAATGGATTTTAAAAGTGTATTTAACAAGTTAAACCTCTTGGGATTCTATTTTGAATGGAAAATATCTCCCAGCAGATTTTATTTTTGAAAATTAGAAGTAATACACGGGCATTGAGATAACATTTAATTGAGTGTTTGTGAGTCATTTTTCCCACTCTGCTGATAGTCTTTGTGGCTAATCATGCAACTGAGAGTGCAAAATACATTGGGAGAGTTTACTTGCCTTAGCACTCGGGTGGCTTAGAGTAGGTCTTTTGAAAAATGGGGGAGAAAAATGGTTTGCTGACCCCCCTACAGCAGGGGTCAGCAAACTTTTTCTGCGAAGGGCCAGAGAGTAATTACTTAAGGTTTGTGAGCCAGACAGGCTAAAGTAGCCATGGACAACATGTAAACAAATAATGTGGTTGTGTTCCAATAAAACTTTATTTATAAAAGAGGAAGTTGGCTGGAATTGGCCTTCAGACCATAAATTCCTAACTCCTGGTTTAGAGGGACATGTGGTCGTAAGATGACCTACAAACTCTTCCTTTCTCTCAGCTGATTTTAGATTTTTATGTCAGTATATGAGTGTGAATTCAGCTCATGTGTTCAGCATCTCAACTGGGCATCTCAACTCTAGAAAGTTTGCAGTGCAGCTTTCTCTACACAGCTGCCATAAAAAACAAGAACAAACCAAGGCAATGAGGCCCATTTGCTAGTGTCATAATAGTATTTCCCTTTCACAGTTTCTATACACACCCCAAACCCTGGTTCACAAGGTGGAATTAAGAGTCTTACTAAGAGCCTTGAGGCTCCCTCTATCCATTGGCACAGGAGATGAACAGAAAAGCAGAAATAACATCAAAACCTCCAGTGCACATTTCAGAGTTGGGTGCCAGCATGGTATCTGATATAGGAACAGTCTGACAGGTCATACATCAAAGACTGATTCATTTAGAAAATAGTTACTGAGTGCCTACTATTTGTCAGGCTCTGTGCTAGATACAAGGGTTCCTAGGCTGACAAAGCCCCTGCAAGTGTGAAGGTTTTATTCTGGTAAGGGAAGGGGGACCAAGGGAGGGGTTGGACTGAGTTTCCTCTTTGAAAGTGGGACTCTGGTAAGCAGCTGTGTGGTAGAAAACAGAAATATCAGCCTCATCCGTACAAACCTGTATTCATTCCACAAAGCATGTGCCTAGTCTCTGCGGAGTAAAGAGAGAATGAAGACAGAATGAAGATAGAATGGCAAGCAAGACACAGTTCCTTCAAGAAGCTCACAGACTAGTAAGGAGAAAAGCAAAAGAACAAGCGATGACGATGTGAATTCCTAAGTACTCTGGCACACCATGAAATTCACAGAAAAGGAAATTTAAATGGCCAATACTATGAGACCACACCTAACCTCACTATTCATCAAAAATATGCAGATTAACACCATACTTTTTTCCATCTATCAAATTGGCAAAAAATATTATCCACTGTTAGTGTGAGGAAAGAGAACTCTATTACACTTTGCATTAGGGTCCAAGGCCATAAAATCTTTCTGGTGGACGATTTGTCAGAGTCTAACTAAATTTTAAATGGGCATTTAATTTCAATCAGCAGTTTATAAGATGGGTCTCAACTGCAGAAAAATACTTGCACATATGCACAAAAAGGCAGGTCTAAATGTATTTATTACTAACCAGTTAGTAATTATGAAACAGGAAATACCCATGTCCAGCAATAGGAGACTGCTTTAATGATAGCATATTCATATTAAGAGGAATTATCCAGTCATGAAAAAGAAGTATTTCTATATGAGCTGACATAAAAAACTTGTAATAGGTATAAGAACAAAACTACTGTACCATATCCGTGTGTATACAGTTTGTTAATGTGGTAGAATATACACCAAACCGTGTGGTTAATGGGGTAAGTGAGGGATGGATGGGGGGTAAATGGGTGCATTTCCCATTTCACTCCAGTGAAATTAAAAACATTTTGTTGTATTTGGAAATGGCCATTAAAATAATACATGTTGTAGGATGGGTGCATAGTAAAAGATTATCCACTGTATAAGTTCACCCTTAATTATAGAAGGGGCTGCAATTCAGTTATCTATGGAATAACCAATCTACACCCCTGGAGTGCCTTACTTACTTTGAACACCATACTTCTTCAGAGTGGAAAGAAGTCATTCCCTTCTGCCTGATATTATCCCAGGATATGTCAAGTCATATTCCTAGTGATGTATCTGAAAATCAACATAATCCAAAGGTCCTCTCTTCACAGTGTTTGCAGTAAGATTTCAGCATCTTAACATTTAAGTGTTTTCAGATTATATCCTTTTAAACATCTGTGATTCATTATCATAAATATCACAGTTGTGTGGGACCATATGCTTCCGCTTGCAGCACATATACATAAAGAAAAAGCACGAGCGATAAATTTCAGGAACCTTAGACTTGCCGTGGGTATGTGCAAAAAGAACATTTCCAGACACGTGGGGCCTTCTGTAATCACAGTAATATGCTTGAGATCCCCTATAAGAATCCTTCAATTGCAAAAGGTGCCACTTTTGATGGAAAGCTGTGATTTACATTTGGCTCATGCACTTCCCATGATAATTCAGGTAGGGTGGAAAACAGCACAAAAGCCTTCAGCTGCACTGGCTTTTACTTCTTAAGGAAATGAATGTGGGCTATTGTTGTCAAGTGAAGAAATCACAGGAAAATGGGATACATTTAACAAGTGATGAGATACTCTTGGCAGGCATCCTCTTGCATTCCCATGAGGCTAAAGCTAGATACAATGCCATACGGCATAAGGGATGCAATAAAAAATCTCTTGGCAACTGGAGGATGAATAGGCATGACCTAGAGGGCTGATCATTTTCTTGCTTACATCAGAAACCCGTATATGCATACAAGAATTAATTGTGCTTCGTGTATTGTAAGCCAGATCATTTTATTTTAATTTCCAGATAAGGTCTTGTCAACTAGACAGAACCAATTTGTCTGAGCATCTCACCCACTGCAATTAGGGAGGAGGTGAATGAATTAATTGGTTACAACCAAAAAGAGTCCACTAATATTTTTTTTTTTTAAACTTTTGGGTTTATTTATTATTTATTTATTTATTTATTTATGGCTGTGTTGGGTCTTCGTTTCTGTGCGAGGGCTTTCTCTAGTTGCAGCGAGCGGGGGCCACTCTTCATCGCGGTGCGCGGGCCTCTCACTATCGCGGCCTCTCTTGTTGCGGAGCGCAGGCTCCAGACGCGCAGGCTCAGCAATTGTGGCTCACGGGCCTAGTTGCTCCGCGGCATGTGGGATCTTCCCAGACCAGGACTCGAACCCGTGTTCCCTGCATTGGCAGGCAGATTGTCAACCACTGCGCCACCAGGGAAGCCCCCACTAATATTTTTGATTGCCAACTTTTACTAGGCAGGGCTAGTGCAGAGTGTAGCCAGAGAGATGGAGATGAAGCTATAGGAGGCTCCCGGGTTACCAAAGGATAGGTCAGGAAACAATTGTGAAGGTATAGAAGTTGGTGCTCTGCCCTGTGTTGCAGTTTGATTGGCATCCCTGCTGGTTATTAACAAGCCACCAACCTCGTCAATACCTCAGGCATACCTTTTAGGAAGGACACTCATTGTTGCCACAGACAGTGTACTTGAGCCCCCAAACACAACTGTGCAGGTAGCACAAGGACATCTCTGCATAGAAACACTCTAGGTATCCACAGGGAGTGCAGGGTGGGATGTTCAAAATGCCTCAGGATTTTTAACACACAAGATGCCCATCCACACACTGGCTACAGGTTATTTATGAGTCTTCATGAAAATCAAACCACTCTGAAGATCATGGATCAAACTTCCATGCTGTTTTTTCCCCTCCCCCATGTGCTGTCTCCTGTAATCTGGGGGTTTGTGATGAATTTGTAGTAGAATAGCAGAGCGTTGGTCTGCAGAAAGTCCAAATCTCTAGAGTGCTTCAATAAAAGTTATAGATAGATCAATGGTAGCAAATTTCACACTTATCTTTTCTTTCACCCTTTAAAGAAACCATGCTAATAAAAGCTCTTGAATACTTTTAGATGATTTGGGTCTTCATAAAGATCTGGCTGGGTCCCATTCATGTATTTTCCTAAACCTTTTCCGGAGCCTAATTATTCCCTGAGCTTTGATCTACAAGGTCTTCTGGCTTCTGCTCTATGAGCTTTCCTTCTGATGGATTTAATCATTTACTTCAAGATTCTACGCATCTCTATCTTTGACACCTCTTTCACCTCTAGACAGACAATTTAACTTCCTGTTAATCCAAGTGTTCCTTAACTGTAGAATGACTTCTAACATTTACTTTGAATTTCACCATCCTGGAATAACCCTGCCTCTTTCCCCACGACCTGGGACAGGACTCTAGAATAGAAGTAAAAAGCAGAGTTCCAGCTTTGCTACTTAATGCTGTGCGGCCTTGAGAAATTTTTTTAATCTCTCTGGGCCTCAGTTTCCTCATCTATAAAATACTACCTTCATGGGACTGTTGGAGAATTAAAAGAAATGTTTATTAAGTATTTAGCTGTAAATGGTAACTATTACAGAAGGTTGACATCAACCATGAAAAATCAGCATTATGGTTTAGCAGGGTGTCTTAAAGATCTAGGGAAATGCTTTGGATAATTCCCAAAACATGTTCATATGAATCAAAACTCTTTAACCCTTGATGCCGCAGCCATTTACGTTCACTGAACTAGTATGAACTGGAGGGAATGATCATATTCACATGGCATTCACAACTAGGTCATAAACCAAAGTTTGACATTTTACAAATTCTTGTTACCCCGTCAGTTTGTCCATTTTGTGTATCAAGTAGGTTGGTAGGCTAACCCAGTAAAGATTGGTTTGTTAAATTTTATGTGAAAAAATTCCGGTCTTTAATCACTAGCTTTCAGAGACTTTTTCAAATATAGTAATTAAAGGACACGGAGTGGTGCAGTGAAAAGCCTGGAGCGTGGTGGAACTGGGTTTGAACTCAGTTTGAACTCTATCACTAACCTCTGCATGATAGGCAACTCAGCCTCTCCAAGTGGCCCTCATTTCCCCTTCTGTAAAACAGCTGAAATATCGTGTAAGGATTGGGGTGGGGAGCATCACTGACTCAATATCTATTATGTTCCCAGTACTCTGCTAATAGCTGGGTGGTTAGCTTCTCCTCTCCTCCAGGTTCGGAACACTTACAGATCACTGTTTACTGAGTACCGTTTCAGATTATAGATTATAAACTCTTTATAGACCATCTTCTCTATTCACGGTAGCATTTTAAAATCTGTTTCAGTCTTTTAAATCAGAAGCTGATTCAATACACATTCCCTGAAGACTCATACTTTGTTTATTCAGCTTGGGTATTTTAATTTATTCCTAAAATTGGGTTACCCCTGCCATACTCTCACCTGCCTTCATCTCCAAATCATCCTCATTTCTTCTAAAACCCAACAGCTTCTGTGGGAGCCCAGAAAGAGAAGAGTTGATCATCCTGCTGACAATTCTAGGGAAGAGACTGAGTCAAAACTAAAGGACCTTTAGGCCTGTGCTGCTCAGTTTTGCTGACTTGATGGTGGTCATCATTATAATTAGATCTTCAGACTTTCATAGCCAATTAAAAAGTTTGCCCACAGGATTTGCATACTTTTACCATTTGGTTTATGGCTTAGTATCAATATTTACCTTAAAAGTTATAATTCATCCCTTCAGATGTTCCTAATGTGTAGCTGCATTCTTAAATATAATTTTATTGTGACTTAAGGCCAAAACATTGTCTAGAGGAACACATCCAATTTTATAATAAAATGTAGAAAAATTATAGAGAAATCTGCTTTCTAAGCACTTTTTAGAGAGTACAACTCTTCAGTAAGGTGAGATATACTTGTTGATAACCCCTCACCTTGGATATTTCTGGTAACTATAAACCTGTTCATTGGCTGACTTTTTCTTGCTGCTAGAAATAGTTTATTACCTGGAATTATGATCTGCTTGCTTCTAAGATCTACCCTATGGTGGTGTTTGGCCTTTTGACACAATGAAGAAATGGAACACCCGTGCTTCAACAGGACAGCCCTCCAAATGATTGTGTGCTCCAACCTTCTGGACTCTGAATATCGTGAAGGCAGATAATCCACGTTATTTGTCTTTATGTTGGCATTTATCCCTTACTGCCTACTGTCTTTCATACTATAAGTGGACAAATGATACTTTTATGGATTAATGTATGAATATGTTGAGATTTAGAATAATAGAATTTCCCAACTGTAAGAGACACCATCCAATGCTGAAATCTCTTCTACAACATTACTGCTCAATGGTCATTTAAGTTCTACTTGAAAGTATCCAATGACCAGCAAATTATTTCACTCAGAAATAACCAGACCTTCCAAATGGTACCCTGAATTTCGTCAGGCTTTTCTAATATTTGGACAATGACAAGATCATGCAAATAGTAATATTTCTACTGCAGCAGCTTATAGCTCCCACAAGCACAATTGTAGGACACCAACCCACCTTCCTCCCTTGGCTTTTATTCTGGTTATTTCTGGAAGGCCCCAGAGCAATGTATGTGGCCCACCTTCTTTTTTGTTGTTGTTGTTATTATTCTTTTTTTTCATTGGAGTATAATTGCTTTACAATGTTGTGTTAGTTTCTGCCGCACAGGGAAGTGAATCAGCCATACACATACACGCATCCCCTCCCTCTTGGACCTCCCACCCCCCACCCATTCCCACCCAACTAGGCCATCACAGAGCACCGAGCTGAGCTCCCTGTGCTATACAGCAGGTTCCCACTAGCTATCTATTTTACACATGGTAGTGTATTTATGTCAAACCTAATCTCCCAATTCATCCCACCCTCCCCTTCCCCCACTGTGTCCACACGTCCATTCTCTACATCTGCCTTTCTATTACTGCCCTGCAAATAGGTTCATCTGTACCATTTTTCTAGATTCCACATACATGCGTTGATATATGATATTTGTTTTTCTCTTTATAACTTACTTCACTCTGTATGACAGACTCTTGGTCCATCCACATCATTACAAATGACCCAATTTCATTTCTTTTTATGGCTGAGTAATATTCCATTATATATATGTACCACATCTTCTTTATCCATTCATCTGTTGGTGGACATTTAGGTTGCTTCCATGTCCTGGCTATTGTAAATAGTGCTGCAATGAACATTGGGGTACATGTGTCTTTTTGAATTATGGTTTTCTCAGGGTATACGCCCAGTAGTGGGATTGCTGGGTCATATGGTAGCTCTATTTTTAGTTTTGTAAGGAACCTCCATACTGTTCTCCACAGTGGCTGTATCAGTTTACATTCCCACCAACAGTGCAAGAGGGTTCCCTTTTCTCCACACCCTCTCCAGCATTTGTTGTTTGTAGATTTTCTGATGATGCCCATTCTAACCAGCGTGAGGTGATACCTCATTGTCGTTTTGATTTGCATTTCTCTAATAATTAGTGATGTTGAGCAGCTTTTCATGTGCTTCTTGGCCATCTGTATGTATTCTTTGCTGAAATGTCTATTTAGGTCTTCTGCCCATTTTTTGATTGGGTTGTTTGTGTTTTGATATTGAGCTGCATGAGCTGTTTGATATTTTGGAGATTAATCCCTTGTCTGTTGCTTCGTTTGCAAATATTTTCTCCCATTCTGTGATTGTCTTTTTGTCTTGTTTATGATTTCCTTTTCTGTGTAAAAGCTTTTAAGTTTAATTAGGTCCCATTCACTTATTTTTGTTTTTATTTTCATTACTCTAGGAGGTGGGTCATAAAAGATCTTGCTGTGATTTATGTCAAAGAGTGTTTTTCCTACGTTTTCGTCTAAGAGTTTATAGTGTCCAGTCTTACATTTAGGTCTTTAATCCATTTTGAGTTTATTTTTGTGTATGGTGTTAGGTAGTGTTCTAATTTCATTCTTCTACATGTAATTGTCCAGTTTTCCCAGCACCATTTATTGAAGAGGCTGTCTTGTCTCCATTGTATATTCTTGCCTCCTTTGTCATAGATTAGGTAACCATAGGTGCGTGGCTGTATCTCTGGGCTTTCTATCCTGTACCATTGAACTATATTTCTGTTTTTGTGCCAGGACCATACTGTCTTGATTACTGTAGCTTTGTAGTATAGTCTGAAGTCAGGGAGCCTGATTCTTCCAGCTCCGTTTTTCTTTCTCAAGATTGCTTTGGCTATTCGGGGACTTTTGTGTCTCCATACAAATTTTAAGATATTTTGTTCTAGTTCTGTAAAGAATGACATTGGTAATTTGATAGGGATTGCATTGAACCTGTAGATGGCTTTGGGTAGTATAGTCATTTTCACAATATTGATTCTTCCATTCCAGGAACATGGTATATCTCTCCATCTGTTTGTGGCATCTTTGATTTCTTTCATCAGTGTTTTATAGTTTTCTGAATACATGTCTTTTGCCTCCTTAGGTAGGTTTATTCCTAGGTGTTTCATTCTTTTTGTCACGATGGTAAATGGGATTGTTTCCTTAATTTCTCTTTCTGATCTTTCATTGTTAGTGTATAGGAATGCAAGTGACTTCTGTGCATTAATTTTGTATCCTGCAACCTTACCAAATTCATTGATTAGTTCTAGTAGTCTTCTGGTGGCATCTTTAGGATTTTCTATGTATAGTATCATGTCATCTGCAAACAGTGACAGTTTTACTTCTTCTTTTCCAATTTGTATTCCTTTTATTTCTTTTTCTTCTCTGATTGCCATGGCTAGGACTTCCAATGCTATGTTGAATAATAGTGGTGAAAGTGGACATCCTTGTCTTGTTCCTGATCTTAGGGGAAATACTTTCTGTTTTTCACCATTTAGGATGATATTTGCTGTGGGTTTGTCATATATGGCCTTTATTATGTTGAGATAGGTTCCCTCTATGCCCACTTTCTGGAGAGTTTTTACCTAAATGGGTGTTGAATTTTGTCAAAAGCTTTTTCTGCACCTATTGAGATGATCATATGGTTTTGTTTTGTTTTGTTTTATAGATCTTTATTGGAGTATAATTGCTTCACAGTACTGTGCTCTTTTCTGTTGTGCAACAAAGTGAATCAACCATATGCCTACATATGTCACCATATCCCCTCCCTCTTGAGCCTCCCTCGCACCCACTCTATCCCACCCCTCTAGGTCTTTGCAAAGCATCGAGATGATCTCTCTGTGCTATGCTGCTGCTTCCCACTAGCTGACCATTTTACATTTGTTAGTATATATATTCCTTAATTTGTTAATAGGGTGTATCACATTGGTTGTTTTCAGTATATTGAAGAATCCTTGTATCCCTGGGATAAATCCCACTTGATCATGGTATGATCTTTTTAATGCGTTGTTGGATTCTGTTTGCTAGTATTTTCTTGAGGATTTTACATCTATGTTCATCAGTGACATTGATCTGTAATTTTCTTTTTTTGTGTGATATCTTTGTCTGGTTTTGGTATCATGGTGATGGTGGCCTCTTAGAACAAGTTTGGGAGTGTTCCTCCCTCTGCAGTTTTTTGGAAGAGTTTGAAAATGATTGATAGAATTTGCCTGTGAAGCCATCTGGTCCTGGACTTTTGTTTGTTGGAAGATTTTTAATTACAGTTTCAATTTCATTACCTGTGATTGTTCTGTTTATATTTTCTACTTCTTCCTGGTTCAGTTTTGGAAAGTTGTACCTTTCCAAGAATTTGTCCATTTCTTCCAGGTTGTCCATTTTATTGGCATATAGTTACTTGTAGTAGTCTCTATGATCCTTTGTATTTCTGTGGTGTCAATTGTAATCTCTCCTTTTTCATTTCTAATTTTATTGATTTGAGTCTCCTCCCTTTTTTCCTTGATGAGTCTGGCTAAAGGTTTATCAATTTTGTTTATCTTCTCAAAGAACTAACTTTTAGTTTTATTGATCTTTGTTATCGTCTTCTTTATTTCTATTTCATTTATTTCTGCTCTGATCTTTTTGTTTTGTTTTGTTTTGTTTTTGGCTGCGTTGGGTCTTCGTTGCTGCACGTGGGCTTTCTCTAGTTGCGGCGAGTGGGGGCTACTCTTTGTTGCGGTGCAGTGGTTTCTCTTGCTGTGGAGCATGGGCTCTAGGCTTGTGGGCTTCAGTAGTTGTGGCACGTGGGGTCAGTAGTTGTGGCTCACGGACTCTAGTCTGCTCTGATCTTTATGATTTCTTTCCTTCTAGTAACTCTGGGTTTCTTTGCTCTTCTTTTTCTAGTTGCTTTAGGTGTAAGTTTAAATTGTTTATTTGAGATTTTTCTTGTTTCTTGAGGTGAGCTTAAATTGCTATAAGCTTCCCGCTTAGAACTGATTTTGCTGCATGCCATAGGTTTTGGATTGCCATGTTTTTGTTGTCATTTGTTTCTAGGTATTTTTTTTATTTCTTATTTGATTTCTTCAGGGAGCTCTTGGTTATTTAGCAGTGCACTGTTTAGCCTGCATGTGTTTGTGTTTTTTTACAGTTTTTCCCCTGTAATTGATTTCTAATCTCATAGCATTGTGGTTGGAAAAGATGCTTGATATGATTTCAATTTTCTTAAATTTTCCAAGGCTTGATTTGTGACCCAACATGTGATCTATTCTGGAGAACGTTCCATGTGTACTTCAGAGGAAAGTGTATTCTTCTGTTTTGGGGTGGAATGGCCTATAAATATCAATTAAGTCTATCTGTTCTGTTGTGTCATTTAAAACTTGTGTCTCCTTATTTATTTTCTGTCTGTATGATCTGTCCATTGGTATAAGTGGGGTGTTATTATTATTGTGTTACTATCGATTTCCCCTTTTATGGCTGTTAGTATTTGCCTTATATTTTGAGGTGCTCCTATGCTGGGTGCATAAATATTTATAATTATTATGTTTTCTTCTTGGATTGATCCCTTGATCATTATGTAGTGTCCTTCCTTATCTCTTGTAACAGTCTTTTACAGTCTGTTTTATCTGATATGAGTATTGCTATGCCAGCTTTCTTGTGATTTCCATTTGCATGGAATATCTTTTTCCATCCGCTCACTCAGTCTGTATGTGTCCCTAGGTCTGAGGTGGGTGTCTTGTAGACAGCATATATACGGGTCTTGTTTTTGTATCTGTTCAGCCAGTCTGAGTCTTTTGGTTGGAATATTTAATCCATTTACATTCAAGGTTATCATCGATATATACGTTCCTGTTACCATTTTCTTAATTGATTTGGGTTTGTTTTTGTGGGTCTTTTTCTTCTCTTGTGTTTGCCTCTTAGAAAAGTTCCTTTAGCATTTGTTGTAAAGCTGGTTTGGTGGTGCTGAATTCTCATAGCTTTTGCTTGTCTGTAAAGCTTTTGATTTCTCCATTGAATCTGAATGAGATCCTTGCTGGGTAGAGTAATCTTGGTTGTAGTTTTTCCCTTTCATCACTTTAAATATATCCTGCCACTCCCTTCTGGCCTGCAGAGTTCCTTCTGAGAAATCAGCTGATAACCTTATGGGGATTCCCTTCTATGTTATTTGTTGGTTTTCCCTTGCTGCTTTTAATATTTCTTCTTTGAATTTAATTTTTGTTAGTTTGATTAATATGTGTCTTGGTGGGTTTCTCCTAGCATTTATCCTGTATGGGACTCTCTGCGCTTCCTGGACTTGGGTGGCTATTTCAGTTTCCATGTTAGGGAAGTTTTCAACTATAATCTCTTCAAATGTTTTCTCAGACCTTTTCTCTTTCTCTTCTTCTTCTGGGACCCCTATAATTTGAATGTTGGTGTGTTTAGTGTTGTCCCAGAGGTCTCTGAGACTGTCCTCAATTCTTCTCATTCTTTTTTCTTTATTCTGCTCCATGGCAGTTATTTCCACCATTTTATCTTCCAGCTCACTTATCCATTCTTCTGCCTCAGTTATTCTGGTATTGATTCCTTCTAGAGTATTTTTAATTTCAGTTATTGTGTTGTTCATCACTGTTTGTTTGCTCTTTAGTTCTTCTAGGTCCTTGTTAAACGTTTCTTGTATTTTCTCCATTCTGTTTCCGAGATTTTGGATCATCTTTACTATCATTACTCTGAATTCTTTTTCAAGTGAGTTGCCTATTTCCTCTTCATTTATTTGGTCTTTTAGGTTTTTACATTGCTCCTTCATCTGTAACATATTTTTTTGTCGTCTGTGTTTTTTGATGGGTGGGGCTGTATTGCTGTCTTACTGGTTGTTTGGCCTGAGGCATCCAGCACTGTCGTGTGCAGGCAGTTGGGTACAGCCTGGTCTTGGTGCCGCGATGAGGACCTCCAGGAGGCCTCACTCCGATTACTATTCCCTGCAGTCTGAGGTTCTCTGTTAATCCAGTGGTTTGGACTCAGCTCTCCCACCACAGGAGCTCAGGCCTGACCCCTGGCCTGGGAACCAAGATCCCGCAAGCCATGCGGTGCTGCAAAAGGAAAGAAAAAAAAAGGAACAATACAATAACAAAGAATAAAAAATAAAACAAAATTAGAAAGATAAAAAATATATTAGGAAAAATAAAAATATAATTTTAACAACTACAGCAAGGTAAAACAGAACCACAACAGAAAAAAGAAGGGTGGGGTGGGGGGGTGGAACTTAGGCAGGGGTGGGGTTTAGGGTGGGGTGGGGCCTAGGCTGGGGTGACGTTTAAGTGTGGGGCGGGGCCTAGGCTCAGGACCTGTCTGGTGGGCTGAAAGGCAGTATGGCCTGAGGTCTGAGGCAGGCCTCTGAGTGTGGAGTTGCAGGGTTTGGAGGTAAGGCCCTGCCTGAGGGTGTGTGGGCGGTTGGAGGGGGTCTCAGAGGGGGTCTCGGAGTGCAGAGGTAGGGCCCTGGGTGGGGGTGTAGGGGCGGGGCCTAGGCTCTGTGCTGCTGGAGGGAGCCTCAGAGGGCGTGGGTTTAGGCCTGGGAGCCCAACAGGCTCCCCGGTGCCCAGGCAGGCGGGGAAAGAGCTGGCCGTGCACCCTTCTGTTCCCCCGCCCTCCTGAGGGTCTCCCCAGTCACCACTGGACCCCTAACCATGGGTGGGCCCCGCTGAGTGTGGGAACTCCTCCCCCCACAGCCGCTCCTCAGGGGTGCCGGTCCCGTCTGTCCGGCCTTTACATTTGCTCCGCCTTCCCTCCCTCCCACTCCCTCAGCACCTATGCGGCCGGAGGGGGCCTCGGTGGGCAGAGGATCAGGCCCGGGATCTCAGCAGGCTCCCGGGGGCCCAGGTGGGCAGGGGAAATGCTGGCCGCGCTCCCTTCTGATCCTCTGCCCTCCCAGCGGTGCCCCCACTTCCCCCCTCTGAGCATTGGATCCCTTCCCCTCCCCTAGCCTCCCCTCAGGGGCGCCAGTCCCATCCCGCTTCCACTTCTCCTCCCCACTCGCTCTCCCCCAAGTCCTACCCAGTCGCTGGGGGTTCCTCCCATCCCCTTAAGTGTCTGTGGTCCCCCACTGGTGCCTGGTAGGTGCTCTAGTTTTGCAGAGATGCGAACTCCATGTCCTCCTAGTCTGCCATCTTGACTCTGCCACCTCTGTGGTCCACCTTCTTAAAGGTCCCTTTCTCTATATGTATGTCTGCTCATGGGGTATAGGGGTATTTGGGAAATCATGATACTGCCAGAGCATCACACACAGTCAGGATCTGAATCTCAATATAGGCTCAGCCAGGACACTCTGCTACATGTCTCCAGACAGCTCCAACAACAAGATCAAATATAAGTTATAGTGGAGCAAATTTCTTTTCTCATTAACTTACCCTATAGATACTCAGAGAGGGAGACATGTGTGCACGTAATTACTAGATAAATCAAAAACTAAGGACTAAGTAAGAGACATAGGCTAGTAATATGAAATCAGAGGGAATCTCTGTAAATCTGAGACTTGGTGATTCTCAAAGTTGCTGAATCAGTGATTCCTGGTTCAATGATCAAGTGACTTTCAAGTCACCTTACTCAAATCTTCACATGAGTTTGGGCCATCCTTCTCAGTTTTGTTTGGGGAGTTTCAAATTTGCTTATCTACCAAATTACAGTTCTGCTATTTATTCGTTCAACAAACAGGATTGAGTATGTACTGTGTCAGGCACTGTGCCATATAAATTCCAACCTGAGATACAAATTCATAGTGATTATAACCACCATGGGATAGAAAATGCGTAGCATTTTTTCAGAAAACAACCTGCTGTGTTTTAAAAAAAAATCAGTAGCAAGAGGAAAATGTAAGACCCTGGCAGAAAAGACTAAATCCAGAGCTAGCAGCTCAGTTTTTAATGGTAGGTAGAGAAAATCCCCTGCAGGCAGATGTGGGCTCTTTTTCCAGGAGGAGCCCCTTAAGGGTTTACATGGCAAAAAATAGGTTTCTGCTGAAGATCACTTGATGGAATCATTCATTATGATGTCTTTGGCTGACATGATAGAATTGAAACTCTATTTTATCAAACTTGGGATTGACACATGAGATGTATTAAGACTGTTTTATGTGCATTCTGCACCTATCAAATCTACAAAGCCTTTGGAGGTGAAATCCACTGCTGGGATAATCAGTCGTGGTTAGGAACATGCCGAGAACCTTACAGAAGCTCTGTGGATGTCAGTGCTGACTCCAGGCCAAACATGGAACACAGGATATGGTTCCGTGCATTCAGCAATCAGGAGGGTACACAGAATCAAGGCTGGAGGATGTATCATACAGGGATCTGGTCCACCGTGGGTGGGACTGAGCATATGTTAATGAAACCTTGATTGACTAGAAGGCTTGAGTAATGAGGGTGTTCTGAGAAACCGAAGGAAATGTTTTCTGTTTCTCTCACTTGGGCAAATCCAAAGAGCCTCTGGACTAAAGTCCTTTGAGTTCTTTCAGAGAAAGTTGGACCCTACTGAGGATGTGAAAAGCAATTAAGTGACGGTCTGTATCCTGGGCAGAGTCCATCTGATGTTTCTGAACTAAGTGCTATTTCAGTTGTTAGAAAGGCATGGCTTTCCATGCCCCAGCGAAGACTCTGCAGATCAATGGATATGCAGGCCCTTCATGCTAAATGGAGCAATTGAATTCTGTTTGACTAACTGAGCTATGAGTACCAGGACATGTGGTACAGTCTTAAGAGGGAGTAAACAACATACATTCTGCATTTTTTGTTTGTTTGTTTTCTTTTTTTTAACCAGCATACTGCTGAAACAGCCATTCTCGTCTGTGTGCAAGTATAGTTTGCTAGAAGTAGATCCAAGTGCGTCTGACTGTGGGAGGAATACACCTCCCAGGTTGACTGGTTCCAACCCCACACTACTACTGATCGTCACATATCCCCACACACGTGTACAAGTGGAGTCTTGGCCACCGAGACTCCACCAGGCCACCAACTCTGAGGGGCCCTAAAGTTATGTGTAGACCAGTCTCTACAAATGTGAATAATGTATTTAGGACCATTTGCCCATGTAAGATACGAGTGCATGGATCACAGACTCACCCCAAAGCACTTATAAGAATAGCACAGATTCCATATTTAGTTCATACCTATCTACATGAGCAGGCCTGCTCTATATTTTGCAGGTAAATTTAAATCCATCTGCATTGTTACATTTTCTGGGATCATAATATGGCTTAACTTGCTTCCTCACACGTTTCTAGATGGTAAGGATTCTATGCCTTTTCCATTTCCATCCCTAAGAACCACATTCAAAAGAAAGAAATAGAAAAGCATAAAATCAAGGTCAGGAAGATTAAGCCCCTTAATTCACAAGCCAAACTTCCCAATTCAATTGTGGTTTTGTCTCCCAGCTAAAGTTTGTCTTTTTCTGACATTTGCATTAAGCCCAGAGGACATTTTGAGTGGAAACATGCTGAAAGCATAATTGAAACTCTGAGTGGTGCCATTCGCCTAATTTGCATTTTTCCCCCAGGTGGGGATTGTTTACTTCCCCCTTTCGTCTCCTGGGGTGTTCAAAGATTATCTCAAAGAATGATGTTGTGCAATTGATTCCAATAAATCCCCATGTACAGTATATTATGTGTATAATTTTTTTTCCAGAAGCTATTTTAAATGCCAGTGATAAACTATGTAAGGAAGTCCTTTGTAGGTTCAGAATAGTACAGATAGCTCCTTTTCCCCCTCAGATAGAGGTTTTCAATATTTGTTCACAAGTTTAATTGTTTATTAGAATTTTTCCTTTCAATTATCTTCATGGTGTTATTCTGAGCTACTTAGGAGGTTGTCTCTATAGAAACATCTATTTTTTAAAAAAAAAATAGACATAGACTATTCAGTTTCATCCTTCATATGTTCTTTGAACTCTGCACCCTGAAACATGCACTGGCTTGATCTCTATTTAAAAGTTTGAGAATCACTGATATTTTGATTGTGTCAACAAAGTTCATAATGTAAGACAATGCGGGCTGATCCTATCAATTGTGCCCTGTAATAGGAAATTTAAGGTGAGATTACAATCAGTGGGGAAGTAGAGTCTGTTTCCTTCAGGAGGAAGAAGAAACAAAGAGTGTTGTGACCTATTTCTGTTTTGATTAATATTAAAACACGATCGTTGACGTGGTCTAGATTTGTGCCTTTTCTAAGGTTTGTGTCTTTCTCATGACCTCATTACTCATGTTGTATATATTATTTCAAATATCAGAAGCTCTCCTAGATTATATCAGATAATCATATATAATTATATCAGAGCCCTCCTAGATTTTAAGCCTGAGTAGGATAGAGCCAGGCATGCATTTGTTCAAATGAGGGAGGAATATAGCCCAAGCCACCATTTCTGGAGAATGGAACACACATCATTGTGAGGGTTTTAGTGCATACATGGACAAACATATGTTTTTACTTGACTTCTTAAATTTATTTTAACATTTTTAGAAAAAACACATTTGGCACATTCATCATGTACTATAAAGATTATCTTCAAATAATTTTGTAAATGAAAATGTGAGTCAATTAAAAGAAAAATATTAAATGAATAATAGATCAGGTATGAAAGTATGGCTAGACTGTGAATCTGGAAGCTAGTTGGTTGAAGGAAGGAGTACATTTGCTTAGGCAGACCAGCCTAGACTAACTGACTTTAACCTCATTCTGCCACGCTAGGTCTCGGTTGCCAGAGGAAAAAAGTCCTCACCTCAAATGGGTAACGTGAGGATTCACCGCAATCATGAATAGAAGATTCTCAGCACAGCGTCGCTCTTTTACAAAAAAGAATGACTTGGATTTTTGGCCTGTTATCTTTACAAACAATCCATTTGAAGAATATTTAATATCACTTTGTGGCGTCCACTATGGGCAGGCACTGTAATTTCACTCCTTTGATGTCATCTTTCCTTCATGACTTCTCATGTGAGACAGATAGGGCTTTGCCAAGAAAAGTGGGAGGATCCGAAGATGGGCAAGTGTGGATCAGAATCATCTGCCTCACTCCTTTAGCCTCAGCAGAAATGTCTGTAGTAACCATTCCCATGGTAACCGCATAGGCCAGAACATGGGTACCTGACAAGAAGGAGGTGGAAGGACCCAGGAGGCAGGCAGAAAACCAGCTAGAAGAAGGAAGCTGTGTAGAAAAGGAAAGTGACGCTCCTTTAATGTCCAGAATTACAGGAATAACGATGAGAATAGTTCTTATTCATGGGGCACCAGGGTCTGTCCAAAGTGCTTTATGTACCTAGGTACAAATCTTGTTTAATGCTCACCGTAAGAATTATAGTACCTATGAGGGGAGGTACTGTTGTTTGTTCCTTGGTTAAAGGGACAGGTGGTTTTCCCAAGGTCTCAGGGCCACTACACATAAGCCAGGATTGGAAAACGGCTTAGAAACCTACCATTAAAACTGCTTCTTCTTAGGGCACGAGAAAAGCACTTCCTGGCATGATAGGTCCCCACCCTCTTCTCTGTGCCAGGAATCGCTGGGAAATGTGGAAACCTGGCATCTTGACAAAGAATCCATTGTCCAAGGTCCTAGTTCTTGGCCCTGGCTGCATTAGATGCATCTGGGGAGTCTTAAAGAGATACTAGTGCCTGGACCCCAGCCTAGCTATGTCAGAATCTCGGTTCGGAGTTGGGACAGGTATTGCTACTTTTTAAAAATATTCTCTAGGTGATTCTCATAGGCTTGAAAAAGGCCCACAGTCTGAAGCACTCACTCCTGAACTGGTCAAAGGTGTCTAAAATATATAAGACCCAATTATGCAACCCTAGTTACTTGATAGCACAAGTTGGGAAGAGAGCTAGAATATATTGAGGGCCTACTGTGTGCCAGGTCCTGAATGTAGATGTGGTCTCTCAGTATGCCCTCACCTGGTACCTCTGACGACCTGGAGGGATCGGTGAGAGGCCTGAGGGGACAGGATGGGGGCAGCTGCCCTTTTTCCTCTCATTTATCATTTCTGGGAAATGGATGTGCTGAGAGCTTGAACTATAGATGCAGTCTGATCAGACTGGGACCAGGTGTCTGCCTTTTCTGGGTGTATGGCCTTGAGCATGTTAGTCTCTCCAAGGCTCAGTCTTTTCTCCCATAATATGGAAATGATGCTTATAGATTATGCATTCTCAGTGGGGCTATATGTCACCAAAGGGGTGACATGGGTTCTTGGGAGAGAGGCAAAAATTGTACTTTGTGTGTGTGTAGAGTACACATATACATGCAGTAAATAAACTGGTATATAGTATGTCTATGACATTGACAATTCATGAGAATGGTGGCAATTAGACAAAAACATCTAAAAACGCTCCTGGGTCAGGGGAGATAATGAAAAAAAGTTGGGAAATGCTGCTATAGATTAGAATTGCTATGAGGCTAAAAGGAGAGACTGAATGTACAGTCTTGGGCACAGAGCCTGGCACTCAGATGCCACTCAGTAAATAACAAGTTACTGTTCTTTGTCAAAACTTCATTCAACACTCACACACCGATCCCAACTATGCTTAGTGGCTATGCGAAGCTTAATTGGGATTATGAGGGAAGATAAGGCACCACCCCTGACTTCCACCAGTGAGCTAAGTCAAAGCTAAGCACAGGAGGCTAAGTGCTATCATGAATGGATGCACACAGAGCCTGGGGAAGTAAGGGGAGACCATGACTGAGTTCTTCATTTCCTACCTGGCTCCACTGCTGGGCTCAACCGAGACAAGAGGTGATGAGGGGCCTTCCTTCTCAGCTCCCAGCCTTGCCTGCAGTATCTTCTGCGCCCAGTATGGAAGAGGGACCCCTGCTCCACCACCACTAGGGCATCATTTAGCCCCGAGAGAGTAATTAAGTGGAATTGTTATTGATGGCCTCCTGTATGGAAAAGCTTTCAGTTCATTGCTGGAGATGAATAAAAGAATAAGATCCAACTTCTGCCCTTGGTTTTGATGGGGAAAACAGATACATAGAGTGGACCTGTTGATATGATATGATATAAAATTCACTATGTACAGGAAACGCTGGCAACACAAAGAGGATATTTGGAGAAGTGGCCCAAGCTGACTCTCCAAGAATGATAGAGTTAATGATAGAGGTAATGATAGAGTTAACAGGGTGAAGAAGCTGGGAAGTATTTACCTTCTGCACAGAGGGAGCAATACAATCCACCGAAGGGGTAGGAGAGTAGCGTAGCTGTCGGGAGGTGCGGAAGTGGGTAACGTGGGAGACACAGAGTGAAGATGGATGCCAGTGGGGGGCCAGTGGACAGCCAGGGAGGGCCTTGAGTGTTGAGCATGATTTTGCATGGGGAGCCAGAGCTGTATGAGACTCAAGAGGAGGGAAGTCAGTTCTACAGTTGTGGTGGACGGGTCCAAATTTCCTTCAAGGAATACGTTTTTATGTGGCCTTCCAGACCCCACATTTCCTGGACCAGCTTATCTCTTCTTTGCTTTCTCCCTTGCTCTCTGTGCCCATCTCACTGGCTTATTTGCAGCTCCCTGAATGCCCCAGGGCCATTCCACATGTTGTGGTTCTGTCTGCCTGTAATAAGTCCCCTATTAATGTCCATCCCCACCCCTCCACCCTCACACTAGACTTCAAGCTAGGGACTGTGTCCATCTTTGTTCAACATTATAACCCCAACATCTGGCATAACCTGGGCTCAGGAAATATTTGTGGAAGGAAGGAAGGAAAGAGAAAAGACAGGAAGGAAGGGAAGAAGGAAGGAATTTACCTGTGAAACTAGAACCCCTACAGAGTCTTTCTATTCTGGGAAGATAATTATTGTGGTGATAATAACCATATTAGCCTTTGTATGCCTTCCCTAGCCTCCATCCCTTCCCAGCTGAGACTGTCTTCTTTGATCCTGCCCAGGGACTAAGGCCAGAACCAGCCTCCTGGCAAAATAGACAACAAGTTCCCAAGCGGGCCCTGTCATCTGAGCAGTGTGCCTTCAGTGGGTTGATACTAACTGATGGTGACAGTGAAAGCAACCGCCATGTCTCTCCTTCGTAGTTCACTTCCAAAACCTGGACCCAACCACGCCCAATCGCTCCTAGCTACGAAGATGGTCAGAGGAAGTGAACAAGTGTCTGAGAACTGCAGGCTCCCAAGAGATCCAATGTGTGTACACTACAGAGAAGCCCCTAGAGCTGACTTGGCAGCCAGGAAAGGCGCTGGAGCCCTGACACAGAGGGACCTCGAGGTGGCACTGGCACCCTGTGAAGTGCTTCCGGGCTGGGCGGGAACGTGGGAGCAGGACTGAGCTGGGGACGCACGTCATTATATGCAGGTTCTGCTGGGATTTCAGGAGGGGAGTGTTTTACAACAGGGCTTTGTCTTTACTGAGATCAGGTAGTGGTGAAAAGCAGACAGACCAGGGTTCAAATCTTGGTTTTATGATTTACAGACTGCGTGCTGGGCACCTCCTTCGCCCTCTCAGAGGCCTCAGTTACTTTATCTACAGACTGTGGAGGGAGGGGGTCAAAACTGTTGTAAAGATTAAATAAGGTCATGTACGTAAAACGCTTAGCACTGAGTCTCACGTGTAGAAAGTGTTCAATTCACATTAGCCATTATAATGGTCAGCTAAAATGGTTATTATCACCATAAGAATTATGGTCCCAGAATAGAAAGATCAGCTTAATTCAGCAGACAATTATATGGCTTTAACAGTGTACTTGGACCCAGGTAGATATTGTCACTAAAAGACACACAAGAAGGTTCCTGGTAGTAATATTTTAAGAACCCCAAACTGGAAATAGCCCATGTGCCCATCAACAGTAGAGTACATAAATAGACGCAGTATGGCCACACAATGGAACTCTATACACTGACGAGGATAAGCTGCGCTACTTGCAGCCACTTGGATGAACCTTACAAACATAATGTTGGGTGAGAGAGGCAGACACAGATGAGCACCCACTCCACGATTCCGTTTGCGTGAAGTGCAAGTGCAGATGGGACTAATCTATGGTATTAGAAGTTAGCCTAGTGTAGCCTTTGGGGAGGAGGGGAGGGGCTTTACTCACGGAGGGGGAGGAAGGGGGGCTGGTAATATTTTGTGTCTAGGGCTGGGCACCGGGTACACGGATGTGCCCACTTTGTGAAAAATTCATTGAGCTGTACGTTCTGATTTATGTGCTCTTCTGTATCTGTGTTATGCTCCAATTAAAGGTTTAGTAAACGAACAAACGAGCCTGTTTAGCAGAGAGCTAAGAAAACAAAAGTGGGGGTGGGGAAGAAAGCAGGCAATACAATTCCACGCTTACCCCCAGGGTCCCCAGAGTTTACAGAGGAAGGCAGACGGGCACACACACGTACAGACAATAAGTGGTGATACCTGTAGTAACAGAATCGTGCACTAAGTAAAGATGCACTGCAGAGGGAAGCGTGATAGATCAGCTGTCACAGCTGCTGCTCATGGTAAGGGCCCCGAGCTCCATGCGGTTCCGCCAGGACGGCTGCTTCTCGGACACAACCTAGCCATGCAGCTGTAGGAAGTGCCCTCACATCTATCCAGCCACTGTCCTAATCTGGGCCAGGCATCATGGGTATGACACCAAACTAACAGTTTTCTTGGCTTCTCTTCTTGCCCTTCTCCAAACCGCTCTCTAGAACCCAGAGCTACTAAATTAGAATCTTTGGACTGGGTGCTCAGTACTTAAAACACAAATCTCCCATGTGATTCCGATACACCCCAGCCCCGTGGGAAGCACTGATCTACCCTGGAACCAGAACACACTCCTGACCTTGACGCTCTCCACACTAAAAATAGTTCAGGGCTATGGACCAGAACACACACCTGACCTTGACCCTGTCCACACTAAAAATAGTTCAGGGCTATGAGGCAGCCTCCTAACTTAGCGGCATTTCCTAATTTGTATCTAAAGGACATGTTCAGCTTCATTTCCAGCCTCTCCACCTCCCCATCCCTGCCTCATTTCAAGTCCACCTCTGATCCCAGTGCACTGAGTTAGTTCTCTTTCTCTGAGTCTGTTTTGTTACTTCACCACCTCCATGCCTTTGAGTAACCTAGAACCCCAATACCCTCTTAGGGGCCTTCTAATTTCCCGTTCATCTTCAAGACCCAGCTCAAATATCGTGTCTATGAAGCTGTCCCTCAAGGCTCCTGAGCTCTCTGGTTCTGCCACAGCACCTCATACAGAAGGGAGGAGATTGTGTCCTCAAACATCACTCCACCATATCTGACTGTACGCTTAACTCACTACACTCCAGGGCAGGGAAGAGGTTCTCTTTGTGCATCAAAGGGCTTTGCACCTGCCTGGGCCATGGGAGGTGATTAAGGACGATTCTTGATTGAGTGAGGTCCTTCAGCACAGTCAAAGCCATATGGCTACAAGAGGGTGCTGTGGGATAAGGGGCAGCATTCGTGGATCTGGAATGCAGAGTGGTAATCCACATTTAATGGTCAAAGATAGCTCCAGGACTGAGCTGCCCAACCTACTCACACTCCTGTTTCTGTTCATGTGTTTTGTTTTTGCCAGTGACCTTCAGTGACTGTAAGGGAAATGACAAGCTACACTATGAGGTCTCAAGCCCATACTTCAAGGTGAACAATGATGGCAGCTTAGTCGCCCTGAGAAACATAACTGCAGTGGGCAAGACTCTATTCGTCCACGCCCGGACTCCCCACGCGGAAGACATGGCAGAACTCGTGATTGTCGGAGGGAAAGACATCCGGGGCTCCTTGCAGGTAATATAACTGCTTGGGATAAGTTGGGTCCAAGGAGGAACATTGCGGTCTGTATGTCTTTTGGGGAAAATGGGTCTTTGGTTTATTATTGGTCAAGATTCTTTTGTTGTTTACAAATGATAGAAACCTAACTCAAAAAACAGTGTGGCCGGGGGAATTTTTGGGGTCATGTGACAAATATTTCAGGGATAGCTTTGCCTGCTAGCATGGCTGTGTATCCGTGCCCAGATGACGGCATCAGCTTTGGTCTTATCCATCTGTGGTTCCATTTGCCTTCTACTGTCTTTACTCTTAGACAGTCCCAACCATCCCTGCTTCCCTGTGTGGAGGTCTCAGCAGCTCCACTTCATTTTCTCAGTCTGATGTCACCTGAGAGAGCATCTCTTCCTGATACTGCCAACCCAAGCTTGAAACCGAATCTCATTGGCTCTCCTTAGAGCGTGTGTCCATGCCTGAGCCAGTTACTGTGTCCATTTGGTCCTGAGGCTCTGGTTGGCTAAGTCTGGGTCACATGCCTTGCCCCCAAACGAGGGTAGACTCAGCCCCACCTAAAGTATATAGACTGAGAGTGAAAAAAAGGGTCGTTAGTTACTCAGAGTAAGTTAGGATGCTGTCATCTAAGGAAGGGAAATGGATGTTGGGCAGGCAAGAACCAGAGTCGCCCACTGGAGTTGTATATGAGGCAACCATGGCATATGGCGCTGCCCCTTTGCCATGCACTGGTGCCCATTCCTTTCCACATGCATATGTATTCAGATCTCTGCCCCTGCACACATGTGACTTTAGGAATGCCACAAAGTGCCCTTCAGGCTTCCTGATTGTGTCATCCAGAAACATTTGGTACAATGGACTTACCTACTCCTGCTTCACCAGGAGTTCAGAGACTCTGTGGCTTCTCGATTATAGAAAGGGAAGACACACAGCAAGACCCAGGCAAAATAATAACAATAATAATGGCATGTCCCCAGCTTGGTGCGGCTAGCCTTTTCCTACATGCTGCTGGCCTGCTCTTACCCAGTTTTTTAAAGCCTGTGATTCCCACTGCCTTCCTCCATCTGCCACGCTCCCCATAACCCTGCTTTATCTGCTAATTTTGTTCAGTGGTGGAGTGAACACCGATTCCACAGCTGGGGAGCAGAGACAGTACAAATGACAATGTGAGTGTTGCTTTCCTGCCAATGCTGTCTGTGTGATCTTGAAAGAATCATATATCTGCAGACTAGAGGGGTTAAACAGTCTTCAATGGCAAATAAGTGGCGTGTGTGCTGCCCCACTCTGTCACCATATACGTGGCAGATATTGCTAATCACCCCTGGCTTGACCTGAGTATCTCTCCCAATACAATGCTTCTGGAAGCTACTATCCATTGGTCATTTAGAGATGTTTCTACGGCTGGAATATATTTGCCATCTCTGGACTGGACAAGCTCCATAATTCCCCTTCATATCTGTGAATCTGAGTTAAGGGTAGGTAGCAAGCTACAAATGAATCCACAGTGTGCCACTGATGTTTTCAAAAGAAAATAGGATCTTGGTGAATACATACCAGTGTGGAAATCCATCGGCACCACAAAAGCGAGCTTATCTCTCACTTAGCCGTGGTCATTTTCACAGCATCTCACTAACTCGTGATATAAATGACTTCCAAATATCTAAAGCAACAAAACTGCCAGAATGTGCAGCATGAAGTGCTTCTTGGGAACAAGTAAATGGCTCAGAGATTCACAGAAGGGGGTTCACATGCAGGATGGGATGTATTTAGATGAATATTGTTCATCGTGATTGACAGCTCGTCTTTAAATCTGGAACAGACAGTGTCACAGTATTGAGCTCAAAGCAGAGCAGAGGGATTGGAGGCACTTCTTAGGACAAAACTTCGCTTTCATGGGCTTGGAGACCCAGGATCGTTACCAAGAGACTCCGTCTTGAAGAGCTGGTCTCTTGAGTTCCAGAAAGACACCCTTCTGGAGGCAAAGCTCCTTGGAGCCCTGGCTGTTTCTCATTTGTCTCTTTCTGAACACACCGTCCACATAGCTTGGCTGCAATCGTTTGCTTCTTATAAAGCACAGTGGAGGCTGCTGTCCTGGTCAGTTGGCCAGGCTCCAGCTGAACGGGGCATTCATCTCCTGCCTCCAGTAATTCTGTGAGGTTTGAAAATCGGCCTTGTGAAGTTGCCCAGATGTGTCCATAATACAAAAAGTCCAAAAAAAGAAAAGGCTAGGAAAACAAAATAGCTAGCCAGAGAATCCCTCTAAGGAAAGCACAGTCCTTAACGGATGCCCAGTTGGTATTTTTGAAGCCCTACTCTGTGTGGCAAAGTGGGCCAGCTGCTAGAGAAGGAAAGCAATAAGTACACTAGTCAGCTCAGCTCCTGGATGGGGAGAGAAAGTGAACGTGTATGTTGATTAAGTACCAAGTAGGAAGGCAGTGGTGAAGGCTGCTCTGTGCCTTTAGGGAAGCGAGAGGGCAGGGGAGGTGGGGCTGGTAACGACAGCCAACGCGTGCATGGCGCTTACTGTGTGCCAGGTGCTGCACTACGGGCCACAGAGGCTGACTCATCTAATCTCCCCACCACCGATGAGGCACATGCTCCTGTCCCCATTTTACAAACTGGGGTAAACTGAGGCACGAAGAGGTGAGTGAGAGCCTGTATTGTTTAGCGGGACTCTCGTAAGTGTGTGCATCTCAGGGTGTGCTTTAATGGGCGTTATTTCTAACCCTCACAACCCCCTGTGAGGCTGCTGATGGCAGCCCTTCCTACAGATGTGAGAACTTGGCCAAGATCTCCTAGCTTGAAACTGGCAGAAATGAGACTGAGATTCTGGCCTCTCCACCCGTTCTCCTACCTGCCACCAGAAGACTGTGCCCCTTGGGTGGCTACCCATGGGTCCAAAGGTGAGGGCATGAGTTAGAGCAATACAGTAGCGATGGAGGGGAACAACCAGTGGAAGGTGTGGTTTGAAGGAAGAAAGAGCCAAGATTCAGCGTCCTGATGATTCCAAATTGTCTAGCCTAGGAGGATGGAGATGGATTGGACCAGTCAGGGAATTGTGGTTGGGAAAGGTGAATAGTCCAGCTTCGATGCGTTGAGTTGGTGGTTCCTGGGGACATCTTGATAGAGACAGGGATGGATATCTGGGTAAACATCTGGGGGAAAAGCAGCATAGTGGTGGGGCTTTGGCTTTGGTGTCAAACTTAAGCAGGTTCAAATTTCTGCTCCACCACTTATGATTATGTGACCTTGGGCAAGCCACTCATCTCCCTGCACTTCAACATCCTCATCTACGAAGCAGGGATAAGAATAGAGCCTCTATCACAGAATCATTCCATTGGGCTCAGCACCAGACACCAGGTGACATGTCCCATCAATGGCATTATTTTAGAACCTCTCGAGAAAGGATAAGGAACCATGGGCTAAATGTCCTCTCTGAGGCCATGACACAGAAACCAGAGATTAGAGGTAGAAGAAGAAAGTGAGGCCAAAGAGAGAAACAAGGGCACTGGGGCACCCAGCACAATCAAAACAGGAGAGATGTCACAGTGGCTGGTTTCACATCACTATGTTTGGGAAGGAAGGATTCTCTAAGAAAAATGTAACCCCAGTGAAGCCCAATTCAGCTGCAGTAACTGGAGCCCAGCAATTCTTTAATAAAAGGATGTGCCTCTCTTACCTTACCTGCTCCCTGCGACCCCATTTCACGGGAAAGCCTGTAGCCCAAATCTGTGAAGTCTGATTGTTAATGGTTTAATTATAGACGCTCAAGCTATTGCTGCCTTTTTAATGGGTTACCCAGAAGCTAGTACCTGCCTGGTCCGTGTAAGATCATCTTAGATCTGCATGGGTGGAGGAGCAGTTGAATCCCCTGTCTTTGGACAGACGAGGGGGGATGGTTAAGGAGGGGGCCGAGGTTAACCATGTGTGCACAAAGGTGTTTTCTAGCCTGTGGAATGTGATCCTGAACTTGACTCACAGAAGTATGTCTGGACAGGGCTGTGGCTTGCCCCCACCAGATCTGCTGTCCCTCACTGCCTGGCAATGGTGAACATGAAGACAGGAGAGCATTTGCTTTTATTTACTTACTTATTAATTGGCTAGTTATTTTTACCTTGAATATAGAACTCCAGAGTTTTACATGGAAAAGCTCTGTGTTTCATTCCTTTTGCATCTTGGATAGAGATGTCTTTACCTGCTGTGTAAATGGGACTCATCAACCTCATTTACACGTTTCAAGCCTGGGGAAAAAATATGCCACTTATTTATTTATTTCTAACTTAAGAATTTGTAGCTTCCATAACTGTAGATTATGGCACCGAATTCTGACGTCAAATAAGAACTCAGTAAAGTCAGGCTGGGAAGTAAGAACATCACAGAGCTTGCAGGAATTTATTTTGAATTGACGATTGGGAGCTAAAGAGACTGTACCTACCAGCTACATTTTGAAATGTGGGAGTTCACGCTCTAAGCAACTGTAGAATTTAGACACCTGTGACCCAGGCAGCTGGGTCTCATGAGCAAAGCAGGAGACATGCATGTAGCAGAAGGGAGAGTTGTGGAGGCCCACAGGCTACAGGCTTGAATCAGGCTTCCCTGCCCCCAGACTGGGGTTATCAGTGCAAATCTGATCCCATCACTCCTCTGCCTAATGGGCCCTTACTTCCTCATCAGGCTGTTTGGCCCTTGGGATGAATTCTGAAGTCTTTATATATGTGTGAAAAGGTCCTTTGCAGTCTAGCCTGATTCCTTTTCACTTCTAAGTGGCTTGACCTGCTGAAATGTTACTTCCTCCAAGAGCCTTCCCTGGTACCCGTTCCAAAGGAAGGTCTCCCCTGCTAGTCTCACTTCTAGCACCTGTTCTATTCCTTCCTGGCCTTCTTCTCAGTTGGTAATTAAGCATTTACTTCCTTATTTAGATGTTTAAAATGTGGCTCCCTGATGAGACTATAAGCTCCCTGAAGGCAGGAATATAGTCTGTTTGCTTTCTACTTCCCTCTCTCACTCCCTGCTTTCCTTCCTTTCTTCCTGGTGTGTCCACTGCTCTATCTTCAGCACCTGGCACAGTGCTGGCATATAGTTGGTGTTCAGTAAATGTCTTTTGAATAAATGCATGAGTAGATTGAGTCCCTCCTTTCATACCACTCCCTGCATTGAACTCTGCCCCCACCCCCCAATACCAAACCACATGTGGTTTCTTGAACTGGCCGAGCTCTCCCTCCCGTTCATGCTGGCCATTCCTCTGTCTGGATTATGCCCTCTTCGCCATGGCCCCAGCTGCCCCATGGCCAGCACCAATTGACAGGGCTAACTCTTTTGAAACTTCTGGACCTGCCAAGATTTCCCTTCTTAAGGGACACTTCTCTGACTGTCCCCTGGCTGGTTAAGTGATTTTTCCTCCATGCTCCTCAGAGAGCCCTGCCTGGCTGGCCCCCATCATAGCCTTAAACTTTAACCATCTCATTTTTCTGTGTTTGTTTTCGTCTCGATTCTGAGCTCTGGAACTCAGGGCCCTGGCTTCCATGCAGGAAGGCTGAGAACACTGCCCTGGAGCTGGATGCCTTGGCATGATTCCCAGTGCCACGCTTGCCACCTCTGCTTCAGTTCCCTCAGACGTAGAATAGGCTCATAATAGTATCAGCTTCACAGAGATGTCACAAGGATTAAATGAGTAAATGTATGCGAAGTATTTAGAACAGTGCCGAGCACAAAGTAGGGGTCACGAAAAAGCCAGTTATTCCTCCTCCTCGTATCATTAGAGTCAGACTGTGATACATGCACAGTGAGTGAACTGGGCGAATTCAGACAACCCAATCCTTCCTCCCTTCCAATAAGACCAAATTCTGTCACTTATACAACCTAGAGAATTCAAGATTATACGTGAACTTACGTGAAACACTGACTAAACTTCCAAGAGAGGATTCTTTATTCCTATGGGTTCACTTAACAAACATCAAAAGACTTGCAGTATGTAGAAGTTAATTACAAACAATTTACACTTCTTAACTGGAAGTCAGTGCATGGTATTCTCAGGAAAGGGAAATTGGTCTCTTAATCAAGTTGCTTAAATTAAATGCAAAAAAAAAAAATTATTTTCCCCCTTTTTTGGCCATTTTAAAAATTCCTGAAAAAAAATAAGATGAACAGAGAAAGTTATGACAGAAATTGAAAAGGCAAAATTTAAGGCTTGTTTATCTTGTTTGATCATTACCACTATAAACATGCAATTTAAAAGACATAAGTTTGGCTCCTAATCCAGTTCCAAGAATCGTGATGGAAATAGTTCCAAAAAAATAAAATAAAAGGAGCAATTAGAGGAAGGAACAACTTGGGAGAAACCATTGATTTTATTTTTAATATTTAAAATAAAATATGTCATCAACGGATCAGAAGCCAATATTAGTATTGCTGTTAATTATGCGTCTTGGTCCTCAGGGGGATTATACCTTTTAAATCCACTGCTTTGCAGAATCTTAAGGTTCCATTTGTTAAGTACCTCTTGGAACGGTGAGTCTAGAAGCTCAAAATCAGCGGCTGAGTGCCCCTCTGTTCCTGCATATGTATGTGCTCTGGGACATTTAGCTGAATTGTTGTGGATGATATTAATTAACCGGGACCTGGAATGACTCCAAACTGGGATTTAATCAAACATTTAGTACTTATTAGTCATGTGGCACTGAAAAGTCACCTAACTCCTTTGAGGTTTGGTTTTCTCATCTGTACAGTGATACCCTGGCCTTGCTTATATACCATAATGGGGTACATGAAATTGGAAAAATATGCATTGTACCTAACCCAGTGCTAACAGAGGATTCTCAATCACGAATTGTTTATTCTTCACTGAAGTACCCAGTTGCTGTCACTTATGCATATTTTTTTCCATTTTTCCTAATCTCACACATTCTAGACAAAAATATTTTTGCACTTTCGTTACTGAGATAAACTCCAGTTTTTATCATCCCTGAGCCAACCATTTGAATCTTCTCTGTTCTGGCCACTATACCGTCTAACTCCCAAAGTGCCTGTCACACAGCATCCATGTGACTTGACTTCATTTGTTTAAAGCATCTCTGAGAATGAGAGCAACCAGCTTATGGTAAAATTAATAGCCTTGTCTCCAGATCTTATCACATTGACTGGGAGCGGCTTGGAGTCTGTCAAGCTGGTCAATGGTATCGATCTTGCTCCCATGAAATGCGTTTTATAACCGCCATGGTGGAGAACCAATCTGTGCATTTACTGTGGCCATAAAGAAATGAAGAGTTAAAGCTGTAGATACGTAATATGCTCTGATTTAACAAGAGTGATAACTTCAAAAACCTGCGGAGGACCACTGTTCATGGCAAATGCCTCCCCAGTTACTATTAAGGAAAATTAGTATCCATTTAACTGTCACCCAAATTGGGGAAAATATATAGCTCCAAAATTATATTGGTACAGATCCAAGAATTGGGCCTGTAGAACACGGTATTAGGCTGTTACATTTTGACACACAACTAAATTGTTATGTTTATGATTCTTAGCTCCAGGATACTATTCAAATATAGATAAGAGACATCTTTCGACTCATTAATTTAAGTAGATAACAGATTGCTTTGTGGATCAGAATCTAAGAAAACTATATTCTGAAGATTAATTTTAATTGAAATGCTTGGGGAAGAAATAACTGATCTCATAGAAAGTCTAGATAACTAAAAGTAGCTTCTTTTTGGCTTGTGAAGACTCAAGATTTTATGCTGTACAGAAGTGTGGGCCAATAGAAAAGCAATGTGAGCCACATATGTAATTTTAGGTTTCCTTATCGTAACATTAGAAAAAGAAACAGATGAAATTAATTTTAATAGTATATATTAAACCAGGCACTCCCCTTGTGGTCCAGTGGGTAAGACTCCCTGCTCCCAATGCAGGGGACCTGGGTTCGATCCCTGGTCGGGGAACTAGATCCCACATGCATGCTGCAACTAAGAGTCTACATGCCTCAACTAAGAAGCCTGCATGCCACAACTAAGAAGCCCACATGCTGAAACGAACATCCTGCATGCCACAGCTAAGACACGGTACAGCCAAAATAAATAAATAAATAAATAAAATAAATAAAGCTAATATAAAATAGTATATATTAAACCATATATAGTATATATTTAACATATATATTTAACCATAAATATACCCAATGTATATATTGTATATTTTATATATACACACACACATACACACACCCAATATATGCATATTAGGTTAAATTTCATAGATGTAGTTATAGATATTCTCTATATAGATATATCTCTATATCTATTTCTGTATATCTATATAGATACTCTCCATATCTATATAGATATATCTCTCTATATATATCTCTATCTCTCTACATATACATATATACATATAGAGATATATCTAAATAGATATGGAGAGTATCTTTGAAGTGTGTGTGTGTGTATATATATATATATATATATATATATATATATATATAAATAAATTTATCCCAATATATATAAAACCTAAAACATAATTTATCTAAGATATATCAATAAGTAATCAGGTGAACATTATTAATAATTTTTTACATTCTTTTTATACTGAATCTTTGAAATGCAGTATGTATTTACACTTACAGCACATCTCAATGTAGATTAGCTGGATTTTAAGTGCTTAATAGCCACAAGTAGAAATTGGCTATCAGTTAGACAGGGCTGCCATGGAACTCTGCTGGAATATTCATAAATTTTGAAAGAGAAATGGAAAGGGTCATTCACTGGGGGCCTACTACATGTCAGGACATTGTCTTAGATGTTCTCACACATACGTCTGTTTTTCTAATCCTCATAGCCAGCCTGTGCCATTGGTAATCTGGTTCCTACTTTGCCGATGCAGAAGTAGCCCAGGTTCAGAGATGCTGAGTGACTTAGCCAATGTCATCATTCTGTCAGCAAGTGGCAGAATTGGGAATTGGGCCTGGGCCTTCTGATTCTATGCAGTCCCTGCTATTTTAGTAATACTGACATTTACAACAGAACTAGTGCTTTTCTATTCTACTATAAAGACTATGAAATGACATAGGAAAATTAAAACGTGGTTAGAAAATAAAAAATGAATGCAGAGCTGAGCAAAAACTCCTAAAGAAATTTTAGGTAGGTGGACAAGTCCTGTGTTATCACAACACTTTTAAAAACTCTCATCATGAATAGAGTCTTCGGAGAAAGAACCTAATGGAAACAGCACAAGGTTTCTAAATACAAATGTCCCTTAGGCCCTGAGTTCCTTTATTTCAGACCTTATCTCATTCATCTTCATAGTCCTAGAGTCTAGTGAAAATGTATTACATTTATACTTTTGAAGTTATAATTTAACATTTTATTTTAGTATTTATTATATGGATTTGATCCTCACAACAACACCTTGAAACAGATGGTGCTATTCTTGTTTTATGAGTCAAGAAACTGAGACTCAAAGAAGTCAAGAGGTTGGTCAGTCTCAGGTGGTAGAGCAGGTCAAGTGGCACCTCAGCATTCAAACTGACAGTGATTCCCTAGGCCCAGTGTTCTATCCACAGCTAGCTTTCCAACAGCTGCTTGGGGCTTTTCAAGTAAAAAGAATATAGAATCATCAGAAATTTTCACCTAGTATTTTTGATGGGATAAGATAATGTGATAGAATGCATATTTTTCTAGGCTCTCTGATATACTTCTAACCTCCTATCTTTTATTATTACCATAAATGAAATACAAGTGAATTCTAAGTGTAAATATTGAGGTGGTAACCTGTTTTTTAAACTTGCCTCTTATCTGGCACATGGAAATTAGATACCTGATCACCATGGTCTTTGCCAGTTGGCACGGCTGCTCTTATTGGAGATGAAATGACGTAGGAGAATTTCAAACTGATTAGAAATTTTAAAAATCATATAAATCTGAGAGAGAATTCTAAGGAAATTTTTGGTAGTTGGAGCCCTGTGTTGTCATGACACTTTTTAAAAACTTTCCTCATGAATAAAACCTTTGGAAGTAGAACCACTTGGAAACAGCACAAGATTTTCAAATGTAAATGTCTCCTAGGCCACCCTGTAAAAGTCTGGTTCTCAATTCTGATTGAAAGAACAAACAAAAAAATTTCAATGATAAGAGGGCACAGTTGTTGATTACAGACCATGGACTGTCTCTATTTAGTTTTTTGGTCTCAATATTCGAAAACTCGGTAACAAAGGAACATTGAGAGGATGTACCACTTACTCAGTCTCCCTCCACCAAGCACATGGGTTAATTAAATTACATGTTCTTCACCCAGACTTTTAAGGAAGAAGCCTGAGCATCTGGAGAAAATAAAGCAAAGAAGAGCGTTATGGCTCCAGCCAACCATATCCTCTATCTGCCCACACAGGTTTCTGTGAGCCGGGCTTGATTTGTGGCAAATGACGGGGTGGCAGCTCCTCTTGGGCCACACTTTGATGCTGTTTGATCCTCAACTCAATTGCTTGTTCAGACAAAGCCAAGTCTAGTCTCAAGCTATCACACAGACAAACAGGAATGAGCCTCTGGCCAGGGCCCAACCTCATCAGGCTTATTTTGTCTTTTTTCTGCTCCTGTTAACAGAAGCAGAAACCCTCGAGTTCTACGTTCTAGGGATGCTACTTAAAAATAATAACAGTAATAATAATACAGTAAGTCCCCTATGTATGAACGAGTTCCATTCCAAAAGTGCATTCGTAAGTCCAATTTGTTCCTAAGTCCAACAAAGTTAGCCCAGGTACCCAACTAACACAATCGGCTAGATAGTACTGTACTGTAATAGGTTTATAATACTTTTCACACAAATAATACTTAAAAAACAAACACAAAAAATAAAACATTTTTAATCTTACAGTGCAGTACCTTGAAAAGTACAATAGTACAGTACAACAGCTGGCATACAGGGGCTGGCATCAAGCGCACAGGCAAGAAGAGTTATTCACTGGAGGAGGGAAGGAGGTGGGAGATGGTAGAGCTGAAGGATCGTCAGCAAAAGGAGACAAAGGGCAAGCTGCAATTTCACTCATACCTGATGTTGATGACACAGGTTCTGGTTCCTTGCTGGATTCAATTCTATCTACCCTCTTGAAAAAACGATCCAGTGATGTCTGGGTAATAGCTCTCATCCTCCATGCGCCTAGAGCCCGAGCTCTGCAACAAGAGAAGCCAACGCGATGAGAAGCCCGCGCGTCACAACGAAGAGTAGCCCCCACTCACGACAACTAGAGAAAGCCTGTGCGCAGCAATGAAGACCCAACGCAGCCAAAAATAAATTTAAAAAAAAAGATACTATACTACTGTACTCTATACAGTACTGTACAGTAAAGTACACAAAAGCACAACCACTTGTAGAGGATGCACACACGTGACAATGTATGCCAGACACGTGAACTAACACGTGACTGGACATGCGCAAGCGCGTTCACATCTTTGAAAGTTCGTAACTTGAAGCTTCATGTGTAGGGAACTTACTGTAACAACAACAACAAGAGTGCCTACATCCTAGTGGGGTCCACAACAGAACCACGCTTTGCTGAATTGCTTCTTTTTTATAAGGCCAGAAGTATCAACAATCAAAAAGCAAATACTGTGGGTATGTGGGCATCAAAATATGATTTTTTTTAACAGAAAATAGATTTTGTTAACACTTGCTCTTCTTTATCATGCAAAGAGAGAGAAATTATCGAAAAAGTACTTTAAATAATATCCCATATACAATTTCAGAATATGACTTATCAATAGACTTAGATATAGGCAGAGAAATTTCAAATGCTAACAAAGATGACCTCTTACTGCTGTTGGCAATTCCCAATCTCCAAATACTGGTGAACGTAGCCAGTTGGAGAGACCTTTAGGTGGAGAAAGAGTTTCCCTAAGGGATGGAGAAATACAAATATTCAAGGGCTACTCAAGGCCAATAGGGCTCAAAAAATGTGAGACTGCCTTCCAGGCAACAGTTCAAAAATATCCTTCTTGATTAGAGGCAGCCTTCAGTTGGCCTGAGTGTATTGCTCTAACTCCATTGACCCCAATGGTTTGCCACCATCCTTCTTACAATTCAGAAGGGGAGATTACAGAGTCTTCCTTACTCTTCTTTGTCTCTTACACCAATAAGAGAAAATTGGACCTGAGGTTCAAGAGGGGGCTTTTCCTTCCCTTGTTGTCTACATAGTTTCTCCTGCCTCCCAGCTATTTATGGAATTAGATGGTTCCTTCAATTTTCTATCTTTGTGCAGCAAATCCTTTTGACAAAAGGTGTGCATTGTCAACCAACCCCTTCATCATATCAGGCAAATTGGACTTCTGTTGACAACAACTTTTTACAACTCCTTTCCTTTGAAGTTAAAAAGCTGTAAACAATGGTAGTTCTCCAAGAGACCCCAGGAATGGTCTGAATAACTATAACTAGGCTTTTCCTGAAGACCACACCCTGTCCATCACTCTCATTCCAGATGCCCCTGTATGCTACTTATTTTTTTAGCTTCTGCTGTGAGATTTAAGACAGCAAATCAGGATGCATTATCTTCTTCCTTTCATTGTCCATTCTCACAAACCCCAGTTAACACAGATAACTGAGGCTTGACTGCTTTTTTACTCCAAGTCTCTTATTCAGTTTGGACCTTGTTAGCAAAGCCTAGCTCCTAAGAGCGTGACCATCAGTCTTATTTGCCTGGTTTTCCTGTGATTTCCTCTTTCACTCAGGCCTTTGGATAATACTTTTTCTACATAGAAAAAAAATGACCCAGAAACTGAATCAAAGAAAAATAAATGCAAAAAAACCCAAGAACGTCCCCCTATATATATTTTTTTCAAATTCTACATAAATCTTACAGTTTTGGTGTTGGTTTATTAGGTAAAGTAAAATTATATGCTCCATAAGGGTAGAGACTGTGACTGAACTGTTCATTGTTATAAATCTAGCACTTAATGTAATACCAGGCACTGAATAAATACTTACTGAATGACTAAACAAATGCCAGAGATGGAATGAATATTCATGTTAATAATGCTGATCATAGCCAACATTTATTTAGCTCAAATTCTGTGCCAGGCACCTCTCTAAGTGCATTTCTTATGTTAGGTCATTTAATCATTACAGCAACTCTATGACATAGGTACTATTATCTTCATTTTACAGATGAACAGAGTAAGACATGGAAAAGATATGTGACTTGCCCACAGTTATACAACTGGAATATTTCAGAGCTATGCTTTGTACTCAGACGGTTCAAAAAGCATTTATCAAAACATTTTATCCTTTTTTGTCAAGATAGAGAAATATGAGCTGAATATTATCACTGAATATTAGTAAAGTAGATTCAGATTAGTTGAATAGCTGCATCTAAAAGATCTGAAAAATAATCTGTCAGCCTAAAGAATGGCTTCTGCATGCAGTCAATGGCCCTAACTGACTGAGTTCATCCCAGTGATGGAGATGAATATATGAAGACATGATTTTTAATTTGTAACTTTCACAGCTCTGGGGTCCTAACTGACTGTAAACCCGAGATTCAAAAAGAACTCAAGTACCTACAAGGATGCACTGAAATTAATAAGGCAACATCAGTGGGTATAGATGTGAAGCCCCATCTATAGACAAAAAGAAAATTTTGGAAAACAGGATAGGCATGATGTGAAAAGACTTGGTTGATGAGGCATTCACATTCATGGAACCACAGCAACTTCCTCTCTCCAGGTCCCTGCCAATTTTACTCTGTGATTATTCACGTTTAATTTATTGCTCATCACCTTGAGCACTACTCCAAGACTTTTCCATTTTCCTTAAGCAACAGGCCCTACCCCACTGCCTGCAATTTTCTGCAGCTGGCCCTTCATTTCTCTCTGCTGAAAAGTTTATACCATCCAACCTGAGCTTTTCTGATTCCCTCTTCCATCTCTGCCCACCTCCAATCTTTCCCTCCCCTCTCAGAGGAAGACCAACTCTTCCTCCTCTTTTTGACCCTTCACTGTGCCCTTGACCCCAGTCCTTTCTGCTTCAGTTTCATCATATGCTCCCCTTCAGTTCTATACCTTCAGTGGTTTCCTCCTCTCTGAATCTTCCCCTCTGCCTTCAAACATGCTCCCATCTCCCCGGGTTGAAACAAATTTCCATAGGGCGATTTCACTTTCTCATCACCGCCCTTCCCTTCACCAGTCTACTGGAAAGCAAAGTCTTCACTCAAAATGTCTATTCCATCACAAACTCACACCTTAATACTCCAAAATGGGCCTCCTGCCCTCAACATTTTGCTGAAATTTCTCTCTTTTGAAGATCATGGAAAGAAAAGAGCTGGTTTCCTTAAACTTTTTCTAAGTCCTGAGCCCACTTGAATTCTCTGAAGCATTTGGCAAATTATTTTAATTTTTATTTTATTGAAGTGAAATTCATATAACATAAAATTAACCATTTTAAGTTGAACATATCAGTGGCATTTAATATATTCATGATGTTATGCAACCACCACCTCTAGTTCCAAAATATTTTTATTACTGCCCCCAAAAACCCCTCATATCTAGTAATCATTTGATCCCCCTAGTCCTTAGCAAACACTGATCTGCATTCTGTTTCTGAGCATTTACTCATTCTGGATATTTTATATAAATGGAATCATATAATAGGTGGACTTTTGCAACTGGCTTCTCCTACTTAGTATAATGCCTTCAAGGTTCATTCATGTTGTAGCATGTATAACTACTCTATTTCTTTTTATGGCTGACTAATACTACTCTGTATAGATAGACCACCATTTGTTTATTCATTCATCCATCGATGGCCATTTGGGTTGTTTCCACCTTTTGACTTGTGAATAGTGCTGCTACAAACATGCATGTAGATGTATTTGTTTAAGTGTTAGTTTTCAATCCTTTTGTGTTTATACCTAGAAGTAGGAATGGGATTGCTAAGTCATATGCTTTATGTTTAACTTTTTGAGGAACGAGCAAACCGTTTTCCATAGCAGCTGAACCATTTTACATTCCCACCAGAGCGTTTGACAGTTTTGAAATGCTCCTTGAAATGCTGTCTCATCTGCCTTCAAAGACATCGTACTCTCCTGGTTCTCCCACTCTTTATGTATATGGCAACCCCTTATATTTTTTCTCCTCTAATTCCTCTTCCTTCTCTTCCTGTCATTGGAGGTGTCCTTCAGATTTCTGTCTTGATTCTCCTCTGCTGGTTTCTACCATTCTCAACAATCTCATCCAACCAAGTGGCTTTAAACATCCCCTCTTTAGGATGTCTCTAAATTCACAGCTCCATTTCTGACTTTAGGTTGCTCATGTCTACTGCCTACAGGACATGCCCACTTGTATGTCTTGTCTCTCAAGGTTAGTGTGTGTGTATACAAACACTTACTCTTGTGAACCTCTAAACCTCATCTTCTTGGATTCTCTATTTCTTACAGTGGCATCCTTGTCTTCTCAGGCATCCGAGCCTTAGATTTGTCTTTGATGCCTCATCACCTGAGAAGTCAGTGGCACTTCTCATTCTTCCTCTCTCCCATGAGGCTTTTACCTGTACACCTTCTCCATTATAGTAGCTACAACTAGTTAAGACATGACATCCTGTTACCTGGCCTGTGATGGTGCTTTGTGAATAGCATTTCTCTTAAGTCTGACTTCTTCTCTTCCCTTTTGATCCAATCCACATGCCTATTACTGCTGAATTGTTCTTCCCAAAGAATAGCCAGGATCATATCATGCCCTATTCAAAGGCCACCAGGGGCTTCTGATGCCTACTGAGCAACATTCAAATTGACCCCAAACTGGCTTTGTCATTTTCACCCTTCAATGCTCTTCATCACTCATGTGAGTCTCCCACCAAAGTAAGCTCTTATCCTCCACATTCACTTAAAATGATATGGTCTCTTATACATCTGTCTCTCGGGGTGGTATAAATCGATTGCAATAGGCTTACAGGAATAAAGACCAGATTAGGAGTTGTGATGTTAGCAGAACCATTGATTTATTTTTTAATGATGTATATTTTAGCCAAACGAATGCTAATGCCAATAGGTTAATCAGTTGCTATGAATTTCTCTTTTTTTGAGATTTGTAAGTAATCATGGTGAAAATAATGCTACAGTATTAATAATGAAACATGATATACTTGTAAATCGTACAAATTACGTAATTTGCAATGACTGGGTGCCGGGAGCTCTGTAATCTGGATCTCATTAAGATGCTCAGAATCCTTTACAAATCTGCTAGGGTTACCACTTATAGTGAGAGCTCTCAGGAAATCTCTGCTTATTGACCACAACAGCCAGATACGAACTTCATCCTACCTACCATCAAATGTAGCTGTAGGTAGAATTTACAATACCTATCATATTATTCATCATCTCATTAAGAATGAAGTATTCAAATTCCTGAGAGAAACTAAGACCCAAAATTGGATTGTTTCCCCTGAGGGATATAGCTCTCTTTTCTAGGACTTCACTCTTTGATTTATTTTGACTATGGCTTCTTTGGTCAACCATTTAATCTTTTTTTTTTTTTTTTTTTTTTTTGGTTAACTTTGTCCTTGTTGATGCTAATGCGCTCCTGTCATGTGGAAATGAGGAAAATTCAGATACTGTATGAGAGGGAAAATGGTTAGATAAATTAGAAGCATGAATAATTTATGGAGAAATAATTCAAGCAGCTAACTATATTGTGCATTCTCTGCTTACTTCATGAATGATCCATATGCCAAGTCCATACAAGTTAATGTTTATTTCTAGAAACCTTTACCAAAATGAGCAAGTAGTAGTAAATGCCTCATTATCCTTTCAGAGTGCCTAATGATACATTATTTTCTGTTATAAAACCTCAAGGTTTCTGAATGCATTGTTATAAATCCAAACTGTCAACATTTCTTTGGCAAGAAAAAGAACAGCATCCTGTAGAAATAAGATGTAAGCTTAACAATTCAGGTTCATATATTTTCATCTCTCCCTGAATTCTGCCACACATGGCAAAAAACTACAATCCATATTTTTTTTAATAGAAAATGTGCTATGAAGACTCATAAAACATTTAAGAATATTTAGAAAAGGAAAAATGGAAATTTCAGAAATAAAACTTTAAGTAAGAACAATGGAAGATAGACCATCAGCAATTATTAATAAAATAGACATTTTATAAAGTAGTATTTGGCAAAGTAAATAGGTTGTTTACGTTGGACCAGGGTTTAAAGATATCCTGGTTTTTCTTTCCACATAAGACAACCTACTGGGAAAGGCCAAAAAGTGAGTCATTTAATAGTTAAGCCATTGCAGTCAAATTTCCTGGGTTTAAATCTCAGCTCTAGAATTCATCGACCTTGAGATTTGTGATAAATTCTTTTTTACCATTTTAAAACTTAACTTTAAAAAAAAATCTGTGAAATGGGAATAAAAATAGTACCTCCTAGGGTTAATATGAGAGTTGAATGAGATAATACATGTGAAGATCTTAGAACAGCGCCTGGCACACAGTAAATACTAAATACTATTATCTAGTACAGAGAGAATGACCATGTCCTAATATGGTACATACAGTAAATGCACAGGGTTGGGAGTTCTGGCTTTAACTATAACTTAGTATAGGAGCTAAATGGGTACCATAAACTTAATGTAGGGCCTCGGTATGTGTCAAAAGAACCCAGTTTTCCTTTGTTTTCTTCTGGCTTTTTATGTGTCCTCATTTTTAGACGTTGTCTCTCCTTGTATATCAGAAGATACTCATTTTAGGATAATGCAAACAGGACCTATTTACAATGAGATGATTTACCAAGGTAAGGTGGAATATAGAATAACATGAGGCCCGGAAATATAAATTGATAAATACTACAATTAAAAGCAAAGATTATTACACTGGATTTTAAAACAACAGCTATATATTGCTTAAATTAGATATACCTTAAATGTAAGGATACAAAAAGATGAAAAGTGAACAAATTTAAATAAACATCATACAAATGTTAACCAAAACAAAGTTGGTGCAGCTATGCTGTTATCAGAGGACATATAGATGTTAAAGAAGTATTACTACAGATAAAAAGGGTTATTTCAGAATTATAAAACTATACAGCTGGTAGATGTAACAATCCTAGATTTGGCTCCATTCAATAACAAATGTAAAATAAAACTAATATATAAAGCAGAACTAATAGTAAAAATAGAAAAACCCATAATCATAGCTAGAAATTTTAACTCGCTTCTCAGAAACTGATATATTAGTCTAAATGGAAATAAGGTTAATGGAAATTTCGATAGCATATATAGAACACGGCATCAAAAACTTCAAAATACACATTCTTTCCAAGAACACATGGAATAGTTTCCAATATATCATATGCTGGTCATAAAGTACATCTAAAAAATTTCAAAAGATAGAAATCATACAGAATATGTATTCTGACAATTGTGGATTTAAAACAGAATCAATAGTAAAAAGAAAACTAGAAGATCCCCATATGTTTGAAAACTAAGCAGTATACTTTGAAATATTCCATGGGTAAAATAAGAGATAATAATAGAAGGTAGAAAACATTTTGAGTGGAATATTTTGAAAATATAACAAAACTTGTGGGATGCAGATCAAGTAAAGGAAAATTTTATATCTTTGAATGCATAACTAGAAAGGCTGAAAGTAAATGACCTAAATCAAAGAAGAATGGCAAATTTAACCCTAGGAAAATAGAGGGAAGGAAATAATAAAGATTAAAAATAAAAATAATAAAGATAAAAATAAAAACTAACATAGAAAGTAGATAAAAGTAGGAAAAAATGTAAGAAAGTCACAAGTTGGTTCTTAGAAAAATTCATAAGTTGGTAAGTCCCTAGGAAGGATGACCAAGAAAAAGAAAAAAGGCGCGATTACCAATCAAATGAATGTAAAAGGAGATATCACTAGGGATCCTCCAAATATTTAAAAAAACAAAACAAAAACAAAAACACAAGAAAAGGGCATTGTGAATACACTTCCGAAATTTGAAAATTAAATAAATTTGACAAATTCTCTCAAAAAATAAAAACAAACTTACCAAAACATAACAAGAAGAAATAGAAAATCTGAATAGTCCTATATCTATTATTTAAAAACTCTATAGCCTACAAAAACTCCAGGCCGGGTGACTTCATGGTGAATTCTACCAAACATTTAAGGAAGAAACTAAATCAATTTAAAAAAATCATCTATGAAATAGAAAAAGTGAAACCTTTTTAAACTTCTTTTATTAAGGCAAGTATAACCTTCATCAAAATAGCAGACATAAACATTGAAAGAAAAGAAAATTATAAGCCAGTTTCTCCTATGTATACAAATGGAAGATAGATAAATTGGACTTCACTAAAATTTAAAAAAAAAAGAAAAAATTTGCTCATCCAAATACACCATTGAGGAAATAAAAAGGTAGGCTACAGAGTGGGAAGGATATTTGTAATATGTGTATCTATTATAGGACATTTATCCAGGATACATTAACAGTTCCTGCAAAATAATAACAAAAGGCAGATAAACCAATTAAAAATGGTTAATGGGTTTTAACAAGCCCTTTACAAAAGAGGATATCCAAATGACCACTAAACGTATTAAAAGGGTTTCTAAAGTCATTAGCCATCAGGGAAACACACAGTAAAGCTATTAGGAGATTATACAGAGATATTATTACATACACACACCAAAATGGCTTAGACAGTACCAAGTGTTGACAAGGATGTGCAGCAACTGGAACTCTAACTCACTGCAAACTGAACATCTGTGACCTAGAAATTCCACCTCTGGATCTATACCTAGAAGAACTGTATACATATGTACGCCAAAAGACATGTACAAGAATGTTCAGAATACTATTCATAATAGCTAAAAACTCAAAACACCTAAAAAGCCCATCAAGGTACAAATGGATAAATTTTAATATATACATAAGATGAGTATTATGTAGCAATAAAAAAATACTATTATGCTTAAGAACCTCATAGACATAACATCACATGAAGGAAGCCAGATATGAAGGAGATGGGCCCAGGTAGGTGAAGTTCAACAATGGGCAGAACTATCTGACAGTGGTAGAAATCAGAACAGTGGTTACCTTTGGAAGCATGATGACTGCAGAGGGCATGAGGGATGTGTCTATGGTGATTACAGTATGGTATATCTTGATCTCCATGGTGGTTATATAGGAGTATTCACTACATGCACACACAAATTCACGAAACTGTACACTTGCAGTTTAATATATGAATGATAAATATTACACTTTAATTAAAAAGTTGAAAGTAAGTAAAAGGAAAGTGGCAGTTGGATGACTCTTACTTTTGGTGAGTTAGCAAATATTTCTTACTGTCACCCCAGGTGTAAGAAGAATGCATACATACCACTGAAACTGTAGCCTGAATCCTTAGTCTGACACACAAACCTGGCTAGAACCAGGTCCTAGCCTCCCTCCATTCCTTCTGGCCTGCACCATCTTGAATCTTCTTGACACCTGACAATGTGAAGTTTAAACCCCCTGAGATAAAATCACCTCCTACTCTAGAAGTGGGAGAGGAAAGGAGTTGAGACCAGCGTGTGAGTCAAGCATACCTGTATTTTAGGTACCACTAAGAAAGAAAAATGCTGACACTTAAATTTGGACACAGTCCTTCCTTAACATCAATTGCAAGATACATCTCTAATTTTTAGAGACATTGAAATGGGGTAGGGGAAATGGCTTAGAAATAAGAAAAAGGGGTATCTTAGATTATCATGACTCCCAAGCAACTTTACTTTTAAAAGTAAGAATACTTATTTAACTCCATGAAATCTTTTTTGTCTTAAACACACAAATCATTTAATAATATTTTTTAGCCCTAAATACAAATTTAGTTTCTTGTTCTTTGTCAATTAAATGCTCTGTCAGGTTTGGGGTGTGACTTTAGCCCCTCTCCTTTTTCAGAGCCCTCTGAAGATTTTTTTTCATCTTTACCATTTATTGGAGAAAAAGTAGGTTTCACTTCACTCATCAAATAAAAGGACCTGGGTAGCAGAGCCTCTATGTTTGATTTGAGTGGGTTTTCTCATATATGCCACTGGCCAAATTCTTCTAGAAAAATACTTGTCCTTCCCTGATGGTTTGCAATTTTTGTGTTTCAACATGTGGGTGTCAAATAATGTGTTTCTCTTTTTCCCAACATATGTGTTCTTGTGACCTCACAGATTATGGGGATACCTTTTGTTCTGACAGATGCTCTTTCAGACTTCCTGCCATGGTGCTGAGGGATGGCATGGACAGAGGGTTCTAACTGCCAGGAGGATAGGGCTGGGCCTCAGGAGCCAGTCTTCTCTGCCCAGCTCCCTTGAGCAGAGTGTGGAGAAGAGAATAATGATGTTTCCATGATAATGCTGTTTTTCTTGTGTGTCTTCCAGAAATGGAATTGGGCACGCAGGAAAGAACAAAAGAAGTCTTATATAGCACATTACAAACTAGAAAGCTTTTGAAGTCAGCATCTGGGATGGTCCTAGAAACAACATGCAGTCAGGGAAAAATAATTACTGCTGACACACTCTGACCTCAGAGAAACTGTCTGGTAATGAGATTACCTCTCTTCCAGGATCCAACAAAGCCTTGGAAGGGTATTTTCTTTGCTTTGCTTCCTCCCCACCCTGCTGCCAACCTGCAGTAGTGCCTCTTGCTCTGTGCTAATCCATTCTCATTCAAAGATGGATGTACTGGTTGGACTGCATCTGCTTTAGTTTGAGTTCCCCAGAAAGCCTGAGACAGGGACCTGGGTGCCGGAAATGTATCTGGGAGGTAGTCCAAGGGAGCAGAAGTGACGAAAGGGTAGAATGAGACAGGGAAGGAGAAAAAGCTAATCAAAAGGTAAACTATTGAGGTTGCTTCTGTGGGCAATAGGAGTAATTTCTTTGGTTAAACAGGAACTGTGAGAGCCCTTTGGAATACCTCCCAGGGTCATCCACCTGTAAGATGGGGATGCTGGAGCCTTTATCCACAGGCTGCCTACTCCCTTTGGATTGAGAGTTGTCCCAGGGGGTGTCAACTGCCTTGTGTTTAGAACAAGTTCCTGCATGTGTCAGAACAAGTCCTGGGAAGAATGACTTGCAGTCACGTGAACTTGGGGTAGGACCCTGGGACACGATAAGTCTGTGCCCACAGAGAACTCTGCAGCACAGCTGCCGCTGAAATCAGAGGTGGCTGAGAGGATGTGACCCGGGCAAAGGCACGAGGGCAGGAGATTGCCACTGCCTCAGGGAGCTCCAGCTCTCCGGTGATGTCACATTCAGAGTGGACACAGGATTGTTTCGCCACCGCTGTGGTTTGAGCCAGGGTGTTCCATGACAAGTCAGTCAGAGGACAGCCCAGGCTTAGAGGACTGACTTTCTGGATCTCTAACACACACATCTTCAGTGGCGTTTAGAGACAGAATGATTATCCTTCATGAAATGAACAAATATTCAGTTAGCTCAGACCTCCTTGATTCACCATATTTCTGAATACAATACTTTGTTTCTTCAAAATCCAAAGGTCCCTAGTAGACAACTGAGGCTCTACACCAGGGTGGCAGAGGAGCCACGCTGGTGTGCGTGTGGGGGGCGGACTTAAACCATATCATATGAATTCCCAGAATCATGGTTTATGTGAATCTTCTTTCCAAAACGGTCCCCAGTGACCTTCTCCCTGTGCCAACCCTGGCATATAGTGGAATGAGTAATTGGCAGGAGCCGATGAGTGAGAAATGTCCTTCCCAGCTGAAAATTCCTCTTACACGCCCATCACTGGTGCGCTAGGGAAGATGCTCTCCCATGTGCCAAGGGACCAACATCAGAGGGTCCAGGGTACCCACTGCAAACTCGTCACCAAATGACTTTAATACTAACGAGCTCATGTTGCCTTTTCCACCACAGCTAAATGAAACCAGGAACCTGTGATTGTAACATTAGTTAAAAACTATATAATAATATTTATAAATATATAAAGGAATAGAGCAAAAATAAAGAAGCCCTACCCCACCTCTCAAATATGGCAATTGTGAGTAACCTCTGCCCAACAGAAATGAAAGGTAATTGGACTTCGGGTTTGCCAATGCTTGTGTTAATGTCCCTGCTGATGTTGGCACTGAGGTGTCACAATAGGCCAGGAGATGATGATCTGAGAGGAGGGCACTCTAGGGACATTGTGGGGACTGGGATTGGAGGCTGGCAGCCGAGATAGTGAGTGAGTCTGGCCAGAGAAGTAATTTATGCAGCAGAGGAAAATGAAGAAGGAGGTGTGTTAGCAAAATAAATGGTATCACAATTGCTGAGACTTTAGGACCAGGGGGAGTTGTGAGGCCTCTCTTGGACTTTGGTTCTGGGCTTTGCATCTAGAAAGATAGAGCCTGGTCTAGGAATAATGGTGCCGAGGTCTTTCCCTTTCAAACATCTGATTAAACATCATCTCCTCGGAGAAGCCTTCCCTTATCACCTTACTTAAATTGGGTACACCCTGTTAATTTTCTGTCACGGTGCAGTGTGTTTTGTGTGTGTGTGTTTGTTCCATTCACAGCATTTGTCACAATGTTTGACGTTTAAAAGCATTGTTTCTTTTCTTGCTTGGGGTCCATCTCCCATGCCACTTTGTTCCCCACTGTGTCCTTAATACTTCAGTGCCTGGAGCATAGTTCAGTGCCTGGAACATAGTACCGCATAAAGAGGTATTGAATTAATAACTGCATTTCTAATTGAATATCTGTTAGACCATAAATATCCAGTGATGCTTTTGATGTCTTATGGCTGGGTTCCAGGGATCAATGGGAAGTGACAGAGGATGGAGGGTCAGTTTTCTTTTACATGCAGTGATAAGCAGGGGAATGACCTTCAGACTAACTGTAAGATGACCATGCTGGCTGCTATGTCACAGGTGGGTTAGAGCCATCACATGAGTGGGAGAGAGGTATTTCAGTTATTTATCGCTGTGTAACAAAGTACCCCGAACTTAGGGACTTAAAAAAACAACCATTCTATTTGGTCATGTTTCTGTGGGTTAAGAATTCAGGCAGGGTTCAATGGCATATCAGGTGGATCTTTCACTGAGCTGTTATCAGCTGCTGGCTTGGTTAGCCTGAAGATCCAAGAAAGCTTTACTCAGAAATCTGGCACCCCAGTGCTTCTTCATATGGTCTCTTTCCATATGCTACCCTGGGCTTCCTCAGAGCTAATCAGAGGTCTTATGTGGTCATTGGCTTCCACAGGGATCAGTCCAAACATGTGAAAGTGAAGCTACATCTCTCTTAAGGCCCAGCCCAGGAAGTTACACACCATCGCTTCCACTGTGTTCTATTGGTCAAAGTAGCCCAAAGTTACCTTAAATTCAAGGGAAGTAAAAATAGACTCCACCTCTTGATGGGAAGATTGGCAAAGCATTTACAACCATTTTTTAATTCGTCCTAAGGAAAGACTAGTTAAGAAGTTGTTATAGTAAACCCAGCCTAAAATTGTAGTGATGGAGATGGGGAGAAGTAGATTGGCTTAAAATATCACTGGAGGAAGTCATGACAGGGCTGTGCAGGGAGAAGGGCTGCGCCATTTCTCTCTGTTGGTTTTCTATTACAGCTATAAAACATTATCACAAACAAAGTGGCTTAAAACAACATAAATTTATCCTCTTGCAATCTTGGAGGCAGACTGAGTTTTACGAGGCTCAAATTAAAGTATTGGCAGGGCTGGTTCCTTCTGAGGACTCTAGGGGAGAATCCATTCCTTGCCTCTTCCACCTTCTAGAGGCTGCCCTTTCCTTCATCTTCAAAGTCAGTTTTGTAGCATCTTTTTTGGGGAGTGGCTTGGGAACAATCAGGTAAACTGGGGAGAGGCAAATTCAGGGGACAGAATCAAGATTTGAACAGGCTAAGTATGAGAATTTTGTGAGATGTCCAAGTAGAGATCTCTAAAAATATCAGATGGATGTATGACATTACATTCTGAGCTGGAAATACACGCTTTGGATTTGTCAGTCTCAAGTTGTCTGAGAATTTTTGAGGTCGTTGAGGAGAAGACTTCATGGCAGCATTGCCCAGTGGAAATATAATGCGAGGCACATGTGTACATTTAAATTTTCTGGTAATCACGTTAAAAAAGTAGGAAGAAACAGGTACAATTAGTTTTAATAATATCTTCTTAAACCCAATGTATAGCATAATTATCATTCCATCATTCAATCAGTATTTTTAAATGAGCTATTTTTATTCCATACTAAGTTTTAGAAATCTAGTGTGTTACAGCACACTTCAATTTAGACTGGCCACATTCCTATTGCTTGATGGCTACAGGTGGCTCATGGCTATGTACTGGACAGTAGGGCTTCAGAGAAGAGATCCCAGAGGTTAGCTGGGAGGGATCCCAACATTTAGAGGTTGGGTATAGGAGAAGCTTGAAGGTAGAACAACCAGGAGAGAGTGGTATCGCAGAGGTAAGGAAAGCCTGGAGAAGTGGGTGTGGTCAGCTCTGATGAATGCTAGAGCAGAGAAATGGGAGGTGGGCCACCGAGTTAACGCAGAATTGCCGCTAATTAGGTGAAATGGACAATACAGACTGATTGTGGGTGCTTGTTCATTGGACCTGTTGCTGTCTCCCAAGCTCTCTTCCCATTCCATCTGGGTAGTAGAGGTAAGGGTCAGCAGTGAATACAGCTGGGGAAACTTCCATCTTCAACACCTCAGCTAGACTATACCACACCACTGTGTAGCAACTAGCAAATGGCTTTGGGATCTAAAAATAAGAATGCAGACTGTCTTTAGCCAGAAAGAACTGCAGTTTGGATGAGGTCCAGGTATAGAACAATCATCTCAACTCCTGTATGTTAGTGCAAAGTTTGCCTTCTGTAAAATGTCTTAGGTATAAGAGCTGTAAAGTAAAATACTCATGGATTATACTGTGCTGTAATATCTAGAAGTCATAAGACAGTAACAGCTTACAGGTCCTTCTAAAACTAGATATGGAATTTGAATTTGGCACGTGTAGGTAATTTCTGAAGCACTTTGGCTTTTTCTCAGCTACATGGCAATGTTGGGTTTTCCTTACCAAGTGGCTAAGCTGTAGGGTTATCAAGGACTAAGGGGATCTCTAGAAAGATGCAAAACTATCTGTTTAAAATTGAGAAAATCCTAAGCAAGCTACCCTGGTTTTCCTGAGGCAGAGGAGGTTCCTGAGCTTGGGGACTTACAGAGCTAAAACCAGGAAAGTCCTGGGCAAATGGGGACAAATTGCTCACCCAGCCAACCAAGGACCTCCTGATATTGTCAATCCAAAGAGAAGAACCACCTCTTACAACTAATGCTTACAAAAGGGATTATAAAACCTGAATGCCAGTTTATTAATTTACAAAGAGGAATGAGTGTGACAAGGACCGGAACATTCAAAGTCCGTGTGATCAGCATTTTCTTTTCCTATATGAAGCCAGTCTATAATTTAAAAAGGGGAATAACTATCACAGGCGCTGAGATACACAAAGCACAAATGATCAGCAAATTCTCTCCCTGCATGGAGCTGATCTGCTAATTTACAAAGAGAAATTACCGTCAAAGAGACCAGATATTCAAAGTCCACGTGGTCAGCACATTATCAGCTTCTCCCTCACTCTTTGTGGAAAGCCAAATCATAATTGGAAGACTGCTTAATGAGTATGAAGTGTGGTCAGAGTGGATGTTCAGAGGAATGGGGCTAAGAAAGCCCGCTAACTTAATTCCACCCATGAGCCCAGACTGCCTTCGCCACCCGGATGTCGGCTCTTTGCCTCAGCAGCACTTCCTGCCTCCAGGATGGGCACTGCCAGCATGGCATCTTGTTATCTAAGCTTCCATTGGTGGCCACCCTCTTTAGGTCCAGCTCATTCTTTAGATGTACTAACCCCTTCAAACAGATGGCTGAGTTTCACTTCCCTGGAGTCATTTTGTCCTAGTTTTGCCTATCTTTGTTCTTACTGATTATTTATTGATTTACAGATTCCCTTCCAAAGAGCAGCCTTCATTCCCTTACTACTGAATCTTAGAGCAACAGAAGGCAACTCACTATATCTCTCTGTCGTCTTGGTCAGTTTGCAGAGAGGCTGTGTGGGGCAATGGTGAAGAGCATAGACTTAGAAGTGAGAAAAGCCTACTGTCTGCTTGTCTACTATCACTGAGAACTTGGGCAAGTCACCATACCCCTTGGAACTTCAGTTTCCCCATCTGTAAAATGGGAACCTTCCAAATTTGGTTGTGTCAAGGATTAAACGATAGAAAACACACGAAGGGACTAACCTAAATAGTATTTGAGACAGTCAATATTTAATGAACAATAACAAATAACCATACAAAGGACTATCGCTTTCTGTTAAAATTTTGAAGTTTTCGTGTTTTTCAACCTAGACAAACTAAGATTAATGATCCAAAGGCCTGATTGAATGTTTACCTTTAGAGATAAAATGCACATCCTATAATATTTTTAGTGCTATTGAATTATTATAGTCAAAGGAAACATAAATATGTTAGGAAAATGCTAGAATAGGACAGGATGAAGAAATGTGTTTTAATGAAAAAGAAAAAGCAGAGCAGTAATATGACTTAGTTCCCCTCCTTCCTCCCTGACCCATCCTTCTCAGCCTGCTTGGCTCATTCCTCTTCCTCTCCCTGGCCTCTAAATCTTGGAGTGTCTTAGGCCTCGCACATTCTCCTTCCTCCGTTCTACCACTTAGTCAAGCCAAAATCTTGAAGGGGGACCTAACAGGAGTATTCACAGCCTGGGCTAGGAAGCCCTCACCCTTATTCTTAACTCCAGGGCTACCAGAGCGTGATCAGCCCATCATCTTATTGAATCTTCCCCCCTACTCCATTAGTTGGGGCATTGCTGCCTTTCTACAGAAGATACAACTAGTACTTAGCAAAATGGCAGCCTCAGCAGAAATGGAAACTAAGAACATCAGTGGGAGACAGGTGCCACTGTCAGATCTTATGGGTTGAATCATAGCAGATGCCAGCTTCCAGTGGGATGATGTTGATGATCATGATAATTTTACATATTTTCTAAGTTTCAGACATTGTCATAATCATTTTATAGGCATTTTCTCTCTTAGTCTCTAAAACTCCCTAACACATTGTCTCAATGACGTCCATCCCTGCTTTACAGATAGAGGAACTGAGGCTCATGGATGAAAACTAGCTGATACAATGTCACATAGCTATTAAGTGAGACAAACTCAGAACTCTGTAACTTCAGAGATCAGCCTCACAGGAATACACTACACTCTCACTCATGCAATAGCGTTCAGAATCTGGCCAAGGCAGGTCAAGTTAGCCAAGAATCTGAGGCAGTAGGATTCTCACATGCAAGGCTCTGTTTTGTTGCAGCAGCCTCTTTATTTAAAGACTAAGACATGGTCTTCGGAACCAGCTATCTGACAGTGCTCATGACTGGTCCATGACCCTTTGCTGTCACTAGCAGAGACTGGCCCCCCATCATCTTCATCATTAATGTTATTATTTTTGAATATTCCCAAAGCTCTGAGAGAGGAATTAAGCAGGCAGTTGGGATGGGAAGGGTTGGAATATTTTACATCACTGCAGCTGCACTATCTGATTTGAAGATTGCAAGCTCGTTGAGGGGATGGTCTGTGAACAGCTTGCTCACCACTTTTTTCAGCCGTTCCACCCCCTACTCCCTTGTTCTTTTATTTCTGCCCAGTATCTAAACTTTTTGAAGGAAATATGGTCTTTTGCATCATGACACATGATCGCCACCCACTGGTCAGAATGTTTTCACTGCCAAGATTTATAAGATTTGGGGTTGGGGGCAAAATATGTGTGTGTAACTGATTCACTTTGCTGTACACCTGAAACGAGCAGAACATTGTAGGTCAGCTATACGCCAATAAAATTTTTTTTTTTAAAGTTAGCCACTTCCCATGCTCTTCAGTTCAGTGTCAAGGTACCCAAGAATAAGGGGGCAGTAACTGCTACAATTTAAGGTAGATTCTCAGAATCCCCAGTGTGTGTTCTTTTTTTTTTTTTTTTTTTTAATTAATTAATTAATTTATTTTTGGCTGTGTTGGGTCTTCGTTGCTGCGCACGGGCATTCTCTAGTTGCGGCGAGCGGGGGCTACTCTTCCTTGCGGTGCACAGGCTTCTCATTGTGGTGGCTTCTCTTGTTGCGGAGCACAGGCTGTAGGTGTGCAGGCTTCAGTAGTTGTGGCTCGCAGGCTCAGTAGTTGTGGCGTACGGGCTTAGTTGCTCTGTGGCGTGTGAGATCTCTCCGGACCAGGGCTTGAACCCATGTCCCCTGCATTGGCAGACGGATTCTTAACCACTGCACCACCAGGGAAGCCCCCAATGTGTGTTCTTAAATTATCCTGTAATACATCAAACAAAATGATTTCATAATCATACATCTTGAATTATTTGTGTCAGTGTGTTTCTTCCATTAGAAGGGTAATCAGGAGTCTCAACCTCATTCAGATAAGGCCGCTTGTATTTATCAGGGTTCCAGCACAGGCCACAACTCACAGAAGTGGCTCTCTAACAGAACTGTGAAGCTGAAGGTGGATTTCAGATTTCTGATTAATAAATACCATTTGTAAATATGATTACATCGCTTTGGCAACACCATTATTTTCTTTTAACGAAACACCTATAGAGATAGTGCATACTACACTTCAGGTATTGTTTTATGTGCTTTACAAGTATTAGGACCTTTAATTTATATAGCAACCCTCTAAGGTAAAGACTATTAATTATCCTTATCTCAAAGATGAGAAACTGAAGTGTGAAGAGGTTAAGACAGCGTCCAAGTTCACCTATCTGGAAAATGCAGAGCCAGTATGATTCAAACCCAGGAAGTCTGGCACTGGAACCTTAGCCACTAGGCTATGCTGCCTCTCAGAAACACTGTCACTGTTTCCTCCAGCCTCACCATCTTGGGACCATTCTTATTAGCTCTCCCTAAATGCTCACTTTGTCCTCCAATCCGATGATAACTCTGGTCGTCACGGATAGGGCCTGGTCCAAGGGCTCCTGAGACCTCAAGTTTTACATACTGGGTTCTGTCCCTTACAAGAGCAAGCAGTTATCTTTTAGAAGAAAACAGAGCTTTTGAAATAAATGTTGATTCTTGTCTTCTCTCTTGAGATACAGGTAAAGTGGGCAGTCATTGTGGTTGCTGTGGACCAGATAAGGGAATGAAAGTCAGGAAATTAGGAAAAATTGGACCAATGGCACTTGAAAAATTCCCCAGATCTTTGAAGACAATTTCACTTTTTTTCTAAGGAACATCATGCTTCTCTAGATAGAAAAAAAATTCACCTTGAATATCATACTAGCTGTTCTGGAATCCTCTTGCTTCTTGGCATGCTTATTAAGAAATTCTGCTCTTGCAGCAACAAATTTTAGCTTTCTTAGCTTCTGGAAAGCTGTAAAATCATTAACTATTCTTTAAAGATGTAATACTGGAAGTACATGTTATGTCTATCCCTACAACTAAATATTTTGACGTGAACCACTATAAATTTGATTGTGACAATTTGAGGGTGTTGGATATAATGACCTTTGGGGTCCCTTCTAGCCATTAGCAACAATGGATCCATGAATTTGGATCAAATAATAACAAAAACATATTTAAATTTACCTTTATTTTCCTTTGTTCTTAATAGGTTAACATATATTGATTTTATTTCACAACTTGCATGGAAATGAGTGTTTCACTTTTGACACTTTTATGATCTGTAGTTTCCATTCTTTTTAATAGCCTTGGTGCAGTAAAAAAAAAAAAAGCATCTTGGTCATAAAAGCTGTTTTAGAAGCAGAAGTTGTTTTAGGAAAGCAAACATGACTTATATAATCTACTTTCTCAAAAAAAAAGGCCTTGGTAGCAACTTGGTTCAGGAGGGAAAAACGTTGGTGGGAGTAGATGAAGAGGAAACACCCAAGATGAGTGACCTACACTTACTTTGGAGAGAATGACTGAACTCTTGATGTTTATCTTTGAGAGACTGTAGATCAGGAACTATAGAAAGGCCTTGTAAATCCAAGTCAAAAGACCTAGTTCCACAGAGGAGTTACCTTAGGTAATGGTATATGAATCAGGTTGGGTTAAGTTACGCTGCAGTAATAAACCATCCTCCAAATATTAATGGCTTAAGCAACAAAAGCTTATTTATTGCTCATGCTACATAACCAATATTGGTTAGAGAAGTGCTCTGCTTCATGTAATCATGCCCCATGACGTCATGACTGCACCATCTTAATCTGATACCAGTAAGTTGTCCATGGCAAAGGAAGAGAACATTCCAGATTCTGCATTCACAACTAAATGATCTGTCCTGGAAACAACAGACCCCACTTCTTACTGTAAGCCATCTATTATAATAATGACATAGCCCCATCCAGTTGCCAAGGGGACAGGAGAGTGTGATCATCACCGTGCTCAGAAGAAAGGAGACCTGACTACACACGAGCATTAGACATCTCTACCACAATAGCCAGGGTGAACTGAGTGCTTGGTCTGTGCCAGGAAATATGCAGAGTCCTCTACAAGCAGCATGCTACGTGGTCCTCACAAACCCCTGTGAGATATGTGCTTTCATAGTCCCCTTTTCTCAGATAAGGAGACTGGGAATCAAGAAGGCTAACTAACTTGCCTAAAGGTTAGCTCTTCCCCCCAAGCCTTGGCTAGAGCGCCAGACCATTTGCTCTCTGAAGGGGAGGAGGACGTTCGCTGCCCTCGCTGATGCGTTAAAGGACACGTCAGTTAGGGAGGGAGACACGTTCTCTTCCGGGAGCTGCAGGCCCTCCGCATGCCATTGGGGAACTAGTAATTCATGAAATCAACTATGCAGTACAAGCATGTTGTAATGAGTAGTCATTGCTTCAAGTCATAAACATAGAAAGGCATTTTTTAACGTGAGTATGTGAGAGAAATTTAACCACATTTAATGTTTGAACAAAGGTTAAAAAATACATATCATATATAGGTGCATATATAACCAATTTGAGAGGATAGGTACACATGAGAGAATTCTGAAATAATTTATATGTGTGTTGATTTACATATCTAATTTATATCATATATAAATTAGATTGTAAATTAAATGCATAAGGTTGATTCTGTCATCTATATGCTCACCTATCCATCCATCTAAACCAGTTTTCAATAGAAATATAATTTAAGCCACATACGCAATTTAAATTTTTTGTATCAGCATTTAAAGAAGAGAAAGGAAACATGTAAAATTAACTGAATAATATGGTTCATTTATCCCAGTACATGCAAATGTGATCATTTGAACATGTAATCAATGTAAAAGTTATTAATACATCCCTTTTTTGTATGTAATTTTTGAAATCCTGCATGTATTTTACATTTAGAGCATATCTCAATTATATACTAAACATTCACTGGAAATACTTGATCAGTATTCATAGCTCATAAAATGAGCAGTTGAAAAACTAGATTCACATGTCTGAGGTATTCCAAAGACACTTAAAAGTTTTCCAATAATTGAATTAATCCATTGACAACGACTGGATTAAAGAGGTGCTTATGTGTAAGACTAGAAATGCTACCTGTGTCGGACTTGTGCATCTCAATACGATCCTATCTTGTGGACTGAGAATGCAATTAGTTCTCCCTGGAGGCCTCTACCTCATCATGGAGGCCCCCTCTCTATGGAAAATCAATAGAAATGCCTTCCAGCTGGGAGGAATTTCCCGTCAGAAGCTACATGATATTTGTGTTCAGGGGTCAGTGGGACCATAAACTTGGAGTCAAAACACCTGAATTCTAAATATGAGTCTTCTTTTACTAGTTGTGTGGTCTTGGGCAACTCAACGTAAGTGTTCTGGGTCCTGTTTGGAAAATGAGGGCTTTTGTCTTCTGAAAGCACGATCCGATCTGAGGGCCAGCAGCAGAATCACCATCACTATTAGAAAAGTAGAATCCCAGACCTCACTTACTGAATCTGAATCTACATTTTAAAGAGACCCCCCAGGTTGGAGAAAAGTTGGAGGCAGACTGCCCCGGAGCATTTCTAACTTTTCCCTGGGCTCTAAAATTCTGCTTATATACCTGAGAGTGAAATGCAGATATTTTAAGATGTGTGGCCTTTCAGAGAGTAGTTTGATATACTAGGATCTGAAAGAAACCCGTTTCAGATGACCACAACACTAAGATGTCCTGTGTGCTTGCATGTGTCATGTGCTGAGCTGGTCACTTTACTCAGAGTGGCCCATCAATTCCTCATCCTAATAATAGGACCGGCAAGGTGCTGTTACTATCCCCATTTTACAGGTAAGGAAATGCAAGTTGAGAGAAGTTAAGTAACTCAGTTAGGCTTGCATAGCTAGTAATTGTGAAGCTGGGATTTGAGTACAAGTTGTCTGGTTCTAGAGCTTGCACTAAAACCACCAAGGACGTTCAGTGCCAACAACTGGGTTCTTGTGTGTGTGTGTGTGTGTGTGTGTGTGTGTGTGTGTGTGTCTGCGCATGCTGTTGTAAGAATCACATCTGTGTGTGTGACCTTTTTCAGTTACTGTACTATATTACCTCCCTTTTGTATTAAACAGAGCATTGAAACTTTGATTTCCTCTGTGTATTTAATTAGGAACCACTATTTAATAACGCTGTGACAAAAGTTAAGCAGGCAGTCACCAACATGGTGATGAGAATTCCTAACATCTCCTTCCCCATTGGCCCTCTCAAAAATTCCCCTGGTAACACACCAGCTAGATTTAAAGAAGCTGCTTCCAGAGTCCCTGCTGAAGATCTTATTTACATAAAGAGAATATATTGATCTTGGGGAAGCAGATAAAAAAATGTGGCCTGCATGGTTACAAAAGGATCTTGTATCGGTCGTCCTGGTATTGTATCTCCCCATAATAATTGTAAACTATGATAATATAGTTAATGTAACATAACATAATATATTATAGTGTGACATGATCTATATGTACTATACTATAACATATACTATAACATGTAGATATTTATATATACATATATAACAGTGTACCTATATATGTATGAAACATGTATGAAATGAAAATACAGGTACTATATTTATGGAAAAAAATCTGCATTTAAGTGGACCCACGCAGTTCAAACCCGTGTTGTTCAAAGGTCAGCTGTACATACAATATAGAGTACGATGTAACAACTGCACATCACGGAATGATTTCTCTGTGAAGGAGTCTGTGGAACTCCCCTTCAGTCATCATCTCCCTTAATCTTCGTTAGATACTATTGTTACAGATGAGGAAATGAATGCCAAAAGCTCAAGTGTGTTGCTAAGTCAATATTCAATGATATTAATATTCAGTTATAAGTCAGTATTCGTATCCAGATCTGCTGATTCCAGGCATTAAATTCAGTGTCTGAAAAACACTGAATTAGACAAAGAGCAGAGCGGAGGTTGTTGCCCTCCCTGTGGTGTCCCACCCTTATCCTGGACTCACCCCTCGGCATGGCAGCCTCCGCACTCCAGAGCCTGCCTCAGCCCCTCCCTTGACAGCTTGCTGAGTCGGGAAAGCCAAGGAAAGGTAGGATCTTTGGACTGACTCTCCAGTATCCTTGTCCATAGTGGACAATTCCGGGGCATGTTCTCCACTGTCTCTCAGAGGGTCTCAGCGGGACTGAGTTCCACAGTGGTTGCCTGCCCCTTACTGTGTCCTCTACATGCTTGTCTCCCTGCTCTGCCTCACTTCCCCACTTCCTACTTGTGATTCCTGGCATCACTTTTCAAATAAAAGACTTTCACCCAAGTCCTTCCTCAGGGTCTGCTTTGAGGGGACCACAAGGAGAGAGACTAAGTGACCTTAGGAAGATCAGCTTGTGACAATAGCCTGACCAAGGTTTACCACCTGAGACCTCCCTCTTAGCCTTGAAGTGACATTTCATCAAAAGTGCTTGAGGGGACTTCCCTAGCGGTCCAGTGGTTAAGACTTCACCTTCCAACGCAAGGGGTGTGGGTTCGATCCCTGGTCGGGGAACTAAGATCCCACATGCCTTGTGGCCAAGAAACCAAAACATAAAATGGAAGCAGTATTGTAACAAATTCAATCAAGACTTTAAAAATGGTCCACATCAAAAAAAAAAAAAAAAAATCTTAAAAAAAAAAAAAAGAGAAGTGCTCAAGCTGCACTTTTCCTTCCTAGCCACTTTCACCTGTCTTAACCTTGGGGTGAATGACAACATTCTTGAGCTAGAATGGCCCAGGTGGAGTTCAGTAACATTACTGTGGATGCAAAGGGAGCCAGGTTGTGGTTTCTGAGCATTGCGTAAGATGCATGCCTTGCTACGTGGCTGCACTCTCAATGTTTGGTTCAGATGACCTTTAATGTTCTCTGCCAGGGGGATTTTGGCACTGTATCTATTGTATTACACCAGGAGTCTCTGCAAAATGATGGCAAGGAAATGCTATATTTGGGATTTCCTGAGTTTTCCAGTAGAGATTATCGATCTCGTTTGGGAAGGCTTCCTCTTCTCCTTTGTGATCAGATGTCCCTGTGCTTCTGGTAAAGGTTGCGGATTTGTGAATTAGCTCAGCAGATGGAAGGTATATTTTAGAAGTCAAACCAGCTAAAGCTCTTTGATGCTGAACATATTCATAGGCAGAATCGCTACAAAAATTCTCTCAACACATTTGTAGAACTAGATTTTACCTTTACGTGGCAGAATCAGTTTTGTGACCAAACCATGAAAGAGAAGGAGAAAATGGTCTAAATGTGTTAAGAAAAGTATACAGAATGGCTGAAAGCTGATAAATGACAGAGCCAGGACTGAGGTCTGCTGATTCCAGACATCCTGCCTAACGACCATAAAACTGGAAGGAAAATAAGAAAAAGGGCTATGAGGAGACCAAGTGGCCCATATGGGCATCAAACTCAACATGATGGCATGACCAGGCTTTTTTCCTCTGGCACAAAGAGCTTTTGAGCATTGTTTGATAATATTCCAAAAAGAAAATAATAGAGCCAAGTTTCCCAAATGTTCCATATAAAAACAGGAAATGACTAAAGCATTTATCCTGTCTTCTAAGTATTTCAAGGGTCTGGATCAAAACCCACCACCATGCCTTGCTCGTCTAGCGCTTATTACAGGGGTAGGGATGCTTAGACCTACAAGTATCATGTCTCCTTGGCTAGATGCAGATCCTTTCACAGCATTATGGGAGCCTGCCCTTCCATTTTATAAAATAGTTTCTGAACTGTCTTTTTTTCCAACATTTTATTATGAACATTTTCAAAATAAAGTTGAAAGAAGCTCATACTGAACAACCATACTCATAGCCTAGGTTCTACAATGAACATTTTACTTGTTTTATCATATATGTGTGTGTGTGTGTGTGTGTGTGTATATATAAAATACACACACACACAAATCCATCCCTCTATATTTTAATCAATCCATCTCATTTTCTTTGCATTTCAAAGTAAGTGACAAATACATAATACACCCCCCCCAAGTACTTCTGCATGCATATTATTAATTAGAGTTCGACATTTGTTTACAGTTCTTATTTTCCTTTTGAAGTAAATTTCATATAATATGATACATCCACAAATCTCATGTATACCGTTTGCGTTCTGACAAATGCAACCCAGATGTGCAACCCAAACCCCCATCAGGACAGAAACCGTCTCCATCACCACAGAAAGTTCCTTTAGGGCCCCTCCTAGTCACTGCCTGCCTCCGCCCCTAACCCCAACTCCAGAGGCTACTACTGTGCTGATTTTTCCCACCATAGATTTCTTGTGTCTGTTCTAGAATTCGGTGTACATGAAATCAAACAGTATGTACGTATTTTTTATTTGACTGCTCTCACTCAGCATAAGGTTTTAGAGCTTCACCCATGTTGTTGCATGTATCAGTAGTTCATTCTTCTTTGTTACTGAGTAGTATTTCATTGCCGAGATTTAGCACATTTTTTAGTCCACCCTCCTTATTGATGGGTGCCTGGGTTGATTCCAGCTCTTGGCAACCATGAATAAACCACCATAAACAATCATTCACCTACAAATCTGTGTATGGACATATGTTTTCATTTCTCTTGAATAAACACCTAGGAATAAAATTGCTGCGTCCCGGGGTAGATTCATACTGGGTATTATAAGAAACGGCCAGTCCTTTCTCCAAAGTGGTTGTTCCACTCCCCACCTATGCATGAGAGTGGCAGTTACTGCACATGTGTACAAACATTTGGTTTTGCTGATCTTTTTAATCTTAGTTATTTTTGTACGTATGTAGTGGCATCTCATTGCAGATTTAATTTGTGTTACCCTAATGACTTGTGCGCATTGGTCATTTATACATCTCCCACTGTGAAGTATCTTTTCACATATTTTACCTGTTTTTTATTTTTTGTCTTTTTATCATTGATTTGTAGGAGTTCTTTACATATGCTGGGTACCAGTCCCTTGTCAGATATATTTATATTTTACAAGTATTTTATCCCAGTCTGTGGATTGACTGTTCATTTTCTTAATGATGTTTTTTGATGGGAAAAAGTTCTTAATGTTAATACAGTCTAATTTTAATGTTTTTCTTTTTGGGTATAGCTTTCTGTGTCCAGTCTAAGAAATCTGTGCCTACACCCATAGTAGAGAAGATATTCTTTTGTTTTCTCCCAAAATCTGTACAGCTTTAACTTTTACATTTAGGTCTATGACTCTTTTAGACTTCAATTTTATGAATAAAATAGAGGTCATGTGTGTGGATTTCTGGCTGCTGTAAGGGTTTTCTCTTCATCTTGGGTCTTCAGCAGTTTGGCTATGATGGGCCTACATGTAGTTCTCTTTGTATCTACCCTTCTTTGGATTTGATTCTGTGATTTTATTGTATCACCATATCTGAGAAATCTTCAGCCACTATTTCTTCAAACATTTTTTTGCCCCAGTCTCTGGGACAAAAATTACCCATGTTAGACCTTTTGATATTGTTCCACATGTCCCTAAAAATATCTGTTTGTGCCTTTTCTTTCTTGCTATTTTTTTTCATTATTGAATGATTTCTATTGATTTGTCTTCAGGTTGAGTGACTTTCTTTCATCTTCACTTTGCTGTTAAGACCAACCGGTGAATATTTTACTTCGTATATTTTATTTTTCAGTTCTAGAATTCCCATTTGGTTCATTTTTATTGTTTCTGTTTCTCTGCTGAGATTTCCTATCATTTCATCATATTTTCTTTTAGATACTTGATCATAATTAGAGTACCTGCTTTCAAACCATTGACTGATAATTCCAAAATCTGCATGGCCCCTGGAGTTAGTATCCATAGGTTGCCTTTCCTTATGAGAATGGGTTATATTTTCTCTGCTGTTTTCTTCTTAGTGTCAATCAAAAATTGGATTGTACCCTGCACATTGTAAAAGATATGATATAGAGACTCTGGATTCTGTTCTCTTCCCCCGAAAGAGCATTTTGTTTGTTCTGTTGTGTTTTTAGCTTCGCTAAACGCAAGCTTGCATACTCTGTCTGCCATGCAGTGAGTGGAAGCTCAGACACTGGTGGTTGGAGAATGCCCATCTATGCATGGTTCAGGGGCCACATCAGCAGAGTTTTGGGCAGACTTCATACACAGAAGTTGGGGGTCTCTGCCTCTGAGTCTCTCCTGTCTGGGTTTTCCCCATTTACTGTCCAGCATCCAGGCTGTTGTCCCGAACCCTTTTCTGTATCCTGTAAGCCACTGACACTGGGTTTTCCATGAGACTTTTAGCTGTCCACCTGACACTGAGTGGTCCTACCTGCAGACTGAGAGCCATGAAAATGGGAAACTCACCCAGTACCGTTTTCTTCTTCCAACGCTTCACTTCCCTTCAGTTTCTTCCTGCTTTAGTTCACTCTCCAGGCCTCCGAGGTAGTTATTTATTATATGATGTCAAGAGTTTCTGGCTGTTATCTACCAGAGGGTTGATCAAGTAAGGCTGCTTAGCTACCCCTGAAGTGGAATCCCCTGCACTACAGTTTTCAGTGGCTTCCGAGCATTCCCTTGTAAGGATGCACCATCATTTATTTACCTTATGTTGATGGTTATTCATATTATTTTCCTTATTTGCTGTTAGGATAACTTTTCTCTGACATAAAATCAACCTCACTCTGATGCATACTTGATTTGAAACTGAAGCAAGGGACAACATCTGTGAGGTAAAGTTGTCCCATCTGTAAAATGGGGTGATAGTAATCGTAGCAACCACACATGTGCTTTAATGAGACTGAAATGAGGGTAATAACTCCCACCAAATGCAAGTACTAAAAATATAATGGAACAGTATATTTAAAATGCCTAGTACAACTCTGGCCTGTAATCGACTCAAATCAGGTGCTAGTCTCTCTTTTTTTTGACCTTGTTGTCATTATCCTTGGTATTAAATTTTTGCTCTCACTCATAATTATATAAATAAAAGATTGGAGAACGCATCACATGTAAGCAAATGTTTCCTCCTTTTTTATAAGTAAATATATCATGAGGGTTTTCTTGCGTCAGTCAAGTTGTTTTTGAGAATGTGATTTTAGTGACTGCATAATAGTCTACTAAAAAATGTCATTCTTTATTTGGATGATCCATGGTTTCTGAAAAAAAAAATCAAAGTTACATATGTATATTATGTAAATTCCTCTAGGGGAAAAAAATCCTTCAAAACAACCTTATTTCTAATTGTAGCCTAGTACTTACGAAATAATGTCAACCAGCTAAAGTTAAGTAGCAAATTTCAGAAGCTAGGATGCTCATTAAAAGTACTTTCATATTTGGACTAATAAAAATGACGTATCTGCCTCATCCCTTTTTAAGGAAATTGAAGTGCTTTATCAATTTCATTTCATTAAGATCCCCACAGCAATCCTGTGGCCTGGGTGAAGGTCAAGGAGGCTCTGACTTTTGCAGATGGAGTGTCAAGTGTCATGATGATAAAGTGCCCTCTCCAGGATCACCCACAGTGGGGAAGAGCCCTTTATCTCATTCCCCAGGTTTCTCTACTCTAGAGATGGCTCAGGGTAGCCATGAGTCTCAGACTGGGGTTGACAGCCAGCTGTCCCGATTAGCTGGGTCTAGAAACCCAGGAAAACCTGAATGCCTGTGTGTGAAAAGCATGGAGGGAAAATCTGGTTTCTCTCCCACTCATGCTCATTCCAGATATTTATTGAATGAGTAAATGAATGGGAGAGGGATTTCAACCACATCTCCTCCTCCTGCATCCAGGTATTCAACTAAATATTTTGCATGCACTATGATTGTCTAATGCAATTCTCGTGACAAACCTGTAAGATATATCCTATTATTAGCCCCATTTTAAAGTTGAGAAAACTAAGATTCAGATAGTAACCAGCCCCAGTGTCCACAGCTAATACATACTTGCAAAGAATCTTGCACTATTAAAATCAAAGAAGTCTGCTTGTGTCTTGCACAGTCTTGAGTAGTGAAAAGTCTGTTTCTCAAAATATAGAAGAAGCAATGAGGAGAACTTTATTCTAACCCACAAGGAAGATTATCAAGTGAATGGCAAGGGAAGCTTGGCAGAAAGTGGGTTATTTTGCAGTCCCTATTAGTAAAGAAGGATCTCCGGGGCTATGCAGAGTCTTTTAATTTTAAGAAAGTAGATTCGAAACCATCTGATTACTTTAACTGGTATTTATTGAGCACTTACTATGTATCAGCCACAGTGGCAGACCCAGAGGTTACACTGGTACATGAAACAGATGTGGTATATATTTCATGAACCTAATAGTATAGGGATGAAGACAGGCACTGAACAAGGGATTACAATTGTGCTAACAGGGGAGTTGCAGGACGCTTGGGACATGTATCAGGGACACCCACCTAGACCAAGGATCATATTTCTAGAGTTTAAAGACAAAGGCATGAACATGTTTTTAAATAAACAGAGTACTAGCTAATACTGGAGATGAAAATTTTCCAAATTCATAAAGAGCTCACTAAGTTGGAGCAATGCACTGAAACCACGAAGATGAAATTTCAGCTCTAGAATTAGGATATACAAGCAAGTACAGAATCAGGAGGTTCGGCATGAGAACAGCTTACATTGGAAAGACCAGAAAATGTTCCTCCACTATAGGGTCAGTATTAATTAGCAATGCATTTGATGCAGCTGTTTTAACAGCAATGATGAATTCACACATTTGTTTTACAAGGCATGCAAAGGAAAAAACTATGTTTTATATCTATTCCCAGATGGTATGTTTTGAATGGTGTCTTCCCTTTCCACAGACTTCTTTGGTAAGATGGTTTATTTTTTTGTGGGAAAATAATAAGTCTGGGAGCAATTAACTTGATCCTTAATAAGAATGATTCAAAACCACAATAGAAGCTGATATGCTTTCATGCTCTCTAAATCGCTTCACTAAATATATAGTAATTGGATATTTATAAGAATTCAGACTCGCCCATAACTAAAGTGGAAATGATGATGGTTTGGTATGGATACACAGTTTTAAATACAATATCTTACTTGATTCTCAGAATACCCTTGAGGGAAGCTCCCGACGGGTGTTTTTATGTGTACTCACTGTATGTCTCGCCTGTTTGGATGAAGCATTAGGACAATTTACATAACTTCACACTGAACAGGATAAACAAGGATGTGATGAAATTAGAAAGGATAGTTAAGACTAGGAAAGCTAGAAGGAAGACAAGATAAGGGCACTCAGTTTTTAACTGTGCAGCCCTAACACGCTCACCGGAGGAGGAATAAGATCACCGTCCCCATGTTGTGGATGTGAAAATTGAGACTGGAGAAATTCCTGACATGCCCAGTGTCCTAGAACCTGTGAGTAACAGATCCCAAAACACATCAGCTCCCCTGAAATTCTGTTTCTCTCTCTGCTACTCTATGCCGCCTTCCAATAATATGAAAAATGAAATTGGTATTGGAAAAGATGCCAACTCAAAGAGAAACTCAAGAGAACTATAGTTGGAAACTTCTTTTCAGTATGTACCTCAAGCTGTGAATTGACGAGAATTCTACTCCCCCAATGCTTAGAACTTTTTAAATCTTAGCAGCTCACTGGTTGTTTAACATGCCTTATATTAATCATCTGATCAGAAGCTAAATATAATGAAGGGCATCAGGCTATTATAACACCCTTCTGCCTATCCTATTAGTTCAAGTTATGTTTTATTAAGTTGAGTTGTCAATATTAAATCATCAAAAAAGATGGCTCCAGGTAAGTCTCACCATCTCATCAATAATACTTTACCAACTGTGGCTCTTTGGAGACCTGAAATTTACAGTGAGTTTAGCACGCTGCTGTAGACCCACCATCATTTTTATCATGCTTTGTGGCTGCACTGACTTCCAGAAGAGGCCGTCCTAAAAGCCTGCTGGGACCCAAATCAATTGTCAGATGTAAATTCAGGTGCCATAGGTAGCATTTTTCACACCCAGCAAATTGTCTCTGGTTTTGAACTAATGATCACATAAACAAAAGATTGGAGCCAATTGATTGCATTATCAGCTTGTGGCAATTTATGTGGCTGGGGCAGATTTAGCAAGGGCTAGCCAGGGAGAGGATTTGTGACTGAAAGTGTTTGTTTTGATATGGAATATCAGGAGTTTTTGTTTGCTTCTTCCTGCCTTTTTCACTTTCATGTTTATCCAGAACTACTCACTTTCCCTTTGGGGTTTAGGTGCTCTGGGTAGAACGACCATGTGAACCCTGTTCTTAGAGCATGTTTGTGGAGGAGAACCCCTGACTCTCCTTCAGAAAACAGTGTGCTTTCAACTTTAAAGATGGTGGGAAAACGTATTTATTTATTCCATAAACACTGAGCAGGTATCAGGGATGCATTTGGCTGCAAGAGTTCAGACTCTTCCATAATTAAAGTGGAAATGATATTGGTTTGGTATGGATACACAGCTTTAAATATAGAATCTTACTTGATTCTCAAAATACCAACCAACAAGCCTGATTAAGAATAGCTTTTAAGGGGCTTCCCTCGTGGCGCCGTGGTTAAGAATCCACCTGCTAATGCAGGGGACGGGTTCGAGCCCTGGTCCGGGAGATCCCACATGCCGCGGAGCAACTAAGCCCGTGCGCCACAGCTACTGAGCCTGCGCTCTAGAGCCCGCGAGCCACAACTACTGAGCCCACGTGCCACAACTACTGAAGCTCGCGCACCTAGAGCCCGTGCTCCACACCAAGAGAAGCCACCGCTGCTATGAGAAGCCCGCGCACCGCAACGAAGAGTAGCCCCCACTCACCGCAACTAGAGAAAGCCCGCGCGCAGCAACAAAGACCCAATGCAGCCAAAAATTAATAAATTAATTGATTTTTAAAGAAAGAATAGCTTTTAAGTAGGGGTGCTTTTTCTTATTTAACATGGAGTCCCAGGATAGATGATTGTTCAGGTTGATTCAGCTGCTCAGCAGTGCCATGAGAAAGCCAGTTTATTCCTCCATTTCATCCCACCACCCTTAATTTGCCGGCTTTAACCCTCATACTTGTCCCCACATGGTTGCAAGATGGCTGATGTGTTGTTCGGCTGTCGTGAGAAGGGTGAGCCAGCCATATTTGGGGAAACTTGGATTTATTTTTTTACTTGCAGGACTTCTCAGAGCCTTCATTATGTTCATAGACATTAAGACCCTTGATGAGGGATAGTTATTATATTCAGCATTTTGCCAGAGTAAACATAGAGGTCTTCATTTTTTTCTTTGGAATACCTATTCAGAAATATTCTGAGCGGCACTGTGAAATGCTGCATTATTCCCAGTTCACACCCTTTATTAGGAGAGTTAAACACATTTGTCTCAAATCAGCACAGGCTCCTACACCTAAGGTAGGTGTCTAACTGCTCTGATTGAGAACAAATCAAGGCACCAGGGTCTTTGAAGTTGTCCCACGATGGGTAGATGGTGGCCCAAGTGCAAAATGATTAATAAAATAATTAATAGCAACTCAGATAGCAAGGCACTGATCTCTTTAAATTCACATCAGTTTCAAGACACAAGTAAAAAAAGGGGTTTTCTTGGATGTAGCCTTGAGACTGCAAGACAGTCTCATTTCCCCAAGAAAACTCAGTAAACCCTGAGCCTAGACAATACAGTGTTAGTGACTAAGAGCTACAGTGTTCAAATCCTAGCTCTGCCATTTATAAGCTGTATGATCCTGGGTAAGATACTCTGAGCCTTGGTTTCCCAGTCTGTAAAATGGGGATAGTTCCTGCCTGCTGGCGCTGTAATGAATACTCCATGAGATAATGGTTGTAAAGAGCTCATTGCAAGAGAAGGGAGCCATTTTCAGCCCAGATCCTTATTAAGAGCTGATCTGAGCTGAATCCCTACTTTTTAAGTCTAAATTGGATTCTCCATTCCTCAAGGTCTTGTATAACTTTAACTTCTAATTTTCAAAGCAAGATATTTTGACACTGCTGTTTTGACCTTGACATTTGGACCATGCTTTGAACTCAGGTGTATGTCTTTGCTTTACTGATGTTCTTTGCTCCAAGAAATAGATACAGACCACCAGTCTTGAATCCAATTAATATATTGCTGCTAGAGATAATACACACAAAATCAAACAGGCAGTGGCTCAAACTGCAAATGTAAAATTTTTTGTAGAAGAAAAATTGTCTGAAGGATCAAATATTGTTGGCATCATGGAAAACCACAAAAAATGTCCTGTGAAAAGTTAGACTTGGTCAGAGAATGAGAACAAAATAAAGTGACAATGGCCAGAACTACACAGAGGAAATTTTATTTTATTATTAACTAGAAATTGATGCAAGAATCAAAACTTCTTTTCAAAAATACAGAACTGCAACATTGGACTTGGTAGAATAAAGCCACAAAACAGAACTCACAAATCAGAAGTTGCCCCTGGAAAATTTTAATTTAGCAAAAACCAATCAATGAATCACATATTTGGCATAAAGTTTATACACAATGCAATTCATCCTGACGAAAATAATTTCATCATTAAAATTGAATTATTTTTAAATTTGAAAGTATTTATGCTGTGTAGAAAACTGAACAGTGACTTAATTTGGTTTAATAGAGTTTTCTTGAGAAATATTACTGGATGAAAATTGTTGGTAGAATTCTGATTCATTTCAACTGCTTTGAAATATGTATTAAAAGCTAGCAAGGTCAATATAATGAGATTAAAATATTCTTCACTAATTGTAAGTATAATGGCACCCGCAGCCATTAACATCATTTATTAATGTTCCTATGTATTCATTGAATTTCTAAACCTAAATACATTTTCTTCAAATACTTAAGTCCATTTACTATTGAATACAAGATAGGTACTAATTAAAAATGGTCTTATCTATACACTGAGAGATGCTTAGCAGGATGATTTCATAGTGTTAATAACAAGAGAAGCAGGGGGACGAAGGGGTGTGGTGTCACCTTTATTGAACACTTGCTATGGAACAGGCCCCAGGCTTGGGAAGGGCTTCGACGATGGTTAGCTCCCAGCTCGTGCACACACTTGGGTATCATAGAAGTATTTAGGAAGTACCTCCTGTTCTGACTTTGCCTTAATTCAGATGTGCGCTCCCCTTTTGGCTCATGACAGCAAGACTCTTCGAAATTCCTGCGTCTTTATCTTGTGCTGACACGCGGCGGGTTCGACTCTGATGTTATTTTCTTATGCTGAGGGTGCCTTGTGGAGTTTCATGGGTTTTGTGCTTCCCTGCTGCCTGTTAGGCTTATAACTCACAGAGCTATGACTTTAAATGTCAGGATTGTCGCTGTAACAATGGAGCAAAAAGCAGGCTGTTGACATTCTTTGGACACAATTTGCAATACTCTTTTTTTTTTTTCCTTTAACATTTTCATGTTTCCAGGTGACTCTTGCCCACAGAGCCAGGTCATAAGCCCAGAGTTTTAGTGAGATATGTCTGATCTAGAACCAGTAGCCCCCAGTTCCAAAAGCCATTTCTGATACAATATTGTGTAAACTGGTTTCCCTTTCTGAGTCTGGGCCTCTGTCTAATTTTTTTTATTTTATTGAAGTATTTGATTTACAGTGTTGTGTTAAGTTCTGCTGTACAGCAAAGTGACTCAACTATACATATGTATACATTCTCTTTCATATTCTTTTCAACTATGATTTATCACAGGATATTGAATATAGTTCCCTGTGCTATACAGTAGGACCTTGTTGTTTATCCATCCTATATGTAATAGTTTGCATCTCCTGATCCCAAACCCCCAATCCTTCCCTCCCCCAACCCTCCACCCCCTTGGAAACCACAAGTATGTCCTCTATATTTATGAGTCTGTTTTTGTTTCATAGATACGTTTGCTTGTGTCCTATTTTATATTGCACATATAAATGATGTCATATGGTATTTTTCTTTCTCTTTCTGACTTCCTTCACTTAGTATAATAATCTCTAGGTCTATCCATGTTTCTGAAAATGGCATTATTTCATTCTTTTTAATGGCTGAGTAATATTCCATTGTATATATACATATATACATATATGTATATATGTATGTATACATACCACATCTTCTTTATCCATTCATCTGTCGACGGACATTTAGGTTATTTCCATATCTTGGCTATTGTAAATAGTGCTGCTATGAACATAGGGGTGCATGTATCTTTTCAAATTAAATTTTTGTCTGAGTGTATGCCCAGGAGTGGGATTGCTGGATCATATGGCAACTCTATTTTTAGTTTTTTGAGAAAGTTCCATGCTGTTTTCCATGGTGGCTACACCAATTTACATTTCCACCAACAGTATAAGAGGGTTCCCTTTTGTCCACACCCTTTCCAGCATTTGTTATTTGTAGGCTTTTTAATGATGGCCATTCTGACCTGTGTGAGGCGGTACCTCATTGTTGTTTTGATTTGCATTTCTCTAATAATTAGCGATGATGAGCATCTTTTCATGTGCCTATTCTGGGCTTCTGTCTTACAAAGTGAAAAGGTACTATTGTAAGAATAAAGTTTTAAATGCCTTTAGAGCTTCTCTAAAGAAGTTTCGTCTTTTATATGATTCAACATGTTTAAAGCTCTCTATATGTTCTCATCTGATATCTTAAGTTTTTATAGATTGGAAAATACTTCAAGTGAGTAAATAAGCTCTATGACAAGTTTCTTGCTAGCATTTAGAAGCTGGTAGGTAATGATTATTAATATATATAGAAGTTTAGAACAGTGCTTAACCAACTGCAGCCCACATGCCAAATGTGGCCCACTACCTGATCTTACCATTAGAATTTCATTGAAACGCAGTCATGCCTGTTCATTGATTTATTGCCTATGGCTGATTTGGCGCCAAGACAGAGTTGAGTAGTTGTAGCAGAAACGGTACGGCCCAGGGGAATTCCCTGGCGATCCAGTGGTTAGGACTTCACACTCTCACTGCCGAGGGCCCGGGTTCAATCCCTGGTAGGGGAACTAAGATCCCCCAAGCCGCGTGGCGTGGCCAAATAAATAAATAAATAAGTCTTAAAAAAAAAAAAGAAAGAAACAGTATGGCCCGCAAAGCCTAAAATATTTACTGTCTGGTCCTTTACAGACAAAATTTGCTGACACTTAGAGTTTTACAAATGACTTTCCATCTCTATAGATTTAAGTCTAAATACACATTTGGTTAAACATCACAGCAGTCTGAGAGGTGGGTATCATCCCCCTGGTACAGATGTGTAAACTAAGATGCACAGCTTGTAAATGGCAAAGCCAAGGATTAATTCCAGCCCACTAACACCACATCCCATATGTGGTCATGAACTCTTAGCCTTTCAGTCCTTCATCAATTTTAGTTTACTAAGATGTTTTCCACTGTATAATTAATGTCATGACTATATCATTTAATCATCCGTCAGGCATCTCCTGTGGGGCAGGCACTGCTCTGTGCACTAGGGCACAGCCGTGGACGCTTCCTGCCATCGTATAGCTTACCTTCCAGGTGTTGTGCATATACCTCACGAGTTCCCGGGGTCCTTATCACACTCACCCACTACGTCACTTTGGCTCACCAAGTGTGATCATGTATGGTGCCAAGTTCGGCCGCTGCAATAGTGAACCACATGGATTGGTTCCCTACACCCAGACCCCTGGAAATAGGAGAAGAAATTCACAGTCCAGTGGGAAATGGCCTTTAGGGCACACCCTCGATTTCTAGAATGTGATACAGACCAGAGATATCATGAAATATAGTATGATGGCTTATTTGCATGCCTTTCTATCTCATGATTTTGCTCTAAGGGCTACAATTAGGAGATGGGATCTGTGTGAACCGAGTCAAAAGTGTGCAGAAATTATGTAGATAAGCACATCTTAAACTTTGATGTGCATACGGGTTTTAATGTGGGGATCTTTTGAAAATTCATGTTTTGATTCCATGTCTCTGGGGTGCGGTCTAGGGTTCTAACAAGCTCCCAGCTGATGCTCTGAGGTCCTTGCTTTGAGTAGCAAGGTACCGATGAACAGTCCACGTTCCTCTAAAAATCTCTCGAATTTGATGCTAGAAGCATGGAACAGGGCTGGTTCTCAGATTTAAAGAGCAGGGTTTGAGCAGGCAAGCTCCATTGCGGATGAAAACCAAAATCACCCCCTGCAGATTTGAGACGTTGGTTGGTAGCCATTTACCCCATTCACCAGTTTTCTCTTCTCTCTTGCTAGCTCCCTCTTTTCCTTAATTTTAGGCTCCTCCTTGCCCCCAGCCCATCCCACAGCCTGTTCTGTGGTTCAGACCACGGAAGCCAAACCGCTGGTGGAGATGCTAATAACACTTTCTATTTTCTCTGCTCAAGTTCACGTGAGGAAAGACAGCAGCATTTCCAGTGCAGACTCTTCACTCTCAATAATTCTGTCAGACTGACTCGCAAGTCTTCCCAGCCTGTCTGCTCAGACTGCACAAGCTGGTGATTAAAACTTAGAGCAATAATTAGACCCTTTATTTTCAAAGCAGATTTGGTTTCCAGACCAGATTTCAACATTCATTATAATACAGACTAATAAAAACAAATCTGGGAACTTTTTTTTTTTTTTTTAAGTTTTTGTGTTGTGAAATCTGTAACAGCATTAAAACCATTTTGGGGAAAAAAAAAATTCGTGATCCCCCAGAAAAATACTCAGTGAACATTCCCTTCTGTTTCCCATCCAAATATATTGCACATATATGCACATAGTGTAGACAAAAGTTTGTACTATAATTTTTTCCACTTATTTTATTATGAACATTTTTTATATTGCTCCATGATCTTCTTATTTTTAAAGACTGCACAATATTTCTTCTAGTTGACAAACCAATACGTTTGTAAACTTAAATAGTTCTCCTTTGTGGAATATTTCAGTGGTCTCCTTTCTTTCTTTTTTTCTTCCTTTCTTTCGTCTTCCCTCCTTCCTTTTAACCTCCCTCCCTTCCTCTCCCTTCCTTCCTTCCTCCCTCCCTCCCTCCCTTCCTCCCTTCCTTTTTCCTTCCTTTCTTCCTTCCTCCCTGCCTCCCTCTCTTTTCTCTGCCTCCCATCTTTGCCTCTTCCTCTCTCCCTACTTCCTCTTTCATCATCTTCTACTATCAGAAAAACAGTGTGCCATGAACATTCAATAACTCTTTACCTTAAGTTGAATTATTTCCTTACGATACATTCTCAGCCGGCAGTAGGAGAAGTGTTGTTTTGGTTTTTTTTTCCCTTCAGTATAGTCTGAGAAGCCCAGTGTCCCAATCAGCATGGTGTTGCCATTCTCTATGAAAATCTCAGAGGGTGGCACCCTAAACACATTTTATGTCTACCAGGCCAAATGGGTGGGTCTGACATTAATTCCAGTCCCTTATGCCTGCGTTCATTCCTGGGCTATTGGAATGAGTCTCGACTGGAAGTTTAGTCAGCTCAAACCAGATCCCCATGCTTACTGCACAAGTACTTTCTATTCCCATTTCCCTCTAAATATACAGTTTAGATATTAGTGCCTCAATACATAAGGTTATCCTGGAGAATAAATCTGTTATAATATTTGCTTATTGAGGGACACTTTTTTTCTGTTTGGTTCACCACTCTATCCCCAGCATCTAGAACAGTGCATAGCACATGGTAGGTGTTGAATAGATGTTTGTTTCGTGAATCATTAAAAAAAATAAGATCAGAAACAATGTAGAAAAGTGAAAGATATCTTTACTCCAAAGAGTTCAAAGCAGTGGTTCTTAAGGCTTTGGAGGACAAATGCATCCCTCACATCTGTGTGTTAACAGATAGAATTTTACAAATAATTTTTATAGGTCCAAAGAATCTGGAAGTTTTCCCATGGACACCAGGTAATGTTGGCATTAAGAATCCCTGGTGTAAAAGAACCTCTAAGTTCTAATTCATTTGACATCATCCTACCAAGCAGAACTTTGAAATAGTAGTAATCCATACCTAATGGCTCATTCAGTCTTTATTATAGTCTGTCAAGATAGGCAGTATTATTCCTATTTTACAGAAACAAATCCCAGATTCAGAAAGATTCAAAAGACTTATTCAAAGGGACACACTTACTAAATGCAGAGCAGGGACTAGAGCCCGGGTCCTCTAATTCAAGTCCAGCCCGGTTTCCGTTAAACGCCTCCAGTGACCCTGCGTTGATTTGTACACCCTTTGTCTTCTTAGCATTTGATTGATGGTTATTGTTAGTGCAGATAATTTGGGCTCCTTTGTAATGATCAAGACGTTTATACAAGGCAAGGTCTCAGATGATTAGGACAAGGCGGGTGCTAATGCCATTCTCAGCTTCATCTGGAAATATCTAACTAGAGTTCATTAACTTGTCAACACTAGTTCCTTTTGAGCACCATACCGATATAATAAAATAGTGCAATCGATAGAAACCTTAAACAGGCTTCATCTGTCTTCTTTTGTTACTCCTTTTTCTTTCTTTCTTCATCTTTTATTACTACTTTTTTTCCTGCCACTTTAAAATTGTTGTGCTTCTCATTAGCTGTGCAGTTCTGTTTTATTGGAAGTCCAGGTACATCTAGCTTTTCCCAGACACCCCCATTATTGCCCCAAAGAGAGGGAAGCTAACCTTATCTAGACTCACTGAGCAAATCTGGGCTCTGCTGTGAGATTGCTAATACAGTAAATTAATTTTTCTTAAGTATAACATGGCTTACTAACTATGTGGAGGAAGACCTGAAAGTTTTGCAGAACTGCTTCAACTTATAAAATTAATTGTCATAGTGTTTTTTCCCTAGCTTTGTACAGAAGCTAAATAGTTCTCTGAGTTGATAGGGGAAGGCACTGTGGTTACCATCTACTGCTGGGAATGTGAGAGTGAGAATGGTTATAAAAGTGCCTTAGTTTTTCTTTGTCCTTAATATTGCTCACTTAGTTACATTGGGAATTCTGGGGCTCATTCAACCTCTTTCTACAAAAGAAACACTCACACTTTGCCTATTCCTGGTGAGATGAACTTCGTGTTCTATTTCTCCCTCATTCCCTGCTCAGTTTCTGTCTCCTCCAAAACTTATTACATCATAGGAGTAATTGACTCTTTGACATGGATTTCTCCCGTTGGGCACGTCTGGATTTGTTCCGAGGAAACACCATGGTTACACTAATATGCTGATTTTACCAACCTCATCATGTTGGGTCAGTCCAACCATCATGAATTATCACATGAGTCCATAGCTCTCTCTGACAGCACCCTGGAGACCCAATAGGAGACTAAACATTATCCCAGAGAGAAGGCTCACTCAGGGATCTGCATATTTCAACCATTTCCCTGTTCTTGGAGAAGTTCTCTAACAGCTCCTGTAATGCAAGATGGAAAGCATCCTCTCTGTACCATAGCTAAAGGACCGATCACAGAAATGAAAGTGCAATTACAGAAAAATTACCCCTGGGCCATGACCACATTTCATGAGCATTTTATTGCCATCACGACTCATCATTTCAATTTTCAGGACTGAGAGTCTCTGCTGAAGCCCAACTTAAATCCTTAATATGAGAGTCTGTGCTTTACAGTCATGTGTCAATGCAGAGTCAGTCAACTGGGGTTTAATTCCCTGGGTCTGACCACAGTTATGTGCTGGGAGGGAACCAACAGGGTCGCATATGTAAACGGTACTGTGCTAATCAAGTGTGATATTTTCTCTTTTACTTCTGATCAACCACAAGACTAGATTTAAGACTACTGTTCAGTTTGAACTTGAAAGTGATGATTCTTACACCAGAGTTCTTAATATCTGAGTTTTAGTTTAAAGGAAAAAGTGCTGATGCCTTTGAAAGTCAGGGCCATGCTGAAGTGTTTTCCAATTCTCATTAAAAAAAAAATCCTTTGAACACTTTTGGAAATAAAAAAATCTTAATCTTGTCCTTTGAATAATGTCAAGATTGAGTGTACCTCTGGAGAAATATTGATATAAAACCCAATCAATACGTCCCCACTTGCTACTGACTCTCTGTGTTGCTTTGGACAAGTTGTTTAACTTTTCTTTTTTTTTTTTTTTAAAGATTTATTGATTGATTGATTGATTGATTGCTGTGTTGGGTCTTCGTTTCTGTGCGAGGGCTTTCTCTAGTTGCGGCGAGCGGGGGCCACTCTTCATCGCGGTGCGCGGGCCTCTCACTGTCGCGGCCTCTCTTGTTGTGGAGCACAGGCTCCAGACGCGCAGGCTCAGTAGTTGTGGCTCACGGGCCTAGTTACTCCGCAGCATGTGGCATCTTCCCAGACCAGGGCTCGAACCCGTGTCCCCTGCATTGGCAGGCAGATTCTCAACCACTGCGCCACCAGGGAAGCCCTGTTTAACTTTTCTGAGCCTCAGTTTTGCTCAACAAAAGTTAATACTGCCATATAGATGGGAGATTCAGTTGCCTTTGTTTTTATCTTTAAAAAGAAACATTTAGTCTAACAGATATGAAACATTCCTGCACATATATTCACACAGTCCACGAGCCATTACGTTTCATATAATGAGAATGTATGATTCTTGGCAATCCGATAATCTGGAATTGCCTCTAAGCTATTACAATGCTGGTCTTTTTTTCTGAGTTTGGCCCTTTTTACACCTCAAAAAGACTTAACAGTGTTCAAGATTATGAGATTGCTGCCATATACCGCATTGCTCTTCTTCAAAAAATAAGACTTTGCAAGCTGAAAAGTCAAAGAATCAGTGTAGACATGCGTGATCAAAGTCTGTAAAATAATTAAAACCATTTCACAATTGCATCAGAGGTACTATAGCAGGGTTTTAGGAGTCATCTCACTGGTACAGCCAATACCCTGCTAATTGCCAGGGACAGTCTGGCTGCCTGGGTGACAACTTCTCCCTCCCTATCTTCCACAACTCTCTTGACTGGGATGATCAAGGAGGGCTTCTGAGAGGAGGTGGCATCTTTGGAATTTAAGTGGGAAGGACATTCCAGGTAAGATGGATGCTATTGGGTAATATACAAAAGCAGGAAAACATTAAAGCTGTTCAGTGATCACGGTGCAGTAGCATTTGATCTAAAGTAGGTGATTCCATTAGAGAAAGAAAATTAGAAAATTTGTCTGAGCTCCAGTTCTAGAGGGCCTTGAATGTCAGGCTAAGAGGATAGAGTAGACCACACTATAAGCAAAGAAGAACCATGACTTCATCTGTTAGTTTCTTCTTATAACACATATCCACTGAGTACCTATTCTGTGCTACCTTAAAGATAACATTTGGTAAATAGTAGTTCAGAATGCCTGGTCTAGAAGCATATCTAGATGGACTGAAGGAAGATGAGGCTATAGGGCAAGAGGAGAAACAAGTTAGGAGGCTATTGGGGATGGTCCAGGTGAGAAATTTCACTGGTCCCAAGGATCTGGCACATACAGTAGAAGGTGGTACTGGGGACCAAACTGAAGAACATGGCCTCAAGAAACATACTTTGTTTGGTAGTTTCAGTGCTTGTGTTGGGACTTAAGAGTCCCAACATATGTATATCTTCAACTTATCACAGTTTACCTTCAAATAATACTGTGGTGTTTCACATTTAGTGTAAGAACCTTACAAACAGTGTACTTCCATGTGCCCCTTCCCCAGCCTTTGCAGTATGGCTGTTACATGTTTTACTTTATTGTATGTTGTAGATAAACCCCACAGTACATTGTTATTTCTGCTTTAACCAATCAGTTACCTTTTCAAGACCTTTTCAATTACTTGTTCAATCACCTTACATAAAAAAAATAGAAAAAAAAGTTATATTTCCCCACATATCCACCATTTATTGTGTTCATTGTTTGTGTAGATCCATATTTCCTTCTGATATCCTTTTCCTTCCAACTGAAGGACTATTTAGCATTCTTTTTGGTGCTTTTCTGCTGGTGTTGAATTCTTTCACCTTTTGTCTATATGAAAAAGTGTTTATTTCACTTTTAATTTTAAAGATTTAATTTTAAAGATTTGCTCCATAGTCTTCTAACTTGCGTTGTTTCTGGCAAGACATCCGCTGTCATCCTTATTTTTCTCTTCTGTTTGTAATGTGTCTTTCCCCCACCGCCCATGCCCAGCTCCTTTTAAGATTTCATTTTTATTACTAGTTTGAAGCATTTTGATTATGATAAGAAACATTTTGAGGAGTGAATCAGGAGAGTGTTGAAACAGATAAGATGTGAGCGCTGGGAAAAGAGGCAAATGAAATGTGAGCCGGCACAGATTAATTGAAACTGATAGTTGCTTCTTTGAGTCCAATACTAACTATCTCTACAGGTGTAAAGGAGAAATATCACTACAGAATGTACCCTAAATGTATCCTAAAAGAAAAGTAATAGCCAACACTTGAAGAACACTATATGTGCATATTCGTGTGGGTTTGTACACACACACACACACACACACAGACACACACACCAACAACAACCCTATGGCATAGGTACTATTACAGTATCCATTTTATACATGTTAAAACTGTTGTGCAGAATGGTTGAATAGTTTTAGCACATCGCTGGTAAGTGGCAGAGCTGGGATTTGAACACAGATCATCATATTAACAGTAGTGCCTTCAACCACTGTTGTAAACTGCCTCTTACAGTAAATGGCAGCCAGGTATATCAGAAGCAAGATATTGACATATTTACGGGGCACCTTTGTTATAAATATTCCACATTAAAGAGGAAAAAGATGCTGCTTCTTGGACCTGGAAGATGCTACTTTCGGAGCAGCGACCTCCTGTCTGATCTTCCAGCCTCTGGCTTAGATATTGATGTTCCTTCAAATATAAAATGTCCATAATCTTAGAGACTAGACATCTAGCTACACACCGTAGTGTCTACTCATGGTTGCTACCCAGTGTGTCCAACACAAAATAGAAATTTCTGCAGGTGGAAGGGAAGGAGTTCACAAACATGTTTGAACTCATGCATCAGCCCATTTATAAGGCATGAGAAAGAAAGGAAAAACACCAAAATTCTTGTAATTTCTCTGGCCTACCTATTGTACTGATAATGACAGTCATCATTTAGTGAGAGTCTTCTAGGAGCTAAGTACTTTACTTCTACTTGTTAGAGTAAGGACCCACACTGCTACTGTTACAAACCTTATGTTTCTTTGAACTATTCTTTGCAAATTACTTAACCTTGCTGTACCTCAGTTTCCTCATCCACATCATGAGGTTAATAATAGTAGCTACCAAAATGCTGTTTTGAAGATTAAATGAGATGATGTATCTATAAAGTGCCTAGGATAGTGCCTGGCACCTGCCAAGTATTCAGTAAGTATATGATGCCAGTATTATTATCGCCGTTGTTTCTTCTACCTGGGAGTCCCTGCTTTGTCCATGCAAACCTTAACTGTCCTGCAAAATCAAGTCAGCATTTAGCCTGCCACCCTGATCACTTCACTCAGGCACAATCTCCGTTTCTGCTAACAGTCAGTAAACACAGCGGAGCTTCTCAGTTGATTGTATTCCTCCATATAGGCTCATTTTGCCTTTTCAACTAGATTAATTCATCATTCATTGAATTCATGTGTCGTCTGAGCACTAACCAGGTACCAAGGCCTGTTCTGGTTTACCTCTCTTATTAACTGGTCTAGGGTTAGACCAGTAAATAAGAAAGGTAAAAAGCAAATGTCTGTCTCATGGATTTATGTATTGATGTGGGGAGGGAGACGGTACAGACAAAAAATAATATAAATAAGCAAAGTATGTGGCATGTTAGATGGTAACAATGATATGGATATAAATAAAGCATAGAAGAGAGATAGGAAGTGTTGGAGGATATCATGCAGTCTTCTTGGGGTCAGGGAAGACTTGGCTGAAGTAAGAGTACAAGCCATGGAGACCCAGGTGTAGAGCTTTCCTGGATGAGGATATGGCAGGTACAAGGGCCCTGAGGTGGGAATGTTCATGGTCAAAAGAACATCAGGGAGGTGAGTGTGGCTGGAGTGGAGTCAGCAGAGGGCAGAGTTGTAGGATATAAGGTTGACAGGTGAAGGAGGTGGGGCAGATTAAATGGTGCCTCACAGCCCTTTGTAATGGCCTCGCCCTTCACTTTGATGTGAGAGCCACTGGATGTCCTGAGTGAAGGCATCACTGAGGCAGGAGCCGTATCTTATAAATGATGAACCAATATGAGAGCAGAGTTTGGAGTTGACAAAGCCTCCTCACAACCTTCACAGGAACCCTGTGCGGGCAGGATTGTCCCACCCATTTCGGAGGTGAGGGAGCTGCTGCTCAGAGAGGAGTAGTAAAGTCCCTACTGTCACGCAGCTTTGGTGGCACAGGCAGGATAGAAACCAAGATTCCCCAACTTCCAGTCCGAGAAGGCTCGACAGCAGGTAGAAGCTGAGCCCCACTTGTGTTCCTAGGTTGAATCCAATGGTCCTATAGTCCTCTTCACCGTTTCCTCTGTCTACCTCCTCTGGGTTCTTCCCCTCCTGTGTCTCACTAGCTCTAAAGCGCCCCTGGGGGAAGAACTTAGGGCTAGCTTATGCCAGGTGGGCAGAGCCGGGGTACAAGAGACTTGACAGTACCTTCATGTGAATTAGAAACAGCCATCCCCTCAAGGGCCACAGTCCCCATGGGCATAAGGTTGCATTAACACAGGGTGAATTTCAGCCCTTGCCCACCTCCTCCAAGGGCCTTTGTGCAGTGCACAGCCTTCACCACTGTAAATGACAGCCCGATACCTCTTCATGAATTTCTGTATTTCACACATCATGTAACACAGTGGAAGTCACATAAAGATACTCAGTGAATCATGACGGATTGAATTCTTTCTCGTTTTTCATCTCCTAATGTGATGAAGACACTCTATTTGTCAGCCTATGGTATAGGATATAAATTATTGCACACATTTTTTTGAGCATATACTATATGCCAGCACGAGTCTAGGCACTGGGGATATGGCTACAAAAAACTGACAAAAATCCCTGTGTTGATGGGGCTTACATTCTAGTGGAGGAGACAAATAATCAATGACATAAATCAATATAAGTATGTTAGATTGTTACCTTGCAGAGAAGAGAAAAATAAAGCATGGAAGGGGGTACGAAGTTTTAGTGAGAGCCAGAAATGCTGACTAGACTGGCCAGGGCAGCCTTCACAGAGCAAAGATCTGAATGAAGTGAAAGAGGTACCGTGGTAGACAGAATAATGGCCCCCAAGATGTCCACATCATAATCCTTGGAACCTGTGATGCCACCTCAGGGCAAAAGCAACTTTGCAGATGGGATTAAATTAAGGATTTTGTGTTTGGGAGATTATCCTGGCTTATCCTGGTGGGCCTAGATAATCACAAGAGTCCTTCTCAGAGAGAAGCAGGAGGCCAGAGACAGAGATTTGAGGATGCTCCAGTGCTGGCTTTGAAGATGGAGGAAGGGGCCACAAGCCCAGAAATGTCAGGGGCCTCTAGAAAGTGGGAAAGAGGAGGAAACAGATTCTCCTCTAGGGGCTCAGGAAGAAACACCACCCTGACCACACCTTGATTTTAACCCATTGAGACCTGTTTGGGATGTCTGCCCCCCAGAACTGGAAGATAACAAATTTGTGTTGTTTTAAGCCACTGAGTTTGTTATACCCTGTTGTTGCTGTATTATAGGAAACTAATACAGCAACTCTGTAAATATCTGGGGAAAGATCATTCCAGGCAGGGAAAGCAGGAGGTGCAAAGGCCCTGAGGTGGAATGTACCTGCTGTACACCGTGATGCCAGTATGACTAGACTGGGCCAGAGTGAGTCAAGGGGGACTTGAGGTACAGGGGGCCAGGGGCTGGGGGCAGATTATGTAAAACATTGCAGGCCACACTGGTTTTACTCCAAATGCCAGGAGGCCCCACTGGAAGCTATAAAGCAGAGAACTGTTGTCATCCAGTTCATGTTTTAACAGGACCACTCTGGCTGCTGTGGGGGTGATATAGGGGGTATTGGGGCAAGGGCAGAAGCTGGGAGACCAGTTAGGAGGCTTTTGCCATAATCCAGGCAAAAGAGGTTGTTAGCTTGGACCAGGGTGGTGGCAGCTGGGAAAGGGTGACAGAGTGAGAAACAGTCAAATTCTGAATATATATTGAAGATGCAGCTCATAGACCAGATCAAGGATAAATGTAATACATGTTAAGTTTAACTGGAAGAGATCCTGAATACAATCCTTTCAGTAGTTAAAACTTTAATGTGGAAAGAGGGCACACACAGAAGGCCAGAAGTAGAATGGATAATAATCCAGTCTCCAAATAAAATGCTCTAGGTTCCAATCCCGGCTCCTCCACTCGCCAGAAGTATGTCCTTGAGCAACTTTTTTTGGCCTTAGTTTCCTGATCTGTAGCATGGGAGTGTAATGGTACCTACAGAGACTGTATGGGCATTAAAGAGAAAAATGCTTTGTAAGACCTAGTGTCTAACCCATAGTAAGTGCTCAAAAAATGTTCTCTCTCATCATCTAGTACTCACTGATTTTCAAAGATATTTTTCTATTTGTAAAACGCTTGAAGAATTTAATGTGGAGAAGTAGTTGAAAACAAATGAAATCTCTCCCTTCCTGTGGGGCATGTTCACAGAATAGCTGGGATGCTAACACATTTCTCTGGGTCCCGCAATAGATTTCCCGTGCTCCATTATCAAACGGTTGCTGTGTCTGTCAATCCTGGCTTTGAAAAAGGAGGCTGATCCTTCAGTCTTTTCAGGAAGAATGAGTATTACATGGCAACTGAATATCTATTACACCCTATCCTCTTTTTAAAGCAGTTGTTTTACCCTCCCAACATCAAACCACTGAGCCCAAGGAAACCTCAGATGTTGGAGAATATCAAATATGATCTCTTTTCCTCTTTTTCCTGATAGATCTGACACACCTTTGAACCTTCAAAGGCCGCAGTAATCAGTGATGTAGGGAGACATGGGACATTGCGTGCATCATTGTGAAGACGAATTTATTAACGTGAATGGTGTAGTGTGGAATAGCGGTTGGGGCTGAATTAAAATGTGAGGATCTGTAACTTAACTAAAACCACAGAACAAAGGGAGGAGAGAGACATGGAACAGGCTGATGAAAGACACATTGCTGATTCGGGACTTCACTGAAGAGAGCTAGATAAAAGGGAGATATTGCTTAAGTAGGCTCATGTAACCCTGGTATCTTAATTAAAACGTCTTTAACAAAAGAGGAGGAGGAATAGTACTGAAAGTTTGGGGGAGGCTTCAATGAAAGAAAATAAATTTACAGAGGGGAAGAAAAGAGGATGATTTAGGTTAAATGTTGAGAATAACTCCTTAAGCAAAATAATCTTGAATTTCAGTCATAAAGGATATTTGAAAATCGGTTGGACAAAGGAGGCAATCGACTTTGTGGCCAGAGTGGGAAACAGCTTTCTAATTTTAGAATTTGCAGCCATAACATCAAGAAGTTAATGAACAAAAAGAAGGAAAGTAGATAAAAACAGGAGGAACAAGGGTCTCAAAAATTGACTAAATCCAGAGAATGAGTCCTGGTGATATGTACTTTTCCCTTTTCTTACGTACAGGACACTGCCTTAAATGTCCTCCCTCCATTACTTTATCTGAGACAGGAACATGCTGTTCACCGCTGCTATTGGGAAAGTTTGATTAGGGGCCCTCCTTTCCCTGGATCACCATAAGATTCTGCCTGAGAAGCTGGTTTAAGAAAGTAAAGAAGCACTTGGCTTTGGACCTGATAAAGTCACACAGGGTTTTCCTCTGAGTCCATCCTAGAATAACCCAGTGGCATCCATCATTACCCAGTCTCTCAGGCACATGTGAGGCCAAACCTCATTGCAAGGTGGCTGTACCGTCCACAGCCACAGCCAGCATGGTCTTCTGCTATTTAATGAGGCAGTTCAGCTGCAAGGGAGGGGAGAGCGATGTCCCGTCCAATCCGATGATTAAGTGCATCAGGTGTTACGTAAAAATGCAAGAGTTTCCTCTTCTCTGAAGTTGCCTTAAGGAATGGAAAACTCAAAAACTCCTTTGGAAAAAGAAGAAAAGAGATACTACCAGCTTGCCATCTGCTATTTGATGGCATTCATTAAACAAATAGTTATTAAATAACCTTTATTAAAGTTTAAAAGTTAAAGCATGCATTTGCATACTAGTGCGACCTGGCAGAAGAAAGCCAGAGTTAATAGAGACTATCCAGTAACTACTATGTACCCTGAACTGGAGAATGACACACATAGTATATAATAGGCGCCTGTTGTGGGGTGGTGGATGTGTGTGTTTCTGCGTGTTATCAGTCAGGTAGACAGGACTAGAGGTGAGTGAGAAGAGAATAGCCAGGTTAGAGGAACACAGGACAATGAAGGTGTAAAGTCACCAGAGAGCCTGGCAAGTTTGGGCAAAAGCAGTATGGTTGGAGCTGTAGGAGTTGCGGCCAGAGAGGTGTGTTGGAACCACCTGCGGATGCTCAGCCATGGCAAGATCAAATCTGTTTCCAGTGGTGATTGGGGGTTTGGCAACATGGGACAGGTCCTTTAAATGTTCATCAACTTTGACCTAGTAATCCCATTTTTGCTAGTCCATTCTAAGGAATCCTGTTTAGAGAAAAACCAGCAAGTAAGCAAAGAAAACTTTACATACAATGATATTTTATTTGCATTTTAATAACAGAATTAGAAGAACCTAAACGTATGGGCATAACATCAGGGGAATGGTTAAATACGGGCTGATGCATCCACATGATGTATTGTGCAGCTACCAAATGATGTTTACAGAATTTGCAACATGGGCGCGAAGAAAACTTGCTATTTATCATTAGGTTCAAAGCACAAGATGCAAAATTATTCAGACCAATTTCAACTTGAGCAAAAAGTATATTAAAACCAGGAAGGAAGAATTAATTTACTCACAACCCTGTATCAGACAAACAGAAATACTATTCTATATAGTATATATTTAGAATAGTATTTCTGTTTGTCTGATACAGGGTTGTGAGTAAATGAATTCTTTTTTTTTTTTTTGTACTGATTGTAAATAGAATAGATTCATTATAGAAACTTTAGAAAATATATTAAAATACTATTTGCCCCCAAATTCTTACCTCAGTGTCTGCTTCCGGGAAGCCCAGACTCAGACTGTTGAGGTCCTGGTTGTGATTCTTCTATCCAGGGGGCTCCTGTATAAAAAGGAACAATGAGTCATGAAGAACCTGCAGGTGGGCTACAGGAGAGCAGACAGCATGTCAGGGAACGTGGTCCTAGAGAAGGAAGGGACGTATTCCAGGGAAAATCCCCTGGGTGGAATCTGTCGGAGTGGGCAACCACTTGGGAGTGCAGCATGGCGGAAACGAAGTAAACCATCCACAGGAAATAAGCGTCTAGCCCTTCAACAGCTGAGAAGAGGGAAGCCGGAAACCTTATGGGTTTGGGCAAGAGTGGATTCAAGGACAGGACTCAATTTGGTTTAAGACATGTTGTGTTTGAGGTACCCACAGGATAGTCACTGTCATTAACTGTGAAACTTCCACTGGAAAAGCACTTGACGAACACCCAATACGTACGCACTGAATTGAAAAGCATTGTTTTTCCACATGTGGGTTTTCTAACAGGCACTTTCTTTGAAGGCCAATCACACATTTATGAGCTCATGCCAACCAGAAAGCATGGGATCTGGGCTACGTGCTCACGCATCCCGAATACATACTGAGATGAATACAGCTGTTGAGGCCGGACTACATATGTGTGTTAGAAAAATAAGCCCATCTGTAACACTCTGCAAGATGCCTCCAGGTGTTCAGAAGTAGCTCTTTAACATGAATATTTTATCAATGCCAGAGCAGATAAAGGAAAATTGTCTCCGTTATATTCCCATTACCATCACATGTGATTGAATGGACCTCTAACTAAAGACTCTAAATATGTTTAAAACATTTTTCACCTCTATTGAAACCAGCAAGTCCTGATTTGTGTTGTTACTGCTGCTGCTAGATTCATGACATATTTCGGAGGCAATTCCGTCTTGGAAGTGTGATTTGGCAAATTTTCATCCAAAGCATTTGCTTTTGTTTTATTTATTTATTTTTTAACTAGCAGTTCTAACATGGGGAAATTGACGTTTTAGAGTAAGTGGTAGAATATGTGTGGGCGGAGGGGAGGGTGTTTTACTTGTGTTATATTTTTAAGTCCAACTTTTCAAGTAAGGATAACAAATATCAGGAAGGAAAGTTTATTTAAGAAAATGTGTTCTGCAGGGGTGGCCCCTCAGCTCTGACAGGGCAAGGTCAAAGACAAGGTCAGATCCCAGACTTTTGCTTAAAACCATTCAGGGGCTTCTCATGGTCCTCAGGATTCAGAACAGTCCTATGTGAATGGAAGAGGCCTGCCCTCTCCTCCCCTTCCAGCCCTTCCCAAAGCTTCTGGAGCCCTACCCTCTCTGCTTCAGCCCTTCTGGTCTTTTGCCATGTTCTGCCTCTGTGCCCTTTCACTTGCTGTTCCCCTGGCCAGGAACTCTCTCTCCTCCTCGTTTCCCTGGATGAACCCCACTTGGCCTTCAGGTCTCAGCTCAATTGTCATTTCTTCCAGAAAGCTATGGTCTTCTGCTGGGCAGTCCAAGGGGTGAATTTTCTAAAAAATTTCTATAGACTCAGTGACTTCACAAAACACTGAAGAGTCAAAGAATCCAAACAGAGTGTGGTGATTGTCTTGTTACAGAGGCTATTTTTGGCTTGAGGAGGAAATCAACATGGAATCATAGGCATCTTATTCATGTACTTATCAGACATAACTATGGAGCAGATACCCTGAAGCAGGCACTATGCTAAGCCCATTACCTGGATTATCCGAATTCTACAACAACCCTATATTCACTTAATAATTTTTTTATCTAATAGTATTTAAAAAATACTTTTTGGGCACCTGCTATATGCCTGGCCTTGTACTGGGAACCAGGGGACACAGCAGCAAACCAGGAAGACGTGCTGCCTGGCCTCATGGAGCTGGTAGCCTGTGCGGAAGGCAGACATTGATAAACACTGAAAGGATGTGTAATTAATCAGAAGCTGAATAAGAGCTCTGGATGTAAAGGGCGGGCCGCAGGCAACCCCCCCAGCAAAAGAGACTGAAGAAGTCTAGAAGGGGTGCTTGAGCTGGGAGTACGTGGATGGATCGGGGGGTCAACCAGGCACAAGAAGGGAGGAATGATGAGAAGCAACAGTCGGTGGAAGGCCCTGAAGCAAACGTTCGCCACCTGAGGATGCTGAGGTGGCTCGTGCTGCAGGAGCACAGCCAGGAGGACGACGAGGGCACCTGCAGCCGGAGTGCCACTGGGAGCCACACCTGCCGGCCCTCCCTGGCCTTGGTAACATTGGTGGCTTCATCCTTTCGCAAGGGGAAGCAAATAACGGCATTAACGAGAGGAAGGAGAATGTTTTAAAAGATCTATTTGGCTGCTGGACAGAGAACTTCTGGAGTCACCACTCAAATTGCAAACTCCTCTGGTAAAACCTTCTTTTCTCTGTTGATTACTTTGGCCAAAGCCATTTCTTTTCCACCCTAAACATACTTAACAGAAATGACTGTCACATATATTTTTATTGGGAATTTATTACTTCTTTGGTGCTAATCATTCAGATGCTCTGCTATGGACCGTCACTGTGAGGGTTCTTGTTTTTGGATCAGACATCCCCAAAGCCCCTGATAGTGACTCATTACTGGAGAAATCATTTCTGATGTCACTGGTGGTCACTTCTGGAAAACCATGGTGCCTGGGGACTCTCGGGAACAGTGGTCTGCACCCATTTCTCCCAGCTGTATGCCAGCAGGCCTTGAAAAGCAGGTGTGGCATAATTTACAGTAGCAGATTGGCTTCACCGCACCCTAGGAGTCCAGCCGTCATCTCCCCACCCCACCCCAGCTTTAAAATTAGCTCCATAATACACATTTCCATACTAATGGACAATTTCCATATCACCCCATTTTATTGTCAGCGTAACTCTGTCCTGTAAACCTGCAACAGATGACTCAGGTCAGCTGACATTTGGCCTCCAGAATATTGGGAAAATAGATAGCTGGAAATGATGCAAACTTAGTATATTGGCCCTCCAAATTCCTAAATTTGCCGCTGAAAGTTTGGTGTTCGTGGACTGTTTCTTCTATTAAGTAGGCAAACTTCAGCCCCAGGAGGTAATAAAGCAAACTTTAAATTTCACCCCAGGTACAGCAACGCTGGCTGAATGGTGCATTTGATTGCATATGAAATGCGAACTGAGTAGCACAGAACCCTCCTCCCAGCACCTTTCAGCACATTGAGATCAGCTGCAAGAATGGAATAAATTGGAGATTGATTTCTGCTGCTCCATTCATTTGCAGGAATTTGCAGACAATTAAACTGTCCCCCTGCAGTAAAGGTATAGCTGCTCCTTTTAGCCGGAGGCTGATTGACATTTGCTACCTGTCCTCTGCGAAAGTTAGACTTGTGATTCTCCACTTACACTTGAGTAAGGAGCTCTCTCCACGCACAGCCCTGGGGAGGTCAGTAGCATCCTGCTTGGATCAGGGGGCACTGGGGTCACAGAGGCCTGCGTTCCCATCTCTCACTTAAGAGCTAAGTGACTTTGGATAAGTCTCTTATATCTTTGAACCTCAGGAAAACAGGCATGGTGGTTCTACCTGTGAGTTGTTGGATGTATTAAATGAGATAATGTCACAGTGTGCCTGGCACATAATAGCTACTCACTAAATAGCAGTGTTTCCTTTGGCAGACTCAGTGAGTCCAGGGCCAGGATGCCAAGTATATTTTAGGATTAGAAAGATAAGAAAGGAATAGGCTGTGACCTTCAGACTTGAGTCCAGAACCCAGGCTTCAAACTCATCAAAGGAATAATTCTCATGATCTTTCAACCAGACATGGAATTCAAACCCAAAGCATCATACCTTTGCACGAAGCCAGTAAAGGCTCCCCGCTGCCTGGGAAGCACATCAGACCTTCCCAACATGATCTACAAGACTGTCCACAGTCAGGCCAGGCTGAAAAGTCTCAGCTGGCACTGCCCTCCCTACACTCCCTGCTTCAGCCAGAGGGATGCTGCCAGCATCTACGACGCTTTTCCCTGTTAAAATAACTTCTCTTAGCACATAATTTTGCCCAAAAGTTACGAAGTTGGAGAGAGAACAAAGGCAGTGGCTTGTGGCTTCTTTATAAAATTGTTGCTCTTTTTCCCTCTCATTTATTACCTAATGCAGAGACATGAACTAGGGCGGGCACATATGAGTTCTCTGGCCACTTCCTGCCCCTTTGGGTGTTGGCTCATGAAGACCCTCTGACAGGTAGCAAGACAGGTCTGAGCTGCTGTCTGGCCTTGGGTTCACTGTGAGGAAAGCAGGGCTTTTCCTCTCAAATCTCACTACTTTCTTGGAGTGGCTCTTGGAAGACTTTTCAGCCCTCAGCTGGATGTGGAGGGAGGGAGGGAACAGTAACAGCCAAAACATGGAGAGTGGTCCCAGCTGTAGAACGCCAGTCTGGGCCCAAACCTTTCTGTTCCCCTTCACTTCTGGGACACCAGCCCAGTTAGTCTCTACTCTGGACAGCTCTTGCCTTGACGGTGTCCTAGGTGGGTTCCCTGGGAACAAACCTTGTGACTCAGAGATCTGTGTGGAGAAGGGGAGGGGGGTCTGCATCTGCACAGAGATGAGGGCAGCAGGAGGGGGCAGTGGGAAGAGGTGAACTGAGGAGACATGGGCTGCGATTACAGCAGGGCTCTCAGCCAGCCCGGGGCCAGCTGGGACTCCGGGTGCCCCCGAGCATGGTCGCACCTGGAGGCCGCGGGCTGGCCTTACACACCCCTGACCACTGACTGTATCCCTTTCTGCTTCATGATCTTCAAAGCAACTATGAAGTGGAGGCGGAGTCCATGAAAATACTGTGAAAACATACTGTGATTCCCTTTTATGACATGTCTGGAGAAGGCAAATGCGTACAGACAGGAAGTAGATTCATGGTTGCCAGCGGCTGGGGCTTAGAACGGGGGAGTAAGCATATGCGCATGAGGTTTCTTTGGAGGCTGATGGAAATGTTCTAAAATTAGTTTGTGGTGATGATCACACAACTCTGTAAACTTCCTGATAATCGTTGCATTGCACTCTTAAGATGGATGAATGTAACGGTACTTAAATTGTACCTAGATAATACATTAAAAATACTGTGGGAAGGAAGGAGGGTAGAGGGACTCCAGCTGGGGAAAGTTGACCCCCAGCTCTCCTTTTCCCCAGATCAAAAGCTCAGATTTGCATTTTAGGAGGAATCTCAGTGCTCTGTGAAGACAGGGTTGGAAAAAGGAAGAAACCCAACAGATAAACATTTCTTTACTTTAACCTTTAAAATCTATTCTTCACACGGCAGCCAACATGAAATATATGTGTGTGTGTGTGTGTGTGTGTGTGTGTGTGTGTGTGTGTGTGTATAGATATATATATAATTGTAAGTGGGTTCATGTCATTCTTCAGCTTAAAACCCTCTCACAAAAAGAAATAAACAAACAAAACACCTTCCCATGACTCACATCTCCCGCAGAGTAAAAGCCCAAGTGCTCTCTGCAGTCTACGTGCCTGGCCATCCAGGATCTGAATTCCCTTTACCAGCTCCCTGGACTGTCTCCCCCGCTCTTCCAGGCCAGGCCTCCCTGCAGCTCACACTTGCCAGGGTCTGTTCCTGCTGCTGGTGGCCCCTCATCCCGCCACAGGGCGCCTTCCTTGCTTCCTTCATCCTCCAAGGCCGCCTTCCCAGGGGGCCCGTCCCGGCCTCCCCTCCTCTGTGCACAGTCAGCCCTCCCTGCCTATCTGTTCTCCTGGACTGTGTTCACTGTCTGTCTCCTCCCTCTAGAATGTGAGCTGCATGAGGGCAGGGAGCTTCTGTCTCTCGGGCACTGCACTATGCCAGATGCCGAGAATTACTCCTGGCAGGAAGGAAGGGATCCACAGATAGTTTTTGAAGAAATGAATGAATGAAAATAAATCCACTCTTTCTCTCCTTGTCACGTTCTTCATCCTTTCTGCCTTCCTCCTTCCCTTGGCCCCCATCCCCCCCTCCCACCCCCAACCCCTCCCCTGTCCCTCACAGTTGCAGGGGCCCCCTCATTATTTCCAAGGTGCTCTTTGGGACTGTGTGATGTGACACCCCCAGGTAGCATGAAACTTGTTTTAATGCACTGCCAATTTCTCCTGAGATTGAGAATCAGGGAGGAAAGCAAATGAGGTTGTAAACCCCAATACCCTTCGACAGAAAGACACAGGCCCCAGTCAGCCCATGGGAGACGAGAGATATTTATGTAAGGGTGACAATTCCCTGTAGTAAAACGCCGCATGAGTGAGTCTGCCAGAGGACAGAGTTCTGCCCTTTGACTTAAGCAGGATTGCATGAGGCCCCTGCAAGCCTCCGGCTCTTCCAGGCTCAAAGACGTGGCTGGGTCATCGGTCAGCGACTGAAGGCGCATGGCTAGTCGCGCACTTTCCTCTGCACGCCCCGTGTGTGTGTGTGCGTGTGTGCGTGCACGTGTGTCTGTGCGTGCGCGTGTGTCTGTGTGTGTGTTCTTGTGGCTGAGGGAACTGTGTTGGTTTGTAGGGGGAAGGTGTGTTGTATGTGTCCTTGGGTCTAGGCCTGTGATGTGTGTCTGTTGCATGTGCATCTGTTAATGAGTGTGTGTGTGTCAATGTATGCGTGTGACCCTATCAGATGGATTCTGAGTGTGTACACGTGCACGAGTGCATGAGTGTTTGTGTTTGGTGAGAGAGAACTTTGATGTCAGTGTGCATGTGTCCAGTAGTCTAGAAATCTGGAGATGGCTGCGTGTCTGCAAGTGTCTGTTTAAGATCTGGCCTCAGACCACCCACAGCTGAATTACTCACTCCTAAAAGGCACCGAGTGGCTTGTCTTCATTTCCTCACATCCGCTGTCCTGGTATGAATAAGACCATCCTTCACTTTTGTGCTGCTCTTTGGAGGGTGCAGACCACCTCCAGGTGCCGTTTCTCATTTCATTCTGATAACCAAGAGCGCAGGAGGGTTACCGTCCTTGCAGACGAGAAATTCCCCTGAAACCCCTCCCTGTCTCCTCTCTGGGGCCGGTCGTGCTGCTGACCACTCCCTTCCCACCTCCTGCAGACATCCGCCTCCCTCTGGGGTCACCTCCCTTCTGTGTCTTCCTTCACCCAACACTATGGCTGCCTTCCTCTGACCCCCGCCTCTCAGCCCAGCACCTTCCTGGTCTCCCCTTGAGCTGACAGACTTCCAACTTCTTCCAAGTTCTTTCCTTCCTCACCAAAGCCCTCGCTTCTCTTTGGTTCCTCTGACCCTGGACCCTAACGCACTCTTAAAGCTGTCTTCCCGAAGTCATCAATTACCTGCTCATCGTCAACCCAACAGCCTCCTCGTAGTGTTCGGCCTGCTGGAGGGGACGCCTGCGTTGTGTGATACGGCCGTGCACTCTCTCCTTTTTGAAATCCTCATCTCTTTGTCCTTTTGGTTTTCTTCCTTTTGCCAGCTAACCTTCCTGTGGCCTTTGCTGGCCTTCTAGAAGCTCACTGGATGATTGAGTTCCTCCCTTTTCCCTGTCCACATCATCTGGGTGGCGTCAGCTCCTCCGTCACATCTAGCTCCTCTTGTACGTGGGCGATCGTGACATTTCTTGTCCTCATTCATCTCTCCCTCCTGAATGCAACTTCTTGTACACCCTCTAGAAAACTATGTTGGCTGCCCTCAAAGTCACAGCACCCATCATCTGTGGCCAGAACTGCCTTTTTCCTATTTACCCACTATCTTGTGTTGGCTGAAAAAAAAGATGCCCAACTTAAAAGTTGAAAGTTATGTTTTATATGGTGAACATTCATAGGACTTCAAGCCCAGAGACAGCATCTCAGATATAGGCTGAGAAAACTGTTCAGAGGAGGAAGGGGGGGAAGCCAGTATATAGAGGAGGTTTTTCAACAACACCGGGTAGTCGGAACAAAAGGTTACTGTTAATAAAAGAAAACTAGATATCTCAAGTTAAGGAATTTAGCACATTTCTATGTATGGGAAGATGCAAGAGTCTGGGTTCACTGAAATCATTCCTTCGATACGCACCTCAGCTATCTGGGGCCAGCATCCTGTGTTTTCTCATCCTGAGTTTCCTCGGGCTGCACCGTCCAGGCAGCTGTAATGTGCTGGCTAGATCCTTTCTTTACTGATAACAGCAGGCAATATTTTACTTCTCACTTGGTAATGGCAACACCAGAAGACAGGGAGTCCTCACACAGCCTCTTCTTTAGCCTGATGCTCTGTTCTTTCCCACACCTCGGTCTCTTCTTCTGTAAACATCTCTTGAATTAGTCATATACTTTTAAACCTCACTACTTCTATCTTGTCTTACCTTGAGGTTACGGCCACATCCTGGTGCATTCAAAGGCTTCACGTGATAGATTGACAGATACAAACACACACACACGTGCCTAGATGTGCATATGGTATTTGTCAGTCAAATTAGATGCTATGGCTCCTCCATGGTCCCAGTCACAGAGAAGCACTTGGCTTCAGAGCACACAGACAAACTCATTACCACAGACCTGACCAAAGGTAGACATCTGTCCACAAACACGTAGTTAATAGATACACACATAAATCACAAAAGACAGAAGTGGAGCCACAGATATAGAATCACAGTCATGGACCAATTTTTTATTGAAGTCCCTGCCATTGTAACACAAAAAAAGTTGAGTTGGAAGAAAAAGGATGCCCCAGTCCTGCCCACCATGGTGGGCTCAGAGAGTCCTGTGCACATGGAGGCCTCTCTACAGTTGGTCACTCTACCTCCACCCCCTCCCTTCCAGATGCCGTTTCCTATCCTGAGACTCAGAGCCTCCTGCTTCTCTTCCAAGGTACTGTAGAGCCAGGGGTTTACACAGGTGTCCTTCTTACCAAGCTGCTGGGATATGAGGATGAAGGAAATGGACTGGCAGTGTGGGCTTCAGTAGCTGGTAAGCGGGAGGACACCAGAGGTAGAAATGGGGACTCAGGAACTCTGGTCACCTGTCACCCATTCACAGGCTTGCAAACACAAATAAGTTCTGTACTGCAAACAATGGAATGTTTGTTACTGACGGTGAGTATGCTTTTCATTACTTTACATACATTTTCACATATATCGTCATAATAGAGCAAACCTACTTTTGCTCTATTATAGAGCAGAATCACCAATCCCTTACATTTGCATAGGACTTTAAATCTTTTCAAAGTGCTTTCCTAAACTTTCCCTTATACAAGCTTCAAGATTTTTTTTATTGTAAATAAGATTCGTATATTGCACGTATTTTACATGTTTTCTGTTCTTTTCATATTCCCTAATAAGCCAACAGAATCTTTACAGATGTTATACATCAGTGTTTTACGGATGTATTCCACCCTGTTTTTCATTGTCTTCTCACTGTCCCATTCTCTCTTTCTTTCTCTGCTGTTTTCTACATGGTTGGGTTGGGTTATTTATTTATTTATTTGGTTGGTGTGTTGGTTGGTTTTGTTTTTTAATTTATTTTATTTATCTATTTTTGGCTATGTTGAGTCTCCGTTGCTGCGCGGGCTTTCTCTAGTTGCGGTGAGTGGGGGCCCCTCCTCGTTGCGGTGCGTGGGTGTCTCATTGCAGTGGCTTCTCCCATTGCAGAGCACGGGCTCTAGGCGCACAGGCTTCAGTAGTTGTGACTCATGGGCTCAGTAGTTGTGGCTCATGGGCTCCAGAGCGCAGGCTCAGCAGTTGTGGCACACAGGCCTAGCTGCTCTGCAGCATGTGGGATCCTTCCGCACCAGGGCTCAAACCCGTGTCCCCTGCAGTGGCAGGCAGACTCTCAACCACTGCGCCACCAGGGAAGCCCCTGTTGGTTGGTTTTTTGTCATTTTAACCCTTCTGATTCTTTCTTTTCACTGTCTTTTACACACTCCAGTTTTCTGTCTTTGCTTGAATATTGAGTCTTTGCTCTTCTTGGAAACCAAAAAGTCTTTTTTTTTTTAATTAATTAATTAATTTATATTTTATTTTTGGCTGCTGTGGGTCTTCGTTACTGCATGCGGGCTTTCTCTAGTTGCGGCGAGCGGGGGCTACTCTTCGATGTGGTCCACGGCCTTCTCATTGTGGTGGCTTCTCTTGTTGCGGAGCACAGGCTCTAGGCACGCGGGCTTCAGTAGTTGTGGCGCACAGGCTTAGTTGCTCCATGGCATGTGGGATCTTCGCGGACCTGGGCTAGAACCCATGTCCCTTGCATTGGCAGGTGGATGCTTAACCACTGTGCCACCAGGGAAGTCCCCAAGCAGTCTTTTATTTGGACTTATTCATTGAGGTTTTGAATTTTATTCTTCTATGTTCAGTATAGTTTATATAAAGTAGAGGGCAACCAATATGGTATTCTGTATTTTCCTACACATATTATCTTACATATTCTCTCAGCTAACTAGGTGAATTGCAGCAATTTATATAACCTCTCAGAGCTTAACATTCCTCATTGGTTAAGGAGGGCTAGGATTTACTTGAGAAGTTTATTGCTAATATTAGCAAAGACACATGTAAAGTGCCTAGCACATGGCCCAACACATGTTTAATAAATTGTTATTATAATAGTTTGTGGTTGTGATCGTGGAAGCAGTCAAATGATGATCATAGTGGTTAGAACATGGTCTTCACAGCTGCCTTATTGGTGACCGCCTAAGAGTGTCTCCTGCTGATGGACCCAAATTTAACCTTCTCCTGCAATTGAACATTCAGGTGGTTTGCCATTTTTGCTCTTTTTAAATAATGTCTCACTAAACATCTTCCTGCTTTCAGTTTTTTCCTCTTCTGAATTTAGCATTTGGATGTATTCCTAGGAGGGAACTTATGGAGTGAAGGGATATGTACACTTGTAAGGTTCTTGATAAATAAATACTGCCTGATTACTTTCCACAAGAATAACATCAGTTTACAATCTGACCAAAATCAAGAGAAAGACTATTTATATACATTTTCATAGCCTTCTCTGGTCTTGTTTCCTACTTGACTTTTCTTATATAGAGTTTCCTTTAAAATTATTATATATTGGGACTTCCCTGGTGGTCCAGTCGTTAAGACTCTGCACTCCCAGTGCGGGGGGTCTGGGTTCGATCCCTGGTCAGGGAACTAAATCCCGCATGCTGCAGCTAAAGATGCCTCATGCCGCAACTAAAGATCCCATGTGCCACAACTAAGACCCGCTGCAGCCAAATAAATAAGTAAATATTTTTAAAAATAATAAAAATAAAACTATTATATATGTATAAAACTATATCACTGTCCTATAACATATATACATGTGCATGCACACACTTTTATGGAGCATGGGTCAGTGATGGTGTTTAAATATAATTTGCCACATGATTTTCATAGGGACTTATTGTCCAGAGTTTGAGATGCTTGCTTTTGGTGGTACCTCAGATAATTTTAGTGTGTGGTATTGAATGTGATTGGTTTATATATTGAAAATGATATCCCATTTTTAATTCTCTTTCAGTCCTCTGATTGGGTCAAGGAGAAAGTCTCAGCTCAGTGCTAACAACCCTTTAACACCCCTGTAGCCTTTTCTTATCTCCCTTTCCAAAAGAGGAAACTTTCCACCCACCTAAGTTTCCAGCTCAAATTTAATAACATCATTGATCTCATTGTTTATTTTTATGTTTTTGTACTTTTTATGAGAAGCCATACAGGTACTGTATTTAAAATAATGACACAGAGTTTCCCTTTTTGCATCCATTTATTTAATTAAAAAGGTGAATTACAGGTAAGACAGAAATTCTCACAGTGCTGTTCCAATGATTGCAGTTTGGGACATACTGCGTGGGGAGTGAGTTCCAGTAGTGGACCCACTAATAATAGCAAACAGACTTTGACAGAACATTGACTAAGAGTCTCCATAATGCCTGACATTATGGAACATTGTGTTTGGAATGCTGTGATTGCCCCTTATCCCTATTCATTTGTGATTGTGAGGACCTTGCATTTGGCCGTGAGGAGAGTCACTTGTATCCAGTGAGTTCTGTGGGTTAGTGACCAGCCAAGTAATCTCCTCACTTGACAGATTAAGAATGGGAATACACAAGCATGGAAGGATGTATGAAAAAAGACTGACATTGTGAATAGAATGATTCAGAAGATGGGATTAAACAGCTTAATGATAGTCATTGTGAATCACAATGTCAGCTTTAGTATAATTCTAATGATGTACTTGCTAACGCTAATGAGGTTTGATAGAATAAAATTAACAATGTCCAAACAGCTGTATGCTTTCACAACAAAGGAGCCATATCTCAGAGCAGACTGATACATCTTCTCCGTGGGGGATTTTAGTCAATTGATTTGTTTTTTCTCTTTTAGGATATATTTAAATTTGAAAGAACTTCTCCTGTCCCAAGACAAAAGAGGTCCATTGTGGTATCTCCCATTTTAATTCCAGAGAATCAGCGACAACCTTTCCCAAGAGATGTTGGCAAGGTAAGTCAGACAAAAGAAAACTGCTAAACCATGTTTTTATTGCGAGATGAGCATACACGAGACAAGCTGACTCTGACTGGCTTGGCGACCAGCAGGAATTGGCCTCAGATCCTCTATGGTAAGAGGCCAAAAGTTTTTGCCAAGAAAAGAATGTCAAAGGTCATGAAAAAGGGAATTTACAAAAAAAAAAAAAAAAAAAAAAAAAACCACAACAACACCTTTGTCATGGTTTTGAGATCTACATGGTAGATAATGATGTAAGAGTTGTGACATGAGGATGTCATTGGTTAAGAAATAGACTCACTGCTTTGGTAGATGATGCCCAGGCCATCAGCCAGGTAAGTCCCCTTAGTATACCAGGATGATGATATGTGTCCTGTTATTTAGATCCTAGTTTTCAAATGTGTAGGTCCAGGAGCACCACTGGGTCAGCTCTCTAAAAACAAAACTGGATCAAAGGAACTAAACCATACTAACCGGATCCAGAAAGACTGTCAAATGAATCAGAGAAACAACTTTTCCAGGAAGAAATAGTCACTGTTAAATAGGCAGAAATACTGCTGTTGCCTGGTCAGCACATCCTCTCCCCATAGGAAAGCCGACATGGAGAATCGAATTTTAACCAGTTCATATTTTTCAATGATCTCGGAATTTGAACAATGGTGGTTAGCTGAGTGGATGATCTGAATGGCTGGTGCTATTGGATTGTTTATCTATTCACTGAATCAACAAGGAGCACCTGTTATATGCCAGACTCCAAGATTGAGATCGGTTTAGCGGAGGTGTGAACAAGCATACAAGCCCCTATTGTTATAGAGTTTGTGTTCTAGTGGGGAGATAGTTTTTTTCAATGAGTAAAGAAATGAGAAAACTGCAGAGGATAACAAATGCTGTGAGTAACAGACACGGGATGATGTGAAGAAGAGTAAATGGCAGGACCAGGGTGTAGAGGGAGGAGGGAATCTCGACGCAAATGACTGGGAGCAGCTGGGTCGTGTCCCTGATGTTTGAGTGGGGGCGGGAAGAATGAGAAAGGGATAGCCAAGGGGAGATCGGGAAAACCATATTCTTGGCAGAGGGAACTGCGTGTGCAAAGGCCTGGAGGTGCGAAAGAATGAGGTGGATTTGACTAGCAAAATGCCTGGTTGGCTGCAATGTAGTGAACAAGGAAAAGAGTGGTAAGAGTTGAAGTCAGAGAAGTGGGCCTGTCACGTGGGTCTTGGAGACCATGGTGATGAATAGGATTTTCATCGTGCATGCAGCCAGAAACCACTGGAAAGTCTCCCAGGTGTGTGTGTGTGTGTGTGTGTGTGTGTGTGTGTGTGTGTGTGTGTGTGTCTGGACCTTTTGAAAGGTCCCCTGGCTGCCTTGTAGGGAACAATCTGTGGCAGCAGAGTGGTAGGGGGGAGTGGACACAAAGCAACAGCCAAGAGGAAGGTTTTCTAGTGACCCGGGCAAGACGTTAGTGTGACTTGGACTCTAAGAAATCTATTGGAAATTAGAAACGTTAATAATCCAATATCCTGATAATAACCATATTTATGATTTTAAACTATCACTGTACCAAAGATGCAAAATCTTGCCAGGTTTCCAGGATATGATGCAAAGGGAAGCGGCGCTGTTCTGAGAGGACAGTGGTACGGCTGACGTGCCCTGGCCCTTTGGACAGCCCTAGCCTCTGTCATGGCCTTTGTGTAGGTTTCCCTGAAGCCAAGGGTAGCACTCGCCAAGGGGCCAGTCCTCAAGTCTGCAAGACTCTGCCCCCAGACAGTTTGAGACACAAGTTGCACCCTTGTTCTGCAGGTCTCCTTCATGTACGCTTGCTGTTTTCAGCCCTTGCTGTGCATCAGAATCACCTGGGGCAGTTAAAATACAGATGCCACTCTCCACCCTCAGAAATTGACTCGGTTGGTCAGGGGGTGAAGACCAAGCACCAGCATTTTTTAGGAGATCCCAGGTGATTCTGATGCACACTCAAGTTTACGGAGGTCTGACCTAAAATACTTTCTCCTCCCCTGCCTACCACTAAACTATAATACTTTCAGTATTGGAATTTCAATTCTATTATTAGTTTACAACAAGGGTGAATTATCACATCTCACTTGCCTGGAAATTTGGTTGTCCTGGCATAATTATTATGAACACCACCTTTCCCCTTACACTTGTCCAGCTTTGGACAATAAATTATGTGGTCATCCTAAAGCTTCCTCCAACCCCAGACATTTGTCCCCCCCTCAGTATATTTAGGGAGTTTTCACAAGGCTCTTTCCTTGAGATACATAATGGATCAATAAGTATGCAGCTAACTAAGGACATTCTTCTGCATGGTTTCTTGTTACAGCCTCAGAACACAATTTGTTTTTCAAGCTGAAGACTTCTCTCTCCTTAGCCCCTATGTACTGCCCACCTGGGTTCAACCCTGGGTTTCAACCTGGGTTCTCTACAAACAACAGCTTTTCTAAGTGCAGTAGTCTACTAACATCATAATGGTGTGAAAGCCTCCCAAACCTCCCGATGGCTTTTACAGAATAACTGCACTGCCTTGCAAAAATTATGTGTTTGTCCATGCTTCTTAGGCCTTTGAAGGAACATATTTTCCTCTTTGTCTCTGCTTGTTTTTATTCATTCCTCTTATTCTTCGCTTTATATCTTATATCATATCCTAATCAACTCTGCCTGTAGCTGACAAGCAAGGCTCTGTCGAGCTGTGAGAAGATATAGGAGTCTTCACTGAGTGCTGGGGAGGCTGGGAGAAGGGAAAAGAGACCCAGGAGGCAGGGCTCTGGCCTCCACACGTCGCCGCTCCCATCCACCCAGACTCTGTGAGTCAGGCAGCTCTAATCTTATAAATATTACATATCAGATTTCAGTGTAGAATGCCATTTGAAGAAGAGATTCTGTGGGCATAAAGACAGTTGTCTTACTTTGGGTTCCCTGAGACAAGAATTCAAATGCAGGTAATTTCTATACCAGTAATACTGGTAAGGGAGTGAAGGAGTGAGCAGGAAAGGGGAAACAGCCAGTTGAGAGGCCTGTTTACGACTGTGGGTGACTGGATTGTAATCCCACAGAGAAAGGCTAGAAAATGGTGTAAGACACACTCTTAGGGTTATCCGGTCCACGGAGGAGGGAGCTGGGGTATTAATATACCAGCCCTATCCTGGTTGAGGGCTGCTCCCAGAAGTCTAAACTCCCCAGCGCATCCATCATGCCCTGTGTTCTGTGCACAGGCACAATGGCCTTCTGAGGCTTGCGGGAGAGCCTTTAGGCATCATGGCGGCCGGTGTGCACTGGAAAGGTGAGGTGCAAGGGCCTGGGACTGGGCACTGATGAATTCTGCTCTATCACTAAACTTGATATAAGCACTGTTGCTTTGCAGGCCAGATTTTTTCTCTTTGTCTCATCCCCTGCTCCCAACTCGTTTCCTCAACTAACTTTCTTATGCCTCGTGCCTTTGAAGCCACTGCACTTGCCTGTCTCCAATAATAAGTACTTGTTTCATCCCAGGAGGGAAAACCTCTGAAATTTAACCCAATTCATATCAATAAGTATATATGCAGCCTCTGCTATTTACAAGGCACTGTGCAAGGGGCTGATTTAATGGCAAAGGAAACAGAGTCCTTGATCTCACAGGATTAGAGAAGAATAGAAAAAATCATCACAAATTCTTTATTTGTCACAGTAAAGTGTAAGCACTTTTCATCTATTATGTTGAGTTTTCATAATAACAACCCCACAAGGATCATCTTCCAAAAAGGTGCCAAATGAGGGTAATGAGACTCAGAGGGACAGTGTAACCTGTCCGAAGTCACACACTTAACTGCAGAGGCACGCTTTGTGCCACCTCTTTGAGATTTCACAGTCTGCACTCTTAACCAGTATGCTCAGGGCTACTGAGTGCAACCTGAGAATTCTCTTCCATGGAGTGAAATGTGCTTGCTGAAAATTACTTTTTAAAAATATCATTAAAACTAAGTTTAATTCCTTGAAATGTACCAAGAAATAAGATGGTTAGAGGGGTGGATCAATGGATAGATATATGACAAAGCAAGTAGAGCAAAATGTTAATGGTGGAATCTAGGTGATGAGCACAGTTGATCACTGTGAACTTCTTTCAACTTTCCTACGTGTTTGGAAATTTCATAATACAATGTTGGGAAAAATTAAGTTTAAATATAAAATTATTATAAAAGGCAGAAGAGCTGGCATGTTGGCACGAAAGTACTTTGTCTTACAATTCAGGATGGTGAATGGAGACCAAGTATTTGTCTCTTTATTTTCTTTTTTGTCATATTTTATCACAATTTGAATTTCTTTAAAGAAAGAAGACCCGTATACTAAAGGGTAACGATATCAAAAGCAAGGTGCTGCAGCGAATTCACCCCCGTGGGAGGTTTTTCACAGTTGAAGGCCATGCCACGTAGAATTGCATATTCACTAAAAAGCTACGCAGGCAGCTCTAGGTATTAGGCAAAGTTTTGACATATGCATATTTTATCTATCTGCAAAATAATTAGTTGGTAAGTAGCTAAATTATTAGAATTTGGGAGCTGGTTTTCCATCATATCTCTCAATGTTTCTGAAAAAAGGGTAAAACACCCAGCTGTGAACACATTTCCTCAAACCTGTGATTTCCTTCCCATTTTTGAATTCTGGACAGCAGGGAGGGTCTGGGAGTATGTGCTCTAGAGAGAAATGTGTAGTTCCCAACATAACCTTTTTTTTTTTTTTTCTTCCTCCCCCTTCAATGTATGACTATTTCAAAATTTGGGCCATAAATAATTTCTCAGTTTTACCAATTTTCACTGATAAATATTTGATTGCGTCTGTAGAGATTTTTGAGTTGATTGAGAGCAGGGGACTTTAAATCTGTGAGGCAGCAAGGAGGTCTTTTGGAGATGTATTTTATTCTGTTTTATATTAAGTTTGAAAGACAAGTCATTTATGAAATGCTTGTTAGAGATTCTATTTTCATCACAAACCCTTTTCATCAAAACCAATGAAAGTACATTTTACTGAAATTCCTTTTTTTATATCCCCTATAAATTGGTAGAATGGGCCTTTAGAAGGACATCTTTAACCCAGGATGGAAGAAATAGGTAATGGGACCATGTGCTCTTCATAAAGGGAATCAACATAGATCATTAGACCAAATCATGAAAACCACTCAACCAGGACTCTGCTTTGATTGTGTCATGAATGTAAGTCACACCTGAGGACAATTTACGGCAGGTCCTAAATATTTCTCAGAGTTCTGGATGTATACCATGGTTAGAGGTCTCCCCACATCCAAGAACTCTGTATCTCCCCTTTATGCCCACCTATGCAAACAGGTGCTAAGGAGTCTTATGGCCTTGGGATTAAATTTATTTTACTCCACTTAATAGTCCTTTGCAACACTTTGCGAACCACGGGTGCCAAGCTGCATCCCCAGAAGCTGGACCAGAAAGCTGATACTAAATCCATCCCCATCAAGCACTGCTCCATCTCACCTTTCTACTGAAATGTAGACTTAGGGTACCTTGCTCCATTCTGTTGCCTGATTTATTTTATATAATCATCATCAGCCTTTTAAAATCCATTTTTTCACACCTTTTATTCAAGTCTAACTACATGCCTCTTCTCAAAAATTTATATCTGTTTCATTTCCCCATTTTCAAACAGGTAGCAGTTTTATTCAGTGACTAAAAGTTACCATTTGTTGTTGTATAGGAGAGAAATTTGAATATAGGTGATCTAAGATGTCCAGAAGCTCAGTGCTCAAAATTTTCTTGGTGAGATGACCAGCAGAATTTATTTCTACATTCAGCAACCCTAGTTGTACATATGCATTTCATATTTCCATGACTTTGAACTCTTCCCTCTTTCTGGGACACGCCCTCTTCATCCTCACTCATGTAAATGGCCACCCCATTTACATCCTCACCCATGTAAATGGGCCACCTCATTTACATTCTAAGGTTGCACATCCCATGGCACATTTGCATCACTGAAGAAAGTTCCACGTCTACTCTGTCCAGCATGGCAGCCTCTAACCGCATGTGGCTGTTGAGCACTTGAAATGTAGCGAGTGTGATTGAGGAACTGGATTTTTGCACTTTATTAAATTTTAACTAATTTTAATTTAAACTTAAAAACTACTGCTTGATCCAATTATTGGAACAACTTGCATGTAAATCTGACTTTTCAACTGTAAATTTTTTTTAATTGAAGTATAGTTGATTTACAATATAGTGTTAGTTTCAGGGGAACAGCCAAGTGATTCAGTTATACATATATATATATATTTTTTCAGATTATTTTCCATTATGGGTTATTACAAGATATTGACTCTATCTTGTAAATTTTAATCTAAATACAGATTAAATATTTTTGTTGAAAATATAACATCCAAATTGAGATGTAAGTTAGGATTTTAATGGAATGTATCTCATTAATAATCCTCATGTAGATGTCATGTTGCAATAAAATTATTTTGGATATATTGCTATGATTAAAATTAATCTCATGTTTTTTTGGGGTTTTTTTGTTTTTACTTTTTTTAATGTAGCTACCAGAAAATTTAAACTTATTTATATGGCTCATGTTATATTTCTATTGGGCAATGCTGGGCTAAAGCCTATATATATATATTTTTTAATTAATTACTTTATTTATTTATTTATGGCTGTGTTGGGTCTTCGTTTCTGTGAGAGGGCTTTCTCTAGTTGTGGCAAGTGGGGGCCACTCTTCATCACGGTGCACGGGCCTCTCACTATCGCGGCCTCTTGTTGCGGAGCACAGGCTCCAGACGCGCAGGCTCAGTAATTGTGGCTCACGGGCCCAGTTGCTCCATGGCATGTGGGATCTTCCCAGACCAGGGCTCGAACCCGTGTCCCCTGCATTGGCAGGCAGATTCTCAACCACTGCGCCACCAGGGAAGCCCAAGCCTATATTTTTTTAAATTTTTATTTTTTTTATTTATAAATTTATTTATTTATTTATTTATTTATTTATTTATTTATTTATTTATTTATGGCTGTGTTGGGTCTTCGTTTCTGTGCGAGGGCTTTCTCCAGTTGCGGCGAGCAGGGGCCACTCTTCATCGCAGTGCGTGGGCCTCTCACTGTCGCGGCCTCTCACTGTCGCGGCCTCTCCTGTTGCGGAGCACAGGCTCCAGACGCGCAGGCTCAGTAGTTGTGGCTCACGGGCTCAGTTGCTCCGCGGCGTGTGGGATCCTCCCAGACCAGGGCTCGAACCCGTGTCCCCTGCACTGGCAGGCAGACTCCTAACCACTGTGCCACCAGGGAAGCCCTAAAATTTTTATTTTATATTGGAGCATAGTTGATTAACAATGTTGTGTTAGTTTCAGGTGTATAGCAAAGTGATTCAGTTATACATATACATGTATCTATTCGTTTTCAAATCTTTTCCCATTTAGGTTATTACAAAATATTGAGCAGCGTTCCCTGTGCTATACAGTAGGTTCTTGTTGGTTATCTGTTTTAAATATAGCAGTCGGTCTCCTCCATGGAATTTTTGTTTGACCTCCTTTACACATTTGTTTATACCTCTTAGATGACACAACACATTTTGAGCAGCAATATAGTTTCTTTTGTATTTTTCTTCCCATTAACTGTAATTTACCAAGGGTAGTGAGTGATCCAGTACAGTGCCTAACACATAGTAGGGACTCAAATATTCTTTGACTTGAATTCTAACCAGGTCTATGGCTGGTTGGCTAAGGTATTCATTGGTTACTGATTTAAGTGACCATAGCTGGTTTGTTGTTAGAAAGGAATTAACAGACCATTATATAATCAGTCTGGATGTTTCCAGCAAATTTTAATTTTCCACAGTGGCAGTGAGACTACCAGATAAATTGCTTGGCAGTCAACCATTATGTCAGGTCATATAAGCATCCTTAGCAGATCGTGATAGATTTGATGCTGATGGATTGTGCGTGTGTGTGTGTGTGTGTGTGTGTGTGTGTGTGTGTGTGTGTGTGTAAAGGGGGAGGGAGAGAGAGACAGGGGGGGTAAAAGGGAGGAGGGGAGAGAGAAAAAAAAAAAAGGGGCAGAAAGAGAGTGAGAAAAGAAAGTGACTCTATTTCTGCATTTGCTCATACATGCAATGACATTTTAAATCTACTCAAAAAACTCAAAACTTCTATTCACAACTGAGCAGAGTTAATTCTAACTTATTTTGACTAAGTCTAATGAAAGCTTATATTCACCATTAGCAAGTGTTGCCCTCTTTCTGCAAAGTTTAATTAATGATAAAACATAATTGAGTTGTTTTGGTTCTTTGCCAAATACATATATATGCAAAAATGCCCTCCATGATATACATCCAGTGAATAAAGGCATCTTAGCCTATAGAGGAAGCAATATTTTTAGCCCTGAGTTTATCACCCTTTCAGTTCTCAATGTGAAAGTTTCCTAAGGCTTTATTGTTACGTACTTTTGGCCTCAGACCGAATTTATGTTTAATTATTCGAGAACCTTAAAGGATCCGGCATTTCAGCTTGAGTTAGCACCCTAGAGGTAGGAGAATTGAGGAATTTTCAAATTCAACTAGAGTCTTCGACATCAAATGAGTATTAGGATCTAAGCCAAACATGGCTCTCATTGTTGTCCTGTGCAGGTCTTATAACAGCCCTACAAGGTACTATACCCATTTCTCAGGTGGGGAAATCGAAATTGAGAGAAGTTAAGTAACTTGCCCAAGGTAACACAGGTAAAAGAGTGGCAGTACTGAAACCTAGGACTCTTCAGTGATTTCTGCACCGTAACATACGCGAATGTTTAGTTTCCGTGGGTCTTTGCTGTTTGCATAGCACGCTAACATGCAGAAACCACACGTACTCTCAGAAACCAATCTTATGTCCCTGTTGTACCATTGAGGAAACTGAGGCCGAGCACCATGCAAGACTTGTAGTCTACTTGTGGTACAGCCTGAGTCATGTAAGTTGAGTTCCTGCAGCATCGCCACCTGCCATGTACTAGGGCTCTGGATGGATTTCAAAATAGCACATGGCATGGGTTAAGGAATAGCCTGTTTGGAGACAGAGGAAAGGACACATACGAGCCAGGGGTCAGCCAAAGATGAGAAGCGCTGCTCCCCCTTCCCCAGCGTCCTGCAGAGAGAGATGCTAGGGCCTGTGCAGACAGCTGAGCACACTGGAGAGGTTTGCCAGAAAAGACACTCTGCTCCCATGGTTCTCCCTTCTTAGCTGGCCCGTGGACAGGTAACCAGACTTCTGAGGGTATCTGGCAGCCTGAGTGCAGGTACCCAGGTTTATAGGAGTCATCCGAGATTCCAGATGTCCAAAGCCAGATGCCTGGGGCAGTGGTATACTAGTAAACTGGCTCCTGGGGACAAGGGGAGCCCTGACTTGTAGTGTTTGATGCTTTCTCTGGTGTAAATACCTCCGCAGTGGCCAATTACAAGCTGCCAACTTGCAAAATTCTTGAGTATTTAACACTTGGCTTTCACGAAGCAGTAGGAGCTGGCTCCAGCATACCAGTGACCTTGGGCCCATAGAATGTGACCCTGGATAGGATCAGGATACACTGGCCCCACGTGGAGTAGTGCTCGAGTGGAACCTCCAGTTGGGGAAGTGGCTTACCCATTCAGCCACCCATCCCAGGCTTTAGCTTGTTTCTTGTCCGGAGTGGGCACCAGGGGTCGTTTTCGGACAACTTTGCTCCTTGAAGTGCACGAAGTAACTTGTGTAAAAGGTCCCACAGCCAGTGCAGGGTAGACGCAGACCTTGAGCCTGTGCTTGTCGAGCTCCTCCACGCCTCTCCTCCTTTGCACAAAAACTCCCTGAGTCAGTTTCCCGAGGCTGACAAATTCTGTGACAGTTGTCCCGATTCTACCTGGAAAATGAGAAATGTAGAGATAAAATTGTCTGTGAAGTGCGGAGAAATGAGGGTTAACCACACAAATGTTTATTTGATGTGTGTGTTTGCACACTGAGTCGAGGCCAGAGGTCATGTCTTAGCTTAAAGAGTAGACCACGTGTTGACAAGCAGAAAACGGCTCTCTTTGCTGTAAAGAAAGCTACTTTCTCCCTTCAGACCACATGTTTTTTGTCAGTATCTCTGCTGACAGCCTTGTTCAAAGGGAGCCACAAGGAACAGAGCGAAAGCAGAAAAGGCCAACTTTGGTGTAATTTAGAGATATCACTGCTCGTTTTTCTCAGCCCCAAGACCACAGCTGACTCAGTCAATAAGGGCTGAGAAGGAGCAGGGCCTGGGGCGCCATGGGGAATGGATTGGACCTTTTTGTGGTCAGACCTCCAGTTCCAGCTGGGCAGAAGATGGAGGCAGAAATGGATGGAGACAGAAACAGGCCAATAGACGGTTTTCTGCAGAGGGCGAGGGATGAATGAAAAACCCACATTTATTTCCTTTTCTAGCTTGAAACTAGCCCTCACTTCCAAATGGAGTTATAGGGGAGAGACTTCACTATGGGGCTGGGTCCCTGGGCACAGTGCCTTCCAGGCACCTGGGCTTGGCCTGCCTCTGTAAGCAGTGGTGGGGGAGATGGTGGATACAGGACCCTTTGTTGCAAGTTTAAACATTCGCATCTGTGGGTGTTTCGTTGGAGATGCTAGTGTCTCCTCTTGTCTTGGGTGATTTGGATCATGACATGAAGAAAAGCCTCAGTTTAGGCCTCTTGGGCAGGGAGATAGTCTTCCTATGCTGAAAAATTGGGCCTCACTGATTCATTCATTCATTCATTTATTCATTCATTCATTCAGAAATATTTATCAAACAACTATGTGCCTGGCATTGCACTGGCTACTGCCCATAGATTCCCCCTCAAAGAACATCCGTTCCAGGGGAGACACAGCCCTGTAAACAGGCAGATAAGCACCGTGATAGGCAGCTGTGGAGCGTGGAGATGTTAAGAAGACAGAAGAAGTAATTCCCAGGAGGATGCCTGGCTGTTGTGTACCGGTAGGCAAGGAGATGGAAAGAAAGAGAATCTTCCAGGCAGTGGGAAAAGCATGATCCAATGTCTAGAGGCAGGAGAGAGGCTGGTGTGTCTGGAGAGCTTAGAATAACTGAATATGGCTGTGAGGCAAGGACAGCTATTCTGGGAATCGCTAGGGAAGCTAGGATCCACGCATGACCCAATCCTGTGACTCAGGAAAATGGAATGAGACAGAAGTCCTTGCCTCACAGCAACTCCGTAGCGTGCTGAGGAAAGCCACCTGGATGTTGCGTATAGCTATGGGTAGGTAGACCTTTTGTGAAGCTAAAGGAACTATTTTATCCCCCTCAACAAAGTTGCAACTTCAGTGAGGCTGCTGTGCTGCCCTCCTTTGAAATAAGAGATCACCTCTCCCAGAGGAAACAGCTGTACCTGCATGTTACGTAGAGGTGGACATGCAGGCTGGAAGGAAGGTCTTGCTTTCAGAGAATGGATTCATTCTGCACCAGCAACAGGCTGGAGGGGACAGCAGACTCTCAGAAGTCCCTTCCCTGTGTCTTCCCGAGTTTGAACACAAATCCTGCCTGATGCACGCCTAGGGATTTTAGTTTAGTCCTTTGCCGTGGATTTAAAATCTTTTCTTTTTTTTCTGGCAGCTCAGAAATGCATAACAACTGTGTTCACTGTTGGCCTTCTAGCCTCAAATTCACTCTAAATACATTTCTTAGTAATTTCTTCTTTGAATGCTGATGTTTGGCTGTGCATTAGTATACACAATTCACAGGCTCTATGTTGCTCAATTTTTAGTTTATTTATTTGACAACTTGAAATTCCTTACAAGTGGTGCTTTTATTTTGTTACTTGCGTCTGGAAATCATTCCTAACATACCATAGAATAAATCTGTCTTATCTTTTTTTTAGTAACTTTTTCCCCTTATTATAAGAATAATAGATGTTCGTGTAAAAACTTTGAAGAAAAAACACATATTTAACAGTAGAAAAATCTCCCCAGTTCCCCTACTTGAGCAAACCACTGTTGACATCCCAGGACAGTGCTTCTCAGCCTTTGAAGTACATACAGATTTGTGAAAACACAGATTTCTGGGCCTCATCCCCAAGATCTGGTTTCCGTAAGTCTGGAGTAGCGCCTGAGAGTTACCGTTCTAAGCGGCGCCCAGGTTCTGCTGGAGCTCCCGGCTCTGGGGCCTACGCTTGGAGACGCTCTACCCTAGACATACACTATCCACACGTGACCATCTGGCACTCAGTGAGTTTTTCCACTCACCGGTGTCTCAGAAACATCTCTCAGTCCTCCAATGTCTTTCTTCAGCATCATGTGGAAAGGCTGTGTGGTATGGCACGCTGCTGGTCAGCCATCCTTGAGTTCCAGGGGTTCTTAATGTGGGGTCTACAGGCCCCGAAGGGGTCCATGGATAGATCAGTTCCCTTTGTAATCCAATTATTTTATTTTTTGCTCCTAAAATATTTTTCTGAGAAGGATGCCACATGATTTACCAACTGCCAGAGGAGTCCATGACACAAAAATGGTTAAAAACCTCTTATGCTATCCCCAGTGGATGGCATTCAGTTGTTTCCCTCCACTAGCTCCCAGCTGTAAATCATATTGCTGTGACCATCACAGTTTATAAATCTTTGCATGAATATATATGTATTGGGCATATATGTGTGTATATATGGGTATACATGTATTATGTATATTAACAATGGTTACCTTACATGAAACTTCAAACTGTACACAAACAGTCAAAGCTGGTCTAACAGCATATTTCAGGAAAACAGCAAGTTGCCTCTCTCCTACATGGGATAGGCTTAAATCCACTGTGTCCCTGTTCTAGTAAGTTTTTTGTCCATTTCTACTTCAGCTCTGCTTCCTTCTGGCACCACCAGCTTCCCCTCCCCACCCATCCCATAACCCCTAGGTCTAGATCATCTCTCTTCTCATTATGCTGTGCAGCTGTCATCTGGGGCAGTATATCCTCGGCCCTGTTGAGGATTGAAAAATACAGCTAATTGGATATATACATTCCATACATTCTTGGGAATGTGAAAGAACACTCCTGAAGCCTCTAGTTCTACCTGTGGTCCCTCCAACATTAAACACAGCCTCATTTGTGTTGTCTCCTTTCTACCTGAGCAGGGCACTGTTTCTTGGGGTCCTAAACTTTTGACACCAAGTCAAAGAATTTTCTAACAAAGTCTCTTTTTTTCTTTGCTAATCAAGATGTCATTAAGAAATATCAGACATTAGTTGAGAAACACTGGTTTCTCAATACTCTGCTGGGGTGAATTCCTTCATCCATCTGAGCTGCTTTTCCTTAGGTGGGCGTGGCAGTAATACTAATACTGATACTAATACTAATAGGCTGATCTATGGTTAAGCTCCATGGACACAACTTGGTTACTGCTTCTTTGTACTAAAGTGTCCTACCTCTTCCTGATGATCGACAGTGGTGGCATCCAAGTGCAATCTTCTCTTCTCAGTTGGGACCCTGAAAGCCTACCTTCTTCTCTTGTCTCTTAGAAGTATTTCTATGTAGCCATCATGCAAAAATTCTTAAGACATTAACATGATAAAAAATGACTGAAGAATACCTCATGATTTTGTTTCTTCTCACTGTTTCTGTCTCCTGGGAATGGAATGACCCAAGGCTTATAGTACCAAGGACCCGTAGCAACACAAGTTCCCCAGATAAAGGAAGACTTGCTACATGGTAAATGACCAAGAGTCCTGGCCCACTCATGTACGGTTGTTGAATAGACATTTTGCACTGTTCAGTGAACCACTGAGTATCTGAAGTGTCCCCTCGTCCCCTTCCTAAGTCAGAGGAGTCCTCCTGGAAGCTCTGGCTGCTCTTTGGTTGTGTTTATATTTATTGATATTTTAATTTTATCCCTTTCTCAATTCAGAGAGATCATAGAATATTAGAGCTGGGAGGAACCCTGGAGATGGCCTGGTCCAAACACCTCACTTAAAAGATAAGACGGAAAGTGATTTGTCCAGCATCAGCAGGCGGGAAAAGTCCTGCCCCTCCCTCTGGTGCCCTTCTGCCTGCGCCTGATCTTCTGAGCCTTCATTGTCCTGAGAATGAGGGTCTTTAGGCTCCCACAAGCTCACCATGATTGATGGTCAGGTGTTCACAATCTCTAGGATTGTTTTTGAGACTGATCCCTTATCTTTTCATTGCTCTTATGAGCATTCTAGAGAGTGGTCCAACCTTAAGAACTCAGCTGATGGCCCCACGTGTCCTTTCAGGGTCAGTGCACACTGCAGGACCAACTCAGCCTTTGAAGGGAAAAAGCTTCCTGAGGAACTCCAGGAAGTGGGAATATAGCAATACAAGATTCCACCTGTTTAGCACCCTGTTCTGTCTGAGAAGAGCCACTTACATTACCCAAACAGGATAATTTGGAAAGCATAATTTCTACATTGGTTGTTTGCCCATGTTGTCCTCAGCATGTCCTCCCATTTTGTCCTCAGCATCGAGCATATGTCTGACACAGACTGAGCTTTCAGTAAATATTTGTTTAATGAATGAATGAATGGTCAGAAAGGGCCAACTCCAGTGGTCTCCCCACAATGGGTTAACAGTAAATAAAGGACACACCTTTACTTCTGTCTACAGGTACTTACATATTCTTTTATATGCAGAAAAAAAATGCTATTAAGTTTAGGATTAATAAAAATAATTTTTCTTTATCATATCAGTTAATAAATGGGTAAAATGATGAATTTAGTAGAAGAAAGGAGACATTTGGGGAAAGATTCAGAAATTTAAATGTAGTATATGAGTATGTATTTATACACATATTAAATAATTCGTATTATGTAACATGTAAAGTACATTTTGTGTTGTGAGGTGACACTTGCTGTATTTAGTTTTGTGTAGAGAATGGTTCCTTGTAGGTAAATAGTGTAGGTAACTAAAACAAAAATGTGTTAAAAAGTGAACCACTTGGATGCCAATATATTTTTGTAATGTTTCATACAGTAGTTCCCTGTCTTAAGCAAACTGAGGTTAACATACCCATTTTTATTACTGTAAGGGTGGCATTTATCATCATGGCTATCCAAACCATGGGAATAGCCATGGGCAATTCTGGGAATCGCTAGGGAAGCCATGGGCAATTCTGGGAATCGCTAGGGAAGCCAGGATCCATGCATGACCCAATCCTGTGACTCAGGAAAATGGAATGAGACAGACTCGTATTTGGTTTCTGTTCCTTTGGTGACTAGCTGCTTGACTCTTAGACAGTGACTTAAGCCATCTGAGTTCTGTCTCTTATATGAGACAAGGCTGGTAACACCTTCCGTCCACGTTTGGGGAAGGATAAAATGAAATCACCTGCTTGATCATGGTAAGCATATGGCAAGCGCTTGGCCAGCAAGTCCCTCCTTTCTTTGTCTCCCTTCCTGGCCAAAATCAGCCTATAGAGGTGTTGAGTCGCTGTGAAGATTTCTTCCATGAGGAAGTGAGATAGGCATTTACTTATTTGGATGTTGAAGGTGTCTTTTTTTCTGTAGTTGATACCTTTGTAAAGAGTCAAAGTTACCGTAGAAGTGAACGTGATTTAATCAACATGATACTTCATTTCTAAATGATGCTAACTTGGTTAAGCGTTGTCCAGGCAGAATATTTTTTAAAAATTAAGGCAGTCGTCTAGTCCACCTGTCTGCCATTTTCTGTGTTGTAGTTGAGGAGATGGGAACATACGATCGGCAATAAACGCCAATGTAGGCACCATGAGATCTTGGCCTGGGACATCATAGACACATCATAGTTTTTTGACTGAATAAATATCTATTTCCTGCAGTTGTTACATCACTTATACTGTGCCTAGATCCTGCCAAAGGAAAAATAAAAGGCAAAAAGAGAGACACCCAGACCATCGATTTGTCTATTTTTTCCCTGCTCAGGCTAGATTTCCCGAAATAATCACACGAGAGTCCAGTTGTCAGAATGAGTTCGTTACCTGTGAGCAGGAGGCTCCACCCACCCAGGTGTCTGTTTCAAGAGCAGCATCCTCTTCTGCAAAATGTTGGCAGAAATGGCCTTCTCTCCTGACAAACAGCAGCTACAGAGCCTGCTTCTCCTGTGCCACGCAGGGTAGGTCAGTGGAGACGTAGGAGGCCCCAGATTGCCTGGAGAACAGTGCAACATGATTCCACTGCACTTTGGCATGACGAGGTCTGCAGTACAGATGGCCCGGCTGCACACGGGGTTGCCGTGGACGGTGCTCCTTGCCCTTGCTGATATCAGCACGGGGATAGCATATTCAGTTTTTGGTCTCCATCCATATGCTGCTCCTCCAGTTTATTTGTCCACATGAAGGGAGATGGAGCACAAAGCAGTAGGACATCCAGTTCTGCTTTAATTACACTGATAAGCTGTTTGTCGGGGTGCCACAAGCTGCAGTGCTGCCTTGTTCCCTGACAAACTCAGAGCAAGGTTGACGCCGACCCCGCTGTGGGCCACCGATCGCTGGTCTCAGCAGCGACAGCATTTGGTTTGATATTTACTGTTTGAAACCCAACAGTTATGACTCTGCCATGCCAAGCTTAATGAAAAGGAGAGAGTCACTATCAGAGAGGGTATGTGATTTTGAAGACCGAGGCTTTCGAACGGAGTCACAGGTGCTGGGAGCCTTCCTGACATGTCACGGGCGATGTTGTCATTATGAGCAGCAACAATGCAGTCATTATTTCTGAGCTGGTTTAATTGTTCAACAGACACCGAAGGCCATGTCAATGCAGTTCGGCAAATGGAAATAAACATACCTTCATTCAGGGTCCTGTTGCCTTGCTGCTTTGCACTTGTTTTTTTTTTTTTTTTTTTTTTGCTGAAGAAATGACTACAGATTGAAAGAATTATTCCAGATCTCTGATTCACTTTAGACATCATGCTGTCATTTATTTATATATTCATTCATTCAATATTTATCAAGTAGTTATTATGCTATATCTTAGCAACATAGCAGCTGACAGACTGACTTGTGCTCTGCCCTCAAGGCTATCACTCACATTTCACGGCAGAAGGCCCCACTTTTAGACAGAGTGATCAGAGAAGGTTCCTCAAAGGACGTTAAATTGAAACTGAGACTCAAAGGATGATAAAAGCCATATTTGTAGCCAATAAAAGAATGTTCCAGGTGGAGGGACAGCATCTGCTGAGGCCCCTATGGTTGTGTAAGCCTGTGTAATAGGAAGCTCACCCATTGTGTCTCATGCAATGTAGGGGTTTCTTTATCTCACAGAGCAAGAAGCTTAAATGTAGGCAAAGGCTTTACCTGTGCAGCTATGTCAGAGCCAGCAATTCTGCAGTCCTTTTAGTCTTTCCTTCTGGGTCACAAGATGACTACAGAAGCTCAACATATCCATCATAACCAAGGTCAAGTCACGAGTGAGGAGAAGGTTATAAGACAACAATTTGTGTCACTTATTTTAATAGGGGGAAAAGCAAATGTTTTTCTAGAAACTTCCAGGAGATATCTGCTTATATCTCATTGACCAGAATGGTGTTCCATGGGCATCTTGAGTTGCAGGGGCAACTGGAAAAGCAAGAATTAGCTGGGAATACTGGCAATCCAAACAAAATTGGGATCTGGTCATCAAAGAAGAAAGGAGGACATGGATATTTTTTTAAAGTGTTACGTTCAGAGTATTAAAGATCAGACCAATAAGGCTGAACACCAGTGATGGAGAGATGGGATGTTTGAGACATGGGTAGGAATCACGTTCTACAGAGCCATGGTAAGGCATTACTACTACATTCAATCACGTGTTAAAATTTGCTTGTTCCACCTTCTAAATGTTCCTCACATCTTCCTGCCTCCCTCCACCCTTCTCTCTGAAGGTTCCAGTTTAAGATATGGTCTTGCCTTCCTGAGACTTGTGGTCGTTTTCTAACTCGGCTCATTTGCCTCCGTTTCCTGTCTGCTCCAATCCATTTACCGTCAGTGGCCTTTAAAAAGTAAATCTATTAGGTAGACTATGGACTTGGGGTGATAGATGTGTCAGTGCAGTTTCATCAGTTGTACCAAATGTTCCACTCTAGTAGGGGATGTTGATGATGGAAAGGGCTATGCACGTCTGGGGGATGGGGGTGAGTATGTGGGAAATCTCTCTATGTTTGCTTAATTTTGCTGTGATGAACCTAAAACTGCTCTAAAAAGTAAAGTCTAATAAAAAAGTAAATCTGCTTAAAATTCCTTGTAGCTTCTCCATGTGAACTTCAAGTCATTTTTGACCTGGCCCCTTGTACTGCAGCCTCATTCCCTATCACTTCCTCCTTCCACAATTTGTCACAGCCTTCCTGTGTTATGTTCTAGAAATATTCAGCATGAATACTTTTCCCTCCCTCAAGTACTTTTCTTCCGGTAAATTCCAGTTAGAGCAAGTGTGCTCTCCTCTGAGCTTGACTTGACTTGCTCATGGGGAGGGAGCTTCCTTCCCGTCTCACCTCGTGCTCCTCCCTGGGATGGTACACATCCCACTAGAGGGCTTCTGGCTGTTCATCTGGTGTCTCCTTCCCGCTGGTGTCTGAGGTCATGGGGAGATGCAACCTCGCCTTACTCACCTTGGTTCTCTGGGCCTAAGCCCAACACCTGTGCACCAACATAAGCCATAACTATGGGACCAGTGGAATTGGTAAGAAAGTCAGGATTCAGTAGGCTCTGGTTACTCTTTGCGGCATTACTCTGTCAGGGACCAGAGGGATGGCTATAGGCACAGGGGCTGAGAGAACATGGGCAGCAGCATGTGGATTCAGAGTCCTTTGTGATTGGCTGGCAGAACTAGGAGAGCAGTAGGAACAATGGATAAAATCACGGACTGTGGAATAGGACTGCCTTGGTTCAATCCCACTCCTGCCATTTGCCAGCCAGATGACTTTGGTCAAGATAATTGATGTCTCTGTGCCTCAGTTTCCACATCTGCATAATGGAGGTGATAACAGTACCTGCCGATTAGCATTTCCCTGAGGATTAAATAAGACAGTCATTGAGAGAATTCTGGCATATGGTAAATTCTCAAACCATATTAGCTATTGTTGTAGAGTGTTACTATTACTGTGATACAGTTAATATCTTCAGACTTAGGACTTACAGCAGGTAGTGTGAATGTCACTTTTGAAGACCCCGAGATAGATTTACCCTTATACCACTAATATTTATCCTCAGAGACACTATTTTGCTCATTCAAAAATACTTACTCATTTTTTAAAAGGCCATTTTCAGGTCCTTTTTATACAATAAGGAGTTCTATTCCAGTCCTAACAATAACGTCCTAAAGAAAGTCTTATTATACTCATCATCTTAAATTAGGGTAATTGAAAACTACTGTTGAAAAGTGAACCCCAAATGTATCAGAAAATTAATTCAATTATAAATAACAAGAATTGACTGTATTTGAAGGTGCATGAAGTATAGAATCATAGTTAAACATTTAAGGAGTATGTCCTTATCTTGTTACTATGGCTACAGGTTACTCCAAGATACAGTGGTTCTGTGGTAACAATGGAGTTACATTATTTCCTGTCCATATTGAAATATTCAGCAACTAATTTCCTGTAGCTTCATAATAAATCATGTTAATGACCTCAGAGGTGGAAACCACAGTGGTGAGATCCTCTCCACGCTTTAAGGTTATTCCATTAAACAAAGCAGAGAAAACACGTTTATACTCATTTGACCAGGAAGTACCAGGAAGCTCTTAATAAGAGATGGCAATGACATCTCATGGGGAAGTGCTAACTTTAACTCACGTGTTCAGTATTACTTATTCATTGGGTCCATGATGGGATCACCACTGTGAGAAAATTAGTTTCATACAGGCAAAGACTGAGAAGGAACTCAATTCCACAAATAGTTCATGGAGACCTATTATGTGCTGGAAACCTATCAGGTAGAACCTACCCCATACTCTATTCTTTATCTGTTAAAATTTTTATAGTAATTTTTGTGTACCACCAAATATTCAGAACAGTGGGAATAATGAAAAATGCAAGTGTAAATGAGATCTAAAATCCCTATCGTCAGAATCAGTTACTCCAAAGTTCTTCATGAAGTCCTGCAGATGGCAAATGATTAAAAGCATCATTACATTGGAGCTGGCTCATGCCAGCTTGCAGCAGCTGATATGCATCTTTCCCCAACTCTGTTCACTTCAGCAGGTTGAAGTCGGCCATGAGGGGAGTACTTATACCATGGAAATGGATCAAAGGCCTAAATGAAAAGTGCAAAACTATAAAACATAGGAGAAAATCCAGATGACCTTGGGTTTGGTAATGAGTTTTTAGATAGGACACCAAATAGCGTGATACAAGAAAGAAAAAGCTAATAATTGGGCTTTATTAAACCTTCTGCTCTGCATAAGACACTGTTAAGTGACTGAAGGGAAGTCACAGTCTGAGAGCAAATATTTGTAAAAACACATATCTGATAAAGGAATTATCTCCAAAACACATAAAGAATTCTTTTTTTAAAATAAATTTATTTATTTATTTTTGGCTGCATTGGGTCTTCGTTACTGCGATTGGGCTTTTCTCTAGTTGCAGTGAGCGGGGGCTACTCTTCGTTGTGGTGCACAGGCTTCTCATTGCGGTGGCTTCTCTTGTTGCAGAGCATGGGCTCTAGGCGGACGGGCTTCAGTATTTGTGGCACGTGGGCTCAGTAGTTGTGGCCTGCAGGCTCTAGAGCGCAGGCTCAGTGCTTGTGGCACACGGGCTTAGTTGCTCTGCAGCGTGTGGGATATTCCCAGACCAGGGCTCGAACCTGTGTCTCCTGCATTGGCAGGCGGATTCTTAACCATTGTGCCACCAGGGAAGCCCAAAACACATAAAGAATTCTTAAAACTCAACAAGAAAACAAAAAACTCAATTCAATCATGGGCAAAAGATCTGAAAACTTACTTCAAGGAAAAAGACATATGGCTAGGAAATAATCATATGAAAAGATGTGCAACATCATTTATCACAAAGGAAATGCAAATTAAAACAAGATGACACTACATACCTATTAGAATGGTGAAAAGAAAAACAACAACAAAAACAATACCAATTGCCGGCAAAGATGCAGAGCAAACAGGAACTCTCATTCACTGCTGGTGGGAATGCAAAATAGTACAGCCACTTTGGAAGACAGTTTGGTAGTTTCTTATAAAGCGAAACATAATCTTACCATATGACCCAGCAATTGCACTTCTAAGTATTTACCCAACTGATTTGAAAACTTATGTCCACACAAACCCCTGCACATGAATGTTTACAGCAGCTTTATTCAAAGCTTGTTTAAAAACCAGAAGCGGACTTCCCTGGTGGCACAGTGGTTAAGAATCCGCCTGCCAATGCAGGGGACACGGGTTCGAGCCCTGGTCCGGGAAGATCCCACATGCCGAGGAGCAACTACGCCCATGCGCCACAACTACTGAGCCTGCTCTCTAGAGCCCGCGAGCCACAACTACTAAGCTCACCTGACACAACTATTGAAGCCAGCGTGCCTAGAGCCTGTGCTCTGCAACAAGAGAAGCCACCGCAGTGAGAAGCCCGTGCACCGCAACGAAGAGTAGCCCCCACTCACTGCAGCTAGAGAAAGCCCGTGCAGCCAAAATTAACTAATTAATTAATTTTTAAAAATGGAGCTATCTTGTGTTCAGTCTTTAAAAAAAAAATAAAACCCCAGAAGCAACCAAGATGTCATTCAGTAGGTGAGGGGATAAACAAACTGTGGTACATCTGTTTGATGGAATGCATTTAAGCCATGCAAGGGCATGAATGAGTTTAAAATGCATATTTCTAAATGAAAGACACCAGTCTGAAAAGGCTATACACTGAATGATTCCACTTATATGACATTCTGGAAGAGGGGAAACTACTGAGGCAGTAAGATCAGTGATGGCCAGAGGCTTGGGAGATGGGAGGGTAAGGCTGAGTAGATGAAGCACAGAGGATTTTTTTAGGATAGTAGAAGAACTGTATGTTACCATATGATTCTGAATGATACTGCAACAGTGGAAACGTAACACTGACTCTGTCCAAACCCTTAGAACTTGACATAGGATCCCAGGATGGCATGCAGGAGGTGGCAAAATAATCAAACTGTTTTACAAGCGCATGAAACAACCTCACAGAAGGGAGTGGGGAAGAAACTGATGACCTAAATAACTTTGGAAATGAGTGGAGTCCCTCAGACTATAAGGAAATGAAACTGTACAGAGCGCTGTACTCTAATTAATAAAGTTCTTTCCCATGAGGGTACAGGTTAACAATTCTGAAACCATTACACATATGTACTGGAACTGAACAATTCAGCACGTCGGTGGAGGACAGTGGGAGTCAGGTTTCTCACAGCTGGAGTGGCGGTGGTTTACAGATGAGGAAGGGGAGGAGGCTAGAATGACCCACCTGGTAAAGGAACAGTGCTGGAGACCAGTACAACCATGCTTGGTCTAATGCTCTACTGTTGCCGTCTTGAAATTCTTAATACTTTTTTATCAAGGGGCCCTGCATGCTCATTTTGTGCTGGGCCCCCACCAATTGTGTAGCCAATTCTGTATTTAACAACCATGCTCTAAATGTTGACGTTTCCTTGGGTTCCAGGTGTGGCTCCCTTTTTCCTTACATTCTACCCTCTCTTTGGTCACCTTCACCCATTTTCATGACTTCAACCCAACCCAGGGCCCTGACAACTCACACATCTATAACCCTACTCACTTTGACCCTACTGATACTCAGACTTGAATTTCAACTCCTTGCTTCACGTCCTCAGGATTTTCTCCAGATCTCGTAAACTCACCGTATCTCCAAATGAGCTCATTAAGTACTTTCCCTAGCTCCTAAATCTGCTTCTCTTATATCATATCATATATACATAAAAAGCCTGAATCAAGCAAATGAAAAGTAAATCTCAGCATCACCTTGGAACCTTTCTGCTCCCTTACCCCCATTCAGGTATCACCAAGGCTCACTAACTATGTCTGAAATCCCCACACGTCATTTCATATTCCGCATCTCTACTGTACTCCATTATCTCCCCTCCAGTCCACAATAGGAGAGACCTCCTTCCCCCTGTCCTCCTCTGTTCTGATCCAACTATTCTCAAAATTTCCTCCAGAGTAACTTTACTAAAACTCAAAATAGATAATACCAGTCTCCTGCTTGCCGCCTTCAATGGGCTGATACTGAATAAGGATGAAGTTTAAGCTCTTTAGTGATTCAGCAACCTCCCAATCTCACCTGGCACCCTACCTTCCTGCCATCTTGATTCCCAGCATTCCCAGCCCGTCCTACCTGGCTATGATGCAACAGTGCTCTCCACCTGGGATGCTATCACACATCCACATGCAAGTCCTCTCTACCAGGAGTATCCCTCTCCCCCTTCTCTACTTGCCCTCACTGAAGACCCAAATGTAGGGCTGTGAAAAGCCTTGGTGTCCAGTCGATCTCCTTATCTTCCAGCTTTGTTCTCCCTTGAATCCATTGTGCACCCAGCAACCAAGTGGAGCTCTCCATACCACAGATCTGATCCAGTTACTCCCCTCCTTCAGTCATTCCAGTGGCTCCCTGTTGCCCTCAGGAGAAAGACCAAACTCTTTTTTTTTTTTTAATAAATTTTTTTATTTATTTAATTTTTGGCTGTGTTGGGTCTTCGTTGCTGCGCACGGGCTTTCTCTAGTTGCGGTGAGCGGGGGCTACTCTTCGTTGCGGTGCACGGGTTTCTCATCGCGGTGGCTTCTCTTGTTGCAGAGCACAGGCTCTAGGTGCACGGCCTTCAGTAGTTGCAGTGCGTGGGCTCAGTAGTTGTGGCTCATGGGCTCTAGAGCAGAGGCTCAGTAGTTGTGGTGCACAGGCTTAGTTGCTCTGCGGCATGCGGGATCTTCCCGGACCAGGGCTCGAACCCGTGTCCCCTGCATTGGCAGGTGGATTCTTAACCACTGCCCCACCAGGGAAGTCCCCAAAGACCAAACTCTTAATGTGGCTTATAACCCTCATTCTCTAACCTCTCCTGCCTCAGTATCTCTTTCTCTCTCAACACCCTGTTTCTTTCTCATCCCATCTCTCTCTCATGGCTCTCTGCTCCCCTCTTATTTCTCTCTTCCACTTATTTCCTTTCCTTTGTCTTTTTATCCCTGCTCTTTCTCCCTTTTCCCTTCCTCTTCCTCATCATTCTTTCGTCATTCTCTTTCTGTTACCCCCTCATCCTCTCTCTCTCTGCCTCACTCTCTCTCGCCCCTTGCCTCCCTCCCTCTCTCATAATCTCGATTCTCAAAACGTGTCTCTCGATGCCTCCCGTCCTGGGCCTTTGCCTGTGCTGCTCCACATGTCTGGAAAACCCTTCACTTCTCCAGTGACATCACTGTCACCTTCACCTCCACATTTGCTCACACACTCACATACTGACTCACACCTGCCTATGTCGTGTTGATCCAAATCTCAACTTTGAAATTACTTCCTCCAGGAAGCTGTATTTGAACCTCCCAGTCCTGTTCAGATGTCTCGCCTAACAGAGCTGCTTCTATCCCACATAGCAGCTTTTAGGAATTAGGAAAAATTTTCCCTTCTTGTAAGACAAATCTCCAAGGTAGGACAGGTACTTGATGAGGGGCACTTAGGCTAGATTTTAATCTCCCCTTTCCAACTGCCTTGTGGCATGAACAACCTGCACAACTGGCCCTGCCCCTTAACCATCTCCATTACAGCCTCTGCTCCCCCATCACAGCACTTAGCATATTGTGCATTTGTCTCTATTACCTGCTCCTAACCCCCACTAGATTATAAGCCCTATCTGTTATTTACATTCTGTGTATATTTCTAGTGCCCAGCACTTGGCCTGATGTGAGTTTGAGGCTAAATAGTTTGCCTCTGAATAAACAAATGAATTAATGAACAAACAAATAAGCCTCTTATTAAATGGATTAATCAGCACATAAATGAATGCACAAACTTCTTCTTCTAAAAATTTTTACCAACTCCACCAGGAAATTAATATTACTTAAGTCCTAGAGTACTTTTCATGCAACTCTACTCTTGAAACATCACTTTTGAACTGAAAATATTTCCTTACTTGTGTTATCTCTTGTACTAAACTGTACATTTTCCAATATCAGTCATCATATCTTATTCATCTTTATGCCTAGTCTAGTGACAAGCACACAGTATGTGTGCAAAGTTTGTTTGTAATAAAGTGAAATCAGTCCTATTCCCATACCACTCAACTTTACTGTTCTTAGTGACTCAGGCACTTATCAAACACTACTTTATCTCAGATGCTTAGAAAGATGAAAAAAGAACAGAGTATCCTTGCAGGAAACTCGCAGTCCCATCAGAGCGACAGACACATAATTGAAGAATAGCAGTACACTCTGCTCCATGACAAAGGTCAGCCATGGAGCAGCTGCGTTAGAATTCCCTGGGAAGCTTCAACAGAGAATTCCACAGCGCCCCACCCACCCACCCAGTGAAGCAAGGTCTCTGTAATCCTCCTTCATACCCCCTTCCCATCATTCCCATCCAAGATACTCGTTCACTGTCCCCTCCAGCAGGGCACACATGCCTGTAAAGTGCATCACTGGGCTGATGACCATCATTTCCTAAACCTGGAACCTGATTATTCTAACCCAGCACATGTAAAATGAATTGGAATTTGGACAAGAAATTCCAAGAAGTCTTTTCTAAGAGGTGTTGGTATGGTGCAATGAAGCAGCCACTTTTTTCTAGCATAGGCTTAGAAAAATAAAAGCCCAAGCTACTTAGTCCGCTAGAAGTAAAATCAGAAAGAAGCTTTTTGCAAAACAAACAAAAAGAGAAGATTTGTGGTTCAGTCTAGAGCAGTCGACTTTTGGAAACCCTTTCCTTCCTGAGGAAAATGAGACAAAAAAGAGCTTAAGGCCCTTTGTAAATGTGCATGAGAAATATCACTTGTGATTAACCTGTTATGAGAAACATACTCAAATGTAGGACATTCTTGCTACGTCTTTCTAAAATTGCTGTTTGATGTTTTATATGCCAAAAATGACTTTGTGAAATAGTGCTCTCTTGGAAACCACCTAAATGACCCACAGTAAGAAAGTCATTAAATAAATTACAGGGTGGATATGACAGACTATCATGCAGTCATTAAGAATCATGTTCTCGAAGAATTTTTTAAGTATATAGAAAAATGCACAAAAATATTATTAAAGGAAAACGCAGGTTACAAAAGCAGTATTACAGGGCTTCCCTGGTGGCGCAGTGGTTGAGAATCTGCCTGCCAATGCAGGGGACACGGGTTCGAGCCCTGGTCTGGGAAGATCCCACATGCCGCGGAGCAACTAGGCCCGTGAGCCACAACTGCTGAGCCTGCGCGTCTGGAGCCCGTGCTCCGCAACAGGAGAGGCTGCGATAGTGCGAGGCCCGCGCACCACGATGAAGAGTGACCCCCGCTTGTCACAACTAGAGAAAGCCCTCGCACAGAAACGAAGACCCAACACAGCCAAAAATAAATAAATAAATTTTTTAAAAAAACCAAAAAAACCCCCAGTATTACAGCATTGTTCCAGTTTATTGAAAAATTATGTGTATACACCAAAATGTTAATAGCAGAATTTCAAATGGACTGATACTTAAAGGTGATCCCTTTAAAATGTTCTACTTTAACTGTTTCTATACTCACTCAAGTTCTCTATAATGATCATGTATTATTTTTAGGGTGGCCATTTAATTGATTGTCCTATCTGGGACACTCTTGAAAGTGAAAGAGGGATCTCTAGTAATAATGTCACCAGGACCACAGCAGGAAATGGGACTGTTTTGGACAAACATGATATGTGGTTGTTATGGGTTGAACTCTTCTCCAGAATTCAGATGTTAAAGTCCTAACCCTTAGTACCTCAGAATGTGATCTTATCTGGAAATAAGGTCAGTGCAATTACAATTAATTAGGATGAGGTCCTATTCAGTGAGGGTTGCCCTCTAATCCACTGTAACTTATTTCCTTATAAAAAGGAGAAATTTGGACAGAGGCATACACTTAGGGTGAAGAGTATGTGAATACAGAGGCAGAGATTGAGCCAAGGGATGCCAAGATTGCCAGGAAGCCACCAGAAGTTAGTGGGGAGGCATGAAACAAAAACTCCCTCAGGGTCTTGGAAGGAACGAACCCTGCCATCACTTTGATCTTCAGAACTATGAGACAGAAAAATTCTGTTGGTTAAGCCACCTGCTTTGTGGTATTTTTAATAGTAGTCCTAGAATATTAATATGGTGGGCACTGTAGTTGTTTCATATTAGGAAAACAGGAACAATCCCAGGGTGGGTAGAGTAAAATGAAGTTCCACATAATAAAAAAAGCTTGTTCAGTTAACTGTTACTGTGAAAAATGATATTATTATTCAAAAATATTTGCTCCTTTTCTTTTCCTGGCCTGTCCCTAGGAAGCCCTGCCCTGGTGGTGTCAGGCTTGAATGTGTGACTTGCTTCAGCCAATGAAATATGAGTGGGAGTCACATGTGTCATGTAGAAGTGGGAGCTTGAAAGGCCATGCCACAATCTTGCCATCTTTGCACCTTGCCATGAGACCAGCATTTCCTAGAGGAGCTGCTTCCTTAGCCTGGATCATGAAATGAAAAAGATTTAGAGCAGAGTTGAAACTGGTCTGTAATAGACCTTTAACATGAGATAGGAATGGATCTTGGCTAATGTAATTCACTAAGATTATGAGATCGTTTGTTAACACAGCAGAATTTAGCCTCAGCTGACTAATAAAACATTGATTGAGAAACTATCAGGTAGCATGCCATCAATGAAATAATACATTATACACCAGATCTTGCTAGTCAGGAGCTAACTGTGTATCATTTGCCTTTAAAATATGAAGATTTTTGGCCCCAGGTGTGTTCTATATATTTTTTGTAACACCTGTAAGTAAATGTTAAATCAGGTTATTTCATTTGTTTTTTTCTATAGAAAAAAGTCTTTATATGTTCTCATATTCAAAGTGATTCTTGGAATCTTGAACTATGTGTATAGACATAAAGTTTGCCAATTAAAATTTTATGGTTTAGGGAAAGAAATTCCTGTGAAAAATAAACCTAAGTTAATTATTCAGTTATTTAATTCTCATTTGGAAAGTGAGATGTTCACATACTACTAAAAGTTATATTAAAGGAGTAAAGACCACTTTTCTGGAAATAGTCAAATTTATGTCATTTACTGTTCAAGAATATTAATTTCAAGGAACAAGCTTTGAACACAACCAAATAAGTTGTCAAAGGCAAGTAATCTCTGACTGAGAAATGTTTGAAAGCAACAGACTGCACAAGGAAAGGACAGAGGGGAGACTCATCTCAAGTGGAGGTCCAGGTGGAGGCAGAAGGGTCATTTTCTAAAGTCAGCATTGTAAAGCAAAAATTGCATGGTGTCAAAATTACCCTTGAAAGTCCCTTACATGGCACTTAAAATGCCAAGACCCGAGCCTTTAGAAGTTCAAAAGCCAAGAATTAATGTCTTTTGTTTCTCTGGGGCAGTGAAGGCCAAGGTCTAATTTGAAAGGAGCAAAGGACAATGGGGAAAAGAAGGAGTCTCCATTTTTCTTGGTTCCTCTTTTGGTCTTCTGTTCTTTCTCTGGGTGACTCTCCCTCAAGGGCCTGTCTCCTGCCTCTTCCCCTCAGTAGTGCATATAGCTGAAGTCAAATAAGTTACTTGTGCACATTAAGCAACTCCAGTCTTTACTACAGTTTTAAAATGCAAAAGGAAATGTATTGGGGGCCCACTGTGTGCCTGCCGTGGGCTAGATGCTGAGGAGGTAAAGGATAAAAACAAAAACAAAAACAAAAAGGAGACCTTGAAGGAGTGGGGAAAACTGACATGCAAACAGAAAATGTGAATACAGACTGGTCCAGTTCAGGCAAGAGGTCAAATTAAAATTGCACCAGACAGAGTTAAATAGGCAAGGAAGACTTTATTTAAGACTACTGCAGTAGAGGAGAGAGGTTGAACTCAACTGCTGAAACAAAAGGTGGGAGGATTTTCTCAGCACTGGGATGAGCTAGTGGAGAAGTACGGGCAGGTTGGTCAGTGATCGGCCCATCTGTGTTTGCTAAGTGGCACTTACGGGAGTTGTTTCCACAGAGACGGAGAGACAGGGGTGCTGTCTCCTTCGATGATTACATGTAAAAGGAATGGTTTATTGCTTTTTAAGAAAGATAAAACTAGCAGTAAAACTAGCAGAAGTTGGGAAAAGATTTACATTTAAAAAGGCAGAGAAAGAATTACAATTTTAAGTTTTCTAAAGTAAGTTTCTTAAGAATAAGGGGTTCCAGGGCTTATACTCAGGAAGAAACCTGTCTAAAGTTTAATCAAGCTGAGGGGGGACATGAAGGTCATGTTCATCAGAGATAAGCACAGGTCCTATAAAGAGTAGTTCTCAAAACTTGTCTGCACCTTAGGAGCACCTGAGCTTCCACAAATCTCCCAGTCCAAAACACATCTCGGACACACCCCGATACCAGTTGCATGTGAATCTGTGGGGTGGACTCAGGCATCAGCATGGCCTGAAGCTCCCCAGGTTAGTCAACGTGCAGCCAAGGTGGAGACCAGGGGCTACAGGTAGGATGCGAGTGTGAAGGCTGGGTCAGAATCAGCCAGGGAAGAGGAGCATTCCAGACTGAGAGAACTCCATTAGGAAAGGTTCTTCAATAAGAAGTGTTTTCGTTTGTGCCTTGAACATAGTGTTGGTGTAGATTAAAGAATTACCAAGCCCCTTGAGTTGAATCGGTTTGCTGTCGTGATACACCAGCTTGCTTCCACATGCCAAGGCCTTTTCATCTCTCTTTGTTAAGGGTCACTGGTTCTTTGAAAGCACGAGTATTAATGGACTCTGACTGATGATGATTCATTCCATAGTTGCACCATGCATCCCTAGCCAGTATAACGAAAGCGTCTTCCTTTCAAGGGTCTAATCCTAGCACTGTGCCACATCTATGGCACTCTAAAACACACACCGAGTCTACAAGGGTGACGAGGATGACGTGTCCTCTTGTGGTAAAAGCGTTTCCTTTAGGGGAGTGGGCGCCAGGGTGCCCACACTGATCACGGGCGCTCTTCTAAGTCGAAGAAAATTGGTTTTCTTGTGGTCGCTGCACCAAGGTTGATGTTTTCTTCAAAGACTCCAGATAGAAGGCCCCAGAGGCAGCTAACAAGCCCCGAATAGGGCTAAATCGGGTGTCACTCACCTGCTTCCAGGGCTCGACTTCGGCCTCTTGGCGACAAGAAACCAAGCTAAGACAGCATCCCTTTTTGTTGCCTCCTTCCATAAATGCTGTGCTGCTGTATTCCTTATTCACTCGGCACAGATGTTTTTATGGCCATTCATATATTTACACTAATTCAGAGGCTTGCCATCAAGTAGATAGACACATCCCTCTGATCCGGAAGGCAGCAGAACCTCTGCTTCTGATACTGCAGGTGAAAATAAGGCCTGCTTTTTTTCCCCACAGTGCCCTTCAAAGGAGCAATTTTCTAAAATTTAAACAAGGGTGTCATAATTAATTAGATGGTGTTTTCCTTTTCTTTTTCTTATCATCTTGTCCAAATCAAGGGCAAGTGGATGCCAGAACTCAAATGACATCAGGCACTGTGGTTCCTTCAAAATGCTGGTCTCAATCAGTTTGCTTATTATCTGATCCTGATTCCATAGATTGTCACGGAATTGACTTTTTAGATTAATATGGGTCTTTTTTTATTGGTTTTTTAATAGCTAATTGCCACAAAGTCCATCTCATTAACTGTATTGTGATTCAGATCAACCACTGAGATGATTACAGATAACAGACCAGCGTTATCAGTTGGACGTTCTCTTATAATGATCACCAGCCACATAATGAACCATGTGTGGATTCATTGGGCAGGGTGTGGGTGGCTGTGAGATGTTAAGGATGCTACAGTTTGGTATCACTTCCCATTTTGGATGAGTCAGAGAGATTTTGGAAGTATCTTCACGCTAACCCAGTTTACATTATAGTTACATTTTAATTGCATTTTAAAGTCGAAATACAGTTGATTGTGAAAACTGTGTCACATCCTTTAAGGGAACTAGAGCTTCCTTTTTATGGAAATGCAAAAGGACCCCTCAGGATAATAGCACATTACCTAAGCAGTGAAAGAGAGAAATCTGGCCTCAGGGCCCTCTCAGATCCGTGTAGACAAGGTCACCAGCAGCCCCGCCAGCACAAGGCGTGGACTCGTTTCAGGAATCCTGCACCTTGATCTTTTCATTCTTTCACTGAATCAAATAATTATAAGGTGGGTTCTCTGTTCCAGGCATTGAGTGAGGTACATTCTGGGAATATGATAAAGAAGACAGAGCTCCTTTCCTTATTCTGGGAGCCCACAGACTCTTGGGGAAACAAACAGGGAAGAGGCAACTCCAAGCCTCCATCCTTCTCATCTTACTTTAAAGAAACATTTCTCCTTCTTGTTCTTCTTTGCTTTCTGCTTCTTCACCAAGGTGTTCTCATGCTTCTCTCGCTACCTCCTGGATGTTGCTTCTTCTCATCCTGCTTTTGGATGCCTTTTTGCCCCAAGATAATTGATCGTGAGGCTTGCCGTGGGGTGCGTTTCTTCTCAAGCACCTTCTGTCTTTACTTTGCGCACTCCTCCTGGATAACTCATTTACTCTCTGGGCTTTCATTACTACATATGTATCAGTAATTCACGAATCTGAATTTCAACCTTCACCTCTCACTTGAGCTCCAAATCTATTCTCAGTCTCAGTCCCTGGATAGTCAGATACCTGAACATCCAGATACTCAACATGGTCCAATTTTGATTCTTCATTTTCCCTTCCATGTCTTGTAGTCTGTCTGTTTTCTCTGTCTTGGTTAACTCTCCCATTGGCCCAACGTAGAGGACTGAAAATCATCTGGCTTTTAAAAGTACCTCAGAAAAAAATAGACCATTCATCAGTTTGCTGATTCTGTATCTCTAAGCGACACTGAATTCCTGTGACTCTAGTTGAGTTAAATTTATTCCTAGCTTTTTAAAATAAAGCCAATGAAAGACCAAAGAGATTACTACAGAAGCTGCATTCTGGTGAATTTGCTGAATTGATGACTTTTAGTCAAATCACATTTTCATATTTCAAAAATACTTTCTAAACAATTAGGGGTCAGTATTGTGGGGTTTATGATTGTGTAATGATGGGCTAAGGTCTGTATGAGAAAGACCATCAGGCTGACTGGAGAATCAAACTGGTCAAGATGTAGACATTGATGTCTGAATCTCTCCCATGAATTTTTGAGCAGATGTTAAAATAGACATATAAGAAAGAACCTTTGGAAAGTAAGAAACACAGACTTCTAAAATGTTGGGACACTGTAGTCACTAAAAGGGATATAACTTTCATTTCTTATTTGAACACTTATGACATTGATTTAACCAGTTCATTACCAGTGTGGCCTTTCAAGCACGTAAAATCGCATGAAGTTGGGCTGGATTGGTTTTAAGGGTCTTACGTAAAGCATGTTAGCACATGATCTTAGATATGTCCTAATTTAAATTGTGAATTTTGTAAGAAAGCTACACTTTAAAAAAAGTTTGATCAGTGTGGTTTTTCAAGCAGATAGCAGTTAGGATTGTGGTTGTCATAGGGACAGATCTACAACAATGGAGGTGAAAGATGATGGCTTTGATTTATCAGAATGGCAATTCTTCATGTTTGTGAATGTCAGCAAATGAATTTGACCCACCACATGTGGACTTAGATCAAAGGTCACCTTTAGCATATGGTCAATGTGACACTTAACGCGGACTTTCAAAAGGCCAGATCCACAGTGATAACCATCATTGATAATTCTGTAAACCTATCCAGCTGCCTTCGATGATGTGACTTATGATGTGGAGGGGAAAAAAAAGAGGTGATATTTTATAAATATCAATTTTCAAAAATCTCTGATCTGTTGGCATTAACTGATGAGCTCAGAGATGCTTGGAAACGTCCCTGTCTGCACAACAACTGCAACCATGGCAACCTGCATTTTAAAGGATGTCGAAGATGTTTTTAAACATAAGGTGAGAAAAACAGTTTCTACACAAATGTTTGCCTGGGACCTCATGTCTAATTCTGCCAGTACATTTGTTTTTCCTTTACTGGGACTTAATGCAATGTAGAAGCTTTCCTGTTGGAGGAAAAATTGGACAATCCAGGGCAGTCACAAATCTTGAGACCACTGCATTGCTATGGAACTGAGACCTGCCTTTGCACCAATACCGTGTCAGCACGCCTAACATTCCTATATATTATACATGAAAAAGATGGGCGACTCTGTCTGAATGCTTTTGAATTTTTGATGTCATTTGTTCCTTGTGATTTTTAAAGCTATATTGGGCTACCCTATATTCTAGGACAAATTAAGAAAAACCTCAGATTTCTAGAGAGAAGTGCTAATATCTCCATAAAGTGCTGGATTTCACTAGAAGATAGAGAACAACAATCATGCAGTGTTCAGTATTTGAACATTGAACTTCAGTACTGAAGAAATCCTCAAATGAGTAAGGTTTTCTTAATAGTCAGATTTTATTTTGTTTTTTAAACAAATAATTATAATTCTATTTGAACTGGGTATAAGGATAGGGAGGGGCATTTTAAGGAGGCAGGTTATAATCAAAGATTCCTATTAACTACTTGGAGCTAGAAGCAGATTTAGTTCAAACAAACACAGATGCTAAATAGGCAAACCAAGCATTATGAGTTTTTATTCTTTTTGCCACTGATTCATATGTCTTGTCTTGGCAGACCACCAGTATTTCTCTCCCCACCTTGACTCTGCATGGGTTTGCATAGTTATAGAGTTAAAAGGGCTGCCCACCATGGTTCCATTTCGTATCCACTTTCTTTATTTCTTACCCATCCAGCTCTGTCACTCTCACGATACAACTCTCCCCAACTAATTACATTAATCAACAACAACAAACACCAACTCTAAAATTCTGCCCAAGATGGGAGTTTCAAAAGCCTGAGATACTATGTCAAATAACCCATCATGGTTGTTTGAGGACATTGCAACTCAAAATGAGGTAGCAATCGAACCAGAGAAGAAATTGGTTGTTATTAATATGACTCTTCTGTACTTAGGAATCCATGTTTTTCTATCAATGCCAATTCCTCTCTCCACTTTCCTGGCTCTAATTCAGAAGTAAAGACAGCTAGCCCTTTTGTTCAGGGATTAGGTCTGTTTTACAAGAAATTAAAGGAAAATAGAAACCAGCATAGGTTAAACATGAACTGTGTCTCAGACATAACATTATATATATTCCTAATACTTCCTTACCCATCATATAATCAAGTCCCAAACTCCGTTTTACAGACAATAAAAAATAGCCCTGTGTCCCATCTGTTACATATGTGAGGTCCAGCCACTGATCAGAAGCTTTCCATCACCACTGTCATCATCATAATCATTTTTGTTGTCATTGTCGTCATCATGATGCTTTTTTTTTCTACGTGATGTCACTGAATCCTTCTAACAAAATGCCAGGCCATTTTATCGTACACGTTTTACAGATGAGTAAACTGGAGTTCAGGGCTACTGAGTGGTTTGTTCAAGAATACACAGCAAGTAAATGACAAAGCTGGAAGTTGGGTCTGGCTTTCTCTAATGCTACACCTCAGTTCCTTTAACCAGCAGCAGGGGTTGGACAAGGCGTGGTGTTGAAGGAGCACCCTGAGTCTGAGTATCAGCGGTGGTGCCCGTGGGGAAGTCAAGGACCGGAAGTACCCGTTTGCATGGTTCTCAAACTTCAGATTGCCTAAAAGTCACTAGGCGGGCTGATCAAAATACTTACTGTGGACTGTGCACCCCTGCCCACCCCCCAACCCACACACACACAGATTCTGATTCAGTAGGTCTGAGCCAAGTCAGAAGTCTACACTTCTGACAACTTCCCCAGGTGATTCCCATGGAGGTGGTCTGTGGATCACACTTGGAGTAATGAGTTTATAGATGGATCGGGGACCTTTGAGAGCCCTGATACCCCACATTATGGAGCTAGCTGGGGCAGCGCCAGAGCTCAGCATACTCACCTGTATAGGAAAGCTCCTTCTTTCCCTAAGGCGCTATTTCTAGATTTGGTGCAGAGTCTCGCTCGTTACCCATCACGCGGTCAAGACTTGTACCTCGATTAACTTATAATAAAAAAAACAATGGCTCCAGTTATTAACCCCCTGTTGAGCACAAGACTCTAAGCTGGAAGCCCATCACCTTGTGCAGCTGCCTTTGCCATTATCACTGTAGCAGAGGCACTGGTGCTCAGCAATACCCAGCCCTCGTCTCCTTCCTGGACACATAGAAAGATTCTATCTTCCAGCCCCATTGCTGTCTGATGGAGCCACTTGGCTGGTTCTAGCCGAAGCATGCCGTTTTCTCTCTTTCTTTCCCTGCTCTGGTGGCCCTGGATATATTTCAGGTGGTGCCAGCTGCCAGATGGTGGAGGCTTCACAGCCTGGGTTCTTGAGCAAAAAGCCCCCACTGACCACACTGAATTCACAACCTGGGCATGAGGTGAACTGACCTGTGTTTTGTTAAGCCCCTGGGGTTTCATTCTGCTCTATTCTATTTTCATTTTGCAGCCTAGCCTAGCCTAACCTTAAAAACAACAGCAGCAACACCGCCACCCTCACAGTAATCACATTACTGATGCAATTTATTTATTATGATAAGCAGTGCTTACTATGTGCTGAACACTATGGCGAGCACTTGGAAAACATCTAATTTAACAACCACCTCGACACTATACATAAGGCAGTTATTAGCTGTATCTTACAGTCACACAACCAGAAACTGTTGAGACACAAATGAAAACTCAGTCTGATTCGAGAGCCCATGTGTTTAACCAAAACACTGTTAAGTTGCTTAAATGCCAGGGTTGGTGCTTTAGATGCTTGTCGCATCTAATTCTCTGCCAACTCTAAAAGGTGGGCATTATTGTCTTAATTTCCCAGTGAAAATACTGAGGACTGTAGAGAGGACGTGTCTGCCCAGGCCATACATGTGGTGGAATCAGGTCACAAGCCAAAGTCACTCTCACTCATAAATGAAGCATCACGCGTGCTCAGAACCAGCGTGTCTGAGCAGGTGATTTTGATTTCTCTCAGGGTTTCGGAATCATTTAGGAGCCTCAAGACATCTAAAGGAGGGTATTTAGCACGGGGGTTCAAGATTTCAGGAACCTGAGTCCGATTTTTCAGGTTAAAACCACTGCTCCACCATGCACCACTGTGTGCCTTTGGGTAAATTACTTTGTTTCTCTCTGCAAAACGGATTGAATGAGATAATTCTGGTTAAGTCTAGTGCCAAATAGAGGCAAAGTACCAAACAGAGGCAAAGGAGTATTGTGATTAGAAGATTCACAGACAGCTCTGCCTGGCAGGGTTAACAGTGGTTCCCAAAGTTGCTCAACCTACCTTCTGGACAAGCCCTTGGACGCTTTTCTCCTATAAAGTAAGGTACATGCAGCTATGCTTTGGGTTTCTTCTAAATCCCTTTGGTTAGAGGTGGGACTGGGTCTGCGGCTCCCAGTTTCTGGAACCCCACTGTGATGGCTTCCCTTTCTCAGGTCTCCAGCAGGCCAGTCTGTGGTGAATCCTGAAGGGCCAGATACACTGACTAGTGAGATTCAGGGATGTGGTCAAAGAACAGATCAGGAACCTCAGGGAGCCTAGCCACACAATTCTTGGAAGTCCAGAGGTGTCGGGGCAGACGAGAGAGCCCAGTGGGGCTGTGGTTGTAGGTCTCATTCCAGTTACTCTGACTTAAGGGAACAGACCTTTGTCTGCCTTTTGAGTTCCTGGGACGAGCTGGTTCGCTTTCATTCTGCCTTAGTCGGTACAGTGGTATCTGGGCTCCTGGTCCAGCTGAAGTGGGAGCAACCTTATTTTCTGAAGGAGGTTTACGGTGATAGCTACTCCCAGTAATAGAGATTATCAAGGGCCAGTGCCCCTTATTAAATGCCTACCATGTGCTAAGCAGTACGAAAATGATCTTCTCTGCAGTCAACATTTCATTCCCTTTATGCAGTGAGTGAGCGTTATTGCTATTCCCATCTTACTGATACGAAAACTAAAGCTCGGAAGTTTAAGCTGCGTGCCATAGGTTATCCAGGTTAAAACAGCGCTGGAGATTGAACACAAGGCCCTCTGACTCCAAAGCGCTGCACTTGGAGTGCAGCTTCTGACCTGGGCGCAGAGCTCTCAGCAGACCAGGTTCTGATCGCTGGCAGAGAGTGCCCGAAGTGTCCAGTGGGAGTGCTGAGAAGATTGTAAAAGAGCCAGTTAAGGACTTGGGCTGGAGGAATTGGGGGAATCCCTAGAGAAGAAGGTCTGGAGGCTCAAGGATAAATGGCCAAATCTAGCAGTTGATTACAGACGGCAGATGGGGAACTCTCAGTTTGCCCAGGATATCCAGAGCACACCCCTAAAACTGATCCCCCAAGACAGACACCCTCCCCAAATGAATCTGTTGGAAAACAATGGAGGAAATGCTGCCTGACCCCTTCCTTTCTTGAAGACTCAAAATTCACAGTAATTGACGGATATTCTAAGATGCATTGTAGTGAAGAGACTAGTTTGTGTGCTTAACTCTTTTATTAAAAAATTTTTATTGGAGTATAGTTGATTTACAATGTAGTGTTAGTTTCATCAAAGTGAATCGGTTATACATATACATACATCCACTCTTTCTTAGATTCTTTTCCCATATAGGTCATTACAGAGTATTGAGTAGAGTTCCTTTTGCTATACAGTAGGTCCTTATTAGTTATCTGTTTTACATATAGTAGTGTGTATATGTCAGTCCCGTTCTCCCAATTTATTCCTTCCCCTTCCTTTCCCACATGGTAACCACAAGTTTGTTTTCTACATCTTTGACTCCGTTTCTGTTTCGCAAATAAGTTCATTTGTGTCATTTTTACTTTAGATTCCACATATAAGCGATATCATATGATCTTTGTCTTTCTCTGTCTGACTTCACTTAGTATGATAATCACTAAGTCCATCCATGTTGCTGCAAATGGCATTATTTCGTTCTTTTTTATGGCTGAGTAATATTCCATTATATATAAGTACCACATCTTCTTTATCAATTCATCTGTTGATGGACATTTAGGTTGCTTCCGTGTCTTGCCTATTATAAATAGTGCTGCTATGAACATTGGGGTGATAGTGGTAGATATTAATTGGAAACTATTGCTACTGTCGAGATTGGCTGGAAACTTGGACATAGCAGCCAAAAAGTCCCCTACCACTGTATACTGTAATATTTTATAGTCACTTAACAATATATATATCCCTGTCCTTGGGGATTGACAGATGACAAACTCTTTTTTTTTTTTCAATATACTAATTGTCAAATATCTACAAGGACAGAGAATGATGTAATGAGTGCCCATGGCCTCAGTAGTTAGCTACAGGTGGCCATTCTTGTTTCTATATCTCTGGTCCCTCTCCCACTCCCATTTTGAAACACATCCTGGATCTTATTGTATCTATAAGTTTGATCTTGGTATTATAGTGAAATATTGGTTTAAACTTTGTTTCTCAGCCATCTTGTAAATCTGCCAGGGTTGAGAAGACAATTCCCTACCCAGCTAAATGGAGCCGTTCTATTATAACATTTTGGCTATGGGGCAAGGAAGAAGTGGGCTTAACTTTTTGAAGAAAATAACACATTTTATCAGATTAAGTTAACTCTTCATTTCTAATTTGCTTTTGGCTACAGCACCCTTTTTATTATGCAAAACCTATCAACCTCTGCTAGAAGAAGAAACTTGGGACATCTACCAAGGAAGGCATTTGAGGAAGGAGTACTTGAAGGCTCCAGAGCAGGAAGCCAGGTTCTGTGCCAAGACAGTTTGTTGTGGAGGATGCAGTGAGCACAAGTTGTGAGGGCAGCCAGGAGACTAAGGAAGGTCCAGGCCAGGTGGTGAGACCCTGAGCTGGTGGTTACAGCAGAGGAGGATAAAGCAGTGAGTATTGGTGACAGAGACATAAATTAAAGATGGAGGCGGAGTTTGATTGCAGGATGGCTTAGAAATAAGCATTAGGTGCCAGTTTGACCTTAAAATAGACATTACAGACCTGGAATTGAGGAGAGAAGTGGGAACTAGAAATGGGCTTTAGGTCACTGCCCTCTCCGCCTGGAGGGACTGTGGAGAGAGGTTAACAACGAAGGGGGACTTTGGAAAGAACCTTCAGCAAGATCTCTCTACAGGATGCAGAAGACAGGACAGGAGCCTGAAATAAGCAGTGATCAGAGAGGAGGGAGGGCCACATAGAATCCAAGGCATGAGGGTGCTAAGCTCAAAGGTTCATTTTTTAAACATGAAAAAATGAAATTATGGGGAAAATGAAGAATGTGCACTGTTTGCAGAAGTTCAAATCTACCTCAGTCAGAAAGCGCCTTCCCATAGCAGCGGGCAGCGATACTGACAGTTTGCAGTTGGCGACCAGATCTTAAACTATATTGGGGGCAAAAAAGGGTGTTTAACGAATCAGTTCTCAGCAGATGTTCCCTGGCATTAAGAGTGTGAATTCTTCCTACTGTAAATGAATAACCAAGCACTGCCCAGGTACAATGAGAAGTGAAATACCAGACCTGACTATTATATGTAAATGTCTAAGGCAGTGTTTAAGCAGGAGGGGGCAGGAGGAAGAGGGTCTTCAGCGGAAATGGGTTTTGAGGACCTGTCAGCCTTGACTGGAAGAGTAATTGGGCTAAGATGAGAGAGGGGTAAAACTAAGCACATCTCCGGAGCCATCCAAGTCAGCAGATAATTAACCTCTTGATTCTTCCCTCCCCTCCTTTTCAAGATCAGCTTTTTATTATCTCGGAAACATTTAAACTTCAAAAAATTGTGAGGAACACAGACTTTCCAAGCTGACTTCCACTGACATGCCATTTGGTTAATTTATGTGGTTGGGCAAGAGGTTCAGAGAGCTGTAGGCTGTGGGCCACCCTCATTTCCATATTTAATGTATTCAGGTGCAGTTATGATAGTGCATCCCATGTTTATACCCAACTTTGTGTCTTTTGAAGTTCACATTTAACTTTGCATTGATAAAACACCATTTACCAATTCAGATTTTTGAAAAATGTCCATTGGGCACCGAATAGCATTTGCAGGATGAGATGATTTTAGCCTTACTATGGAGCAGGAGCAAACACATATTACTGCCATTCATGAAACATATTCACAGGGTTGTAAATCTCTCAACTGTTTGAAAAAAATCAGAGTAGTTGCCCCTTGCCCCCCATAGTTACCTCCCTAAGATGTTATGAATGAAGCAATTGGATTCTCGTGTTTGAAAATTCCTCTATTTGCTGCATTTTTATTTTGAGAAGTGGGAATCTACATGAAAATGAATGCACTATGTAAGGAAACATGGCAGGATTTTCCTAGTGTTCTAATAATCCCATTAAGGTTTATAAATATTTTAACTTAGTTATTGGCAAACATATTTACAACTGTACGTTCCTGCTGTATACTTAGGCTTTGATTGGGTACTAGATTCTTGTCCATAGGTACAACTGGTAGTAGTAAAAGAAAAAAAAGGTGATAAGATTTGCAAAAACCTGGGCCCAAACATTGGTTTTATTACTGAGCGGGTTGCTTGTGCAAGTTTTGCTTCATCTTTCTGCGTTCCACTTTATCCTTCGCCTCTCCTGAAGTCTCTTCCCAAACTCTTTCAGGTCAACTTCATTTTTTATTGCTTTTTCCTAATTACAGTGTTTTCAAAATTTGTCTCCCTCCCTCTGATTCCCATTGTCAAATAGTGCAGCTGGGCATTCAGCACCATCTAATGGATGGTGCCACCCAAAGAATAGAATAGAATAGAATAGAATAGAATAGAATAGAATAGAATAGAATAGAATAGAATAGAATAGAATAGAATAGGAAACTAAAATGCTGTGAATGACTATATCATTCTTTCCAGCAGAAAGTCTCCAAATGTCTCTGCCCTTCCTTAGTGCAATGCTAAGATAATAGTAGCCATTTCATAAATATTTATGAAATAACAGAATAAACATTAGCATCTCATAGATGTTGACTCCAGTATTTTATTTTTAAATAAACTTATTCTCACTGTAAAAGCAATGCATACTTATTGCTGAATGAAAGAATGAATGAATAAAAGAGGGAAATAAAATTAGCTTGTAATTTTACTACTCAGAGAGAGCCTCTGATAACATTTTAGTGGGTTTGTGTCTATTTTTTTCTATCCATATGAGTATTTAATATATATATACACACACACACATACACTCACCCACATACATACATATATATGCACACACACCTGTGTGGGTATTTATGTACATACACATTTACATATATCTGTATGTAGGATCAAATTAAATATATTCAGGTTGTATTCTGCGATTAAAATTTCACTTTGTGGGAATGTTCCTTTCATTGAATTCTTCAAAACTATGATATTTAATGTCTACATAAGAAAATATTTTACAGACTATCAGTTTATTTAAGCTTCCACTTATTGTAGGTTATTTAGTTTTCTACCAAAAATTCATTGTTTTAAATAATTCTGTAATGATGGTTTAGGTACATGTATGTGTATCCATAGTTATCTAATTTCTTAGCATTGATCCTTAAAAGTTGAGGTTTGTATTGGCAAAAGATAAATTCCTTTAACAATTAATACATAATTATCAAAATGCTTTGCAGAGATGTAACACTGAACTTTATTGCCACCTACAGTATATGAAAGTCCCTGTTTACCTTTCCCTTGTCAGCATTAAGTACTAAGGTTTGCTTAAATCTGTCACTTTGATAGATGACAATGATAAAATACTGTTATCTTTTTTTGCCATTTAAAAATACTAGTGACTTTTTTTTTTTCTCTCTCTGTCTCTCATTCCTCCACATCTTGTGAAGTAGCTCCTTCTTGAGCCCTATTCCCTTTTTTATTTGGGTATAAATAAGTTCCCTATTGATTTGTAAGTGCTTATTACTTATTATGGATATTAATCTCTTACCTGTCATATGTAATGGCAACTTTTTTGCCAGCTTGTTATTTGAATTAATTTTGTTTGATGTTTTGAGACACTGATTTTTTAAATCTTTAATCAGACACAATATAATTTTTCTTTATGACATATTCCCTTGTTTTTACAATTAACATCCTTAGCCTATTCCAAGATTAGAGTCATGCTAATACATATGTTTTTCTAAATTTTTGTGGCTTCGTGTTCACATCTGATTCTTCAGTCCATCTAGAATGTATTTTGATGTATGCTTTATTGTAAAGGCCCATTTTGAGTTTTCACCCTCCAAATTCATTTTCCTTCCAAGTGTTTGTTTTTTGTTGCTTGTTTTTTAATATCCACTCCTTTTCTGGTTTTGTGATACAGTTTTTGTGATGTTAAATTGTAATCTATCAGAGTTTATTTTGAGATCCTCTCATCTATTAAATTTTGCAATAATTCTACACTGTTCTAATACTCATAGCTTTATAATGTGCTTAATATATAGTAGAACAAGCCCTTCTGAAAAATGCTATTGTCAAAATGGCTTTAGTTATTTTGCCTTAATGTTTCCTCTAGAAGGGAAAACCATTATCATTTTGTAAGTTCCTACCCTCAATGACTGTTTCTTGTTTTCTCAAAGCTGATGTCATACTTCAGACATAGACAAGAGGTCAGGGGCAGTGAGAAGTCAGGATGTATAGGAACGTTTCCTTGACTCTGATGGAGAACTGGGGTTCCTGAACTGGAAGACAGGCTACAGATAGGGCAGGGCCATGGCGTCTCCCTATTTTCCGGTTAGAGATGCTGCTCTGTTTCATTAGGCAAAGCATGGAAAAGTCCTAATTCATTTTTTCCCAATTCCATTCCATCTGTCTTTGAGATTCTCCTGGTTATTATCTGTCGGTCTTAGTACTTAAAATTGTTGGAATTTAGGGTATATTTTATTTCTTCAAAGATGTTTTAGTGAGGAATAAGAGATTCTCCTTTGGAGCATCCTGGACAGATTCCCTAAACAGAAAGTACTTCTAAGCACCCATCTTTATAATGTATCTAAATTTTAAAGACTTACTGTTGATGGAGTAAAATTAAAAGGCCAAGAATTGATAACAGGCTGTAGCAAAAGCATGGATGAGAAGTATAGGAGATATAGGCATGTGCTCATTTCCTGACTGGACTAAATTTGTCAAGATCAGTGGAAACTAGTTTTTTTGACAATTAAGAGACAACAGAGGCAGCATCAACTAAAATGACAAAATTGATAAACCTTTGCCTTAGCCCTCTTCCTTCATTTCAAGTCCCTTTCTCATCAGCCTCTCCCCTCCAGAGTTGCTTTCTCTTTTGTATTAGGAAGGTTTTCTAATGATAAGGTTGTCCATTCCCTTAAAATAGGTTGCTCATAAATAATCTCAGTTTCCTGGATTAAGATTTCACAAGCCGTGTGTCCAGCACTTAGGTTGACACAAGATCAGTGGACAGTAAATTTTGAAATCTCTCTGTCTCTCTCTTCATTTCCTTGTCTGTCTCCAATTTCCTATATGCCATCAGGGAATTTAGTGACACTACAAATAGCATGCAGCTCCCATCTCCTTAGAACCTGTATGTCTTTGGAAATGTGGAATCCCTGGCTATATGTTTCCAGGCAGAATTACGGGAAGAGTCGCAGTGTCCTGACATCTTTCTTGCAAAAGTTTGAACACCATTTCCAGTGCAGATCAACACATGAAATTAAATGTTTACTGTGCAGTTTTATAGTGTGATCAACTTTCTTAAAATCTGTCCCCCTACTTTCTCTTACTGAAGCCTCATTACAGCCCTATGTGGTGAGAAAGGCAGCTGGTATTCGTCCCATTCTGGAGGGTAGTTGTTTTGGTTTGAATTGTGTTCTCCCAAAATTCATATGCTGAAGTCCGAACCCCTAGTACCTCGGAATGTGACCTTATTTGGAGATAAGAGTCTTTATAGTGGTAATCAGGTTAAAATGAGGTCATTACAGTGGGCCCTAATCCAATAAGATGGGTGCCCTTATAAAAGGAAGAAATTTGGACACAGAGACAGACACACACACGCAGGGAGAATGCCATGTGAACATCAAAGCGGAGATCAGGGTGATGTGTCTGCACTCCAAGGAAGGCCACAGATTGCCAGCAAACCACCTGAAGCCAGGTGAGAGGCTTGGCACAGATTCTTCTTCACAGCCCTCAGAAGGAACCAACCCTTCAGACACCTCGATTTTTCACTTTTGGTCTCCAGAACTGTAAGACAATAAATTTCTGTTGTTCAAATCACCTAGTTTCTGATGCTTTGCTATGGTAGCCCTGGGAAGCTAATACAGTAGCTAATAAAAACAGAGAAGGCTAAGTAGCTCCCTGTGGCGGGGCACGGTTTCGTTAGGCAGTTTGATTCACTGAACCTTCTGCTGCACCAGAAATTCTCATTTCATCAACCACAACGAACACAATGAGTTCAAGGCCAGCCAGTCTGACAGCGAAGGAGACGCCATGCTGGACCAACCCAACACTCTCCCTATCTTTCTTTGATCTACCTTCTGCATGTCCCAAATTGCAGCTACTGGATGTTAAGAGGCAATGGACGTTCCCTGGATGTTAAGAGCCATTGTCGTGGAAGGTTCCTGCTGCTGCTGTGACTATTAAAGCTCATGTTCATGGAGAAATTACCCTGTGTCAGACTCATGCTGAATACTTTATGCCGATTCACATAATTCTCAGCCTGGGCCTGTGAGGGAGGTGCTATGACCATCCTCATTTACAGATGCCCAGTCCCAGGATCTCCTTGTAATTTATCCCTCATCATAGAGCCACCACTGTGTTGTGAATCCAGTATTTGAACTCAGGCAGTCTGACCCTGGAGCTGGCATTTAAACCACTTTAACTGCTGGGCAATATGTTCTCAAAGGTTGCAAAGTGTTGTGTTAAAGATTGTGAAAGTATTTGCTGTGGAACTTCTCAGAGCTTTTAACGTGCTGTTATCTTTGGGAATCTCTGAGAGGATGATAAAGTTAGCAGCATTTCCAGTGCGTGGTTAAGCACGGAGAACTTTTTGCCATGGGAGATCTCTTGGGACTGGTATTTCATGACAGAGTTGCCAGATAAAATATGCCTCAGTTAAACTGGAATTTCAGATAAACAGTGACTAATATTTTAGTATAAGTATGTCCCAAATATTGCACTGGAACATTTTGTATTTTTATTTGCTAAATCCAGCAAACCACTTGAAAGATGCTTTGAAAAATACGTGGTACACAGCCAAAACTCCATGACTCTCCCTATCTTCTGGTGACATCTGCATTTAGGAAGCAAGCAAAGAAGATCTGCCCCAAACTGAGGTTCTGCCCTGTTCCCTTCCCAATATCCCCCTCATTAACCCTCATCCTTCCGTCAGTGGAGTTACGATTAGAAGCTGCCTCTTATCTTCTCTGACCTAGGGCATGCTATCACAGACCCAGGGAGCTGGCACATCCTTGGTTATTTCAAAGTGGCCATCACCACAGAACATAGAGGTATGACCTGAAAATCACAACGATCTTCCAGTCACCCCCCGGAAATGTATTTATGGGGACAGATGCCCATAAACCCAAAAATCTGATGCTTTGAGGTTGGTTGGTTTGTATGAAATCTCTCCTACAACATCTCTCTGCTCCATTTCCATTCCAGGGGAGTTGGAGGCTTATTGAGTTTAGGAGGAAATGGGTTCCTAAAAAAGATCAGGTCAGCTCAGTGTCTGTCAAATCACTGGAGCATGGCTTGAATGCTGAATCCTATCATCCATCTCACTTCAGAATCCGTCCCTTCTTATTAACGCTACATCTGTTAATACCACTTAGAGACGTTCATAAGTCACATCTTCTTGCTTGGCATTACCTTTTTTAAAAAAAAGATTAATTTGCCTTTCCAATATGTTTCTGTTATCTTGACCAATACTTCAGAATTTCTTAAAGCCTTATGGGTTGAAGCAGAGCCAAAACCAATGAGCACTCGTGTCATTCAGAACCTCTCCAAACCATATGAACTTTACCCTTCCTGGCCATGAAGGGGGCTCTTCATGCTACTATGTAGGAGTTCAATTCACATTCCAGCCACATGAGGCTACTTAAATTTATACTTAAATTAATTAAATTTTTAAAAAATAAAAACTTTAGTTACCCAGCCACACTAACCATATTTTAAATGTTCAAGAGCCACCTGTAGCTCGTGGCTACTGCCTTAGATAGCTCCAGTAAAAACTAATTCCACCATCACAGAAAGTTCTACTGGGCAGCCCTATTCTAGAGTCTCACTTTATTTTTGAAATTACCAAAGAATAATGCCTGTGATTTTTGGCCATGAATATCAGCTCTATTTGGTTTGGACAGAAGAAATTAGGATAGATGTTTCTGAAATAGAAAATTTTGATTCTTTTATATCTTATACATAAAATAACTTCACGGTACAGTGGTTCAGTTGAAGATGCTAAATTATGTTCTTAACCCGCACTGTAGCCCACTGGTAAAGGCAGAACTTCACAGACCCTATGAATTTGGTTCCATTTCTTTTTCTAACAAGGCAGAACAGAGACTGGGGAAAAGGGAAAGTTGACTGAAAAGAACAGAGGAGCCAGGAGAGGCTGTGTAGGGTGGAGGGGCACCATTTACCAACTCAGAGGTCTGAATTTGAGCTGGGTGACCACTAAGTGACTGAACAAACCCCTATCTTGCTGATCGTTAGTTTTGAGAATAGCTTTGAACAAGTAGACTTGTTCACTGGGAAAGCATAAGAATGAAGATAAGTAAAAGAAAAAAAATATATATATATATACATATATACATATGTATATATATATATACTTCTTACCCTGCCAGCCAGATGGATCACCAATACACCAAATGTGTTAGAGATCTCTACAACTTTCTTTATGCATATGTATGTATTATATTCACAAAATGTGATCAACATATGCATACTATTTTGTAACTTGCTTTTTCAATTAATATCCTTCAGTACCTTTCCAAGTCAAGAGGGCATGTACAGCGTTGGACTTTGAGGTGTGCATTAGTCTGTTCTGTTGGTGTTTTTTTGTGTGTGATTGCCTTTTAATTTTTGTGGAGTTTTTTTGTTTGTTTTACTTTTTGTTTGTTTTGGCCGCACCGCACAGCTGGCAGGATCTTAGTTCCCCAACCAGGGATTGAACCCAGGCCCCCAGCAGTGGAAGTGCTGAGTCCTAACCACTGGATCACCAGGGAATTCCCTGTAGGTTTTTTAAACTATTGTTAGACATCTAGTGGGTTTACAGTTTTTCCCTAATTATAAATACCATTCCACTTAACATCCTCAACTTCATGCATGTCCCTAATTATTTCCAAGATAAATTCCTGGTAGGGGAATTACTGGCATAAGAAGGGGTCCGGGGGTGGATGTATGTCATTAATGTTTGGGATGTGTCGTAGTTGTCCTTCCATAGTTGTCAGATTCCTGATTTGTAGCTCTGTTGTCCGTGGGGGTCTGAGTGTAGCAAGCTCTCAGCTCCCTTTTTCCCTAAACAGCCCCAGCTAGAAATGACCTTAGGTCCCAAGGTCAGGAGAAGGTCAGCCTGAGCGCAACTATTAAGAGATTCCTTACCCCTGGATGCTACCCCAAGTTCTAGGACAGCCCTGTCTGCTAGAACTTTCTGTGCTGATGGAAATGTTCTATATCTGCACCTCCAATGTAGTAACCACTAGCCACAGCTGGCTGCTGAGCACTTGAAATGTGGCTGGTGTGACCAAAGAACTGGATTTTTAATCTTAATTTGATTTTAATAGCCACATGTGGCTTGTGGCTACCATTTTGGACAGAGCAGTTCTGAAGACATACTTCTAAGCCTCAGATATACACTAAAGTCTTTACCACTTTCTTTTTTTTAAAGATGGCAATTGGTAATATTGCCCATAAATCCATGACATGCACGTTTGCTTGCTTCAAACTGCCTTTACTTCCCCCATTAATTCCTCAAGGGCAGAGACTAATCACCTAATCAACAATTATGCCTTGACACCCCCCACCAAGTCTACTACATCACAAAGGAGGCCCTCATTGAATGAGCAAGTCTAAGTCAGTCACCTTCCTCAAAGTTCAACTCAGCTGTGACAGACTATGGCATATCCCCAAGCCAAGGTACTCATCCAAAGTGTGGAAGTTTCGTCAGTTGGGGATTGTGATGGCAATAGTTACTACCTGTTAGTGTTGTAGTGAGGATTAAATGTAAGGAGAGAATTCAGTACAGTGCCTGGTACACAGCAAGTCTCCAGTGAGTGGTAGCCATCGCTGTTTTCCCCGACCATGTTGCAAGGTTCCCTCCAAGATATAGGATTACTTGTCAGAACTCATGCCTGTTCCCAAAATCTCTTTCAAGGCTATTTAAATGTGTGATAAAGTATTTAGTATTAGAAGACTTGGCTTGAGAACAAGATGTCAAACTGAATTGGGTTCCCCTGGTTGTGTACTCTCAATCGGCGCTTATCACAATGATAATTCTTTGTATTGTTATTGTGTCTTAGACCTGCCTTTCCCACCATGCTATAAAAACAAAGGAGAAAGAGCGTGTTTATCTTGTTCACTGCTGTGTTCACTGTGCCAAACACAGAGTAAGCATTTAATAAATCTTGAATGATAGATCTAAGGTAAGTGGGTAGAAGGCAGGAATGATGGGGCTGTAAGAAGCCTAGTGGAGAAATAAAAAATAGCACCAGGAACCCTGAAATCTGGTCAACAGCTTACCATTGGTCCAATGAAAAGCCATGGTCTCGGCTTGCTACTCTGTAGAGAGAAAATTAGGAGTTTCCAACCGCAGCACTGTTGACATTTGGGGCTGGATCATTCTTTGTTGTGGGGTGCTGTCCTGGGCTTTCCAGAATGCTTAGCAGCACACTTGGCCTCCACCCGCTAGATGCCAAAAGCACCCTCCCTCCACTTACAATAACCAAAAATGTCACCAGACATTGTCAGATGTCCCAGGGGGTGGGGGTGGGAGGGGATGAAAGAAGGGGTGGAGGCAAGATAACCCCCGGTTGAGAACCACTGATTTAGATCATCTCTGAGGTTCCCTCCAGCATCAGTAGTCTAAGATTCTCCTTGGGACAATATATTTCTGAGCATGTGAATTTTCTGGCATTTCATAGATCATTACAGAATTATAAGAATATTTCCAGCTACTCATGCAAATCACTGTGGCCTGATTATCAATTTAATATTTGGATCACTGGGCCATTAAAATGCTGATTTGAAATTCAATTTTCTATTTTTAAAAATGATCACTTTGTGAAATTATATCTGTTATGCGGTTGATTTTATTTAAATGGATTGTATAATTTCGCCCACTCTGTGTTCATGAATAATGCTTTACAGTTGAATGTCAGAATGTCTGCTAATGACCCTAACCATCATAGCTCATGTCTATAGAATCCATAGAGTTACTGACAGGTTGGCTTTACTTTTATCACCTTCCACTGTTTTTCCCCGAATAAGACCTTTAATTAGTGCTCATTAAGATACACGAATAGCCTGGTTTTGGCCCCTCCTGCCCTCTGCATGTTCAGTGTATCCCCCTCTAACTTATTACAGTTGCTTCTGGAAGCCACAAAGAGACATGCACTTATTTTCCGGAATAGTGTGTTCATGCATTTCAGTGCACAGAGAAAATATACCTTGACCAAATATGGAGGTATATTTTTGCAGAAATATTTGTTGCATGGGACCTGTATGCATGAAGTCTCAATAAATGTGCCACTATCTTAGTGATTATGGAACTGGAATCTCACATCAGAGGTAGTGTGGTGGTGGCCTGGCAGGAACTTTGAGCCTCTTCATTGGAAAACCACTTCAGTAAGGGGGTCAGGGAGTCCAAGAAACTGAGGGTGACCTTTGGAATTTGTAGGTCCCACTGATGTGAAATCAATATTTCCCATAAGATCAAAGTACTTATTATGTTCCAGGCAGTGTCCCAAGCACTACCTTCTGCCATCTCATTAATTCTCCCAATCCTATCAGACGAGTACTATCATTACCACCATTAGACTAACAAGAAAAGGGAGTCTTTCTCACTGGGAGATGTTGAGTAACTTGCCTGAAGTCACAGAGCTGGTATGTCACTGAGCCAGCGTGTGAATTCAGCTTTCTATATTTCTGGAATCTGCATAATTCTCCATGATACTCCTATATTGCCTCTTGATTTAGGATAAAGTGCACATCACTTTTTCCACTTAAAAGAAGCCTTCATTAGCATCAAAAAAAAGTTGGTTCAACATATATTCATATCAAAGCAGGTTAAGTTTTTTTAATGTGAAAATGCTGATAAATGGGATATGATTGGAAAATAAGTCACTTTTCATGTTTTCTTTGGGCACAGGATTTTAATCCATAGATTTATTGAAGTTTAGTATTTGTAGCTCTGAGAGTGTGATTTGCCTCCCTTAAAAGTAAGCCTTGGAGTTGGCAAAAAAAAAAAAAAAAAGTAAGCCTTGGTTTATTTAGTGAGAAGACACAACTGTGCTGAAACACAGTGACTTTGGAGCATGGTGATTATGTATTTTAAAATGTCATTAGGTTCATGGTAGCTTAGAAGTAAGCTTTTATATATGAAAGCATTCTCTTCATCACACAGCACTAAATCAATCAACATTTTTTTAAAATTTATTTTAATTTATTTTTTGGCTGTGTTGGGTCTTCGTTGCTGCGCGCAGGCTTTCTGTAGTTGCTGCGAACGGGGGCTACTCTTTGTTGAGGTGCGCAGGCTTCTCATTGCAGTGGCTTCTCTTGTTGCGGAGCCCGGGCTCTAGGCGCATGGGCTTCAGTAGTTGTGGCACAAGGGTTCAGTCGTTGTGGCTCGCGGACTCTAGAGCACAGGCTCAGTAGTTGTGGCGCACGGGCTTAGTTGCTCCATGAGGCTAAGGGAAAAAAAAACTTGCTAGAAACATTTTTAATAAAGAATATCATATTCTATTTTCTTTAAAAAAATAAAGTGTCGAGGAATGAAACCAATATAAATGGCCTAGAGCATCAGGCTTTTATTCCAGGAGCACAATTTGAGGGAAGCCACATGGATGCAAATACATCGTCAGATCTGTAGAGAAAGTGCCCCATCAGTAAGTTTTCTACAGTTACAGTCTGAAAGGAGTCACGTGTTTGGAGTGTGGGCATTGTACACCCTACATAAAACCCGCAGGGCCCTAGTGCTGCAGATTACCCTAGAACTTTCCAGATCCCTAAAAGCATGCCCCTTTTTTCATATACATAATGGTTAGACAATGCATGCCAATTTTAACTCCACAAAAATGGTCACTCTAGTTAATAGGTTCCGTAAAACAGACAGACAAAGGCTGCTTAATCCATGTTGCTATAGTCATTTGTTGGTTTGTTTATTTTAATCCACAATTTGCAACAAAATGGGGTTCTTTTTTTTCTCTTGTCTGAGCAAACACAGTCCTATTAAAAGCAGACTTCTTCTCTAAAATGAAGCCATTACAGCGGATTTAAATTCATGTGTTTTGGTGATTTAATAAACATCCTATTTGGGGACATTAGTGGTTTAAAGAAATCAATCACAAACATTTCATTTCGCACAAGCATTGACTATTTCAAATCCATTTTCTCAACACAATGATGTGTTTAAAATGAATTGTTCTGTCGACTGAATTTTGATCACACTTTTGGGTATTTGAGATAAAAATGTGTGAACGGGTGTCAGGAGTCATCGTGTCTAGGCCCAGCTCTGCTGCCAACAAGAAGTGAGACCTCAGGCGAGTCATTTAGTATTGGGACTTCGTGTTTCTCAGTCGCAGGGGCTGTTTAACTGCAGTTTGCCCTGAATTGACTACATGATTTTGTGTGTGGCTTGAGTGAGGCCCCACCCCCGCCCTCACGTTCAGGTTCAGTAGGTCTGCTGTGGGGTCCAGAGCTCCTGACAACAAGCCCTGGGTGATTCTGGCTCAGGTGCCCAAGGACCCCAGCAGGGAACCCGGGCTGTGGATAATGCCAGAAGCCCCATCACGCTTGAAGCCTCTCTCACCACCTTTTGGACGGCACTAATTGGCATATACGCTTTTTTTCAGTAAAGCAAGTACATCCCTCAGTTATGTCACCATTAAAATGAACTTCAGCTGGAATCTCAGATCTGGCTGGTTCTGTGAGCCCACCTTGGAGAAATTAAGGAAGGGTGAGTTGAGCGAGTTGTTGAAAAGAGGGAAGGAAGAGATGAGGGTGACCAGGAGCCAGTGAGGTTTGTGGAACGGAAGTTCTTAACCTGGTGTGTCTGACCCTTGATCCATGGATGGACGTTAGGGGGTCTCTGAACATCTGAAATGATAGGCCCTGTGTGTGTGTGTGTGTGTGTGTGTGTGTGTGTGTGTGTTTATGGAAAGAGAAGGATCACAATTTGCATAGATTCCCCAAGGAGATGTTGACTGCAGAATGGTTAGAACCGTCCTTCTTAACTGTGTGATGGCTTGGATCACAGGCTTTCCACATAGAAACCCTGATTTCTGGCCCATGTGTTCCGGTTATTAGCTGGAAAAGAGCTGAGTCACCCTCTGAGACTTTACCAACTTCACAGTGTTGTTTGTGGCTCTACATGAGAACATATGAAAAGTATATGTTACCTGGTACTTAATAACAGCTCAATAAATATTAGCTATATCCTAATTAATATTTTATGGAGGCCCATAAAAGGAGCAAAAGCAATTTGTGTGTGAGGCATTGAGAAAGGAAATGATGACTAATTTCTTCCCTGCCTCCTGCTAGTAATGCCCTATGTCACTTTATAATCTCTTTCTCCTGACCTGGAGCTTTCCTTTCACTAAAGAATAACAAATAAAGCTTGCTCTATTCTCATGCCTCTGGTCTCCCACTGAAGCCATAAACTGTGTATTGTCAAGGCTGCGGCAGAAGCTGACAATGTAATAACACCAGGTTTAGGCCCCTAGATCTTCTCTCTGCCACGGATTTGCTGTGCTCTGCTGGGACAATTACTCATCTTTTGAACCCCTCTGGGATGTTTCTGGGAGTTTCACTGAATGGTCTTGTCTGGTTACTTTATGATCTCCACGTGAAAGGTGCGTAAGAGCATATGACCGCGCTCCTCTCCATACTTTGTCAAAGTCTGCGGACACCTGAAACCCTGCATTAGTCCTGCCCCACTGTGACCAAAAGGATTTCATTTAAGAATTTATACTATAGACGCTAATTGAGATCACTAACATTTGTATAGCTCTTTGACGTTTACAAAGTACTTTTCTTATGTTTTCCCATTTAATCCTCACATAGGACTAAAAAAAGTTAGTGGCTTAATGGGAACAAGCGGGAACCAATTTCATAGAGTGTTAAATACACAAAATTATAAAGTAAAATGAGACTGACTTCCTCTAGTCATAAGGAAAAAATTTGTCTTTGTGATCTTTCTTCATATATTTAAAGGCATTTGCCTTTCTGAATGTTCTGCTTTGAGTTTGCCCTCTTGTTTTAGTTTCTCAATATATCTGGCCAATTGCGGCAGTTTTCAACCTGATTCAAGACAAAAAAAGATCTTTGACCTGCAAAGTCCACGTGATTAAAATTAGCTTGGAGTTTTCAGATAATGTTCCCATTTTTTAAATTACAAACAGCTTTTATCTTAACTGAGCAGGAAGAAACGTTTAAGAACACTTCCCATCTTATTTGTATTTCAGCCTTAAAAAAGGAAAAGAGATATTGTGAAAAAATTCAGTCGTTTAGGTGGGTAGATAAACACAAAAGGTTTTAAGTATCCTTGATATTCGTCAAACACGGCAGCTCTTGGCTATTGTCTGAAGCGCTCTCATCTGCTGAGTTGCAGACCTGTGACCTCTAGATAAAGTTTCAAAATGCAGGAAATATTTATCTTCTTGCTATGACCTTCCATGCACAAGACATGAGCCATGGATTTGTTTCCTAGGGAACTAGTGACTGAGGAAGATCTATAATTAAATCTGTGAGTTATATGCTACACATGGGAATTGGGTACACACCAAGTCCTTTAGAAAAATCCAGTAATGTTACTATAGCTTCAACTGGAAGAATTAAAGGCAACTTTTCTTAGGATGGTTTTAGCAGCATCATTTAGAATCTAAATATTAGAAATCTCTGTGTTTCTCTCAAATGTCAGTGTGTATTCAGGCTGGTTTCCATTTCCTCTGGCCCCAGTGTCCCTCCCCCGTAGGACAGCAGCTGTCACTGCTGTCCAAGAGGGCACCTTGTGTGGAAGGCTGGGGCATAGCAGAAGCCAGACATCTGATCTTAGAGCATCCCAGTGTCAAAGCTGGAAGGGATGTAAGCCAGTGGTTGTCAAAAGTTTTCTGAGCTTCAACATTTGTTCTTCGAATAAAATCCTATCCAAAAATCCAGTAAAGCAGATACAGCTGAATCCGTTGTGTCTGGCAGTAAGGGAGGAGGAAGCATGGAGGGGAAACCCAGTCCTCTGAGGCCCTTCAGCCACCCGCTCCGTCCCCACAACCAAGAAGTCAGGGGCAAGTTGTCCATCTCATCTTGAACATCAGCATCCAAACCAAGTCACTAATTACACAAATGGAACTGAGATCCAGAGGGGGAGATACCTGCAGTCTCATTGGTCAGGCATCTCACAGCTTCTGGAGTTAAACGCTGGTCAGAAAAAAATGTAAAAGGTCAGAAACATGAGTAGTTGTCTCCAAACCTGGCTTGAATATCTTTTCACGTAGAATTTCCCTGTGTGGAGGCTTATGAGAGCCAAGCTTTCACTGTGGTGGTTTTTTTTTTTCTCATCTGTTATAGCCAATAATAGGCCTTTTCCTTTAACTCTTAAAAAAAATAAAACTGTTGACTCCTTTTCTTTCATTGGGATTGTGCTCCCCATATCACCCCACAACCAAAAGAAGGACCCTATAAAAGCGAAGGTAGGACCACGAGAGAGGAGATGTTTATAGATACCAAGGGTTGAGTGTAAACGTAAAGACAGAGTGGATGCTGATGATCATGGTAATAATACCTGACACATAAACCTGCTCTGTACTATACAAATGGTAACTCTTTAGTGTCTGTGTCGTCTAAGCACTTTATGTGTATTTTATATATTTGTGAATGTATTTACATATAAGCTGTGTTGTGGGTTGTGTATATAATTAGCTAGCTAGCTAGCTAGCTAGCTATTTATCTCTTCCCAATAACCTCATTAGGTAGATAGTATTATTCTCCCCATTTTACAGATAAAGATACTGAGGCACAGAATCCTAAAGATTCTGCAGCTGGCAGTGGCAGAGCTGAGATTCATATTCAAGCAGCCTGGCTCCTGAGTTTGTACTCTTTACTGTGCTACACTGACTCCTTCTTCTTGGAGTACAAGCTATGTGACCTTGAGCAAATCACTAAATCGCTATCAAATTCCTCCTGGGAAAATGAAATAAAAATAATAGCACCTCAGAAGCTTGCTCTCAGAATAAAGGGAGCAAATGGAAAGCACCTAACCCATCACCTAGCACATAGAAATTCCTCAATAAATTGCTTTGTTGCTATAGAAATCATCAACTATGTGTCTAAATAGATCTTCTAAAAATGCCAAGTAACTTAAAATGATAGACTTCAGGACCAGCTTGTCAAATTTGATGCTAAACACAGTATTTTCTCTGAGAATTTAAAATTCTACATGTAGTTTAACTTCTCTCAATGGTAAATTATGATTCTTCATATTTAGACAATATCACGTCATCTGAGGAATATTCCTGAATACAATACACTCCCACCGGTATCCTGTAAGATGTTTAGTTAAATCTATTTCTACCATTTACATGTTGACCCAGACTATTTCTGGAAATGTTTTGTAGGTTATCATAACGAGAACAGGAATAATCAATAAAATAAACCGGCACAGTTGTTGCTTTAATCACCAGGAACAAGATCATAAAGGCAACAGCTCAGAAAAGCCGATTTCTCATTTCTTCCCATCATTGATTGATGCACTTGACACATTTTCCACTAATTCCCTGGCATCTTCCATTCATGTGTGCCCTGAGAATCTTTACCTCTTATTCCTGGAAAGTGTCTGGAAAACAATTATCATCTCCCTTTTGTTCCTGCACTGTCTTGTGGAAGAAAAGAAATTATACCTTAGAGCAGATTTTTTTTTAAAATAAAATAGTATTTCATAATGAAATTAATGCTTTTAAAATTGTATTGTCGTATTTTGAAAGGCATCCTAGTTGTTGGACTTCTCAAGACAGCCTTATGATCTGCCTCTGGTGTTTTGCGTTCTCTTGTTTTATTTTTTGTCGTTGTTGGCATTGTTTTGTCTTTGCTTTTTTGTTGAATACCATTTAGGAGTGTATTAAGAAAAAAAAAAGACCCGTGATACATCCAGAGGAGAACAACCAAGTTGGGATCACACGCATGTCTCTTATGATCACATGCATGTCAGTATCATGTACATAAATAAGCACAGTGTCACAGGCATATTCATGGGGCAAGTGGGTGAAATATGCTTCCAGGTTTTCCTTGCACATCCACTGTGAGCCCAACTGGTTGCTCACTGCTCTTCTGGGTGGTCAGTGTGGATCCAGAGCTCATCAGAGGCTCAAATGGACCCCTTGACATCAAGGTAGACTCTGCCAACACCAGCGTGTCCGTGATTGATCCACCTTTTGCCTTCACAGCTGCTTCTGCATATTGGTAGCTGACAAGCACAATCTGGTGGCTATTTGAATGAAGCACAAAGTCTGAGCTGCCCCCATGATGCCTTCAAATTTAGAACCTTTAGAAAAGGTTCTCTGTTAAGGTGTCTTATCTCCAAGAGGCGCCATTTACATCTAAATACTTTCCCTGGCAGGGTTAACAACAGTGATTCTGAATCTGATAGCACGTTAGAATCACCCAGACTCTAGAAAAATCCTGGCCCCCAAGCCCCACTGCAGCCCTAGTAACCCACCTGTGTAGAAGATCGTAGTATATGGTCAGGCTTGAGAACCACCCGGTTCAGGGTTAGAAAAAGTTAAATTTCTTGGTGCTAAAGTTGTATCAGATGAGTTCATTGTAACCTGGGAAAACCGAAAGCTTGACTCGAAAGAGTGGGGCAACAGGAGGATGAGTTTTGATGGGGAGCGTGAGCTGGAGAACGCTGCCCATCAAAGCAGGCAGAGGTCCCCAGGGAAGGAGAAGGATGGATGGGGAGGTGGTGATTTTAAACAGACATTGTAACCTGCTATTTCTTAAGCATAATTTATTCTCTGACGGACGGAGGATAGGCTATGGGGAGAGGGAGACGAGGTAGGCAAGCGGGGAGCAGTTGCAATCACTCAGGTTCTAGAACATACAGGGGCTGAACCCAGAGCCATGGTTGTGGGAGGGGAGAGGAGTGATGGTGATCAGATACTGGGTATGTTTGGAAAATGTTCTGGAGTGATGATTGCAGCTCTGCCTGCCAAGCTGTGTGCCTCCGTGAACTTTCCTACATTCTTCTCTAGTCCTTGGGGTGATTTTGCAAAGAAGCCGGCATCATCCCCATCTCCCAGATGAAGAAATGAAAGCTCAGAGAGATGCCATTACTTGCTTAAGGCCCCATGTCAGGCTTTGGACATGCATCTGACCCTCACCCCTGACCTTTTTCTACCATAACAGGCTGCGTCCACTCCAAAGTCTGCAGAAAATTTAAGACTTTCGGAATTTCTTATTGCATCAATATGAATATTATTAAATTTCCTGTAAACTCGAATTCTGTCTGTTTAAAAAGACCATGGATCTTTCATTTTAGAAATTGAGGTGATTAAGATTAATGAACAACCATAAAATTTTACAAGCAATTATTACAGTTTACTGTGCCTCCTTCAGCTGCTTGACACTCTACCTTTTTTCTTTCCGTTGTTTGTCGAAGCGGGTTTGCACATCGCTGACCAAGACCTCGGGGTGGGGAGAAGGTGCAGCGAGGCCGTTGGTGAACCCGTGTTTTTAACTTCCGCTGTAGTGATGGGCTCTCAGTGATGGAGGTTCATTGGCATCTACGCACCTTGCATTAGTAATACAGCACGGTGCATTTTGCATTTTCATTAGCTGTGTTGGATAGAATCTTTAGAAAGAAGTCAGTTCTCTGTTTCAACCGAATACATTCAGGTCTTGCTTTGTGACAGATCATGTAAAAGCTTTCTCGTGCGTGCGTGTCTCCCGCCCTGATCCGGGGCCCCTTTCCGGCTTTCGGAGTCTGTGGATGCCTTCCCGTGCCCTTGCAGCATCCCAGACACTCAGCTGCAAGGCCATGCCTCCAGCTCCTCGCGTACAGTCTTTCCTTTTGAGCAGGGTTGCCTTGTGCCCAGCTTCTCTGGGATTCCCCAAAGTCTCATCTCAAGGGTTTAACCCTCCTCCACAGCCTACCCCCTCACCCCATTCTCAACCTCTAGTTCTTTCTTTCTCTGATTGCCCCAATATTAACAAACAGAGGCAAAAGTAACTGTAGTAGTCGGAAAGGGATTCTGTCAGTCAGGACTTGGAGATTGTATGTGGCAGAAACTCATTCACGTAGCTGAAGTAAAGGGCATTTATTGACTCCCCAAACCAGGACAGCCAAGCGTACATCTGGCTTTAGAACAGCTGGATCCCAGGTTCAAAGAACTGCTCTCCCTGCTCCTCCTTTGCACGTTGGCCTCATTCTCTCCTCTGTACATAGACTTTCTCCAAACAGCACGAAGAGCCTTCCTCTAGCATCACTCAAAGGCAGCTCTAGCAGAAAAGCCCTAGGGAGAATACAGTTTGGTCCAAGTTTGGGCAAATACCCAATCCTGAAGCCATCTGTCTATGGCCAGAGAAATACGAGGCCAGAGAAACAGGTTTGGTTTGGCCAGAAGCACATCCCCGTGGGAATGGGAGTGGGAGTGGGAGTGGAGGGCTGTCATGACAGGATGATTGTGGCACTAGCTGTGTGTCATGGGGCAAGTGGGAGGGCTTATCCCAGAAGGGGCTGGAGAGCCTGCTAGCTAAAGAAACCTACCACTACCCTCCTTCACTATATTTATACCAAAGTCAAATTGCATATACTGCTCTAGAATTTCACTTAAAGGGATCTCAGGGTTGGGGGACGGATCCCAGCATTTCTTTTCAATTTTAATTCAATTTAGCCAGCATGTTTTGACCACATGTCCCCACACGGTACTAAGTACTTCTAGATGATAAAATGATGACTAGTGCATTCACTGTGCCTCAAGGAGGCTGTTCATTGGGGGGGGGTCTTCTTAGATTATAGGGATTGATCAATTCCCATGTCTCCCTTTGATGCTAACTAAGACAAAGGAGAAATAGCCCCAAGTGTTAACACTCCATCTCTTGAATTGAGTTATTTTTCCAAGGCAATAAAATTTGAAGATTGCAATTAGTTAACCATTATGAAGACAAATCTTCACATATTTCTCTCACTGTGGTGACATTTAAAATGCTTCCTGCTCTACCAGATAGTCAATTGGATTTTTTTTCCATCTTCTCATAATGGCTAATTGCTAAGCAATTGATTGAATCCCCTTTTGTTACCACGTAATTACTAAGCTTGCTGAAACAACTGCCCTGACCATTTCTTAGTCTGCTCATTTTGGTCACCTCAAGGGCAGGTTTGGGGTAGGACTGTCCTTATTTGGTTAATCTCGTTGCAAATTATCGATCTGATTGCTTAATATAGTGATTCAGAGCAAAAATTTAATGGGCAGAAAGGCTTAAGTGAGCCTGAGGGAAAGTTTCTTAACCTAAGCCTCAGTTTTTTTGGCCTGTAAGATGGAGATAATGTGTCTACCTCATAAAAGTTTGGGGAGGGTCACATGAGATAACACATGTTAAGGTATTTAGCACTGCTGGGACATAAGCGTGTAATAAATCATAAGTGTTTATTTCATCTAGGCTGCTGCTGATGCATTATAGGAACTTGGCAAAAATTCTAAACCATCTTGTGCCTCAGTTTCCCATTCTGTAAAATGGGGGTAATAAAGCCACCTACCTCGTGGAGTTTATTTGATGACAAAAAGAGACAGAAAAGCATATTGGATTAATGTGATAGTCAAAAGAGATGGTAAAGGCACCTAAAGCATTGAGCCTGACACCAACCAGTACTGACGCCTTGGTCGCTATTGTATTATTTTCAGCACCTGGCACGGTACACGCCCAGGTGAGAACCCTTCCTCTTGCTCCTGAACCTTTGGAAACACTTTGTAAATGCAGGTTGGAAGCTGCTTCTGTATATGCAGTGTTCCTCCTCTGCACACTCCCAGTATCCAACGGGGAACCACTAAGTGCCAGTTACATGCCAGGGCTGGTTTGTGGGTTCAACTCCGTGGAGAATGTGGGGAAAATAGGGAATACAGGGTCTTCTTCCTCAAGCTGTTTGGAGTTGTGGCCTTTAGAAGAATGCTCAGTGCCTTCTTGACATTTCTGGCTATTATCACAAGATGAAATCTTCCTTATGGTGCTTTGTGTGATTCCCATCCCTCTCTCCGCATAAAAAGGACAGCGTGCTCTGAGAAAAGTTATTTCCCCAGAACCGTAGCCAAAGAAGAAATGTAGAGGAGGGCGCTGGCAGGACCCGAGTTTCCCTGGTTAATTGCATGGACATAGATTTGGCTGCTCTGCGTTGCTGCCTTTAGCAGGGAGCTTGAAATGCGTTCCTCAGTGGGTATTTGCCTGGTGTGTCACCTGAGCCCTCCCCAAGGCAGTAAATTCCGAGAGGCTGATGGAATTTTCATTTCTGGGTGGCCCCAAATGTGTACACCAATGCACTGTTGCCCTGCCAGTGCCCAGTGAGTAGGCAAGATGAGAATTGCATTAAACACAGAAGAAACAATGCATCTAAAAGATGAAGCTCTGGTTTTCTGTGCAGAGTTTAAATGGTACATGTATCTTCACAAAGAACACAGAAACCACTTCTCTTAAAGAGAAGAATGGAACTATGTACTTGGGCTTTGTAGAGGGAGATTTGGCCGAAATGGAGACGTCCATGGGGGGTGTATGTGTTAGAGGGCACATACCTAGCCACCTGGATCACCTAGTGAGTGCAAGTGCTTCTGCCCTGACGGGCGGCACTGTGAATTGGAGAACTGTCAACACACAGGCAATTGTGGAAGCTATGCTTGAGGAAAGGCAGCAGCGTAGCCGTGATAATAGCTACCTTGCCAAGCGATGTTGAGTCAACCCAGGTGCCAGCTCTTTACCTGCATTATCTCATTTTAATCTTTGAAGCAAACCTCCAGGTGGGAATTATCCCCATTTTACAATGGAGAGAGCTGAGAGCTAGAGAGATTTTGTAGCATGTTCTCTGACACACAGATAATTAAATGGCTGAGCAAGAACTTGAACCCCAGCTCTGCACGCCGGTTGTGCACTCTGACCCTGCTCCCTGGGTACAGGACAAGGACTGTTTGTATTTCCCTCTTCTCCACTGGAGAAGGGGGACTCATTCTTTTGGAGGAGACCCCAATTCTCTGCAGGATGGATAGTAAGAGACTACATCCTCAGTGGAAGCAAGGCGGGTCTCCTTGAGACCCTTTCCCACAACCTCTGAATTCCATTCATTTTTGCAAGAGTGACATTCAAAAGCAGAGAACTTGAGGGCACCTATTTTGTCAGTTCATTGATTTATTGCTGTATCTGCTCTTCTAACTCAAATCACTGCCTTCTTTTCTGTCTCCCTCTGCATCTTCATCAAGGAGTGGTAGAAAAAAGAACTCAACCTGGCATCAGATCAGCCTCACTTTGATTGACAACTTTTCTTGGAAAGTTGGCTCCAGCTTTTTAGTTCCACTGTGTGCTCTATGAAATGGGCTAATGATGCCTCTTTAGATTATGAAAATTCATATGTAAGAGAAGCCCTTGCTAAGGTGCCTGTTCCAAAGCAGACACTTAACTAATATCAACTTCTCCTCCTCCTTGCCCCACCGCCACAGTGGAGAGGGAGCATTGAATATTTCCATTAGAAAAGCTGCCATTCACACATGGGACTTTTTTTTCCTACATCCCAGTGTTTATAGTTTGAGGGATTCTCCACATTACAATCCTCAAGGACACCTGATCCCACCATTTGCGTGTATGAAGACTAGTTTTTCAAAGACTGGTTTTTCTTTTCTTCTGCTGCATCCATGCAGGATACACGTAAGGATCTAAGTGCATCCTGACATGGCCCCAGGAGTCACCGCTGTCCTGAGTCCTCAGAAGGACAACCTGGGGGGGTTTTTTTGTTTGTTTTTTGTTTTTATTTATTTATTTTAGCTGTGTTGGGTCTTCGTTTCTGTGCGAGGGCTTTCTCTAGTTGCAGCGAGCGGGGGCCACTCTTCATCGCGGTGCGCAGGCCTCTCACTATCGTGACCTCACCTGTTGCGGAGCACAGGCTCCAGACGCGCATGCTCAGTAGTTGTGGCACACGGGCTTAGTTGCTCCGCGAAATGCGGGATCTTCCCAGACCAGGGCTCGAACCCCTGTCCCCTTCATTGGCAGGCGGATTCTCAACCACTGCGCCACCAGGGAAGCCCAGAACCTGGGCTTTTAAGACTCACGATGCGAGGCTGATCATGCTTGCTGTTAGTTTAGCAGTGCAGATCCAGCACAGTTTGAAAGCAAAGTGACCGCATAAAAGGAAAGAACACGTTGTTTTCCTGTCTCTCCGTGGAACCTCTACTTCCATTAGAGAAAAAGGAGAAAACCCGATTAGGAAGGATAAAAACATAAATGGAACTGTGTCAGCCCTCCCGAGGTGTCATCGGTTACTCTACCAGGCAGATATTTCTCACCTCCCATTCAGGGCATCTCCTGTTAACAGCCATTTTCATGGCCAAAACAATAAGGAGATAGATTAGGCTGGTCAATTTGTCCCTTTCCCTTTTCGTGGGTAAAAAGGAAGTGACTTAACTAAATCTTTTTTCTTTAGGATGAAAAGAGACTCTAAAAAACGTTTTAGTAGCAAATAGCTGTCCTAAAGTAGGTGAAATAGGAATTGATTTTCCTTACCTGCCTTCACTGGATAGTCGAGGGGATTACCTGAGAGCAGGTGTGTGGCATCACTTTGAAGAGTTGGGCCAGGTGGTATTACGATCAACATCATTCTGGGAGGCATGATTGCTACATTATTTGCCAATTCTACAATGTCCCTTTTCCTCATTGATGGGTATCTTTCCTACCTTGACATTCAAGCTCATAACGAAATGAAAATTTAAAGCTAATGGTAATGTTTTTCACATATAGGTAAACATATGTGAAAGAATAGCCAAATAGAAATAACTGTTAAGATATTCTTCCTCTTTATTTGAGTAGTGCCACTTCTGGGAATCTATCCTAAGGAAATACTCCAAAATACAGAGAATTTTCTTCTTTTGCAAGATATTCTTGGTAGCTTCATTCACATTATTCATAACTGAAAAGAATCAAATGCTCATTGTTACCGAATTGGTTGTTAAATGATGGTGTATGTATTTTAAGATATTGGGTAGCCATTAAAAAGGAGTTAGTAATAACAGGGAAAATGCTCATGGTATCATGTTAAAAAAATAAAGATACGTTTATGTTTTAATGCAATTGGTATAAAAAACCCCAGCAAGGTTTTCTATAGGCAGAGACAAGCTTATTCTGAAATTTATGTGGAAAGGCACAGGCCCCAGGAGAGCTAAGCAATCTTGAAAAAGATGAGTAAAGTGGGAGAAATCACTCTACCCGTTGTTAAGACTATGTAGCCATAGTAATCAAGACAATGTGGTACAGCAGAGAAAAAGACACATAGGTTGATGGAACAGAATAGAGAACCAGGAATGAGATTTCACCCGGTTTTCCCCACCGATTCTCACTAAAGATTCAAAAGCAATTCAATGGAGGAAAGTTAGCTAGTTAGCTCCTTCAGCAAATGGTGCTGGGGCTATTGGACATCTGTAGGCGAAAGATGAACCTCAATTTAAGCCTCATGCCTTATACAAAAGTTAACTGTAAAGGGATCATGGATGTAAATGTAAAATGTAAAACTATTAAATCTTCAGGAAAAAACTGGGAGGAAATCTTAGGGATTCAGGGCCAGGCAAAGAGTTCGTAGACTTGACACAAAGGGCATGATTCCTAAAAGGAAAATTTGACAAATTGAACCTTATCAAAATTTAAAACTTTTGGCCTATGAAAAGATAAGCTATAAACTAAAAGAAAATATTTACAAACTGCATATCTGGCAAAAGGTTAGCATCTGGAATATATAAAGGACTCTCAAAATTCAACGGCAAAAGTCCCAATCATCCTAATTAGAAAATGGGCAAAAGACATGAACAGACATTTCACCAAAGAGGATATACAGATGGCACATAGGCACGTGGAAGGATAGTCTACCTCATTAACCTTGAGGGAAATGCAAATTAAAACTACAATGAGCTATCAGTACACATCTTCTAGAATGGATTAAAAAAAAAAAAAAGTAACTACAACACATTCTGGTGAGGATGCAAGAAACTGGAACATTCAGACACTGCTGGTGGGGATGTGAAATGGTACAGCCACACTGGAAACCAGCTTGGCAGTTTGTTGTAAAACATGCAGTTACCATAGGACACAACAGTTGCACTCCTGGACATTTATCCAGAGAAATGAATACTTAGGTTCATATAAAAACCTGTCCACACATGTTTATAGCAGCTCATAGCAGCTTTGTTCGTAACTGCCAGAAACTGCAACAAACCCAGACGTCCTTCAACAGGTGAATGGTTAAGCTATGGTCCATATGTTGATCCATGGAACACCGCTCAGCAATACAATTAATGAATTACTGATACACAACAACAACTTGGAAGAATCTCCAGAGAATCATGCTGAGTGAAAAAGATCAATCCCAAACATTACATACAGAATGAATTCATTTATATGATATTTTGTAAATGACAAAATTATAGAAACAGAGAACAGATTAGTGGTTGCAGGATCTAGGGATGTGGGGGAGAGGTGGTATATGGGGGAGAGGAGGGCATGGTTATAAAACATCAACGGGGGTCCCTGCGGTGATGGACTATTTTGTAGCTTAATGGTGGCGATGGATACACAAACCTACACATGTGACAAAATGACATAGAACTAAATGAACACAACCACACAAATGACTACAAATAAAATGGAGCTCTAATAAGATCACTGAATTGCATCAATGTCAATATCCTGATTGTGCTATTGTACTATGGTTTTATGAAATGGTACCACTGGGGGAAACAGGGTAAAGGGTATTTCTTGCAACTGCATGTGAATCTACAATTATCCCAAAGTAAAAAATATTTAAGTAAAATATATTTATGCAGTTGTATGCACTTAAAAGACTGGAAGGGAGTCATTGTTATGTTAAAATAATTGTAACTATCGAGGGGGGACATCATCATTGAATATCTGTTTTTCTACCTTTTACCTTGGTTTTTCTTTCCAGCTTTTTCCTAGTGTGCATGTGTTAGTTTTACAAAGAGGAATAAAACAGACCTGATTTTTCATTGAAAAAAAAAGTTCATTGCCAAGTACAACAATTTACAGTACTGTTTTTAGTTTATTCTGAATCAGTCTCCTTATTCCTTCTTCCCTTAAACCCTGAGTATAAAGATAGATCAGTCCCACATACACACACTGCATACACACACCACACGCACAGACATAAAATTTTGACCTCAAGAATAAATAGGTTGGGACTCAGTGTTCAAAGCTTTACATTGACAATTTGCAGCTAAAGATGTAATGAACTGTTGTTAGCCTTGATGGACGTTTGACCTGGATGGAGCGGGGTGGCGGGCGGCTATGAAGTTGGATGCCTCACTGTAGTTTCTACTTATGATTCATAGCCCAAGTCTGGTGTAGAGATAGAAGGTGCATCTTGATGGATAATAAAAGAGTAAAGACTTAGATGAAGAAAATAATGAGAAAGGGACTATTTAGCAACACGTTTTACCCTTTCCACCCCACTGTGTGGCCTCCATCCTTTGGTGCAGACATAATTTGAAAAGCCCAGAGCATATGATTGGTAGTAATCGCATAAATGCATAGTATGGGAACAGGGCTCAGGAGCCTATAAAAGATTCACCTCCTGCTTCCCCTTAGGGGAGGTATCCAACCAGTATTAATATTTTAGAAATACTAGAAGGTAGAAGAGGAGCCATTATTCATGACTAGCACCTCCATGGTACGAAAATTAAATAATGGATTTTTTTTTAAGAAAGAGTTGCTAGAGTTGTGGAACCGTAAAAAATATTCCTCTCTTGGGGCTGTTGCATTTTTTGCTTTTATCTTTTCTTCTCCTCTTGAGAACATTTTGATTTACTTCTGTGATAAGCTTATAACAACTAAGGAACTTGGAAGGAGGGATGAGCTAGGCTGGGAGGGAGGGGGGTTAAGGCAGCTGACAAATGAGGCTGGGTAAATTTGTTTGGCTTCAAGTCAGAAAGGCCCAGGACTGTGCAGACATTCATTTTCCATCGTGTAGCATGTGCATCTGCACATGTGGGCCGGGGCCCGGGGCCGCGTAACAGGGAGCACCCACTGTGCCTCGTGGCGTGGGGTCTGAGCAGGCTGCTCTGTTGAACAGGAGCCCTCCAAAGAAGGCCTTTCATGATCCAGTCCCAGCCTTGGAACAACCAGCCTTGCTCCCTATGGAGGCATCTGGCTGAGCCACGAGAAACCGAGCAGCCAGGAGTTGGTGTCAGACCAACACCCGGAGTTCTGGAATAACTCAGCTGGGCTCAGAAGTTTCCATGCCCCGTCCTGTCCCCAAGCCAGCTGTGTAACCTTGTTGGACAATTGACTTCACCTCACTGAGTCTCACTTTCCCCATCTTTAAAATAGAAATAATGGTTACCTCCCTGGTAGAATGCACATAAAGCTCTAGCATGGTACCTGACATTTATAAGACCTCAGTGAAAGCAGTTATTACCTAGGATACAACTTGAAGGTTTTAAAAAATCCTCTTAATTATTAAAATTAGTAATTTATTTTATAATTCTATAATTATTATAATTATTAAAAGTCATCCTGATATTGACATGGTGTTGTAGTTAGATGTATTCAGATGATAATTGTTGACATTGATTGAGTGCCTACTGCGTGCCAGCCATAGTACTCTCTACTCACCAGAACTTCAGGGGCATGGGTCTATCGTCCTCATTTAGCTGAAGAGAGAACTGATGCTCGGATGGGTGAAAAGATTTGCTCAAGGTCAAAATCCGAGGACACATTAGAGCCAGAGTTCTAACTGACCCAGAAGCCATTTTCTAAACCATTGCACCACAGAGGGAGGAGTGATAGATCCTGCACAGCACCTAGAGAAATGGAGGCCCAGGGAATGCAAGAGAATCCTTGTCCAGCCAGTGGGTAGGAAGTGGCTGAGCTGGTTTTAAACAGAGGTCCCTAGATAGCGCCTCATCCCTCGCCTGCCTCACAGAGTGCTTATCCCCACGTGCTCAGAGCTGCTCCAAGGTCAGACTCAAGTAATCACAGCAGCTGGGAGTAGGAAACAACCTCAGAGTGTCTGATATTGATCACCTCTCTACCTGCTTTACCAGGTGGGCTGTGAGCTTGGACGTGCAGTGGCAGCCTTCTCCACCACCAGTCTGCCCATGCCATCAGCTAAAGCTCTTTAACCTCTGGACATTTTCCTTCATTTGAGCTGAAATCTGTCTGTTCTATATCTTGGCTTTTTCAAAAGAACAAAATGAAACCAATCTCTTCTGCGGGTATTTAGGTGATGCCCAAAACTGTGCCTCCTGCCACCATCTTTCTACATTTCCAATCACTTAAGGGGCTCCACTGTGTTCATCTTCTGTAGAACAGACCACCTGGCTTCTCTCTCAAATACATGCTCCCTCATGGGTCCCTACCTCACATGTATGCCTGGGATAGAACACTGCACACAACATGATCTGTTTAGGAATTGTCACCCACAGGGCAGTAATTGGGCAGTTGTGTTGACCCATGGCTGTTTAGAGGATTTGTTATCATGACTTGAGAGGAGCGTGAAGCCCATACGCACCCCCCACCAAGATGTTTCCATTTATTGTGCCTCTTCTGAAATGCTTTGCCAAAGCCTTCATTGACTCAGTTTGTGTGATCCTCTTTTGTTGGGCTTCCCTTGGAAAATCCATAGTTTAGGCAGCCAGAAGCTTCAGAAGAAGAAAGATGTTTACCTACGTTGATTCCATCGCATCCATGGGCCTCTTAACTTTCAGGGAGCATACTGCTCTATTCTTAAACATGGATGTCTCATGGGGATCGTTTAAGTAGGAGGTGACACTATTCGGAGGATACCAGAGCACCCCTCAGAACTCAAGCCCAAGAAGCAGAGGTGGTCCTTACCAGAAATTGATAAGCCATTTTGAAACCAAAGTAGCTGTGCAAGTTCACTGATTTATGAACTTTTATAATTTTCTTTTCTCTCTGACCATACAGTCTCTCATTTCAGCGTCCCTTTACATAACTTCTTTATTTATTGCAAAGTATTTAAATGTCTATTTTTCACCACGCACTGTTCACAGCAACAAACAAAAGTCCCTGATACCTTGGAGCATATATTTTAATGGTAAAGAAAGATAAAAAACAGATAACTATGTCAGGTGATGATTCCGTGAAGAAAAACAAAATGGTTATAGAGGATGATGTTGGGAGGGGAGACTTTTTTTTTAATAAGGTGGTCAGGGAAGTCCTCTCTGAAGAGATCAGTGTCATTAAGGAATTGAGAGACAATGATGAAATGAGCCATACAGGTATCCATTTAGTAGGATCCTGGTGAATTAAAGCCATTCGCCAGACACCACTGGGAAAGGGGACTGTGATATTTTGGTCTAAGAGTGTAATTTGGAGACCAAGGCTGAGGAGTGAGATTAAGTCATGTTGCAGTGGATCATTTATCAGATGCAGGGTGGTAACACATGCCATGCTTGAGCCTGATGTGGCTTCACATACACACAAGTATTCATTACTCTCTTTTTTAATTTTCCAAGTAGACTATTTTCTTTGTCAAGGTCTGCACTTATGGCCCAAATGGATCTCCCCAAGATGGTAGACTCAGCTTTCAAGCTGATAAGACTTTAAGGGTCCACAGCCTTCAGCCAACTGAGTCAGTTTCTTCCTGTCCCAATCCCAGGATCCACAAAGAGATGATCAGATTGGCCAGGCTCTGCTTTTGTATAAGAGCCTATGGGTCAGAAGAAGATAAGCCCAGGGCTGAAACAACGGTAGACCCAAGCATGGCACTTTGGGGGAAATGACAGCAAAACAGGATCGGAGGATGTGTGCAGACTCAGCGACATTTGAGGCTGAAGGCAAAGGCAGGTTATAAAGAGCCTTGAATGCGTTTCTGAGGGAGCATGAATTTTCCCTGAAAGTGATGGTGTAGGGGAGCCCTTGAAAGGTTTTAATCAGGTGTGATCCGATTGTGAGAGAGAGCAGGTGCTTCAGGGGATGAGGCACTTCAAAGCCTCACACAGGTTCTAACCGAAGCACATGCAAAGCAGAATAGAATGTCAGGCTTTCAGTTGAAAATGATTGAAATTGTATTTATGTTTGCTTGTGTTTCCAAGCATCAGACTTAACATTAAAATTTGTCCTGAATTATAAGAATAACAAGAATAAGCGTTGAAATTCTTAGTGAAAGGGCAGCCAACACGCATTTCCGGGGAGAAATTGTTCAATTGTTCGTGTTTATTACTTCCAAATGGGAATAGCTCCAGGTTCATAATGCTGATTTTGTTACACTGCTTTCTCTGAACTGTGGTTCAGATGAGTGCATAAATATTTGGTTTAATATTTCTTTGGGAACCGTAAAAATCTGAACTGATGGAAGGGAGAGGAGCAGAGCAGTGGCAAGGAAGGAAAGTTCGGCAAGTTAGTAAGAGATTAAGTATGTGTATTTCAGCAGTGCCCAAGGGCATGATTAATTTATTATCCTTTTACACGGCAGAAGGCATGCAAAACCCCCCAAATTGCACCGTTACTATGCCAAAGCTCAGAGAATGTGAGAAGGTAAAGATATTCCTGCCGGGAATTTGATGTACAGAGGAAATGGGTGACCCCTTGGGTACATTTAAATCTGGAAATTGAGACTCGGAAGTCCTTAATCTTGGCTCTGCCTTAAATGAGTATCTCTTCTTAGCCGTGGCCTAAGATGAGTATCTCTGCTCCTAGTCTTCACAGGGTGGGTGTGTCAGCAGGAGTCCAGACCAGGAGCACTTTCAGCAGTGCAGGTTCCAGTGCTTTGTTGCTTCTGCTCCTGGGGCACTCCTGCACAACCCAGCAGACTTTGATCCGTTGGCCACGTGGAGTGGGGGTTAAGGCCGTGGGCTCTGGACACTTGGATTCAAATGCAAGACCATTATCTAGCTGACTTTGGTATGGTGTTTGTGACTCAGTTTCTTTCTTTGTAAAGTGGGGATTAACATCAGTACCTACCCCATGGAATTGTGGTAAGGATTAAATGAATTTATGTATGTAAGATGCTTAGAATAGTGTGTGGCAGAGTCTTAGTTTTCAGTAAATGGTAGCCTCTGTCATAGTCATCACCATCACCACCGTTTAATAATCATAAAAATAACAATTGCCTTACATTATTGAGTAGGTTTATGTACTGATGCATTAGGTATCTCTCAGATCACTTACCCACAGTAACCCTTTTAGGATAGGCATTATTTCCCTCATTTGGCAGAGAATGGGAGTGAGGCTCAGAGAGGCCACATGACTCCCAGTACGTCCACATTGTTAGTGAGCTCCAAGCTGCAAACCCTGTTGTCCTAAGCACTCTGTGCGTTAGTCAGGATAGGTTAGGTTCTGCAGTGGTAATGAGCAACTCCCATTTCAGTTGATCAAAGTAAAAAAAAAAACAAAGGTTTTAACCAAGCTCCATGTCCATTGAGGGGTTAGGTGGAGGCTCTGCATCTCGTCATTTTTCTTTCTTTGGGATCTAGGTTGATGAAGTCACCACTATTTGGAACATAGCTGGTCACCTTGGAGAGGGCAAAAAGAACCTGGCTAAGCACATCATAGCTCTTAAAGCTTTTACTCAAAATTAGCTGAAGTTACACATGTCACTTTCACTCACACTTCATTGGCTAAAGCAAGTCATATGGCCACAGCCAACTTCAGGTGGCTGGGGAAGTATCGTCCTACTATGTGACCGGAAGAAGAGGAGCCAGAATATTAAAGAACAGCCTCAGTGACTACTTCCCACTACCATAAATCTGATTCATAAATGGAAGAGACAACAGGTATAGAAAATCTAGACTTTTCACTATGGGTTCCAAGGGACCATCTTGATTTTTGGTAGAACCACAAGAGGCAAAGTCAAGGGGCCCAATGAGCAGGAGGGTGAAACTCACAGTCTGCATTAAGAAACCAGAAACTCAGGAAGTGATACATAAGAATCCCAGTTATTCTCTTGGACAATAAAGAAATGCAGAAGTGTGATACTGATGGGCAGTGAATGGACTTTGGCCCCAGATAGGTAAGGCACAATGACTGAATGACCCAAAGATGACTTCTGTCTCTGGTCTGCTGTGGCCTCTTTCAGCACATCTCCCATGTTGCATAATGTGGGCTTCATAGAGTATACTGAACTGCGGGCCCTTGAACACTCTGGAACTCGTGAATGGTCAGTAAATATTTTGAATAGAAGAGGAGAAGGTAGAGGGAGATAATATGTTAGAGGAAATTATACTCAAGAAGGAAACATCTTATTAAAATCATGGGAGAGAAACAGACCATCAAGCTGAGTGAATGGTGGTATCAGTTTGGAATACACTAACAAATATAAACCGAGGTCCCTCAGTGAGAGCAGCATTGTGCCAATTATGTATGTAAATATGTGTATTTAAATATACATATTTGTCCTTTTGTGGCTGGCTTATTTCACTTAACATGATGTCTTCATCCATATGGTAGCATGTGTTAGAATTTCCTTCATTTTTAAGGCTGAATAATAATATTCCATTTTATGCCTATACCACATTTTGTTCATCCATTTATCCATTGTTGGACACTTGGGTTCCTTACACTTTTTGGCTATTGTGAATAATGCTGCAGAATACTCATTCTTTCCATGTGTCAATGGATCATTTAGTAAAGATGATATTGCACTTGGCCGTGAATAAATTTTTAAAAAACCCACAAGAGTAGAAATTTCATAAGCCACATTATTCTATGACAAGTTGGAAATAAATAATTAAAATGTTAGAAATACTTGTAAATTAAGAAATATTCTCATTAAAAAAAATTCTACAGCCTACAGAAAGTAACTACAAAATTATAACTACCAGAAAATAATGCAAAAAAACCCCACCAATTAAACACTGAATCCTATGGAACTCAGCTTAAGCTGTGCTTAGGCATAATCTTAAGTGCCTTTCTTATAAAAGAAGGGAAACGAAGTTGGTGCAATGATAGTGCTGGTAGATGAAGGATAAGTGTAGTGTATTCAGATTTCCCCTCATCATGTGTTACTGGAGTTTGATTTTCCTTCCCAAGTGCTCCATCCTGCCCTTAACCTTAGCACCCTCCATGGGAGGATGGAGACCATTTGAATTCGGCGGTGAACACAGCCAGCCCTGCTGGTCCCTAGCCATCATCCTCCTCCAGTGGATTGCCAGAGTGTTGGTTCTGTGCTTCTCCACCAGGTATTTTGGAACTCTTGGCCCTGGGTTTTCCTTAGTCCCCCTTGTTAATTTATAACCTAATGGTTGAAAGTTGTTGAGCAGCATGAGGGTGAGAGACGGTCATAGATCTAACAGCTTGCCCAGACTGCTGAATGGCTAAGTGTCTTCAAGTTCAAAGGCATGTCAAAGACTAAACCACAGATGAGAATTAATTACTGCTTACAAATCACCTTAGAGAACCAACCTACCGATAAAAAAAAAAAATGTCTTCTAATAACTATAGGTAAAGGCAATAAGTGGGTTTTTTCCTATTTAACATGAAGTAGAAAACAACTTCTAAATTAGCATCTACACCAAGCTCCAGTAATTACTCTTACATGTTTTTAAAAAGTTGTTCTGTTTTTGAGTTTTTTTGTTGTTTTTAAACTGTATAATAAGTAATATAGGCTCATTTTATGAAACCAAAAATATTCTAGAGTGAAGGAAAAAATATCACCCCTACCTCCATCCTCCAAAGACCTATACTATTCACATGTGATTTATTCCCTTTGGAAATGTGCGGGGGCAGAGGCTGATTATTTTCTAGTTTTTCATCCTTTCGATCATATTGCTCATATACGTAGAGTTTTTATCCTTTGAAAATAAGTATCTCCTGATTTTCTAAATAGGTAGAATTAGAGCATTAATTTAGTTGGCTATGACAGGGCAGAAGTGCTGGGGTATTTGTGTTGGAGCTGCTTTGTGCAGCGAGCACAGTGTGTGCTTAGACAGAGGGTCTTCACACAAGGGAACCCTTTGCAGATTATAAGGATGGGGACGTGTTCTAGGTCCCTTCATGACTCCTGGGCATTACCACTGCCTGGGAAGTTAACTTTGGGGATTTGTAAAAAGAGAAATCAGAAGATGCTGAGGTTGCATAGGTAAAGTGACCACACTTAAAAAAAAAAAGTACAACAGACTTTAATTTGTGAGTTTATGAAGCATTTTATGATCTTATAAAAACATGCAAACAAAGTTGCACTTTTTTTCAAAGCTTTAATCAGGTGTCTTATGTGTTCCAAACCCAGGAAATGTTAAAAGAATAAATAAATAGCCCAAGAGACAATTACCACCCCCAACAAAGAGGCCCTCTGCTCTCTGTGCCTTAATAGACCACAGCGGTGAGCAGGGCTAGACCCTGATGATGAGGTGGTCTCCCTGGAGCAGGGCAGAGGGTCAGGAGAAGCTCCAGTGAGTAGGCAATCCCTGGTGCTGAGTCCTGGAAGACGAGGAGGGGCTCTAGCAGACAGGATGGGGGATAGGAGTCCAGCTGACCTAGGTCCAGAGAAAGTGGGCAAAGTTCAGAAGGCCCATGGCTCATGGTGGCAAGAGATAGAACTGGAGAAGCAGGTGGAGGCCCATCAGGGAGGGCCCTGGGGGAATTTAATCTGGGAGCAATGGGGAAACATTGAAAGTTTTAATCTGAGAACTGTCTTGGCCAGATTTGTGTTTGCATTTTGGAATGACCGTTCTGGTTGCAATTAGGACAGGAAGGGAAAAGAGAGAATCAGAAACATGGAGGCCAGTTAGGAGACCACTGTAACATTCATTTACTTACTTGGTATGCAAATATTTGCTGAAAACTTACTGTGAGTGTTGTGTGTGTTCTTGGCCCTGACAACAAAACAGTCAAAAATCTCTAGTGGAGATCTGAGTTAAATTACAGGTACTGGAGATTGGCAGAGGACAGAGCTAGAAGTTCTTATAGTAAAGAGAATATACAGAGAATATACAGACCTTGGCGACTATGGCATTTTGATGTATCAAATACATTTTCCATAGGGGAAAAAAAATGATGTCAGCACAATTAAGGAAATGTCTGAACCTACAGGGAAGCACCATAATGGGCAATTAAAAACCACACTGACTGAATAAAGACACAGACCTACTAGAGAATGGATTTGAAGATACGGGGAGGGGGAAGGGTAAGCTGGGACAAAGTGAGAGAGTGGCAATGGACATATATACACTACCAAACGTAAAGTAAATAGCTAGTGGGAAGCAGCCGCATAGCACAGGGAGATCAGCTCGGTGCTTTGTGACCACCTAGAGGCGTGGGATAGGGAAGGTGAGAGGGAGGGAGACACAAGAGGGAAGAGATATGGGGACATATGTATATGTATAACTGATTTACTTTGTTATAAAGCAGAAACTAACACACCATTGTAAAGCAATTATACTCCAATAAAGATGTTTAAAAAAAAAACCACACTGACTAAAGGTAATGTGGGGTTCTGGACTGGATTTTGGATCAGAAAAAATGATAGAAGTAGAAAAATTGGTGAAACCTGAAAACATAAAATCTGGAGGTTAGTTAGTTAATAGTCACGCATCAATGTTAATTTCTCAGTTGTGACCAATGTTCCATGGTTATAAAAGATGTTAATATTAGGGAAAATTGGATGAAAGCTATATGGGAACTTTATACTATCTAAGCAGTGTTTCTATAAATGGAAAGATACTCCTACCCCCAAAGTCTGTATCTATCTATCTGTCTATGAGATATAAAATATATTTATATTACATAAATATAATAATATATGTAAAAATATTACATACTATATATATATATAACCTCCAACCACATTGAATAGAAAAATTATAGAATAATTTATACAAAATGGTCCTATTTATAAAAATGTAAAAACATTCAAAATTGCTATATATTCTGTGAGTATGTATATATGTATATAAATTCATAGAATACCTTTAAAACACAATGCAACTTGGTATTGTTGGCTACTTGCAGCAGAGAATGGAGGTGGGAACGGGATTCAAGGGGGGGCCCTGGCTTTGTCTGTAATACACCACACTCTGGAGGAAGTAGGCAGTGAAAACACCCTTCAAAACTCAGACCAAGCATCACTGCTTGCTCCAAGCCTCTGTATTTCCTGCCCCTCGCTGGGTGCAGAGGACTCTGGTCCCACCTGAGCCATGCCACCGACACAATTGATGTTCCGGTCACCCTCATTGCTGCCTGGGAAGTGACTTTACCCAGGTATGCAGCAGGACTCCTGTGTGCTATTTACACGCCCTTCCCAGAGTGTTGGCACCCGGCGTCCAAGTTCTTTCTCATCATTAGCTATTTTTTTTCATTCCGACTCAGAGGACAAGGAAGAAAAATCCCACTGTGAAGAGTAGTGTTGAATTACAAAGAATAATAGGAAAGACCAGCTAATTGTGAAGCCCTGCTATGTGGTATAATGTGTGTTAACAGCTGCTGCAGGAGCAGAGACTCACGACAGGATTTGTTCTGGGCAGGAGTGCACTGGATTTCTTACATTCCATCACATTAAACAACAAGAAAAGGACGATAGCCTTGGGGCCACAGCCATAGAGCAGCATTTGGACAAATCTTAGGAGTTTAACGTAGTATAATAAAGGTCATCTGGAAACCCACCTGACTTGCATGGAACAGCTTTGATGTGTGGCTGAGGCCTCCTTTGCAGCCATTGCATACCTCCTATTTCTCCAGCTCAGTGAGGCTGGAGTGGACTGGGGTCCCTCTGAAGCCCCACCTGGGGACCAAGAAGCCGGAGAGCTGTTGGGTAATTCCTGAATCTAAATTGAGCCAAGACTCCCATCTTTCCCGTGGAGAATGACCCCTACTCCCATGCTTTCTTCTCCAAGGTTCCTCCATGCCCTGGGGTGCCTTTGATACACATGGAAATGTGGGACTTGGAGAAATACCAACTCTGCTTTACTGATGTTCTAGAAAACAGGCTTTTAAGAGTTCCTAATAGTGTTATATGTTTAAAATAGGTCTGGAAGGGAGGTAGCAAACAGGCCCAGCCTTTTTTCCAGCAGAAGTCTCCCAACAGTAACGGTGGAAACCATCACCAATCATAATGAGCGTGGATGGTGCTGAAATCCATCTAAGTCGGTGGTCCTCAATCCCGGGTGTGCATAGAATCATCCACGGGGCCTATTAAAGCACAGATTGCGAGGCCCCACCACCAGGGTTTCTGATCCAGGGGGTCTGGGTGGAGACTGAGAATCTGCATTTCTGAAGAGCTCCCAGGTGATGCCCAGGCTGGTCCAGGGAACCATATCTTGAGACCAATTGTTGCAGGGAGAATGAGGCCCTTCACTTCCCTGTGCTGGCGGCCCTGTAAGGCTCATCAGTCTGGGGGCACCGTGCCTGGTGTGGCTATGAGCGCTCCTTCAAAACAGATACAGCACTGAGGACCAGGAGGCAGGTTCAACTGATATGTTCAAAGCCAGGCCTTTAAAAACAAAATGTTGGGCTTCCCTGGTGGCGCAGTGGTTAAGAATCCGCCTGCCAATGCAGGGGACACGGGTTTGAGCCCTGGTCCGGGAAGATCCCACATGCCACGGAGCAACTAAGCCCATGTGCCACAATTACCGAGCCTCTGCTCTAGAGCCCATGAGCCACAACTACTGAAGCCCGTGTGCCACAACTACTGAAGCCTGCGTGCCTGGAGCTCGTGCTCTGCAACAAGAGAAGCCACCACAATGAGAAGCCCATGCACCGCAACAAAGAGTAGCCCCCCGCTCGCCGCAACTAGAGAAAGCCCACATGCAGCAATGAAGACCCAACGCAGACAAAAATAAATAAATTAAATAAATAAAAAAAAAAATGTTAGAGAGAGAGAGAAGACTTGTGCACTGCTGAGCAGAGGTCTTGCTCCTTCCCCAGAGAATCAGTCATTTAAATCCAGCAGCCAGCACTAATTAAACAGGGTTCTCTCCAAGACCCTGCTTCCATGAGGTCACGTGGTTCAAGATCTCTAAGAGAGAGAAAGGAAATGACATAGACCTGATCTTTACAGCAGGAGGAAAAGTTGCCCTGGGAGGATTTCTGAGTCTAGAATTCAGCTTTCCATGTTGAGTGGCAGGTAGAGGAATGGGAGGATGGCAGTGTTTGCCTCAAGAGAGCTTTCAGGACGGTCTCCCACTGTGTTTCTTCCAGAAGGTCTGGGGTGCTGTGCTCCCCACCCTTTCAGAGCAGGGGAGGGTCAAGAAAGGAGAACAGATCACAAAAACCTTCTCCTGACAGGTCCTTTCTAGTGGGTGTGGTCAGAAATCCACTCTTAGGAAGCAGGACAGTTCCATAGCCTTTGTAGGTTTCCCATGTTCATTTCCCTTTAGTTAATATGGCCTTTGGAGAGGACTTGTCCCACGGGTGTGTGTAGGGGAGCAAAAGGAAGAGGTTTTAATCCATATTTGGGCTGAAGTGGTAAGAGCAGGAGGGGAGCGATGGTAAATGTGAAAGAGACAAAGAGGAACAGAGTTGGCTCAGATGCCCCTTCCCACAGTAAGTCTGTTTCCAGAGCACTTCTGTCCTGAAACCAGAGACTTTTGTGAGTTTTGTTTCTTAAAAGGAAATGTGTTCCCTTAGAAAGGGATTTTTTTTATATTGTGGCTAAGATGTGTTTTATGCCTAGAGGTGTCAGTCTTACCCATTAACAACAATGGCATGACTTTGTTATTATTATCATTCTTATCTTAGTATTCTAATTGTCTGCTCTGATTTATTGAGCCCCTTCTATGTGCACACAGTATCTCAACAAACTCTCAGCAACCCTGGGAAATAAGTGTCGTTATCCTTATTTTATAGATAAGGAAATTGAGAGCCAAAGAGGCAAAGAATCACATTCAAGGTCACAGGACTGATCGTTGGCCAAGCTAGGATTGAGACATATGTTTGTCTAATCAGTGGAGCTCCTCATTAAACAGATATTGGCCTTGGTCCCTGCCGTATGCCGGGCACTTTGCCAGGCATGGGACCCAGCGGTGAGCCCGATATGCTGAGGCTGTTGACCTCATGGAGCTTCCAAGCAGTGAGGGTAATGTCAGTTGGATCCAATTGAGTCAAGCAGTGACTAAAAATTCTTTTCATCAGAAGATACCACATACCTTATTTTTAGTCTCGCTTTGGATGATATTTTCTGTTAATTAAAAAAAATGCAAACAGAGGTAACTGGTGTTTAATCAAAATTCTCAGTGTATTTTAATAAAGAATATTTTAAATCAGAAAAAAACTGTACTGCCCTATGGACTGCATCATGCTCTTACTCCAGTGGTCCTGGCAGAGGAGGCTTGCCATGAGGCTCATGCTGCCTTAGGCACCACTGCCACCTGGTGGCCCACGTCAGAATTGCAGGCATGGCGCCCACAGAAATGCCACCACCACACCTCTTCCTGATTCCACCAGAAGGCACATTTCTGGTTCAGCCACCTAAATCCTCCAGACTCAGTTGACTATATTCCAATAGGTGCCTGTTTACTTGTAAATTGATGACAGCCAGATCAGTATTAGCTTTCTTTTATCTGTTGTTCTGAATGTCTGTTGTGTTAGTGACCTTTAGAGTGTTATAATCAAATTAATGTCTGCAGGTATTGATGATAAAGTGATATTAAATATACATGAATGCTTGTTAGAACTCTAGAACTAACCTATGCAAATTATGATTTTCTCTTTAATTGGATACTTTCAGATGACATCAAAACATAATTTGCCCCCTAATTACCTCTCAACCTCACTTCTCCTCAAACCATTCTGGAATTTTTGAGGCTCTCTCACCTGCCTGCTGCCTGTCTATGCTGTTCCCTCTGCCTGGAACTGCCTTCCTATATCTTTACCTTTTGAATTTATTCTTTAAATGTCAGATCAAGGCTGACCACCTATAGTGAATTCAGCAATGACGGTGTTGCATAGCAGTGCCCCTAGGGAGATGGAAGCTGGCTTCTGAATCGCATCCTTGTTTCTTTAACAACTGTGACCGTGGCAAGCTTGCGTAATCTCCCCGAGTCTCATTGATTCCATTCATTAAGTATGAATAATAACGTTCCCTGCCCCCAGCATTGTTGTCAGAGTTTTTTAAAGTGTGTGTAAAATTCCTTCTCAGCACCATGCCTAGTACCTGATAGAAGCAAGGGCATAGGTGGCGCTGTTGATGACTGCATACATGTAGATACCTAGAACCCTGATTAATGCCTGCCCGGTATAGGACTGTCAAACGTTTTCCATTGCTTATTTGGTCTTACTTGCAGAAAAAAAGCCTGTTTCCCGGGAGTTAAAAATAATACAAATGTCCAACCTTGAACTTCATGAAGTTACTTCCCTCTTAGATTCATCACTATACGTCACCCCAGGGCTGGTAAGCTTCCCCGGCTGAAAGCCACAAAGATTTGCATATTAGGATGAAAGGTGTTAAACAGTGATGCTATTTTTGGTGATGCTGCTTTAGTCAAGTTCATCCAGCACCTCTGCGTTGGCACCTGTGATTAGTAGATTGGTCACTGAGGTGTGTTTGTACTGTGCTTTCTCTGTGTTTTCCAGCCAGAGTCTTAAGTGTTGCTCTGTTTATCTGACCAGGTAGTCGATAGTGACAGACCGGAAGGGTCCAAGTTCCGGCTCACTGGAAAGGGAGTGGATCAAGAGCCTAAAGGAATTTTCAGAATCAATGAGAACACAGGTAGCGTCTCCGTGACACGGAACTTGGACAGAGAAACGATCGCTACCTATCAAGTGAGTACCCCTCCCCCCCCGCCGAGTGCCCACCCCACACGCAGAGATGTGCCTTTCAAAGACTGCTTCCCTCCCACTGAGCTCATTATTTCTGTGCTTCATCAAACCCGGGGCTGTGCGGCTTTAAGTGTGTCTCTGTGGAAGCCGAGTGGCATTGAACCCTGACAGAGCAGCAGTGGGGGCCCCTATCTCATCAACGGAGCCCCCCAGCTCTGTGCGAGACTTTGGGCACAAAAAGCCAAGAAGGGGGACCCTGAGGGGATCTCAGAGGAGGTCAGAAACCTTACATTAACATTGGTTTTCCAGAAACCAGCTTGATAATGAAGAGCTGAAAAAAGTATAAACCCTTGGACCTGATCATTCTACTTTTAGAAAGCCATCCTAAGGAAATAGAGAGGAATTTAGTTAGATTTTTGTACAATGATGTTATAGCAGGACACGATCCTTAAAATGGAAACAGTTGCTAAATATGAAGCAATATATAATGGTTAAATTATGGCACAATTTTGCAAGGAAGTTTTCTACAACCATTTAAAATATTTTTGAAGAAGTTCTAGTTATATGGGAGATTTTCAAGATATTGAATGGAAACAGACACACCAACACATATGGTATCCTCATTACAGATGGAGTATTTACACATATCATGATGGGTATGTTTGTGAAGAAGCATGACAGAGGAAAAATCAAAGTGTTGGTGGTTGTATTTGGTGTTGATTTTTTTTTTCTGATTTTTCTACAATGTACTTGCTTCTCTTTTATATGGAGAAACAAAAGGCTATTTGTAAAAGGATAGTTTCAGAAGTTGACACCTGTTCAAGATTCAGAGACCAAAGTAATTGCACACAGATATTGGGGTGAGCATTAAATCTCATATAGGCTCCAGGTCTGTCCTATCCCCTCTCTACGACACCCGCAAGAGTCCCATCTCACAGCCTGTATTAAGGACCCAAGCCTCTGAGGGCAGTAAGCTCATTTTTCAAGAAATGGGACAGGATTCCCAGCCATTTTCGGGGAAAGCCTCTGTAGGATGCAGCTCACTGAGCTGGAAGCAGGCACTTGGGAACAAGGCCCAGTCAACAGCGTTTGCTTTCCATCACCATTGCCCGTCACATGCGCATTTACCTGGATTGGGCGCTGGGGGGTGGCGGCCAGTTTCTAGGACTGGACTTGGCATCTCTGGTTTTCTTCGTCAAAACACCGTGTAAGAACATCCCAATCCCACTTCAACAAAATTACTTCCTCTTCCCTAAAAAAACCTCCATATTCTTCCTTTCCTGCAGACAGAGGGTGGAGGGACATTGCATTGGAAAGTCAAGTGCTCTGGCTGGGAAATGGGTACCCTGGGTCTAGCCTCCTCTGTCACCATGAGATACTGACCTTGGGAAGACCAAGTAAGCACTGGTCCTCAGGATTCCACCCATAAAATGCAGATAACACTTGCCTAGCTACCAGCTGGATTGCTGTGAGTTTCCAGTGAGGAGAAGATAGAAGAGGGCATTAGAGGCATTAAAATACTAGACAAATACAGGGCAGTGGGTGAGGAAGGGCCCATCCAACCTCATGCTGAACAGGGTGTTCCAGGGTCCCGGGTCCTGGGAGGACCTCCATCTCAGAAACTTTGCCAAAAGGCAGATGCTGTGAGCATCTGCAGGGGGTACCATCTGTCAGAGGACGCCAAAGGGTAACCAGTGTGCATCCTCAGCGAACCCCCGGCAGGGAATCTGGTTGTTATAGAAATTGAACGTTGGCACCCTCAGAAGTTCCCAGGTCCAGCTGGACTTGACGGTGACCACAGGTGACCTGGCAGCTGTCAGTGTCCAGCTGCTGTAGGACAAGCCAGCTGCAGACCATGGGTAGATGCCCTCTACTTTTTCCCTGCCTGTGATAGGAATATCTCTTAATTTTCAGACGCAAGGAACTAAAGATACGATACATTTCATAATTTCATAGCATAGTGATTCAGACCTCTGGGGTTAGCAAATTGCCATTCAAGTCTCAGCACTGCCGTTTACTGTGCTGTTTTTATCTTGGGCGACCCACTTACCCTCTCTGAGGATTTTTGATTCTCCTCCACAAAGTGGGGATAGTATCAGCATCTCTAAGGACTGTATAAAATGAAATAAAATTATTTTTGCAAATTCTTAGCACAATGCCCAGCACCTAGTGAGCTTTCAGTAAATCAGAGCTGCTCTTATTCATTTTTTTGCTGAAAAAGATTTAAACTTTTTGGTTAAGTTCCACAAGTTTTTAACAACAGTTTCCTACCTTCAACTGTGAGAAGGTTGACATCTACCACAGACTCATGGTTTTTCCTTCTATCCTGACAGGAACTGAACTTCATAGCATTTGCTGCCCCTCTTTTAAGTAAAGAGAGAGATTCCTGGAGGAAGCTGAGCTCTAGAATTACCTAGGAAATTAAGAGGGTACAAGATAAAGAATAAAGGAGCGGAAGTCTTCTTGGGAGTGTTCTGTAGCCTGGAAATAGGACTAGCGTGAATCAGAGAAACCGGAAAAAACTGGTTGCTAGGAGTGAGAACTGGTAAATGAGAGGCTGAGAGATGCCTTTTTGGGGTGACTCCGTAGGAGCTATTTTAAGAGCTGAACAAGAGTTTGGATGCATGCGTGGCTAATTGATCCTCTCTGATGTTTGTGGGACCCAAAGGTGGTTTAAAACTTCGTCACCCTTTTGGGAGTCCTTCCACATTCAGAGAGAGATTTCTGGGCTCTGTAAACCAGGGCCCACCTCAGAGTGAACATTCTCCTTAGATGGCAATGACCTTGATCTCCAGGGACAGTGAGGGGAAGATGCCTTGGGGCAGTTACAGCGGGAAGAACTCAAACACCAACATTCAAGGACTGATAGGGAGTGGGAGTGATGAGAAGGTGGCCTTTGGTCAATCAGGTGGCTTGGTTTTGATGTTGTCAAAGATACCAGTCAGAGATTTTCTTTAAGGAGAATTTTTGATTCATGAAATGTCCCTTTCCTCTGGCTTCCAAAAGCTGAATGCAGCGCTGTCAGGTACAACTGTGCAGGGATTTTACTGCACAAGGGGGATGGCTGAGGGATGAGAAAGGCCTGATCCAGCCCCCAGTTTACTCGCCAAAAGCTGCACTGCAGTTCAGGGCTGTGTCCACAGGGAGAGGGCGGCCCCTTTCTAATGCTCACAAAGGTATCAGAGGGCAGGGTTGAGTAGAAAACCCCACTGTTTTTTTATTTTTAATTTGGGTCACTTTTATTTTTATGTAAATGATAATAGTGATTAATATCAATGGCTCTGGGGTCAGAAAATTGTTGTTCAAGTCTCAGCACTGCTGCTTACTGAGCTGTGTGATCTTGGGCAACCCACTTACCCTCTCTGATCTTGTGATTCTCATCCATAAAATAGGGATAGTACTAGCACCTTTAATGCTTGTATTGAGTTGGCCAAAAAGTTCATTTGGGTTTTTCCATAAGGTGTTACAGAAAAACCCGAACGAACTTTTTGGCCAGTCCAATAAAAGATGAAATGACGAGTTTTTGCTAACTAATAGTTGCTAAACAGCTAGTAAAATAGAGTCTGGTCTGTAGCATAGAGCATCTTGTATCTTTCCTTAAAGTGAGGCCATGTAGTATGCAGCAGTTACAAACATAATTTTGCATGTAACCATGCTGGCTGAATTAAAAGCACAGCTTTTATGGACTAGCTATGGGAACTTAGAGTATCTGCCTTGATTTTATCATCTGTGAAATGGGGACGATAATAATACTGATCTCATAGGATTTAATGGACTAAATGAGTTAATACGTGTCAAGCGTTTGGAATAGTACCAGGAACATGGTAAGCCCCATACAGTCTTACCACATGAGTGAGAATTAGTGAGGGGAAAGGCAAAGGAGGTAAATGAAAACTGGTGGTGGCCCAGCCTTCCCATCTCAAGCATGAACTTCTCTTAAATAATCTTGAGTTTATTTGTAGTTTCATAATGTACTCCATAGCATATCAATTGATTCATCAATTCATTCATTCTTACTATATTTGATTGAGGACCTGCAGGATGAGGAGTGTAATGGGAAATAAGACGCACCAGGTTCCCTGCCCTCACGGAGCTTTCATTTTAATGTGTAGGCTTTGTTTCAAAATAAACGGATTTAAGTTCCTCGCCACTGTGTACAGGTGATATGCCAGGGAGTTGTGCCGTGTTTGTTGTTCTTCTTGGTTTACCCCTGGCGCAGGGCCACATGTGCCCAGTGGAGAGGCTGCTGGGGCTTGGCGGGCATACAGTGTCTGAAAGGAGTACCAGGGGTACAGCGGTCAAACGGCGGCCTGGCCTGAGCCACTCTTCCCCAGCCTCACGAGGACCCAGTTTCTAATGCCAGGTCCCCCATGCCTCTCGCTCTTCAATTTAGTCTTTGTCCTGTTTTCTTCGTGTCCCTGCTGAGGAAGGTCCCTACCTATTACTCTGTGTTTGGTTCTGCTATTTCTGGATTTTAATGAGAACTGGGTTCCTGCCTTTTCAATATACTTTGGGCAAAAGAAAGTTGCAAATCCACTTCATTTCAAGCGCCTATTTAGAAATGATTTACTGTCTTAGTGCAGTTAGGTCCATCTTGTCCCTGGTGGGCATTGTGGTTGGTTGCAAATCTGCTTCTTCGAAGAGCAGAATCCTGGGTCTCCAATTCCCACATTTTACTTTCCCCTCTTGCAAGTTTAAAAAGCAGAGAACACATGGGTGAATTTTGTTGTTGTTTATTTTAAAGGTAAGTGCTATTCACATGCAAGTTCATGCTATGGTGCTAGCATTTTCCAAATCCAACAAGAAAGCATTGTGAACTAAGCCTCAGAGATTTGCACGAAAAGAAATAGTCTGAGAAAAATTTGTCCTTGAGCCCCTGAATGTGTATCATCATTAAAGTTACTGTTTATTGAACTCTGCATGGCTGATGTTGTGCTAAACAACTCATATACTTTGTCTTACTTAATCCATTCACACAAAAGACTTCAGAAGTAGGTGTTAACACCATTTTATAGATAAGCAAATAACGGTTAAATAACTTTTTCAAGGTCTCCCAGCTGGTGTGTGTTGAATCTGGGATCCATATCTGTTTCTCTCCACTTCTAAAGCCCTGAATTTTCAATTACTAAGAAACACTTCTTCCTATTTTACCTCCAACCAGACTCTGATGTCTAATCTGCAAATTCCTAGGCCTCTTTCCCAGGAACTCCACTTATTGGAAGGGGATTTGACTCGCTGGATGATCTGTTTCTTCTTAAATACTGTCTTTTTCCAAGACCCATGGCCATCTGCCCACTCTCCCTGCTGCAGCCCCCAAAGGGCTTCCCATGCTTCTGACCCGAAGTGGCACCTGGCAAAATAATTTAGCTCTTGCCGTATTGGAAGCTGACATATTAATGCAAAGCCTCCTGAAATATTACTCATTATTATGCATTTTGCCAGCGTTTGAGTGATTTGTGAACTCTTCACTGGAATAAAGTAGTGTAAATGATTCATGAATGACCAAGTTTATGAAATTCTATAAAAATATTAGCAGGTGGTAATGATTCACTCACACTATGTCTATAATCTGCTGGCTGCAAATTTGTCAATATGGGAGGACAGGAGTGGAGGGGGAGACAGAGTCTGTTAGGCAGGTGGGGGGTTGGAGTTGGGCCCAGCAGGGGGTGAGAGGTGAAACAGGAAACAGGAGCTTGGTAGTGGGCAGGTGTCACGGGCAGGAGACCTTCGCCCTGCTCCATTGTCCACCGTGGGAGATGCACCAAGCACTGGGGATGTCACAGTTGGATGGGAAAAGAGGGGAGCGTTCGGAAAGAGAACAAGAACTGACATTTACTGAGCACCTATTAAGTCCCCAGGAACTCTCTAGACCTCCACATTCACAAGCTTTATTATCTTGTCCTTACTGACGTGTTAGCTGAGGGCCAAAGTGGGTCCCAAGATATATTATTGTTTAATGTGGGTGTTAACATTTATTGAACATTTACAACGTGCCAAAGCTCTGTGCTAGATACCTAAGTGATGATCTCATTTAATGTTTATAAAGGTGAGCTTGATGCGGTTATCATTCTCAATTATAGAACTGGTAAAGGGAACCATCTGTGTTCTTGGTCTTAGAACTCGAGTAGGATTTCATTGTGTCCTTCTGAAAATGTGCTCACATTTTCTGGGATACAACTTGCTCTCCTTTGAGCCAAATTTCTGGATAAGTTTGGACTTTACGGCTAAGAGTATCACTGTGAATTTGGAATACACCAGACAGGCAAAGGGTATCTATCCTTGCTCCTGTGTTTCCCTTCATTTGTGGCTCCGCCCCAGTGCTGACACATATGACAATTTAGCAGAAAGTACATTAAGATGAAAAATGCTGCTGTCATGTGGAAGTATGTGTATCATACTGTTAGCAATCATGAGACAATTGGGAGATGTAGATTTACTCAGGTTAGAGCGTTATAACAATGTCCATGTTGTACATGGATGACGCACACATTACGTTGATAGAATTGCGCTGCCCTGGATAATACTTGTACTTGGAAATCCTCCCCCAGCCCTCAGTTCTGGGGACAAGCTAATTCTTTCTTCATCCTCTAGTCTGATCTTCCCCATGGCTGTCTTTTTTAGTTGTGATTCCTCCAACTAACATACAAAGAAAAGGGTTTATTGCAGGGTACAGATGGCTTATAGAATTGCCAAAGAGACCCAACAACCTGGTTTACATGTAAAACGACCAGAAACAGCGGTGCCACAGGAAATACCCAGCCATATATGATACGATTCTAGAGCAAGGGTTCTCAGCCTCAGTACTACTGACATTTAGGGCTGGATAATGCTTTGTTACGGGGGCTGGCCTTGGGCATCACAGGGTGTTTGGAAGTGAACCTGGCCTCCAGCCACTAGATGCCAATAGTATCCCCCAGTGCCAGTCGTGACAATCATCCAGATACTGCCAATTGCCCCATGGGGGCAAAATTGCCCCCAGCTGAGAACCACTGTTCTAGAGGAGTCATCATCACTGCCACCTCTTCCTGTCACCCTGCTCCTACGATGCTCAGAACGGGGTGCTAGCGACTCTGCCTTGGCTGCCCTGAAATGCTGGGTGACTCTGATGCCATGCTTTCCGGAACCTCCAATCCCCAAAGCAGAGCCACTTCCTATGTCTCTCACTTGCCTCACCGAGTCGCATGATGAGATGTGTTCAGGGAAGACCCTGTATCATAGGAAGGACTCCAGCTGAGCTAGCAAGGGGCCTGGGGCGGGGGCTGTCACCTTCAGGGTCAGCCACGCCATCTGGGATATAACTTGCTCTGGATGAGTTGTACAGTACAATTTATTGCAGGTGAGAGGCGGTCAGTGATGAGGATGGCTAGCCGAAGGCCAGTGACCGGTCCTTGCCTGGAGAGTGTGGCTTTACCCCTATGATCTCATCTCAACATTTTGGTCCTGTCGATCAATAAGACATATGGCCTAGGAAAGCGTCCTAACTGGGAGGAGACAGAGGACTTGGGTTAAAAGTTTAGGCTTTGGAATCAGACCTACTGAGGTTAGACAGACCCTGCTAACAGAGGAGCCATATGAAATTGCCATTTTTATAGTTGAAAAAAGGGTGAATAGCGGCCATTTCATGGTTTGTCCTGATACTGTTCACCTTTGGCAAGCTATTCTCTTCTCGAGCTGTTTTCTCATCTTTAGAACGAGGGTGAGATTGCAGGACCGTCTCCTCGTGGTATTGCAGTTGGTGAGTGGGGTGTGTAAGAGCAGTGCTCCATACACTTACTGAGTGTTCCAGAATTGGGAGCCATCACCTCACGTGCCAGTTTTGTAGTTGAAGCTCCCTGCAGGGGAAAGAGAGGTGAAGCAGGTGCTAGGCATCCAGCGAGCAGTTAAATGGTTGAATGTCAGTAACACCGTGTGTTCCTCCGGAGAAGGCAATCATCCAAATGGGCGGTTTTCAAAGCGCGGCCCCCCAGACCAGCAGCAGCGTCTGGGAACTTGTTAGAAATGCAAATTCTCAGGCCCCACCTCGGGCCTAACAAGTCCTCCAGGTGGTTCTGATGCTGGCACACGTTTGAGAACCCCAGGTCTAAATCCACTAAGTGTTAACTTCAGGGCAGCTGGCTTGATTCATTATTTGCCTCAGTGAAGGTGGCCTTTGAGCCATTTCCATTACAGTGCTGCTGGGGTCATAGGTTTGTGCCTGAAAGGTGCTTATTTCTCCAGGTGCCCTGGTACGCCATGTGAAAGCCCTCTCAATCCAATCCATACTCTTCAAAACTGCCTTTGTTTTTGTTTCGTTAATGGCCCCTGAGAGCCAGGCAAATTTGTCCCAAGCCTCTTTGCTCTTTCTTCTGTAGACTTTGGATGACTGTTAAATACCATGTTACTGAGTCTTTGCTTATTTCTCAGACCAACCTTTTAGGCCAGAGATGAAAGTGTCTTCAGAAGATTTGAGCCAGTTCAGGCAAAAATAATTCCGGATAGGAAGAAGCTGGCCCTGGGCTCAGCAGAACCAGCTTTTCTGCCATCTTAGATCTGTAACCTTGAGTAAGTTATTTGTGGTTCTCAAACTTTGCTGCACTTTAAAAAAATCACCTGGGGAGCTTTTAAAACCCCCTGATGCCCAAGCCGTACTCCAAACCAATTAAATCAGAATGTGTTGGAGTGGGACCAAACCTCAGTCCATTGATGAAACTCTCCAGGTGTTTCCACTGTGAAGCCAAGTTTGAGAACCACTGAGTTAATATAATTCATTGATACCCCAGTTTATTCATCACTAGGATTGGGTTTAATGACACCAACCAATGATTTGTTGTGAATGTCAAATGAGATATACAGGTAGGAATTCCTAACACACAGTAGCAGAGAATCAAAGATATTATCTCCCCTCAATCAACCGCTTCACTCAGTGAATATTTGAAACAAACTCCTTTCTGATCTCTCTTTTGACACAAGCACTTAAAAAATTGAAATGCAAAGAAACACAATTTGATAAATAAGTAAACGGATTGTTTTCTGACTCACTTTAGAAAAAAATAATTCAGGAATTGCTCGCAGTCTCTCCCCGCGCCAGTACCTCCAAGCATCTCCATCTGACTCTTTCCCGATTGGCTCTTCATGTTTCCAAGCACCTCATTTTGCAACCTGGGCTTATCTGCCAGGTGCACCTGGTGAAACTGAGGCATGAAGAGGTTAAACGGCACCACTGCAGCAGCCGCATACATGGATTAGACCACCGAGTTGCTCCTGACTGATTACTTATTTGGTCCACTAAGCAAAGCTGCTTCCTCACTCAGGGCTATGGAAACATATTTTCTAAACTCCATTAGCACAAACTCCTCAGAAGAGGTTCAACTTGAATCTTGGCAGGTGGGAGAACCCCGCATTCCTCCCTCAACTTTCTCCTCCCCTCGCCTCCCAGGCACCTGGCCCACAGTCTGGACCTACCAAATGTTCATGGCATGAATAAATGTGTGATGATCAATTTTTCTTTTTTTCTTTTTTGTTTTAGTTATCTAACTATAACCAAATCTTTTTCCTCATAGCTTTTTTTCAAATGACTTGGTGGCTTTTTTTTTTGCCCAAGATGCTGAAGAACCACAAAATATCAGGACTGCAAGAGCCTTTAGACCCATTTTATCTAACCTGCTAAATTTATAAGTAAGAACAAGTTCAATAATTGACAAGTGGTTTTGACCCTCAGTACTGAAAGAAAAATGCTGTTGCTATTTTGTTATCCCTCCAAAACAGGCATGGTGGCCACCCCCTCTGGGACTAGATCCTGCAAACAGATAAGACACCCATTCTAGCTTCCACCACCCACTCTCCATCTATTTGCATCATCAGTAGGCATACAGGGTTGGGTTTTTTTTTTCACATTTTGTAAAAATGGGCTGGGGAGGGAAGGAAGGAGGAGTTAGTCGGGAGCAGGGACCAGGAGGAGGAAGGAGCAAAAGAGAAGATGAAGACAGGCTGTCCTCCTCCTCTGGCCCCTTAAAGTGAGCTTGACACTTTGAGGTTAGAGGGCAGAATATGATGGAAATTATTTTTTTTATGAGATACTTTGCAAAATTGGAGGACCAGAAGCTAATTAAACCAATGGCAAAAGACCGGGTAAGATTGCAGGTTCAAGCACTACGGCTGTGAGGCCAAGCGACAAAGGATGACAGTTCTAAAGCAGGCCATCCCCCTGCCCAGAGACTCCTGCAGCAGCTTGGCGTGGGAAGGGTTGGTAACTAGGGCGTGGATCACCATGGCGAAGCTCCCTCGAGGGGCCCAGATGAAGGAGGAAGAAGCTGACACTGATCAGGGGGCGCTTGTGAAGTCAGCTTTGGGTTTCCCAGGATGTGCCTGGAGTGATGTTGTGATGGGGGCTAAGTTCCCTTTGAGCAGGTGGAAACCCAGAGTCCTGTGATGGGGAATAAGGGCACATGTGACCCATGTCCTCACTGAGGCTGCGGGAGCTACCGACCTCCAGGTTACCCAGCTCAGTTCTGGCCGGCCCCCTGCTTAAAATTTAATTGAAACAGACTGCATCAATTAGAGAACTGAAATGGAGTGAATCTGTGAGCAAAATCCCAGGATGAAAAGCAGAGTGTGGAGGACCCCGCTCTTCTGCCAGCTGAGCCTTCTCTTCCAGCAAGAGAAGCGTAGCAAAGTGGACAGCACTTGCGAGAGGCGACCTGGGACTGCCGAAAGGTTGTGCACACACGAAGGCCGGCATGCGCTCCGCAGCCCCGTCAAGCATAATTCACATCAACGACAAGATTTATTGACTCGGCAGACATTGATGGGATGCCGAACTCATGCCAGCCACTGGTTCAAGTTACTGGGGATAGAGCAGCAAATCACCACCAAGTTTCTGCTTCATGGAACTCTGTCAATATACAGACATTAGTGGGTATGTAACACATCAGGTGCTTATAGATGCTGGGAATAAAAATGGAGCAGATTAAAGACGCAGAGAGTGATGGAAGCGGCTGCATGGTCCAGGCAGGCCTCACCTGGAGTTGACATTTGCAGGGAGACCTGATGGAAGGTCTGAGGGCAGGAATGCTGTCCTTCCCTCTCAGGTATCCTTGACATCAGGGGTTCTCATCCAGGGTGACTGTGCCGCCCCCAGGGGACATCTGGCAATGCCTGGCGACGTTTTTGGTTGCCCCAACTTGGTGTTACCGGCATCTAGTGGGTCAAGGTGAGAGATGTTACTCAACATCCTACAAGGCACAGGACAGACCCCATGTGTCATGCTTTGCAGGCACCAGCATGGGGCTGGCCTCTTAGAGGATCTGGTTTGTTCACTGAAATATTCATCAGGCTTGAATAGACAAGAGGTCTGTTCATTTCTAGGGCACAACAGCACGAGATACTGTCCCCGTCCTTGTAAAGCTCTTGGTCTAGTTGGGGATGATGGTTTGTAACAAGACACCTACACCGCCATGGGACAAGGGCAGGGCCATCAAAGCAAGTGATGAAGAATGAGGAGGAGTGTTAGCCAGGGGACAGGAGGGGGCAGGGCAGGAGAGTGTTCCGTAGAGAGGGGGCAGAAGAGCTTAAGCTGCTCTGGAGAAGTGAGACAGTGACTCCTGAGGGAAATAGGAAACAGACTTGACTAGCGAGGAAGGGGGGTGGGGGGCGAATGCCGAGGAATGAGCTTAGACGTAATAGCCCTTGGTCACGGGCAGATGTTAGAGTATTTCAGGCTGAAGAGTGACACGATCAGATTTGGATTTTGCACAGACCGCTCTGCTTGCCAGTGGAGGACAGTGAGAGGCAGCGAGTCCTGTCTCTGGGTCTCTGAAGCCAGAGTGGCACAAATCACATAAATGACGTCCTCTCCCGGAAGACCTGGGTGGTGAATTCAAACTCATGGTGAAGATATTAAATATACCTTTGGGTGAAATAAGTAGCAAGAATTGGGGGACCTGGTCCCACCAGGGCTTGCAGAGTAGAGTAAGGAGCTTGGATTTTATTCTAAGGACGACTAGGAGGGCTTTAAGCAAGGGAGTGACATCCAATTTGCATTCCAGGAAGATAAGATTTATTCGAGAAAGTCAACAATAACATTCAAATTGCCATGAAATGGAAATTAATTCAAAAATGCATTCATTTGTTGAGAACCCACTACCTAGCAGGCACTGGGAGAGAGAGAGAAAAGATAAACCCTGCCTTCCCCGAGCTCAGCCTTAAAGTTCCCTTCTAGACAGAGTAAACCAGAAAACCTCTCCTTATTCTAAATCCATGGGTGGAGGGGTGGGGAATACTTTATTTGTTTGCCTGGTCCTTCCCATTTAGTTTGGCTCAATCTCCAGGCCAAGAGAGCATTCCCTGTTAAAATTCCAAGCTTTTCGTTCTTTCTTCTTTGTGAGTTTATCAGTGGGCTGTCTCAAAATTGTTTATTAAACACAGTTGGCTGGAGCTGTTAGCTGTTGATTTGTTTGATTGGCAGCTGTTCTAAGATCTTTATTATGAAGAAGGCTTATCTTGTTCTTGCAATAAGGCGTTATGTGGCAAAAGATCATTTGCATATTACTTTTCTTTCTTCTGAAGGTATGGATATTTGCATAATGGACTCCTTTATGCAAAGTCCATGTTTCTGGTACCATGTTGGAAAGATGACATGCTTGCTAAAGGGACTTGATTGTGTTCTGTCACTTGTAGATGCTCATTCCCTGCCTGCAGCTGGGGTCAAACTGAGCCTTGGTCAATGTGACAGACCAGGCACTCCAAAGGTGGGATAAAGTGAAAGACAGGAGAGAAGGCATCCTCATTAAATGATGGCTTAGCAGGTCAAACATTAATGGATCCAAGACTAGGTTGACAATGTTTGACATTGAGAAGTTGGGAGGAGAGCCCTGTGTTCTTCTGAAGTGGATCATACCCTCCTGGCTTGGGGTGCGTGTTGAGTCAATGGCTAACACCTGGGGGAGGGCACAGGCAAAGGTGGTAGACCCAAGGTAGAGGTCTTCAACAGCTGGTCATAAAGGCTCAGAAACCTGGGGGGCTCGCATTTCACAATTGGTAATGCATCTTCTATTCCTTTTGAGTTTTTTTTGTTTTGTTTTTGGTTTTGTTTTAACATCTTCCTTGGAGTATAATTGCTTTACAATGGTGTGTTAGTTTCTGCTTTATAACAAAGTGAATCAGCTATACACATACATATATCACCATATCTCCTCCCTCCTGTGTCTCCCTCCCACCCTCCCTATCCCACCCCTCTATGTGGTCACAAAGCATCAAGCTGCTCTCCCTGTGCAATGCAGCTGCTTCCCACTAGCTATCTATTTTATATTTGGTAGTGTATATATGTCCATGCCACTCTCTCACTTCATCCCAGCTTTCCCTTCCCCCTCCCCGTGTCCTCAAGTCCATTCTCTACATCTGTGTCTTTATTCCTGTCCTGCCCCTAGGTTCTTCAGAACCTTTTTTTTTAGATTCCATATATATGTGTTAGCATACAGTATTTGTCTTTCTCTTTCTGACTTACATCACTCTGTTTGACAGACTCTAGGTCCATCCACCTCAGTATAAATAACTCAATTTCGTTCCTTTTTAGAGGCTGAGTAATATTCCATTGTATATATGTGCCACATCTTCTTTATCCATTCATCTGTCAATGGACACTTAGGTTGCTTCCATGTCCGGGCTGGAGAAAAGGGAATCCTTTTGAGTTTTTAATGCAGAGCCTAATCCTGAACTGTACGTCACCTTAGTTCCTGTTTAGTGTTTCTTACTTTCTTTTATGTGAGGCTCTCTGTTAATTACCAGAAGTATTTAGTCTCTGCCCGTCTACAGAAAAAGTTTGATGACCTTAGAACTAGATGGGCCCTCATGGCCCTTAGGAATTGGCAGCTCCATAGTCCTTTGACAACCTGAGAGCAGTTTTTGAGACCATAGTCAGTCCTGAAAGGGAGCTTATACGTTTCCCTTTTCTGGAGATTTCCAAGGAAAGGCTAAATGTGTGGGGATGCTGTCAGGCTCAGAGGTGAACTAACTCCACTGGGACAGGCTCCCCAGAGGCATTTTCATGGAGATGCAGCGAACCCCACTTCTAGATCAAGGGCAGGGGCTGCCTGAGTGTGTCTGCACTCCGCTTCCTGAATAAATTAAATAGTGGTTGGAAAAGGCTTTGCAAAGGGAGAATGACCGTGCAGATGCTGTGTATAAGATGAAGCTTATCCTTGCTTCCCTTTCCTGGCAAGTTTCCCTTTGGAGCATCGCATTGCTCAGCGGGGCTCGAGGCAGGCTGGGGCTGTCCAGCCCGTGGGCTGCACCTGAGGCCAACTCTTACTCTCTAAGTAATAGGATAGGCACCACCACGGTGATGCTGAGACTGTCGCTTTGGGGTTTCACTCTGCCCTCACTACCCCGGCATTGACTCAGTGTGTTAGGTAACCAGTGTTAGTTTCCTGTTTCTGCCATAACAAATGATCACAAGCTTGGTGGCTTAAAACAGCACAGATCTGTTACCTTCCAGTTCTTGAGGTGAGAAGTCAAATAGGGGTCTCCCTGGGCTAAAATCAAGGTGTCAGCAGGAAGGGCTTGTTCCTTCTGGAGCCTCTAGGGGAGAATCGGTTTCCTTGCCTTTTCCAGCTTCGAGAGACCCCGGCCCTCCTTGGCCTGTGGCCTCTTCCGCCGTCTTCACAGCTGGCAATGGTGAGGTGAGTCCTGCCCACACTGTTTTCTCTCCCCTTCCCTCTCCCACTTGTAAGGACCCTGTGACAATATTGGGTCCACCTGGATTATCCGGAAAAATCTGATTTTAAATTCAGCTGATAGGAAGTAGAGGCAAAGAGCAGGTTAGGCATCAATCCAAGGTCACAGAGCTGGTAAGTGACAGATGTTCTCACCCTTGGCCCTGGCTACAGTCACCTCTAGAACCTGGGTGCAGAGGGCATAGCCAGTAGTGCGAGCACAGGTCTCCCCTCTTTTGCTGGCTGTAAATCGGGAGATACCTGGAGGGAGAGCTGACTCACAGCCGACCCTCGGTGGCACCCCTGTGATTCCCTTTCTTAAGGTCGGAGGCAGATTGTCGTTTCTCTGATGTGTTTTCCTACCAGAACTTAAATGTTCCAGCTTCTTTCACACTTTGCTTGTTTCCCTTCTTGAAGTGTCATCTTGGTGTTGTTTGAGGATCATTTTCTTCAGAACAAGTGAGAAACAAGGAACAGTTGGACACTTGATTTTTGTTTGCGCGTGAAGCGGCCTCGGGCTCAGAGCTGCTTTGGCTCTATCACTTAGCACGAGGTACTGCTCTGAGGCCTTCTTTTCCACAGGCAAGGCAGGGACGCTGGATGAAGTGTGAATTCCTCAGCCTACGGAGGCAGGTCCCTCGCACCTGGTCTTGACCCCAAGCTAGCCTTCGCCTCAGGGGAAGCACCCTGGTGTTGGACCCCGTCAGCTCCGAGTGCAGGCCCCTGCCCCAGTGCAACTCACACAGAATAGCAGCAGCCCAGCTCGACCTCACACTGTGTCCAGCTCAGAAGAAGCCCTTTTCTTCAAAGTTAACTGTCCCCTGAGTTAACTGTCCCCCAAAGTTAACTGGGGATTTGAGAGTGAACGAAACACATCTGCTGCTCCCTCAGGAGCCTTGAAGGAAGGGACTGTTTTTGTGCACTTTTCACCTGGAGAAGCGAAGTCTTAGGGAGTATCAAGAAGCAGGTCACACAGCCGGTGGGTGACAGAGTCAGGTGACAAACCCACTTCTTTCCCATCCAGAGTCCGGGCTCCACACACTGGCTCTGTCGCACAGCATTTAAAGGCTGGGTTTGCTCACTGTAAACTAGTGGTTCTCATTTAGGACTCATATTGGCCCCCAGGGGACAGTTGGCCATGTTGGGAGACATTTTTGGTTAATACAAGTGGGGGAGGGGTGCTGCTGGCACCTCGGGGGTGGTGACCAGGAGTGCCACTAACCACCCTGCAGTACACGGGACGGCCCCCACCACAGAGGGTGACCCAGCCCCAGATGCCGTGATATCACGCTGGGAAACTGGTGTAAAATGAGGAAAGGAACACCTACCCTACAGGGTTGCTGTGAGCTTTGAAAGTGGTAACGTACGTGCTCAAACATGGTAAACCTTCTGTCTACCAAGTCCTATTTTCACCAACCAGACTTCATTTTAGCCGGAATCTTGATATGCTGGGGGCTCCAGCTGTCCAGAGGTCCCCCCTTAATTCTGAGAAGCAACCAGTAATAGGGTCCTAGAAGAACTCACCAGCGCTCATTTTTAATTCTGCATGGTGTTTTAATTTTTTTTTTTTTCTCATTGCAGAGGACAAATTCCATTTCCTTACTCCTGAGGGAAAACTAATTCCAGCAAAGGCCATTTGTCTTTGGTACCTTAAGATCTAGATAATTTACTGCAAGTTTATTTTTATCGAAAATTATGTAGATATTATTCAGAAACACAATTTCCAACTATACAGCACATTTAAGCAGATTATATTTTAACTGCTAATACATACACTGAGGATATATGCTGGAATGTGCATTTCTTAAGGATACCTTTTTTTTATGACTCTCTGCCTTTGAGATCCTCAAACTTGTGTGCTATGAAGTGCTGAAGGATTAAGATATTTTCCAAATGAAAATTGTATTATTATAAGTTATGAGTTGTTACCATTCGGCTGCAGTTCAAACTCATGACACTTTATATAGCCTATATGATTAATTCAGAAATAATTTGCATTTAAATGCGTTTAAGATATTTAACTTGTGATTCAAAATGTACCTATTTTAAGCCTGGCAGAAGCACTCCAGTCTCTAAAGTGTGTCGACAGCCCCTCCATTACATAGACCTAAGAAGGATTCAGATATTAACATAGACTAGCTTTTTCAAACTGTTTGTGAAAAACAGAAGAACTGAGAGATGGCCCAAAGACAGACAGACAGACACACACACACACACACACACACACACATATACACATTCACTCACTCACACACACCTACTCACACAAAAGGGAGTTCTGTGCTCCCTTGGGAACAGTTGGGAAACATTCAAAGTTTGAGAAACATTGAAAACTATAATTGCTTCTTTGAAGTTCACAGTGCACCTTTGACTCAGTATAGACATTTAGAAGGCCTGCAGTTGAGAACTTATTTAAGCCAGCATATTCCGCACCTTTAAAAACTAAACCTCATAACAATGTTCTCCTATAAGAACTATTAAGCATTATAGAAATCACACTGTGGTTAATGTTTAGTGAGAAAAAATTTAAGTAATGAGACCAGAAAGAAATGGTCAGGGTGGAAATGCCTGATGGATGCCAACATGCCTTCCTGAGATGCCACATGTTCTGCCATCCTGGAAAAACAATTCTGGAGACAATTTGGCATCAACATTCTCCATTAACGTTGTGGAAACTAGGCTTCTCCCCCTTCCTGTTGTTTTAGCTAATCAGGAGGTAAGGGAGTCCATGAACTGAGGGATGGATAAACAAATGTTGGTCATCCGCTCAGTGGGCTATTACTCCGCCATAAAAATGGAACGCAGTACTGATACATGGTACAATGCGGCTGAACCTCGGAAACATGCTGCTGAGTGAAAGAAGCCAGACATACTGCATGACTGCATTGATAGAAAATGTCTAGAAGAGGTAAATCATAGAAATAGAAAGCTGATTACTGGTGACAGCTCATGAGTACTGGGGTTTCCTTTCAGGATGATGAAAATGTTTTGGAACTAGATAGTAATGGTGATTGCACAACACTGTGAATGCACTAAATGCCATTGAATTGGTCAGTTTAAAATGACTGATTGTATATTATGTGAATTTGACCTCAGTTTGTTTGTTTTTTTTTAAATAATGGGAAATAAAAAATGGTGAGGGAGGCAAAAGTGAGAGGACAGGAAAACCCAGGTGTAAATACCAGGAGGGAGAGGGCAGGGCAGAAAGAAATGGAGAAAATCAAGGGGGGATGTCCTGCACATTCTCAAAGGCAGCCTGGGCACCTTGTCCATAGCTGACAGTAATTTGAAGAAATTACAGCCCAAGGAGATAGATGTTGAGTACACACGAGTGGCCATTGAGAGAAAGAAGAGGAGCATCTGCCCAGCTCAGCAGAGAGCTGACCAGCAACCCAGACCGTGGTGATGTTTTAATGATCGGAGCCTGGTGACCCACAAGTGTCTTTGCTCCCAAGGTGGAAGCAAGTGACCATGAAACTAACTAAGCTGGACTTTCAGGGCCCTTTCCTTATTGTGGCCCCTTCTGAAGCCCTGTTCCCAGTGTTGTGTTGTGATTGCGTGCTCTTCTGCTTAGAGGAACCCCACCCCCGCCAACTGCATGATTTTCATCTTCTTCACAACCTGAATCAGTCTCTGTGACCATAGCCTAATGGAGCCAGGCTGAGGAACAGTTGCGTTTCTGTTTGAACATGGTCAACGCTCACATTCATTAATGCCTACGAAAAGTCAGGCACCTTATATATCGGAGAAGGACTAGACGAGTGTGGTCCAGTAGAACTTTTTGCAGCGATGGAAGTGTTCTCTACCTATGCTGCCCGATATGGTAGCCACATAGATGGTAGTCTAATACAGTGGCTGTTGGGCACTGGAACTATGGCCAGTGCAACTGTGAAACTGATTTTTTTTTCTTACTTCTGTTTTAGTTAGTCTTAATTTAAATAGCCACTTGGCTGATGGCTATGGTATTGGAAAGTGCAGGTCTAGGAAGTAGGGTGGGCGAAAGTGCTATCTTTAGCATCACGCAGGTCTTTGTTTGGATATTAGTTTTACCTGTCACTAGCTATGTAATTTGGGGCAAGTTGCTTAATCTGTAAGGCTTGGTTTTCTCATCTATAAAAAGGCAGAAATGAGAGGACTTACTTGCTGGAACTGCTGGATGAAATGAGATATTGCCTGTTAAGTACACAGGACTGGGCATCTAATAAGTGCGTCACTAAACATTATTTGTGCCTTTTGATACTGGTAGTTCGTCTATGCTTTACACAGTGGTGTTTTGAATAAATGAGGGTTAGAGAGGTGAAAGAACTGTGCTCAGAGTCATATAACCAGAAGGCAGAGAGAGGAGTGGGAATTTATTACCATGTGTTCCGATGTCAAAGTCCATAGTCTTGCTGTTGCCCTGTGCTTCCTCCCCTTGGAAGCCTGGTTCCCAAGTTCATCTCCACCTGGAGAACAAGATGGGGACTGAGGAACGGGTCTTGTTTTTCCCTGTAAGCTGCTCCATTAAGTATGAGCTGCTCTGCTGTTTGTCGAGAGCAGATCTCTTGGAGGGGTTGAAATCCTAGGGAAAAAACATGAATGTGTGAGTAAGTGTCTATCTCCACAGTGGTCTTTGTTTCATGGCCAGGTTGGTTCTAGCTGAGTTCCAGGCTCGACTAGCAGAGAAGACCCTGGTTTCTGTCATCTCGGCCACCTAAAGTTTCTGGTTGAGCCAGATTTTTCAGACACACTATTTATTCAACCAATCTTTTTAAAAAAATCTTTATTTACATTTATTCTTGATAAAGAAGTATCATTACAATACTAACTTTATTATTGAAGAAATGTTTGTCTCAAAAGGGTATCTTTTATAGAAAGCCATCTTGGGTGATGCTTTCAGGGGCTTATGAAGGATGTATAGGTCTAGAATTTCGTTTGTTGGTTGCAAGACTGTTGTTTTCTTTTTTAAACTTCGCAACTATACTCCAATTAAAAAAAAGAAAAAGAAACCAGTAGTTTAGTTCTGCACAAATGTTTTATAACACTTAACTATTCCAAAAATGATCAGTAATGACATTTTCTATTCAGTAAAGGAAACTAAACATAAAGAAAATGATCCCAAAGTTATTCAACCGATCCTGATTCATGTTTTTAGACCTTGAACATCCCCTTTTGAATGCTTTTTCATCATTCTATATAAATTGCCTCTAAGTCCTAGAAAACTAGGTCTGGCATAGAGGCAACACAGTCTTCTTTCATTCCAACTTTGATTGTAAAGAACATATGCACCCCGCTGTCCACACCTCGGAGCTAAGAGTAAATTTGGGTTTGGAGTGAATTACATTCAGATCAGAGAGATGAATCAGCCATTGCAAAATGGCCTGTGTGTGCTCTCACTCGCATCTCGGTTGCATTCTCAGGAAAGCTTAAGGAGCTAAGAAGCAGTGCTGGTCTAGGGGCTAAGGCTTCCCTTCCTACTCTAAACACAGTGCCAGCCTTGTCATACTGGCTGTTTAACAGCCCTGCCCATGTCATTCTTAAGAGAAACAGAGCAAGGTTTCATTAACGAGAGAGATCAGCGTTAGTTCAGTTATAAGTTATCACTGCAGAGGGAGAGCAGCAGGGTTAGCTCCTTGAGTTGGAAATAAAAAAGATGAATGGGAAGAGGAAATGAAGTTAGCGCTTCATTGCCTGGATGCTTTGCCATGGATGCTCGAGAAGAGAGAGGAGAGCCCTTTCTAAACACAGATTGTATACCAAAGGCAATTAATATCTTGTAACCTGCAGAAGATACACTTGCCACGTTAAGATTCACAGACCTCTCTGCAATGCCATGGCCCCAGCATGGTCTTATTTTGTGATGCATCAAGCTGGGGTCATCAAGCTGGCTAACTCACAACGACTGCATGGAACTGTAAACCTTCCCCAAAGGGTCTGGGGCTCCCAGCGCATCAAGAAGACAGGACAGTGTGGCATCATTCTGGTCAGTCTACTTCCTGTGACTGATTTGCTTATTCTGAAGTGTACTTATCTTTTCCACCTGCCCCACACATTCACTTATTCACACATTTATTAATTCAACAGATGATTACTCAGCTGCTACGACCTGTCAGATAGTGTTCAAGGCACTAAACAATGACCCAGAGTTCCTGATCTCAGGGTACTTACGGCAGCAGAGCTGGCAGGGGAGGATAAATGCCCCTGAACGACATTAAATAGTGTGGGGAGGATGGGGAAAGCAGGACATGAGCAGTCTCCTATTTCATGTGAGATGGTCCTGGCTGGCCTTTGTGAAGAGGAGACATTTCAGCAGAGACCTGATGAAAGAGAAGGATGTGAGCTATGCAGATAGCTGTAGGGAAAGAGAGCCACACAGATGAGCAGCAGTCAGATTGGGGGCAGAGAGTGTTACAAAAGATAGGGTCCTACAGTCTGGGAGGGAGCTCAGGGAAAAGCTTACGTGAAGATTTTTAGCAGCTCTGCCTTGGCCAGGGTGCCACCAATTTTCCCCCCAGGGTCTGGACCTCCTTTTTTTTTTTTTTTTCCTAAATTAATACATGTCTTTTTTTTTTTTTTCCTAAATTAATACATGTCTTTTTTTTTTTTAAAAGAATTCCTTTATTTTATTATTTATTTATTTATTTATTTTTAGCTGTGTTGGGTCTTCGTTTCTGTGCAAGGGCTTTCTCTAGTTGTGGCAAGCGAGGGCCCCTCTTCATCGCGGTGCACAGGCCTCTCACTGTCGCGGCCTCTCTTGTTGCGGAGCACAGGCTCCAGGCGCGCAGGCTCAGTAGTTGTGGCTCACGGGCCCAGTTGCTCCGCGGTACGTGGGATCTTCCCAGACCAGGACTCGAACCCATGTCCCCTGCATTGGCAGGCAGATTCTCAACCACTGCACCACCAGGGAAGCCCTAGACCCCCTTTTAACTGTCATGACAGCAAGTACAAAGGCCCTGGGGTAGAAGTGAGCTTGATATGTTTAAGAAAGATGGGGGAGAGGGGAGATCATGCAGGGCCTTGTAGGCCTTTGCATGGACTCTGGATTCTGGGTAAAATGGGAAGCATTGAAGGTTTTGAACAGAGGCAGGATGCAATGTGACATATCTTTTCCCAGGAATCCTGGCAGGGCCATGGCAAATAGGCTGAAGGGGGCTATAGAGGAAACAGAGCTAGGCAGGAGGCTATAGCAGTAAGTCAGGTGGGAGAGAGTGGAGCATGGATTAGGGTGGCACAGGTGGAGGTGATAAGAAGGGGTTGGATATGATGTACATCTTGAAGAGAGAGACAACAGAATTTACGGCTGGATTAAAAGTAGGATGTAAAAGAAAGAAGCATTGAGGGTAATTAGGAGATTTTTGTCTTGAGCCAAAAGGAAGGCCAGATTGCCATTTATTGAGGTGGGGATGGCTGAAAGGAACAGGTGAACAGAAGAATACCATGTCATATGCAGATGCCATTAGAAAAATAGGTTGGTCACCTTCTGGTGCTAAAGGATTACTTCCAAAATTTTCTGAGTTGCAACCAGTATAAACCAAAACCAAGGTTTTCTAAATCAGATATGCTTGGAGCAGGTGAATGGCCCAGTCAGGGTGGGCTGGGCTTATAGGGTGTGGAGAAGGCCCAGGCAGAGCAAGCCTATCATCGTCAGTCACACGAACCACTGTGGCTTCAGGGAGTTATATCAGCACAAGAGGATCCCCATGGAATAGGCAGAAGTCTGTGTCCCAGGGAGACAGAGCAACACTTGGGGAAATTCCTAGAAAGTCTTTGTTTTAGAGGATTGCCTTCTTGGGGACTATTAGCCAGCTTGAGCTGTCATTAACAAAATACCACAGACTGGAGAACTTAATACCATAGTTCTGGAGGCCAGAAGTCCAAGATCAGGGTGTTGGCAGGGTTGGGTTCTCGAGAGGCGTCTCTCCTTGGCTTGCAGACAGTTGTCATCTCACCATGTGCTCACATAGCCTTTTTTCTGTTCGTGCACTTAGGGTATCTCTCCCTCTACTTATAACGACACCAGTCAGACTGGATTAGGGCCCACGCCTTATGACCCCGTTTCACCTTAATTAAGCCCTTTAAAGTTCCTATCTAAGTCTCCAAATACATTCATATTGGGGGTTAAGACTTCAACATACGAATTGAAGAGACACAGTTTGGTCCATAACAGAGACCTACATTGATGAAGATTCTGAGGCTGCCTCCAGATCAACAGGAAAGAGAACCACAATCACTGACAGCGTCTCTCTCAGGGAAATAGACACTCATGCCACTTGCACACTCTCCCTAGCTGAGCTGGTTTCTCATCTTCCCTGGCTCAGAGGGAAATACCTTCAAAAACCACTAATATTTTCAAGCATGTACTATATGCCAGACACTATTCAAGCAGCTTTTCTTATTCTTTGTAAGCACCCAGTGAGGTAGGTACTATTATTATCTTCATTTGACTCTTGAGGAAACTGGGGCACTGAGAGGGTAGGTAGCTCATCCACAACGTGGGTAGTGATTGTGGAGCCGTGTCCTGGGTGCGCTGGGATATGAGGCCATCATACTTACAGTCAGTGCAGTGTAGTTAGTTATGAGCGCTGAGCCTCAGTGAAAGTGAAAGTTTACTGGAATAAGAAAACTAGCAAACACACACTTTATCCAACTGGCTTAGACATCGATTTTTTTTTAATTTATTTATTTATTTTTGGCTGTGTTGGGTCTCTGTTTCTGTGCGAGGGCCCTCTCCAGTTGTGGCAAGCGGGGGCCACTCTTCATCGCCATGCGCGGGCCTCTCACTATCGCGGGCTCTCTTGTTGGGAGCACAGGCTCCAGACGCGCAGGCTCAGTAGTTGTGGCTCACGGGCCTAGTTGCTCCGCGGCATGTGGGATCTTCCCAGACCAGGGCTTGAACCCGTGTCCCCTGCATTGGCAGGCAGACTCTCAACCACTGCGCCACCAGGGAAGCCCCGATTTTTTTGGAAGTGTAGCATCACCATTTGAAGCATGTTCTTCTTCATTTACTACGAAGCTTTCTCCCGTATGGGTTTATCAGCTTCATAGAAAAGGCTTTCACAGGACCCCCTGATTCACATCTCTAGAAATGGAGAATTCTAAAGCCCGTCCACATGTCTCCCTCCAAAATTAGAAACATATGGGTGTCAAGCTTTTGACTTGGTAAAAGTGTATTGACCACTCTTTTTTCTTCTGCATCCATTTGTTTTTACTGCTGAGTTTTCTGTCTGTATCTTTGTCCACAGCTCTGTCTTTACTGACAGTGTTTGTTTTAGATTTGTGAGCCTCAAGAGGGCTGAGACAGCACTCTGTAAATGGGCTTCTCAATGTTGGCACAGCACTTTGTAAATAAAGGCCCAATAATTCATTCAGCACACATCTAGTGAGCAGTTGCTGTGTGGCGGGGCAGAGTGCAGGGCACGTGGCTCATTTTCAGGGGTGCAGCAAAGAGGGCATCCATTTTCTCACAATCATATTAAGAATGTTAGAGCAGCAATATTAAGGACTACTGTTTATAGAGCCCATCTCATCTGCCAGAACGTGCTTTACGTACATTCTCTTAATTAGTCTATACTGTTGAGCAATTGTTCCCTAAATGTCTTCCTGGGAACACTGTCTGGCAAAATGTCGATGGATGCTATATGTGTCAGGCATCCCCAGGACCACCCTCGCTTTTGGTAATTCTCTAGAAGAACTCACAGACTCAGCATGTAGTCATACTCAGGTCTAAGGTTTATCACAGGGAAAAGGTGCCTGGGGTGAAGTGGGAAGGAAACCAGGTGCAAACTCCAAGTTCCTTTCCTAATGGAGTCACACAGGACATGCTCAACTCTCCCAGCAACAACTTGTGACAACACGTGTGAAATGTCTACCGGGAAAGCTCATCAGAGACTAGGTGCCTAAGGTTTTTATGGGGGTTGCTCACATGGGCATCCTCTGTCTGGTTTGCAGCAAAACTCCAGACTTCCAGAAAGAAAGCAGATGTTCAGCATAAACCATATATTTTTGTACACACCAGTTGTACGCAGTTAACCACCATTATCAATTAGGGAACAGTAGAAACCCTCCCAAAATCCAAGTTCCCAGATGCCAGCCAAGGGCAAACTTTGGAAGCAAGCCTTTCTAGGAGCAGCAGTCTCTACAGTGTTAGCTCTTTTCTACACACAATGCCATAGGTAGAGAGATAGATAGGTGGTTAGATACCTACCTACATACATACTAGATACATACATACATACATATATACATATCCATAACCAAGTTTGAAAAACCAGTTCACCAGGGTGAAGCTGGTTTCTTTCCCTCTGGATTCTAACAGTCCAGACTTATTTGACCAGGGGTAACTCCCATCATCTCCCAACAGAGCATCTTAGAAGACTTTTGCTTTGTAGAAAATGACTTCAAGAAGTTTTGGTGGGAAGATGACATTGGTCTTGTTAAATTTAAGATCAAACACTGGAGGAAGTCCATTGCAGGAAAAGTAATTTTAAAATGTGTGATTTATCTTTTACTTTACACTTCAGCACTGACAGATAATTGTTAAGTAATGTCTCAGATGGTGCTCAGAGGTACCAAGAGAGAAAAGTGCTAAAACTGAGCTGGCCTCCTTTGGGTATAAAGTCTAAGAAATCCATTTAGATTTAGAATTCTTAGTTGTGATCTTCACAAACTAATCAAAGGGTCATCTGTTAACTAACTAATTAGCTTTTTCATTTGAAATTAAGTTCAAATTGTTTGTCCATGCACCAGGGTTAGATCCTGAGCTCTGAAATACAATTTAAATGTATTTTCAGCATGTTGAAAACCTAAGCTAATTCTTGTTTCTTCTCTCACCACGAAGTTTTTTGCCTAAAACCCAAATTAGTTCTTATTTATTGTTATAATCAAGATTATAGAATAGCCTTTTATTCAGTTAAGTATTGGGACTAGAATTTGTTTGTTCTACAGATGCATTGTTTTTGGAATCACTGATAAGACAGGAACCCAATTTCCACTAACATTTTCAAGAGAGATTTTTAAAAGTTCACCTGTGGGAAATTTTCTGCCCCTGGCCTGGCATGCTTCTTCATCTCTACATGTCTCCATGGTTCATTCATCTCCATTTGTTTTTGTTTTTCTTCTAGAATGTAGACTTTTACAAGCAATCACTAATTCCTCTTGGTTTGATCTACGAAATATTTCCTCCTTGGTCCAGCCATACATTACTTTCTCAGTTCTAATTTCCATTCTCACCTGAAGAGGTGAGACTCTCCCCTTTGGCTTTGAGACACCCATCTCTATTCCTCCCCAGTGTTGCTGCCAGAGGCCTACCACTGGATCTGGTCACTTCCTTGCTTGAAACATCAGCACTTCTCTGTTGACTTCAGGATGAGTTCCAATGGGACACAGACCCTTTGCCATCTGTGTCCTCCTTCAATTCTCTTTCAGATACTGCTTCTGCCCTACCACGCTGAGTTACTCGTCATTTCCTTACCGCATCTTGCCGCCTCAGTGCCTTTGCACGTCCATATCAAATGGGTTGCTGGGATGGCTTCAGCATCCTTGGTGATGACTGGCATGAACCCGGAAGGACGTCTGGTTTGATTTGGGGGAAGGGTGAAAATGAACGTAGGAATGTTTGAATTAGGTCTTCCGCTCTAGGCAAAGGGATCCTGTGAATTTAGGATTAGAGATCATCTGATCTATGTCGTCCCAGGAAGGAGGGAAGAACTGATGCATAGATTTTATTTTGAAGAAGAGAGAGACAGGGTCTGGCAGGTCATTTAATTTAAGTCCACTGGAAGGTGGGAGCGGGGGATAGAACCTGCGGCAATATATTCTGTACCAGATATAATTTACTTGCACACTTGGAGAGAATAAGGTTCCAGATGAGGATCTCTGTGGCTGAGTTGTAAAGAGCTGGAAATGTTAAAAAATTTGATGAGGGCTCAGCTTTGTAGGTGCTTCAACGTGGCACATACCCCACTCTTGTGTCAGGATCTAGTGCGTCCCCTTTCTGCTTCATTCTGGACATTTTGAGGATGGAGGCCAGGCTATCATCATTTTTATTTTTTAAAAAATGACCACAGTGGCAAACTGCCTGTAAAACATTTGTTACACACGTATGTTATTCAGATTTGGATGTTATCCCACCCCCACCCTGCATTAGATCACCTTTTAATACTTGCCGTATTGTTTAAATTCTAAATCCTTTCAATGGGCAAACCAAACAATGCTTCAGTATCAAATCCAGAAATCAAGCCTAAATGCACCCTCTGAATATGAGCTAGTGAGTCATGGCAAATATAAAACAGGCTTCCAAAGGACAGATGATTCTTAAAGAGAGCTGCTGTCTTTAAATGTCGCCCATGGATTAGGGTCCTTTGTTCTGCTCTGTCTCTACAGCTCTGTGTACTAAGTCCAGGGGACACCGGGTTGTTGGGTAGGGGAGTAGAAAGGGGAGGGGGGGAGAAGGCAAGATGAATCTGGAGGGGAAGGTTGATGTTTTGTAATTTCCAAGGGACCCTCCTGATCAGGGGGTGCTCACGAGATTGGGGGAGGGTTTGAACACTGTGAGAACCCACTGGCTTTGTTCCCCTCGCAGCTCCAGCTTTGCTCCCATCAGTGGGGACAAGTGGAGGGAGAGCTACGAGGAGGGGACAAGGGGACAGAAAGATCAGGTAGGGAGAGAACAGTGTGCGTGTGTTTGTGTGCAGGTGAGGAGGAGAGAGAACAGGGAGAAATGAAAATCCTAAACCCCTGAGACCGTGTCTGTCCTTCAGGAGTGGGTGTGTATTTGCTGCTGTCTGCAGCCTTTCCTAAGCCCTAGGGAGCTTACCGGAGACTTCATCTGGATCCACAGCACCAAATCACCGGCAGGAGGTACTGTCATAGGCAGGTGTAATTGTATGGCACTAAAAAATTGATTCACAGGGTTATTAATAACTTAAGATGAAAATAAGGCTAAGGAATCATCAGCAGGTGGTAGATCAAGAGAATTCGTACAACGTAGCAACTCTTTTCACCTTGGGTTCTGGGACGTTAACTTTCCCAGTTCCCTTTCTGTCTCTCGGAACTTTTCCCAGAAAGCACTCATGAACTTCCCTCCTTCTCATGTTAAACGGAGCCTTTCACAAGTCTCTTCCCTTTCCTTTTTTCTATTTCCAACCCTTCCAATCTTAACCAAACCCGTAGCTTTACCCACCACTCTGTGCAGGGCATTTCCCTGTCCAGCTCAGAACTCCTAAACTCCAGTGTCGTCAACTGCCACATGTATCATCTCCAAATGAACTTTTGCCATCTTCCCCTTCCTGTATCCCAAAACTGAACCCAACACTCTTGAGTCTTTAATTCTAGCAAAGAATCTGCTAATGCCTTTCATTCTTTGAGTCCATAAGCCCTCATCTCATTTCTTTGTCCTGAAGGACTGGACTGGAAATCATAGTCAGTCTCTTGTATGACCTTTAGGAATAATTTTGAGTGGGGGAAAAGTGCAGTTCCAAATCCAGGGAACTCAGGTATATCCCCCAGAGCTTTATTCCTAACACGCCAGTTGTTCTGTGCCTGGACCTTGCCCTTAGCTTTCCCTGAGTGATTGCCAATACTTGATTCTCTTTAGCAAGTTATATGTCATAGAGAACCTTTTTTTGAGATACATCGACCAAACCAATTAGAGGATATTGTGCCCTCTAACTCAGGGGTTGCTATGCTGAAGCCAGCTAGTACCAGCTCTCCTGAGATGGCTTAGAATCTCTCTCCAATTCCATGTTCAGTATTTGTAGCTTGACATCATTTGTGACAGGAGAGTTTACACCCTGAGAATGGGCAGACATGACAAACCAAAGATTTTTCACTTCTCCAGGGATCTAGGGTTAAGCATTTACCAGCATACCGCTGCCCCTACCAAACTTACCATGTTCTGTACGGTTAGTAATGTCATTACCTTACTCTGCTTGAGGCACTCTACTAAAGCTTCACTGATTTATCTCATTTAATCCCCATGACAACTTAGGAGAGAGGGGCCATCATTTTAGCCAATTTACAGGTGAAGTAAATGGATACTCAGGAGTAAATCAAACAAACCCAAGGGAAAAACAAGACTCAACACCATGTGACAGAGAACAGCCCCATGTCATCTAAGTATATTTATAGTAGAAACCAGGTCAGGGGCTACTTGTCCCAGAGATAGCTGTGTCTCTAAGTGATGTCCATTCCAAGACCATGGTGCTGGAAATTATGATGGATTAGACTTTACAAATTTTGCATTCTTGGAACAAGCAGTATTTGGAAACTTTGAAACTGGTGCTACAGATTATCTACAAAAAGAGTTCATGAGACAGGTCCAGTTTCCTCTTTGGATGAGAACTTCCCAGTAAAAGATCCAAATCCATTAAGTGAATAGCATTTTTTTTTTTAAACATCTTTATTGGAGTATAACTGCTTTACAGTGGTGTGTTAGTTTCTGCTTTATAAGAAAGTGAATCAGTTATACATCTACATATATCCCCATATCTCTTCCCTCTTGCATCTCCCTCCCTCCCACCCTCCCTATCCCACCCCTCTAGGTGGTCACAAAGCACTGAGCTGATCTCCCTGGGCTATGCAGCTGCTTCCCACTAGCTATCTATTTTACATTTGGTAGTGTATATATGTCCATGCCACTCTCTCACTTTGTCCCATCTTACCCTTCCCCCTCCCCATATCCTCAAGTCCATTCTGTAGTAGGTCTGCGTCTTTATTCCTGTCTTGCCCCTAGGTTCTTGAGGACCATTTTTGTTTGTTTGTTTTTTAGATTCCATATATATGTGTTAGCATACCATATTTGTTTTTTTCTTTCTGACTTACTTCACTCTGTATGACAGACTCTAGATCCATCCATCTCACTACAAATAACTCAATTTCATTTCTTTTTATGGCTGAGTAATATTCCATTGTATATATGTGCCACATCTTCTATATCCACTCATCTGTCGATGGACACTTAGGTTGCTTCCATGTCCTGGCTATTGTAAATAGAGCTGCAATGAACATTGTGGTACATGACTCTTTTTGAATTACAGTTTTCTCAGGGTATATGCCCAGTAGTGGGATTGCTGGGTCGTATGGTAGTTCTATTTTTAGTTTTTTAAGGAAACTCCATACTGTTCTCCATAGTGGCTGTATCAATTTACAGTGAATAGCATTTTTAACTCCAGTTTTTCTGTAAGTGCTCAGCTAACAACCCCCCAAAACAGCACTGTCATTGACCAACCAAGTAGTTGTTTCTTTGCCGTAGGGACAAGAGATAAGAGAGGCCAAATAACTCAAGTTACCTGAGACCATTAGCAGCTAACCCTTCAGCTAAATGACTATACCCACGGGGTGATAGAGTGATAGTAATTGTCAGTTATCACTGCCTTTAAGATATAATGCTTTTGATCTAAGTTAGATTTCCCTAACTATAAATCTGAAGAAATATTAGGAGGTGAGTCAACTGTCTCTGGGGTCTTAGCTGAAAAGCCAGGCCTCTGAGATCTAGATGGATGGGCTGTGGAACAGAGACCTTGTCTCCCCACCTTGCTGACCACCGCTGGATGGCAGCTGGAGGCTGGGTTGCATCCGAGGAGCAGGCATAGTCCGTGGTAGATCAGGGCACTGCGTGCTGTCGCCTGGCTGGACACCAGAGCTGAGGCTGCCTGGAGGGAGGTATACACGAAGAAAGGCACCTGCCCCCACCCAACTGAGCTTTATAAGCATTTAACATGCAGACCCAGAGGGGTGCCTCTTTCCCCAGGAAGACCCTTCGAGGCTGGGTGCGCCTGTGTAGACTGATCTGTGGGTGAGAGGGGAGGTCAAGCCCTGATGTTACCCCAGGTCTTACCATCCCCCCTTTACGTCTTTCCACTCCTGTGCCAAGCCGATGAGCTAGCCTCCCCGCCCCCCAAGTAGATTTTTATTTTAGGATATGAGTGGCATTTTTAAAATTTGAGGAGAAAGTTTTAATTTCTCTGGATGTATTTGCTGTATCTTTAGGCAAGTATTTATTAGGACATTATGGTTAATATAATCATGGCCAAAACTTCCTAATGAATGCAAACAGGGAAATAAGATTTTATTAAGCAAGGACGATCATCTTGAAACCATTATAAAGTTGTGTTTATGGAAAACATTTTAGGAGTACACCTGTTCTTAAAAGCGAATCTCATCCTCCTTTCTTGTGCTGAGGACTCTTGGGGGCTTAGGCTGAGCCGAATCGGGCGTGACAAGCAGTTGTGTGATGTAGCTCAGTGGTGAGCGTCGGCATCTCAGCCACGCTGGGCAGCTCAGCACATTGACTAAGGCTCAGCCTGGGCTGGGGGTGATTCCCCTCCAGGGGAAAGCTGGCAACATCCAGAGACGTTTTTGATTGTCACGAATGGAGAGGGGAGCGCTGCTGGCATCTAAGGTACAGGGATGCTGTTCACCGTCCCACAGTGCACAGAGCAGCCCCCGCAAGCAAGAACGACCTAGTCCCAAATGTCAACAGGGTAAGAGGTCAATAGGGTAAGAGCTGAGTAGTCAGTAAGGCAAGAAGTCCTGAGTCAAGACAGTAGGCTCAGGGCTCACATGGACTTGTGGTCAAATCCCAATCTGACCTTGGGCAGGTGACCTCAACTGTTTGAACTTTCGCATCCTGGTTTTAAAGTGGGTCTGACAATTAAACCAAGCTTACTGGGTACTAGGAGGATTGAGTCAGTGCCTATCAAATCTTCAGCACAGCTCCTGGCACAGAGTAAGTACTCAATGAAGAAGTGAAAACTGTCACTCACAAATCTTGTTGTTTTTGTCATCCTGGTAGTAAAATAATTGGGAAAAAGTTTCAAACCAGCCTTCAATTTTTTTTAAGTTGCATTTTTTATATCAAAATCCTCTAAGCTGCATTTGTTTCTGTTTCATAATTCTGTAAAAGGCTTCCTATGGGCAAGTAGTTTGGAGGGGGTCCCGCTGTCCTCCACTGCTAGAGTCGGGGGTCTGACAGTAGTGTAACTGAGATGGCCCATTCTATGTGGATTCTGCGCACTGAAGCTCAGAGCGTGATGCCGCTGTGACCCTGGAAAGCTGCCTCCTCCACCTGGGTTTCCCACCAGTTAGTCATCTTGATCAAAGCAAGAGGCAGCCTGCGTCTGAGGCAGAGAGCTGTGCGGTCACGTTGAGAGACCCACGCCATCAGCCGTGAGATACCCGTGCGCTTCATTGTAAAGCAGGTCGGAGCACGTGAAAGCCGAGCCGAGCTGATGACACCGATGAGCTGTCACCTGAAGGGGTCACCTAGCCTTTCAGTGAGCTCCACAAGCCACGGTGCCCTTTCAGGTGTCATTTTGCTGTGGTTTGACAGAGCAAACTGCTGCCCTGCTCCAACACCCTTAAGGAAGGTCACGGGACATGCATAGCACAGAGCCTGGTGCGCACAGTAAGTGCTCTAAGTGTTAGCTATGGCTGTTATTGTTATTTCCACCTAGAATTGCCATTTATGTATGCACCACTGCCTGTGCACACATGCAGGTACATCTGTGTAATAGATTCGCATGTTTAAGAAACGGGGCGCTCTGTACTCTCTAACACACACATACACGTGGACATATGTAGTACGTACAGATACAGTGGAATTGAACTCTCCCGAACCTTTGTGGTAATAACGTTCTGCTCAGAATCCATCTGTGGATGGAGAGCCAGCCCACCGAGGCCAAAAGAGTGAGCGGCCCCTGGATCGGATCAGAGTTCCTAAGGAGGGGACACCCCAGTGTTCGCGTGACTCAAAGATGGTGGCCGGAGAGGTCAACTCTGAGTGTGGGAGTGAGCTGGCCGCTTTTGGAACCAGTTATTCGTCATGCGCCCTGGTGCAGGTTATGTCACTTCTTTGAGTCTTAGCCTGCCCATCTGGGGGATGGGACCACAGCTATGTCATGGGGCTGCTATACGATACGTGAGAAAGTCTGTAGCTCACTACCTGGCATCCAGTCCTTGGTCATTACTTGAAATGGAATTGAGGGTTTATGGTGCCAGGACCCTCTAGGAAGACTCCTGATCTAAGACTCAGGAATCCTTTTGAAAAAGTGCCTTGTGTTGTCCTTCACCACCTTCAGCCATTTACATTTACATCAGCCATTTACGTCATTTACTATCAATATTTCTCCTTTCCACTTTGGCTGACAAGACACACAGCATCAGATTTGTGGTTCAAGCATAACTACATCTGCGGATGGCGTGCCGTGTCCATCTTTCCCTCCTTTCCTCTCTTCACTGACCCTTCTTTTCATCTATTTGTAATTCCGCATTATTGTGCTTAGTTTTGCAAGCTACCTCGAATCCAGTGTGGATTCACGTGAGGTATAATTTTTTTAAAAAAACCCAAGCCTTGAATCCGTTCAATAATTCTCAAGGTTTTTGCTTAGCTTTTTTGTGCTTCTTCCAGTTTGAGACCCACAATAAAAGTGACTGGCCCAGCTTCTCTTATTGGCTGAGTGTAACTATAAAGATAACTGATTCCTATACCGAATCTAATGGGATCAATTAAATTCCTTGTAAAAATGTCCCTAGTAGAGGAAAATGCTGGCTGAGATGCTAAAATTCATCTGTCCAAAAGCAGGAGGCCAGCTCTTTCTTGTGTTTTTGCAGCTAATCAAAGCGCTCCTCATGCTTTTCATAGCTTCCTTGCCCAAGGTGTCTGTGACAGATGGCTCTTGAAGCAGCAGGAATGCACAAAAGCTCTTGTTATTATTTTTAATAATAAATACTGACTCTAGAGGAACTTGACTGTGCGAAAGATTGAGTATTCAGTCGTTGAACGTGTGCCAAGTTGGGGCACATGAAGCCCATTTCTCATCATGGGCTGTGTGGCTGTGACAGTGGGCTTTGAAATTAGAAAAAGAAGTGGAGACGCGGCCCCGAAGGCCAGGCCTCCCCCACTTCCCCAGCTTTAAACTAGGGTTAGTTGCAAGGTGCCTATTTTTATTTGCTTTAGAAAATTAGGACTGCATGTAGAAAATGGCTTTCCCACAGATAAAGACAATTCAGCCTCCTACAGGTTGGGAAATGTCTTCATGGGCATATTCAGGGACTTGGCATTGACTCCGCTTGAGAAAGTCCCTGCCATCATGCCCAGCAAAGACTGGCACATGTGTCCTGCCCCAGCTTGGCTCCTCCTGTGAGGGCTGTGCTGGCCCAGCTGTCCAAGCCTCATTTAATCCCCCCGAGAGTCCCCTTCTTGGCATCTAGACACATTGCTTCCCTGGTCCAATAGCAGGATGAATTCATCAATCTGAGACAACTTCAGTTGTGATATTTGTCATATTTATCGTAGAGTGGTGCTATGGTGTGGACAGGACTGGGTTCAAAGCCCAACTCTGCCTCTTTCTGACTGAGCAAGCTTTATAGCTTTTCTGTCTCTTTATCTGTAAAATGAGAATATTGGTTCCAAATCCATAAGGTTTTTCTGAAGATTATAGGAGACAACATTGGTAAAACACTTTATGGAGAAACTGACTAGATGCTGGGCACATAGTAGGTACCAGAAAGGAGAAGTTGACAGCCTGATGATGGTCAAACCTGGGAGAATTTGACCTAGATCCAACCTTAAAAGGCTGTTGAGGATTAACCAGCTGTATATAAATTGGCTCAGTGTAAGTGAAATTTTTAAAAACTTGAAGTATTTATGAGGAATTGATGCTCCAAGATAATCAGAAACCGATGGTGCTTTCATTTTAAGTATCACCAACTCAGAGCCCTTCCAGGCCACAAGGAGATTGAAGAGAATCTTTCAAAACATTAAAAATATTTCAGGCACCTGCAGTGAAGGGCATATGGTCCCTGCCCACAAGCAGTTCCCAGTGCCTCCTGAGCCCCTCAGAGGTTTGCAGCCTGGCCTTGCCCTTGGGGAGTTGTGATGGGCCCTGATGTTGTTCACGCTCCCTAACTTTTCCTCTCTCTGACAAATATGTGTTGCTCACCTGTTATATCTCTCTCAGGGCCTGTCTGCTATGTGTTGTGGGGAACAGTAGGCAAAGGTGGTTGCCCTTGAGCTTAGTATCTGGTGAGGAAGCAGACTTTGAACAATAAGTGATGAGTTTTTTTGAAGGAAAATTACGGGACATCATAGGAACGCAGAATGGGAGATCTTAACCAAGTCTGGGGATGGAGGAAGGCTTCTCTGAAGAAGAGATGTCCAGTCCTTCTTGCCTGAGGGTGAGCAGGAGCGAGCCACACACAGAAAGGGGTGCATCGTGGACAAAGGGACAGAATGTGCAAAGGCTAAGAGGAGGGAAAGTGATGGTATATTTGACAAATCCAAAGAAGCCCCATACAGCTGCAGCTTAAGTGGAATCCATCTGTATTTTCTTTTTACTAAAACTGGAATGGTAAAATAAATATAAGCAGCATTTAAACCAATCCCAAACCCCAAGGTTCAAGAACATTGGTCTCCCCCTTCCTCACTCCCTTCAGCTTTTAGGTTCAATTCATTGTCTCCATCGGTCCCAGTTCTCTGATGTTGGGTCCTTGACGTAAGAAGTTTACAGAAGGAAACCTGTCAGGGGAAGGTACCTCTATGAATCTGTTAGGAAGATGAACCCCAGTGGGTGGGGCCGCACACCAGCAACGCTGATTGTCTTAAAGATTTATTATTACACACTCTTGATGAAATATGTGAGGTGATAGATTAAACCAAGCACCTTTATAACCAAGCACAAATTGGTGGTTGTTTAGGGGCTATTTTTGATGTAGGCCATGAATTGTACTAATAACGTTCATTAAGATGAGTGAAGGCATTGATTTAGCTAAAAAGCATAGCTCTACAGAGGCATAGCCAAAGTCTGACTATTAAAAAAAATTTTTCAACTGCTAATATTTTCAGCTGAAGGAGCCGAAAAAGGTGTAGCATATTCGAACTTGCAACACCCTGTTGAGAATAGTCTGCTTTAACAACCCTGGTTCCTGATTTTTAAGATGAACCTTCTTAATGTACCCAGAAAAAATCAGACTCAAAGATATCTAGCCAGCTTTAGTGGCTGCATGAGGAAAAGTATGCCAGTGAGGCCTTAATGCTGAAAATAGTGTGTCTGCTGCTGATCAAGATGAGAGGAAGGCAGCCTGTGAAAGACTGGGTACCGTGTTCTGTCTTCTGCGTGGCTTTCTGGAGTTGCCTGGGGACCACTGGCACATCTCAGATGTGACCAACACATAGTGCCAGGGACAATTAACAGAGCCAGGGTGGCAAACGCATTAATGCAAGAAGAGAATCTGCCATTTGGAGACATTAATTTAACATGACATCGACAGGGGTGTTTATATGTGCTCGTTGTGGTGTCAGACATTCTGCTCTAATTGAGCTAATTAAAAGTTAATGGCATAGAGCACATCACGATGCTATAAACGACAGGCATGTGACCAGTCCTCATACCTTCTAATTCAAGTAAATCTTTCACTCACCATCAAATTCCACTTCTGAAAGGTTCATTCCACATCACTGCCCCTCCTTCTCCCTTTGAAGAGGGTGAGTGCTGTTCCATTTGATATATAAACAATGGGAAATGGAAAAGATAAAAGGAAGCTTGTGTGCTGTGTCATAGTATCACCCGTAATGCCAGTCGTGGACTTGTGTCTCAATGGGAAGGGGGACAAGCGTGTTCCTCGTTATGGCTGCGGTGGGACAGGGAGAGGAGGTGTGCTGGAGGCGTTGGGCAGGTGACAGGATGGCACCATGGCTCAGAGGGCGAGCTTAAAGCAGGTTGGCGCAGGTCTTACGAGGTGGGAAAGCGTCTCTGAGCTTCCTTTTGTCATCTGTGAAATGGAGATAAGAGGATCCAGTATCCACGCCATTGGCTGCTTCTCCCAGTGAAATGGGTGAGTCTCTCTCAAGCGCTTGACACCCTGCTGGGCACGTAGTGAGTCTTCAGTAAAGGTTAGATGATGGTGACTGGGGGCGGTCTGTCTTCTGTGCGTGGGGAAAACAAAATCCCCAGGCACGGTTTTACTATGCTTTCTGCCCTTGTTTGGGCAGCCAAGGGGGTTCTGTGTGTTAGTTTATACGTTGGGTTGTTTTATTAATTTATGTTACGGCTGTCTCCAAAAAGGGGTGTGCAACATACACGCATGTAACACAGGCAGAGGAGCATTTGAGAATCATTTATGTAAGACAAGGCAAAGCCAAATAGAAAAGGTCTCGGTCTGGAATCCTAAGAAACTCACCGGTTGACTTAAAACTGAGCTCCAGGTTCCTGTGCTGTGAACCAGAGCACCTGTTCCAAAGAAAGAAGCAAACTTCTTTAGGGGCCTGAATTCTGAGGAGAATCTGTGGTGGGTCATCATGGAACCCAATGGACATAAGTGTTGAGTAATTTTAACAATTAAAAGATAGAGAGATGAAACAATTCTTATACAGCTCTTTCTTGGGACAACTCTTGGTGAAGGTCAAAGATGGTGACTTGTAAACATTTTTTGTAAAAAGAAATAGGTTTTACATCACAATCCAGTACCCTCAATACACACACACACACACACACACACACACACACACACACACACACACACACACACACACCACACACACACACACACACAATACTGACTCTCTACCCTAGGTGGTGCTTGCTTTCCAGTTTCTATTCTACTCTTTTCTGTTATCTGAAGCATTGGCTCTGACCTATAAATTGATTTCATAATCTGAAAATGAATTGTGACACCCAGTTTTAAAAACACTGATCCAAGTTGTTAGGTAAGAGCATATTTCTCTGAAAGTATGTAAGTGGAGGGACAGGGAGGAGTGTCTGGGGTTTTGGAAAGAATAAATTTTTTATTAGTATCCATTCCTTCTCTGTCTCCTCCCCGGCATGGTGGGTTCTGCCTGGCCCAGAATCCCACCAAAGGGAGCCTGTGGGCACTGTGATTGCCGTTTATCTCAGCCTCTCTCGGGGAGTACCCCACAAATGGGTGTGCATTAGAATCACCTGGGACCTTAGGGGGTCTGGGTAGACCTGAGATGCATCTCCAACCAGCTCCCAGGTGCCGATGCTGCTGGGCCCCAGACCACACTTTGAATAGTGACGGGAGAGAAAACACAAAGAGGAAACCTTGTGTTTCCAAGCAGCCACCGCAGCCCCGTCCGCTAACATCCCTTTCTCCTTCAAGGTGGCCGTGTTGTCTCGCCACTCACTTCTAGAGAATGATTATGTCAAGGTGGCCGTGTTGTCTCGCCACTCACTTCTAGAGAATGATTATGTCCTTTATTTACCTTCGTTGAAATTTTTTTTAAAACCACTTGGATGAAGTTGAAAATGAAAAAAGAACATATCTGAAAAGCTCCCAGAATTGACAGTAAAACTGATGAAGCAGATCTTTAAAGAGGCCCTGAAACCCAGGCACTCTGGGCTTTGGTGGCAGGAACTGGTGGCATTCCCTTCAGGTGAATTAACCAACGCCAAGGGCCCCTTGGGTCCTTGCAGAGACACCCAAATTCCAGGGTGGGTCCAAGTGGCCTACCTTGGGTCACAGGTCCACCCCTTAGGGGAGGACAGGGCATCTTGACTGACAGACCCACCAACAGGGCAATCACCTGCTTTAGTCACCATCCAAAGGGGCGTGTGTGATGGGCAGGCAGACACAACAATGGAACGCTGGGTCACTGACCATCTAAATGGCAATGAGAGGGAAAGAAGTGCTCTTTGCTGAGTTCTAACTCTGGGCCAAGCACATTACAGATATTATTAACTTAACCATTGGCTTAACGTGAGAGTTCTCTACTAGGAATGATTGTGCCTTCCAGGGGATGGTTGGCACTGACTGGACACAGTTTTGGTTGTCACGGCTGGGTTGGGAGTTCCGGCGTATAGTGGGTGGGGACCAGAGAGGCTGCTAACGGTTCTACAATGCACAGGACAGCCACCAGAACAAGGAAGTTATCCCGTCCAAAATGTCACTATGCTGAGCTGAGAAACCTGCGATAAACCTGAAAGATGAAGACAGTAGTGTCTTTCTCTTTTCTTCATTTTGTGCAGCGCAGAAAGTTAGGTGACAGTCACTAATCAGATGTGTCCCGTCCCGTCCTGGAGTCATTCCAACCTACCAGGTTTTAATTTAACAGTAACGCGTGGGAAGTCTTCGTGTCTGGGGTTACCTGGTACAGCTGTCTTCATGCTGGCACAGTGAGAAGCTACCGAGTGATTAATAGCCATGGAGTTTCCTGAAACATCCAGGTGGAAGACACAACCGGCTTCTCTCTTTTAATATTCAGTTGTATAAATTGAATATAACAGGGTAACAGCAGGCACCCCTGGAGACCTGGGCGTGGGGTTTAGCCTCATGTGACCTTCTCTAAGTGTAATTTCCCCAGACCACATGGTGGGTAATGGGCTCCATCTCTCGGATTTATCCACGGGGAAGAGGACATTAAGTCTGCACAGCTGTGCCATAATCAGATATGCAGGGAGACAGAGCTGGAGGAAACTTTTCCCCACGCTGTCTCCCATGAAATGCTTGTCAATAAAAGTAGACTTGGGGCAGGCGTTTTGTTTGAAAAGAGGAAATTCCACGTCCTTTCAAATACTGTAGAGTCCAGGTGAAGAGCCAAGTGTTTTTTCTTTTTTTAAAAAAGAATATTCTTTTTTCTTTTTTTTTTTTAAACCCCACATTTGTTTATTTACTTATTTTTGGCTGGGTCTTCGTTTCTGTGCGAGGGCTTTCTCTAGTGGCGGCGAGCGGGGGCCACTCTTCATCGCGGTGCGCGGGCCTCTCACTGTCACGGCCTCTCTTGTTGCGGAGCACAAGCTCCAGACGCGCAGGCTCAGTAGTTGTGGCTCACGGGCCTAGTTGCTCCGCGGCATGTGGGATCTTCCCAGACCAGGGCTCGAACCCGTGTCCCCTGCATTGGCAGGCAGATTCTCAACCACTGCACCACCAGGGAAGCCCCCAAGTGTTTTTTTCTAATTATGCTCTGAGCCCTTGGGAAATGTGAACATGTTTTGCATATTAAAAAACCTGGATTTTCTTGAGGACCCAGGGGAATGTTCTCGCTGGAGTGCCCCATCTTCACTTTGGGAATAACCATCCGAATTAAAAAAGAAATCTAAAGCAGGAAAAAAATTATAGAGAAAAATGAAAAAAAATTCCAAAAACTTCATAACTTTCAAGTGAAAGGGTTTCCTAAAAAATTCATGAAATGGGTATAATAAACAGACTGGGATAACTTGAAACAAAAACATCAACAGGTTTTCTTTTGCAGGTGTTTCTAAAATATTTGGCGTGGTTTTTGATGATCGGGATTTTCTGTTTTAAAAGCCTTCTCCCATCGTTTTTCATGTTGCCTACTTGGAGTACCGAGTGATGAGATTTTTGCCAATTAGTCTAAATTCATTAGACATGATATAATTATATTTCAAACCAAGCAGCTAAATTGATACTATGTTGTTTGTCCTAAGAATGACTAAGTGAGTCATAGGAAATGGGGATGTATTCTTTTAAACTTGATATTCTTGGATCTTGGCATATTGTCTGGTATTCAATAACATCTTGTTAAATAAACGAATACACTATAGAAATAGATATAACTAAGTAAGGAAGGAAAAGATGGACCGGCTGAGTGTGATTATGTGAGAAAAAACAGGACTCGTAGCTCCTAAAGAGACTTGGCATTCATTCCTGTGGATTCAGTGATATGGGTGTTTCCATAAGGTCTCAGATGGGAAATAATTGCAGAAATCAACTACTTCAACTTTTTGCACACAACATCCTCTTGCCTGAGGTGGTCGTCCAGTTTCTTCTCAAACACTTGGAGCGTTTCCAGTGGTAGATGAGAATGTAACAGTAACCTTTCATTTTCAGAAGATCAGGCTATAAGTAACTGCCTTGTACCGAGCTCAGATTTGTCTTCTCAAAAATATCCATTTTCTCCTGATTCTTCCCTTTAGAGGTACGCAAAGATCTCCCAGCCATTCCACATGACAGATCCCAGGTATTTGAGGGCAGATTCTTTGACCGTCCTTCAAATGCAGGATCTTGACTCTTTCCTAGATGGTTGATGTGGAAAATAGCCCCTTAAAATATGATCCTCAGCATGTGGCTTAGCCATATCATCAGATATTATTACAATTCATTAATGGCAGCTAGTGTGATTATAACAGGCATGTCAGTGTGTTCATCTGTGTGTCCCCAGACAGTCCCTTTCCAGAGGTTGGCTTCTGCTGGCATGGTCTCCCCTCTCAGCGCTCCTGGAAACACCTAAAAAAATGGAAAGGCAGACTTGGCCCCTTACCAAGTCTCTTGACTCAAGACCAAGAAGCCTAAGTGGGGAAAATTATATAGCAAGCATTAAGCCGGTAGATCCCATAGGGGTGTTCAAGGTCCCCGCACCACAGACATCACCAACTGTGGCTGCCTTTCACCTCACTCGTGGTCTTTCACCTCTTCTCGAGTCTTCTCTTTGCCCACGGGTAAGTGCTTCTTAGCCTTCACTCGCCGTTCCTGGTCACAGGTGGAGGTGTCTCCTTGTAACCTTCCGTTGTGACCCACAGGGACCTCCAGTTCTCAGCTGAGCCTTCTCTAGTCACGCTCTGATTGCAGCTGTTGTGACAGCTGTTGCTCCAGTTCTCCGTGTCTGCTTCAACATCTTCATTTGCCACGATCTCCAGCCTCGCTTTCCTCTTCAGCAGAAGGGATTTGGGGGGTGGGGGGAACAGATCTGGTGAAACCCAAAAGTGCAGCAAGGACCTGCATTGTTGGTTGACACAGCTAGAAAGCCGTTGGAAATCATTAACGGAAAACCCCAATCCAAATGTTGTAAACCATGAGGAATATTTCTCGTTTCACAAAATGAAGCCTGGAGGTGTAGGAAAGCTAAAGGGATGGTTAATTCAGCATCTCTCCAGCATCAAGGATCGGGTTCTTTTCCATCTTTCTGCTTTGTCACTCTTAGCCTACTGCATTATCCTCAGGCTGACTCTTTCCACGTGTGCAGGACAGCTGCACAGCCACAAATGTCGCAGGCAGGCATATCAGCTTTAGGTGAAAGAAGAGAGTGTATTTTCCTTTGCATCTCTTCTTTCTCCCCTTTCCTGGAAGCTCCTTTACCTAGCACGTGTACCCTCATGCCTCATTGGCCAGACCAGGTGAAATGTCTATCCTAAACCAATTGCTGGCAAGGGAAGTGGGGTGACCAAGAATGGTAGATTATCATGATTTATCTCTTTGTTTGGATGGGGATACCCTCCGTGGCCACATGGCTGTGTGGGAAATGGTGGACCCCAGATATAAACGATTATTCTGCCAAAAAGGAAGGATTTCAAATAAACAGTGAAAAGTGCCTGCTATGTTTACATCACCTCAACTTCCTTCCTTTGCGAATGTGTTTGCCCAAACATTCAACAGACTATCAGTTTACTTTCTATTCTAGGCATGGTGTTAGGCATCGAAAATGCAATCATAAATAAGACACGATCCCTGTTCATGAAAAGGAGGCCTGATAAAGGGATGGCTAATTGCCCAGGCTTTGAAAGGCAGCAGCTCTGATCGTTAATCCCACCTCAGTTAATTCCAGCTGTGTAACCTTGAGCAAGTTACTTCACCTCTCAGAGCCTCGATTGCCTCATCAAAAAAAGGTGATGATAATATCCTTTCCAGAGCAACTGTACAGATTAAAAGTTAGGTAGGTAGAGATAGATAGGCATACACACATACATAAACACATGTGCATACATGCACACTCACGCATGGATATTCACAGAGTGATAGGACCAGAGCAAACCCCTGATAATAGTAATTGACCTAATAATAATTTAAAAATACAGTGATATATATGTATACGTACATATGCACACACACGCATATGTATGTATCCATATCCATGTTATAAGTAACCTTCGCAATATGTAGAAAGGAATTTCAGAAGTTCCGTGGGAGCACAAACAAGACACCAACTGGATGGTAACTGTCTATGCCTGAGCTGTGTGCAGCTGGCACGTCTGGCACATCTTGGTTCTGTTCATAGAAATGCTGCTGCCAGTTGGCTCAAGAATGCCACGGCAGGCGCCACAGCTGTTCCTACAGTTACCACATTTTTTCCAGACTAATAGTCAGGACACACAATCTGTTAGATACTTTTTTCTGATTTGTGCATTCACTTGTGTGATATGAATTACAGAAACATTCCAGACTGGGTTTAATTATACATAAACTATATCTATACGTATATTATATATAAACTCTCTCTATATATATGCCTATAGTTTTAGATATGGTAACTATATATCTAGATATATAGATACTATATATCTATAGCTCTATAGATATAGATAGATATATAGATCTATAGATATATCACATTTTGGGAAAGCATTAATGACATGAAATGAAATACAAATTTCACTACGTGTGTGTGTAGTATCCTGGTCTCAATACTTTTCCTAGGTGTAGGCATTCCTCCCACACTACAAAGTTATCAAAATTTGAAAAGAACACAATGTGATTGACTAACTAAGGAATATGATTTCTATTCCATGATCCACGACTGGGTAAACAGTGGAAGGTGGGCACAGGTTCACAGGAAATGAGCGCTGAGAACACAACAGAGAGGCCTGGAGCTGCTCTGCTTGCCTGTCCCATTGGTTCTTGGGCTCTGTGTGGCATGAACTTGGCCACAGCTGAACTGCAAGAACAAGGCCAAAGCAGAAAGTTTGGAGGGTCATCAAAGAAGATCTTTGGTTTGTTGTATTCCAGTCTGACCAGCCAACCTCCTCGGCTTTAGCTTTCAGTAATCAAATACATTTTATCTGTAAAGATGCCTTTATGGTCAATGTTTTAAATGGAAAAACAATAACTTAGTGAGTCCAGAACTCTCTAGCATCTCCTTTTCTATTAGAAAAGCAATTTTTGAAAACCTGAGGCTTCTTAGAAATGCAACTGTTGTATTGTAGCTTAACATAATTTACATCGGCGCAGAAAACTCACAGAATGGCCTGCCTCCATGTCACAATTCCCCTTCCCAGGACTCCTGAGAACATCTAAAGTGCAGGTCACATCCTATCATCACAGATTTGTATTATGAAATTTCATTAAAATATTAGGTAACATTTCTGTAAGCATAATAGATAGACACTCTGTCCTTTATGTCTCAAATATTGATTATCTAAACTGTGCCAGTTTCATCTTTTTGGACCTGGGGGTGGAATATATAAAGATGCAGTCTGGCGAGAGAATGAAATTCCTAAACAGTTACTAGAATAGTATTGAAAGTGTTACAGCAGGGTACAGAGTGCTGTGGGAACGCAGAGGAGGGATCCCCAGCCAACTAAGAATTCTGGGGTCACCTCGGTCCAGAAAGCCTGCAGAGAAAATATGGAAGTGTGAGCCCTTGGTGGTTCTGGCTGCATAGTGCTACCAAATTCACCTGGTCCCAACTATAAAACATCTAATCCTGTTGGCAACAGAAAGATCCCTGGAACTTCATGTTGTTATCAGTTAAGGTTGCTGCCTTTAGTTAATCTACTACTCCGTGTATAGTTTGAATAACTGGTTTTTCTTCGCAACACACCGTGCCTCTGTATCTCTACACCTTTTATGACTCTGTTGCAGGGATGGAAGAGAGCAAAATCCCTTTGTTTCTATCAACATCATCTCGCTCATTGATTCTTTTATTCTTGTCCCAAAGAACCACTTTCTGAGTCCACTGAACCCTCCCAGCCCACCTGAGTCATGGTATATCCTTACTCCCAGGTCTCATTCCATAGTTGGTGTAGTATGGGGCCACCCCAGAAAATCCTGAATGGGCATTTGACAAAGTGAATGTGGTATGTTTTAAGAACACGGGATCTGGAATAAGTTTTGAATTTGAATCCACCTCTCTAATTTACTAGCTGTGATGTTGGGAAAATCGCCTGATTTCTCCATACTGTAAATTTCCTCATGTATTGAATGAGTTTGATGATGATAATACACACCTCCTAGGGACGTTGTGAAGAATAAATGTAATAATATACAGTATGTAAAAAGCACTTTGTAAAAGAAAAAAGGTTATGTTGACCTCAGTGGTGGGGAGGGGGTGGTAGTAATGGGTTAGGTCCTGTGCTTCATCCACTGCTCGTCTCTACTTGATACCCTGTGTACAGTTTCCCATGACCTTGTCTTTGACCTCTGAGCAACTTCCTTCTAAACTTGCTCTTCACCAAATAGCCCTAGACACACAACAGCTCGCCATCCAGAGAATATGGCCCCCGGAGAAGCATTCAGTCCCTCTGTACCTTGGGGATGGTCTGATCTGGTTTGTCTGCCCTACTTCTTTAAAGCCCCTAAAAAGCATTTCTATGGTAAGTTAAACAGAATTGATTGAGGCTAGATTTACTAAGTCCTTTGAAATGGTTCTATTATTTCGAATGCAAGAAAATAATGTACCATACCTCCTGAAAAATATATCTTCTGCAACATTTTCATTAATCTCTTTATTAAACTAAACTGGTTTCTCTTTGGAAATTAATTACAGAAGTAGTATTGAGAATTTTAATGTCCACAATATACCAGCAAGAGATACTGCTGTTTCTTTATACACTATTACACAGCAGGGCAATAATCTATTGAAATAATACCAAAAAGGGGGCAGCTTGTAATTAAAACTGTATAACACGAGTATTTAATGACTCTCAGTGCTAAGATGGCCCTGTCATGCTGTGTTTGGGTGGAATAAAATGTGTATTTAGGAAACAGCTGTATATGGGAAAGCGGACAAGCTCAGGGTTTACAGTTTGGGATGTGGCCGTGTTTCATTGCAGTAATATACCCACAAGGGAATACGGTTTGTTTTGGGCATCTGAGAATTACAACCACTGCTTGTACAGTGGGAAGCTTCCCTTATTAAGCTACCCCCATTGTGAAATTTAAAATAGTTACATCATGAAGTAGAGAGCGTGAATTATGGATGTCAATATCCATGGAAAAGATGTGAGTGTGTAAATCCTTGGGCTTCTGCACAACACAAATGTGTAGGTGTGAATCCATGTGTGAAGGCAGGTCCTGTCTGTATGTGTGAATGCGTTCATCTGTGTGGATTTAGCACTTAATCATTCTCCTCCAAGTTTAGGGGATGCTTCATATTTTTCAAGACCTGTTCCTATCTATCATCTTCTATCCTCCCAGGCGTGTTTTCTCATGATAAGAATTATTTATACATCATTTACATTTATAGATTTGCTGCTTTTCCTCATACCAAAGACATTTTTACAGATTCTGTGTTTCTCTTCTCCTCCCTTCCCTCCTCTTCCCTTCGCGTCCTTCCTTTCTTTTCTAAGAACAGTAACATGATTGCACTTTCCCTTTGCCTGTTCCTTCCTCCACATTTCCACTGCCTTGTGAGTCACTGTGCTTATAAATTTTCTGCAAACAAAACCTCTTTATTCAGAGGCAGCCTCAGATCCAGCTCCAGCAATATTTTTAAATACGCAAAATAGAATTCCTGAAATTGGCAGTGTGACAAGACAAGGCAGCCTGTACTTCTCAGGGACTCAGGGTGGGCCCTGGGCAGAAGTGTGCAGGGTTCATTCACCCCAAGCCAACTCGGGCAACTGGAGGCCCTAACACAAAGCATTTGATGCTGCTTGTGAGGCGGGCTTGCTGTAAGCACTGATGCTGTGTTTCCCCAGTGTCAGTCATTCCCTTCCCAAATTCATGATTTTTGCTCCCTTTGGCTGCCAACTTTACCTGATCCTAATTCTCTAATATCTGTATAGACATAGATTTTGTGTAATACTTATTGTCGGCTTATCACACATAAGCAATACATCTCAAAATTTCATCCTTACACCATCTAAAATAATCTTGCATACCACTGAGAGAAAGTGTTTCATTGCAATCCACAAACATATACTAGCTTCCTTCTGGGCCGAACGTTTAATGACCGGTTTTAGGATTCTGCCACGGATCAGCGTCAAGTCACGGACCCATCTTTTCTCTGTTCTTGTTTCTGTCTGAAAATCAGGCCAACGTGCAACACAGAGAACCTCCAGAGGGCTCTGAGATGAGATGGAAGAGGTAGTCATGCCTCTTTGCTAAGCAGGAAACTAAAGCAGACATGGCAGTGAACCAAAGCCCACATATTTGAAAACATGCCTTGAACCAGGAGACTTGTATTATCAAATGGTTCATTGTTTACTTTGGCGGGGGGGCGGGGTGTCGGGTCAGGCTCTAGGCCTATCAGATCCAAACAGGAGTTGATGGTTAGAGGAATTGATCGTTGCAGGAAGTGATAAAATCAGGTTGAGCAAATGGGGTTGAATAGAGCTATGTGTACCTTGGACAGTCTAATAATTTGGTGTTATTTCAAACTGATATTCTTTAGTGATGTTGGATATTTATTAAGAAGGAGAGGGTGAGCCCTGTATGTGAGAAGAAAGGGGACCCTCTGGTGGTGTCCTCTCCATTTCCCCCTTGTCTTGAGCAATTCAACTGCAGCCTTGAATTTCAAACATTCCTTCCACAGTGATCTGCCCTGTGCCTGCAGTGACCAGGCTCTGCTCTGGGTGCTGGGAATACTGTCAGGAACAGCACCAGGTCCTTGCCCTCGGGGGGGGAACATTCTGCCCCACTTAGCAAATAAAATCCTACGGTTACTTCTTCTTGGAAGGCAATTTATTGATTATTACCGCTGATACACGTTCCTCCAAGAGCTTAGGTTCCATCCCCAATAGTTTTTCAAAGAGAACATGGTACATCTCAATCACATACCATATTCTCCCCTAGAAGTCTATGAGCGAAAATGTTCATTTCATGAACAAGGGGATATTATAAATGATATTTTAGTAAATCTTATAGGTGAGTGTTCAAGGCAACTCCGAAAGTAGGCTGCTCCTTATTCTGGCTTAAGACCACTAGCAAGGTTCTTGAATTGGATTTAGACAGCAACTCTGCCCTCCGCCCCCCGTGAGGCAAAAGTGACCAAAATTATGGCTGCTCTACGAGCCCCGATCCAGAATAATGGGCTTCTATTAAAAAAGGCAGTACCTGGAAGTAATAGTTAAGAAAAGAAGGGCATAATGCATACCCAAGACCGTAAAATTCTGGAAATCATAATATTGCTGGTTTCTCAATAAAAATAAGGAAATAATTCATGGTACTTGAGTGGAATGTAACACTTGCAAGCCAGCTTTATTTATAGAACCCCTTCTTTTATCTTTCCCTGCAAAGCCTTTGACCAGAATTGTTCACTTAGGATAATTAGAGGAAAATTCTGTAATAAATCCTATGTGAATATTGATTACAAATCAATTCCAGTAAAAATGCTACTGTCCAGTCATCTGTGCCACTGCAACTGGGAAGTAATAATTTACATTCAAGCCTCTTCAGCTGGATTAATCTCTTCAAACCTAGACGATCCATATGAAGACCTTGTCACTGCAAATTATTTTTGATCTGATGCAGCCAACATATCATAATGGTAATAAATAAACATTTGGGTTGTGCCTCAGACTTTACAAAGTGCTTTCCCATTCATTATCTCTCTTAATTTCCATAACGATTTTTAGGTAGTTAATTCTTTTTTTAATTCTAATTTTATAGGAATATAGTTGATGTACGATGTTGTGTTAGTTTCAGGTGTACAGCAAAGTGATTCAGTTATACATATACATATATTCATTCTTTTTTAGATTCTTTTCTCATATAGGTTATCACAGAATATTTAGTAGAGTTCCCTGTGCTATGCAGTAGGTACTTGTTGGTTATCTATGTTATATGTAGTAGTGTGTGTGTGTTCATCCCAAGCTTCTGATTTATCCCTCCATGCTACATTTCCCCTTTGGTAACCATAAGGTTGTTCTTCATATCTGTAGGTCTATTTCTGTTTTGTAAATAAGTTCATTTGTATCTTTAAGATAGTTAATTCATTTAACCACTATTTGAGTCCTTCTTGTTTATTCATTCAACAAAAATTTATGAAGCACCTATCTGTGTCAGGCACAGTCCTAATCACTGGGATGCAGGGCAAATAAGAGAAAGTCCTCAGTCATACAGAAACTGTATACTAGTGAAGGAGACAGATGATAAATTTAAAAATTACACAAATGTATGACCTAATGTTGGGCAGTGGTAAGAACTGAGAGGCCAAGGGATAGAGATTGACATGGAATGCTTGTACCTCTGCAGAGGTAAAGGGTGTGCAGCCCTAAGTGATGTGAAAGCATGAGCTGGAAGGACAGCATTTCAGGCAAAGAGAATATTTGGTTCCTGCCTCACATATAGTATTGCATTCTGCGCTTAGAACTTCATACCACATGAGTATTTTTCCATGTTGTTAAAAGTTGAATTTTTAAAGCTGAAAAATATTCTGTTTTATGATGTCCTTATAGACTTTATAGATTTCCAAAAGGTGCAGTCCAGAGCTCATCAAATCTCTCTTCTCCTTATGGGGTCCACCAGGCTGCACAGGAACAGCCAGCAAATCATAATCATCTGGGTTAATAGGCCTGTGTGGCCCCTAAAGCTTTACTAAGCTGGAGAAACTACCCCCAATACCTGGGGATTGGGCTGGACACACTTAAAGAGCTTTTCTCAAAAACTGAAAAAAGAAGGATAAGCTGTGGAAGAGATGATATGGGAAATGCGATCCATTGGATGCCTAGGGGTTTCTATGTGGACCAGTCAACCATGTGTGGATTTTAGAAGAGGATTTCACTGCCAGAGCCAAGTGATGAGATTGCTGGGAAACAGCTTTTCCGTTTCCGTATGCAGTTGTTAATATAGGACCATACGCACACTGCGCTCAGATAACCGAATCTCCAGTACCATTGCTCTGCCCGATTCTCTGGACTGGTGCTCAAAGAACAGGCTTTGGTCTCATATCTCCAGTGCTTGTTTTTTCAGCAAACCACAAAGATGATATTTATTGAGCATTCTTCACCCTGGTTATAGTGTGTATGGCTTCTTTAATCGAGCAAAATGGCTCTAAAACAATATCAATTCTTAAAGAAGTCTACAGGGTGGCCTATCTGAAAGCAGCCACAGAGGGCTATGTAAAAGTGAAGACTGTCTTAACGCTATGGTTTCAAGTTCATCTGCTGTTTGTTGATGTCTTGTGGTTTCCCTGGGAGGAGTACTTCAGTGCTATGGAGCTGTCATCCCAGTTTTCATTTTCACAACTATCCACTGAGACAGGTTTAGTTATCTCCACATTCAACAGATGAGGACATAGAGTCGTAGAGGGGTGAAAAAAACTGCCCTTGGTCAAACAGTTGAGCTTAATCCCATGTGTAGATGTCAAAAGTCTTAAGCATTGACCTGTGTCAGGCTGCCATACGTAGAGGTACGAATATCATCTCTGACCACATTGCTCACACTTTCTACTCTTCCTCTGCATCCCTCACCTGGGGTTAGGCCCTCTTTTCACTATCTTAGCCCATTACAACAGTCTCTTAACGCCGGTCTACACGTGTACCTCCAGCCTACCCCCAGACCACCCAATCTGTGTAGCCAATACCACAGACCTTCATTTTTTTTAAATTGGAGTATAATTGTTTCACAATGTTGTGTTAGTTTCTGCCGCACAGGGAAGTGAATCAGCCATACGCATACACACATCCCCTCCCTCTTAGACCTCCCTCCCCACCCCCATCCCACCCAACTAGGCCATCACAGAGCACCGAGCTGAGCTCCCTGTGCTATACAGCAGGTTCCCACGAGCTACATATTTTACAAAAGATAGTGTATTTATGTCAAACCTCCCAGTTCATCCCACCCTCCCCTTCTCCCCCTGCGTCCACACGTGCATTCTCTACATCTGCCTTTCCATTCCTGCCCTGCAAATAGGTTCATCTGTACCATTCTTCTAGATTCCAGATATATGCGTTAATATATGATATTTGTTTTTCTCTGACTCACCTCACTCTGTCTGACAGGCTCTATGTCCATCCACATCTCTACAAATGACCCAATTTCATTTCTTTTTCTGGCTGAGTAATATTCCATTGTATATATGTCCCATATCTTCTTTATCCATTCATCTGTTGACAGTCATTTAGGTTGCTTCCATGTCCTGGCTATTGTAAATAGTGCTGCAATAAACATTGGGGTACATGTGTCTTTTTGAATTATGGTTTTCTCAGGGTATATGCCCAGTAGTGGGATTGCTGGGTCATATGTTAGTTCTATTTTTATCTTTTTAAGGAACTTCCATACTGTTCTCCACAGTGGCTGTTTCAATTTACATTCCCACCAACAGTGCAAGAGGGTTCCCTTTTCTCCACACCCTCTCCAGCATTTGTTGTTTGTAGATTTTCTGATGATGGCCATTCTGATGGGTGTGAGGTGATACCTCGTTGTAGTTTTGATTTGCATTTCTCTAATAATTAGTGCTGTTGAGCATCTTTTCATGTGCCTCTTGGCCATTTGTCTTCCTTGCTGAAATGTCTATTTAGGTCTTCTGCCCATTTTTTGATTGGGTTGTTTGTTTTTTTAATATTGAGCTGTGTGAGCTGTTTGTATATTTTGGAGATTAATCCTTTGTTGCTTCATTTGCAAATATTTTCTCCCATTCTGTGGATTGTCTTTTTTGTCTTGTTTATGGTTTCCTTTGCTGTGCAAAAGCTTTTAAGTTTACTTAGGTCCTATTCACTTATTTTTGTTTTTATTTTCATTACTCTAGGAGGTGGGTCATAAAAGATCTTGCTGCGATTTATGTCAAAGAGTGTTCTTCCTATGTTTTCCTCTAAGAGTTTTATAGTGTCCAGTCTTACATTTAGGTCTCGAATCCATTTTGAGTTCATTTTTGTGTATGGTGTTAGGGAGTGTTCTAATTTCATTCTTTTACACATAGTTGTCCAGTTTTCCCAGCACCATTTATTGAAGAGGCTGTCTTGTCTCCATTGTATATTCTTACCTCCTTTGTCATAGATTAGGTGTCCATAGGTGTGTGGGTTTATATCTGGGCTTTCTATACTGTATCATTGATCTATATTTCTGTTTTTGTGCCAGTACCGTACTGTCTGGATTACTGTAGCTTTGTAGTATAGTCTGAAGTCAGGGAGCCTGATTCCTCCAGCTCCATTTTTCTTTCTCAAGATTGCCTTGGCTATTTGGGGTCTTTTGTGTTTCCATACAAATTGTATAGTTTTTTGTTCTAATTCCGTGAAAAATGCCATTGGTAATTTGATAGGGATTGCATTGAACTGGTAGATTGCTTTGGGTTGTATAGTCATTTTCACAGTATTGATTCTTCCAATCCAGGAGCATGGTATATCTCTCCATCTGTTTGTGGCATCTTTGATTTCTTTCATCAGTGTTTTATAGTTTTCTGAGTACACGTCTTTTGCCTCCTTAGGTAGGTTTATTCCTAGGTATTTCATTCTTTTTGTCACGATGGTAAATGGGATTGTTTCCTTAATTTCTCTTTCTGATCTTTCGTTGTTAGTGTATAGGCATGCAAGTGATTTCTGTGCCTTAATTTTGTATCCTGCAACCTTACCAAATTCATTGATTAGTTTTAGTAGTTTTCTGGTGGCATCTTTAGGATTTTCTATGTGTAGTATCATGTCATCTGCAAACAGTGACAGCTTTACTCCTTCTTTTCCAATTTGTATTCCTTTTATTTATTTTTCTTCTCTGATTGCCGTGGCTAGGACTTCCAAAACTATGTTGAATAATAGTGGTGAGAGTGGACATCCTTGTCTCGTTCCTGATCTTAGAGGAAATGCTTTCAGTTTTTCACCATTGAGAATGATGTTTGCTGTGGGTTTGTCATATATGGCCTTTATTATGTTGAGGTAGGTTTCCTCTATACCCACTTTCTGGAGAGTCTTTATCATAAATGGATGTTGAATTTTGTCAAAAGCTTTTTCTGCATCTATGAAGATGATCATATGGTTTTTTTTCTTTAATTTGTTAATATGGTGTATCACATTGTTTGTTTTGCATATACTGAAGAAACCTTGTATCCCTGGGATAAATCCCACTTGATCATGGTGTATGATCTTTTTAATGTGTTGTTGGATTCTGTTTGCTAGTATTTTGTTGAGGATTTTTGCCTCTATGTTCATCAGTGATATTGATCTGTAATTTTCTTTTTTTGTGATATCTTTCTCTGGTTTTGGTATCAGGGTGATGGTGGCCTCATGGAGCGAGCTTGGGAGTGTTCCTCCCTCTGCAATTTTTTGGAAGAGTTTGAGAAGGATAGGTGTTAAGTCTTCTCTAAATGTTTAATAGAATTCGATTCACCTGTGAAGCCATCTGGTCCTGCACTTTTGTTTGTTGGAAGATGTTTAATTATAGTTTCAATTTCATTACCTGTGATTGGTCTGTTTATATTTTCTAATCTTCCTGGTTCAGTCTTGGAAAGTTGTACCTTTCCAAGAATTTGTCCATTTCTTCCAGGTTGTCCATTTTATTGGCATATAGTTACTTGTAGTAGTGTCTTATGATCCTTTGTATTTCTGCAGTGTCAGTTATCTCTCCTTTTCGTTTCTAACTTTATTGATTTGAATCCTCTCCCTTTTTTCTTGATGAGTCTGGCTAAAGGTTTATCGATTTCGTTTATCTTCTCAAAGAACCAACTTTTAGTTTTATTGATCTTTGCTATTGTTTTCCTTATTTCTATTTCATTTATTTCTGCTCTAATCTTTATGATGTTTTTCCTTCTACTAAATTTGGGTTTTCTTTGTTCTTCTTTTTCTAGTTCCTTTAGGTGTAAAGTTAGACTGTTTATTTGAGATTTTTCTTGTTTCTTGAGGTGAGCTTGAATTGCTGTACACTTCCCTCTTAGAACTGCTTTTGCTGCATCCCATAGGTTTTGGATCATCGTCTTTTTGTTGTCATTTGTTTCCAGGTTTTTTTAATTTCTCCTTTGAGTTCTTCAGTGAGCTCTTGGTTATTTAGCAGTGCACTGTTTAGCCTCTATTTGTTTGTGTTTTTAACAGTTTTTTTCCTGTAACTGATTTCTAATCTCATAGCGTTGTGGTTGGAAAAGATGCTTGATATGATTTCGATTTTCTTAAATTTTCCAAGGCTTGATTTGTGACCCAAGATGTGATCTATTCTGGAGAATGTTCCATGTGCACTTGAGAAGAAAGTGTATTCTTCTGTTTTTGGGTGGAATGTCCTATAAATATCAATTAAGTCTATCTGGTCTGTTGTGTCATTTAAAGCTTGTGTTTATTTTCTGTCTGGATGATCTGTCTATTCGTGTAAGTGGGGTGTTAAAGTCCCCCACTATGATTGTGTTACTGTCAATTTCCCCTTTTATGGCTGTTAGCATTTGCCTTATATATTGAGGTGCTCCTATGTTGGGTGCATATATATTTATAATTGTTATGTTTTATCCTTGGATTGACCCCTTGATCATCATGTAGTGTCCTTCCTTATCTGTTGTAACAGTCTTTATTTTACAGTCTATTTTATCTGATGTGAGTATTGCTACGCCAGCTTTTTTGTGATTTCCATTTGCATGGAATATCTTTTTCCATCCCCTCACTTTCAGTCTGTATATGTCCCTAGGTGTGAGGTAGGTTTCTTGTAGACAGCATATATATGGGTCTTTTTAAATTTTTTTTTAATAAATTTATTTACTTTTGGCTGCATTGGGTCTTTGTTGCTGCATGCGGGCTTTCTCTAGTTGTGGTGAGCGGGGGCTACTCTTCGTTGCGGTGTGCAGGCTTCTCATTGCGGTGGCTTCTCTTTTGTGGAGCACGGGCTCTAGGCACACGGGCTTCAGTAGTTGTGGCTCGCGGGCTCTAGAGCACAGGCTCAGTAGTTGTGGCGCACGGGCTTTGTTGCTCCACAGCATGTGGGATCTTCCGGATCAGGGCTTGAACCCATGTCCCCTGCATTGGCAGGCAGATTCTTAACCACTGCACCACCAGGGAAGCCCACGGGTCTTGTTTTTGTATCCATTCAGCGAACCTGTGTCTTTTGGTTGGAGCATTTAATCCATTTACATTCAAGGTGCTTATCAATATGTATGTTCCTATTACCATTTTCTTAATTGATTTGGGTTTGTTTTTGTGGGTCTTTTTCTTCTCTTGTGTTTCCCTCTTAGAGACGTTCCTTTAGCATTTGTTGTAAAGCTGGTTTGGTGGTGCTAAATTCTCATAGCTTTTGCTTGTCTGTAAAGCTTTTGATTTCTCCGTTGAATCTGAATGAGATCCTTGCTGGGTAGAGTAATCTTGGTTGTAGTTTTTCCCTTTTATCACTTTAAATATATCCTGCCACTCTCTTCTGGCCTGCAGAGTTTCTGCTGAGAAATCAACTGATAACCTTATGGGGGTTCCCTTCTATATTATTTGTTGCTTTTCCCTTGCTGCTTTTAATACCTTTTCTTTGAATTAATTTTTGTTAGTTTGATTAATATGTGTCTTGGTATGTTTCTCCTGGGGTTTATCCTGTATGGGACTCTCTGAGCTTCCTGGACTTGGGTGGCTATTTCCTTTCCCATGTTAGGGAAGTTTTTGACTATAATCTCTTCAAATATTTTATCAGACCCTTTCTCCTCTTCTTCTGGGACCCCTATAATTCGAATGTTGGTGCGTTTAATGTTGTCCCAGAGGTCTCTGAGACTGTCCTCAATTATTTTCATTCTTTTTCCTTTATTCTGCTCCACAGCAGTTATTTCCACCATTTTCTCTTCCAACTCACTTATCCATTCTTCTGCCTCAGTTATTCCGCTATTGATTCCTTCTAGAGTATTTTTAATTTCAGTTATTGTGTTGTTCATCACTGTTTGTTTGCTCTTTAGTTCTTGTAGGTCCTTATTAAACATTTCTTGTATTTTCTCCATTCTGTTTCCGAGATTTTGGATCATCTTTACTATCATTACTCCAAATTCTTTTCCAGGAAAGTTGCCTATTTCGTCTTCATTTATTTGGTCTTGTAGGTTTTTACCTTGCTCCTTCGTCTGTAACATATTTTTTTGTTGTCTCGTGTTTTTTGATGGGTGGGGACGTATTGCTGTCTTACTGGTTGTTTGGCCTGAGGCGTCTAGCACTGTAGTTTGCAGGCAGTCGGGTAGAGCCTGGTCTTGGTGCCGAGATGAGGGCCTCCGGGAGGTCTCACTCCGATTACTATTCCCTGGGGTCTGAGGTTCTCTGTTAAGCCAGTGGTTTGGACTCAGCTCTCCCACCACAGGAGCTCAGGCCCGATCCCTGGCCTGGGAACCAAGATCCCACAAGCCGTGTGGCACTGCAAAAGAAAAGGAAAAAAAGGAGCAGTACTATAACAAAGAATAAAAAGTAAAATAAAATTAGAAATATAAAAAATATATTAGGAAAAATAAAAATATAATTGAAACAACTACAACAAGGTAAAACAGAACCACAAAGGAAAAAGAAAGAAAATGAAAAGGAACAAGCCAAAGGAGAACAATAACAAAGTATAAAGAATAAAATAAAATTAGAAAAAGAAAAGATTAGAAAAAATAAAAATATAAATGAATCAACAACAACAAGGTAAAACAGACCCACACCCTAAAAGAAGAAGAAAAAAAAAAGGCTGGAAAAGGCCTTGGCTGTGTGGGGCGGAGCTTAGGTGGGGTGGGACTTAGGTGGGGGCGAGGTTTAGGGTGGGGGCGGGGCCTAGTTGGGGTGACGTTTAAGTGTGGGGTGGGGCCTAGTTGGGGGTGACGTTTAAGCGTGGGGCGGGGCCTAGTTGGGGTGACGTTTAAGCGTGGGGCGGGGCCTACTCTCAGGACCTGCGCAGTGGCGGAAAGGCAGCATGGCCTGAGGGGGGTGGCCTCAGAGTGTGGAGTTCCGGGGTTTGGAGGTAAGGCCCTGCCTGAGGCTGTGTGGGCGGTTGGAGGGAGTCTCAGAGGGGGTCTCGGAGTGCCCCGTGCAGAGGTAGGGCCCTGGGTGGGGGTGTAGGGGCGGGGCCTAGGCTCTGTGCTGCTGGAGGGAGCCTCCGAAGGCGTGGGTTTAGGCCCGGGAGCCCAACAGGCTCCCTGGTGCACAAGTGGGCAGGGAAAACGCTGGCCGCGCTCCCTTCTGTTCCCCCGCCCTCCTGAGGGTCTCCCCGGTCACCACTGGACCCCCTAACCATGGGTGGGCCCCGCTGGGTGTGGGAACTCCTCCCCCACAGCCGCCCCTCAGGGGTGCCGGTCCCGTCTGTCCGGCCTTTACATTTGCTCCGCCTTCCCTCCCTCATTCCCTCGGCACCTATGCGGCCGGAGGGGGCCTCGGTGGGCAGAGGATCAGGCCCGGGATCTCAGCAAGCTCCCGGGGGCCCAGGTGGGCAGGGGAAATGCTGGCCACGCTCCCTTCTGATCGTCTTGCCCTCCCAGCGGTGCCCCCACCCCCATCCCCCCTCCGGGCGTGGGATCCCTTCCCCTCGCCCAGCCTCCCCTCGGGGGCGCCGGTCCCATCCCGCCTCCGCTTCTCCTCCCTACTCGCTCTCCCTCAAGTCCTGCCTGGTTGCTGGTGTTCCTCCGGTCCCCTTAGGTGTCCGTGGTCCCCCACCAGTTCCTGGTAGGTGCCGTAGTTGTGCGGAGATTCCAGCTCCGCCCACCACAGACCACCTAAAGGAAAGGCCCATCAAGCCACAGCCCTGCTAAAAGTCTCCGTGACAGTAGTGTAGCTGGGCAGGGCTGCAGGCAGAAAGGTGGCCTCAGGGGAAAGGCTGGTTTTATTCTTGGCTGGAGGTGGAGAGAATGTTCTGGAAAGTTCATACTGACGGAAGGCGTTGTTAATCAGAGACCTCTCATTTATCTCAGGCCTTTGGTACATGTTTTTTTCTCTTTCTAAAATTTTCTTCCTTCCACTTATCATTTGACTCCTACCCTAAAGGAAGCCGTTCCAGACCCCCTACTCAGGACACTGCCATGGGCTGCAGTCCCTTACTCTGCTTCTCCTTAAAGCCCCTACCGCGTTTGAACTTATGTTTGTGTGGCTATTTAGTTAATTTCTATACATCCCACTAAACAGTGTACTCCTTCCAGAAATGGAGTCTGTCTATTCTCCCAGAGGAATCCCTACTCCAAGCATAGAGACTGATTTGTGAATGCACAGAATGTACTTAAAGAAAAAAAAAAAGTTAATTATTATGTAAAGTTATTCAAAGGGGGTCCAAATCCTAAAGCTCAGGTTCCCAAACACCCTGAGGCCAGGGAGTGTTTTGTTAAATATGCAGATTCTCATACTCCACCCAGGATTTCTAAATTAGAAACTCCTGAAGTGTAGTCTGCAAAGTGTTTATAAGAAAGCTCCCAGGCAGAATCTTTTTTGGATGAGAGTTGAGTACATGTTTCTTAGCGGATAAAATCTAGTCTCTGTGCACATTTGTTCCATTCAGGCGTGCTCATCCTGTGCTCTCAGTGAGTCCTTCTCGCTTAAAATTCCAACCGTCACCCTCACCCACCTCACCTAGCATTCCGTATTTTTATCCGGAGAACTTGTCTGTCACCACCCACTAGTGTATAAACTCGTGAGGGCAGAGATTGTTGTCGGGGTTATTCCTGCCACACCCCCATTCCCTGAACAGCACCCGGCGCATAGTAGGCCCCCAATAAATGCTTGAATGAACAGTTGGCCCCATGGAACATTTAAAATATTCAAGGCCCTACACCACTGGGAAAGGAGAGATGCTGAGCCACTGTAGCTTGAGATAATATTGACGTTCTTCTTTCATTTTTTTCCTTTTTCCTTTTGATTAGATGACACTTGAGAAATTAGGGCAGCCATCATGCTGTCTTTCCAAATGTTGTTGGGTCATGTCCACCTAATAGAAAGGCAATTTTGGTGGCTAATTTCCTGTCTGATCAGATTAATTGAATTGAGGTGGTGAGCACAAAATGCCTCTTTAGAGTACTCAAGACAACGCAGCAATTGATCCTCATCCAGTCTTCCTAACTTTTCTCTGATGAAGGGCTGTGTTTATTGTCTTGATATGTTGAAATAACTGGGAAGGATGGCTGAACTAGCAAAGCAAGTGGGAGGGGCTCGAAGGGAGGGGCTGCCTTTTTCCTCACTGGCATTAGTGAAAACTCAGGGGTGAGCAATTAAAAGCTTTGGTTATATGTCACCCATAGTGCCTACTGCCTACTTGATGTGAATTAGACCTTCCAGTCAGAGCAAATAAGTCCTGTGCATGGACTGGGTACCAAGCCCTGGGTTAGTGGGGTCCGTGGCAGACGGGGAAGAGAGAATAAGACATAGCAACTGCTCTTATGAATTTACAGATTAATGAAGCACTTTCAATTTTATGCTTTATGTCCTGTCTTGGGAAAAAAAAAATGAGGTGGCTTATAGTGAAGACCACAGGTTCATTATGACCACTTAAGTAATCACAATAGAAGAAAACATGCATAAGGAAAGAAGCCCATAAACCCTGAGTAGTCAGAGCAGGACTAGTTTACAAGATCCTAGAACAACAGGGTTGAACAGGCTGATGATGATTACTCAGTCTTCCCCATACTCTCAGACTGTTTCCTGAATCCCTGTGAGAGGTAATCCACTCTGTCCCATCCACCCTTTCCTGAGTAGCTCTTTTTGAAATATCTGTCAAGCCAAGATCTGTTTTCCACCCACTGATCCTAGCCCTACTGCTCTAGAGCCGCCCAGGAAATGCCCAGTCTTTCTACACCAAGTCCATCACTGAGTACTTTGAGGATGTCCTCATCTTCCCTCTGTGTTCTCCCCACCAGCGCCTGGGGTGTTTCCTCATATGACTTGCAAGCATCTTGAGCCTGTGATTGTCCCTCAGGTACCTTTTGAGTTTCCAGAGGTAGCACAGTACCTGTTGCAGAGTAGGTGCTCAGTAAACATCAGATGGACAGATGCCGCAGTACCCTTATTACAGGAACTCCCTCTCACTTTGCAGAGGGAATGCATGGTATTCGATTGGGGGTTTTCTTGCTCATGGTTCTGACCTTGCATGTGGATGGGAGCTCATCTAATTCACAAATATGTTTTAGTCGTCAAGTGGAAGGTTGCACAAAGCCTGCCTGAAGGTCATAAGATGAGGGTCTTTCTCAAAGTATGGGGAGTTTGTTTAAAATATAGATGCCTAAGCTGACTTACTGATTAAGGAATTCTATCTGTGGGGCCCAGTGAATCTGCATTCTAACAAGACCATGTGTACAATACAGTTTGGGAATCTTTTTAAAGGCTTAAAAAGGGGAAGCGTTTCTTAAAATGTCCCTGGGAATTCCTGAGCCTTTTTCTAGGGGTTCACAAGTCAAAACTATCTTCATAGTAACACCAAGATGCTCTTTGCCTTTGTCACTCTCATCTCTCACAAATGTACCATAGAATTTTCCAGAGGCTAGCTGGTGGGTACTTTTGCAATAGGCTGAATGCAGAAGCAGCTAAGAGAATCCAGCTGTCTCCCAGCAGTCCAGACATCAAAGCCAGGCAGAGTGCCATCCTTCTTACTACATCTTCTTTTGTTTAGGAAAATATAGTTATTTTTTTCATTAAAAAAGTGTTACGTTAACAAGTTATGGGTTTATTACTTTAAGTGGATTAATGAATACATAGTTTTAGGTTCACAGTTTGAATTTCTAATATGTAAATGTTGATAAGCTATAACTCACACAAACAAAAGGCCTTTGGGATCCTCATTTTTAAGAGCATGAGGGTTCTTGAGACCAAAAAGTTTGACAACTGCTGCTACCAAGAAACAGACTAAATTTGTTTAAAAAAAAAATTTCTCTATCTTTACTCAGCTATATCAAATAGTTGATCCATATCTGTTCAATTTGTATAAAATTATGATTTCTATTGGTATAAGTTCTGATACTTTCCCTTCTCCAAGGAGGCTGAGGTGTTTTGCAGTAGTGCAGCATAGAAAGGAATCCGCCACCAGATTTTTTTTCCTTGCTTAGAAAAAATATTTCATAATATTCCCCCAGACTTCCTCAAAATTCAGCAAATTTGAAGTCATCCAATTTTATGTTACATGTATGGGGGAATAAAACCTCGATAGATGAAAAAATGTAAAACATCGGGGATTTAGCTTTGAGATTTTATGAGATCACGTATGTATCTGGCTCCCTGTCTCTCTCATTCCCAAGCCTAAATCAGAACCAGCCCGAAGCCGTCTTATGATTTCCTTCTTGTCCTTCCCCATCCACCATGCGCCCCTTGAGCCAAAGGCATCTTCTAAGCAAAAGACTTAGCCTCCTAGAATAGCGCTTCCAAAGTGGGGAGACAGCGGTGCAGGGATAAATGGTTAGTAACTGGCTCGGAGCAGGCGGAAAGCAAAGCCCCGAGCTGTAGCATTTGCCGCTCCCCATAGTATAAGTGTTCTTGGTGTCACAGTGTTGGGAAGTGAGGCACCCCACAGGCTCTGGAAGAAGGAGCAGGAAGCTCCTGCCACCAAAGGCTCTACTCCTGGATCTGGCAAAGCCGGCGAATGTGGCGTTTTCCAGGGTAGTCTTCATATGCGAGCAGAGGAGAAAAGAGTACAGATGCAGAAAAACACATTAGAGGCCTGAGGACTCTCCTTGAGGACCTCTGTTTCTCATTCCCTTAAGAACTTGCACCTATAGTAAGAGATGCTGCCAAGAAGGGAGACCGAGACCAAGATTGAGGCATGGATGCCAGGAGAGGGGTGTGGACCAGATGTTGAGCCCCAGTTTCTTCATCAATCTTATCAGAATAACAGCTAGCACGCTGGGCCACTGTGAAGACTAGACATAAATGTAGAAAGCCCACGGCACTCTGTCTGGCTCATAGTATGGTAAAGTCCTTTTTATTTTTATTTTATATTGTAATGGATGCTTTTCTTGACAGAATGAATCAACTCATTCTGAATTCAGGTTCTGACTACTTTTGTGCGGGTTCATCTCATTTTAGCATTTTTTTTTCTTCACATCATTAGATTTGAATTGAATATTTAGTCACAGGAAATTGCTTTAAGTTCTCTGGGAGTCCAGAGGTAAGAATTCTATATAACAGATACAAACGGGTCTAATGTCAAGGCTAGATTTATTCTAATTAAATCATTGTAAGCCACATATTTTTGTAGATCTGAGGTAGAAGAGAAAGTAAATACGCCATCTCTGAGGATTTGTTGGTGGGGATTTACATGCCTCCCTTCCACTGTTGAGTTTGAATTTAAAATATTCCCAGTGCCAAGAGGCTCCTGGATGAACATTACAAAATAATTGTTTTAAAATTCTATTAGGGGAAAACCACAGCACAATAGCTGAACTGCAAATGCCAGAGGTTAGGGAGAACGTAAACATCATTCAAACACCACACACAGCTGCCACATTCTGGAGATCATTGCTGAAAACTGGTATTAAATCTCACCTTAAAGTTCAGGGGCAATTTACCATTCTTAATAATGGATCTAAATTACCCTGGAAGGAGCTGGCTATTCAAATATATGGGGTTGGGACAATTGTCTCTACATCTAGGAAAAATATCATCAGCTTCCTACCTGACAACATATAGCAATATGCACTTTTAGTTGGATATGAGATCTAAAAATGAAAAAAAAAAGTAAAATATACCAAAAGATAATACAGGAGATGCTAAAAATATAATCTTGGACTAGAGAAGGACTCCCAAAGCAATGCTCCAACCCCAGAAACTATAAATGAAAATATATAAGCAACTAAAACTCCTGTGTATTTGGGAGACCATAAGGTTACAAGACAAATGACAAAATGACAGGAAAATTTTGCAACATATATAACAGACAGCTACTGTCCTTAATATAAAAAGAGCTCCTGTAAATCAATAAGAAAGTGACAAGTAACATGGAAGAAAATTTGGCAGACAAATAAATTACCCCAGTGCCCTGAGAGAGTAAGTCTTTCCTTCCAGCCAACCGGGAGAATTACAGGGGCTTCTCACTGCCTTGTTAGCCCTCAGTCAGGGCTGCTGATGGATGGATTTTCTTCAGAGCACATTTTCTTACTGTCCGTGGCCTCAGTGTTGACAGGCCAACATGAAACCTCATAAACTTGGCATTCAACTAAATGAGATAATTAATCCTGCTAGCACAGTTACAGCTATGGTAAGCTCCCCATGAGTTCAAGTTCTTCACCCTTTATTCATAGGATCGTTGAGAGGATTGAATGAGAGACTGTGTGTTCAGAGGCAGGAAAGTTCCCCGCACACAGTGGGGCTACTCAGTAAATGTTAGTCCCCTTCCCTAAGGCCCTCCTTCATCCAGACCTCATCAGGGGTCCTCCACCCCGGCTGCATGTTTGGATCACCTGCTGAGCTACTGGACAACACCACTGCCCAGACTCCACCCCAGACCAGCTGAATCTGAACCTTTGCTTGTGCAGCCCTGTGCATTTAGAGGGGTTCCACAGGAGATTCTAACATGCAGCCAGAGGAGACGCTCTACCTTAACACACTTCGGAATTTTCACTGTGGTTTAATTTATCCTTGCCATTATCTGCCTCTTTGCCTATTGAAGTCTTAGTTTCAGTTGGAAATAATCTCTTCCTCTCTGAACTCCTATAGCATCTGCATCCATCCCATGCACGTGCCTTTTAATCATCTTTTGTTGTGACAACATATACTTGTGAATTACCTTCCTGTCTAAAATTGTGAGCTCCTGGAGGCCAAGGATCTTATTTGACTCATTACTGTATCTATGTGATGTCTGCTTCAGCACAGAACAAACATAAGTCCTCACAAACTGTTGACTGGATAACTGAATGTAAGTGAGTGAGGACAGACACGTGTCTTTACCCAAGCTTAGGACCAGTCACCGTGCTCCCTGGGATCTGAAACCAAGGCCCTGTCGTCCTTAGGTTATCACGTGCTCCTCTTCTTAGAGACAGCCTTATCAGCCAACTCAGCTGACACTTGTCAAAAAGTGTGAATTTACTGTCAGTCATGGAGTTGTTGTCCCATGTGTAGTTGAGCCAGATTCACTGTAGTTCTGGGATCTTTGTAAAACGCTCACTGTTGGCTTCTCATTTTGGATTCTCAGTCCTGAACAAAGAGATCACCTAGGGGGAGGAGACTTAAGCAGTCAAAAGCAGGGGGTTGGTTCTAGATAGTGCTGGAGTCACTAGCTGTTTGACTTTGGGCAAGTTGCCACTTAGACCTCAGTCTCCCCATCTGCACAACGGAATAGATTGCTATTGCCTGCCTCACAGGTAAGAATACAATGAGACCGTTCACATTAATATATTTATCATACTACCAGGAACATCATGAACACTCAGAAAAATGATGGCCTGCAGGAAATAAAAACATGGTTAACATTAAAGATTCAGAACACTCTGAAGAAAACTGGAAGAGAATTTTTTAGTGGAAGGAGGTCAGGAACTAACATTTCCTGACCCAGCCATGTTCCAGGCTAAGAACGTCTCTGGTTAATTTAGTGCTGGAAAAATGGCAAATGTTTTAAATATATAATATATAACATAACATAACATAATATAAAAATGTAATGAGTATGATTAACATGATAAATAGTATACTTAATATATAATGGATACAAAATAATTAGTATATGATTAATCTAACATAAAATAATACAGTATAATATACTGTTACATAATATAATATGTACATGCCTTTTTTTAACCCTTTTCAGATTATGCTGAAGAAAACAAAGGCCAGAGTTTGGTAGTAAAATAATTTTGGTAATAAAGTGAGGAAGCCAGATAGGTTCTGTTGAGCTGGTTGCAGCTGTTTTGTGATTGTATTTTAATTATAAAAGATCTGGCGGGCTTCCCCACACACTCTCCCCACACAAATGTTAGCTCCGGCTCAGAGGCCTTCTTTCTACACGCAGTTATTCTCACACGTGATTTCTCCCTCCTTTGTTTTTTGTTTGACTTTGGAACACCTCCTTAACCTTTAGAGGAAGTACGTTTTGTCTGGGGGACCAGGATATTCATGTGATCCTATCTGTAGACTCTTGGCAAGAGAAAAAAAGTCTGTATTAATGTGTAAAGTCCTACATAAAATGAAGACAAAGTCCCATGGAAAAAAAAGTTATATGGTTTTATCTGTATTCATTATTCTCTGACCTGATCCCGGTCACTTTCTCATTGGTGCTTTTAATTAGGTCTGTCCATCAGAAGTGCAATCTTGAGAAAGTAATAATGCTGTTGTTTTAGAGACTGCATGACTGAGCTGACAGTTCTGTGTTTGATTTGGGGATGGGGGTCTACCTTAGTGCTTCATTAAATAACTGAAGTAGCTGGATTCTAGAATATGTTCTAGGTCTGCTGGCAAATTTAATGGCCATATTTGCATTAAAATATCCAATGACGTATTGAAAAAAATTTAACACCGTTCATTGCTGCCCGGCATCGGAGGACACTGGGAAGAGGCCGACCAAGAAGTGTGGGAAGGCTGGAGGGCCCCTCCCCGTGAGTTACCCCCTTTCTGCCGCGGGCTTCAGAGGAGCCAAGAGCTGTTGCATAAGAGCTCTCCAGCTCAGCCACCTTCACCTTGACTCGAGTCTGAGTCCAGTTGCCTCTCCCCATTCCCAGTGTTGGAAACATGAACTGGATGCCAGCTGACCACTCACGCAGACACTAGTAGCAGTTTCCCCTCAGTCCAGGACCTGGGTGAGCCTCCATTCTTCCCCGTCAGCCCCAGGGGACCCTCCCGAGATGCTGTCAGTTACTTACCATACTAGGGTTGTTTTTTCTTTGACAAATACCTTTTCCATATTTGTGGGCAAACCCAAAGAGTCCTGTCTTCACAGCTTCTGCCATCCCATATGGTGTCTTTGTGCAGATATAATAACGGGCCCTCTCTGGGTATAGGCAACCTCGTAGGTGTCTGTTGTCTAATTTTAAAATATATTCTTTTCTTGTGGGTGGACTCAGGTTGGTGGGCTGGATTTTCAGTCGCCTTGATATATCTACCCTCTTGTGTATGTTACAACCTCTAAAACTATAGATGGTTACCCCTGAGGACACCCCTCCTTCCCTTCATCTAGGATGTTCTTTTTCTCCAATTTAGGGTCACCTAAATGAGATAGAGCTTCCAGGTTATGCTGGGAGTCTAAAGTACATGTGTGAAAAAGCCATTAGTGCTTGCAAACCCACAGATTACTTTATATGTCATGCTTATTCAGCAAAAATCAGTGGCGCACTCAGGAAGCCCAGCACAGAGAAAGACCCCAAAATGGCTGGGATGAAATCAGAGATTTCCCACAGAGCATAGTAATTTCCAGAGGAGCCCAGATTAAGATGAAATGAATGAGACCATTGAGATACTCGTCTTGGGGGCCCAAATCTTCAATCATCAAGAAAAATATTTTAATGCAACATTTTAAAAACTCAAAATTAACACACACAAAAAATCCATGATGAAGAAAGTATCAAAAATTTAAAGACAGATCAAAATGAATGCAGAAAATCCATAATGAGCAAAAGATCAGAATTTTACATAAAGGCAGCATCAGGATTGCTGATTTTTCCTTTTAGCCTCAGGCTCCAATATGGTTCACCTTGGCACCATGACTGATCCTGTCTTTATTTAAAACTTTGAGGGTTTGTTCATCATGGATTTTCTGCATTCACTTTGAATTCGTAAAATGTTACATTAAAATATTATTTATCTTCATGGCTGAGTGTTTCCGTTGTCATGGAAAGCAGGTTCCGAACTCCCCTCAGCCTAGTCCAGTCCTGATCACTCACTGCCGGTTGGTCCCCATTGTTGAGGGCTGCCCGGGACACTGTGCTAGGAATTGAGCATTGCACCCGCTCCTTTTAATTCCTAACAGCCATGCGCTGTGAGGTCTCTTATTAACAGAAGAGCAGACAAGGTCCACACTAGGTGGAGGAGGGAAGCGAATTAAGTGTAAAGCCCATTGCTTTGGCAACGTTTAGTAACAAGGGAAAGGAAGACACAGAGGAAGCAAGAGCAGGTGCAGAGGCACAGGAGCGAGGCAACGGAAGGCAGCTCCCTTAGCTGCTTGGAAGCCGCCCCACCCCCAGCTGAAGGGGTCCCACACAGCCAGCTGTGCACACAGGGCCTCCTGAAGGTGACATTTCCCACAGCAGAGTGTTACCAAGAAGAAAGCGTGCATCCGGGACTGTGTAAGGAAGCTGATTACTTAACCTTTTCCCAAAAAGTCGTCGACAAATATGGCATATCCCCAAACGAATTATTTTTCCTTTCATTAAACTCAAGTGGACACATCTCCATTTCTCTGCAAAAAGAACAGCTGCCGCGCAGTCACTCGATATGCAAGGTCTGAATGGAAATTAATGCTGTTGATGAAACCGGCGGTCTACAACATTAAAGGATTTTGGACTGAAAAGACAATGGCATTTGCATCCGTTTGAACATCCAGGCAGTTTGCATGATGGAGATGTCAGTTGTAATTTAGGAGAAAAATCAACCTACCTGGGCTCCCATTAACTCCGCCTGCTAGATACAGCTCCCTGGCAGGGATGGAACACCACCATGCTTTGCCCTTTTGAAAGAGAAAAATATGAAACTCCTACATTCAAGTGAGTCTTCAGTGAAACAAGAGTGAGACCCATCATGAGCTGTTGCCTACTCCCCCATCTGCAAGAACCAACACGGCAAATTTCTGCTGGAGTCCAGGACCAGGAAGACTTGCTGTCTGCATATAAATGTGCATTAATTTGGTTGTCAGGAAATGAACAGTACATAACCCAACCTTGGACCCTGTTGGCCTCTACTGCTAGAAATCCTAACATCAACTCCAGGACCCAATTATATTAATCTCATTATTTTTTGGTGTCTGCTAACAGCTTCTCCTTGGGCTTCTATTTAGAGCAATGTGTATCAGCTGTGGGCACACATCAAAACCATGTGGTGTGCTTTTTAAAAATGCAGATGCTGGAGCCCTATTCTAGTGTTATACCCAGATATGGATATTTTTTCATTTACATTTTCAAAGACTGCTTTGTCAACCCAGTGGAAAGACAATCCAGGGTAGACTATTAGATTTATTTCCAAAGGGGCAAAGAAAGGTTTTATGGTGGCCCCACACTGTTTGATGTAACTAAAAATAAAACTAGCCTTGACTACTCACAACTCAAAACCAGTGGAGGTTATGGCAAGGGAAAGGTGGATAATTCAACTCCAACTTATTTTGACCTGAATTTAGGCCAAATGGGACTTCTACCTGAATTATTCAGAAAAATGCTCTGAGTTGCCCCTCAGTACATCTGGTACAGCTGGTCCCCTGTGTATTCAAAAAGTGTTTTCTATGATTATTTTCGATGTAGCTAATGTCACCTTGGCCAGATCAAAGTTCCCCACAGTTATTTGTTAATATACAAATTTATCACATCCCTTTTAATCATACTTGCTCTCAGTGGATATGAGTGATTGAATTCATCTATACAGCAGAGTTAACTTACAATGTCCTCCAGGTATTTTTCACTGCTGGCTTATGTCACCACCTTTGTTTACATTTAGTTCAGAAAGTACAAATTTAAGAAGTGGCAGGTTGTAACTAGACATAAGATCAATGCAGTGAGTTTCCGTTTAAGCTTTAACAATTCAGTAGCTGTCAACTGAAGCGTGAATGCAGACATCAGTAAATCCCAGTTAAAATACTCCAGTCGTAATCACAACAGGAGTTAGTGGTATTTTCTCCTCCACCCAATGAAGCTCATAGAAGTAGCTTCATTAACATCTCATTTCTGGTTTTGTTCTGATTTTCTTCTCATTTTACCCCACTCTGGGATTCTCTGTCCTCTATCACGGGGTCACTTTTCACACGGAGCTTTTTTAGAGCTGATGTCTTTCTGTTTATTCCTGCTGTCCGAGAACCCTCAGTCTCTCCTCCTGCAATTGCTTGGAGTGTGTCATTAAAGTGAGCCGCTCTCGGCCATAATGACATCAAGTTCAGCTCTATCTTTGTCTTGCCACCTCTATTTCTGTTCTGAACAAGTCTGCCCAATTCAAAACTCAAGAGCTCTCCTGAATAAGGCCTATCAACTATCCTCACCAAGTTGGCAATTTCTTTTGGATGATAAAACATGATTATGAATATTTGAATATTTGAATTGAAATCATTGGGACGCTCATTAAAAAAAAAAAAAAAACCACTGTCAATTAGTATTGCATTTCTGTGAATTCCCTCAGGGCATATTCAGAAAATCAGTATTGTAAAAGCTTGAACAGTTACATTAGTTTAGCTTGATTGTACACTGATTCTTTTTTATTTATACTTACATGGAATAATACATAAATAAGAATTGAGTAATTTTTTTTTTTAACAAAACAAATGAGTTTGCTTTTACAATTCCTGTTGGGTAATTAGGTCCCAATCCTTGATGCCGTGGGTTTTGGTATTGAATAGACGATTGAATCTATAATTAAACACGTCCCTTGGACTGAAGTTACTAAGCAGGTACTTGGGTCAATTACAGAACAACAATGAACATTGCATCAGGTGTTATCACAACAGTAATTACTGTGCAATATTATATTCTATTTTAAAACACTTTTTTAAGAATGGGTTATCAGTAATGGAAAATGCATTGAGCTTTTATGACAGATTTTTGCACTACATTATTTCTGATAAGGACATAATCCTCTGATAAGAGGTCAGAGACCTACCTTGCTGTATAAAATTAATAACTTCATCAAGTTATTTTTAGCAGCAAATATTTATTAAATGCTTACTGTGTTAGGGACTGAAGATACAAAGACATGTGATCTGACCCATGCCTTCGTGGGCTCACGCTCTGATTTGGGAGCTATAGCATGTGCAGAAAAAGGGAGATGTGGCAGCCTTGCCATTTGAAAAAGGAGCTCAAAGTCCCAGACAAGGCCACAAGACCTCACCATGCCAGCAGTCCTCTTCTTTGTAAACTTAGAAGCCTGATTTGGTGTCTACATCCAGAGATGATTTGTATCTTGGACATGGACTTTTACTAATTAAACTCATGAGAGATGTAAGCCAGAATGCAAATGTATTCATTTATAGTGAGAAACCAAAGGTTAGCTGGCTTCTGTTGATAGACAACTTTTTTTTTTTTAAAGATTTTTTTTTTTTTTTTAATAATTGAAGACACTCTTTTATTCGTTATTTATTTATTTATTTATTTATGGCTGTGTTGGGTCTTCGTTTCTGTGCGAGGGCTTTCTCTAGCTGAGGCAAGTGGGGGCCACTCTTCATCACGGTGCGCGGGCCTCTCACTGTCACGGCCTCTCTTGCTGCGGAGATAACATCTTCCGTTCCTACTTCCCAGGTTTGAGAAAATACAACGAAAATATTGACACAGACGTGTATGCTCCGCGGCATGTGGGATCTTCCCAGACCAGGGCTCGAACCCGTATCCCCTGCATTGGCAAGCAGATTCTCAACCACTGCGCCACCAGGGAAGCCCTGATAGACAACTTTTAATTCAGAGAATTAAAGTTATGTCTGGAGGAGTCTATTAATCTTGTAGAAAACTAAACTCTTGTCATTGAATGAAATCTCTCTGTTGCAGAAATTTCTATAACTTTCTATGTACAGAGGACTTTGTAGGGTGAATTTCTCCAACCAGCAGCTTTCCACATTCTTAGGTCTTTTTCCTCAGTGATGGTGCTTTCAATCCTAACATGTGTCCATAGTTTCAAGACATGCTTCTCCTGTTCTTTGTGCTTCTTTCCCTCAATTGCCTTCTTCTCTTTCATCACATTTGTCAGCCATGCCAAGCATTTCATTTGCCTTTTCTCTTTTAATCTTCACAATTTTCCTGGACTTAAATTACACCCCCATCTTACAGATAAGAAAATCAATTTGTACTGAGATTCAGTAACCTGGGTCAGATGGGCAGTGCCACAGTCAGGAGGTATATTCTGTGGTCAGTTTCTGGAGGATAAGTGTCAAGAAACGGTACCAATCATAGGAGTTCAGGGTGGGGAGGGATAAGCCTGAGCATAAGCAATGAGAATGATTTAAGGCCAGATATGTTTAGAAAAGGGGAGGGCAGAAGACATGAGAGTGGGAACATAGAAGGGGTCTGTGATCTGCTAGTGATGTCTGCCAAAGAGGGAAGTGGAGGATGTGGTAGCAGAAACCTCAGGCATTTACCGTCCAGGCTGCGTGTTGGCAGTTCTCAGTGAGCACTACACACACGCCCCTGATGGGATGGATCCCTGTCATCTAGGCAGGGCACATAGTTTTCAAGACAGAGGTAATAGTTTTGTAATGAAATATACTCTCACCAGTCTTCCTGTAATTTGAATATTCTGCAACATATTACAGCTAAGTCTAATAGCAGATTGCATTTAGACCCAATAGCACGTAAACGTACACTCCCTTACAGGGAAAGGGGACTTTGTGTTTCCATCATGATGGAACCCAGTTTTGTGATGGTTTGGAACATTCCATACATTGAGAAAAATTGCTGGAGAAAGTGGAGAGCCACTGGAAACTTCCTAAATAAAGAAATGATGAAATCAGATATGTGTTTTGGAAATAGATCTGAGGCAGACAGAATGAAGGAGAGAGGGATGCCTGGTGGGCTGTGGATCTGTTTTCATTGCAGTAGTACTGACAGGAGGTAAGGGGGGAAATGTGTGCATAAGAACGGAGATCTGAGGGGAGGGGATGAATATAAGAAACGTGTTCTCAAGTAGCTCTAACTTACCTCCCCTGCGCCAGGACATTGTTTTTCCTTGAACACTTTTTTTTTTTTTTAATTTATTTATTTTAGGCTGTGTTGGGTCTCTGTTGCTGCGCACGGGCAAGCGGGGGCTACTCTTCGTTGCGGTGCATGGGCTTCTCATTGCGGTGGCTTCTCTTGTTGCGGAGCATGGGCTCTAGGCACGCGAGCTTCAGTAGTTGTGGCACACGGGCTCAGTAGTTGTGGCTCGCGGGCTCTAGAGCACAGGTCAGTAGTTGTGGCGCACGGGCTTATTTGCTCCGCGGCATGTGGGATCTTCCCGGACCAGGGCTCGAACCCGTGTTTCCTGCATTGGCAGGCGGATTCTTAACCACTGCACCGCCAGGGAAGCCCGTCCTTGAACACTTTTTGAATGCCTACTATATGCCAGGTACTCTTCTCAGTGGTTTTTGAAGTCAGATGCCTTTGCCAACATGTTGGAGAGAGCTCTTGATATAGTACAGTATATGCCGGGCTTTCAGTCAAATAGAACTTGACATACTTCAACCAGTCAAGGATATTTCAATGTCAAATAGGGCTTTGGTGTGAATCCTTGTGAGTCTTGCCTTCTGCACAGTGCCCAGCACATAAATGCTTAATGTATCCCGTGGTGGATAAATGGACAGGTAACCAAAGGAATGGAGTAAATAGACTAATAGAAGGACATTGAAGCTCAACTTTTATATGCCTGAAACTATTTCAAAGTGAGCTCTAGACTCTTCTTGAGGAAGCATATTTCTGTATTCCAGTCTGTGCAGTTGTTGAAAATAAGAAAAAAGGTGGAAGACACCAATACAGATAAAAATATTATTTATCTTAGAATGTAACAAAGCCAACAAGAATGATAGCTTCTGAAAGTAGTATTCTTCCATATGTAGCCCTTAGATAGTAGGTACCTAAATTTCTGGAGTGCATGTGTGAAAGCATGGATTCCTGGGCCCTGCCCCACACCTGCAAAGTTAACCCTTCACAGAGGGAAAGAGAACTTTGAACAAGCTCCTCAACTCATTGTGTTGTGCTGAAAACATAGCGATAATCACTATTCTAGAGTTAGAGCCAAGCTTTTTGAGGACTTGAAAACCCCAGGAAGTAAGGATCTGTTATGAAAGCAGCTAGTATGAGCTGGTGGATCTCCTTTGAAAACCTTTTAAAACATCAGGGGCACTGATCTCTCTTGCTTAACCTTTGAACCAGAAGGACCTAAGGTTCAGGGGCCCAGATGGCCCCAGCATGAAACCCCTCAACACACCAGCCTCACTGACTATTGCATGAGAATGTCCCAGCTCCAGGATCCTTAAGTAAGAAGAGCCAAGGGGATTTTCACTCTACACAATGTGATGTCTTTTCCAATAGTAGTATTAACAGGAAAGTGTTATCTTTAGGGCATCTTCCTTGTTTTATGTATTTAGCAATAAATTTATATAACCTTTACTGCTTCTGAGTGTAAACGTAGTGCATGTTTGTAGTTTAAAAAAATTAGAAAATCCTAAAAAGCATAAAAAGAGTAAAAATTACCCATAGTCTCACCAGAAGAAGATAAGCACTCTCAGTATATCTCCTTCCAGACTTTTTAGTGTGTGAATACACATAAACTTTTACCAAAATGGAATCACTGTTTTGCAACCTGTTATATCCAGTCTGAATGGAGGTGATATCTTTCTAAGTCATGTATATCATCATTTTTTAATGACTGCAGAGTATACCACAGTGTGAATGTTCCTCTTTATTTTATTATTTCCTTATTTTTGATGTTTGAGTTCTTTAAGTTTCCATTTTAGGCTGTGGGGAAAACAAGATGAAATTACAGAACATTGTAAGGGAAGGTACATAAAGATGGAACTGCCCTATTGTAAACTGCCTGGCTCATGTCATAGCCCAGAAGACATAGACTTCCCTGGTTGCTGTGCCTAAACTCTTGCTATTTTCATTTTTTATAGGAGGATCCCCCATATTCCCCCCAGGTCCCCGTCACTCACCTGCTTTTCCCTGGCATGTCATTCAGCTTCACCAGAGATTATCTTGCTTCACTTAATTAGTCATCATTCATTGCACAAACATTTATCAAGTGCACCCTATGTGTCAGCACTTTGTGACATCCTCACTTTATTTAGTGATTAAAATGTCTATGATCCTGCTCTCATTAAGGTTACAGACTAATGATAAAACCAGAGTCGCTAACCAAAAAGGCTAACTTAGAATATGCCAGTCCCTATTACTGTAATCTGAAGTCCTGGAAATCCATGGAAGTTTTATTAGGTAGCTATTGCTGTGTAACAAATTATCCCAACACTTAGTAGCTTAAAACAACACACAATTATTAACGTACAGATTCTTTAGGTCAGATGCCTGGGCGTGGCTTAACTCTGCTTCAGGGTCTCTCACAGGCTACAAGCAAGGTGTCAGCCACCTCCAGGCTCAAGTGAAGAAGGGTCTACTTCAGAGCTATGTGGTTTTTAGAAGAACCAAGTTCCACATGGGCTGTCAGATTGTTGACCTCGGGTCCTTGCTGTGTGTTGGCTGGATGTCACTCTCTGTTCCTTGCCATGTGGGCCTCTCCTACGTGGCAGCTAGCTTCATCAAAGTGTACAAGCCAATAAGTAAACAGAGAGAGTGCCAGTGAGATGGCAGTCCCAGTCTTTGTAACGTGATCACAGGAGTGACATCCCATCACTTTGCCATATTCTGTTCTTTAGAGGAAGTTAAGGGGAGGAGGTTACCCAATGGTGTAAGTACCAAGAAGCAGAGATCATTAAAGACCATCTTTGAAATCAGTGCTGCTCTCATAGAACTTACAGTTAGTGATGAAACCAAAGCTGTTTAATGAAAAAGGTTGACTTAGAAAACACTCTGCAGTCTGAAGTACTGGAAATTCATGGAGTTTCACATTTAGATTCACCTTTAAGTCTAGGGATATGAAGAAATAGGTCGACATATTTACATTTCCTAAGTGTGCACTTAATGTTATTTTTATGGGTTTTTGCAGCTTGCTGCATACACGTCTGTGTCAATATTTTCGTTGTATTTTCTCAAACCTGGGAAGTAGGAACGGAAGATGTTATCTCAAATTTAGAGACGGATGAACTGGGCCCTGGCAAGTTACCAGCTGAGTCGGCTGCATCTTGCTCCCAGTTCATTTGTTGGTTCAACAAACACATACGCACAAGTATTATGTGCTCAGCACCAGACCAGGCAGCACGTGGGGTATAATGCTGGACAAAACCACTGTGGCTTTTTCCTTCCCAGACCTAGTTCTTGTCAGAGTAAAATATGAATCAAATAATCTCCCCAAAAATAAGGTTTCAAACTTTAAAATTCTGCAGTGGATGGAAAGATCATGGTTTGTGCAGTGTTTACATATAAAAAGTCATCCACTGCATTCTTAAAATTTGTCCACTTGACTGGGTGTGTGATGTTTTTAGGACCTTCTAGGAAGGAAGGAAGGAAATGTACATGGTACTAAGATAGTTTCTTAAAGAAAACATAGCTGCCACCCTCTTTATATATTATGGATATTATTTCAGAGGTGATGGATATGTTCATGGCATAGATGGTGGTGATGTTCATGGTATAGATAAGGTATATACTTATCTCCAAACGCATCAAGTTGTACACATTAAACATGTACAGTTTTTTTTATGTCAATTGTACCTCAATAAAGTGATTTTTAAAATAGGATTAGAACAACCATCAGTCACGTTTCCATGGATTAAATTAAAATTTCACATCTCAAATTAATTTTAAGTTATCATTTTGAAAGCCAAGTTTTAATTAAGCTTCCCAGACCCAGAATTTAAGTCAAAAGGTATTTTTCACACAGTACAATCAGGGCTTCTTATATACCCAAAAATGAGTAAGTATAAGGGAAGACACAACTTAAATTTTCTCCCAACTCAGTCCTTTAACTGGTAGCTATTCAGCAAAGTCAATTTTGCAAAATGTTATAAATATCTGCTGTTTACCAGGAACCAGGAGAGGAGAGACAAATAAGATCATGGTCCCTGATGTTAGGGGATTCATAGCCTAATAAGTGGAATCCGACAGGTCAAAGGAGAATTCCAATATAAATGCCCTGAGGGGCAAAAGTAGGGCAAGACGGAGGAGGGGCATCAAGCCAAGTAGAGGTAAGAACAGGAATGTCAGAGAAGGCAATGAAGTGAAGATGCCTTTAGCTTCCAGTAACAAATCTGTAACTCAAACTGATATAAACCTAAGTGAGGAAAAATTTCGTCAAACTGGGAGGTCAGAAGAAGGGCAAACTCCTAGGTACAGTAACTACAGTGGCTCAAAAATTCCATCAATGTCTTAGTTCTTTCCATTTTCGGTGGCCACTGTCATTCCCAGTCTACCACTAGCTCTTGGCTGGTATCAAGGTGGCTCCATCAATCCCAGACACGATGACATCAGAGAGAGGAAGAGGGGATACAAGGACCCGGGATTCCCATGGCAGCTTAGATGGGCATCTTGGGTGGGATTGAAGGGTCAGCCTTCACAATTACCAGGTAAGGTTTTCCCCGAGGACTTTAGACCCAGCCTGTTTTATAGGATGAATAGGAGCTTTTCTGGTCTATAACTGTTAGAGATAGAGAGAGAACCACCTCAGTGTGTGCACACCCATTGGCACAGAAGATCACAATTGTGCTGGGAATTCCAAGTACTCTTATTTGACTGGACTGGAGAAGTGGCATAGAGACCAGATGAGTGATAGATTAGGCTGGAGGGGAAGGTGAGGGATGGATTATGAAGGATTATGAAGCCACACTAAGAAATGTGGGTTTTATCTCGAAGGAGCTGGCAGCCCACTGAAAGATTTGAAGCAGGGGAGCACATGAGATTGGATGTGTGAGTTCAGTCTGGAACAACCCATGAAATGGATTGGAGGGTCGGGCAAGATCAGAGTCCTGGAGAGTGAAATTTTGTTGGTTATTCTAGAAGGAGTCTGAATGGGACCAGGTAACTTGTTAAGAGGGTGAGTTGAGGGGAAGGAGGGGAGCTCAAGGTGGTGATTCCAGTTTTTCCTGGAGTGATTCCCTAGAGGTCTAGATAAAAGTGATTATGCATTTGGGAAAATCAGAATCTAAGAGCTGGCTACTTAGATGAGACATAATAATATAGCGTGCATGTGAAATGATAGATACTAGCTCTCAGTACCTATGGGATATTGGCCAGCTGGATGAATGAAAAGCTCTTATAAATGCCCTTTGGCATACATGATTGACCGAAATGAGGAACAGTGAAAATACTTGTGTTGTACAAGTGAGAAAGTGGATGTGATATTTATAAGCAAGGCGTGGAGCCAGATGTCTTGTAGGTTAATAGGCTAGTAATTAAATTCGTGTGATTTAAGCACCTTGGTGAAGCTGCTAATAAGGTGAGTTAGGCTTCAGTAGCAACTTCTCCCTCCCTCCTCTGTGTATGAGTGAGTGAGTGTGTGTGTGTGTGTGTGTGTGTGTGTGTGTGTGTGTAGTTCATCAAGTCTTAAAGTGTTCAAGACAGAACTTCCTCATTTTGCATATTTTGCAAAGGAGTCTTTTCTTTAGGCTTCCAGTGTGTATAACTGGAATGAGCTATGCATTCCCCCAGACCTGCAAGCTTTTGTCTTCTAAAATAGAATGCTCCCATGTGAGGTCAGTTTGTAAAACCAGAGCTGACTCATTTGTAGTCAGAGGACTGTCCTGCTTTTGATGACTTCCCACTATGTAAGCATGGTTCACATAGAAGCAATGAGTGAGTTGATCCCTTGACATAATCACCCACATCTGTTTCTAGGCATCCAGCTGAGTGTATGAGGGGACTGTTGACCACAGAGAGCCTCCTGCCTGGGCACTTCTGCCCAATCTCTCTTCTCTGGAAGGACCTTTTAATCTACATGTGTACTGAGGAGTTTTGATGTCTTGAAGTTTTCATTCTAATCCCAGAATATTGTGCTTTGGAAGGATTTTGTCTTTCCTTTTGTGGCAACAAAATATCGTGGAAAAAGTCTGGAAGTTGGAATTATCCCTTCTAAGCTTGAATCCTAGTTCTGCCCTTTAGCAGCCATGACCTTGACTCAGTGGGTATAGGAGAAAGGGCATGTGATTTGGTACCAGGCAGAAGAGAGTTTGTATCTTAGTTCTGCCAGTGAATAGCTATGGGACCCTAGACAATTAATGTTCCGTTTTCTTTCATCTGTAAAATGGGGTTAATACTGCTTAATTTTGGTATTGACAAGGTTATGGCATACAGTAAAGCAATTAGTAGAGGTGCAAGCATGTAACAGCGGCTCCATATATTACAGGACCTCTTAGGCTCTTTGTCCTAATCTGAAACATAGGAGTAATAAAAATGCCTAACCTGCATTTTTGATATGAACACTACAGTAATACTTGTAGAACAGGGTTTCTCACCCTCACCCTTGGCACTACTGACACTTGGAGCCGCATAATTCTTCCTCGTGAGGGCTGCCCTGTGCATCGTAAGGTGTATACCTACCAGATGCCAGTAGCATCCACCAGCCCCAGGTGCAACAACCAAGAGCATCTCCAGATACTGCCAGAAGTCCTTGGTGGGGGAGTGGATTATCTCTAGTTGAGAACGATGGTTCTAGAATATAGAAGAAAGTGCCCAGCCTTTTGGAAGTGTTCCATAAGGAAGAGTAGCCCTATTTCTAACCTATCTATAAAACTGTGAAAAGAAGTAAAGAAAGCAAAATATTGTGTTTGTTTTCTGAGCCCCTAGATAGTAATGCAAAAATGAGAATAGTGGAACAAATTTAACTTTTTTCAGCACGAATAAACTCTCCCAAGTTTAGCTCCAGATACAAACCGCAGTTGGGTCATGCTACCGACCTTCAGAGAGCAGTTGTGGTAAAGGGATTTTCAGTCATGTCTGCTGTAGCCTGTTGTGTCCAGGGAGTGAAAACGGTGATCCCCGCCTGCCAGCCCCTCCCCCACTCCTCTTTGGATGATTGTGTGGGTCAAGTTGACTTCCATTGTAAGCACATGTGTGTTTTATCTTTGGCATGATATGTTTTCCCTTTCAATTATTTTATTTTTTTAGCCCTTCCCCTGGGAGAGGGAAGGTCAGTTCAAACCTATTATCACATTCTCTTCACTGATCAAATCTTAAAGCAACAGGAATGTCACTGCAGTGTCTGGAAAGGTGCAGGGGCATAATTCAGCCACTTTATTAATAGAAATGGAGGAGAATTGTACAAGGTGTTTTTGTTAACCTTGAAGAGAAAGGAAAGGTACTGAAACACACACACACACACACACACACACACACACACACACACACACACCTGCCGCCTTTTTTTTTTCTTTTCTTTTTTTTGGCTATGAGATTAAATGAAGAAGAAATTTTCTTCTCCCCAGAAATGTTATCGCTCAGAACAGCATTTTAGCACTATTATCGTGTGTTAACATCTGAGTGAGGAGTGATTATTTTCAGATAATACACGTGCTGCACTTTAGCTGGTTATGGCAGGGCTTCCATGCTGAGATCGATGAGGTATAGATTATACATTTCAATACTTATTCAAAATATGTATTTTTCATGATTGATGAGGACTTTGCAGAGTGCCACCTTCATAATTTACATTTTTTAAAAAGTGGTTCTGTGTGTAAATCATTGGCATGGATTATCTCAATCATAAGTCAAATGGTTCTCATTGTACGTATTCTAAAATATGCTTTTATTAAGTAGTTTATGGAAAAATCAGGGAGAAATATGCCTTAACATACTTTTAATATTTTATTACTATTCAATATATATTTTTTGCTACTTTAACAAAGAAAATGGCGACTCTTATAATACCATTACTGTCAAATTAAAGATAAGCCTTTCTCTTCCCAAACATTTATATTTTGTGCTTAGCTCAAAACCAGGAATGACCTTTGAGTGGATTTAACAGGATGCTTGACAGAAAGTAAAAATTCTCTGTTTGGTCAGAGAAAACATAAACAATGAGGCTAAACTCAGCTTTAATAAGTCCCGGCTTTTTTTTTTTTTTTTTTTTTTTTTTTTTTTTGTAAGCTTTCAAGCCCCAACAGAGGATTCTGGTCTTATCTCCTATAAAAAGACCTTCACACTTGAAAATTACATTTAATCTCTTCATAAAGGGAGTAGGAGTTTATCAGTATGAGGCAAATGGCAGAAAAAGACACTTAAGCTCACAAAGGCAAAAGACACTGTTACTTTAAAAGGCTTTAAGAAAATGTTAATGCTGAACCTGGATGATTTAAGATGGCAATCCATGAAAAAAACCCTTCTTGAGACAACATTTTAGCTAGGGCTCTGGCTGGATGAAGAAACGGAGCCCTTGCTTATAGGAGATTCCCCTTGGAGTGTGGAAAGTTTAGAGCTGGGTAGAAACCAGGGGGAAGAACTGAGACTCTAGAAACACACGCCTATGTGGAAGCCAGCCTGCGCATCTTTGCTAGAGCTGAAGCTAGAAGTGGTGCTTACTAAGCTGTTGGAACCTAAAGAATAAAATCCGTAAGCGGCAGTAGAGGAGTCAGGAATTTGGGAAGGCTCCAGGGAATCCAGGGCAAGGGAGGGAACGAGGGAACCAGCGCATGTCATGCTGGGTTGGCTGCCAAGAAAAACCCCTCCTCTGTCCCTGAATCTGTTCCTCCTGTCACCTCACTACGCCTCAGTCCCCAGAACCGCCCCTCACTTGGTTTAGGTGCTTATCCCTCCATATTGTAATTTTCTTCTGTTTTCTGTTGACTTTGCTGTTTCTTCTGCATGAATGTGAGCCCTGTAAGCATCAAGCTTGTATCTGTTTTGTTTACAGCTTTATACCAAGCACTTTCCTACTACTAGGCTCCAGAGTGATTTTACCATGATTAAGGTTGAGATTGAATTGGGGGTACTAGGAAGTTCAGAGAAGATCTATATCAAAGTCAGATCCAAGGGGTGAGGTCTCTGTCTTCAGCAGATGTCCTTTGAGGTATGACTCAGCTTCTAAAGGCAACACCTTCCTTTCTTAAAGTGGGCAAGTGGTGTGTCTGATTCTGTCCCATAGAGAACCTATACCAAGAGTATGAAATAACTCATGAGTGCATTGGCTTCAGCCTTCTGGAAAGGAAGTCTTTTCTCTTCATAGGACTTCCGTGGGATTTTTTTTTTTTTAACTTTGTCTTTGTGGGCTCCAGAAATTCTTCCAGACAAATGGCTGCTTCATTTCTGAGGTGGTGATTTATCCCTGAAGGGATAATTCTCAGCGAAGGTGTCTCTCCGTCATCATAAAGGAATAACAAAACATTTATGAAAGGGAGACAGAGCTTCAGATGAGTAGGTATAAAAGTTCTACACAATATCAATGGTTGAAATAATATGCATGTGTTAATTAAGAATTCTGACATACTTCTTTTATAACGTCCCTTATAAAAGATAGACTATTTTCCACATTTACTTTGTGTTGGAAGTGACAGATGAAATTAATATGCTTCATAAATTGCCCTCACGGAGGGTCAATTAACAAGTGAACTAACCTTGTGAAAGTCATTTTGAAAGATTAGTTATGTCAATAATATTCCCTGTCAAATTAGGTAAAAGTGAGAAAATTAGAAGGCTGTCAAATAAATAACAGTCTAAGATACTGAGTAATTGCGTTTTTGATAAGGTAAATTAGTTTCCGCAATTGTTGGTTGAGAAACAGGAAATGAATCGTGGAAGTTCTGAAGATTTTAAAACCGTGTGTGTGAATATACATGTGTGCATATATGTAAGTGTGTGTAACGGATGTCTGTATACTTCTGCACACACACATATGTACAGGGAGGCTGAGAGGACGGTCATACAAAGGTTCAAATTGGAAGTAAGATGGGTCTACAGTCCTTAGCCAGGTCCATTATCCATTCCTCATTCCTCGGCCAAAGCTCTTCTCCTTCAGGCACCCAGCCAGCTCCCACCTCTCTGTTCTTTCCTCACTGGACTCCTTTTCCCGTCATTTCTACCTCTTTCCCTCAGTCCTTCAAAATTAATCCTTGTGCATGTGCTCTGGGCTGGGCAGTGTCCTTGGCCATGGACAGGCACAGTTGCCCCTGCCCTCATGGAGCTGACACTCCCGTAGGAGGGAACTGAACTGAAGCTGAGGCTTTTTCCCTGCAATACATTTGCTTCAAGGCTGTAAAAGTACCAGGGAAACAACCCCAGTTGGACCTAGTTTGGAGACTGAAGGAGCTATGGCAGCCTTGATTCTGTGGTTATTTTCAGCCCAAGTCACAGTACAGATGGTTCCAGAGAGGCCACAAAACACAAGGCACTCTGACAGAAAGGCTGTCCTTTGCCAGGGCAGACACAGCTTGGCCAGGCCCCCTTCCTTCCTCCCTTTGGTAAAAGCTTCCTACAGGGAGCTCCCTTCTCTCTTGCCTCCTCTGACATCTCAGTTTCCTTCGTCAGAACCCTGTCATGGCTGTGATGTCCCTCTTGTGCCAGTTAGATCCTTGACTGGGTCTCAAGTTCCTATTTGCCATATGAATCAGGGCTGAAAATTCATCTGAAGTCTTGGTGGCCTGTCCCCATCCCTCCATGACCTCTCTGAGACTTGGAGCAAGTCCACTCTCTTATCAGGACATGTGCTCCCTGTGTGTGAAATGAGGCTGCTTTGCAGCAAGGAGATTTGTTAAAATTTTTTTTTTAGTAAAAGTTGTTATATTTATGTGTACACCAGAGCCCAGACACCCATATATATGTGAAGCAAATGGTTTGTATCAAATCCTGTTCCTTCCCCTAGACTATCTCCCTGTGTCTCCCCATAGTCAGGGAATTTCCAAAGCCATACGCACTGCATCTGTGTGTGTATAATGTATATACACACGTATTTTCACATACATACACAAACAGTTCTTTCCCTAGGATCCCCATTTTACAGAGTCAGAAACTGAGTCTCAGTGGGGGAACGTGAGTTGTGGGAGGCCACACCATAAGGACTGGCATGGGGGTTGAACCCAATCCAGTTTGATTCTAAGACCTGTATTCTCTATGATGCCCTGAAGGGTCATTTCTTCATAGCTAACTTCCTCAGCTACGACAAATATAACCCCTTGCTAATGAGGGAAGAATCTTAGGAAATAATATGTCCCCCCCCACCCCCCACATTTTGTTTTCTATTGGCTGACTGACACATTCCTGCTCCAAGGTCCTTTTTGTGTTTTCTGCCCTTGGTTGCACAATCAACCTCTCTCCCTGGTCTGCCCCCTTCAGGCAGTTGCAGAGGAGCTGGCCAAGCTTGTAAGCATGCAGATGTGGACCAGTTCCAAGTAATGTTCTCTCATGAGCTGCTCAGGGTTCTGTGATTGGAGGACAGACAAACGCTGGCCAACTTAAGCAGTCATAGAATCATTGGATGAATGCTGGCTGTATTCTACACATTTAAAATCTGACAGCTGGGTCTCAGAAAGGACAGGAATAGGCTCACTTCTGGGAATTCCAGCCAGAAACTCTTGAAGACTCTTTTTTTTAGGCAGAACCAGTGGAATAGCTCCTTTCCACCCACCTTCCATCTAAGCGCCCTTTGCATCATAGTTCCCATTTCTGGGAGAGAGCTTCTGATTCGCTTAGGTTGGGTCACGAGCCTGCCTCTCTTGGGCAGGACTGGAGGAAATAACATTGTGATTAATAGTCCCACCAGAACGGCAAGGGGGGGCGGGGGGAGTCAGTTAACAGCCCAAGGATAAGCAGTGCGCTGTTACTTATAGAAGGGGGTCAGGGATACAAGAAAGTCAAACTTCCAGATATCTCCCATATCATATCATGAAACAAAACCAAACAAGCTTAATTGCTTATCTGTTACTTCTGAACCTAAGCTGCAAATCTGCATGCATAACTTGGCATCAGTAAAAGTAGCAGCTTGTGGGTGTGACAAAAGCCAGGAGTTCAACTCAGAAAATCTGCACTCAGGTCCCAGCCTGGCACCTCTTGCTGTGATACCTTGGTTTTAGAGTGCATCATGCCAGAGCCTGCTGTAAAGTGCAATTACCCCAACCCATCTCTCAGGGAGTTACTGGGGGATCACATGAGATGCAGCTTCTCGAAGTGCGTGGGAAGTGGTTACTCAGCCCGTCTGGGTCTAAAGTAGGAAGAATTGACATTAGGGTCGCAAATATCAAGTGAAGCCCAGGAGCATGTTCACAGGTTTGCACTCTGTTTTAAACACTTGTAAATATCTCTCCTGGACCATTTACTTTTGTATAGTTGAGAACATTGAATAAATAACAGTCGTTTTTTTAGAGGGGAGTCTGTATTTTTTTTTTAATAAATTTATTTATTTTTGGCTGCATTGGGTCTTCGTTGCTGGGTGCGGGCTTTCTCTAGTTGCAGCGAGCGGGGGCTACTCTTCGTTGCAGTGTGCGGGCTTCTCACTGTGGTGACTTCTCTTGTTGCGGAGCACGGGCTCTAGGCACGCGAGCTTCAGAAGTTGTGGCTCTCGGGCTCTAGAATGCAGGCTCAGTAGTTGTGGCGCACGGGCTTAGTTGCTCCGCGGCATGTGGGATCTTCCAGGACCAGGGCTCAAACCTGTGTCCCCTGCATTGGCAGGCGGTGCATTGGCAGGCGGATCCTCAACCACTGTGCCACCAGGGAAGCCCTAGAGGGGAGTCTTTGAATTATGAAGGACTGGCAGATTTCACAGCTATTGATATTTTGACAGATGTGTTGGTGACTTGAAATCTTTGAGTTGAAATCTTTGAGTGCAATTATCTTTGAAATTGTGGATGCTGCAAATGTAGATATTGATAACCACCTTGATATATGCAACCTTCTGTATACACTGCCCAGTGTATCATAACCATCCTTCATATGAGCATTGCCACTAACCTACGGCCAGCAACTGCCTTTTCGGTAATTTTGTTCCATACTCATAACCCCATAAAGCAATAAAACCCCTCAAAACAGATGAGACTGTCATTTTCAGAAGTTCTCAGCCCAAAGTTGAAGAGCCTCAGGCCATGGGAGATTTTTAGAAGAAGTATTGGCATAGAGTATTGGGTGGGCTGTGCCAGTAGATGACTCTCAAGGATTTTCACCAACGTAGAAGATTTGAAGTCCCTGGCATTACCAATTTAAAAAGCGAGAGTTTTAGAGGGACACAACTTATAATGAATTATAATTGCCATATTTTCCATTATTTAGTTGATGTTAAAGAATAGAGTCTGGAATTCGCTAAGGAAGAACAGTTATTTGAAATATGTGCTGTTTTGAATAAACTGATCCTGACTTAATGAGCTTTTACCGGGTTTTATGCATGACTTACTACCCATATTACATTGCTAAGGTAAGCTACTTAAAACTGTGGTGCAATATGATGTTTTTCAGTTCATTCATCTGTTGCATTAATGATGGAATGTATTTTCCAGCACATAAATCCTATTTATGATCAAGACATTGTTGTTCTGTGGATCAGCTTAACCCCTTACCCAGTGTAATTTACCTGCTGTCAGATCTCATTTGAAGAGCTGTTGTCTGGCATTGCCCTAATCAGAAACATGCCCGAGTGTAATGGGCTATGCGTGTTGCGTCTAGTATTATTTATTTTTAATAACTTCTGTTCACCCCACCACCACACTTTAGGAAACTGACAATCTATAATGTTTTCCATGTTCTTCTTCTTTTTTAACCAATTATCTTCCCAACTGGGGTAATGAGTCACAAAAATCTGAATATTTTTGTTCTTCTCAATGTGTCTTAATGGCTAACAGCTGATTAGAGAAATGTACAGGAGAAATATCAGAATGATTTAGCATTAAAAACAAGACTGATGATTAATAAGAGAAGTAATTTTCTGAACTAGGATAGCTGGGGTGACACGTAAAGCTAGGTCAGATGGTTTCAGGGACAGAGGCCACTCTTGGGTTTGGGGAGCCTGGCTGGTTTGTGAAATGTGGTCAGTATGCCCCATCCTGGGTAGTACCTCCCCCGAGATTGCATGTCAGTGTGTTCAGCTGTGCAGGTTATTGAAGCCATTTCCATTTGCTCAAATCACACAGCTGCCCTTCACCTTTACATAGCCCTTTCTAACAATATACACACAATGGACACCTTCTGCCCTTCATTACAGGCAGAAAATCCAAGCCCCAGATCGCTAGGGGGTAGTTGCATCATATACACACCGAGTTTATGCAAAGACAAATATTTTGCTTGGAAACATGGAGAGAGAGAGAACCATGTCAGTTGTGTGGGTGTTTCCTCCCCTTTCTGCTCAGTAGCCCCCTGCCCTTAGTGAGGGGAGGAGCAGCCTGAACCACTGCTGCGGTCTCAGAGTGAGAGTATCTCAAAGCTGGGTGTGAGTCCAGCGTCTGAGATATGGTACGTTTTGGTCATCTGCACCCTATGGAGATAAGCCCACAACTTCATCTGGGGCTCTGCGGAAGGTCAGCTGTCTGTTCCAACAATAGAGAAAAAATTGAGAGATGCTTCTGTACTTTCTGCGTGAATTTACTGGTTTCAGAAGGAAGTTTTGCTGTAGTCTTCACTTCGCATGTTGAATTCATGTCCTAAATGTTGCATAAGACACTACCTCACTCTCAGAGCTTTGGGGCCCTGTACCTGAAATGGGGTTTGTACACAGCTAGTTGATGCTGCCTGTGGGTTCTTGAGCATTTTCCTTCTCATCTTCAGTCTCTGCTCTGGGCAGCGTGGTCTATCTTAGAAAGGGCGTTAGAGCTTGAATCCACGGTCCCCCCGATGTGTCCTCAGGCAAGGCACTTGCCCTCAACCACAAAATGGGCCCTCCTGCTGATGTTACAGAGCAACGGTGAGGAGTGACAGTTCCAGAATACGGAAGCATGTCCACCACAAAGGGAGCCTTTCCATGTATGATCCTTATAATTGTGATCATCGTGGAAGCCTGAGATTCAGCACTTCTGCTGGATCCAAAGCAGACCCTTAGGTCCTTTAGCAAAGTGAGGTCCATAGCACTGAGAACTACATACAGGTGGAATTGATTTATCTGAAGGTGACTTTGATGTCTTAGCTAGCTTGTGCAGGGGGCAAAGAAGTAAATCCAAAACAATAGCACAGAACCTTGGAGCCAGAGCTATGCATATTTAAAGCTCACCACCAACACCACTGTGTGTGTGCTAATTGTTTCTTTGACATCACTGTTTCCTCTCTCTGAATAAGTGGTGATAGGTGTTGTCTGGCTTAATAATACTACATAGGACCTACAGACATGTACTTGCCCATTTATGCTTTGTGAAAGATTTTCTATTGAGGGAAACAATACATTGAATGTATTACCAACTCTGGATTTAAAAAAAAGAAAGAAACAACCTAAGCTTTAGGAAAACTTTGATCCTTTCCTCAATGTGTTCTCTTTATCATGGAGCTCTGAGTGTTTCTTTTCATATTACCTAGTGATGTTTACTCTGGGTAACCCATTTGAATCTTGTGGATTCAAACAAGGTTCTTAGGTGACCATCAATTTATATCTACATTATTAGTGTTCTTGTTATGCTGGGTGTATGTACTTTCAGCTCATTTACTCATTTATCCATCCAGTCAGCCAAGATTCCATGCCAGAACTGTGGTAGGTTCTGGCTTAACATAGAAAAACAGACAGAAAATGGTCTTTGCCCTTGTGAGAGGTTAATATTTTGAAGTCATATAGTAAAACATACATACAAATACTGAATAATTACCACAGTAATTGGCACGCTGACCAAGTTCAATGGGGATCTAGTTTAAAGTATTTCATATGTGTCAAGGCTCTGGATTTTCAGTTTGTCATAAACTGGGAGAAAAAGGGAACAATGTCAAAGACAGTCAAGGCTACTACCTAGAGTTGGAGGGAATCAGCCTAGCTATGAATACCGGCTCCAAGGGGGGAGTCGGGCAGGTGGAGGGTAGTTGGATGCAATCATAGATGAACTAGGGAATGTGGTCCCTGGAACAGAGTAGTGAAGGCTGCTGAAAAGGCTTTAGGGGGACAGTTCTGCAGGAGAGAGGTGAGATGCATCACAGGCGAACTCATTACATTTGGCACTCTGAACAGAGTCTAATAATATTAAAAATACCAGCAGTGCATGCCCTCTGCCTGGAAGTCTACCATATATTTGATTTTGTTCTCATGGCAAGACTGTTAGTTGGGGTTTTTACTGCACAACAAAATCGCAGTGGTTTACAGCAATACATATGTATGTTTCTTGTCCCCATACCTACTGGTCAGCTGAGGTTCATCTGTGCTGGGCTGTATTCCAGGTTGGTTTAGATTCCAGTAAGTCCCGGGTGCTGCTGCTTTCTCCTTGAGCCAGTGACCACCCAGCTCTAAGAACATAGCAGAGTGAATCTCGATCAGGGGTGATTGTGGTTTTCAGGGATCATCTGGCAATGCCGGGAGATGTTTTTGGTTGTCACAACTGGGAGGAGGGGGTTGTTACTGGCATCTAATGGGTGAAGGCCAGGGATGCTGCTAGACATCCCACAATGCTCAGGACAGTCCCCCACAGTAAAGAATTATCTGGCCCCAAATGTCAATAAAGCTGAGGTTGAGAAGCCCTGTCATAATGGATGGCAGAAGCCCAAGAGGCCAAACTAAGCTACATGAACACATTTAACATCTTTGCTCATGTCATATCTGGTTGAATTTCATTCATCGAAGCAAATCGCATGGCTAAGTCCAAAGTCACTGAGGTCAGGCTGTATACTCTTCCAACTTTCCTGGAGGTACATGGCAGTGAGAGCTGGCCAAGAGGTGCAAATAGTCCTGTCTAGCAGCAATGCCCCCATTCACAGATGAGGAAACTGAGGCCCAGAAAAGACTGAGTAATTTGTCCAAGGTCACCCGGCTGATAAGTACCACGGCTGGGACTGGAGCCCAGGCTTTGTCCTAGTCCCTTCCTAGGTGGTCTACACCGCTTCTGTTATGTTTGGATTTGGAGTTTAGCCAAAGGGGAGATCATTGGAGGCAGCAGCCATCAGCCTCAGTTTCCTCTCTGTGTAATGGGGGTAGTAAGGTACCTGTCCCACAGAGTAATTGGAGGGGTTGAAAAGATAACAATGTTGATGATAATACAGTGTCTAAAGCGTACCAAGTATTTAATAAACGTAAGTTGCCGCTACTGCTGCTGTTGTTGAAAGAGACAAGGTGATGTGGGGTTCATTTCTGGTGAGGATGCTCTTCCTGGGTTTTCTTGGATGTGAGTTGTCTGGGGAAATTGATCCACCGCCTTTCTTTGTTTTTTAAGTTTTAGATCATCCCATTTGGTGTACCCTTTCGGTGAACTTTAGCATTTGGAGGCTGTCTGACCTTCAAATGTTGATTAAAAGTCATGTCTACTGTTAAAACTGAGTTATCTCTCTTTCATCATCTAAAGGCGATAAGCTAGGGATTCACACGGAATTTAGACAATCAAAACCTTTTGAGGTTTGATTTGAATGAAAGATCCCAAGTGAAACCTTCTGATTCTGTCTGTTTAACACAAGTTGCTGCTTTCATTCTGTGGCTCCAACTCGGCCTCTAGGACATCCTGAAAGCAAGCTCAGTAATCCCAGTGTGGCACCCTGACTCCTGCTCAGAGACAGTTACCAGCTCAGTGAGTTTGCTGCATTAGCACCTTCCTTGTGTGGTTTCATGGAAATCAAAGGAGGGGGTTGCTTGCGGCGTTCTGGTATTGTCCTCCTGAACCTTGGGATTGTCTGCCAGGAACAAAGGGCCAGGCGGTGGTACTCTTGTATACCAGCGGTTTTCTCTGTCAGGGGTCAGATGGTGGTGCGACCTCTCTCTCAAAGTCACTGCTGGCATCTTATGGGCACATTTGGTCCAATCCAAATGATTGTTCCAGACCCTGTGCTGGATACTAACAATCGGAAATGGGTAAGACCTTGTCCCTACCTCTGAAGGGTCCCCAGAGACAAGAAGAAAAATCAAAACCAAAAATCATTATTCAGTCATTACTCATTAAGGTATATATGGAACTATATAAAGGCAGAGTATAGGCAGACTTTGGCAAGAGAGGGGTGCCCAAGCACGGTTTGCAGGATGCAAAAGGGTTCTCTAGGCAGGCATCTTACAAAGTCACACTCCTTCCCTGCCTCTTGTCTGTCACTTGATGACACTTGAGAAGGATATGTTTTATTTTGGTGCACATGTTTACCTACTAACACGATAACTGCTGTTCTCCTTTAAAAATCTTTGCATGTTCTGGTGTCAGGGGCTTGACTTCTAGAATTTTCTTTGACTTTCCCTCTGTTCATTGCCCATTGTTTGCTGCCTGGCGAAGGTAGCATCCCAATTTTACTCTTTGCAAAGTAGACCCCCCAGAAGTCATCAAAGACATGGATGGAAAGTAGGTGAATCTATTTCCAGTGAGGTTGTTCCTCTTGTCCTAGCATGAGCACCCCTTTTTGTTCCTGGGTGTGTGAAAAAAAGAATGAATTGAGTATCAGAGAATAGTAAATCATTTCTTCATGATTTACTTTTTGGAGAAGTATAAAATATTGTAATCATCAATATTTTTTATTAAGAACAAGAAGAATAAGATTTAAATTACTAAACAAAACAAGTGATAAAGGAGTGAAGCAAGTTTCATAAAACATCATGTCATCTATGCAAAGCTGTAACAGAACGAGAGAAGCAAAAAACAAAAAAAAAATAGTGTCGGGCTTCCCTGGTGGCGCAGTGGTTAAGAATCCGCCTGCCAGTGCAGGGGACACGGGTTCAAGCCCTGGTCGGGGAAGATCCCACACGCCGCGGAGCAACTAAGCCCGCGCGCCACAACTGCTGACCCTGCGCTCTAGAGCCCGGGAGCCACAACTACTGAAGTTCGCGCGCCTAGAGCCCGTGCTCTGCAGCAAGAGAAGCCACCTCAATGAGAAACCCGCACAACCGCAATGTAAAGTAGTCCCCCCAGCCCCCCTCCCTCCAAGGGGCGAAGAAACAAAGACCCAATGCAGCCAAAAATAAATAATAAATTAATAAATTTGTAAAAAAAAAGTGTCAGGTAAGGGAGAAGACGGGTGAAGAGAAAGAAATTGTTGATGGATTTAAGAATGAAAGGACAGGAAAAGCTATAATAGGCTCTAAGTTAATGATCAGGTCAAGGTTAAAATTTAAGGGATAATTGAATGGATAGCTGTTTCCAGTTCTTCACCTGCTCATTCAAAATCTTCAAACACTCTAAGTAAATGAAGTGATCAGTGCCGCCCACCAGCAGTAGGGGACAGGCATGGGAACTAGGCTTTGGGGACCACTGCATGTGGCACAACTGGTCATACTTAGGTTGGACTTTGGCCATCTTGGACTATATATTCTTTTTAAGAAACAGGACTTCTCGTCCAAGATCCATTTGGGGAAAGTAGACATTTTTGAGACCCAGACATTGCTAGCGTGTGGTAAGCTGCATATAGAATGAAGCATTTGTCTGATTTAGCAGTAAAACAAATAGGTCAGAACAAATGACAGAAATCAGGTAATAATTTTTAAATGTTTATCACCTGTGAGAGCGTTGTCCCGCTCACCTCAATTAAAGCAAACAACATTTTAAAAAAAACCTCTTTTATTTCTATGAGAAGTGATTTTTCTCGTGATGAAATACTCTGAAGATATGTTTTTCAAATAAGCAGTGCTGGAAATCAAAAAAAGTAAGAAATCCAGCTACTTTTGAGGTTTTCCTGCCGTTAGAGAAAACAGTTTTCAGTTGCACATTAGAGGGTGTGGACCAGGTATGAGGAATGAGAATAAAAAACTATCACTTCCAGCCAAACAGCCTCAAATTGGAGTCTGTTAGATTTTTGGCTTGGGTTAATAAAAGTTACTGAACTGATTTAGGAATGCAAGGGTTTAGGAACTGTAATGGAATAAATCTGAAAAGAAGAAATATCCCAAAGTCAATATCTTAGTTTGAATTTGAAGTCTTTAGAAAGTTCAAAATTATTAAAAATGTGCTAAAGGAAATGTAAGCCATATGATGTTACCAGGTAATACTGTAATGAGAACTGAAGGTTATTGAAACATTTCATAGAGTTCATTGACAAAGTGCGTGGAATCCAAAGAGAAGGAGATTGAAAGTAAGGGGCCCTGCTGCCGTCTCACCTTATCGCTTTGAAAACTAGTTTGTAAAGAGCTCAGCCTGAAGTTGCAGAAACAGGCATCAATCCCTTGTGGAACAGTGGTCCATTATTAATATGCTAATTTAGGCCAGCTCACCTGAAATTACCTTTCTAAAGTTGACTTTGTCTTACACCACTTTCTTTACAAAGTTGGCCAGAAAGCTCTTGGCAATGTATAATTTCACAGAATTAATTAGTAGCACAGCAAATTGATCAGTTTGCAAGCATGTCACACATCATTCATTGGCAATGGAATTATTTAAATTGGTGTTGACTGCTAACAGCTACACAGCTATTTTTCTTACAAAATGCTAAGATAGGAAAAAAGGAAATGACAAACATCATCTTGAATCCAAACTATAGAAAGATTTCCTAACTTTGGAATTGAAAGGAAGTGAAGATTCGCCTGGAGCCCACTGGTCACAGGTGTTATGAGCACGAATACCCATGACTTAGGAAGTTATTGCAAATGAGTGCAGGTATAAGAAAACCACAGGGAAAGCATGGAAATAAAGTCTCACTCAGCCTTAGTTTTGGGGAGAAAACCAGGGGGAAATAGAGAACTGTTTAAATGAGAGTTACTGCCATCTTAGCAGGTTGCCATGTAGAAATGATAGCCACTAGGCTGTAATACCTTTTTTTTTTTTTCCTGGAAAATCTGGGAATCTGGAATCTTATTTAAACACTCGTGCTTTAAGATGTTGGGAAACAAGTTTTTAAACATTGTAAGGACTAACTCCTCGTGAATATGTCAGGACCAGATCCGGCCCACGGGTTACCAGCAGGAGGAGGCCTGGCTTCGGGGCTCTGGATCAGCTGGGTAAGGCAGTCAGAGAGGGCAGGACCTTCAGCATGGCTGGCTGTAGACCGGAAATTCACTTAGTGAAAAAAAACCGGCCTCAGGAAAATGAGGGGCCCAGAGCCCTGGGATAATTGAGAGGGCTCAGAAACATCTGAGGGATGAAACGGAGGCCTCTGGCTACAGACACACTATGTCTGTCGATGAGATTGGAGGTGAGATTAGAGCCTGTGAGCCTGAGTCTCCCTGGAGCAGCACTTTAGCACAGCGGAAGCAGTGCTGGCTGCCTTCCGCGGGGACGGCAGTGATGAGTGAGGCAGACGCAGGCATCTTGCGATGAGGTCTTTGCTTCAGTAGTGATGTGGCAGACAGAAAGCGTAAGTGAATGTCTAGCTTTGGGTGTATTGCTCATGTCTGTTTTCTCAAAAACACAAGCACAAATGCCCTCTGGTACATTCATTGTCCAAAGATTGTTCATTTGTTCATTGACTGATTGATCGGTTTCATTTATTCAGTCGACAAATACTGAACACCTAATATATGCTAGAACTGGGGAGACAGATGAATACAAAACCAATCTTTACACTCAGATAGTTCAGGGTCTAAGAGGGTCACAGCAGTACCTGCCTGCAAACAATGCCCGGCGTCTCTGCAGGGAGCTGAGGGCACCCAAGGAGGCATTAACTCTGGCTGTGTCAAGGAACATGCCAGAGGATGCAGCATCTAGACTTGCTTTTACTAATGGATTCATTTTTAAAAGCTTCATCTAGCCTGTGACACTACAGTCATTATAATGTCAGGACCGTCTCCTACTTTCTCAGTACCTACAGGTTATAATTAAGCACTATATTCGTAGCAGTGATTCCGAGCCCCTCGGGAGTTAACGACTTCCTGAATTTTCAGAGAAGGATTACACTTTGTTTAATTTAGCTGGTATTGAGTGTTTTTCCTTGAGTTTTAATTCTCTGAAACCTGACATACACATGGAACATACTGCTCTAAACATACTGCTCTATCCTGAAAAATAACTTTATATCCATTTATCTAATTTGCCCTAGGAAGGAAGTAGGTCAGGTGTTACTATTTCCATTTTGCAAATGAGAGAAGGGAGATGATGGTTGGCCTAGGGGCCCCAAACCGCTACGGCTATGCCAGCTCCAGGATTAAAACCAGAATCTCCTACTCTCAACCCTGGTTCCGAAAAATAAAGTTAAGTAGAACCTACCATTCTCTAAATGTTCTGAATAAACTCGAGTTTTCCTCACCGTTATTCCTTAACAAAAAATCACTGCCATGGGGCACGCCATCATCAACTTGCCCCTGTACCCCTTCAGAAGACTCCCAACCAGACTGCCCAACCCCCTCTTGGGCCCTTCAGTCCAATCTCCACACATCTTCTAGAATTATCTTTTAAAATTCAAATCTGAGTTATTCCCTCACCACCATCCCCTGCCTCCTGACCCATATGAGGTTTCACTTTTAATGGCTTTATTGAGGTGTAAATTCCCACACCATATGTTGAGAGTTTAGCTAAGCTACTCCATGGCATTGCTGCCTCCTTGGCATCTGTTTTGTTTGACCAAGCAGCCTGCAGTGACCTTAACCTGACACCAGGTCCTAGTACAGGTGCCCACCCTAGAAAACAGCCCGCAGAGTCACAGGCGTGTGTAAGTTCCTGGCGTGACTTCCCCAGCAGCCCATGCCTTCCGTATTCTCCCCTGAGTCCCAGGGCCTTCCCCTTGCTCACCTCTTAGATAAGACCCCTGTGAAGTTACCAAAACCCTGCTCTTTTGGTTTGAATTTGCCAGTCTGGCCTTAGCCCAGGAACCCGACACCACTTCACTTTCTTTACTTAAGTAAAGGCATTCACCCCAGGTCCCATTGCTCTCTGTCTGCACTCTGCCTTGACCTCCCCATGGGGCCCCTCCTGCAGGACTTGTGAGTAATAAACTTCTCTATTTCAGTTTCTCTCATGGTCTGTCATTGAACCATGGCTCACTATCTGACACCCTGTGCTCCACTTAACAAATGATATTTTAACAGTCATAACACCATACAATTCACTCATTTAAAGTATACAATTCAATGGCATTTAGTATATTCACGGAGCTGGACAACCACCGCCACAGTCATTTTTAGAACATTTTCATCACGTCAAAAGAAGCCCTGTCCCCCTTAGCAGTCACTCTTCCTCCTCCCCGACCCTAAGCAGCCGCCAGTCTACTTTTCTGCCTCTGTCGGTTTGCCTATTTTGAACATTTCATATAAATGGGATCATAAAAAATATGGTCTTTTATGACTGGCTTCTTTCACTCAGCATAATGTTTGCAAGGTTTATCCATGTTGTAGCCTGTGACAGTGCTTTATTCCTTTTTACGGCTGAATAATGTTCCATTGTATGCATAGGCCACATTGTGTTTATCCATTCACTGTTGACGGACATTTGGATTGTTTCCACCTTTTGGCTTTTATGAATAATGCTGCTATGGACATTGACGTACCTGTTTTCGTGTGGACCTATGTTTCGTTTCTCTTGGGTGTATGGTTGGAAGTGACCTAGCTGGGTCCTGTGGTACCTCTGTGCTTAACCATTTGAGGAGCTGCCAGAGTGTTTTCCAAGTGGCTCCATGAGAGGGTCTTAGAGGTGCTAAGTCACCCTGAGGAAAGAGACCAAAATGCTTCGCATCGTCTACAAGGCCCCACTGGACCTGGCCCTGCCCACCTGTTCAGTCCCAGCCCATGTCACTCTTGCCACTTTTCTCATCTGCTCAGTCCCTCTGGCTTCTGTGAAGTTTCTCAAAGGTGCAGGCTCTGTTCACACCCTCTCCCTCCTCTTCCCCTGTCAGTTTCCCCCAGAGAGGCCTTCCCTCAGCTTCCCCCACCCACAGTCTAAGTGGGATCTCCTTATTACATCCTTCCTTGTTTAATAATTATTTACATAATGCTAATTTAATTCCACTGAATGGTGGCGGCTCTAGATGAGCTAAAAACAAATCTTAAGGCTCCGTTTTTAAACTATTGTAAATGAAGGACCTTGTGCAGAACTCGAGGTATAGTAGGGGCACAAACATATGTGTTGAATGAATAAATAATGAGAGAGTTTAGTTAAAGAGATGTCCAGGTGTCAAGTTGGGCTTATCATCTACATCAGAATTCTTATTTCTTCCTGGGTATTTTTCTGCTTCCTCCTTCCGCACTGAATGTTCTAGAATATGGGTCAGAAAACTTTATCTTTAAAGGGACAAATAGAAACTTCCTTGGCACCCCAGTGGTTAAGACTTCACCTTCCAGTGCAGGGGATGTGGGTTCGATCCCTGGTCAGAGAGCTAAGATCCCACATGCCTTGCGGCCAAAAAAACCAAAACATAAAACAGAAGCAATATTGTAACAAATTCAATAAAGACTTTTAAAATGGTCCACATCAAAAAAAATCTTAAAAAAAAAAATAAAAATAAAGGGCCAGATAATAAGTACATTAGGCTTTGTGAGCTACACAGACTCTTTTGCAGCTATTCAACTCTGCTGTTCTAATGTGAAGGCAGCCTTAGACAATAGGTGAATGAATGAGCGTGGCTGTATTCCAATACTTGATTTACAAAAACAGACAGCAGGCCGCATTTGAGCTGGAATCACCAATATTTGATTATCTTTGACTTACAAACTCTGCAGCTTCCTGTGGTTCAACGTAACAGAACTCATAAGAGAAGGGAGATGGCAGATAAATTATGGCTCGCTAGCGCTTACCCTTCACACAGCAGTGTCATGCTTCCTGGGCCATTTGCTGCACCGTCTAGGTAGCAGGGAGAGCTGTACACCTACTCGTCTCTGCAGGCCCAGAAGCATGCAGAAAGGGATGTCATCAGCAAAGTAATGAGTTGCACTGGCACTTTCATTCTGGGCTGACCAGGATGCTTGAGGAAGTTGGGAGTCTCTTTGCCAGGGGGAAGCTGGATGGCCCAGAACAAAGCCAAATGCAGGCTGACTGCAACGTGGATGCAGAGTGGACGGTCTGTACTCTGAAGCTTAGAACCTGTGCACCAAGCTGAGGTGGGGGCATCTGGCCGAAGGAGAAAAGGTGGAGCAATCTGGATGGAAATCCAGAAGAATCTAACAGGATGCATCTGATGATGACACAGTCATGTCTGGCTGTATGAGGCATTTTCTTGCACAAGCAAAAAATCAGAGAAGAGATGCTGAGCTAAGGTTATAAGAATGGTAAAGGGGGATTTATGTAAGAAATATGAGTCAATTCTTGTAACTTGCATTTGCCTCATTTATAAAGGCAGGGACAGATGGGATCATTTTGGCGAGCTAGGATTTGTGTTAAGTTCCACTTGCTTTATTTTCTTTCATTTAAATATGCTTATTAGTAATATGTGTGTCAGAACAAAATAATTTTCTATCAGTCATTGGCAAACAGTGAATAATCCCATGTAAACTATGTTTGCATACTTTAGACAGTTGTAACAACTTCACTGAACTTGGTTTCTTCCTCTGAAATAGGCAGAATATGCTTCTGTTGAATCCTTCATGCAGTGCCTTTTAGCTGGATTCACCCTCAAGGAATTCTTGAAAGATAGGTGTTATTTCTTTCTTGTATATTGATCTGTCCTCTGGAAAAAAGAAACTTCCCTGTAAACTTAAAGCCTTCAACTCATCTATTGTTCATTTGTTACATATATTGAAAGCCTACTATGTGGAAGGCACTGTCCTACTGTGCTGTGGGAACCAGACAGGCACTCTTTGTCCTCGCACGCAGACTTCCTAGTAGGAGTGGTGGAGATAAAAGAAATGACTGCATAGTAGGCCTGTAACAAGAGCCTGGAAACAACATAGGGACAAGGTTTGGACAGTGATGGAGGGATGGCTAGTTTTGATCAAGCAGTTAAGGAAGGCCTCACTTTTGACAGAAGGTGTGAATGATGAAATGAAGGAGCGAGCCCCAAAAACTTCTTGGGAAAGAGTATTTATAGGTGAGGGAACAGTATTTTCAAAGACCCTGGAATGGAAGTTAACAGGCTCGAAGAACTTGAAGGAATGTGTGGCTGGACTGAAGGATTCTGGGAGAGTGATGGAAGATGTGGTCAAGGTGCGTCTACGGTTCATGCCAGGGACTTGTAGGCCACAGTGAGGTCTTTGGACACAATCTGTGTGGGATGGTTGAGAAGCAGAAGAGCAAAAGGTCCAATTCTCATTTTAAAGGTAACCTGGGAACAGAGTGTGGGTGTAAGAGCAGGAGCAGAGAGAGCAATTAAGAGAACTGGTAGCAACACGGGTGAGAGAGGGTGGCTCAGCCCGAGGGTAACAAACAGATTGTGAGAGATGGTCAGATTCTGAGGAGAGAAGGTACAGATGACAGGACCAGATGATGGACTGGGCCTGGGGAAAGAGTTGATGGGCTACAGTCTTCTTCAACTCAGTAGCTACACCACCATTCACCTAGGAGCTCATTTTGATTCCTCTCTTGCAAAGACAGTGTCCGAGTTTGAAATGCTTAAGGAAACAATGGGGAAGAGGAAAGGGGACCACTCAGCTGCATCTTGGCAGTGATGAAAGCCAAGTGGTCCTAGTTATGTGTGTTGCTCATTACTGTAAGGGTCTTATGCATAAGTAGCAAGCTTAAGCTTTTGCCCTGCTAGTCAACCTGCCCTAACCAGAGGCAATCTCTGTTGGGTCTTAGCGCCTTCTGTTTGGCAATAACATGAGGAGAATTGAGCTGTTGCAGAGTAGGTTTTCCCAAAGTGCAGTCTGTAGACCACTGCATCCGAGTTACTCAGGATGACTTAACATAGATTCCTGAGCCTTGCTGAGAACCTACTAATCCCTGGGGTTGGGTCCCAAGAGTCTGCATTATCCACATTTCCAGGTGATTCCCATGCAAATTAAAGGGTTTCTTTAAATTATGGTAACAAAACAAATGACATAAAAATTTCCATCTTAACCACTTTTAAGGGTACAGTTCATAGTGTTAACTACATTCACATTGTTGTGAAACAGCTCTCCAGAACTTTTCATCTTGCAAATCTGGAACTCTATACCAATTAAATAACAACCCCCTTTTCCTCTCCCCTCAGCCCCTGATAGCTACCATTCTCTCTGTTTCTATGAATTTAACTACTTTATTATTTTTTTTAATTTTTGAAAAAAATTTTGGCCCCGCCACTCGGCTTGCAGGATCTTAGCTCCCCGACCAGGGAGCAAACCCGGGCCCTGGCAGTGAAAGCGCCAAGTCCTTACCACTGGACTACCAGGGAAGTCCCTGAATTTGACTATTTTAGATACTTCATATAAGAGGAATCATACAGTGTTTATCTTTTTGTGACTGGCGTATTTCACTCAACATAATGTCTCCATGGTTCATCCATGTTGTAGCAAGTAGCAAGATTGCTATCTTTTTAAAACGGAATCATATTCCATTGTATGTATATATTCCATTTTGCTTATTCATTCATCCACCAGTGGGCACTTGGGTTGCTTCCGCCTCTTGGCTATTATGAATGATGATGCTATGAATACAGGTGCACAAATAATTTAATATTTAAAAGCATCGTTCTCTAACATGAGAGAAACTTTCAGAAATGGAACTGCTCTATATCTTGATTGGGGTGATGGATACAAGCATAGAACTAAATACACAGGCATATGTGCATGCACACACACACAAATACACATAAAAATCAGGAAATCTGAATAAGATCCAGGATTCTATTGACATCAGTGTTCTGCTTGCGATCCTGGAGTGTGGTTTTATAAGATGTTACCAATGGGGGAAACTGGATAAAGGGTGCAGGGTGCTTCTGTGTTATTTCTTATACCTTCAGGTAAATAAAAAATTATTTCAAAATAAGAAGTTTACTTAAAAAAGAGAGCATTGCTGTCACTGTCCTGGAGATGAGAGTGTGCCACCAAAAGGGGGGACCCAGTCTGGAAACAGAGGGTGATAAAGGTACGCCTGGGAGGGCAAGGAATCCTAGGCATTGTTCCAAAGGAGAAAGTGGAACAGGAATTGAGGCCAACCCAGAGGGCTAAGTGGACCCAGGGACGTGCAGTCCAAAGCCCAGACAGCAGGACCAATATAGCAGCAATGGGGACCTGGATGTCTGAGGAGAGCCAGAAAAACAACGAGGTCATCTCACAGCTGAGTCCCCAGAGTGTGGGCCTGAGCTGGTCACTGACACCTTCCCCAGGTCACATTGGTTCTGAGTACAGGGTGGGAGAGAGAGAGGGAGGAGAAATCTGGCGCGGGCCCATGAACTTGGCTGAATCCATTCCTCACGTGGAGATTGAACAGAGGTCTTGGCACCAAGAGGCTGGTGTATCTTCTTGATTCTAAATGAGCTTCAGTTTCCTACAGGTAGCTTCTGCAACATATCAGCGACTTCCCTGAGATGCTTGAGTTTGTGAACCTTCATCAAGACCATAATGTTCTAAGGATATTTTTCTTGCTTCACAAAAAACTTTAAGGATGCTGGCAGCCACTGTTTATTTAGCACTTGCTATGTGCCAGATGTTTTGCTAAATGCTTTACGAACGTCAAGTATTTTACCTCATGACAGCCCCATGAGACAGGTCCCATTCTCTCATTTTAAAGATGAAAAAGTTGAGATTCTAGGAAGGTAACTGAATAGGTTTAAAATCACAGAGTTGATAAGGAGTAAAATCAGGGCCTGGAGCCAAGTCTCCCTCAACCCTAAGTCCACACTTGGAGTCTCAGCTCTTTGCTGGCTCTCAGAATTTATCAGTGAGATTAAAAGTGAAGCTTCAAAGAAGAAGCAGACATTGATAACAGTGATGGTTCAGAAAATAAAGCTGATGAGACCAAGTTCCATATTATAAAGTTCTGTCAAATGCATGAGACTCTTTTTTATCCAAAATCAAAGACCTGTGAAGTTGGGAAAAGCCAACCACCCTCTGTTTTCTACCATAATACTAATGATCTCTTATAAACCTAATGTTCCCCTGCTTCCCATTAATCATCAGTACTAAGAGATGCTAGATGTCCTAAAGTTTAACAGGTTCCCGTAACTCCCCATTTGTGATAAACTATAGCCAATCTGTAGTCAATTTCAAAATAAATTTTATATATTCTTTTTTAACTGTGAAATTAACACATGCCCATTATAGGAAATCCAGAAAAGTGTAGAGAAGCCAAGTTAAAAAAAAAAAATTACCTGCAATAAAACCACTGTTAATATTTTAGTATAATTTTAATAGTGTAATGTCTTTGCCTGTTTTTCAAAAATTTCATCACGTAGTACTACTTAGCAATTAGATTATTTAATTCATACAATGAACACCATGCCATTAATATTTTTCCATTCCCTCAAGTATTTCTGCAATATAGTATTCTTTGTGCAAATACCAAAATCTATTTCATCAATATCCAGGTAGAACATTCTGTTGTTTGTAATTTTTCCTATTTTTAAACAATATTGAAATGAGTATACATGTTACTAAACACCCCTTATTCCCTGGCACACACATATAGCAAGTAGAATCACATGTTTTCAAGGCTTGTGATGCATATTGACAAATGGCGTTTCAGAAAGATGTTTTAGTATCATCATCAATGTATGAGATTTGGTTTTCTGACAAGTTTGTCAAATACTATTAGGTTTTTCTAATTATTTTGTCAATTATATAAGCAAAAAACCATCTCATTTTAATGTTATATTTATTGCTTTTTTCTTTTCTTGCTTTGCTAATTGTTGTTTTTTCCCTATTGATTTTTAACCAGCTCTTTGTATATTCAGGATAGTAGGCCTCTGTTTTACATGATGCAAATATTTCGCTTAGTTTTCTGTTTATTTATATTGTATTTTAGTGATATAAGAAACTTGCATTTAAGTAGTTTAACCTCTCAATAATGCACGTAATAACTTGTGCCTTTAATACTGGTTTAGAAAGGCCTTCCCTACTGTATTACATAAATATTCAAATATTCAAAAAAATAGACTTTTTTCTTCCTAATACTTTAATCCATCTGGATTTATTAGGTTATAATTTAAATTTTTATATTTCAACCTTAATTTTGAAGAAAATCATGTTTCATAAAACATTTTAATACTTATTTAACTAAATGACTTCAGATCTGTAAACTAAAAAAAAAAAAAGGAAAGAAAGAAACGTATTTCATTGCTTTCTATTCCTCTGAATTTCACTTTAGGAAGGGAGAAGGGCAAGTGAAAATAAAATCGCCCATAATTTTCTCCTACAGCTTTGTTTTTAAAAGTATTGTATTTCTCATCTTTGCACGAAAATCCCCTTAACCCTTGTACATATCTTTAATGGATCTGGCATAATTCCAACATCCATGATTTATATAAATTCTACTTGAACCAATTAAAATTTTCAGCCTGTGTCCTCTCTTGGGGTAGAGGATATTCACTGGGACTTTACCCAGACTGCTTACATAAAATTATTTTGAATATCTGCATAGATTTCTTCCACATAATTAAAGTTACTTTCAAAAGTTAAATAGAAAAATGCCCTCAAAGTCCAGCGTGGTTGTGAGCATACATTCATATGAAAGAAAAAGTGTTTTCATTATGTTTGGTGGAAAACATACTTTAAAAGTAAAATTTCACATTCAGTAAAGAAATACTATGGCTCTAAGCAAAGCAAGCTTTTCAAAGAACATTTGATAGTAGTATCAAGATCTTTAATTAATAATCTAACAAGTAGGAAACCTTTATTGCCTCTTTGATCATTTTTTTGAGGGAGCTGTAAACACCACATCCAGTCCATAAAGGGGAAGATTACACACAGAACTGTGTAAATGAAGGTGGAGGAATGTTAAAAAGGCTAAAAATATCTTTTCCCTGGGAACTCTCCAGGAGTTGGTCCATAATGAGATTCAACTTCGATAAATGAATAAAGCTGAGAAAAATAACTTGAATATGCAAATGATTGGTGTGAAAGAGAAATCTAGATTACTGTAATAGGAAAGCAATTTTGAGGGGGTAATGGCTGACACAGAAGAATTGAATCGAGGGTACTGTATCCACATTTGCAAAAGTCTAAAGAAAGGTCTGTTGGGAGTGAACAAATGCCCAAGTCACCAAACCTCATCTGATCTAACAAAGCTTTGTTTTGAATTTCCTCTGTGTGTGCTACACACACTCGCTTATCTTTTTTATTCCTTTAGCAAAGAGAAAAATGACATTCTAAACATCCTTTGTTACATGCGCCAACTTAGATACAGAGAAGTGAAGTTCCTTAATAAGACAGGCTCACCGTGTGACCCAGTTAGCCTGGGACAGTCTTGATTTCCACCTGTTGTTGTGCCTTAATTGTTGTTAGTACCTGCTTTCATTCTAAAAGTTGTTCGAGTTTGAACAATTAATGATGTGGCCACAGTATCAATTTTCTATTGCTGCTGTAACAAGTTACCACAACTGTAGCAATGCAAAACAACACAAATTTGTTATCATGCACTTCTATAGGTTTTGAGTCCAACATGGAACTCACAGGACTAAAACCACATGCCAGAAGGCCTGCGTTCACTTCTGGAGGCTATGAAGCAGGCCTTGGCTTTTCCAGCTTTGGGTGGCTACTCACACTCCTTGGCGCATGGCCTCTTCCTCCGCCTTCAAAGCCAGCAATGGCTGGTCAGGTACCTTCTCACATCAAATCACCCAGACTTGCTTCTCTTCCTCTCTCTTAAGGACCCTCATAATTACATTGAACCCACCCAGACGATCCACACTGATCTCTCTATTTTAAGGTCAGCTGATCAGCAACCTTAATTCCCCTTTGCCAAGTAACCTTACATATCCACAGGTTCCAGGATTAGGACATAAAACTCTTTAGGAGTGTCATTATTCTGCCAACCACAGCCACTTTATAGGTAACAGAGCTGAAATTTGAAGGCAGGCTTTCTGATTCAAAGTCTAGTGTAATTTCAGTGATCGGGGAGGATGTCTTTGGTGGAAAACCCTTGTTTGGTCTTTATGAGATGTTGGTAGGTGGGGAGGGTGTGAGAATTGCAAACAAAAATTCAATGAAAATATCTATCAGTGCCTTCTTTACTCGAGGCACTTAATTTTGGAGATCATCTGTTATAAATAATCTCACAATAGCCTACTTATGCAAAATCTCTATGGGATTCTTTATCTCCATAGAATTTTTATGGAATTTTTTTTTAAAGCTATGAACATCTTTGAGGTTCTCAAGACATAGTTTCTACTGCCTTCCAGGAATATCATATCAAGTTTAGATTCCCCTAACGTGGAACCCGGTGCTTATTTCACAGCACCTTCATAGTCATTGAGTCTCATCTTTTCTTTATCCTTCTCCTCTATGGAGGCAAATGCTGGCATCTTATTTTTCATATGTGTTTCAAGGTTTTGTGTAAATCTGTATGTCTAAACTTGTAGTCACGTATAACTGGAGTTGTCTAATATTTGTTAGACATTTGTATATCCCTAATTGAATGCAGTGAACTTCTAGTTATCATTTTGCATTTCTAGCATTATAACTATTCCTATTATAAAAGATGGTATTTGGAATGAAAGGAACAAGGCCCATCTTTTTGACTTATAAATTGGTTCAAGTAGAATTTCCTAAACAGGTATTTCAAAGCAGCATCCACGTCGGAAAACGTTTTTATGTCCCAAAGAGGTAACTTGGAGGGCACCTACTCATTTGGGTAGGAGACATCATATCTGTGTCCAAAAGAGAAACTGAGTCACATTATGTTAGAGGTATAGCTCATAAATTCTCTTCATTTTCTGTGATGTAAAAATATATGGTTGAAAAGCATGTGAACACGCACGCATTCCACTGATAACCAGTAGTTTAACTATATCATCTCAAATAAGTAATTTACTACATTGTGTATGTTTTACTTCATTTGAATATTTAGCCCAAAGCAGAATTATCAGAGTTCAAAAACGTCACTGAAGTGTTTTCTAAATTATTTTACTTCAAAATGACTCATGAGTCTATAGACTGTGTATCTCACACTTTGTTTCTTATCTCATTGATCCAGGTTTGACATCTGTTACTGGGGTCATCTCATAGAAAAAATACTGTGTTTTAAGAGCCAGTGTTTTCATTTTGGCCTTCACCCAAAAAACCTTGTAGCATTTGTTTTTCATCAGTTCATCCCTTTGGATCAGATCACAGTATCAAATTTTGTCTGACTAAATTGTGTCTTTCATAAACAGAGCAAAGAGAATAAGCCAAATGAAGGGCAAGATGTTAATAGCTTGTTGTGACACCAAAGGCCAGTGTGCTTGTACGTGCTTTGTAATTTGGCTTGTTACGTTTGTGTCGCGTTGTTTTTTTAAGGGATTCTTGTCTACGCATGTGCACAGCCCATCTCCATTATTATGGTGCAGTAATTGGTTTGAAGAGTCATCAGTTTGCATGTTGTGACTTGATAGTTCCCACTTCTGGTGGCGACACCCCCAGGATATGGAAGGAGAATCGAGAACCTAGGAAGTGGGGTTCAGGAATGGTAGCCGAGGGGACCCTACGTGCTTCAGCTAGAGCTCCTCTGGCAGCGTAGCTTCCATTCTGACTCCTGTGGTTTTTCACCACCTCCTCCCCATTTCAGAGGTCAAGCTCCCTCTCACCCTACACACAGGACTCAATGACCTGGTGTCCACCTACCACGGCCCCTGAAGTGGAGCAATTAGTTCACGTGGTACCTTCATGTGGTACCTTCATGTCTCCAGTGTTGCATAAAGTAATTTTGCCTTAAACAGATAAAGAGTGATTTGCATACCTTGTTCCCCTCCCCATTTTATTCACCTTGGTCATTTGAGAGCTACATTTATAAGAGGTCCAAGTCTTTTCTTTTCAGAAAGTCTGTGACATTCCTGAAGGGAACATGTTGTAGCTAGGCTGATGCTATACTATTTCCCAACCTGTCACTTGTGGCAGGGTGTCACATTATACATAGAGGCTCATGGTGTGTTTCATTATGTATTTTCATGTGTATTAGGAAAGATTTTAAATAAGCTCACCATACCCCTGAATTCATGGATAATTTGGCCTGGGAGGAGTCATCAGTGAAACGTCACAATCTATGTACAGCAAAACTATTAAGTAAATAACATAGTTAGTAAAGAGGAATTTTTAAAATATAAGGAAAGTCCATGAAAGAGCATTTAGCAAACAAGGGCACAGTGGGGGACAGCGCAAATTTTCAAGTCAGATCTAAGTTTGGATCCAGCTGGATCACAAACTAGCTTTTGACCATAGACCAGGTACTTAAATTTCTCTGAGTTTTGCTGCAATGGGTATTTCTCTAGGTTGTTTTGAGCCAAATGAGGCAACACATAAAAAGCCCAGACATGTATTGGACACCAAATAAATGTTAGTTCCCTTCTTTCAAAAGGCAAGTAATCAGTTTAATGTACTGGGTGTTGTTTACCACTGTGGTTCTTGTTCATGAATTAAGACTGCACAGAGTCAACCGGCCTTCGGTCCATGGAGCCTGGGACTGATGGTCAGCTTCTGTGTGCCAGGAATGGAGAGACAGGACAGATGGCCAAAGCTGAGGCCAAAATTTTGGACTCCAGTCTCTTAAAGAGGGATTGCCTCTTCTCAGGAGGGCTCTATGCAGTCAGCAATGAGTCAGGTGCCTGCTGTGTGCCGGGCACTGAATCTCAGCCTTGGGGATTTGCTGTTGGGCACGAACACCCACCCCACCTCTGTCTTGATGGGGCCGGAGAGGCAGACATGAGTTGAATTGTCACACAAATAAATAAGCAATTACGTGTTATGGAAAGTGTTATAAAGGCAGGGTACCAGTGCCGTGGGAGTGTCAACCACGGACACCCCAGGTAGTCTGGAGCAGTAATGAAGGATCTTCTCTGCCAGTGATATCTGAGATCTGAAGGATGGATGGGGGCTGACCAGATGGCAGATGGGATGCTCATGCCGGCTAGGAGGGTTGCACATGAAGATACCTGTGTTGGGAAGGAATGGGATGATTGGAAGAACTGAGGAAAGATCAGTGTAGCTGGATAATGAGAAATAGAGGGGCTCTCTTGTGATGTGAAGTGAGTTTGGAGAAGTGGGCTGGGGCCAGATGATAAAGATACTTGTCACAGTAAAGGAATGGGCTGTTATCGTAAGAGGAATGAGAAACGATTGAGAGGTGTCCATTCTGGGGTGACGTAAATCAATAAAAATTTTGAAAAGGCATCTTGGAAGCCTGTATTAGTCAGCCTTCTCCAGAGACACAGAAGCAGTAGGATTCTGTTATAAGGAACTGACTCACACAATTATGGTGGCTGAGAAGTCCCAGGATCTGCCTGGGCCAGCTGGAGGCCCAGGGAAGCTGGTGGTGTGATCCAGTACAAGTCCAAAGGCCTGAGAACCAGGGAGGCCGATGGCGTATATTTCAGTCCAGGTCTGAAGGCCTGAGAAGCAAGACCACTGAGGGCAGCAAGGAGTGGAGGCCCTCAGGTGGGAAGACAAGGGCGAATCCCTCCTTCCTCTGCATCTTGTTCCATTCAGGCCCTCAGTGGATCGGCTGGTGCCCACCCCCACTGGGGAGAACCATCTACTTTACTGAGTCCACAGACTCCAATGTTAATCTCATCCAGACACACCCAGAAATAACGTTTAATTTAAGCACCCCATGGCCAGTCAAGTCGACACATAAAATTAACCATCACAAACCCCTTAGAGAATAGATTACGGCAGGCAGTATTAGTAGCAGGGACACCCATTAGGTGCCTGTTGCAGTGGCCCAGGTGGGAAGTGTCAGAAGCTAATCTCTGGAGATGATGATGGATTTGGAGAGAAGAGGGTGGATTTAAGAGAAATTCAGGAGACAGAACAAGCAGTGTAGACCCGACTCATTGATGGAGTGTCTGGGGATAGAAGGCCTCACTTGGGGAAGAGGGTGGCTTCTGAGTTTCTGCTTTGATCCCTGGGAGAAGGACCACCCTCTGGGCAAAGTTTAGAGCGAAATGGTTAACATGAGACTGGATTTATCATACTTTCTAGTTGCTCAAAAATCCTTGCCTTCAGAGGGAGGAGATATGGGGATATATGTATAGGTATAGCTGATTCACTTTGTTATAAAGCAGAAACCAACACACCATTGTAAAGCAATTATACTCCAATAAAGATGTTAAAAAAAAATCCTTGCCTCCAATAATGACATTTTGGAATATTTTGATTAAATATTGACACCGCATATCTTGCATCTTAATGCATCTTGCATCTGAATCCTAATCCCCCACATTCTACAAGACTTGGCTAGTGTCATAAGCCACAAGTAAGACAGAGGAACAATTCACATTTGCCAAATATGCAGATCTGTCAGAACTGGGAGGGGCAGACTCTAGATCCAGCTCAACATAATGGAAAGACAGACACTAAGGAGATACAGTTGATCAGGATGAAGGCCAAGTCAAGTTCTGGGCAATTTTGGGAGGACAAAAGGCCAGACCTTCATTATTACAAGAAATTGCTCCCAAAGCTTGATTTTTATTTTCTTCGTTTAGCAGTATTCTCATAGTAGCTTTAAAAATCAGCATAAAAGCTCATTCTCTGTAAGATCTCCTTTGTGTGCAGATGTTAAAAGGCTCTGCCTATTTAATTTCTTCTTAGCTAAGGTACTCATGCATTATTTTATCTACCCCAGAAATCAAAGTGTGTGTGTGTGTGTGTGTGTGTGTGTGTGTGTGAATTTGTTATTTGTTAGTGAAAGGATGAAGTAGTGTTAAAGAAAAAATGAAAAACAAATTCCTCTACCCAAGTATACTTGGTTTCATGTTTGCTTACTACTTTCAAATTCTGTCCACATGTGTACATCACACATGTATAGTACACATGCTATTTTTTGTGTTTTCACACAGTATTCTAAGTAGATCAACAAAGTTGAATAATTATTTTATCTAATGGCTGTATTCTAGCATCTTGCTACAAACACATTCATTCAACTCGTCTTTTTTGCACTGGACATTTAGTGGACGCCAGTGTAATTTCATTACTAGAAATAACACTGCAGAAAGTATTTCCATGTATGTAGTGCAACCTGTCTCAAATAGAACCCAGAGTGGTATCCAAATGGAACAAAGTATGTGTCCTTCATAGATGCGGTGAATTTTGCCATGCGACTTTCCAAAGGGTGAAACCAGTCTATAACACATTCAGGTGGGGTATAACAAACGTGTTTCTCTTTTCTTTTCCTAATTAGGGCTAGTTTTGACAACAGTATTGATGATAACAGTAGCAACAGTAGCAGCAGCTAATATTCTTGAGATGAGTTACGTAACAGGCATTATATAAAATGATCTAGAAGCATTGTTTATAGCAGTTTAAAATGTAAACTCTGGGGACTGACTTCACAGGGCCAAATCCAGACTCCACCACCTAACCTCTAATTGGCTTCATTCCCTCCTCAGAAATGGTTCATAGGGTCGCTGTGAATATCAGGTGAGTTAATATAGTAGAGAGCCTCGGTAAGCCCTGGATAATGTTGGTTACCATTATCCCTAATAATGAGTGTTTTATGATCCCATTTTACAGATGATAAAACTGAGAGATTAAGAGTATGAGTTGAGGTCACATGACTAGTGAGAAGGTGTGCTGGGATTCCAATTGCAGAGACCATTTCCCAAGGATTCCAGCTACAGAGACCTTTTCTGACAGAAATACTCAACAGGGTCCCAATGCAGGGACCACCACTGATATCCAAGAAGTGTCACTGTGGCCACTGAGTTAAATCAAGGAAGTATCAGGCACAGAAATGAGAGCATAAAGTCTGCATGGTTCACTAGAAAAGCCACGACATAATTCCTTGTTACCATGCAACAGTAAAACTGGTTTTTCTATGTTATTTTCTTCAGCCTTGAGATCTGAAGGTAGTTCTGTATGGAATTGTGAAATCCCTGCTAGATTATAAAGGCCTGGTGGGCAGGAGTCCCACGGTCTCATTCAGGACCCCAGCAAGCACCTTCCTTGCCTCAGGAAGGTTCTCTATAAATACTTACTGCCCTGAATTTCTCCCAAATATTACCATAAACACTTTTGGTTATTTCTTAATATACTTTGTTCATAACTGCTTAGTCAGTTCTTTTTATTAGCATAACATTCCTTTTAAGCATAATGATGTTGGAAAAACAGAAACAATGTAAGCATATTTTCTCAGCTGTGACTGATTGCTGGTGTTTAGTGTTTCCTTTTTTTTTTTTTTTTTTGGACTTCCTTTGCAGATTTGATGAATTAATTGTAAATTTCCCAAGTGGGACTTAACATGAACTGATCTTTGTCTTTTATTCTGTAATGTTTAGTTTCTATTCTAGTCCTGGTGACTATCCATTGAGACCAAAGTTTGAATATTGCCAAGGGCTCATAAAATTGCTGATATAACCTACTTTCTTTCTCCAGAGAACCCGACTTCAATTTTCATAATGAATGAATGCCTTCTTTCTCCCCCAATTTCTTTCCTCCAATAGCTACTCGTGGAGACCATTGATGTCAACGGTAGAACTCTCGAGGGGCCGGTCCCTCTGGAAGTCATCGTGATTGATCAGAATGACAACAGACCGATCTTTCGGGAAGGCCCTTACATTGGCCACGTCATGGAGGGATCACCTACAGGTATGTTATGTTGGCTTGCCGGTCGCATAATGGCTTGGGAAGTGGCATCCTGTGATCTTTGGGGATTCTGGAGACTGTTTCATTGCCGCTCTGACTTAGTGTTGTCATGCATCAACACTGACATATTATTTCCCCGGATAGCAGCAAGAGCTGGAAAGCTGCAACTCAGAACATGACTGGCGTGCTGCGAACTAGGAACATGTCTTCCCTTGTGCCCAAAGGTGATCCTTCAAGGAGGACCGACATCTCAGTCTCCCATGTATGGCTGATGTCGGACACCATGTAAATATCTAGCTCACCCTTGTGAGGGCCCAAGGCTGAGCTTGTGGTATAGTGGGACTTTGCAGAAAATTAAGGTCCCCACTGCAAGCTCCTCAGTTATTTCTCTTCATAAGTGCCTTTTAATAAGAACCATTTGGGGAAAATGGGTAGGACTTTTTTTTCCCTTTCCTTAGAAGACATGGATGGAGAAAACTTTTCTCTTTGGTCAAAGGGCCAAAAGCAAGCATTTTATTTCTCTCTCTGGCAATACATGTACCTAGTGTTACAGAAATCACTCAAGGTTACTATGGAACTCCTGGTATCTTTTCCCCATGTTTAACCTTTCTATCACAGAAGGTTTTAGAGTTGAGAGCTCCCTTTTCTGGCCCATAGCTACTAATTAAAGCATTCCATGACCAGCAGCAGAAGTCACTCCTGAGTATAATGCCTGGGAAAGTAAAGAGCAAAGTAGAAAAATCCCTATTTTAAGGCTGGACTTTGATTTTTAGCTTTCAAATACATTTGAGTGAAAACATGCCACATGAAGAGTGTCAGTGTTGCTGTGTCTGGATTACACCAAACAACTGCTGTAAGCAAAGGAGTCACTCCTCAGGCCGATGGGAGATGGAAGCTCAGGGGCTGCTTTAGCTGGTTCTTTTTCCCCCTTTACTGAATGGACGGGATGTATCAATAACATGTAGATACGGGAGGTTCTGGAAGCATTGTCATGGCAACCTGCCTAGACTACCAGGTGAATAATTGTATGCAAGGTGCCTAAAAGCTCCCTTCAGCTTTGAGGAGCTGGGCCTCTGTGCACCTCATCAGATAGATCCCCAGGGGCAGAAGCACCCTCTCCCTTCTGGGATTTGAATGCATTCTGTAAAAAGGAGAGGGCCTTATGGGCAGCGTCCTGGAGAGATGGAGAGCGGGCAGGTGAAGGTGGGTCAGGTCACTTCAGGGCAGACCTTCCCCGTGGCACTGCTCAGTGGGCTGCTTTTGATGCAGAGATGGCTTCTGGTGAGACACACCCTAGAATTTGGGTTGGATGCTTACGGAAATCTTCTTAAACAAGCTGATGGGCAGAACAGGTTAGGAGAACCGATAGGGAAAGCTGTTAAAGAGACTGGAGTTTGAGCAGAGCAGAAAAATGATTCCCAGTTTCCATGTGTGGTACCCGGGCCCTGAATGTGAGTGACTGGAACTTGAGATGGGCAGGAAGAGTGTTCTAAATGTAAATGACAGTGGTTACATCCGAGTCGGCTGTGAGCATGTATATGTCTTTGTATATTATGTGTGTATATGATTAGACAATGTCCAGTTTTTCTCCCACTGTGCCCTTCTTTAAAGCTTGAGAAAGAAATTTCAAATTTTATTGCTTTATATACATGTCGTATTTTCAAAGGAAAAGGGAATCTTTTATCTTGTTGAATTTGTTAAAGCACAAAGCAGTTCGGTCAGGGTGGACACATACCCAGCAAAACATAGATCACCTCAAACTTCTATTTATGATTGGTATCGTCCTATAAAAATACGTAAAGACTTGGATATCTGTAAGGAGTAGTTTCTTCCAGCTATGCAGAATTTGGCCTGAATCATTGTTTTCTTTCTCAGTACCCTCTGGGTTGGACTATAAAGCAGAAATTGACATGGAGTCAGTCAAATTTGAGGTCAAAAATATGGAAATGTTGTGGAAAAGTTTCAGAGGAAAAAACACTTAGAGTACTTAGCACCCTGTGGGAGAGCTCAGGCAGATGCCCCCCGAAGCGTCTGCAAGGACAGTGGGGAGCTGGGAAAGAAGGTGGGACCCATTTTGCAGTCCCCTCCCAACCTAAGCCACTTGTAAGTCATAACAACAAGCCCTGACAGGCTAGAGAAATGATCGCCTCTTCTGTTTCCACAATGTCCTTCTCGTTTGCGGCTTACGGAATCCTGCGTGTTGTGGACCTTGTATCACATCCATTTCACAGAGGGGGTGCTGACACCAGAAAGAGCTCATTGGCTTTGCCCAGTTCGCACAAATGGCTGATGGGGCACAGTGTTCAGGACTCAACCTGCAGCGTCAACCTTCAAATCATGTGCTCTTTCAACTGACCCACAGACTTCACGGTGAAAACAGCCATTGAATGATCCCGGCATTTAGATGGGCACTTGTGTGCCGATGACCTTCTATCACTGTATCATTTCCTCCACTCTGCCCTGAGGGCTGGGCACCACTCTTCCCGTCATACAGATGAGAAGACTGAACCTCAAAGGGGTCCGGGAACTTGCCCAAAGTCCCTCAGCTGGTGGACGAGCTAGAATCAGGGTCCGCGTCTGGCCTCAAGGCACAGGCTCTTTCTTGGGCACCTTCTCTCACACAGACTCTTTGCAGGCCCAGACTCTTTGATTTAGCTCCTGAGATAAAATAACCAGCTCTTCTGACCAAAGAGCCAGGCTCCTTGAGTCATTTTTCATTTAATGTGAGCTGTTGTTCCATCTCTAGGGTTAAACGATGTTAAACATGGGAGCCCTTTTCATCACTCACATCACTTTCTTCTGCATCCGCATAACCAGAGCCAGCTTCGTGGGGTGGGACCTGCCCAGCCTCACAGAGCCCCAGGCTCTGAAGGGCTCCACGCTTGGTTTAATGCTCTGTTGTCGCCATCTTAAAATTCTTAATAATTGTTCAACAAGGGGCCCTGCATTTTCATTTTGCACTGAACCCCAAAAATTATGTAGCTGGTCCTACACATAGCACTGTGGCCTAGAGCTGGGTTTGATGCTCTGCCTGGCTCCTTAACAAGGTGAGACTGTGGGCAGGTTACTGAACCTGTTAGAAGCCTCAGTCACCTTGTCTGTAGATGGGGTGGGTGTAGAATAGTGCCTACCCTAGAAAACTTTATGCAATGAGTAAATTAGGCAATGTGCTTCTTAATGCTTAATGCTTGGAATATAATAAGTGTTTAAGAAATGCCAGTGTATTGTTAATGCTCCAATTATTCTTATTATTCTGGCAGCCTATCCTTTAGGGAAGGCAAGGCAAAAAGACACGCAGTTTGTGTGAAGGAACATCCATCTCCCAACCAGCCAAACATCGTTTTCACGTTGCAGTGTACCCAGATGCCGTCAGCACCAGTCCCTCATGGAGGAAGGCCACCCATATTTATCTGTACGTGCAGACGGGAGGCCATTTCTAGCTGCTCAGCACTAAACTCCAGGCTATCGTTTTGGGGAATCATTACTAGATGAAGGAAGATCAACAGAAAATAATAGTTTTTGAACTTTGCAGATTATGGACTGTTCCTTTTGTGGAGTTGCAAGGCATTGATTTATGGGACCCGCGCCCAGGCCCTGGCTGCTCCTCAAAGAAAACCAGAGCTCCGTGTGAGTGTGACGTTTTCTGAATGCCCAGTGCGTGCCAAGACCTCACAAGTAGGGGGTAGGTAGAGGCTGGGACCCTTGACGTTCCTGGAGGACGCACACACCAGGGCCCCGCAGTGCCTGCTGGCACCAGCTCCCCAGTGTTTTTTGCCACTGGTGGTCCTCTGGGCACCATTGAGAAGGGCTATCCATGAGGAATGGTGTGCAGGGCTTCCAGAAACAGACCCTAAGATGAGGACTGAGGGCGGGTGGTTTACCTGCCAGGTACGGGATCGTGAGTGGGGAGAGCTGCAGGAAAAGGAAGCCAGCCAATTTCAGGTGCCGCGTTAAGCCAGCTGCCAGAGCAGGCAGTTCTGAGCTTGATCCCTTAGGGAGGGCGGGCTCTGGGAAATGACGTAAAACCCACACATTGGAGTTACCCCAGCTCAGGATCCAGGGAGCTGGGCTATCCATCCCGCAAGCCCGGCAGACATCCATTAAGAGCTCTCCCCAGAGGGACTTCAATTAATTCCCAGGCCCTTTCGGTCAGCTGGGACCACAAGCAGGGTGTCAGCAAGCTGGGTTCCAGAAGCTCAGGGGAAATCTTCCAACAAGATACAGGAACTGGCTTTTGCTTCCATGCTGTTGCTTCCACGCTGTTGCTTCCATGCTGTTGGCCACCCTGCCTGTCAGCAGGGGCAGCTGGGAGAAGGGAGCCCGCCACCGAGACAAGTGGGGCAGCTTGAGATACATCAGGGGAGGGAGGTAATGGGGAAAATATCATAGTCCTCAAACTATGTAACTGAGAAAGGTGAATGTAACATTGACCTCTCTCTTTAGAGAGAAGACAGGACCACAGGACCTAGAGGTGTGTGTTCTGAGTCCTGAGAGATACCCGTTGCTTAGTTGTGTGCTGACTCTTCTTGAGGCTATTGAACAGAGGCAGAGATTAGCAGCTAAATCCTCATCGTCTAACTTCTGAGAGCCTGAGGACCCGTACCCTCTCTTGCTCCCTTTTTTTTTTTTCCATCCAGTATTTTTACTGAGCATCTACTCTGTGCCAGCAGTATTCTAAGCTCTGAGGGTCCAGCTGTGGACCTGCCAGATGCTGCTCATTCCCTCCTGGTCTGCAGAGCCAAGCAGGGAGACAAGCAACAGATAAATCAGAATTGAAATTGGTGGGCAAGGCAATGTAGCCATAGGGACCCCTCATCCTAGGAGGGAGGGAAGCCAGCCTCCCTGAAGAGGTGATACGAGGAGAGCAGGGGGCTTTGTCTTTTATTTTATCTCTGGGATCCACCTGAGTTTCTGTTCTTCAAGTCTCAGTTACTTTAATTTTTAAACAAGTCCTACCATGGCAGACATGAGGGAAGCAGCCGATCAAGTGGTCTTTGGGACAAATGGCTGTCCCAGGAGGTCAGCTTTGCTCGGCAGTTGGTATTTTCTAAAACAGCTTGAGCCAAATAAAGATGGTTTTGATATTTGAGAGTTGGTATTTGGGACCTAGCTCAGCGTGAATTCTCAGTTTGTTGGTATAACCTGGTGGTAAAGTCCCTTTTCTGGTCACCTGTTTACTTGTTGCAGTAATTGCATGTGGCCTTTTGGTCCACCAGCTCTCCACTTCTCCTCTGCTGGTGTTTAGACTTTCACATCAAAGGTTCTTCCATTCTCAGCTATTCCAGCCAGTCCTGTGAGCTTCTGGAATAGTGGGCACGGGGCTATTTTTTTCTTAAGTAGATAAATTTCTTTTAAAAATAAAGTGATTCTACTTTCTTCCCCAGCTTTTTTAAAGTAAAATTACCCTCCAGTCTCACCATCTGGGGGAGACCACAGTTGCCACCTCAGGGAGCATGGTTCTAGGGCTCTCCCTGGGCACCTCCACACACAGGGATGCACACACACACACAATTTCACAGAGATGGAGCTCTGCGTGCTCTTCTCTAGCTCACTTTCTTCGCCCTGCAGCATCCTATGGACATTTTTGTAAATCAGTAACTATCAAGAGACATCATTGTTTTAAACAGCTAGCGTCGGGATCTACCATCATCTAGTCAGCCAATCCCCTGTTGACTTAAGTTGTTTTCACTTTTCCCTCTTTACAATCAATTCTACAGGGGAGAACACGTCTCTTTCTAGTTGTGTGACAATTTCTTTAAATACATGCAAGTGGAATTGATAGGATAAAGGATATGCTTATTACATTTTGATGTATATTGGGGTGACACTTCTAATCAGAGGATTATATTTGTATCTTGGCTAAACTCATGCATGAAGATACAATAGTCTTTCCGTTCACATATGAGCATACTGATGGACATTTATTTATATTTCTGGATTATTCCCAATATCTCTCTAAGGCTTGTGGTCACTTCACTAACTGTGTCTGTAGGCTGTGAACGGCCTTGCTCTAAACTTCTCCCCAGATTACGTGGCCGAGGAAGAGGACTGAAATTGTTGATTCTGACCCCTCTCCTGGAGTCACCATTGGAGTCTTAGCTGAGGGAAGTTGCCTAGGAACAGATGTCATTAACAGGCTGCAGTGTCATGCAGATTGAATTATGATGCAAATCACTCCAGTGCAGTTGACCATAAAACAAAATTGATGAAGGAGTTGCATAAGCTAATCAGAGACATCTTCCCAAAAGGAAAATTCCAGAAAATAAAGAGTATCAAAAGTGTTGAGTTATCTGGACTTTGCTACGTATTCAAGAAACTGAATGTCCACCCAGTTGCTTCTAGCCATGTCCGGGGTCCCCAAGTGATGTCTTACAGGGGCTCTAAACCAAGCCTGTCAACAACCTTGTCGTAGCCACTGTTGTTTTCCCTCCTTTATACCCCAGCCCCTCTCTGATGGACGCTATTGTGTATGTTGCTGCTGGTCCACGGGTGCCTTGGAGGTACCACAGGGCTTGGTGAGACAGGGGAGGATGTCTAGAGCCCTATATTCTGTTCAGAGGATACCCAACCAGTAAAACTGTGTGTTGCATCTTCAGTGTGGGGAACTTTGAAAACAGCTCTTCTCATTTTTGTTCGTAGCCCTCTCTCCACCTAAATTCATATATGAGTCAGTGGGACTAGAGACCAATTCAGGAAACAAACACCACATTGTTTTTGAATCACTCTTCTCTCTAACCATGAAATCTTTGTTCCTTATGTGTCTGTCTCCCCTCTGCCCATCACCCACCCTTATACTCATTCATGTCAGATCTTTGAGGCACTGAGGATAACCCAGTGACCTGGAGAGATATGGCTTCTGTGCTCATGGAGGTTACTTCCTCCTAAAAATAAATACTTGGTAGCCCTGACCCACTAATTTGCTGGATATATTTTAGTCTCAGGCTGGGAGTCGTCCTTCCATCCCTCCCCATTTGGGAGAGAGAAGGATTTATGACATCAACTATGGAAAAATAAAATAAAAATTTATTAATTAACTTAATTAAAATAACATAATAGTTTAAAGTGAAGGGAAGGTAAAGAGGCATTGGTAGCCTCAGAAGCTTAGTGATCATTCTACAACATTTTGTAAGAATAAATCTGCTGGGGATTTCCAGTCAAAATGGAAATGAGGTGACAGTTGAGCAGCTACAAAATAAAAATGAAAACGTCCTTGAGTTGTTACGGCACCGAGCACGGTGGACTGCAGTGCCACTGAAATCATCCCTGACGCCTGAGGATCCACTCTGAACGGCCCAGGAATTCTTAGTGTTATAGATGAATACAACAGAGCGGCAGGTCCACAATGGCATTAAGCAATTATAATTTTAGGGAAGCCCTTATTTCAAATCAATTTCTGATGACACATCATTCAGCAAAATCGCTTAAAGAAAATTTACTGGGCAGGGTCTATGAGCCAGATAGTGTTCTAGGTGCTGGAGATGCAGCGGTGGCCAAGACCAGTTAGCTCTCCACGCTTAAGGCATTTGCACTGTAGTGGGAAGAGAAAGATAATTAACAATGAATGGAATAAACAAGGTAATTTAAGACCTTTGGATAAAATAGAACAAGGTGATGTGATAGAATGACAATGAGGTCAAGGAAGATCTCTCTAAAGAGGTGACATTTAAGCTGAGACCAGTGAGAATGCAGGAGCCACAGTGTCAAGGGGCCAAGCAAGGACATTCCAGGCAGAGGGATCAGAAAGTGTGAAGGTCTGAGGCAGGAATGAAGATGGTGGGACAGAGAGGTGGCCACTGTGGTGGGAGAATGTCAGCGAGAAGAAGGGCACCTGGTGAGTTCCAGGGGATAGGCCAGCAGAAGTCAGCAAACTGTGGGCCATGGGCCTAATCTGTCCTGCTGCCTGTTTCTTTTTAATAAAGATAATAAAGTTTTATTGGATTACAGCCATGCCCATTCATCTAAGCATTGACTGTGGCTGTTTTCACATGATGCTCTTGGAGTTGGGTAGTTGGGACGGAGACTGAATGTCCCACAAAGCCAAAAATATATACTACCTAAATATATATGTATTTAAAATTTATAAAATATATATTTGTATATAAATACCTAAATATATATATAAACTATCTAAATATATATTTTTAATATATGTTAAATATTTAAAATATTATATATATATATATATATTCTTTACCTAGCCCTTTATAGAAAAAGTTTACAGACCCCTGAGTTAGAGCTCTGTAAGTTTTGATTACATTTTGAATTTAGTAGGAATCCCTTGGGTGGTTTTAAGCAGGAGAGTGGTAAAGTCTGATTTTACTGTTAAAATATGACTTGTGCTACTCAGTGGAGAACAGAAGTAGGGCAACCAGGACATGTCAACACTCCAGGCACGAGAGGACTGTGGCCTGGGCTGGGGTGGGAACAATGGAGGTGACTAGAAGAGGTCACGTAAGATTTTTGCGATGAGCCCATGATGAATGGGGGAGTACTGAATATTGACTGATTTTAGGGTGCTGGATTATTGTAACCAATGCCATCTATTTGGAATTATGGTAATACTGTAAACCTTAATAGGTTTCTAAATTTTCCTCAAGTATGAACTGGATTTTACCTTTGGTTTTCTTTCTACGGCATAAGCTTAAGGCCAGGGGACCAGACTGTCTTTTCATCCTCAATTGTCAGCATTTAGCAGAGTTCCAGGCACATGGTAGCCCCTCAATAAATTCTGTTCAATGAACAAGTAGCCCCAAATGGCAGAAAGTATGAATCACAATAAACTTCCCTTTTTATTTGATTTTTAAACAAATGTTGTCTTTATTGACAATTTACTCCTCTTCTAACAAATATCTCTGGAGTGCGAGTTCGGTACCAGATACGCTGATGCTCAGTAAGGATGGGGTCAGGGAGGGATGCATAAAACAGACACGGACCCTGACTCGGAGGAGTTTGCAGAGGAGTGAGGAAGGCGGGTGAAAAGCACATCCTGAGCCCGCGACAGTGCTGCTTGGGGAAGGCAGGGGCCGCGGGAGCATCTCACTAGGACCAGGGCAGGGAGGCGGCGCCGGCCCCCAGGAAAGAAGCCAGGATAATCACCTGCATAATGTTTCTAGTACTGGACGCTGGTCTAGGTTCTATGCCTATATCTTAATGCAATCCTTACAATGCTTTTACAGTCGAGGAAACAGAAGCTCAGGGAGGTTAGGTTACTTCCCCAAAGTCACACAGTTGGTGGGTGATAAAGCTGGGATTCAAATTCAGCCTAACTCCCGTGCCCTTTCATTTCCTCTCAACTACGGCACCCACTGTCCTTTTACCACTTCACCCATGAAAATGCTAAGATCAATCCAAATCTGCCACCCTAGGGAGCATTTCCTTGTATGCATATGTGTGAGTGTGTATGTATTTGTGTGCGTGCACGTGTATACACACCTGTGTAGGCATGCGTGTACGTGTGTGTGTCGTATTTGCCTTCTCAAATACAGCCAGATCCTCCCCCTAGCGTTAGTCCAGGAGACGCTCAAGAAGAACTCTTCTCCAAGATTCATAAGGCATGCTGGCCATCAATCAAGACGTCTACAGATGTCAGTTAGAAAAGATTTATAATCAGCAGAAAGCTTGATAAACCAGCTTTTACTGCAGCACCGTTGCACTAAGAATCCTGTCCCTTCTGAGGGCAGAGTCTAGGGTGGCTGCTTCCATCCATCTATACAAATACCTTTGAATCACTTCACCTTAATATATGAACAGTAGACTAAAAGAAGCCCCGAGTAATTTAGGTATAGAACCACCTCCCTTCTTAAGTAAATGGAAGAGATTCAGTATTCTGAGTTCAGTGGGAAGAGGGCATATAAAATCCCTTTTAAGTATATGTTCTTATAAAATCTAGGTCATGAATTGAGTTTTCCAGTATCAAAGAAAAAAATTTAATAGACTTACAGCTTTCTTGCTTTAATTATGGCTGCATTTTTAAAAATCAATCATAGTACCCAAAGCTATTTCATTATTCAGAAGCCTGGCTATTTTCAAAGATTTCTTTAAAGTTTGGTTTGGGGAATTTCAGTGTTTTCTTCTTGTTCGTTTTTTTGTTTTTTTCACTTTTGTTTAGTGTGCCACAGTTTTTTTCTGCGATGTTCCTGGTTTATAGTGGGCTGCTAACAGGGACACCCGAGTCATGGGGAGGGCAGGCCAGGGCTCGTGTTTCTGCAGTTGGCCTCTGTATCTTCAGGAAAGGTCACTTTTCAGAATGAGGGAGGACCTCACGGTTCTCTTCCCTTGGCCGTCAGAATCAGACGCAGTGAGGGGCTTGCCGTCTGCTCCTCTGCTTCTGTTCTCGATTCTGCAGCTTCGCCCTCTGTCTTGCTGGGCAGGTTCCATGCTCGTTGGCTCGCACCGAAGTCATAAGCCAGGGTTACAGGCGATGACTTGAGTAGCAACCTAGACATGCAGAATTAAGTTAATCTGGTTTTCTGCATGTAACACATCGTTTGAAAATGGCTGGGTGGATTTCTGCTAGTTTGGAAAAGTAGGTTTGACATGGTTTAACATGAAATGTTGACCCATGCCACTAAGACATAACCCGAGAGACCCATGCTGCTGCTGTCAAAGAAACATGTTCTGTGAATGCAGACATCACAGAAAGAGTAATGGTTCAGCTGAGGATGATTTGCCCTGCTCCCCAGGCATGCCGGGTGTCACACTGGGGGAGGGGAGAGTGCAACTGGCACCTAGTGGGTAGAGGCCAGGGTTGCTGCTAAACACTCTGCAATACACAGGACGGTCCCCACAGCCCAAGGTTATTTGGCTCAACAATATCAGTAGTGCCAAGGTTAAGAAACCCTTCCCTGGATGGAGAAAATGAAGAGTACTGGTTATGAGGCCCAAATCTGAAGTCTGGAGGGGAGATGCTACAAAGTGTCGGCCCTGGTCGGCACCAGTTTGTGGTGAGCTCGGGGGTGAGTGATGGCCAGAGCCTCCTCCTCTGAGGATGCGCAGTTAGCATGTAGCTCAAGTTACTGGTGAGCGCCTGTGAGCAGGAGCGGGTGCCGGGCCCTGTGCTCCCTGTGGTAAGGGGCTCCTCTGCAGCACCTCACTGCCTCACCCCAGGAGTCCTAAGAGGGAGATGCAGTGAGCATCTCCATGTCTCCAAAGAGGACATTGAACCTTAAAGTTAGAAACCAGTCTTTCCAGGAGAGCTGAGACCTCTTCCCTCAGTATCCGTTCTGGTCTCTTTTAGTAACAGACCCCAACGTACCCCACTACAGTGGCAGTGTGTCCATATAAAAACTCTGTTGTCCAGCCTCCCTTGCAGCTAGATGTGGCCATGTGACAAATACCAGCCAGTGAGCTGTAAACAGAGTGTTGTGTTGGATTTCTGGGATGAGTTGGGAGCCAGGTCAGCTGGGGAGAGTGCCCTTTTGTCCTCCTCCTACCACCTATTTCTTATTGCTGCCTGGAATGACGATATGATGGCTAGAACTCGTGCAGCCACTGTGCTTTGTAAGGTGGCCTTGAGAATGGAAACCATGTCCTAGGGAGGTGTACAAAGATAGAGATTGGATTCTGTTGCTTGTGGAATATCATTTTAGCCCTGGACTGCGTCTCCAGAATTATTTTACATAAGACAATAACGGATTTCTGTCTTATTTAACTCACTGTTACATTGGGTTCTCTGTATTTGTTGCCAAATCTAATAACAGCTGACATATGCAGTGTCACTCAACCGGTAAGAATTATAACCCAGACCATTTGACTTCAAGCCATGCTTAACTGCTGTGCTATGCTGCTCAGGACATTCAGAGCCACTTACGCCTCTGTATGCATTTCACGCCACCAGTTTTTGTATGGTAATCAGAAAATTGAGCCTTTACTGGAACAAAAATGGTCTGTCTCCTCCGTTAACTTAGAGTTCTTTCCAGAAAGCATCCTGAAGTCTGTTTGTCGTTAGATCTTTTTATTAGATTAAAAACATACTTAATGCCTTGTGATGGCAACTTTCTAGGCATAGAGGGTTTGATTCCCTCCCATCTCAGTAATTTCAGATCCTAGTCCAGTAGTGATTATCTGAAAATACTCCAGTAATGCACGTCATCGTGTGGGTGCCATTTACGTCAATGTGCTGACCTCTTGTCCAATCCCAAGGACTAGTGAAGGAGGGGAAAGGTACAGGGAATGTTAAGACGGCCCTAGAAGGTTTTCAGAGAATATTAATTTTTTTCCTTGCCCATGGAAATGCATCGTAAGGATGTGCCCGTCAGTCATCAGGAAGATCAATATGTTCTGACAAGAGCACAGCATGAGGGTTGAGACCACTGGCTCCTGTGTCCAAAAGACTTGGTTTTCAGTTATGTTTCCGCTACTAATTGCGAGACCTTGAACCTGTTGTCTTACCTTCTGAGCTTTGGGTAACTCCCCTGCAAAATGAGGATAACAATAATGCCTCCAAAGGGAAGCTGGGAGGTTCAATGAGAAAGTGGATGTCAAGCGTTGAGCACATTGCCTAACGAAATACTACACGTGCTGGAGATATATTAGTAGCTACTGACTGATTTTTTTTTTAAATGACAATAGATTCAAGAGGGTCGTAGTGCTGTCACCTCGCATCTTGCAGAGGAGGGAGGAACTCTGCCAACCACCAAAGCCGAATTCCAATCCTGGCTCCTTCTCTTATCAGCTGTGTGAATTTGAGCCTTTAGTTCCTCGTTTTCAATTGACGATCATCCGCTGTGGCAGCATTTTGTATGAGTTTGAATTAGGCAAATTGAAATGCTGCAATATGGAAATATTAACAAAATCTCATTTGTGCACAAATTTAGAAACAATGTGATCTCCCAAATTTGAAGCATTTGCCAGGAATTAAATACTTTTCAAAATGGCTGGCAGGGTTTAGTATAAACCTCAATGAAATCAGTTCACATCCCGTACGATTCACTGATTGTCACCCGTTTAAAGTGTAATATTCAATGGCTTTTAGTATAGTCACAGAACTGTGCAATTACCACCACAGTCAATTTTAGAACAATTCCACCATCCCTAAAGGAAACCCTGTATTCATTAGAAGTCATTTCCCATTTCCCCCCCAAATTCACCAACCCTACGAAACCACAAATCTACTTTCTGTCTCTATAGATTTGTCTGTTCTGGACATTTCATTTAAATGGAATCACACACTATGTGGGGTGTTGTGACTGGCTGCTTTCATGCAGCATAATGTTTTCAAGGTTCATCTGTGTCGTATGTATGTACCTGGTACCAGTACTTCATTCCTTTTCATTGCTAAAGACAGGGTTCATTTTTAAATAAATCTGCTCTTGCCATAGTTGATGCTGTTTTAGCTTATAAAAATGAATATGTACCATTCTTTGTAAAGATTAGTCTTGAATTATGTGCATTTTCAATTATTTGAGATATTCGAGAGTGTGTCCCTTACATAAGGTATACCTGTGCTCTACTTATTTTGCAGTTTTGTTATAAGAATTAAATGAGATTTTATATATATATTATAATATATATTGTATATATATTATAATATATATATATTATCTATATAAATGAGATTATATATATATAAAGTTCTTGCCAGCCCCAATATATAGTGCCCCCTCAAGAAATGGTCCCTCTCTGTTTGGGGTTGTTTGTTTTATAGCACATCTAATTTGTCATCTGCTTTTGTGTTTCCCTCACCCTAAGGAATTCCCATCAGTAAAGATTCCAATCAATTAAGTAAAAGAACTACTCATAAGTGTTTTCTGAGGAGATTGCTTACCAGGTATCTGAAAAATTCTTTTTAAAAAAATCCAGTTTCCACTAAAATGTCGAGTTTTTGGAACAATACAGTAGTTCAAGTTAGATACCCCTTCATAAATTTCCACCAATACCCATATATTCGTGAGGTAATCTAAGACCTTTACTTTTGCCAACCTGGGTACATTTCTGTTATGGCATTGTCATTGTCAGGTGTATGAGATTTAGCGAAAGAAAGCTTTTGAAAACAACCGCACTACAGTCTTTCCTGACATATTTCAGCAAGGTGTGTAAATGAAAGACATTCGGGCATCCTCCATCTTTTACCCCGTCCCTTTGCCCTTGGCAACTAGGTGCCACATCAAACAGACATCTCTGCTCCTTCACCAAGCCATCACGGCTTGCCTCATAGGGGAGAGACATCAGGACAGATACTTTCACACTCATCATTCCATTTCATCCTCCCAGTGATGCTGAGTGTTATTATCTCCATGTTTCAGATGAGGAAACATAAGCTCAGAGATGTTGGCACAGATAATCAGAGGAGAAACTATGTGAGTCCGGTTGTGTCTGACCTCTAATCCCATCTTCCTTCAAGGAGACTACATTTCCTCTGTCTCAGTGTGGGATAATTACTTCTTAGTATGCCTGCTTGTCCTCCACAGTAAGACTTATTTACCCTTATTCAGTGGTCTCTGATGTAAGCATTCAGTGCTGTTCCCCAGCCAAGGCTGTGCATCTAAATAAGAAATGTTTATTTTATTGCTTACGGGAGATGCAACAGGCAAGCAACAAAAACCACAGTGCGGTTTCGGCTGAGAGTTTTTCAGGCTAAGAAGCTGCTCTAGGTTGTGACTGTCTACATGGATTTTTCCTAATAGCCTGAGACAATCCAGCTGTGTCTGGTCCTAATTGTAACTCAAAGGGTAAGGTCAGGCTATATTACAGAAGGGCAAACACCACCAGAAGAAACAGTTCTAGAGTTAGAAAAACCATAACCAGGGATCTAGCCATTAAATTCATCTAGTAAAATATCAATCAGGAGCAGTTTCTGCTGCAGGTAACAAAATAGCAATTAAAGTGGCTTAAAAATCTCAGGTTGATTTTTCTCCTATTTCCTGAAGCTGAGAGGTGGGTGGCTGCTGCTTGTGCTTCAGTGATCTGACAGTCAGTGTCTCGGTGAGTCTTTGGCCTTTCTCTTGTGGCTGCAAGGCTCGTCCCAGCGCTAAACGCCACAGCTATGTCTATGTTCCAGGAAGAAGAAAGAGGGGACAGGAGACAGTGTCTTCGCTTTTCATTAGGAATGCAAAGTCTTTACCATAAGCCCTCAGTGGTGTTTCGTTAACCAATGCCCTGAGCACAACTGTGTTGTATGATTACCCCTAGTTGCAGGAAGAACCACTTACAAACCAGTATTTATATATATATTATGCACGTGTACATGTATACGTGTATGTGTGTGTGCATGTGCGCATGCATGTATGGCAGGCTAGAGAGAAGGGAATTGAGAATAGATTTGGAATAGATTTAGGATTAGCCAGTGACTGGTCCCCACACAGTACCCAAAGTTTAAGGGATTTATTTAACTTTTAAAAGGTTAAAGTGCAAGAGAAACCAGCATCTTCCAAGATTTTGTTATGGGTTTGAGAATTAGTTGGAGGGTAAGGCATCACTCAAAGGATTTCTTGGTTAAGTAAATGAAGGAAACAAAGTCAAATTGGTTTCTTTACTGCCCAAGTTCTCAGAGGCTTCAAGATGCTAAGGGGCACGTCAACCACCAAGATGATGCAGCACTAGAGAATCTGTTACAAGCAGGATGTCCTATGAGCCTGGCGTACAGGAGATGGTAGGCACTTTGGAAAGGCAGATCTTGGTACTGAACTGCTGGATCATCATGAGATACCCGAGTAGTTATGCCCCCCTCCACAGAGTGGCAGTTAGAGACCCAGGTTGAACATAAGATGGTCTGAGAGCAAGACGGTGAACATAGTGAGGGGTTCCAAGTGTCAGGTAGACGTCTGACCTTGGGAATGTCAGGACCAGCAGTGCAGGGAGGGGAGCTTGTGAGTAGCCTGGGCATAGGGACCACATCATTGATACTTCCTGACTCTCAATCCCTGCACATCCACCCCTCTGGGTTTAGCAAGCTTCCTTCACAGAGCCAAAACTCAAAACATAAAAACTTTGCTGAACAAATATAAATGTTATATAAATCTTAACCAAGAATTTTACATTTTTATTGGTTTTGGAGGATCCCCTCACCTCTTCTCATGAAGGCCAACCTTTTGGCCAGGTCCTTGGTAGGAAATTGACCATCGAGGATCCTGAAGGTAGATATAATAAATTCAAATGAAAAATGACAGACACGTTTTCTGCCCATGAATCTAACCAGAACTATTGGTAGATGTGTTTTGGCCTTTCAGGTGGCCTCTGCCTCACTTCCTACTTAGCAGTAAGTGCCCAGCTTTGATATAAGGATAATATGCAGGATCTGGAGCTATGAGCTTAATACACATCACTTCGTTTCAGCCTTACCCCAAAAAATAGATAAAGAATTTTTCATTTACAGATAAGGACCTGGAACTTGGTGGGCAGTCAGCTTTCCAGAATCTCACAACTTCCCTCCATATCTTCTGTCATACCATGCGAACACATCAGTATAAAATAGAGCATCTAAGTGAAAATTTTTATTCCAGATGGAAGAGGTGACTTTAAACTCATGGTGGCTTTTACCATTTGGCCCATAGGAAAAATGGGCCAAAACTGCAGCTAGCTTGATGACTCTAGGGACCAAAGAAAGTAGAAGGGTAACTTTGGACTTTAGTTTTTGCATGTTTGTTTTAGTCAGGGTTCTCCAGAGAAACAGAGCCAATAGAGATAGATGGATAGATAGGTAGCCAGATAAAATAAGGCATTGGCTCACACATTAAAGGAGGCTTAGAAGTCCCCAGATCCTCAGTCGGCCAGCTGGAGACCCAGGAGAGCCAATAGTGTAGTTCCGGTCCAAACGCCAGCAAGCTTGAGATCCAAGAAGAACCAAAGTTTCAGTTCAAGTCTAAAGATAGGAAAAAAAGAATGCCCCAGCTCAAAGCAGTCAGACAGGAGGAATTTCCTCTTACTCAGATCTTTCTTTTCTATTCAGGTCTTTAACTGATTGAATGATGCCCACCCATTGTGGGGAGGGCAATCTGCTTTACTTAGTCTACTGATTCATATATTAACCTCATCCAGAAACATCCTAACAGACATACCCAGAAACAATGTTTGATGAAATGTCTGGGAACCCTGTGGCCCAGTCAAGTTGACATAAAATTCACCATCACAGTGTTGTCAACAGAATTCTGGCCTTCGTGATCTCTACCCTCAGGTTTACCCCTGGGGTTATGTTACCTTACATGGCACAAGAGACTTTGCAATGTAATTAAGGTTACTAATCATCTGGCTTCAACGTAGGGAGATTATCCTGAGTTATCCAGGTAAATCCAAATAATCATATGATCCCTTAAAAGAAGAAAAGCAAGGCAGGAGAGTAAGAGAGATGAAGCAGCAGCATAAGGTTAGAGAGGTAAGGCAGGAACTAGTTCAGGGAGTTTCAGAGCCTGAGAAGGACTCAACCTGTTGTTGGCTGGAAGATGGAGTTGGATAGGATGAGAAGCATGAGACGGAAATCCATTCTGCAGATGTCCTGAATAAGCTTGGAAAGGAATTTTCCTCTGAGCCTTCAGTGAGAAACATAGCACAGCCAGCACCTTGATTTCAGCCTTGTGAGACCCTAAGCAGGAAACCCAGATGAGCCCCACTGTGCCCAGACTTCTGACCTACAGACATCGTGGGATAATAAATGGGTGTTCTTTTAAGCCACTAAATTTGTGGCAGTTAGAAATAGAAAACTAGTACAGTGTGTGCTTTGCATTTCCATACACACCAGCTGTGAGTGAAGTTGCTTTTCACAAGAATGAAAACCAAAAGAACCAACCAAATAACAGAAATAAAATGAAACACACAAACTCATCAACTGTTCAACAACTGTCAAAAGTTCAATTTCACATGAATTACCAACTCATAATTGTCAAGTATTCCCAATACCAACATTGTTCTTAAATTAAAACAGCATCAGAAACAATTTTCAGGACGTGTTTAGCAACACAGCCTAATGAAGCTCCTGTAATTATGAATTCTTTTGATATTCATGAGATGCCAGTAATTACAATGAACTCTCCTTTGAGGAGGTCACACTGACTGCATTTAAGGAGCTTTACTGGCAGGTCCCCAGCCTCACTCAGCTTTCAGAAGTAACATCGTCACTCGCCACCGTTCACCTCACTTTCCCAGAGTAGACATCTTTCATAAAATGCTGGAATTTGAAAAGGAAACAACATTGACAAAGCAACACTGTCCTCGCAGTTGGGATAAACTGCTATCATTAATGAAGTTCAGCAAAACCTCGATGACTTAACAGCACGCCAGTCAGCGGTCTGAGGACCATGCAGCCTTTCAGTGTCTCCCTCGATATCCTCTTGCAAAGTGCACAGGGACCCCATGTGTGGGAAGTGACTCTTTCTGCGAGGCCCCTCAGCATACTTGTTTAGGAATATAACCTCCCCTGGCCTGTCTTCCATTCTGGAATTCCTAGGATATCGGAATTGCAGATCAGAGAGAGTCATGGAATGACCTTCTCTGGAGTGCAATGATTGCTAATGTAAGCATAACGATCAACAGAAATACTATAGAATTAAAACTCTAAAACCATTTTCCCTAAGTACTTTGTGGTCGTAGCAATAGAATTGATCACCTGCATCACCAATTTTAATCTTGGCTCTGACAGCTTTTCCAGAATTAGAGTTTGGGAGTGTTTGGAGATTTCCATGATTTGAACAAATATCTGAAAAATGATATTGAACGTGTTTGCTGTGTGTAACCACATCTTAGTAAGAAACAGATGGCACACTCAAATTAAGACAGTTGTAGGAGGGCCCATTTTACAAAGGCCCTATTTAAAAGGGGAAGTGCAGGGGGCTTCCCAGGTGGCGCAGTGGTTGAGAGTCTGCCTGCCGATGCGGGGGACACGGGTTCGAGCCCTGGTCTGGGAGGATCCCACATGCCGCGGAGCAGCTGAGCCCGTGAGCCACAATTGCTGAGCCTGCGCGTCTGGAGCTTGTGCTCCGCAGCAGGAGGGGCCGCAGTGGTGAGAGGCCCGCGCACCGCGATGAAGATGAAGAGTGGCCCCCACTTGCCGTAACTGGAGAGGGCCGTCGCACAGAAACGAAGACCCAACACAGCCATAAATAAATTAATTAATTAATTTAAAAAATGGAAAAAAAAAATACTGCATTATACCATTGTGACAATTAATAAACTGATAAAAAAAAAAAAAAAAAAAAAAAGGGGAAGTGCAAAGGAGCCAGGAAGAACAGAGCCGTTATCGTCCCTAACCCTGGGGACTGAGGGAACAGTTACAGAGCTAGAAGGAGAGAGTCATGTACAGGGGCCACCCTGAGAGGGGCAGAGCCCCTCAGCGTGGGATACAGCCAGCCCAGGGCAACCCAGAAGGGAGGGGTCCAGGGTAATAAACACCCTGACCTCACTCAACTCCCACAATTTCTCATCTCCAAACCCCACAGGAAGTCAGAGGGCTTGTGCAGTCCATTCAGGCCACGTGCCAAGGACAGAGAGTAGGGCAGGGAGTGGAAGATATTCCATACACAATGTAAACTTCTTGCACATGCTTGCTGCTATTCCCTAAAGCAAAGACTAGACCCACATGCTTGAATGGAGAAAAGCTTTAGTCCTACCCCTTGGCCTGCAAATTCTGGAATTTTGGAAGAATCAACAGTGTGCCACACACACATTTAAATATAGTTGCATTTTACCCAAGGTAGGGGGTTTCTTTGTATCCATTTAATCACTGTGAATGATAGCCACATAACCTTTGAGAAGGTTTCAGGCCATATTCCATTGGTTTCTAAACTATTAGAGGAAATGTCCATCAACAGATGAATGGATAAAGAAAATGTGGCACCTATATAGAATGGAATATTACTCAGCCATAAAAAGAAACAAAATTGAGTTATTTGTAGTGAGGTGGATGGACCTAGAGTCTGTCCTACAGAGTGAAGTAAGTCAGAAAGAGAAAAACAAATAATGTATGCTAACGCATATATGTGGACTCTTAAAAAAAAAAAAAAAGTGGTACTGATGAACCTAGTTGCAAGGCAGGAATAAAGAGGTAGACATAGAAAATGGACTTGAGGACAAGGGGTGGGAGGGCGAAGCTGGGGCAAAGTAGAGTAGCATTGACATATATGCACTACCACATGTAAAATAGTTGGCTGGTGGGAAGCAGCAGCATAGCACAGGGAGATCAGCTCGGTGCTTTGCTATGACCTAGAGGGGTGGGATAAGGAGGATGGGAGGGAGGCTCAAGAGGGAGGGGCTATGGGGACATGTGTGTGCATATGGCCGATTCGCTTTGTTGTGCAACAGAAACTAACACAGTATTGTGAAGCAATTATACTCCAATAAAGATCTATTAAAAATATTTAAAAATAAAATAAATAAAATAATCTATTAGAGGTACTTGCTTTGGGCAAAGTTAAGAGTGTTATTTATTTTTTATTCATGCCTTTAAAGAGAACATGTTTTCTTTGCTGATAAATTCAACTATCAGTGTATGTGCTGCTGTGTTCACTAATATTTGACTAAATAATGTAATATCTGTGTAGAAAACAGTCCTCACACTGGAGTTTTCCTGGGTTGTGCATTTTCCTTTGTCAAGGTGTAAAGAGCATCTGAGTTGGAACCCATACCCCCTTCAGGATATGAGAGGATCCAGGTCAGTGAATCGTTTCAAGGTAGAAGAAATTTAATGAACACACCTTGGGCTAATCCTCCATTAGCATTATTACAGAACCATTAGTCTGTCTCGGATGCTTTCCCACACACCTGATGGCATCAGAGAATGACAGATCTCTCATTACAGATGCAAAGTATCTTACCTCCTATCTCCTCTCAAACTCTGACTTATTCTAGTGTAAATGGTACATTGCTTCCGTGAGAACCTGATGCAAACCAGCTCGATCCTATTCTGAATTATCTCCTTTTTGCCACATCTCTGTGTAGGTAGCATGTATACACACACACACACACACACACACACACATATATGTTAGGTTGAGTCAGTTCTCTCATAGCCATGGGGATTTCGCATCTCAAGAAATTCTGAAAATGATGTCATGTAATGTAGCAGCAATTTAACTTGCTAGGTAGGAATTAAGAGCTGACAAATTCCCACTCTTTAAGTTCCTTTAATTCCAACTACCCAAGTCAGAGCATTCTGCATATTCCCCAGCCTACCAGCTGATGTGCTAAAAATGGTCTCACTGTACTGCTCTCAGACATGCAACAAGCTAGGCAAAGCTGTTTAGTTACTTGTGATCTGTTTACATTACATAGAAGGTTGGTTAATTAGAAATACTCATGTTTCTTAATTAAGGAACAAATTAATTTTTAAAGAAGTGCTGAGACCCCCTTGCGTTATGGCAGATAAGGGACTGTGCGTGGGGTCTGTGGTTGTCTGTGTAATTCTTTGCAAGAAGGGTCTGAAGTGTGCAGTGACACAGCCAAAAACTTTGGAACCAAATATTTGTGGATTAAAAAATGTAAGCGTTCCACTGACATCTGATGACTATCTTTTGTGTCTGAGAAACTGTGCCAGGGGACTCTGAGAACTCAAAGATGAGTACATCAAAGTCAGACCCTTAACAGAGCTCAGGACAGAATGGAGGAAACAATACTTACCAAAAAGCTAAATGCTGAAAGAGAGGTGAGCAAATTACCCCTGGAGAACATTGAGCGCAAAGCAAGCTGATGGGCTGAAGAAAAGCAAGCATGATGCATAGCAGACATGTTAAGACACTTTTGACTCCTAGGGACGGAAACCCAGCCCCAGTGAGTTTAAGTAGAAAAAGGGTTGTGTCGATGCATTTGTTTAAAAAGCCAAGAGGGACTTCAGGAATGGCTGTATCTAGGTGATTTAATTATATTGTCAGTAATGTTTCTCTCTCTAGTCCCTGGCTCCCCTTTTTTCAGTGTTGGCTCTCCCCAGGTGGCAACAAACAACAATGTCCACCTGGCATTTTCCCTACTGCCTTAGTAACTTCAGCACCACCCCCCCCCCCACACACACACACTTTATAAAAGTATTATTTACATGTAATTCCTCTGAAAGTCCTAGATATGACTCTGTTGGCCCAGTTTAAGTGTGTGCCCATCTCTGAAATGATCAGTGTATGCACAGGTATGGTAGATTCTGAGTGGCCAGATCTGAATCATATGCCCACACCTGGAGCCAGGTGTGAGGGAAGGGTGATGTCAGCTCTCCCTGAACTACAAGGACTAAGAATGGGGGAAAAAGGGTGGTAACTCAAAGGAAAGTGAGAATGCTGTTATCAAGAGCAAAGGGCATAAAGAGAAATAGATGACTAGCACATGAAGAAGTTTAGAAGTAGAAACACAACATGGACATATTTGCATTGGAAAAAAATATTGTGGCTGCAGAGTGGAGAACAGGTAAGAGAGAGGATGGGCAGTTTGTTAACAAGGGCTGGGTCTGAGGTAGTCATGGTGGAGATGGTGAGGGTGAGGCATGTTCTGGAGAGATTTAGAAGGTAAAAGAGATGGACTTGGGAGTCTCTGGTGGATTATAAATGGCTTCAAATTCTTTGAGAGTCTATGCCCTCTCCCTTTGAATGTAGGTGGTCTCTTTGACTGCCTTGACCAAGAGAATAGGGTGAAAGTAACTCTTGCCAGTTGCCAAGTTCAGGCCTAAAGAGATGAGCAGATTTCATTTACTGTGTCTTGCAACACTTGCTCTGGCAGAAGCCAGCACCATGTAAGAAGTCTGATTATCTAGAGACTCCTCGGAGAAGCCCAGGCCATATGGAGAGGGCTTGAAGGATGAGATGCTATTTGAAGGAGAGAGGCCAAAGAGTAGCAAGTCCTCAGCCACATGACTGCAGGAGCCATGTTGGAAGAGATTCTCCATCCCCAGATGACCCCATGTGGATCTGAGATGAACCACCCAGCTGAGCCCTTCCTGAATCCTGGTAGACAAAATCATAAGCAAAATAATTGTTTTATGTCATTAAATATGGGGGATTTTATTTTGTTCTGCAGCACTAAATAACTAGAACGGGAACTGAATTAAACATGAGAAAGAGGGAAGGGTCCATGTAACCAAGTAATGGCAAGAACTACAGCAAATGCTAATAAATGTCAACACAGAATGTTAGATCACATATCTAACCCACCCTGCCTTGTGTTCCTAAGAACCCTGGTCCATCCTATCCTCTCCCTGCTGAATCCCAAAGTGTGTCTCTGTCTGTGGGTATAAATCATAGATGCAGGCTGCAGTCTCTTCCTCCTGGGATTCTCTCTTTGATGGGGCTATTGAACATTTGGTGAGCTTTATGGTAAGTCACAGGGACTGTCAGTCTTCCCATAGCTGTATTTCATTCAGGTCCTTCAGTGTGCCCACTGGAGGTGACAAATCCTCTAACATGCAATCACAAGCCGTAAATGTAAAAATAAAACAAAAGTTACTTGATTGAGAAACAGGAGATACTTTTTGAGGCTCCAGCCAATGGGCTCTTGTTTCTTCTACCTGATCATTACTCCCACATTTATGCTATTTCACAAGAATTGTAACCTGAAAGCCTTGTTTTGGGAAGTCAGTAGAATGGATCTTGGAAAAGACAAAGGTAGGACAGGTAAGATTGGTCTTTGTTCTGGTGTCAAGATGTCTGGTGGAAAGACCCTAGCACACAGCTAACCAATGAGGCACTTTGTAAATATTAGAAAAAGGTGTCCCCTCTGGGCAGATGAATTATAAAAAAGTACCCCTCTGGGTAGAAGCAGACCACTGAAGTCTTGGTTTGATGAGTGACAGATGAGTTATTATAAAGAAAAATATACCTCTTCCTACAGGAAGTAAGAGGAGGGCAGGCTGCTCGTCAGTACCTTGTGGGCCCTCGCAACCATACAGAAGACCCAGGTCTCTGCTTCCTAGGAGCATCCTCACAGCAGGAGCAGTTTCACCGTTGTCACTACTGTTCATTGAGCCCCAACTATGTGGTGGGCATTGTGGTTGGCTTCGCGTATAATATTAGTTCTAATCCTTGAAACAACCATGAGGTATAGACGCCACTATTGATAATGAAACAAAGACTGAAAATGTCTGCCTTGCCCTGAAATGTACTAAGACTAGGAGTGGGAGAGCTACATCACAAACTTGGCCTTTCTAGCCCATTTGGCCTTCCTCTTAAGTGGAGAGCAGTTTCTTGGAGATGAAAGCACACGCTGTGGCCATGAGCTTGTGGCAGTATTGGCTCTCATAGGTACGATATTTTGTTCTAGTGGTGACTAATGATAATATACATGGTTTTGTTTCCCACTCCTCAAAAATGGGTCCCATGGAGTTAGATTGGTCATACCTTCAGGAGGGATGCAACTGTGGGTCCATCTACATAGGCAAGGAAGTAATACAGCATAGTCAAGTGGTTAAGACTCTGACACCAAATATGGCTGGATTTGAATTCCAGCTCCATCTCTCTCTCTTTTTTTTTTTTTTTTAATTTATTTATTTATTTTTGGCTGCTTTGGCTGTTCATTGCCACGAGCGGGCTTTCTCTAGTTGCAGCGAGCGGGGGCTACTCTTTCTTGCGGTGTGCGGGCTTCTCATTGCGGTGGCTTCTCTTGTTGTGGAGCAGGGGCTCTAGGTACACGGGCTTCAGTAGTTGTGGCACGTGGGCTCGGTAGTTGTGGCTCACGGGCTCTAGAGCGCAGGCTCAGTAGTTGTGGCGCACGGACTTAGTTGCTCCACGGCATGTGGGATCTTCCCGGACCAGGGATCGAACCCATGTCTCCTGCCTTGGCAGGTGGATTCTTAACCACTGCACCACCAGGGAAGTCCCCCAGATCCATGTCTTATTTGCATGACTTTAGGCAAGTTACTTGGCCTCTCTGAGTCTCAGTTACATCCTCTTTAAATTGGAATAGTTGCAGTTAGTTATAAGTATGCTGTTGATAGTGCCTTCGATTTGTACAATAGTTAACACCTATGAAACAGTAGAGCTGTCATTTACCATTGCCCAGAGGTTGGTACAGACACCCCAATTCAGCCTAGGATCCAGCTAGTGTTCCTAGCCTTCTAAGCTCACAGCATTGGCTCATGGTGAACTTGTGCTCAACCAGAAACTTGAGTATATATTTTGCACAATTATTGCCGAGATAGATCTATCAAACTTAGAACTAGTACATGCATATGTTTGTGTATATATTGGTGTGTGTATACACATATGCTTATTCCTGATGTCACATTTGCCAATTATAAGTTTTATTTAATCAGCTTTATGCTGTGGAAAGAATTTAATGTCTTATCTCATTAATCTGACTTATTACCAAGTATTCCCAGTCCCTTTTTTTAAAAACATCTTAAAATCTCATATGCATTCTGAATCTTCACCAAAGTCATAGCGACTCTATAGGTTTGAGAGGGTACTGACCACATCTCTCTCAAGTGTCAGCTAACAAATATTAATTAGATACCAACCATGTGTCAAGAACTGTGCTGGGTGCTGTTGACTCTTCAGTGTCCAGTGTCTACCATGATGCCTGGTACAATGTTACTCAAAAACATTGGATGGATAGATGGATGGATGGGTGGATAGTGAATGGATGGATGGATAGATAGATGGCAGATAAGGTTATTGAATAGAATAAAGTTCTAGATCTCTGTCACACCACAAAGATCTTTTCCTAGAAATCAGTTGTACAGTGTTTTGGTGAAGTTGATTAACCAGTTATAAATTCACCTGGGAATATGATCACACAGCCTATATGTTCCCCATTGTATCTATAATGTGATCATAAGAGGAGTTTTCAAATGCCTTTCTCAAGTAATTACACTATATCTTTGACATTCTCCTGGTTCATCAGTATGTAACAACAGACTTCAAGAAGGAAATTAACATACATGTGCACCAGGAGACATACATGAGGATGTCCATTGCTGCATATGTTAATCAGCTTGATTATGGCGGTGATATGTATATGAAATATATATATCACAATGATTTGTATATGAAAACATCAAGTTCTACACCTTAAATATATACAGTATTTGTTTGTTGATTATACCTTGATAAGGCTAGAAAAAAATAATAATTTTGGTTGCATGCAGGAGTAGAATGTCATGCAAAAAGAGTAACATTTTTAAAAAGGTATATTCTCGTTAATATGCTCTGTTCTACTCATTTCCCCTGGATCTTCAAATCGTCGTAAGAGTTGCTATGGATCAGCCTCACATACCACCTTGTGGGGATAAGTTCTAGTATAACAACATATTGTTTACCTGTTTTAAAATTTGTCTATTTTACACAGAGGATGTAATAATCTAAGCATCTATTGAGTGCTTTTATGTTTTTTTCTGAGAATAATGAGTATATTGACTGTTGAAATAAAAGAAAGGATTAATCTTAACTTGGAAAAAAAGGCAATAAATTGAAAATTGCCTAAATGTGCATCCATAGGGGAGTGGCTAGATAAAATTAAATAAGTATTAAATTCAGTAGTTTGTATATTTTATATGTATACATATACATATATATTCTGTGAAGGTAGAGCTCAGAAACAAGAAAGCCAATTTTAGTGTGTATTCCATATGATGCAATTTATTTAAAAATTAATAAATATATATATCTAATCTAATATATTATTCATGGAAACAAATATATGCCTAAGATAACCTGAAAGGGACTGGAAGCTTCCATCCTCTGTACAGTGGCTCTTGCTGGTAAAAGTGTTGATAGGGGATAGAACAGGGAATGGCAGATATAAGGACTTAAGCTAGATCTGTAATGTTTTATTTCTTTGAATAAAATAAAGGCAAAGCAAATATGACAAAATGTTAATAGTTGGCAATTCCAGATGGTGGGTGTACAGATTTTTAGTCTATTGTCCTTTGTGCTTTTCTTTGTTTTCTTAAGATTATCAAAATACAGGACTGGAGAAGGAAGTTAACCCTCACTGGTTACTGATCATCAGCCCATTCTTTCTATTTTTGTCTCCAGTTTTTTTTTAAGGTATAAGATATGACAGATACAGTTGAAGCCTTCCTCTCTACCTACATTATGTAGGTTTAAACTCAGCTGCATGTAACAGAAAACCATCTGAAATAGCAGTGACAACTTTATTTTTCTCACATAAAAGACATCCAGAGGTCGTATAGGGCAGCCTCGAGATGCTATTTGGGACCAGGTTCTGCCATCTAAGCACATGGCTTCCACCCTCAAGACCACTTCAGGGCTCAGGATGGCGGATGGAACTCCAGCCTTTACATCTAGTTTCTGGACCAGCAGCCCCTTCCCTTCCCATACTGTACCTCTGCTTATATCACATTAACCAGAATCAATCACATGATCACATAACTGCAAGGGAAGCAGAGAAATATAATGTTTCACTAGGGGATAGTACCCAAATTTGTGTGTATGTGTGTTTTGTTTTTTTAATTAAGGAAGAAGAGAAAAATGTATATAACTTGTAAGTTCTTCTCCTTCATTTATTTATTTATTTACTTATTTATTTATATTAGTATGGGCTCATGGGATTTCACTTTTATTTATTGGGTTGTTTTGTGTTGCTGTCTATTTTTAATGCTATGCTCAAATTATGCCATGTTTGGCCAGTGGAAGCCACATGTTGGGGCTTTTGATAGTTCATCATTTTTTTTTGACTACTTTATTACTTTCTTAAATAATAAGGTATTCTGGACTCACATTGTACTTTTCCTGTACCAGTGCTGGATTTAACCACTTCACCAAGGAACCCTGGTTTCCTTCAATGGAGAGTAATATTTAGAAATTAAGGACTGGGTGTTTGGTGAGCTTATTACTGCTTGGATGTCATTGCTTCCAGGCCCTCTCAGCAGACAGAGTGAGGATACATATACACTACACACACAACTATATGCATGTGTATATATACATGTATATACACATGCACGTGCATAGACATACATCTATAACTACTACATCTGTCTTTTCATCCATATATAGCATTTTAAAACACAACTTCAAACTAGTATGTCCAGTTCCAATCCAATACCTCAAGGCTTTTTCTAGCCGTCCCACCTTTCCATACTCACCTTCTTCAACAGTGGGAAACCCGACTGGCAATATCCTCAGTGTATTTACTAACTGGCATGATCAAATCACTCAATGTAACTGGTCTCCCAACCATGCCAGCCATCCCTTCTGCCTGCCATATCAGCTCCAGTCCCCCCAGCACCCACATCTCAGGCACCAGCAGGCACTGGTCCCTCCCTTCATCCCATGACGCCATGCATCCATCAGGTCTCCATCAACTCCTCCATGCCAGTGAGGAAAGGGAAAAGGTTAATGAGGTAAATTTATAGACAGATAATGTGGGGTCACTAGGAGGGTTAAGGTAAACTAGAGGTAATCCAAAGAGGCTTCCTGTAGGAGTCAACCCCTTGAACTGTCTCAGGGGGACAAAGAGGCATTAACATGTTAAACACCAAGAAGGTAGGGGAAGAATGTGTATTCTAGGCAGAGAGAACAGCTTAGACAACGGCCTGGGGGAAGAAAGCTTGGTGATACCTGAGAAATGCATGTGGGTCGGTGGAGCTGGAGTGAAGTAAATGGACAGGGGGTGGTGGTGGAGAGAAAGCTGGACAGGTGAGCAGGGCCAGATGGTGAAAAGCCTCATATGTATCAGTTTGGGGTAATGGTGAAAGCTTTCATTTCTCTCTCTTCAGGTACACATTTGGCTTTTAGAGTCTCTAAACACCCTAAAGTGAACCCATCTGTCATTTCCAAAGTTCAGTTTCATCTATAAGATGCAAATCTCATGAGGCAGGGACTCTGTCCTAATTACTACTGTACCTCCAACCTCTAAGAAAGGCCCTGGCACATAGTATTTGCTCAATAAGTATTTGAATCACCAATGTATATTTTTATTTCAAATAGGCTCTTCTGATCCCCATTCAAAACCACACAGTTGGCAAATCTCAGCCAACTCCCAGCTCAGGCAACCCCACTGTCTCTACATTTGCATGGAAAGTGTAATGGGCCATAAAATTGCATTCATTAGCAGAGGCTTATACATATATTTTGCAAACATTTCACCCTATAAAAATATGGGGCCAAACTACAAAATCCTTGAGAGGCAGCAGCTGGAAGTATTAGTTGAAATTAGAGAGGATCATCATTTCCATTAAGCAGTGCCAAATTTTGTAATACAAGTAACATGTTCATGTTAATTCTAAGAAACTGCCTGCCTCATTAGGCAGATAAGGCATTCTATGATTTGGACACAGAATAACCCCAGTGATAAATGAATCTCCTATATTATGATAGCTTCCACATCACAAATCCCTCTTTTTGCAAAGTTGCTACAAGCAAGGTGTCCTGATCACATTTCAGAGGCCCATTTTACTAGTCAGGATAAGCTCAGCTATGCTACTGTAATAAACAAACCTCACAATCTCAGTGTCTTAACAATGTAAAATGAATTCTTCATGATGAAATCTGGGATACGAATAGGGCTACCCTCCTTCTTGTAGTTAACACATCTAGGACATCTCCATGGTCTCCATGGAAGAGGAAGAGGGATGGAGGTGACATGTGGCTTTTTACCTCCCTCAGCTCAGGAAAGAAACATCAATTCTGTTCTCAGTCGAGTGACCTAGTACTAGCCATGTGGCCCCAACCTAACCACAAGGGAGGCTGAAAACACAGGGAAGTGAGTGGACTATTTGGTGAATACTAGCTATCTCTGCCATCCCCGGCATGTCTCACTCTCCGCATTTGGACTGAGAAAAGGAAAGAGAACTGAGACGCCTTTTTATTGACTTCCTTCTATAACCCAGGACCCATCTGAAGGTACTTGGGTAGTTTTCAAGACGCAGTTTATATTAACAGTATAGAGGATGAACTTTGACAGCATGCAGCCCCAGCATCTCCATTTCTAGCTGTAGGTGCTTGGACAATCACTTTAGCTTTCTCAGTCTTAGTTTCCTCATCTGAAAATAGAGTAAACAACAGTACCCACCTTGTAGGGCTTTGAGGATTAACCAGTTGGAAACACGTACATGTTCAGTAAACACGTGCTACTGAAGTGATGCTAGACCCAGAAGCACACGGGCTCCTTCACTATGACAGGAATTAAATAGCCCCAGCCAGTGTGGAGAAGGGCGTACAGCCACAGTCTCTTGACCAAAGCCAGCAGCAGAACCATCCAGACGAACCAGCCTTGGGCCATTGGCCACAGAGGAATGAGATTCTGATGACAGATGTCAGAGGCAGAGATATTTAGAGACACCTGGACACTAACCCTGCTTTCTTCCCGTGCCTCAAGGAGGCTGTGGTAATAACAACTTTCTTAAGTGGAAGAAACTCTATTTCTTGTGTAAGTTCTTCTAGCATGATGCTAAAACTCATGTATAAAAGAAGTGTTGGGTGGCAGTAGGTGGGATTCTCAGTTCCTCCTACCCTTCCTTGGTAGTGTTACCAGCAGATTCTAGAAGCCAATTTAAGCAACAGTGCAATATGGTATCCTTGCTCTGTGTGGCCACTTCACTTCAGGTAAGATTGTGTATTTGTAATTTTATGAGGAATTATACATTTTAGGATTATGTTTGCTATACATAATAGGAAATACAGTTGCTGTGGCTTAAGTAATTTGTGGGTTATTTGGTGGCTGCTCTTCAGCCTCACAATGATGCCGGGGTTGACCTCATTGTAATTCTCTTAATCTTTTCCCTCAGTATTGTAAGATGGCTGCCTCAGCTCCAGCCATCACATCTGTATTTGAGGTAGAAAGAAGGAGAAGGAGTGGTATCTATCCCATCTTTTCCACTGCATCTGAAAAGCCAAAGACTCCCTGAAGCATCATCCTTAGCCCACTGCTACAATAAATTTCTGCCTACATTTCATTGGGCAGAACTATGTCATATAGCCACCCCTGATTGCAAGGGAGGATGGGAAAATTAAATACTTGTTTTCTTACCAATATCGGTGTCTGGAAATGGGTGTTAGGTCAATCCACCCATAGTGTTTGCCCCTCAAACTTATCCAGATTGTTATGTAGGAGGAAGAGGAGGCATAGCATGCATTCCTTGGATCACCTGAAAGTTCTGTGATCAGTTCCCTTTAACCCATAGTTCCTCAACTTGAGGGTTGTGTCTTCTGCAGGAAGAAAGCACGAGATGTTTCTTATTCTCCACTGAGAACTGAATGCCTATGGCAGGTCTTGGCTCCCTTCTGGTTGTTTACTGTTGTCCAGGTCACTGTGATTCTGGAAGGTATTGGTCCTCAGTGGAGCTCAGAATGGATATTAGCTCTTGGATGCATTTTATTGATAGGGGCACAGGAGGGAAATTATGCTGCTGAGGACTGTCACCCTGGCCAGTTAAAAATCCAAAGTAAATGAACTGAACAAACCTCCCCCTTAAATAGTGCTCAGAAATCAAAGAGCTGAAAAAAATGTAAATGGGATTCATTAAGAGCTGCAAAATTAGCTTTCTTATGGTACTTTGATATGTTTTTCTTGCAAATCTCAAGAACTTTAGTTCACAGTGAGTTTCGGACATGGTTGAGACTGTCTGACTTGTGAGTGGGTTTAGTGGACAGTAGGGCCCAAGGAGAGGTTCTCAATATGCCCATCTTATGATGCCCGCTGGCCCCTACCAACCCTTTGACACATTAGCTTTCTGGTTCTTTTATCTGCCTTGGGACAACGTTTACCCAGTGTGTCAAAGTGCTAGCTGGAGTTGAGTTTCTCTGTGCTCATTTTAACACAAAGGAGTTGAACGTTCAGGAATTTCTGCTGTGTTTGGAATTTTGCCGTCAGTGTCAGCAAGAATAATTATTGGTTAACTTTTATCCTGTGGACTCATTGGCGTTTGTTATCAGGACTGGGGATTTGACTCCTACTGTGGGTGAGACCAGCAGTACAGCACTGATGGCCCCAGGCTGGACTTAGCTGGCAGATGTGTTTTGTTTGGCCTGTGCAGTGTTTTGAAAGTAGGAGGTTTCATTTCAGAATCACATTTCTGGCTTCTCTTGAAAAATGGGAAGATTACACGACAGCGGACAAGCGTGTGCGCGCCTCACCGCCAGGCCGGAGCTGAGCAGCAGCTGCCTGTTTGGATCAGGGCAGCCACACCCACACCACGCCCTGCTGCCTCACACTCTGCCTGTGTCACCTGTTCACTCTCTCAGGAGCCCTTAGGAACGCAGAATCTGGGGCTCTGCGGCAGAGCTGCCCATCGGAATCTGCATTTTAACAAGATCCCCTGGGGGGTTCTTGTGCTCAAAAAGTGGGAGAAACTCTGGTCTAAAGCAGAGTTTTTCATCCTTAGCTGGTAATAGGAATCACCAGGACACTTGTGAAAAATCTACCTCCCAGGCTGCACCGCAAAGCCAGTCCCATCCTGCAGGGCAGGGACCTGAGAACCCATACATTTAACAGGTGCCCCAGGTGACTCTATTGCTCAGATGAGTTAGAAGAGCGCTGCTCAAAGAGCTGGTTCTCAAATGTGGATATGCGTCAGAATCACTTCTTATTTGTTAATTTAATAAAACATTTCATTATTACGAAAACATCACGTGAGCATTGTAGAAATTTAGAAAACGCCTTATTTCATGACCTGTTTTTCTAGGCACATATTTGTTTTTTATCCATTTTAACCCAAATGAGATAGTACCATACATGTTATTTTCAAACCTGCTTTTCTCAGTTAACAATCTCCAGTTTCTATAAGAAAAAAAATTTTCATTTTTCCCAGTTTACCCCAAAATATTCTTGACAATTAATTGTTCTGTCTCAACTGAGATCCATTCCAGGACCACACAATGGGTCTGATTGTTGCATCCCTTATGTCTTTTAATCCAGCACATTCTTCCGCCTCCCCCCACCCTTTTTTTCCTCTACAAAATACTGACTCATTAAGGGAAAGTCCCACCTTTTGGACGTCTTATCCCGTCACTTCCTCATAGTATCACTTAGCTTGTTGCTCTGTCCTGGAGTGATTTTTTTTTAATGCATATGGACTCCACTAGGACTTCCTGAATTAAAGTCTTCAGGGAGTAGGGCCTGGCAGTCTGTAGTATTTGTAGTTCCCTCAGATGGCTCTGAGTTTGAGAACTAAGTCATCCTAATCCATTCAGCAGGGAAAGATGACACAGCCCCTAAATCTACCGGGAACGTTGCCTCGTGCATCTGGATTCAGATGGTGTACTGAAATGTGATATATAAGAAAAATATACGTTTTATCATCCAGATGATCATATATATTTGGTCTTTCTCTGAGGTTCCTGGCTCACAGCTCCCCGAACCCTTGGCATGTCCTAAGTGTTGAGAGTGATCAAGATGTCTTTTGTCATATTCATGAGGTGACTTTTGGACAGCCCCTAAAAATGGGAGCTGTTTGACAGCGGAGCTAGCCCTGTGATTAGAGGGTTGGAACTTTCAGTACCACCCTCTGACCTCTGGGGAAGAGAGAGAGGCTGGAGATTGAGTTCAATCGCAATGGCCAATGATTTAACCAATCACGCTCTGTGACGATGCCTCCATAAAAACCCAAAAAGATGGGGTTCAGAGAGCTTTCGAGTCAGGGAACAGGTGGAGGTTTGGGGAGAGTGGCACACTTGGAGCAGGCAAGGAAGGCCACGTCCTTTCACCATACCTTGCACCTTGCCCTCTGCATCTCTTCCATCCTGCTGTTCCTGAGTTACATCCTTTTACAATAAACTGGTGAGCTAGAAAGTAAAGTGTTTCTCTGAGTTCTGTGAGCCTTTCTAACAAATTAACTGAACCCAAGGAGGGGGTCGTGGGAACCTCTGATTTATAGCCTGTTGGTCAGAAGTACAGGTAACAACCTGGGTTTGCAACTGTGGGAAGGAACAGGCTTGTAGACGTGAACTCTCAACCTGTGGAATCTGATGCTGTCTCCGGGTAGACAGTGTCAGAACTGAGTTGAATTCTTGGACTCCCTGCTGGTGTTCAAGAATTGCTTATTGAATGTGTGGCGAACCCTGCCCTGCCCCCCACGCACACACATTGAAATCAGGAGCAGACACCAAGAGAGACACTTTAACATCAAGGTCTGGAGTCTCTCTGTGATGCTTTGACTAATAGGATCCAAGCATGGCTGTTTGTTTATCCTTATTCTGTGAAAAGAAAGTCAACTTTGCTGGAAGGAGCCTCCATCTGAGGCTGTCAGCTAGGACACTTTCTAAGGCCTTATCTATGCTTGTAATTTTCCTAGCAGATTTCACTCTCCCTGAGTTCCTGCTCATGATAACAGGGGATGTGTGACTGAGTAGGGATACAGGAAACCTGGAGCACTCCAAAACATCTTCAGACGCTGGGTTTGAAGCTGAGAAACTCCAGAACACTTGCCACAGCCTAAGTCCCTTCATATGGCTTTAAACAGATATGTTGTGAAGTCTGTGGGCTCAGAGGCACGAGTTCTTTGAGCAGCCTTCTGGTCTCCCAGTAGGCCAGCGGCCAGTGGTCTCAAGTCGAGAATTAAATGTTCTGAGGCCCCGCATATCCCCAAATCTACATACATACCCGGGAGGCAGTAAGTACCACATAAGGCTAAAGCCAGGGTCCTGGTGCAGTGGATTTTATGTCCCATCTCCATGATAAATGTGCTCGTTTTTTCCATGAGAACAGCCACAAAGATTTTTAATTTGCCTAAAGGTAATGTGTGATTTTGAGATGTGATTAGGAATTGTCATTCCCACAGTGAACATTACCAGCAGGAACTGCTAGCAGTCACTTAATAGGACTCCTGGCTCTAAACCCTGTTAAGCCCACCCCCATCTCCCCGACAGCCACACCCAGAGATCAGACTGTCTCCATCGATTCTAATGCTTGGAAAGTTAAGGAAACTGTGTTCCAGGAGCTGGTTCTCAAACTTGGGCGTGCATCGGAATCACCCAGATTGCTTTTTGTCTCTTAATTAAAGGAAAATATTATCATTACAAAAACATTATGTGCATTATAGAAATTTAGAAAAAGATAAGCAAAACTAAGAACATGAAATCACCATAGTCATGCCACCCGGAGATGAGTGCTGTTAACAGCTCAGTGCATGTTTTGTAGACAGTTTTCTAGGCAGGTTTGTATGTGCACGTGTATGGAGCAGCCTCTCCTTTGGAGTTTCTTCTTGGTGGAGGGTTTGATCCATCTCAGTGCAGCTTCCCTCTCAAGGAGCTCACACCACGGGCTCACCCCTCCAGGGTCTGGATGAAGTGTCTGAAAGGCCAGGTTTCCTCTTGCCTCTCTAGAGTGGTACCCACAGGGCACTGGATGATGGTAATCAGCTGTGCAGCCCTGATCACAAGGTCCCATGATCCAAGGGGATCTTCACGCTTTGTGTACTTTCCTCTCCATTTGCTTCCAGTTGGGGCTTCCTCCTCATGTCAGAATTGCACAGCACCTGTCTTAGCTCAGGCTCCTGTAACAAAATACCATAGATTGGGTGGCTTAAGCACAGACATCTATTTCCCGTAGTTCTGCAGGCTGGAAGTCCGAGATCAAAGTGCTGGCAGATCTATATCCAGTTGGCTTCTCTTAAGTGAACAAAGCCAGGGAACACGTGTGCCCTCGAGATGCCGTGGTGACAGGCTGGGTCACACACACCTTCCCTGTCTGGCACCGCGACCCTGAGGCTCTGCGTGCTGCCTGCTGGGATTCTCAGAACACAGGTGTTGCTCCTGTTCCCCTTGTCTGACCAGACCTCTGGTGGAGATGGCTCCTTACAGGGGTCGCTGAAGCAGGAGAGGGGAGCCTCGAACCGGGGAGGTCTGCTCTCACCGCCTGCTCCTGAGCAAGTGCCAGTAAAACCCACTGGAGCCGACCCCGGGCTGAGCAGTGACCTGGCCCTTAGCGAGCTGCATCCGGCTTGCTCTTCTTCTTCGCTTTCAGATTTCCTTCCTGATTCAAACCATGCAGTGGCATCTGCTGGTGGGGCTGAATGTGTGGGTGCAGACCCCCCCTGGGTGGGAGTCACCTCTGCTGCCTCCAACCCCAGGGACACTGAGAGGCTAATAAGCACCTTCTAAGACCTTCTTAACACCCCTCTGTGACACTCATCAAATCTTAACCTGCCTACACACATTTTTTAAAAAATAATAAGCCTCCAGTATAATATAAAGGAAAAAATGATAGAATGTCCAGGTTAATATGTAAATGCTCAGGCACGACCACCCTGGAGACATAACGAAGTTCTCCAAGGCGAGAATCCTTACACGAGATCACCACGAAAGCATCCGCTACAGGCGCAGGTGGACACGGGTCTGTTTCATGTTGGTCACTCACATGACACTTAGAGAGATACCACCATTAAGTGACTTTCCAGAACTGGCAGGCTCTGATCCAAATGAAAACAAGAAGCCCCCCTCTGTAGTCGCAGTGGCTGAGTCCTGAAGAAACGCAGAGTATACGCAGTTGTGCCAAAGTATTTGGGGTTTAAATGTAAAACTGAGTTACAGGTTCCAGAAAACACCCCACACACTTCCAGGACATGCCCCAAGCATATTGTTTCTGTTTTCTTCTTTGAATGACTTCAACAGCCTGAATTCTCCTACTGACCCCACGACCTAATAGCCACTTGGCCCTTTGCAAGTCTCAGTTTCCTCATCTCCAAAATGGGTGCACGGAGGAAGTTCAGCAGTAGTTCCTATCTCAGAGGATACTTAGCACAGTGCTTAATGGGTTAGAAGTATTAAATGAATGCTAGTTATTATTTATAATTTATATTATATATTATTTATGAGTGTCCTTAAAATTGTCATGAGTGAGTAAGTGCTTAAAGGCAATGAGCTAAGATTCTGAATGCTATTTCATGGATTCTAGAGAACTGAATTAGATTCTAGAGCCCCAGTTATCCTTAATGTCTCCCCTGCCAGAGTTCCGAAGCTGGAGCTTTGAAGCTGTTTCTCGAAGAGAGTCACAGCAAGAACATCACAGGAATGTTCACCCTCTCTTAGATGTGTGCTCTGGAGTTGCTTGGCATTTCTCCTTGAATGGCTTCGGGCCCTCACCCAGGACCCCAGCTTCCCCAGACCGAGCCCTAAGTTGAGATATAAAACAAGAAAAGATGCCAAGAATACAGCCTGGTTCAAAGACAGAAGCAGCACACGTAAAATAATAACAATGTAAGAGCTTCTGCAATTACATGCTAAATTATTTGGTGCCATCTTTAAATTATGTAGGAAATAGAAAAAGGAAAATCTCAGAGTAGGCAGGAGAAAGCTTCAAGAGGAGGGAGGCCAGAGCTGGTGGTCAAGGATGGAGGGAATCTGGGTCAGGAGAGGATGGAGGAGGGAGGATGAACAGGTTGAGGGAGCTGGGAGGAGGGAGGCTTGGGCAGCCTGGATGGACGGTGGTGCCCAGACCTGGGCAACAGCCCTTTCAAGATCCAGAGAAAATTCCAACTAGAAAAAATACATATATAGTGTATAAGGCAAAATCAGAGCGTCACAGATGTCCTGACAGCATGTCCCCAGGGATACACCTGGTGTTATTCCCTGAGACCGTGTCACCCAGAGCTGGTGCTAAGCTGATGGCAAGTGGTGCCCGTGGAAATGCTACCTCTGGGTGGGCAGGAGCCTTTGGCTCTGCACTGGCTCTGTAGTCTGGGAAAGGAAGTGTTCTCATGAGAATACTATTTTTACCTTTGGGAGGGGCTGTGGGAACACGCAGTTACTGCTGGGGGACCTTTCCGAGCACACATGCTTGTTTACGATGATGGATGACGGGCTAAGGACTGAGCCGAATCGATTCCTTTTCTGGAGGTGGCATGAGAACCCCGCCTGGAATTTCTGTTACAATCCGCTGCCAGAGCCAGTGACTCAGAGACAAAGTTCATGTTTACTGGAATGTCGCGCCCACTAGGAACCGGGGTGGCTACTAGGCTGGTGCTCCCTGGCCCAAGTCTTGTGTGGAGGAGGCGCAAGCATGTATGTGACAGCAGTGGTATCTCACGGGTGTCCAGGAGCCAGGCTAAACATATGCATTCACCCATTCATTCATTCATTCTACAGATACTTGTTAATGCCAGGCTTCTGGCCTCACGGAGTGTACGTCTCCCTCTGGTGGAGGGAAACAATAAACAACGTGAATAACAATTATGTAGAGTATTAGGTAATGAGAGCTCGAGAGAAAAATCAGCACAAAAAGGGACGCGCAGGACTGGGGTAAGGGTACAATGGGACATTTTCAGTAGAGTGGTCAGGGAAGGCTTATCTGAGAAAGTAACATTTGAGCACAGCCTGAAAGAGGTGAGTCACATCCGTAACTGGAGGAAGAGCATTCCAGACAGGAAATAGATTGTGCAAAGGTCCTGAGGCAGGGACATGCCTGGCTTGTTGGAGGGACTGTAAGAAGGCAATGTGGATGGAGTGCAGTGAGAAGGGAGAGAGAAGCAGGAGGTGACTTTGGGAGAAGCCAGAGGAGCAGATCCTATCCATCCATGTAGGCATTGTAAGGAGCCTAGCTTATACTCACAAGGAAAGGCAAGACATGGCCTGACCTTCATTTTATAGGACCTTCTTGACGTCTGGAAAAGAGACTGAAGTGGAGGAAAATCTAAGCAAGGCACCAGTGAGGAGGCTACTTCACTCATACCAGCGAATCGGGCCAGGGTGGGAGCCATGGTGGTGACGAGTGATGGGCGGGTTCCACACGCATTTGGAAAGGAAGGCAGAGCTGCCAGATCTGCTGATGAACTGTATGTGGGCCATGAGAGAAAGAGAAAGGCCAAGGAACATCTAATGCTCATGACCCCCAGCAACCGCCTAGAGACCCAAGTTCTCCAAGGCGGTTCGGTTGCCAGTGGTTACCCGCCCCCTCCAGCAGTGATATCTGGAAGGTGTAATGGCCCGAAGTTCCTGCCTTTCAAAGTGGCTTCCCCTGCCAGCAGCAACAGCTGTACAAAGTTTGATCTCCTGGAGGCTTAGGGTGTGGGTGTGATGGTTTATTCTTCCAGAAGACCCTCTGCCCAGCTCTCCCACATTGAAGGGTGGGGTAGAGGGTCCTCACAGAGCTTCCCTTCAACCCCATCACTGTTCAAAGGTGATAGAATATAGACCTATGTCAGTAGTGCTAGCAGGCTGCAGGTGTTGGTGCCGTAAGGTAGGTATCGTGTAGTCATTAAAAGCTGAGGCCAGCTGGAATCTGAATTCTAAATAGTTTCCACATGGAAAACTAACAATTAAGTAATAGATTAATAATTAATTAATTCAGGTGAATTTATGTCACCCTTTTGGGTGTTTGTTTGTTTTGTTTGTTTTGGCTGTGCCGCGTGGCTTGTGGGATCTTAGTTCCCCGACCAGGGATCAAACCTGGGCCCTCGGCAGTGAGAGCACGGAGTCCTAACCACTGGACAGACAGGGAATTCCCTATGTCACCCTTTTGAATATCAGTTTCCTGATCTGTAAAATGGGGTAATCCATTCCCTGACTCATTGGACCATTGAGAGAAGGATAAAACACTGAGCACAGTGCCTGGAACTGTGCCAATGACCAGTTATGGAGTAAGTGAACTGATGGTCTTCATCTGTCACATGTCAGCTAAGTCCCTCCTGTCATTTCCAAGAGATGTGGAAGGAGCCCAAGTCCCTCCTTCCTCTGCTGTTTTGCTGGTCTCCTCCCTTCAAACCTTTCTCCCCTGTGTCAGGTCATAATGATTTTATTTTGAGTCACAGCAGGACTTTTTACTGAGTGTCTATGAAGAGTCAAGCTCTGTGTTAGGGGCTTTAAGTGAACTCTGTCTCATCCTCACCTACCAGCAAAGTGAGAGGCATGCTAGCCATGCACAGGGAGGTTCTTGAGATTAATGGCTTTTCTAAGGTTAGTTAGCAAAAAGCAAGTGAGGAGGGAGAATCAGATTTAAACCCTGGGACTGCAAGGGTATGAGGTCACACTGTGAATGGTGGTGGTGGTGGTGGTGGTGATGATGATGATGATGATGATGGAGAAGATGAAGATGATGAGGAGAAGAGGACGGTGGAGGAGGAGAGGAAAAAGAAGAGATAATATGTTACATATTCTGCCAGGCTTTGTTATTAGAATGGTCTGTGTTTTAACTATTTAATCCTCATAGCGACCTTTTAAGGTAGCCCCTATTATTTCCTCACATAACAGCGAGGAAACTGTGGCTCTGTGAGGTTAAGTCACTTGCCCAGTGTCACACAGCCACTGAGTGGAGATGCAGGGCTCGGGATCCAAGCAGCCTGGTGTCTGAAGCCTGTAGCCTTGATGCTGTGCCGTGGTGCCAGCCTCAGGCTGCCATCTGTCCATAATCTCCTGATCTTATCCCCTAGCACGTCCCTCCACAGTCATGGGCACCCCCTCCTTCTTCTCGGGGCGTACCTCTCCCAGTAGGTTGTGTGTCCCCAAAGGACTTTGGGGGTCACAGTGGCACATGTGTCACTTTGATTAAGAAGACATACAGCTGGTGAGAGCCAGCCCCACCTCTTTCACACTGAATTTAAGCCAGTCAAGAAGCTCAGCCCTTCAGTCAAAAGCAGGGTCATTTCTCAACAGCAGATGTGTGTTCCTGCTCAGGCTGTGATGTATCTCGATTTCTCTCAGGGTACCCTCAGATGCCCGAATTTAAAAACACACTAGAAAGTGTATCCACAGGTGAACGTTCTTCTGCTCTGATGTGACTTTTAGAAAGTCTAGCTGTTCTTGATATGCAAACTAATCTGTAAGGAGCGTGTGCGTGGGCGAGAAGCAGGATGCATTATTCATTGGGAAACTGCATCTTGTATTTTAGAAATGAGAGCATGCCAGTGTTGATTTAATGCCACCCCAGTGCTTAGGAGGAGTTTGGCTAAAGATACACTTGTAGCCTGAAGAGTTTCTTATTTGGTAAGTTATGAGGGGTGTTTCGAAGACATTATGCCCCTGTGAAGCTGGAGATGGAATTGTTTATCTTTGTATCTACTCGTCCTGTTTCTCCAGTGAGCTGGCAGAACTCTTGATGGTAAGAATCAAATCTTATACCTGCTTATAACTGCAGTGCCTGGCACATTGCTCTGTCCCTATTCAGAGCAAAAGAAATCTTTGTTGTAAATGAGAAGAACCCCAAGAGAGAAAGCCTTCCAGAGCTGACCTGGAGTAGTTCACTGACCTGCTGAGACTCAGTTTTACTCCAGATGCTCAATGTCCATACTTGGTCTAGTTGAACATATCTAGAAAGGCCTCTGCTGTCCTGTAGGAAAATAATGTCCACATTTCTAGCCAGTCATAAATAGAGCCATATATTCAATTACTCAGCGATTCTCAACCTTGACTGGTGGTTCTCAACCTTGAGCATACATCACAGTCACCAGGAGGGCTTGCTGAAATACTGATTGCAGGGCCCACTACCTGGGCTTCTTACTCCCTAGGTATTAATTTCTTAGGACTGCTGTAACAAATCACCACCAATTCGATGGTTTAAAACAACAGAAATGTATTCCCTAACAGTTCTGAAAGCCAGAAGTCCAAAATCAAGGTGTTGGCAGGGCCACACTCCCTCCAGAGGGTCTAGCGGAGGATCCTTCCTGCCTCTTTCAGCCTTTGGTGTCTCCAGGGCATCCTTGGCTCGTGGCTGCCTTACTTAAATCTCTGCCTTCATCTTCACATAGACTTCTCGCTCTGTCTCAAATCTCCCTCTGCTTTTCTCTTATAAGGACATTTGCCATTGAATTTAGGGTCTACCTTGATAATCCAGGATCTCTTCTTGAGATCCTTAACTTGATTAAATCTGCAGAGACCCATTTTTAAAATAAGGTCGCATTCACAGATTCCAGGGATTAGGACCTGACATAGCTTTTAGGGAGCCACCATTCAGCCCACTACACCAGGCCTGGAATGAGTCTTGAAAAGTTGCATTTTTTGCATTTCTAACACGTTCATAATTGATGCCGTAAGTAGCTCAGAGGTTGGAATATGAGGGCTGGGCCGAAGAGAGAGAAATAACAATGCCTTCTTTGAAATAGCACCTTTTCTTTAGAGTTCTTAAAGTAGATTTTATCTCATGGGATTGATTTATGGTATCCATTAAGCAAGATGCATAGCTCTACCACTAGAATTAATTTTTAAGTTGCTAACCCTTAATTATTTGTAGAAGATAGGACAAAAAATGTTGGAAGCAATTTGGAAATGGTCTTTATATTCAGTCTATAATGGATGCTATTTACAACAGTGGGTTTTCATATTCTCATATAAATGATGCTGCTAACAGTCAAAGCCATAGACTGTTCAAGTGCTTTGTATCCGAAAAAGGATATGAGGACCATCAGACTATAAATTGTGATTTTTTCATTGCTGTGGCATGTTTCAGTAAAATGGTGTTTGTGAAGAAAGAACACTTAATTCTGGATTCAGGTCCTGAGTGTGCTCCCTTTTTGTCTATGAAAAGTTGGGTCTTTGTTTTCTTGTCTAAACAGTGCGGGCGATAATATTTTGTCCTAATAATTAGCGGGCTTATTATGATGATCAGTTAAAAGCACTTTGTAAATTGTCAAGTGTTTTGAAATATGTTATCTCCATAATGATGAGGTGGAGAATAAATATAAAGTGAAGTTAATTCTTGTAAATCTCTGTACTAAAGATAGTTCTTAAGAAGAACTCTAGTCCAAAATATGTTAATTTGGCTTCTCCCATGTATTGCCTTTTTCAAAGATGACCACAATATTTACTATCTCACGTGGTCTTCTTCAATGTGACCTTGACATTCCTTTCATTGAGTTATGGGGACTTTATCATATCCTCTTGGATCCAAGTGGACTAGGGACTCAACTTGTGACCAATAAAATGCAGAAGTGACTTCTGAAGCAGGGTCATAAAAGGCCATGCAGCTTTCCCTTTGTTCCCTGGGAATCTTACTTTTAGAGTCCTACCACGCTGAGGCCACCATGCTGTGAGGAAGCCCAAACTAGTGCACACGGAGGGACTACATGGAGGGACCCTGAGACTACATGAAGAGAGCAAGAGAGAGGTGCCTGGCCAGCCAGCCTTCACCCCACTACCGCAGCTACATCCATCCGCTGACTGCAACCAAGGCCCCAAGCGACAACCCCAGGACCAGTCCAGCTGAGCCCTCCCTGGATTCCTGAGCCACAGAAGCCCTAGGAGATAATACAAGCATTGTGATTGTCTTGAGCCTCCAAGCTGTAGGACAGTTTATCACACAACAGATAACGAGAGCGTCCCATATAAGTCAATGTAGCCAATGGTCTGATGGTCAGTTATGAGTTGAAAAGACCATTAACACGGTAGTTAATCAAATGTGCTATCCCTTCTAGCCCTACACACCCCCACAGACAGCCCTTCTGCTACTTACTTATCTTTTCAATTTCAAATATACCTTCTAGTAACAGCCTAGATGAGATTCCCTTTTATGCTAACAAGCAAGCACAATCCTTTTAGGGCTGGGAAGCCCTAAAGTCGGGCTTCCCAGCCCTACTTTAAATTCGTATTAAAGCTTTTATTTGAGTGCAATTAATTAGTGTTATGTCTCTTCCACAAGACTCTGGATTCCAGGATGTCAGGGATTCTGTTGGTTTTTCCTCGCCTTTCTATCCTCTGTACCTAGCATAATGCCTGACACCTACTAGGCATTCAAATAAATAGCCATTGTTTAAGAATGAACAGACAATGAGGATTGTACCCAACTCATTTAAAAATGTTCTCAAGTTTATATAAAGGACATACGTAGGATATCAATATGAACAGATGCCAAGAAAAATGTATGATGCAATATAGCACCTTATTAATTTCCTATAATTGTGTGGTGCCTAAAGGTAGCATCTGTTTTCTCAACTGCTCCCTTATAATGCCTGCCTTAAGATCCTGCAAGAAAGCAGAAGGGAAGGAACATCCTCAGGCCTGGAGAATTCAGAAGGGTTTCTTTGGAAAGGATTTAACAAATATCTGAGAAAAGTTAGAGGGCATCTTGGGACTCCTTGATGGCCACAAAAGGAATGACTTTTTAAAAAAAAATCGATCCAGGAATGTCTGCCTGTCTGCCCTTTTTCTTCTCACTGTAAATTTCCTCACAGTGAACACAGATGTTGGAGAGGGATTGTTTGGTTTTCTGACATACAGATGCAGGGAGTTTGTCTGCTTTCTTAGTCAGGCTTCTCATCTCTTGAACTATAGCTCGTGAGCCGGGAGGGATACCAGATGGCCCAACTCCAGGGCACCAGTTATGTAAATTCTGTGAATGGTGACCCCCCCCCCACCCCCGGGAGGACAGTTGCCATGTGAATGGAGCCTCCTGAACTAATGCCACTTGGCAACCTGGTTCTTCCCCACTGCTTCTAAGATGTGCAAACCATCCCATACCTGTGTGTTATCCATCTTTGATTCTTTACCACAGTGAGGCTCTAAATAGGTCCCTGAAAACATAGACTTAAATATAGGTAAATACAAGATGGTGACTTGAATCAGGTGTGAATTGAGTCCCATTAATCCTTAATCTTTCCATTTGGCCCACAAGTTGTCCATGTTGCCTTGCACGACTGGTAGCCGTCACTTGAGATCCACTCAAGACTACTGAGATTGTTTTAGATGTTGGCGCTGTAAGCCAGTCTGTTAGTAGCATTCCTAGGACTAAGGATGGTAGTAACCACTAGCATTTCCTGAGTACATCGATTACACTAAATTCTTTACACACATGACCTCATTAAATCCTCACAACCACCCCATATAATATATATACTAGTAATATTCCCATTTTAGAGATTAAAAACAAACAAAGGCACAGAGAGATTCAGAAATTTTACTAGTCACACGGCTATTAAGTAGCAGAGCTAGAGTTTGAACCCAGCCTGACTCCAGAGCTCAAGGTCTTGAGGACTCCTGGCACTCCAGTGGCCATCCAAGGAATGACTTTTTAAAAAAATAAGAGAGAGATATCCCAGAATGTGGATGTTGCTATCTTTTTTTTTTCTTCTTCTTCTTACGTATTGCCTCATAGCATACACAGGTGTTCAAGATCAAATTCTTGGTTTTCTGCCATCCAGAAGGTTACTTTGAACTTTGATACTATAAACTAGCCTATCATCATCATCATCATTATTATTATTATTATTAATTCAGAACTGTCTGGCTCCCAGAGTGCATCCTATTGACCATGCGCTCTACCACGTCCGTCAACTTTGTGTCTTATACAAGCTCATCCTCACCAATTATTGAAAAGTTGTAGAACAGGACAGAGAACAGTAACCCACCCTCAGAAGAGCTCCCACTGGCATGTCATTGCACCAGGGGGACGTGATTATCTAGGCCACCTTAAATCCACCAGGTTTTATTAGCCAAATCACAGGTATCAATCCACAGAAATACTACAGACCATTTCCTTTTGCTGAAACTAAAATACACCTAACCCAGTAATTCTCTCCAGAAAGGATGGCCAGTTTAGCATGATTTGTATATAGTAAACTCAGGTTAGCTCCTGTACCTCGTTTTGCTCATTTACAAAATAGAGATAATAACTATCTTGTAGATCAGTACCATTTAGATGCTATGATGCAGGTCAAGCACAGCATTGTGCCTGACACATAAAAGCTAGCAAGAAGTCAAAAGTTACATCTATCATTGTCATTATTAATAAGCAATTTGGGTCTTAGTCTTCTTTGAATTAAATTATATTACCTAATTTAAGTAATGAGACTACATTTTCTTTTCTACCTCATTCTCTTTAAACTTAGATATAGTATGTCCCTTTTCTCCTTGTTGGTGTGTCCGAATTTTTAAATTGAATTTGGATCCTAATTTTTTAATCTCATCGATAACCAGTTACAATCTGCCCCTCTGGAGGACGCCCCGTCTTAAGCATGTCTGAGCTCCTTTTGCCACCCTGATTTATAGTGTGATATTTAGCACCCTCAGCTGCTTCTAAAACCCAAAGGACAAATTGGTTACCTAGCAACCACATAAATGCAATTGCTAACGGTACAGTTTAGCCCTATTTTGTTATAATGAAATAATGTCTTACAAGAATGAAAAGCTGAGGTGTGCTCTATGAAGTCAGTGCTTTGGAGAAAAAATGCTTCTTCAAGACAGAATAGCAAAGCAGGAACTGTTCTGGTCATCCCCTGGTTTTCAGTGACTCATCGTTTTCTAGAATGGAGGTCCCACCTGGGAGTCCTCAGGCTGGGAGAAGACAGCAGCCACATTTGGTTTGTCCAGCAATCTTTAAACGCTTTGTAACTTTGGATACTTTGGGGTGGAGTGGGGCGTCCACAACCAACAGTATCATTCCCAGGCCACCTCACACAGGCCTGCCTGACCTCCGAAGGCATCTGACTTTGAACCCCTTGGTGAAGAGCATCATAGTGTTCCTTTCTTCTCCCAAAATGAAATCCATAGATAACATTACTACCAACACACATAGTTTGGAAACAATTCTCAATACTATGCCATGATTTTAATACAGTTATAAAGGAATAATAAAAGGAAAGTAATTTACAATAAAATAATATATTTTTTAAATGTAAATGTTCAGGCATGACTCTAATGGAAGATAAAAATGACATAGTCAAATATTTGCACCTATTTATAGTGAATCAGCTTGGATTTAGGAGAAGTAAGATGTCTCAGAAACCATTTTGTAGAAGAGATCCTGGAAAGGGAAAAGCAGAGGTACACATGAACATGAGGATGAAACAGTGCAGATTAAAATCACACAAAAGACCTTCTGTTTGTATGCAGTAGGTTCTCTACTCAGAGAATTATGTAGAAGATTTTCACCTACATGAGTGCTGGATGGTACCCTGAGAGTAAAGTTCAAAATGGGATAATTCTTTATTTTATTTTATTTTTTTAATAGATTTATTTATTTATTTATTTTTGGCTGCGTTGGGTCTTCGTTGCTGTGCGCCGGCTTTCTCTAGTTGCAGCGAGCAGGGGCTACTCTTTGTTGCGGTGCGCGGGCTTCTCATTGCGGTGGCTTCTCTTGTTGCGGAGCACGGGCTCTAGGCGCGCGGGCTTCAGTAGTTGTGGTGTGTGGGCTCAGTAGTTGTGGCTCATGGGCTCTAGAGCACAGGCTAAGTAGTTGTGGCACATGGGCTTAGTTGCTCCGCGGCATGTGGGATCTTCCCGGACCAGGGCTCGAACACGTGTCTCCTGCATTGGCAGGTGGATTCTTAACCACTGCGCCACCAGGGAAGCCCGATAATTCTTTATTGAGGGGACTGTCCTTCAAATTTTAGAACTTTTGGCATCTCTGGTTCTGCTACTGAAATCCAATTGATTCTTCCACCGATGGTAGCAACCAAAAACCACCCTAAAAACTTCCAAAATTCCCATCTTGGATTTCAGTACTGGATTATTCTACCTGCCTGATCTTATTTCTTACTTCCCCCCAAACACTAAACACTCATTCATTTGTAATCCATAGACTATGTGATCCATGTGAATTGCTTATTAACACAGAGTCTGGGCCAGATGAAGAGCTTGGTAAAGGTTGTATTATTGCTCTACTGAATGCATCATTCAGTACTTTCTTTTTGTATAGCACTGTAAGACGTGGGCATGATAAAATTTCATATATACATATATATATATATATATATATATTTATGTAGTATTTTACACATACACGTCAAATATTTCACAGGAGTAGATAGTGAAAAGTCTTGTGCCAAAATCCTCCTCAGTTCCCCTCCCCAGGGCAGCTACTATGTATAGTGTGTCTTCCCAAAATCTTTGTTCAGAAGGAAACACATATATCCCTTTTGCAGTGTTTTTCCAGTGATGGAAGCCTTCTCCACAGCCAGTTCTGCATCCTGCTTTTCCACCAACTCTTCCTGTTGGGGACTGTGTACGGACCTTCCTCATTCTCTTCAATGGTTACGTGGTAGTTCATTGTATGGATGAACCATAGGTTTTAAAACCATTGGTTAGATTGTTGTTTTTATAATACAGAAATGTCTAAAGCAGAAAACAAAGCAGTCCATACATAACCTCAGGATCCAGAAAAGCAAGGTAACGGTTTTCTTTTAGCAAAAGGAAATAGATGCAGATAGTAAAAAATAAAAGCGGGGTGCAGGTGACAGCACAATATGAAGAGTCAGAATCTCCTTTCCTCTTCTGAAGTCTCAGTCCCTCTCCCTAAAACAAGCATATCAACAGTTAGTGCCATGTGTATTCTTCCAGAAAAAAGAAAGTATAGGGATCTACTGGCTGTGTAGGCTAAATAATGTCCCCCACCCCAACCCCACTGAGATGCATGCATCCCAATCCCAGAAACCTGTGATAATGTTACCTTAGATGGTAAAAGGGACTTTGAAAATGTGATTAAGTTAAGGACCTTGATTTAGAGAGATTATCCTGTTGGTCCCAGTGTAATCCCAAGGCTTCTTATTAAGAGAGATACAGGTGTTCAGAGAGGAGAGAAGATGCTGTGCTGCTGGCCTTAAAAATGGAGGGAGGATAAATGTCCATGGACAGAGGAGTGGATAAAGAAGATGTGGTTTATACATACAGTGGAATACTACTCAGCCAGAAACAAGAAGGAAAGAATGCCATTTGCAGCAACATGGATGGACCCAGAGATTAACATACTAAGTGAAGTCAGACAGAGAAAGATGAGTATCATATGATATCACTTATACCTGGAATCTAAAAATAAAATTATACAAATGAACTTATTTACAAAACAGAAATAGACTCACAGAGATAGAAGACAACTCTATGGTTGCCAAAAGGGAAAGGGCAGGTAGGGATAAATTAGGAATTTGGGATTAACAGATATACACTACTATATATAAAACAGATAAACAACAAGGACCTCCTGTATAGCACAGGGAACTATATTCAATATCTTGTAATAACCTATAATGGAAAAGAATCTGAAAAAAAAAAATATATATATATACCTATATATACAATATATATACATAACTGAATCACCTTGCTGAACCCCTTAAACTAACACAACATTGTAAATAACTATACTTCAATTAAAAATAAATTTTTTTAAAATGGAGGAAGGGGACCAGGTGCCAATGAATGCAAGTGATCTCTAGAAGCAGCAAAAGACAGGGAAACAGGTTCTCCTCTAGAGCCTGCAGAAAAGAATGCAGCCCCATGGACCTATTTTAACTTCTGACCTCCAGAACTATTAGAGAATAAATTTGTGTTGTTTTAAGCCAATGAGTTTGGGGTCATTTGCCATAGCAACCATAGGAAACTGATATTCTAGGAAATATTTATTTTTATTTGCCTAAGGGCCATACTCCACCCATGGACTCAGTTGTTCTTTACTAATAGCACCTTGTTACCTAATTTTTCACGGGCCCAGGTCTTTCCCTAAATTAGGTTTATGAGCACCGCAGAAGCTGTGCTTGGTTTCGCATTGCATTCCTCTTGGCTTCCCTCTCAACAGGAGGCAACATAGCTGCTTAGTTAAAACTAAAACAGGACACGGATGAAGTTAGAGCAGGCAGCGGACATGCTCAGTGTCCCTGTGCCAGGAGCGCTCAGCCTGCCTGGGTCTCAGCTGCAGCTCTGGTGGGCTCCCCACCCTCCATACCAGCATCTTCCCAATCAAGTGCTCTTTCAAAGCCAAGGGCATTGCATACCAATACAGGGCAGCCCAGAATGGGGAAAGTTAATGTCTCCAGAGGTAGCCACCAGTTAGCTGGGGACAGGAGTCAGGGAATCAATGTCCAGCCCCCTATCTATGGAAGAGCAGTTCTAAGATGAACCTATTCCTGCTTTCTCAGAAGTGCCCAGTGGGACTGAGCCCATTTCCCACGTGGTACCCGGCTGGTTCAGTAACACATCTCTGTAGACTTCTCTCCCTCCTTATCTTCCTCTGCGCCCTCACTCCTATTTCCTGAATCCACCCCCAAATAAACCACCGGCTCTCAAGCTTTTGTCTCAGACCCAAGTTAAGACAGTGCCCCAGCGTTGCCTCCTTTTTCTAGCTGAGGACTCCTTGGCAAGTCATTCTCCTAAACCTTAACTTGATCCTCTATTAAATGAAGATAGATTCTACCTCAGTAGATTGTTTTAAAGTTGAAAAGAGATAATGTATACGAAATGTCTGGCACATTCTTAATAAGCCACTATTGTTAAAACTATTTGATGACTATTAAATAACAGTAATTGCTTTATAAAAAGTAAATTAATAAAATACATACATCAACTTAGTGATAAAACCTGCATTTTCTAAAATTGGTCTTGACCTTCAAAGGATTTCTCCTTCCTTCTACCATGTTTATTCAGCAGAAATTGTGAATATGTGCCAGGCTGTCCTCTAAGTGCAGGAATACCACAGTGAACTCAGCAGAAAAAATCCCCATCTTCATGGAGCTCAGGTGCACATGGATTTGTTCAGCAAATGGCACTTGTGCCCTGGAGGTACCAAGGCCAAGAGAGCACAGTTGTTGCCTCCATCTCTGCCCTACCTCTGCCCATTTAGTTAAAATATGCACAGCTGGAAACATTATTGTAGCTTTATTTATTTTGTATGTTTATTAGGCTCCAGCTGTCTGCTAGGTACTGTGCTAGGCCCCCTTCTTATATAAAGATAAATACTTTTGGCCCCTGAACTTAGGAAATGTATAGGCTGCTAAAACATACAGGTTCATGAAAAAGCTCTGCCCACTTTTCTAGCTAGCTTACTTTCACTCCAACTCAGAAAAAATTTCTTCTGATCACTGGTTCTAATACAAATAAAATGTAGTGATTCATTAATCTCCTTAGCCTATAATTGCAAATTGGGTTTTCTCTAGAATATACCTAAAGGAGGTAGGTGCCCATTAAGCAGTTCAGGGGAGTTTTATTTAAGCTGCAAATACAATTAGTTTACTCATTTTTAATTTAATCCCCAGGAGGTATTTTAGAAGCCTTCCCTTCTCATTTGACCTAAAACCATTTTTTAAAATTATTGTTCTCCTAAATTGAAACCCTTTACAGCATTGCACATAAGATGTCTTAAAACTCATCTGTTTTCTTTTTTGTAATTGACTTACAAATGCATAATTGACTCACAAATGCATAATTGACTCTGCATGGCATTTTTATTTATTTATTTATTTATTTATTTTTAACTTTTAACTTTTATTTATTTTTTTTATACAGCAGGTTCTTATTAGTCATCAATTTTATACACATCAGTGTATACATGTCAATCCCAATCGCCCATTTCATCCCACCACCACCACCACCACCCCCCCGTGGCTTTCCCCCCTTGGTGTCCATACGTTTGTTCCCTGTATCTGTGTCTCAATTTCTGCCCTGCAAACTGGTTCATCTGTACCATTTTTCTAGGTTCCACATATATGCGTTAATATACGATATTTGTTTTTCTCTTTCTGACTTACTTCACTCTGTATGACAGTCTCTAGATCCATCCATGTTTCAACAAATGACCAAATTTCTTTCCTTTTTATGGCTGAGTAATATTCCATTGTATATATGTACCACTTCTTCTTTATCCATTCGTCTGTCGATGGGCATTTAGGTTGCTTCCATGACCTGGCTATTGTAAATAGTGCTGCAGTGAACATTGGGGTGCATGTGTCTTTTTGAATTATGGTTTTCTCTGGGTATATGCCCAGTAGTGGGATTGCTGGATCATATGGTAATTTTATTTTTAGTTTTTTGAGGAACCTCCATACTGTTCTCCATAGTGGCTGTATCAATTTACATTCCCACCAACAGTGCAAGAGGGTTCCCTTTTCTCCACACCCTCTCCAGCATTTGTTGTTTCTAGATTTTCTGATGACGCCCATTCTAACTGGTGTGAGGTGGTACCTCACTGTAGTTTTGATTTGCATTTCTCTAATAATTAGTGATGTTGAGCAGCTTGTCATGTGCTTCTTGGCCATCTGTATGTCTTCTTTAGAGAAATGTCTATTTAGGTCTTCTGCCCGTTTTTGGATTGGGTTGTTTGTTTTTTTAATATTGAGCTGCATGAGCTGTTTATATATTTTGGAGATTAATCCTTTGTCTGTTGATTCGTTTGCAAATATTTTCTCCCATTCTGAGGGTTGTCTTTTCGTCTTGTTTATGGTTTCCTTTGCTGTGCAAAAGCTTTGAAGTTTCATTAGGTCCCCTTTGATTATTTTTGGTTTTATTTCCATTACTCTAGGAGGTGGATCAAAAAAGATCTTGCTGTGATTTATTTCAAAGAGTGTTCTTCCTATGTTTTCCTCTAAGAGTTTTATAGTGTCCGGTCTTACATTTAGGTCTCGAATCCATTTTGAGTTTATTTTTGTGTATGGCGTTAGGGAGTGTTCTAATTTCATTCTTTTACATGTAGCTGTCCAGTTTTCCCAGCACCACTTATTGAAGAGACTGTCTTTTCTCCATTGTATACCCTTGTCTCCTTTGTCATAGATTAGTTGACCATAAGCGCGTGGGTTTATCTCTGGGCTTTCTATCTTGTTCCATTGATCTATGTTTCTGTTTTTGTGCCAGTACCATATTGTCTTGATTACTATAGCTTTGTAGTATAGTTTGAAGTCAGGGAGTCTGATTCCTCCAGCTCCGTTTTTTTCCCTCAAGACTGCTTTGGCTATTCGGGCTCTTTTGTGTCTCCATACAAATTTTAAGATTTTTTGTTCTAGTTCCGTAGAAGATGTCATTGGTAATTTGATAGGGATTGCATTGAATCTGTACATTGCTTTGGGTAGTATAGTCATTTTCACAGTATTGATTCTTCCAATCCAAGAACATGGGATATCTCTCCATCTGTTGGTATCATCTTTAATTTCTTTCATCAGTGTCTTATAGTTTTCTGCATACAGGGCTTTTGTCTCCCTAGGTAGGTTTATTCCTAGGTATTTTATTCTTTTTGTTGCAATGGTAAATGGGAGTGTTTCCTTCATTTCTCTTTCAGATTTTTCATCATTAGTGTATAGGAATGCAAGAGATTTCTGTGCATCAATTTTGTATCCTGCAACTTTACCACATTCATTGATTAGCTCTAGTAGTTTTCTGGTGGCATCTTTAGGATTCTCTATGTATAGTATCATGTCATCTGCAAACAGTGACAGTTTTACTTCTTCTTTTCCAATTTGTATTCCTTTTATTTCTTTTTCTTCTCTGATTGCCGTGGCTAGGACTTCCAAAACTATGTTGAATAATAGCGGTGAGAGTGGACATCCTTGTCTTGTTCCTGATCTTAGAGGAAATGCTTTCAGTTTTTCACCATTGAGAATGATGTTTGCTGTGGGTTTGTCATATATTGCTTTTATTATGTTGAGGTAGGTTCCCTCTATGCCCACGTTGGAGAGTTTTTATCATAAATGGGTGTTGAATTTTGTCAAAAGCTTTTTCTGCATCTATTGAGATGATCATATGGTTTTTCTTCTTCAATTTGTTCATATGGTGTATCAACATTGATTGATTTGAGTATATTGAAGAATCCTTGCATCCCTGGGATAATTCCCACTTGATCATGGTGTATGATCCTTTTAATGTGTTGTTGGATTCTGTTTGCTAGTATTTTGTTGAGGATTTTTGCATCTATATTCATCAGTGATATTGGTCTGTAATTTTCTTTTTTTGTAGTGTCTTTGTCTGGTTTTGGCATCAGGGTGATGGTGGCCTCATAGAATGAGTTTGGGAGTGTTCCTTCCTCCGCAATTTTTTGGAAGAGTTTGAGAAGGATGGATGTTAGCTCTTCTCTAAATGTTTGATAGAATTCACCTGTGAAGCCATCTGGTCCTGGACTTTTGTTTGTTGGAAGTTTTTAAATCACAGTTTCAATTTCATTACTTGTGATTGGTCTGTTCATATTTTCTATTTCTTCCTGGTTCAGTCTTGGAAGGTTATACCTTTCTAAGAATTTGTCCATTTCTTCCAGGTTGTCCATTTTATTGGCATAGAGTTGCTTGTAGTAGTCTCTTAGGATGCTTTGTATTTCTGCAGTGTCTGTTGTAACTTCTCCCTTTTCATTTCTAATTTTATTGATTTGAGTCCTCTCCCTCTTTTTCTTGAAGAGTCTGGCTAATGGTTTATCAATTTTGTTTATCTTCTCAAAGAACCAGCTTTTAGTTTCATTGATCTTTGCTATGGTTTTCTTTATTTCTATTTCATTTATTTCTGCTCTGATCTTTATGATTTCTTTCCTTCTGCTAACATTGGGTTTTGTTTGTTCTTCTTTCTCTAGTTCCTTTAGGTGTAAGGTTAGACTGTTTATTTGAGATGTTTGTTGTTTCTTGAGGTAGGACTGTATAGCTATAAACTTCCCTCTTAGAACTGCTTTTGCTGCATCCCATAGGTTTTGTATCGTCATGTTTTCATTGTCATTTGTCTCTCGGTATTTTTTGATTTCCTCTTTGATTTCTTCAGTGATCTCTTGGTTATTTAGTAAAGTATTGTTTAGCCTCCATGTGTTTGTGTTTTTTACGTTTTTTTCTCTGTCATTGATATCTAATCTCATAGCGTTGTGGTCAGAAAAGATGCTTGATATGATTTCAGTTTTCTTAAATTTACTGAGGCTTGATTTGTGACCCAAGATGTGATCTATCCTGGAGCATGTTCCATGTGCACTTGAGAAGAAAGTGCAATCTGCTGTTTTTGGGTGGAATGTCCTATAAATATCCATTAAATCTATCTGGTCTATTGTGTCATTTAAAGCTTCTGTTTCCTTATTAATTTTTGGTCTGGATGATCTGTCCAGTGGTGTAAGTGAGGTGTTAAAGACCCCACTATTATTGTGTTACTGTCAATTTCCTCTTTTATAGCTGTTAGCAGTTGCCTTATATATTGAGGTGCTCCTATGTTGGGTGCATATATATTTATAATTGTTATATCTTCTTCTTGGATTGATCCCTTGATCATTATGTAGTGTCCTTCCTTGTCTCTTGTAACATTCTTTATTTTAAAGTCCATTTTATCTGATAAGAGTATTGCAACTCCAGCTTTCTTTTGATTTCCATTTGCATGGAATATCTTTTTCCATCCCCTCACCTTCAGTCTGTATGTGTCCCTAGGTCTGAAGTGGGTCTCTTGTAGACAGCATATATATGGGTCTTGTTTTTGTATCCATTCAGCAAGCCTGTGTCTTTTGGTTGGAGCATGTAATCCATTCACGTTTAAGGTAATTATCAATATGTATGTTCCTATGACCATTTTCTTAATTGTTTTGGGTTTGTTTTTGTAGGTCCTTTTCTTCTCTTGTGTTTCCCACTTAGAGAAGTTCCTTCAGCATTTGTTGTAGAGCTGATTTTGGTGGTGCTGAATTCTCTTAGCTTTTGCTTGTCTGTAAAGCTTTGATTTCTCCATCAAGTCTGAATGAGATCCTTGCCGGGTAGAGTAATCTTGGTTGTAGGTTCTTCCCTTTCATCACTTTAAGTATATCATGCCACTCCCTTCTGGCTTGTAGAGTTTCCGCTGAGAAATCAGCTGTTAACCTGCTGGGAGTTCCCATGTATGTTATTTGTCGTCTTTCCCTTGCTGCCTTCAGTAATTTTTCTCTGTCTTTAATTTTTGCCAATTTGATTACTATGTGTCTCGGCGTGTTTCTCCTTGGGTTTATCCTGTATGGGACTCTCTGTGCTTCTTGGACTTGGGTGGCTATTTCCTTTCCCATGTTAGGGAAGTTTTCAACTATAACCTCTTCAAATGTTTTCTCGGGTCCTTTCTCTCTCTCTTCTCCTTCTGGGACCCCTATAATGCGAATGTTGTTGCATTTAATGTTGTCCCAGATGTCTCTTAGGCTGTCTTCATTTCTTTTCATTGTTTTTTCTTTATTCTGTTCCACAGCATTGAGTTCCACCATTCTGTCTTCCAGGTCACTTATCCATTCTTCTGCCTCAGTTATACTGCTATTGATTCCTTCTAGTGTAGTTTTCATTTCAGTTATTGTATTGGTCATCTCTGTTTGTTTGTTCTTTAATTCTTCTAGGTCTTTGTTAAACACTTCTGGCATCTTCTCGATCTTTGCCTCCATTCTTATTCCGAGGTCCTGGATCATCTTCACTATCACTATTCTGAATTCTTTTTCTGGAAGGTTGCCTATTTCCACTTCATTTAGTTGTTTTTCTGGGGTTTTATCTTGTTCCTTCATCTGGTACATAGCCCTCTGCCTTTTCATCCTGTCTATCTTTCTGTGAATGTGGTTTTTGTTCCACAGGCTGCAGGATTGTAGTTTTTCTTGCTTCTGCTGTCTGCCCTCTGGTGGATGAGGCCATCTAAGAGGCTTGTGCAAGTTTCCTGATGGGAGGGACTGGTGGTGGGTAGAGCTGACTGTTGCACTGGTGGGCAGAGCTCAGTAAAACTTTAATCCGCTTGACTGGTCATGAGTGGGGCTGGCTTCCCTCCCTGTTGGTTGTTTGGCCCGAGGCAACCCAACACTGGAGTCTGCTGGGGCTAATGGCAGACTCTGGGTGGGAGGGCTCACGCCAAGCAGTACTTCCCAGAATTTCTGCTGCCAGTGTCCTTGTCCTCACGGTGAGCCACAGCCACCCCCCGCCTCTGCAGGAGATCCTCCAACACTAGCAGGCAGGTCTGGTTCAGTCTCCTATGGGGTCATCGCTCCTTCCCCTGGGTCCTGATGCGCACACTACTTTGTGTGTGCCCTCCAAGAGTGGAGTCTCTTTTTCCCCCGTCCTGTCAAAGTCCTGCAATCAAATCCCAGTAGCCTTCAAAGTCTGATTCTCTAGGAAGTCCTCCTCCCGTTGCTGGACCCCCAGGTTGGGAAGCCTGATGTGGGGCTCAGAACCTTCACTCCAGTGGGTGGACTTCTGTGGTATATGTGTTCTCCAATCTGTGAGTCACCCACCCATCAGTCATGGGATTTGATTTTACTGTGATTGCACGCCTCCTACCATCTCATTGTGGCTTTTCCTTTGTCTTTGGATGTGGGGTATCTTTTTTGGTGAGTTCCAGTGTCTTCCTGTCGATGATTGTCTAGCAGCTGGTTGTGATTCTGGTGTTCTCGCAAGAGGGAGTGAGAGCACGTCCTTCTACTCCGCCATCTTGGTTCCTTAATCTCAATTTCTTATGCATGGCATTTTAAAAGGGCAAAGTTTCCATTTGCTTCTTGATTTCTTTGGAGTTTTTCTGTTTTCCTAAGCCCTCTTCCAACAATATTCCAAGTGATTCCTTGGGTCTCTTCCCATTGGTAGCACCATCCTGCTGACATCTTAATGGAGGGATCACTTCTGTACCCAGCAGTACTGGCACCAGAGGATTTGACCAAGTTGGGGACAATTTTCAGAGTCCTTATTTGCAACTAAGTATGCACCTGGCCTCATTCTTCTGACACATGGACAATTTTTTCATGAGTCATGTGACTATAAATTATCACTGTGGTCATTGTTAGAGTAAGAAGTCATCCAAACAACAAAGAATTCTGTATTTCCCATTGGCAAAACTATAAACCTTATTCACAAGTACAAATACACACACATACACACACACACAAACCATATACTTTAAGTAACTTTAGAAGAGGCACAAAAATATGGCAGCTGTGATTTGAAAATGGACTTTCTAAAGATAATATTTAGTTAAAGCAAGCAAGCGTAGCAGTGGCTGCTGCTGTCCTGTTGCCTTGTGTGGATATGGACACTCATCTCCACCCTGTATAAAGAGGAAGCAAAGAAGAGGGCTAAGGAGAAAGAGGAAGGCAGATGCTAAGCCAAAGTTAGGAACACAAGGCTTCTGTATTAATCCAGGTGTTTCACTTGGGAAAAATTGGTGACTGACCAGTGGCTCAGTTGAATCAGGGCATGGAAGGGGTGTCTTATTCTTGGTTTCCCAGAAGCCAACACAGAGGCAAGGATTTGAATGGAATTTGGTTTATTTTGGAGGTGCCGAAAACACCATTAGGAAAGTGAGGAAGTAAGACAGGGAAAGAAAAGCAGCTAATAATGGGTGATTATCTAGCCAGTTACTTCCACGGGTGACTAGAGTGCAGTCCCACTGGGCAACACTAGAAAACAGTTTAAAAAAAATAAGGCTTCAGAGAGAGAGAGAGATGTGGGAGCTGGGGTGTTATATACCAATTCCCATCAGTAATTGGTTGAGGGCCGCTCCTACGGGATGTTAATTCCCCAGTCCTCCTGGCCTGCCAGGTGCTAGAGTGGCCTCCTCTGCCTTTAAAGAAAGCCCTCAGGGAAAGGATGAAGGTTTCATAGTCAAAAGTCTGCCGGCAGGGAGTGATAAGACCTGGGGCTGTGGATGAGGCAGCAGCAGAGTCTGTACAAGGGATGGAAAGAGTTCAGCTTGGGATGGGAGAGTTCAAGCCACCCTAGAGGCACCTGGGTGACTAGACTCAGATCTCAGTAAACACTGACTTGAGTTTCACTGTTTTTTTTTTTAAATAAATTTATTTATTTATTTATTTATTTATGGCTGTGTTGGGTCTTCGTTTCTGTGCGAGGGCTTTCTCTAGTTGCGGCGAGCGGGGGCCACTCTTCATCGCAGTGCGCGGGCCTTTCACTGTCGCGGCCTCTCTTGTTGCAGAGCACAGGCTCCAGACGCGCAGGCTCAGTAGTTGTGGCTCACGGGCCTAGTCGCTCCGTGGCATGTGGGATCTTCCCAGACCAGGGCTCGAACCCGTGTCCCCTGCATTGGCAGGCAGATTCTCAACCACTGCGCCACCAGGGAAGCCCGAGTTTCACTATTGATCTTGATCCATCGTGTAATCTACCCATTGCTTGTGCTTCATAAGGACTAAATTACCACCATACATTTCTCTAGCCCGTTTCCTTCTTGAAAATGACATCTCTCACACAATGAAACTCCCTCCTTGATTTTATAGAACAACGTGACCAGTGAGTCATTCATCTTTTCCCCAGAAGCAGGTTCTTGAGTGGTACAATCTGTGTCATGTCATTTCTCAACAAGACAGAAGAGATTTGATATTCTAGGAGTATCATTAAAGCCAGGTTATTTAACTGGCTGCTTCTAAATCCTGACTTGTGTCTGGTTGCTTATACATGTTAACATGGAATTTCTGAACTAGAAGCTGAGAAGTGTTCCTGGAAGATATCTAAAGCCTCCTTGAGCAGGTTAGGGTCTTATCAAAATGTATTTGACATTGGGCATGTGAGTAAGGTGGTGAAGGGGTCCCTGGGAGTTGCAAGAACAAATCCTGTTAACAGGTAATAAGATTATGAGCACAACCCATGTAGAACACACGGTTTTATCAGCTGAAGCGGAGCACTGAGATGCCAGGTTGTTAATGGGGTTCAGCTTCTCTGTCTTTCATGGGTTTTTAAATAGACAAAGTTTATTGCTATCTAAATTACCAACAGAATCAAAGCTACATCCAAGTGTGGAGTGAGTATTTATTTATTTCTTCTACTCCTAAAAAAAAAAGAAAGCGTTTTTGCTTTCTAACCTTTTTTCCTCTCTTATACTGCAATTTCCTCCCATCTTCTGAAAATGTTAGAAAATGAAGCAAATGTGAAAACTCATGTTGCATTTTGGAGTGTCTGACCACAATCTGCAGACCCAGATAATGCCAGATTCTAATTTCAGTGTTTAGGAGGGTAAAGGTTATTGGCTAATGGCCTTTGATAAAGGAGAAAAAAGTACTATGTTGAATGCAGCACAAACCCCCATTTTTTGTATTAGGATCTTTTGTAAGCTCAAGCTATATAGTGCAATCATAGGTATTCTTTTTTCCTTCTTTTATGTCTTCGTGGGTTGCTTTAAATATGCCTCGTTTATATATACTACCCTTAGAAATTCTTTTTTTATTCTGCATTGAACTTTTTTCAAAAGTATTACAAAGAAAGTTCGATTTGATCACATTTCAAGCAGCGGAATTCAGTCATAGTGTTGAGTACCCACCGGTACTACACAGTGTACTAACCCAGATCCCTATCATGATAAGCTACAGGTGTTGAAACATCAGGATTGGAGCAGCCATTTATGATCCAATCAATCTTTTCATCTATTAGTGCTTCCAGTCTTTGCCCAAATATGCAGTATTGAAATTCAAGAGTCAACTCATGCCTGAGTGTCCTTTTTCTCTCCCCCATCCAGTAGGTCACTTGGTTCATGCTGGTCCATCCACAGCAGTGATGGTTTGCATTCCTGCCCACCTTTAGCATCCTCCGGACACACTGGGCTCTTTCTGTTGCTCAAAGGTGCCAAGCTCATTCCCATCTCAGGGGCTTTGCCCCAGATACTCCTTTCACCTGAAACAAGCACCCACTGACATCGGAAGAGCTGAGTCCTTGCTATTCACCTCAGATGTTGCTTCCTTGTAGAGGTCTCTTCTGGTTACCCCACCTGAATTAGCATCCCACTCAGCTGCGCTCTGTCAGACCTCTCACTTGTGTTTTCTCTCTAGCGTTTAACACCAACTGAAAACATCTAAGATGTATAAGCATTGCCTGGCCTCTTGCCAGCCTCCCCGTTGCTGCATCTAGAGCCCTATGACAGCAGAGGCCTTGTCTCTCTTGTTCTCAGCAAGATCATCAGTGCCCCAAACAGGGCTTAGCACACCATGAAATATTTCAAACAAATATTTGAAAGACTGAATACATTTGTAAATAAAACATTGAGACATGTTTACAATCCCTTTAGCACTTTAGCACATGCTATTTTTAAAGGTGATATCTCAAATAGCCTATGATGCTGCAAAGATCATGTTTTAATCCCTTTGTATCCTTGGTACCTAGTACAGTGTTTCATACATAGTAGGTGCTCACATATACAGGTTAGTGAGTGGTGTGAAAATGCAGGGAAATCACATACAAGGAAGGAAGCTGACATGTGCGGAGCATCCGTATGCATGCCGGCATCTGCTTCTCATTTAATCCCCTTAACAAGTCCATAAAATGGATAGTGGCATCCTTGTGTTAAAGATGAGAAGCCCAAGCCTGTGACCGCACAGAGCATAAGGACAAATCGGGGTCCAAACCCGTATTCACAACCTACTAAGAGCAAGATCTCTGTGAATGTTTGTGAAGTAGGGAGAGAAAGGCGAGTACAAGTTCATGCTAGAACTTCATTCCAACAATGAGCCTTTAAAAAAGAACTCAATGCACTTACCCATGTGGAACGGTGGGTCTCTTTTCACACTGTAAGACTGTCTACAAACAAAGGTTTGTGAAAGTCAGACATATGTTGCCACCATAGCCATATTGTTGGGGTCACCTTGGAATGGGAGGCAGGTCTCCCATCTGTACGTACGGTTCCCCAAAGGAAGGAAGCCTCCACGGGAGGGGGAGGGGGCACATCAGCTCACTGCAGATGGATGTCAGGACTGGAATATACAGGCTGCTCTAAATGCTTGTCATCCATGAGTTCTTATCCACTGTGAAGTCATGAGCCCCTTTGAGATCTGATACGAGCAGAACCATCCAGTCTGCACATAGCCACACATTTATGATTTCAGGACATCATGAACCCAGGGTAAGAAGTACAGCTTTAGAAAATCCCCAGAACTATGAACAGTGGAATTTTTTAAGTAAAAGAAGTGATAGTTCATGTTATCTACTTTTAAAGGAAATGTAACTGTGTTATATAACCCATAGACACATTTGGGGAAAAAAAGAAAAGAAAAAAAAGCCATTCATCATAACCTAGCTACTGTTTTCCTTTGTCTGATATATTGGCATTTTGTTTCACTATGCATATACAGTTCTACATTTGGCTTTTTTTACTTAACACATCATAGCATCAAACAGTTATAACAGCGTTTCACAATCCGTATTTAATTGGAAGTATGTCAGCATAACATTATTGTAATATTCAAATGAAGAAGCACGGTGATGCAGTGACAGTGGTCTCTGTTTTGTCTAAAATTATTTTAGAGCCCATTAAATTTTGTAATGCGCGTTCTCTTCTGTCTAGAGGTCCCCCATAAACGGCTTCAGATCTCACAATAGGTGATGTTTTAAAACGGCACATAAGAGTATTTAGTTTTAATGTGATCACCACCTCAGGCCATAATAAAAACAGAATTTCCCCCCAATTATTATCAGTCACTCCTCCTCCAGACTACACCGTGATAAGGCTGAGCTACTTTCTTTCCTCACCAGGCAACTAATCATCCCTTTGCCAAGCATTCTTTATAAATGGAACAGAATGAATTTCATTATGCAATGCAGTTACGTTCCCCAACTAGAGATTAGGGTGGAATGATCTTGGGGAAAGTGACAAGAGGATTAAAACATAGGCACCTTAAAGAGAAATTGTCCCCTCATCGTGCAGCCCATAAACAGGCTGCAGCACCTCCCACCCATCCTCCAAGCAGCCCTCCCTCACCGTGCTCGCCTCATCCACCTGCCGCCCTCTCTTTTTGTCCTTTGAAAACTTCAGAAAAGCTGACAATTTACTTCCTTTAACAAATACCCACTTGTCAACCCGTATGGTTTAGTGAAAGTGCTTTCCAGAAAGTTCCAAAGACGTCCTGATTGCTAAATACAATAGCCACTTCATTTATTTGTTCTGACCTCTCCGTAAGAACAGTCGAATCTTCTTGTGTATCTCTTTATTTTACCTGCCCTCACCTGGCTCACCTAAGCTACACCTCCGTGTCCCTCGCTGGATCGTCTTCCTTGTCTAAGTACCCCCAGCTCTCAGGGAGCAATGCTTTCTTTTCTCCACAGCTGGAAATCCCACACCACGAGTTGAGCTATACCATCCATACCAATCCCTGCCAAAGGAACCACTTCAAGCTCTGGCCCTCTCCTGAGTGTTCACATTTGAATTTCTAACTTCCTGTTAGCATCTTCACACAGATGTCCTTGAGGCACTGTTAATAGCTTGAAAGGAAATGTAGAGAGGTGGATAAAAGCACAGATGCGGGAGCCAGAGTGCCTGGGTTGGAATCCTGGCTTTGCCACTACCTAGCTGTGTGTCTTTGGGCCACCTAATTATCCTCTCTGTGCTTCAGTTTCCTGATCGGTAAAACAAGTATAAAAATAATACTTGTCTTATAGGATTCTTGTGTTTCTTATAGGATTCTTTTATTAGTTCTGCTAAATAATATGTGCAACTCTTTGGAACGGTGCCTGGCACATGCTAAACAGTCTTGAAGTTTTAGCTGTAATAAAATTTAGAAATTATTTTTATCAATAATATTATTAGCTAACTTTTTCTGAGTATTATCTAAGTGCCTTACGTGGATTATTATATTTATCCTTAAAACGATCCTCTGAGGCAGCCAGTACTATTACTTTCACTTTGCAGATGAGAAAACGGAGACACAGAGAGGTTAATTCACTAGCTCAAGGACACACAGCTTTCTCAAGGTAACATAGTAAGTGGCAGAGCCATGATTTCAACTGGTGCAGTCTGACTTCAGGGCCACACTTCTGACCCCTTCACTAGGCTACCTTCCCTGCTCAATTGAAGGTTGAAATCAAGTTATTTTCTTCTTCTTTAAACTGCCATCCTCTCTTATTTTCTCTCCCCTCCCAGAGACCACCTTTATGCCCCTTTTCTCTTAACCTGCCAATCAGAACATGCCGCACTCAGAATATTTCCTTCATCTTTTCCCCATTCTCTTCCTGCTGCCACAGACCAGTTGAACCCTGCTCTCCAGCTTAACCTGCTGTAGCAGTGCCTTACTGGTCACACTGCCCTTGCTCTCTTGCCTTTACAATTCATCTTTCTCACTGATACCGCAGTTACTGTTTAGAAAAGAAAGCAAAGAGCCTCCAGATTTATAACATTAAGGCAGAGAGGTTGCAGCAAACAAACACTTGAGCAGGCAAGACAAATACATTTTAAATATTTTTGCAGCAGCCAGAGAAATTCTAAAGCAGCAGTCAGTGATTTACACCCATCACCAGGGACATCTCTTATGAAGCAGACAGGCCTTAGAGATACAATTCTGGACTCAGCAGACATTTTCCCTAGCATGTAAGCAGTCAGGAGTCTCTCTTCAATTTGGATAAATCCCCCTCTGCTTTGATGGGAGGCCTGAAGTGTCACTGAGATGAAAAATCTGTTTCACAGCAAAATAGTTCCAGTCACCTGGAGAGAGAAAGAGAAATAATAACTTTCCCCTCCCCTACCCTGGCATCCTTCTCAACCCCTCAACTTGGAAAACATCTATACATCTTTCAAAGCCCAGGGAAGATGTACCTTTTCTGTTGAAGCCTTTTGTCAACTCTGCCAGACACTTAACTTTTTTTTTTTTTAAATCATGCAGCAGAGCATGGTAGCTAGGAAAATGGGCTCTGCAGCAAGAGCCAAGGTTCAGACACTGGATTTACTACTGATTAGCTGTGTGGCCTTCAGTGAGTTACCTCACCTTTCTGTGCTGTGCTTTCCACATCTGGAAAATGGAAGGCTGTACTAGCTCTAGCGTCATATGATTGTTGGGAAGATGTTTTAAAATTTTTTTATGAAAAGCAATTATTGTGGCATAGTGTAAGTATCCAGTAACTGTTACCTGCTGAAATTTATAGGCTAAGAAAAGTACAGACATCCTGGAAAATTATAACAGCCATGGCAAGCATTGGGGTTTTTTCCCAAATCAAAAGAAGATATAGTAGACTGAGTTTCCATTCTTCTTAAAGAAAAAAGAAAATGTCAGGCTTTCTTACATTCTATAGGTCAGTAGGTTGTCCCTGCAGCGTGGGGGCAAGGGGACAATACAGAGAGGGCATGGGGCAGATTTCCAGTTACAAGTTAAGGTTTGATCCAGTGTCATGGGCATTTGAATGAATCTGTACAAACCAAGATTCTGTTCAAGAACTCCCTTGAAGAGGAAGTAATGTTAGAACTTGGCCTGTGATCTCTGCCTCCTGGGAATTAGTTTTTAAAAAGGAAGAAGAAGATAGAATCTCGGTGATGAGAGCTAGGACATTGTCATAGCTTTTTTAAGTATGACTCGCCAGGTGACAGTAGGAAAGGTGGTGTTGACAGGAAGAGACTTTACAGTTCAAACTGGAGTGATGAAGGCCTTCTTTTTCCCTTCTTTTCTCTCTGTGAAGGTTACTTGCCTTCTTTGGGGAGTTGCAGGCCCGTTCGGTAAATGAGGTGTTATATGGAGAAGGTTCGGCAGATGCTTCTGTTCTGATAGGGAATGGCAAAAGTTTCCTAAATTCATGAGGCACCGGCAGATGCCACCCAACTTCTCACTGCCTTCCTAACACTTCATATTTTTTCTGAAACAGCAAACAGCACACTGCGCTCTAGTGAAGTGGGCAGAACAGGGGCTAAAGAGCAGCGTGTGGACGTAACTGCTGGCCAGCCTAGAAGCTGTCCTTCATGAATGCCGGCCCTTCCCTCTGGGAGATCTGTGGCCAGCTCCATCCCCATCCCACCCCCACCCGTGGCCAGACTCTTGAGTCTACACGTAGGTTTATTGAAATGATACTGAGCTCTTCATTAATGCCACCTTTGGAAGACTACCACGTACCCGGCCCAGGCACATCTAGGAGAGGCCAAATGATGTGTTCCATTTTAATTTCTTCAAGTCCAAGAAACTGTCCTGCATTCATTGATTCATTTGCTGGGTGGATTCCAAAAGCATCCCTTGGTCGTTGTGTGCCTGGTATTATACTAAGTACTGGATACTAGTAAGATGGTATCCTGCCCTCAGTATAGTGGGAAGTCCAGGTATATGGATGATGGTAGCGCAACAGATACACCCTCTTGAGACCTTAACTATATGTCAGATTCTAAGCTCTCAGTCTTGTGTGGATTATATCATTTAACCTCCTCAGAAACCCAGTGAAGTAAATTCTATTTGTACCTCTTTTTTCAAATCAGGAAAATGAGCGTGAACAAAATGAAGTAGCTTGCTTGATCTCACTGATAATAGGGGAAGGGCTGGGATTCAAATCCACGTGCACCTTGCCTCTGCTCCACATAGAACCTTACAGAGTCCCAACACGCAAAGTGCTATAGATGTACAAACAAAGGGGCAGTCAATCCTCCCTTGTAGGCGGGATGCAGAAGATCATAGGGAGGTTTTCACAGGAGGTAGTATTTGTACTGGAGAATGAGGTAGGGGTTTGTTGGGAGAAGAGGCATTCCATGTTAGAGAATGTGCATATACAGATGCCCAGATGTTTGAAATGGCAGAGGACCCTGCAGGACTTCCACCTGGAAAGGAAGGTCAGAACCAGATTGTGAAGAGTCATCTGTGGTGTGCCAGGGATTCATTCATCACTGTGTTCTCTAATACCTATCATAGCGACCAGAATAGGTATTGGATGAACGGATGGATGGATGGATGGATGGGTGGATGGATGGATGGATGGATGGACGGATGGACGGATGGGTGATTAGATGGATGGTTGGTTGGATGAGGTATTTTGACCTTACTTAAATGTGGCATTCATAAAAATTAATTAAATTAATCACTTAGTACATGTGAATATTAGTTATAAGTTCAATTGCTCTATTTGAGACCTACAATAATAGTAACTTCAAGAGATAGAAATGTATTTCTCTCCTTCCTCATGAAATAGCACAGTGGCAGAGAATTTCAGGGCTAGTATGGTACTCCATGTGGTAGGAACTCACCTTCCTTTAGTGTTGTTGTACATACGGTGCTAGGTACCACCCTCATCCACATGGTCCATGATGGCTGTCCACAACATCCGTGTTCCAGAAAGCAGGAGAGGGAAAGAGTCAAGGAGATGGCACTCCCCTTTAAAGGAATAACATAGAAATTGCATATAATAATTGTGTGTTCATCCTATTGGCCAAAATTTAATCATACGACCACAGCTAGTTGCAAAGAGATCTGGAAAGTGAAATATTTATTCTGGACAGCCGTATATCTGGCTGAGAATTATATTATTATGGAAGAAAGAAAGGGAGAACAGTTGTTGGAAACAACCAGTCATTTCTGCTACTACCTGTGTACATGATCAATCACTAGATTCCCAGTAAAGTAGTGATGGTCTCTTGTATGTGAGGTCAGTTACCCTTCTGAGTACCAGCTCTGCACCACACCCCACATGGATGGAGGAGGCGTCTGGGACAGGATTCCACATCCTTTATTGACAGCAGTTGAACTGGGAATTACAGAGCAACTGCCATACTCTACAGTAAGCATACCTAACATTTGTTGAGCCAGTAACAACTGTCAGCCACTGTGCTTATCACTTTACATTGATCAGGCAAGTGCTCTTGTATTCCTATTATACCAATGAATATACTGAGGTCTTGAGAGGTTGAGTGTCTTATCTACGGTCACACAGTTAGGAAGTGGTGGAGGCAGGATTCATTCCCAGGTTGGAACAGCAATGCTATAGTTGAGGGATACATTTGGGCCATCCATTGATACTGATAATCATCTCCTGGCATCACCCACTATCGCTTTCACACTGGACCATCCATCACACTGAACTATGGCTGTAGCATTTTTCCTATACAGAGAGGAATTTATGCAACCCCATTCCTGATATGCCGCCCCAAACCCACAGTATTATATAAGGTGATTTCACTGATAAGTTATCCCAAGGCATTTCCGTAGATATACTGATATGTTGGTTATATACTAAAAAATATATGTTCTAAAAGGCATTTTCCCCTGGTTATTTCTTCCAGCAGGTTGAGGAGTCACCTAAAATTATTGAACACTCTACTTCCAATCCAAATAAACTATATTGCACACTCAGCTCTATATAATAACAGGAATTTCTTTTCTCTGAATAGGCCAATCTTTTTGAAAGGGTTTTTTTTTTAGTTACGAATACTATATACCTGGATTCCAGCTTGAGAGAATTGATGACTCAGATTTCATCTTGAGAGGTAGATTAACTAGACATCAGTTTTAAGGAATGATATTTAAATGGAGGACAATGAATTTCCTACTACAGATGGAGAGAATAAAAATATATAATAGAAGAGAAACTCTCATGATTAGGGCATGGAGCTAGGTGCTGTAAATGTTGACTTGACCCTCCCTCTCAAGGAAGTGCTGTCACAGTCTCTACCAAGGAATTGTGCAGGTGATAAAAAACATCACTGAACACCACCAGGTGAGGGCATCAATTAAGGGCAGGTAATGTGTAATTTGGAGCAGGATGTCTGGCTGGACACAGATTTGGAAAATTCGAATTAGTTGAAGTCTCAAGCAGCTTTCAAGCCCAGAGATTAGTGTTGGTTAGAGAAGAAACAATTCAGTACCCAGGATAGCTCCTAATGAAGCTGTGGTTCCCAGAGATCTGTGCATGCAGCTCCTAGGAATATGTGAGTTGTCTCTGTTCTCTCTCAGGGTAGTTCATGGTTCAAGGGTTCTCAGGTGATAATGTATGCACACAGCTCAGCACATGTGAGGTGCTGACTGAATGGCAGACATTACCAGTTTCATGAGTGTTTCAGCGATGGCCATGCCTTCAGCCTCGGCACGAGGCTCCACCAGGGCCCCATGTCATCTAATATGTTTAGAGCCTCGTCTTGTTCTCCTCAACAGATTTGTTGTCTAATATTCACTTTCTCTCATGCTGAAAGTATAGAGGGGGCTTTAGGTAAAGGTTAAAAGAAAATAGAAGTTATATAATGGTACAAGTGTTAAGAAATAGTCATAGAAAATAAGCAATGTCACACTGTCAATTCCCCAAATGAAGATAACGATAGCAAGTATTATAACAATTGAAGGATGCAGAAACGGAGGTGGGAAAGCAAAAAACAAAATTTGGCATTTTTTATTGGAATTGAACATTTTGAATACTTCCTAGCTTTTATTGGGCAGAAGGAAAGTGAATTCTTGATTCAGAAAGTTGAGATAGCCAAGAAATGGATCGCATTGATGACTGCCACCCACTCTCTCCTGCCCTGAAGTGCGTGGTGTTACTGCATGAGCGGGAGTTCTTGTGGATGGCCCCACCCAATTCACCCATGAGAGCTTTATGATTTATATCATTGTGATTAAGGAAATAAGTCAGGTTTGGAAACTATTTGCATGTAGGTGATAGTAAAAGCTGTGGAAATGGATAGAGTTAATAAGGGAGAATATGAAGGAAAGTGAGAACAAGGGCTGCATATAGAATATAGGGGGATCACACGTATTGTGGGATGGGAGAGGGAAGAGGAACTGGTTAAGAACCCTTTCAAAGAAGAAGAAAAAGCTCAGGAGAGTTCAGAATTAGTGAAGCCAAGGGAAGAATGAATATCAAGAAGAGGGTTGATTGTTTAGGCTACATTTAGCTGCAAGTAAAGGAATCCAGCGCACAGTAGATTAAAGAATACATTTAGTGAATTCACATATAGTGACTGGAAGTAGGCAGTTAAGGGTAGTTCAGCTCATCATGCCATTGAGAATGTAAGCGCTCTGCATCCTTACACCTCTTCATCCTCAGCATGTTGGCTTTTCCCTTGCGTTTGTTGCCTTATGGTTGCAAGATGGCTGCTGCAGCTCCAGTCACGTCAAGATCACATTGAAGGGGAATGAGGTGAGAGTAGGCAGGGGAGAGAAGGTTCAAGGTCCTTTCTTCTTCTACTGGGAAAGAAAAACTTTCAAGAAACTCCTGCAGACTTTTCATAACTTTTTTTTAAAATTTATTTACTTTTAGCTGCATTGGGTCTTCGTTGCTGTGCGCGGTCTTTAGTTGTGGTGAACGGGGGCTACTCTTCATTGTGGCATGTGGGCTTCTCATAGCGGTGGCTTCTCTTGTTGCAGAGCATGGGCTCTAGGCATGCGGGCTTCAATAGTTGTGACACACGTGCCCAGTAGTTGTGGCTCACAGGCTCTAGAGCGCAGGCTCAGTAGTTGTGGCTCACAGCCTTAGTTGCTCCGCGGCACATGGGATCTTCCTGGACCAGGGCTCGAACCCGTGTCCCCTGCATTGGCAGGCGGATTCTTAACCACTGCACCACCAGGGAATCCCCATAACTTTTAATTATCCAGGACAATCACATGGGCACTCCTACCTGCGTAGGGGACTAGTGAAGTCTCTGGCTTTTCTGGGCTCTATTCCCAGTGTGCAGTAGGAAGGAGTAAGTTGGGAAACGGCTTTGTGGTGGCCAGCCAACAAAGACTGCTCTGGTATAACTAACAATATCAGCATTCTTCCTGGAATTAAAATGCTTCTTCTGTTAAGTTAGTTCTTTTAAATAAGCTGATAAAATAGCCAAGATCACCCAGAGAACCTTCTTATTAAAGCAGGAGACAAAGTTTTGGCAATCCTCAACCATGATATTTCAGTTGTTAAAATTGATGGCATTTCTTATTTTTTAAAAACGATCACCATCTGGACTTCCCTGGTGGCGCAGTCATTAAGAATCTGCCTGCCAATGCAAGGGACACGGGTTCGAGCCCTGGTCCGGGAAGATCCCACATGCCGCGGAGCAACTAAGCCCGTGTGCCACAACTACTGAGCCTGCGCTCTAGAACCCGCGAGCCACAACTACTCAGCCTGTGTGCCACAATTACTGAAGCCCGTGCACCTAGAGCCTATGCTCCACAACAGGAGAAGCCACCACAATGAGAAGCCGGTGCACCACAATGAAGTGTAGCCCCTGCTCACCGCAATGAAGACCCAATGCAGCCAAAAATAAATATAAATAAATTTATTTTTTTTTAAAAACTATCACCATATGCAAGCATTTAGCTCATGTTTTTCTGACATAAAAGTTAGGTCATAACTCATTTATAGTAGGAGTCTTGGTTTTTAAGAATCAATCATTCAGAGAAGTTGGTAGATCTTGTGGATTTATATGAGAGCTACTTAGCTGAGAATTTATCATAGTTTGAAGGCCATTTCCCCTTCAATTAGATATTCTAGGACCTCAGGATTTTTTCTTGGTACTATTTTCCGTAAGTTGTATTGTGCTGTGTAAAAATAATTTGTTTTGAAGATGTCATATCGTTGATCTAAAAATCATATTAACACTCACCTAAAGAAATCATAAAGTCACTCTCTTTAGCAGAGAAACTTAAAACCCAGGGCCATTTCATATTATGTTTAGGAGATGTTCAGTGAGGTTCAGTCATGATAAACTAGAGCATCAGTGATTCTAAGTTGGGCCAATGTTTTAGAAAAATATGATGGTCTGTGAAAGTGTTTGAGATGATCAGTCAGCTGGTTTCTTACGGTATCAATGCTTATAATTTGAAACAGAATAGATTTTGATTTCTTGCATGAATTAATACTTATGATAGATTCCTTTAAAGCTTTTCCTGGTGTCTGATCAAAAATAACAGTTCTTCAGGTCTATTAAGTTCCTTTAAGTTGGAAAAGCAGGAAAAGGTTGAGTCTCTGTGCTGCTAAAGTGATCTGTGAATTAAAAAATGTTTGACTTCTGCCCTAACCTCTAAAATCATCTAACCATTTGCTGATACGACATCTCACTTGCATGTCTAATAGGAATTGTGAGTACAGTGCCAGCTCAGTATAAACGGAACCAATAGCTCCCAAAACGTATGTGTCCTTCTTCCTTTATTTTCCCTCCTGTCCCACATCCAACCCACCCAAAACATATCTCAAGTCTGTCCTCTTTCCCATCCCATCTACCATCGTGGCCGTCCTGTTATTGCTACAATAACAATGCTTTCTCCATGCTCAAGAATCTCCTCTTCAAAACGTAAGTCAGATGATGACACTCCCTGTCGGGCTTCCCACTGCCCGTAGAATAAAATCCTAATCCTTTGCCAGGGCTCAGAAAGCCAACCCCCCAGTCATCATTCTTCCCTCTCTTTGAGCTCCCCTGCATCCCCAGGTCCTTTGTTGCTCTCACAACATGGACATGGCTCAGGGCCCTTGCACAAGATGTTCCCTCAGCCTCCCTCTGCTCTCCCTTCCCATCTTTGCCTGCTTTGAGGCCTCAGTTTAAATATCTTATCAGACAGGCCACCTTGACAACCTGCGCTGGATGTTTTCCGTCTAGATCCACTCCCTACCCCTTGGTGACCCTGCTCTGCACTCCAGGAGAGTGAGCCCTGTCTGCCCTGTATCAGTGGGCTCCTTTGCCTTCCAGCTTCCTGTTGTGTTCAGCCAATCAGGAATACCAGCAGGAGACGGGAGGGAGGAGTAAGACTGCGGTCAACAGACTCCTTTCTCCCTAGCTCCACCCCCGTGGGGTCAGTGCTGCCTGGCTGCATCCCTTAACCAAGGGTCATGGCTCCTACCCAGCAGTCTTCTCTCTTCCCCCTCCTCCTCCTGCCTCTCCTCCTCCCCCTCCTCCTCACCCTCCTTCTCTTCCCCCTCTGCTTCCTCCCCTCCTCCTCGTCCTCCCCCTCCTCCTCTCCTCCGCTCCCCCTCCTCCTCCCTCTCCTCTTCTCCTCCTCCCCCTCCTCCCCTCCTCCTGCTGTTCCTCCTCCTCCTGTTGTTCTTCCTCTTCTTTTTCCTCTTCTTCTCCTCTTCTTCCTTCTCTTTCCCCTTCTCTCTCCCCTCTCTCCTTTCTTCTTCCTTCTCCCCTTCCCCCTCCATTCTGTTCTGATGACCATTCTTTCAGGTGCTGGAATGGTAAATATAACTATGCCTTGTGTTTTCCCTCCCTCCCATGTATTCGTAAATAGTCCATTTATAAACTTCTCTCAATGTATCCCCATTTGAGTGTGCCTTATGTTTCCTTCTGGGACCCTGAGCCACACCATCTAACAAAAAACTGTTATTCTCTTCCACGTCATCCCATTTTAACTCTTTACACAGCTCTTCACATACCTGTGTGATGTTGTTATTTGTTTGTTATCCATCTCCTCCCATGGGAATGTAACTGCCAAGGAAGCGTGCGTTTTATCTGTCTTGTTCATCACTGTGTTTCTCCCTAGTGCCTAGAAGGGGGCACTGAATAACTGAGTTAATACTTGATCATAATTATGTGTTAATAAATATTAGAAACATTGAGTATGGATTGTGTGTAGGATGGCATTAATTTTGAATGTCATTTAGTAAGCTGTCCATGGCATATGAACCAGAGAGAGAACAGAGACCAGAGAGAGTGAATTGACAACTGGAGAACATAATTATGTACCAGACAAATTCAGTGTCACTTCATCATTTAATGTATTTCATTAAATGTGTCAATATTTTCAATCCCAAATAGAAAACCAGGAGACAACGTTTGAAAGGGGAAAATATATCTGCGACTGGTCACTGGGAAACAGGTTATTTGCTAATTGTTGTCTTGGGGCATCTTAATATGACTACTTTTAATCTCACTCATCCACTTCTTCCTAAAGAAGTTGGATATTCAAAGGACTGAGAATCATGACCAAAAAACAGGCAATGAAACAATCTCCTGAACACTTGCTAGTGGAGGTGGTATGAGCCAAAGCCCTTACAAATTGACCACAAATAGTAATTGTAACAGGATGGCTATAGTTGGGAGACAGAAAAAAAGGGATGTCAACTGGTTTCAGTGTTTTCAGTGAGCTTACAGAGCAAGTGGAGTTTCTAGGACTTAGAAGAGCTGTTCTGGAAACCTAAACTTCCTGGGGGGAATGCACGTGTGATGTCCTCTCTTCTCGCAGAGTGTCACAGCTCTGAAGACAGGATCCCAAGATTGGTGTGTTGGCACTGGGGAGGATTTGGGAAACAGAATGACCCTTGAACATTCTTCTTCACTCGCCCATCCATCTGAATTACAGACACAGAGACTTTCCCAGGAGCTGAGTCCAGTAAGGGTGGGGGGGGCACATAGGCAGACCCTGTCTCAATTAATCCCTATAAAACTCCAGGGAAGTAGGACTGAACATTTCACAGTGGAGGAACACTTGCCAGGGGGAACTCAGTCAGACAGCTTCTGAGTGACAGCAGACATGGATCTTCTAGGTCCACGACCAGTGGTAACATTTTTTCCAAGACACATCTTTCTGGGGATATTGAAATAGTCACCACTAGAACATACAGAATATGTGATAGGGAGTGAGGCAAAACCAGTCTCCATTCATCCAAAGGCACATTTTCAGATGTTTTAGGCCTTTAAACTATCACCCTCCAATTGCCCATCTCCTCCTGAGTCAAAGTAGAGGTTTTTCTAAGAAGGCAAAGAGTTCCTACATTGCTCAATAAGAGTTTCTACCCCATTCAAAATGCATCTTGAGAAATACGCAGCAGATAAAGGAGCAAAGTAAAAACCCAACAGAGCAAACAAATGAAGAGGAAATAAGCAGTCTACCTGAAAAAGAATTCAGAGTAATAATAGTAAAGATGATCCAAAATCTTGGAAATAGAATGGAGAAAATACAAGAAATGTTTAACAAGGACCTAGAAGAACTAAAGAGCAAACAAACAATGATGAACAACACAATAAATGAAATTAAAAATTCTCTAGAAGGGATCAATAGCAGAAAAACTGAGGCAGAAGAAGGGGATAAGTGACCTGGAAGATAAAATAGTGGAAATAACTACCACAGAGCAGAAAAAAGAAAAAAGAATGAAAAGAACTGAGGACAGTCTCAGAGACCTCTGGGACAACATTAAACACACCAACATTCAAATTATAGGGGTCCCAGAAGAAGAAGAAAGAAAGAAAGGGACTGAGAAAACATTTGAAGAGATTATAGTTGAAAACTTCCCTAATATGGGAAAGGACATAGTCAGTCAAGTCTAGGAAGGACAGAGAGTCCCATACAGGTTAAATCCAAGGAGAAACATGCCAAGACACACATTAATCAAACTATCAAAAATTAAATACAAAGAAAAAATATTAAAAGTAGCAAGGGAAAAGCAACAAATAACATACAAGGGAATCCCCATAAGGTTAACAGCTGATCTTTCAGCAGAAACTCTGCAAGCCAGAAGGGAGTGGCAGGACATATTTAAAGTGATGAAACAGAAAAACCTACAACCAAGATTACTCTACCCAGCAAGGATCTCACTCAGATTCGACAGAGAAATTAAAACCCTTACAAACAAGCAAAAGTTAAGAGAATTCAGCACCACCAAACCAGCGTTGCAACAAATTCTAAAGGAACTTCTCTAGGCAGGAAACACAAGAGAAGGAAAAGACCTACAATAACAAACCCAAAACAATTAAGAAAATGGTAATAGGAACATAAATATCGATAATTACCTTAAATGTGAATGGATTAAATGCTCCAACCAAAAGACATAGACTGGCTGAATGGATACAAAAACAAGACCCATATATATGCTGTCTACAAGAGACCCACTTCAGACCTAGGGAGACATACACACTGAAAGTGAGGGGATGGAAAAAGATATTCCATGAAAATGGAAGTCAAAAGAAAGCTGGAGTAGCAATTCTCATATCAGACAAAATAGATTTTAAAATAAAAACTATTACAAGAGACAAAGAAGGACACTACATAATAATCAAGGGATCAATCCAAGAAGAATATATAACAATTATAAATATATATGCACCCAACATAGGAGCACTTCAATACATAAGGCAACTGCTAACAGCTTTAAAAGAGGAAATCGACAGTAACACACTAATAGTGGGGGGCTTTAACACCTCACTTACACCAATGGACAGATCATCCAAAATGAAAATAAATAAGGAAACAGAAACTTTAAATGACACAACAGACCAGATAGATTTAACTGATATTTATAGGACATTCCATCCAAAAACAGCAGATTACACTTTCTTCTCAAGTGCGCACGGAACATTCTCCAGGATAGATCACATCTTGGGTCACAAATCAAGCCTCAGTAAATTTAAGAAAATTGAAATCATATAAAGCATCTTTTCTGACCACAACACTATGAGATTAGAAATGAATTACAGGGAAAAAAACGTAAAAAGCACCAACACATGGAAGCTAAACAATACGTTACTAAAGAACCAAGAGATCACTGAAGAAATCAAAGAGGAAATCAAAAACCACTGAGAGACAAATGACAGTGAAAACATGACGATCCAAAACCTATGGGATGCAGCAAAAGCACTTCTAAGAGGGAAGTTTATAGCTATACAGTCCTACCTCAAGAAACAAGAAAAATCTCAAATAAACACCCTAACCTTACACCTAAAGCAATTAGAGAAAGAAGAACAATAAAAACCCAAAGTTAGTAGGAGGAAAGAAATCATAAAGATCAGATCAGAAATAAATGAAAAAGAAATGAAGGAAACAATAGCAAAGAACAGTAAAACTAAAGCTGGGATAAACAAAATTGGTAAACCATTAGCCAGACTCATTAAGAAAAAAAGGGAAAAGACTCAAATCAACAGAATTAGAAATGAAAAAGGAGAAGTAACAACTGGCACTGCAGAAATACAAAGGATCATGAGAGATTACTGCAAGCAACTATATGCCAATAAAATGGACAACCTGGAATAAATGGACAAATTCTTAGAATAGCACAACCTTCCAAGACTGAACCAGGAAGAAATAGAAAATATAAACAGACTAATCACAAGCACTGAAATGGAAACTGTGATTAAAAATATTGCAACAAACAAAATTCCAGGACCAGATGGATTCATAGGCGAATTCCATCAGACATTTAGAGAAGAGCTAACACCTATCCTTCTCAAACTCTTCCAAAATATAGCAGAGGGAGGAACAACACTGCCACACTCATTCTATGAGGCCACCATCACCCTGGTACCAAAACCAGACAATGACGTCACAAAGAAAGAAAACTACAGGCCAATATCACTGATGAACATGGATGTTACCTTAATATATGTTAGGTAATATGTTACCTTAACATAATAAAGGCCATATATGACAAACCCACAGCCAACATCATTCTCAATGGTGAAAAACTGAAACCATTTCCACTAAGATCAGGGACAAGACAAGGTTGCCCACTTTCACCACTATTACTCAACATAGTTTTGGAAGTTTTAGCCACAGCACTCAGAGAAGAAAAAGGAATAAAAGGAATCCAAATCGGAAAAGAAGAAGTAAAACTCTCACTGTTTGCAGATGACATGATACTATACATAGAGAATCCTAAAGATACTACCAGGAAACTGCTAGAGCTAATCAATGAATTAGGTAAAGTAGCAGGATACAAAATTAATGCACAGAAATCTCTTGCATTCCTATACACTAATGATGAAAAATCTGAAAGAGAAATTAAAGAAACACTCCCATTTACCATTGCAACAAAAAGAATAAAATACCTAGGAATAAACCTGCCTAAGGAGACAGAAGACCTGTATGCAGAAAACTATAAGACACTGATGAAAGAAATTAAAGGTGACACAGACAGATGGAGAGATATGCCATGTTCTTAGATTGGAAGAATCAACATTGTGAAAATGACTATACTACCCAGAGCAATCTACAGATTCAGTGCAATCCCTATCAAACTACCAATAGCATTTTCACAGCACTAGAACAAAAAATTTCACAATTTGTATGGAAACACAAAAGACCCTGAATAGCCAAAGCAACCTTGAGAAGGAAAAATGGAGCTGGAGGAATCAGGCTCCCTGACTTCAGACTATACTACAAAGCTACAGTAATCAAGACAGTATGGTACTGGCACAAAAACAGAAATATAGATCAATGGAACAGGATAGAAAGCCCAGAGATAAACCCATGCACCTACGGTCAACTAATCTATGACAAAGGAGGCAAGGATATACAATGGAGAAAAGACATTCTCTTCAGTAAGTGGTGCTGGGAAAACTGGACAGCTACATGTGAAAGACTGAAATTAGAACACTCCCTAACACCAAACACAAAAATAAACTCAAAATGGATTAAAGACCTAAATGTAAGGCCAGACACTATCAAACTCTTAGAGGAAAACATAGGCAGAACACTCTATGACATAAATCACAGCAAGATCCTTTTTGACCCACCTCCTAGAGAAATGGAAATAAAAACAAAAATAAACAGATGGCACCTAATGAAACTTCAAAGCTTTTGCACAGCAAAGGAAACCGTAAACAAGACGAGAAGACCACCCTCAGAATGGGAGAAAATATTGGCAAACGAAGCAACTGAGAAAGGGTTAATCTCCAAAATATACAAGCAGGTCATGCAGCTCAATATCAAGAAAACAAACAACCCAATCCAAAAATGGGCCAAAGACCTAAACAGACATTTCTCCAAAGAAGATATACAGATTGCCAACAAACACATGAAAGGATGCTCAACATCACTAATCATTAGAGAAATGCAAATCAAAACTACAATGAGGTATCACCTCACACCGGTCAGAATGACCATCATCAAAAAATCTGCAAACAATAAATGCTGGAGAGGGTGTGGAGAAAAGGGAACCCTCTTGCACTGCTGGTGGGAATGCAAATTGATACAGCCACTATGGAGAACAGTATGGAGGTTCCTTAAAAAACTAAAAATAGAACTACCATATGACCCAGCAATCCCACTACTGGGCATATACACTGAGAAAACCATAATTCAGAAAGAGTCATGTACCACAATGTTCACTGCAGCACTATTTACAATAGCCAGGACATGGAAGCAACCTAGGTGTCCATCGACAGATGAATGGATAAAGAAGATGTGGCACATATATACAATGAAATATTACTCAGCCATAGAAAAAACAAAATTGAGTCATTTGTAGTGAGGCGGATGGACCTAGAGTCTGTCATACAGAGTGAACTAAGTCAGAAAGAGAAAAACAAATACCGTATGCTAACACATATATATGGAATCTAAAAAAAAAAAAAAAGGTTCCGGAGAACCTAGGGGCAGGACAGGGATAAAGACACAGACGTAGAGAATGGGCTTGAGGACACGGGGAGAGGGAAGGGTAAGCTGGGACGAAGTGAGAGAGTGGCATGGACATATATACACTACCAAGTGTAAAATAGATAGCTAGTGGGAAGCAGCTGCATTGCACAGGGAGATCAGTTCGGTGCTTCGTGACCACCTAGAGGGGTGGGATAGGGAGGGTGGGAGGCATACGCAAGAAGGAGGAGATATGGGGATATATGTATACATATAGCTGATTCACTTTGTTATACAGCAGAAACTAACGCAACACTGTAAAGCAATTATACTCCAATAAAGATGTTAAAAAAAAAAAAAAAGAACGCATCTTGAAGAAGCTAAATATCACACTAGGCTATAATTTCCTGTGTTATTGGCATGCTCTTCAGACTCTCTGGGTACCGATCCTGAATCAGTGACTTACTAGCTGAATGGTCTTGGTCACTAGAAGGATTCCATGAGCTCCATGAGGGCAGGGATTTTTGACTGTCCTGTTCATTCTGTGTCCTCATGCCTGAAACAATACCTTGAAACACAGGTGCTCAATAAATGTTGGAAGAAAGGAGGGAGGCAGGGAGGGAGGGAGGAAGGAAAAGTTATTGTGTATACTTAAGCCCTAGATTTCCCATGTTTAAAAGGAAGATAATAATGGTATTTTCCACATAAGACTGTTTTGAGGATTACATGTGATAATACAAGTAAGATGCTTAGAATAGTGCCTGGAACCTCTAAACACACAGAAATGTTGGATGAGGGTCATGACTATGATGATGATGAGGAGGAGGAAAATCTGGCAATTATCTCCTGAATGCCCACTAAATGTCCGGCACTGTGCGGGATACTAGGATCACAAAGATAAATTAAACGTATAGGATTCACATTCCATAAAGCTTCATTCTTCGATTCAGTGTCTGTCTTTCTTTCATTTATAATTTTACATAAAATTGCAAATTCATCGGAAACATGTTTTTTTCAATATCTGCTATACTGACCCTGAATCTAAAAATAACAAGGGTTCCACAAGAATCTCTTTTGTTTCCTTTTGTTTACTGGTGGATAAGGTTTAAGAATTATGTAAGTTCTCTGCAGCTCTAAAGCATTGCACGTATTTTCAACATAACATGTATATGCTTACCCAAGAGAGCATCTTTTAATTGCATCATTATTGAAAGTTCTCATTGTATTTGATTCTTATGAAAACATAAAGAGGAAAAAAGGCCTAAAGCAACTTACTCCTTACTCTTTCAGTAGCAACATGACTGAGTGGGAAAAAAAAGCCTATGTTGTATGGACCTTTTCTAGGAGTCTGAAATAAATTTTTTAAACTGATTTCCAGAATCCCTATAATTTCAGAGACAAAGATATATATATATATTGAAGAATACAATTATAACTATCCTCAAAGACTGTAGTCATGGCCATGTACCTATCGCAGTGAAATTCTTTATTATAAATGATTGCATGTGAAGCCCCAATAATATATGAGATCAAAATGTATTTCTCTGTTTGGGGGTTGAAAGATCCACAAGTCCCTCTGCCCCTCTTCCAGTTTCCCCTGGGGCATCCGTGGCAATCTTTAGGGCTCCAGGGAGCATCGGGATTGGGTGGGAAGTGAATCCTGGTTGCCTACCCCCATTTCCCATCATCCTAAAGCAGCCTAGGACTTGGTTGGGTACCATGACTGGACTTCCAGGCACCCACAAGTAAAGGATGTGAATGAGAACTTTGCCAAGAAAAACAGTTAAGGGAAGGGAAATCTAATATGGACTGAAGACTTTCTACATGCCAGCCTACCTCTTACTTGTATAGTTACCATTTGTTTTGTATGTGCAGTGCCCAGAGCTCCATCACAAAAACATCCTTAGAGCCATAGTCAGTTAATTCTAATTGCACAAATCAGTTGGATTTCTGAGGCTCCTGCCATGACCCCCACTTTGGAAACGTCTGTTACTATTTCTTTTTGAAGCTGCTGTCATAAGACGTAATGCTGGATGGCATATTGCCTAGACTCAGATAAATGAATATAAATATTATTTGGCCATTTTCTTAATTTTGGAGGGATTACTAAGGCCCATCAAAGATAAAAAGGAAGAAATTAAACATTTTCAAAAATGGTTTTGCAAGAATGAAAAAATAATTCTTGATCCTAGACAAATGCTCTTGGAATATTATTATGTAATGTCTGATTTTCTTCCTCTCAATTATAGTTATTTCATGCATGTTACAGATGAAGCCATTGTATCAGTCAGAGACCAATTTTAATCCCAAGGTTGATTAGACAGTTAGCTCTCCCTGGCTTGTGCACCATTTCTTTGTTCTACATCCTTATACTCACACAGCCATTGATTTACACACGAATAAGAATTTGGCGTAATTCATTAGTGGAACATCTTAATGAACACTTGATTGTGTTTAACCTTTTGCTGCAACAAAAGTCTCAAGGTTGCCATAGTAATGGGAAATTAAATCCATGGAACTGTTCCTCCTCCTGAGTAGCTTGAATCTGCTGTCGCACCATAGTACGCCTACGACCTGGGTCAAGAGCTGCAATTCAGCTCTTTGCCAATCAAGTTCCAAGCTGTGGGTGATATTTGCAAAAGGTCATTCTGCTCCCGCATCATTAAAATGAATGAAACAACTGGAGTGTAAACTGGAAGGAGGAGGGGAAGATTGTCCCTCTGGCCATTTGAAGACTCAGTAATTGAAAGGAGACCAAGATGTCATCTAACGTTGGTTCTAACCAATGTTCAACTGAGCCATAGGACATCCCTGAAAGATGGTTATTCGGCTGTTGCTTGCAGCTATCCAGGAAGGAGGGTCCAGCTCTGGAGTTGCACAGCTCTTAATATTCTCTCCCTCCAACCAGCCACTTACCCTGTAAGTGCCCAGCCTCTACCAGGTGTCAGTTCCTGAATAAAACCAGCTCCCTGTGCTCTGGAGCCTCACAGAAACGGGTAGCTAGTTTAGAGTGTCCCAAATTAGATCACACTCCCAAAATAATTCTTACTTAGCTCATTAACTCCCTTCGAAATGTCTTTCTCCTGCTGATTCCTCTCCCTTGTCCTCCCTTCCAGTGTTGCCTTTGGAACTTTCTATTCTCAACTTCCTTGTGTCTTCAGTCATCTTCTACAACACATCCTTCCTCCTCACCTCTAGAGAAGCTTAGCCCTTTCCCAGCTAACCTGCAGTGTACAAGTATATCTACCTTTCATTTTCCCCTTCTTCCCTTCTTTCTCTTCCTTTCTTCCTTTCTTTTTTTTTCTTCTTTCCTTTCTTCCTTCTATTTATTCTTCCATTCATTCAACAGTTATAAAGGACCTAATATTGTCCAGCACTGTTACAGGTCCTAAGATATAGTATTGAACCATCATTAAGCTTATATTCTATTGGGGAGACTGAAAATAAACAAGGTTTAAAAAAATAAAATATATAATAAGTCAAATGATAAGTGATGTAGAGAAAATTGTTTGTTTTTCTTTTTAAGTGGAGTTGGTTCTTTCTCCAATTCTCTCAACCCCAATGTTTCAAAACTAAGAGGTAAGGTCAATATTTTGGGGAATCCCTTGAAAGAGCCTTTATTCTATCACCCTGTTTCATCAGCTCCTTCTCTGAAGCTCACACCATCTGATTATACTACCTCCACACCCTGGCCTCCAGGTTTCTTAGACCCGTTCATTGGTATTCTGGAACTCTGGGTCCTGGTTTCCCTGTCTACCCTTTCTCCTTTCATCATCGGAGTGATTTCAGCACCTGATTTGAAGGTCCAGCTTCTTGACTTCCATTATGTCAATGATGTTTATCTCCCTTTCACTTGAGCAGACAAGTCATAAGACCACACTTTGCTAATATCCCAGGGACTCCAATGTCTCCTACCCTAAATTTTCTCCTGGACCATGACCTTCTGTTCATCCTCTTTTCCTCTCCTACTTAACCAGCTCTTTAACTTTATGAAGGTCACAAACACACACACTTATCTTTTGCCCATCTCCCAGACTCTTGGGCTCACTGCCTTCTAGAATCAATGACTGTCTTTATTCTCCCCTAGGCCCTCAATGACTACGAGCCCTTTTCACTTGTTCTATCAAATCTAAATTCCTTACTAATACAACCCCTCTGTTTTCTCCCTTCTTATTCTTAAAGTGTGTGGTAGGCACAATAATGACCCTTCAAATGGTCAAAGTTGTCTTTGTCCTAATCCTCAGAATCTGTGAATATGTTACCTTACATGGCCAAAGGGACTTTGTGGATGTGATTAAGTTAAGGATCTGGAGATGGGAACAATAGCCTGGATTATCCAGGTGGGCCCAAGGTAATCACAGGAATCCTTGTAAGATGGACATACAAGGGTCAAAGCCAGAGAAAAAGATGTGACAATAGATACAGAGGTCAGAGTGATGTCACCACAAGCCAAGGAATGTGGGCAGCCCCTAGAAGATGGAAAAGGCAAGGAATGGGTTCTCCCTTAGAGCCTCCAGAAGGAACCAGCCACACTGACACCTTAATTTTAGCCCCCATAAGACCCATGTCAGACTTCAGATCTCTAGAACTAAAAAATAATAAATCTAAATTGTCTTAAGCCACTAACATTGTGGCAATTTGTTACAGCAGCCATAAGAAACTCATACAGAGTGTAACACCAGCAGATGACGCTGCAAGGCATTCAGGGACCTTTGAGACCCCTGCCTGTGAGGCCTGAGCGCAGTTAAGCACTGGTGGCCAGCTGCCTTTCCCCCACCGCCTCCTTCTGCATAGTTGACCAGTGCCCATTTGTAACGGCATGAACCTCTGTTCCTCTAACAATATTAATAAGTATGCTTCTGCAGCTCCTTTCAGGGCCGTGAAGATGTTTCTTAGAGCCAGTCAAGAGTCTCTGACAGCTTTGGCAGGTCTGTGTCACTTCACTTGTGAAAGGTGACAGGAGGGCCAGAGTGGTCTGTAGCTGGCCCTCTGGTTAGTCCAACGGGCCTGAGCTAAAACCTTCAAAAGAAGTGGTCTCTGGTATATTTTCCATTTGTGCATGACACAGAGAGGAGTCATCCATGTTTATAAGATTAGTGTGAAAGCTTCGGTGGCTCAGTATCAGCGTTTTAGTAGAGGGAGAATGCTGCATTTTGACTGCTTGTATTTATCCTGTGAGGGGAAAAATGAGTTTTATTATTGGGCTTGATATGACCTTCCATGGGACTTGAGGGAATTCAATGCCTGGGAAACACTGCAAAATAGCAGGAGGCAAAAACAGTTGACTATTATGGGAAATTCATTTTTTATTTTTAAAAACATTGGAAACATTCTGTAAGTCACCATTAGCTTAGCCTCAGTGGTTAGATTTTTTAACTTCAATACTTTTCTGGTTTGTTTTTTCATTTGTTTGCTTGTTTGTTTTTTCATTGACAAGATTTTCTTATTATGTTGTCAAGTTAAAGGATAGAATTCTGCTTTTTAAAAAGCTATGCCTAGTATAGAGATGACAGTGACATTTCATGATTTATAATGCTTTGTTAAATAACTCCCTGAATAAGCCATGAAAATAAGCACTCACCTACAAAATCAGATCTTTCAGTGCTTGGCACCTAGGAAGTAAGATGCTTCAAAATATTTGCTGCTAGAATGAAAAATAAGTAGACATATTAGAAATCAGTCTGTAAGACAAGGAAACGGACAAGATTCTACATCTGCTTGATAGTCTCTTCTTGCCTTTGTTTGTGGAATAAGCCACACATAATCGATTGTTTATATTTTAGGGGAATTCTATTTGGTGCATTGATTCTGTTGTTTTCAGGTTAAGTCAGTTGTTTCAAATTTCCCTATTCTACAATGCATTCAGCCACTATTCTTGGTTTATTTGTTAAAATAACCATAGAACTGGACCGTAAATCCATTGCATTTATCTTTAGTAACCAGTTCTAGGGATTTGTTCTACCAGTTTCCCTCTTAAGGGACACAGATACCTGCTCTCAGTATATTTCCTGGAGGCAAGTGTCTTTTCCTCTTGGCTTAGTGGGACAGTTACAGAGGAAGAGAGTGGAAAGTCTGTCATTTAAGGAGATGGTATTGGTACGCTTGTATTTGGTAGTGGGACAGGATATTGCTGTCTGGGTTAGTTGTGACTTCTCAGTACTCTCCATAAGATGAGGTCAGAAAAACAGCTTTCACAGAAAGGTCTCTATTGCGTGTTGTGAAATCGCTTTATGACCCAGAACTGTTACCTCATTTGTGGAAGGAGAGGCCCATTTTCCATGATCAGTCCAAAGCAGGTCTCTTTGACTCCTCTTTGACTAGGGTCGAACCCAAATGGTTTCTTTATGAGACATGGGTCTACCTTTTTTTTTTTTTTTTGCAAATCTCTCCTGTGACACCGAATCCTAAAGGAAAAGGGTCAGCCCCTTCAGGCCGGAGTTTGTTCATCAGCGTATTCCCCTGCCAGGTGCCGAGTAGATCTGCCATCATGTTTGTGGAATGAACCCATTGAATTATACACTAAAAGACAATAGAGAAACGTGCGCGCGCGCACACACACACACACACACACACACACACACATCCACACAGCACTGAAGATGATCCCAAAAAAAGAGAAAAGAGCACGAGGGAAATAAATAAAAGTACATGACTAGATTTCCTGTCCAACAACCTAGTATGTTATTTGATAATTAGAACAACTCCCTTTTCCTCAATTAGGATTGGCCATCGGTTACATTTCCACTGGTCCATGGTCTCAAGCCTTTCACTGTACCCCACCTCAGCTCCTCCACACAATGCCAAGAAGAGTGGGGCCAATTTTGGCTTATGTTTCCAAGGAATTAGTATTTTGCTTCAATCACTTGGCCCAAGCAGAGATCCTCCTATAAAATACCTTTGCAGTATTCCACTATGACATGCACTCTCTGTTGACTTTTAATTGCTTTACAATTGTTGAAGCTAAAGCAGTTGGTTCTTATTTATTTTCCCTCTTTTCTTCAATATTACAAATAGTAGACTCTCTGAATTAAAGGGGATATTAAATATAATCTCATCACATCTGCCTTCTGTTGTTTGAAATCTTGCTTCTCTATCTCATAATTTTCCAGTCTCTGCTTGAATATTTCCAATGGTGGAGAATTTACTCTCTCTTGAAAGAAAGTTCATTCCATTCATTGTCAAATGAGGTTGTAAGAAGATTCTTTGTCAGCATTGATGTGAAATTCCTATATTCCTATCCAGTAGTCGTATTTCTACTTAGTGGCTTCCCCTTCCATATTCCAGATGTTTGGGCGGGGGGGGTGGGGGGGTGGGAGTAGTTTATCATGCGCCTCTTGTCTACTTCTATCTAAACACCAGTTCTTTCACTTGTTGCTTAGTTGGGTTGATTGAATCAACTAAGTTGTCGCAAGGCAAGCGTGGGTTAGAGTTCTTTCACCATCTTGGTCCTGTCTCTTTATGGCTTTCATTATCCATCCAAGCACCGTAGCAGGAGATAACAGCAGAGAGGAAGTAGGGCAGAGGTGTAAAACCATGGAGGTCTTTGTAGGTCATTGTGTGAACTTTGGATGTAGTCCGAGTGACACGGGGAGCCACTGGAAGCTTTTGAACAGAGGAGGGACATGATCTAACCTATGTTTTAAAATGATCCTTTTGGCCACTATGTTGAGAGACAGACTGAAGAAAGAGGCAAGAGTAGAAGCAGGAATACCAGCTGGGAAGCTCTCCAATCACCCAGACCTCAGGGAATAGTCACTCAGGGTGTGCTAGAGCCAGGATCGCTGAGAAATGGTCGTTTGTGAGTATAATCCAGTTGCTCAGTTGGAAATTTATGATTCACAATGAACACAGCTTGGAAGCCAACGGGGATCCCAGTCACATGGAGCTCTGTCTTATCCACCAGGCTGTCGTGCATGTTGAATAAGAGAGAATGAATTGTCAGAATGAGCTGCTGGGATATGACAGATGCACGTGCTGCAGTCATTGTTAGAGCTATTCCAGGCCCAGAACTCAGCACTCACATTGCATCCTACCATTCAGTCCTGTGCCCTGCTGGTTCCTAATCACAGATGAGGAAACTGAGGCTGAGAAACGTTAGGAAATGTGTCCCAAGTGGAATGACCGGCAGATGACAGATTGTGGTCCTACACTTGAGATATTTTCCCATGATATAGAGAACAGTGAAGGAGGATGCATCACCCCACCCACCACCTTGATCACAGCTGCTGTAAATATAGTGGTAAAAATGGAGCTTTAAGGGAAACCTTTAGACTGAAGTCCAGGAGGGCTCTGACCCACAGAGGCCACCACGTGTCTCTCTGACTGTGGGTAAAAAAAGGTATAGAAGACTCTGAGGCTCATATGAATGTCATGAGCTGCCCTGAAGGCCCCCAGGAAAGTTCTGGAAGGCAAAGTTGCATGACACAGGCAGCTGGGTCTCTGCAGCTGCCTCTTGCACACAGCCTTGGAGGCTGCATATCTGATCAAGAAGAGCAAACAGGTCGCTGGGAGTATTTTCCTTACTTTAAAAATAACCAGGACACCTTAAATGTGTGCTGTTTGAAGGAAACTCTCATCGCCCTGTTTGACTTGATCCTTATGGCTCCTCTGCATAGTTAGGACTGGATTATTTTCATTTTGCAGAAAAGAAACCAAGGGCAAAAGAGGTTATATTACTTATCCATGCTCTCAGGGGAAGTCTTGGTATTCTGCTTTCCAGTTCCCTTGCCTCTCTATGGCACCGTGCCTCTGGGAAGGAGAGGCACAAAGAAGCCAGCAGCAATATTTATTAAGCACCTACTATGCGCCAGATACTAAGGAGCAAAACCAAGTCCCTGCACTCCTGGAACTTACTCGTGGGAAGAGTGTTAGGACCAGGAAGGAGTTGCCCTGCGTTCTAGGCTTAACTCTTATTCCTTTGGGTGTGATGATCAGTTGGTTACCCAGTATCTTGGAGCCTCACTTTCCTTACCTGTAAAATGGGGGAAATAGAACTTATCCTGCTTTCTCTTTAAGCTTGTCCAGTGGGTCCATTGAGTCAGCAGGAAAAAAAAAAAAAAAAAACTGACATCTCTAACTCAACTTCCATGTAAATAGGGACTTCTATTCCATGTAATAGAATTCGTGATGTGAAAATACATGACAAACTACACTGACCCAGTATAAGTAAGATCGTGAATGGTTCTCTTCATGTACCTGCTAATTTTACCAAAGGCAGTTGTCTTCATTGTCTGTGATGGGAAGCAGTTCCTCACTTCCATTTTCATTAGCTCACGGACCAGGTGTGATTTCTCCTAAAAATCTTTGACTCGGGAGTACCGCCACCAGAAGATTCATTAGCCTGGCACTAGAGAAGGGGGCCCTCCCACATCCAGCCATGTTAACCTGGTGACAAATGAGGGAAACTTAGGCTGATGTAGATTCCTTGAATATGCCATTAGCCGCTGTCATGGCATGTTACACTTGTTTATGCAGGAACCATGCAGGAGATGAGAGCGGTTTTTAAATGCCCTTATTACTCGGCATCGTGGTATTGGTAATAGTTCTCAATGGTTATTTTTTTCCCTCAGTGCAAAACACACTCAATCTAAAAATATGAATTACACTTAGAGGCTCATTGAAAAGTATTTTCTTTGCGTGGGGTGAAGGGAAATCAATCTTTTCTATTGCTTATTTTTCTTTTCATTGTAGCAAGGTCAGTATTCAGAGCACGATCGGATGGACTTTAGTTTTACAAGGTGAGAGGTTTCCCAGAAGTGCAGCGTAGGGCTCATTAGTCCAGTGCAGAAGAAATTGTTCAAAGCAATTTGAAGGGGCACCGTTAATAGCCCAGTCTTGTTTGTACATAAACTGAGGTCCCACCTTGCAGCTCAGGTTAATGACGATTTTCCAGTAACTAAATTCATTCTGCCACAGGTTTAAGATGGACCCTGTTAGATGCAGTTTGTGTTACATTGTGGAAAAACCATAGGGTTTGTCATCATAAGGCCTGTGTTTGAGTCCCAACCATGCCTTTCAGTAGCTGTGTGGCACTGGCTCTGAACTTACTTCTCCACTGGTATGATGAGGGTACTTTCCTCAAGGATCATGAATAGATGAAATGATTCCAGTGCACATGCTCAGAATCTAACTTAGAATCTCTCCTCCACTCCCTCCATCCTAAACTCAATAAAAGACCCAGCATCCGTCCAGGGTCCAAAGTAAGAAAGCATTTAATAATTGTAGATACAGTCCTTTCCTGTATTTCCCCCAGAGCCTACCCGTGCCCCAGCCTTGTTGATGTCACCCCTTAACATGTCTGAAATGTGTCTATTTCTCTCTGTGTCTACTGCCACCACTCTAGCCTAGGGTATGCCATCATTTCTCTCTTGAATCATTCTAAGAGCCTTATACCTGACACACCTGCATCTATTAAGCCCCCATTTAATGTGTCCTTATTGGTGCAGGTAGAGTGATCTTTTTCCCAAACACTGATATCATGGCACTGCCTTCAAAACCTTCAAAGCTCCTTGTTGCTTCTGAAAGATAAACCAGTGTCTAACCATGACGTGGTCCAGCCCTTGCTTTCTCTTTTTACCCCACCTTATTCCACTCCCCCATGCCCCCTGCACCCCACCCTGGCCTTCCTTGAACATGCCATGCTCTTCCTACCCCATCCTGGGGTCTTTGTTAATACCATTCTCTCTGCTGACATGTTCTTCCCTGAACCTCACATCCAGGTCTAGGTGACTCTTCCTCAGCCTCCAGACTCAGCTCAGCTTATAAAATGTGGCTGTGCCCCTAAGTGAGGCCAAGCCCCTCTGTGACTCTCTCTCTCCACACTTACCACCTTTGTCCTCCTACATTTCCTGTTGTCACTGGTTGTTGCCTGTCTTCCTCATCACACTGCAAGCTATACTGTGTGAGGTAGGAATCTTGTCGATTTTGCCCCCCATTAAGTGGCTAACGCCAGGCCTGGCACATAGTAAGCACTCAATAAATATATGGGGAATGAATGGGATGTGAATGCATGTCATATATTTTTAATTCTTTAATAAAATAAACAACTGAGAGTTTACTTTGTACCAGACACTGTGTTGAGTGTTTCCTCATAAGCAAAGTTGTGGTAAAGTCAGCTTGTACCAGCTTGAGCCACCTTGGTTGTGAGAGCCAGTTGAGTATGTTTCTTCCCAACACCACCTTCCAGAGATTTTGGTAGCTTGAAATCGATTGGCCATAGTGGGAGTATTTACACCACAAAAATTGGCAAACTTAGAAATCAGGTTGTGTCTCCCCGCTGCCCCCCCCACCCCGAGGAGAGCTGGTTGTTAAACATTTACCAACATATCAAATGAAAAGGAATTTCTTTTTTTTTTTTTTTTTTTTTTAATTTTTATTTATTTATTTATTTTTAATTTATGGCTATGTTGGGTCTCCGCTTCTGTGCGAGGGCCCTCACCAGCTGTGGCAAGTGGGGGTCACTCTTCATCGCTGTGCGCGGGCCTCTCACTATCGCGGCCTCTCTTGTTGCGGAGCACAGGCTCCAGACACGCAGGCTCAGCAATTGTGGCCCACGGGCCCAGCCGCCCCGCGGCATGTGGGATCCTCCCAGACCAGGGCTCGAACCCGTGTTCCCTGCACCAGCAGGCAGACTCTCAACCACTGCGCCACCAGGGAAGCCCGAAAAGGAATTTCTGATCAAGAGCATCTGGTATTCTTATTAAGAGGTGGTATTATATTAATTGTTCAAAACTTCAGTGTAGTTGCTATATGTCAGTGGAGAGGAGAAAATGGAGGAAAGAAAAATGCCTCTGGGTGACTGCGGTTGACATTGCTCCTTGTCTTCCAATCTGTTCTCCTCTTCCTCCATAGGAATAGAAAGATCCTTGAGCACATGTCCGCCCAGAGTAAAGACTACATTTCCCAGCCTCCCTTGTGGCTGCATGTAGCCATATGGCTAGGCTTGGGCCATTGGGCCACTTGGCTGCCTCCAGGGATCTCCCTTTGTAAAATGCTGGTGCTTATCCCTTGTCCTTCTTCTTTGATCCCTGTTTTCCTTCCTGCTGGGTAAAATGTGGGCAAGAAGATGAACCCATAAGCAGCCATCTAGGGAATAGAGGGCCCACGTGGCAGAGCAAGGAAATAGAGTCTGACACCTCCAAGATTAAAGGACCCCACCCCAGCTCAGGACTGCCTACATACAGACTTCTACATGAGAGAAAGAAACGTCTGTGTTTTCTTTAGAGGTTCTTTGTCACCGCTCAACTGTCTGTTGAGACGGGTGTGTGTGTGATAAATACATTTATTATATTTGTGTTATGTATACGGGGTGGAAGGTGTGTGGAAGAGATCAACTCTTCTACACCATCTAATGAAGGGATTTCAAACTACTGTGAATAAGCTGCTTGCAAAGTAGTACACTTTGTTTTAGTGGTTTTTTTTCTTTTAAATAGTTACAAATCTATCTATAAGAGATAGCAAAGAAATCAAATCAGCATTTACCCCATTATTAAGCTATAGCCCATGTTCACTATATTTTGCCCACTGCTGTTTCCTCCAAGCCTTTCACCTCTCCTGGCATTTAACAAGCACTCAATAAATAGCTGTTTAATAAATAAACATGTGGTCTCATAGACCCCAATAACAATTCTTTACTGAACAGGTTTTCATAGCCAATCCCACTGCATAGTAATATTCTAGAGTAGTGGTTTTATTTTGGAGTGATCTTGCACACCCTCCCCAAGGGACATTTGACAATGTCTGGAGGCATTTGGGGTTGTCACGACTGGGGTGTGCTAGTGACATCTCATGGGTAGAGGCCGGAGATGGTCCTTGGTATCCTACAGTGCACAGGACGGCCCCCACCGCAAAGAGTTATCTGGCCCCAAATGTCAGTAGGGCCAAGGTTGAAAAGCCCTGCTCTAGAGATTACTGAAGGGCCTATCGCCAAATAAAAAATTTAAGGAAGAATGTACCACATGCTCTTGGTCTGAAATTCCATTTCATTGGTTATTTTATTCTGGGGCAGTCTCACTGCATATGTTCCTCCATATTGGAGTTTATAGTGATGTACCACGTGTAGTGTTTATTATCCTAAAAAAAAAAGCATTGAACAATGAATAGTAACATGCCCAAATACTCAGCTATTTTCTTTGGCTCAGAAGCCTTTATGCTTTTTTTCAAGCTGGTATGAGGGCATCAGTCAGATAGTGAATCTATTAGACTTACCTGGACTGATAAAGTAGGATCTCTGAAAAAATTTGGTGCCTTTAAATGCCTATCATTTAAAGCATATCATCAGTGATCTCCGAGTAATGTATTCCATGTGTAATTTCAGTTACATGATGATAAAAAGAAAACTTTGAAAATTTTGGTCAACTTCTGTGTGTGCAGCTGGGAGACCTTCAGAGTCTCTCAAGGTCTGCTGTGAATGTATGATTTAGACCACAGCTCCTCCATTGTGACATTTAATCCATAGAGATAAATCATCATGCGCCATTGGTAGGGCTCTTTATGGATAAACAGGCCTACAATAATTATGTTTGAAACTCCATCAGAGCCTCCATCAGAAACTCACCATCTTTCTTCTTTTTTTTTTTAATGTAAGAGACTAGGATGATGAAACTGTTTCCTGATTGTTGTGCTTGGGACCAAATTAAATCAAAGTGAAAACAATAAAATGAACTTACCCTTGGCTGTCCTTGAGGTATGCTGGGTCCCATTCCTTTCTCACCAGTAGATGGGCGTTCATGAACATTAGATCCTGACCTTGGCCTCAAGAAGATGCTGTAATGTGTAATGGTTAAGAGCACAGACTCTGGAAACCAACTCTCATTTACTGACTGTGTGACCTTGGGCAAGTTATTAGACCCCTCTGTGCCTCAGTTTCTTCACCTGTTGGATGAGATAATAATAGTCCCTACCTCATGGGGATATAATAAGTATTAAATGAATTGATATTCATAAAGCACTTAGAACAGGCAGCATGTTCCGCTTGTTAAGCTTGTATTAATCAAATACAAATTTGATTAATAAAATAAAGGCTTCACCCAGTGACCTACCTATCTTTATGATTTTTCCAATGTGCCACCCAAGCCAGAAAAAAATTGGGCATCCTTGATTGCCCCTTTTCCTACTTACCCCAGATCCACTCTATGTAATAGATCAGCACTAAATGTCCATAGATGGATGAATGGATAAAGAAAATGTGGTTTATACATATAGTGGACTATTATTTTGCCTTAAGAGAAAGGAAATCCTGCCATATGCAGTAACATAGATGACATCATGCTAAGCGATATTAGCTAGTCACAGAAGGACAAATGCTACATGACTCCTCTTGGGATTCAACTTAAGGTAAAAAGCAAATAAAGAGTATTCATTCTATATAAATGCATTTTCTTGCTCCAAGATAGCCAGTCAATGCCCAAGCCCTCTCACATTTGCTCCTGGATGTCTCTCCTACGCTCGCTCCCATCTCTCCATCCTCCCAGCTACTCCCGTGGTGCCCGTCCCCAGCCTCTCTGCAGCCCGCCTCTCCCACTCCATCCCACGCTCCTGCTGCAGATAGAGCAGCTTCTAAGGCAGAAACCTGATCAGGCCACTGTTCTGATGAAAACCCCGTGGTGGCTCAAGAGGCGTGTTCCCAAATCAGAGAGCCTGGGTGGCTGTATCAAGCTACCTACAGGGGAGCATCAGGGACTTGTCCTAAAGGCTTTTCCAGAATCAGATGAGACTGAAATGTTTGGTCTGTGGTATTCACCAAGGTCCATCAACCCAACTCCAGCAGTGATTTCCAGCTGGTGGAAATTTCAGATCATAGGATGGAGGGGGACTGAAGCTACCGAATGCTGCCTGGACCTAATGACACCAGGTCTATATCGCTGACATCTTATCTTGCTGTGAGTTCATTTAGGAATTCAAGCATCTGAACTGAATGTATTTAAGGTGACATCAGTGAACACACCCAGCCCAGGACTGGGTTCACCATTGACTCTCAATAATGATCTGTTCAGTCCGTATATGTATACATGCACGTATACATATATATTTCTTTCATTTACCACCAACCTTGAGTTTTAATTTCTAGGGAAACTGTTAAATTCATTCATTAGTCAGATTTCAAACACAAAACGCAGGAGACATTATTTAAAGAGCAAGGACACAAAATACAGAAAGCTAATGAACTCTCTCCTACTAAAACCCAAATGGAGAACTACCTTTCTTACAAATCTATGTTTTTAAATATTTTCTCCATTCCACAGTTGTACTCCCCCAAATGGCAGAGTGATTGTCTTAAAATATTTCTTCTGATGCTGAACATATTCTGTATGTCTGAGATTGTCCCAGAAACTTTCTGTGGCAGTGACGTTGAAGGAGCAAAAATCTAAAATGCAAACATTCACAGAGGGTTGAAGCCAATAGGAATGTTAATCATTTCAAATGGAGAAACTAGTAGAGGGAGCACATTTATCATGCATATCCTCATTACCAGCATACAGCACCTGCCATAACTTCTAAAGGAAAAGGAGAAAAAGGAAACACTATAATAATGAGAAAATATACAAGATTTAAAGTCAGGAAGGTACAGTTCAAACTGCAGGCCCCCCCCCCAATAGCTGTGTGACCTTGGGAAGGTACTTATCCAATTTGACCTCAATGTCCTCAACTTTTAAATCAGAATAATAATAGTAATATCTACATTCCAAGGCTGTTGTATTGGAAATAGCGGTGTCCAGCACGTAGCAGTTACTCAAGAAAGAGAAGCTATTATTTGTTGAGTTTTTCACTGTCATTGCCTTTCAATGCCAGGGGCCACCAGGAACACACCTGTAGTTAAGCAAATTGGGTTTGTTGCTCATTACAAGGAGGGAGAACATACCACGGGGAACGGTGGGCATCCTTGTAAGAGGGTGGGAAGACTTATAGAACTGGATCTCTTGTTAGCTGCCTTGGGGGAAAGTTCATAAAAGTGGAGCATTACTCTGAGTTGGATGCTCTTGGGAAGCAGAGGTCATTCTGTGTCTGGGAACCTACTACATCTCTGTACAGGTAGGTGGACTAGGGCGAGGCCACAGTGGTAGTCAGCAAAGAAGCAGCTGTCACTCTTACGAGCCCGGAAGCAGGGTGGCTTGGAGAATGCTCAGGTCTGTCTGCGCTCAGACTTGATTACAGAGTGGTCTCTTCGTGTCCTGGTCCACCGTGGTCACGTAGTGGTCTTGTCTGCTGTTGACGTTCTGCGAAGTTGTTCGTGTTCAACAAGAAAACACCAGCATCCAGCTACTGGTGCCAGGCTAGCCCCTCGCTGTCAATGGCTGCTTTTCCCTTCCTCCCCACATTCGTTCAACACGCATTTCGTGAGTGTTGTCAATCCCCGGTGTCCACTTCCTGACAGTTTATATTCTATAAAAAATATAACAGGTGAACAACACATGATGATGTTGTGCTGAATGCAGAGAAGAAAATAATATAGCATGGTTGAGAATGACCGAAGAGGAGGGCAACTTGAATCACTGTGGTCAGTGCCCTCCAAGGAAGCGACATCTGAGTGGAGACCTCAAAGGCAAGAAGAAACTGGTACCACCTGGACTCAGGGGACATGTGTTCCCGGCAAAGGAAGAGCCATTTCAGAGGCTGAGACCCAAAGGAGCTTTGCCAAGGGAAGGTCTTGGGGGAAGAGGATGCCAGGCAGAAGGAACAGGGTTTCAAATGCTCGGAAGTGGGAATGAGCTTGAAAATGAGTGTGGCTTTTCTGCCAACATAGCGCCCAAAGGCGAGAATGGGGCTGGAGAGGTGGGCAGGGGTAAGACCGCGTGAGTCTGTGCAGGCCGCGGCAGAAAGTCTGGCTTTTATCTCAGAGTAAGGAGAAATCACTGGACGATTTACATTTTTTAAAAAGTTGCCTTGGTCCCTGTGCAGGTGGAGACTGGATTGTTGTGGGTACTGTAGAGGGAGGGGAGAGGTGGTACATGAAGTGGAAGAAAGCTCTCATTGTTAAAATGCAGTAGCGTTAGAATGTGGGGACACAGAGTTATAGACTCTTAGGCTGATGACACCAAAAGGGAATAGATTACTGGTCTGGCCCAGTCATCTCCTTTACATGTAAGAGAATCAACTCTGACCAGGACAGAGAAAGTGACTTGCCCACATATTGTTTAGTTAGTAGCGGCACCAAAGCAGAGGCCAGAGCCCCAGAACATTCCTCCATCCTAGTAGCCCCCAAGCACTGTACAAATCAGGATTCACTATACTGGGGGGAGGGGGTCTGTGTAGCTAGAATTCCTCCTATGAGGGACAGTCTGGAGTCAGATGGGGAGGAGGGGAGTCCTGGTGCCCTTCCAGCACTACTAGTTTTTAGCCTTTCTTAATTGTCCATTTGGGGGTGTCTCCCAAGGAAGGAAACACGAGCCCGTGACCGTGACTGACCTGGAGGTGGATATCCTGAAAAGCCTGTCCTCTGCCAGCATCCCAAACCTCTGTTTATCCTTTGACACACACATTACACTTCTAGGAATTCAACCTCATAATATACTTAACGATTTACCGTCTGCACTTTCATCAGAAAAGTGTTGCTATGACCAGAACATTTTTAAAAAAATAAAAGTGAAAGATTTCTAATAAGAAACTGGTTATAGTACAACCATGGCCAGTAATCATCTGGTTTACCCTTTATGGTTCTACCAGCTGTTTCTCCCCATTCTGATTGGTTGGTAAATACGTTCTACCAGTTGTTCAATACTTTTGAGTATGTGAATGATGGAATATTATGTATCTATTTAAAAGATAACTACTTAATTACTTGGGGAAAACGCCACATTCAACATTGACAAAAAGTAAGCTACAGAACTTAAGGACCACTTTGTTAATCTATATAAAATGTATGTTCCTATCGAAATATTAATGATGACTTTCACTGATCAGTGGAATTATGAGTGGTTTTTATTTCTTACTTTTTGGTCACTGATATTTTCTAAATTTTCATATAGGAACATGAATAAGTTGTGATACATGAGAAAAGTTTGTCTGTCAATTTTTGCATGCTATTCTTTACAGTTAGGCATCTTCTATGAGTGACCCTAAGCTAAGCTCATGCTTTTCCTGATATGACTTCTGATGGTCACAGCTGCCACCAAGATGCTGGTTAGCACTGTGAGGAGTTAAATGGCTGAATTTTCCTGAACCAGAATGGAAACAGGGTCTAAAAAGTATGGGAGTACCCACTGGAACAGTACAAGTAGAATTTACGATGATTCAGCTCTGGAAAATCTAGGTTCCCTGTAGTGATGGGCCCCACACCCTAGTCCAAGAAAAAATGTTTTAGCACATCAGAGGGGATGAACCAATTCATGAGCCCTTGTTGAGTACTACTATATACAAGGCTTTGTTCTGAGTATTTTTAAATATAGGATTCTATTGATGCAACATCCTTATGAAGTGGGGATTAGTAATGGGGTTTTATATATAAGGAGGATGGAATTGAGAGGATTTAAAGGATTTGGCCTAGGTCATACAGTAAGGGTTGGATCACAGTCTGGAAGCCAGGTGTTTTTTTGTACACAAAAAAAATGTCTAGACCTGTACCTGTCAGCCAGGTTGGAGGAATACACAGTCCAGCTCTGATGTGTGTCCTCCCCATGCCCCACTGCTACCAGCATCCTAACTCTGGCTTTGTTACTAATTGAGTCAATTAACGGACCCACATCATTTATTCTCTCTGGGCCTCAGTTTCCTCATCTATAAAATGGGACATGAAGGTATTTAAAGTAGCCCAACAGCCTCAAAGAGTATAGGATTCTATGTGAGTTGGGATGAGGTCTCCCCAAAGACCTTCACGCCTTGTCTTCCGCTTCCATGAGCAGCTCTTTCAAAGCTGCCAATCTGGTGACTCTGCCAAAACCCCCGTCTTCAAGGGGCACAGAGAAACCCTTGGCCAACATCTTTCCGGATGCAAATGCTTTGCTCCTGAATCTCATGCCACCTTGAAGAGACCGATGATGGATGAGCAGGATTCAGCTTTGTCCTGAAAAACTTTTACATGGCATTTCTCCCCCTTTTCTTTACAGTTTTTTTGAAGTCAATACTTTAGCTTTTCCATGATGTGAGTCTTGTTTTTTCCTGGGCTAGGTGTAACAAAGAGCTTTCCAAATAATCAGTGACACCTCAAGTTAGAGCTGCATTTTGAAATCATTCTTTAGAATCCTTAAGTTCATTGGGCGCAGTGAAATCAGAATGTTACCTTAATACCCTGCCAGAAGTGGATGGAGAAGATGTAGAATGTTTATAAATGAACATCCAGTGATGTGTGCTTGGTAATTTCATTCAAAGGTGTAAAGGAAGAGATATTACAAGGGACATTTCTGTTATTTTGTCAAATGCTGTTCACCAAAAAATAAAATTTCAACCTGTATTCTTGACCTTCAGGGACTTATTTTAAGATCGTATGGCTTTTCCTAAACAGCTGCATTATTTAGTGAGATTGAACTGTCAGAGACTTTAAAATAAAGCCCACCAAGATACCAGCCACTCTGGAGTGCTACAGCTGTTCAGGCCCCGATCTGCATATTCCATCTCAGCAGACTGAAGCTCACAACTGAAAAATAGCTCGAAAAATACTTATCACTTTCCATGTCAAATGCAAAAAGGAATTCATCTGAAGCTGAGAATTTGATATAATGGGTGACCTACTCCTACAGTGATGCTCAGAATGGCTGATGGAGTTCTAGCTGCATTTACACTACTTTACCCCTGAGTAGGCCACACCTCTGAGAAAGGCATCGGTAGCCCCTTACAAAACAGGGGCAGGACCCGAGTGGGTTAACTTGAAGAGCAAGCTTGGAGCACTGGACCTGCAGGCATGACCATCATTAGTAGCATGTTTTCAGTGCATGTACAACGTTATGAAGAAGTTTAACTTATACATTTTTGTCCTGAACAGAGTGAAATCAACATTTTTGCTCATAAAGAATTTTTATCAATTGCTAGTACCTCACTTTTCCCAAAGGGTGGAAAAAAGAAATAAGAATTCAAGATGATTGTGTTGAGTGCCAAGTACTCTAGGGGCTCCCTACAGGAATCAGTGGCACCTCCCATAGAGGCAGATGGTGATGACAATGGTGACAACAACGATGATGATCATGGTGAGGATGACAGTGGGACAGACACTAATAGTAATTAGTTACAGTGCTGCTGCTGGTGTGATGACGATGATGGTGATGTGATGGTGACAAGAGTGATGATGATAACCACATGACCATGATGAAGAGAGTGATAGTAGGGACTTACATTTACTGAGCCCTTGCTATGTACCAAGTAATACGCTAAGCACTGAACATTCATTATCTCATTTAATCTTCTGCACCATCATATGAAGTACATTGCATGCTGTGATTTTCCCACTTTATAGATGGTGAAACTGAGACTTAAAGACATGAAGGAACTTGCCTTAAGACAATGCTCTTAAATTTTTCTGTGCATTAGAAACACCTGGAAAGATTTTTTAAAATCTTGACCCAGAGGTTAAGGAGCTTGTCCAAGTTTGCCCAGGTGTTGTGTGGCCAAGCCAGGATTCACAACCGGGCCATAGGGCACCAGATTCATGCTCTTCCCCACCTGTCTGTGCCATCTCCCTTGTGAAGAGCCCCTGACAGTATGACTGTGCCCAGGGAACTTTCATGGTCCTCATCCATGCCCTCGTCAGTGTTTTCAATAATAATAAGGATAGAGCTGAAATGCAGTGCTTCAAGCAGTAGATCTTTGTTGGAGTGTGCTAGAACCAGTTTGAATCTCTGTCCACCAAATTAATTTCTGTTTCATTCACAATATTCCTTCCATGCCAGCTCCTACTTTCTCATTTAATTCCCACACGACACTGACAGGTGGGTAAGAGTGTTCCCATTTTGCAGATGAAGAAACTGAGGTTGAGAGAGGTTAAATAATTTTTACGAGGTTAATAACTGCATCATTTTCACCGAGTTGAGTCATTCTTATACAGAAGAAAGAAAAGTTACTTCAGAAAGGCTTTCTAAGTTTTCCCCAAGATGAATTTCTGGCCAAGAACATCAGATCCTGCTATTTGCACACGTGGCCTCAATTTGTCCACACTTCTGTGTCATTAAGGAGGTGGCTTTATCACCTGGTTGCAGAAATGAGGAAGCCGGGATTGCAGACTGATAGCCTCCCCAACTGCATTAACATTCCACAAAGGTGTCAAAGAGTTTCACACTTAGCTTTAATTTCTCCTCACACATTTTTGTTGGAGATAAAGATAATCATGTTTTTCCTCTCTCTGTCCTTTTTTTTTTTTTGCCTTTTGCCTTTTGCCTTTAGAATTCAGAATGGATGCCTTCATCACTTGGCTGAGTAAAAGTGAATGGTTGAGATTTCTAAACTTCACAGTTAGAAGCTATCATAAACATTTCAAAATTTGGTCAGAAGGAAGGCAGGGAGGAATGTGAAGTCTAGAAATATAACTCAGAGTTCCTAGTCTTCCCTGATGTAGGTACCTGGGGAAACACTGAAGTGGCAGAGACATGATTCCTGCAGATGAACTCAAGCATCAGATAGTTCATAAATAGCTGTGCCTGTGGATGCAAAAATGCAACTTCAAGTTTTGCAAGGAATTATTCCCTTCCTACTCACCCCAAATATTTTATTAGGGATAAAAATACACAAGGATGTACATCAATTAAATTTAGAAATAGGTACTTAGGCAGAGATAGGTCAGCTGAGCCTTTTTTAATGGAAGTTGCTTACTGAGATCAGTTTCCACCATTTGGAGCCCCATTCCTCTGGTTTTACAAAATAATTTAAATTATTCCCAGCCTCAGAGAGGAAAAGGAGGGTCAGAAAATGAAAATTAGCAGAGTAAAGAGGTTCTTTCTTCTGAACAGTGGAAGAAAACCCACGCAGGGATAGAGCAGCATTTAATTCTGAAGTTATTCTGGCCTGTTCTCTGTGTCTCCTCTTTCTGGCGCTAATGAGAGAAACAGGAGCTCCAGACAGAGAGGTCTACCCTCTAATTGATTTAAACAAAGTTCGGTAGATTTCCATTGTCTAGTCTGCCGCATAGAGGAGTTGCTGAGAAGGGAACATCTGGGCAACTTGAACAAATTCCATGATGATTTCATTAAGGAGTTAATGTAACAGATCCTACCATAAGTCTTGAAGCTATGCTGTTTGGGCTTTTAAAAGTTATAGTTTCATAATACAATGAAAAGCGGACCATGTTTGGCCAGTTCTCAAGTCTAACTCTAGTGATACATTAGTGCCACCTGGTGGCAGCGTACCTGCATTGAAGGGGTTAAGAAGTAAGGAAATGTTTTCAAGAAAACAAATCCACCACCACCACCACCAAACCACCTCCCCTAAAAAAATTGTGTTATTAAGAAGTTAGATGGGGCTTCCCTGGTGGCGCAGTGGTTAAGAATCTGCCTGCCAATGCAGGAGACATGGGTTCGAGCCCTGCTTTGGGAAGATCCCACGTGCCGCGGAGCAACTAAGCCCGTGAGCCACAACTACTGAGCCTGCGCGTCTGGAGCCTGTGCTCCGCAACGTGAGAGGCCCGCGCACCGCGATGAAGAGTGGCCCCCGCTCGCCGCAACTAGAGAAAGCCCTCGCACAGAAACGAAGACCCAACACAGCCAAAAATAAATAAATAAATATATTTAAAAAAAAAAAAAAAAAAAAAAAAAAAAAAAAAGAAGTTAGATGGAAGAAGCAGGAGCAAGACTGTGGAAAAGCTCATCCAATGGGCACATAAACACCATTGAAAGTGTTGGAGCCAAGGAGGTTCAGATGAAATTAGAGCTTTAGGGAGATGAGTCTCATGTCTGTGTACAGGAAGAAGAGTGTGAAAACAGGCAGATTAGTGCAATAAACCAAGTGTGAGATGTGAAAAGAGTAATAGAAGCAGGAATATAAAGTTGGAAGTAGACGATTTTTAAAAGTCAGTTACACATACTGTGTGCCAGGCACTGTACTGGGCCTTGAGCAGTGTACAAATATGAGTCAGACCATTTCCGTCTCTCAAGAAGCTCCCAAATAAAGCTGTGCTGACCCAAATTCTAGCCTTCAATTTGATTCACTCTGTGGTCTCTGCACCCACCTCTCTGGACCCCAGTTTGCTCATTTGAAATGAGGAAGGCTGCACTTGAGAGTTTGCAAAAGCCCTTTGGCTCACAGACACTGACATGAGTTGGTCTACAGATATTTCCAAGGGAAAATATTAGGTAGAGGGCTGCCTGACTCTGTGTAGGTGATAATGGAGTTAAGTGGGTTAAAGTTTGGGTTTTTTTAATGCCAAGGCCCAAGCCAAGCTACGAGGGAATTGTGGCATCACTGATATGTAGAGAAGTCAGTAAGGAAAGGCTCATTTGCAGATTTGCTTTCAAATCCTCTTCTTAGAGAAGTCAGTAAGGAAAGGCTCCTGGGTACTGAGTTGCACCTTGGCAGCCCTCGAGCCGGAAGACTGGGTTCATTTCACAGCATCAGGAATAGATCAGGGCAAAGCGCGTGGGCTCTGCAGGCTGCAGCTTCCACATTCACCTACATCTCAGACGTCCTACGTTCCTCGGGACAAAACCAACCAGCCACGATGTAATTCATTTCTACAGTGATCTATAACGAGCTATGATGTGTCGTCTTAGTTAGAATGCCAAGCCCACAAGGTTAGGGGCCCTAGATGTTTTTTTGAGACCCAAGATGAGAGGATAGTCAATAAAAGCAAATGATGAGGTTAATTGTAAAGATCTGGTGGCACCGAGAGAAAAGCGACCGACAGACGAGAATCACTGAGTCCCTGCCCTCACGCCTGTACTGCCAGCTCACAACTTTGGCACATCCCCAGATACAGCTCTGATGCTGAGCAGGAATTGTTGACTTTTTGGTAAGGTGCTTGCTCTGCAAATATCACTTCATGTATCAAAACAGAAATTAATTCTCTCCTTTAGTCACCACGAACCTGGATTTCTAATCTTTGGCATTTCACTTCTACCGCCTGTCCCTTCAGAGTTTTTTGGTTCTGTACCCAATTCTCACGTCATCCCCCACCTGAACATGGAGCTGCCTGACCATCCTGGTGGTGACAAGGCTCTGGAGCAGGACTGACAGGCTCAGGTCCTTCCTCTGCAACTCACTTGCTGTGTGATCTCGCACAAATCATTTTGCGCCTTGATTTCTTCGTCTATCAAATGGGGACATTAACGCTCAACCAACTTCACAGTGTTGTTTTAAAGAGTGAGTTACTGCAAGCAAAGTGAAGCCCAGACTGGAGCCTGGTGTATGGAAAGTGCCCTACAAATGGGGGCTGCTGTTATTTTTTTTATTGTGAGAGGACGTCTAATAAAAGAAAGAGCATTCAGTGCCGAATCACTGGTCTTCACTAGCAGAACAGAGGTGAATGGTTTCCCCCCTTGCTCATCACTGGGGAGGCAGAGATCAAGCTCGCCCCAGCTCCATCTCAGTGGGCAGCCAAATGGGGAAGGCAGATGTGACTGCAGCCCTCTGTGATTGGTGCTATGCCAGGAGGTGGACAAAGTGTGCATCCCTGGTGGCTCCTCCAGGGAAGTTGCATGATGCCCAAAACCCACCTGTGAGACCCTCAACCCTGGATCTTCTCACTTAGCCATTTGGGCTCTGTTCTTCAAAGACTGAGATGTAGGGACGTCCCTGGTGGCGCAGTGGTTAAGAATACACCTGCCAATGCAGGGGACACAGGTTCGAGCCCTGGTCCAGGAAGATCCCACATGCCGCGGAGCAACTAAGCCCGTGTGCCACAACTACTGAGCCCACGTTCCTAGAGCCTGTGCTCCACAACAAGAGAAGCCACTGCAATGAGAAGCCCGCGCACCGCAACGAAGAGCAGCCCCCGCTCACTGCAACTAGAGAAAGCCCACACACAGCAATGAAGATCCAATGCAGCCAAAAATAAATAAATAAATAAATAAATTTTTTTAAAAACAACAAAGACTGAGATGTAAATGGCACAGAGCATGTTCTGAGTCAGAATTACATGGGCTCTGGAGTTAGACCGGCAACACATGACTCAGCCTCTCTGACCCTGTATTTGCTCATCTGTGAAATGGGTAGAGGGACAATTTTCTACCCGATAACATCCTTGTGAGAATCTATGTAGAGGGCAGTATCTGATCCATTACAGAGGCTTTGTATATTTTATCGGAATGCCAAATACTGCTATATCTTACTTGACTGAATAAAAAAAATTTTTTGAAAATCAAGTTCTGTATTAAGTTTGAAAAGGAGAGTGTGTGACTTACAGCGGTTCTTAAACTTGGCGTACATCAGCATCACCAGGAAGACTTTTTTAAAATCCGGATTGCTGAGCCCCGCTGCTAGAGTTATTGGTTCCATACATCTGAGTGGAGCCTAAGAAGCTGCATCTCGAACAAGCTCCCGGGTGATACTGATGCTGGTGGTCAGGAACCCACCTGGAGAGACACCAACTTCAGGACGTCCCATGCTTCTAAAGCAGTGGAAAATCATGTCTTATTTACATTTCTCTCCCCCTAATTTTTTTTTAACATCTTTATTGGAGTATAATTGCTTTACAATGTTGTGCTAGTTTCTGCTGTATAACAAAGTGAATCAGCTGTATGTATACATATATCCCCATATCCCCTCCCTCTTGTGTCTCCCTCTCACCCTCCCTATCCCACCCCTCTAGGTGGTCTCAAAGCACCGAGCTGATCTCCCTGTGCCATGCAGCTGCTTCCCACTAGCTATCTGTTTTACATCTGGTAGTGTATATATGTCAGTGCTACTCTCTCACTTTGTCCCAGCTTACCTTTCCCCTCCCCGTGTCCTCAAGTCCATTCTCTACGTCTGCGTCTTTATGCCTGTCCTGCCCCTAGTTTCTTCAGAACCATTTTTTAATTATTTTTTTAGATTCCATATATATATATGTGTTAGCATACGGTATTTGTTTTTCTCTTTCTGACTTACTTCACTCTGTATGACAGACTCTAGGTCCATCCACCTCACTACAAATAACTCAATTTCATTTCTTTTTTATGGCTGAGTAATATTCCATTGTGCATATATTGCCACATCTTCTTTATCCATTCATCTGTCGATGGACACCTAGGTTGCTTCCATGTCCTGGCTATTGTAAATAGTGCTGCAATGAACATTGTGGTACATGTCTCTTTTTGAATTGTGGTTTTCTCAGGGTATATGCCAAGTAGTGGTATTGCTGGGTCATATGGTAGTTCTAGTTTTAGTATTTTAAGGAACCTCCACACTGTTCCCCATAGTGGCTGTACCATGTTACATTCCCACCAATCGTGTAGGAGGGTTCCCTTTCCTCCACACCCTCTCCAGCATTTATTGTTTGTAGACTTTTTGATGATGGCCATTCTGACCGGTGTGAGGTGATACCTCACTGTAGTTTTGATTTGCATTTCTCTAATGATTAGTGATGTTGAGCATCCTTTCATGTGTTTGTTGGCAATCTGTATATCTTCTTTGGAGAAACGTCTATTTAAGTCTTCTGCCCAGTTTTGGATTTCTCTCCCCCTAATTTTTATTTTCAAACTTGAAATTTTTATGTTTGGTGTTAATTTAAAAAGGAAGCTTTCAGTGCATCTAGTGTGTGTGTGAGTTGGATGCAGCTCAGGGATTTTGCTCTTCTGTTTAATCTTGGCTCATCCCTGTGGATCCATGAGTGTCAGGGCTGATATTTTCAATTCCCCACTTGTGCCAAATTGAGGCCCATCCACCCAGGCAGTCCTGATGATACGTGCTCTCCCCACCACCCCATCGTATGAGAGGAGACACATTCCAGCTCGAGGTTCCAAAATACGATTACTCCCAAGACTAGAGAAAAACATGTATTTGAAATATTTTCTTAAAAATTAATGTTTATTATCAACCTCACAACAGTTGGTTCTATGCCAGTAAATCAGGTGACGTTATGTTTCCTGTTTTATTATGAATATGATTTAGCTACTCATTATCAGTTTAATAATAAGACCTTACTCCTACAGAAGATGATTCATTCCTTCATTTATTCACTCATTTGTTCAGCAAGTGTTTATTGATTATCTACTTGGTGCCAAACTCTGTGCTAGACTGTGAGAACAGAGACTAATATACACATTGTCTTTTGGGGCAGTAAGGGCTTTATAATGAGCTTTTAGTTGTGCGAGGACAAAAGCATTCATGATTTTTGTTTCATGCAGCATCTCACTTCCTTGGTTAGTTTTGTGTTTGGTTGATTTTGTTGTTGTTTGTTTAGGGGAGGTACTTATAGCCTGCCAGCAGTTTTGTAAGTAATAATATATAATAACCAGATATTGGGTTCCCACAAAGATGAACAAGATATTTAAAGAAGCTTGCACTTAAACAGAAAAATTAAACATCTGCAGATATACCTACACTGCAGTGTGATGACAAACAATAGAAGCGGCTCAGTGGAAGAGATGATTTATTTGTCTGGGATGCTTAGAGAAATCTTCCTAGATGAGATGAGAGCAGAGGTGGGTGTTGGAAGGGGAAAAACTTATTCCCACATTGAATGTTAGTTTCTGTCCATTTCCCCTCATGTGGCTCCAGGAACACCAGCATTTCACCAGATTGAGATGCACGGTGGCATAAGAAACCCAACTGCTACTTTCTCCTCAGTGCCTTTGGCCAAGAGCACTTAAATTTTTGAGCCTCAGTTTCCTCATCCAAAAAATGGGAGCAGCATTACATCCCACACAAGATTGTTGAAAGGGATAAAATGAGATAATATTTGAAAAGCGCTTAGCATAGTGCCTGACATGTTATAAGCACTTAATAAAATTAGAGTTGCCTTAATTATTGTAATTGCCCCAATGTTGGTGGGTGTCATAGGATACGAAGTGGATTTAGACCCGTTTACAGTCTAATTTAATGGTGGGGTCTTCAGAGCCTTCCATATGGATGCTGCATTGTGAATGGACAGGAGGAATGTACTCGGCTGTATTCCCAAGAGTGTGTGAGAGGAAACCCTTCATCCGTTGTGCACCTGCCAGAACCAGGGTTGCACAGATCACTCTTCGGTTCATAGCCCCACCCCGTACTAGCCCACTCAGACTGGGGGACTATATTTGCGTGACTGTATGTCACTCCTTTGAATTGCATGGTTGAAAGCTTACCATGAATCTATGGCTCCAGCTCAAAATGGTGCCATCCTGTGCTCCTTGCTTTCCCAGGCAGGCTGCGGGTGCAGGTACCTTCTAAGGAACTGGGTCATAGAGATCTTCTCACCTATATCTTTGCAGCTTTATCTACGGTGGTCTCTCAGGGACTTGGGCATGCCATGGTAGCTAGCATGTTTGGAAACATGTCTGCTTTTAGGAAAGATTAACCAGAAGACATCTTTAAATTACACCCATTCCTGGGCATAGTTTGTATGTGTCTGAGAGACCGACTCAAAAGTAAGTTCTGTTTTGTGTGCATGGTACATATCCCCAAATAAGTCCCAAAGAAATCACAACGGCAAATTGACTTACCTTTATGAATTCAAAAAACACCTTGTCAATATTAACATTAGAAATCAGCCCTAACTGCTTCACTCTGACATGGCTATTTTTGTGTCTTTCCTTCTAATTTGTGTCCACTTGCATCCTATATTCGTCGTTTTATATTTTACTTTTTTTACCTAATATATCATAAGCATGTACCAGATTGCTCCCCAGTCATTATAATTATAACCTTTAATGACTACATAATGGTCCATCAAGTAGCTAAATCTGATTTATTTGGCCATTTTCCTATGGTTAAACATCTAGGCCATTTTCAGACGTTTTTAGCTGCAGAAACTGTGTTTTAAGAAACCATATGTAGAACCAAAACATACTCTATTGATTCTTCTTTTTCTTAAATATCTAAAGTAAAAGATGATTACCTTCATAAAAAGCTCTCAGGCTATAGTAATAAAAGCCAAGTTCCCATTACCACTGCCTCCATAGCCCTAGCCAGAGATAATCCCTGTACTAGCCTAATTTCTAGATATTTTCATCTATGTTTACAAACAAAATAGACATATTTGATATACATGGGATAGTACAGGGCGTATTGTTTTTAACTTGCTTTTTCCCCCACTTAATATGTCTTGAAGATGTTCCTTGTCATTGCGATTAGATCTGCCTCATTCTTTTTACCTTTTGCATAATATTCCCCAAATGGACCTACCCAGGGTTCTCCTCAGGCCCTTCCCAGTGGGCAGTTAGGCTGTTTACAGTTTGTATCATTAGACACAGTGATCCAGAGTGCTCCTGTATCTACTCTGCATCCTTTTAGCTCCTGCCAAGATCCCCTCGTGGTGGTGGTTCCAGGTTTTAAAACCTCCAGTTTGGGAGATTTCCTATTTTCAGCTGCTGTAGATAATAGTGCAGTGAACATCTAAAGCATATTGTGCGTTTTTCCCCTTTCTTCTGAATGTCATCAGGAAAAATGGCTGGATGTAGGCTGAAGCAGGGAAGGAAATAATAGTGGCACTTTTGTGACACATGAGACCTACTGTTTTCCAAAATTAGTTTTACCATTTGCTGTGCCTACAGCATCAAGTGGGGGATCCATGTTCGAAGTCCCCTCGCTCTTCACCCCAGGGCCCTGTGCATGAGTCAGAGGCTCCCCAACAAACACGAAGTAATAGCAGCCAGCACTTACTGAGTGCTTTCTGTGTAGCCGGTGGATGGTGATGCCTTGGCAAATACCTTAGCTTATTCGATTTTCAAAAGTAGCTTGTGAGATAGGTGCCATTATTATTTCGTTTTCCAATGTGAATACTGATGCTCAGAATGGTTCCAGAGTTTGCTCCAGGTCATAGACCTCATAGGTTATGGACTTGGGACATGAACCCAGGTACTTCAGATTCAGAGCTTAGGTTCTTAATCAGTGTGGGATACAATGCAGAACACGTCGGGTGGGACAAGGAAAGTGGCAAGATCCAGGCGACTCACTATAAGCCCCTATACCTGGTGAATGGCAGCTGGACATTCAATCAGATATTTCCCGAGCATCTAGAAAGCACACAGCCCAATGCGAACACTGGTCTACCTGGGGGCGGGGCATGCCCCCCAGGTCCCGCCCATTCTGTTCCATTTGCCCAATCACAGTCTTGTCTCTTTGGCCTCCATCCTTCCCAGGGATTTGGTTGTAGGTTCTCATTCCCTCCTTCCAGATGTTCTCTTCTTCCCTAAATATTTGATTTGTATATTCCCACTGGGGAGTTCCCGACCGTTGCTACAGGTGGCTCCTTTGTTTGCCTTTACTGCTTTCAGCTGCATTTTTCCCAAAGGCCCCTCGCATCAGCAAGTCCCCGGAACACTAAGAATGTCAAGCTGTGCAGTATGTTCCTCCTCAGAGCCCTTCACACCAGTTGGTGTCGCTTTCTGCCAGCAGCCCTGCGTTCCCTGTGGCCATCTCCCTCTTCTTCTGTGCTTGCTGGAAACAAAGCACTAAGTGGATTTCACCTTCTATAGCTCTGGAAGAATGACAGGCTAGTGCCTCCAATTAGTTTCTTAGATGGTGTTGATGAAGAGGCATGTGGCATCCTTACGAACACAGAAGGGCTGGGGCGGCAGAGTCCCCTGCTGCATCTTACCCACCGTTTTCAGGGAGGTTGGTTTGTGCTGGGCCTTTCTGGTCTGTGTTCCGGATGCTGACCCCACTCATTCAGAGGTCTGGACTGCTGCCTTCTTTCATCTGAGTAATAGTGATGGGGAGTTGAATATGTGCCTGGCACCGGGGGCCTGCTGCCCAGACAGCAGAGAACAGGCTGGACACATCCCCTGCCCTCCAGGAACTGCCAGGCAAGATGGGGAAGTCGGGATGTGGCAGTTTAACTAACAGAGTCAGGTGTCTCCAAAAGTTTAACTAAATCAAATGTGCCAGGGCCAAAAGCGTGGAGAAAGAGAAGGATCAGTTGAGTGGTGGGGCCCTGTGATGGGCTCCACACAGCCCCTACCTTTGGTGAGAAGGCTGCCCAAGAGATCAGTTACAGCGGAACGTGAGAGGCGCCGCCGTGTCAGCAGTATGTGCAGGGGACGTGGCTTCATGGAATGTGGGTGTCACCCTTTTGAGTTCAGAGGTGGCTTCCGGGAAGAGCAGACACTGGAGCCACCTTCAAGAGTTTGTCACATACCTGAGGGAAATGTCTTACAGTACCAATTCCGGGGCTTTTCCCCCAAATTCTGACTTGACCTATCTGATGCGGTGCCTCTAAATTTGCACTCTTAAGTTCTCCCCATGGGATTTTGCTTCTCCCAAGGTGGCAGATCTGATAACCCTCACTGGACATGAGCGTGCCTGGCCTAGCCCAGGGCAGAAACAGAAGAGGGTCCCAGGGGCAGAGTAGGGGCTGCTCGGGATTTCTTAAGTACCCCCAGGCTCTAACTCCATCAGAGGCCAAAACTCACCCACCACTTCTGTGCCCAGGGGGTACACGCTCCTTCCCAGCTCCACCCAACTGGGAGCTTCCAGGAATCCAAAGGGCTGTCTGCATCAGGCCTGGGACTTCTCTGCATCCTTGGCCCTGCTTCTGCTGAATCCGAGGTCTTGGACTGGCTTGATCCCAGATCCGCCTCTCCTCTTGTCCTCTGGGCTCTCACTTAGTTGGTCTGTTTATTTACTTACTGTTTACTTTTTTATTTCCCTCCTTTAAATTGCGTAGTAAACTCATGCTTGTGGTAACAACTCAAAGCACAAAAATGGCTAAATTAAAATGAACCTTTCCACCCCTTCCAGTTCCAACCCAATACTTCCCAACATCATCGCCATTAACAACTTGTGTGTATTCCTCTTAGGTGGTTTCCTCATCTACACATACATATCTTCACACAGGACTTGACTGTTTTCATTTGATTTTACGAAGCATGAAGTTACAGAACGCAGTTTATTTTATAACCTGCCTCCCCACCCAAGAAAAAAATTGTGATCATGTTTCCATGACAATACAAATTCTCTCTTTTTAATAGCTATAGTAACACTGTAATTTATGTATCCATTTCACATTCTCAGGTTTCTTCCTGTTGTCTTGCAAGCCTGAGCAATCCAGCATCAGTCTTCTTCGTGGACTCTCTTTAGATGCTGGCACATCTCGGTCCTACTGGATAAATTCCCACCAGTGGGATTGCCTATTTCTGACATTCAGTCCCCTGATCCTGGCCCGCAACAGTTGTCTCTTCCCCGGATCCAACCCAAGTCTGATGAGATCTCAGTTTCACACCATGGTTTAATAATGAGAAAACAGCCTCCAGGGACTGTCCCTGGATGGTGTCTAAAATGGAAATGTCATCATGCAAAAGCAGTGTCTATTTACCAACTATGAAATGACCGTTTTTCGTGGATTTTTCTTTTTATTTGACATCTCAACTGTCAATCCCAATGTAAACACTGGTTTTTGCTCTAGGACTAGTCTGATTTAAATACCATAATGATCAACTACACAATAGCAACTTTTCTTTGGTTTGTAAATACAGCAAAGTTATATACAGGATACCCATTTCACAATTTTATAAAAAGAGAAGAAATTTTTATCATAATGAACATAACAGAATTCAGAAAGTCCACTGACATTTTGTCCAAAAATGTTCTGTTAGCCTTGGAATGTAGCAATGCTGTTGATAAGAAAACCATCTTGATCACCTTGTTTATCCTTAAAAAGCTCAAAGACTTTTCTTCTTAGCATGCCTTCCAATGGGAAAGAGGACAGAGACACGATTAAATTTTCAGGCAGAAACACATGACTGTAAATAATTGACTCTCTCATGTTTCATGAGCCTTAACCTCATACTTTCAGAATATTTATTTCTTTTATTTCAAAATGTTTATTTACTTTTCTCCATTGACTTTAATTAATTTTGCCTTTGGCTCATAAACAGGTGAAACTGAAAACTTTTATTTGCATTTTTATCTTGAAGCAAGCTAACTAATTAAACTTTCCAATGTGGTTTCACTACGCCGTACCAGAGCCGTAGGAAAATGGCTGACAGATGCATAGATTTGTGACTGTTTTTCTAAGAAAGAAATGGAAGGAGCTTTTGGAAATTGTGATGGTTCCACGGAAATGCTAAAGGTAAAACCTGTGTGAAGGTTCTCTCCATCACAGGAAGAGAGCTGAGCACATGAGGTACAAAAAGAGGTAAAAGGAAGGGTCTAGAAACTACATGCTGGTGAACTTCCCTAGAGTTCTAGAAAAAGCACAGAATGAATTAATATAGAAACGAGTTGTGAGCATATAGTTTTCAATAGTGTTACTCAGCTGGTGGAGAAGAGGAATGCCCAAAGCATAATATATTAGACCTCAGCCTGATTCATGACAGGTTCTTCCATAAAATCTTAGGAATTATAAAAAAAAAAGAACACGCAATGTTAAAAGTGGTGTAATAATCTAAGACACTATCTTGGAGAAGATATTTATAGCACATTTAATTAATAAAGGATAAGTAACTAGAGAGTATATAGGCCCCCTAAACTCAGTGGGAAATAAAGCAAAAAAAATTTAATAGTAAAAAGTATAAACAGTCATTTTGAAGATCAGGAAACTTAAATGACCAATAAATGTACAAAAATCTGTTCAAACTCGTTAACCATCATGAAATTCAAATAACAACCACAATTTGATATTATTTTATGTCTACCTGATTGGTAAATATTAAGTCTAGAAATACCAAGTGTTGGCAGCTACGTGGGAAAACAGGGACACTCATTCATGGCTGTTGGGAGTGTAAATTGAAACAACTTTGGAGAACAGTTTGTCATTATCTACAAAAGTTGAAGACGTGCAATGTATTCTTCGGTCCATGCCTGCAGGGAACTTCCATATGTGCACCTGGACACACGGAAATGGATGTTCCTAGCAGCATGGCCGGCAGCAGCAAAAATAGGAAACAGTGTATGCGCGAGCTAAGCGTCTCGTGGCTGGTGAATGGCAGCTCAGTCGTGTGATGAACTGCTCTGCGGCACTGACAGTGGACCCCCCACTCCCCCCACCCCTCAGCCCCCGAACATATCACGCCGTGAAAAACACAGTTTGCAGAAAAATACATACAGTGTGATTCCATTTCTAGAGAATTCAGAAACATGAAAAATATGTTTAGATAATATGTTTAGATAAGTTCCCGATAACCATTTTTCTCGGAGGGAAGGACGTGGGATGAGATCAAGGGGAAACATGCAGGGGTTACAGTGGCATCGTACATGATATTTCTTAAGCGGGGTGGTGGGTAGAAGTGTGATTATATTCTTTCTTATACCTTGCTATATGTTGTATATGTGTGTGTACATGTGTGTTGTAGGTATGCGTATATATGTGAATTTATGTACATATATTCCTGTGTATGTATGAAATAATTCATAATTTAAAAAAGGAAAGAGAGAAATATGAGCTAGATGACATTTACCAGGCACTAATCTTATCTTATTCAACATTTATATCAGTAACTTATCAAAATCATGCTTCATCCAGAGTAGACGAGGGATAGCTAATCCGTCAGATGATTGAATCAGGTTTTCTAAAAGGCATGGACACACTGTAACCATGAGCTGATGATTTAATGTCACAGAGATGAATGTAAAGTCTTTGCCTGAGATTCTTAAAAAGCCAGCTCACTAAATCAGGGTGAGATTCCCTATATTAAATAGTATTTCATGCGAAAACAGTGTTGGGGTCCTAGTTGACCACAAGCTCAAAAGGCATTTCTGTATAAGTGCCTTCTGAGTGAGTTAATTTCCTCTTTAGGAGCAGTGATCATCCTCCCACAGCCAGCACAGCTCAGGACACATCTTGCATATTTTGCTGTCAGCACCTTGATTTGAGTAAAAAGTTGACAAATTGCAGCGAGGTCAGAAGACTAGCAATGAAAGATGCACAGATAGATAAGTTTTCAATTCATCAGAGGGAGATGTGGAAGAGCCAGAGCAGAGCAAGAGCTTTGCAGTAGATTGGTTCCAGCTCAGTGTGCACAAGATCTCACCAACAGTCAGAGATGCCCAAAAAATCAGTGGGTGGCCTCGTAAGGTGTACGCTCATGTCCCTGGGTGTTCAAACAGAGACTGCATAACTCACTCTCCCTGCAGTCATACTGGCAGGTGGACTCCACAGCTCTGCTATCCCCTGCACCTCATAGCTTCCATGACTCTGTGAGAATAACCAAAGAGAAGTCACAGGTGGAAATAGGAAGCCATTTGGTTTAACAGAGACCAAGGTGGAAGCGTGGAGCATCTCAGGGCAGACAGCTGAGTTCAGGACCTTCCACACCCGCCCTGCGGTTCCCCGAAGTAGCAACAGCTGCCCTGCAGGTGACACCTTGGTCTGTTCAGCAGGACCTGTCTTTCTGCTGAACTTGGACCTAGGAAAGGGGCTGTTGTGGCCCAATTTCTGGCTCTGGACAAGGAAAAGAACTTGGATTTGGGAGGCTGGAGACCTGAGTTTGAATCTTCCCCTGCCTCCTGTTTGACTCTGTGATCTCAAATCCATTACTATATTTTTCCGAGTCTTTTTTTCTGCTGTTAAAACAAGGATGAGGAGGCCTATTTCAAGGAGTAGAGAGGATTAAATAGGAAATAGGAAGCAACTGGTGTATTTAATCCAATACCCCTGAAAATTGTGAATAAGAACACTTCTAATACTCTTCACTCGTTCACTCATCCATTCATCCAACAGAAGTCGATGTGATACTTATACCCCAGGTACCCTGGTAGCCTCCTAGCCATTGGGAATATGCCTGTGGAGATGGTAAGCCCTTCCCTCAAGCTGCAGTCTAGTAGCTGATTCTGACACTACGTAGACAATTGCAACCCAGTGTGCACAGGACTGGGGTGAAGATAAACCCGGGAGGGAAATGAGGCCAAAGAGAAGGAATATTTAATCCTGCCTCAGGAAGGAGGTTGGGGGACAGACTTTCCAAAGTGTTCTAAAAGATGAGCAGAAATGACGGAGGTGCCACAGGACCAGCAAGGGGGAGAGGAGAGTATGAGAGTCCAGGCCTGAATGAATGGCATACGCCATCATCATGGCAAGTTTGGGGAAGTTCAAGTTCAGTGTTTCAGCCCAGATGAGCTAGCCTATACTGCTATAGCCCCTAAAATGCAGTGGCTCACCAAGAAATGGTTTATTTCTTCTCGTGATAATGGCCAGCGGGGGCTGTTTGGGGGCTCTGCTCCATGTCACCCTCTCTCTGGGATTCAGGCTGACAGAGCAGAGCAGCTCCCATGTGTAACATTGGCAGTGGCTGTGCAGAGGGAGAGATCGAATGGCACGAGGACCGCCTCTTAAAGCTTCCGACTGAAAGGGGCACGCCTCCCTTGTGCTTACATTTCACGGGCCAAAGTAAGTTGCAGGGCCACACCTAAGTCCAGCAGAGGAGGCAAGCGCAGTCCTTACACGTGGCCGGAAGAAACCAGAAGTATTTGTTTATAGCGGTAATGGCCACCACAGTCAATGTGGGAGGAAGGGGAGGGGATAAAGATGAGGGGAGAGCAAAGGAGAGAGAAACTCCGGCCAGGTCAGGAAGGCCCATGATGCTTTATTCTAGATTTTTTTTTTACTGTATCCAGCAGGAGCCATCAAAGTATATCATGTCTGGGAATGACACAAGGAACCGCTCATTTTAGAAAAGTTAAATTGGAGATAGCAGGGATGGTGTTCATTCATTTGTTCCACAAACATCCGTGTTGGTGATACAAAGCAGAAAAAGTCCACATTACATTTGGTGAAGGAGGGGAGATCATCAATCAACAAACTAAACAGATGAATTTATAACATTTCAGAGGGTGATAAGTTGTAGAAAGAAAAGTGAAGATGGAATAATAGTTTGGAGCCTGTTAGAAAACAAACTAGTAGCTTAAAGGTAAGAGAAGGGAATGCATTAGGAAGCCATTAGAAGGTACTGGGTCATCTCTCAGAATCGTAAGAGGGTAAATGAGATAAGGTGTATGGAAATGTCTAAGGCAAGATGCTTCAATAAACATTAGTTGAATCTGAACTTAGAGTTGGAATAGCTCTTTTGAAGCGTTCAGTCCCCATGGACGCAGATGTGACATCAACACTCTTCAGGAGAGTGGATAATAGACAAGGCACTCAGCTGGTTTATTAAGATGGAAATTTTCACAAGGGCTTAAATAAAGATTCAAGTCAATGGGCACTGCCTTTTTAGTTGATAAGAGTGACTCGGAGGTAAAGGAAATGTGAGATGATTGCTGCCTGTGTGGCTGTAGAATTGGGGGAATTCTTTAAACCTCCCTGTCAGCTAACTGTGAATTGGTGGTCTGTATGTGATCTCGTGTGCCTTTCTGTAGAATAAGTGGATGAGATGAGAAGCAAAGTTGCCTCTCTTACTCCTCTCTTTCCATTCCTCACTCTGACAGTCAGCACAATTCACAAGTTTATCAGCTGAGGAACCACCTAACAAACTCTCTCCTCTCCCACTTCCATGCCCTTTTGGCACTGTGAACTTGAAATTCACTGGCATTGTTCTGTGTACCAGAATCACAGATGCTAAAAGTTGAGGGCGTTTTCAGAGGTGATCTGATGGTTCGCTCTCCTTTGAAAGCAGGATTCCCTTCTGATACCCAACAGCAAGCGTCGTTCAATCTACACACACACACACACACACACACACACACACACAGAGCAATGAGAGCTCACTGCTCAGCAGGCAGCGCCTTCCATCACTGGACAGCTCCCTCAGTCGCCATGTTCTTCCCCAAGACCAGTCCCCTGGTCTTGAGTTTCAATATAAACGTGAAATCATTCGAGTATTAGAAGGTAACATACTCCCATTTTAGGACATGATCTCTTCCAGTCATGTTAGGCTAGTTTTTGTCTTTCTTTTTCTCTATCCTTCCTTCCCTTTCAGCCTTAAAAAAGGTTGAAAAAAGGGCCCAATTACTAGAACTAATCTTTACATCACAAGAGCCCTGCCATCTAGACTGCCTGCCGTCCCCTCTCCTCCTGACAGTCTCTGGTTTGTCTGTTTCCCTCGTATATTATGGGGACCAGGATGAGCCAGGATTCCAGCCATGACCCAAGTAGAGCAGAATCCAGGGGCAGGGTGGAGGCTTCTAACCCGTCTCCATAAACTTTACTTCTCAGTACTGGCAAGAAATATAACCCGTAATAGTTGACATTCAAGGAGAACATTCTTATTGAGCCCCTTGGACTGGATTAACTCCAAAGCTTCTTTCTGTCAAATGTTTTGTGATTCAAAGAAGGAAAAAAAAAATACACTGTGCACACTTTTCTTTCCTTAAAGATTGGAAAGAAATGAGGAAAAAGCTTGTCTTGTTCATGTTTTTATAGAAATATAAAGCACGTGTCCTCTGTGACAAAGATATTTCTTTGCCTCTAAATCCAGCAGAGCCCATGAAGAGCTTAAGTGTGAGCGAATGTCACACATTCATCTTCCTGGGCCACTTTGCTGCGTTTCTGTAAAGATAAAATGGCTTTCGCAGTATTGGAAATCTTGAGATTTAGGAGCTGGTCCCTTGCATGTCTTTGGGAATTGAGCCTGGAAAATGTGTCCATCATTAGCTGACCCTAAGAAGAGAATTTATGACCTCTGAGGGCAGAGGCCCAGCAGCTGTTCTTCACTGAATTGATTCTCAGGAAACTGATCCAGAAACATTCTTGGGGCCATAGATATGCATATGTTTCTCATGTCTGGTCCTGCCCTGCCCTGTCCCCACTGTCTGCCTGCATCTGCCTCATTCTTGCCCGTACAACAGGAGTCTAGCTTCCTTATGTGCCTGGGTTCCAACCCCGATTCCACCAGGCCCTGGGTGTGTGACCTCAAGCCTGTCACCGCTGTTCCCCCAAGGACAACCTGGGGATGAGAACAGAACCTCCATGAGGTCAAGTTCACGCACTAGGGCTTAGAACAGCTCTTCATGCATTGTGAGCAGTGTGGTAGGCTGAATCGTGGCCACCCAAAGATATCAGGTCCTGGCCCCTGGAACTGGTAAGTGTGATTTTATTTGGAAGAAGAGCCTTTGCAGATGTGATTAAGTTAAGGATTCTGAGATGAGACGATTACCCTGGGTTATCCAGGTGGGCCAATATAATCACAGGGGTCCTTAGGAGAGAGAAGCAGAAGGTGTTAACACAGAAACACAGAGAAGGTGATGTGAAGGCAAAGCAGAGAGAGATGGGACCACAAGCCAAGGAATGCCAACGGCCACCAGAAGTTGAATGAGGCAAGGGACAGATTCTCCCCAGAGCCTTCAGAGGGAGCGTGGCACCGCCCACACCTTGATTTCAGACTTCTGGCCTCCAGGACTCTGAGAGAACAGGTTTCTATGGTTTTAAGCTGCCTGGCGTGTGCTAATTTGATACAGCAGCCCTCGAAAACGAGTGCAGTCTGTGAGGGGTGCGTCAGGAGCGTCCCTGGGACATAAGCCCAGAGGGGGCAGACACCTGGTAACACTGTGGGCAGCTCACGGCAAACCCTCAGTGTGTTTTCGCTTAGTTAATGAATTCAGACTGCTGCCTTCCTGCCTCTCCCCTTCTCTCCATCTCGTTTTTACTCTGTCTCTCTTCCCTTCTGTCCCTGATGAAATTTAACCACCTGCAGGCAGGTCGTCCCCTAGTGTAAGCTTCAATCTCTCATTTAATTGCTGGCTGATCCCTTCCTTCCATCAGTCACAGGTAGCGGGCTTCTGACTGCTCACATTTTGGCAAAATGAGTTGCTTAGGACCCTGTGGCTTACTTTAGTGCGTCTTCTCTCTACTGAGATGGGGTCTTTCGTGCCACAGTACTTGCGTATTTTGCGGGCCATGTCTGGGGCAGCTGGTACTGAAGAGGCGGAATTCAGGGCGGCCTCAGCGTTCAGAAGCACGGAGGGCAGTGGTCGACGCGATGGGTGCTCAGGACCCCAGCGCGGCGCTGTCTCACCTTGACTCGCAAACTCACTTGTCTCAGAGTTCCCAGCTCTTAAAAGGTCTTTAACGTGCCCACGCTCTTAGCAGGAGGGAGAGTTTGAAGATGGCCAGTGGTGCTGTTTTGCAGGCTTTACTACCTCTTTGCGCTCAGTAAATGGGCAGGTTATTCTGTGGAAGGAAATGTTTTAAAGACTTAAATGCTAAGTAATAATCAAATAGTCCGGGCGCGACCACACCATTCACAGTTGGTAATGCAGGGAAAAACAACTTGAGACTGTCCCCGCCCTAAATCGCAGCTGGGAGCTGCTAAAGACATTCTTAAGTCAGTCACCTTATACCAGTGGAGATCCATGCTGCCCACCACGAGATGCTTTCAGAACGACCTTGAATGTGCTTTTTACCAAGTGCCTGCGTTGCACTGTGGTGCAATTTTGCGTTTCAGCGTTTCTGTCTCTCCTAGTTGAATGTGGGAAAGTTGAGGAGCAGGGACTGTCTTATTCATCTCCGTATCCACAGTCCTAGCTCAGGACCTGCCACAAAGTGGCCCCAGTAGAGTGGAGTTGAAATAAATGAATATTTGCAACACACAGGCAGAATTTCTGCTTTCCTTGGAGTGGGCACAGGACTGGCCCGTGAGAGCATATCTTATATTGAAAATGAGATTCTTAGGTTGTGCAAATGCAAAGGGTCCATTACACACTGATGAGGCAGCTGTGGTCTCTCAAGCCCTGCAGGTAACATGGGCTGGTAGAGCACGAAGAGACCTTAAGAGGGGGTCACGTTTGACTCCCGCCATTTCCATAAATCTCTTTTGTCTGTCCACAAACAGTCTCTGCATCATCCTGCTTTGTAACAGGCAACTATTACAGTACAAGATGCCCTGTTGCAGATCCGTATGGCTCTCCTGGGCTTTTAGTGGTAGTGAATCACCCCACATACACACACACACCTGTTTGCACACCCTCACTTTCAACTTTCTGTGTATTTCCTGCCTCCAGAACCCTAGGCCATAAGGGCCCTTATGAAAGGGAGGCAGAAGGGTCAGAGTCAGAGAAGGAGATGTGATGAGGGAAGCAGAGGTCAGAGATGCGGAGAGAGATTTGAAGATGCTGTGCCGCGGACTGGGAAGATGGAGGAAGGGGCCAAGGAGCCAAGACACGCAGGTGCCCCTCTAACCACACGACATTCCCTCTGCCTCTTCTTACTCGTGACATCAGACCTTTGGGCATTGGAGGGTAGCTCTCCTGGCCCTCCCTTTGCAGGGCAAGAGTGGAAGCTTATGAATTGACCTTGGCTAACAGGAAGAATTTCAGAAAAGACAGACATGGCTAAAGGAAAGACCGAGATCAATTTGGCAACTTGCAAGAAAGGGCTGTGTTTTGATTATCTGCGAGTCACCCAGTGCATGGAACAGACCCTGAAATATTATTGAGGCTTAATATTGAGTTAAAATGATGATCGCCTCCCTTGTATTTGATAGTCTACGTCTATTTATGCAACCTAAGATTACCTTAAGGAAGAAAAAATCTATTTCACCTAATCATGCATTTATTCAGACTTAACTTCTTTATCAAAAGAGGTGCCTGTGAGCTATGCCTGTCTCTTCTTGCAATAATAATCATATTCTCAAAGAACACAGAGCCCTGGGCTGAATATTACATATATTAACTTCATTTAATCCACAGAACAGCTGCATCGGATGAGTACCATTTTTATCCAGGGGTGCATCCAGTCAGTCCAGCCTGAATCGTGTGCCTATTGGTTCTCTCAGCTTGGGAAGCAGATGTCTTTGGTCTCTCCCCTGCCGGACTGTTTCCAAGAAGAGAACATTCCAATCTGGAAAGGCAGCACCATTAGGAGGCTGAAATACACGCACAGGAGAGACAATTTAAAAACATAAATGAAATGAGGAAATGTTCATACAGAGTGAGCCAGACGCTATTGGATCTATTCTCCATTTAGTCCATCACTCAATATTTACTGAGCACCTACTGTGTGCCTGACTGTTGCGTTCTGTGTGATACAAGTGTGAATCAGATATGCATCGCTTAGTTTTACGTGGTGTCTAAGTTATTCCCTGAGTGGTGTCCTGATGGCCTGGAAGAGGTAATGCAGCTTTCAAAAGTGACATTCACCCTGGAGAGAAACAGTCATGGCAAGTGGAAATGACACTCCAGTTCCACATGGCAGGATTGTCAGGGAGAAGCTTTGTCACCCTTCTCCAGGCTGAGAGCCCAGACATCCAGAGGGGTCCCGCTTAGATTTCAATCCCAAGCGCGTTTAATTTCAGATTTGTGTGACCCTGATCAAGCTCCTTCATCAAGTTTTATTCTTCATAAAAGATCCAATTCCCCAGACTCATAAAATGACTCCTTCTAAGTCAGTGTTATTTTATAAATACTTCCATTGCTCGCATAAATCACAGGCAGCTGACTTCCCAGCCATAAAACAACAGCTTGCAACATCACCATGGTACCCAATATGTATTTACTTATCAAGTTGAAGAACACATGTTTGCAAAATCAGCAACATTACAGCTCCACCAGCAATTTGCCGGCACTTTCTTCCCATTGAAGGCAGAGTCTCGAGTCTCAGATGTGCCGTATTTCCGCATCCTGCCTCATTTTTATCTTGTTACTGCAATAATCACCAGCCCCCTCCTCCTCCCTCTGCAAACCTCCTTGAGCCCCTCATTGATCATGCCTGTGACTTCAGGCAGGTTATTCACCTAACAGGTGCAGTCCTGGGGGCATCGATCGTCTATCTATTCTTCACCACAACTCGGGTTGCTGGCCCTGCTTGTCCTTTGGGCTCCTGACGTGGCTCAGAGATGCCCCAGACAAGCTCTAGTGGGTCAGAGCAAAGGTGTTCTATAGCCAGTCTGCAGGGAGAGTTCTTGAAAATTAACTATTCCACGTGCAAAATGTAATCTGAAATGTCTAAGGGACAACATGACCTGTGCTGGAGTGGAATGAGACAAAAGGCATTGTGGCTCAGCCACTGACCACTGGATAGCCTGGTCGGTGGGCGAGTGATGTCACCCATTCAGGTGTCTGCCCATTTTACAGGTGAGGAAACTGAGGCTGTGTGAACTTGCATGTATTGCCCAGATGACATGGCCAATAAATAGAGTGTCAGAGTCTTCATCTGTCTGGCCCCATCTATTGCCAAGATCACATTCTCCAGATTCCATGCCGGGTCAGTAGATTCAGAATTTCTGAGGGTGAGTTTCAGGCCTTCTGAGTATTTTTAAATCTTCCCAGGTGATTCAGATGAGCAGCCAGGGTTGCAAGGCATAGTTCCACATATTCCTTTAATTTCATACTGGTGTGTGACCCACATCTGGTGGGACCCAGATTGTCAAGCGTAAGTATCTTATTAAAAAGAAGAAGGCAGCCTAGGATCCAGGAAATCAAGGCAGAGGCCAGGAAGATAGCAGCTCAAGAGCTGGGAGCCAGAAGAAGCTTGCACAGGTCTCCCAAGGCAGAGAACCCAGAGCTTGGGAGGCGGGAGCCAGCACTGAGCAGGTCGCGCTGAGCAGGCCGGTACCAGCGCGAACGCTGTTTAGACTTCTTGAGCTGTTATGTAATGCTTCCCACCTAATAGGGATGAAACCACTGGGGAAGCAAGGAGTTTTATGAGCCGTAACCACTGGAGCCCTAATGATGGAAACAAAGGGCTCTGCGTTATGGCCTGATTGACAGGATCTCTGACCAAGATTTCCGCTGCATCCAGGGGGGTCTCGATGCCTCTTGTACATTTCCCAGGCCTCTCGCAGGTCTGGCTCCTGGCTCTTAACCAGGACAGGCTGCATAATTTGTGGAATGAAAATGGGGGTCCCCTTGTTCAACAATTGTTAAGACTGTCAAGAGGGTGACAGCAGAGCATTAAAACAAGCACAGGGCCCTTCTGAACACAGCACCCCGGCCGACCACACAGGCCACACACCCATGAAGCCGGCCCTGCTCTTGAGCTTGCCTGAGACACCGACCTGGCCATAGACTGCAGGCAGTAGTGGTGATCTGCGCAGTTTCTGGATGAAGCACTTAATGAGTCTGCGCGTGGCTTTGCAGCTCTCTGCTTCTCCCACAACAGTCAGGAAACCACGTGTCCCAGTGGCAAGGCTACAAGATGCCAGGGTCTAGGTCCCTACATCACAACTGGGAAAGGAACCCCTTGAAAGGGAGCCGCAATATGAGCTGAATCTGAGAGAGAAATTAACCCTATGCGTTAAGCCACTGACGCATAGATTGGTTTGTTATCTCAGTTTAGCCCAGCCTAATATAGGCTAAACTGAAATAACAAACCAATGATTTTAAATAGCAAAACTGCCTCCCCTTTGCCCTTAAAATGATGGGGGCAATAGGCCTATCTTCAGCCTTTACTTAGGAATTAATATTTAGTGCAAGTCAGGCATTAATTATTTACCTGTTTCTGCTTATACCTTCACCATTACCTCAAGCTGTAATAGAAGAAAGATGATAACAAATAAAAATATTCATCCTTTATTCCTTCGTTCATTTACCTTATTCATTTATTTATTCACTCGTGCATTCAACAAATGTTTACGAAGCTCTTACTACTCTTATAAAGCTCATTATCCTGTTATCTTTGAAGATTTTCATGCTTTGAGTTATATAAAATTAAAGCAGGAAAACTAAATGATGTTAGAATTAGCATATTCTTCTTTTTTAAAAATTTATTTTATTGAAGTAGGTATACAATGTTGTGCTAATTTCTGCTGTACAGCAAAGCAATTCAGTTATACATATACGTACGTTCTTTTTCATATTCTTTTCCATTGTGGTTTACCACAGGAGGTTGAATTTAGTTCCCTGTGCTCTACAGTAGGACCTTGCTGTGTATTCATTCTATATATAATAGTTTACATCTAGTATTAGCATGTTCTTAAACATTATATACTCTGTATATTTACATATTCTGTGGTACTAATATTTGAGCCACTGTGAGGGGAATAAATACAGAAGAGATAGTATCTATGTGCTCAGTGAACTTCACATCTACAAGAGAGAGTTCCAAAAGAGAGGCAGATTGTTTCAATTATTTGGGTATGGGATTTTAAAAGTGCCATTACTTTTAGAGACCCAGGTATAAATAACTCAAAGATGGTGTTTCTCAGCCTTGGCACTTTTGGCATTTGGGGCTGCATAATTCTTTGTGGTGGACCTGCTCTATGCATTGTGAGGTGTTTAGCAGTATCCCTGGCCTCGACCCACTAGGTTCCAGCATCACATACCCTGCCCTGGTTGTGACGACCCCAAAATGTCTCCAGACATTCCCCAGTGTCCCCTGAGGGATAAAATCACCCCCAATTGAAAACTACTGCTCTAAGGAGAACTAGAATTGCTTTTTAAATATCTCTTAAATTGGTTAAGCAAACAAACAAAAAATACACCAGAATTGCCTTTTGGGTTTTTTTTTTTCTTCAGTTTTATGGAAAAAATATTTTCACATTCGAGAATTTCAGCTACTTTGTACTAATCCAGTACTGGGGATAGAGATTCCACTTAAAAATGCTTTTTTGAAGTATTTTAGGCAAGATCAGTTAATTCAGCAGTGTTTCCTGGATCCTTTTAAAAGAGCTGCACAGAAAGGAATTATAGATAAAAAGATTAAATAGAATTTTTAATAGGTTTTGAGAAAAACATTACCTCAAAATGCTGGATGAAACAAAGAAATTAGGGCAATACAGTGAATCCTGACAGGAGGGACCCCAGTTTTACCATGTGTTACTTTCTATCTCAAAAAGAGTTATTTTTCCTGACATCTGGCCCGCTGCAGCTCAAACAACAGCCCACCAGAGAAGTAGGGCAAAGACACTGTGGAGATTGAACGATTAGCAGGCGCCACGGAAGAATTGAAATAATCATAAAGTGCTTCTGTCGCCACCATCTCTTTATCGCTATAAAAATAAACAACCTTTGAAAACAGATGGGGGACAGCCATTGCTCAACTTGTCATAACTTATTACATATTTGACTGTCAATTTGTATTTAAAAAACCAACTAGCTCCCGGGAGGGAGAACAAATCTGAGAGGAGAAGTCGATCGCATTTCAAATCAAGCCTGTGGTAATTGCAGCTACACAGAGGCACTCCTGGCTGCTATTAAAGGAAGTGGGCGACTATCTCAAAATTGAAGGTGTTCTCACTTTTAAGAACAGAGTTGTCTTCTTATTTGAAGGTACTTACTCACCTCAAACCTGCGTTGAAAGTATGTACTTTGTGACAGTTTGATTCAGTGCTTTAACAGAGAATATCCATTAGGCACCCACCACGCTCAGCGGTCAACATATTGCAGTGATTTATGGTGACGTCATTGGTAGCCCCAAAAGCCCAACATTTGGGAAACGGGTTGCGTTTTATTCTCATCAGTTTTTTGCCTGTACCTGTCCCTTTTTAGTTTGGTCCATCCCTTAAATATGGTGTGCTATTTGGTTAGTTAAAATGGCAACTTCCACACTATTTTTTAAATTATACAATATTTTCTAGCTTCTATGTGAAGATTAATCTACTTACACTCCTTTACCTGTTATCTATTGCTGTATAATGATGCACACCAAAACTTAGTGACTTAAAACAACAGCCATTTAGCTGTTCATTATTTTGCAAGTTGGGATGGGTTCAGTGGGGCGGTTCTCTTGCCGGTCCTGCCTGAGGTTGGCCATGTGGCTGCTGTCACGTGGAAGCTCAGCTGGAGCGGAATGTTCCGAGATGGCCTCAACTTCCATGTCTGATGGGTATTTAGGGGTGTCGGCCAGGGAGCATCAGTTTCCAGACATGTGGCCCCTCCAGCAGGAGAGCCCAGATATCTTTAGATGGCAGCTGCTTTCCAGGAGGACAAGCTCTTGTGAACAAGTACTTCCAAAGCTCTGTTTGTATGTTTCCATGTGTCCCATTGGCCAGAGAATGTCAGACGGCTAAACACACAGTCCAGGTGGAAGGGACAATACAAAGTTATGATTTGCTGGGGGCTACTAATAGGATAGTCTTACCACCTGATAGAAAGATTATCTCTGGATTCAAGATGGTTTAGGTGAGTGGAAATCAATTCGAATATTTGAAAATACCTACCAATTGTGACTAGATGTTTCTACACTTGTCTAAATTAGTGCCCTCTAGCTCTAGGCTAAAGCAACAAAATTTACTTTCTAGAGTAAAACTATTTAATAAAATGTGTTTATTTTCTTCAATCTTTACTTTCTCCTTTTTCAGAGAACATTAGTTGTGACCACATGAAATAGCAAACTCAAAATGATGATGGCTTAAACAAGGTGGGCTTTCACCTTTCTTTCATTTATTTCTTGTTCATGTAAACAAAGCCAAAGGGAGGAATTCCAAGCTTTCCTTGAAACTCCATGGTCATAAGAGACTCAGGGACTCATATTTTTTCTGTCTTTCTGCTCTACCTTTCTATCATGTGGCTTTTATTTGAAGGGCCACCTCATGGTCCACAATGGCTGCTGAACCTATAGTCATCACATCTGCATCCCAGGCATCAGGAAGTGAGGAGAGAGGGTGTTACAAAAGCACACACATTCTGGTTGAGGTCCCTTTAAGGAACCTCCCCAGGAGTCTCACACACTTTACTTCTAATTATATCTCATTGTCTAAACCTTAGTCGGTGGCCACAGTAGCTGGCAGAGAAGCTGGGACATCTAGCATCTCACCTAGTCAGCAATGTGGCCAGCTAAAATCAGAGTTATGTTACTAAGGAAGCAAGGAAGAATGGATGCTGGGTAGCAACTCTCAGTCTGAGCTGCAGTCTCTTTAGTAAAGCAGGGTTCAAATCCTGGCTCACGGGGTGACTACATGGCCTTTTAAGTCTTTGTTTCCTCACCCGTACAATGGGTTTAACAATATGACATACCTCCTGGAGTTACTATAGGATCAAATAAGCTAGCACATGACACATGCATCACATGTTTGTATCGTTGTGTCTCTACTGCCTCCCACTTGGCTGGGGCTGGGGCCACATAGGGGAACTTACCTGTTCCCAAAGGGAGGTAGAAGGAAGAAGGGTGAACTCTTTATAGTGGATATGCCATTTTCTTACACTGTAATCTATCACTAGAGGATATAGTAACAATATTTAGTTATTGTCTTTGGGGGAAAGAATTGCCTCTACCTACAGTCAAGATCAAAGGTTGAAAACCGGTGAGCCTGGGACTAAGCCTGCCATGATCTGTTTTTGTTTGGCTTTCTTAGTCCCACTCAGTGATCTTTTGTTTTTTACATTTGAACTAGTGTCCAACATGTAAATATTTTGACAGTTTATATGAAAATCCAAATTCCCACCTTGTCTTGAAAAATCAAAAGGTCTGGCTTCTCCAGACTTGCATTTCAAAAATGCAGCACTTACCCTGAACTAGAAGGTAGCTGCCCCTTTGGCGGACATATACCCTCTAGTTAGCCACCACCTCTCCCAACTGTACCAGAATCCCTTTACTCATGTAAGTGACCGTGTGGGCACTGGGTGGACATTGGAGCTTCTCACTCCCGGCCCAGCTCCCATGACCCCACTCTGGGAATGGGGCCGGAGAGCCGCACCCTCAGGGCCAACGTGTCTGGGCTGCTGTCAAAAGAGAGGCCAAAGGTCATTGGCATCTTCATCAAAACTCACATTACCAAGAACTTTTTAGGTCTAATGCACAGCCTGACCACCAAATGAAAACTGCGAGAGAGTCTTTGTGCTGGTAAATGACAACCCCTAGATAATTGGGGAACAGAGGGTCAGGCCCCCCAAAGGAAAAATGGTGACAAAGCTGAATCTCCCAGCTTGGCCTTGGCCTTGGCCTTGGATCTAACCTGCTTTCCCCCTTCTCTCCCCACCAAAGTCAGAGTCAGAGCACCTCTTCTCTCTCCGCCGGAGTATCGGGCAGGGCTTTAAGAGTCTCCTCACCCACAGCAGACAGCCCCCCTCCTTCCCCCATCCCACCTGCTAGCAGAGTGTTTTGGAGATAAGCAGAAAAAGTTAAATTATGAGGAGCAGCTTCTGATTGGACACCCCCTCAAATGAAGATAAAGCAGGTCTGAAATGCTAATGTAGGTCAGTGGGGAAATAAGACATGGTTTACGATTCATTCCGTGGGCGCCTTTTCAGGAATGCATGCACTGCAGGGTGCGGGCTGCCTCTGGGTACCTGTCAGATTGGTGTGGTATCTTCTGTCAACTAATCTTTGACAGTTTCCCTGTTAATTCCCGTGTACACGGAAACATTGACAAGATCAGAGGAAGATGAGTCATGCATGCATGCGCTCAACAGAAGTTTCTAGGCTTATCTAAGGGAAGAGAGGGATTGTTTCCTTATGAGATTTTAATTAATCTCTGCTTCTATAGATCCTGGGTGTGAGTCCCAGAACTAGTATGAGTTGCAGTCTATGTGGTTGGGTCCCATGAGACATTTGGCCCATCGCCATCGTCATGGCAATGAGGCCCCCCCGCCAGAACTGAGTTGCAAATTGCAGCAGTCAACAAAAATATCAATAAAACTTACAAAAAAATTAAAAATTTTAAAAATTTTAAAAATAAAAAACAGTAAATAAAACTTACATCTCACACTTACATTTATCACTGCCCAGGCACTGGACTTTATATTTCTTAATTTATACATTCTCATTGGGGACATTATCACCTCCAAGAGGGAGAAAACTGGTGCTTGGGGGGACATTAAAAACATGAGATATTACAGTGATTTGTGGTCCTCAAAGGGCCATCATAGATATCTATGGCAGGGGATGACAGGTAGGAAAAAAATATCTAAAAAGACTCTTGGTGTCCTATTAGATATTAGTGATCATGAAAAAATAAAGGTTGAGAAACACTGCATTATTTCATTCAACGCCACAATAGCCGGTTAAGGGAGATGCTCTTTTGTAAGTGAGAAAGTTGAGGTTCCACAAAGTAAAGGAATTTGCCCGAGGATATCCAGATGGTTCTTGGTGTGGCGGGATTTGAAAGTAGACAGCCCACATCCTCAGCATTGCCTCTAACACTGTTCTGCCTGCATTTGTTTACTCTTTTTTTTTTTTAAAGGGAATGCTATTTATTTATTTATTTATTTAGGCTGTGTTGGGTCTTTGTTTCTGTGCGAGGGCTTTCTCTAGTTGCGGCAAGCGGGGGCCACTCCTCATCGCGGTGCGTGGGCCTCTCACTGTCGTGGCCTCTCTTGTTGCGGAGCACAGGCTCTAGACGTGCAGGCTCAGTAGTTGTGGCTCATGGGCCTAGTTGCTCCGCGGCATGTGGGATCTTCTCAGACCAGGGCTCGAACCCGTGTCCCCTGCATTGGCAGGCAGATTCTCAACCACTGTGCCACCAGGGAAGCCCTCTTCCTGCATTTGTTCACCTGGTTCTCTTCTCACCGTTAAGAACTGTTAGGAGAGAGCTGGGTTGTGTCCACGTGTGTGGTCAGAAAGCAGTCCCAGACTGGTTGACCAGTGGGGAGTTGCACGTCCCGGGCCACTGATGTCGCATTGGCAGCGATTTTCATGTTCGTACTCTGACAGTCGTGACCATGAGATGTGTCTGTATCTGATAGCAGAACTTGGCCTATAGGGTGACACACTTATTCTGGTTTGCCCAGGTCTGTCCTGGAATGCCCTCAGCCCCGGGCTCACTGGCTGGTTTGTCATCCCACATCTAGAACGCTGATTGGGCGTTTGGAATCAGGATGCCCAGAACCCCTTCAACCTGAAGGACTCCAACAGAAATTTAGTTTCAAATCAGTGTCAGTCCAACTAGACATACTCCGCGATGCTTCTGTGTCCCTCCCACCCAGCTAAACAAGTCAAGGTGCCTAGAGTCTAAGGGCTTTCCTTCTGACACGGGAATAAACACGAAGGAGTGGGTTATGCTGTGCCGGATCTGTGGCCATGTTCTCTTTTAAAAGTAACCTCTGAGGCACATCCCTGAGACAGTTTAGTCACAGAGATAGATGTTTGGGTGGGGCTAGAATGCCCTACCTCCTCTCATGAGTTGGATGCTTTCTGATGACGTGACATTTTGTCACATCTAAGGAGCTCACTTAGTGATGCCTGCCGTCTCTGATCATATCGGTTTTTATGTTTTGCATCCCCCTGGAAAGCATACAGTTGCTTCGACTGTGCTATCGAAGTGTATTCACTGCCAAATACAGACGTGAATGTCCATGTCCATGTCTCAATATATTATTGACTTACAGGAATATCATTTTTTAAAAAAGGAGTCTGACACTTTTGATCATGTGAAGGAAATGTTTGGGGATGAAGACAAAGAAATGTCAAGAACAGTAGAATTTTGTCACCTGTGGCACAGAGCGAGCTCTTTTGGAGTCTCCCACTCTTGAGGCTGGCTGACCTTACCTGGAGGTTGAAAACAGCCCCTCACCTTCAGAGCTGCACTCCACTTCTCAAGGGTGTGACTGTGCCTGAAATCACAAGGAAGCAGAACTTCAGACGCCAGCTTCAAGGTCATGACACCAGGCGGCACATGTCTTTAATCAGAGAAACACAGCCAAGAGGAAGGGGCTACTGGCGAAGACAAAACTCTCCTAATTGTTTATCAGCCTATCACATTGGCAGCCATGTCCTTCGACAAAAGAAAATGACTGCCTGACTTGAGGCTTTCAACGAGCAGCCTGTAATTCTTTTGCTTTGGAGGGACCACTGCTAGTTCATCTAGCCCTGAGAGTGACAGAGTGATGATCATTTATGTTGACACATGGGAGAATGTTGTGATGGGGAAGAAGACAGAAGCGTACTACGTGGAGGACCCACACGTGTGTCTATCATATAATTATCATTCCTCTGCCCTCAGGAAGCACACATAGGCACAGGATAAGCACAGACGAGAAGCCGCGGGGCTGATGGAAATAAAAGAGCCCTTCTTCTCAGAGTCCAGCACGTGGGCGTGGGCAAGGTTAAGGCATAGGGGCCATCCGTAGGCCCTGGAACAACTGTCCTGGTGCCTACATGCTGAACATCAGCCCTGGACTTGGAATTGGCGTATGTCTGCTAAACCCAGGTCCAACAGGAACCTCTGGGTGGGGAAGAGAGCTCAGAGGTAGTGGGGGAGCATGCCTCGTTATGAAAAATGTCCAGGCAGTGCTGTCCAATCTTCTCACTAATGAGTCATCCATGACTTCCGGTCACTGTGGAATAAGGCAAAGCTATGGTGAGTTGCAAGAATGCAATTCTACCCAAAGAACATTGACAGAGGACCTATTGAGTGATAGCTACCAAGCTTATAAATATGAATAGAACACAGTCTGTGTCCCCCAAGGGCAAAATTTAGGACCATGTGACCCATCACATAAAGAAGTTCTTAGAATGAAGAGGTTCCATCAACAGGGAAGTTTAGGAAATGCTACAGATTCTGTTTTCTCTTGGAGATTTACAATATGCATTTGCTTATTAAGGATGCTAGGAAGTTCTCCTAGAGGGAAACCTGCTCAACTGTGCTTTCTGCATATTTCCCAAATGTGTTTCTCTGATGAACCCATGGAAGCAGGGTCCCTTGGAAACAATTTAGGAAATGCTGATTTAGGAGGCTTATCCAGCCATTGCGGAACCTGGAAGTATGAAAATCATGATCCAGCCCCCAGAGGAGGAGTAGGCGAGAACAGGGTGTTGGGCCCATCAGATGTACCGGGACTCGGGATAGAGCCTTGATCCTAGAGAAGGGCTAGAGTACCGTATGGAGAAGCAGTGGCGGCTCCAGAATGTGTGTGTGAGTGTCTGTGTGTGTGTGTGTACGTGTGCGTGCATGCACACGCATGTGTATATGTTATCATAGATTTGTGATCTCCACAGTAGAAACCCAAATCTATAAACTAAGACTGTGGACAAGTTAGGAGGGAGAGGGTAAGGCAGGGCACCGGGACTCCTGCCATAGCAGGTGCCGGTTTCTACGGACAACTTACTTCTGAGCTCCTTCGTCTGAGGTCATTGCCTGCACCGCCATGATGGGCTCAGAACCCAGGACAGGACGATGATAAAAGGCATCCTCCTCAGAACTCTAACGTACCAGGCACTGCACCAAGTTATTTAATGTATTGTCCCATCAAGTCCTTACAGTCACCATAGAGAAAAGTGTCACTAATGTCCTAACGTTATGAGGGGGCATATGGGGAAACTGAGGTTCAAGGAGGGTTGATTAACTTGCTCAAGTTCACACAGTTAGTTAAGACCTGAACCTAGATGTTACCCCAAGGTCGTTTTCTTCAATGCTGCAAACCTATTTAGATGACTTAAGCAATCTCATTGTCCTCAGAAGTGGGCCTCAGAAGTAAATCCAGGTGTGTATTCACAGCAGGGTAAAGACAAAGGCAGGGCTTGAGACCAAGTTCACTTGCTCCCTAACAATTCATTAAAATAAAAAACATCTTCTATGTAACCTTGGGAATATTCCAGGATAACATTTTATCATCCCATATTATCAAATCTGTAAAAAATAATACCAAAAAAGACATTATCAATGAATGTCCTGGTGGAAACTAAAAATTCATCACCCTGAGAGGTCTTTTTTTCCTTCCTATGAAGCCATGACAATCACAAACTATGATGGCTTCATTTTTTTTATACATTTTTTTGCCTGTTCGTTTCTGACTTCAATTAAAGGCATATTAAATAGGGCACAGATTCCATCAGTCAAGCATTCATTAGACACTAACAAAGTGCAGGGCACTAGGTCACAGGTACTTAGCTGAGGACTCTTTCCTGTGGCATCCGTGGTGTGGAGGCCTCCTTCCAGGTCTTTGCCCACATGGAGCTCACTTAGCATGGCCCAGGGTGAGATGTGGGCCTGGAAGTCGCCTTTCATTTCTGACAGAGACCCCCAAGTGGGCCTGTTTTCCTAGACCAGGAAGGCAAACGAGTGTACCCTTGACACTAACGCTGACAGACTGGCAGCGGCTGCCTGGACCACTGGGCAGAGAAAGAACCCTGATTGCGCAGTGCAGCTCAGCGAGCAACAGCACGGGAACCACATGGCTTGCTGACCTCTTCCAACGGCGAGGGGCGAGGGGCGAGGGAGTGGGCTGTGTGCCGAGAGCTTTCTGTTCTGACACTGCCCTGAGGCCTGCCCTGTGACAGTCTCACAGAGAAACAAAGAAGGGCAAAGACACAACACAGAGTAGAAGATGTGTCTGTATGCGTCTGGTTTAATGGCAACATTGGTGAAATTAACTGAGACTATTTAACAAGTTGGTGAGATGAACTGAGACTATTTAACAGATAGATCTTACTTTAGGATGGTCAGATCCGTTTGCCTGATCATTCGGACCTAATGGCTGATAATCTGATTCTGATTATGGGAAAAAATAAACTGGCTTTGATGGCTTGAGAAGCACTGTTACAAAAGGGAAAGGAATACCGGGATGGTGACTGAACTAGATGAACTCTGTGTTTCCTTTAAGCTTGAATAGTTTCTGTATATGAATATTCCTGCTGGGGACGATAGGTCTACTGCTTCCATCTCTTACCCATTAGCTCACATGTTGTGGGCTCAGAGGATTCAGAATCAGAAGATGGGGCCCTTCATTCACAGAAGAGTAAACTACAGTGAAAAGTTATAGTTGGGCAGGTCACCCTGAGCCAAATATGGTGGCTCGCAGTTGTCAAGACCAGCAGGTAAATGTGCCAGATTCCACTCTAGACCGTGCTTCTATTGGTGTTTATAATTATGATCCCTTTAAATTAAATTTTAATCACAAAATAATACATGCTCCTTGTAAAAATGATCAAACCATTACAGATCGGCCACCATCTTCCCTCATCCCTGCATCACCATTAATCCCAGTGCCCTCTCTCCTTTCCCAGGTTTAACCACCAAAGCCAGTGTGAAGTTCACCCTTATACACCTTCTTCTATCCATTTATGGACATAAACTGTACCTGAAAAATATATGCATAAAGTTTGTGGAATTTTCTATGTGCAAATAGGTTCATAAAAATGATGTTATACTATGGATAACATTTTCCAACTTGATATTTTTCAGTTTTGGAGAGCCTTCCATGTTAGAGCACATTAGATGTACAACCTTTTCTAAGTGCTGCAAAATATTTCACAGTGTAGGTGTAACATCATTTTAGCAATTCCTCTGTTGTTGGATGGTTAGGTTCTTTCCAGATGTTTCTCGGATCCTCCATAAACATCCCCGCCAAAACCCCTTGTCGACACGTGCAAGTGTTTCTTGAGGGTAAATGCCAAGAGAGTGAATGCATTTTTTTTTACTAGTTGCTATCCAGTTGTCTTCCAAAGCACCTAATGCCAGTCGCCCTTCATATCAGCTGTGTGTGAGCAAGACCGGTATCCGGCACCCTTCTCAACCTTGTTATAATCAAACAGTCCCCATCACTTTCGTCTTTATACCATCTTCGTCTCTAAAGTGTCAGCATTGCGGCTGCGCACAGAGCGTGCTCAAGTAACATCCGCGCCCATTCCCTGTAACCGGAATTAACCGCAATACCTTTCCCTTTGAGGCGCCCCTCCTTCCCCTCGCTTACACCTACTCACTCACCTGCACCGGCGACCTTTCCTGAGCCCCTGGTTAGGTGAGGCTCTTCTCATCCGTGTTCACATCACCCTCTCTCAGTGCACTGTGAATCCTTTATTATTTTCAAACGCTCTCTCTCCTGCTTAGTGCTGACCTGCCGGACCCCAGGGAATGTGACTTTTTGGCACCTCTACTTCCCCGACACCCAGCCCAGGGCCCCCCACGTGGTAGGCATTCAATAAGAGATTTTAAAATGAAAGCCATTGTCACAGAGCCACATCCACAATGAAATGAAAGCCCGTGGAAATAAACAGCATATCAGGAGAAGGAAAAATTAAGCTGTCAATCTGCTGAACAGCAAAGATTTCTTTATTTCAGGTCTTTTAACATGATGGAGGAGAGAGGGAGGGCGGAAGGAAAGCTAAAAGCTAACGGAGCCAGGGAAAGGTTTTGCTTTTTTAATTTGGAAAGTGATTGACACATCACTCCACTGCCATTGCCCAGGTGCGGGGAGGGGCTCTGCCCATCGCTGTCCCCCAAGTGACCATCTCCTGCTCCTGCCCCCTCAGGGACCACGGTGATGCGGATGACAGCCTTTGACGCGGACGACCCGGCCACGGATAATGCCCTCCTGCGGTATAATATCCGTCAGCAGACGCCTGACAAGCCCTCTCCCAACATGTTCTACATCGATCCTGAGAAAGGAGACATTGTCACCGTCGTGTCACCTGCACTGCTGGACCGGGAGGTGAGCTGAAAAGCACACAACTTCTTTTTCATGAGAATTGAACGTGGCTTTCACATGAGGGAAGATGTGGGGCTTCCGTCAGCGGCACTCTATGTAGCAGCGGAAATGAGATATTTAAACATGGTTGGATTGGCGAAAATCTGTCAAGGGTGATGGGATGTTACGTGACCCCAGAAAACACACACTGGAAAAGCCGTGTCCTTTGCGGTTATTTGCATTCATTCAGCTCGATGCCTGTTTCCTCACTGACCACTTACTCTTTTTTTTTTTTTTTTTAATTTTTATTGGCGTAGAGTTGATTTAGTTTCAGGTGCACAGCAAAGTGAATCAGTCGTACATATACATGTACCCACTCTTTTTCAGATTCTTTTCCCATATAGGTCATTGCAGAGTTCCCTGTGCTGTACAGCAGGTCCTTATTAGTTATCTATTTTACATATAGTGGTGTGTACGTGTCACTCCCAGTCTCCCAATGTATCCCTCCCCTCTGCCCTTACCCCCTGGGAACCATACATCACCGGCCACTTACTCTTGAGGCCCCAGCGACTGTGGGCTCTGCCTGCCTCACCTGTCTGCTAGGAGGGTGGGGGAGGGAGGGGGGAAGGAAGGGGGAGGGAAGTGACTGTCCCAGATCACTGACACTCTCCTCCTTGTCACAGAGTCAGGTGGCTTTGGCTTACTTCTTTCTCAAACCTTCTGCGGCCTGCGCCAGAGTTTCCGCCCGAGCCTTTCTCTCCCCTCAGTCTCTGCTCTTGTCCTGCGAGGCCGTCTCTGTGGAACCTCACCCATCTTCCAGCTCACGTGTCACAGACAGGTGCCCCATGGACCTCAGTCAGCCCACGTGCCTGCTCTTTGGTTTGGCCCAGGGTGTTTTAAAGTTTCACATTAGTCGCCATATCCAAATATTTTGATTTCATATTTTTTTAAATTCCAATTTCCAGCCTTTCTGAAAATCAGAAATTCTGGAAATCGGGGCCCCAATTTCCACATGTGGACGATGGGTCAGACCACTTGTGACAGTCAGGTGGAGCTGGTAGCAGCTGTCACACTTAGGAGGGCATGTGTTCCTGGCCCACTTACATCCCCCTACACTTGTGCGCTGGCCCTGGCCTATTTCCCAAGTTCCAGGGCCACCCTGTCATTCCCCACAGGTTACCTTCCATAGGAGAGCCTCTTGGCCCTTCACACAGCATGTCAACCCACTTGAGGATTCTCTGCCTCCATCACCCCCCCAGATCTGCCCCCATCCTGGGATCCCTTGTTCCCAGCAGGACATCGTTCCATGGCCGTGCCCCCTGGCAGTCACCCTTGACCTTCTGCAAGCACCATCTACCCCAGGACGAGTGCTGGGTTTCCCTCACAGTCCTGTGCATTTTCCCTTCTGTGTCTTTGATTTAAAAAATCCCTGGGTGAGAAAAGCCTTCTCCTCTCCTTTCTGTTTTCCTCGCCATAGCTCTTCACAAGATTCTGGGTTAGATCCGCCCCATCTAGGAAGCGGTGCTCCACATCTGAGTCTTCCACAGCCTTCTTCCTCCTCCAGTCTCTGACTGCTCTGACCTGCAGCCCTCACATGGCATTTGCCACATGCTCTTTTACACTGTCATCTGTCTCTTTAAAGAATATCTCCTTCCATCAGACTTCCCTGGCCATCCAGCGGTTAAGACTTCGCCTTCCAATGCACAGGGCGCAGGTTCGATCCCTGGTCACGGAACTAAGATCCCACATGCCACGTGCCCCGCCCCCCCCGCAAGAAAAAAACCAACAAGAATATCCCCTTCCTCTTGGTCTAGACCTGATGCAGTAACCGCTAGTCACATGTGGTTATTTAAATTTTAATTGACATCCTTGAAATTAAAATGTAAAAATCAATTTCTTGGTCAGACCAGCCACATCTCAAGTGCTCAGGAGCCCTGTGTGGCTAGTGGCCACCGTACTGGCCAAGACAGAGACTGTTACCACCATCACAGAAAGTGCTAGTGGGCACCGCTGGCCTAGACAGTAAATTTCCTGAGAACAGAGATTGTGATCATCTGCATGTTTGTTTGCCCACTACCTACCACAATTTCAACACTCCTAAAACTCCTAATTATAGGTTTTTTGGTATATTGACAAGAATGAGTTGGAGATGACACTAAGATTTTACATGTGAAGAGTGGGAAACAGTAGCTGGAAATGGGGAATTATTGGAAAGGGAGGAAGAGAATGAAATTTACATTGAAACTCTGATTGTCACTTGGAAAATGTAATCGTTTCTTGTTTAAAATAGGAAGCAGAAAAAAGAACATTTTAAGTCCATTTCCTCCATTTTGTCTCTCATTCTCTTTCGAAACCTCCCTATTTTTATGACTGCCTGACTGACGTATTATCTTCAGAGGCAAGTAAGAACTTTCCATTTCTCCCTTTATTCCCTGCCCAGCACACATGTGCGAGAACACACACACGCACACACACCAGCTTTCCCATAACCCCTAATTCTCCTGGAGGCACTTGCAAATTCTTCCTACAAGAGAAAGGTGATTTCTCCATCTCAGCTTCTCTTTTTACTGGTAGAAAATGCTTTGTAAGTCTCTATTTATAAACCAAAATGATAATATAGTAGATCATTCCATTTTTAAGGTTTATTTGGGGGATAAATGTGTCTCAAGTTCATGATCTTATCATTTGGGTTTTTGTTAAGTAACAATAAGTATCTTATTATGGGAGCTGAATTAAGCCTTTCTAGCTACAATACATAAACAGCTCCAAAAAGGAAAAAAAGAACGCAATTTGACCAAAATTGGAAAGTCAATGAAAATGAATGAAAAATGACATGTTTCTGTGAGGGTTTCCAGAGTTCAGTGTTGACCCAGGCAACATGGCTACAATCTGAAGAAAAGAAATGTCCCTGAATTCAGGCAAGCCTTGTCTGTTTACTAGCGCTGTGCTAAGATTCTCTTCGGCAAGTTTGCTGAAAGGGTAAAACGTGACTTCAAGTTACTTATCTTTAAAGGGACAGAACTTGCGCGTCAGACTTCCCGTGAGTATGTTGCAGTTTGCAGTGTTTTCATCTCACGGTACCTTTCCTAGGGTTCATGGCCATATGACAAGTTCCCGCGGCGGGATTATGCAATTGTTTGTTACTATTTCTGGAGACCTTCTGAGAAGGCATCCTGTCTTAGGTGTGGTTTCAAAAGTCTACTTCTGGATCATCTGGGCAGAACACTTAAAACAGGTTTATGCACCATTCGTTTTTAGGAAAATATTCCATTGGGACCCCTACAGACTTTGATATGATTTAAAGCAATGTTAAGTGTGGTTACCATGGATTCACTCACAGTAACTCAAGTGGTGTGTTTGCGCGTTGAGGGGGTGTTGACAGATAGGATGGGGACTCCTCCGGAGCTGCGGCCCCTGCGGTTTCGCACATGCTTTGCTCCTGTCTGGACCCCGCCTCGTGGGAGTGGAGCTTCCGGAAGTTCAAGCGTTGACCTGAGCTCGATTGATGTAAAGTTTTCACTTTGATTTTCCATCTAGTACGTTCCCAAAGAGGACCCCGACAGGACCCCAGGAGGGAGGTGACAGAGGACCTCAGGGAGGTGGGCAGGCACTGTTTCTTTGGAACCTGCCCGTCCGCCTTCCCTGCCTGGCACACGGTCACGCTGCGCTAAAGCTTGTCATGGGGGGGCTTCCCTGGTGGCGCAGTGGTTGAGAATCTGCCTGCCAATGCAGGGGACACGGGTTCGAGCCCTGGTCTGGGAAGATCCCACATGCCACGGAGCAACTAGGCCCGTGAGCCACAATTGCTGAGCCTGCGCGTCTGGAGCCTGTGCTCCGCAACAAGAGAGGCCACGATGATGAGAGGCCTGCGCACCGCGATGAAGAGTGGCCCCCACTTGCCACAACTGGAGAAAGCCCTCGCACAGAAACGAAGACCCAACACAGCCATAAATAAATAAATAAATAAAAATTAAACTTAAAAAAAAAAAAAAAAAAAAAAAAGCTTGTCATGGGGGACAGTCAGTGCTCTTTAATGCTGCCATTTTGGTTGCTGCCCTTTCTTCCTCCCAGGACGCCCTGAGCGGGGCCAGGGGAGACAGGGGCTCTCGCCGCTCTGCTGCTCCCCGCGCTCGACAGGAGAGGATTGTGTCGGTGTGTCCTCCCTGCACAGTCCCAGTCCTCAGCTCAGAAACAGCTTTGCTGCGAGATGAAGGGAAGCAAGGATGTGGGAGAGAGAGAGGCAGGCAGCGCGAAACGGATGGCCCCTCTGTGTGCTCAGGCCGCTCTCTGGCCAGGTGACCTCCTTTCATTGCCCAGGGTGTCGTTGCAGCCTCTGGACCCGATTGCAGTGCAGAGCCGGGAGCGAGACTGCCCATCTCTCACCCACCCTGGGCAATGGGAACATGCTAGAAGGCAGCACATCCACTTCATCTTCTGAGGACCCATAACTGACCCCCTCCTCTCCCTCCTAACTACGATCAGCCTCTGACTTGGCTTCCAATTCTGTGGGCCAGCCTTGCCCAGCAGATGCTGTCTGTCCAGTGGGCATCTCCCTGAGATGTTCCTCCTCCACTGAGCCGTGACCTTGGGGAGAACACCAGGCCAGGTGGAAAACGATATGGTCCGTGGAAGGGACAGTGGGTCAGTCCCTGCTTTCCAGTCTGTCCAAGGTTAACTACACTGTGGCTTCCCCCAAAACGGGTGTATTTGCAGGCACCGTGATTCAGGAGTCCTCTGGGGCAGCACAGTTGACTGCAGGCCTTCTTTGGATAGTGGACCACCTGGGAATGAGTAGCCTGGAAAAGAGGGGCTCAGAGGGAACAGGAGGGCTGTCTTCCTGTTGAAGGAGGGCTGGTCTTTGGAAAGAGAGAGTGGATTTGTTCTGCTTACTCTCCTAGAGGGGAAGAGTGGAATCAACTAGGACACTGGTTCTCGAACTTTGCTGAGGAGCTTTAGAAACCTCGGTGCTCCAAACAAAGCTGGATCCGTAAAATCAGTCTCGGGGCGGGTAGAACACAGGCATCAGTAGTTTAAAGAAGAACCCAGGTGATTCAGATGTGCTGTGAATTGCACGGTCTTCCTGCCTTTGGAGAGCATGTTTCAGTGTTCCTACTGACTTACGAGGTGGGATCTGGGGAAAGAATCCTGGCCCCATCATTTATTTGGTTTTTGACCTAGGTGAGTGTATTCGTCTCCTAGGACTGCTGTTATGAAGTACCACAAGCTGGGTGGCTTAAAACAACAGAATTTTTTTCTCTCACAGCTCTGAAGGTCAGAAGTCTGAAATCAAGGTGTCAGGGGGGCCAGGCTCCTTCGGAAGGTTCTAGGGGAGAATCCTTCCTTGCCTCTTCTAGCTGCTGGTAGTTGTCAGCAGTTCTTGGTGTTGCTTGTCTTGTAGACACATCATTCCAGTCTCCAGCTCCATCTTCACATGTCCTTCTTCTGGAACAGTGTATCTTCACGTTGTCTTCCCTCTGTGCATGCCTGTGTCTTCCTATAAGACACCAGTCATACTGGATTAGGACCCACCCTAAAGACCTCATCGTTGCTCGATTACATCTGCAAAGACCCTGTTTCCAAATAAGGTCACATGCACAGGTACTTGGGGTTAGGACGTCAACATATCTTTTGCGGGGACACACTTCAACCCATAGCAGTGAGTTATTGGACCTCTCTGTGCCTTGGTTTTCACCTATAAAATGGGAATAGCAGCACGTACCTCAAGTGGGTTGTTGGTGAGGATCAGATGTGTCAAAATAAGTAAAGCACATTGTCTCTTCTAAATAAACACAAGCTAGCATCATTATCATTATTGATTTAGTAGTACATTTTAAGAGTGGTTAGTGAGCTCCCTGTTGTAGGAGATAGTCGAACACAGACTGCCCTTTGTAGGACGTAACAGAAGGGATTCAGTTAACCAGTAAAGGTTATATCTTTAATGTCTTTTCCAACTTTGAGACTATAGTTCTTTAAAAAAGAACATTTATTGAATGCCTTTGGTGTGCGATTTGTTCTGAGGATGCCGCCTGTGAGTGCCAGTTCCCCACCTGGCCAGCTGTGTAACGTTGGGCAAATCATTTACCTTCTCTGAGCCCATTTCCTCATCAGTAATCACTGGTAATGACATCTGCACTACCAACTGTATCGCCTTTTCGAGATGTGCACAACCCCCTCTCCTTCTGCAGATAGCAAAGCATTGTACAGTCATTACCATTTGTCACACTTCCTATGACTGCTGATAACTCGGGCTCCAGTTCCCATCAAATGCTGCTGAGAGCTTTACATACTCTTTCTACCCACATGTCACAGACATAAGAAGAGTCTCCCCAGATTGTGCAGAGTATGTTCACTTTATTCTGTGAGTCATGACTCTTCGTTTTTGCCAATGCTGGGCTGGGTTTTACTGCAATTCCTTGGATTCACAGCTGAGTCGTGAGAGCAGCTGCAGTGACCATGTATTGCCCTTGCCTTATCATAAGTTCGATGTTAATAGACATCAAGTTTGACTTGGAAACTTGGTGTATTTTCCATTACAAGCTCTTCCGTTCACTTTTTCTGAAACCGTTCCAGAACATACCCTTTCTAAAGAAAGAGATGTTGCATCTTTGTCCCATCTCTCTATTCCCATTGCCAAACATAGTGCCAGGTAAATAAGACACTCGGTAAAGATTTGTTGGATGGATGGATGAAGGGCTGGATGGAGGGATGGATGGATAAAGAGATGGATGGATAAAGAGATGGATGGAGGGGGAGGGATGGAAGAAGGGATGGACAGAGGGATGGATGGATGAAGGGAAGGACGGAGGGATAGATGGATGAATAGATAGATGGAGGGATGGATAAAGAGATGAATGGAGGGATGGATGGCTTATGTTCCTTCAGTTTGTGTCTATGAGTACCTAGGTATCAGACTGTCTCTGAACTTACTGCAAGATCCACATCCTAGCATGGGTATATAAACAGAAGAAATGATTTTATTTTAGTTGAGAGCTTACTCTTGCCCTTGTGTAATCATCCAGCAATCTCATTTATTCACCTTATACGTACCCTGTGTGAGGAACTGCACTAGGCTCTAAGAATACCTTGGTGAATGGGATGGTCATAAGGATCTGGGTTTCTTGCTTAAATGGGGAAATGTTTGGAGAAAATAAGGACCATATCCTACTAAATGAAATTGGGTTCACTGGGGGCACTGTTTTATTCTTTTCTAAAACCATACTCAGCCCCTCATTCTGATAGCTCTGTCTATGTTTTTAAACTATGTCTGGCTGCACTACAAAGTAAAATCAGATAAAGGTCCCTAACATTTGATAAATGGTTTATTTAGTCGATCATCTTGGCTGCTAGACTGAAATTCATCAGCTGAAATCTGCCAGCTTTTCTGAACATAGCCAGCGCAATTTGCAACTATTCAAAGTAGCTAATGGTCAGTGTGGGGGGTTTGTTTTCTTTTTCTTGCTTGCTTTTTTCTTGCAAATGGAAACAGTCTCCAAATGAGGCCCTTAAAATGCAGTGTTAACATTTCCATTGTAAAAGTATCATTAGTCTTTTTAAGGAGTTTGAGCTGAGCACTTTCCTGTCTTTGTTTGAATTCTCCTTTATCTTGTTTTTTAACATCTTTATTGGAGTATAATTGCTTTACAATGTTGTGTTAGTTTCTGCTCTACAACAAAGTGAATCAGCTATACATATAAGTATATCCCAATATCTCTTCCCTCTTGCATCTCCCTCCCTCCCACCCTCCCTAGCCCACCTCTCTAGGTGGTCACTAAGCACAGAGCTAATTTCCCGGTGCTATGCACCTGTTTCCCACTAGCTAGCTGTTTTACATTTGGTAGTGTATATATGTCAGTGCTACTCTCCCACTTCGTCCCAGCTTACCCTTCCCACCCCACTGTGTCCTCAAGTCCATTCTCTACATCTGCGGCTTTATTCCTGCCCTGCCCCTAGATTCATCAGAACCATTTTTTTTTAGATTTCATATATATGTGTTAGCATACGGTATTTGTTTTTCTCTTTCTGACTTCATTCTGTATGACAGACTCTAGGTCCGTCCACCTCACTGCAAATAACTCAATTTCGTTTCTTTTTATGGCTGAGTAATATTCCATTGTATATACGTGCCACATCTTCTTTATCCATTCATTTGTCGATGGACACTTAGGTTGCTTCCATGTCCTGGCTATCATAAATAGTGCTGCAATGAACGATGTGGTGGTACATGTCTCTTTTTGAATTGTGGTTTTCTCAGGGTATATGCCCAGTAGTGGGATTGCTGGGTCATATGGTAGTTCTATTTTTAGTTTTTTAAGGAACCTCCATACTGTTCTCCATAGTGGCTGTATCAATTTACATTCCCACCAACAGTGCAAGAGGGTTCCCTTTTCTCCACACTCTCTCCAGCATTTATTGTTTGTAGAAGATGGAGACTCTTGATGTCACTGAGATGTGACCCTAATCAGCCTGTCTCCAAAGCCCATGCGTTTTACCCCCAGTATATGGATCAAAATTATTACTTATTTGGAATGTAACCTCACAGAGGAAATCGATTTTGAACCGTCTATTCAACATAGGAAAGCAAAACACGGAGTTTTGAGGCAGCTTTTGCGCTGATTAAGATGTGGGCTTTCAGTGCCTGCCAGGTGGCCTTCTTCCAGGTTACAGAGCCCAGGTGGCTTCTAGAACTTGGTGCAAAAAGTCCATGGAGAAAGGTACTCTCCTGCCTTAGTATGGAAATACAAATTGGCCCTATTTGTTGGGTATTTTGGCAATAAGAATCAAATAGCTTTTTTAAATGCCCCTAGTATTCTTTGACTAAGCAGTTCTACATAATCAAGTATCCACCAGTGGGAGTTTTTGTTGGATTTATTTAAAGAGGTAAACTAAGTGTCCAACCATTGAGGATCTGTTCAACTGTTCGATAAATTGTGCTATATTCCTACATTGGGCTTCCATTAAGTCATGTAAAGTGATGTGGTAAAAGAACATATGATGATATGGAAGGATTTTCACATATATTAACATGCAGTTCGCAAAGCACCACATAGGCTCTGATTCTTTTTTGTTTATATATATATATCATTATCATCATCATCTTATTCTATTCAGGCTGCTATAACAAACTACTAGAGATTGGGTGGCTTAGACAACAGGAATTTATTTCTCACAATTCTGGAGGCTGGAAGTCCAAGATCAAGGTGCTGGCCAATTCATTTCTTGGTGAGAGCCCCAGATGGCCGTTTTCTCGTTACGTCTTCCCATGGCAAAGAGAGGATGCTTTGGTCTCTCTTCCTTTTCTTATAAGGACACTAGTGGGACTTGCATGTCCTCATCTAAATCTAATTACCCCCCAAAGGCCCCACCTCCCAATACCATCCCACTGGGGGGTTAGCACTTCAACATATGCATTTTAGGGGGTCGGAAACATTCAGTCCATAACACATATCATCACAGTCCAAGATGTGAAAGGGTATGTGTAAATGTGTTAGGAATGGTCATTTTCGGATTGCAAGCGATCTTAATTTTCCTGCAGTGCAGTGTCTAAGATGACAGTCTTCAGATCCAGGTTGCTTGAGTTTGAATTTCAGCCTCCCCACCCTGGCCCCACGTCTTACCAGCTCTGTGATCCTGGGAACATTAGTAGCTTGAACAACTGGTAGCCATAATTTTCATGTCCATGTCATTAAATATTCTTCTCCTACATCATTGTAAATGCTCCCAGAGAGCTCCATTGTATGAAAGTGGCATAATACAGAGAACAAACCCCTTATGGTTGGAACTGTGCCTTAGTTTCCTCATCTGTAAAATGGGAATCATAATAGTCTTCCTCATCAGGCTGTTGTGAGGATTAAATGAATTAATACAAGCACATACTTAGAAGCATAACAGGTTTGAGTTAGCTGTTGCCATTATCTGTATTTTCTAGTTTGGGTACAGTGACCGTGTATTGTTTTGGTAATGAAAATACAATTCTGTTCATCTTTTTGGAACACAGTTATATCTGGGTCTTGAGGGCAGGAGATTCCAAGTTAGGACACCACACCACGATGGCTCAAGGGGCAGCATGACTGTCACCTTTGGGTTCAGAGACTGGTTCCTACATGAGCCAGTTTATTCGTTGACAAAACAGTGGAAATCATACCAGGCATCGTGGCCTCTGCCAATATTGCTAGGATCACAGGCAACACATTTAAAATGTCAGGAAAGAATGTTTTTAAGGGTGTATTAAGGTAAATCTTGTCGAAACTTCCCCACTTGAAATGATAAGCATTCTCATTTCTTCAAGCCACATGGCCATGGCAGCGGCTTTCCTCGTCATGTATATGTGCTGCTTACCTTTCCTTTCATCGGTTCCAGCAGGCAGCTTAATAGATATAGTGTGGTGTGTGTTTCTGTGTTTTTAAGACAGCCATGGGAAATGAAATTTTTTTTGACCTTTGCAAAGAACAGCTGTAGAAATGACTGTTGAAATTCAATGAACAGCATCTCTATTTATGGACCTCAGAAGTAGGAACCAAGATTAAATTCCTTTAGATATTTGCTCCCCTGTGTCTTATAAACTGTTTTGCAGACTTCTTTTTCTCCATGCAAGACTCCTTGGGTTCTAATTCTTGTTTTCTGTCTCCTTGAGCTCTGGATTCCTGGGATGGGGAAGAATGGAAAACTCCATTCTTACCTCTTCTTGGTGTTAGATTATCTAATACGTGGGGGAGTGTATGTTGTACTCCCATTGGACATCTATGGTGTGAACAATTACAGCATCTATTTTTTCAGCCAGGCATTAAGTCAGGGCCATAACCCTCATAGGACCACCATACCCATTTTCCACAGGGGCAACCAAGTTCCTGAGGGCTGATGTGACCTTCCTGATTCACATGCTGGAAATCCATGTGAGAATTGGACTTGACCCCCAAACTTCTGGTTTGTCTACTCCCCGCAGGCTGCTGAGTGACAAGCACAGACCATATTGAGGGGAAAATCTGGACACTTAAAGGACAACCTTATAGTTTATAAAACTTATTCAGGGATTTCTTTGTTCTCTGCTCTGAGCCTCTTCACACGTTTGAAAAGTTTGACTTGGTTTCCCTCAGTTAGAAAGGCCGTGGGATGTAATGGCTCAGAGCACGGGCCTGGGAATTTTAGAGCCCTGAGGAGGAATCCTGGCTCTGCATCTTGTTAGCTGTGTGACCTTGGACAAGTTACTTCACCTCTCTGAGCTTCAGTTTCTTCACCTCTAAAATGGTGCTTATAATGTGACCTATAGGGTAGACAGAATATGCCCCCTCAAGATGTCCTCATCCTAATCCCCAGAGCCTGTGAATATGTTAGGTTACAGGGCAAAAGGATCTTCACAGATGTGATTAAGTTAAGAATACTGAGATGCAGAGATTATCCTGGGTTTTCTATTTGGACCTGATATAATCACAGGTGTCCCTATGTGGGGGAAGTAGGAAGGTCAGAGTCAGAGAGAGAGAGAGATTTAAAGATGCTGTGCTACTGGCTTTGAAGATGGAGGAAGGGGTCACCATCCAAGAGATGTAGGCAGCTTCCAGAAACCGGAATAGACAAGGAAACAAGTTCAGAGAACTTCCAGAAGGAACGCAGCCCTGCCAACACCTTGATGTTACCCACTGAGACCCACTTTGGATTTCTGATCTCCAGAACTATAAGATAATAAACCCATTTTTTCTTCAAGTCACTAAGTTATGTAAGATGTTACAGCAGCCATAGGAAACTGATACAACCTGCTTTGCATGGTTTGGAAGAGCAAAGGTGAGGACATGTGAAATACATCAGCTTTGGCACGTAGAAAGCTCTCAACCAATAGTAGCCATTGTTACCAGTAATAAAATAATGATGAGACTTGAGGATGACACAGATGTGTTCTATCCAGGGGTGAAGTCCGCTTGGCCAGACCGTTATCAGGCCTATCAGTTAATAGCTCAGGGCCTGTCTGGAAGGTTGAGTGTCTGCCATCCAACCCAACCAGCCCACTTGAGTCAGTGGAAGGAAATACCAGTGTTGCCTGCAGGAGGTGGCTTCCATTAGTTCTCATTAAGGGCACAGTAGAACCTGTTGTTTCTGCTTTAGTTCTGTGCCTTACAGAGTCTCCACCGGAGTGTGGATTTTGCATCCTCTGGAGAGCTGTAATCACAGGTGCTGGATATATGTTGATGAGACCAGCCACATCCTCATTAATTAGGCAAAGGGTAGAAGTTGAGGGCTTTCTTCATTCAGGCAAATGCTATAGTGTTGGGGTGCTAGGAGTCCATGAACAATGCCCTTCCTTCTTTCTCCTCCCAAATTAGAACCCCCTAAGGAATAAGACACAGGACAACTGGAGACCAAGCCGTAGGCTCAGTTACCAATGAAGCTGATCGACAAGGAGAGCCATGAGTCTGTGGCCAAGGAAACTTGCTGATACTTCATGCTTGAATTAGAGACTTGGCCCGTCTGAGTCACAGGCAGAGTGGGACAACCACAGGCTACACCCACCTGCGTGGAGCCCACCCCAGGAATCCTCTCCCAGGCAGAGAGGCAAAGCCTGGGGCGGAGAGAGATGGCGGGGAGGAAGAAAGAGAGAGATAGAGGGAGAGCCAGCTGGGGAGATGCCATGCTCACAGCCCAGTGTCTCCATCCACTTCCCTGGGGTGGAGTGAGGGCAGGAGGACGCAGCCCGACAGCCTTGGCCCATAAGCTACCTTCGTGCAAGATAGGAAAAGGGACCTGTTCCTCTGAATGGACGCAGGGCACAGGGGAAGAACCCAGAGCGTCCACCAGTTCAAGTCCTTCCACAGAGAAACCAGACGATGGAAAAATGGAGCGTGGCCCTTGGTTCTTCTCTTCTGAGGGCTCACTGGGCGGGAGGATTGTAGAGGGGTTTCTTGAACCCAGCACAGAGCAGCTTTCCTGTTAAAGAGAGAGAAAAGGGCGGATACCATCAAAAAGCACTCAGCGTACTGAATGTCCCCACAGGCAGAGGGGGACAGTGAAGGCTTTGCTGGCCACTTCTTTTGTTGTGCGGGGTAGAAAATGGAGCGGGACGTCTGTGACCTGGACTCAGCGTTTTCCGCTCTGGCAAGAGGGGAGCCAGCCCTGGAGCTGGGTCCACCCTGAGTAACTGGCTGGTGTGGCTACGGGGCCAGAGAGAACAGCTTCACCCTCCCCACCAGACACCCAGCCGGAGCTCAGCCTGACAGCAGCTGGTGTTAGAGCAGATAACGAGGTTACCTGGCCTCCCAGGGCAACCGGCGCAGCCGCTTCAAAGAATGTTCTTCGTAAATAACATTTGTTTATAGTGGTTTTTTAAAAATAGGGAATATATTCATATAAGCCAGCAGTTAGTGTCCTGCCAAATAAGTCCCATGGTGACATGTGAATGTAGTTATTAAAAAGAAAAATCAGCCTCAAATAAAGCATCAAAATTTCCAACTTTAAAATCTCCCTTCTCTGTAAAAAATTCCTGTAATTTTTCCTAGAGGCAGGGCCCTAATCTGAGGTCTGTGGATAGAATCTAGGGCGGTGCATGAACGTGAATGAGAGAAATACTTCATATTTATTTTCATTAACTACTAACTACAATTTGTATCTTTTTCCTTTGGGAGAGTAGATAAACCAGGACAGTGCTGGCTGTTTCGGCAACTCTTGATAACCAAAGTCACAGATATTTTCATATCCCATCACAGTAGATGGAGATATATCCAAAAAATTTCCCCTGCAATTTTTGTTTACTTCTTTGAAATTAATGTAATAATTAGATTTAACACTCAATCTTGTTACTGATGAGTTGATAAAGAAGCACATGTACCATCAAGTTATTTTCCTTATATTTTGATAACTGTGTTTAAATATAATTGTCTTCCATTGTTATCCTAAGAATTTATTTTATGTGTTTAAAAACATATTCTGAGAAGGTGTCCACAAGCTTCATCAGGCCCCTAAAGGTGTCCATGGCACAAAATGTCTAAGACTCCAGCTTGGAGGAACTGAGTGGAAGCTACATCTCCCTTGCTTAACGCTCCCTCTTCCCTCTGGGAGAGCCCACATGAGTTGGGTTCATTCTCCTGCCCTCCATCTCACTAAACAGAGACATTGTTGATGGCCACTCTATGCCTTTGCCTTCCTTGTGACTGGCTGTCACAGAGCCCAAGCATAATGGGTCCCTAGGCATGCTTTGTTAAGTGACCTATCAGTGAGTCTCTGAATTGATAGAAAAGGAAATGAGAACCTATCAGATTGTAAATTTTAAACCTTGGGCTTGTGTGGCCCCCAAATGAATCCATTGATTCAGTCCAACAATTGGTTCTAGGGAAGGAATAACAATGTGGATGTTAGTTTGGTGTGGTACTTTGCTTGGTTGGCAGATCTTATAGCCAAGGAGAGAGGTAACCATGGTCTACACAGTTAAAAGTGAAATATAGCTTTAAGTTCACACGCCACTCTGAAGGCTATCAGTGGCTTTCTGGAGTGCTGTGTTGGGAAGGATTCTGAGTCACATTTGGTTTCTCCAGTAGTTGATTAGTAATGTCTTCCCTGAGAGAGGAAGGTAGGAGTCGGGACGCTCTTGCCATGTCATTTGTCATCCGTGACATGGACAGATAGAAGAGGAAAACATGGGGTTATTGAATCTTTGATGGAGGTGGTCAGTGTTTATTGAGTTCATCTCCTGTCCAGCAAACTCTCCAGCATACTGGCATGACAGAAATAAATAAGTCATAGATACAGACTTTGAGATGCTCGGCCAAACTCGTGTCTCAAATACAAAAAGAGTTATGATACAGTACCTACATGCTTACTGCTACAACACAGGGCCATGCCAAGAGCCAGGAAGAAGGAATTCTATGACCGCTTGAAGAAGATGAGAGCTATCCTGCTGGCCACATTAGCCACTAAAATCTGCCACCTCCCCCAATATTCAAATTTTGATCATCCAAACAACATCTTCCAGACTACTGCCTCCTACATTCAGAAGCAACACAATCCTTCTCCATCTGAGCATGGGTGCCGAGAGGATCTGACAACAGCAGTGCCTCCAGAAAAGAGAAATACTACTTCAGTGAAATAATAGTATCTAGAAAAATGCCGTCTGTACCAGGGACCTGCTTGGCTATTTGCCCTACTTGGTTCTAAGTAACAGGTCAAGGGAAGACATTTAGCCACCCATAAATGCTCACCAGCCTTCCATTTATCAATCTTATGGGTTTGTCTGTAGTGGAGGGGAGCCAGGATGTAGAGACATGGTGGCAGAAGGGAAAGAAGAAAGGAGAGGGTGAGCATAGTCACCCAACTGTGGCACCATCTCTGTCTTCGCCTCTTACTCTCATGCAAAGAGGAGAAAACATGATTCCCTGATCCCAACCTCTGACCTTAGACTTGAACTTAGTTGTCCCTGTCTCTGCATTAAGTTTAAACAACTCTGGCCTCCAGACCCCACACTCCCCCTCCTCATTTCTTCGACAGTCCATGACATAGTGCTGTATTCCCACCGTGCTCATGAGAAAACTGAAGGTCAGAGGGGACATCCACTTTCAGGGACTGGGGTTAAGGTGGAATTCATACCCAGATCAGCATGACCCCCAAGAGGCTGTCATTGTGACTTGCTGCTCTACTCATGGCAAACAGAATTTGATACCATTCCAGACCGAGACAGGCTGTCAGACCATGCAGGAATAGAAAGGCAAAGTGGAAGGAAGAAGACATCGTCTTCTGGGCCTTTAGCCTCTTAGTTTGGGTCTGGGGCAAGCCGGTCAGAGTGGAGGGTGTGGAAAAGCTAGTCTGGACGCTCTCAAAGATGTGGAGCCCTTTGATCTCTCTGGGAGGCCAGTTCAGAGGGAGGGACTCATTGCTGAGAATCCAGTTCTGCTATGGACACCCATCGCTCCTGAATCCAGATCCCAACAGATGAGAGGAAGGAAAGACCAGCAGGTGTAGTGGCTTCCCTTGTCTAACCTCCTCGGTCTAAACTACAATCTGACTTAAGCTTTCTGATTATTATCTCCTGCTACTGCTTCCCTAGCTCACCCTACATTCCCATGGCATGGCATCAACATTTTCCCTTTCCCTGAAAGACGATGCGCTTCTTGCTTTTGCATATTATGGCAGCCAGCCCCCAATATGGCCCCCAATAATCCCTACCTCCCAGTATCCATGCTCTTATGTAGCCCCCTCCCAAGTGGAAGAGGGATGACCTGTGTAACCATAGATCTAGCAGAAATGACGTCGTATGACTTCCAGGCCTTGGTTATTCTTGTTCTTCCTTGCTATGGCGGAAGCCAACTGCCGTGTTGTGAGGACACTCAAGTAGCCCTATGGAGAGAGACACATGGCAAATAACAGGCCACCTACCAAGAGCCAGCACCTACTCACCAGCAGTGTGGCTGAGCCATCTTGGGAGCAGACCCTCTAGCCCCGGCCAAGTGTTTAGATAACCACAGCCTCACCAACATCTTGATGGCTAACTCATGAGAGACATGGAACCAGAATCACCCAACTAAACAACTTCTAAATTCCTAACTCACAGAAACTGTGTAAGATAATAAATGTTTTTCATTGCTTTAAAGCACTAAGTCCGGGGCAATTTGTTATGCAGCAGTAGATAACTATTTCACCTACACTGTTTCCTTTGTTAATGGTGCTGCTCAGTTCTCTGTACCTTTCCAGATCTGGTTTGAGTATCTCCTCTACGGAGCCTTCCCAGTCTTCCTTGGCTGAATTGATTGCTCCCTCTTCATTTTCACACACAAATTATTTATCATCCCATTAATGCAGTTATCACAAGAAAAAACAATGTTTTGAATATAGTCTCTCTCCTCTGTCAATTCTGGGCTTCTTGAGAAGGTTTGCAATGTATTCATTAATTCATAGAGGTATTGTCCCTAACAGGGGCTCAGAAGATGGTTGAATGTCTGAATGAAGAGTCCATATAGAAACCTGGGGAAATTTAAGTCAAATACATTTGAAGCCAATGGTATTTTCAAAGCAGTCTTCATTAGAAAGACTAAGTCCTTTAAAGGGGTTTAGAAGCAGTATTAACTAGTTCATACTCTTAATCCCATTCTTAACAGTAGAATAATGATATTTGGTTGCTTCTTTGGAAGGGAATTAGAGAACCAAAGAAAAATAAAAATTTTCCAAAGACAACTGGAATGCTTAACTGAGCTAGACTCTTGGTATCTAAAGCCACCCTGCCTGTTGGCATAGCTCTCTGAATTGCCTAATCCTGTTTAATGGCGCATGCTCAAACATCCTTGTTTTTAAATAAAAATTGACCAAGAGTCTTATCACTTAATTTAAAAATAATTTTTACTTAGTAAATGTAGAGTCTTCTGAATCAGAGCAATAATTTCCTTCTAGTGTCCCTGGTTCAACAACGTACTCACTGGGGCTCTGAAGGGGAGAGTGAGGAGATGGAATGGAAAATTGGGGATAAACCATGCATCCCCTACCCCTGCTAATGCGATATGGTGATGGCATCAACCCTCTGACTCTTGGGTTAGATAATGTGGCAGTGCCCTACACTCACCACTCCCAGTGGGCTGTCGGCTTCTTCATCCTGCAGCTGTCAGCCTGGAGACTTCCTCTTCCCATGGGAGTGTGCTCAGTCTTCTGGGGGAGTTCATGCTCGAGGAGCAGCCGTGAACCCTCGAGAGACAAGAGTTACGGATGATAAATATCCCTTCCTCACCCTTTGAGTAGGGCAGCTCTGAGATGTGTTCTACCCAGTCTCCCGAGAACCCTGCAGGATTGAACCCCAACTGCCCACAGTGATAACCTGCTCGTTACCGCCCCATATATTGGGTTTTTTCTTATTTTCTGTCTCACTTCTCCTGTTCACTCACTTGTGCTTCTTGGGATCACCTCCTGAATAAGCTATTTGCACCCAAATCTTTGTCTTAGGGTCTGCTTCTGGGAGAACAAAATGAAATCAGAGAGCCAGCTAGATCCATCCTTCCCTTCTGGTCTCTATATTTAAGCTGTCATGCAACAGATACAGGTGCCATATAGGACTGAGGTGTGTCGACTGAAGAAAAATGCACAACCTAAAAGTGGAGAGTTAATGTTTTATTTGGCAGATATTCTTAGGACTTCAAGCCTGAGAGACAGGACTCTCAGATAGCTCTGAGGGACTGCTCTGAAGAGGCGGGGCGGGGTGGGGAGAGTCAGGATATACAGGAGTTTTGCAACGAAGACCAGGTAGTCAGAACATCAAAAGATTATTGTTAATTAAAGAAAACCAGACATCTCAAGTTAATAAAATTAGTGCTTTTCTATGAATGGGAAGATGCAGAGTCTGGGCTCATTGAAATCATTCCTTTGATATGCACCTCAGCTATCTGGACCAGTATGCTCTGTGTTCTCATCCTGAATCTCCTCAGGGTGCATTGTCTTGTCGGGGTGGCTGCAGCAGTTGACTGCTAGGTGGCTGGCATCCTGTTTCCATCCCGAGTTCCCACAGGGCTCACCTTCGGGGGGTCGCTGTAATGTGGTGGCTTGATGGCTGCAACATCCTTTGTTTACTCATATGGCAGGCAGCATTCCTAGTCCACAGGTATGAAGACCCTACTGATGTGTGTGCATTTGTACTTTGCTATGCTGCTAACAGGTGCATGGAGTTACAGGCTATGCAAAAGTATGTATATGTGAACATAGCTGTGTGCACAGGTGGGTGTACACTTGTCTCTGTGGGGTGTGTGTAGCGTGCATGCATCGCAAAAGCCCTCTGTCCTCCCTTCTGTGACCCCTACTGGAAGCTGAGATTCCAGAGTCCCTCCATGCAACCCTCTTCTCCTCCACCCCACAGGGCCTTCCTTCTCTGAAGGCCTTCACCCTCCTAGCCTGGGGTTTCAAAGATGTGAGAGCTGATGCCCACCTGCAAGGTGCTCACACAGTGTAGCAGGAAGACAGGCGTGGAGATGATTGTTTATAGCACAGTGATATGTGGGACCAGGGACATGCATGGCCAGAGAAGTAGCTTTGTCTCAGAGGACTGGGGAAGATGGCCACGAATGGGCTGACTTGATCTGGGGGTTCAGAGCAGCGATCTGCAAACTTTATCTATGGGAGGCAACATGGTAAATATTTCAGGTTTTCTGGGCAATATGGTCTCTGTTGCAACTACTCAACTTTGCCATTGTAGCACAAAATTAGCTACAGACAGCACAGCATAAACAGATGAGCATGGCTGTGTTCCAGTAAAACTTTATTGACAAAAGCAAGTGGTGGGTCGGATTTGGCCCATGGGCCATAGTGTGCTGACTCCTGACTTAGACAGTAAGAAGAAGGTTTCTGCGAAGAGAGGGAGGAAGACTGTTACTGGCAGAGGGAAGAAAACATAAAGGCAAAGAGTAAGACATCAGAGGAAATGAAACAAGTTATCAAAGAGTCCTTATTTGGCAGTAAAAAGTCATACTAATAATGGAACTTTTATTGAAGATTCAGTATGAGCCAGTCATTGGGCTGAATACTTTCCATGAATTCTCATTTCATTCTTACACTCTCTCTGAGTTTGGGGGACTGTTATTTTCTTCATGATACACATGGGGATGCTAAGCTCGAAGGTTGGTAACTTGCCCAGGGTCACGCAGCTGGTAGGTGGCAAGGTGACAGGAACCTGGTCAGAATAATGGAAGCCTGGTTTGATTCTGTGGGCATATCTCCTTCATGTCTATAATTAATTCAACTTTAAAGGATTTTTTTGTATGTTTTTGCTTTGTTTTACAGTGGGATTGGATTTGTCAGCTCAGTCCAGTAGCCCTCTGAATGGATGGCTGAGATGTGGCTGATAGGTTTCTCCTGGGGCTATTTTGTGAGAAAGAAAAGAAAAAGAGTGAGATGTTTAGATTCTTCAGGGATATTGGTTTCGAATAGATAAAGTGGAGAACATTTTTTATTCATATTAGAAGTGGTAGTTGGATGTGTGTGATTTTTTGCTTTCCGAGATGGAGAGAGAACACAGCACAGATCTCAGAATGTGAAATATGAATTTAAATGACATTTTGAGGAAACTGATAAACACACCGTCACACAATTGGACTGAACTTGCCTGTGAAAATCCTTTTGCAGCCCATAAATGATATAGTACAATTTGAAATTATAGAGATAAGTGGACAAAATCTAATGGAATATTAAAAATACACAACACGCCAATGAGAGAATAACTTTCTTTGGCAAAAGTTTCCACTTCTCAAAATGTTATCAGGAAATTAGAGGTACCTTGACAGATGAAGTAATCCTTGGAATAAGGAATTTTAAGAGAAGGACCACAGTAGTTGGGAAATCCTTTCCGGAATTCTTCCATGGAGAGGATGAGACCCAGAGGCACGAGGCTAGAAGCTGATGTCCTCACCACCAGTGTTTCATTTCCCACATGTGCTTGGGGTGCTTGTCTGCCTACTTAAAGACAGAACCACACATTCTGTGTTTTCAACAAACCGTCCAGGTGATGTCAACTCACACTAACATTGAGAACCGCTGATCAAATCCAGCGGGCTTTTTAACCCTGACCCTGGAAAATCAGCTAAATCCAGAAAGTATTTCACAGATTGGACAAAAACACGGGAAGAAAGAAAAGCCCAGATCTCTTTCGGTTGAACCTCATGTTAAGCTCCAGGGTTATGCTCGCCAAACAATTCACGAATTGTCTTTGAGCCTCTGATGCCTGCTAGCACCACAGGAAATGGACTTTGAAACAAAGTAAGTTGGGTTGGATTTACTTTATTTTCCCAAGTTGCAAAGCATCAAGCAAAGATCAACAGTCAGGTCTGAATATGACCCGAATCCCATAGCCTGTCACTCAGACATTGCCCCCAGGATGCCCATTGGAAAGGGTGACAACAGAGGACTTGAAATGCTGCCTGCTCCAAAGTATCAGGTCCCCTTTATCTGGAAAATTTCTCCAAAAGGTACAAGACAAATTTCTTTTATATCTGGCTCAGAGACAAAGATCAGGTTTTTGCCAGCCCTTCTCCAGTCTCCAAATAATTGATGAAGACTAAGATTAAAAGTAGGGAAGTAAAGGGTGGAAATACAAGAGAATGTTTTGGGCCAAAAGTTGTCCCATATACCCAATAGGAAGCATCTTGGAGGTTAAAAATGTGTCAACAGAAGCTGTAAGCATCGACATTAGAATGAAATTATCCTGTGTGCTATGTAGGAATACAGCCTGGGCTTACAGACAATTCCTAATACAGCCAACATTTATCATGCTTTTACTATGTGGCAGACATAGTTCCCTATATTTATTTACATGCTTTTAATGCTCACCACCACCCTATGCAGTGGGTGTCATTATCGCTTTCCCTACCCGGTGGAATAGTGTCCCCTAAAAATTCATGTCCCTCAGAACCTTGGAATGGACCTTATCTGGAAATAGGGTCTTTGCAAATGTATTAGATGAGGTCATATTGGATTAGGGTAGGACCGAAATCCAATGACTGGTGGCATCCTTAAGGAAAAGAGAGACACACAGAAGACGCAGGAAAAATGCCATCTGAAGATGGAGGCAGAGACTAGAGCGATGTCCACAAGGAAGAACTGGGTCACCAGCAAACCACCAGAAGCTGGGGGAGAGGCCTGGAACAGACCCTCCCTCAGAACCTCCAGAAGGAACTAACCTTGCCGACACCTTGATTTTGGACTTTTGACCTTCAGAGCTGTGAGAGAATAAATGTCTGTTGTTTAAGTCACCCAGTTTGGGGAGCTTTGTTATGGCAGCCCTAGCATACTCATACACCCCCAACTGGACATGTAGAAATGTGGGCTGAGAGAGGTCTTCTCCTGCCCAGGCTCACGCAGCCCTTCTGTGCTCAGTGTACTCTGGGTCAGCTGGGGAGGGCTTCAGGCAAGTCATTTCACATTTCTCAGCTCTGTTTTCAGAAGAGTTAATACATCTTTACATGAGGACTCATCTGGGTACGTCATCTGGGTGGTTGGATTGGATTACTTTTAAGGATTCTCCGAACCAACTTTGAGCCTCTTCGATTAGATTCTAGAAGCTTTGAAACAACCACTACAAAATTCATTTACACGGCATTTTCCATTTAAGCATTGCTCTTTTCTCTGCAGTAACTTCAGCGTCACTGCTGTTTTATGGACTTCGGAAGAGTTAACAAGCAGTAATAAACAGTCGGGACCGGTTCTTATTTCAAATGTCTGCATGTGTTTGGTCTTTTCAGTGACACAATTGAAGATGAGTTCTGTAATCAGGAGAGGAACCTTACACTGTATTGTAATTTCCCTTGATGGAAGCTAGAAAAAGATACCACTTTAGATTCACAGGGGTGAATGACTAGAAAATTACTCCAACTGTCAAAGTTTTCAATGTTAAAAAGCAATGCAAATTTTCTCAAATACTTAGAATTTCTTAGATGTCAAAACAGAGATATTACCAAAATATGAGAACTGGGGCTTTATATGCAGGTTAAAAAAAAAAAAAACCTCATTCTTTTTCCAAAAGCCACAATATTTTGTTGAGTGAATGAAGGAGTGAAAAACACACCAAGCAAAGCATTCGTTTCGTTTAGAAATAAATTAATAACTTACGTTTTATAATGTATTCACACACTCTAGCATTAAAAAATTGTGTGGGTATATATGTATATATATATATGTGTATATGTGTGTGTGTGTGTGTGTGTGTGTGTGTATATATATATATATATATATATATATATATATACACATGAGCTAGGAAAAATAAAAGAAATGAAAAGCTGACATATGTGGGAGTAACATTATCTTGTTATGTTCTTTGTATTAGATGAGTTGCTTCTATTTTCTATTCCAACCCAGAAAATTAATTCAAAACTTGCTCCCAGTGGTTTATTCTAAAACTCGGTTTTTGAAGACCCCATCCAGGAGTGTGTGGCGAGTTGTTATCTTTGCCATGAAAATGTGTAACAGCTATCCTCAGATAGCTCTTGTCACATGTTGACTCAGAGGGGTGGGTAGAAACTTTCCTCCAAGAATTTTGCACTGTTAGAAAATTTTCTTTGCGGTGCTAAAGAATGAAAAGCGAAAACAATTCGACAACCGAGACTGTCTGGAGAGTGTTGCTCTGTTGAGGTCCTTTTATTCTCAGAGTCGGGAGGAGTCTCTGTAATTTGGATCTTGAGCCAGGCTTGCATGACATTTCTCTTTGTGAATACTCCACTAATTTCTAGCCCATAAAAATCATGGCAGCACCACAGTGAGCTTATGTATGAGGAAGAATCAAGAAGCCAAGGATCTGACTTTATTTCACATTTTCAAAATGTGAAAATGAACTAAACTTTGCAGAAAGCAATTTGTGGGAAACAGTTCTTTACAGTGCGACGAGTTATGGATTATCTCAAAGGAGCGTCATCTCATTCTAGATATGGGATTTTAATGTGAGAGCTGGCTTACTCGTGTTGGGGGGGGCATCTATCTGAATTGTTCTCCCTCTTATTTATAAAGGCAGATAATTTTTGTGGATCAGTAGATAATTCTTGAGCACCTACTCTCTTCCAGGTACAGAATTTGGAAATGAGTGTATAGTGGTAAATAAGCCAGCTGCAGCCCCATCATCACAGAATTTATAACTCAGCAGAGAAGACGTTAAATAAGAAATGCAAATGCTCTGAGTGTTACCTGGGGCAAGTTTGGGAGTATACAATAGATGGATCTTCACCTAGCTGGGGGAATCAAGGAAGGCTTCCTGGAGGAAGTGGCACTTATTTTGAGACTTGAAGGTTGTTAGCCAGGAAAGGAGGTAAAGGAAGTGGTAGGGATTGGAGCAAAAATATTACTGGTAAAGGGACCAGTGAATTTATATTGCTGGCATATTTAAAGAATTGAAAGAAGTCTAGATACATTGGCTATCATGTTTTCCTGGATGAGTGTATAGTAATTCTGGCAAAGGTAAAAGTGAAGTGAATTCCTAGAATCTCTTACTGACTCCAGAAGAACTCTTTAGAGTCATTGGCTGTGACCAGATCTTTCACTGGGTACAATCAGTTCTAGCATAAGAAGATGCTCAAGAGGGTGGCTCTGAGAGGGTGCTGGGAGAGTGGGCCATATTCAACCTGAGAATCCCTCCGGGACAGTTCAGGAATGTGGAATGGCCAAAAGAGGCTCATTAACAGATTGTCAATCTAAAAGCAAATTAGTGTGTTAGTCAGGGCTAGACTAGGTTATGCGGCAGTAACAAGTTAACCCTAATACTTTAGTAGACATAACACAACACAGGTTCTTTCTTGCTCAAGCTACTTGTCCATCATGGATCTGCTGGGAAGCTCTGCTCCACATAGTTACCAAGGGACCCAGGCTGACAGAGGCTCTGACAACTTGTACTGCGTGGAGCCCGTGACCTCCTTTGCACCTGTGGCAGAGGAGGAAAGAGCCGAGGTACTGAACACCAGCTATTAAATGCTTCAGCCTGGAAGTGACACTTGCCATGGGCTAAAAGGAATCGCATGGCCCCACAAGGCTGCAAGGGGGTGAGCACGAGGATCATCACCAGGAAGTTACTATCCTTGTTGCAGCTGGAGTCTGGGAACAAGGCAAACTGGCTGAGAGGCTGGAAGACGGATCCAGAGGGCAAAACTCAAAGGAGAGAGAGAATTGCTAAGGGTCTGAAATAAGCTGATTAGGAACAAAGCAATGTGTGAATGGAGGAAATGGACAGTGTGGCGACTTTCTTTTAGCATTCATAATAATAATAGTCAGATTGTCAATTGTACTCACTGAATGCTAGCATTGGGCTTTACACAGATTGTCTCATTTAATTTTCACATCAACCTTCTAGGTGTCAACTTAAAAAATGCACAACGTGAGAGTTGCAAGTTAAGTCTTATTTGGGGCAAAATGAGCACGGCAGCCCAGGAGACAGCATCCCAGATAGCTCTGAGACACTGCTCCAGAGAGGCAGGGGGGAAGGTCAGTATGTATGTGATTTTGGCGAAGGGGGAATACATGCTATCAAGCACATATTTTTTACAGAAGGTTTCTGCTGGTCTCATGCAGGTAACTGCTAGTCGCAAGGAGCAGGCGTCACCATGAAGGATTTTAGTGCTTTTCTAGATATGAGGAGATATAAAAATTGAGCTCATAAAATTGGCTCTTGAAAATATCTAACTATCTGAAGACGTGTTCTGCCGGTTTTTCCCAGAGCGCACAGTGCCTCATTTCTGCTCTCCACCCTGAACTCCTTTCAGGGGGTGTTGCAAGTCAGCAGCTGCAGCAGCACGTGATTTAATCCTTGGAGAGGTAGATGGCAAGTGCCCATGGAAAATGCCCATTTGTAGTTGGCACAGGGTAGGTGCAGTTATGACTTCCATTTTACAAATGAGGAAACTGAGCCCTGGTGAAGTGACTCACCCCACACCTCAAGTTAGTAATATTGGAGTTAGCATTCATCGATTCCTGTTGCAGCATTGATCCCACTTCTCGGAGCCAGTAAACTTTACCATTGCCCTTAAGCCTGTCAAATCTGGAGGAATGGAGAGTGGAGTTTGAAAGAAATTGGACACATTGGAAATCTGAGGTCATTTAGTTAGGTTAGAAGACACTTTCTACATAGAGATGGAGAGAAATGCCTGGAGTCTTGTCTCAGCCAAGCAGGATGACTTCAGAGGGTACGATCAGGAATGTGGGTTTCTCGAGCCCAACGTTAGAGCCCAGTAATAACCAAGGGCCTTTATGGGGCGGTTTGTGACATGTGGCCTCAAAGCAGCCCCCAGCTTGGAGCCTCTAGAAGAACTGTGGAGTGGCCTCAGTAATATTCCAGATACATAGAAAGAACCAGTACTTCAAAAAAAACAAACACTTCTGTGAAAATGAATTTCATATCATATTTTTATAGTCTTCATTTGAAGGAATCTCAGTGAGTTAACAGAGGGAGAAAATTAGCTACTTTATAATACCTTGAATATTAGACTAATCCAGTTACAAGTTTATAGACCCTTTGATCAGGAGCCAGAGAAGTTGTCTAGGAAATGAATTAAAGCCATTTCTAAAATGTCCGAAAAGAGCTGTTTAAAGAAACCTCTTTTACTGAACTTAAAATAGTCTAGGCAAGAGATAATGGGGGCTGAGAGCAGAGGTGGTGTGAGAGGAAAGAGGAGGGACCCCAATACAGGAAACATTGCAGAGGTACAGCCCTCCAAATTCGAGTGACAGGGGAACAAGAGTAACTAAAGATGCATGAGGAATTTAGCATTTCGGGAGTTTGTTGGAGCTAGGACCGAGGAAGATTTGCGAATGGTCAGAAAGGAGATATGAGTCCTCAGCTGACAATGTTGACTTCGAAAGACACATGAAAAGAATTTAGGTGAGAACAGACAGCGAGCAATAGCAAATAAAGGCCTGAAGTTCAGGAAAAGGGACAGGGTCTGGGGGCTTAGGCTTGGGTACCTTCAAGACATCAACATTAACCAAAGCTGAAATCGAAGGAACTGACAATGTCAGGTCCTGGCACGGATGCAGAGCAACCGAGATTCTTGAATATTGCTGATAGGAGTGTACATTGGATCACATTGGAAGTGTGTTGCGATACGTTCTAAAACCCAAATATCTGCATACCTTATAATGTAGCAATTGATCTCTGTAGACTGCCCCCAAGAGAATTAAAAGCTTATATCCACCAAAGACACACAAGAATAGTTTCAGCAATGTTTTGTATAATGGCCCCAAATTGGAAACTATAGAAATGTCCACTAACAGTAGAAAGATAGGTAGGTAGGTAGACAGACAGGTAGATAAAGTGAAGTAGGCAGTAATGAAAAGAATGAACAGCTCTACACACAACATGGGTGACACCTGTGGGCTCAATATTGAATAAAAGAAGCCAGACACAAAAGAGTATATTGTGAATGATTCCATTTCTATGAAGTTCAAGAATAGGTACAACAGATCCATGGCAACAGAGGTCAGAATAGTGACTACCTTGGAGGGATGGCAGTTAGAGAGCCTGCTGGGTTGGAGAATGTCCTATATCTTGATCTGGGTGTTGGTCACACGGATGTTTACTGAAGTGGGCTAAAGGGTCTGCCCTGTGGGAGATGCTTGGACTGTGTTTGGTCTTGGAGACCATGAATGATGTGTTTAAGAAAAGATAATCCATGTCTAGATGTCATCACAAGCATCCACTCTATGATGGCGTTAGAGCCATGTTCTTGCCTGCATATAATTTTGCCAAAGTGTCTGCCACTCGCTTGCCAGTTTTGATTACGGCTTCCCAGTCTGTAAAATTGTTCTGGAAGGGTTTAATGGAATGCTCCCAGGAATGAGGTATTATCAACTTTAGAGCCAGAAGGGGGCCTGGCTCCCTCTGCAGCTGACTGGGCAGAGCCCGGAGGGTGCTGATGGGTACTGGCTAGAGAAAAGCATGGGGTCTGCCGTGTGACTCTGCACAGCTCAGGGTCTTCATCCAAGCGAGAAAAATCCCTCAAAAGGAGAGCGATGGGCTTCCCCAGAGTGCCTCTCCTTAGGTTTCAACCATTGTCTCCCAAATGCCAACTTTTAAAGTTTCACCTTCATAATTTTTGCCGTATCTAATACCTGTTCTAACATTTACTTCCTATGCTTTATAACAACACACTTGCATTTATTCAATAAACATGTCCAAGTAGGAAATACCATATCACCATTGGGCCACTTTAATGGAAAACCAGTATTTTTCTGACACATATTAAATTTAAATTATTACATGTGCCACCTTATGTCATAACTATGAGTAATTATCTCTCACTGTTTTAGGTCCCTTCTGGCTTTAAGGCTTTATAGTTTAAATTATAAAGTAATCATCCCCCATGTGTGACTTGGGAAGTCTCTCAAGAGAGAGGGTACTCTTTGCTCTCTGAAGTTAAAAACAAAGCAAAAATGGAAAAACCAATAATCTAAAAAAAAACACCTGAATTCTTGTGCTAGTATTAGTATTAATAGCCAGGAACCCTCTGCAGGGTTTTAACTTCAGGGTGTCAACAACATCAATAAAATTCGGGGTGAAGACCGCTTACTCCACAGTCTCCTGAGAGAATCGGATGACAGTACTGCCTAAACCCCTTGTCAGGCGTAAAGGGATGTAAAAGTTTCACAAATATTGACGCAGTCATTGGCTGGTGCAGCTGGGTATTAGAGAAATCCATCTAAGTTGTGTGTGGAGCGACCAGCCACCTACCGAAGAGAAAGTGACTCGGTGATTCTTGCAGCTGTTGATTTTTCCATGGGTACCAGCTGGCTTCAGAGTCAGGTGGGCCTGTTGCTTCTACCTCTGACCTTGAGCTGACCGACCTTGACAAAGAAATTCAACCTCTTGGCTCTTCAGTATCCTCACCTATAGTATGGGGATAATAATTCCATTCTGGGAGATTGTTGAAACAGCATAGAGGCTGCGCTCAGGAAGTGTTGTTATTTTTCAAGTGATTTTCTGAGAGTGAGCAGCCCACATGCATCCCAGCTCCCTGCCCTCTGGCTGCTGCCCACTTAGGGAGGCGACTCCCTGGCCTGCCCTATTAGCCACCCCTCCGTTGCAGCCTCCGCGTTTTTATCGAATCTTCATGGAAAGGCCATCATGGTTGCTTCAGATCCATTTTAACGGATCACGTCAAAATGGGTCCTGCCCTTTTTTTATGTCATCTATTATCTACCTGCTGGAGCATACACTTCCATCTTATGTCACTTCATGGTACGGACTGTCAAAAGTTAAGATGAGTGTATGTAATAAAGCACATTGGGGAAGAAAGTTCCATGGCATAATATGCAACTACAGAGTCTCCAATGTAAATAATTCAGCCGGTGCCAACGAGGCCTGGTCTCTATTTTACACTTGAAGCAGGTAATACTGCATTTTTTCAAATGTAACCATTTTTGAGTTACAGGAACACAAAAATGGTCTTTGACCAATAAATGTCTAGTTTTATACTGCTCAATAAATGAAAATTAAAAAGCACAGCCAAGTAGCTGAGCACACTGGCTTCTAAACCCCATGGAGTCGTTTGTCATCAGCGGGTGGGTGACACTTGACTTCCCGACCACTGTCCCTGTCAGGATCTGACCTCCTGCAAATTCAGGTGGTGACAAGGGTGTCAGGCTGGCCTGGAGTCCAGCCTCGGAGCCATGCATTCTTTGGGGACTTCCCATGGAGGCCATCTGGCCTCACCTGTAGGTTCAACCCAATTCAACCCTGACAACTGAAATAATTTTTTTTCAACACTTCACAACTCAGCCCCAAAACTAGCCACCCCGCGACTATTCTCAGCGTGATCCCTGCCAGCAGCACCAAGCCCCTTTCAGACTCACCTTAGCAGGTGCTGTTCCCTCTACCTAGAACTTTCTTCACTTCCATCCTCACCTGGCTAACTTATAATTGCCCTTCAAGTTCTAGCTGAAAAGTCACTTCCCCAAGGAAGCCCTTCCTGACCCCCTGACCACTGCCCCCCATTATACCCTCCACTAGTGCCCTGATCATAGGTGCTTCTCCTCAATGCACCTGGCCCTGCCGCTTCTAAATAAATAAACCCACATGTAATGACGGGATCTGTGTTTGTTGTATTCGCCCAGTAGCTCCAGCACCTACTACTGTCCTGGCATATCCGCAGTACGTGCTGGCGAATGAGTAGCTGATTACATGGGTGGAGGGAAGCCAGGTTGGCTGGTTGGCTGTCTTGCTTGAACATCAAACTCCACTCTTTGAGCCTGACAGCTGAATACTCTTCAGACTTTCTAAACCCAATCACCTGTCTCATCATATACCCCGCTCTTTCCATTTTCCTTTAGCAGAGACTCAGATCCCATCCCAGAATCCATTGTAGGGCCGGCACTGTGCCGACAAATGCTTCCCTCACCGGGACTACCTGCCACACGTATGCATTCACCTTGGGCTCATCCACTCCCCACCGCGGAGTTGGATATACTCCAGGGACACCGCTTTATCCTGTGGTCGACCCTTGATGGCCATTGCCTTCTGGGTCCAGGCTGTCTTCTGAGGGCCACTCCCTGGCAGCTGGCTGGGGCTCCTCCTAGCCCCTTTGCCTCCACCCAATTGGCATATCCCGTCGTACACCCCACATCCTGTCCATTTTCCCCCAGCCTGCTGCATTGCTCCAGATGCACAAAGAACATTGGGAGAAAGAGGCCAGAGTGACAACAAACCCCATTCCAGTACTCGAGTCTTACACCATACAACTCCTAGAAGCATCCACCATTCCTGGGAAGATGACACAGCCAGAGCCTGAACCAAGGCCCTGGAGTGTAGGTGCCTATCTCTGCCCCAGCCCAAAGGGAAAGCCTCTGGTACTTCCAAAGTCACCAGTGTAATTGGCACCTTCCAACCAACCTCCTCAGATCACAGCTCTTAATCACTTACCAGACAGTCCGCCCACAGGAGCTGGGTATTATTTCAGTTGTAGAAATTAATGAAATGGAGACCACAGTGTTGAAATGTCACCATATTTGTCATGACCTTACCATTCAGTAGATTTGTTTTCATAGAGATTCTTGTGGATTTGCGTTATGTGCTGTTAAGAGAATGAATAATGCATTATTAGAAGAATAAATCAGCATGTAATATGCATGAGTAATATATTCATACCAGGCCCGGTGAAGGAGTAGATACTAATTTAGTTTGTTTATACAGAAATAGATTTAAAGATGTGTAACCACATTGGTATGAGTCCTTTACAATTATAGAAGCAGAAAGTTCAGACATGACTTACAACCCTAGTGAGCAGACCAAAGTGGCACGGGTTTTGTGCCTCCATTTTACTCCATTTTACTGCAAGGAGTTGGTAAAGCCCTCAGCCCTCTGAGCATGGTTTCTTCATCTTTAAAGGGGGCACGTAACACTAACCTTGCAAAGCCATGAAGCCCAGAGAAGGGGTTGTCGATGGTGGGGTTTAGTGAGCTGCACATCACACATGAGCAAGACACGGTGAAGCCAGTAGACCAAGGTTTTTCTCTTCGTAGATTCTTGCTGCGTCACCCTGGACAACATTTTATTATTACTCTATATATTCACATTATTCTCCATCCCCTTTCTCCTGATATTTCAACCCCAAACCAGAGGCAAACAGTGACAACAGACACGTGTCTGGCATCTTACAGCTGGAAGAGTGCTAATTCTTTTCATCCCTGCAGCATCCCTGCGAGGTGGTACTATTTGATGCCTATTTTACAAGTACAGCTCAGAGAGTCTAGGTAATTAAACCAAGGTCACAGAGCCTTTACGTGGTAGCATTAGGTCTCGGGTCAGAGCCGTCAGGAAGCTTAACCACTGACTCGTTCACCTTCCGCAGCCCCAGCCAGCTCAAGTTTCTCCTTTACTTTAACACTTTGTCCCAGTTCTGGGGGCAAGGAAACTTCTGTGGTAGTCCCAATTATTATCTCAAAGCAGATAGACAGAGTGGGAATTTGGAGGCAAAGGGAATTTTCTCAATCGCCGTAACTGCAGTACAGGAGGAAAAATTTGAGAATGGTCAGTGATTTTTTTTTTTTTTTAACTTCATCTACCCATCGCGTTAGAGAGATGACTCTGGTCAACCTGAGTCTGTTTCCTCATGTGTAAAATCGGGATAACAATACCCCTGAGAGGACCTGAGAGCAGATGCGAGACAACACCCAGCAGAGGGCTTGGCACCCATGAGCAACCCCACAGACACTCGCTCCTATTACTGTCGCTGTTATCATTAGGGTGACAGTGGCATTTACCAACTTAAATACCTTTGAGATCACAGGCATCAGTATTAGACTGTAACATGGAAACAAATCTATATTTTCTCACTAATAGTTTAATATTAATTTATGTATCAAAACTTCAAACAGTATGAGAACCAGAAGAAATCTTCAGGGCTCCCCTTGCCTGGGTTCAGTGATTTACCCAAGGGCACACAGAGAGTTTATTGGGAGCACCAGGACTAGACTCTACAGGTTCCAACAGAGCCTTTAATTAAAAGCACACGTGATAAGCCACAAGCGTGCTCCCCACCACACACATACACGTATTTAGTTCCGTCTGCATATTCCAAACTCGCACAAACTCTTTAATAATCCTCCTAATAGCTGTGATAACTAAACATATTCAGTTGAATAACAGTTTCATGCATGCCTTCTCCCTTAAATCTACATAATGCCCCTGCTGCTATTCCAAAAGGAATACTATAACTGACTCTTTGCCGTAATAAAGATGGGGAAATTGGGGTTGATCACATTTTAAAGGGGGAAGTGTATTTAGAGAGATTTTAAATTGCAAAATTAAAAATGCAAAGGTGAAATATTTTTTCCATTAATGTCTTCTCCTTAGGGAAATGTCTCCTATTGCAGCCGGGCTGTCTGAATGGGCTTGTTACCCTTCTGCGGGGCTTAGAGTGAAACGTCAGCTCCTGTGAGGCTCGTTCTCAAGGTGATGCAAAAATAAAAGCCTCTAATGGGCTCTTCTAAGAGCCCTTTGTGATAGCACTTACATTCACACATATATGGCATAAATGTTGTTTCAGAAGGGATTTACTGCTGTAAATATCAGATCACCTATTTCTAGATATTGCAACTGGTACTTAGATATAATTGCATCTAACACTATTAAGAAATGCTACTCAGTGAAAAAAATATACTATGCTGGATGTGCTACTTTTTTACCCTTATTTCTGAATAGTTCATTTATGGTTCAGCTTTGGTTTTAGTCAAGATAGAGACTGATCAAAGTGAGTTTCTCCAAGTTTCTTTTGTTATGCATTATGGCTGAGGAATCGTGGCTGTGTAACTGTTGAACTAGCAGTAGTCACCTTGAGAAATGTCCCAAGAGTGGTCATGCTCAGTTACTAACAGGGTAGTTACGGTTAAATTGCTTGGCCCACCAGACTGAAATACAGTGGATTCATTTTAGGGAATATGAAAATCTCAGATAAGAAGAAAAGATGGAGGTTATTCCACCAGAGCCCCCTCCCCATGAATCCCTCTGCCTTTCTTTGAACATTGCATGTCTAGGCAAGCTTGCTGCTTTGAGTAGTTCAACTCTGTTGTTGGACATCTCTGAAGTTAAAGAGGTAGCACAGTATTAATGGCTGGGACTTTAGACTCTAGAGGCCAATGTACATGGATTTGAATCCTAGCTCTGTCACTTACAAGCCGCTCTTGCAGTATGTACTAAAATGATCAATAGGCATTGCCTTTTACCCAGCAATCCTACTTTGGAAAGCCATCCTAAAAATAGAAAACCTCAGTTCTTGAAGATAGATATTCAAGGCTGTTGTTGAAGTATTGTTTTCTCCAGGCACAAAAAGTAAAAGGTTAAATAAATGTACACTGTATTACGTCCATTCTATGAAATATGAATTGGCTTAAAAAAATAACTTTAATATCTCTGACTTAGTGGCCCAGAGCAATGTATATAGCTTGAGAAGAGAAATGTACATGCCATTTTTTGTAAAAAGAAATCACAGAAAGTCCTTGTATATGTTTTTGGAGGATTCTGTAAGGATGGTGAAAGGCATGGGTGATATGTACTAGTGTTATCTTTGAGTAGGGTAAATGGATATGGAGATTTTTTAAAAACCAAACATGTAAATCAACTGTACTTCAATAATAATAATAATAATAATAATGAAACTCATTTGCCTTGGTGAAAAATAATTAATTAATTAAATAAAAATTCAAAGTCTAAAAATTAAAAAACAAGCAAAAGGGAAAATTACTCATGACATAATGCTCCAGATGAAAATTTTATCTATAAAATGACCACATATGAGGAAAAAGAAGAATATGCATGCTGAAAAAAGATTAAAAGGAATCTCAATAAATGAAACATTTATTCAGTTAGGTGATTATGGGATTGTAGCTCATGTTTTTCTTAGATTTCTTTTATTTTAATATTGCATTTGTAATAAGGGAACATTTCTAAAATCGCTTACGAAGAGAAAGTTGAAAATTCAGTCCTAGCTAAGGAGGGGAGCAAAGAGCCTGTGAAGACCATTTTAAAGGGGGGGCAAGAAAGAGTCCAGTGGCCTCCCTAGAGTTGCCAGCAGGGGGCGTTTGATACAGATGCTGAGTGGCCATGCGGAGTGTTCCCTGAACATTGTCACCTGTCCTCCATCCACCCCATAGCTCTGCCCACTTGCTCCTGCTGGCCTGTGAAGAGGTTCATATATTTGAAGTGAGCATTTTGGGGGTGTTCGGTTTGGCGCTATTCATGATAATTTGTAATGGGTTAAATACTTTCAGTTAAAGCATAAGACAATGAAGCTCTCAGTTGAGAACTGTCACCAAATTGAGTGGACTGTAAAATCAGTCCCTGTAGGGCTCCATTGCTGGAATTTTGTGGCGTCACCATCAAGCTGACCTCGTGCTGAGTTTTATGGTTCTCGTATTGGGCACTTTCTTAAACATTTGGATGGCATTTCCAGCTTCAGTGTCTGAAGTCGCTTTGTCATCCTCGAATGAGGACCTCCGAATAAAGAGCCAACCTGGAGCTTTGTGTCCCGGCTGAGCTGCGATTCTCTCCTTGAGGACCCTGATGCTGTGCGACCCCCGGCGTGATCTGCGGGAAGTCAGCGATGAGCTGTCAGGATGCACGTTCTTTGTCAGCCTACTTCTCCTACCACCCGCCACCCGCCTTCCGCGTCAGCCACGCCTGCAGCCCACCTCACAGCAGTCTCCTTTAATCGGACCGTGTTCCTGACTAGATGCAGAGAGCTGCAGAGTGAACAGAGGGTCATTTGTCTTCCCAGATAGACCAGAAGCTTTATGTTCACACGTCGCTGTAACCCAGCGCTGTCTCCGCAGCACCGCGCATGATGCCTGGCAGCCAGAGGGGCTTCACAACTACTGGTTGGTCATCCACGGGGATATCCGAGCTGGCTGGGACCTGAGCAGTCCTCTTCCTCTCTCCTTGGCAGGAGAGGGTCAGTTCCATTAAGCCCCGTGAAACTCTCTGGTATGTGTAAGGAGCCACGAGCTGTGCCCACACCCCTACAGACGGAATTGCAGCAGCACCCAGGGAAGAGCCCACAGCCTTACCTGCCCCTGAGCAGCGTGGCTGGTTAGTTGCCAGGCCTTTGGCCACCAGCTGTTTCTAACACAAACCCGCGGTGACAGAGCTTTCCGCAAGGGAAGCTGACTGCAGCTGCCCGTGTGCAAGAGGAGTGGGCATGGCTACGAGGATCCCCACCTTCCTTCTCCTCCGCCTGCTCACATCACTGTCTCTCCCAAAGGCGGCTCTCATCTGGGAAGATCAGCAGGTGACAGCAGTGGGTGTCGTGCTGGAGAAGGGCAGGCGTGGGACCTCTCCCCTCGGTGTGACGGCCCACTCCATGCCTGTGTTTGCTGCACTTAAACGTGCCCAGAAGAGCACTCCAGTGCTGCTCCCCGCCGTACGGCTGAGCTGCAGGTAAACGCTGATTCCAGAGGCAAAGCTCTGTCACGGGGCACGCCCCCCAGCGACAAGCTTGGAGGCTCCTTTTCCTCCTCCCGCCTGGATGGCAGGTGCCTGCCTGAAGCCAACAGACAGAATGTCGGGCTTTTTGCTTGGTGTTTCTAGATAAAGCTGGCAGGCTTTTCAGCATCCGTAACAACTCATGGGCATCGAGAAAAACGCCCCAAGGTGAGGAGGTGGTAGAAGGTGGGGCACACTGTTTCCTCAGCTGGGGAGGCTGTGAGGATTGAAGTATTACTCAGTTAAAAAAGAAAAGTAGTGTACTTACTTTTCTATCAAGGTACAACTCACATGACGTAAGAGTAATCACTTTAAAATGAACAATTCAGTGGCATTTAGTGCATTGACAGTGCTGTGCAGCCACCACCTCTGTCTAGTTCCAAAAGATGCCCATCACCCCAGAAGGAAAGCCAGACCTATTAAACAGTTGCTCCTCCCACCCAGCCCCCAGCCCCTGCTAACCATTCACCTACTTCCTGTCTCTCTGGATGTGCCTATATTGGGCGGTTCGTATCAGTAGAATCACACAGTATGTAGTTTTTTGTGACTGGCTTCTTTCCCTGAGCATAATGTCTTCAAGGTTCACCCATGAAGTAGCATGAATCAGTACTCCATTCCTTTTTATGGCTGAATAATATTCCATTGTACAGATGGACCACATTTTGTGTATCCATTCATCCACTGTTCAGGCTGTATCTACCTTTTGACTATTGTGAATAGTGTTGCTGGGAACATGTGTATGCATATAGTTGAATTATTTAAATATGAATTAGCGAACACATATATATATACCCAACTGGCTGGTCAAATCCATGATTTTATCAGTAATGATTGAGGGTTTCCTCTTCACACAAATTTGTTAAAGCATAAATGTCAGTGTGAAGGATGACATTGTAGGACAATGTGAAGGAAGTGATGGCTCCAGTGGAACACTGATGTGCTCAAGGCTCTTAAGTTAATCACATCTGCAGAACCCCTTTTGCCATCTAAGATACATTCGCAGGTCCTGGGGATTAGGACCGAGATATTGTTGGGGTCATTATTCAGTCCACCAGAAACACTGAGGCCTAAAGGTCCATTAGGAATTAGCTGGGAGACCAGAGGGGGAAGGGTACTCTGGGCGGCAGCACAGCACATGCAAAGTCCCCAAGTCAGGAAGGAGGCTGGCCCCTGCGGGGGCAAGAGAAAGGTGAGGCTGGAAAGAGCCGTGATCACGCTGGCTAGTGTGAGCGCTTGGGTCAGTGTCCAAAGGACAGTGAGAAGCCACGAGAGAATTTCAGGGAAGGGAGTGATGGGTCTGGTTGCACTCCAGAAGTCACTCTAACCACAGGGCAGGTGGGTGACGTAGAGGGAGGGAAGAGCAGATTCAGGAAGAAGAGGGAGGAAGCTGTTGAGAGTTCTGGTGACAAGTGGCCACGGTTCAGATGAGTGGGTGACAGCAGGGACCAAAAGAAGTGGGCAGACTAAAAAGTATTAGGGAGCTGTGGCTGATGTTAGACCAGCTTTGCTACTTCATCTGTTCATTCAGTCATTCTACAAATAATTATTGAGCCCTTAGCATGTGGTATTGTGCATGGTGCTAGGAATATAATGCTGATCTGCCTCCGTAATCCTGGACAAGTTCATTAACATCTAGGCCTCAGTTTTCCCAGCCGTACAATGGAGATATGGTAGTGTCCATCTCTTAAGAGTGCTGTGAGGATTAAACGAGTGAATGCACACAAAGAGTTCAGGACAGTGCTTGGCACAGAAGAAGTGTTTGGAGCAGCTAAAAAGAGAAATAACCATTCAAGCTTTGGCTCACCTGTCTTTAGAGTGGTCAGTGAAAGGAATTCACCCAGGAAAGCATTTGATTAAATACCCATGAACAGCCATGGATCTCTTTGGCATTATGAATCAAGAAATCCATTCCATAAATATCTTTTGAGTATATACTATGAGCCAAAACTATGCCAGTTGCTATGTGGGGAAAAAGTGAGCAAAAACTAAACATGTGTTGTTTCCATGTAGCTTACAGTCTAGTAGGGAAGACCTACTAGTAGTCAAATAAAGATACCAACCAAGGTAACATGTGTTAAAAGGGTCATGGTTCCCAGAGAGTCTATAGTAGGGTGGATTGACCTGACAAGGAAGTCATGGGAGGCCTTCTTGTGGAAGTGATATGTGGGGTGAATCAAGAAGATGAGGTGGTGTTAACCAAGCAAGAAGGGGTAGAAGGAACATTCCAGGAAGAGAGAGAGAGTATGAGCAAAGGTCCTGTGGCCAGTGTGAGCATGGTGAGTATTAAAGACTGAAGCAAGGCCCAGGGGATGGAGCGTGGAGAGGAACAGGAGCCTGGGTGCAGGTGAGCCTGGCAAGCTCGGCAGGGACTAGGCTCTGAGGACTTGTGGGCCGTGTTTTGTCTTTATTCTAATGGAAACGGGAAGCCCGTTAAATAATTTAAGTGGTAATGAGACATTCGGAGATGCATTTTGGAAATATCACTCTGGTTTGAGTGTTAAGAAGAGACAGAGGTAAGAAAAACACCAACTAGGAGACTATTATTTTGGCCCAAACAAGAGACATGTGCTAGTCTGATGGTGGAGATGAAGAAGGGTACAATCCTGAGGGCGGTCTAGGGGAAAAAGCAGCAGCACTTGTGTCAGATTGACTGTCACAGATACAGAAGGGATGGATGGCAAGGAAGACACCAGCAGTTCTTGACTGGGGCGAGTAGAATTTGAGATGGGGAGGAGGGAGTGGAGGTGGCTCATATCAGAGTGAACTCATGATCGCAGTGAGGCAGAAGCGTGGCTCGTTTGCTGAGAAAAAAGGGTACTGAGGAAAAATGTGGATCTTAAGGGCATGCAGACACTTTGGAATGGCAGCTGTGGGGATTGTAGTAACAAGGATGACTGGCAGAAGTGATGACTTAATTGAAATCGAATTGAAATACAGGAAAACCATAGATTTAGAGTAGGCATTTCATCGGCTGTGTCTCAGAAGGCCCAGCAGTACGCTCTATCTACATAGCAGGCGCGTGGTTAGTGTCTGCGGAGCAGCTAGACGAAACCAAATTTCACGTGACCTTCTCAAGCCGCCTGTGGCAATAAATTGGCTCATAGGTACCAGTCAATTTGTCCTGCTCTGTTTCTTTCAGTAGCATTACCTGTGTAGCACTTTAGGCTACGAACCGAAAGGTAAAATATACTTCATTTGGTTTAAGTATTTTATTTGAATGTTTTCCTTTTCAGCGAGACCTGAATATATAATGTGTTAGAAACTGAATTCAGTAGATACACAGTTGTTTAATTCTTAGGAATTGGAATATGAATGACATTGAGAGAAAAGTAAAAAACATTTGCCCACACCCTGCCTAACCTAAATAAGGTTTAGGTTATGACTGCAGGACTTTTCAGAACGTTTGTAATTCTAAGGCAAAAGCTCCTTAGGCATTACTAATTCTTTGGGGGAAATGAGTTGCAAATAATAAGTACATCTAACTATCACCTGATATAGTAGCATTCTTGGGGGAAAAATGTCTATAGTAGATTGATTACCTTGAATTTTTACAATATCAAATTTTAGCCCTTTGGAAGGGATTGTACTGCAAAATTCTATCTTGGGAACATTTGATCAGGCCATTATACTATTCTTCCCAGGTTTTCCACCATATTTCTAAAAGAATACTCTTTTATACCATAACTATATTCGAGATTGTGCCTGTTTCTCTATTGCCTTCCTAGGAATTTAATTTTGTTGTCTAAATGGGGAAAGTCTGTTTCCTTTCCCAGTTATGGCCCAAATAATAAATGTTGATGTTACTGTGCTATAAAAATATGTCCTCTATAAATTGCTTTGCTTGTCATTAAGATGTCTCCTCAACAAGTTGAACATGCACAATGTTTTTGTCAGACACTTGCAGCAATCTTAAAATACCTGCTGTGTCTATACATATTCAGAAGGCTGTAATGGAAATATGCCAACTGGCTCAGGAGAAAACCATTTCTAAAGATTAGGAGGGGACTGGGAAGCTTTGGCTCTTGTTGCTTGGATCGTGCACAATGGATTTGTTTCTGGGTAACTTCAGGTTATTTCTTTCCAGATTTATTTCAGTTTGCACAGTTTCCCAGGTATTAGTCATCAGTGTCGCCCAAAGCGTTTACACTCTACTCATCTCCATAGACAATCAGAATCTCGAGATTGAAATGACCAGTTAAGACAGACCAATAATCTGTTGATCTAGTGAAGGAAAAAAATACAGTTTCAGTTGAAAGGACTTTTATGAGATTTCACCCAGGCAGTTGAGTACAAATTTATAGTCAAACTATAGAGAGGAACTTGAGAGAATAATTTAAAGAAGGAATGCAATCCTCAGACAATAGGATGTCCTTGTGGGTGGGTTGCAGAAAATGTGGTGGTTCCATAGAGGAAAAGTGTAGAGTGGTGGATCGGTGTCAACTGAGCACCATCATGCGATTATTTTATCAGTGATTTGGATTTAGGCACAGAAAGAAAGGCATAGTTATCACATCAGCAGATGAGGCAAGGTTTGAAGGGTTCCTTGTCCAATTAGAACATATAATGTGTTTTCAAAGACGTATTAAACTAGAATGATCCACGTGCAAGTATTTCCAGGCTGGGTAACTGGAACTGGAGCTGCTGGTTGAAGGGTATATAGAATTGTTTTAAATTATATTAGATGATGACTAATTGCCCATCACAAGTATCATGCCAGCTTAACATTTCCACTAACAGGGCACACACATGAACCCATATAAACAGTCCTCTATGCTGAGGACTTTTCAGAACCTTTATTATACCAAGGTATATTATAAACCTTCAAGGGTGGCATCTGGTATACAAAGTGTTTCCCAAACTTTGTTTTTCAAGGAAATACCACTAATACCTTGAGGATCTATTATCCTTAGAATGCAGTTTGGGAGATGATAGTCCAGATGAAAGTGAAAGGCTTGGCTCTCTACCAGAAGCAAAAGCTGAAGAATTGAAAGAGAGAAAATCTGATAGGGGAGAAGACACGGAGGTGAGCCTGAGTGCCATTTTTTAAAAGTTCACAAAGAGTAATCATGATAATCCTAGCTGTTATTTTCAGAGCACTTTCTATGCATCAGGTACTCACTTTGTCCTCACGAGAGCTCCATGCAGGAGAGGTACTGTAATTATTTCCATTTTATAGATGATGAAATTGCTACATAGAGAGGCGAAGTCATTTGCCCAAAGTCGTGCAGACAGACTAAAATTGCTTTCTCTGTGTGCACCCTGAGAGGGATGGGGTCCACAGAAAAAGGTTTCGGCTCAACATTTGAAAGAGGGCTCAGGCGGTCAGAAAGTGCACATCAGCTATCAGGAGCGCCAAAGGGAGAGTCTTTGCCTGATGTGGGCATCGTCCATGCAATTCCCTGGTATTCCATCCATGGTTCATCTCTCCTTCTGCAACTCATTCTTTGACCTTAGATACAATTCTCTTGGCTCTGAGTCTTTCTCATATGTAGGCGGCTTGTCCTGGACAAGACCTACTTAAAAATATTTCGTGTTATTGTCAGACCAGGACAGCAGTTTGTTCAGTAAAGGTGGCTGTGGAGACCACTGTGAATGCAGATGCTGCCTTGGCGTCCTCTTGACATCTCCTGGCTGAGGTCTTTATTGTCATTCCCGCTCATTCCCCAATGCATACGCCAGTCTCATCTCAGGCTCTAAGCCCAGCCGTCAGCTCCAGCCTCTGGCCCGTGTTAGTGTCCAGTGACCAAGGTTGATGGGAGTAAGTCCAGATACATCTAGCCCATCTGCCTGTTGAATATTATTAGGAAGGTGCCAATACGCTTCCTTAGACATCTTTTCAATGTTTTTATTGCGGTAAAATATACATAACATAAAATTAACCATCTTAACCATTTTTGAGTGTACAGTTCAGTGGCATTGAAGACATTCATAATGTTGTGAAACCATCTCCCCCATCTATCTCCATAACTCTTTTCATCTTGTAAAACTGAAACTCTGTACCCATTAAACAATCATTCCTCATTCCCCTCTCTCTCCAGCCCGTGGCAATCATTTTACTTTCTGCCTCTATGATTTTGATTACTCTAAGTACTTCATATAAGTGGAATCGTACAGCATGTGTCTTTTTGTGACTGGTTTATTTCACTCAGGATAATGTCCTCAAGATTTATCCATGTTGCACATTCTGCATATTGCAGAATTCTCTTCCTTTTTAAGGCTGAATAATAGTCCATTATATGTATAGACCACATTTTGCTTATCTGTTCATCTGTCAGTGGACACTTGGGTCGCTCCCACGTTTTTGCTATTGTGAATAATGCTGCTGTGAGCATGGGTGTATAAATATCTCTTCAAGACCCTGCATTCAATTCTTTTGGGTACCCAGAGGTGGAATTGCTGGATCATATGGCAATCCTATTTTTAATTTTTTGAGGAACCACCATACTGTTTTTCACAGGACCTGTACCATTTTACATTCCCACCAGCAGTGCACAGGGTTTCAATTTCTCCACACCCTTGCCAGCAATTGTTTTTTGTTTTTCAAACAGTAGCCAGCCTAATGGGTGTGAGATGGTATCTCATGGTAGTTTTGATTTGTGTTTCTCTAATGATTAGTAATATTGAACATCTTTTCACGTGCTTATTGGCCATTTGTATATCTTCTTCGGGGAAATGTCTATTCAAGTTCCATAGAAACGTTTTAATGTCATACTGTTGGAGCAATGAAGACCTAAGTGGAGTACCATAATTGTTCTTGTAAGGAAAATGGTAACCAGAGAAGCTATGGAAATTTGATTAGTTTATTATCCTTTACCAAACATCCATTGTAAATTCTTGGTACCCCACCCTCTTATTACTCCCTCCCTTTCTTCATCTGACCAACCTGACTCATCTTTCAAGACATGTGGTAGAGACAGTGTCTTCACCAAACCCATCTCCTTTTCCTCTGGCCATAGAGCTAGACTTAATTTCCCAGTGTCCTCGTGGTTGGGCAGGGCTGTGTAACAGAGACTGTGGAATTTGGTAGAAGTCATTAGACCACTCCTGGGCCTCCTCAACCTTTTCCCCATCCACCAGCTGAACTAAGAGCAGCACTCCAGGGGCAAAAAGGAGGGCATGTTCCAAGAAGGAAGGACCTGGATACTGGAATCCGCCATGACATTGCGCGTACTGGGAGGAATTAATGTTTATCTGCTAAGTTGTTGAGAATTGTAGTTTATCTGTAACAGCCGTTAGCATTGCTCTGCCTGATATAAGACTCAGCTCTACCTTATCAGGTATCCTCACAGGTTCAATAAGGTCCTTTCCCATAGGAATGCAAAAACCGTAGACAGAATTCAGGACCCATGATACTCAAGCCACTTCTCTCTCATCTGTCAATGTGTTCCATTCCCTAGCACAGTGGCTGGCATTTGGAAGGCACTCAATAAATATTTGTTAGCTACTATTATTACTGTCAACTTTAGTATTAGTACTATGTGACCCTTACTTCACTTACACTTTAAGTAGGCCACGGACAAGCATGGTATCAACCCAGAGCATGTTAGAAATGCAGAGTCTCAGGCCCCACACTAGCCCTACTGGATCCGGATCTGCATTTTCACAAGACACTGCCCCACCCCGTGATGCCATTCCTGCTGAGTTGTGCGTACTCACATTTGAGAGACATTGCTCTAGACCAGCCATTCGTAGCCTGGTTGCACATTAGAATCATCCTATCAGAATCCCTAAGACACTGTTTTTGTTTTTGCTTTTGTTTAAAGGCTACCCTGGTGAAAGTAATACGCAGCCAGGGTTGCGAACCACGGCTCTGCATCAGTAGTTCTCACACTCTGGCATGCATCAGCGTCCCCAGGAGGCCTTGTTAAGACACAGATTGCTGGATCTCCATACATACCACGGTATCTGATTCAGTAGATCTGGGGTGGGGACCAAGAATTTGCGTTTCTACCAACCTTAGTTTCCTAGGGCTGCCATAATAAAGTACCAAAAACTAAGTGGCTAAAAAAACAGAAATGTATTATCTTACAGTTCTGGAGGCTACAGGTCTGAAATCAAGCTGTCGTCAGGGTTGTATGCTCTCTGATGGGTCTAGGGACGGCTCCTTCCTTGCCTCTTCTGTCATCTCCTGGTTGCCTGCAATCCCTGGTGTCCCTTGGCTTGTAGCTGCATCTTCCCCGTCCTCTGCCTTCACATGGCATTTTCCCTGTTTGTCTACAGATTTCTGTCTCTGTGTCCTGTTTTCCCCTTTATATAAGGACACCCATCATATTGGATCAGGACCCACACTGATGACCTCATTTTTGTCTCGTTTAGCTCTATAAAGGCCCTACTCCCAAATAAAATCACATTCTGAAGTACTGGGGGTTAAGACTTCAACATATCTTTTGGGAAGGGCGCAGTTCGATCCATAACACCAGGTGATACTAATGCTGCTGGTCTAAGGACACCACATTAAGACCCACTGCTTTACTGTAAGCTACAAGAGTGCAGGAACAATATCCTTTACTCTCAGCGTGTTCTAGCCAGAGCCTAGCCTGTGGCTTGGCACACAGTAGGTTTTCAATAACTATAAGAAAAATCAATTAGTATTCCTTCCATGAGGCAATTTGGCCTTCATAAAAGACTTCAGTCTTTTCCTGATGCTGTTAGAGGCTTACCATGTGACATTTCATATAGCAGACGCTCAATAAATGTTGGGTGAGTGAACATAGCTGTCACCCCTCATTAAAAATGTGAAAGAGACCCTTCCTGGGTCCTCATGCTTTCCTTCCACCTTATGAAGCCAAATGACAGAATGCTTATTAAATGACATGGCTCCTCTAATGGGCAATTAACAATCTACAAAACATGTGGATGGGTAGCAGGAGTTTGATGAGCTCACTGGTGATGGTGATTTGTTGATTGCCCTGCCTTGGCCCCCCAGTGAGAATCATCTCTGTTCAGCAAGCGCTGTGAGCTATCAGGGTAAGGGGAAATGTACCTCTTTGAATCCTAGGAACCTCTTGTTGAATCTTCATAAATCACTGTTACTTTTTACCTAAGTCAGTGGTTCTTAACTGGGGGTGGGGGTGGGGGAGGGGTGATTGTGCAACCAGGGCATATTTGGCGATGTCTGGAGACATTTTTGGTTGTCACAGTCAAGGGGGCGCTACTGGCATCTGGTGGGTCGAGGCCAGGGATGCTGCGCAACATCCTGCAGTGCACAGGACAACCAGCTGTTTGGCTGCAAACGTCAAAACACCAAGGTGGAAAAGCCCTAACCCAGGCAAAAACAATGTGCACGTAAAGCTGCCTCAGGGAACAAGACCGTGATTTTGGAACCATCTCATCAGTGACGTTTGGCGTGGCCAGTGGCGGGACGGCCAGGGAGAGTGCAGCTTTGTCGTTTAGCATCTGGTTGTTTGCAATGGTGTTGGATCTTTCCCGGATTAAAACAGAGACCTTTCGGTCACTCCTGCAGTGTGGAAAATGAACTGCACTGAGTGGTTTCTGCGTGTCAGGCTCTGTGCAGAGTGCTTGGTGCACGTCCTCTCATTGAACGTGAGATGATGGCCCTACTCACAGTATCTCTGAAGTAGGAACTACACGATCCCACATTCCAGATGAGGAAGCCCCAGCTTGAAGGCGGAATGGTTAACGCAGCATCACATGGTGTTGAGTGGTCAAGTCCTACAGCCCAGTCTATCGGACTCCTGTGTCTATGTTTTTGATCCCTGTTATATTCTGGGTTTGAACCCAGGTTAAAATCCCTGCTCTGTTACTTACTGATTGCATGGTCTTGGGCAATGGATTTAACCCTTCACTTTTTGTTTCCTCATCTGCAAAATGAGGACAAATAATAGTTCACAGGATTTCTACTAGGATTAAAGTATGTAAAATACCTTTGACAATGCCTGGCCATTAAGTGTGAGCTTAATATATATTAGTCTTTCTCGTGCTTACCAGCCATTACATTTATAGATATTAAGAAAGAGAAATTTATAAGTATGATATGTAATTCTTAGTTGATGAGACTTTCTGTAAACTAACTAGGAGACTCCATTTACGGGAAAGATACTTAATGATGAAGCTTTTATTCTGTTCACCTCCCTCAGGGAGTGCTTAAAAATACCCCACAAACTCACTGTTAGAAACCCATGTTCTTTACCCAGTCGGGACTTAATTAGTCCTTCAGCTTCTTAGACCTTCTTCTAAGTCGTTCAGTGTTAAATCCCAGATGACCCTGGTTGGGAAGACGTGGAAACCTTCCAAGCGCGGTTCAACGTGCTCGGGGCCTAAGAAGACTTTACAGTAAGAGTTGGGGGATTTTAAAGGATATCTGATGTCAACAAAGAAGAAAAAAATAGTTTTGTGGATGTGCTAGATTAGATACTTACAAATTCCGTTCCTCTCTCCTGGGAAATATTCATTAATTTTCTCAGTGAGCAGCCTCATTCTTTTGGGCCACCAGAGGAGGATTTGTAGATTAGAGATCTGTCCCCACCTTTCTCGTGCTTAAAAAGTCTCATTATCCACAAACATCCTTAGAGGGAGAAGTCTCCTTTCTGGGCGTGGCCTTCGCTCCTGTTCACAACCCGCCCCGGCTTCCTGTCCCACCACATCTCTCCTGCCACCCTGTGGAGTCCAACATCCCTCTTCCTGCCACCTCCAAGTTTATAAATATTTATATCTAGTGATTCCTTCCTCATCCATCCAGGGAACTCCTACTTCAAGACCCAGTTTGGATATCGCCTCTCTTCTACAGCTATCCTCAACCTTCAACCTCCCAAGGGAGAACTGACTGGCTTTCCCTGAGAATATTCATCCATCTATCCATCTGTCCGTCCATCCATTCATTCACTCATTCATTCAATGCCAGCCACCTACCAGATGCCGTTTTAGGCACTAGAGTATGAAGGGGAGCAAGAAAATGTAGGGTTTACTTTCTAGCTGGGGAATCAATATAACATAAAACATAAACTGATACTTAATTCAGAAAATGATAAGTGCTATGAGGAAATTAATATGGAGTAATGAGAGAGTATAACTGGCAGAGGAGAGTGACATTGCACAGGGTGATCAGAGAAAGCCTCTTGGAAGTGAGGTTTGGGCTGAGACCTGAATAATGAGATAGATGCACTTATACCCCCCAAATAGCACGTGGTACATCGTGCAGAGGTCTGTGTGGCTCCTTCCCTCTTAAGAGGCTATGAACTCCATGAGGGCAAGACTCTCGTTTTCCTTGTCTTAGTAGCCCCAGAATCTTGGCATCCTCAGCACCTAGCACCAAATCCGCAGGTGGCGAGTAGCCACAGATGAGCGCTCAACTGACTTGATTTAATTTAACTTAAAGCTGCGTTTCCAGTTGTACCAGTTATTCATCTGTTGGCCATGCCACTGATTTTTTTTTAAATCAAGTTAAGAAAAAGGCTGTTGCGCCTTATTTCTCTGGGTTCAAGGCATTCTGAAAACACACTTGGAAATCCATTTAGGAAATGCAATATAAATGCCAAATAACATGTTAGGATTGGTGCCATTTCTACAAATCAGTGACATCTAGGTTAACTCATGTTTTATGCTGTGCCTCCCAGTCTTTGCTCAACGAAATCTGACTCCTACTTCCTGGGTCGTTAAGTCTGGGAAGAAACAATGGTGAGGAGGAGAGGCTGTGAGGGCTTCTCTTTCCATGGCCTCAGAGCACACACCAGCCATCTGCGTATCAGTAACGCCCCCTTCCACGGTCCTCACCGGGCTGCCCTTGCTTGCATGATGTACGTCCCTGCTGCTTAGCGTCATCGTGGCCAAGCCTGCCTTGTCTGAAATACCGAGTGTCAATCTGCATCTGGCACGTAGTAGGTACTCAGGAAAGACTTGTGAAATGAAGAAATGCATGGAGACACAACAACAACAGGGAATGGAAGGGACACTTCTGGTCTGGAAAAGCCTTGGCTTCAAATTCAGGGAGAACTGCTGGCTTGAATTTTAATCCATCAGGCCATCTCCATGTATTTCCCTCCCTTCAGCGAAGGTTTATATGCCAGGCACTGTACTAGGTGCCAGGGGTAGGAAGGAGCATGGTAACCTACATGGTCCCTGCAACTCACAGAGCTTAGAGTCTCGTGGGACAGGGGAACTGCAGTCAAATGAGGGCACAGATAAATGTGGAATTATGAACCGTAATAAAAGCTGAGACGGAAAGACATACGGTGTCTAACTGGGAGCCTTGACACAGGGGGATCTGGGAAGCTTACGACCCTGGAGAAGTGATTTTGGAAACTTGATCCAAAAGACTGAAGTAGATGAAGGAGGAAGAAGGATGTGTAGCTGGAGGGAACATGAGGCACAGAGGACCTTTCGTGGGGCAGCAGGAGCTGATGGGAAGAGGCGAATGGTGTGAGACAAGCTGACGAAGCAGGCCATGGCTGGATTCTCTTCTTTTTCCTTTTCTTTTTTTATTGAAGTATAGTTGATTTACAATGTTTCAGGTGTACAGCAAAATGACTCAGCTGCATGTGTGTATGTGTGTGTATTCTTTTTCAGATTATTCTCCCTTATAGGTTATTACAAGATATTGAGTAGAGTTCCCTGTGCTATACAGTAGGTCCTTTTTGTTTACCTATTTTATATATAGTAGTGTGTATCTGTTAATTCCAAATCCCTAATTTATCCCGCCCTCCTCTTTCCCCTTTGGTGACCATAAATTTGTTTTCTATGTCTGTGAGTCTATTTCTGTTTTGTAAATAAGTACATTTGTATCATTTTTTTTAATTCCACATATAAGTGATATCATATGACATTTTTCTTTCTCTTTCTGACTTACTTCACTTAGTATGATAATCTCTAGGTCCATCCATGTTGTTGCAAACAGCATTATTTCATTCTTTTTTATGGCTGAGTAGTATTCCATTGTATATATGTACCATATCTTCTTTATCCATTCCTCTGTAAGTGGACACTTAGGTTGCTTCCATGTCTTGGCTATTGTAAATAGTGCTGCTCTGAACATTGGGGTGCACGTATCTTTTCAAACTAGAGTTTTTGTCTTTTTCGGATATATGCCCAGGAGTGGGATTCCTGGATCATATAGTAACTCTATTTTTAGTTTTTTTAAGGAACCTCCAGACTGTTCTGTATAGTGGCTGCACCAAAGTACATTCCCACCAGCAGTGTAGGAGGGTTCCCTTCTCTTCACACATGGCTGGATTCTTTTAAGCTTTGTTAGAAGTCTTCATCTATATCCTCAGAGCATAGGAAAGCTTCCAAAGGTTTTGTATGGGGAGATGATGTGAGCAGAGTTGATTCTGGAATCATCGACCGGGCTGCTGTCTGGAAAGTGGGTTGGAGGAGCCAGGAGTGGCATGAGAAGATTGGCTGGAGCAGGTGTCCAGGTGGGAAGTGATGATCACTTAACCTAGTGATGAGGGTGCAGGGTGGGGAGAGGTCGGCAGATTGAGAAGATACACCCGGCAGGACTTGATGGCGGTTTACTTCAGATCAGTGGTTCTAAACCAGGGACAACTTGGGGCTATCCCACAATGTCTGGAGACTTCTGGTGGTTGCAGCAGGTGGGGAGTGAAGCACAGAGGTTGGGGGAAGGGCGTGCCATTGGCATCTAATAGGTGGACACCGGCATTGCTGCTAAATATCCTGCAGCGCACAGGACCGCGGCCCCCCCGACCTGGCTCCATTGCCAATAGTGTTGAGGTTGAGACACCCTGCTTTAGATGTCGGACACAGTGTCAAGGATGACCCTCAGGTCTTGTCTAGCTAACAGGGCAAAAGGTCATGCCATTCTCTGAGAACTAGAGTCCCTGGAGACCCAGTTCTTTCATAGGGGGAATGTGGGGTGAGTGAAGACCATGAATGGGTTTTTGAGACATTTTGGAGGCCTCAAAAGTGTGGAGCCATCCAAGTGTGGAGATGGCTTATTTTCTTTCCACATGTTCACCAGTCCTAGGAAGGCAGCCTTCTCTACCCTGTTGGTGCCATTTCCAGCCACCCCTACTCTGGATTCTCACCTCCCCAAGTCCTACCATCCAAAATCCCATTCACTCCTTCCTTCTGCCTTGAAGAGAAGCCTCCGGCCCTCTCATTCTAAGGGTTTTACTACCATCCCTGTAACAAAATAGAGAAGGGTAACAAACGCTTCAATAGCATTTTCATTTGAGGATTTTCTTTGCCTCCTCGTGTGTCATTTTCTTCTTAGGAAAACTAAGGAAGAAGTGTGATTTTTCCTCCTGTCTGCATAATTTCCTTTCCCATCTGGCTAAGTGCTTGTCAGCAACCAGCAGATCAAGAACCACTCTGAAAGCTTGGAGGAGCAGAAAGAGGCCGAGTGACCCAGTGAAAGCCAAGCTTAACCTCTGTTCACAGGTCATTAACGGCTCTCTCTAAGCACTCGGGACGTTGCCTTGGCAGGAAGGACACAAACACAGACACGCTGTGATGGAGTCCTCGGGTCTCACCTGTGAGAGCCTGTGGGTGCACCTGAAAGTCAGTCCCCAGGAACAACCCCCCTCTCCAGCTTGTCCATCCCTGCTTCACCCCATCTCTCTTCCTTCCTCTGTGCTGAGCACCTATTTGAAAATAGGCAAAAAAGAAAAAAAAAAAAAAGGAATTTCAGACAAAAGTACTAAGTCAGCATGTTGAGTGGATTAAGTTGTGTGCAAGGTGAACAGCCGCACGGTGGGGAGCACAGGAGAAGGATGTGAACCCCCAGGCGGCCCTCCCCCCGTGGCAGCTGCCATATGTTATGCCAGCTTGCGCCCCTGTGTGTCCCACTCTGGGGTCCCCAGTCTGGCTGGGGATGATATCCCAGCGTGGAGCACCACCCCTTCCACGGCACGGTGACCACAGCTTTACCTCCCACATCACACTTATCCACACTCAAAAACAAAAACAAAAACAAAAACCTCTGCACAGCATGAGAAATCCAGTTAATAAAACCGCTACCACATTGAATTTGCAGTAAGAAAAAGGCAAAGCAAAACCCATCAACTAAAGAAAGAGGCATTCTCCATAATCCTTTAGAGGAAAAGTCGAAGGAGGACTATAAAAGCTTGTTCCTATAATCAAAGCATTTGTAACTGTTGGTGGCACCAAGGGGAAAGAGAGGGGCCCCGAGAGGGGAAACCATAAGGTTGGTTTTAACTCTGTGTGTCTGTCTTCCCTCCTGGCTTGCTGATATGATCAGGGTTGTTTGTACCAAAAGGAGATTTAGCTGACCAAGCAGAAAATACACACTAGCACCAGCTGCCCCGGGTTGGAGGCACTCTTACCTTCTAGAGAACAGATCACAGCTTGTTGTTCTGACTCTGCGGGATTCACAACTTGAGAGCACAGAACACACTTCCGGGAAATGCGTTCTGCCGAGTGGCCGAGCACACTGGGGCTCCAATATTGTTAAAGCCCCAAGTGCTTGACCGAGACACAAGAACACCTGTCACATCTCTTGGTCGGCTGTCTAGCAGGAGCTTCAAGCCAGGGAGAACTAGAAATGTCAAATCCCCTAAAGAAGCCTCTTTCATCCAGGGGGTGGGGATGGAAGTTGTCAGTGGTCTTGGCAAAGCCTTCGAGCATCTGCTTTGATGACTTATTCCTCATGTGAGCAGTGATGTAGCTTTACAGTAATGCGCGATAGGGAGCCGTCAGTGACATTTGGTGATTGAACACTGCCGACAGCAGTGTCTTAATGACAGATGATTGACTGATAGGAGGTCAATTGCCAAGCAATTAATCAGACAGCACATTCTGCCCTTAATGGAGGAGTTGGCCCGTGTATGCACACTGGCTGCGGGAGAAGTTCCTGGGGATTCCAGCTGTGGGTCCGTCAGGAAGGAGGAAAATGTCAATCCTTCTGTGTTTTACTTGTGAAAATGAGGCAGAAAGTTCCACGGAGGTAGGGCCACGTCCATCTTGTTCACCGTTGTATCCTTTGTGGCTGACACGTAGTGGACATTCACTAAACATCCCATAAATAAGTGAAATAGTGAATGAGCTGGAAGCCGCCATGCTTAGCCTGTTTCATTTCCAGGATTCTCCATTTCTGCTGATGGTATACCCAACTCTCAAGTTAGAAATCTCTGAGTTGCCTTAAATTTCTCCCTCTCCCTGTCCTACCAGGTCCTGTGTATTCAACCTTCTACTCCAGGAAAACATCTCTGATATGGCCCCTTGTCCCTCCCAATCGCCCATAAATGATCCCACCTCCAATCTATGCTTCATGCCCGCCCGTTACTCCTTTCAACATAAATTCCATCATGTTACAACCTTGCTTTAAACCGATCAAACAAACAACTGGTTTTCGACCATGAGATATGCTACCGTATCGCTGCAGCCTGCCTTCTTACTGCATTCCAGCCTCCTTCTCATTTCAGCGCACACACCTGGTGCTTCACTGTGTGCTGCTTCTCACCTTTCCACATACCTGCCTTGCATCTTCATGTTTCCGAGTCTTTGCTCATATATTCATTCAGCCTGGATTTCCATCCTTCTCTTCTCTCCCTGGCAAGATACCCTCATGCTTTTAGACACGTCATCTAGGGAGCCCTTTCTGATCCCTCTACTCCCTTGGTGAAATCGTATCAGCTGCCTTTCTGGTCTTCCATTTATCATCACTTTGCGGTATCATCAATTCGTGTACCCATCTCACCTCCTGGCCTATGGGGGCATCAAGTCAGGCGACTGTAACATCTTCATCAGTGATGAATATGGTTCCTGGCACATAATTACTTAATGTTAGTCAACAAAAATGGATGGATAGGTGGATGGATGGGTGGATGAATGGGTAGATAGATGGGTGAGTTTATAGATGGGCAGGTTAAATGTATAACAGCATGAATGGCAGAAGTTTTTGGGTAGATAATAAATTGATTAATTCCAGGAGAATACTAGAAAAATAATTTGACAACTCCGCCACCTTCATCTATGGGATAAATGGTATGACACCGTTCAAGGAGAGCTGAGTGTCCTCTTGGTCTATTTGTCATTTGGACTGGGAGTTCTGGGGTTCTGGGTACACAGTGATCTAGAAGGGACCCATGGGACCTGGCTGGGCACATTTCCTTGGTCCTGGGGACTCTGTACCATGGAGAAGGGCACAGTTGCCTATGTCTAAAGGCATTATCTCACCAGGAAATGTTGAAGTCACGTGGTCAAGGAAATGTCAGTGTGTTAGCCAACCCAGTGACTACTGGAACTCTCAGTTACTGCGAAGAGTGCACTGATTGCTTGGTGCTCACATGATAAATCCTTCCTCAAGACGTCATCCTGGCACAGCCCTCAGTCCCCTAGTCAGGCATTAACTAATAGGGGAAACACAAAATGTTGATACTGCAGAGTATAGAGACAGAAGAGATTCACACTGAAAGTGCAAATTACTTTCTTTGCAATGGTGGAAAGTCACATTACTCTAAGATGCTGCCTAATTATCTGTAATTATGCCCAAAATAGTCAAGCTAGTTTGCTAGCCAGTTGAGGAATCGCATCTTAAATGAATTTGTCACTAGAGAGAGAATGTGGGAACATGGCAAAAGAGATTACTATATTTAGGGGAAAGATGGGGGCAGATCACATCCCACTTTCTTCTCTAAAAGCCTGTGATTGTGTGTAAACATTTTTGCTGAGGGAGCATTTATTACAGCTACTCCATTTAGTATTTTACAATATTCAGAGGAAACTCTAATGTGAGTTCCAGGCTGTCCTGATAGTCAAATAGTTAAAGTATCTGTGAGTGAGATCTATTATCTAAATTCATAAAGTAAACTGTTTTTATATTTAAGACTTTTTTCCTAAATATTAAGATTTTTTGAAATAAAGGAATGCAGTTCCATTGTAGAAAACACAGGAAATATAAAAGTTATAAAAATAACATTTATAATCCCATCAACCAGAGAAAACTACTGCTATTAATAACTGGGTGAGTTTCTTGTTAGTTCTTTACTATGCATAGTTTAATAACATTGGAATTTTAATATATGCATCATTGTCTAGTCACATTATTTCACTTAACTTTTATGAGCATTCTCACCTAATCAGTAGGCATTAAAGCATAGATGTTTAATGTCAAAATAATATATCTACGGTTTTGATGTACCATCATTTACTTAACCACCAGTTTATTTTAGACATTTTTTTTTTTGCTATTATAAATAATTCTGCAATGGACACCTTGTACAGATATCTTTGCCTGTGTCTCTGCCTGTTTTCTTAATAAATGCCTAGGGGTGGAATGACTGGATCAAAGGGTATGATCATTTTAGGAGGTTATAGATTCAGATCTCAGTGCAATAGTGCCACTCCTGTTTGAGTCTTGCTTCCCAAATTTTCTAAACCTGGGTGTAGAAACAGTAGGTGAAAGTCTGGTTGGGAGGAGAAAGGAAGCTGTGAACACTGGAAAAAAAACAAAAAAACAAGGAGAGCTAAAAAGCTGAACTCAGCCCGAAAATCATGGGATCCCTGGAGACTGGAAGAGTTAGTGGCAGGGGACAGCAAGCCAAACAAAAATGAGACTGAAGAAGAGATAAAGAAAAACAATTTAATGTAGGTATTGGAGGGGACATTAAATGGTGATGGAGGCAGGGATAAGAAGGCGATGGGAAAACGGAGAAGAAAATGTCGGACTAGCTCTGATGGAAGGGTACACCACTTCCTAAGAACGTCCATGTCCTGGGAAGGCAGGGCTCTGCAGACCCGGGGCCACTGGGTGCAAGGACCAGTCAGCGTGTACTGGGTGCAGCCCCTCATGGCCATCTTACACTGAGAGAGTGCTCCTCGGGCACTTTGCCAGCCCGAGTAGCCAGGCGGCTTGAAGGAGGGGAGGTCATTCACTGCAGCGCAGTGACTAGTTCACCCACAGTGTGCAAGGACACCATGGTGTGTACAGTGGGAACTCAAGCCCAGAAGCAGATCCATGTGTGTCTTAGAAGCTTGTCATTCAAAGTGCAGTCCATGGACCAGCCGGATGGAAAACACCTGGAGGTTTGGTAGAAATTCATCATCTCAGACCCTGCCTGGCCCAGACCTACTGAATCACAGTCTGCATTTTGACAGGGTCCTCCAGGTGATTCATGCCCACATCAAAATTTGAGAAGCCCTTAGAAGACACCTTTTCATCTGGTTTTCAAACTTTGCTGGTGCTTAGATTTAAAAGTGCTGGTCTCTCTGATTCCACATTCATTGGAAAAGCCAAAGATTTATGTGAGTACTCATAGTTGGCTGAATCACGTGCGCTTTTAGAAGAGTGATTTCCAGATGTAGGACGCTTAGCATAGGTGGAGAAAACCCGTCAATAAGCCCAAGGCTGCTTGAAACCTTTGTGGCGTTCTGAGAACAGCAGTCTGCTTTGGGGATACTTTGCAAAGCCCATCAGAACAGGTGTTCCTGTTACAGGTTTTAAGCAGAATGTAGCAGGTTGCCTAACATTGCCTGTCCTCTCAGCTCCCAACCCCAGGAAGTCAAATATTTGCCATTCCAAGCCCTTTACATAAAACACCCATGCAAGGATACTCTGCTCTGTTTATAGCATCTTTTTATGTTTCTTCAATGAAAAATAATTTTGGAACTATGAGCTTACCAGAGGCAGGCAAAGCTAAGGCCTGGAAAAGCAAGATTAGTACCTGGAATGTTTTAACTGTTTTCTCTACCATCCTAAGTAATTCAACCTGTGGACAATATTAATTTTAAATATAATTACAAAGAGAGTTAATGGAAAAATTATGTAGGCACAGTACAAAATTTCAGTTTTTCATTTTCTTTCTGCCTGCAGCACTGTTCAAAGTTAACCATTATGAGGGGTTTGGAGACAATTTGGGTCTGGCATCAAGTCAGATAAATAATAATTTTTTATTATTGTTATTATGGTAAAGACTTCATAGGCTTTAAAGTAAGCCAGCCCTCAAAAATCCTTGCTCATGGTTTTAAATGGGAAGGAAGATTCCTCAGAGTTAGCATAAGGTGGAAAAGAGGAAACAAATACTAGGGAATAGGTACCCTCAGATAAAGAAGCCCACCACAGTCATCAGAACCATGAGCAGACATATACTGAGCATCTACTCTGTGCCAAGCAGGGTGCAAAGTGCTTTACACGCATCCTCTCTTCCAAATAGAGATAACAAAGTTGAAGCTTGGAGGGGTCAAATAAATTGTCCAGAATCACACAGCCGTTGTGAGGGGCACCCCTGCTCCTACAGGCACACCAGAATTACAACTCTTTACAGTGCAGATGTCAATGAGAGAGAGGTCTCAGAAATAAGCCCAACTTATGTGACCAATCCGCCTACGCCAAAGGAGGCAAGGATATACAACGGGGAAAAGACAGCCTTTTCAGTGGTGGTGCTGGGAAAACTGGGCAGCTACAAGCAACAGAATGAAACTGGACTACTTTCTTACACCATATACAAAAATAAACTCAAGATGGATTAGAGGCTCAACTGTATGACTTGAAACCATGAAACTCCTAGAAGAAAATATAAGCAGTATGCTCCTGGACATCAGTCTTAATATCTTTTTGGAAATGTCTCCTCAGGTAAGGGAAACAAAAGCAAAATTAAACAAATGGGACTATATCAAATTAAAATGCTTTCACACAGCAAAGGAAACTGTTAATAAAACAAAGCATAAACCTGGTAAAGGATCAATATCCAAAGTGTAAAAAGAACTCATCCAACTCAAAATCAAAAAAAAAAAAAAAAAACCAAACAGCCCAATTTAAAAATGGGCAGAGGACCCCAATCAAGAATATTCCAAAGAAGACATACAAATGACCACCAGACACAGAAAGATGTTCAACATCACTGTCATCTGGAAAATGCAAATCAAAACCACAGTACAGTATCACCTCACATTTGTCAGAATGGGTATTATCAAAAAGACAACAAATAAGTGTTGGCAAGGATGTGGAGAAAAGGGAACCCTTGTGCACTGTTGTTGGGAATGTAAATTGGTGCAACCGCTATGGAAATAGTATGGAGCCTCCCCCCAAAATTAAAAATAGAAACACTATACAATCCAGCAATTTCATTTCTGGGTATTTTCTAAAGAAAATAAAAACACTAATTCAGAAAGGTTCACGCACCCCTATGTTCATTGCAGCATTATTTACAATAGCCAAGGTACGGAAACAACCTAAGTGTCCATTGAAAGATGAATGGACAAAGAAGGTGTGGCATATAGATAGATTGATAGATAGATACACACATACTTACATACATACACACAATGGAATATTATTCGGTCATTAAAAAGAATAAAATCTTGCCATTGTGATAACGTGGATGGACCTGGAGGGCATTTTGCTACGTGAAATCAGTCAAACCAAGACAAATACCATATGATATTAGGTTGGCCAAAGAAGTTCGTTCGGGTTTTTCCGTAACATGAAAAACCCGAACAAACTTTTTGGCCAACCCAATATCCTTTAGATGTGCAATCTAAAAAACAAAACAAATGGAAAAACATAACAAAACAGAAGCAGATTCACAGATACAGAGAACAAACGGGTGGTTGCCAGAGGGGAGAGAGACGGGAGGATGAGTGAAGTAGGGAGATTTAGGGAGAGTATGAGGTATAAACTTCCAGTTACAAAATAAATGAGTCACAGGGATGAAATGTGCAACATGGGGAATATAGTCAATAAAATTGTAATAACTTTGTATGGTGACAGATGGTAACTAGACTTATCTCGATGATCATTTTATAATGTATAGAAATATCAAATCACTATGTTGTGCACCTAGAACTAACATAGTGTTGTAGGTCAATTACAGTTCCATTAAAAAAGTCATATAGCCGTAATTGTTGCAGTCAGGATTTGAATCTGGAGCTTAAGTCCTTCATCACCACACTCTCCTCCCTCTCTCATTTTGAGCATTTCTGACAAATCAAGGGACATGGAGAACAACAGGAAATATTTCCACAACATCAAGAAAACCACTTAGAACTGACCTTGGCCCTGACTTCAATAATTTATCCAGCAACGGGGCAAGCTTATCATGGGGCACCCCACAGTTCACTCCACATTTGGGCACTTGGCAGATGGTCAAGGTGCCAGCTGATGCCAGGGAGCTTTTTAGCAAAAGGAATGTCCAGGCGTCAGCCTGCTGAGTCACTCACAAGCTGGAGGGGTCATTTCTTCCTGATGCGACAAGAGTCCTTCTGGGTGAACATAATAAATCACCTCTTATTGAAGGGATGAGAGTTTGGGACCATCACAGTTGCTTTCTGCTAGCCCTTAGGATATCAGAGTGAATCCGCATTGTCTAGTAGGATGTTGGAAGGTCATAGGTCATGGGTCACAAAATTGGATCTGGATATACTAATGACCAGGAGCAGTTAGCAGAGAGTCGATGCTTTCAAAGAGACCCCTCCGGTGGGCACACACATCTGTAGGGGACAGGGACATATGTAATACCTGTGAAAGATATTTCCATTAAAACAGAGCTTAAAGGTCAAAAATGGAGGGATGGAGTATCCAGATTTGTCTGAAATACGCAACAGCCTCTTTCCTGACTGGTTATGCCTTTGGCAGCAGCAATGTGTATGTAATGAGTGCCTAACGCGTGAATAATGTACGTGTAATGTATGTCACTGCCTTAGAATAAGAAACGTGGGCACAGGTCTCGGGCACTTTAAATAATTTACGTTTTAAATCTACATCTTGTTGGAGAGTAATCTGAGCCTGCATGTAACATTTATGAATGCAAGTGAAACTTCTGTTTTTTTCAAAGCCAAATTGCCTTTTATTGAACGTTTGTATTTGAGTAAATTTAGTTGGCATCATTTCAACTTTGTTGAAATACCTAGTGCTTAAAGTGAGTGATGTGGGCCCTTGATATGATTTAATGAGAGCAACAGAGAAATTGCTCTGGGGAGGGGTAACCTTTAAATAATTACCCATGTGGTAAGTGAGAAAACAAGATCCATGGTCATGTTCAGTATGTTGGTGTCCGGAGTCCAGTGTCTGCAGTAATGTCAGGTCCTCTGTGTCTACGGCAACAGCACAGAGGGGTCAGTGTCCAATGCCGTGAAGAACCGTATGCTTGCCTCCCACGTGGGGTCAGCATCTCACAAATCAGTCATGCTGGAGGCTGCAGAGAAGCAGGAGCCCTCTCCCGGAGCTAAAGAGAACACCTCCTCATTTGTTTTAAACACCGCTGTTTTGATCAGAAGCATTGCATGGAACTAGGAAGGCAGAGAGAAGAGAGATAGATGCAAAGATTTCATTCTAAAAAGTTAATGAAGTGATTCTGTAGCTAATGATAGCTAGTTACAATGTTGTTGAGTTATTACTATGGGCTAGTCACTGTGCTAGTCTCCTTACATATGTTACTTTATTTCATCTCTGTTTAGAAAAGCAAAAACCCTGAGGCAGGCGCCCTAACTGTATCCATGTTCCAAATGAGAAGCACGGCGTGGATTATCAACTTCCCTCCTGTCACAAAGGACAAGGAGTTCAGCTCGTAACATTTTCTCGAAACTTTATGCTTTTGTGCTTCCCCAAATTCTCTGATTTGGAATCTTTTTATTAAATAAAATTTAAAGATTAAAGCAGATCAAACAACTGAGCAGTATACCTGTTGATTACTCAAATGATGGGGGCCACATTGTCTATTACCTTCCATAATGACAGTGGAAATACTGGACCTTAGGGTTTGGAAGGGTTTTGAGCTCATGAAACCCTGATCCATTCAAGTTCCTATGACACCCCAGCCCCTTTGAATGGAGCCTGCTACCTCCCTAATTATTTATATGGAAAATAGATACTCAGTGGCTTCTCTGTGCTGGTCCCTGGGAGAGGAGCTGAGTGAAGGCAAGAACAAGATACACAAAGTTCTTCCCAACATGGAGCTTAGACTCTGTGTTCTAGTCCAGGCTCTGAGCTGAAATCTTCTCTATTACTTTTATCTATGGTTCCTAGCTCTTTACCCCGTAGCCACAGCGCTAAAAGTTGCATTGCTGCCCCCTGACAGCACTTCAAATATGTAGAAGCATAGTCATACCCCTTGAGTCTCCATCAAGCACAATCCACCTAGTCTCAGTTCTCTCATGGTCTCCACCCTGACACCTTCTACTCAGCAAATAAGCAGCAGTTTCTCTTTCATATGGCGCTCAGAAGTGAAAGCAGAAGCACACAGCCCAGTTGTATCATAATGTACGCTGGTTGGGGTGACTGTAGGTTTTGGCAAGGATTCATTTGGTTGGAGGGAATAGAAACCCAATCCATCAACTCAGAGAGTAAAAATACCAAGTGGTTTCCCAGCTCTCCAGGGAAAGATAGACCACCAGGCCTGAGGTGTGGGAGGATTTGGGATGGCTCCAGGGACCTCAACAACAGGGGTCCCTGGACCTTCCTCCTGTGAGCTCTGCCACTAATGTAAGTAGGCCACTTTCTCTGTGTGACATCTTTTTGCATTGCTGCAAATGTATTCAGTCTCTTAGAATCTCAATTCCAAATTCACAAAAGGTGACTATGTTTGGTTCGCCCTTAATTATGAGTTGGTTCCCCTTTGGGGTGTGTCCACCTCTGGCCCAGGAAGCTATGCCCCTAGGCAAGCTATGCAAGGTTACATGTTCCATAAGGTCACTCCCTCCAGGGGCTGAGGGACGAGCAGATTAACCCAGAAGGGGAAGGGCAGATTGGAACAACCATGAAGTATAATCATCCGTAAACTCATGGTATGGCTCTTAAGAGTCTATTTCCTTTAAGTTTCCTCTCCAATTTTCTGTTATTACCAAACCAGTAGATCATTTTTGATTGACTATTCTTTTCTTCCCTTGAAAAAATCCATTCTAGTTTGTCCATCACTCCTTCAAAAGATATTTGGAGGCAGAGAGGGAGTGCTATCAAAGTATATTTTCCTCCCTCTCTGTGGGGGGTCAATATTTAAGTCAATAGCAGCACAGTATAAAAAGAAAAACTACTAGCACCTAACATTTATTGAGTTTTTACTAGACTGTTGGCACTATTCTAAGCACTTTACATGTTTATTTCTTTTCTGCAGTGATCTTAGGCAAAATTGTTCAACCTCAGTGAGCCTCCATTTTCTCATTTGCAAAATGGTGATAATCCCTGATATACAAGGTGATGATGAAATTCAAGAGATAATGTAGCTAAATTTCTTATTAGTGCATAGTATGTGCTGAATAAATGGTGCCTGGTGATTGCTGTGATGGTGTCATCAACTCTAACAATGCTTAACAGCTCAGTAACAGAGCTGTTTTTTAATTCTTTAAAAGAGACCATTGCTCTGCTTCTGACTAACCCGTTTGAAGGCAGAGCACCAAGCTAAGCTGGGGATTCAGATATCCAAAGGGTGGGAGATGAATAATAAAAATGGTTAAAGTGACATGTTGGAATCCAGGAGAGCTGCAGTGCTATAGAGCCAGGATCCCAGAGAGCACAAATCTGTCCACAGAATATGGTCAGGACTCTGGAGAGCTCACAGTGGCTTCCGTGTGCTTTCCATATTCTTGATCTCAAAGGAAAGCAAAGCTCTGCATTAAGAACCCCAGCCTTGTAAATGGTCTAGTCTTTTGTTTTATGGGGAGGCTCTGTTGACAGTGGAACTCTAGGTGCTGAAAGGATAGTTCAGAACTAGAGTTCTAGTCTGAAGAGGGCATTGGAATTCTTTTTTTTCCCACAATATATATATTTTTTAATTGAAGTGTAGTTGATATGTATATAATATTATATAAAATAGAGGTGTACAACATAGTGATTCACACTGTTTAAAGGTTATACTCCATTTACAGTTATTATAAAATATTTGCTATATTCTCTGTGTTGTACAATATATCCTTGTAGCTTATTTTATACCTTACAGTTTGTACCTCTTAATCCCCTACCCCTATATTGCCCCTCCCCCTTTCTTTCTACCCACTGGTAACCACTAATTTGTTATCTATATCTGTGAGTCTGCTTCTTTTTTGTTATGTTCTCTAGTTTATTGTATTTTTTTTTAGATTCCACATGTAAGTGATACCATACAGTGTTTGTCTTTCTCTGTATTTCACCACTTAGCATAAGGACTCTGTGTTTTTGATTGGATTAGATCAGACATCAGTATCCTTGCCAAGAGTAAGAACTTCTCATCTTTCCACCTCTGGGGAGTTTAGTTCTAGTAAGCCAGAATAGCAAAAACATCAAAAAAAAGAAAAAACAGACAACATTAACTTCCCTTCTTATGTAACCCAGAGCAGACAGGAAGCAAGTATCGTAATCTGGTTCAGCGAAAACAGTGGGTTACATTTGGGTTCCATAAAATATCAGATGTTTGATCTCTATTTGCCTAGTTCAGTCTTCAATCTTAGTAGCCCTATATGAAGTTGCACAAGTAAAAAGAAGCTCATGAAAATAAACTTTCCGGCAAATGTAAGACTTTGGATAAAACGTATCTTGGCTAAATGGATTGTCTTTTCTCTTAATGGACCTTCGTACAGTGTAGGCTAGGTGAAGAGTTTCTCTGAAGTTGATGTGCTCGCACCCACATGGAGTGTTTTTGCCTGTCTATTTTGGGTAGAAGAGACTTAGAACGAAAGTATCCTTGAAGGGAGGAGATTGTTAAGAAATAAACCATGTTTGTGCTGTGATAGAACTAATATCAAACACTGCCAGTGTGTGTGTGAAACATAGCTAGAAGTGCTGTTCTACTGATACAATAAACAACCCTGAGTGTATATTTGGTTCGACTGTGAGACAGCCAAAAGGAACGAGAACCTGAATTGTGTCCTGAGCTTGAACCTTGGAGACGTCCCCTTTCCTCTCTCTCTGGGGGTGTCTCCTCATCTGTTACAGGAGGAGACCTGGATTAGCTGGTTTGTGAGGTCCCTTTCATGGTCAGAAGTGCAGAGTGTGTGACTGATGAGTGAATGAACAGATTGCTTCTTGTCACCATATTCCAGAAATGGTTGATGGATTTGCAGAGAAAGGCAAGAAGTGGCATATACTGGTTGCTTCCTTTTCCTAGGTCATCCAGCAGATCCTAATCATGTGGGGAAGCATTACTGAATTCCAATTATGTAGAATATTACTAATTTTAAGGTAATGGCTATTCTTTGGGGGAATGTAAGCAGTCATGGAACCAGGGTGGGTTCCTGCGATGGACAGTGCATTTATTCACCTCAAATTCAACATGATGAAAATGTTTTTGAAGCTATATTTTTCTATCCTGGAAAAAGACTGAATTTAAAGTGGTGTTCAAAGAGAAAAAGCAACTATGAGCAAATGTATTAATTAGATTTTAAATGTTCACTTTTTACTGTAGAATTCATCCATTGGTTAAGCTGAGGTCTTGCTTGGGGGTGGGGAGGAGGGACACTTATCTCATCTCTCCTGATAATCAGTGTGCTGGAATCACACAGATTGCTGAAAGTTGTACATGTCATTCTGTGAATCCTCTTGACTACAGCGTGGGTCTCCTCTAGAAAAGACCACTTTTAGGAAGGCACATATGTACAAAACAGCAAGACTTCTTGAGAAACAGATCATAAAGACTATAACTACCCAAACCAAAGCTGCCTGTCCTATTTTCTGCCTTCCCTCTGCCTCCTTCCAGCGTTGACCCACCCTCTATCTGAGTAACATGGCACCACAGCCATCCAGGAGAAGAAGCATGTGTTCTTTTCTTTATTCAGTGAAGCAACTGTGAATGTGGACCCTGGAATCATAGAAACCCAGGTCTGAATATCAGTCCCTTCAAATCCTGCCTTTATGACTTTGGAAAAGTAATCTCAACTCTTAGTTTCCTCATCTGTAAGATGGAGATGTAGATCCTTCCTCACAGAGCAGTTATGAGGCCAAATGAGGTCAAGTATGTGAAATGATTAGCACAATGCCTGGTACTTTGTAACTGTTCAATATATGGTAGGTACTACTAGTGTTATTATCACCATTGTTATTAATCAGGTGCCTTCTGTGTACAAGGCACCATGCAAATTGCCAGGGATGCAAACTTGGACCTAGTCTGGGATTTCAAGGAGTTCAAATCTAGTGGAGAAGAATGTTGGGTAAACAAGTAATTATGGAACAAGGTGGTAAGTGTTATGAAAATAAAGCATTGGCATAAACCCAAATTAGGATCATTAGAGGGTGAGGTAGGACTTCTTGGAAAAGGCAACTTTTGGGCTGAGTTTTAACATGAGTATCAAAGAGCTGAAAATACTACGTGACCTGTTTGGGGAACTCTCGGTCCATTCATGAGGCAGAGTAAAGAGACTAGGGATATGACAAAGGAGAGCAGCCTTTCCCCTGCCTGGCTTCTCAGTTCTCATGTCCACCATAGGCCAGTTCCCTCAGAGTCCCGTTGTAAATGCTGTGAATTGTTCTTTCCAGTGAGAAGCGATCTCAGGTAGAGATGGAATGCCACATAGGGCCACCATGGCAAAGGGAATCTCTTGTTTTGTCTGTTACTTCTCAGTGTCTTTGAGTCTCTGCCTGCATCACTCTCGTGCCCTGAACCTGTCAAGTGTCTGGGTATTTTTGCATGTTTGCAGTTCATCAACACCCTTCAAGTCCAGTGATCCTTCTCAGACCCTTCGCCTTTAGAGAAACAGGTCAAACCTGGCCCAAGGCTTCCTCCTTGGTTTCTGGCTAAAATTGACCTCCTCAAAGAACCCTGACCCCAGACTCCTGCTCGACACCATGCACTGGAGTTCTCCAAGCCCTCTTCTCTGTTGCCGGCGCACACTGCTTTTTCAGCCCTGACAGTCCTCATCTCAGATCCCTCCCTGGGATTCTCATTCCTCTGCCATTCTTCTTTTTTTCTTGCTTGTAGAGAGCTTTTCTGGAGAACTGATTACCAGGCCCCTTCTCTCCTCAAGAGTGCTTCTTTGTCACAATGATTCCACTCTTTCAGGACATTTGCTGACATTTAGTTCATCTCCTGTTGTCTGCTTGGATGAATACTTGGAAACTCCCTGAGAGAAAGGATGAGGCAGTAAGACATCTGAGAAATGCAATCTTTATGTGGTGGGTGAAGGTGATGGATTTTCACCTCCTTTCTTATACTTTTTCCAGCTGCATGGGGACCTCTGGGCATTCACCCTCCTCTTCTCTGCTTTCAGCTGATTTATTCTTTTCTGGTTTATTATTGTTCTGTGTACCTTGTCTGATTTTTCTTCTTTCAGTGTCCAGTTCTCATTCTGTAGCTTTTGCACTGTATTCTCAAAGTTGTGTGTCTATTGGCCTGACAGTTCCACAGTGCCATTCCCATATCTGGAGGAAATGCCTAATTGATGATTGGCACCTCTGCTCACAGTGGAAGGAAAGGTAGGCATTTCTCCCAACACCCATCCTTCGTTGAGAAGGGAGAGACTGTTCTTCCTCTTTCTACAACTTGTATTTCAATGCATAGAGAATGTCTTCCATATAGGACAGGAGTGGCCTGCTGGGATGGGGACCTCTGCCCCTCTTTGAACCCCTTACTCATTCTTCTTATAGGAGGATGAGTTGCTAAATGATTGTGGGTCTGGAACCTCCTTTGGGCCATGTCTGCTGTTAGATAAGATCCCTGCATCTCAAAGTCAGTATCCCAGCTCCATTCTTCTTTCTTCCCCTTTCATTTTTTCCATCCAAATACAGCGGGCCCTTTGTGCCTGGGGTCTGAGCAGGCCCCTAGGCAGGCTGGAGATTTGCCCTCATAGTCCGGTCTTGTAAAGCAGGATAGAGGATCCGGTGGAGTCCCAGTCTCCAGTTCATTTTACATTAGTGCTCTGCCCTCAGAGTTATCAGTCACCTGCTCAGATATTAATTATCAAGTTCATCATTTCTCACCTTGCTGGCTCCTTGCATGTCACTTCCAGAGGCAAAATCCCAGAGGAGGAACCTCAGACCCACAAATGTCCCCGTTCCCTTGTCTCTCATCTCATGATACCCTCTGCCCAAGTCTCTCACCTTTCCTGTCTCCACTTCCCCATGTTCACTCCATCCCTAAGGCACTCACCACCTGCCATTCCCTGCATGTGAAATTATAGGCTCTTTGCTATTGTTCCACCTTGACCTGGAATGCCAGGTCGTGACCAGCTTCCCCATTTACCATCTGACCAACCCTGCTTGTCCTCCAGAACTCGGATTCCACTTCACTGAAACTGCTCGGATTCCAGGTGACCTCTGACTTCCCGGGCTGGCTGAGACGCCCCTCCTCCGTGCTTTCTTAAGCCCACGCCGTCTCCATCACAGCTCTCATTACCATGTTCTCTGAACCCTCCCGCACTTCCCCAGTAGCTTGTGAGTCTTTTGAAGGAAATGCCATATCGGTCGAACTCTCTATTCCAAGAAACATGGGCAACCAGAAAAGGCATGAGGCACTAAATCAGAGATTAACAAATGCCCCTTTAATTAAGGGCATGCCTATTAACTAGGAAACATCTGAACTTATGAGGTGCAGATGGGGAAACCAAGGCACAGGAAGAGTCGCTGGCAGAAGGCTTAGCCAGTAAATGGCACAGCTGGTACACTGAAGATTTATAAAACAGAAACATGTACTTGTTTAAATTTTTAAAAGAAAATGTGTACCAGTTCTGATCCTGTAAATTCTGTTGCCTCTAGCTGCAACCAAAGTAACAATTTGCCCCGTTCTACACGGAGGGATGCCCACGGCCCTGGAGAATCCTGTCTGCTTCCCCCGACACCCAGCTCACAGGCAGGCAGCAGGCTCATTAACTCATCGAATCCCCTTCTCACAAGCTCATTTCAAAGACGTTTCATTGGTCTGCACACAGGTGCTTGTGGAATGAAATGAAGCTCGCCCCAAAACAAAGGGGAAAAAAGCCGATCCGATGCAAAATCTCTCTGCATTTCAGAAGCTGTCAAGATGAAAAATGAAGCCACGAGTTTGGCCTTTAAAAATATTAATTTCTTGTAGAGATGAACTGGAGAGTGGTAGAGAGAAAATTCCCTTATCTCCTAGGAGGAGGGAACAGGACCAAATTCTGATCCTTCTTCCTGGGTCTTTCCAAACCCAGTGAGTACTTGTTTGCACTTCATTTGTGAAGTTTCCAAGCATAATGAATGTCCACATGTGTCCTGGAGTTATCAATGAATCTCCTGTCCTGTTCTGAGCTTAGTTGATGTGATTCAGTGTGCTTTGGCTCTGTTGTTTGGGGTTGGGGGATGAACACAATGGAAGCAAATCTGGCCAACTTCTGACTGGGGCAGGGTTTAGGCTCAAGTAAGGGCACCAGCAATGAATGAATGAATGAATGAATGCCTTGTTGCTAATAGACAGGAAGGACCAAGAAGACACAGGAGAAAGAAATGCATCCTGCTAACTTCTGACGGTCAAACTTAAGGAGACGGTGTCTGTTTCAGTAAGGTGCCTTTTCAAGCAGTTATAAAGGGTCCTCAGTCACCCTCCCCTCCCTCATACCCAGTCCGTCCCCCAGAAGCTCCTCATGACCTGCTCTCAAAGGCGTCCACTGCTCTGCACCGTCAGAGCCTCTGTCCTCGTTCTGCCCCTCGCTTCTCTTGCCTGGACCATTGCAGAGTCTCATAACTGCCTCTCCGTGCTGCCGACTCCACCATCCTCCTGCTGCCTCCAGAACATTCTCCTTTTCTAAAGCATCCTCGCCTGCTTAAAAATACTGATAACTCTATCTTGCCTAGTGCATCAACTCCAAGTCTTCAACATCTGCTCTCAAACCACTCTGCCAGCCTCCTCTCCTTTCCCTCTTTCTGCTGACTTCAGACTCCTGCCAAATACGTGTAACATTATTCCACAAACATACAAGGCTTTTTCATGCTCTCTGTCTTGTGCAGACACTGTTCCTTCAGTCTATGTGCCCTTCCCGCCCTCGTCCACCTGAGGAACTCCTATGCATCTTTTCAGGCCCAGCTTACATGCCCCGCCAAGCCTTCCCTGGACTTCCAAGTCAAATCAGCTGTGCCCCACACAATTCCACCGTGATGCCAGCCGCATTGCACGTGGTCTGTCAGTTACTGAGCAATTGTCCCTGTAAGCCAGTCTGCTCAGGGCCATCTCTGAGAAATTGATGTGTCCTCCCTCCCCAGGGACTCACTTTAGGCAAGTTGCAGGGAACTGTGGGCTATGAACTGGACGCTCTTTTTTCTCTAGAAATGATATTCAAGAGATACTTGGATAAATGAAATAATAACACATGCAGCAAATATACTTTTGTTCTACTTTTTCCAAAAGTCTCATTCCCAATTTTCATCAGATTCAAAGGAGAAAAATCCTTCCAATTCCTAATCATCTCCTTCCCAAGATAACAGGGCTCCGTCCTTTGTTCATAGAGACTTGGGGTGTGCTCAAAGATGTCTGGACATCTGGCCTCCGGTCTGTCTGCCTCTCTGCAGAAGCCAGTGGTTTTAAACTTATCAGCCATTCCCTTTCTCAGACTCAGGCCTGTGGTTCTGTGTGGCCTGTGTTTTCTTATAAAATGTACCAGTGCGTGGGGAGAAGTTCCATCTTGTGGCCAGAAAGCAAAGCAAAGGAGACCGGGATATATGAGAGCCTGACTCATACCATGCCAAACGGAGTCTCCCCGCCCTCAGTGGCAACACAACGACCTGGAGAGCTGGCAGAAGGGCCGCATGGAGTCCTTTGTGTCTGCCCACCCATCCTCTAAAGCCCACCTCCTCCTGTTTCTCTCAGGGCTCATCTGGGGTGACGTTTATCTCAGGGCCTTGACTCTGTGTCTCCCCTTGAGATGATGTCCCGATTTGCTGCTTAAGCAAACACTTCCTGAGCTCGGACAGCATGCCAGCACCAAGCCAGGCGGTGGGGACAAAGCCGAGGAAAGCTGGATTCCTGCCCTCACGGCGCTCATGCTCTAGTGAGGGGAGAGCCTTGTCCTCCCTAAGAAGCTGCTGTGAGAAGAAATGAGGGCAACATTCTGAGACAACTGGAAATGATGGCTGGAGGACTCAGCACAGGAGACAAAACCCATCCTAGTATTCCAGAAAGTTCCCTTTCGTCCTTTCCTTACAACCATCTGGTCTCAACTCAGAGGCTGGCAACCACACTGAATGTTTGAAGGCAGAGAAGCTACATCTTTCGCCAGCATGAATGAACAACACCTACCAAAGGAAGCCAAAATATACCCTGTGAACACATACATATTTCTACAAACGTAACAGTCCTTTTCACTTTGTGTAATTACCAAAATGTTTGGAAGTAATTCCCAAAGGAAATCGTCACCCAATTTGCTCCGTATGGATTCTTTTTTTTTTTTTTTTTAAGATTTTTTTGGATGTGGACCTCTTTTAAAGTCTTTATTGAATCTGTTACAGTATTGCTTCTTTTTTATGTTTTGGATTTTTGGCCACTGAGGCATGTGGGATCTTAGCTCCCTGACCAGGAATTGAACCTGCACCCCCTACATTGGAAGGCGAAGTCTTAACCACTGGACTGCCAGAGAAGTCCCTGGATTCTTTAATATCATATTGCTGCCAAGAAATCTAAATGTCCTACCTGCAAGGGAATTAAAAGACAGAAAATTATCACTCCCCGGCAGCTCATACCAATTCAGACTTGGAGGGACAAAAACAAAATTGACAATTGCTGCTGGAGGAGGCTTGAACAGTCTTTATTTCATTTTCCTTAGCTTGGCATCAGTCCAAGGTTTTATTCCCTTTTTAAAAAATTCTGGCCCTTAAAGCAATAGATATCGACCACCTAAGTGATCTGTGCATTGAATTAGACTAATAACCTAAATCTAAGCAAATTTGAAAGAATGGTCTTGACAGGGAGACAGCAGGCTCTGAGTTAGTTCTTCGAGGTAACAGTGATCATATGTCTCTACCTACCACATAATCAAGAAATATTTGCCTGACTCTCCCTAGTGTGAGGCTGGCATCTGCCCTGAGAATCCAGCACAGGGAGTTTACTATGAAGGAGAAGCAGGGGTAAAGTTTATTCTCTCTTTCTCTTTCTTCTCAGTTTTAACTCAGCCTTAAATTGGCCACACTCTTGTCCTCCAACCCTGCTTTTTCTTTTCGTCCTGATTCCATGGTTGGTCTTAACTCCATCGACTTAGGTGCCCAAGGCAGAAAGTGTCCCCTCGCTCATCGCATCAAATACACACACTGGCTATGGAGCTGAGAAGTCATTCTGCCTGTGTGCAGATCCTGGCTCTGTTACTTGCTTCTGGAATAACTTGGAGAAGTCATATAAAGTTTCTGAGCCTCAGTTTTCTCATCTGTAAAATGGGTGTGTGTGGTGCTGGTGGTGATATCCTTGTCCCAGGGTGCAGTGAGGGTCAAATAGGGTAGTGTTTAGACAGTTCACACAGCTTCACCTATCTTCAGTGATCAATAAGTGTTATCTCTTTTCATAACTATCATTACTCTAATTGATAACTAGGTCTTTTTGATTCCATTTCCTAAAATTTTCTTTCATTTCCCTCCTACTCTTCCTTCTGAACCATCTCATCTCACCTGGATGGATACAGTATTGGTGTCTGATTCATCTCTTAAGTCCCCAGTGCTGAGCACGGGGCCTGGCACCTCATAGGACCTCAATAAGTCCCTGTTCCGTTGGATTGAATATTGTAGCCTTAGCTCACCAGTTACGATGTGTTATTCCTGGGTTTTTCCAGGACATGGGCAGAAGAAAAGCTGTCGGACGTGTATAATAGCCAAACATCGCATTCCTGATTTGGAAGAATTTATAACAGACCCAAAATATACTTTGGAAATTCAAATCATACATCACTTCTCCTATAAATTTTAGTGGTCATTTCTGTTTAGTTTGTTTTAAAGATCTGATGCATTTAAAGTTTAAGTGTGGGAAAGTTATGCCTTCTCCCTTTGTTTTATTTCCCAGCGCTATGACCAATGAGGCAAAGAATCCAAACTCATTAAGTTTCACACATAAAGAATTGAAATGTATACAGTACTTACAGACACTGCAGGCTGAACGATGAAGCTCTCTTTTTAGGCCTTGAACATGTTGACACACTCAGTATTTTTCATCCACAGAATGCGGTATGAGCATTGTCTCGCACCACGTAACATTAATATTATTTTTATGACTGCACAACACAGTGACACGTTGCTGAGCTGCTGAGAAATTTGAAGAATAAAAAAGATTTAGACACTGAAAGAACCTTGAATTATTGAGTTTGGAGAGGTAGGGGAGAAGGGAGAAGGTTGAAGTGTGTCTAGGAGCTGGTTACACAGATTCTATCAGATGAACTGGAGCCAACATATGTATTTCTTAGACGGCCTGGACCCTAGGATCTAGTGCCGGTGGGTGTGGCTCCGCTCAGCACGGTCGGAATTTAGTGGGTTGGGGCTTGCGCTCGCTCAGCAAGAGAACCAGGCCAGCCATCTTCCGGCTTGGAGGTAACCAGGGAACTTGTAGGAGGTCATACAACCACCAGGGGAAGGAGACTGGCTACTGTGATGGTCGTACTCGTGCTTGCCCCTCCTGCCCCTGTGGCGACATCGCTAATCAGCCGTGGCACCCTTGCCTTTGGGGTCCACATGCAACCTCAGGGTCCTGCTCCTGGCGCAGAGCTGTCATAAGAAAAATCTGCTTTTCCCTATAAATAGAAATCGACCTAACGTTCCTAAAACTATAAAAAAATTAAATATAAAACAAAGGCAGAGAGAAATCCAAGATTTGTAAATGAGGCTGCATGTTTTTAATGCAGTGACTGTTTTCTTATCACCACAGCAGATTGTTTAAAGGCAAAAAGACCAGATTTGTTTAATCAACTCACTCATTTAGTTGATAAACATTTATTGAGGACCTACTAGATGCCAGTTATATACATGCTAATTGAGTAGCTGCCCACTTGTCTGGGCAGTTCTCAGCGCTTAACCTTGGGATGGGGGAGCCCAAACCATCTTGCCCCAGATTTGAGTGAATTGGGTGTCCTGGATTTAGGGAAGAAACTGGGATCTCCAGAGACCTTCTGCCCAGTCTCCAGGTACAAGAGTTTCTCCAACTATACCTTTCCCAGGAAGCGCCCTTGGGTCCCATACCCCTCGATTTTCCAGTTTTGAAATCGGAATGCTACTGATACAGACCGTGCAGTGTCGTCCTGAAGATTCTGATGAGGGGTGCCTAGCTCAATGAAGATGCTCCAGAAATGGCAGCAGATGTTGTCACTATGGTGACATTGCTATTGTTGTCGTTATCCTTCCTCTGGTGCACACCCTTGACATGTCAGACATGGACACCCAGCTCTCTGAGCTTAGAAGCCACGTTAATACACTTGAGTTTGCATCCAAAGTCTGCAGTCTGATTATTGACATATTTGACTGCACGGCTCCAAGCGGAGAGGACCCACCAGGCCCTCACTGCAGTGTTCTCTTGGAAGCCTGTGCCTCAAAAACCCTGGTGAGAAGTAGCAGCTGGGACTCCAGACCAGGTACCAAATCCCACAGTCTAGATGAGGTTGACCGTCTAGGCTGCTCTGAGGTCAGACCGAGGCTCAAATCTTGACCTCACTCACTACTTACCAAGCTCAGAATTGGGAGTTCCTTCAGCTCTTACACCCTCCGTGTTCTCATCTGCAGGTTGGAAATTGCACTTAGTGATTCCTAGTGAGTCTTGACATATAAGTTCCCTCTCTTCCCAAACCATGACCAAGTCATACCAGGCAGATCAGAATCTGATGTAACATCTCCCCAGGAAACAATGTACAAGAAACCATAATTTCACATACAATTTCTGAGGTTAGGAGATGTCCCAAATTCATCCCTGGGGTGTCCATGAACTCCAGTTTTAAAACCCCAATCCAAAAAAAAAACAAAACCCCAATCCATGAAGAGTAATTTTTAAAGAGATCAATTTGTATGCCTACATCAAAAAAAAAAGACAGATAATATGACCTAGAAATTCCACTCCTAAGTATATACACAAGAGAAATTAAAACATAGGTCCACATGAAAATGTGTACATGAGTTCTCATAGCAACATTATCCATAATAGCCAAAAAAGTAGAAGCGACCCAATGTCCATCTGTTGATGAGTGGATAAGTAAAATGGGGTAGATCCATACAATGGAGCATTATGTGGCCATAAAAAGGACTGAAATACTGTGAGACAATAAATGTCTGTTGCTTTAAGTCACCCAGTTTGTGGTGCCGTGTTACAGCAGCCCCAGGAAACTAATATAAGGGACTCCTAATATGTATGGGTACGTTCCATCCAAACATTAGACCTCGTGGTGCTTTCACAGGCACAGAATACCATGTGGATAATGGATGCTTTGGGGTAGGAAAGAGTTAAACAGCTCTGATCCTCCTGTGCTTACTGGCCAGATCCTCCTCATGACTTACGGATGACCGCATTAAAGGAAGCAAAGCTGGGAAAAGACGAAGTTTCCCAGCACAGCCTTTAAAGGACCCCCATGTCACACATCAAGGCCAATTAACATTTAGTCGAATTCTTGGTTCGCACCCCAACCAGCTGTCGGCCAGGCTCTCTGGAGAGGCCTGCATGTTTGCTGAGATATAAACGTGCAGGGCTGCACGCTGACATTTAGAGAGCCGCCTCGAGGCCTGTGTCCTTTACTTAATGTGCTTTTTCTATTGTAATGGGAGGGCCGCACAGACGCCCCTCTTAGAATTGCTAATGGCCGTCTCTTCTGGGTTCATGGAAATGGTTGTCTGCTTTCAAGCAAAGCCCGGGTCTTGGGACTCTTGGCTTTGCACTGGAGCCTAGGACATGAGGAGGAGAGAAGAGCAAGAGGCCACATCCAGTACCACACGCCTTGTGATCCATTCCCCCCCCCTCCAAAATCACATAGAAATGTCCAAATCACCTTGACCTTACATTTCAGTTCAGGTAATAAAACTTACTCTTTTTCTGACCACTAAATAATGTTTATTGTAAAAACTTAGAAAATTAGAAAAGAACACAAAGAATAAAATTAAAATTGCATAACCACACCAGTCAGAGATGATTGCTGTTAATATCTTGCTATACGTAATTCTCCTGCCCTATTTAAAAATTGCGTATAGATAAGTCCATTTCTTACAAAAATGGGATCTCCGTGTTCATACAGTTTTGTTACCTGCTTTTTCCTCTCAACAATGTAATAGAAACATTTTCCATGCCATTAAATATTCTCCGACTAAGCATTTATTTTTAATGTGGGTGCCTCTGGCTTGAACAGAGGCAGTCTTCAATACTGCAGAGAGCTATGCTGGGTGGATTTGAGTAGATTTTTTTCTCACAGTATTATGATGATGTTTAAATGGTGTATCTGTGAAAATATCCCTGGCCACCCGTTCCTGCATGGTGAAGAATGTCCAGCCATTCTTGATTTGCTCAGACCCTGTAAAATATCCATTACTCATAGCCACAGGGCCTTTTTCTGGATGGTAAAATATGCTGGGACTGAGGGTTCCAGGGTACAGACCAGCAGTGAGTGTCTGGCTGATTGAGAGCTTGTCAAGGGGACGTGGTTACACGGGCACACCCCATCTTTCAGGGCAACTGAAATGTAAATAACCATTGTAGGTTCCAGGCTGAAATATATTACAGGGAAGATGTGAGAGACATGCAAATGTTGTAGGTTTCAAAAGCAGATAACCTACAGTAGGAAGTAGGGACCGCCTTCAGGATGTGAGGGACCCTTGAGCCAAGCCCTCAAGGGCAGGTACGGTTTGGAGAGACAGAGGGCAGTAGACGTTTGGGTAGGCACTGGTCTGCTAGTGTTTAATGAACATGTGCTGTATGCCTGACAATAGGCAGGTGTCACGGATATGACAATGAAGAGACATCAGTGATCCCTGGCTCCTAACAGCTTACAGCTTTGTAAACATATGGCACAATTCAGAGTGATAAGCGGTCCAGTAAGAGAGCATCCTGGGTGCAATCATAGTAATAATAAATGCTCAACAAATGCTCACTGTTGGGTCTTGTGCATGTATCATTTCATTTAGTCCTCCCAACAACACTGTGGGGTAGATACTATTATTCCCTCTCCTTTACAAATGATAGAAGTGAGACTTTGTGAGAGTAACTTGTCCACGGTCAACACGTGCAGCTAGTTGGTGGTGTTCCCTTCATGATGTGCTAATCATTTTGCAGGCATCCTCTTCCTTAATCCTCACGACAACCTTTCAAGGTAGATGATGATATACCCATTTTCAGAGGCGGTATTGGAAGCACCGAGAAAGCTAAGTGATTTGTCCAGGTCCACACGGGTAGCAAGGGCTGGGACAGGGCTGCATCTCATGCTGTCAGATTCTGAAGGCCACACCATCTCCACACCTCGTTATTACAACCTCAGCCAGAGGTGGATCCTGGCTGGTCCAGGGGACTGTTACTCACCAAGATTCAGAGTTTCCTAAGGCTGAAGTCACACTCGATCATTCTTTCCAATTTTAAGTATTTATTAGGCATCTTTGATGTCCAAGAACTATACTGATGGGCACAGAGTCACAACCATTGAGAAGCTTACAGGCTAGCAGGGAGCTAAATGTGCAATAGTGATAAGGTGGGTATTTATTAAACCTAAGCATGAATAAGGCACAGTGTGAGTGCAGAAAAGTAGACTCCAAAGTAGACATGGCAGAATCCGGATAGGCTTCACAGAGGAGTAACGTGGGAGCTAAGACTTAACCGATGAGTGGGTGCCTGCCTGGGGGACACATGGATGGAAGCCGTCCTAGGCAATGGGAACAGTGTTTGCGGAGGCATAGAGGTGAGGAGAACCTGGCGGGGTTAAGAAACCATGGCCAGCGATTAAGTATTGCTGGGATAACGAATGAGGGGAGGCATGGTAGGAAATGCAATTAGAGGGGGACAAATCTGCAAGGGCGTTCAAGTGCCAAGCCGCAGAGCTTAGACAGGCTCCTGGCAGCAATAAGGAGCCGTGGAAAGGTTTAGAGCACAGCAGCAGAGTGAGCAGGGTTGAGCGTTAGAAGGATAATTGTCATGAAAATGCACGTGAGGTGGTGAGATGGCACTCAGGGAGACCACAGAGGCTTATTTTTTGTGCCTTCAACTAAAGGAGAAGTAATGGGAATGGAAAGAAGAGGATGGATATAAACAACTTAAGGGGGTGGAATTGATCAACTTGGTAATTGATTAAATTGGGTCTGGGGAGGTCCTAAGTCTGAGATCAGTGCACCACCCAGTTTTCATTTCTGTCCATTTCATTACTTTCCCTTTTCTTTTACGCTCTCTTATTAAAAGTTCCATGGGGTTGGAGTTGACTATAATAAGAAGTCTGAGAACTGCCAAATGTTTGCGTTGATTGCTGGGCCAAATAGCAACACTTAGCGTCCCTGTTAGATGACAGATCTCTGTTTGTGGGAGTCAGTGTTTATAAAAGAAAGAAAAGTGCATTCCGCATAGAAGGTGTCATTTATTCTGTTTATTTTTTAAATACTTTTATGTTGTTAAAATCCCAGCCTTTGATTTTTAGGTCTATAATGAAATTTGGGCAGATTGGATTTCAGCTGGCATTGAATGAAACATGCTTTTTATTTTTTGTAAGCTGATGAAAACCTTTTTCTCTTTTATAAAAATCACAACTATATTCATTCGTCCATCCAACAAATGAATATGGGACATTTGGAAGGCAGGTATGGCCTCTGCCCTCATAAAGCTTATAGTCAGGTCATCTATCCAAAACTACATCTCCAGCATTTGCTTCTATTTTAAATAGGTGCTCACTGCCTTGAATATCAATAGAGCAGAATAGCAAGAATGTCAGAAGTCAGTCCTCAAGAATTACTTTCAGTGTTTTTAAAATATTTCAGACTTAACTATCCATCCCACGTGCCTCTACCTCAGGACCTTTGCACTCGCTAACTCATCTGCCTGGATTGCTCTCTCCCAGGGTATCTTTGTGGCTCCTCCTTGGTCTCTTCATGGCTCTGATCAGATGTGACCTTCTTTGAGCCTCCGCCCTCACTCCAGAACTCTCTATCCCCCTTCTTAATTTTTTAGCACAGCATCTATCTCTATTGGTTTTGTTACAATCTGTCTCCTCACCTAGAAGATAAGCTCCATGGTGGGGGGGGTGGGGTCTTTGTGACTTTTGTCTGCAGCTCTATCCCCACCAGCTAAACAAACTCATGGCCCTTAATCGGCCCTCAGAGAACATTTGAGGAATAAATGAATGAACCCTCTCTGAGTCTCAGGTTCTCACCTGCAGCCCGGGGGCGGGGGGAGGGTTTGCTGAGATGTGAGTGAAAGGAGAGCGGCAGAGTCTCAGGATGCTTGGCTCCGGGGGGGGACCGCGGCCAGCGTCGTGGGCAGGTCAGGCTGCTTGAGCAGGACAGCGCTCAGCCAATGTCTCTCTGTCTCTCTTTTTTTTTTTTTTTTAATTTATTTATTTACTTTTGGCTGTGTTGGGTCTTCGTTTCTGTGCGAGGGCTTTCTCCAGTTGCGGCAAGTGGGGGCCACTCTTCATCGCGGTGCGCGGGCCTCTCACTATCGCGGCCTCTCTTGTTGCGGAGCACAGGCTCCAGACGCGCAGGCTCAGCAATTGTGGCTCACGGGCCTAGTCGCTCCGCGGCATGTGGGATCTTCCCAGACCAAGGCTCGAACCCATGTCCCATGCATTGGCAGGCGGATTCTCAGCCACTGCGCCACCAGGGAAGCCCCCGTCTCTCTGTCTTTATACCGATGTTTTCTGGTTTTTACACAGCTCTTGGCTTAATACGTTTTTCTCCATTGGCCCCAAAATACAATTTAAAAGGGAAAAAAAAATATTCTGAGGGTATAGATCTAATGTCATAAGCATCACTTTGAAGAGGTTTTGTGTTTATTTTGTCGTTTTTCTTTTTTAACACTGTAACTTTTAAAATGTATTTCCTCGTAACCCAAGCCATACATTTTTCTAGTAGGAAAAAATAGTAAATATAGATAACCCAAAACAGGGAGGGAAAAAGAATATGTATCTGTAATTCCATCATACTGACCTAACATTGTGTGTGTAAACATTGTGTGTGTGTGTGTGTGTGTGTGTGTGTGTGTGTGTGTGTGTATGGATGGATGGATAGATAGGTATAGAGATAGACTTTTAAACAGATAAATATATATATAAATAAAATCTCAGATATATATATATATATATATATATATATATATATATATATAAAATCTCCCACTAGCCAGTGGTTACAGCTGCTGGTGCACCATATGCTGGGCTGGTCCAGGTGGCCTTCCCTCCATCAGTGTCATGATGCTGCTAAACCAGGACCTCTTTCCACCTTCCTGCACCCTATAACTCCTTCCCAAATTGCTCCAAACTTTGTATTCTGCTATCTCAGGAAATAGCAGTCAAAGCGAGACACAGTGACCCACACTCAGACAAGGGCAGTGGGAATAGTGAGAATGGGATAATGTGAGATTCCTTTTTAAGAGAGAGTCAGAGGGGATGAGAGAGGGTACCAGGGCCTTCTAGTATGGTGGCCTGGGTGGAGGAGGCCACCACAAACCAGGACAGGGAGGGAGTGTGCTTGGCTCGGAAGATCCTGAGTTTGCTTTGGGACGTGCTGTATTTGCAGTGCTTGTGAAACGTTCAGGTGGAAATGTCAAGCAAGCAGTTAGAAGTGTGTATTTGGGAATTAGGAGAGATTTGGACATAAAAGAGACAGGTGGTAATTGAAGTTGTCAGAATCAGTAAGGTAGGGAGAAATGAAGCTGTGGGAATACTGGGGTCTCCAAGAAGGCAGACATTTAGAGACTTGGTGGAGAGTGTCCAAAGAGCTGCCCACACCTGGTGACTGATCTGAAAGAAGCTCCGATCCTTCCAAGCCCAACCCATCCAGGGCTGGTGTGAACAGATGGGAAATGGGTTCCCATATGGAATCCGTGGGCTACCACTAAGAGAGGCTATGAGGTGACGAGGGGACCCCAGAGTGTAGCAGTTAGGAGTGTAGGCTGTGGACCCAAGAACTTGCGTTCCAGTCCCAGCTCCATCACGTAAGAGCTGTGTGTCCTTGGGCAACAGAATCCTCACCGATACAGTGGGAGCTACAGTCTTACCCTCCTAAGGGGGGGTGGGTCATGAGGATCGGCAGAGGCAAGGCACACGAAGGGTTAAGCACCACTTCCAGCACATAGCAAGTGCTCGATGAGGGACGTAGCCATGACTATTAATAATGACTGACGGTCTGAATGGCACCCAGCTGGACTGGTAAGGAATGAGTACTTGTGGCCTGGAGCAGAGAGGGCCGCCCACAGGTTGGGGTTAGAGCCAGGAGGGAGCACGAGGCACAGAGGTGTGGTCTCGTCCCCGGGCTGAGGTCTGACCCCCACTGGGACCTGAGCTGAGGCTCTGGGATTCCCTCTCGGACATCTCTATAGGCAGCAGAGCTCAATTCCCCTCTACTTTGAAAAGGGCACTGGAGAGGAGCTGGAGGGAACGCAGAGCACTCTATTTATTGTTATTTTTAAAAAATAAAATGGAAAGGAGCCCTCCAAGGGCATGTTCACGGGTTTTATTATTTGTGAGGAAGAACACACTTGTCTTTATCAACATTCTGGCTGTCTGCGAGACTGGGCCGGCAAAGGGCAAGACCAAATGTTAAGTCATAACATTTGACTCCTTGTTCCTTGCTCAGCTAACATGCAAGGGTGTTAATAGGCTCAGCTCTTGTCAGCCGAGCCAAGACGGTTTCAAGACCAAAATGAATGATGCAGCCAAGATCACAAAAGGGCCGCCTCGTGCGAATGGGGCAGGAGATCACGATGCTGGGTGGTCTCGTCCAAATAATGCGGGAGGAAGGTGAGCAAGAGGATGCACTGTGCCAGGCATGGAAGTGACAGGAGAGCCTTCCAGAAGAATCCACGGCCGGGTTATCCTTGTTGCCTTTTCTCCCTGGTAATATGAATTCGCTTTTGGAACAACAGCAGTGGCATAATCGGAATCCATCTTGTGTGATTTTTCCTCGGATGATTTAGAAATACTTCAATCCATCTTCAAAGAGGATAACCCAATGACGTGTAAAAGGACTATCCTGGATCGCTTTCCTGTCCTCGGGTGGAGTGGGGGGGTGTCAGTGGCCGATTCGCTACTCTCTCAGTGGGGTCCTTTGTTTCTAAAGCTACCTGGGATTATTACAGCAATAGAACTCTAAAGCGAAGTAAGCTTTGCATAAAAATGCATTTGGCTTCAGAGAAAACATATAATACTGATGAAAAGTAACCCTGGATGGCAGATTCCATTAAGAGATCACATCTGCATGGGAGCAGGCTCTAGGAAAGCTGGATGGATCAAGCTTGACAAAGGCCGCCTAGACTGTGCTTGTCTAAGGGGAGGAGGTGACACTGATTAAGCGCCTGAAATTAACGGGCAAAAGGCCATTAACATGCGGAGAACCAAGAGCAGGCAAAGGTGGTAAAGCCGCAATGGCTCCAAGTCGTAAGCATTTAGAACCTAATTTTAGAAACATCCTCCAACCCTCGGTGGGCTCACGTGCTTTTGTCACTGGGAGTCAGTAATTGAATTTTCTGGACGTTTTGATCAGTATGTATCTTTGTGAAGCCGATTACACAGCAGAACGCAGTTTTTAGTCTGACCTTAAAAGCATTACCTTCTGCTGTGTGATTAGAAAACATGCAGAGAGTGCTGCCCTTCTCACTGCACTTGATCTGGGGGAGAGGAAAGGAAAAAAAACCCCTTGCTATTCCATGTCACCTAGTAAGATTCATTTAGATTCTATGCAGATAATTTAATAACAGATTTTGTAAAACCTTAACATAAGGAGCCACCATAAAACGTATTATCTTTTATTACCCATACAGAGAATGACATTTTAGAAGGTAATAAATCGAAACCCAAGAAAAGCTATTTGCTTTCGGAGACTGCTTGGCAGATGACAGGGATACCAGTTTCCCAATTTTATACTGTGGCACCTATGGCTCCCCAGGGTCACCTGAGGCAGCCCCCAGACGGGTTTGCTGAGGCCTGTCTGAGCAACATTCCCTGGCCCTCTCTTCTTTTTTGAAAGGTCATTCCCATCCAGACCTCACTGCTGAGCCTTGGGTTGTCCCACCTTTACCGGTCCCCCTTCCGTCTTATACAGTCGGGATTCGTGACAGGCCAAGAGCTGAGCCTGGGCTTGGGACCTGCCCTGGGGCATCTGCCATGAGGTGGGGGAGAGCTCACCCCACCAGCATCAGAGAAGGCCACGCCTCCCTTGGCATGGATGCCTCTCTAAGGGGGAAGGACTTTCCCTGCTCGCTCCTGGAAAGCTAGAGCCTTGTCACCGTGCCCTACTCTGCACAACCCAGCCTTCTGGAGACCAGCTCAGCCCATCCAACCTTGCCCAGGCCCTGCCTTTGGACCCACAACTGCTGCAACCCGGAAGAGCATCCCTGAGGCCAAGTTTTCTGTGTAGTGATCCGCATCACCATCCTTTGATTTATTCATTCGTCAAATATTAACAGAGAGGACCAGACACTGGGATGGCTGTGTGATTTTTCCCCGGGGGGTTTAGAATCCAATTTATTTTCAAAGAGTGTAACCCAGTGGCCACATAAAGGCAGCATTTTGGGGCCTCCATGTCTCCGAGGGCCAGGCGTCGGGGATGTGGCAGGAGTACGTTAGAGACAGGTCCTTGCTTCCATCCACGGCTCTAAGGAATACTCGGAAAGTGGCTGACATATTGAAAACCGTATATTTTGAAGAGAAAACTCTCCAATAAACTGGACTGGTATTCACCACTTTGTAGATGGGAAGAAATTCATCTCCTCTTCCTGCTGGACAGAGTTGTAGGAAAGGTCTGGTTGACGTTACGCTTCAAAGGATTGAAATGGAAATATTCTCCAGAGGGAAGATAGTGGATGCTATTCTGGGAAGGTGGGCAGTCCTGGGAAGGGGGCAGCTGGGAGTGAAATGAAGGTGGCAGCTGGTGACAGTGAGCACCACATGGGGCAGGGAGGCTGGCGAGCATCTTGGCTCTGCAGGATGCTTGATGAGCGCTCTCCAGAGAAGCTGTATCCATTCCCTACGGCTGCCATAGCAAGACCACAAAATCTGTGGCTTAAACAACACACATTTATTATCTTACAGTTCTGGAAGTCAGAAGTCCAAAATGAGTTTCACTGGGGTAAATTCAAGGTGTCAGTGGGGCTGATTCCTTCTGGAAGCTCTAGGGAAACATTTGTCCCCTTGCCTTTCCCACCTTCTAGAGGCCACCTGCATTCCTTAACTCACGGTCCCTTCCTCCATCTCTCCATCTTTAAGGCCAGCAGTGTACCATCTTCTTCATCTTCAAGCCTCTCCCTCTCTCTCCCTCCCTCTCTCTCTCTCTCTCTCTCTCTCTCTCTCTCTCCCCCTCCCTCCCTCCCTCTCTCTCTCTCTCTCTCTGTCTCTCTCTCTCTGTCTCTCTCTCTCTGTCTCTCTCTGTCTCTGTCTCTCTCTCTCTCTCTGTCTCTCTCTGTCTCTCTCTGTCTCTCTCTCTCCTTCCATTGTTGCATCTCCTTTTCTGGCTCTCCCACCTCCCTCTTATAAGGACCCTTGTAATTACTTTGGATCCACCCGGATAATCCAGGATAATCTTCTCCTCTCAATATTCTTTACTCAATCACATCTTCAAAGTCCTTTTAGCCACATAAGGTACCATATTCCCTGGTTCCAGGGATTAGGACATGGACATCTTTGGGGGCCAATATTCTGCCTACCACAGAAGGTATGAAAGCCTCTAGGACCAAAAGCTTGATGGCATTTAGAGCTCACTTCCACTGTGCCCTGTGCTTGACTCATGAACCTGACACTGGGCACCTAACAGCTTAATCACAGAGACAGACATGTGAAGGGAACATTGCTGTGTCATTAAGTCAACCAAGAAAAAAGCATTCACCATGACATACACACAAGGCTAATGCAGAGGAGGAAGGAGTAATTCTGGGAAGAGCAGAAAAGCTTTAGGAGGGAAACACATCTAAGTAAGGTTTATAAGGACGAGTAATTCTCCAAGGGGGTGGAGGGAATCGTGGGTGGGGAGGGCCTCCCAGGCAGAGGGCGCAGCATGAGCTAAGGTGTCAAGGAGTGAAGAGCCCGAGGTGTTGGGATTGCAGGTAGCCCGGCGTTACAGGGGTGCAGCGCTGTGAGTGAGGAGCGCTAGGAGATCAGGCCAGGGCGGGGGTGTCTTCTACGCCTCGGGAGCTTGACGCTTATCCTGTAGCTACCGAAGGGCTGCTGACGCATTTTGAGGAGGGTCCTGTGGTCAAGTGGCAGTTTAGACAGCTCACTGTATCTGGCTTTGGGTGGAGAGGGGTCTGGAAGAGAGCAGAGGGAACCAGTCTGGAAGCTGTTGTAGTAACTCGGGTGAGAAAAGATGAGGACTCGAAGTCATGTGACAACAGGGATGACAGAGGAAAGAGGACGGACTCAGGAGAGGCTGGGGAGGCGACATCAGTAACACTTGACGATGGGCTCTTGGAAGTGAAAGCGGGAAGAGCTGAGGACAGCTCCCAGGCGTTCAGCTTGAGGTGATGCCTCCGAGAGGAGGGCCATGTTGCAGGGACCATGACAAGTTCTGTCATTGGTCCATGAAAATTGAGGGAGAACATCCAAAGGAGACATCCAGAAGATGAAGCAGGCTCGAGGGGCAACCATAGTGTTAGTTAATGTCTTACTGGGAGTACAGTTTTTCTAGAAAGGGAAAAAAAAGGAAAATTGCACGGAGAGAGAAACTTTGGTAAACTATGTTTCTGTTTTTCCTTTAAATTGCATCATAAACAGGTGAGTTTTAAGTTAAAATAAGGGTACTCGTTGACCTGCATTTCATCAAGTGTTCATTCCAAACGATGCTGATCAAAGTGTGGTCCTCAGATCAGCAGCGTCAGCATCTCCTAGAAACTTTCCGAAAATGCACATCCTCAGGCCCTACTCTGGACCTCGTGAACCATAAGCCCTCGAAGTGGGCTGAAAATCTGTGTTTTAATGCACCCACCACGGAAATCTGATACAAGCAAGTTCCAGAAGCACTGACTGAGACAGTCTGTCTTAAGCACCTACTATGTACTGGGCATAATGTTGCCATGGCAATTCAAGGCCAGAAGTTTAGAAGAAACAGGCTAACACAGTAAACAGTGACTGTGAAAATATATAAAAACGATAGAGAAAGAGCACTTTCATTTTATTTTATTTTCCTTCAAGTTTTAGACGTCTGTACTTCCTTGTCTCAATCAAACAGATTAAACCAAGCAATTCTTTAGCATGTTCAGATCTGCCCCAAACCAGCCATATGCTTCTTGGGATTCCCTAAGTCTGTTCCCTCAGGCTGGGAGCTCCTTGAAGGTGGGATGGGCTAGATGATGTCTGAGATACTTTCAAGAAACAATAGGTTGTGTCTCTTCTCATCACAAACCTTGATTCCAGCCGCACTAGTGGCCCTGTGTTACCTGGACCTCCATGCTGGTGCTCAGGCTCCTCTTCCCCCTCTGAATTCTCTGCCCTCACAGCCTCCTTCAAAGCTCAGCGCCAGCCTGCGTTATCCTGAAGCCACTTAAAAACCACAGTAGCCCTCCCAGCTGCACCGTTCACATTTAAGGCTATTGCATACATGTTCAGCACACACTACCTGGTGCCTTGTGGAGCCACTTATACATGTTTTACCTTCAGCCAAGCTATGAGTTCCTTGAAAGTAGGGAATATATTTTATACTCCTTCTTGTTCCCAGGGTGTCCTGACCAGAATCAGAATCAGTCTTCAGTTCTGATTAAACCATTGAATTTAATACTGTTTTAGGATTAATAGCTTCTCATCTTCTTCCACAGAAATTCACTTCCACATCAAGACCCCATTTCTAATCCTATAGTAGGAGATTCTCCTCTGCAGGAACGTCTCCTTCCTCCCCCCACCAAGGTCTGGGCTAAGTGACCTTTCTTTTGCAATAACCACAGCGCTCTTCTTACTCCCGTCTCATTCTGCTGAAATTACCTGGGAATTATCTAGCACCAGATTTGTCTCCCTTTACTCGTTACTACTCTCTAGCACAATGCCTAATGCGTCGTAAGTGCTCAGTAAATATTAAATAAAATTCATATCGCCTTCCTGAGCACCCCATGTCCTGACCCCCTTCTCACAGACCTTAATTGGTACACTTCGAATAACACTTATCTCATCATACTTTATCTACTTGCTTTCTGTTCATTTATCTAAAAATGGACTGAAAGCAGCATCTGTATCATTCATCACATCCTCGCAGAGTTACTTGAACCTAGTAGACACTATATAAATGTTTCAGTGGAATCAACCTGAATGTCAAATATTTACCACCTTGGGTCTGAAGGGGGTGATTTTTCCAGGTACGTTATGAATGCCTTTGGCATTTTATTTGCCGTGACTCATCAGTAACATCAGAAGAAGTACACTTCACATGGAAATGTTTTATTTGATTTTGGTATCCCTCAACCTGAAATCTATCACTTAGGTTATTCCAACCTCATGTGTCTAAGAGGCTGTGTTTATTTCCCCTGCTGCTTCCCCACCCTGCTGGCTTTGTCAGCAACCAGTAAACGTGGGGAAATGAGCTATGCCTTCTCTTTATCCTTACCCCAGCCGAAATGAAAACACAGCAGATGACAGCCAAGTACCTGAACGTTCACATTAGCGCTGAGCAGCAAAGTAAAAGGAGGCCTAAAGACAAACACAAGTCAAACCCAACTCGCCGTGTTGCATAGGAAGATGGAGGAATGTCACTCGCCGTCTGCAGTGGGAAAAGGGCACCTTTTACAAGGGGATGTACACGGTTCCTGCTGGATTTATGGGCTACCTTTCCCCAGTGTTATGTGGCCAGAGTGGATAAATCAAACTCCAGACAGACAACAACTTGTTCTGCTCCAGATAATGTTTTCACCAATCTGCTTGCAGTATTTATAGACTAGGTGTCAGGTGCAGAAGAATGTGGTCCCTGTTCAGGTGCCATATCACAAGGAGTCTCAGCCTATCCGGGCAAAGCTGATGAGTAAATAAATAAATAAATTGCATTACATCTTTCCCATAAATCTCATATTAATATTTCTCATTAACAATACCTGCAATGTTAGACAACAAAAGGATTTATTGAAAAAGACTCTTACAGATTTCCTTGAACCTTAAAGCACAGTTTATAAGCTGGAGCCAACTCTTACCAGCTCATAATAACTGATTGTGTATATCACTTTCCAACTATGTACTCTATGACATCATGGTAGCTTGAAATCAGCCATGGTAAGAGTATTTAAACCACCAAAATTGACAAACGCTGCAAATCAGGCACATGTGCTGTTAAACATTTACAGGCACATCACTCTTTGTAATTCATTATTTTATTAAAAATGTATCTATAAGTGACTAATTAGTGCATAACAGCCATGTTCCAGGCACTGAATTAGTAGCTGGGAGATAAAACTTTAAACAAGACAAGGTCCATGACCTCATGGAGCTCAAGTGGTCAGGGTCAACATAGCCAATAAACAAGTAATCAATAAATGAGAATATTACAGACTGTGATAGTGCTGGAGAAAAACTGTATTCATTATTTATTGCAGCATAACAAATTACTCCAAAATGTAGTAACTTAAAACAAGAGATATTTCCTGTCTCACAGTTTGTGTGTTCAGGAGTCTGGGCATGGCTTAGCTGTGTCCTCTGCTCACTAGACTGTCACAGAGTTGCAGTCTCTGTGTTGGTGCAGAATTTGCAGTCTCATCAGAAGGTTTGACTGGGGAAGGATCCACTTCCGGGCTCTTCAGTGGTTGCTGGCAGCATTCAGTTGCTTCTGGCTGTCCCTGGAGGCCATCCTAGCTCCTTGCCACATCCTTAGAAGACTTTCCAAAGGTTCTACTACATAATAACAGCAGCCATCTACACATGCCAAGCTCCATGCTTGGCATTTTATCTTACCTATTTTAATCCTCACTTATCCTAGAAGTATTATTATTCTCCCCATTGGACAGGTGAGGAAACTGAGGCAAGGAAAACTTAAGTAACTTGACCAGGTTCACTCAGCTACTAAGAGGTGGAGCCAAGGTAACAGTGATTGATCAAATGCTGATTGTCCTTCCCTAAGTGTCAGCTACCCCATTATGCAGTAAGGTCCCTGCCTTCATGGAGCTTCAGTGCAGTGAAGGATGACCGTCAGAAATGAGCAGGAATTCACCTAAAGGAGGAAGTAGAGGTGGAAAGGTCAAAAGTAAGAAAAAGTGGGGTACAGTAGAAGGAAATCCAGTCTGGACAAAGTGTGAAAAGAGATGTGGAGGGCAGTTCAAGATGAAGCAAGAGGAGGATGGGGTACCACATGGGTTAATAGCAGAACCTTTCTCCATGTAACATTTATTCATTGATTCCCCCCCACAGCTACCATTGTGCTTGTTATTAGTGATAAATGTTCCGTTAAATGCTCACTCGTATGGCAGTCGCGGTAGCTGTGTAAAACATCAAGGGTCCGGTGATTGATTACATGCCATATTTAGTGACACGGCTTGATTCTTTTTTTTCAAGATGGAATGTTTGCTTTTCAAATCAGTGTGATCAATGAACCCAGCCCGTGTCTGTGGAGATACACCCGAGGCTTTTTCTTGCAGACACACCATCTTCCTTTTGTTTCTAGGATATATATTAACTGGTAGCAAGTAGACACCCAGGAAGAGATGGCAAATACAGTAGAAATGCATAGCTGCAGAATTCAAACCAGGAGAGCAGCTTGACTCTTAGATATGTCCTACAGATCAGATAGCTTAAAATAAAATCAAAGCAGTCAATTTCATTCTCCCAGTTTTGACACAGTGCTTCTCTTTGTCAAAATACACTCCTATCTCCTTGAGCTAGAGTTCCCCAAAGAATAAGCCATTCCCTGAGAATAAATGGCTCTGGTTTGGAAATGCCACTGATATGCTCAGACCTTTGAGATTATAATTTAGTTCAGGGAAACAGTAATATATCATCATTATCAATAATGAAAGTAAATCACCCAGCTTGCGTGCTGCATACTGGCTAGGTGTTGGGGTCAAAGGCATGGTCCTTGCCCTTGAAAACTTTGTCATCCACTTAGGGAGATAGTAAATGGGCATTCAAAATAAGACCAAACAGGAAATATAGCCTTCAAATTAGTCAGGGTAGTCTAAGCACTGTAATAAACTTCCCTTAAACCTGAACAACGGTTTGTATCTTGTTCACGTCTCAGTCTAAAGCAGGTCAGCAAAGGGTCTCTGTGCCATATAGTCATTTGGAGATCCAGGCTTCTTCCTCTTTGGGAATAGGAAACATGGAGGAATACGTGGGAGTTTTAGGGGCCAGGTCGGTCAGTCCATCACTTCTGCCCACATTCCATTGGCCAGAATTGGTCACACAAGTTCCTCTTACAGTCTAGCTGTATGCCCTGCAGGCAAAAGCAATAGGATTGGGTAAACAAGTAACATTTTCCTCACCACAGTTTCCTCTGATGGCAAGAAACTGAAATTGATTCTGGCTGACTTCAGTGCCAAAAAGAATCTCCTGAATAAACACCAGGGTGTGTTACAGAATCCAGGGGAGAGTTGAAGTCAAGAGCCAGCACAGGCCCAGATCTCAGAGGCAGAGCTTGCATCTTTCTGGTTAGAGCGATGCCTTCAGTGTAACTCAGCCGGAAAGGCTCTTTCTGTTGGAGTTGATAATACCTATCTCCCCTCTGAGCCTTGAACCAACTGAGAGAAATAAACCCAAGAATCAGATCGTGCCAAGGAGAGTGCAGCTTGGCCTTTAGAGGACAATGAGCTTCCTACCCCCTGTTCAGTTCACTCACCAGTGACAGAACAGCTGGACGGCTGAAGATCTCGTCCCCCAGACGGGTGCGTCCTGCATGGGCAGAGAAGAGCACCAGGGTGGTAAGTGTCCTCCCAGAACATTCAAGAAGGTAAAATCCTGGACTTCCCTGGTGGCCCAGTGGTTAAGAATCCACCTGCCATTGCAGGGGGCATGGGTTCGAGCCCTGGTCCAGGAAGATCCCACATGCCACGGAGCAACTAAGCCCGTGCGCCACAACTACTGCACTCTAGAGCCCACGAGCCACAAGTACTGAAGCCCATGCGCCTAGAGCCTGTGCTCCACAAGAAGAGAAGCCACCGCAATGAGAAGCCCACCCACTGCAACAAAGAGTAGCCCCCGCTCTCTGCAACTAGAGAAAGCCTACGCACAGCAACGAAGACCCAACACAGCCAAAAATAAATAAAATAAGTAAATAAAGTTATTTTAAAAAACCAAAAAAAAGAAGGTAAAATCCTTCTATTGGGCCCAGGAGCAGCATGGGAGAGGCAAGAGGGTTTGCCCTACGTTCTGTCTCCATGATGCCTGGTTTCACATTTCATATTCCCAGAATCCGATTGTCCCAGCTGGGGTTGGGGAGTTAACCGTGACTCACTCAACTATTGTGAGGGAGACAAACATGCACGTGGCCACCAGGGCCTATTCCTCTGCATCAGTGTTTCTTCCCAGACGATGGGCAGCTGTGCAGCTGTGGGCTGCCTAGGAGCCTTGTCCAGCAGAGTAACAAAGGCAGAGTGACTCTGAGCGGTGCGGAAATGCGCATGTGCATGTATATTTCAAGTAAGAGGGATTTAGGGGCAGACTTCCTAGAAAAGGCTCAGCTGGAGTGGGAGGCAGGTCAGAGGTGAGTGGAAGGTTTTCCAGTTGTGCAAGAGCAAGGGGGCTCATACATATGCCATTTTCTCTAAGTCTTCCACATTTCAGAGGAGGTGCTTTTATCATTGGTTGCTTGGTTTCTATTATTTTTGTCATTGTGAAAGCAATTATGTTTATTATAGAAAAATCCCCAAATACTCATAGGCCAGTGGACTTCTTAAAGCAATTATGTTTATTATAGAAAAATCCCCAAATACTCATAGGCCAGTGGACTTCTTATCTTCGAGTTGCTTTTCAAAGTGGAAATCTGGAAACAACTCAAACAAATGACCGTCCAATAGGGAATGATTGAATAAATTATGCTGGTCTGGAAACAACTCAAACAAATGACCATCCAGTAGGGGATGATTGAATAAATTATGCTGGTCTGGAAACAACTCAAACAAGTGACCATCCAATAGGGAATGATTGAATAAATCATGCTGGGTCCATACAGTGGACTGTTATACAGCTGTTGAAATGAATAGACAGATCTATAAGCAGAGGTGAAAGTGATATGGCAAGACGGATTGTACAGCGGTGTGAATGCTATCATTTGTTTAAATATATGTGTATCTAAAATGTGTGTGTGTGTGTGTGTGTGTGTGTGCGTGTGTGTGATGTGTAGGACAAAGGAGGGAGACACCAGACTACTAACAACATTTACCTCTTGGAGACGGGGTTGGGGGTGGGTAGAGAGGAATGCTCACTTTCCACTTTAGAAATGACTGGATCATTTCTATTTTCCTTGCAATAATTGGATATTCTTTGACAATACAAATATATTCTTTGGTAGCCTTAAGTTTGGCAGAAAATTGAGACTTTGGAACATCTCATTTCAAACCTTACAATATATCTAGTTCATAGTCTAATTGATTTTCCACTAGGTTAATCAGTCGAGTTCCCATTGCAGTCATAAAGTTTTATTTATATGAGGAGACAGGAATTGGCTGGTTCATTTTTTTTAATTATTTATAAAATTTGTTAAACTACAGGAGAGTTAAGCCATGTCCTTCCTTTGTGCTAGCGAAAGAATTTGTATGTACCTCTGCTTAGCTCTGACTCTATTTTGTTACAGTTATATGTGAACATGCCTGTCGTCAACCCTAAACATCTCTGAACCCCTTAAAGAAAAGGACCCTTTTCCCATCCCTATATCCCCAGCACCATATTTAGACTAGATGTTCAATAACTTCCAACTAAAGGAATGCATAAACTAATGAAAGAAAAAATTATAATAACTCTCTTTGGTCAAAAAAATATTTCTGCAGAGGGGAAAATTTTAAAAGGAAAAACAATGTATTCATGAAATTATTGCAATACTATTGTGAAGAGCCTATTGTGATACCCTAGTGTGATACAATTGCTCTTACACTTTCTTGCAAATAACCAGATAATTGATCATAGCATTCGTTGCAATATTAGTCAGAATTCCCTTGTTGCTTCTCACAGAACATCTCAATTAAATGTCTTAAGGAAAGGAGAAATTTATTAGCTCATAGAAATCACAAATCTGAGGGGTAAATTCTGGCTTCAACAATGACTATTAAAGAGCTCAAATTAGGTTAAAAGAACTCCATCCCTACCTCTCAGTTCTGTGTTGTCTTCTTTCTTAGGCTGCCTTTCTCTGTGTGGTTGCAAGTGGTCACCACCAGCTCCAGATTTTGGTCCTACCACCTTCAAGTCCAACAGAAAGAGGAGTTCTTTTGCCTACAAGTTCTAAAGAAATATGTCCTGGAACTGAGTTTCAATCCCAGGTGGCCTAACTTGGGTTATGTGCCCATCACATGGCAATGGGAATGGGAGGCCCTGATTGTACAAGCCTGAGCTACATGACCATCCTTAGTCCAGGGATAGAGTCAACCCTACCTGAACTCCACGTGCACTAAGAGTGTGGCAGGGATGATACCCCCAAAGGAAGTATAGCCTCAGTACCAGAGGAGGATGGGATGGACGCTTGGGAAGGCAGGGCGGCACATATCCACTAGAGTTAGCGCTTGAAGCTGCCCTGGGGTATGTCCACAGCTACCTTCACTGCAAGTTGGTGAAGGGCAAGTGCTATGAGAAATTTACATCCTTGTTCGACAGCCATTATAGAATCACGCTCATCCCCCAGTGTGCTTCATGGGGCAAGGTCGGCTGTTCTTTAGCGACAAGCCATGCCTGGGGTCATAAACTAAACATCCTGATAGGAATGATACGAAAATCGGTAAGATCTTCTTGAAAGCAATGTTGAAATATCAATAAAGACTCTTAAAATCTTCATACTCTTTAGCCTAATAATTCCACTTCCTGGAATCTATGATTTTTTTTAAAAATCAAAATACATTGAGAGCTTCCTGAATAAAGATGTTCATTGCAGTGTTATTTAAAATTGTCAAAATTTTAAGAAGACTAGAAATAACCTCAAGTCCTAATAATTGAAGATGATGAAATAAATTATAAATTATGCATATGATTATATTTTATGCAACCCTTAAAATAATATCAAGGAATTATGGTGGTAAATGATATTACATGAGGGAAAATGATATTAAGTTTCCATCCCCACAGCCAACTCTAGTCTATGAATAGTGACTGTCTTGCGTTGGAGAGATTCCAAAGACACATTTATGCACAACAGGTAAGAGTGCTATGACAGGCGCCTGCCCTAGATGGAGAGGGGCACACCGCGTCGGCCCGAGCAACGTGCATCTCCCCTATCCCGAGTGATAACCCAGATCTAAATGTCATCCTCTGTTGTGCTTTTGCTTTGTAGACTCTGGAAAATCCCAAGTATGAGTTGGTCATTGAGGCTCAAGATATGGCTGGACTGGATGTTGGATTAACAGGCACGGCCACAGCGACAGTCGTGATCGATGACAAAAACGATCACTCACCTAAGTTCACCAAGAAAGAGGTAAACGCCTGTTGAACGCCAGCCTTGTGGTCATGGCCGTGATTGCTCGTTAATGTTAATTCAGTGTACCACAGCCCTAGCCAGCTCCCTGTTGGGGACACCAAAACCCTCCTTTGTGGAGAGAAGATGCTGTCTTGCTGGAATCCTTTTTACTTTTTTTTCTTTTTTTTTTGTAAAGCTGAAAATACCAAAGCATTATGAAAACAAAAGCATTGAATCTTGTTAAAGTCCATAAGAAGACAACTTTTAATGCCAAAGTGCCATTTTCATAGTTTTATTGGTGTTATTTAGTGCTGAATTGTGTGAGTCCTATTGTGATTTTAGCATAACAATAACTACTTTTTTCAGCAAGTACAGATTGAGAGGGCAGACGGAAAAACATCAAGAAGGTAAAGCAGATTTTCTTGGCCATAACGGGGTGGCCCAGGAGCTTACAAATAACAGCCAAGTCAGCTCGTCTGGGAGAGCTAGCTGCGAGACACTTACCCGCAGCTCCTGTGCTTTCGTGACTGTGGGTCGTGCTTGCTGTTTCCCATCTTTCCCAGTGGAGCAATGTCTGGGGACAGGCTGAGTATGCAAGATTTCATCCAGCTGCTGAATTTGTATCCAGGCTAGGAAGTCACTGGCACTGTGCATCTGATGGAAATGTGCTACGGTCATGGTTTCTTTGGGGGTCAGGACCAGAGCCAAGGACTTGACGCCCCCCTTACTGAGCAGGAGCGTAGCATCAGTAATGACAGCCCTGTCGTTTGCCAGACCTTTCCCGGGCATCCGCCACCACCACAGGCTCTCCACCCTCCATCCATTGCCTCATTTGACCGTGTGAGGTTGGATTCGTGAGCAACATTTTTGACCCAATGAGAGTGCTTATTTTAAGCTCAGAGAATCTAGATCTCCAGGTTATAGGCAGAGTAAGTGGCAGAAATGGGACGTGAGCACAGCTCCCTGTTTACCATGCTCTCAGCTGCAGTGCTTTGCTTCCAAGGAAGCCGTTGATATTTTCTACCCTCCTGGGCGTTCACAGAAAGGATCCGTGTCTGGATTTGCAGTTGCCCACCCCTCTCTCAAGTGTCTCAGGGCTACCCCAGGTGGCCCTTCTCAGCCCCCTGGTTCCGCAGTGACCTCTCCACATTAGCAGCCCTACATGACTCATTCAGGAGGTGGAAATCTCCCCCTCTCCCAGTGGTGTCTTGGACACTCAGGATTCTAACCTCAAAACAACAAAGTCCACGTAGCTAACACGGTCTGTTCTGTTGCTCCCTTGACACTGTTTCTAAAACTGCTAATACAGATTGCTTATTATTCCCATGTTTCTCAAACTGTGTTCCAAGAAATTAGTTCCACAAGTTATTATCATTATAGGGCAGGGGGTGGGGAGAGATTTCAGGGTCAGACAGATGTAGAGAACACTGAGAGGAATGGTGTGAAAGATTTCTTTTACTGTAGGACTTCTGGGTACCTTTAAAATGCTTTGTGTTTCTCCAAGAGGGGTAGGTATGGTCTGTAGGGTTTCTCAGACTTATTTGGCCTGGGAATAATTTTTCCTGGTCCATCTCACCATGGCTCATCGAGCTGGTATTCATGGGATATTCATTGGGAGATATTGGTTTATCTGCAGAATTTCTTGCAAATCTCTTTCAAAAGAATAACTCAAGGCACAGTGTAATATTCAATATAGACATAGTAATGAAAATAGAAATTGGATAACCCCAATCTAAAATGAGAAAACCTATTAACGTTACCAGGTGGGTGAGATTAATTAGTTATTTCAGTGGAGCCTAAACTAAGCTCAGAATTGTGTACCTAGTTATGGACTAAATACTGTGAGTGAGAGGCTTTTGTTGTTGTTGTTATTAATACCAATGAATTCAAGGAAAAATTTTAACATAGATCTTAAAGTAAGAGACCTTAAGTAGTATAATGGAAAATGTATTCATCTGTGAATATTGGCAAAAGCACAAAACTCTCTTCAAATGGACATTGGGGGCTTCCCTGGTGGCGCAGTGGTTGAGAATCTGCCTGCCACTGCAGGGGACATGGGTTCGAGCCCTGGTCCGGGAAGATCCCACATGCCGCGGAGCAACTAAGCCTGTGCACCACAACTACTGAGCCTGGGCTCTAGGGCCTGTGAGCCACAACTACTGAGCCCACACACCACAACTACTGAAGCCCGAGCACCTAGAGCCCATGCTCCACAACAAGAGAAGCCACCACAATGAGAAGCCCACGCACCGCAACAAAGAGTTTCCCCTGCTCACCACAACTAGAGAAACCCCGCGCACAGCAACGAAGACCCAACACAGCCAAAAATAAATAAATAAATAAATTTATTTTTAAAAAAATGGACATTGGACAATGAGCTTGAGATTCCCTCAGGGCAGAGATGATGTCACAACTCATATGGAGATACAAGTAACAAAACGAGAAAAATGGGTAGCTAGCCAAGTACATCAGATTCTCTCTCTTAGATATTACGTATCCCATAGGAGTCTTTGCCAATGTTGGATAAATCAAATTCACAATTAAATTTTCTAACACGTTCCAGGATGGCTGATGTTCTTTATCACTGATTCATACATTTTGGACACCAGAACGGTAGAGGTGGTATAACAGCGATGTGAAGGGCTGGGATCTGGACCAGAACTGGATTCATATCACACCTACCAGCCACGGGATCTGGGCACGTTCACCATCTACATTCTCGTTTTGTCACCTGTTCATGGGGCTGATCATAACGCCCACCTCACTGGGTTCTTGTGAATGTCAAATGAGCTGCATGGTGAAGAGCACTAGTGCTTGTCACCTCGTGTTCTCTGGCGTGCTGGCGATGGGGAAATGGTGGTAACTTAGAAGGTGGTAGTGAGGACAGAGATGACGAGGATAGTGGGACGAAGGCAGCGACGAAGGTGGTGAGGAAGGTGGTGGTGAGGAAGACGGCTGCGGTGAGCAAGATGATGATATGATGGTGACGATGTTTCTAAAATTCAAAAGGCCAACTGGCGTTCTTGTCTAACGGCCATCTCCCCTCCATGTTGAAAGGCTGCTGTTTTCCTTGAAAGCGATCTATGAACCTGCTCAAGCACTTCAAAATATGTGATTAAGACCCTCAAGTTCCAGGGGAGAAGTAATTCTGGAGGAGAGGTGGCAGAATCTGTAAATCTCATCACTGTGGGCAAAAGCAAAGAAGGCTAAGAGGAACCTGTTAGTCGGAAAAAGAGGACTGATAATGACTCAGCCCAAAGGTAGTGGTCTTGGGTGTGGAAGTGGTCAAACAGGATGAACTAGAAAGAGAGAGAAAACATGGACCCTGTGATCTTGAAGATGAAATAATTTTCAGAGATGAAGGTCAAGGTTCAGTCGTCCCAGAATGGAAATGGTGGTCATTTGGGCTTGAAGGTATCTAGAAACCTGTCCAAGAAGATGTTGTCTTATGTAAGTTTCTGCATATATTAGGACATTTCTTAGGAAATTCATAGAAGTATATGGTTCTTATCTTTTTTAAAAATTCTATTTTACATGGTCTTCCATCTCCAGAGAGGTGCATTTTTTGATCTGTTTAAAAGAGGAGTTTCATTTGGCCACAAATAACAGACAGGAAATAATGCTCTGTTAAATGAGTCAGAGGTATAGTTTCTCTCACATAGAAGTCCGTAGGTAGACAGTCCCAGGCCAGTATGGTGAGACCATGATATTGTCAGTTTACCGTATTCCTCTTATCTTTCTTCTGTGCCTTCCCCAAAGCTGCCTCATGGTACAATAGGGTCACCGCAGTGCCAGCCATCATGTCCATGTAACAGGTAGAAAGAAGCAGGAAATGAGAAGGGCAGAGGAGGACCTGCCACCTAAGTAAATGTCATTTCAAGAGATTCCCCAGAAAGTCAAATGACTTACATCTCCTTAGCCTTCCTGATCTGTGAGGGAGACTGAGAAAAACTCCAGCCATCTTTAGTTGGCAGGTTGCAGCCCTTGGTAATATAGGGGTTGTTACTAAGGAAGGAGATATTTTAAAGGGTATTTTAAACAGCACATTCTTAGTGCAAACTAAGATCATTTGTTCCGCTTGTGTTTATTCACACTGACTGTAAGCTTGCTGAGAAGCAAAGCCCACACCTCTCTTATTCTTTGTTGCATTCCCAGTTGGCACTCAGTAATTCACTCTCTGCCGAATGTTTCCTGAAGGTGATTTTAACTGGAGAACAGTGTCACTGGATATGATGAACCAAGTACTTTAAATTGTTACTGACACATGAAATCAATTTTTAGTCATTGATTTTCATGAAAATTTGGGTTAGAAGCACTAGTCTCCAGATGGAGAGTCTTCCGTGAGTTTTCCTAATAGCTTTCGCACGTGGCTTTAACTGTTAGTTTATGTTTACATGTTAGTCGTGACTTTTCTAGATTAGGTATTTGGAAATGATTTTAGGAAATCTAGTTAAACTTTCCAAACCCAGAGTTTGGAGTATAGTTGAGAATCTCAGTCCCATTTAGAGCAAAATGACTTGTCCATTTCTCACTCTAAAGTTGCTTTTTTTTTTTTTTTAAGAAAAGACATGTGATTTGTATCTATAGCACAGCCGATGCTCAACACATACTGACTGAATAACTCATTTTCACGTAAACCCCAGGTCATGAGGTTTAACAAACTTGCTATTAATTTTAAAAGAGTGTGTTTGCAAATGATCATAAGGTTTTTAAATGAGTTTTCATTCATTTATTCAATCAGTTGATTTTCAGATTTTAATTAAAATGGCAATTGGTAATGAAGACTGAATAACAGGATTTTTTTTTTTGGCTATTTGATGAATTCTTTCTAAAGTAAATGTTTCAGTGTTCAAGCTATAACATTACGATACATGTAATAAAAATGGCATAAAACTTAAAAGGCCCTGTCTTCCTGGAACATGAGAGATGGGTAAATGCTCTGATTTTCATAAAGGGGTGAAGATAAATGGTGTGAGCTGGAAGCCGGCAAGCTGAAACTGAGCCACCAGCAGATACTTGCATTCAGTTATCAAGGGGGTGCTGGGGTCCAGTCTCCAATTCCTAAAAGTCTTCAAGGACCTTAATGCTTTAGGAGTCTTATTTTTCTTTGGACTATGAGCTTTCATAGTAAAAATATTTTCTTAATTAGCTGCCTAATTTGCCCTATAATACTTTTTCTCTTACATGTTTGACTGAAAACTCTCTGGTCTCTTCTTTATATAATAATTATGCAAAACCATTTTCTATAGAAAGAGAGCAAAAAGAGTAGTTTTTCCTGTAGCAGGTTGATAGAAATTTGCTCTGTATTATTGAGAGTTTAGAAACATTTTTTCACCTTTACCACATTATTTTGTTGTTGGAAAACTCATGTAAATATTGAGAATTGTGGTTAAATTTAAGGAAATCTCTATCAAATTTCTGTCATATATATATATTTTATATATATGTACGTATATATACATATATATATGAGCTCTGCAATTTCAAATGTTCTTGTATAAAGACTAATCGTTAAATTGATGACACTTGTTATTCATGTCACTCACATCCTTGTTTTGAGACATATTAAGAGTTTTATATTGTCTTTATTGATGTTGGTATTGCAGGTAAATCACAAGAAATTTAAATCTTTACCAATGTGTTCATTATGACTCACTTCTCTTCATTAGTAAGTTTATCAATCAAGGAACTATTTTATTTCTTACATCAGAAATTTACTTTTTCCTCTCAATGAAATATCTGATGCAAGATGATGTCAGGGTAACATTTGTTTTATTCCTTAACTTTATCATTTTTGCTTTCTGTAAACCAATAAGAGTAGAAAAGGATGACTTTAAATCAGTCTAGGATTGAATTAGTTCATCGTAGAGTTTCAGTCTTACATGAGGGCTATCGTGGTTTCCCTTACTCCTGGGTACAGCCTTTCTGGGGCCCCAGCTGAAAGATGGGTATTTTCACAAGGGCCCTTCCGCCTTGGACACCCTGAATTTCAGTGGTCTTGTCATCCCCATGAGACTGCTGAAAGCTCTGCTCAGCTTCCTGGTCTCTTAGCAGCACTTTCTTCTGCTCAGATTCTTAGCCTCTTGTCCCTGTGCCTTTATCATTTAGAAACTGCGTTAAGGGTAGAAGTTCCATAAAGTATTGGCTTCACTTCAGTAAACTTCCTTTCTCAACAGGATCCTGGATTCTCAAGTTCTGGCTGTCTTCATAGCTCTGTAGTGCTTTCAAATAGGTGGGGGGTTTTGTGTGACGTCTGTATTCTTGAGCTATCCTAGATTTGAGGGATGGTCTAGAAGAAGCTTGCCCCACTTACCATAAACAAAGAAAAATATGGATTAGCTTTTTAACCTGGATTACTAGGGAAAAGCAGTAGATATTGTGTATATGGAATTCACTGTAGCACAAAACATCGCAATATTTTCATTAAAAACATGGATTGAAGAAATATAATTAAATGTTTTGACAGTACCCACCCCCTCTCATACCATTTGCTTCAAAATCAACTCATTTTAGTAAAAAGATTAAAAATTTTGTGTCTCCTCCTTGATATTGATAATCAAGAAATGACTCTAACCCCAAGGGAATTGCACTGCATCATTGGAGGCAGACTTTGCTTTCCCGTTCCTTCGCTCTTGAGTTGACATGAGTATTGGGAGTTTTCTGAACTCTTTTGGATCTTTTCATTTGTTTTTGGTAGTTTGATGGCCCCAGGTATAAAGCTCGTAAATGTACCTTTGTGTGCCAAAGGTCTAACTGAAGTGAATGTATTTATCCACTCCTCCAGGATTTCATGCAATATATTTGAGTGCTTTAAATGAAACTCTCCATAAGAGTTTATTTCCCTTAGGAGAGCCCTTTAAATTCAGAGGTGCCTGTGTCTAAACACTGACCACGTAATTATATATTCTCCTTGCTCAATAGAGATTAATCCAGAAAACCAACCACATACTTCTTAGAAGATTGAACCCATTTCAATTATCTGACACAAGTGACTTTTCTGGAGGGTGGAGTCCAAACATAACACTATTGAGATCTTTATCCCGTGCTTTGGGTGGTGGATGGAGGTATCCCAATATGTACAGAAAGGGAATATTTGGAGAGAATAGAGCAGTGTGATTTCAGTGCACGGATACCACCAATTCCCAACTGTGCAAATGGTCACATCCCTCCAGATTACATCACTTCCTGGTCCATCTTTGTCCAGGCCAACATCTTGTCCAAGGACTCCAGGGGAGCCATCTATTGCAAATTGCATTCCCAGCTTCCCAGCATATAATTGAAGAAGGGTTGGCTGCAAAACAGCCAACACCCACGTTCCCCATTTATCTTCACTTGGAAGGGGTGAGTTCATTGCTTTCTTCTCCTGCACCAAGGTCGTAGAAAAACATGAAATCATCAACTAAATCTCCTAGTGTTCAAATTTCAGAGGTACTTGAAACAGCAGGTCTACAGCTGGATTTCTCGACTGAAAGAGAGTGAAGGGAAACATTTGTTCAAATGTAAGCAGTGCTCTATAAATAGAAGCCATCATCCAAACAAGATTCTTCCCGCTAAGGAAAAGGGTAGTGTGTGCTTTCCCAGATATAATTGTTCAAAGACAGCAGAGTGAGAAATCTTGCATTGTTGACAATGCCCGTGCCGCTTATACACTGCGTTTGTGATGTCGAAAACATCTGGATTTGTTAAAGTGAAAAACTGTAATCTACCCTGTGGCTGGTTCTTCAAGCCTCTTGTCGAGGTAGACCAGACAGCCAGATGATTTATTGCATTAATCGCTCTTTCATAATTATACTCATGATGCGTTGACCCCCATCGTCCCTGTGTGAACCTCTATGCAGATTCTGTGCCTTGGCTATCCCTCTGGTTATGCTCAGAGGGTCAGCAGCAACTCAGTGACAATGAAAGCAATTTTTTACTACCGCTGGCAGAGTCTCACCACTGAGCCACTCCATCACACAGGGGCCTCTGAAGGCTTCATGCATCTGCTTCTGCTCAAAGACAATATCCTCACACCAAGAGCAACAACCACACAGCTGTACAACATCTGTTTTTTAACTCTATAAATGTAATATCACTACACCTTGTAATGCAGCTTCCAGAATGAGAACTCAAGAGATCACAAATAGAAAGCCAAGAGCAGCCCAAAGGAGATGTTGGAAAATGCAATGTCCAAGCCTGCACTGCACCTGGAAACCATTCTGTGCTGAACAGTGTTAGAAATAAGAGCACTGGGTCTTGCGCGTGGATGGTTTTAAACACGGTCCACTTGGTCACAACCTACCTCCATCTCAGACCACACTGAAGCGCTCGTTATCCCCGCAACATAGCAAACTTCGGCGTGCCTCTGTGCCACTGCATATTCTGTTCCCTTCCCCCTGGAATACCTTTCTCTTCTTTTGTACCTGGAAAGCGCCAATTTATGCTTTTTATAAATCCCCAAGTTATACATCCCCCAGGCGGGTTGCTGCTTCTCCCTCCTTGTTCCTACGCACACTAGGCATCCCCCAGCTCAGGCTCATGACGTTGCCTTTTAGTCGTGTCATCGTCCTGTGTCTCCCAACATCGTTTAGATGCTTTGATATTTAGGGCTTTTCATCACTGCCTCTAGGACTCAGCACAGGGGCAACATCAAAAGTTTAACTAGAGATGAAATTATTATTCATGCAGTAAGTCCTTATTACCACCTGTTGTGTCTCAGCTTCTAATACACTATTAAATATTATTGCAGTTCCATATTATATACAGTGTTGCATGTACACCATCATATGTCATTATGTAATATTCTGTTATGTAGTCTCTTCTTTTCTAATATGTACACATCCTAGTTTGCACTTATTTTATTCTAATAATATATAATATTCACCTCCTAATGTGCCATACAATTAAGTTATTTATTTGCTTATTGTCAATCTCCCCAAATTAGAATGTAAGCTCCACGCGAAAAGGAACTTTGTCTCTTTTGTTCCCTGCTCTGGCCCCAGCACCCGGCTTTGGACCATACCCAAATAATGTGCAAAGGAGTGAATAAATTATAAATGTTTGACAATAAGCAGCAGAGGCCATCGAAAAGTTAGAGAGTGATGTTGCTGAAAGGGGCTTTAGAAAGAACCTCACCCAACCCTCCGGTTTTAGAGCCGAGGGAGGCTGCTCAAGGCTGATTGCAGATCCCAGGCCAGCCTCATTGTGGCACAAAATACTGCTGCTGGTGCAAAACCAAGGCCCTACTGTAGCACAAAGTCATGAGGGACCCTAAGGTTTATCATTTTTCTGTGGTGCAGAGAGCCGAGAGGGTTGGAGTTAAATTCCTTTCCAGAAGTGAATAAACAAATCTGCATAACTGCAGAGAGCCCTAAATCTACTTCCCTACCAGTCAAGTAAAAAAAAGAAAAAAGAAAGAAAACTGAACGTTAATAAATAATACATAAAGGAATCATTAGAGTGGAGACAGACTTGACTTTTCCTGCGAACTTAAAAACAAGGAAGAAAATATTCCACAGCCCCAGAGTTCTGTGTGGGCTCATTCTTCTAAATGGGATTAAACAAAATTATCCAGAATTGATTTTAATATATTCATTTGTTTCCAAACTAAAATCTATTTTAGTTACAGGCTGAATATCAGTTTTCCCAGTATAGGCAGCATTTTATTTTGCTGTCGACCTGCCCAGATCTGAGAAGACAGGAATTTATGAGAAGTATCTTCTTCCTCCTGTCTTAACTGAATGTACCTATTGCATATCGTAACATTATACTGTTGCCTTCCAAAGTGCATTTATTCATTCATTCATTCACTGATTCACCAGCCCATCCATCAGAAGTGTATTCCGTGATTCCTCTTTGCCAGGAACTGTGTTAGGCTGGGATGCAGTGTGGTGAGCACAACATCCCAGCCTAACAAACATGGTCCCTGACCTCAGGAAGTTATGGTCTAAAGTGGGGACAACTGACCAGCAAAGCAAATAGCTACATATGGTCCCTAGTGACAAGATGGAATCACCGTACGTGGACACATTGTGCGCACACGCCGTGACACTCACTGAGGAGGTGACATTTACAGTGACTGTGCTAGTGTCCTAGGGCTGCTGTAACAAAATATCACACACTGCGGCTTGAACGGCATTAATTTGCTCACAGTTCTGGAGGCCAGAAGTCCAAGATCAAAGTTTCCACAGGGTGGTTCCTTCTGAGGAAGCATCTTCTCATGCCCGATTCTTAGGTTTCCAGTGGTTTGCTGGCAATCTGTGGCGCTCATAGGCTTGTAGGTGCATCACCCGTCTGCCCTCATCTTCACATGGCCTTCTCGCTGTGTGCGTGTCTGTGCATAATTTCCCCCTTTTTATAAGAATGCTAGTCATATTGGATTGGAGCCCACCCTGCGACCTCATTTTAGCTTGGTCACCTCTATTTCCAAAGAAGGTCATATTCTGAGATACTGCCAGTTAGGACTCCAACAGATCTTTTTGGGGAGACAAAATTCAGCCCATGCCAGTGAGACGTGGGAGTATGCAGAGGGTCCGTGTGAAGACACGGAGCCTGGGAAGAGCATGTCTTGCTTGAGGAACTGAGAGCTGTCCAGTGTGGCTGGAGCAGCCTGAGAGACGGCGGGGGATGTGAGACGGGGGCCGGTCACGCAGGCAAGGCTAGGAGGCTGTTCACCGGAAGTGCAGTGGGAAGACATTGGCGGACACAGTAAAGGGTAGACCTTCCAAGACTTGGAGACCCCATGCTGCTCAGGAATACCATTGTTCCTATGGTCAGAGACTGCTGGCGATGATGCCGCCAGTCACACACGACCCACCACCTATATCCTTCACAGAACTGGAAATAACAGCAGGGAACCAGCATTAGTGGACATTTACACAGTTGTTTTTATGTTTATGAAGCCCTTCCACACTCCACATACTCTCTCCCACCTAAAACCTGGACAACCCAGTGAAAAGGGTCTCGTTCTCACCCCATGCAGATAAGAAAGCTGAGGCTAGGCGGGCTGATTCCTCCCCAGATCATTGGGGAACTAGAGGTTGAGATTCTGAACTTTGCACCTCCTTTTTCCTTGCAAATTCAAAGAGATGTCTTCTCTTAACAAGTGTTCCATCAATAATAGCAAATATGTAATGAGCTTTTATCAAAGGCAAGACTGGCCATTCTGTCAGAAGTTCTGTCTGTCCAACACTCCTGGACCTGCTCCTTCATCCTCTTTATCATTAAACAAACATCCAGAAGCCAATGCAGAATTCTGAAAGCACTCGCTTTGTGCCAGGCAGTGTCCAAGAGGCTTACATACATTCCGTTGTTCACTCCTGCTGCCAACCCTGAGACTCTCATTGTCATACCCATTTCATGGGTGTGGAGACTGAGGCTCAGAGAGCTGAAGAACTTGCCCGGAGTCTAGGCCCCATGCTCTCAACCCTGCACTAAGCTGCTTCTGCACCATGCCGGCATTAACGACTCGCCAGCGCAGTGTCTGTAGACCCCATTCTCAGAGCACATCTGCCGACTTCAGCCACAGCTAGTATGTTCCTATTCCATGGTCTTGCCCTTCAGGTCAACTCTCCAGGATTCCTTGGCAGGGCTGTTCCTCAGAGAACATCCATCTGGTTTTTCCGTTTACACTTGGGCACCAGGGACTGCTGAAGATGCAGGGCTTATAACCTCCAATCTCAGTTCTGCTTGAACTTTTCCAGCATCACCTCATCACCTCCTGCCTCCCTGTTGCCACACCTGCCTCTCTGTTCAAATCAGGACAGTGTTTAGTGCAAGCCCTAGATACAACTACCACACACACACACACACACACACACACACACTTCTCTCCTGGGCTCGCCAGGATGAGTGTAAGCTACTCTTTCTCCCTCCACAATTTCTTCAAATTAAAAAAAAGGGGAGAGATCTTTTATTTTATTTATTTTTTTAATATATATATCTTTTAAATTTATTTTATTTATTTTTTTATTTTTGGCTGTGTTTGGTCTTCATTGCCACGCGTGGGCTTTCTCTAGTTGCAACGAGCAGGGGCTACTCTTCGTTGCGGTGTGCGGGCTTCTCATTGCCGTGGCTTCTCTTGTTGCGGAGCACGGGCTCTAGGCACACGGGTCCAGTAGTTGTGGTGCGTGGGCTCAGTAGCTGTGACTCGTGGGCTCTAGAGCGCAGGCTCCGTAGTTGTGGCGCACGGGCTTAGTTGCTCCGCGGTATGTGGGATCTTCCCGGACCAGGGCTCCAACCCATGTCCCCTGCATTGGCAGGCAGATTCTTAGCCACTGCGCCACCAGGGAAGCCTGGGAGAGATCTTCTAATCGCCAGTGAATTTGATTAGTAGTTTGTGTCTTTATTTTGATAGGTCTAGTGGGCAAATATAATAATCATTTCTTACAAGCAAAGAATAAATGAAAAATGTTTTCATCCAGAAAACCAATTTTTTTAAGCTAACAGTGATTAAGTGCTTATCTATGGGAGGTAGTAAGTGCTTTAGGCATCTTAACTCATCTAATTCTCATAACAGCCCTATGACATAAGTACTCTTATTATCCCCGTTTCACAGATGATGAAACTGAGTCATGGGAATGTTAGAAACATGCCCACGGTTACAGTATGCTGGGGCAGGGATGCCACCTCCAGGTGTCTGGTTCCAGAGCACAGCTCTCAGCCATTATGCTAGACTCACTTTCTGAGATTTTTACACATTGTTCTGGTTCTGTGGGATTCAGAAGTGAAAGAAGCCAGGCCCCCGACACGCTGGCCTTTTGTTAGTTTCTCAACAACCAAATCAAATAACCTATGTTGAACGCAGCAACGTTGTTGGAAAGATATTGACAGTTCCACTTTATATACCTTCATGTGCATATCTAATTCAGAGTCTTCCGGTATCGCTGTCAGTGGCTTATAATGGTACACTAATTATTAGATATCTCGATTGAAATCCAGGTTTTACTCACTGGCGAATTCGGGCAAAGGCCTATAAAGCAAGAAAAACTTTGGTTCATTAACTAGGGTCATTTATACTAGTCTGCTATCTCCGATAACAATTTTTAAATCTTTTAAATTTATGACTGTCGTTACTGCAGTTCCTCGAACATTAATGAAATAATGTGCTTCCTCAAGTTCACAGATCTTTTGTGCATTTGATATACTTGTTCTGAGTTAGCAGGGTTGAAAGTGGCCTCACCTTTCATTCATGCCCTCACCGCGTGCTTAGCTAATAGAGGCAGTGAGCTGAAGGCTGGAGACTTAAAGAAGATGGGCAAGCCCTTGTCTTACTGTGGCTTAGTAGGGAGGACAGATATTAAAGGAGTGCAAGAGGGGTGCATCCCACAGATAAATTCAGAGAGCTTTGGGAACATGACCTAAGGAAAACAGACCTGGTCTGAGATCTGGAAAGGAGAGGTCGTAAAGTAATTTGTCATCCTCTTAAGTCTTGGCTTTGCTAAGAGAAGTGACGCAGGTGGTGCTAGGATAGCTCCTTCTGAGCAAAGCATGCAACATATGCAAATGCCCTGAGGCATGCAAGTGGCCTTTGCGAGGCTGAAAGAAGGAGCTGGGGCTAGCCTGTGCTGTGTACGCACAGGGATGGGTGAGAGAGGTGGCCCACCCTGTGTGAGTTTGCTGCCCCAGTAACAGACTTCAGGAAGCCATGCATTTCCCTTAAGGTCCCCCAGGTCTCCCAGTCAGAATTAACTGGCTCTCTTTCACCAGCGTTTTTTTCCTGCCTCGATCACAGCATTCTTCCCAGCATGCGTTGGAACAGCATTTTAGGTATCCATTTCTGCCTTCTCCAGACTGGAGCTCCCTGAGGGCAGACACAGCTTCATTTGTCACCTTCTTCCCCTTCAGTCACGGAACAGTGTACACAGAGGGAGTGCAAAGAATATTTGTTGCATTAAATCAAATCCAACAAATAGCACTCTTGCCCGGCAGCTCTGCAAATAGGAACAGATGCCTTTGCTAATCGCCCCTAGATGCATGGTTTAACACAGGTTCAATTCAGAGCTGTAAATCTATATATCCGAGCCAGAACCAGTTAGCTGTCTGGTTTGTAATAGCCAAGCACTGGCCTCCCACATGATGGGCTCAGAGGAAAGCCTCAACAAACCCCAGTGAAATGAACTGACCACTTACAGCAGCCTTGTATAGAAATGGTCAAAATATCTTTTTTCCTTCAGCTCTGGGAAGTTGAAAACACAAATCAATTTGACGAAGGCTGAGACTAGAGGCTCATTCTTCCTCAAGAAAATCTGCTTTTAATTTCTCCAGAGTTAAAGATCGTTTGCTTGTACTCATTTTGTTGTTGAAAGCAGAAACCCACTTTGAACCAGCATGAGCAAATCCTGGAATGCATTGTACTCATCCCTGAGGAAGACATTGGTCCTCATCCCTGGGGAAGGCATTGGTCCTCATCCCTGGGGAAGGCATTGGTCCTCATCCCTGAGGAAGACATTGGTCCTCAACCCTGAGGAAGACATTGGTCCTCATCCCTGGGGAAGGCACTGGTCCTCGATCCTGGGGAAGGCATTGGTCCTCATCCCTGGGAAAGGCATTGGTCCTCATCCCTGGGGAAGGCATTGGTCCTCGATCCTGGGGAAGGCATTGGTCCTCATCACTAGAGAATGCATTGTTCTCATCCCTGAGGAAGACATTGGTCCTCATCCCTGGGGAAGGCATTGGTCCTCGATCCTGGGGAAGGCATTGGTCCTCATCCCTGGGGAAGGCATTGGTCCTCATCCCTGGGGAAGGCATTGGTCCTCATCCCTGGGGGAGGCACTGAAGGGCTTTCTGACCTCAGATGTGGCTGCCTCCAGGGCTCGGGCAGCATCATCAGAATGTTCTCTGTATGTCAGTCCATCTCTCAGCTCCGCTTGTCTCTATGTATTGGCTTTATTCTCTGGTAGGCTCTCTCCTCGTGGCAGGTGAGATGGCCTCTGGTGACCATAAGCCTATGTCCCCATGGCTTATGTACAAAGGAAGACATGCACACCCTCTTGCCCAGAACCAAACAGTAATCTCACAGAAAGACTTTGATTGGTTGTACTGGGTCACAGGGTCACTCAGACCAGACACTGAGTGCCAGGGACTGATGGAATGATTGGCCCACCCAAGGTCACCTTCCCATTTCTGAGTAAGAAAAGTGAGGCCTGTGGTTGACAACACCAGTGTGACCCCAAGGGGTGGGGTAGGATTGCTCCCTGAAAAAAGGGATGCACACAGATCGAAGCTACATTTTCCATCTACCCAGAACCTGTTTGAAAGAGAATGAGCTTAGCCTGGTGGTCACAAGCAGGGCTGCACCAGGCCGCCTTGCACTGGCTTTGTGAGAGTTGACTGAGTGCATCTCTTCCCAATTTTGTGTGCTTGACATCAGGTTGGTAGCTTGAATCAGCCATGGTGGGGACACAAGCTACAAATCAGGGCGTTTTTTCCCCCTGAGGAGTCAGTTGTTAAGCATTTACCAGCACACTGCTGTGTATAAGTTAATCATGTTTCCCCACCTAAATATAGATAAAATTGTGTGTGTATGAGTGTGTATGTGTGTGTGTATGTATCTGTGTGTATGTGTATACGTGTATGAGTGTGTATGTGTATGTGTGTATGTGTCTGTGATGTGTATGTGTGTATGTGGTGTGTGTGTGTGTGTATGTATATGTGTGAGTGTGTATGTGGGTGTCTGTGTGTCTATGTGTGTGTGTGATGAGTCCTTTGTGTTCCCTTCGAAGATCCACGGTCCCAGGAGAGGCTTAATTCTTCCAGATTGGTTTATTGGCTTCTGCGTTCTGAAGCCCCCATGCACATGTTTAAAGAATGGCCCATTCACACCCTGACCGGTGCGAGAGGCCCTCACTATGTATTTTTTGCAGATTCATTCTCTCCATCTCCCTCCAGCCCCACCCCACATGCCAGTGACTGTGGCTAACAGGGTCTGTTACCTGGTTTCACAGTTATGGGGCCGTCTACTTCCTCTGCCCGTCCTGGGATTTGGTATTTACCTCTCAGACCTGTAGAAAATACGATTTTTTTTCTCTTTGCCATTTCTGCCACTCATATTCTCCCGCCTTTTTGCTTCAGAACAGTGAGGGGTGTCATCCACTAGTACTGAGCTGGAGCACCGCTGGCCCACGGTCCCAAGGGGAGGGGACGGCTCAGCTGCTGGTACCTGGGGAGAGTCAAGTGCATCTGCGCCCTGCGCTTTGTGAGGGCAGGTCTGGAGCTTTCTCCAGGGGGCACCTCAGCCCAAGGGCCTGTGAATCTGAAGACAAAGTCAGCCCGCATTTGTGGGTGAGCCGTGGGGTAGCAGGAGACAAACACGAATGAGTGAGGTGGCACAGAAAATGTAGCATCTCAAAGCCAGGTTAGAGGAGGGCCATTCCCTCAGAGCAGCTCTGCCCAGCTGAAATGATAGGGAACACGGTTGCTTCTTATTCCGGGGCTTTTAAATTACTTTAGCTGACGTTGCCACGCAGCGTGTGGCTGTTTCACGTTCTTCATCTTTGTAACTGTTTTGAGGCCAGACTTGATGCCAGAGGCCCAAGGAGTACAGGGACACCATCAGCCATCTGGACATGTTAAGACACGGAGCCATCCTGGCGACTTCCTGTGAATAATGAGGTTACAATTGTGTTGCTGGAATATTACGAGGGATAAATACCAGGATGAGGGATCTGAAAGTGCTTAGGATGTAGTTGACACTCAGGCGTTCCATGAGTATTAATTAAGCACCTCCTATGAGCCAGGCACTGTGACCAGGGGAATTTAAAGGTGAGTGAGTCAATAGATGATATTTGTTTTTTTTTTTTTTTTTTTTTTTTTTTTGAATTGTACACTTTATTTTTTTTTTTCTTCTTAAATTTTTTTTTTTTCACACACACACACTGTATTTTATTTTTACAAGAGATAAATAGACTGACACCAAGCATTGTACATGGATGACCACAACAAAAGCAACAATGATTGCAATTACCAAACATGAAACACACTCATACTATGTCATAATATTGACATTCAGTCCAGTAATCCTCCACTGTAACGGCTCCTTTACTTTGCAGTGAAAATTGATTTGTATATTCTTTGCCTCTGAGTCCTTGTGGGATTTTTTTTTTTTTTTAATTCAGACAGAAAGTCACAAAAATTATACTCATCCTCATCAGTTCACTCAGTCCCATGTAATTAATTGTTTTTTTTTTTATCTTGATCTTTTAATAGATGATATTTGAATGCAAGTCATAAACATGGTTTCCTAACCTGGGTGGGAGTGGAGGGGTCTTCCATTCTTTCTATTTAACTCATAACACCCCGTTTGCTACTTGCTTGGTGGCTGACCTCAACCTCTCTGCTCTCTTCAAACCTCTCTTTTGTCCCATCTCTCTTTCTCAGCAGTTGACTTTGTCCCCTGTTTCCAATTCGAAATAGGTCCCATTGGAGGAGGCGGCAGAGCCATGCTCAAGAGTAGACCCTTCACCCAGACACTATCAAAAGCCTTTAAAACCTTTCCTATTCATTGGTCCAGTAAATGCACTTCCAGAAATGCAGCCTAAGAGAGTAGATGTAGGTCAGCATAGATGTATAAAAACAATTCCCAGGAGCCCTCTGACCTGACTAGTTCCAATTCTAGGCAGTGGTTAACAAAACTTGTTAATTGCAAAACTCCCTGGGGCCTTTATCTTCCTCCATCTGGCCAGTACTCACCCCATAGTCCTGCCTGTGAGGAATGTGGACATTTATTTTTTTGCCTTTGTCCCATCTCTGTTGTCTCCACTGGTAAGCTACACCCCAGACCCCTTATCCATGTGACTTCCTGAGATATAGTCTAGATTCCCACAAACCTGGGGAGAATATCTTACCTATTTGGGCAAAAACTGACCTAAGACAAAAACTAATTGCCCTCAATTCTAAGACTAAACAGCCTCTGCAGTCTATATTTTTTAATCTACAAGGTTATGGGCTAAAGTGTGTCATCTATATCCATTCAGCATTTGATGAGGAGGCAAATAAAATATATTCGAGGTGGTCTGGGGGTTTTCCTAGCTGGGCCTGTGTTATCTATGGCCAGTCAATACGACCAGGTTATCTGTACTTCTTTCCCACCTGAAAACTTGAGAAGCTGATTTGTGAAATAAAATTGAAATTGCTTATTCTGTCAAAAGCTTTCTATGGGCTTAATACCTATTTCTGGAGAAATTTTAATAACACTTCTAGGTTTTAAAGTCAGCAGGAAACCTATAATCTGGACTGTTGTATTTCCCCAATATCAAGCATAGGGCTCACATGTAATAAGAAACTCAATACTAGTTGAATGAGTAAAATTTCATGGCAACTGGTAATTGCTGGTCTATAAAAGTTCTCTTCCTTATGTTTCTACTACTGAGTAAAAATGATTTTTGTATTTGTAACAGGCTAGACTCATTTCAAATGGAAATATTAATCTCCAATTGCCCTTGTACACGAAGCACCAAGTTCAAGGCAGAAATAACAAAGCCGGTTAACCATATGTTTCATACCTGAACAATTTACCTAAATAGAGATTGCCCAAAGAAGTTTTGTCAGCAGTCTGAAAACTTTCTCATAAGATTCAAAAATACATATTTTATCGTCAAGATGCTGCAGAACCCTCCCAGGACTAATTCATTTCTGGCCAAGAAAAATTGCATTTTCCCATTTACATTCCAAAGTCTGAAATTTCATTTTATAAATGAATTTTCCCTCCAATTCAGAAACCACTGGCTGCATTACAAATTTTAAGGCTACTATTACAGGACCATAATTTTAAAAACCCAGGGTTGTCCAAGGGCTTCAGCAGCATGCCATCTCTCCACTTTATTAAAATGAATGAACAGATGTACAATTTATCTCTACCAAGCTATCATCTAAATTCATAAGCTATTTCTCATGTGTCTGAAATCCACGTTGATTTCCCATTTTCTTTTCCTTAGAAAAAAAATTACGGTCCTTCATTTATCACTCTGGGGACATAAGCGAGAAGTCTACTCTCCACTTCATTCACTTTAGACTAATATCCTCGGCACAATTTAAATCCCATCTCTTCAGGGCTATTCAACACGAGCAAGGCGGTGGAACAACCAGCATCCAATTGGAAGACTCCTCAGCCATCTATGTAGAAGATTGACAAGCCGAGTCACATGAGCTGACACCTTAGATGCAGAAGGAGGGGGCTTTGCAATACACCTTGACTCCACTGAGTTAGACAAGACAGTCTGCTGACAGTGTCAGTAACCAAAATATGTCTTAGCTTCTATCTTTTGGAACCCTCAGATCACCCTTATTTCCCATGCACTGCCTGTTGTCTGACTGGCAGCAGGAGGCAAATAACAGATGCATCTCATGTTAATGGACATTTAGCCAAGCTCGGAAGACTCACGTGTTGATCTCATATCTACTTTAGGTCCCTGCACTGCCATTTTCCTGGCTGTGTGAGCTTAGACATATTACTTAACCTCTCTGAGAGGTTTATTTAGGAATAAAATGGAGTTAAATGTACCCACCTTGTAATAAGGGTTAAATAAAGTAGAGCATTTCAGTGTCAAGGCCAATAATATATGGCAAGCATAGTGCCCAGCATGTGGCTCAATAAAGGGGCCATTGTGATGATGATAGCATCCCAGAGATGTATTCCTGCCCCCGTAACAGTTGGGCTGAAATTACAGAGCACTCCCTCACCCACTGTCCTCAGTCTTGAGTTTGCCGGCGTGGTTCAAGGGAAACTTAAGGAAGGCATTTTGTAGCCAGCAAATGCAATCAATGAGTATAGGTTGGAAAGGATACAGAATGAAGCCCTCAGGTTATCTGAGAAAAGTCTGCTCCCTGAAGAAGTCTGTTTATGAAATTCTGCCATAACTGGGCAGTAAAACTTACCTGAGTTTCTAGGATGGCATGGAAATCTGCTCTGCATCCATAAGTGCATCTTGCGTTCAGGGCTTTAATAAGATTCTGAGTGGGTTTTTTTTTTTTTTTCGTGGCCCCGTTGCCTGGAGAAAAACACCCTGTTAACTTCATTTGCTTGAGCTCTATGACCATCCTGTAATTTCAAACATGGCTTGTCTTTTTCCCATGTAACATTTTGATGGGGGAAAGGTAGCTTCTCCTGGTGTCTGGAAGACCAGCATAAAAATGATGGAGTCCTTTCATTTAGCAGGGACGCAGCTTCACGTGGACAGTGTCAGCAGGGCAAGCTCCCCAGAGAGCGGTGACAGAGGGAAGGAAAGAGGAAAGTCACATCAGGAGGGGCCGGCGAGATGGCTTCTCAGGAGCCATTGGAGTGCCATTTGTTAGCGTTCGCACATTAAAATATTGTTGAGGGAAGCCAGCCTTGGTGACCTGTAACAGCTCCCGGCAGAGCTCTATCCGTGTACGCTGTCAATAGCCCCCTGATTAAAGCAGCCGTGTTGCCACCAATAAGTTTGTAGGCTGTTGGGGGATATGGGGCCCCAGGCAATTCTTTCGTTTTCACTTGACCAAACCACGTGTCAGGGTCATGGACCCTAGACACCCAAAAAAGATTTAAGAGTATCATTCACCAACTGGGCAGAGTAATAAGATAAACTGTCCATATGACAAGTCTGCTTTGGGGTTTTGAAATTCCAGCAAGGAAGCAAATGCCACTGACAGCAATGTGATGGAGAGTACAGGATTTTTTAAAATAATGACCCCGTTCTGTCTCAGAAGACAGAAGCCAAGGAGGGGACGACGAGATGGGGAAGGGGCTTCATTTGCCTGGTTCCCAGTTGTCTCTCTGTTCACACAGTTGGTTTGACTAGAAGGACCCTTTTTATTACGCCCAAAAATCCCAGTTTTGTTTCTGAGTCCTTGTATCCACAAGGCAGGGTAGAGTGATGTGCGGAGACTGGTCACATGCTAAAATCGGATGACTCTTAGCTTCAGTCCCATCTCCATCATTTGCCAGCTCTTAGATATTATATGGGTTCCTTAATTCTTTTGGCCTCAGCCTCCTCCCCTGTAAAATGGAGATGTTGATGACAGTGATCAGCAACTCTGTGCAGGACAGGTTAGCGAGGTTAGGTAACATGCCCAGATTACAGCTGGTCCACCAAGGAGCTGGTGTCAGACAAATTAGAAATTATCCTCTGGCTTCCCTGGTGGCGCAGCAGATAAGAATCCGCCTGGCAATGCAGGGGACACGGGTTTGAGCCCTGGTCCGGGAAGATCCCACGTGCCGCGGAGCAACTAAGCCTGTGTGCCACAACTACTGAGCCTGCGCTCTAGAGCCCGCGAGCCACAACTACTGAGCCCGCGTGCCACAACTACTGAGCCCGCACACCTAGAGCCCGTGCTCTGCAACAAGAGAAGCCACCACAATGAGAAGCCCATGCACCACAACGAAGAGTAGCCCACGCTAAGCCCACGTGCAGCAACGAAGACCCAACGCAGCCATAAATAAATAATAAATTTTATTTTAAAAAAAGAAAGAAATTATCCTCAAGGTCAGCCATGGATGGTAAAGTTTTGTCACCTTTGAACCCACATTACTGAGCCTAAGAGAAATCCCGTCACTCTTGGATGAACAAAGGCTGCACCAAGAGTAATTTTATTGGCTAAGAACCCCAGAATTGTCCCATTGTGTATGTTGGTTCAGGGTGTTGGAAAACATCCTTTCTCCTTACTCAGTGTTGAAAAGCATGTCTGAGAAGTATTGCTTTGAACATGTTGATGTACCATCTTTTGACAGTCCTCACCACTCTATTAGCTAAATCAGCACAAAGCCCGAGTTAACCAGATTAGGAAAGAGTTTGTTTGAATGTTGCATGGAGTGTTTTCTTACAGGGGTTCATTTCTCTGTTGAAAGATTTTGTTTCACTTCTATTAACGATCTTTCTTACTCACAGGGAAAATGGTATCTTGCTGAGTTACTTGCTCATAGGAGGAACACATTAGCTTTCTGTGGCACTTCCTCTCTCTCTCTCTCTCTCTCTCTCTCCAAAAAAAACTATTTCCTGTCAAAATGGGGTACATTTGAATCAGAGGTCTGGGCCTGGTACAGTGTATGGGAGCCCAACTGCAAAGTGGATTCCACCATGAACAAGTTGATCCCCCTCCAAATTAACAGTAAAATCAGCCCGTAGCCCCAAAATGCATAATTTCAGGCTTACATAGAAAGGTAACTTAATTTTTTTTAACTTTTCATTTTTAAATTACAAACATGCAGGAAGTTGCAGAAACGGTGCCTAGAGCCTGTTGACCCCTTCATTCAGCTTCCTCAGTGGTAACATCTCCTGTCAGTGTAGAACAATAGCAAGACCAGGAGGTGGACATGGGCACGGTACCGTCAACCAGATCTGATTCAGTTTCCACCAGTGTGTGTGTGTGTGTGTGTGTGTGTGTGTGTGTGTATGTGGCTCTACGCATTTGATCGCATGTAGAGATTTGTATGACCACCACCAGCATCAGGATACAGGACTCCTTCATCACTACAAAGGGCTACGCTTGGTACTCCTTAATAGTTCTACCTACCTTACCTTGCCCCGGCATCTGGCCTTGTCCCCAGGCACCACCAATCTGTTCTCCACGGCTATAGTTTTGTCATTTCAAGGACGGTATATAAATGGAATCAAACAATCAGTAACTCTTTAAGACTGATTTTTTTCACTTAGCATAATGCCCTTGAGAGCCATGGAAGTAGTTGCATGTATCTGTAGTTGTTCCTTTTTATTACCTGAGTAATATTCCATGGTGTGGATGCACCGGAGATTGTTTAACCATTCACCTAGTGAGGGACATTTGGCTTGTTTCTAGTTTGGAGCTATTGCAGATAAAGCTGCTATGAACATTCATGTACAGGTTTTTGTGAGAACGTAAGTTTTTGTTTTTCTGGGATAAATGCCCAAGAGTGTGATTGCTGGGTCATGTGTTAAATGCATATTAGTTTTATAAGAAACTGCCAAACAATTTTCCAAAGGAGCTGTAGTATTTTCTCTTCCTGCCAATGATGTCTGAGAAGTCCAGTTTCCCCACATCCTCACCAGAATTTGGTGTTATCATTATTTTTAATTTTAACCTTTCTGATAGGTGTTAGCCATATTTCATTAGGATTATAATTTGCATTTCCCTATGTGACTAATGGTATTAAGCATCTTTTCATGTGCTTATTTGCCATCTTTATTCTCTTTTGTGAAATGTCTGATTGCGTCTTTTGGCCACTTCTTAAATTTTATTTATTTATTTATTTATTTATTTATTTATTTTTGGCTGCGTTGGGTCTTCGTTGCTGCAGGTGGGTTTTCTGTAGTTGTGGCGAGTGGGGGCCACTCTTCGTTGAGGTGCGCGGGCTTCTCACGGACTCTAGGCTCGCGGGCTTCAGTAGTTGCGGCATGTGGGCTCAGTGGTTGTGGCTCACAGGCTCTAGAGTGGAGGCTCAGTAGTTGTGGTGCACTTGCTTAGTTGCTCCACGGCATGTGGGATCTTCTTGTACCAGGGCTCGAACCCGTGTCCCTGGCATTGGCAGGAAGGTTCTTAACCACTGCGCCACCAGGGAAGTCCTTTTGCCCACTTTCTAATTGGATTGTTTAGAGTTGTTTACATGGTTCATATACAAGTCCTCCTTCGGAGACATGGCTTGCAAATATTTCAATCTGTGGTTTATGTTTTATCCTCTTAATACAGTCTTTCACTGAGAAAATGCTTTTAATTTTAGTAAAGTTCAGTTTATCGTTTTTTTTTATATAGATTGTACTTTCTATGTCAACTCTGAGAACTCTTTGTCTAGCAGTGGGTCCTGAAGATTTTCTCCTGTTTTTTTTTTAATTGCGGTATAGTTGATTTACAAGATTATATAAGTTCAGGTATACAACATAGTGATTCACAGTTTTTAAATGTTATACTCCATTATAGCTATTATAAAATATTGTCTGTATTCCCCATGCTGTACGATATATCCTTGTAGCTCACTTATTTTGTACATAGTAGTTTATACCTCTTAACCCCCTGTCCCTGTCTTGCCCCTCCCTGCTTCCCTCTCCCCTCTGGTAACCTCTAGTTTCTTCTTTATATCTATGAATCTGTTTCTTTTTTGTTATATTCACTAGTTTGTTTTATTTTTTAGATCCACATGTAAGTGATATCATACAGTATTTGTCTTTCTCTGTCTGACTTACTTCACATAGTATGATAATCTCTAGGTCCACCCATATTGCTGCAAATGGCATTATTTCATTCTTTTTATGGCTGAGTAGTATTCCATTGTGTATATATACCGTATCTTATTTATACATTCATCTCTTGATGGTCACTCAGGTTGCTTCCATACCTTGGCTATTGTAAATAGTGCTGCTATAAACATTGGGGTGCATGTATCTCTTCAAATTAGTGTTTTCTTCAAAAAGTTTTATATTTTTATGTTTTACATTTAAATCCATGGTTCATTTTGAGTTAATCTTTATATAAGGTATGAGATTGGGGTTGAGGTCCTTTATTTACCTGTGGATGTGCAGTGGTTCCAGCCCCATTTTACGGGCATCTGTGTGTGGGTTTACTTCTGGGTTCTCTATTCTGTTCCATGGACCTGTGTCTCTCCCTCCACCAGTACTGCACTGTCTTGATTACTGTAGCTGTGTAGTGAGGCTTAGCATCAAGTAGAATGATTCTTCCCACTTTATTTTTCTTTTTCTAAAGTATTTTAGAAAACAACTTAATTTTAAGTGCATTTTGAATTCAGTAGCATTTTATCCCCTCCAAAATTATTTTTTTCTGTTTTAAACATAATTCATTCCACTATTTAAAAAACCTTTAAAATATCATACAAGCATATAATACACAAAGTTGCCAGGTCTCTCCACTATCCCGAGAGATGAGCGCTGTTAAGGTTTTAACAGGTGTCTTTTCCCTACTTTCTATTTACAAAGATGGGATCACATTATGCATACTATGTTGCAGTTTCATCAGGATTTGTACCTTTGTCCTTATCGGTAAAATGAGAGAAATAATGCTCCTTATTTCCTTAGGCTGTGGTGAGGATCAAATGATATAATATGTGTAGGGAGTTTAGCCCTATCCCCGGCACAGAGTAACCACTCAGTAAACATAGGCTGTTGTTGCTGTTATTTTTATTTTTTCCCCTTTTGCTTTTGCTACCTGCTTTGGGTGGTCTTGGCCTTTCTTAGTGACAGCAAAGGGCGGAGAAACACTCCGTAATGTTTAGCCATTCAAGGCAATTGACAGAAGGCTTCAGGAGAGTGGGTTCCTCCATCTCCCAGCTAAGGTTCCTTCCAGCTGGAATGAACGAGACACGGGGTATCACACCTTCTTGGTTTACTTCCATGAGTGGTCATTTCGAGCATGTCAGCAGCATCCCAGAGGTTCCACCGCCTTTATGTGTGATTCAAGTTGAGCCCCTCATGATCTTATCCTTTGTCCCCTGCACAGCCACCCACCGCCCACACACTCTACCCGACCCCTGCTCTGAGTGGAAGCCCAGCGGGAAGATGCTCCACCCCTAGAGACCACTTGCTGAATTCTCACGTGGCCTGTCTCTATTTGTACACCTTTAACCTGGGGAGAGGGCTCTACCCAGGCAACTGGGAGCATCGCCCGCAGGGTCAGCCCCGCACTCCCAGCCCCTCACACACAGCAGCTTGGTGAACGCCACCTGTGTCCTTGGCTCCTGCAATCTCGACCCTTAAAGAGTCTGTAATCTCCTCTTTATCTCAGCTCTGCCTTCACATGTGCCCCTTGCACGGCCCACTTTCTCCTGATTTCATTAACTTAACACATTTTATTTCTACTAAGTAAACCCAAGGTGTTTGCATCATCCGATACAATACATTTCCCTTCTGATCAATAATGCCAAGCAATTAGCTCCCTCATCATCTTTTTTTTAATAAATTTTTATTTAGTTCTTCATTTATTTTTGGCTGCGTTGGGTCTTCGTTGCTGCACGCGGGCTTTCTCTAGTTGCGGCGAGCGGAGGCTACTCTTGGTTGCGGTGCGCGGGCTTCTCACTGCGGTGGCTTCTCTTGTTGTGGAGCACGGGCTCTAGGCACGTGGGCTTCAGTAGTTGTGGCACATGGGCTCAGTAGTTGTGGCTCGCGGGCTGTGGAGCGCAGGCTCCGTAGTTGTGGCGCACGGGCTCAGCTGCTCCACGGCATGTGGGATCTTCCCACACTAGGCCTTGAACCTGTGTCCCCTGCGTTGGCAGGCAGATTCTTAACCACTGCGCCACCAGGGAAGTCCTGCCCCCTCATTATCTTAATGGCTCTGTATCGTGTTCTGTTTCACTGGTGTCCCATGGTTTGACCAGTCCCCTAGGGATGGACATTTTGGTGGTCCCTGGTTTTTCCTTTTGTAAATATCACAGCAGTAAAAATGCTTGAATGTGTATCTTCGTGCGCACGTATGAAGGTTTTTATAGGATAAACTCTCACAAGTGAAACGCTGGGTCCAAAAGGTATGAGTATTTATTTAAATTGCAGTTTATAGCCCCTTTTCCAGTATGATCAAAGTACTTTTCAATTACCTTCACCTTTTCCATCTCCTGAGCTACACTGGTTTCTGTACTTGCATAGACACCTACCTGACAATGGAGGAAGACCTGCCCAGCTGTGAATGGGCTCCAGCAGATGCACAGAAGAGGTTCATGGTCCAGGGAAGCACCTGACGTTCGGGCACAGAACAGGGACAGAATTCTAGACCCGGAAAAGGGCCCACGTTCGTAGCAGGGACCCCAGTAAAGTGGGATTCCAAGGGCCATCAGCCCAGCACACAACATCGAGGAAGCAAGCAAATGTTAGCTTTTGCTATTGATATTACCATGCTATTAATCATCATTTTGCTGCTGTTAGTCTGCAGAGCGTGGCTTTCTTCAGAGAACAGGCATTTTGTACCCAATTATTTGAGTTTTCTCAATTCAGCCAAATCCCCATGCTACAGCCTGTTCCAGCAATTCTGGGGCTGTGAAACCCCCTCTGATGGCCTCTTCTCTAGCTGCTGGTTACATCAGAAAGAGTCAGCGCCCACCTGTCACCTTTACCTGCTAATGAGCCCCTGAACTCGCTGTCCTCAGGCGTCATGTTTTTTTCTTTTCCTCCCCTGAGGTCTGTACCACACTGCTGTGACTTCAGGCCTCCTCACTTCCTTGTGGCTTAAATTACACTAACCTTCCACCTGTTCCCTGACTGTAGAAAGAACAAGGTCGCAGGCAGGTGACAGAAGAAGCTCACCATTGTGTTTTGTTTGTGAAGCTGTCTTCCTCTTTCACTTGTGTTACTATAGCAACAACGCTTAGATGTGGACTCGCTTTGGAAACACTCCCTTCCTGCAAAAGATGCGTGTGTACATGTGCATACATGTGTGTATCTGTGTGTGTGTGTTGCATCAACTTACTTATGAGCCTCTTTGAAACCTGATGGTCCAGGGACTCTATTTCCATTCAGAAGTTGCTCTTATTGACAGAGAAGACAAAGTGATGGATTTTTCCACGTTCAAGGATAGCTAGAATGTGTATCCCCAGGAATGGCCCATTTTTTCATCCTCAACAATCTTCACAAGTTGGCATGTGAAGAATGAGTATTGTCCAGAGGTGGCCGTTAGCAGGGTGCTGTTTCAGGTGCATGTCTATGGGGTGCCCTCCAGCCAAAAAGGAAGAGATTATGTTCAGGTGTCCCCTTGGCCGACCCCACCAGGGCCCAGAAAGTTACCAGCTACCATGCCTGTTATGGTCCCTGTTACAATTCCCTTGCCCTGGGCAGGCCCTCTGAGATGTGTTAAAAACACAAACTTCACATAAGGTAACTGGAGGCTAAGGACCACAGATTTTGGTTGGTTCCTTGGTTTGCAACCTCTCCTTAAATATTTGTAAAGGCAACAAAAAGATGAGTTCAGGAGACGCAGACCCATCCCTTGGAAGGACCTGTGTGGGGTTCATGAAACACACATGACTCATCATCCAAACATTTAGCTTATACAAGTCTGTATACACTCGCAGTCACATGTAGCTTTTTCATACAAGGTGGCCCAAGAGTAGAACAGCCTCCCAGGGCCGTGAGAGTCTCCATAAGGACCCTTTTGGAGACTTTTAAGGGTCATTTTGATCGTATCCAATTGTGTCTAATGCACTGATTTTAGAAACTGTCGTAAAAAGACTGGGCTTCCTGGTAATGATCGTAGAGGCAACGCCCAGGGCCCAGAACCCACCAGCATCTTTTCCGGGTGGGGGCAGTGGACACGGTCACGCCTCCTCCCAGGGGTCCTGGCTTAGTCACTGAATCCTCACTTCCCGCGACTGCAGTTGCTCTAAGTAGTTAGACTGGAGGCCTCAACCACTGGGTTCTACGAATATGCAAATCTCCGTCCTCAGCTTCTCCTGGCGCAGGCCCTGGGAATGCCAAAAGGGCTGGAACGCGGCTCTTGACTTGCCCAGATTTTCTTATTTAAGAAAAAGCAAAACCAAGCCCTTAAGCCACCCCCATCTCCCTCTTTGTACATCTCTTTCTCCTGTCTTTATTTTCTGACTTATTTATCTCTCCTTCTTTCTCTTTCCCTCTCCAGTCTGTTTCTCTCGGCTCCCTTTCTCTGTCTCTCTCTTTTTCGCATGTGTAGCCCTGCCTTCTTTCCGGACACTGCCCTCCCCCCACTGGCTCTCTCTTTCTCTCTCCACCTCTTTTTTTCTGTGTGTCTCTCTGTCAATCTCCCCACTCTCTCCTCTCTCTCCCCTCAGCTTCTCTCATTTCCCACAGGCTCTCCCATGCTACCTGGCAGTTCTCACTGCCCCACCTGTCACTAGGGAGGGAAAAATCAAGCTGGAAGACTTCACTTTTTTACTTAGAAGTCCTTAACTCTGTGAGAGCTGCTGTTTTCCATACTCACAATACAGCCTCCTTACGGCCCTCCCCATGCGCGTGGAGCAGCCCAGATGCAGCAGCCGCAGGCTGGGGTTGGACAGTGTCTGGCCTGTTACGTGTGAGTTTCATGAAAAGCCTCCTTGGCACCTGTTCAGCAGACCCGGTAAGGATTCTTGAACAGTATGTTTTCTCCTATAATTACACCTCAACAATGACCAGTTATATGGTTCCTTGATTGCAGATAAATCTGCAGTCCTAAATTTTGTGCTCCCTAGCCCTCACAGCAGCTTCCAAGGTATTTAGTGCTCTGTTATCGCACAGTGGGGGCCGAGGAAATGCAGGCCCCTCTTGCGAAGGGAATGAGAGCCACGGAAGAGTGGAGGGAGGCTTTCGCTTCGCTGCGCGTGTTTTGTGGTTGTGTTCTTAATTGGAGAGTCGAGAACACGTTATAGACTTGAGAGGCGGGGTAAGTTGGCAGGTAGGGAAGCAGGACAGGAGTGGAAGGTGGAAGGGGAGGGGATGGGACCCAGGGAAGAAGTTCACATTGAACAGGAGGGAGAAGGCCCCCTCTAGTCTCTAGGTTTCCAGGCTGGGAGTGCTGAACGTAGAGGGCACCTGTATTCTGGTCTCTCTGCCCATCAGGGTCAGGCAGCAAGCACCGAGTCACCAAAAGTTGGTAGAGCGGTCTAGAGCAGACGTCTCAGACTTGGTGCAGGCCTGAATCACCTGGAAGCTGATTCTGAAGGTCTAGCGCGGGGCCCCAGATTCTGCATTTCTAACTAGCTCGCAAGTGATACCCACGCTGGCCAAGGGACCACACTTTGAGTAGCAGGGGTTTGGAAAATTGGGAGGAGAAAGTGGACCACAGACAGTAATTCTTCACTGCCGAATAAGCTTGGGTCTGAACATAGTTCTAACTGGACCAAATGGAAAAATTCTGAGGCCCATCGAGAAAGCCCCACAGGTGACAGGGCTGCCCCTCAGAGGAGGGCCCGGGTCTCTGCTGCACCTGAGTCCACGTAGCACACACAGGCTTGAATGTGTTTATTGAAAAGTGAGAGGCAGGCAAGTGTCAGGAAGAAGGAGAAGCAAGAAAAACTACCTTTCTTCTTTTATAAAAGGGATTATCAGTGGCTAATTCAAAAATTGTAGAGCAATGAAAACTACATCAATAATTTTCATAATAATTACAGTCTTTAGTTTTACCCTTGAATGTTTTTCTGGCAATGTGTGATTCAATTACCCTGGAAAATGTTATTATGCTATTTCAGTTTTCCCATGAGACTTAAGTCTAGGACCAACTTGCTGATAAATTTGCCCTGGGGGAGCTCATGGGCTGCCATTTACAGGCAGATACTTGTTAGGGAGCCCCCGACCTGGTTTAGCTAGATTAGTGATTCTCAGCCAGGGAGGATTGTATACACACACACAAACACGTACACACACGCACGCACGCATGCGCTCCCCTGGGACATCTGGCAATGTCTGCAGGCATTTTTGATTCTTACAGCTCGGGTGCCCCTGGCATCTGGTGGGTGGAGGCTACGAATGCTGCTCAACATCCTACACAGGACCCCCCCCCGCCAGCAAATCGTTACCCAGCCCAAGTGTCACGAGCACTGCTCTTGAGAAACCCTAAGTTAGATTAAAAATGCATTTAGGAACTAAAAAGTACTACTGGTCAGGACACCTCTCTAAAAGGTACCGTTGGTCAGGACACCTCTGATTATACGTGACACCGAGTCTAAGTAGTTTTAGACAACAAGGGAAATTTATATTGTCAGAAATGCTATTTAGCAAAACTAGTCTACTCTAACGACAGCAACAAAAAGCCCAAAAGAACAAAGTTTATTTCTCTGGTCACATTCCTTATAATTGACGTGCACCGTTACAAACTTCATTTCTGTATTCTTTCTGTCTGTGTTCACCGTAACAATGTGCCTATATTGCTTATTACATGTCTGGCATTCATCTTGACATTTATAAATATTCTCAATCATCATAATAATCCTATAAGGGTAGGGACTATTATTTTTCTCATTGTGCTGATGAGAACATCAAGACACAGAGAGGTTAAGTGACTTGACCAAGGTCACACAGCCAATACGTTATAGAGCTTCAGGGGGTGTTACACATGAGTAACTTTCCATCATTCATTCTTTTCAACATGAAAGATGGCCATCGGGGCACCTCTCTCCCCACACAGACTTCCGGTGTGACTCCACCCTGGGATCAGAGCCCAGAAGGGACAGAGAATGATTTTTCTAATCCTTCCCCTCTCACTGGGTCTGATTCCCAAGGGAATAATTCTCAACCATCTTTTCTACCTGTGGGACTCAGATGTTCTCAGAAGCACCACAAGCCACCTCTGGGAAGAAATATGCAGAGGTGCCGATGGGAATTACAGTTGGTCCCATGGGGTCTATTTGAAACAGGAATCAATGGTGCAGACACAGACAATAGATTTAGAGCAGTTTCTTCTGACAACGACATTTGGGATTTAAATATAAATTAGAAGCTGTAAGTCAATTCCATGTGTGAATTTGTACAAATCCCTTGTAATGAAAGCAGAAGGTTTCTCGTGTCCTTATTTGTACTGGGGCATTAGCATCAGGAGCCTAACCAAGTGTGTCGATTTTCCTACTGCTCAGGAGATTAAAGATGTACTTTCTCTAGTTAGAAACAGCTGCAAGGGGCACGTACAGAGCAGGGCTTGTTCTCCGTGAGCTCCGGGGTGTCCGTCTTATTTCTGCATTAAGCTGAGCAATACCGCATGCAAATAGGGGAAAGGAGGCTACTTGAAGTGGGTTAGTCAAAGGAGATACGGTGCCCATAGATCCCCCTTCTTCCCAACCCCTCCTGCCATTCAAAGAGGGAAGCTTCATTCTCAAATATTGCCTTCCCTCACACGGGAGGAGGCAGTGAGCTCTGAGAAGCCAGCAAACAGTACATGGCCTCATGTGTTTAAAAGGTGCCACCCAAGCGCTCTCTGCATATTGGTGAATGACTTAGATCTCCACCGCGTTACACACAGAGTCACCATGTGACCCGGCAATTCCGCTCCTAGGTATCTGCCCAAGGGAATGAAAACATATGTCCATATAAAAATGTGTCCATGAATGTTCAGAGCAGCATATTCACAATAGCCAAAAAGTGGAAACAGCCCACATGTTGATCAGTGGCAGAATGGTTAGATAAAATGTGGTCCATCCATGCTGTGGAATATTATTCAGCCAGTAAAAGGAACAAAGTGCCAACACAGGTTACAACAGGGATGAACCTTGAAAGCAGTATGCTAATTGAAAGAAGCTAGACACAGAAGACCACATGTTGTGTCATTCCATTTCTATGAAATTTCCAGAATGGTAAATCCATAGAGACAGAAGGTAGGTTAGTGATTGTCAGGGGCTGGGGTTGGGGGTGGGGGACGGTGAGGAATAGGATGACTGCTTAATGGGTACAGGATTTCTGTTTGAGGTGATGAAAAAGATGACCTCCAGGAGATAGCCCTGTGATTTCATTGGCAAATGTATTCCGTTGGTCCGTTAGCAACTCCTATAGACTCCTAGAGCAGAGAACTGTAAGAAATCTCAAGGGTCCCACCAGTGGCATCCTTTGGCACTCCCAACACTGGCTAGGACCCACACAAGCTAGAACAGGTCACAATGATCTTTTTAAAGTCCGATCCTAACACTAGGAGGGGGCCTTCGGAGTCATTTCAAGCAGCTGTTCTCACCTCCTGGCCATTCATCAGAACCATCTGGGGGAGTTTTCAGAAATGCAAATGCCTAGGCCCTACCCAAAGAGAATCTCTGAATGTGGGACCTCAGATCATGAGTAGTTTTCAGGTGATTCTAATGTGCAGTCAGTGTTAAGAACTCCTGCTCTAGCCTGATACCCTACACCTCAGATAAGCAAACCTGGACTCAGAGAAGTTACAGAATTTACCCGTGAGTTAGAGGTAGATCAGAACTTGCCCCATTTCACTGAATTTTCCACACCTGTAAATTTGCAGAATTGCATAAACCAAATTCTAAGTCTTTAGAGCAGACCATGCTATTGTTCCTAAAGAAAAGTCGTTCTTCATCCAGATTCAGATATTTGTGTTGAATGCATATCCCTGCAGAAGATCTCTTTGCTTCTCAAAATTAAACTATTTTTCAGTTATCTCATCAAATGTACAAATGTGTTTTGCCTTTTCTTTCATTTTTTTAAAAAGAGAAACTCAAGCGAAGGAGAGATATTAATGTCAGATGAAATAAAGTTTCCACACCGGGCATGTGGAGAAAAAACAATGCAGGCATATTTGCTCCTTGGTTTTTATTTTTCTCTCACCATCACATGTAATATTTATTTCATCAGTTCCCTAAGGCAGTGATTTTCAAACATCATTTCAGCAGCAAAACTTTTTTTTGCAAGCAAAATCTTAGACAAGAACTCTAATATACAAAACAGATAAAATATATCTAGCAGATTCCTCAGGCAGTTTCAGTCTTTCTTGTTTAAAGGAAAATACGTGATACATTCGTGGGACTCCTGCACCATCTCTCAAACACTCTTTGTTCCAAGGAACATAGTTTGAGAACCATTGCCCAGCTGTATTATTTTTCTGCCAGTCTTCAGTGGCTGTGTGTTCTCATTTTGTTTTGAGGACAAAAAGATATGTTTTAGTATTTGAGTCTTTTCTTCCTGAAAACTCACTTCTTAGCTGCAATATGCATCTGTAATTGGTAAATTCGAGGAGCTTCGGTAGGCGAGGTCACGTGGAGGAAGAATTGCATAAACAAATTTGTTGGACCGTCGGGCCCCCAGCAAGCCAGAACCTGGCTGGGCATCTTCCTCCAAAGTCGGGTACCCAGCACCTCCTCTGTGTCTGCAGCAACCATGGAAACTTCTCCTAGGAAATGAATCAATACAGAAGAGAGTGCACTGAGTGGGGAGGGGAGGATAATTCCTGCCGGAGCATGAAGTGAATATTGTTTCCCTCTCTTGCCTGTTGGCTCATCCCCTGGCACCTGTACAGCTGGGAGGCTGCGTGACACTTGGTTTTTCCTCTCGTTGGAACAGGACCCCAGACGCAGCCCTCCAGGCACGTAGCTCTCCTCCCGGCCCGGGGTTCCCTGGGGTGGGGGGTTGGGGGTCACATCCACTAGGAGACGTGTGCCTCGGCTCTCCTGGACCAAGAACCACACTGCCTGGCGTGCCAGCAACTCTGGAGGGTCCTCCCCACTCAGGAACCTGTTTCTTTGTCATCGAGCTGCTATTCCTTATTATCATTGAACTATTTCCGCATTCAGCTTTTCTGTTTCCTCACCTGTTTAGTAACAGTGTGTGGCATACTAAACATAAATGTTTAGTAACATTTAACTGAGAAGACTCTCGTAACCCATGGAGAAGTCTAATAGGCCAGTCTCTAACTGTTCTTTACCGCGGCTGCAAGGGACTCTCTCTCCCCACAATAGAAATAACATGCAAATACTTTTAGTAAAGCATCCGGCACAAAAGAAAAACACAATAATTGTCAGTAGAAGAAATTAATGTTAGTTGGATCAGGAGAGGACTTTGATTCTGTTTTCTTAAAAAGAGCTTTTAACTTTGAGCGACAAGCAATGAAATATTTACAGATTCAGTGATATGTCTGGGATTTGCTCCAAACAAGACAGGAATGGGGAGAAGTGGGCGTGTAGATGAAGCACAATGGGGGCATAAGTTGAAAATCTCTGAAGCCTGATGATAGCACATGGGGTTCATTACTTCATTCTGTCTGCTTTTATAGCTGTTTGAAAATTTCCATAGCAAGATGTAAAAGAGAAAAAGAAAAAATATTTGAGGAAACATCTGTGAAACCCAAATCTTCATCAAAAGGACCACATTTACGTCCTGAGAGTGATAGACATCCATCCACCACAGCTGTTTTCCCAGGGCTCCATTAGTTGCAAGGAGTAGAAACCCACATGAGACGGCTGGAGAGGAGATGGGGTTGCTGAGGGGCACGGGAGCAGCCCACAGAAGCAGCACAGGGAGCCTCAGGGGAACAGGAGCAGGACTGGGAAACCAGGCAGAGACCCAGGATGCTTCCTCATCTGTCTGTCTCTGGGTGCCCCCGAGAGCTCTTGGTTTTTCTTTCAGTGTGTCCATTCTTTTGCTTCTCTGTGCATCTATTCGTTCATGTCCAAATGACAAAAAACGGCCACTCCATTTCTCATCTACTCAGAAACTTAGGATTTAAGGACCCTTTGCTCTCTGATTATATAGCCTCCATTTCTCTGAGTTCATATGCTTAGAGAAATCATCTGATCGTTCATGAAGCAGCCAATAGATTGGTGACTTGTGAGTCCAGTGCCACTTCTGGGTCCAGTCAGCTCTGGCAACGAAAGCTGGGATCGTGTGATACAAATGGCCCTCTCGTAACACTCTTTTCAGCAGGAGCTGGGGAAGGTATAGTTTCCTCAGATGTTTTATGGATACAGGCACCCTGAACTAAATCTACTCAGAAACTTAAAGAATCTTCAGAAAAGGAAGACTCCCATCCACCATTAGAGTGTTATCATCTCTGGCATGTGACGTACAATTTAGTTCACTTTCCTTTTTCTCAGTGAGAATAGAGAAGAAGTGGTCATTCTTCTTATCGTGAGACCCTCCAACACATGTACACTGTCATCTTCTCCCCTCAGGTTGTATTCTCTAGACAAAAATGATCCCAAAGTTGAATGTCTAATTATAGCGCTCTCGCTTCATGAAAGAGGTGGTGTTGGGCATTTGCGGAAACAGAGACAAGACCCGTCTCACAGTTGATAGGGGCGCGCCCCAGGCTGCCTCCACTTGAGAGGGCGGGGAAGTCTCTGCTCACAGTTGCCGGGAAGCCCAGCTCTAGCATCTGCTTTACGTCTTCTCTCTGTGAACTGTCTCCCATGGGCGTTGAAAACCAAAGGGCTGACACCACTCCTCATTTTCAAAGAGAAAACGATATTTAGAGAAGAGAGAATGTTGACTAGATGGGAAATGAGTAAAAGGCGCTCACCTATGTCTGGGGCCATTGTGGGTTGTTGGGTTCCCGAATGGTCCCCTCCCATCTCGGTGTTACTTCGGGGCCTGTCCATGCACATCCTACTGGGACGTGGCTAGGGAGGGACTCAGTAGGCACAGTTGTCTTGAGGGCTGGCTGATGAGCAGACCATGGTTCTCAGCCAAGCAACCTAGAGTCCCTTGTGGGGCTCTGCTGTTCATCACTCCTTAGACATAAAGCCTTCTTTAAAATACTGAATAAACTCTATACTTACTAAATTTGTTATTTAAATATTATCTATGTTATATTATGTGTACTTTATAGATATGATTACATTTTATATTTTTATATTATATGTATTTTAAGTATTTTACATTATATTACATATATATAAAGTACACATAAACATTAGCTGTAAGCTGAATTAAAATGTCCTCCTATGTTTTCTTCTAAAACATTGATCGTTTTACCTTTCACAATTTCTGTATGGTGTGAGGTAGGGAATCAATATTCTTTGTTTTTTCCACATGGCTAGCCAATGGCCCCAGCACCATTTATTAAAATCACCATTAGCTGTAAACTAAATCATGTCCAAATATAGTTGCAGCCTGGGATGAATGACAGTGGAGAAATGGTAGAAAACGAATAGTGTGAGCAAAGCATATAAAAAAAATGGGGTGACCAGGAGGGAATGTGTCAGTCTGCTGAGGTGTAAACCCATGAGGGGAGAGAATAGTGTCCCTCTCATTTACTGCTGTACTTCTTGCGCCTGGCAGACCCCCTGACATGCAATAGACATTTAATGACTATTTATTTAAATGAGGTGTTGCATCTTTCTACCCCAGGATGACTCCCAATCATAGATAGAAGGAAACCAGATATCTGATGCAGCTATTCCTTCTAAATGGGGGTGTGATAAGTTAACATCATTTGTCTTGGTGATAAAGATCAAGACAAGGATATGCAAGTTTGTGAGTGTCAGGTATACACGACTGAAGAGCAGAGAGCTTCTTCCACACCCACCGAGGGAAATAAGCTATCTACACAAGACAACCACATTGGAAGGCAGACTGTGATAAGAATAGAAAGAGTCACAGGGGTTTGAGCCATATTCTCCAATTTATTAGTAAGAATTTCATATGATACAGAATGAAATCGATCATCATCACCATTCCTAACAAATACTGATTCCTTACTCTATGCCAGGATCCTTAAATGTATGATCTTATTTATAGCAATCACAGTTTCTACCCATTAGGCTATCAGCAAGAAATTAGATTTTCCCAACAAGCTGCATCACTTTATGTAAATACAGACTCATAAAAGTGCTTGCAAGTTCAGCTTCTGATGATGTCTCCCTCACCCTTTTATCCTCACAAATAGAAACTGAAGTGTGTAAAACTTTCTGGGACCTTATCTTTTAATTTTTTCAAAGCCAGGGCCCAGATGACTATATCCCAGCTTTTCAAGTTCAACATCAGTTCTCCATGAAACCCCAGGGTTGGCAGCTCATGAACCTGGACTCCAGCGATCGAGCAGGCAGGCTTGCATGTGTCCTGTCCCTTAAAGTCATCAGCTGTCGCTTCTCCCCCACCTGTGGCTTTCTAGCCTGCTGATCGTTATTTCCGTCTTCCAGGTTAACCTTAAGGACCAACTCTTTGCTCTGTGAGGAACAGTGTTCATTCTCAGTATAAATTAAAATGCAAGTCCCTCTTCCCCTGGTGATGGATAACCTTTGTGGCAAGTCCAAGTAGTCTCTTCCTAAATGTCCATCACAAAATTCACCTCACCTTGGCAAAGAAAAGAAAATGAAGTAACTCAGTTCTGAATTGAGTGGAGAGAGCTAATGAAACTCAGTATGTCCCAAGCCAGTCGCCCATACTGATTGTGTAAAAACACGTTTTGCATCTCGTATTTGATTTGCTGCACAGTTTAACAGAAAAGTAACTTTATTTTTTTCCAATTAAATGAAGTAATGTTACAATCCGTAATTCCTCCTGCTCTAGTATGGTAAGTTAATGTCTGTCTATTGTTTTTAAATCACAGAGTGAGCATTGCTATAGAAATATAAAACGGTACTGTTTCATTTTAATCTACTTAATTTTCCATTCTTGAATTACATAATGGGGTTAAACATTGAATAGAATTAATAGAATGAGTATTTAATTAAGCAATAATGAGTTTCTAAATGGATGCTCAAGGAAACTGGTTTTATAGTTTATGCAAGAATCAGATAATGGTCTTAACAAAGACTATAATAATTGTGTTGAATGTTTTCTATATTTAAAGATTTTTTTCTGAATTCTCCCAGGAGTAGATTTAAACATAATCCAGTTCCTTGATTAGACTTCACTTGGCTCTCAAGACAAATTCTAAATGCCTTTCCCTGGCCCACAAGGCTCTGCATAATCTGACTCAATTCTCCTCTGGAGTCCAATAGCAAACAGTTCTCCCCGAGTTCTCCTTTGCTCTCCAGCCACACCCACCTCCCCTCTGGTCCACAAATGTCCTGTGCTTCCTTCACTGCTGGCCTTTGCACCTGCTGTTCCAGATGCCAGGAAGGTTCTCTTCCCTTTCATCTCACTAACTCCTCTTCTTTCAGTTCTCAGGGAATTCTTCCCTAATGACCCTCCCTAGACTGGGTCAGGCACCACCCCCTCTCCCCACTCGCCTCAAGCTTCAGGCTCTCCGAGAACTATGTTATTTCTTCCCCAACACTTCACATATTTTTATAATTAAACATATGCCATGTCTGTTGTCTTGTTTACTAGTGTATCCCTAGAATTTATTTTTTATTTTTTATTTTTTTTTTATAATTCTTTATTTATTATATTATTTATTTATTTATTTATTTTGGCCGTGTTGGGTCTTCGTTTCTGTGCTAGGGCTTTCTCTAGTTGCGGCAAGTGGGGGCCACTCTTCATCGCGGTGCGCGGGCCTCTCACTATCGCGGTCTCTCTTGTTGCGGAGCACAGGCTCCAGACGCGCAGGCTCAGTAGTTGTGGCTCACGGGCCTAATTGCTCCGCGGCATGTGGGATCTTCCCGGTCCAGGGCTCGAACCCGTGTCCCCTGCATTGGCAAGCAGATTCTCAACCACTGCGCCACCAGGGAAGCCCATATTTTTTTATTTTTCTATTTTTTAGAATTTAATACTATATCATGTGTGGTACACAGAAGCCGCTTGACGAATATTTGTTGGCTGGATGGCTGGAATATGGATGGATGGGTGGATGGGTGGATGGATGGATGGAGGGATGGATGCATGGATGGAGGATGGATGGAGGACGGATAAGTGGATGGAAGGATGGATGGATGGATGAACAGAGGATAAATAAATGGATGGATGGGTGATGGATGGTAGGTAAATGTAGCTGTGGACACATTACTACATCTAAGGCTATATTAGGGTTGTAATGCATGCCGTGAGAATTTCTAAAACATCACCTTCCCATTCCACTTGGACTCATTTGCCCACGCACTGAAAAGGTATTCTGCACCAGCCTCTTGGTGGATGTCATGAAAAGGTGTCATGGGAGAAACTGCGCAGGCTTTTCTCACCTATACATGGCCTAAATATTAATTTTACAAATTCATCCATCCATCCAGAAGATCTTCATGTGTCCAGCACTGTGCTGTGTACTGGGGACCAGGCACTATAAGCGCATGCCTGAACTCCTAAAATCAACAAAAAAAAAAAAAAAAAATGAATTTTTTAGGATCTAAGAAAATTTTAATTTTTTTCCTCACATCAGGGGGGAAAAAAATGAAATTTTTAAAGCCTATGAAAATCAAGTGTGGTAGGAGGGACCAACAAACGTAACGTACCCAGTGTCTTCGAAAGTCATAAGGCATCCCTGCTGGAGATGTTCTGGAGAACAAGGGAGGTCAACCCATCCCTCCTGCCCTGGACCATCCAAGCAAGTGGCAGAATCAGGCATCCGTCACCCTGCCAGTCTCTCTTAGTCTCACTCCTATATAGCTTCATCCCTTCACATTTCCTCTCAGCCCTCACCTTTGATGCCAGGCCCCATTTCCTATCTTAAGACCATTCATTCACTCAGCAGACACCTACTGTGTCCCTTCTATGCACCCAGCATCATGCAAGGGGTGGAGAGGAAGCCCTGAACAAGACAGACACACATGGAGCCTCCAGCCTCCTCAAATCGTGATCTGTTCTTAGAGTGTCTTCCTCTCAGCAATGTGACATTCACCTGCCTTGACAAAGTAACTCCTCACCTGTGGACTGGATGTAATGGCATTCGCACCTGACTGGTGGTTTCCAGCATCCTCTAGTCTTAGCACTCCCAAACCCACTGAATTGTCTGCCTGTTGTCCCAAGGAACAGGTGTCAGAACAGCCACAGGGACAGGTTATGAGCTGAGGTCTGCTGTGATCAGGAGGGACAGAGAATCAGTCCTCTGGCTCTGGACCACAGCAGGGGGTGGAGGACTGGCCTAAGCAATGGGACTGTTGAGTGGGCGTGAGTAATAGAACGTGTGGAAAGCAGACGTTACTGGAGTCCAGGAGATTTGTATCTGACGTTTGGTTCACTCAAGGACTTTGGACAAACCTCTTCCTTCCTTCTCTCTCTGTGCCTGTTTCTTTATCTGCCACCTGTAGGATTGGATAGCACGTGTGTCCCACTCCTGGACACATGGCAGACAGCAGTAGTTGATCACAGCTCTCCTTCCTACCAATCCCACATGCACTGCAGGCCCCTCAGCATGGGACCCAGGCAGCCTTGCAATGCACAAGGGCAGGCTCTCACATCCTTACTTTGGCCGTTCTTGACCTTGAACTCTCATGCTCCTCTATCCAAACTACATATTAGAATTATCTGGGCAGGTCAACAAAACACTGAAACCCACGCCTTACCCCAGACCAACTGAACTGGAATAGGGTTATTTTTTTTAAAAAACAGTGTTTTTAAAAAGCCCTCCAGGAGATTCTAACAGGGCTGGGAACCACCAGTCTAGATTTCAAGCTCAGGAATTCCGTAATTTTTGTGATAAGGGGGGAAAGATAGAAGTTAGACCTAACTTAAACAAGAATCAGAGGAATCAGGTCAAAATAACTGTCTCGTGGAGCTGTTTCTGTGTGACAGTACCCTCCACTTCCCCTCACTCCAGCTCCTTTCCATCCAGTGTGCGTGTTCCAGGAATTTCCCAGCACCGCTTGTAGGGAAGGGAAACAGCTCAACCAGGTTTGCTGAGTTGTGACAGACAAATTAGTTCCCGTCCCCATCCTGCTCCCCCAAGGCATCAAGATTATGGCTTGTGATTAATGATTTGCAAGTCAATTAATTAATCAGCCACCGCTTTTGAAACCTCATTTCTCAAATTACTTGTCTTTGAACAGAAGGGCTTTCTGACATCCTCTTATTGTCTCTAGATTCTCTTTCCTACTAATTGAAATTCCAGGATATTTCTTCTTCTTGTTGTCAGCTTATTGGTATTAATTGTATATAAAATATTTGCAAACAGATTACTATTCACCAGTAGTGTATCAGAGGTAAGCACCAAAACAATACTTTATGCTTCCAGCTCAAAGGAATGTGCTAATGATGGCTTGTGAAATTCTCTATCTGAAAGCTGATTTTTCATTTATTGATTTATTTTTCACCACATCTACTTGCAACAAATATTTGAGATGTGTTACAATAAAAACACAGGTACAACAAAGCTCCAAACGATTTATATGTTTCCTTAGGAAATATGTTTCCTTCCTTTTAAAGTCATGCTAGGTGTGGACAAGGGGTGGGAGGGATGAAATTGGCTTCCTTCACTAAGGAAGAGGCTACAATTGAGCAGAGGCTCTGGAGTCAAACACTGGGGTTCCAATCCCCGTCCCTCCATACATGAGCGATGGCGGTGTGATTATCTGGTTACCTTGTCGTTCAGGGTGGGTGAGGCTGTAATGGGGGCGGGGCCGGTGCACAGCCATTACCGCGCAACCGTTACCGCGAGACGTCAAGCACAGGAGGGTTAGCAAGAGACACTTAGTGTGGCGGTTAGAGGTCGCTCTGCCAACCATCCGCCCGGGGTGGTCCTCATGGCAAGAGGTAAGAGGGGGACGGCGGCCTTCTCCCTGGGTCCCTCCGGGCCGTCCCCGGCGTCAGGCGGCGGGTGAGCTGGGGGGCCCCAGGACAGGCTGGGGGCTGTGTCCCGCAGAGCTCCAGAGCCCTTGCCATGGCCGCCCACTGGCCGGGCCTAGGCCTTGAGGCCGCGGGAACCTCTCTCCCATCCCCTTCTCCGCTACCTAATGGCGACGGCGGTCTCCCTGGGTCCCTGGGACCCGGCCCGCTCTGCCCCAACCTTTGGGTGGCCTGAGGCACCTGAGGGCCGGCTGGGTCGTGGGCGCCTGGCTCCCTCAGTGATGACGGCTGGGCAGGGTCTGGGGACCTGGCCCTGAGGGCGCTGCCAGCCGGGCCTGGGCAGTGGCGGGAGGACCCAGCCTGGGTGCTGGACGAACGCTCCCGGGCGGGGTAACTGGCCCCCGCAGGGACCCCCTCCTCTTAGCCAGGACCTGGACCTCAGAGGGCCAAAGTTGAGCCTTGGGACCTTGCTCTTTCTTGTCAGAACAGAGAGTAACATTTGTTTTGGTGGAGGTTTACAGGAACACCGTGACCTGATGGTGACCTGACCTCAGGAACGAAGGATCCGACACCAAGAAGTCTGCAGCAGCTAACCATGCCCCTCCTTCACCTTTCCTGTAAAAGGGCTTCGCTGAAAGCTTTCAGGGAGTTCAGGGTTTTTAAGGCATGAGCCATACATCTCCTTGCCTGGCCCTGCAGTAAACCTTTCTCTGCTCCAGACTCTGACGTTTTGGTATTGTTTGGCCTCACTGTGCGTTGGGCATACAGATTTGCATTCAGTAACAAGGCTACAAGAACAAATGCAAACAAAAATGCATAAAGGCTCAAACTCAATACAAGTTTGTTTCTCATTGGACAACAGTTCAGGACAGGCTCCCACCCACCTCCATGTGGTGACTCAGGGACCCAAGCTCCTTCCCTCTTGTGGCTCCACCTTCCCCTTGGGTCTCCTGGTTGTCTGCATCCAGGTAGATAGAAGGAAAGGGGTCCAGAGAAGAGGCACAGCTGTTCTCTTAACCCTCAGCCCAGGTGAACCCAGGCCAGCCCTGGCAAACATCACTTCTGCCCACATCCTGTAGGAGGGAATTCAGCCTCATGGCCCCGCATAAGGCTGAGAGAACCTGAAGCATATCATCTGTTGGCACACACAGCATCGTGATCTTCTTCTGTTAGTCTTTATTATTTAATGAGATGGTATGGGTAATGTGCCCAATACCAGGCATATCGTAAGAGTGCCATCAATGGTCTTCACTGTGGGTTTTTTTTTTTTTTTCCCAAAATAGTGACAGTGACGGTCTGCTTTGTTTGCAGTTTCAAGCCACAGTCGAGGAAGGAGCCGTGGGAGTTATTGTCAACTTGACAGTTGAGGACAAGGACGATCCTACCACAGGCGCGTGGAGGGCCGCCTACACCATCATCAACGGGAACCCTGGGCAGAGCTTCGAGATCCACACCAACCCGCAAAGCAACGAGGGGATGCTCTCCGTCGTCAAAGTAAGGGTGCTTCCAACTGCTCCTCCCTCCTCGCCTGAGCACCCAGGGCCCCAGGTCGAGGATAAACCAGCCGCTGTCTCCTCCTCCTGGAGTTAAAATGGGAAAAGGCTTCAGCTTAGGGGTGTGCTTGTACCCTCATGGCTATAAAACCAAGTTGTTCTGCAGGTTCTGGAAAACCTAAACTTCTGTGTAACCTTAAAAAAAAAACAAACTTAATTTTTAAATGAGATTCTCCATATGCTTGATAATGAATTATCAAAGATATGCAAAAATGGGACCTGTGAAGGTTTTCTAAAGATCCATGTTCAGATTGTGCGTTATTACAGTTCTTCTTTTTTTTTTTTTTTTTTAAAGATCAAATTTATAGAGAGAATTTTTTTTGCTTATCTCTCTTAAATTTTATTTATTTATTTATTTATTTATGGCTGTGTTGGGTCTTCGTTTCTGTGCGAGGGCTCTCCCCAGTTGTGGCAAGTGGGGACCACTCTTCATCGCGGTGCGCGGGCCTCTCACTATCGCGGCCTCTCTTGTCGCGGAGCACAGGCTCCAGACGTGCAGGCTCAGTAATTGTGGCTCACGGGCCCAGCTGCTCCGCGGCATGTGGGATCTTCTGGGACCAGGGCTCGAACCTGTGTCCCCTGCATTGGCAGGCGGATTCTTAACCACTGCGCCACCAGGGAAGCCCCTACAGTTCTTCTTAATCTTTCTTAGCAGAGTCTCAGTTACTGTCAAACACAGCAGATAATTACACACATGGGACGCTTCTCCATGTGAAACCGCCTGTGAGCACTGCTGCCCAGCAAGCTGACCTCTCTCTGCTACAGGGGGACCGAGAAGGAAAGTGACAATGATGTAACGGGAGGGCTCAGAAATATGGGAGGGAGGGGGGTGGCAGCAGAGCACGCGAGGCTGGTGGTCCCCATGTCCTGGAGGAAGGGATCTAGGAGGTTCTGGGAGAGCTGCTGCCAGACCAGAACGTCCATCGGAACACAGCTTCTTTTCTGGTGCGTGCAGCAATTTGCCTGAAAAGCAGGGAGCAATCGTGTTTATAGTAATCGTATTCGTGGACCAGGCAGGAACGTTGTTATCTACTCCCTGTGCACCCTCGGCCAAGATGCTTAATTGTTTTCTGTGCCTCAGTTTCCTCATCTGTAAAATGAGGATGATGGTACAACCCACCGCTCCAGGTTGTTGTGAGGAGCTCACAAGCTAATATGTGACTGGCACATGGTGCCTGTGTTCGTTTCCTGGGGCTGCTGTAACAAATGACCACAGATGCAGGGGCTTCAAACAACGCAAATTTAGTCTCTTAACAGTTCTGGAGGCCAGAAGTCCAAAATCAGTTTCACAGGGCTACAGTCGGTGGGGCTGGTTCCTTCTGGAGGCTCTGAGGGAGAATTGATTTCCTCGTCTTTTCCAGCTTCTGGAGGTTGCCTGCATTCCTTGGCTCATGGCCCTTTCCTGTATCTTCAAAGCAGCAACCCAGCATCTTCTTATGTCTCTCTGACTTTGACCCTCTGCTTCCATTGTCACATCTACTTCTTCCTTTGACTTTCCTGCCTCCCTCTTTTTTTTTTTTTTTTTTTTTTTTGTGCAGTGTTCTTTAATTTTATTTATTTATTTATTTATGGCTGCATTGGGTCTTCGTTGCTGTGCGCGGGCTTTCTCTAGTTGCAGTGAGCAGGGGCTACTCTTCATTGCAGTGCGCGGGTTTCTCATTGCAGTGGCTTCTCTTGCTGTGGAGCACGGGCTCAAGGCGCATGGGCTTCAGTAGTTGTGGCTCGCGGGCTCTAGGCACGCGGGCTCAGTAGCTGTGGCTCACAGGCTTAGTTGCTCCGCGGCATGTGGGATCTTCCCAGACCAGGGCTCGAACCCATGTCCCCTGCACCGGCAGGAGGATTCTTAACCACTGTGCCACCAGGGAAGCCCACCTGCCTCCCTCTTTTAAGGACCTTTGTGGTTCCATTGGGCCCACGTGGATAATCCAGGATCTTCTACCCAGCTCAGGGTCCTTAGCTTAATCACATGTGCAAAGTCCCTTTTGCCATGTAAGGTAACACACGTTACAGGGATTCGAACATGGACATATTGGGGGGTGGGGTCATTATTCAGCCTAGCTGCAGGGCCATATAAACGTTTGCACCAACAAAGTTCCACAACATCCCTGGGGGCAGAACCCGGAGCCACTGAGAATGGCAGATCTCAGAGAAGTTTCCGGCTTTCTCCAGATGATGAGGGGTCTGGGTTTCTCCCAGGCCCTGTCCTTTTCAGAACCTCGTCTGAACTGAGCTCCAAACGTCTCCCTGAAAAGAGCAGCCTCTGGGTCTTCCCAATTCTTCTTCCCTTGCCAGGACTCCCGGGAGATCCTGGCACTGCCCTCCTACATTCAGTGCTATAGTTTCAAAGCTGTGAAAGTCGTAAAAAAATAAAACATAGCCACTGGCTGTTCTCTGAGGCTAGCCCTGTATCTATAAAAGGCATCAGGCAATTTTCCAAACCTGCAGCTGGAAGACAAAGCTTGGGTAAATATACATCCCCACCATAAACCCTGCAGGAGCACCGTTCTCACGGCCTGTGTTTGCTACAGCTTGAGGAAAATAAAATACAAGCAAAGCTAGACTGGAAAAGAGTATTCTCCTCTCCCCACACTCCCCCTTTGGCCCACAATGCTGTGAGTCTTAAACGTTAGCATACAGAAGAGTCACCTGGAATGCTAGCTGAAATGCAGGTTCCTGGGCCTGCCCCACACCTGCAGGGTCAGAACAGGAGGGAGAGTTGCCCCAGGAGAGCACAGCCTTGTGTACGAGCACTGCCGTAGGACAAGGAATTTCCACCTGCAATTCCTCGGGAGGAGGTGCCCACAGAGCCTGGGGCCCTCCCTGGGCCTCCATTTTACTAGCAAGTGGACTCCCTTTGCTTCAGAATTGGGATGGGGGAATCCCCCCTTTGGCTGCCTGCCACATGAATTTGTATAAAGGGCCTTGAGCTTTCTCTGCTTCTCAGTGCACCTGAGTTAAAGCCCCAGGATAGCCTTCTGGAGGCTGGCCTGACCATGCTCCCTGGGCTCTCCACCTTGTAGCAACCCAGTGCATTAGCTAGGAATGCTTTCAGTTGTACGTAACCAGATGCCGGGCTGATAGTGGCTTAAATAGTCAGGAGAATTTCATGATCTTCATAACTAGATGAAGGTAGGCCAATCTAGGATTGGCTGGCAGCTCAACGTGTCAGAGAGCCAGCAGGTGGCACCACAGATGTTTCTGATGTTTTCCTCATGGACATAAAATGGCTGTCACAGCCCCGGGCATCACGTCTTCCTGCTGCTGTGTTCCAAGGCAGGAAGCAAGGAGGCAGCCAGGCAAGTGAGAGAGAGTATATGTGTCCTTATGGGCCCCTCTCTTCTCATTAGGGGAAAAAATGTCTTTTCCATGGGTCCTCCAGACAATTTCCAATGATGTGTCACTGACCGGATGACACATGCCCACCCTCAGCTGCAAGGAAGGCTGGGAAGTCTGGATCTTTCCTCTGGGGCCTCTGCAGTGAGGGGTGGGTGGACATGGCCATGCTGCAGCCCAACCACAAGCAGCTCCGCCCTATCCAGTTAGCAGTCGGGAGAACTAGAGGAGGTCTCAGGACTGTGTGGTTTCTGCGGGAGTCCTTCCTCCTACAGGACCGAATCCTAACAGTTCTGCCAGATGAATAGCCATGTCCTATTCCAAACTGTCCAAGAGTTACTCTTTCAGCTGAATATAATCCACCCTGCATTTTAAGTCTGTTCTCTCTTTTGTCCTCAGAGGAGAAGGAAGCATTGAGAAAGCAGGCATCCTTGATCCCCAAACCTGTCACAGGCTTAAAACTCACTGTCGGATCACTTCCAAAGCCTCCCTCTTCTGGACAACAAGCCCCAGATTCTTTACCCTTCCCATGAGAGCCAGCTTTTCCAGCCTTGAAATCCTCCAGAACAATGGTCCACACCCTCTTTTGACACTTGATGAAATATTAATCAAATTGCATCTCTGTAACTTTATTGGAAGTGTTTTCCATTTCCTCCCATTCCCTGACACAGAGACCCCACACCAGACAAATCACATTAATAAGGTCATATGCCCGAGACAACGGAGGGCTTCTTAATGCAGCATGACCCAGGGCAGGCCTCGGAAGGGGTGCGAGCAGAGACCCACGTTTCATCAGCTCCTGGTAGACTGGCCCTGGGCATCGCCCCACTGGTGTCATTACACCCAGCTTTGTGCAAACGGAAGTAAGCACTGCAGAGGTCCTCCTCTCCAGAAAAGGCTGGACTCTCTCTCTCTCTCCTTCCCTCTCTCTGTGCCACTACTCACATTTGCATTCCTCGGAAGCCAGCATTCTGCTGAGGAATGTCAGCCTCGAACATACCTGAAGAGGCAAGGCAGGAGGGCAGTGGCTCTTCCAGCTATTTCTACCCCATATTCCTCTTCCTCACTGTCTTAACAGCCTCTTGTTATTATATCCGATTCCAGGCCAGCCGCTGTGTGAAACACCCAGCATGCATCATCTCCTCTGATCTTACTACAGTCCTTGGTACTAGGACTTTACTGATGAGAAAGCTGAGGCTCCAGGAGATGCAGTGATGTGCCTGTGGTCCAGTAGTTATTCATTAGAGTTCTTATGGCCAGGACTTGATCCCCTCCCCTCTGGCTCTGGGAGCAAAGAGCGCTTTCTACTACTAAGCTGCATTGCTTCCTGGTATGAATGAAGTGGCCCAAGGCAGGACAGAGGGCTGAGTCCCCATCAGCATTACTTGTGGAAATACCACCCGGTACCAAAAGCAGTTTATTGTTATCAGCTCGGATTCTCTCATCAGAATCCCTGTATCGCATCTCAGCTTTGTGCCACTTGTTAGCTGTGTGACTTTGACCGAGTTACTTAACCTCTCTGAACCTGTTTCCTCATCTGTAAAAAGGGTCTAAAATCACCTACTATTATGAGGGTAAGGTGAGGATTAGGTGAGATGATGCATATGGGGCGCTCCTAGCACACAGTAGGTGCACGATGAGAGATGGATTATATCATGGAAAGTAATGAGGGGTTGTGATGCAGATCAAATATTGTATGTATATTTATACATAATATGTAAGTATATTATAAGACGTGTGTGAATGGGGGGAGCTGTGGGTACCCCACTGTTATGGGTTAAATTGTGCCTCCCCCCAAAAAGACATTAAAGTCATAACCCCCAGAACCTGTTGAATGTGGGCTTATTTGGAAATAGGACCACTGCAGGTGTAATGAGTTAAGATAAGGGCATAATAGAGTAGGATGGGCCCCCAATCCAAGATGACTGGTGTCCTTATGAGGAGGCAGGCATGTGAAGACAGAGACACACAGGGAGAAGGCCAGGTGATGGTGGAGACAGGGGTCAGACTCATGCGCTGCCAGCCAGGGAACACCAGAAGCTGGGAGAGGCAGGGAGGGCTCCCCTAGAGCTTTCAGAGAGAACATGGCCCTGCCAACATCTTGATTTTGGACTTCTGGCCTCCAGGACTGTGAGACAGTTCATTTCTTTGTACTAAGCTTTGCATTAAGCCACCTAGTGCTTTGTTACCACGGCCCTAGGAGACAATGGTAAGATTCCCGTTCCTGTCGGGACCCTGCTCCTCCTCCTCTGCCCCGGGCCGCTCCACTCCATCCTGCTGCTCACGCTGCTGGCCTCAGAGCTGCTGCCTGTTAAGGGCCCTGCAGAGCTAAGAAACGCAATAAAACCCCACCCTGCTGCCATTTGCATCATGGTAGAAAATCCAGTTGGGCTAGATTCAGGATTCCATAGTCTCAGCATGTTGTCCTTAACTTTATTTCCAGGAAGATGGTGTGTTCCTGGGAGCTGGTATGAAAGAAATCCTCCGGGCCTCAGGTTGCCTGGCTGGGTCTGCCCCGTGCTGGGGTGCGGTCGAGAAGGTTCTCAGGAGGGGTGGACGCTCTGTGTGTCCATGCTGCTCAGGATGCTGCCCGGCAGACTGTCACTGCCCAGCGCGCCCAAGGCTCCCGTCCCCTTCAGTGTCCTGACTGGGATGAGTGACTCTGCTTTCCAAGCACGGCAGCTCCCTGGCCCATGTTTGGAACTTATTTCACTGGGGTTGCATATTTGGGGCTTGACTTGGGAAGGACAGAGATCTGTTGTTAGAAAGGAGGATGAAGTGGTAAATTATTCTTGTGTTCCAGGGATGGAACCACAATATAACTGGGTAGCTCCTAGGTACCAACAGCTTGATATCTGTTAGCGCTTAAAATCTTAATACTGACCCTGTTGGGAGTTGTTCTAGGTGAGGGCGGGAGGGGCGGTCCTCTTACAGCCGGGAAGCACTTCCGGGGTCAGTACTTCCTGTGTGTGTCTGTGCCTGTGCATATATATATGCACGTGTATTTGTGCGGGTGCACTTTCACAGGTGTGGAGTGTGGGGCGTGCATGTTAGCTGTAATTATTATGAGAGATAATGTAATTTTGCCTAAAGCTCTCCCAACTAAAGCTGCCCGATTCCAGATTCTACCCCCTGCACCCGTAGAGCTCTTTCCCCAGCTTCGCCATGCTCACCTCTGATGCCACATTCCCAGATCCCTTACGACGTGTACTGCCATTTCCTTACTTCTGGTTGAGTGTGAACCACCTCCCTGTACTCACTTTAGTCTCGTCCTCCCGGCAGGAATATCCATTATGTCATGGGTCTGATGAGTTAGCTACTTGTTTTCCCAGTAAACATTAGGAAAATAGCTTGAAATAATAAGTGTGTCCTTATCTCACCTAAATGTCTCCTCACACACACCCCCATTGACAGGAAATGTCACTCACACTGCATCTCGTGGTTTGGAAAGAAAGTGACCGAGTGAATGTCGTCCATGACATTCTGTGAGGGACAGGGCACCATATTAATAATGTCTACAATGGGGTTTCCTTAATATCCTCTGATTTAGTCTACGCAGCAGCAAGGGAGGCGGTTACCATCAGCCCCTTTACAGAATCACCTGGAAAGGGCCTCAGCAGGGTTGCTCATTGGTGGGACAGTCCCAGGCATGGCCATGTATCTGGCATCACTGCCCCCTGCCCAGAAAATGGCCACAGAGCTGCCGAGTCATGGGGACAAATAAAAATGCCCCCTCCCCAGTTTTCCAGTGCCCTCAGGTGGGGAAGGGCCATGCAGCTTAATAACCCCTTGTGTGTCAGCCTCCCGAATCCACTTCCCTACATGACACCCTACTGGCAGAATGCGCACCCCCTGGAGCCCCTGTGAGTGCCGGAGTCGTGAGGTCACAGGCTACCGGTGGGAAGGCTTTTAATGTCAGCGCTGCCAGGGAGTCACCTAAAGAGATCTCACAACAAAGGATACAGGTCTCTGAGGCTCATGTAATTGTTGTAAGTTATTTCTCAATCTAAAAAAAGGAACAGCTTCCACACCTAATTTGGTATCTGTATGTTTCATACTCTTTTTCTTAAAGAGGACCCCATATTGCATCAAGCTTCTTAGCCCACAAAACCTGGATCCACCCCTGAGCGTCCACACGGCTCGGGGTCTGTCAGAGGCCTTCGTGCAAAAGTGCCTGCCCTTCGTGGCAGACCCGCGTGCTGAGCCCCTCTCTCTGCCTTTCAGCCTCTGGACTATGAGATTTCTGCCTTTCACACCCTGCTGATCAAAGTGGAAAACGAGGACCCGCTGGTGCCCGACGTCTCCTACGGCCCCAGCTCCACAGCAACCGTCCACATCACCGTCCTGGATGTCAATGAGGGTCCGGTTTTCCACCCGGACCCCATGATGGTGACCAAACAAGAGCACATCTCCGTGGGCAGCGTGCTGTTGACGGTGAATGCCACAGACCCTGATTCCCTGCAGCATCAGACCATCAGGTGAGTGGGCGGCTGGGTAACCTGAGACAGGAGGGAGGCGGGCAGCAATGGCTTTTCTTTTCTGGTTGCAGGGTCTGGGTTGTCAGGAGCAAACTACCATTAAATTAAACTTGTTAATGATCTGGGTGAGCAGGAAGTTTGTGTCATAATGAAGAGCTGGCGGCTGGTGGCACCAGGGGACCAGGCTCACTAGGTGGGGATGTTGCCCCTGCACCTGATTCCTGGCAATAGACTAGCCCGGGAGGAGAGTGGCTCCAGGGCTGTGTTCTCAAATGTCCAGAGGGGTCTGCTGGTGCCAAGCACAGTGTGGAAGGGACAAAGAAAGGAGCCGCCACATATGGCCCCTTGCATCTCAGACGCCTACTTTATCAGCTGCCACAACTTTATGAGAAAGGCTAACTCCATGTACAGTTAAGGGTATTAGGAGTTCAGAGAGGTTCAGTAACTTGCTCAAGACTGCCCAGCTTAGTAGTGGAAGAAATTAGGATGCAAACATTGCAGTACAATCTGCAAAGTCCATGCTCTCTTCGAAGTGCTCTGGACTCTGAACTGTCAGAAGGGAAAGGAGTGGACATTGCCTGGTGCTTAGAAATGGACCGTCGGGGTTGGGTTTTCCGCTGATGATTGGCAGACCAAAAAAAAAGTTCAGATTTTCAGTGTTCATTTCTTAAGCTCTGTCCAGTACTTCAGAAGAAGGGATTTTCATAATGAGATTTAATTAAATGATCATTATCCACAGTGCATCTCATGCTAGTGGAGATGAGATGCCCTCGCTGGTGCGACGTTTCACAGTAAACACATTGGCACGCAGGTCCAAATGCACGCTTGTCTCCGCTAAAGAAAGTAATTAATCTTCCTCTTCCAAAATCTAATCTTTTCATATGAGGTACCGATAACCAAGTATTAGACGCACTTCAAATAAACATGTCTTATTTTCCTGATTTGAAACACCTGAAAATGTGCCACCATCTCCGCGTCAGCCACAGGACCGTGGAGCAAGCTGGCAGAATTTATTTTCCAACCCCAAAAGGGGATTTATTTTTTACAACAAAACTTTCTGAAATTCCAGACAAACTAGATAAAAGTACAAAATAATACCAAATCCTCTAATAATGTAAATCTGAAATAGCCATTCTTTTTTTTCCTTTTCTCCTTTTTTTCCCCTTTTCCTGCTCAGTATCTGGCAAAGGAAACATACTATTTAAACATCAAAGAGAAAGCTTTCCTTAAGTACTTAGATCGGGAAACCTGTAGCTTAACAGACTGTAAGGTAGTTGTACAAATTTAGGATGTCTAGGGGAGCTTAACTGTTGATTTGCACTTCTACAAAGAGGTGACTCCGGGGTGGGTAGGAAATGGATTTAAATGGGGTTGATGTTGCTAAGCCTGGGACTGTGCCTTTGTTGGGTAACTTGGGATGCTGCCAGACCTGAAAGTGTTAATGTGATGGGGAGGGGCTGAGGCAGGTGTCTGGGATCTGGGAATAGAGGTCCTACTAAGGTGGGGCAGACAGTGGAAGAGGTGGGTCTCTCGGAGTTCTTTGTTTAAGACCAGCTCTGGCTGACTTAGGCAAAAGGGAGAATTTGCTGGAAGATTCTACACACAGTTGGTAGAATTTTTCCCCACTGGTAACCACTAGTGTTTTCTCTATACCTGTGAGTCTGTTTCTGTTTCTTATATACATCTGTTTGTTTTCTTTTTTTAGATTCCACATGTAAGTGATAACATAAAGTATTTGTCTTCTCTAATTTCACTAAGCATAATGTTCTCTAGGGCCATCCATGTTGTTGTAAAGGGTAGATTTTCATTCTTTTTTATGGCTGAGTAATATTCCATCATATATATATACATAAATATATAAAACATCTTCTTTATTTGTTCATCTGTTGATGGGCACTTAAGTTGCTTCCATGTCTTGGCTGTTGTAAATAGTGCTGCTATGAACACTGGGGTGCATGTATCTTTTCTAATTAGTGTTTTCTTTTTTTTTGGATATATGCCCAGGAGTGGAATTGCTGGATCCTATAGTGGTTCTATTTTTATTTTTTTGAGGAACCTCCACACTGTTCTCCATAGTGGCTGTACCAATTTATATTCCCACTAACAGTGTACAAAGGTCCCGTTTTTTCCACATCCTCTTCAGAATGTATTACTTGTGGTCTTTCTGATGATGGCCATCCTGACAGGTGTGAGATAGTATCTCATTGTGGTTTTGATTTGCATTCCTCTGATGATTAGTGATGTTGAGTAGTTTATAGAATTGAAGACTATGTTTAGAACTGGGCCAAGATTGCCCAGGAGCTTGGGCGTTGTTGAGTCTCTAGGTAATGGGACCTGACGGGCTGGCACTGCAGCACCTCACAGGGAGAGTGACCCACCTCCAGCCACTGTCCGCTCTCGTGTCCCTCGGCTCACGGTTCACATGCCCAGGGGCGAGTCCACTTTACCTGGGCTGGAACCTCGTGCCCCCGACTCAGGGCACCTTGACAGTCAAGAGACATGATGTTCCCAGATGCGGCTGCCCCTCCTCACCCCCACGGCAGGGAGCTGATTGAGAAGGAGGAAGGAAATCCCATCTGGCAACTGGAGTGTGGTGCTTGGAGCGTGGCAAGAGGCCACGGAAAGCAGCCCCGGCAAACTGAGTCGGGAGACGGGAGCCTGGAGAGGGAGCGTGTGACTGGCAAGAGCCAAGACGCTGAGGGGCACCAAGGCCAGGATTGGAGCCATGGAGAGCAAAGGCCGGCTCCTGGAACCGGGATACAGTGGTCCTCCATTCCATCTCGGGTGGGGCATCAGTGGCGCCCACTGTGAGAAAAGGAGATCAGAGAAAGCAATTTGTAAATTACTAGACGTGAGACTTGCGGTAAAAAGCAGGAGCGTAGAAAGCTCTGAAGAGCTTCCTGTTTCTACAGTTGCTCATGACAGCTGTGACGCTCAGTCACAAGTGGCCAGGACCCATCTCAGACTGACTTCTGCCAAAAACGCATGTACTGGCCCACAAAACTGAAAAGGAGGACAAGGACATCCAGCATGAGAATTCAGGTGCTCAGAAGATATTCTTTCCCCACCTCTTGACTCTGCACTTGCCCGGGTTGGCTTCATCCTCAGCCGTATCTGTATGGCTGTAGAGGGTCAAGGCCGCCAGCAATTCCAGTCCTACCAGCAGAAAGAGATCCTTCCTAACCAGTAGTATCAATACTTGCCCAAGGGCCAGGTTTGCGTCTCACTGAGCCAACTTGGACACACACCTGTCTCTGACCCAGAATGGCAGGAGGATGGGATGTGCCCAGGGCTAGTCCTGGTGCGTGTGCCCACCGTGGACCCAGCATCCAACCATAATGAACTGGGGTGGTGGGTTCCCAAAGGAATGCAGAAGGCTCTTCCCAGAAGGTGGGAATGGATGCTGAGTCATCAGGGACCACGGAGAGCCACTGTTGACCAATTTCAATGTCACGAGTCCCCTCAGAAAATATAGCTGAGGTATTTCTGTGGCTGTTTGCCTGAGAGCTGTAGCATTTACAAATGGGGCTGGCTGAGCAGTGTCTGGACAAATCACTTTTCCAGCATTGAAGCAAAATAAATGCATGTGTGTGTATGTATGTGCGTGTGCATGTAGGTGTGTGTGACGCACATTTCTCTGGCCTGACTCCTCGGACACATTCCTTCCTGCTGGGATCCAGAGTTGCCCAGAAGTGACCCTTTCTCAGCCTGGCACTGACTGGATCTCCCTCCGCCCCTTTCCTCTCCCCTCCCCTCCGCCCTTCCTCTCCTGTTGCTGGTTCTGAGCCCATCAAAGGCAGGGATAACATCCCTGACACGTTGAGCTATTGTCACAGGAACTCTTCAGGGAGAAAAGGCTCATTAATTATCTGCAGCCTTTGATCCTGTACACGAGAAGCACTGTCCCCGATGGGCTGTGTGTGCAGAGGCTGAGCAGGGCTGAGGGGAGGGGCCAGGCTGGGACATGGTTTTCTAATAAACCGTGCTTGGCTCTCCAGAATTCTCAGAAAGACACGATGACCTTGTGAGTGGTGGTGGTGTTGTTGTCTTAATGATTCTTTGGGGAGCAGGCATTGGAAGAGGGAGGAACTGAGAACTCCTATTTTTATCTCAAGGAGGGCTCTGAGTTCAGCTGACAAAGGCACATGCAAAAAGATGCTGCCAGCGCCATCTGCCCCTGTCTTGATTCCTGGCAGTAGCACGGCGCTGGGCTCTGCAGTTGTGCAGGTTATGCAGGTGTCCCTGTCTGTCTGTGTGACTCTTTGTGTCCACATTGTCATTCTCTCTGTGTCCCTCTCTGTGCCGATTACTCTTGGTCTGTCCTTTGCTCTGTACATTTCTTCTACATGTCTCCCTCTCTGTCTCCCTCTGCCCTTCCTCCCTCCCCATCACTGTCTCTATTTGCATCTTCCCCCTCCCTCTAGGTCCATCTTTCTCTCTTGTCTCATGGCCATCTCTTCTCTGTCTGATTCTCTGCTCCTTCCTTCCTCCCATTCCTCTCTCTCCTCTCTTCTCTTTCCTCCTCCTTTATCTGCTTCCTCCCCCCTCCTCCTCCTCTTCTTTCTCTCCGTCTCTGTCTCTCCCCCTCCCCCCATTTCTATCTCTATCAATATCTCACTCCAAGACTCTCTGTGCCTCAGCTCCAGTAACCCCATCTCATCTCAGATGCCTAGCCAGGCCCTCAAGGCATCTTAGCACAGCAGGAGAAGCTCCACCCCAACCGGCCTGATTCAGGTCCTGCCCCCAAGTTGACAGGCACTTTGACCTCCTCCCTGAGGGCAGGCTCCTTGCCTTGTCAAAACAGGAAACGCCTCCCCACTCCCAGCCCCCACAAAGCTTAGGACCTTAATTCTAACTCATTCCTGGTCCTGTCTTCTGTGATGGAAAGCCCTTCTCAGGCACAGTGATTCTGCGGCTGCCATTATGATGCCCTCTTTTATCTCACCAGGGAATGTTAAAATCAGTGAAAGGCGTCTTCATCTCTGAGAAGCCTGTAACTCTGAAGACAGGAGGTGTCCAGGCATCAGAGTGAATATTCTCACTAAAAAGCCTGAGTTATTAAAACTTGTTTAAAAGCCCATCGCATTGTGCTTAGCCAAATCAAAAGGGACAGCGGCGGGCTAGTGACAGATGAAATTCTTCTTTTTAATGACTTGTATCTTCTTATCCTTATTATAAAGTTAAGATAGTTCATGGAGGAAACTTCTGAAAAGGCAGTTGAGAATAAAGAAGATAATTTTAAAAATCTGTAATCGTCCCACCCAAGGAAATCCCCTTTTAACAGCTTAGGTATATCTCCAGTCACATGTGCGAGTATTTCTCTTTTTTATTTTCAAAATTGGCTCACATCACCCATTTTGTTTTGGAACCTGTCATTTTTACTTCCCAATATATGGCGAATAGCTTTCCATATCAAGAAATAGCCACTATTTTTTGTCACTGAATAGTATGCATTCTACAATGCTATTACACGAATATACTTATTTATTCATTCCCTTGTTGGCTATTTAGACTGTTTCCAATTGTGTGAAATTATTTTTTTAAAAGGTCAGTGGACATGCTTGTAGCTAAATTGTTTAATGCATCATTAATTTTCTGAGAATACTTTGCAAATGTGTTGATGTTAATGCTTTTTGTCATATAAAGACTTCTTTGTCTCTACCTAGGCAATCACATTTCTATTTTCCCTTATTATTTGAATTGATGGTTAGAAAGTTTCTGTGCTCCAAGGTCATGTGAACGTTGACGTGTTGTAAAACAGAGCTGGTTTCCACACCCTGTCCTCTCAACCTGCAGTGACAACGAGACAGGCTTCAGCTTTCAGGGTGGAGCCTTCCTCCGTGTACACGAGACAGGAATCTGGCAGTTCTCGATGACATTTCAGTGTCTCCAGTGAGGAGTGGACTCGTGCACCTGAAGTTGTTGGCTAATTATTGTCAGAAAGAGCAGCTCAATGATAATTATGCTAAAATGGAAATGACTGTATTTGCCCAACATTCTCTAACAGTGAAATGAGAAGCAGGGACTCACTGTTGCATCAGATCTGTTGCTTTGGTTACTCTGGGGATGCAGCCGGCAGCTCAATCATTTTGAATGGTCTGAGAGGACTTATTTCATTCTCTGACCAATCCGGGGATTTCTATTGAGGCAGCCAAGTAGCAATTCCTATTCCAAACATTTTTCAGACAGAACTCATCTTATCCAGGGTCTGTAGTAAACAACTCTGCAGCAGAGACTTCTGCCCACACACTGAATACATAAGATACGTGTTGAGGAAAAATATTGTCCCCACCCATGTGAAATTACCCATTACTCCTCAACATTTTTTTGGGAAAGGATCATTCATCCAGGGAACCCCACAAGTGTGCATCTAGCAGCACTGTATCTGTGAGGATTAAGTTTGGCTCAATATAAAAGGAAAATTCAAAATGATGGTGGCTCAGAGAAGATAGAAGTGGTTTTTTTTTCCCCCTCATATAAAATAAGTGTAGAGCGGCTATGGCAGTCCAGGGCTAGGATGGCAGTTCCACAAAGCTGTCAGGGGTCCAGGCTCCTTCCTGCTCACCATTCAATCACCTCGAGACTGGCACCCTCTTCCTCACGGACAGTTATTATGGTTGCTAGTGCTTCAGCCTTCACATCTGCATTCCAGACAGTAGTTTGGGAGAGAGGGAAAGAAGAAGGGAGTCTCTTATATTCTAAGGAGTCTTCCTGAAAGTTGATCACATTTCTATTTAAATCTGATTGGCCAAAATTAGTCACATGGCCAAAACCTAGCTGTAAGAAATACTAGGAAGTATGGTCATTTAGCTGGATAGCAACCAACTTTTAAAACTGGGATTCTTTACTAAGGAAGAAAGGAAGAGTGGGTATTGTGAGGTAACTAGAAGTTTCTGCCATGAACACCTTTGGGGATTGAACCTTTCTGTGTAATACAAAACTACAGGGTGGATTTTAAAAGATGAATACATGCCATGAAATTAGATTTTTACACAATCAAAATAATAGATAATTGTGTTGCCAAAGACAGCTGCTTGAAAAAAGCACAAGCATTATAGTTTTCCATTCATTCCTTTACTGAATTCATTTACTGGTATTTATTTAGAGGCTACTATGGGCCTAACACTGCTGGGTGCTATCTTTTCACTTGTGAGAATGATCTCTGCCTACAGCCTCCGGGGAGCTTTTAGTCAAAAGAGCGAGAGCTTTGTTGCAAATGATGATGCCCCAGGAAAGAAGGAAGAGGGAGGGAGGGAGAGAGGAAAAGGAAGGAAGGAGAGAAGGAAATTGTTTCCTTGGGAAGTAAGAACCAGTGGTCTCCAGCTGGGGAGAAAAAGCCAAGCAACAGAAATTACTTATTTCCAACCATCATTATGGTCTCGCTTATCAACAGATTCCTGAATTCCCCAGAAGTGCCACTATCCCCATGCCTTTGAGCTGGTCTCTGCCTCCTGGGAATTGGGCACCAGACTAAACTAGGCAAAGATTGCCACGATACCCCTGGACGCATGTATTTTGCTGGTACTATGACTAAGATGCCTAACATTTTTATGTAAAAGTTTACCAAAAGCACTGTCACCAAAGTCTTATTTAACTCTCACAACCATGAGTCTGCCTCTTTGCTGATGAGGAAAACGTAACCTCTCTGAACCTCGGTTTATGGAAAGAAAACACGCAAATGAGGTGAACTCCTGGGGCTTTTCTCGCCACCGCCTCGTCCACAGCTGTATGTCCTTCTGATGTTAGTTTAGGCATCGCCTCTGCAGGTGGGCTACCCTGACCTTCAGACTGCACTCCAAAGGGCTTTCTGAATGTCTAGTGCTTTACTGTGATTCCTGACCTAACTGTCCATCTTCCACTGAACCTCAGGCTCTATGAGGGTAACGATCATGTTTATAGCCATCCCTGGTAAAACACAAGGGCCTCATCAGTACCATTTAATTAATTAAGCACTGAGGCCCAGCACTAAGACCTTCAAACTTTCCAGGAGCCTACAAAAATGTCAAGGACATGAACACATAATCTATCATCTCCAAAGTTTGAAAAGAAAACACCAACATTGAAGTTAATAAGATCGAGTGTCCACAGCACCATGACTTTAGCAGGTTGAATTTTTTTTTTCACATCTTTATTGGAGTATAATTGCTTTACAGTGTTGTGTTAGTTTCTGCTGTACAGCAAAGTGAATCAGCTATATGTATACATATATCCCCATATCCCCTCCCTCCCACCCTCCCTATCCCACCCCTCTAGGTGGTCACGAAGCACCGAGCTGATCTCCCTGTGCTATGCAGCTGCTTCCCACTAGCCATCCATTTTACATTCGGTAGTGTATATATGTCAATGCTACTCTCTCACTTCATCCCAGCTTCCCCTTCCCCCCTGTGCCCTCAAGTCCATTCTCTACATCTGTGTCTTTATTCCTGCCCTGTTTCTAGGTTCATCAGTACCGCTTTTTTAGATTCCATATGTATGCGTTAGCATACGGTATTTGTTTTTCTCTTTCTGACTTACTTCACTCTGTATGACAGACTCTAGGTCCGTCCACCTCACTACAAATAACTCAATTTCGTTCCTTTTTATGGCTGAGTAATATTCCATTTTATGTATGTACCACATCTTCTTTATCCATTCATCTGTTGATGGACATTTAGCTTGCTTCCATGTCCTGGCAGGTTGAATTTAATATTTGCAAAAATGTCTTTACATTTGCAAACTGTTTGTAGATCTCACATTGTAGAACGTCTGAGTCGGCACTAGAGAAATCATAGGGGATTATTAGTGAAATATTCCCAGTAGTCAAATAATTCCAAAAGCAAAAGTAGTCATATAAAAATTATCTCAAACATTTTACAGGAAAAAAAATGTACTTGCAATGTGAGTACATTTCAATATATTTGGTATGACTTGGGAGGAGGCCACCATGGACAGAAAAAGTTCTTAGAGGCTCAGAGGTCCTTTTTTTATTATTATTTTATTGAAGTGTAGTTGATTTACAATGTTGTGTCAATTTCTGCTGTACAGCAAAGTGCTTCAGTTATACGTATACATTCTTTTTCATATTCTTTTCCATTATGGTTTATCTCAGGATATTGAATATGACTCCCTGTGCTATACAGTAGGGCCTTGTTGTTTATCCATTCTGTGTATAATAGTTTGCATCTGCTAACCCAAAACTCCCAATCCATCCCTCCCCCACCCGCCTTCCCCCTTGGCAACCACAAGTCTGTTCTCTATGTCTGTGAGTCTGTTTTTTGTTTCGTAGATAAGTTCATTTGTATCATATTTTAGATTCCACATATAAGTAATATTATATGGTATTTGTCTTTCTCTTTCTGACTCATTTCACTTAGTATGATAATCTCTAGGTTCATCAATGTTGCTGCAAATGGCATTATTTCATTCTTTTTATAGCTGAGTAGTATTCCATTGTATATATGTACAATATCTTCTTTATCCATTCATCTGTGGACGGACATTTAGGTTGCTTCCATGTCTTGGCTATTGTGAATAGTGCTGCTGTGAACAGAGGGGTGCATGTATCTTTTTGAATTGTAGTGTTGTCTGGATATATACCCAGGAGTGGGTTTGCTGGATCATATGGCAACTCTATTTTTAGTTTTTTGGGGAACGTCCATACTGTTTTCCATATTGGCTGCACCAATCGTAGGTCTTAAAACAGCCCAGCGCTTGGCCTTTGGAAGTGCTTAGTAAACAGGTATAGCATGGTTTGCCAGCAGCTCTGGTGGAGTTTCTGCGTACAGACATTTTGTGCATAAGCAGACATGGTTTATTGTGATTACTATTATTTTTCATCTTCAGGTATTGTCTAGTGTCTACCAACCATGGAAATATTTGCATGTGGCCTTGTTTTAAACCAGTCCCAGGAGGGAAGCCTGAGCAGGACCGATCGGCCTTTCACTGGGCTTCCCAGGTCTGTGAAAGTTACACTAAGGAGTCAGGTCCATCCGCCGGCTCTTCTTCCAAAGCCATGATCCAAATTGAACCCATCCTTTGAACACAGAATATCTGAATCAGATCCAGATTAGGTCCTCATCACTCTGAAAACCACAGCCTACTTTGTTCTGATTTCTTTGGGTCTTTTTAAGTCATTTCCCTTCCCTTCCTCCTCTAGACTTGGAGGCTTTTAAGCTCCGAGGTAGATTCATTCATGGGCTCAAACTGGTACCGAATGCAACATGCGGTGATGAAAATTCAGTCCCAAAAGATTTGTTAAAAGGCCCAATTCTGGTTTTTGCTGGTCTTCCTGTGAGTCATCAAGCCTTTTTCTTTAACACCTCATTTAATCTAATATTGGAGCCCATTCAAAGGAAATCACAAAAAACATGATAGGAAATCAAGCAAAAGTCATCAGCTGGCTATGGGGCCTTTTGTTCTGTATCTTCTAAGACCTTTGGAAGCAGATGGCAAAAATCAGTTCCCTTGGAAATTAGGATTTTTGTCATCACTGTCATTTCTCAGGAACACAGACGTTCAAAATGTGTAGTAGCTTACCATTTATTGGGAGGAGAAAGGAGGGTTGTAACTCCCCTTTTGAAAAAGCCAGATTTCAAAACCAGATTTAAGAGTTTAATTTGGGGTGACTCCCACCTTTTAAATTTTAATCAGAAGTTAAAGGCCAAATAATAACATTTCTACCTGGGGAAATGAAAAGAGCCTCTGTCCACTAAAATATATTATTAACACTTCGTCTTAATTAAATGTGGTTACTGACCTCAATAATAGGATTTGGGGTGAGGTCATTTCTGTTTGTTTGGGTTTTTTTATTAGTTATTTCTCTCTTGAGTCAACACAGAGCTTGAAATGTAAATGAATTGTTTACAGTGGCACCTTTGTAATTTTTAATTAAAGTGACGTCCTTCCATTGGAAGTTTATGGTGGCAATACATTGTATTGCGTACTCTGCTGTAGAATTTTTAATTATTTATGTAAATATATTAAAACAACTGACTCTTATTTTTCGCAATCAGATTTTCTGTTATGAAGATGGCAGTGGGAAACAAGGTCTAATAAATTAAACAACTGAATGTTTAAAGATTGAACAGCTTCAGTGGCTAAAAATAGAATTCTGGCCTTTATAGTGATCCAGAGATGGAAGATTTTCATTATTAACCTCAATTAGAGGTGCTCGATTTGGTTACTATGAAACGTCTGACCATTTGGAAAAACAGTTGAAAGGTTATTTTACAATTTACCCACCTTTTCAACATCCATCTATGTTGTTATAAACTGGCCATGGGCCAGACTTTCATTATTAACAGCATGGTTTCAAATTGGTTATATTTTAGTATAATTATGATGGTCACTCTTTGCAGCCTAAGAAATTAATTCTCAGAACCAATAAAGCAAATATTGACAAATGTTAATATTGTTTCTTGCTCAGTGTCTTCTAAGCTGTAAAATCTGCTTAGCTGGTTTTTCTTTTTTTTTTAGTAAAGGCATTTGAATTAGATGAGGGTTGCTACAGAAGCTACCAATATAGCATTGATTGAGAAAGCCACATACTTCAGGATAGCAACAGAAGTCAGGGAAAATAGCTGATGTATTTTATTATCTCTATCTGCCAATCACCAACCTTGCACACTCGTGACGGGCTTATCACGGCATTAGCACTAACACAGGTAATGAAACTGTAGACAGAGAATCTTGTAACTAATTCAAGAAATGCGCTTCATCTCTGCTCCCAGTTTGATTTCCAAAAGGATCGTGAAGCTTTGTTTTCAAGTGATGAGACTCTAAACTACAGTTCTCCTAATATGTTTAATTCAGAGTTTTCCTTGTGTAGTCTAATGGTGTTGGCAGGAATCTCAGGATAAGATCAGACTTTATGTAGCCGACTTTTAACAGCCTTGGTTTCCCATGTGAGGGCTGCACGTGTGACATGGGGCTTCTGGATTTGGGTTAGGATGAGATAAGCCACCTCTTTAATCGTTAAATTTTTCATTCATTCCACAAATGTTTAATGAACACCTACATTATGCCAGGCCCTTTTTTAGGCACTGGGGATACAGAAGCAGTAGAAACAGTTAAAATTATCTGTCATCATGGATATTACATTCCCACAGGGGGAAATAGAAAACAAACAAGAAAATAAATTTTTAAATAAATAGTATAGACACCCTCCTGCGAGAGCACTGGAATCACAACTAACTGCTGAACAGTCATCAACAGGAAGACACTGGAACTCACCAAAAAAGATACCCCACATCCAAAGACAAAGGAAAAGCCACAGTGAGACGGTAGGAGGGGCACAATCACAATAAAATCAAATCCCATAACCGCTGGATGAGTGACTCACAAACTGGAGAACACTGATACCACAGAAGTCCACCCACTGGAGTGAAGGTTCTGAGCCCCACTTCAGGTTTCCCAACCTGGGGGTCCGGGAACAGGGGGAGGAATTCCTAGAGAATCAGACTTTGAAGGCTAGTGGGATTTGATTGCAGGACTTCGACAGGACTGTGGGAAACAGAAACTCCACTCTCGGAGGGCACACACAAAGTAGTGTGTGCATCACGACCCAGGGGAAGGAGCAGTGATCCCATAGGAAACTGAACCAGACCTACCTGCTAGTGTTGGAGGACCTCCTGCAGAGGCGGGGGATGGCTGTGTCTCACCGTGAGGACAAGGACACTAGCAGTAGAAGTTCTGGGAAGTACTCCTTGGCGTGAGCCCTCCCAGAGTCCACCATTAGCCCCACCAAAGAGCCAGGGTAGGCTGCAGTGTTGGGTCGCCTCAGGGCAAACAACCAACAGGGAGGGAACCCAGCCCCACCCATCAGCAGACAAGCGGATTAAAGTTTTACTGAGCTCTGCCCACTAGAGCAACAGCCAGCTCTACCCACCACCAGTCCCTCCCATCAGGAAGCTTGCACAAGCCTCCTAGATAGCCTCATCCACCAGAGGGCAGACGGCAGATACAAGAACTACTACAATACTGCAGCCTGTGGAACAAAAACCACATTCGCAGAAAGATAGACAAGATGAAAAGGCAGAGGGCTATGTACCAGATGAAGGAACAAGATAAAACCCCAGAAAAACAACTAAATGAAGTGGAGATAGGCAACCTTCCAGAAAAAGAATTCAGAATAATGATAGTGAAGATGATCCAGGACCTTGGAAAAAGAATGGAGGCAAAGATCGAGAAGATGCAAGAAGTGTTTAACAAAGACCTAGAAGAATTAAAGAACAAACAAACAGAGATGACCAATACAATAACTGAAATGAAAACTACACTAGAAGTAATCAATAGCAGAATAACTGAGGCAGAAGAACGGATAAGTGACATGGAAGACAGAATGGTGGAATTCACTGCTGTGGAACAGAATAAAGAAAAAAGAATGAAAAAAAATGAAGACAGCCTAAGAGACCTCTGGGACAACGTTAAATGCAACAACATTCGCATTATAGGGGTCCCAGAACGAGAAGACAGAGAGAAAGGACCCGAGAAAATATTTGAAGAGATAGTAGTCGTAAACTTCCCTAACATGGAAAAGGAAATAGCCACCCAAGTCCAAGAAGCACAGAGAGTCCCATACAGAATTAACCCAAGGAGAAACACACCGAGACACATAGTAATCAAATTGGCAAAAATTAAAGGCAAAGAAAAATTATTGAAAGCAGCAAGGGAAAAACGACAAATATCATACAAGGGAACTCCCATAATGTTAACAGCTGATTTCTCAGCAGAAACTCTACAAGCCAGAAGAGAGTGGCATGACATATTTACAGTGATGAAAGGGAAGAACCTACAACTAAGATTACTCTACCTGGCAAGGATCTCATTCAGATTCAATGGAGAAATCAAAAGCTTTACAGACAAGCAAAAGCTAAGAGAATTCAGCACTACCAAACCAGCTCTACAACAAATGCTAAAGGAACTTCTCTAAGTGGGAAACACAAGAGAAGAAAAGGATCTACAAAAACAAACCCAAAACAAATAAGAAAATGGTCATAGGAACATACATATCGATAATTACCTTAAACGTGAATGGATTAAATGCTCCAACCAAAAGACACAGCCTCGCTGAATGGATACAAAAACAAGACCCATATATATGCAAGAGACCCACTTCAGACCTAGGGACACATACAGACTGAAAGTGAGGGGATGGAAAAAGATATTCCATGCAAATGGAAATCAAAAGAAAACTGGAGTAGCAATACTCATATCAGACAAAATAGACTTTAAAATAAAGAATGTTACAAGAGACAAGAAAGGACACTACATAATGATCAAGGGATCAATCCAAGAAGAAGATATAACAATTATAAATATATATGCACCCAACGGAGGAGCACCTCAATACATACGGCAACTGCTAACAGCTATAAAGGAAGAAATCGACAGTAACACAATAATAGTGGGGGACTTTAACACCTCACTTACACCAGTGGACAGATCATCCAAAATGAAAATAAATAAGGAAACACAAGCTTTAAATGACACAATAGACCAGATAGATTTAACTGATATTTATAGGACATTCCATACAAAAACAGCAGATTACACTTTTTTCTCAAGTGTGCACGGAACATTCTCCAGGATAGATCACATCTTGGGTCACAAATCAAGCCTCAGTAAATTTAAGAAAGTTGAAATCATATCAAGCATCTTTTCTGACCACAACACTATGAGATTAGAAATCAATTACAGGGGGAAAAAAACGTAAAAAACGCAAACACATGGAGGCTAAACAATATGTAACTAAATAACCAAGAGATCACTGAAGAAATCAAAGAGGAAATCAAAAAATACCTAGAGACAAGCTACAATGAAAACACGATGATCCAAAACCTATGGGATGCAGCAAAAGCAGTTCTAAGAGGGAAGTTTATAGCAATACAGTCCTACCTCAAGAAACAACAAACATCTCAAATAAACAGTCTAACCTTACACCTAAAGGAACTAGAGAAAGAAGAACAAACAAAACCCAAAGTTACTAGAAGGAAAGAAATGATAAAGATCAGAGCAGAAATAAATAGAAACAAAGAAAACAATAGCAAAGATCATTGAAACTAAAAGCAGGTTCTTTGAGAAGATAAACAAAATTGATAAACCATTAGCCAGACTCATCAAGAAAAAGAGGGAGAGGACTCAAATCAATAAAATTAGAAATGAAAAAGGAGAAGTTACAACAGACACCGCAGAAATACAAAGCATCCTAAGAGACTACTACAAGGAACTGTATGCCAATAAAATGGACAACCTGGAAGAAATGGACAAATTCTTAGAAAGGTATAACCTTCCAAGACTGAACCAGGAAGAAATAGAAAATATGAACAGACCAATCACAAGTAATGAAATTGAAACTGTGATTAAAAATCTTCCAACAAATAAAAGTCCAGGACCAGATGGCTTCACAGGTGAATTCTATCAAACATTTAGAGAAGAGCTTAACACCCATCCTTCTCAAACTCTTCCAAAAAATTGCAGAGGAAGGAACACTCCCAAACTCATTCTATGAGGCCACCATCACCCTGAAACCAAAACCAGACAAAGATACTACAAAAAAAGAAAATTACAGACCAGTATCACTGATGAATATAGATGCAAAGATCCTCAACAAAATACTAGCAAACAGAATCCAACAACACATTAAAGGGATCATACACCATGATCAAGTGGGATTTATCCCTGGGATGCAAGGATTCTTCAGTATATGCAAATCAATCAATGTGATGCACCATATTAACAAATTGAAGAAGAAAAACCATATGATCATCTCAATAGATGCAGAAAAAGCTTTTGACAAAATTCAACACCCATTTTTGATAAAAACTCCAGAAAGTGGGCATAGAGGGAACCTACCTCAACATAATAAAGACCATATACAACAAACCCACAGCAAACATCATTCTCAATGCTGAAAAACTTAAAGCATTTCCTCTAAGATCAGGAACAGGACAAGGATGTCCACTCTCACTACTATTATTCAACATAGTTTTGGAAGTCCTAGCCATGGCAATCAGAGAAGAAAAATAAATAAAAGGAATAGAAATTGGAAAAGGAGAAGTAAAATTGTCACTGTTTGCAGATGACATGATACTATACATAGAGAATCCTAAAGATGCCACCAGAAAACTACTAGAGCTAATCAATGAATTTGGTAAAGTTGCAGGATACAAAATTAATGTGCAGAAATCTCTTGCATTCCTATACAGTAATGATGAAACATCTGAAAGAGAAATTAAGGAAACACTCCCATTTACCACTGCAACAAAAAGAATAAAATACTGAGGAATAAACCTACCTAGGGAGACAAAAGACCTGTATGCATAAAACTATAAGACTCTGATGAAAGAAATTAAAGATGATACCAACAGATGGAGAGATATACCCTGTTCTTGGATTGGAAGAATCAATATTGTGAAAATGACTATACTACCCCAAGCAATCTACAGATTCAGTGCAATCCCTATCAAATTACCCATGGCATTTTTTACAGAACTAGAACAAAAAATCTTAAAATTTGTATGGAGACACAAAAGACCCCGAATAGCCAAAGCAGTCTTGAGGGGAAAAAACGGAGCTGGAGGAATCAGACTCCCTGACTTCAGACTCTACTACAAAGCTACAGTAATCAAGACAATACGGTACTGGCACAAAAACAGAAATATAGATCAATGGAACAGGATAGAAAGCCCAGAGATAAAGCCACACACCTATGGTCAACTAATCTATGACAGAGGAGGCAAGGATATACAATGGAGAAAAGACAGTCTCTTCAATAAGTGGTGCTGGGAAAACTGGACAGCTACATGTAAAAGAAAGAAATTAGAACACTCCCTAACACCATACACAAAAATAAACTCAAAATGGATTAAAGACCTAAATATAAGATCGGGCACTATAAAACTCTTAGAGGAAAACATAGGAAGAACACTCTTTGACATAAATCACAGCAAGATCTTTTTTGATCCACCTCCTAGAGAAATGGAAATAAAAACAAAAATAAACAAAGGGGACCTAATGAAACTTCAAAGCTTTTGCACAGCAAAAGAAACCATAAAGAAGACGAAAAGACAACCCTCAGAATGGGAGAAAATATTTGCAAATGAATCATCGGACAAAGGATTAATCTCCAAAATATATAAACAGCTCATGCAGCTCAATATTAAAAAAACAAACACCCCAATCCAAAAACGGGCAGAAGACCTAAATAGACATTTCTCCAAAGAAGACATACAGATGGCCAAGAAGCACATGAAAAGCTGCTCAACATCACTAATTATTAGAGAAATGCAAATCAAAACTACAATGAGGTATCACCTCACACCAGTTAGAATGGGCTTCATCAGAAAATCTACAAACAACAAATGCTGGAAAGGATGTGGAGAAAAGGGAACCCTCCTGCACTGTTGGTGGGAATGTAAACTGATACAGCCACTATGGAGAACAGTATGGAGGTTCCTTAAAAAACTAAAAATAGAATTACCATGTGACCCAGCAATCCCACTACTGGGCATATACCCAGAGAAAAGCATAATTCAAAAAGACACATGCACCCCAATGTTCATTGCAACACTATTTACAATAACCAGGTCATGGAAGCACCCTAAATGCCCATTGACAGACGAATGGATAAAGAAGATGTGGTACATAATATACAATGGAATATTACTCAGCCATAAAAAGGAACGAAATTGGGTCATTCGTAGAGACGTGGATGGATCTAGAGACTGTCATACAGAGTGAAGTAAGTCAGAAACCTAGAAAAATGGTACAGATGAACCGGTTTGCAGGGCAGAAATTGAGACACAGATGTAGAGAACAAAGGTATGGACACCAAGGGGGGAAGCGGGGGTGGGGTGAATTGGGAGATTGGGATTGACATATACACACTAATATGTATGAAATGGATAACTAATAAGAACCTGCTATGTAAAAAAACAAAATTCCAAAGAAAAATTTAAAAATAAAATAAATAAATAGTATAGTAGCAAAGAAAGAAAATAAAGCAGAGAAAGCAGTGGGGTCTGACATCTCAGTAAAGACCTGAAGGAAGTGAAGGGTGAGCCATGCAGATATCTGGGGAAGAGTGGTCCAAGTAGGGGAAATGACAGGTGCAAAGGCCCTGAGGCAGGGTGTGCAGGTGTGTGAGATGGGGTGGGGAGGTCAGTGTGCCTGTGCAGAGTGATCCAGGGGGTGAGGGCAGGTGGGAGATGAGGCCAGAATTGAGTGGGGTAAAGCTTTTACTATAAATAAGATATAAGATGGGAAGTTAAAGGCTCTGGTGGTTTTAGAAGACAGTCGGTGGGGAAGGGAGAGAGCAGAGGACCAGTGGGGAGGGTGCTGCAATAATCCAGGTGAGAGGTGGAGAGGGTTTGGACTTGGCAGTAGCAGTGGAAGCAGTGAGAAGCAGGCAGATACTGGAAATGTTTGCAAGGTAGTGGTGTTACCAAATGCAAGTTCATGTGCCCGACGCGCAGTGAGGCCAAACAAACTGAAACATCGGGGTTTGGTGCAGAGAAAGGTTTATTGCAGGGCCATCCAAGGAGAACAGGTGGCTCATGCTCGGAAAACCCCCAAACTCCCTGAAGGTTTTCAGCAAAGCATTTTTAAGGGCCAGGTGAGGGACTAGCATCCAGTGTGTGTGATCAGCTTGTGCACAATTCTCTGGTTGTTGGTGATCAGTCGTTAGGCACCAGAAGGTCTGGGGGCTATGTGCTCGTGATCATCAAGTAGTTAATTTCTTCCTTTTGGTCGTGGTTTTAGCATCTGAAAAACTCAGGAAATATGCATCAGATACTATTATCTAGGTAGGTACTTCAGAGAAGAACTAAAGCAGAGGGTATGGGGGAGGGGTCTGTCCCTGTCCCGGGAAGGCCCCATAGGGTCCCGCTAGGTTACAGTGGCAAAGGGGATTTGCTAACCAGATGTGGTGTGTGTGTGTGTGTGTGTGTGTGTGTGTGTGTGTGTGTGAGAGAGTGAGAGAGAGAGTAGAATGAAGGTTGACTCTGAGGTTTTTGTCCTAAACAATTGGAAGAACAGGGTGGATGTTTATGAAATAGACAAGCTCACTAGAGAAGTGACTTGGGGGAGGGGAATATCAGGAGCTCAATTTTGATCATGCTGCGTTTGAGATGGAACCAGGGAGCAGGTGACCTGGGTAGCAGGGAGAGTCTGGGCTTGAGATAAAAGTCAGGGCGTCAGCCACATGCAGGTGGAATTTATATCCCTGAGCCTTTGAGATTCCCAAAGAGGTGAGCAACGGTGGAAAAGAAAGGAGGCCCCGGGGTGAAGCGCTCAGACAGTCTAACGTTCTGTGGAACAGCCCTGCCCAGCATGTCGTACACGAGGCAGCTGCTTGAGAGTCACCGAGCCAGTGCAGTTAAATACAGCACGTGCTCTTAGCTGGGCAGCCAGACCCCGGAGCGGCAGATCCAGGGTCTGCCAGGCACTGCTTCCTTGGGCCCCAGGGTGGCATGGATACTCGCAACCAGGAGCTGATCAGCCCTAGGTCGGCCTGGCTCCATCCATCTCCTTCTCTTCTGCCATCAGCATCTTGTGCTCCCTTCTCTGGTCCCCTTTTCTAACACATTCAGTCTAAATCAGCACCTTTCTTGTGGCAGCACTAATGTGCTCACGGCTGCAACAGAGTAGCCGGCATTCACTGTGTCCCAGGCACTGTTCTCCATGCCTTATATGTACAGTCGCCTCTGATTTCACAACAACCCTGTAAGGAAGGCACAACAATCGCCCCATTTCACAGGTGAGGCCTATGAGGCGCAGGGAGATTGGAGAACTTGCCCGAGGTCACAGGGATTCACATGAAGGAAATTGAATTGCAAGACAGACCTCTCACCTCTCCACACTCTGCCTCCCAAACCAACTAATGCTGGAGAAGCTCACCCCTCAACAACTTTGCTCTACCGGACTTCTACTTTTCAGAATAAAATTGCACATTCCATTTCTGATTTTTGCCTGATAGTCTTCAAATCTATGACATACCCTGCCACTGAATGCCACAGCAAACACCACTGCTGCCCAGCTGCCTGTAAGAAGCACGGGGAGGTGGTTTGGGCAGAGCTGCCTGGACCAGAGGTTGCAGAAAGCCTTCGGGCGGGCGGGCGTCCAGGCGCGCTCTTCTCCTCACGCGGAAGCTCTTCCCACTGTCATCAGACAGGGACGTCCTCACCTGCTGGACATGCACCTGCTGCACGATTGATGATGCTCCCATTTTCCCTGGCTGCCCCTGTCTCAGGGCTTTTTTCCATTTAATTCACTTCCCTCGGCTCCTATATGTATGGTTACCTTAGAGAGAACAAACGGTCCATCATAAAATCCTTTCCTAATGTTGCCAAACTTTAATTAGGGAAGATTAGAAAATCGCAACTGTGAAAAATGTGTGTCCTCAATGGATGCGAAGGAAACAGCTCTTGACTTTTGCTTCTATCAGAGACCCCATCTTGTCTCCAGGGGCTGCCCCAGAGGGCTGCCCTGGAAAGGGGCAGGCCCCCAGTCTCATATGGCCTCTCAAAGAGAAGTAGCAGAGCCCAGGGACTCTGGTGGCCCCAACTGCTGCCTAGTACGAGGCTTCCTGAGCACAAATCCCCACTCATCCATTTTCCAGATGTGTAACCTTGGGCAGACATTCAATTTCTCTGTGCCTGTTTCCCCACTTGAAAATGAGGCAGATAATAGCTAGGTTGTAGAGTCACTGTGAAGGAAAAACCGGATCATTCAGGTAAAGTGCTTAGAGCACAGTGCCTGGCACCTAGTATGCCCTTAACTACCCAATTATCATTCTCAGCAAAGAACATAACATGTAGCTGTTCCCTGAAGGTGGCTCTTTGAGAAGGAAAGGAGTGTTTTTCTACAGTCTGTGATATTCAGGCATTATGGACTCACAGGAAAGCAAGTCTATGGAAACACTTATTAGGGAAGTGACTTAATGAAAGTTAGTCACAGCTCCCAAGAATGACGATAGGTTTCCACGTTTGCTCCTGGAGAACCCTGCTGGTGGTCCACAAGCCGGCCCAAGGTATCTCACTGGTAGAATCTCATGGTGGCATTTCCTAGGAACGGCTGAAATCCATTCCTAGAAAGATGGAAGGGAGCAGATAGAAGTTTTTAAATATTATGTTTTGTCATCTGCCCTTTGCTTGCCTGCAAGCAAGTACTCAAAGATGACAGAGCAAATGGATGCATGGTGAACCATTATTAAAAATGACTGGTTTTTGAAGGTTTGCAGCTTGACTCTTTGGTGGACAGGTATGCTTGATTTTGCAATCTTTCTAGAGCGTACATAAAACATAGTCATATTTTCTACTGGTAAAACTGTTCCTGGTTTGGGCATAGGGGTTAAATTTATCAAGATTTTAGGACGCTCTGCAAAGCATATGATGCCAGGCAAATAACACCATGACTTGCAGAGACTCTGTCACCCGAACAAGTTTCACATCTGGTTGAATTTTTGAAGAGAGATGAAGCAAGCAGATAGTTACCTATGAGCAAAAGAGGACAGTACAATTCAGCACCTCTGAGTATTTCTAGTCCAAGATCTGTCAGGATCCATGGCTGCAAGCAACAGAGCCAGCGTCAGCTCTGCTAAGTGGAATAACACAAGAATTTCCACGATTGAGATGGGGGATCACAGATTGGACGGGACGTCAGAGGATAAGCTGGGAAAAAATGAGTGGCCACCAAATAGGACTCAAGAGGAAAGACAGTGTGATCCCTACAGAGGGATCAGCCTGGTTCTCAGGTTACACTTCCCGTGCCATGAACATGAACTCCACCACCCTCCTCCCACGTCACTCATTCATTGAAAGAGTGTCGGGTTTGCTGGAGCTAAGTTGCATGTCCCATATCACTCCTAGTGCATCCGGGCAAGAATCAGATTGGGGCTACCTCCCATCACCAACACTGCACAAAACGGGGTTTTGTTTGTCCAAAAGGGAGCCTGGGATGCTGTGAGGAGTGATGAAAGATGGTAAACAGCCAGAAATGACAACGTCCACTAGAAACCCTTTCCGCAAATTGGAGTTTCCCACAATGCCTGTGACCTCCCTGTGGCTGACTTTGAGGCCACAGCTGTCCCTGGGAGCGCTCTGTGAGGACAGGTGCTTGTGGTCTGAGGGGCCAGCGTTTGCACATGCAGTTACTGCGCTGAGAGCGCCCTTTCTCAGGATGAGCACATGGCGCTCATGGGCCAGAGGCAGGTCAGTCTTCCCAGGGCGCCAGGGGTGGAGAAGGAGGCGGAGCAGGAGGTGGGGCGGTGAAGGAGGAAGGCGAGGCTCTGGGCTGACTCTCAGGGCCGGACGGGGGCACCGCCCCCAAGACCTCCCACCAGGGCTGGTGAGGTGAGCAAAGAATTCTCCTTGGCGCACAGAAATCTCAGCCATCAAGACAGATCCTCTTTCTTTCTTTTTTTAAATTTATTTATTTATTTATTTATTTTTGGCTGCATTGGGTCTTCCTTGCTGCGCGTGGGCTTTCTCTAGTTGCGGCAAGCGGGGACTACTCTTAATTGCGGTGCGCGGGCTTCTCACTGCAGTGGCTTCTCTCTGTTGTGGAGCATGGGCTCTAGGCACGCGGGCTTCAGTAGTTGTGGTGCGCAGGTTCAGTAGTTGTGGCTCGCGGGCTCTAGAGCGCAGGCTCAGTGGTTGTGGCGCACCGGCTTAGTTGCTCCGCAGCATGTGGAGTCTTCCCGGACCAGGGCTCGAACCCGTGTCCCCTGCATTGGCAGGCAGACTCCTAAGCACTGCGCCACCACAGACGTCCCCCAGAACATCTTTCAATGCAATGATTTTTTAAAATCAAAGTTAACGTAAAAATTCATGATAAACAAAATATCAAATTTTTAAGTAAAGTAGGATTGGTGTAACTGTTTTTTCCTTTTGTGTCCAGCTCTGATATGATTCAGCACAGCACTGTGAAAGCCACTTTTCTACTTTGGGCCCATTTCTTCTGTAAATTTAAAGGGTGGGGTCAGAAATGCTCTATGACTCCGCGGCTCCAGAACAGGAGTGAAAGTGTGTTCAGCCAAAAAATAGGCAGCACCAAAGACCCTCTGTGCCATGAGCCTGCATCATGGTGGACCGGCAAAAGGAGATGCCCTTTCTGCAAGAGTTAGGAATGTGGGGTGAATTGTAACCCCCTCATTCATGGAATCCATAGCTGGGCTCGAAAGAAAAGGAAATCTGTGGATTAAAAAAAAGAACTAGACTGTAAAATAATTACGTTTAAAATGGTTAGGGAAAAAGAATAGGAACCATGAATAAAAAAGAGAGCATAATGAAATAGAAAAGGCAAATGCAAAAAGTAACTAAATGTAGCATCTAGAAATCTTGCCACTGCCCTGGGCACCCCTGAAGTGTGTGTGGTTATCTCTGTTCTATAGATGAGAAACCAAGGTACCAAAATATGCTGAGGGTTGGGCAGTTTGTTAGTGGAAGAGTTGGAATTCAAGTTCAGATATATTTACGCCAGAGAATATTTTAACAAGAAAATATTTCTTTCTTTTATTTTGTAAGAGGAGAAGCTGTCATTTAAAACAAAACAAAACAGAACCTGTATCCAGCAGAATGTTCAGCTTCTTTATTTTTTTTTAACATCTTTATAGGAGTATAATTGCTTTACAATGGTGTGTTCGTTTCTGCTTTATAACAAAGTGAATCAGCTACACATATACATATATCCCCATATCTCCTCCCTCTTGCGTCTCCCTCCCACCCTCCCTATAGCTTCTTTAAATTCCCATAAAATTTCTTCAAAATTCTGTTCCAGGTGGGATCTTTATTTCACTGACTAAACTTTAGGGTCAGTGTTTAGAGGATCAGTTTCATCCCTGTATTCTTTGTGTCTGGGGCGTCTTTTAAAATCTGTGAAGATGGGAGGACCAGGGGATCCAGTAGACTGAGATCATGAAAAGATGTCTTTCGGAACCCACGCTGGCATCCATCTGACCGTCCTTCATGGAATGCCTACAACTGAGCTGTTCCCTGGGACTGGAAATCTGTGGGCAAGTGATTACTATTTGATATTTTACCCTGAATGTCTAAAACGTAAACATCTCTAGCTGAAAAAGTAAATATTTCACAAATACTTAAAACATGGGTTGTCTAGTTATTGGTGAAACACATCAACTATCTTAGCAGGTCCATCTCCAGTTAGGTCTTAATCTGTGCGTTTCTTGCAGCTCCGCCGCGCACACTTGGTCTAAGGCATGTCGTCGCATCCCCACTGATCTCCCCTTGCATCCCTGCCTCTCCTCACAATGCACTCTCCTGGCAGTATCCTCCCGGTCGGCCCTGCTCCCACACCTTTCTCTTCTCACTCTCCTTCTGGCTGTCTCCGCTCCAACCTCATGGTCTTCCTCCAGCATCTTCCCCACTCAGGAACTCTGTGGAAGTTATTCCCTCTGCCTTGAATCACAGCTGATTCTCATTATTCACATATTCTGTATTTGTGAGTTCACCTACACACTAAAATTTACTTGTGACGGAAAAATACTTGCAGTGCTTTCTCGGTCATTGGCAGATGAGCGCAGAACAGTGAAAAATTTGAGTCACCCGACATGCACATCCCGAGCTGAGGTCCAAGAAGTGATACTCTGCCTTGTTATTTCAGCTCGTACTGTAAACACGTTTGCTTCTCACAGGCTGTTAGGTGCCGAGTTACTCACATTTTTGAGCTTCTTGTTGATGATTTCCCTGTTAAAAATGGTTCCCAAGCAGAGGGCTCAGATGCTAACTGGTGTTCCTGGGGCTTGTGGAGAAAACTTGTGTGTTAGATGAGCTTCCTTCAGGCATGAGTTGAAGTCCTGTCGGCCATGAGTTCAAAGTAATGAATCAACTATATATATATATATATAGATAGATAGATAGATAGATAGATAATGTATAAAATAAGGTATCTTTAAACAGAAACACACATAAGACAAGGTTGTGTAGCGCTTGGTTGATGAAAACATGACCAGACGCTCATAGGAACCTAACCTACACACAGTTCAGTGTTGGCTAATCAGTGTTGGAGGTGATCTGGTAACTGTTTAACTAGGATTGGCCTGCCTGCCTGCATGTTCACTGCCCACCTCCCCGCCCTGCCTCTTGAGGGTAAGAACCACACTGGTCTTAAACAGAGCCTGGTACATAGCAGGCACTCAGGACATTTTTGTTTATTTAATGAATAAATTCAAATAAACAACTTTCAAAGCCAATTTTTAACCAGGCTTTCAGAGGTTAATATTTAATACCTTTTTGCAAAGTCTGGAAAGAGAGTTCCATCAGGGTCTGACTTTAATAAGCAGCGTAGATAAATGCTCAATTAAATTTCCATATTTGATTATTACTTGACGCTCTTCCTTGGTTTGAGCCTCCCCTTTGGGCTTGAGAGGATGAAAGAAGATGTTCCTCTCTCTCCACTCTCTCCCAGTGTCCCTGGCCGGGCACCTGGGCTCTGCTGAGTCTCCCTGAGGCCACCTTGGGGGAGATGGCGTCACCTGGGTGCTCAGGTACTACTGCCTTGGAAAGCTGATGAGAGGCCGTGAGCACCTGTGTTTCAACTCCTCCTGGGGAGAGAGAGACTCCCCTCGGAGGTCCAGTCTGTTTCTCACTCAACCACAAAGGCAGTACCAGGAAGACTTCTACCCGTAGCTGAGCCACCTGGCTTGGAGCGCTGAGAGCTGGATTTGACAGCAGTCAGGGTCGGCAAGTCCTGACGTTGTTGCTTTAGTCACAGCTGCTTGCTCGGAATACTCTGTTAGAGCCGGAATTGGCAAATGTCCTCCACGAAGGTTCAGATGATAAGTAATGTAAGCTTCACAGACCACATGGTCTGTCTCAACTACTCAACTCTGCTGTTGTAATGCAGAAGCCGCCACATTAACCAAGGGATGTGGCCGTGTTCCAATAAAACTTTATTTACACAAGCAGGCAGAGGGCCTGATTTGGCCTATAGGCCAAATAGTTTGCCAACCCCTACGGTACGGCCCTTCCCTTATGGAGGTTTCTTGATTTGCTTGTGTTCTACCCTGAGCTGTGAGCTCTTTGAGGAAGGCCTGAGTCACATTCACTGTGTTCATCTCCACATCTGATACGGAGCCTGCCCCACAGCAAGCCATCAGCCAATAGATGGGTGACTTGTAAGACATGGCCCCCAAAACACAGGTGTCGTTCAACATGCCAACCAGATGAAAGGTGATCTAAGCCCCGGTGGCAGCCCATCCGTCATCATCCTGCCTCCTGTTGTCAGTACTCAAAATAATAGCAGTTGTTTTCTGACAGCAAGTGAGAGTTATATTCCTATATTCATTCAACAAACAGCCACGAGCACGGGGGCAGCATCAGATGTCAGTTGGAATCTGCCTGCCCTTAAGACTTCAGTCAACTTGTGATGAATCCTGATTCCACGCCCTGAAACAGACCAAAATCTTCCCCAGGATTTGTGAAAATTCCAAGGGTTAGAGGACGAGGCCCTGCATTTCTAACAGTCACTTCTGCCTCCAGGTGTCCACTTCTGACAAGTTAGTTCTGTTTCTTAATTGTCTCACTGTCTTGTACATGCTGGTCTGTTACATTCCGCGTGGCCTTTTCCTCAGTTCCCCTCAGCGTACACACATGCACGTGTGCACACGCACACACACGCACCCACACACACTGGCCATCAGCATTAGCATGTGGTGCATGTGGTCCAGTTCGTTGAGGATGTTGGAGGAGGATGCGGTCACATCACGTCAAATTACTTGAGTCTGAGCCCTGTAGAGCCCTCAGCTGCAACTTCTCCTCACTGCCCAAGTTCCCTCTGTATTTTTCGCAGGACACATCATCCCCCCCAGTGTACCCCAGCCTCAGCACATGTGGTGACTCGTCTCCTGTCTCCAATTTCCCCCACTCCTCCCCAACTTCTCTTTTCATAACAGCTTTATGGAGCATTGTTGACGTATGATAAACTGCACATATTTAAAGTGTATAATTTGATAAGTTCTGCCATAATATACACACCCATGAAACTATCCCCCAATCAAGATAGTGCACAAACCCAGCACCCCAAAAAAGGTCCCCTTTGTAACCCTCCCTCCTGCCCCCCCCTTCCTGCCCCCCACTGATCTGCTTTCTGTCACTATAGATTAATGTGCATCTTCTAGAGTTTCATATAAATTGAAATTTAAATTCTGTCTGGCTTCCTTCACTCAGCACAACTATTTGGGGGTTCATCCTTGTCACTATTTTCTCTTGAGAGTAAAAACAAGGATCTTCTCTAGAGTAATTCAGTTCTCTCCAGCCACTGTCCCCAAAGAGCTTTAGGCTCACCTCTAACAGATGGAAACATGTTAGAAAACCAAAAAAGCCCCACTCTCTTTGGAAGACCCTGGTGGTTTTAAATAGCACATTTCTTTCCCATATACATCCTTTCTCTTTTTTTTTAATGAATTTCTTTATTTCTTTATTTATTTTTGGCTGCGTTGGGTCTTCATTGCTGCGCGCAAGGTTTCTTTAGCTGCCGTGAGTGGGGACTACTCTTTGTTGCGGTGCGCGGGCTTCTCATTGCGGTGGCTTCTCTTGCTGCGGAGCACGGGCTCTAGGTGCGCGGGCTTCAGTAGTTGTGGCTCTCGGGCTCTAGAGCGCAGGCTCAGTAGTTGTGGCGCACGGGCTTACTTGCTCCGAGGCATGTGGGATCTTCCCTGACCAGGGTGCGAACCTGTGTCCCCTGCACTGGCAGGCTGATTTTTGACCACCGTGCCACCAGGGAAGCCCATCCTTTCATTCTTTATTTGGTTCAACAACTGTTTAATAAGCATCAACTGTATGCCAGGCACTGTTGTTGGGGACCTAGTGAGAATCAGGCAAACAGGGCCTTCCTCTTGGGGAATAGTCAGAATAAGTAAGAAAACCAACAGAAGAAGGGTTCCAAATATAGTAGGTATGATAAAGAAAATGGAAAATGCCTCAGAAGTTGTCTGAAGGGACATATTTCTAGGGAGTGTCATGAGAGCCAGGGCATGGGGATGGAGGGGCTTAGGAAGAGTATGTCTTTTGTTTACAGGTTTTTAGAATGTAATCTCATATTTCCTTTTTAAAGTTACTTAAATGCTGTTTAATGAGCAATATATGCTCACTGTAGAAAAATTAAACAGAGAAAAATAAAGAAGCAAATTGAAAATCACCTTTAATCCCGCCACTCAAATATCGCCATCATTATATTTCATTTTGTTAATTACACAGTCAAGAGACAAAGAAACACATTGTGTTTCAGTTTGTGTAATTAACCAGGCCACGGGAACTGCTGTCAGCTTCCTGGGGAGCTGAGTTGTGTTTATTTTTTTTTAAGAGCTACTAATTTTTGATTAACAAGGATGAATGTAACATTTATGAGGAATCTAATTACACCTTCTTCCCCTTCTCAACAAAACAGCATTATTCCCGACAAAATGTGGAGTCAACACTCTGAGGATATATGGCTCTGAGCTGGGGAATTATAGGGGACATTTTTCATGTCACTGCTTAGACAGTCTTGTGAGCGTTCCAACAGTGAGGTGTCTTGGTTGCAGGTTACATCCCAGCTGAAGCCAGGCTGGATAATAACTCACTTTGTCATTACTTAATTCTGTGATGGCTGCAGTTACTGAGCCAGAATAGAGAGCCTCAGTCGCTGAAAAGATGAGGCACTCAGTGTCAGAATGTCTAGGAACAGAAAAGGCAAGGCGGGCAGTTGAATGGAGCGCAGGTGTGGCTGCATCAAGGAGCCCGATGCTGGATGCAGTGCTTCCGATTCACTTATTTTCTACGTGACATATTTGCATGTTTCATTCATCAGCTCACTCCCTGACACATATCCAGGGAGTTCATCCCGTGTGCCAGTCATAAAGGCCACGTCCACGTACTGGCCAAGCCTGGTGCACAGCTGTTCTCCCCACAAAGTTGACAAACAGGCCTTCAAGGGTACATGCATTTAAGCCAAAACCAGAACGTACAGGCTTCTATGTGGATTCACCAGCATCTGGTGATTCCCCCAAATACGTCACATTCTCCTTTGCCTCTGTTCTAGGACATCGGCCTAGAGTGCCACCCCTTGCCCACCGTGGCCTCTCCCCCAGGACCTCCTAGGTCTGTCCTCCATGCAGCTCCTCTTTCAGCACCACAGTTAGCGCCCACCCATTGCTCAGCGCCCCATCTGTGTGCGGGATACTAAGTATTTGTGTATCTCTTCTTCTCTGTGCCTTTGCTCCTGTTGCTTCCCCTGGCCTCTCCCTCCAAGTAACCACCACGTAGTGAAGCCCTGCTCATATACTGGCAGGATGGAGTCGTGTGTAAGCATGCTGGCTTTGATATCCACTCTGCCACTGAGAGCTGTGGGACTTTGGGCAAGTTACTTCACCTCTCCTGGCCTCATCCTCTCCAAATGTGAAAGAAGATAATACCTAGGGTTGTTGGGAGGATAAACCAGACTAATCTGGCATCTGGAATGTAGAAAGAACTCAATGCTTATTAGCTATCATTGTAATTAATCCTTCAACAATTATTCCAAACAGAGCCTCATCCTCGAAGCCTTCCTCCATCACCCACTCCCAACCCCAGATGGGGCTTCCCCTGTTTGCATAACTTAGCACAACTTATACACACACACACACATTTTGTAGTTGCCAGTGAGAGTCCTAACAAGGATGTGTAACACTAGCTGCTGTAGTAGATAAGCCCCCACTCTCAATAGCTTAACACAGAGATTTATTGCTCCCTTATCTCACAATCCATTTGTCCATTTTGGGGGGTAGGATGGGGAGATGGCTCTGACCCACAGTATCATTCAAGGACCCAGGCTTCTTGGCTCCTTCTATCTTGTGAGACTGTCTCTTCCATGTGTGGCCCCCAGGGTCACTGTGGAAGGAAGAGAGAGAGAGGAGGGTCTTACAGGGGTCTTGTGGCCAGATCCAGAAGTGACATTATCATGTCCACCCACTTTCCCTTGGCCAGAATCAAGGCCCCCCATCTAGCTGAAAGGGAAACTGGAATATAGAGCCTATTTGTATATCCCAGCTTTCATTTTCCATCCCAGGTGAGAAATAAAATTGTCTCAGCCACGTGAGTGCTTCTCATCTCCCCCATTCGGCCAAGAGGCTGTTGAGGACACACACCATGTGCCCTGGGTCTCTCATCCAGTGTTTGTTCACTTCCATCTTCTCTTGAGCTGAGTCTTAACAATTAACTCCAAAGCTGACCAGGTAGCACCGCGGAAAGCGGCTTTCCAAGCCCAGGCAGTGGAAGGTGCAAATGCACAGAGAAGTAGCAAGGAACTGGCCCCTTCAGGGAACTGCAAGTGACAGCAGCACTCCCTTGAGCCTCATATATTACTGCATAAAAATAGCTCACCACACTAGCGTAGGATGTATACGGAAGTGGGGCAGGGAAGAGGGGCAGCTCGTGAGCTCGGAGCCCACACCCTTCTGAGTAACAGGCAGCCCATCCGCCTGGGCCATGTAGCCTGTGTCTCCTGGATTCCAGTGACAAGGCTGATAAGAGCTTTCTTCCTTGGTACACCCACCTCTTTGAGTAAAGCACCCACCCTGCAACAAGAAAGTATTGTCTTATGTCAAGTGGTGCTTTAAAAAAAGGGTTAGGGGAGGAATGCAAACTGGTACAAACTTTCTGAAAGACACGTTTCATTATGTATCAACTTTTTTCAAACAGTCATACTTTTTGATACCAGGAACTCCACTCCTAGGAATTTATCTCAAAGAAATAATCAAGAATGGTGTCAAAGACTTATGTACTAGGAAGCAGAGATTTATGTGCAGAGTTCTTCACTGGAGCCTTATTTATGATAGCAAGAAGTTGGAAAACAGCCTCAATGTCCAACAATAGGAGGCTGAATAAATAAATTATGGGGCAACCCATAATGGAATAATACACAGCCGTTAAAATTGTGTTTTATAAGCCAGGGGAAAGTGTTCTTTCCTGATAAAAACTGAAGTGGAAAAAGTAGACATCAAAGTTGGTTAATTGTGTGGTCCCAATTAAATAAATCGATTGTGGAAAGACCTTGAATAAAATACCTCACCAGGTTAGGAGCAATTCTCTCGGGTTCCTGGAAGTACTGGTGATTTTTTATTTTTTTCTTCGCACACTTTTGTACTGCCAAGTTTTCTCTGCTGAACGTGTTACTTTATAAACAGAAAAATAATTTTTATTAAAGTATAGTTGATTTACAATATTGTGTTAGTTTCAGGTGTACAGCAAAGTGATTCAGTTATATATATATTTCAGATTCTTTTCCATTACAGGATATTGAATATGGTTCCCTGTGCCATACAGTAGGTCCCTGTTGTTTATTTTGTACATAGTAGTGTGTATCTATTAATCGCATATTCCTAATTTATCCCTCCCATCCCTTTCCCCTTTGGTAACCATAAGTTTATTTTCTCTGTCTGTGAGTCTATTTCTGTTTTGTAAATAAGTTCATTTGTATTATTTTTTAGATTCCACATATAAGTGATATCATATAATATTTGTCTTTCTCAGTCTGACTTCACTTAGTATGATCATCTCTAGGTCCATCCATGTTGCTGCAGTTGACAATATTTCATTCTTTTTTAGGGCTGAGTAATATTCCTGTGTGTGTGTGTGTGTGTGTGTGTGTGTGTGTGTGTGTGTGTGACATCTTCTTTATCCATTCATCTGTCACTTGACACTTAGGTTGCTTCCATGTCTTGGCTATTGTAAATAGTGCTGCTGTGAACATTGGGGTGCATGTATCTCAGAAAAATAATTTTTTAAAGAAGCAAAAAAACAAGGAAATAGTAAGAAAACCACCCTTTCTCTCTGCAGACTCACTCAGAGAGGTACCGTGGTCCTTTTCTACGGTCAAATGAGAACTCAAATGTTGGCCTAGACCACGAGGACCCTGAGTCCATAACAGGTGCAGACTAGCAATTGCTTCCTGGAACACATCCCTCTCAGCTGTCATAACATCCATTCAGCTGCACAAAATATGTCCTCTAAAGCTTCATCCCGATGACCCTACAGACAGCACTTTTCTTTACAAGGAAAAATGAAAAAGGCTTATCCCTTTGTAAATTCTATAAAGACATTACTTGGCATCTAGAAAACGACAAGGACCCTTCACCAGATTCTATAGCCTAACCTTGGTCATGGTTCAGAAATGTTCAGCAGGATTTGAAAAGCATTTCCGCATTTTCACCTGGAACCGTGATTTCCAATTTGATCTGGAGGAATGAAACTGCCTCAAGACGAGTTAAAGGATAGATATGTGTTTCCATTGCTTTCTCTTAGGTGGGGTTTTTAATCCACTGTGGTTAGGTTGTTAAGATAACAGATATTATGAACAAAAAATAACAATTATCCTAAAAGATACAATATAATGCACTGTAGTTATCACATTGATATCAGAATATGAACATTCAGATAGTTCTTCAAATCCCATGGAACAAGCCAATTACAACCTTAAACTCATGTCCTAGGAAGGAGAGTTTAGGGCATTCAGGGAAATGTTTGCTGCCTGCCCAGTACATGGATTCAGCAGAGCATGTTCTGCCCTGGGATCCACAGGGGACTCATTCTGAGATCCAGCCCGCCATGGCCCTGCTTCTCCAGGCCCCGATACCAGGAAAGTGTCATTTCCCCATCAGTACATTTCCAGGAATTAAGTGTTCCTTCCTTGCCAATTAATATAGTGACTATTCTTAGAATTGAATTTAAGCTCCATTAGAAAATTGTTAAAGCCTTCCATGCTCATTTTTCACCAAATTGAGCTCTGTAATGTTATCATAATAGAAAAAAAAAATCTTCTGAAGTTCAATTGGAATCTTTTTTCTATTAACTTAGTAATAAGGGTCCAATTTCAGGAAAACAGTTTCAGCGTGTGAGTGAGCTCACGCTGTTTGTTGTGCCTCATCAAAGCTGTCCTCCAACATATAGCCGATGCCTATGCTCCCTGGGTTTGAACTTTCTGGAAGGCCAACACTAATTTGGAAACTTCTAGGCTTTTCTGGCATCATCCATTGACTTTTCTGTGAAACTGAATTCACCCCTTCCTGAACCATGACATTGTGTATTTTGACTAGGTTTCTAAAATGGATGCTTTCCTGATTCTTAAACAGAATGGAATTCAAGGCCATTTGAGGTCATCATTTTTGCTGGCTGATAAATGAACTGAAGCAAAGCTTTACTTGATTTGGGGTTTTTCTATCTTTTGTGCTTTCAGTATATCATACTGTGGTCACTTTATCTGCCTCTGGGAATCTCCCTGGAAGATAAACTAGAAAACTAGGTTTTTTAAGATGTATGACTTAAAAAGAAAAGCAATGATATCAGATGGAGAGCCTAAGAAAAAGGAAATTACACTTTACTGAGCAACTACTAAGTGCCAGGCATTTTCTGTGCGATTTATTGTTTCACCTTCCCAACAACCGTAAGACAGGTCTTGTCGTACCCATTTCACAGAAAAATGCAGCCAAGGCTGAGAAGTTACACACATTTGTTTGGAATCACACAGCTAAAAAACAGCAGGTCCAAGCTAGTGGGTTCCTGCTGTGGATCTCAGGGCATGGACCTATTCTAAGATCTCTGCAAACATTTACTATTTCTTCCAAGTTGGAGCTTATGCTGTCAAGGACTAAGGATGGTCAGTGCTGACTCTCCGTAGTGAGGGGGTTAAGGCATATTTTGTGCTCAGTCTAGGGCAGGGCTTGCCCTAAGTTCTCTCCTGTTGACATGCTTTCAGCTACCTCCTGCTGCTTGTCCCCATGCAGCCAGAAACCAGCTGCATCTTCCTGTAAGGGGATGAGTGACAGACAGGGGATGGCCCAGCCATATCTCCTTTGGGGCATCCTTGGCCCCAAGTTGGTCGCATCTCAGCTCTGCTGGGTGAGATAAAAGGAGAAGGAAATGGGTAGTATCCTAAATGAGCCTCTCCTGCTACTTTCAGAGGAAGAACTGGGCACAGCATTCATTTATGCACCTGTTCAACAGGTCAGTTGATAAATATCTATTAAGAATTTGCCATATGCTAAGCCTGGTGCTTTCTATCTGTAGTAAGGAAATCACTGTATGCACTTTTGATGTTTATGGGGTATTCATACTTGTGTGAGAGCTACAACCTGTTAAGGAAATGTCTTAATCATGCATTCACTTAACAAGCATTTATTAAGCAGCTGTTAATTTTCCAGGCACTGAGCTGTGTACTTTCTCATCCCTTACCTCTTTTCATCTTCACTCACCACTATGAGATCAGCATTGCAATCCCTGTTTCCTGGGTGATAAAACAAAGGCTAATGTCCCTTAAGTAACTTACTGTGCTCAAAGCTAGACAGATGGACACTCCAAGGTGTGAATTCATGAATAACTGAGCTTGTCTCAGACGAGGACCACAGCATCTTCCTGCAGGATTTAGTGGTTGGCAAACACATACCTAAAACCTGCTCTGGGTACTTGCCTAGTAGCACAGTGGTTAAGAATCTGCCTGCCAACGCAGGGGACACTGGTTCGAGCCCTGGTGCGGGAAGATCCCACATGCCGCGGAGCAACTAAGCCCGTGCGCTACAATTACTGAGCCTGCGCTCTAGAGCCCACGAGCCACAACTACGGAGCCCGCGCGCCTAGAGCCTGTGCTCCACAACAAGAAGAAGCCACTGCAATGAGAAGCCCGCACACCTTAACGAAGAGTAGCCCCCGTTCGCTGCAACTAGAGAAAGCCTGCGTGCAGCAACGAAGACCCAACGCAGCCAAAAATAAAATAAATTAATTTAAAAAAAAAACAAAACGTGCTCTGGAGCAGAGATGAATGCAGTCTTGGACACCACGTGACTCCAAACAAGGCAAGAAAAATGATATTGAGATGCATCAAGACTGGAAAGCATGGCATTTAATTGGGAAGTCCACCGTGATCTTTTGGCTAAAACTGTCGAGGGAATTGAAATGAACTAGTTGAACTAGTTGAGCTGGAAACCTTACTATTACTCAGACCTCCACCAATTCCAAGACCTCAGACTCTGCAGGGTCCCTCCCTAGCCATCCTCTCTTGCATCCCTTCCTGCCACTCCTCATCCGCCTCATGACCTCCAGCCATTGTCCTTCTCAGCCTTGCCCCCAAAGACTCTCCCTGCTCCTCACCCATCATGGGGGCCTCACCCCACCGCTTCAACAGAGACTTCAGTTCAGTGTGCCTCGGGCTCCCAAAGGTACATCTCAAGCTCAGTCAGCTCTCCTGCTCCCTTGTTCCATGTAAACAATTTCTGCTAGACGTCTGCATTTGGGAACCTCACAGGCCAATCAGACTCAAGGTATTCAGAACTAAATTCACCTTCATCTTCACCCCCCGTGTTCCCTGTGTCCCTGAAGGGCAGGACCGTCCCCCATGCTCCAGCCAGAGGCCCGGACTTCATCCTTAATGCGCCCCTGCTCTTCATCGCCACATACCCCCCATCACCAAGCCCTGGGGCCCCATCTTCTCAGCATCTCCTGAGCTCGTCTGCCTGTCTCCAGCCTGCTGCTGCCCCCTGAATCCCACCCGCCAGCCTGAGGAGTACAGCAGCCTCTGGCCAACTCCTCTACCTGCACGTTCTCTGCTCAAACACCACTCCCTGGGAGAAACCTCTCCTTGCCCTACCAACAACATTCTCATAGCCTCCTGCACATACCTTTCATAACCCAGTTATCATTTGCAAATCTTTGCTTCCCGTCTGTTTTTCCCACTGAACTGTATGCTCAGAGAAGGCAGGAGTTGTCTGTTTTCAACCATTCCATCCCTTGTTCTTCCATACAGTAGACCTCAATACATATTTCTTTATTAAATAAATTGCTAATGACCATCCGTAGGTCTTCACCCACTTGGTCAGTTGCTGGCCTTGGGTACACTCTCACTGTCTGTTCTCTGCCCCTTGCACCTTGGCTGCATCTTTGCTCACCCCGCCTTCTGTACCCCTGCACAAGGTGGCACCAAGAGCCGGCTCTAACCTGCACCTTCCATCCTACTTGTGATCCTCAGGAGGGAGGAGGGGAAAGCTGAGCCAAGTGATCTGCAGGTTAAGAGCTGTCATCCCAATTTAAATTTTACAAAACCGGGGATATATGTAGGCAGGAGAGCAGGCAAATCTGCCCTGGGGCTGAGTGCCTCTTTCGGCTTCCACGGGTGGGTAACAAATCTCCCCAAAACTTAGTGGCTTAAAAAAACATCCCGTGGTTTTGGTGGGTCGGGATTAGGAACAGGGCAGAGTGGAGATGGCTCATCTCTGCACCACAATATCTGTTGCCTCAGCTGGAAACCCCAAAGGCTGGGGGCCGAAATCACTGAAAGCTCGTTTGCTTGTTTATGGGCAGTTGGCACTGGCTGTCAGCCAGAACGCCTGCACGTGGCCTGGGCTCTCTCACCATATGGTGGCCATGAGCATCCCAAGAGCAAGTGCCCGATGGAAGCTCTATCAGTTACCTTATGGCGTAGTCTCAGCAAGTCATGCAGGGTCACTTCCACTACATTCTCATCAGGGCAGTCATCAAGGCTGGCCCACATTCTAGGGGAAGGAAATCAGACTCTACCTTTGGTTGGGAGGAGCATGTGAGATCAGAAATATTCTTGTGACCTTTTAAGGAAAACACAATCTGTGATAGAGCCCAAAGTCTGTGAGAACAGAGGATGGGCTGGGAGTCAGATGGACCAGGGTTCAAGTCCTAGCTCCACTGCTCAGTAGCTCTGTGGCTGGAGGCATCAGTGAACCCCTAAAGCTATATCCTTTCTTGTGAAATCACTGTGGTTTCTAACGGATTGAGTCGGGACCATGTGACACTGTCATTAGCGTGAGGAGAGGCTGGCTGCCCAGGCATCTGGGAAGGAGGTTGAAGCAGCCTCTTTTCCTTCCTTAATTAAATTCTCCACTGCTCTCAGTTCACTCACACCTTGGCAGGCTCTTTCCCCATTTTGCGCAAATTCTTTGTGATGGGTGTCCCCCTCCCTGAATTCACAGTCTTCCTACCTTCTCCCCATACTAACTGTTCTGTGCTGAACACTATCCCCCAACCCCTGAAGATTCCCACATCCTAGTCCCTGGAACCTGTGAACGTGTGGCCTTACATGATAAAAAGAGACTCTGCAGGTGTGATTAAATTAAGGCTCTTGATATAAAAATTGCTCTGGATTGCTGTGGGCCCAGTGTCATCGTAAGGGTCCTTAGTAGAGGGAGGCAGAAAGATCAGAGTCGGAGAAGATGTGGTAACAAAACAAGAGGTTGGAGTGACGCAAGAACGAGGTTGCGAGACAAGGAATGCAGGCAGCCTCTGGAGGCTGCAAAAGGCAAGGAAGTGGATTCTCCCCGGAAGCTGCCAGAAGGAACACCGCCTTGCCAACACCTTCATTTAGACTGTGACCTCCGGAACTCTAAGATAATAAATTTGAGTTGTTTTCAGTCACTAGGTTTGTGATAATTTGTTACAGCAACTGTAAGAACCTAATACACTAACCCTCATCTATTTTCGCTTCCAATTGAAGAGAGTTTCCCCCTGATCAGTACTGCTCACTCAACATTTATCCATGCATACCTAGAGTCTCCCAGACCCAGGGTACTGCCTGTACTGCATTTGGGAAACACTCCCTTGGCACAAGAATTGTGTCTGAATCACCCCTGTGCCCCCACACCATGGTGCCCACAAGGGCCTTGTACATAGCAAACACCCAGGAAACATTTATTTAATTATTGAGAGAGCTCGTGTTGCGTTGCTATCCTCGGTGAGCCTCTTAAAACCTTTTTATCACCAGACCTATTTGTATTTGTCTGGAGCTAGTCGTCGCACATGATGGTAGGAGAATGAAATGAACAATTTCATTTTTGCTACAAGGAAGTAAACATTTTATTCATGGACTTTATCATCCTATGTAACGGAGTCTGAGAACGACACTGCATTTTGTGTCGGCTGCCTGCATCAGACATAGGGCAAATCTATTTGATGTGTGTGCCTCAGTTCCTGACCCTGTCTTTTTCTCAGTTCATTATTCTTACCTCTTTCTCTAGTAGTCTGCATTCATAGAAAGAACAGAGATTTTTAAGTATTATTCATTCCTCCAGAATCTTGGACTTCCCCAAATAGTAAAAAGCAAGTCGCCCATCTATAGATGCCTGGTTAAGTGGTTCTTAACCAGGGGTGATTTTGCCCCCTAGAAGACATTTGGCAATGTCTAGAATGTCTAGAAGGGGTTGATACTGGCTTCCAGCAGACAGAAGCCAGAGTTGCTGCTAAATGTCTTACAATACACAGGACAGCCCCAAATGTCAGCAGTGCCAAGGTTGTGAAACCCTATGCTAGAGCAATAGGCTGTGGGGAAACTGACTTAGCCTCCCCAAGCCTGAGTTTCCTCCTCTTAGATGGAATTAACAAGGTGGTAATGAGTTAAAGTTAACTGTGAAGCGCTTAGCGTGGTGACTGCCACCCCGTAAGCACGCAGTAAACCAGGCTAGTATGCTTGTTATTAAGAAGAACAGGGGCTTCCCGGGTGGCACAGTGGTTGAGAGTCTGCCTGCCAATGCAGGGGACACGGGTTCGAGCCCTGCTCTGGGAGGATCCCACATGCCGCGGAGCGACCGGGTCCGTGAGCCACAACTACTGAGCCTGTGCGTCTGGAGCCCATGCTCCGCAGCAAGAGAGGCCACGATAGTGAGAGGCCCGCGCACCGCAATGAAGAGTGGCCCCCACTTGCTGCAACTGGAGAAAGCCCTCGCACAGAAACGAAGACCCAACACAGCCATAAAAATAAATAAATAAATAAATAAATATTTAAAAAAAAAAAAAAAAAAAAAGAAGAACAGAAGAGGGCTCCAAACTCTGTGACATGAGGCACTCGGAAGAAGCTAGGACTGGAAAAGCAACTCTTGAAGGACAAACACAGCCGCCATCTTGGGATGTTTGGAGGAGGGAGGAAGTCATCTCCATGGATCAAACTGGGATGAACAGGGCAGAATTCTAGGGAATGTGTTGGGGCTCAAAATAGAGAAGAGTGCCCTTCCTGGCTGCTGGAACACAGACCCAGTGACCTGGACCCTGGGGCAAGCAGAGGGGCCGTGGCACACCCCACCTCACGTGAGGCAGCGGCCGCTGCCTGGGTGGGGAGCAGCCAGCAACGTGGCCCTTCCTTGGGCTTCTCCTGATAGAAGTTCTGTGAATTCAGGCACAGGGAGAGTTCAAGATATCCCACTGGAAAGTCAATACAGCCATCCATCCATATCCACAGGGGATTGGTCCCAGGACCCTTGCAGATACCAAGCTCCACGCTTGCTCAAGTCCCTTATATAAAATGGCATAGTATTTGCACAGAACCCATGCATATCCTCCTTTGCTTTAAATCATCTTTAGATTCCTTGTAATGCCTCATTCAATGTAAATACTATGTAAATAGTAGTCAATACAGTGTAAATGTTATATAAATAGTTGCCAGCACACTGCAAATTCAAGTTTTGCTTTTTGTAACTTTCTGGAATTTTTTTTCCCAAACATTTTTTGTCTGCAGTTGGTTGAATCCCAGATGTGGAACCTGCAGATATGAAAGGCTGACTGTAGTCTGCCTGCCTTGCTCTTCAGTGCTGATGTGTCGCATAATTAATCAGGTCAAAGAAGGAGAAGGCCTTTCGTGCACCACCTTCTGTGAGCATACAGTACTGGGGAACAAATGCAAAAGGGCTATTGTAGGCATAATAGATGACAGAGTAGGAGTTGGTTCATTTCAGGGGAGTTTATCTTAATGTAATTTTCTCAGTTAGCAAACTTGCCTAATGGTGGAGGGGCACACCGGCGAGCACATGTTCAGGTACCTAACAGGCACGTTGTTAGTCTGCTAGGGCTGCTGTAAAGTACCATAGACTGGGTGGCTTAAGCATCAGAAATGGATTTTCTTACAATTTTGGAGGCTAGAAGTCGTCTAAGATCAAGGCATCCACAAGTTTGGTTCCTTCTGAGGCCTCTCTCCTTGGTGTGTAGACAGGCGTCTTCTCCCTGTGTCTTCACATGGTCTTCCTTCTGTGTTTGTCTGTCCTAATCTCCTCTTTTTATAAGAACACGAATCCTATTGGCTCACCCGCCCCCCAGTGACCTCATTTTAACTTAATCACCTCTTTAAAGACCCTGACTCCAAATACAGTCACATTCTGAGATGCTGGGGATTAGGACTTCAGCATAGGATTTTGAGAGGGAAGTAATTCAGCCCACAACAGACACCGTGAGAATTCAGGGCAGCACCTTTTAAAGGGGACTCGGGTGGGTAAGAGAGAATTTGTGCATTACAGCAGGCCTCGGAGTTTTTGTGGCTCTCGCAGCCTCACAAAAACCAAACTCCAGGACCGTGCACACCTGAGTTGGGAGAGGCATGATTCAGATTCGGAAACAGGGTCTATTCTATGCATAGCAGGTATGGTAAGAAAAAACATAGCTAAGAAAAATACAGGCAAAATTAAAATCCCTGTACTTTACCGTAATGAATTGTATGTTAGAGAAAGAAATATCCTGGGATGGGAATCCTCAGGCAGCTCTGTGTTCTTCATTTTACTGTGTGTTGTCAGGTGTACCCCTCGAGGTGTAGGCAAGCCCCATTGCTGCATCTACACAAGCCAGCAAGGCAAAGACACCTTGCTACAGAATATGAGCCAATGTTTTATATTTTACCTCTGTTATTCGTCTACACATTTCCCTTTTCTTGGAAAAATACCACATTGCCTCTTGATTTCAATGTTATAGACATTGTTTTGCCCTGGATGGCTAGGCTCTCTGTTCAGTTCACCACACGTCATATCTGCCACTTATTATGTTAAACACACACATAATAAAAGTGTAGAGAGGTCTATAAAACAACATTGCTTCTCTAAAGATTCAGCCCTACCACGTTTGTTCATACATCACTTGGATTTCTATTAACATAGTAAAAAACGTTCTGCAAAGTGACTTTGAAATGACAGTGCATTTCTAAGCTACTAGTAAAGAAATGCTAAGGGGGCGGGGAGACTTTTGCTTTCAAATACTAGCATGATTCAGGCCAAAGAAGCCTCAGGTCAAAGCAGTCTGAGCCCTTTGAGCTTTTAATTAATGGACTGATTATATAGTTCAAGCCAGTAACAAGGGAACTGTGTGTCTTAGCCTCTGTCTCTATCACTGCACAACAGATTGACCCAGCTTAGGAGCAAGTGCCTGCACCTCTTTCTTCGTGGGTTCATCTCACCCTCTCTCCATCCAATACACTTAGCTCTCTAACTGACAGGTCAACAGAGCAAAGTGTGATAATCCGACACCCACTGGAAACGGCCCCTCCAGCAGGGGGAGCTCACCCAAGAACTGGTCATCGCCCCAGCATCCATCTTTCCCACATGACAGTATGAAATGCCTCACCTGAGTTCAGGTAGAGGGTACCTCATTTTCATGAGAAATGAGATTCTTCTGACCAACTTATTGTTGATGAAGCCAGGCTGATTCCTAACAAGCACTACACTCTTTTATAAAGAATTGGGAGAGGGGGAGGGCATTTCAAAGAAGGGAAACACAATCCAAGTAGATCTTTGTCTCTCTCAAATTTCCCTCCCACCAAAAAAAAAAAAAAAGTTTAATTTTCAAATCTATAGGCATAAAGCCTTGTTACTTAAATTTTAAACCTCACAAATGGTGAATTCATCTATAGTCGAGATTCTCAGTAACAAATGAAACCTAAGTCAAACTGGCATGAGAGAAAAAAAAAAAATGAACTGATTAGCTCGCATAACTGGGACGTGGGATTTTAGCTAGAGCCAGATCTGAGTGTTGGTGGGAAATATTCAAATAGGAACAGTCAGTGGTGGCACCAGCCAATCAGAACAGCACACACTGGTGATGTCAGGCCTGCGTGCGCCATCAGGGTGGGGCTCTCAGGAGTCTTCTTTCCCTCTTGACTCCCCCTCCTCGCCATCAGCTTCACTCTCAAATAAGTCCTGACCTCATGTCGCAAAACCCCAGCAATAGCTCCAGGTGCACAGCCCCAGGAAAGTTCCTTCCCAGGGTTCCAGCAGAATTCCTGGGTCCAGAGCGGATCAGGGGTCTAGCCTAGACGAATCACTGACCACAGGCCTGGGTCAACTCAGGGGAGCTGGTGCAGAAGCAAAACCCTGGGGTCAGGGTGGCAGAGGGCTGGCTGCCCAAAGTAAAGGCAGGCGGTCGGCTAGAAGAAGAAGAAACAGAGGACGTAGAAGCCATGACAATCATGTCCATGCAAGTCATATGATAGTAGATGGCGCTTTGGGCCCTGACTATGGTTTCTGGAAATGTCGAGAGGATCATGTTGCTTTAATGACTTGCCTCAAGTGCCATTAATATCCTTGTCCTTAAAAAGATTTCTTTTATCATTGACGGAAATACTTAATAGATGTAAATTTTACACTCTAAGTAATATGCAGCTGGCATTAAAACACGCACACAGTGTGAAGCATAGGTCCAAACTGACCATCTGCCTGAGCCGGCTACCCAACGATCTCAGGTGTGTTTTCATGGGGTACTTGGTGGCTCTGGCAGGGGAGCTATCTCCCAGTTCCATACAACCAAGGTGCTCTGCAAATATCCGGTAACTAAACATGTGAGGCTGTTTGCGTCACTACAGCTGAGCTTTCTTACCTATTGATAAAGACTCTCAACCATCAGTAGGAGATACAGTTTTAAAACATTGTTTATAGAGACTGTAACGCAAATTAGTGTCACAAAATAGACTCAGGAACTGTTCAGTATTCATGACTTAAACAGGCAGAGTGTTGACATCCTGGAGTCTGTGGATTTTTTTGGTTTGTTTACATTTAGTAGCTTTTTTAGAGAAGACAAAACTGGGAAATGCCTCCTTAGTCTCCCATAAGGAGGGGTTCTGATGATATGCATCTATTTTCATCTTCAATGAGAATGTGTCTTTAATTCTTTTTTTTTTTAACGTCTTTATTGGAGTATAATTGCTTTACAATGGTGTGTTAGTTTCTGCTTTATAACAAAGTGAATCAGCTATACATTACATATATCCCCATATCTCTTCCCTCTTGCGTCTCTCTCCCTCCCACCCTCCCTATCCTACCCCTCTAGGTGGTCACAAAGCACTGAGCTGATCTCCCTGTGCTATGCGGCTGCTTCCCACTAGCTATCTGTTTTACATTTGGTAGTATATATAAGTCCATGCCACTCTCTCACTTTGTCCCATCTTACCCTTCCCCCCACCACGTCCTTAAGTCCATTCTCTAGTAGGTCTGTGTCTTTATTCCTGTCTTGCCCCTAGGTTCTTCATGACCATTTTCTTTTTTTTTTTTAGATTCCATATATATGTGTTAGCATACGGTATTTGTTTTTCTCTTTCTGACTTACTTCACTCTGTATGACAGACTCTAGGTCCATCCACCTCACTACAAATAACTCAATTTCGTTTCTTTTTATGGCTGAGTAATATTCTATTGTATATATGTGTCACATCTTCTTTATCCATTCATCTGTCGATGGACACTTAGGTTGCTTTCATGTCCTGGCTATTATAAATAGAGCTGTAATGAACATTGTGGTACATGACTCTGTTTGAATTACGGTTTTCTCGGGGTATGTGCCCAGTAGTGGGATTGCTGGGTCGTATGGTAGTTCTATTTTTAGTTTTTTAAGGAACCTCCATACTGTTCTCCATAGTGGCTGTATCAATTTACATTCCCACCAACAGTGCAAGAGGGTTCCCTTTTCTCCACACCCTCTCCAGCATTTATTGTTTGTAGATTTTTTGATGATGCCCATTCTGACCGGTGTGAGATGATATCTCATTGTAGTTTTTTTAATTTTATTTTATTTTATTTATTTATTTATGGCTGTGCTGGGTCTTCATTTCTGTGCGAGGGTTTTCTCTAGTCGCGGCAAGTGGGGGCCACTCTTCATTGCGGTGCGCGGGCCTCTCACTATCGCGGCCTCTCTTGTTGCGGAGCACAGGCTCCAGACGCGCAGGCTCAGTAGTTGTGGTGCACGGGCTTAGTTGCTCCGCGGCATGTGGGATCTTCCCAGACCAGGGCTCGAACCCGTGTCCCCTGCATTGGCAGGCAGATTCTCAACCACTGCGCCACCAGGGAAGCCCTCTCATTGTAGTTTTGATTTGCATTTCTCTAATGATTAATGATGTTGAGCATTCTTTCATGTGTTTGTTGGCAATCTATATATCTTCTTTGGAGAAATGTCTATTTAGGTCTTCTCCCCATTTTTGGATTGGGTTGTTTGTTTTTTTGATATTGAGCTGCATGAGCTTCTTGTAAATTTTGGAGATTAATCCTGTGTCTTTAGTTCTTAATTACAGTTTTTGCCGACTACCTTTTCCCATTTCTCTCGTGTTTTTAAGAGAAAGGAGAAGCATGAGTGTGTTCCGTATGCCCATCTGTTTCTGTACATCATTTGTAATCTCAGGTAATTGTTATTTGCTGAGCAAGGGCCTTCTGGCTAGGGCTGGAAAAAGCAGCAGCTAGGTTCGAGAGTGGGAGTTTTATTGCTACATTTAGCGTATTTCTTCATTCATGCATGCATGCCTTTGTTCATAAATGCCCCCACCTCATTCCACAAAAGGTATGAAATGGAGCTTCATTGCTGTCAGTTCATGCTGGCATAAATATTAAATTCTGTGTAATAATCACTTGGGCTATTCCTCCACTTGGTGCAGTGTTACTTACAGCTAACGCAAAGTCTGTTTTCTCATCAGAGATTAACGGTCTTTTTTCCTTGATCTGGATTAGATAATGCTTCCTTCACAGCTCTTCTTCAGTTCCAAGAACCCATCCACTTTATCTTTGCTGACCTTGTCCCGGCAGGCAGTGCCAGGATTTCCTGCGGGCAGTGGTTTGTTTCAGCATTTTCAGGCATTCCTGCAGGCCGTGGAGAGGGAGGGGGATTTCGTCCCCGCAGCCTGGGGGTCCTAACTACCAGGCCCCGGCACCTCTTTTTAGCAGCAGCAGTATTAGTAAAACGCGTTTCCAGATAGTGTCCTGTGTCTGAAGTGGGCTTTTTATCTGTTGAAGTTGGATGCAAGCAACAGAAATTAACTCTGTGAAGTGTATGCAAAAGAAACAAAATGCATCAGAAGGCTGTGTAGGTGTTCACGAAATCAACAAGCAGGTGTCACAGCAGGTGGGACCCAGAGTCGGGGGAGACCAGGGGCAGCAGCATCAGAGCGTTGGGCTCAGCCCCAGCTGTCTGCCGAGGCCTGGAGTCAGACTTGAGAGTGATTCTGATGGCCTGGTTTGGGTCAGGGCCCACCCATAGCCAGGGGACGGTTGACTTTGATGACAGACTTTACTGGGGATGGGGTGGTAGCAATCAGAGTATTTTTACCAAAATGAAGGGAGAAGAACTGGCATGTGGGGAGTGGGGAGGAATATGTCCATTCCCTCCCACTTTCCCAGTCTATGCTTATATTCCCTCCGTGTTTGATGAGTGTTCTGTCAGAAATCTTTCACCTGTGTATACAATTTACCTTTAATATTGTATTCTCGATACCATCTTCCATTTTGCTGAGTTAATTTTATTTCCATAAAGCTGGGGAAACCTAGACTTGCCCACTGTTTTAAATAGACGACTTTTTAGAACAGTTTTAGATTCACAGCAAAGGGGGAGGTACAGAGGTTTCCCATACACCCCTAACCCCACGCATGCACGGCCTCCCCATTACCAGCACCCCACCAGAGGGGACTATGTGTTACAACTGACGAACATACCTCTTCACGCAAAACCCATAGTCTCCATTAGGGTTCACTGTTGGTGTGGTACATTCTGTGGGTTTGGACCCGTCTACAAGGATACGTGTCCACCATGATAGTATCATCCTGCGTAGTTTCACTCCCTACAATCCCTCTGTGCTCTGCCCATTCATTCCTCCTACCCCCCACCAACTCTTGGAACCACTCATCTCCACTTCTTTCTCCCCTGTTGGCCTCTGTAATGATTGTTTACTTGATTAGGTATAATCTAGTCTTGCTCCTTCTTTCCAAAATCAAAAACTCTTTGGAAAGGGCTCAACTTTCAGATTGACGAAATTACCTGCAAAACTTTCTAAGACTCCCCTCAAAATGAGGTCATAGCCATTAAGGGTGTGAGAAAATAGAGGCCTGTACTGATTGCAATCCTACAGTCTTCTAACCCATCCTGACTTCTTTCCCATTTCCTCTTTTTATATATATTTTCCAACATCTTATAGCTTGCTTAGTGGGAGGATTGGTCTGAATTGCCTACTTCACTAATACCAGATACAAGAGTCCCAGTTTTATCTTTCTTCTATGGCATGAAACAGAGTCAAACACCTAAGAAATGGGCCAGGCTGTTGTTCTGAGGGGGTACATCAGAACAGCAGGAAGAAGCAGGAAATCTTATTAAGTGAGCACCTACTGTGTGCATGAGTGAGCCAGGGCTGGGTCTCCCCATCTGTGAACTCATTCACGTCTGGTGGGGATTGATGAGGACCTTTAAACCCCAGTGTCTCAGTGTCTGATTATCTCTCAGTGGTAATGAAATACCTGCCTGCAGGGCTTCAGTGAGGGTTGAAAGAGTTAGTTTGGGAAAAAGTAGGTCAATTAACCATCGCCCCTGCATGCAAAGCCTGTTATCTCTCTGTGATCCCGAGAGGCAGCTTGTTAAAACCTCAGCCTGCAGGTGTGCCAGACACCTTTCTCTGGATTTTCGTCCATGGAAACCCATTCAGGACTTCCTCTGCTCTGTTTCCTCTTCTATTGTTGAAACACTAAGGAGAGCTCATTGTAATTACCTCACCACTATCCTGGATGAAGTCATTTCATGCTGGTCTAGGCACTGGCTTCCGGAAGAATTAACCACTGCCCGATAGGAATTCTGTTGACACAACTGTCTCAGTTTTGGTTGTCCCAGAAGCAGACACTGAGACAGGGATTGGGTGCAAATTGTCTATTTGGGAGGTGATCTCATAAAATACCAGCAAGGGAGTGGAAAGTGAGACAGGGAAGGGAATGCACCAGTGCACTTTGCATTGTCCAGCCAGCTACCGCTGTGGGCAAAGGGGGCCAGTCCTGCTCGGGGAACCCCAGGAGCCCGTGGAGGCTTAGTTGACCCGAAGCGATGGAGCTGGGGTATTTATACGTCAGTTCCCATCAGTTGTGGGGGAGGGGCGCTCTGAGTGGGGCTGATTCCCCAGCACTCCAGCCCATTGCACAGGTGGGCAAAGGGCTCTGGCTGCCAGAGCAAGGTCTCAGACACAGAAATGGAGGTGCTGGCAGGTGGCACCAGCCTGATGTGCACTAAAGGGGTATGAGTGCCAGGGCACTGTCAGTGTCTCTTAAAACTAACTCCTCCATCTCTTCTGGTCTCTGCCCCTTTTTAAGGCAAATTAGTAGTGAGAGGCAAATGGTCATGTGGCATTCCATTGATCAGGCACATATGACAGTGATTTTGATTCCAGAATTTGTCAAGCTTTGCCCTCACTAACTTCTGCACCCTGACTCGGCTCACAAGAGCCAGGTGTGGACTCCATGCAAACCAAACCCAGGGGTGGTCCGTTCTGGAAGGTAAGTCCCACGGGGCCCCCCCTAAGGAGCAGGATCCTTGCAGAATGTTTTCCCTGACACAGCCTCCGGGGAGTGGCCCATAACTGTGTCCAGAACGGGTAGGGCTCCAGCAGGGTGTTCCTAGGGGTGGGTGGTCTCGGCAGTGAGGCTTGAGCCTCCCCAAGCCTGGGAGTTTCCACGTCTGCACCTCCAGCATCATCAGTAGTACCATGTTTCCATAGCATCAGAATCCCACACTCTTTTTCTGGCTGGAGTGGTTGTTAGATGCAGCCAGAGATGCAGGCACAGCCAACCGCTGCTAGGGTTGGGTGACCACGCTCCTTGAAGGCTCGACCAAAGTCACCTGAAGGTCACAGCCTGCAGCCATCCAGACCAGCTTCATTTAGGGTTGACAGCCCCATCTATCCTCCAAAACTCTATGGATCGGAGAACTGAGTTATGATATATCTTGTATCCCATACCCAGAGCACAGAAGAACTCGTGTCTTTTGCACACTCAGCCATGGAGACATTGCCTTCTCTTGCTCTTTGTAACAAGTAAATATAGTTTAAAGGGAGGAGAGAATGAGATTTGCTGCTTTAAAATATATTTTAATAGGTTGAGTTTGTTCTCGTAAGGCTACTGTGGGGTCTGAGACCCCAGTGTAGCGGAATCCTTCCTTACACTTGCTCTACAGTGGACAAGTCACGTACATTCTGCTCTGGGCACTGTTCTTAAACACCTGTCTGAGCAAGAGTCTGTGGCTCTTCTATAATTATGCAGACCACACTGTCTCTACCTTCCAGTAGCTTGTGGTCTCCTGGAAGCAGTAAGAAATCAAACAGAGTTTTTACAAAAGCCACTGATGCATTCTTCCCTGGTGGCGCGGTGGTTAAGAATCCACCTGCCAATGCAGGGGACACAGATTTGAGCCCTGGTCTGGGAAGTTCCCACATGCCGTGGAGCAACTAAGCCCGTGCGTCACAACACTGAGCCTGCGCTCTAGAGCCCACGAGCCACAACTACTGAAGCCCGCGTGCCTAGAGCCCGTGCTCCGCAACAAGAGAAGCCACCGCAGTGAGAAGCCCGCGCACCGCAACAAAGAGTAGCCCCCGCTCGCCGCAACTAGAGAAAGCCCACGCATGCAGCAGTGGAGACCCAAACACAGCCAAAAATAAATAAATTGAATAAATAAATTTATGTAAAAAAAAAAAAGCCACTGGTGCTGAGGCCCAAGCGAGTAGTCCAGGCATAAATGCTGTAGACACTCAGGAAGAGAGCCCCAGGGACTAAGGTGGTCCAGCAGGGCTGGTAGGAGGGGCCAGGATTTGCATGGGACCATCCTGGATAAGCAGGGTAGGGAAAAGCTGATGGGAGAGGGTGGTCAGTGATTTTAGGCACATCTGGGGACAGTGGGGAAATCCATTTTGCCAGAGTAAAGGGATTGTATGAGGAAGTATAGGCTGCATTCTAGGGCAAGCTAAGTAAACTGGACTCAGTTCTGAACTGGGGTAGATGGTTATATACACAAAAGAGCCCTGAGGGAGGACCCCAGGGACACTGCAGTCATGAAGCCTGTTGGGAAGCAAGGTACTAATCCAGGGAAGAAACAGGAGGGCTTGAAATGGGGGCAGGGGCAGAGTGCCACCTTCTCATGGTGTGAGCCTGTGCGGGCCGCACAGTCCCTCTGAGCTCAGGCCCCTTATCCTTGAACCGGTACTAACGATCCCTGCCTCAAACAGTGATGGTTACGATTATATGCGCTGTCATGTGTGCATGCCTGACGGTGTACCCAACCAGAGGAGGTGGTCATGACGTTAGGGCGATGACATGGAGTCTTGGCCCAGAGCCAGTTCAGAGCAGCTCGCAAGAGCCAGTTGTTACCATCTCCGTCCAATTCCGCACTCTATGGCATCATGAGAGACTCGAAGTCAGTCACGGTGGAAGTATTTACACCACAGAAATGGGCAAATGCTACTAATCTGGGCTTTCTTTTTCCTCCAGAAAACCAGATGTTGAACCTTGACCAGTGCACCTCTGGCAATCTAAAAGGAAAGTAAGAGCCAGATGTGAATGTAATCAAAAGAGGGAAGCCTAAAATAGCAGGCCTGAGCAGATTGGGTTTGTGTGTCCTGTTGGCCCACACCCTTGTAAGGTGCTTTGTTTTTATCTTGGTTTTCTTTGGGGGTTTGGGGGTTTTTTTCGTCCAGCACAGTCACTGCTTCCTGTCCGGAGTCTCTGGCCCTCCTTCCAAAGCTGAGCTGTTTGGAGACTGGAGGAGGGAAGTAGGGGGTTCAATGTCATCTTACTAAAAACATTTACTAATAAAAGGTTTAGTGTTAATATAGCAGCTTAAGATTTCTCCCAGCTTTTACTCAGCAGCAATGGATTGAATCGTTGACTGGATTTTACTACGCTGTGGTTCCACTGAGGAAGGCCAAGTTCTTAAATCATGCGCCTGACAGGTGCCATATTTTTGAGCCTGGAGCCAAGCTGTGACCTTCTAGTTTCACAGTAACTAGAGCTGGGTGACATGCATAATAAAGGGAGTACACAGAGTATTTTTAAAATATGGAAGGAAACCAAAGTCAGATAGAAGTGTCAGTCTGAAACTGGTTTCCAGAACCTAGGTGATCAATCTTTTCCCCTGTCTCAGGATTCTGATGCAATAAGTATGGTGACTTTCACTTGGCAAAAGGATTTTGAAATATGTGAGTTTGAGAAGCTACCCCATGCCAAGGACCACGGTCCACATGTGATGTAATCTTCACAGCCACCTTATGAGTAAGGTTTTAGTGTCTCCATTTTACACACGGGAGAGAAAAAGCTCAGAAAGGTTGGTACCACTCCCGGTGACCCACAGGTGTTAATGACTGAGTGGGGATTTGAACTCGGGTCTATCTGCTGGCCTCTGTTCTAGCCACTATCCCCAAACTGCTTCCCAGTTGGAGGCTCCTCCCTGATTCATAAGCTCACCATGGTTTCCTCTGCCTGGAATGTTCTCCCCACTGTATCTCTACTTGACTATCTCCTTTTCATTTAAGTCTCATCTGTCATCTCCTCTGAGAGGCGTTCCTTGGTCACTGCTTTCTAAATAAGCCCTCCCTAACTCTGCCCACCTGTTACTAGTCGCTCCCTGTGCCATTGCCCAATGTGATGGCTTCCAGAGCATGTGTCACTCTCTGAAATTATTATATTGTCTGTTTACATACTGTTAATAATCTTGCTCTTTCTAGAGCATAATAGTTCTGTCATAGATGTAGTAATACATAAGAGTTCCTAACACACAGTAGCCATCCGATGAATACTGAAATAATGGATGGATGGATGGCTGGATGGATACATGAATGGATAGATACATGGATGGATGCTTGGATGCCCGGATGCAGAGATGGATATGTGAGTGGATAAATGGATGGATACATGGATGGATGGGTGTGTGAATGTATATATGGATGGATACATGGATAGATGTATGAATACATGGGTGGATGAACTTGAACAAGCTCAAATTGGCCATGGGAGATTTCTTTCCAGTTCAGGCCTCCTGAAATTATATTGGAGCCCATCTCCTAAGTCCTCCTGAAGGGGTCCTGGGAAGCTCTCCTGGAGACCTCTACACTTTCCTCACCATTCCCCACCAACCTGAGTATCGGCCTCCCCAAAGGAATAATATTATTGATGGAGAGAGGTCAGCAGAGATACAGGCTGCTGGTTGAACAAGAGCTGTGTTGAAACCAGGGAAACCCCAAGAGGAGACCTGGCTAGGAGTAGCTCCCCTGGTATGGCCTTTGGGTGAACCCCTGTGTGTCTCCCCAGCCTTCCTACCAGTTTCAGGATCATCCAACCCCAGGATTCACAGATCCTGAGTATATATAGACATCAAAACATACATGGCCTGTACTATCCAGGCTCACCTAGTCTAGAAGAAAGGGTAGCTGTATAAACAAACACTTTATAATTATAAATATAAAAGCTGTGATGAAAATGACCTTCAAGGGCAAAACAGGACAGTATGACAAGGGCAGAGAGGAAGGCATATCTGTGTCTACCTGTAAGAGTCAAGGAAGGAAGAGACAGCCAAGCTGAGACTTGAAGGCAGGCCAGGGAAAGGGTGTGCAGGCCCAGGAAACGTAGGCAAAGGCACAGAGGCTAGAGCTGCTCACTCAACGAGTGAGCACGACAGGAAAGGGTCTTGTGTGGCCCGCTGTGGGGTTTAAGCCCAGATCTGTAGGCAGTCGGGACACCTGAAGGACTGAACTCAGAGGGATGTTATGATCTGAATTTTAGAAAAAGCTCATTCAGGCACAAGACAGATGTTAGGGGAAGAGGGAAGAGGCCGCGAGGCCGCTTAAGAGATGATGGCAGCCAGGACCAGAGCAGCAAGGAAGAGAATTCAAAGACGTGCAACCAATCTGAGAAGCATGAAGAAAGTAGAATCAAAATGATTTGGTGATTAACTGGACATGGAGGGTGAAAAGGAAGCTTTGTGGCCATCCCCCAGCCGGAGAGAAGGTTCCTGACCTGCTTGTTGATCCCCCTTAGATCAAATGCACTGGACTCTATACCTCAACCTTCCAGCTGCTTAAAGGAATGGCAGAGCCCCAGGCCCCAGCGAATCCCAAATGCCCAGCCCTGGACCAGCATCAAAAACCGATGGAGGTGTTAAAATCACAGAGGCTTAAGCCCTCCCTCGGACATACCAGCTCAAGAAGTTCTGTGTCAGGACCTGGGAATCTGTGTCTTTAATTCCACAGGTGATTCTAGGGCCAGAACCATAGGGCACCCAGTCCGGTAAACACTACTTCAGTCTCTCCACTGATATTGGGGGAGGAGTGTCAGAAGCCCGGTCATCCCTCTGTGCCCACTTGCTCCAGGCCAGCGCAGTGTCTCCCGCAGAGCAGGTGGGGGCTAAGGGTACCTGGATGGCTTTCCCATCATCCCACGCGCTGGATACCAGTTCTGTGCCACCCAGCTTGTCGTACGTGGGCGCGAAACCTCTGCAGAGGCCAGCAGTGTAATGTGTCCTGGGCACAGTCTGGCTGACTTGGTGTTAAATCTAGACAAAGAAGTCGACCTAGAATGTTCCAAAGCAAAGGCAGTAGTTTCCCTGCCCAACGCTGTCAGGAAATTAAATGACTAAACCAGCAATAAAGCAATGGGCCAAACAGTCAAGTTTGGGCACAGCTTTAACGACTAATTTCTAATGAGAGTTTCAAAACACTACTTTTCCAGAGCAGAAAATCAAGTTGTGCTCATTTATAACCCATCATCTGCAGTGAGTCGGAGGATATTTTTTTCTGTGTTGTCAGTTAACTTTCTGAGCCCATCAGAATACAAAGTAGGGCCACTGGGCCATAAATCAGCTCTTTGGGACCTGATAAATGGTTATTGTACAAATCCTGCATTTGCATTGGATCTGGGGACATAAATCTACTTTTCATGATCTTACTTTAAAAAAATTATCCCCCTGAAGTCAGAGTGAGTAATTTATACCGGCATTCTTTGCCAGCTGTTTATTTTTCTCGCCTTTAATGACTGACTTTCCACTCTCTGCATTTACACTATATTGTAAAATGTCACTCATCATGTAGAAGAAACTCCCAGGACTTCAGTTTGAATCTACCCACCAGGAATAATTTTATAACTTTTTACTCAGCCATGAATAACTATTGTTTGGGTAAGGACTGTCATAATTTACTAGCATTAGAAAGAACCTTACAGACCATCGATGAACCTGCCCTTTGTTCTATAGATGGGAAACCAAGGCTCAAGAGTGGCAGTAATGTCACCAGCCCAAATTGGTGACAAGACGAGGACTCCTGCTTGGGTTTGGGAGAAACAAGAATCCTTGATACCATGAAGAAACAGCTGTAACCTTCATGATTAAGAATAAGTGAAACATTCATTCAAAGACAGTGACGTGAATTGATAGGAACGGCCAAGGGGAGAGCAGGGTGCTAGCTCCCTCATTCATTTGTCATTCATTCATTCACCAGGCAACTAGTGACCATGGCCCATTCTCCTGCAGTCATTACAAGTAAGAAGAAAGATCCCGTAGATGAGACTCAGAGAGTTCTTCGTTTGACCCAGCATATGTCAAGCAGGCAAAAATGAAAGAAAATCAAAATACCCCTGTCATTTTTTGGCTTTCTGCAGTTCATTAGTAGAATATTCTGAAGAGCATCATGCGAAGGGTGTTTGGTTTTTGTCTTGTTTTGCTGCTGTGCTTTAATCACCTTGGAAACCATGGAGAGCTCACTTCCTTGAAGGTATTTTTCTTATATCTAACAGCTTTGGGGCTTCCCTGGTGATGCAGTGGTTAAGAATCTGCCTGCCAATGCAGGGGACACGGGTTCGATCCCTGGTCTGGGAAGATCCCACATGCCGCGGAGCAACTAAGCCGGTGTGCCACAACTACTGAGCCTGCGCTCTAGAGCCCACGAGCCACAACTGCTGAGCCCACATGTCACAACTACTGAAGCCCACGTGCCTAGAGCCCTTGCCCTACAACAAGAGAAGCCACCGCAATGAGAAGCCCGTGCACCGCAGTGAAGAGTAGCCCCCGCTCACCTCAACTAGAGAAAGCCCACGCACAGCAACGAAGACCCAACGCAGCCAAAAATAAATAAATAAATAACAGCTTTATTGAGAACCCCACAATCTACCCATTTAAAATGTACATTTCAATGGTTTTTAGTATATTCACAGAGTTGCACAACCATCACAACTATCAATTTTAGAACATTTTCATTACCCCAGAAAAAATCTATTCTCTTTAGCCATCACTTCCATTCTGCCTCTCCTCTGCCACAGACAACCACTAATCTTTCTACTAATCTACTACTAATCTATTTTCGGTCTCTATGGATTTGCCTAGCCTGGAGATTTCAGATGAATGCAGTCATACAGTGTGTGACCTCCTTAAGGTTCATGGTCTCTTTGTAGAAAGACATGAATGTGGGAACAGAACGTGCTTACTGTCCCAAAAAAAGACATTCATCCTTTTTTTCCCTCAACTTTATGAAAGTTTCAAACGCACAAAATGTTGAAAGAATTTTATAGCGAGCACTCATTCACCCATCGCCTAGACGCTACCATTCTCTTCTACTTGCTATATCGCAAACCTACCCATCTCCCCCATGGACCACCATCTTAGTGGTGCTCAAGGAAGCAACTTCCAACCTTGCCATCTTGAGAAGGAAATATATTCAGTTTTGCACAATAAAATGTCAATGTAGGAGATTTAAAAGCCAAGAATGTTAGTAAATTGACAGTAGAGGCCCTGAAAGACAAAATTACGTTCAAAGGTTGAAGAAGGCTTGGAATAGCTTTCCAAGAGACCATGTGTTAGGGACATGAGGCCCAAGGACTGGCCAGGTTTGGGAATGACAGATCTCTTGAAGGGACCAGCCGACAGCTTGGCTCAAAGGTCCACACTGGGAGAGCCAGAGAGTAAACCACATGGTTTCAGGAGATGGCAGCCTTTTCCTGCATCTGCTAATTTGGCCATTTTTTTGCGATTCAAGGGTTTAGTTTATTTTGTGTCAATTTTGACTTATACATTTGAAGGGAAGGCGCTTTTCTTTTTCTCTTGCATAGCAGAAGCTTTTAGAAATGTAACTATACCCAGAACCCCAGCTCCTCCCAGGAGTAAGAGCCCAGCATCATACGCTCAGATGCCCTGGGCTGTGGTCTGGACAGGCAGGAGTGGAAATGGTGCGTGAAGAGAGGGATCAGAACACTGGGGGGGTGCTGGAACCACATACCACTCACTCTCTGCCTCCCAGCCCATCCTTGACCTTGGCCTTCAAGTCCTTTGTGCCCACCCAGGAGCCTGGGGAAAAGATGCCCGCTCTTGCCCTCTGATGCCACAAGCCTGTGTGTGTGAGTGGTGTGACTCAAGAAGGGTTGGATGACACTGGGCTGCGTGTGAGTGTGTGTGTGTGTGTGTGTGTGTGTGTGGTAAAGACACATTTAATTTGTGTTCCTATGAAGTGAGAAGAAAAGGTCTTGGCAAACAGTTCAGTAGCTCCTGCCGATAAGTGCACGGTAATTCTTTTTAATGAGAGAACTAGCCTTGATATGAGCCGTATTAAGGCTTCTATTGGAACGGGAATTCAGAATGCTCATCTTGGTAATTTACTCATCAGTCACCAATGTTTACCAAATGCCAGTGGATGCCTGGGGAGAAGAGAAAGCAAAGATAAATAAGACATGTCTCCTGGACCTCAAAGAACTCTTGTCCAGTAGCAGAAAACGCACAATTATGACATGTCATTTTTATTGTATATACACTTATGATTAGATTGGGCCATATGAAACTGCTGATATTTGATGGGTTTTGACCAATAAAATGACAGCTTTATGATTCAACCTAATATTTATATAGTATTGTATCAGTTTGCTAGGGCTGCTTCTCATTGCAGTGGCTTCTCGTTGTGAAGCACGGGCTCTAGGCACGCAGGCGTCAGTAGTTGTGGCACGCGGGCTCAGTAGTTGTGGCTCACGGGCTCTAGAGCACAGGTTCAGTAGCTGTGGCGCACGGGCTTAGTTACTCTGTGGCATGTGGGATCTTCCCAGACCAGGGCTCGAACCCATGTCCCCTGCATTGGCAGGTGGCTTCTCAACCACTGCACCACCAGGGAAGTCCTGTCATGTCTTTTAATATCTGCATGGTGTTTCATTATCTGGGTAACTAATCACTTTTGATAGACAGTTACCTGATATTTCTTTAATTTTTCTATAATGAACAGTGACGGAAGAAACATTCTTGTAGCTAAATAACTCTGCCAAATAAGTTTGAGTAGTGCTGTGTTCTGAGGCCCTTTCTCGGATATTCACAGTGTGAATCTACATTTTCAAGGCTCTGAGAAGCCCTGCAAAGGAGGGGAAGCTTTGATTTTATTAACCCAGCATTCCCAAATTTTAGAAGTTGCTCCCTTACTATTTCCTTAGGCTAAATTATTAGCAAAGGAATTTCTAGATCAAGGAATATATAGAGTTTTAAGGGATTTTCACTTATTTCCTCTTAGGAGTGTTGTTTTAGGAACTGGCGATGTTGGAGACAACTCTTCCTTCTTGGCTAAACTGAGGTGTTCTTTTAATCACAATTAGATGAAAAGTTCAAGACACAAAAAGCATATGCGATGTTCTTTTTAAACAACCAAGCAATCAAGACAAGTGCAAAGAATTACCTGGGTTCTTTTTGAGTCTTCTGGGAAGTCAGTTTAGAAGAGGTTGATTCATCCAGAAAGCGTAAGTTTTCCTTTTCTAGAGTTCAGACAGGAAACATGTAAAATGAGTAAAAGTCTCTCGTGTGGACCATCCCAGAGGGTCCTGGGAGATTTTAAATGCTGCAGTGGACCGTTGAGAAATGTCCATTGTAAATACTACTTTTGATATAAAACAACAAGGCTCAAAGTAAATGTTTTGGACGGGCTGACTACTCTTCTTATATTCTGCCTCCATGCAACCATACTGGCTTATTTATTTATTCAGCAAACACTTGCTAAACTTGCACCACGAGCTGGGCCCTAACTAGGCCCTGAGGACAGCTGTGAACAAGCCTTTGTCCTCTTGTAGAACTTACATTCCAGTGGGGAGACGGGCAGTGAACAAGTAAATCAATACATAACCACATTAGCAGGCTGACTGCAGGGTACAGCACATGCCAGTGGGAAAGCAAACAGCCTGATGGGATGGGGAGTCAATGGCAGAGGCCCCTTAGATGTGCTGGGTAGGAAGGAGGTGACATTTGAACTGAGGTCTGAAGAATGATAATGAGCCAGCCAAGCAGAGAGCTGGGGACAGAATTCCCGGCAGAAACCAGCAGCTAAAACGAAGGCTGGGAGGGTGGAGGGCTGGGGGCCTCAGGTCTGGGGAGCAGGATGGGTGGATGGTGGGGAGGCAAGAATGAGGAAACAGCTGGAGTCCTCGGGCAGCGGGAGGCTCAGAGGCCCAGGATGCGTTGTCGCCCTTGTCAAAGGCTCTGTGGCTCCGCACACCTGAGCGCACCGGGGCCACTTACCCACCGCATACCGCGTGGACCAGGCACACGGCCGTCCTCACACGCCCTGCAAATGCTGGGACATTGACTCCTCAGAATTCCGTAGCTTGTCCTCCCGTTTGCTTTTCATGCACTGGCATTTTGCTCATGCGCTCACCCGTCCTTGACTAAGACCTGCGACGGACCAGACGTGTGACAAATCACTGGGCTTGGGAAGAGAGGGAGACAGCCGCTCCCCGTCGTGTGCACTCACCACCTCGTGTGCGAAGTGCAGTGTCTGGCGATGAATGCCCTCGGCGAAGGTCCGCATCAGGGGGCGGGGAGCTTCCTGCCTTGTTCACTGCAGTCTCCCCAGTCCCTAGCAGAGCTCTGGGCTTCTAACATGTCTTCCAAAAATACGCATGGAGTGAATGTAGGACATCAGTGCCCAGGGCTCTATGGTGGGAGATGCCTGCCAGCTCCTTCCCACAGGGGAGCCAGCGGAATCACCTGCTTGGGGGATAACTCAGCTAGACCATGGGCCATGCCAAGGTCAGTGGAAATGCGCTCCAGGAGAGGTCTCTCCGTATGCAGCCCAGACCCTCTCGGCTCCTGCCAAGAACCGTGTGGCTCTCCCCACAGCCCAGCCTCCGTAAGAAGCAGTGTCTGCAGTCGCTCACCACCTGGAGTCCAGTGGAGGGAGGAGGCCTGTCCGCCAAGCCAAGCACACGCCCATGAGAACCTCCTCCGTGGCAGCTGGCCAGGCTGTGCTCACCGACCTTCAAGGTGTAAAGCCGGGCTCAGCCATCCATCTGTCCCACTGTGGTCCCTGCAGCAGCCTCACTCATCGACTTATCGAAAGTGCCAATACCTCTGCCCAGCTTGGTCTGAGCTGAGCTCAAAGGCTCAGGGACTGAGCAACGGCCATGGCCTGTCAGTTAATCACCCAATAAAAATAAACTGAGAACGAATGCAGGGGGTTTGACTAACTTTCCTGTGCTGGTCTTCTGACATCCCGGTTTGCTCTCCCACGTTTCTTCAAGACAACCCACCATGGGAAACAGCACCTGGCCCAGACACCACCACGCCATCGCCTTTAGTGGACAGAAGCTGAACTTGACCTGCAAGCTGTACAGCCCTGGGCAGAGAGGCCCCCAACCTGGGCCACACGCTGCAGGGGGCTTTATCTGTCCCAAACTCTGAAATGCTGAAACTAGTTTATTTTATTTTGCTTTTCAGCCTTCTAATAAGTGTTAGTAAAGTTGGGCACTCATGGACGAGGGATGGCCTCACAAGCCACAGGATGCTGAGCTACATGCCTGCAGGGTGAGGAAGAAATCCAACCTCTGTCCTGGAAATCAGAGAAAGAGAGGCTGCTTTGTCTCAAGTTGGTCACCCCAAATCTCCCAAAGTGAGTGTCTAGGGAGCTCCGTCCCCCTCATCACTTGAGTGTTGGCCTTCTGGAAGACCCTTATACACTGAAAACCCTGCCTCCAATCACCATCCAAGGGTCCTAGGCCCAGGCCCACCTTCCACCCTGGCCTGACTCTACCCCAGCAGATGGGCTTGCAGGACAGAGGCTGGCCCAGGGCCAGCAGGGCCCCCTTTGCTTCCTTGGGGGCATGACAGTGATCCCTGGGGGCGGGGCTGCACAGCCCTGGGTGGGGGTGAGGGCTGGGCTATGGGCGAACCTTGACTGCAACGCTTACATAATTAGACCTGAGGAATGTGGACCTTCCCTGTGCCCTGGGGACGTTAAGGATGGGCCCATGAGTGGCCACTGAGAACTGGACCCCATCGCACAGCCTAAACATGGTCTGGTGGGATAGGAAAGTGAAAGTCTCCTTTTAAGAAGCCTGATAAGACAGCAGAATCCTGTCATCGTATTAGAAACGCACAAAAAACGGAAGGGGCTTGTTTGAGGGCAAAGTGGAGGCTGGCGTCGAGAGCGGTGCCTTTAGTTTTCACTATTTATAAACGTTGAGATTTTCTAGGAAGAGATGGCCGCTTCTCTAGAGTTAGGCTTAGCATGAGTTGTTTTCTTCCTGAGGATGTTTTTTGGCCTCAGTGGTCCTAGGTGGAGGCATGTGGGCCTGGAGTAATTTCCTAGGGCACGTCTCAGTGTGGGGCTCAGCACCCCCAAAGTCCTGCCTCCACGGCCTTCATCCAGCTCAAGTCCTCCAATTTGTGATCCTTCAAGAGCAGGGACCACCAGCAGCCCTTATCTAGGGAAGACGGGGAGAGAAAAGGACCACCGAAGACGAACTGATTTAAAGTGGGGACCAAAATCCAACTCAAAACCAAAAAAAGATTTGACTGAGATCTTATTTTGGAACAATAAATGATGAAAATCAATTTGTTTCTTAGTTTGTTTTAACCCCAGCCATAAGCTGTTCTCGGAGTGAACATGGATGAACCAAGGATTGTTTTGCTTTGACACAGTTTTTCCAACAACATGCATGACAGCACACGCTACACTTCACGCTCAGCTTGCCTGGCACGTTTACGAAGAGGTGTCCTTCCAAGCCATGCCAGCGTTTCATCCCCTTGCCAGAGGGCGTCACCTAATCCTGGGCAAACCACTTGTTTTTATGATGTTAATTTAAATTTCATTGGCTCCGTGTTTCTGTAAATTTGTTTTGGTTTTACAGTTGCACAAGAATTATGTCTGTATGTAAGTATTTAAGTCACATCATAATAAAATTATCAGCCCACGTAAGAGCTCTATGATAATTTTTTAAAGGACCTCATGTTAAGTTTTTGAGTTACTTTGCTCTCATCAATTAACCCTACTATAATCTTTTAAATTTTTATTAAGCACCTGTCTGCTAAAAAAGTATGCTTTTTCTGTCCTTATACATTTGCCAGCAGCCGTGCAAGTACCTTTCACTCAAATTTTTAGCCTCTTTACCCAGAACGTGAATGTGCAAATACATGCTGCAAAACATTCTTTTTTGAGGCCCTGATAAACTCATTCTCCTTTCTCTTCTTCTGTCTGGTGACTGGTTTCTCTCTGCTGCTTCCTCATTGTCTGGGGTTTACTTAGTCCAGCATTGCTTTGAGCCTCTTCCTGGAACCCCTCGTCTTCTGTGAGATGAACATCGTGCTCTGTGCTGGTTGGCATGTATTTGGATGGTTCTGGTCTCTGAGAGGCTGACTCATAAGTCTGCCGACCAGGGTTAAGCGGGGAGGGATGTTAGAGACCATTACAGACGTGGCCAGAAGTTCCTTCATGACAGGGTCAGTGGGATATTCAGATGATGGGCCATCCTCGCTGGCTTGTTCTTGTTTGCATTCTTGGACCCAGGAACACGGTGAAGGCCAGATGACTCTTCGTGGGATGAGCGAATAAGTGAACAGACGGGTGAATATCCTCACACGAAGGAAAGCTTACATTTTACCAAACTGTACCAAATTCCAAGTCATCCTGTTCCCTTCCAAGTGCAGTTTCTAGCGCTTGGGAAAAGCCACCCAGCCCGGATATACAGGTGTGGGAAATGTAACCCTGACGACAGTGCACAGGGGAGGAGCCAGGCCTGATCATTAATAGCAAAATTAATGATCATGATAATGATCATTAATCATGAAAAACAATTTGTAGTTGCATTTTTAAAGCATCTGTTTAATATTTTCACCAACACTGAAGATATCAACTCACGTTCTTGTCTAGAGTTGACAAATGTGTTCTTGGATTTCAGAAATCTGAAGTCTCAGCCTGTTACTGAAAAGAGCCACATATGTAGTTACTGCATCAGGGTCCCAGTTTCCAAAATTTTCTGACATTGTTAAATTTGTGACTTAACACGTTGAATCTGTCTTGCTAGATTTCTCCGTATTTCTTTGTGATCATTTTGGCCTGAGTCAATATTGAGGGCACCTTACAAGACATTTATAATCAGGGCTGTGGGGACTTTGCTTCCTTTTTTAATAACTGCTGCATTCACATAGGTTTCGAAGGCAGGGTGGGAGACTTCATAAATCATCTTCGGAAATAAGTTTGCAGAATGGGGATGAAGCTCTAACTAGAAAGAGCCCGGTCCCAAAGCCATGTCACAGGCACAAAAGGTCCTATCAGCCCCTTTGTAAGGACACTGGCAGCAAATTATAACAAAGGATTAATGGCCTCAAACAAGAGAGCAGGTGTGACCTTTGCTGGGAGAGGTGAGCAGCAGACCTGCCTTGCCTGGCACCGGTGGTGAGCCGGTATTTGGAGATGACAAGCATGATCCCGGCAAGTAGCTGGTGCCCGGGAAATGTCAGTTCCCCTCTGCTTGGCAGGGAAGGCTCCGTGCACACAGGGCTCACGCACTGAGGAGCAGGTCGGGGGTCGGCAGTGTCTTCTGCAGGGTCAGAAGATTCACAATAATCTTAAGCAAGGTCAGTATCCCGCTGGCTGGGGCCCCGCCCCTTTCTCTCCCACTAGTGAGAGCAGGTGGTGACTAAGAATGACTATTTTTTAGAACAAATGATTCTCAGACCTCAGTTACCATTGATATCTGCATCATAACTGAGTAGTTTGTCCCAGTGGTTAAGTCTCTAATTTGACTTAGAAGTTGTCAATATGAACCTTCCAATAAAAGAACAGTTTAAGACAATATTATTTGAGACTTTCTAGTGATGAAGATATTAAATTCACACACATGTGCTGTATTATATTAAACCTTTCTCAAGGGTGTATGAAATTTTATAAACAGAAATAGGATTTTACAAGAGTATTATATTAGCTTAATAGTTTGGGTATTTTTTTTTTTTTTTTTTTTAGAAAATGTTACTCTTGTGTAAATTCCAATGCCATGTTCCTGAGTTAACCCCCTAAATAAAACCCACCCACAGGACACAGTCCTAGGGTTTCCTTTCCGAGTTTAATCATTGTGGGTTGAGTGGTAGATCTCAAGCTTTGGTAAACCAGAACCACCTGGGGAACTTGGTAAAAGCAGAAAGGCCCCATCATACTCAGCAACCTGGTAACCCTGATACAAGCCAGATCTGGAGAGCTAATGGCATAGAAAAATTACCAACCCTCACAGTCTACTCTCAAGGCAAACAAAAATACAGACTACGTTCAGGAGACAGAGAATCTGTATTGGAACCACAGCTCTGCCACTTCAAAGCTAGTGGCCCAGTCTGAGCCTTTGTTTCCTCATCTGTAGAATGGGGTAATAGTATCTACCTTCCAGGCTGATGGGGCGATGATATGTAATAACGTACACACAGCGTGTGGCACCTCCTCGGTGATCAGTGAATGTATGTTTCCAGTTCTAGATACAACAGAAAGCAAATACTGAAAAATAGAAAAACATAATGTATTATGTGAGGGAAACTGCCTTGGCCGCAGTCATCACCAGTGTAATTAAATAACTAATGTAAATTACTAATTAACATCCTCTCTGCCTGCCAGAGTGTAAGTTCCAACAAAACAGGAAATCCACTGCTGCCCACCCAGCACCACACTCGGCACCTGGCACACGAGACGCCCAGCAAATAGTTATTCACAATGAGGGAGTGAACAGCATGGTCACATGCATGCATGTGTTCATGTGTGTATCTATACATAGTCTGGAAGCCTCTAGACCAAATTTTAGTAATGCTTATTTCTGGAGGTAGATGAGGGTGCTTTTAATTTTCTTCTTTTTGCTTATCTATGTTGCCTGAGTTTTCTGCAATAAACACAAAAGGCCTCATCTGCGTGTCATTGGGTATACGTGAGAGGGTGGAAGCCAGCCATCACCTCACCTAGAGAACGTGTTCCCTCATGATTTCTGGCTTCCTCAAGGGTTTGGATATATTTTAGGAGAATTAACATGGTTTTAGGAGAACCAGGAATTAAATGATTTCTAAAAAGAAGTAGAATTTCTTTTGACCCATCAGTCCCCTTGTTCTGATCATGGAACATGCAGAGAAGAGCCTGAAACTGCTGTCCCCAGAAAGGCCTGCTGGCAAGGCTGGCCCTTGGCTGATGCCTGGAAGGTTGGATTTCTGGAGGGTTCCCAGCACCCTACCTGGGGGGAGGGCTCCCTGTGCCTGAATTCAGGCTTTGTGCCAAAAAATATGGTTGTGCTGGACACCTGCTTTCCTTCTGAAAGTCAGCCATTTTGCTCCCTGCCGGGACGAGGGTGCCTGCAAGGCCAGCCCCCAGTACAAACCTGGGCCCTGAGTCCCTAATGGGCTTCCCTGGTAGACAACACGTTGCTGGGGAAGTAAGCTCATCCTGTGTGACTCCCCTGGGAGAGGACGCTACCTGATTTCTCTGGATTTTACGCCATGTGCCTGTTCCCCTTGCTGATATTGTTCTGCATCCTTTCCCTGTGACAAATCTTAGCCAGGAGTGTGACCATGTCCTGAGGGCTGTAAGTCCTCCTAGTGAATTACTGAACCTGGTGGGGGGGTCTTCGGGACCCCCGACACACAGGCTAATTTAACTAATCCCCTTGTTGACAGCATGGGTGAGGTCAGAGCCCAATGAAGGCACATCTGAAGCAGCATGTAGGTGGGAGTTTGGCCGTAACAAGAGAGAGATGGTCTAGTAGCCTCTTCGAGAGGTCTGTCCATGGGGCACCTCGGGACAAAATTCCTTTAGAATTCTGGGTCACCCAGGATCTGGGTCAGTCAAAGCATGTGGAAGAAGGCTTGTTCATTCATTCATTCATTCATCCAACAACTGAGTAGCTACTCAGTGTGTTCCAGGCACTCTTCTAGGTACCAGAGACACAGTCAAATGAATAGATGAAAGGCGGGTGGAGAGTTAGGCAAAGCCTTGGAGACATGGTCGGGAGTTTGGATTTTATTCTGTGCCCAGAGGGAAGTTACTGGAGGATTCTGAGCAGGAACTTACATCATGTGAGATATACACTGAAAATGGTCAATTTTCAGTTGGCTGCTCTTTGAAGAACTGACTGTAGCAAGTAGAATAGAAGCAAGAATCAGGTGCACTGGAGTGGTCCAAGCAAAAGATAATCCCTAGTGATCTCACCTCCTACTTCCTATGACAGAGCAGAGATAATGGACTCACACCAAACCTACCTGTGTCCACTGAAGGGTGGAACGTGAGCTCCTTAGGTGTGGTTGTGCGTTGCTTGCTGTCATGGCAGGGATCTGGGCAGCTCTTCCTGTCCACGTCTGCTGGTTGTGGCATCTCTCCGTCCCTGAGAAGTCCTTCCTGTTAGCAAGACTGATTTCTTTGGCTCTGGTTCCCCAGGAGCAGGAGAGAACACTGTCCCCCAGATTTCTACAAACGCTGTGGTGGCCTGTGCTGTGTAACTGAGCTAGGATTCTGGAATCCACTGGTCCCTCAGTCTCTTGTGTATGTTTTGTCAGGAGATTTGAAATATGCCCTTTCCTTTGTACTTCGAGCCATAGCTACATGAACTATTTCAAAACATTGTATTTCCTTCTGCTGGGAATTCTTTCTAGTTCTGTTTTTAAATAAAGTGGTTGATTTGAATCACCCAAGCAGATATTTCATCTAACATAGGGGGCCCATTGGGCTGGAATTAAGTGAGGAGCTGAGTATACACCTACTGTTTCCTTTCTTCCCTGTGGTTTTACAGGGTTGTTTGCTTCCTTCAGTAGGAATAGAAAATCACTCTGTATTTCCCCTTTCCTTGTTTTCATTTTCCAGGCTCTCATAATCTTTCCCATCCTTACTGACTCCGCTTTGAGAATGAGCTGCGCTTAGGCTCGTATGTTGGTCTAAAAATACCAACCCTCCCTACAATCCATGCCATCACCCGGGATATTTCTGATGGTTCCCCCCCCCGCCATGAGAGCTGGGCCCCTGGCTTGGAAGTCCTTCCAGGTCAATACCAAGCCCAGGCCTCTGGCCTGGGAGCTTCCTTCCCTGCTCTGCCAGGGCCCTGCGGACAGTAAGCCCGCTTCCCAGGAGGGAAGCAGGCCCGGACTGTGGTTAGGTGCCCCCCTCCCGCCTCCCCGCTGCCCTGATCTACTAATCAGCCTGCCCTGTGTCTTTCAACGCTGACACCTGGAAGAGGTCGAGCCTTGGCAAGCACGCGAGCAGCTCCTGTGAAGCTACATACAGAGTGAAATGAGTCTTGTTTTTAATTTGATTTTTCTTCCCCTGTAACAAGCAAAGTTCACATTACAGATAAATTGCCTGGAAATTCCAATTTAATAAGACATATGCATTTTTCAGGCCCAGAAGCACAGAAAATATCTTGCACGCCAGTATTTTTGCACTAAAGGTTTATTAAAAAGACACCTTTGAAAATGCAGAAACTTACAGAGTGCCTGGCCAGTCGGTCCAAAGGGCTGATTTGACACAAGGGCTCATAGGCCAGGAGGTGGAAGGGCAGGTAGGTTGATAGGTGTTGAGCTCTTTTCCCCTCTGGGGTAAAAATCTCCAGGGTTAGGGAGGATCACACCTACTTGCAGCAGCTTCCAGGCAGCTCTTAGTTTGGAGGCGTGGGCACGGTGAAACCCAGCACTGGGCACTGGGAATTCTCAGCAAATGGAATGACCCCGTCCTCCTCTCTCCGCGGCTGTGATTCTGAGGAGACGCAGGAAGATGGGCATCGAGGAGATCTGCGGCACGGGCAGACCTCCCTAAGGTCTCCGATTGGAAGAGGCACCAAACAAAATACATCAACTAATAGCGGAAAACAAAGGGCCCAGCAAAAATTCAATTAAATAGGACAACGATGGAGACCTGATTTTTTTTTATTTAATTTATTTATTTATTTATGGCTGTGTTGGGTCTTCGTTTCTGTGCGAGGGCTTTCTCTAGTTGTGGCAAGTGGATGCCACTCTTCATCGCGGTGCGCGGGCCTCTCATTATCGCGGCCTCTCTTGTTGCGGAGCACAGGCTCCAGACGCGCAGGCTCAGTAATTGTGGCTCACGGGCCCAGCTGCTCCACGGCATGTGGGATCTTCCCAGACCAGGGCTCGAACCCGTGTCCCCTGCATTGGCAGGCAGATTCTCAACCACTGCGCCACCAGGGAAGCCCCTGATTATTTTTTAAGGAAAATAAAATAGTGGAATATTATCCTGTAAAACCACTCAAGTTCATGCTTTCACTGGAAATGTGATGGGTACAGGCCTATACTGGGCATTGTTCTTAGGGGACAGCTTCCAATTAACATCTGTAAGCTTTCTACTGAATATAACTTTTCCTTATTCAAGAAGCAAACATGTTCATTGTTCTGCAAAACTGTAGCAGCGTAAGACCAAAAAAAAAAAACCAAAAAACAAAAAAATGACGGGAGAATGAAAGAGCATTCTTTGCCAATGTGGAAAGCTAGATTATTTCATTCAGTTTTTATTTATAATCTAAACTCTGAGTCGATTAATCAAGGAATAAAATATGGATATTTAAATATCCATTTAAATTTTTCATGATTTCAAATATGTTGAACCACCACAGATCACTCCTGGATCAACTGTGAACTTGTTACCTGATAAGATGGGAAACAAATGTCACCTTTCTTTGCATTTTCCATTTCCTTGATTGTTCCAACTGAAAGAGAAAGGATGCAGTAACATCTACTGGGTGACCACCTGTTCGGGCACTCTGCTCAGCCCTGAGGATGCAGAATGGCCAACACCTGTTCCTGGGCATAAACACACAGTATCCTGGTTAAGATCCAGAGCCTGGAATCTGGCGCACCTGTGTTTAATTCCCTCTCGGCTACTTCTTAGCTGTGCTGCTTTGGGCAAGTTGCTAAGCCTCTCTGAGCCTTGGTTGTCTCTTCTTTATAACAGCGATGACACCCACTTCATCAGGGTGTTGCGAACCACAGAAATAAATGTGGTCTGACTATGAATGGTTAGCACAAAGCCAGGCACGGTAAGCATGCAGTAGTATAGCCAACTTTAACCTCATCCTGACATTGAGAAGTTGGTGAAGGTGGCAGACCTATAGGGCCCATATGATGCTCTTAAAGGCATTTTAATCTATAAGGACTTAGAGGAAGGCGTGACTAATTCTTCTAACTGGGGAACTCAAACAGGGGGACCCAGAAGAGACATTTCAGGTGGGTCTTAGAAGATAGCATTTTGCCAGGTGTACGTGTAAATTACTATCGAAATGAAAGGCTGGTGTTTTTAAAGCAGTTCATTCTCATGAGTAATACATGTCTTCTGTTTTGAAGAAATATGGAAATGATAATTGAGGCATCAAGGGAGTGTGGGAAAACCTCCGTTAGCCTCATTCATTCTCTCCATCTGTTCCCCATCACTGTTTTAGCTTCAAAACCTTGTTTCCCCAGGGCTCGCTGAGTCATGTATTTCCAAAACATTCTGAGGACGGTGTGGATCACGTCAAAAGAGAGCACACTGGGCCTGACTCAGTGGCCGCTGGCACACACATCAGCCACTTGGAGTCAGGCCTCACTTTGCCCTCACAGCCACCCCTGAGGTCACTGGGATTGTCCCACCTAACAGAGGAGGAAACAGAATCACAGAGACCAGCTCGCCCCAGGTCACACAGCCAGAATCCAAGTCTTTTTCACTCCAAAGTCTATGCTTTTAACTCCCCCATGATGCTGACGACGTGTGTGATTGGGCAGGGCCCTGGCACCAAGTTCAGATCCCAGCCTTGCTGCACACTAGCTGTTGACCTTGGCAAAGGCATTTATCGCCCTGAGGGGTTTTGTTGTTGTTGGTTTGGTTTGGTTTGTTTTTGCACTGGAATAATATTCAATATCATTTTCCTTGGCAAAAAGTCACAGTGCTACATTTTTTAAAAATAAAACATCCTACTTAAGATTTTTTTTTTAATATACAAGTCGGTTTAAAATGACGGAAGTTCAAACTAAGAAATCTGCAGCTTGTAATTTACTAATAGAAAAAATTAAGACAATTATAAGATCTATAGCATCCAGCATCCTCTCAGTTCCCTCACGTGTAAAATGGGAATAATATTATCGACCCCACAGCATTGATGTGAAGGCTGACAAAGTAGATACGGGAAGCTGTTAGAACAGCGCCTGGCGCCTAGTAAATGCTCAGTTGGGCATTGCATGTTGCTGTGTTGATACTATTTTATTAAATGGATGTGTAATAGGGGAGGAGCCGCTGCGCGGTCCGTATCGCGAGACCTAGCGCGAGACTCTTCGCGTGGCCGTTAGAGGTCCCGCTCCGCCGACAGGCAGCCTTGCAGTGGTCTTCCGCATCGCGGCCTTGTCCCCGGGGCCGGCGGGTGAGCTGGGGGCTGTGTCCCGCAGAGCTCCAGAGCCCTCGCCACGGCCGCCCACTGGCTGGGCCCAGGCCTTGAAGAAGCTACACACCCCTCCCGCATCCCCACCTCCGCGACCTAATGGCAACAGCGGTCTCCGTGGGTCGAGGTCCATGGAGGCCTCAGCAACGGGAGTAGACGGACACTGCCATTAAGGTACCAGCTTCAGCCTCTCCGTTCAAGTTTCAAAACTTGGTCCAGCTTAGATCAGTTGTCTCCCCCTAGGAGGTGGCCAGAGGTCAGGGTTAAGTTGCGAGGAGAGTGCACATCATTACTTCAGGTCCGCCTCTGTGTTTGGGGCTCTTCTCAAAGCAGAGCGATAGTCGCGAGCTGGGCATTCACCTGCTTGGTATTTGCTACCACGTTAACTCTTGTTGATCCTTTACAAATGGTTCTCTCCAGGTTAAATGAAAGGCCGGTTCTCTCCAGGTTAAATGAAAGGCCTGAGGGCCGGCGGGGTCCTGGGTGCCAGGCTCCCTCAGTGATGACGGCTGGGCGGAGTCTGGGGGCCCGGCCCTGAGGGCGCTGCCAGCTGAGATCTGCCTCTTCAGCCGGGCCTGGGCAGTGGCGGGAGGACCCAGCCTGGGTGCTGGACGAACGCTCCCGGGCGGGGTAACTGGCCCCCGCGGGGACCCCCTCCTCTCAGCCAGGGCCTGGACCTCAGAGGGCCAAAGTTGAGCCTTGGGACCTTGCCCTTACTTGTCAGAACAGAGAGTAACATTTGTTCTGGTGGAGGTTTACAGAACACCGTGACCTGTCGGTGACCTGACCTCAAGTACAAAGGATCCGACACCAAGAAGTCTGCAGCAGCTAACCATGCCCCTCCCTCACCTTTCCTGTAAAAGGGCTTCGCTGAAAGCTTTTGGGGATTTTGGATTTCTTTTTAAGGCGTGAGACACCCGTCTCCTTGCATGGCCCTGCAGTAAACCTTTCTGTGCCCCAGACTCCGACGTTTTGGTATTGTTTGGCCTCACTCTGCGTCGGGCACACAGACGTGCGTTCGGTAGCAGATGCTGTGCCCCTGAGGCTGTTACACTGACGACTGATCCCATGCCTTCCGGGAAGCGTTTGCAGGGCCCTCTTCCTGGTGGTGTTCTGCAGTCCCAGGTCTGGCCCGTCTGCTTTCAGTGTAAAAACTGAATTTGATTGGTGTGCACAGAGATGCTTGGGTCTGTTCATGTGACTCAAGTTCACAAGCGGCTGAAATAAACCGGCGTGCCTCTGTATGAATTAAAATGAGAATTCTGTGTCAGAGGGTCTGTCAGTGCCTCTGAGAAGCCCAAAGACGTCCAGGGGTTGGTGCTGAGGCTGCAGCGGAGCCTGGGAGCCAGTGGAGGGTCTCCCTAGCTGGTGGTGAGGCTGGGACACGACTGCAGTGCTGCCTGTTGTGAGGCAGCTGAGTTTCAACCAGAGGCGCCTGGAGGCTCCTCGGATGCCTGTTCCCTCTGCTAGCCCCTGTTTCTTATTCCTCAGTCCCCTTCTCAAGGACCAGCTGGCCACCCCTCCTTTCAGTGACCACAGCCTCCCTCAGCAGACAGTCACGCTGCAACCGTCCAAGATCGCCTCCAAGTCAGGGACGAGGAACCTTGGTGGATCCCCGTCTCCTTGGCCACACATTTGTGGACGGCCCCTTGGTCTCCTACACACGAATGATCGGACCCATTACACTTAGAGGAGCCCTGATTCTATCCTCAGAGCTAACTTTTTCTCAAAATTCAGGGCGTATCTTCTGCTGAAAAGTGGCTTAGCATGGGGGTTTAGAACATAGGCTCTGGGGTCGGACCGCCTGGGCCCATGTCCAGACTTTACAATCCTAGGGTCTGTGTGGTTTGTGCCTTAGTTTCCTCATCCGTAAGTGGGGATATTATATCTACTGTGTTGATTTCCTATTGTCACTGTAACAAATTACTACAAACTTGGTGGCTAGAAATTTATTCTTCTGGAGGCCAGAAGTCCAAAATCAGTCTCACTGGGCCAAAATCAGCAGGGCCATCCTCCCTCTAAAGGCTCTAGGGGAGAACCCTTCCTTATCTCTTGCAGCTTCGGGTGGCTGCATCACTCCAGTCTCTGCCTCTGTGGTCACATGGCCTTCTCTTCTGTGTGTCTCAAATCTCTGTTTCCCTCTGATAAGGACACCTGTGGTTGCCATTTAGCCCCTTCCTCTCCCAATAATCCAAAAAAATCTCCCCATCTCAAGATCCTTAACTTAATTAGACCTGCAAAGTTTTTACCATGTAGGGTAACATCACAGGTTCCTGAGATTAGGATGTGGACATCTTTTCCACTGTGAAGACTAGGATGGTAATCTGCCCCAAACTCTTCATTCAGAGATTTGCCATCTTGTTGGTTAAATCCAGTTTTAAACATTCTTAGAACCAAAGCTGGCAGTATAAGGCAGAGATGGTCAACTTCAGGCATCTGTGTAAGACTGATGAACTAACAGTTCTCATGTCTCTTCAGGGACATTAATTCCAAACATTGGTGGGTAGAGAATGGCAAAAACACCAACAAGCGTCTTTCTGGCTTAAGTACTAACGTGGCTGGAGCACTAGCAAGGTGTCCCTGGGACAGTCCCACATATACCAAGCCACCCGGTTCAAAGAAATCTGGGTCATGTTCAGTCAGTCTCCCTGATATATAAGACTTTCATTTCTTACTTAATGTACATGTTTATTGTTTGAACTTCTTACAATGAGCATGTATTACTTTTACAACAACCTCAAAAATAAGAACATTTTAAAATTTTTTTATGGTTTCTGTTATCCAGAATCCAAACCCCGTACTACGGTGGTTCAGGTTCTTTATAATTTGTCTCTGCAAATTCATTTTCTTTCAGTTTCCCCTAGAGGAGGTATTTTCCAACCACAACCATCTACCTTCTGGTCCCTAAACATTCACTCAGCAACTATCTATTGAGCGTTGTGTATGTGCTAAGTAATGTTCTAGGAGCTGGGGTCATGACAGTGAACAGATATCCTTGCTCTTGTGGAACTTACATTTTTAGTGATATCTCTGTTCCATATGTTAGTTCATATTCTTCTCTTTTCCTGACGTGTCTGTCCTCTCATTCTCTGACAATATCCCCCCATTCCTTCTGTCTTAGTTCAGATACTGCATCCTCTGTGAGGACCCCAGGGTTACCCTCCATCAGAGATAATTATTTCTTCCTCTAAGCGTCCATGTGCCTTGCCTGTACCTTCATGACAGTGCTTCTCCTGCCTAGTCTGCATACCAGATGCATCCAAGGTGTAAAAGCAAAAAAAAAAAAAACAAAACTGGACTTGGACTCAGGAGACAGGCTATGAACTCTGCCTCTGTGAGAGCTGGGCAGATAAGAGCTCCTTCCTCCCAGGCTTGTCATGAGGAATAAAGGAGGTGCATGTACAAAATATTTAAAACAGAAAAGGCCCAGAGTTAATGGTCAGTCATTACTTTCTGAATGAACAACTGTGCTATAATGATGTTTTTGGATTTGTATTAAGAATTATCTGGCAGCTAACCTGGGAGCTTGTGCCCAGTACTCCTTGAACATTTCTTGAATCTATTTTGAATGTAATCTGACGTTGTTTGGGGATTTTTTTTTTTTTCAGGTATTCTGTTTACAAGGACCCAGCAGGCTGGCTGAATATCAACCCCATCAACGGGACTGTCGACACCACTGCTGTGCTGGACCGCGAGTCCCCATTCGTCCACAACAGCGTATACACTGCCCTCTTCCTGGCAATTGACAGTGGTGAGTAATTTTTAAAATGCCAATATGTGAATATTTTTCGGTTATAAATATATTTTTACATTTTAACATTTCTTCTGGTATATGTAAAGGTGTGCTTGGGAAGAATTAAATGTGAGGGGGGCAGGGAAAGCAAATGTGTAAACACACATGAGTCAGTAAAATCCCCAAGTGCTGGAATTCCTGGGTCTTTGTCTAGTTAGGGGTCAGAGCAGCGAGCTCACTGGGCTCTGTCTCAAGTAGGCACCAAGGCTAGGAAGCCACATTGATGTCCTTCATCTTGGTGTCATGTTCTCATCTACAAGGAGGATTTTTTTACCTAATGCAAGTTGAAAGGAAGTCCCAGAGGACATCACCGACCCTGACAATTGAATTGTTCCCTCAGCTTTTTTCCTCTTATGATATGCACCATGGAAAGACATCAGGTCCCCTCAGCTGGTAGCTTCATAAGCACAGAACAATTGCTGTTCGTTCAAAAGCTAATAATGCAATATCCACAATTCAGACTCTGTTCCAGACACTGGGGATACAGTCGTGAACAAACAAAAATCACTGTCCTCGTGCAGCTGACACAGTCATGGAGAACGGAAGGAAACTGAGTAAAATACATACTATTCAGAAAAAAAAGAAAGTATACTATTTATGTATGAAACAGGAAAAAGAGATAGCAAATGAAAGGATGCTACAGTTTGAACCAGACAGCCCCGAGAGGCTCACTGAGGAAGTGACATTGAGTAAAAACATGAAGAAAGTGGGGATGGGGCCCCTGAAGCAATCTAAGGGAAGAGCAAGGAGGCTGGGGGCTGGAGCAGAGAGGGCAGCGGTACATGAAGGGGATGGGGATGCAGATCATGTAGGGTCACGTGGGCCTCTGTACAACCCTTGGCTTCTACTTTATGTTGAAATGGGATGCCGTAGCCAAGTTCAGAGTAGAGTTCAAAGTGCCATGATCATTCTGCTGCTCTGTTGAGATCAGACATAGGAGACAAGGACAGAAGTAGGGACACCTCTTAGGAGACTGAGGACAACCTAGGAAAGATGGCGGCTTGGACCGGTAATAGAGTAGGGGATGAGAAGGGATCAGATTCTGGAGATACTCCATATATTTCGGACGCAGAGCTAACAGGATTTGCCATTGGCTGAGATGGGGGGAATCAGAGTTGGTTTCCGGGTGTGTTAAGCTAAGGTGTCTACTGTGTCAATCACACAAGAAGTTTTGCTCTCCCTGTAATTCCTAAAAGTCAGCCGTTCATAGCTGAAGATTCGGTTTTGAGTCCTATATGTATATCAAAATGAATATTTTTATAGGGTTCTTTATATGTGCCTTCATTACCCAATAACGAGTGAACTAAGAATTCTCAGAGGCTGGGTACTTACACAAAACCAAGTAGGAGAGCACGTGTCTAAGAAGTGAGTGATCGGTGTGGCACCCAGTAGGCAGAGCGGGTTTCACAGTGAAGTCAACCTTTGAATCTGGCCTTGAAAGACAGGATTTGGATAAATGGCAGGGTCAGGAGGTCGGGGTGCCTGAGGGCATAGAGCAGAGGAGTCAAAATTAAAAGGGAGTGTGGCATGGGAGGTAAGAAAAGAAAAGAGAAGGGTTACATCCACTGTGAGTAAGTATGTAGAAACCTATTTGGATGTATACAGGAAAGTCATATCTTCAAGACATCTCAAAATCCGGGCAAGTCATCTGATAGAGCAGGCACCCAAAGGATCCTGTAAGTTCTTGAGGAGGAAACTGACACGATGAAATAGCACATGAACATTCATCAGCAGAGAGCTGGACCAGACACCGTGCTTGGTCCTGGAGACTCAAAGGTGAATAATACATTGTCCTTGTGCTCAGTGAGCTAATGAGTTACTTGGCAAGTTAGGCTAGCAAACAGAAGGTGGCAGTACACTGTCACAACTGTCCTACTGGAACTAAGCCCAGAGGAGCCCCTCATCCAGCCTCAGAGGTGGTCACGGGGAGCTTCTTGGTTGAGGGGATCTCTAAACCGAGTGATGAAAGATAGGTTGAGAAAAGGGAAGGCATTCTACTAGAAACCTGAAAGAAGGTGGCTATGTGAGACACTTAAACATCGGTCGGCAGTACTGGAGGCTCCATATTTACAGAGATAAGGTTACTAGGTCTTGTGTGGAATGCCCAGCTCCTATCACAGTGCCTGACTTAGAGCAGGCACTCATTTATATGTGGAATAGATCATAAAGTAGATCATGAAACGCTCCATATGCTATGCCAAGGAGTTTGATTTGGTTATCAAACTCCTCGAGAATAAACGCTGTACTTTAGAAAGATAACCCCCGTGGCAGTGTAGAAAATCAATCAGATCATGATGAGACATGAGGCAAGGAGGCATTAGAAAGCTGTGCAGAAATCAAGGTAAGAGAAGCAGTGGAAGTCATTTGGGTGGAGTGAGTCTGGAGCTGGGAAACATTGTTAGACATAGCAGGTATCTTAGTTGAAGGGGTCAAGGTATGCCTGTTGGCAACAGAAACAAACTAGAAAGGATGAATCTAGAAAACATCTGGATGGAAAAAACAAGGCTTTGAAAACAACACATACTCAATATGAAAGAGAGAATGGTAATACGAAGATTTCTAGTGAGAAATCTAGTCCATTAATAGAAATGGAACTGGTTTCAGAGGATTGTTCCCATGTTGTCCATATGGGGTGGATGTTGAGATGATCCCATGAGACACTGCAACATGGGACTGAAATAGAGGCCAGGAGGTTTTACTTAGGGAGTCACAATGCAAGAGATTGTCGCCATCAAAACAGATAAGTTTTGTAGAAGGAATAGGTCTAGACAGGAGTGCTAAGGGCCTCAACAATGGAGGACAAAAAGCCAAGAATTTTAAAATGCTATTCAAACAAAAAGTATCAATTATAGATCAGCTAAAGTAATGATTTCAGAGTTCTGTACTACGTAAAAGTATCTGTACTTGTAGAGAAAATTCTCAGCTAAGAACACCATGAAGGAAGTTTGAAACCCAGCAAATAGTTTAGTTATCATTGCCTTATAAAATATTTTATGCAGTTATTCATCCAAAAAACTAGAAATGAAATACACTTCAATTTTTGCCGGAAACAGGAGTCTTCTCTCCAGATGTGACTGGGCAAGCTCCTTATAGATTCTGAGGCTCAGTTTCTATAATACTTCTACAAAATGAGGAAGATAATTTCTACTTACGAGGTTGTCGTGAGAAAATGAAGTGCTGTGCCCTCTACACTCTCCATCAAAAGCCATATTAAATGTTCAGTAAATGTCAGTCCCACCCCAATGGGGTTATAGACAGGAAGGAATACGGCCGAGAATGGTCCTCAAGAAATAATGCAGTTTGAAATCTATTTCTTATCTAACTCTGTTAATACTAATATCAGACAAGGACATTCCAATCTGGTGTCACAGATGTTTCCAAAGGATAGAAATGTCCCTGAAGATGGAATGATAAATAAAAAACAAGTTGGCATTACTATATAGAACCATCATTAGAGATGATAATCTTGAATAAGGCTCAAAAGACTTAGCGCAAAAAGAGAATAAATTTTCAAAGACCTCATAAATCAGAGTAACTTTTGTTTAAAGGCTCGTTTTTGTCACTCACTGAAAACTTATCTCTAGATATTATGGTTAACCAGGAAAAACCAACAGTAAGTGCTGTTAGATCAAAGTTAGTAGTACTAACTGATGTCTCAGTGTTATCCAAAGTAAGCATTTGATTTTATTAATTTTATAGAAATTCAGTGTATTTGATGGAATGAAAGAATAAGGAATTTTTGTCATACAACACGAGGGAAGCTAAAGCAAAATAAATTGATTTTCTCCAAACAAGGAGTCACTCAGGAATTTATGCCAAAACATGTCAATAAAATATATGGTCATGGGAACTTTATGGTAGGATGTAGTAGACCCGTGTCCCCACTGCAAAAACTAGAAAAATCTGGATAGATTACAAAGATCTTAATTATAAAGGCATCAGAGAGCTGCAGAAGCAATGAAGCCTAACTCAACTAAAAACTAAAATAGGAAAGAAGAAAGAAACATTCTAAAAAAAGTGTAGGGCCACCAACCACTTTTTTCTCTCTGAGACTATTTTAGATTCTGGGTGAGGATCAGGCCTGACCCAGGCAGGGCCCAGGATGGAAAGAAATAAAAGAGAAACACTTGTAACGGTCATGTGGCTGGTGTGACAAAGTGAAAACTTGAGGGCTCTTAAGCACATGGTTATAGATAAATGCCTTTTAAAGGGCAGAGTAAAATCTCCTGGGGTCTCACTGAAACAAACACCTAACAAAGCAAGCAAACTTACCTTAAACACACAGCCATTCTCTCTTTAAGACATTTGCCAGATTTTGAAGGTATGAGGGATTGGAGGATGGGATGGCTGATGCTATAGACTGAATGTTTGTATCCCCCCCAAATTCACATGTTGAAATCTAATCCCCAGTGTGCTGGTATTTGGAGGTAGGGCCTTTGGGAGGTCCATGGGGATGGAAGCCTTCATGAACGGGATTAATTCCCTTATAGAAGAGATCCCAGAGACTTCCTTCACCACGTGAGGACACAGCACAAAGACTATATTGAAAACTACAAAACACTACTAAGAGTTTTTAATCCTGTGTAAATAGAGACCTATACCATATCTGTGGATTAGGAGACTCAATGCTATTAAAATCTCAGTTCTCTCCAAATGGACCTAAAGGATTCAATGCAATACCAAGCAATATCCCAGGTTTTTGTTTTGAGAAAAAGGGGAAGAAACAGATTATAAAATTCATATGGAAATACAAGGGGCTAAAAATAGCCAAGGAAATCTTGAAGAATAAGTTGGAAGACTGACACTACCATATATCCAGACCTATTAGAAAACTGTAATAATTCAGGGACTTCCCTGGTGCTGCAGTGGTTAAGAATCCGCCTGCCAATGCAGGGGACATGGGTTCGAGCCCTGGTCCGGGAAGATCCCACATGCCGCGGAGCAACTAAGCCTGTGCGCCACAACTACTGAAGCCCATACGCCTAGAGCCCACGCTCCGCAACAAGAGAAGCCACTGCAATGAGGAGCCCACGCACCGCAATGAAGAGCAGTCCCCGGTTGCTGCAACTAGAGGAAGTCCACATGCAACAACAAAGACCCAACACAGCCCAAAATAATAAATAAATAAATAAATAATGTTTTTAAAAAAAGAAAACTATAATAATTCAAACTGTGTGGTGTTTGCTCAAACATAGAAAAAACTGACCAGTGAAATAGAATAGAGAGTTCAGAAACAGACCCACACATATACAGTCCCTGATTATGACAAGGACAGCATGGTAGTGCAGATGAGAAAGCGTGGTCTTTTCAATAAATAGTGCTGGGTTAATGGGGCACACATATGAAAAGAATTATCCTGACCCCTCTCTTATGCCATATATAATAACCAATTCTAAATAAGTTACAGGTCAAAATATGGAAGGTAAAATAATACATCTTTTAGAGAAAAACATATTAGAACATACTGATGTCCTTGGCATAAGAAAAGTTTTTTTAAACAGGACACAAAAGTACTAACGACAAAAGGGAAAAAATGATAGATTATATTAAAATTAAGAACTTCAGTTCATCAGATTATACCATCAAGAATATAAAAAGCGGGGATTCCCTGGTGGCGCAGTGGTTGAGAATCTGCCTGCCAATGCAGGGGACACGGGTTCGAGCCCTGGTCTGGGAAGATCCCACATGCCACGGAGCAACTCGGCCCATGAGCCACAATTACTGAGCCTGCGCGTCTGGAGCCTGTGCTCTGCAACAAGAGAGGTCGCGATAATGAGAGGCCCGTGCACCGCGATGAAGAGTGGCCCCCACTTGCCGCAACTAGAGAAAGCCCTCGCACAGAAACGAAGACCCAACACAGCCATAAATAAATAAAAATAAAAATTAAAAAAAAAAAATATATATATATATAAAAAGGTAACCCACAAAGTAGGAGGTATTTCTATGACAAAGGAATCCTACAATCTATATGCAAAAGACATCACTCAAAGAGGAATGGGTAAGGGACTTGAACAGGTATTCACAACTGAGGATATAAAAATGCCAATAAACATGTGAAGAGATGCTCAACTTCATTCATCAAGGAAATAAAAATTAAACTATCCAAATATAAACTAAAATACAAATTGATCAAGGAAATGCAATGAAATTCAACATTCAGCACACCTTCAAAATGACTGAACTGAAAAGATGGAAAATGCCAAGTGTTGGCAAGGATATGAAATCATTAGAACTCTCATATCCAGCTGCAAGAAGTGTAAACTGGTTACAACTACTCTGGAAACTGCAAGTATCAACTAAGGATGAACATATGCATCCCCTATGATCCAGGAATTACATGCCTAGCTGTACATCCAACGGAAATGTGTGTATCTGTTCACCAGAACCCCTATGCCAGAATGTGAATAACAGCACTATTCATGATAGCTCAAAATTGGAAACTATCCAAATGCCCAACAAAAGTAGAATAAATAAATGGTGGAACATTCACACAATTGGGTCTATACAGCGCTGAGAACGAATGATGTGCGGCTATTCACAGCAACATGGATGAATCTTGCAAACATAACATTGAGCAAAAAGAAGGCTGAAGCAGAAGATCACATATGGAATGATTCCATTTATATGAAGGTCAAACAGGCGAGACTAATCCATGCTTCCAGATTACGTTGTGGAAGGGCTCTTTTTTTTTATTGAAGTATAGTTGATATACAATGTTGTAAATAACTATATATATAGCTATAAAAGAATATATATATTCTCTTTCAGATTCTTTTCCCTTACAGGTCATTTCAAAATATTAAGTTTAGTTCCCTGTGTTATATAGTAAGTCCTTGTTGTTTATGTGTTTCATATATGATAGTGTCTATCTGTTAATCCCAAACTCCTCATTTATCCCTCCCCTTGCTTTCCCCTTTCGTAACCATAAGTTTGTTTTCGATATCTGTAAGCCTCTTTCTGTTTTGTAAATAAGTTCATTTGTATCATTTTTTTAAGTGAGATTCCACATATGAATGGTATCATATGATGTTTGTCTTTCTCTGTCTGACTTCACTTAGTATGATAATCTCTAGGTCCACCCATGTTGCTGCAAATGGCATTATTTCATTCCTTTCTATGGCTGAGTAATACTCCATTGTAAATATGTACCACATCTTCTTTATCCATTCATCTGTTGATGGACATTTAGGTTGCTTCCATGTCCTTGCCACTGTAAATAGTGCTGCAATGAACATCGGGGTGCCATGTGTCTTTTCGAAATACGGTTTTCTCTGGATATATGCCCAGGAGTGGGATTGTAGGATCATACAGTAGCTCTATTTTTAGCGTTTTAAGGAACTGTGGAGGAGTTTCTTGATCTTGTATATACTGGGCTAACTACATGGGTGTGTTCAGATTGTGAAATTTCTTCAAGCTGTGTATTTGTGGAAACATGAAAGTTTCTATATTTCAATACAACTTAAGAAAAAATATATATATGGCTACACAGAGAGCGTGTCCCTGGTCCACTGTGCCTTCCCCAGGAGGCTGTGACCATTCATGTGCTGTTTAAGTATCTGTTACCCTAAAGCTAGACTCTCAGCATCTTGTAATTCTAAGGAAGGACAATCCCCAGCTGCTGGGGGGGAGCGGGGAGCAGGTGGCAAAACTGCCAGGAGGGGTGAATGACAGGATGTCTGCAGAGAGAACAAGGTGAAGCATGCGCTCTGCAGTCCCTATAACACTTTGCAAAAAGCGAAGTGACCCCATCATAACTCCTACACACAGCTCTACTTACTCAGTTCAGAACAATGGTAAGGCAGCACAGAAAGAGAATATACTTTTTAGGTACCTCTTAGAGACTAGAAACTGTGATATCAGAATGGAAGAATGTAAAAAGATAGATACAGGGCTGGAAATCTGTTCTGAGTTAATAGAAATTAAAAACTCTTTGGACCTGTTTGCTTGTGGGGCCCCAAAGCAAGTCTATATAGATTCCAGAATCGCGCTTCACAATAATATTGATAATGCCCCGGTTATGGATGACTCGGGGAGGAAAAGACACTAATCACTCCCTACATATAGAGGCTAGGTTGTAACCCACAGGACACTCAAGGATGTACAAGGCACTTTTCGTAAACTGTTATCGGTTTTAATGAGCTATAAATTACCTAACAACATTGTTTTATTATAAGCGAAATGCTTTTGTTTTGCTAAAGCAGAAATGGCTGTGGTTGAATGATTGGCACAATAAAGCCTTTCATCCTACAGATCAGTACGGTGTGACCTTTCATGTTGGCGAGCAGTTTACCTTTAGAAACGAATATCATCACTTACCTTATGTGGCCCAGATTAGTGCCTTCAGAGTACAGGAACTCCTTCATTAGAGACTTAAACGAACACAGAATTTCTGGCATGTGTTAAGAAAGGGGAAAAAAAAATAATGACTGTTAAGGAAAATACCAAGATGGAGAGACGACATTCAGGAATGCAGTCAGGTGGCATCCCTTTGGGGATGTGCTGACAAGGGGCAAAGCAGCAGCAATTAGCACCGGGCAAATCCCAGTGTGATTATCATTGCTGCTCAGGTAATCACCAGAAAGGTCAAGTGTTAGTCTCACTGTCTTATGTGGGCCGAAAACTGCCACAAGCAGTTTCTGGTAAGAGTTCTGGAATCCCACTGGAGATTGTCATGGGCAGAATGGCATAGCCGGCTGATGCTTCTTGGCTTACTGCCGTCTGCTCAGAATTCTATCAGGCTGGTCTTCCTACCTCCTTCTCACCTGTAACCTCATCTTTCACTCCTCCTCCTGTTCTGAAATCGTATAGGGTTCAGCGTTCCATGATTGTTATTGAATGGCTCTTATGCCCTCAGAGAAGTTCTAAATTGTGATTCCAAATGCCAGACGAATATTTTGCTTCAGGAAGTTCAAATGCCCTTGCTCCCTGCACCCAGGCTATGCAGAGAGTTTAAAGAAAAAAGAAAAAAATTATCCCTCTTAGTTCTTACTAAGGCTTGGTGCATACGAAATAGTTTGAACCAGGAAACGCGTACTATCTTTAGCGTCCATATGAAGCCTTTATGTGATTATCAAGTGTCACATCCCCATCTATTTTCATTTAAAAGAATAAGGGAATGATAGCATAAAAACAAGCCCAATTATCGCTAAATTCAGCAGCATGTTTTCTTGACTTAGCAACTTGTATAAAGTATGTTTGAGTCTGTCGGTGAAAAATGTGCTGTGGGTTACCAAGAAGACCCAGATAGAGAACCAAACATAATAGCTGTAAAATTAAAATGGAATTGACTAAGATAATGATTTTTCATAAGCTAAGATATATCATGTCCTAACCTGTCTTTTCCCTCAGTCTCCTATATAATAGACGTTCTGATAACACAAACTGATTCTAAATTGAAATATTGTGCAAAATACTTTTAAATTGATTAAAAGAGAAGAAAAGTTATTTGGCCCCATAGTGAAATGACCGCAAAACTACAGGATAACAATGGCCCCCAAACTGGGGATGACAGGGATCTGAACTTCAAAAAGATGCCTCTTTGTGTAGATCAACCAAGACTGCTTAGGGGATGTAGTAAAATTATTTAGATTAATTCTACTTAAAAGATGCTAGTTTGGATAAAATCAAGCCATTAGTTATGATGGCAACCCAATTAAGCCGGTTTAACACCCCTTATCTCAGCTGTTATAGTAATTGAGGAAGAAAAATAAATTGAAGGCCCAGCCATCATTCCTCGTTATTTCAAGTACCAGTAAAATATCAATCACGGTGAAAATACTAGCTACAATTTTGTCACTGACAAAATGGCCCAATAAAAGAACTCTTGAGATCTGGTAATAGAAAGGCTGTGATCAGAGCCATCTGTAGGCAGCAAGTACACTCCACAGAGAGAGTGGGGCCTGGTGCTCTGCTACCCCTCGGAATGGGCCAGCTCCCCAACTTCACTGTGCCACCATCAGTATGAGACTTAGGCCCTCTCAGCCTGTTGCCCTACCTGCAGAGTAAGGATAATGCCACCTGCCCTGCTGAGTTGTTACAAGGATGGGAAATCATGAATGCAAAATTCCTGGTGCCTTGTAAGGACTTTAATATTGTAAAACTTAAATATTTAAGTCAACCCACTTGAGCTGAGTTATGGACTGATTTTTCTAAACTTATCATTGCAGAGTCATCAGTGTCTGAAGCAACTATGACATGCCATCTGACGACCACCCTTGTGGTGGTCTGAGCATTTTTCTAGAGAAGGGACGGGCTGCAGAGCCCTCCACTCGGAGTAGGGCTCTAAATCAGAGAATTAGCCAGAAAATGCTGCCTTCGCCATGGGCATCAATTCATGGAGCTTGCTTCTGTCTGAATAGGGAGACTTAAGCCACCCTTCATCTACCTGACAGCAGGACATTTCCATGTTGACCAGCCAAATCAACCATCTTAAACATAATGTTTTCAAACGTTATTGGGGAAAAAAGCTGATTTGGGCATTAAAATACTGTCTGCAATGCCCATCTATGCCAGCTCAGTCCATCCTGCCGAGGGGTCTCTTAGCTTGTACTCCTTGGTATTCCCTCTTCCCCAGCTTGGGTAATAGCGTCACCACCTGCACGGTCCCCAAGCTGGAACCCCATCCCCACTGAGGCTCCTGCCCCATCACTCCCAGTCCAGCTCTCACTGTCTATCCAGCCTCCTGAATCCAGCCTCTGCTCTTGCATCCTGGCTGCCCTCACCTCATCCCCCATCGTCAGTCCGCATTACTGCACTGGCCGCCCAGCTGGTCCTCCTGTGCCCTCTCTCCTCACTCAAGCCCTCTCCTTTCCCTGCCTCCAGCATCCGCTGCTGTTATCAAAGCCAGCATCCTGCTTAAAAGTCTACGAAAACTTATTCCCACAAAATAGCCACACGATTCCCTCCATCTAGAGCAACCTTCTCCAGCTACACAAAGTATTCTCGCTTCTAAGCCACATTTTCATGGAGCCTTTGGAACTGTCCCCAGACAGTTAACTATTCCATGCCGCAAGCTCCCGTGACATTTTATCCTCATGTCTCTTCCCACACTTAAAGCGCTATCCTGCATCTGTTTACATATCTGTTCCTGCCACACTGCTAACATTTCAAGAACAGGCACCCTGTATGGTTGATTTTTGTACATATCCAGTAATTCACAGGGCAGAGCCCCAATAAATAATTATTAGCTGAACGAATAAAATAAAACTGTCATGTTTAAATATGGCCTCCAAATCAACTATTCCCCTACTTTGGCCTTTTCTTTAAAGTCTGTAAAACGGAAACAAAAAAAGCCAAAAGGTGGAATTTTTTTTTTTAAACAGTTCAGGTTTCAGATTATTTCTCCTCCAAAAGAATTTTTGAGTCTGAATTATGTGAATAATTGCCTCAGCTCTACATTGAGTATCACCCGTGGAAACCTGGCACTGCAGTTTGGAAATCTATTTTCTACCAGGTTTTTGGTTGGTTTACTATTAAATGTTTTCAAAATATAAAATGAGATTGGTAAGATCTCTATTAACAAAGCAATAAAAAATGCTTATGAATTAAAATGCAACGACATTCTTGGCTTACAGGGCATATGCCAAAAAAAAAAAAAAAGATCTGTAAAATACTGATCCTGCAAACCATAGTAAATAGAACACAGGGATGAACTAAGCAATATGAAGGGGGACCATACAGAGAAGAATCCTGGTTCACTCCCATTTCTGAGCAAAGGTAAAGATAGCTTAGAGCCCTGTTCACATGAAATAAGAAATGTGACATTTATTTGCTCACAGCTGCTTAGCAAAGGTTCAACAGATGCCCAGAAATGCGGAAGGAACTTGGGGGGAGTAGCTTGCCCCACCCAAGCATTCTGCCCTGACAGACAAGCCTCAGAATCTAGCAGGGGTGCCCAGCCTTCAGTCAGGGGCCACATCTGAACTGTGGTTCCTCATGAATTGGCCCATCCTCCTGATTTCCCTCCCAGAGTTGAGGCCTCAGGCTTTCCTGAGACACCCAGCTGAGGTCTCCCTCCTTGTACCTGGTGTGGACTCCCTACTCTGAGCCCCAGTTCCACAGACCCCAAACCACACACACCCTTGTTTCTACCCTAGGTGGGGGAAAGGAGGACACTTTCTCAGAATAAAAGGAAACGTATGGAAATATAAACACATATGATTACATGCATGGAAAGAGCAACACATCCTTAGCTTTTTCAAATCAACCTAAATTAATTCAAAACTCAACCAGGGGAGTTTAGGCTTTTTGAGCATGAGCCACCCATTCTCCTTGTGTGGCAATATATGATAAACACTGCATTTTCCTTCACCACACACACTCACAAAAATCTACCAGGTAGGTAGGTACCAGGTACCTATTATAATAGGATGGTGACGGAGAACAGTCCTGATGCTCAGAGCCCGTGGAGCTCAGAAATGAGCTTCCTGTCTTTCTCTCCTCTCACTTTCTCTTCCTGCGTTTTAGTCTTCAAGCAGGCAACCTCACTGTGCACACTATTCCCCATACAAAATTCATGATTCCCAAGGTAAGACACGTGCTACATGCCTCTAGGCCCAGTGACTCGAAAAATTTACTACCTTCCTTTACTTCTCAGAGCTAGCTTCTGAAAGTTCTTGCTGAGATTCAACCTTCTCTGCATATGAAGCCAGCCCAGCCAAATGTGGAAAGACCAGGGACCCTATTCTTCTAAGGGGACTCTCTTGAGGAGATGCACTGGGGTCTTATCTTACTAGTCTAGGGACATTGTAGCATGTGAAAATCTGGTCCCTTGCACGCACATGTTCATAGCAGCATTATTCATAACAGACAAAAAGTAGAAACAACCCAAATGTCTGTTAGCTAGTGAATGGATAAACAAAATGTGGTCCATCAGCTGAATGGAATATTATTCAGCTATAAAAAGGAGTGAAGTACTGATTCTTGCTATAACATGGATGAACCTCAAAAACATCATGCTAAGTGAAAGAAGCCAGACACAAAAGGCCATGTTGTATGATGCCATTTATAGAAATGTCCAGAAAACACAAATCTATAGAAAAAGAAAGTAGATTAGTGGTTGCCTAGTACTGGAAATAGGTATGAAGAGTTAGTACAAATGGGCCCGATGTTTCTTTTTGGGGTGATGGAAATGTTTTAAAATTAGATGGTGGTGGTAGTTGCAGAACTCTGTGAATTTACTAAATATCAATTCATTGTAAAAACAAATAGAGAAAAGAAAGAGGAATTGGAAAAAAATATTTTTAAATCCTTGTATAACTTTTGAGTTTACATTTCTGTTTCTGATTATTATGGTAATCATGGTTATTATTAAAGGAGATTGAAAAGAGAAAAGTATTATTTTAATGTTAATTACCTGGAGAGATAATCATTACTTAGGTTTTGATATATTTCTTTCTAATCTTTTTCCTAATCATATATATCTTTTAATTAGAATCACACTGTTTTTGTCTGTTATATCATGCACATCATATATATGTGTGTGTGTGTGTATATATATATGTATATATATATCTTTTGAATAATGGAACATATCAGAAAATTTCAGTGTTTTTTTGGCTAAGTGGAAATCCTGTTTGGTCAGGGTTCTGAGTAAAATAACATTCCCATAATTTAAAAAAAACAAAACAAACAAACAAAAAAAACTGGCCCTGCTTCTCATTACATCCACCCACAGCATCAAAGCAGTGCCAGGAGACCCACATGTGACATGTTTCCTTGGGTACAGGCCTTAGCTCCACCCACCTTCCACAAAAAGCAATGTATTGTTGGTCGCTTAAGTAACGAAAGCACAGAGATTGTTTTTTACCCTTTCTACCAATGCTTGATTTGATGCCAACCACAAGCAGCAAAATACCTAAACTTTGAGCTCCACAGATGAGTCTGGCGCAGATGGTGGGTTGTGCTACGATCACCAATCATTCCACTCCCTTGCTAGAGCTCCCAAAGTGTGCATGGCATGGGAATACTGTGTCTTATAGGCCACAGCCCTCAAACAGGTGACACACCACCAATGCTACAGAGCCTTGGACAAGTTACTTAATCTTTCTGAGCCCCAGTTTCCTCTTCTGAAAAAATGACGGAAAATTGGAAGGTAGAACCCCACGTGCTTAAAACAGCAACCTCTCTGGTTTGCTTGAACTTTTCTTACTCTGATTAACAGCAGGGGTTCAACTTCTCTCCATAAATCCTCACTTTCATTAGTTACATGATCCTGCTTCTCTTAGAAAACGCACAGCTCTGCCCCCAAATAAACCTAGAACACAAAAGTCCAAGCATCAAATGCTGAACCAGCCAGACCAAGGGTTTGGCCAGGACAGCTGGCATTGAGCACAGGACACCAACTCAACCGTCTTATGAGGAAGTTATCACCACCAAAGTGAAGAAGTACCAGTTAAATTGTCTTGGTTCAAAATCAAGCAGCAGGATCAATTTGTTCCTGTCCTGATCAATGTGTGAGGTATTACAAGCTGTCAGTGCCGAGTGGGAATGACGAATAAGGAAATGGGAGCAAGCAGTGGTCTAGAGCACAACTTCATGATGTCAGAGCATCTCTGTGGTCTTCAAGGCACAGTCCTCTTGATGGAACAGATTCACTCATTCAGATCCAGGAAAGAAAATGGTGACCGTTTCACCCATGTCAAGCCATTGTTTGGCACCATGAAAGCTTGAAACAAAATGAATGACCCACCAAGATGTGAAGGCTGTGGGGAGGAAGAGAGAGTTGTCGTTTAACGGGGACAGAGTTTCAGGTGGGGAAGATGAAAAAGTTCTCAAGATGGATAGTGGTGATCGTTGCACAGTGGGAATGTACTTAATGCCATTGAACTGTACACTTAGAAATGGTTAAAATGGGGACTTCCCTGGTGGCACAGTGGTTAAGAATCCGCCTGCCAATGCAGGGAACACGGTTTTGAGCCCTGGTCTGGGAAGATCCCACGTGCCGCAGAGCAACTAAGCCCGTGCGCCACAACTACTGAGCCTGCGCTCTAGAGCCTGTGAGCCACAACTACTGAGCCCACGTGCCTAGAGCCCGTGCTCCACAACAAGAGAAGCCACCGCAATGAGAAGCCCGTGCACCGCAACGAAGAGTAGCCCCCGCTCGCTGCAACTAGAGAAGAGCCAGTGCAACCAAAAATAAATTAATTAATTAATTTTTTAAATGGTTAAAATGGTAAATGTTATATATATTTTACCACAATAAAAAGTAGCTCGTAAGAAAAAGATACAAAAAATAATACTAATAATAACCCTAAATCATGGTTTAGGAATTTTAGTTTGCTTTCATGGTTGAAATGAGAGCCTGCAAGAATCAAGCTACACAGTGCAAGTTTGGACATAGAAAGCGAAGATTAACCCTTGCTCTAGAGAAGGAGGCCTGAGACTCACGGAGTTAATCTGAGCCCATCCTCAAACTCTCTGACCTCAGCCTCACAACAACTAAAACCAGGGTGTTCTAGATCAGCGGCTCTGAACGTGCTCAGAGCCCAGGCTGCGCTTCCGGTACTCCCAGTGACTGCGGACCCCTCGGTATGAACGGACGTGCATTTCCCTGGAGGCAGGACCATGACCATCAGATTCCCAAAGGGGAACCCAGCTCCCATTCAATTTAAGACCCACTGACAGGAGTGGTTCATCTCTCGGGACCCTTCCCTCTCCTGACACTATAAAGACAGAAGCCCTTGCAGACACGAGCAATCCCTCCACAGCTTGCGAGGTGGGACTTTCTCTGAGCCTTAATGTGTCCTCTGAGAATGTGGCCCTGGGTTCCTCTGAGGAGCTGCCGGGAGGAGCAAGTGCAGGTCTAGCTCCATATCCCTTGGGAGCTTAGAGTGGGCTCTTGGGAGCTTGGGGTTGCTGGTGGAAAGGGGGAGAGGAGGGCCGTGGGATTTTTGCTGAGTGCCAGGGAATACCTAGAAGCTCCAGTATTTCCTGGGCCCCCGGAACTATTGGAGCCAAAGGGCTCGTGAAGAACCATTAAATACTGAATCACATTTAAATTTTGGATGGTGATTTTTTTTCCATCCTGTGCATATAAACTGGGAGAGGCTTTCCCTGAGGATTTTGAGAATCAAGTCTTTACCTTCTCAACAAAAGAAAAAAAAGCTCATTTTACTTGACTTCAGAAAAAGACATCACCAGCGTGGCCTGGGAATAACACATGGGGAACTGAAGACAGTAGTATAATTAAGTTCATGAAAGGCCAATTCTTAACGACCATATTTCAAATACTCATAATGCCTTCTCATCCATTGTACCAAGTGACTTCATATTATATTCAGAGTGAAAAAATTATAATGGATTCCTCTGAGATATTCAATTAGTTCCATAAAAAGAGAAAAATATTTTTTCAGTAAAGAAATTCAACCAAATGACTAAAGCTGACAGTGAAAAACCAACTTCAAAGTAATTACGCATTTCCTTTGAGTTCTTGCGCTAACAAAAGTTGATGGTCTGCCACCATTAGAAATAGCCATCCTTCTGATGATTAATTACATTTGTGTTCCTATTTTAGCAGATACTTATTTGAATGTTTACTCTAGAACTGTCTTTGGGTGTTAATCTATTTAAATTTCTACCAGCCCCACTAAAGAGTATCTATTCTCCAGATGCAGAGACATAGAGAACAGACTTGTGGTTGCCAGAGGAGGGGGGGTGGGGAAGAGATGGAGTGGGAGTTTGGGATTAGCAGATGCAAACTATTATATAGAGAATGGATCAACAACAAGGCGCTACTGTACAGCACAGGGAACTGTATTCAAAGTATCCTGTGAGAAACCATAATGGAAAAGAATATGAAAAAGTATGTATACATATGTATAACGGAATCACTTTGCTGTACAGCAGAAATTAATACAACATTGTAAATCAACTATACTTCAATTAAAATAAAAAAAATTTTTTAAGAGTATCTGTTCTCATGCTTCATGAACCACTGATCAGCTTCCTTCAAGCTTGTTTCTTCCCCATTAATGGAAATCACTCCCAAATAAGTCACCAGTCAATATCAAAAAAACAAACAACCCAATCCAGAAATGGGCGGAAGACCTAAATAGACATTTCTCCAAAGAAGATATACAGATTGCCAACAAACACATGAAAGAATGCTCAACATCACTCATCATTAGAGAAATGGAAATCAAAACCACAATGAGGTGTCACCTCACACCGGTCAAAATGGCCATCATCAAAAAATCTACAAACAACAAATGCTGGAGAGGGTGTGGAGAAAAGGGAACCCTCTTGCACCGTTGGTGGGAATGTAAATTGATACAGCCACTGTGGAGAACAGTATGAAGGTTCCTTAAAAAACTAAAAATAGAACTACCATATGACCCAGCAATCCCACTACTGGGCATATACCCAGAGAAAACCATAATTCAGAAAGTCACATGCACCCCAGTGTTCATTGCAGCACTATTTACAATAGCCAGGACATGGAAGCAACCTAAGTGTCCATCGACAGATGAATCGATAAAGAAGATGTGGCACATATATACAATGGAATATTACTCAGCCATAAAAAGAAACGAAATTGAGTTATTTGTAGTGAGGTGGATGGACCTAGAGTCTGTCATACAGAGTGAAGTAAGTCAGAAAGAGAAAAACAAATACCGTATGCTAACACATATGTATGGCATCTAAAAAAAAAAAAAAAGGTTCTTATGAATCTAGGGGCCGGACAGGAATAAAAACGCAGACGTAGAGAATGGACTTGAGGACATGGTGGGGTGGGAAGGGGAAGCTGGGACAAAGTGAGACAGTAGCATGGACATGTATACACTACCAAATGTAAAATAGATAGCTAGTGGGAAGCAGCCGCATAGCACAGGGAGATGAGCTCGGTGCTTTGTGATGACCTAGAGGGGTGGGAGGGAGATGCAAGAGGGAGGGGATATGGGGATATAGGTATACATACAGCTGATTCACTTTGTTATACAGCTGATTCACTTTGTTATACAGCAGAAACTAACACACCATTGTAAAGCAATTATACTCCAATAAAGATGTTAAACAAACAAATAAGTCGCCAGTAATATCATCCTTGCAAAATCCCATTACTTCTCTTTACTCCTTTTGTGCGTCATAACACATTGAATTCTTGATCATTGCCTTCTCCAATTCATATCCCCTATGTCTTTCAGAAACTATCACCTGCTTTTTAAACTTTTAATCTGCTCTTTGGGGTTTCCTAAGGTGCCCACCCCCTGTCATTCTGCACTTTCACCCTGGGTAACCTAATTTGCTAGAAAGGTTTCGAAAGCATCTACATTGACAACTCCCTAATCGCTAAGTCAGCCCTGGCATGTCTCCCAAGCTCTGAGCACTTCCGTGTGGGTGCACTGAATTTGACGGGCTCTTAGCACAGTCAAAGCTGAGTTCGTTGTCTTTCTACTCCCCACTACCTTCTGCTTTTCTTCTGGCAGCCTCATCAACAAGATGAGACATTTATTTGCTGTTCAAACTGCCCATCATGACTCAATCTATTGCTGGTCTCCCTGCCTCCAGTGCCCAACATCTCCTGTCAATACCATTGTGTGTTTCTACAAATAACTCAGATCAGGTTGTTCCACTGCCTTTCTGAAAAACTCCGGTGGCTTCGTGAGTCCGGAACATCAGTACAAGCAACTAGTTGTGACAGTCAAGGCCCCCTTGCCCGACCAGACATCTGTCTCCAGCCGCATCCCCTGGCCACCCCTCTGTATGCCCTGCAGTAGGGACAGCCCCCTGGTGGCAGCTGATGACAGTGTTGGAAAAACTCTCGGGAGCTGCAACAGTCCATTCCCCACTCACCTCCCAATGTCCCCTGGGAGGCTGTCACAAACCGTTTCTCATCACCTTCCCGGGTCTGACAAGGGACCAGGCTTCCTGCCCACCCTCTTCAGCTGCAGCTGCATCTATAAAACTGCTGAAAAGCAGCTTGAAATTGGCTCCCCAGCAACAGGGCCTCCCTTCATTCGTGTTGTGGTTACGTGCCCCTTTCGTTTTGGCGTCCCCTGCACAAGAGCCACCTTTGCCTACTCATCCTTCTAGTGTCTATGTAAGTAATAAACTGCCCGGATGTGCAAAGGCTCATTGTTTCTTTTTTTTTTTTTTTTCCTCCTGGGTTTATTTATTTATTTATTTATTTTATTTATTTTTGGCTGTGTTGGGTCTTCGTTTCTGTGCGAGGGCTTTCTCTAGTTGTGGCGAGCAGGGGCCACTCTTCATCGTGGTGCGCGGGCCTCTCACTGTCGTGGCCTCTCTTGTTGCGGAGCACAGGCTCCAGACTCACAGGCTCAGTAATTGTGGCTCACGGGCCTAGTTGCTCCGTGGCATGTGGGATCTTCCCAGACCAGGGCTCGAACCCGTGTCCCCTGCATTGGCAGGCAGATTCCCAACCACTGCGCCACCAGGGAAGTCCTCATTGTTTCTTTATCAACAGACTCTGTCAGACCCTGCCTTGCCTTGCCCTTGACACCTGTACTCTGAGCTCAGACATTCACTCCCCTTTTAACCCCCATGTGGTTCATAAATTGACTTTAAACTTAATGTGCATTTCAAAAATAAACATACTACCAGATAAAATAAAATTAAGCTTGGAAATCTGGTTAAGTGCAAATGGGGATGGGTGGAAAAAAGGGAGCTAGCTAGACATTAGCTTAGTCCTAGCATACAGAATTAGAGTACTGTAATTCCAGAGGTGCATCAAACCCTTTTTGGAACAAGGCAAATCTGTACGCTTACTATTTGTGGCTTGCAAATTTGGCTGTAACTTTTCTCACAGAAAATTAGAAGCTATTAATGAATGGTTTGTCCCAAGAGCAAACCTCTAATGCATAGATGAGTAAAAATGAGAGGAAGTTAAATAAAGCCACGCTGAGTCTTATTAAGATTGAACACCCTGTTCTTTAAGTGAAAGACATTGCATAGGTGATTATAAGGACGTCTTAAAATAACGTTCCCTAAAATGAAAAACATTTCAAGAAATAACTGAAATATTGAATAAAAACAAGGCTTTAAAAATAAGGCCCAAAGATTATATTATGGTTGCTTCAACTGTCCCAGTAGCCAGTTAGTGACTTCATTTCTCATAACGAACCTGCCTTTCTTTTTTCTTTTTTTGCAGAGAATTATTGCATTTTTATTTAAAAAATTTTTTTTGTTTAGAACATTAAGTTTATTGAAGATTTTTTTATTTTTATTGCAATATAGTTGATTTACAACATTGTGTTAATTTCAGGTGTACAGCAAAGTGATTCAGTTATATATATATACACAGATATCGATATATTCTTTTATTTATTTATTTATTTTTGGCTGCCTTGGGTCTTCGTTGCTGTGCAGGCTTTCTCTAGTTGCAGCGAGCGGGGGCTACTCTTCATGCCGGCCTCTCATTGCAGTGGCTTCTCTTGTTGCGGAGCACAGGCTCTAGGCACGCGGGCTTCAGTAGTTGTAGCACGCGGGTTCAGTAGTTGTGGCTCGCAGGCTCTAGAACACAGGCTCAGTAGTTGTGGCGCACAGGCTTCCTTACTCCGTGGCATGTGGGATCTTCCTGGACCAGGGCTCAAACCTGTGCCCCCTGCATTGGCAGGCGGATTCTTAACCACTGCGCCACCAGGAAGTCCCGATATGTTCTTTTTTAGGTTCTTTTCCATTGTAGGTTATTACAAGATATTGAGTATATTGATTACATTACAAGATATTGAGTATAGTACAAGATATTGAGATATATATTTGTACATATATGTATATACATATATATATTCTTTTTTAGATTCTTTTCCATTATAGGTTCTTACACGATATTGAGAATAGTTCCCTGTGCTATACAGTAGGTCCTTGTTGGTTGTCTATTTTATATATAGTAGTGTGTATCTATTAACCCCATACTCGTAATTTATCCCTCCCCCACCATTTCACCTTTGGTAACCACAATAACCGGCCTTTCTAAATCTGTCCTGTGCTCCGGGCCAGCCATGCCAGCTCCCAGGGGCACCACCAGCCATCCCAGACCCTTTATCACCCACAAGAGAAAACACTGGATTAGGTCTTCCTCTCGTAGTCAGCCTCCCAGTCAGTGAAGAGGAATATTGCATATGGAATATGGTCATCTCTCACGGAATCTCCATCCTGTCTACACTGCCAACATGCAAATACTTGGCTGTTTAGATAAAAGGTTTAATTCGGTAAGCGAGGATAAGTTCTATTTCTCATCTCCATTCTTTGAGTGACTTTCAACGTGCTGGTATGACACGTATGTTTAAAGCTTAGCATTCTAAAGGTGAAGTCTGAAGAATGTCAGTCAGAAGTCTTACATATGATAAAAGGCTTTTCTTTTATATTCCACATATAAGCGATATCATATGATATTTGTCTTTCTTTGTCTGGCTTACCTCACTTAGTATGATAATCTAAGTGCAATCCCACTCCTGGGCATATATCTAGAGAAAACTATAATTCAAAAAAATACATGCACCCCTATGTTCATAGCAGCCCTATTCACAATAGCCAAGACATGGAAGCACCCTAAGTGTCCATCAACAGATGAATGGATATAAGGGGGAAAACATCAGTTTTTACTTTTTAATATTATATCCAAATAATATTAAGTTTCACTTAGAAGTGAATATATACATGCAGGATACTTTCCACTTTGCTTCAGTAACCCATAATTATTCAAAACCTAATGAATTAATGTCAGACTCCAGTTAAAATGACAATGTAGGGAAGTACTGTCTCCCACTATGAGTATAGGCCTCTAGAAATTAATACCTGGGAAAAAAAGGTTATGAAATCACATATAGGCATTCAACAAAAAAAAAAGATCAAATCTCTTTTCTCTTTGCTGAGGGTATATGTCTCAAACAGGTTTCTTCATATCTATGCCCCTCTCCCCTACCGCCCACCCCCCACCCCCCCCAACACATTTGATCTTGAACCTTTAAGTCTTGCTCTTCTGTGCTGCATGCATCAGTGCCCCCTCCTGTTAGAAAGAGGAATCCATGCCACTCAAGTATTTTTACTCAATAGGCTTAGAGTTAGAATTTTAAATTTAAAAACAAAATCCAAAAAAAACCCCAGATGAATGGATAAAGAAGATGTGGTATATAGATGCAATGGACTATTACTCAGCCATAAAAAACGAGTGAAATAATGCCATTCGCAGCAACATGGATGGACCTAGAGATCATACTAAAAGGCTTTTTAAACTGCTAAACTTTATCCAAAGATGGAAGCTATCCCTGTCCGTCCTGTTTGAAACCTGGTGACAACAGTAAAGGCATCTGGCATGCTGGGAAAAGGCACTGTGGACAACGACTCCTGCCTTGTACCGGTTGTGCGCTAACATCTCCCCCCTTTCTCTGTAGGCGACCCTCCCGCTACTGGCACTGGGACTTTGCTGATAACTCTGGAAGACGTGAATGACAACGCGCCCTTCATTTACCCCACGGTAGCGGAGGTCTGTGATGACGCCAAAAACCTCAGCGTAGTCATTTTGGGAGCTTCAGATAAGGATCTTCACCCAAATACAGATCCTTTCAAATTTGAAATCCATAAACCAACTGTTCCTGATAAAGTCTGGAAGATCTCCAAGATCAACAGTAAGTCCGCCGAACATTCTGTAGTTATCCTGCAGCTTTGAAGCCTAGTTTCCCTGGCGTGGTTTCTGTTCCCAGCCTGTTCCTCCTCCTCTCCGCTCTCGGGCATCCTCACATGGTTTGTTTCAAGCTATTCACACATTACAAATACTGACAATTTTCCTACCAGCACCTGTATACGATTTGTAAAAATATTGAATATCTGTTCCTTAGAAATGCAAACATGAAAGTTTTCTCCTTCGCTTCCTCTCTTTTCTATGCTGTACCCTGTATACTACACAGCCCATACTTTACACTCCACACTCACCCAGTCTTCAGCCTTCAAAAGCCAGGGGTCTTGGCTCAGCTGCCTCTCCTCTGTGTTTACCTTAATTACCTTAATTTTTCACCAGCACTTTGCAGAGATTTTCCATGCTATGCTTGCTTGCTCAAGAGACGCACCAGTACAAGAATCTTCAGGAAGTCTTAACCTCTAATCCTCCAACTTCCATTTTATGCTGCAGATCTCAGAATTGACTTTCTAAAGTGACCTTGACTTTGACTTTCGACTTTGATATCTTCTCCCATCTGTCCTGTTCCTCGTTTATGAAACTCGCAAGCAGTGTCCCTTTCTACCAGTCCCTGCACATGGACAGGTGGAATCTTAAAATTTAAATTTGAAACTTTATCATCTGCCTTATTAAGACTGAAATATCAATGTATTGAATTAACAAGTATCCCTGTATCACAACACCTTCTCCACCTCCCTCCCCTTGGCAAATGTGAACTCGCTACTAAGATCACCTTGCCTCGCAATAAAGCCCAAAACCGGAACTCACACATTATATACACTTTGCCATCAATAGCAGATTTATCCTGCGATTGACCCAGTCAGGGCTGGGCTCCCTGTTCGTACTTCAGCGGTACAGTTTTTGAGAGGGATGGGGAATTACCCATTTCATTAAGTTTTGAAAATGTATTGTACAGTCGTACATAAAATTTTCTATTAAAAAATGTCACGTTTTGTTACGGCCTTATCTCATATCTCATTTTATTGGTGTCTTTCTCTTGTCATTGATTCTCTTTGCCTGTTTGTCTATTTCATTGCTGTTTAAAGAATGAATTTTGTTACATTGATTATTTTTAATTAAAACAGCCCTTCTCTTATTTGAGGGGTTAGTGTTTTATTTGCTAGTTTTTGTGACTGTAGCTCATTTGAATAATCATCCCCAGTTCTTTCCAGCTGGAACTTTCTCATTTAAGAGTTTCTCCTCTCCTTGCGGGATATCAGAGAATGTTCCTCGTGTTAACCTGCCATTTCAGTGGGGTAATCACCCACATTGGTTATTTCTGATGCTGTAGCCTTCTGGATAGGATAATACTTCATCTGTTTTTGTTTTCAGGTCATCACACTCTCTTTTCCCTCCTGGTTTTATTTAATAGTTAAAATGCCTTCTCAATTCTTTTTCTTGTCCCAGAATTTTTTTCTGAATACTTAGCATTGTTTATGCCCAGAAAGGAACAGTTAAAAAAAAAAAAAAAAAAAAAAAGGGACTTCCCTGGTGGCGCAGTGGTTAAGAATCCTCCTGCCAGTGTAGGGGACACAGGTTCGAGCCCTGGTCTGGGAAGATCCCACATGCCGCGGAGCAGCTAAGCCCGTCTGCCACAACTACTGAGCCTGCGCTCTAGAGCCCGCAAGCCACAACTACTGAGCCCACGTGCCGCAACTACTGAGCCCACGTGCCACAACTACTGAAGCCTGCATGGCTAGAGCCCGTGCTCTGCAACAAGAGAAGCCACTGCAATGAGAAGCCCGCGCACCGCAACGAAGAGTAGCCCCTGCTCGCCGCAACTAGAGAAAGCCTGCGCGCAGCAACGAAGACCCAACACAGCCAAAAATAAATAAATAAATAAATAAATTTATTTATTTATTTATTAAAAAAAAAAAATCCGTAGTCATCTGAGTGATTGAAAAGCAAACAGCCCGAGACCAAAAACAGTGCCAGGTGGGGTGGCCACTTCTGAGTGCTGCCCAGTGGCCTGGGTAATGGCAGATATTCCCACCAAACGTGGGCTTAAAGATCCAGTCTCCAAGTTGTGCGTTGTGCTATGGATTCCCACCCAAACCTAGGGGTGCAGGCTGAGGCCTGATAGAGACTAGACTATAGAACCCATCCCCATAGCAACACATGGGGACCTACCCACCTTAAGAGTAAGTGGATTTTTCAGAACTACAATGAGGTATCACCTCACACCAGTTAGAATGGGCATCATCAGACAATCTACAAACAACAAATGCTGGAGAGGGTGTGGAGAAAAGGGAACCCTCTTGCACTGTTGGTGGGAATGTAAATTGATACAGCCACTATGGAGAACAGTATGGAGGTTCCTTATAAAACTGAAAATAGAATAACCATATGACCCAGCAATCCCACTACTGGGCATATACCCAGAGAAAACCATAATTCAAAAAGTCACATGCACCCCAATGTTCACTGCAGCACTATATACAGTAGCCAGGTCATGGAAACGACCTAAATGCCCATCGACAGATGAATGGATAAAGAAGATGTGATACATATATAAAATGGAATATTACTCAGCCATAAAAAGGAAAGAAATTAGGTCATTTGTAGAGACGTGGATGGACCTAGAGACTGTCATACAGAGTGAAGTAAGTCAGAAAGAGAAAAGCAAATGTCGTATATAAACGCATATATGTGGAACCTAGAAAAATGGTACAGATGAACCGGTTTGCCGGGCAGAAATAGAGACACAGATGTAGAGAACAAACGTATGGACACCAAGGGGGGAAAGTGGCAGGGGTGGTGGTGGTGGTGGGATGAATTGGGAGATTGGGATCGACATAAATACACTAATATGTATAAAATAGATAACTAATAAGAACCTGCTGTATAAAATATAAAATTAAAAAAAAAAAAAGTGAGTGGGTTTTTGTTATTGTTGTTCCAAAAATGTATTTTGATTATTTGAATTTGGATTCTTATATAAAAATGCTCTAAGCTGACAATTTCTTTTTTTTCTTTTTTTCCCAGCTTTAATGACCTTTAATTGACAAATAAAAATTGTATATATTTAAGATGTACAATGTGACAATTTGAGCGTGGATTTTTACATTATTTCTTCTAAATGTTGAATGTGATCTTTGTGAATAATAAATAATAATAATAAATTATTATATAATAATAAATAATAATAAATTTTCAGGGAGGAGTTCTTGGTAGTCAGTCATCTTCAGTCATCTTCACGAAAGTGGGTCCTCTTGAAATTGATTATAATAGCCCTGAACCATAGAACTCCTCGATGCTGGAAGTGTTTTATCTGGCACTTTCTGGTATGGTGGCCACCAGCCATGTGTGGTTGCCAGAAACTTGAGATGTGACTTCTGCAACTGAAGAAGTGAATCTTTATTTTTATTTGATGTTAATGGATTTATATTTAAGCACTCTTCTAGTTAAATGAATAAACTGCCTGTTTTGTGTGGGTTTAGTGGCCGAAACTCCACTCTTTTATTTGGAAAGGTCCAGCCCTCTCTCATGAAGGCTTCCCTTTGTCTTTGTAGATACGCACGCCCTGGTAAGCCTTCTTCAAAATCTGAACAAAGCAAATTACCACCTGCCCATCATGGTGACAGATTCAGGGAAACCACCCATGACGAACATCACAGACCTCAGGGTACAGGTGTGTTCCTGCAAGAATTCCAAAGTGGACTGCAACACGGCAGGGGCCCCACACTTCAGCGCAACCGCAGTCCTGCTCCTGTCTTTCTTCAGCTTAGCTCGTAAGTTAACCAAACTCCAGTGCATGCACAGTACAAAAACGTAACTTCACCAAAGCTATTGTTTTTCCATATATCCTTCCCAAAAAATTTATCCCAGAGGAAACATTCATTTTTAGTTTATGTCGGTGTAACAGAGTGTTACCTGTAAAAGTGCTCTGACTAATGTTGAAAGGCACCTTCACATCCCCCTGCCCACTAATGTGAGGAACGGTGCAAAGGCACCCAAGGCCGTCCTACAGAGCAGGTGGTAAGAAACTTCCTGCAGATGCCCCTGAACTTGAGCTCATACAGATGTGCCCAGATTGCTTAACTGGTCTACTAGGGCCCTGTTTCTCTCTGCATTGTGCGGAATTATCTTTAGTGAGGTTAAAAGAGATTCCATACCTTTTTAAGAAGAGTCATGAGAATGCATGGAGAGAGGTTGAGGCCATAGGAAAAGAGATAAATGCATAATTCACACATTTTTTCACTGACCAGTAGTCATGACTATGACATAATGAAGCATTATTTTAAACAAATGAATTATTATGCCGAGTAATATAGATGTGAGCATGAAATGAATAGATACTTGTATCAGATATTTCCTATTTATGGCATACTAGTCCAATTTTAACCTTAGAAATTATTCACATGTAGCTAATGCCATTCAAAAGCCTTTGGGGCCTCAGTATTTACATTTTGAGAAGGTTATTTGCGTTGTTGTGAATTAGGAGGTTGAGAAATTGATGATTAGAAAATAAAGAATAGAAGTTATTGTATCCTGGTGACAGTGGTGAGTGGAGTCAACAGGAAATGACACATTCCAACGTCAGACACTTAAAGCTGTGCTGAGCCAGAGTCCTGGGTGTAGAACTAAAGAGGAGACCTTACAGTGAGGAGTGTCTCGTTGGATGGATGGGTGGATGGGTTGATGGGTGGGTGGATGGGTGGAGCACGGGAGGGGGGGAGAAAGGAAGTGGGGGGAGGGAGGGAAGAAATATATATTCCTCTCTCTCTCATTCTTATATTCTCTTTCTTTCTTTTTCTTTTTCTCTTTCTTTCTTTCTCCTTCCTTCCTTCCTTTCTTCTTCCTTTTTCTTCAAGAAATAAAATATTACAGATGAAGCTGAAATCCCCTGTGTTCCTCTCCCTAGTTTCATTTCCTGTTCTCTCTCCCCAGGGACAATAGCTATCATGAGCTAGAGTGTTTGTGGACATTGTTTTATACTGTTACTACACACACGCACACACACCCCACATATAGTTCTACTTTGTGCAGTTTGTCAAACTTGATCTAATCCATATTATATTGAGCCTGATGTTCTGCAACTCGCTTTTCTTCCTCTCCACATTACATTTCCAAGCTCCATCTATGTTGCTCTAGTTCAGGGGTCGGCAGACTTTTTCCATCAAGGGTCAGGTGGCAAATATTTTGGGCTCTGTGGGCCACATCAGGGCTCTGTCACATATTCTTTTTTATGGCTTTTTTGTTTCTGTCATCTGTGTTTTACTACCTTTAAAAGTGTGAAACTGTTCTTAATTCAAGAGCCATATAAACACACTGTGGTGCACCAGCCAGGTACCCCTGCTCTGGTTCATTCACTTTAACTGCTCAAGAGCATCCCATCCCATCCCATCATAGGAATTAGGCGCAGTGTATTCCCCTATCAACAGACGCACGTGGGTTATTTAGTGTCCTGCTCTGACCAACTAACTCTACTGCAGTAAGCCTCTGGAATGTTTTCCACGAGCCTCTCGAGTGAGCGCCAGACAGACAGCGAGCCCAGCACTGGGTCTGGGTTCTGAGACCCATTGGAATTCACATATAGCAGAGTCTGGGTAAACTAGAGGGCAGTACTTCCAGGGTGATTGTACAGAAATAATAATGCTGTATGTGTGCACGTGTGTGTGTGTGTGTGTGTGTGTGTGTGTACGCAGATGGAGAAGATAGCTGAGTAGCCACTCACACGTCGCCCTCTATAAATACAATTACACAACATCAAAGCCTGACTCTTGATGAACCAAGGCTCTGCAGGACCCTGCTAATTTATCAGCACCTCTAGACGGCCAGGGAGGTTTTTAAATGGAGACTTCCTACTGCTGATTGTTGAAATACAGATTCCCAGGCCCATCCAACCCATGGAACCAACATCCCAAGAGACAGTGGCCTCCAGCACACACACCGAGTGTTTGTATGTTTTCACACAATATATTTTATGATAATACACATGCCTGCTACTCCAAATCCATGTATTAAATATTAGTAAGATGTAATCTGTCTGTTTAGATTAAAAGGAATATAAATAGCTATGGCAGTATTTTCTTCCTCCCAACAAGGGATTTTCTTGTTCGCCCTACTTTGGAGACCCCTGACCTACAGGCATCAGTAATGAGCAGGTTCCCAAGGATGGCTCACTTCTCATCTCTCCCACCTGAGCTCTTGGATCACAGTTAATCCTGATAACTCCTAAAGAACTCATGTTCATTTTATACTCACAGTAGTATCATTGAGAGAAGACAGATGCATGCATTCTGTTTTTGAGATATCAGATGTGCTTTCTGTTCTCACCTAAATGGAGAGCCACCTGGTTATCCCACTGCAGGGAAGGGCACCTGAGATCAGGCCAAAATCATCCTCAGAAAGGAGCCCTGAATCTCCCTACACAGCTGGAAAGGTACTCAGTTGACCCTCCCATGTTTTGCACCGCAAGACATGTAGTTTCAGCCCCCAAAATAGTTAAGAACAGGTGTCATCACCCATCTGTCTGGCTTCAAAAACAAACCTCAGTCTGGCCTTACATCAAAGGTATAAGATTATTTGATAATGTTCATTTGAACATTAGAGATGCCTGTTAAATATAATGATTCTTGTTTTATTATAGACCTAGCCCAAGTTGTTCTTCCTAACAGGGAAAGAATGAAACTAATAATGTAGGCATGTGAGGAATAAGTAACCATGGTGTCCTATGGCTCAGACTCTCTCCTAAGAGCAAGGTCAAAGCAGCTGACCCACCTGTGCAGCTGTTAACGTGACAGTGGCAAGAAGGCACACAGAAATGGGCCTAAAACATTAAGCAAGGTGTGGGGCGTGGGCCCGAAGAGCCCTGAAATTAGGTTGTAAGGTGCAAGAGCAAGATAACGTCCCCACCCAGCCATTGTCCTTGAATGAATTTAGGGATGTGGTAGAATCTGGTTTTTGTTTTTGTTTTTGTTTTGTATTTTATTTTATTTATGTTTTTATACAGCAGGTTCTTGTTAGTTATGCATTTTATACATATTAGTGTATATATGTCAATCCCAATCTAGAATCTGTTTGATGTTTCTTTAAATCAGTGGTTGTCAAAGTACAGCCCGAGGGTCAAATAAAGCCACTTCATGCCTTTAAGGTTTGATTAGAACACAGCAGGTCCATTTACACACTGTCTGTGGCTGCTGTCTGCTACCACCGCAGAAAGAGTTGAGTGGTTGCCCCTGAGACCCTTCGGCCCGAAAAGCCGACACCATTTTTACTATCTGCTCTTGGCAGAGAAAGTGTGTCGATGCCTTCTTTAAGGCCTTGTTCATACAACTGCAGGGGTCACATCACCCAGCACGGGAAGAGAAAATGGGTTTTCCTCCTCCTCTCAAGTAGCAGTCTGACCCAAGTAGACTAGCCTTACCGAAACAGCCCGTATGCTGTGGCTCTTCTCTTTATTTCCGTCATTGCTCTGATGGTTTTATCCCACTCTGTAGATGAGACACTGATGCTCAGAAGGGTCCCATGGAGGCCGGTGTTCGTCATTAGACTGCCTCCCTTGTGGAAAAAGATAATAACATTTCAGTTTATTACAATACCGTAGGAGCCTTTATTGCATCTGAGAGTTGAACTGAGAGGTAACGCACTTCCTTCTTTGACATCTAAAAGTAAAGGAAGTAAAACTACTGACATTGAAAGTAATAGAAAATGTAAATGAAATTATTTTCACTGCCAATTTTGTTGTTTAAATTGTGTATTGATAACATTGAGGGGATGCGTAATTCTCCCCCAAGACCCTCCCAAGGAAGCAAGCTGGCATCTCCATTAGGGTTTTTGTAGGGCTCTGTGTGGTGTGACAAGGCAAGTTCAAGGAAGAATACTGTGCTGAAACCTTCCTGAACATTGTTTTAGGCCTAATTAATCAGCAAGAGCAAGAATATAAAAGGACAGATCAGGTGAACCATTTGAACAAGTACCAAAATTAAATGTCTCTATGTTAGAAAGGAGAGGGCATTGAATTGTAATCTTGATCACAATGAAGAAGTTTAAAGAGGTGACCAAGAAGAGCAAAAACAGCCACTGGAAATACTTTTCATTCTAATGCTTTTTATTGAGGTATTATTTGCATTCCATAAAATTCACCTATTTTAGGGGTACAGTTTGATGAATTTTGGTAAAGTGTAGCCACTCCACAATCAAGATGCAGTTTCATTGTATCCCTTTGCTGTTGATCCCCTCCCCCCAATCCAGACTCTCAGTGATCTGCCTTCTCTTACTAGTTTCTTGCCTTTTCTAGAATTTTCTACACATGAAATCATGCAGTCCATGTGGTTGAGTGTGTCAATATTTTGTTCCTTTTCATTGTGAAATATGTTACGGGCAGAGGCATGGCCTGGAAGCACCAAGCCCAAGTAGAGCAGGCTGTGCTCTGCCTGCAGACAGAGCCGATCCCTCCAAGTAGTACAAATTCATGGACAATGACAGTCGACCTCCGACCTCGCACATGCACCGCTGAAAACATTACATAATCATGGACTATTTCATGTAATCAACTCAGCTGTCACAGGAGATAGGTTATAGTCTAAGTTGACAAACAGGGATTGGAGAGTTTCAAATGTAGTAGATCTTATTCAGCCAAAATTTTTTTCCTGTTTTTCTCAATGACCAAAATGATTATTTTAAGTATTGATCTCACACAGGAAAATATTTTTGAATGAAATTAGTGATGCCATTTAATATGTTCTTTTCTAGTCTTTCTTCAAATATAGGTGAATCTGAAGGATATAGTTTACTGCAGCCCAGGTAACCAAAGAGTTTACGGCGATGGTAGCAAGGGCAATGAAAAATTCAACTGAAAAAAGGGAAATTAAATGAGTTCAGACGACTCCTAACCCCAAAGGAATTCATTTGTCAAGCAATATAAAGATCCCTAGGTGTAGAAAATAATGAAAACTTGCATCTCAATTAGCATGTTCATTTCCATGGCCCTTTCTGTTAAAACAGCTTTCACCCTTAACTTTCTCAGTATCATCTTTTTTAGACTTGAGTCACATTACAAACACTTTTTATCTAAAATTTAGAGCAGCAGCTCTAAATTTTCCAAACAGATACATGACTGCTTTAAACTCTAAAATCAATGGAGTGCAGAATAGGTTCATACTGAGCCACCCCTTAACACACGGTTCCCCAACCTCCGGGCTGTGGACTGGACCGGCACCGGGCCGCGGCCTGTTAGGAACCGGGCCGCACAGCAGGAGGTGAGCGGCGGGCGAGCGAGCGAAGCTTCATCTGCGGCTCCGCATCGCTCGCGTTACCGCCTGAACCATCTCCCCACACCTGCCGTCCGTGGAAAAATGGTCTTCCACGAAACCGGTCCCTGGTGCCAAAAAGGCTGGGGACCGCTGCCTTAACAGATTTAGAATGAAAAACCCTAAGCTTTACAGAATAACCCATTATATTCCAGCATTCAGTTCATTCCAGAATAAACTATACTTGCATTGTGGGTTGACCTTTTATACATTTTTCTTTCTTTGTAACACAAGTTTTTAGTGGTACCATTTCCCTGTACATTTCCAAGATATAATAATAATTAAACAAAAATGGCAGAGAACCGAGCTATTTCCATTCATACTATCATCAGGCAGAGTAGAAGTCCCTCAGCTGGTGTAAAACCTAGAGAATAAGCACAGTCTGGCGACCTCAGTAAACTTTGATGCAGGCCACAAAGATGCAGGAAGGGGCCACAACCAAACCCAGGTGGCCTCTGGAAGCTGGAAAGGGAAGGGGTGGCTACCCTCTCAGAGTCTCCAAAAGGAACGCAGCTCTGCCAACACCTTGACTTTAGCCCCATAAGAATTCTGACCTCCAGAGTCTAAGAGAATAAATTTGTGCTGTTTTAAGCCACTGAGTTTGCAGTCATTTGTTACAGCAAGCATCAGAAATTCATACACCATCTCTGGAGAACCACCACTAACTATCTTGTTCTTCTGTGTGACAAAAAAAAAAATATCTGGGATGATCGTCAATTTCTAAGCTACCAAGTAGGCTTGTCTATAAAATAGCCAGGCTCTGGGCTGACTGCAGGAGTTAGGGCTCAGTGAAGCAGCAGTAGTGGCCGCGGCTGGTCTGAGATGAGGTGTCTGGCGTTCGCGTTTTCAGAGGAGTCCAGCTTTTTAAGACATAAACCAGCGGAACAATTCATTCTCTCTTCAAATGTTATGCTTAAGGAAAAAAAAAAAAAACTTCCCCAAGGTAGTGCAATATTTATAAATGCATTTATTATAGCTTGTCAGTCATGTATCTAGTATTTAGCTAAAATGTTTTGAATTGCGTTGTTATATTCCTTGACTTGACTCTGAAATCTTTTCCATTCAGGTCTGTGAGAACTCCTGACATCTGAAGCTTGACTACCAAGTTTCCATAGCAACAGGAAAAAAAGACAAAAAAAATCCAGATCTGAAGATTGCAGTTTACAGCTCTCAGACTTCACAACTAGGCCTCAATTGTTCCAGATTTTTGTTTTCTTTGCAATTTTCACTTAGTCTGTACTTCACTATTTTGACAGCATCTCCCTTTCTCCTTTAATTAATGGAATCCTCTGAATTTTCCCTGAGTGTTTAAAGATCATGGCATAGAACTTGACCTTCTGGGAGGAGGAACAATGACTACTCTTCCTGATGTGTTGCCATGTTGCTAGTCAGCACTCCACACATCCAGTTTGGTCTGTGGGTTAGTATTTGTATATGTATGTGTATCTATACGTGTATATACCCAGTATTTATAGAGACAGACTCTACAGGAGAAGCTTGGTTTTGGTATGTCACCCTTCCTTGAGAGGTTAAGCAAAGAAGGGGTAGAAGCTATAGCAGCCGACCCCACCAGGGCCTCAGCACCAAGTTCAGCACTAGAGCAGACCACAGAGCTGACGCTTCTCCACCAACCCACCAGCCAGGCAGGTCCGCAGAGGGGGAGAGCAGAGACAGAGCCCTTTCTCTTTAGAATGAGGACCATGACCAGTTTTCACTGCCGTCCTATGTGATGGTGATCCTGAGCGAGAGAGGTGAGGAGCAGAGCTGGACATTTTACCATCAAATGCATGGGCATCTATCTATCTGCGTTTGTAACTGTCCAGAATCCACATTCCCAGTGGGTTTTCTGGGGACCCGGATCATGATAGAGAATCTCGCCCTTCCGGGCATATGTACAACAGCGAATGTCATCGTGGAGGTCATACATGCATCCGAAGAGGTCATCAGGTACCATGTGTATACATATATCTGCCCACATGTACAGACATACATTTATGCACATACACACCATTCATTTCATATATACATGCATACAATAGAGTAAATACAGGTAGTTTTAAAAGTACCCTTTTGTGTGAATCGACGACCGTCGTTTGCAAACCTGAAAATAAAAGATGTTCATTATGTATGAAAAGTAATTGATTTTTATTCTGTGAGCATGTGAAAGTAAGAAGGAGATTAGTGCTTATACTGAGATTATCTTCTTGTCGATAAACTGTAACTGGACCATCAAAGCTCACACCAAATTTTTCTAGCAGATAAAACTAGTGACAGCCTGTGGCTTTTTCTTAGAGCTCGCCACGACCTAGGGTCAGGTAAGTGTCTTAGCATATTTTAATGCAGTTGCTTACTAAAGGTTTTAACCACACGTGCGCACACGCTTTCTTATGCAATCTCTGTTTGCACTTGTGCTTTTCAGTTCACCTTCTGTAGGAACTAGAAGTCATATGTTGTCTTTATTGTAGTGAAATTATGCAGATAGAGTTCCATATATTGTATTTGTTTTGCTAGTAAATCTTTTTGGAGCATATAGAATGCAGAGACTTTTTTTCATTAAAATAAATGGGTGTTGGTGGTTAAAACTACTGGACAGTAGCTTTTCTCTGATGTCTATGTTGTGTCTGATGTCACTGTTGCTGGGTCTGGCCTAGTGCTAGTTCACATTTTTGGCTGGCCGTTTGGATCCCCTGACGTCTCCTGTTAAGTGGGTAAGTCTGTAAAGCCAGAAGCCCCCACCAGTGCACAAAGCAGGCTCGGGGGCAGGGGGTCCAAGCCTGCACAGTCACACTTTACCAGATTTCGTCTTCTGGCTTCACAGGACGCAGCCTTGTGTCTCCCTGGTGGACCTCGCTCCCCTCTTCCCGTAAGGCGGGGCGAGGGCTCCACCTGGTGCACCCCCAGGAACACCCTCAGATGGCCATGTGGTTGGCAGCCTGGCTCAAAGGCAAGCTAACTAAGCATCAGAAATCTCGCCCTCCTCCATGAGCCGGGGCCCTCCGTGAGGAGGAATACAGACCTCGAGTGACCCATCCACTCAAGTATGCAAGTGTAAGATTCGCCTTTTTCTCTCAAGCCCACAGGCTCTCCTGCACTTTACCAATCAAGCTGGTAGCTCAACTTAGCTTAGAACACAGAGGAATCAGAGTATAGGGCATACTTCATCAACAAGCAGGATAGGCCTTAATTATCCCCTATTTAAGTATATTCCCTGTCCCCAGAGTTCTTATCAGGACAAGATATTTCTATCATGTTGTTCTTTCTAATGCCTTCAACAACGACAAAATAGCCCAATTCTTAGAAGCCAAAGTGGTAGCATTTCCTGAATCATAGGGTGTTTTTAACTTGCTAGAATACATTTACATTGTTTACTGAAACCAAAGGTAGAATCAAAACATTATTTCACAATTACCACTGCATTTTTAGTCCAGGTTATTGAAAAAAAAAAGTAAGAGCCAGAAACTGCTTTCCCATTACTGAGCGCAAGATTGAGGATTTTAGTTTCATTGAATGAACAGTCACACCTTCTTTTTATTAGTGTATTAATCACCTTAGCTAATTAAAAATTACATTTTCTCCCCATCTGACATAAATTATTTCAGACGATTTGTTTTAATAAGCACGTGTGAACATTTTCTAATTTCTATAAAAGTTACCTTCGATGCTGCCAGTTTTCTCCACGTGGACGTCATTTCAGGTAGATGCACCTGCCCTGACGCTCCAGCAACACCTGCAAATCTGAACATCATAACAAAATAAATCCAGCTGCGTTTCATGGTAAGTATCACCTGGTATCAAATAAGACTTTGATTCTTAAAGAACATTTTTAGAAATTTTGGTGACTCATCCCAGATTTTCAGAAGGACATTTTAAACAGTCCGATAAATGGAATAACCATCTACCATGGAACTCTCGAAGTCGATCAGATTGCGTTTTATCCATGATGAATACATTGATCTTAAGATTGGCAACTAAAAAATTGTTACCAACGCCATGTTTGATGCTGGGTTTAGTGTAATTCTACCTGTACACAAGCTCTCCAGGTGATTCTGAAGAAAAGGGTCTACAGTTGTCCTGGTGTGTGTGAACAGGGTACAAGAATGCAATTAATAGTAATAACAGTTTACATGCATTGATTACTTATTATGTGCCCACACTATATAAAATCCTTTATACTTACTAACTCGTTGAATCCTTACAACAGCCATGTGAGGCAGTACCATTATCTTCTCCAACTTACAAATAAAGCTGAGGCTCAGAAAAATCAAACAGCTTGCCCAAGGTAAGTGGCCTCCAGAACCGGCAGCCGGGCCACATGGCTCCAGGGCTCATGCTGTCCCCACTATATCCCGTGCCACCCCCAACTCTCAGACACAGTGCCTGCTTCAGACCAGAAAGCCCTGGTCTGAAGCCTTAATTAGCATCACTATCTATCCAGACCAACTAAACAGACCTTCTAATACTTCCTAGTTCTAAGTACTTTATTAACACTATTCTAAATTAATATTGGAACCTTAGAAATTTTTCCTATACAAGATATCATCATTTTCTTAAATATTTCCTCCCTTCCCTTCTATGGCTTGTCAGGTCCATGAGGGGAGTCTACCAGATGAATCAGAGATCTCAGTTATCCAAAAGTTAACTCCTGTCCTCCCAAGTACCCGGTCACTACCAAACCAACTGAGCGGAGGGAAGGCTAAGGGAGAGAGTCATGCGGGATCTTCAAGAGCTTGTTCTGTGCTTGGCTATAGACAAATTCTAAAGGCTCTCCAAGCAGTTTCTGGTTTTGAAGATGGAGCATATTAATCTATTCACGTGTAGTTGACTTAAGCAGGAGTCAACAGACAAATCACACCAAGGAGGAAAAAATCACACCAAGAGAAAGGTGAGCACTGAGAAAGACTGAACTTCCTTTTCCGTTTAACTACTAAAGAATAGTAATAGTAATAATAATAATAATGATCTGGCCCCGCCTTTCACCAAGATGATACATCCCACCTTCTCTCCTTATCTGGCTGTTGAGATTTGGAACCTCTCATGATGCGATGATAAAGTGCTTTCATAATTGTTCATCTCAGGCAATTAACAATTCTTTTGCCATGTAAAATGTGTTACCCTTATTGTATTTCCTATTGCTAATGGAATAGCCCACTACTGGAAAAATTCTCTAGTTTTGACTATGTTTCTAGAAAGGCATATACGAAATATGTAGAGACAGAAAAAAATGGTGGGACTGAATGTGTGAACAAGGATTTCAGATAAGAACTTTAATTCTATAAATTAAGAATAAGTCTGTGATTTAAGCAGAAGTCATTTAGATACTCATCAAATTCGGGAGGCAGAAAAGCCTCTTCCTTTCGCTCACGCTGCAGCGCTATCAGAACGTTAATCGTTGGAGGGTTGCTGAGCTTGATAAGCCTTGGAAATTTTGTTTGGTCCCAAGTGCTTGCTGGTCGGTAAGGATACTGTGAGAAGCAACGGGTGTAGTAAAACCACAGTAATTATCACTATGAAGCTACGAAACCTTTGAGAAAGTGGTTCAGAGAAGCCCTGTAAGAAGTATATGCTGAAAATGTCCATTTTCTGCTATTTTGTTAAAGCTTTTCCTTTAGAAAATAAAGTCATTCAGCATTCAGTCATACAAGCATTCAGATTATTAAAGAATTGAAAATGAAGGCTACATGAAAAAGTTTTTGCATTGTCATGCACATATCAACACTGTTTGATGTTAAATATTATTTATTCCCCCAAGATACAAATTTTCAGAAATTAAAAAAAAATTTTTTTCATAAATGCTCAAAAAGGATAAAAGTTTATAATTAAAAATTTTTTCATTCTATTGTGGATACAGTACTTTTGGGCCCTAGTTACTGAATTGCTTATAGTTTCTGTGCTGTAAATTAACATTTGATTTACTGTGTAGTTACCATGAAATTTGTAACTTGTTTGTGAAATAGTCAGCTAAAGGTGATCTGGGATTTTTAATGTGTGTACCTGGTCTTAGACCGGCTTTAGTACAGTTCAAACACAGTGACAAAGCAAAGGTGTATTTTTTCAAATGATGCTCTGGTTGGCCTATAATATTTAAAGACAAAAAGTAAAACTAAGTGCTGCCTGCCTAATAACTAACTCTTTTCCTTTCTTCTTACGTAACCGTCAAATCCTTCTGACTTGGAAAAAACATATAGATGATTGCTAGATAGATAGATAATACATAGAAAGATACACGGACAGACACAGAGAGATACAGAATGAAACAGAGAGAGAAGTAGATACAGGATAGACAGACATCAAGAAGTTTACTTAATTAAGATCCTTAACAAAAAAGAGGAAGGGGAGGATGCTAATACTTTGTAAGTGCCTCCTATGGGCGAGCTTTTTACACACTGATGTACGTATGTGTATTTACATATTATGTTATACATTTTATATGTAATACATAACTATATATATAATTTATATAATTCATGGGCTGTTGAAACAGAGATTGTCTCCACTGTACAGATGAGAAAACGAGGTTCACAAAAGTTAAAACTATCTTATACCACATCTCACTCCTAGTAAGTGGTATGTATGACTCCAACACCAATACTTTTCCTACTTATCCTAAGCCCGCACCACACATATGTCACCAGGAATCAACGGAACGGAGTTTGTATCATCACACACAATACATGATATTGATGATGACAAAACAATTGGATAATGACGGGATCAGCGAAGCAAACCATAACCAAACTTCCAAGTCAGAGTCTCTAAGAAACATTTCTTTCCTCCCTGGGCATTCTGTCTCCAGGAAATTGATTCTTTGTCAGCCAATCATGGTGACACTAATTTGGAAAATTGCCACAATGAACATGAGAAACATAAACCAACACTTCAAACCCAAAACAAAGCAGAGCAATTCGAGATGGATTAGGTCGCCACCGGTGACACCATTCTTCCCCATGAAAGCAGTTTTCTGTTCTTTTGTAAACACAGCCTCGAAGAGACCCTCCCAAGTCAAAGTCCCAAGTGGCTCGACCCAGGGTGCATGCCAGGGATTCTAGCAAAACTTGATGTCGCAAAGGAATCCAAGCCAGGAGGACTGGTACTGGGGTGAAGGCATTTCTAAATTAAATTTGCCGGAACTAGACTTTTCTCTCCATAACAAAGCCCTACCTTTGCTCCTCACCAAGAGTGGATCCTGAATCCCTGCCCTGCCCCTCCTCACACCAGCAAGGCAGCATCTTCCCTGCTGAGGATTATTGGTGCCCTGATGGATTGTTCTGTATAAAACGGGTATCCAGCACCTGCAGAAATTCCTGTCTGAGGTTTATCCCCAAGGAGAAGAGACTCGTTACTCTGATTCAGCAGCATTTCCCAAAGTGTGTAACAATGTGCTATTTTAAAGCAAGCACTACCTCTTTACCCTCTGCTTCCCTGCCTTCTCTTAGGGCAGAATTTTCTAAACTGTCGTCCTACAAGAGCATCCTCATGATTTAAGGACATCCCTCTCCCATAGTTGTCATAACTATGACACTTAAACAGAAATGCGGGTTTTTGACAGATGAATAGATAAAGAAGATGCGGCACATATATACAATAGAATATTACTCAGCCATAAAAAGAAACGAAACTTGAGTTATTTGTAGTGAGGTGGATGGACCTAGAGACTGTCATACAGAGTGAAGTAAGTCAGAAAGAGAAAAACAGATACCGTATGCTAACACACACATATGGCATCTAAAAAAAAAAAAAAAGGTTCTAAAGAACCTAGGGGCAGGACAGGAATAAAGACGCAGATGTAGAAAATGGACTTGAGGACACGGCAAGGGGAAAGGGTAAGCTGGGACGAAGTGAGAGAGTGGCATGGACATATATACACTACCAAATGTAAAATAGATAGTGGGAAGCAGCCGCATAGCGCAGGGAGATCAGCTCAGTGCTCCGTGACCACCTAGAGGGGTGGGATAGGGAGGGTGGGAGGGAGATGCAAAAAGGAGGAGATATGGGGATATATGTAAATGTATAGCTGATTCACTTTGTTATACAGCAGAAACTAACACACCATTGTAAAGCAATTATATTCCAATAAAGATGTTAAAAAAAAAATTGTTCAGAACCAAAGTTTTAAAGGTTAACTGCTAGTGCCTCACACATAATACAGTAGTTTTGTTAGTAGAACAATATTCAGTTACATTCGGTATGTCAACCCTGCAAAGTAAGTAAGTATATCAGCCATGACGATAAATTAGTGGAGTTTTTGCATAAAGCAGCTGTTTAAAAGACCTTGGTCTCCACACAGAGAAAATATGCTGTCTTTCTGCTTAAGTGCAAAAGAAAAAAAGCCTCCACTAAAAAAATGTCAAGTTAGCTTGCTATTTATGCAAAGAAAATTTCAATCAGGATAAAAAGGCCTCAAGTCTCCTGCCAGAAACACACACACACACACACACACACAGCAAAACTCCAGATCCAAGTGCTAATTCATGTTCTGTGTTGCTCACGACCCTATGCCAGACCTGACTAGAAATCCAGGGTGTGGGTACCCAGTCTTCTTTGCTGAGTCTGGGAGCCCCAGAGATTGGGGTCCAAAGTGAGAGGGCCTGCAATCTCACCCAGCCTTGACTACTTACAAGCTAAATGATTCTGGAGCTCTATGTAAACACTTTATAAAATACTAAGTAGGATACAAATGTAAAGTGGTATAACTTTACCGACCGTTATGGGTTGAATTGTGCCCCCCCAAAAAGACACACTGAAATCTTAACCCCTAGTACCTCAGAAGGCGACCTTGTTTAGAAACAGGGTCTTTGCCTATGTAATTAATTCAAATGATGTCATTCGGGAGTAGGGTGGCCCCTCATCTAATAAGACTGGTGTCCTTATGAGAAGAAGAGAGAAACACACACAGAGGGAAGGCCATGTGAAGATGAAGCAGGGGCTGGAGTGATGGGTCTACAAGCTGAGGAACACAAAGAACTGCCAGCAGCACCAGAAGCTGGGAGAGAAGATGGAACAGATTCTCCCCCCAGAGCCCTCAGAAGGAACCAACCCTGCTGACACCTTGACTTCTGGCCTCCAGAGCTGTGAGAGAATACATTTCTGTTGTTTTAAGCCACCCAGTGTGTGGCACTTTGTGACAGCCGCCCTAGGAAACTAACACACCAACCTTCATTGTCAGTATAGAGAGAGGAAAATTCTCAAGAAATGGTCCAAGCGAAAATAAATTCATGGTTGCAGAACAAGTGAACAGAACTCTAGGCGATGTTCATAGATCCCTCTGAAGTCAGCGTTTCTTATCTGTGGGTGATCCCCTCACCCCAGGAGACACTCGGCAGTGTCTGGAGATAAATTTGTTTTTCACGACGGGGAAGGGGGTGGTGGCATATGCTACTGGCATCTAGTGGGTAGAAATCAGAGAAGCTGCTCGACATCCCACAGTGTACAGGGCACCTCTCACCCCCACCGCAGCAAAGAATGACCTGACCCAAAATGCCAACAGTGCCACTGTTGAGTAACCCTGCTCTAAACTCACACAACTCAGAGAATTCTAGAACGATAGAAAAAGGAGAGGGTAGAGTCAGAAAGTCCTGGGCTCAAGTCCTGTCTCTTACTTCCTAATTTGACCTCCTGATTTAAGAGTCTTAGTCCCTGTTGTGTCTGTTTTCTCAACATTATAAAATGGTGATAACTCTATCACAGGGTTCTTCTGAGAATTAAGTTTAAACACCAGAGAGCGGTTTATTTTAAGTCATCAGTTAAAGTGCTAAATACCAGTTAACAACAACCCAATTATAAAATGTTTTGCCTCTTGGCAAGGGAAGGAACCTGGGGGCTGGGGGGAGGAGGGCAAGGAGGGAGGCAGGTAAGGGGGGAAGGCAGGTAAGTGGCTGGTGAAGAGAGTCGAGTCTTATATCCCTAAGACCAGACCCCCAGGTTTGTTACAGATGCTGGTTCTTCCCTTACAGGCTCTCTGCAGCTAAAACCAAGCTGGAACTGACCCCCAAATGCAGTCCTTAAATGAGATAAGGAATGTGAACGTTGCTGGAACATGCCAGGTCTTCATCCTAGGGCTCTCCTACCCCCTTGCCAACAAGACCCAATCCCAAGACCACCTGCCGGGCTGGAACTTGAGGTCCCAACTCCGCAGTGCCCCCCTCCGGAAATAGCAAATCCAGTCTCCTAACCCTGCACACTGCTCCCTCCTTGACCAAACAGAAACCTTCCCCACCCAACACCATGGAACATCATGCTGAATGAAGGAAGCCAGGCTCTAAGGAGGGCGTTCGTACGATTCCACTTGTACGAAGCTGAGCCGCTGGCAAAATGGAATGACTGTGATGAGAGTCAGGACGGTGGTCGGCCTCGTGGGTGGGTAGGTGGGGGTGATAGGGAAGGGGCGGAGGGGCTTCCAGCGAACTGGTCATGTTTCTTGTCTTGGTGGTCACAAGAGTGTGAGGACTTTGTAAAAAGTCATCTAGGATTTTTGCACCATCCGGAAGTTTTCTTACACTTAAAAGTGAAAATCAACCTGTCCCACAACGCCGGCACCTCCACTCGACCATCGTGGGGAGAAAGAAAAACACTGTGTCCAGGGCGCAACCAGTCCGGCAGCTGGGCACTGGGCGAGTGGTGGGCGCGCCCCTCCCCCCTGGGACGTCGGGTTTCCCTCCAAGGGACCCGACTCCTTCTCCCTTCTCGGGGTTTGCGGGGTTTTGTTGGAGGTCAGGCGGCGACACAGGTCTGGGCTTGGCACCTTGCAGGCACCCTAAGAAAGCCAGCGCGGCCTTTAACGACGGTCTGGGAAGAGACTGAGGCCACTTCTCCATTCGTTAGCCCCACCGCAGGTTCATTTCACCTTTTTCCTCCCGGGGTGGGGCCAGGAGGTAGGCGCGGTAGGGGCGGGGATGGGCGGGGCTTAGTGGAAGGGGCGGAGAAATCGCGGGCGGGGCCTCGCCTCGGAACGGAAACGCGAACTACAGCTCCCACAACACCCCGCCGTCCCGCGGGTGGCCTCTGTCGTCGCGAGAAGCAGCCGCTGGGGCGTCTGCGCGGACAAACGGAAGTGTAGGTGACCGTCTGAGACAGCACCGCCAAGCTGGGAACCGGGGAGATGGCAGAGACAGAACCCAAGACCGTGCAAGATCTCACCTCGGTGGTAAGGGACGGCTGTGCGCGGCGCGCCCGAGGCCGCCGCATCCCCGGGGGGCGCCGGCAAAGTCCGCGGACCGAGGCGCCCTCTCCGCGGCCGCGCGGGGCAGGTCTCTGGAAGCCAGGTTTCTAGAGGCTTCGCGGCCGCGGCCTGGCCACCTTGACCCCCCGGCCGCTGGCTGTAGGCCCCTGCGCCTGCTGACGTGCCCAGCCAGACCCGCCCCCCGCACCCAGCCCCACTCAGTCTCGGTGACCCCGGCTCCCCTCAGCTCCCCTCCTTACCCACTCTGCTCTGCGCGCCCCACCGCAAAACACCCGACGCCTTGGGAATCACAGCGGGCCCAGACGGGAAGGGGCGTCACCAGCCCCCCGAGTCTAATTTGACAGGTGGGGAAACTGAAACCCGGATAGGGAAATCGAAGGCCACGGAGCTGCGCAGAATTGGGGCCGGAACCCGGAATCCTGGTCTCCCCGTGGCACCAGGGCTCCTATCCTGATCCCGTGAAGGTGTCTCGGGGTAAGCGTGGGCTGTTGTGTTTTGTTGTTTCACAGGTGCAGACACTCCTGCAACAGATGCAAGATAAATTTCAGACCATGTCCGACCAGATCATTGGAAGAAATATCCTTTGTTTGTAATCAGTCTCTGATGGGCCTTTGGATCCCAGTTTCCGGATGGTGGTGGCGATAAGTGGGTGGTTTGCAGGTCAACTTCCACTAGTCATTTACCAGATTTTTTTTTTTTTTTTTTTACTGAGCTTAGATGCACACTTCCTGAGAAGTACTGTGCAAAGAGCTGGGGATACAGCTGAGCTAGATCCCTGGCTGCGAGGAACTTATAGTCTACCGGTAATGCTGCCTAGTATGATTGACTGTTGACTGTGAGCGAAGCATTTCATGTGTATCTCTCCTGTGATCCTCACCATCACCTGATGAAGAGGTTGTAGCGTTACCTTTGTGTAGCGGATGAGGAGCCAGGAAGCTTAGAAAAGTGAAAGAACTTGCCCAGGTCCCATCACTAGTAAAGGGCAGGGCTGGGATTTGATCCTCACCCCGGACTCCTGTGCTCTGAACCAGATTCTAACAGTATTCAAAGGAAATTGGAAAACCACTTTCGTGAAGACACTGTGTTGAAGGTTGTAGTCTGCAGGGCCCTGGAGGAGAGGGGTAAGAAGTGGAAGCTGTTGGTGCCGTCTTTAACTTCCCCACTTGATGACATGAGCAGTCGCATTGATGACCTGGAGAAAAACATCGCAGACCTCATGACACAGGCCGGGGTGGAAGAGCTGGACGGGGAAAACAAGATCCCTGCCACACAGAAGAGTTGAAGGTGAGGGGAGCGAGGGACAGTAGAAGTGTGGTGCATGTCCCTGTGATTTTGATGTAGTTGGACTTTCTCTGGATCTGTCCCCAGCCAGGATCTAGCAAGCGTCCCTTGTATTGTTCCCCTTGTGGACTCCAGGCTTTGAATTTTTCATGCCAAACTAATTCCTTATGAAGAATTTATTTTCCCTGTTTTTATCAATGAGACCTAGATCGCTAGTTAAGACCATTAGTTAATATTAGATAACCCCTGAGTTTATATCATTACGGCGAAAACAAAGAAGTGTATTTTGTTGGCCTGATAATTCTTATCACTGGCAGATTTTCCAATGGTTTGTTTTGTTTTGTTTTGTTTTTTAAAGAGAACACCCACATTGCCACCTTCATAAATGCCATAAGTTCTAAGGATTCTCTTGGGAACACCCCCTGCACTAGGTAAATGCCAGGACAATGACTGATTATGATTTAGATGACCTAGATTGTGGCCACATTAAGCCTTCACCCTAGAGTTGATTTGTTTTTCCATTGCATAGTTACAGATACCAGGAGAGACTAATAATCAGAAATACCTGTTACAGCAAGATAGCTAGAGGCACAGATGACTGCCATGTTCTCACCATAGTGGGTTCCTTCATGACAAGCCTTTTCCTGAGTGTGGTGGTTACTTCATTGCAACCCAAACGTAGTTTTTAAACTCCCTTTGTTCTCATCCCATTTTTAGCATTTTAATTCCCTATAAAAATAAGGTTTACTGTGAATGTTTAGGTAACTAGAGTACCAAGCAAAATACACAGTAAAAGACACCAAATTCCTTTTTTATTTTCTGAGCATGTCCTGGCTGGACCAAATGATAGGTAACTATGAAGTACGGGTTGCTTTGAAGTCCAAGGAAATAAGTAGAGGTTTAGGAGGTAAGAGACTTAAATTTACTGTTATCTTAACAGTAGATTGGGTTGATGCACTATGTCAGTAAATCACATAGTTGTTTTGTGTGGTTGTCATCTTGATTCCTTATAGACTTGGGCAATGTCCTGCCAGTCTTAGGAGCTTCTCTGGGTCTCATATCGTCTGGCCGTCAAAAACCCCATCAAGTGAAAGAGAACAGATTGAAGAATTTCTCGAGTGACAGGCATAATGCAAGGAAAGGAGTGGGAGTAGAAAACAAATTCACAATAATGTTTTTAATAAAGACTTTCATTGTAGTTTTGCTAGGATATTGTGCAGAGAAAATACATTTAATTCAAATGAGGATTGTGAAAGGATTTTTAGTTGCTAATTCTATGTATTATTTTTATTTGTCCTTACAGAATGAATAGCACGTTGATGGCTTTTGCTTTTTCAACAGGTTGCTCATCTGCACTGGAATCTGGAACACCCTTTTTACAAGCCAAGAGAAGACAGATGGCTTTTTGCAACTAACTGCTATGTGTAGACAGGTTTTATATTATAAAGTGTGCATTCTTCTTACCACATACTATAGAGTTAGTTTATAGAGTGATTTCCCTCCCCTGCCTCCCGTGTTTCCTGAACATGGTAAATTCACGTCTTGGACCTTGGTCAGTTGTGCTATTAAACACTAAAACTTTGGCAGTTCCTGCATACAATTGTCAAATTTTTTAGTGTATTTTTGTGAAGTCATTTTTTTTCTATCATTCCCTTTGTAGTAGTTGCTGTTTGATAAAAGTTGCTGTGTAATTTTTTTATTAGACATAGGGTAGATCCTTGGTTATAATAAGATTTTGTGAAGTAAGGCATTTATAGTTAAGGTTTTTTGATTCTCAGAGTGACTGATGAGTGAACGCTAAATAGTGTGTTGGCGATACTTTCCAAGTGGTTAAAAACATTTAAAATTGTGTATTCAGAAATATCTGGCACTACTCTGTCGCCAAAACTCGGAATGGAACCATGATTTTATGCCTGAGTCCCTGAGGTCAGGTGCTACAGTAACGAAGAGTGGCCACGGCCACTTTAGTGTTAGAATTTTTAAATATGGACAATGACAGAGTTGCCTGATGTGACGAGGCTTTCAGCAGTTAGAGTTTTGCATGAGGTTTGAACCTTCAGTAGGACCCTACCTTGTCCATCTACAGCAGTTACCATAGGAAGTCTGGCAGGACTTTACAACTAAGCTACTCCATCTTTTGAGCTACTGGCTGGGAAAAGAAACAGAAAAGGAAAACAGACCATGTTAAGTCCATGCCTACTAAATAACTAGTTGTAGGCTTGAGTTTTTAAGAAATAGTTTCTTTAAACTGGTTCTTACCTAAATTTGAGCAGAGTAGTGGCTTTATTACTGATAATGGGAGACAGGGAAAATAACTCCTGCGGCTCAGCCTGCAGTGTCAGGAGTGCTGAGCCCCAAGGCAGTGTTGATGGGAAGGAGACCCATGCGACGGTCACAGCAGGATGATTTTGTATAGAGAACATGGAAGAAGTTGGGGAATGGAACAGTGCTTTGGAGAGGGAAACCCGTAGTCAACACAGTATGATTTTTTTAAAGTTTCCTATGTCACTAGTCTTAATTGTTTGAATTGCAAATATATAATAATATTAAGGAATAATTTGTCCTATTTATAAATTATATGGGGAACACAGAGGAGTCGATTTCTTCTGGGATAAAATGAATTCCCCACTGTTGTCACCGAGCCGCAGAAACTCCCTCACTGGGCCGGTAGGTCGCGAGGTGTGGCCCTGAAAGCCCAGAGCCAGCTGGACTCAGGGACCGGATGGGACCGTGTGCAAGATGCTTCCAGGCCTGGGAAGTGGCAAGTGGACAGTCGGGATGTAAGCAGTTGGCCTCCTTAAGTAACAGGAATGTTTCCCCTGACCAAAAATACCTGCCATGAATAAAGGTGCCTGAAATCCTGCTGTTGACGCTTCCTTTGTGTCAAAAATGATTGGTTTGGTTTTCTGCGTTTTCGTACCATTTCAGATGATCGGCTAGAAGCTCTGGAAGGATTCAGTACCCATAGCCAAAGTGGGGACGGGAGGCACGGGGGAGACTGTGGTGCCAGAAGGGAAGCCGAGGAGTGTGGAAGCCTCAGGCTGCAGGGCTCACCGGCCAGAGCGAGGGAGAGCGGCGCCCTCCGGGGTCCCCAGGGAAACCTTCACGAGTGTACTCCCCAGGACACTCGTCCCTGAGAAGCTCCAGCAAAGAAGGGTTTGTGCTCACCTGGGGGTGGCGTCTTCCCGGCTCATGTGATTCACCTGATGAAAACTGGCAACGCAAATTAGCTCAGGAGAGGCTCTGAGCCCCCAGAGCAGAAATGGGATTTAACTCATCTGCCAGTTTCCAAGTTACGTAACCAAGGATTTTTTTTTAATACTTGGCACCTAATTAACATTTCATAGAACCTGCATGTGGTGTGAAACACACCTGGGGAGATAGCGGTTAAAGAAATCCAATAAATAGCTCCGGGTTCACTTTATAAACACTCGCTTCACGTTCCCCAGCCTCCAGGTAAAGCTTCAGCCTGGGCTGGGGTGCCTCCACATTGTACAAAAGGATGCTTTTCCTCACACGGTCCCTGTGAAGTGCAAAGTGCAACACCCGCTAAGTTACGGGCCTGATCGCCCATAGTCGGGCGCTCAGGCCACAGCCTCCTGGGCCCGAGGCACAGCTGTTTCCCCTCCAGCCCGCCCCAGCGACCAGGTTCCAGGCACCCTCCCTGTCCTGGAGCCTCTGCTCTGCGAAGGCTTCTAGCACGGTCAGCGTGGCCCCCGTCTAGTTCCAGGCATAATCTTTGGGTGCAGGAAAATCTGTCTGCCTCTCTTATTCTCCAACTATTTTTTGTTCATTTACAGGCCCATGAAGTTCCTACTCAGCTAAGAAATACAGCTAGCATGGAGTTGTTTGCAGCAAGCAAAACAGCCTTAGGTTTGATTAAATGCCCTCTTTTTCCAAGCCCGGAGGCCCCATCAGCTTCCTCATTTGACCTCTAGTTAATCCTGCTTTCATTCAAGCCACAGGATTTTTAAATGTTTTAATATTATTTTATCAATTTATTTTTTCTGCTGTTTCATGTCTGAAGTGCCATTGTGTTTGAAACTTATCAGAACAAACATACAGTACTTCAGGTGATTAAAGGTTCATCTGTCTGTGAGTCCTTGGAGCCCTTAACCGCACTTAGAGCATCGTTGCTATGGGGACAGAGTCCAACAAACAACTTAACAATGAACTTTTTAAAATTCTGTTTGTAAATTGAAGGTTTCCTGTGTGGATAACTATGTTCCCTTTTTTTATTCTGTAGTTTACATATTATAATTAGATTAAAATGGAGGAATTTTCACAGTATGTTGTCAGATCTAACCCTGAAAATAAACTGGCCACAGTTAATGATTAGTAACAGCTACCAGCACCTATGAAAGCGTTTATCATAAACCACCGTGCTGTGCAAGCATGTTGTTTACGTTATTTGGCTTCATCTCTTGACAACCCTGAGTTCAGTTTTTATCTGATCAGCCCGTTTTAAACAGAAGGAACCCAATGCTGGGCGACAGTTGACCGAGGTCACACAGCTGGAAGCAGGGACCATGGAATCGCCACCCACAGCTGTCCATCCAGGTAAGATTTCCAAGTATTCATGGCCGGGCTGCCTAGCAATCAACAACCCGGATCTTGAAATTCAGTTTCAGAAGGCTAATTTTGCATTTGCAGTTAAACATGACCTAAATTATATAATAAACATGCTTGATGTGAATTTTTATTCAGAATTCCAAGTATTCAAGGCTGCTAGAAATGTGCTGGACCAGCATTTTTAAGTTCTTTGAGAACAACTATAGAAACAAATCCAGTTCAGTTTCTCACAATGTTTGCCTTGATAAACCGCAGGGAATACTGGCTGCTGATTTTCAGTTGTTTCCCTGCTAACACCCATGAGTACAGAGGTCTTAAAAAGGTGCCTTTGCAGCCATCACCTGGAACCTTGGTCTCCTGCTAATAATGCTAAGCGTCTGCCTTTAGCTGCGGCCTCTTTAAAACTTTCCATGAATGAAAAGGGGGTGGGGGGCAGGAGCAGGGGATGTGAGTCACTGCCTAAAAACAAAAACCAGAGGGAATGTGACAGAACATCACACTCACCGACCTCACAGATCACTTTGGAAATAGGAAAGGAGTTTGTTTCTACAAGTCAGGTCGACCTGCTAGGAAAGAATCAGTTCTAGTGCTTGGCCCTCACACGCTGAGGCTTCCACCAAGAGAGGTGCCTGGAGGCTCCTCGGACACCTGCCGAGGACGAGATCTAGATCTAATAGATACAGAACACCTGCGTCCGCGGGGCCCTGGTGATGCTGGGGAAATGGAAGGTTCTGTGGCTCCCTCCTTGAGCAAGGCCGAGCGCATTCACGTGCAGGTACATAAACTACATACACGTCCCAGGGATGCTGTGCTGCTTTGTGGTGATCGTCTTGGCTGTATATTTATACTTTCCTACTTTGTGGACATCTTTTGACCAATGATTCATATTGATCACTGGCAAAATGTCTACCTTCCAAAAGGAACAGTATCATTTCCCAATAGTTAAGAATTCAGGATGGAGCAGTTTGGAAGCATTCAGCTGCAAAGGGGGCTGTAATGTCTCACAAGGGAGGGCAGCCCCAGGGAGAGTGAATTCCACACCCACAGGGCCATCAAGGACCCAGAATGCCCCACCGAGGCGCGGCCCATGGAAAGAGAACGCCTTCCTCCTTCCCCCTCGTCTCTGTCTAAGAGTGAAGAAAATGTTTTCCCCAAGTTGTTCCTACTGTGCTGCCCTGGCCTCAACCCCTCAGAGCGCTCGAAGGTCGTTGACATCAAAAAGTTTTCTAGCTGGAATCTTTGTCCATCTAATCAGCCCTCAAAAAACCCCATTCCTAAACCACTGCTGTAGTTTTACTACCTCTTACCTTTTATGAGTCGTAGAAGTTGCCATCAAAACCCAGTGTTTCCAGAAAGAAATTTGAAATATTAAATATCTTAAAACTACAGGCCTGTTATGTGGAAGAAAGCCCAGTTAATGTTAATGGGCTATGGATATCATCAGAAAAGTCATTTCTGGAAATTTAAAGAATATGCTTGTTTCTTTTAATGATACATTCTCCCGGAAATAGACCACTTGACTGATTCTGCTCCAGAATCCTACTGCGGCAAAGGATGGGCCCAAATTCTTTGTGGAACAGAAGCCTGACTGGCGTGGTACACGGATTGCAAAGCTGGAAAAGCTGCAAAACAATGTCCTGCAAAGAAAATCAGACTTCCCCCTTGATAGGCAGACAGCTCTGATGGATACCCCTCAATCAGAACCTATGTTCCTTGGGCCCATAATTAAGAAACTTAGAGAGAAAGACTCTTTTGAAACCAGCTGGGAAAGTATGCTGTCTTGCCAGCAGAATTTCAAAAAGGTTGATGATTACCATGGGTCAGCCTTGGGGTCCGTGAGCCCTCATCACGGTTGATTATATGAAACATATATTTTGCCAGCCTCGTCAAAAGGAAATACAGTAAGATTCAGTGGGTCAGTCTCATTTTCTCGAGCGCAGACAAGGCTTCGCAATGATCTGTGACTCAACTTTGTTCTTCCCAGAAGGAGAAGCAGAGTCTGTGCGACCCCTCTGGCACAGCTGAGCCAGTGTTTCTGGAATCACTGAGAACATTTCCTCACCATGAACTGCCAGAAGTTTCTTGGGTTTATTCAAGCTAATCTGTATTCCAGAACAATTCTGGACAAGATTTGTTAGTAATACTTCAACAAGGTGCTGTTTGGAAAGTTCTGAACTTAAAGGATCTCTTTTTGTATTATACTAAGTAATCTAGTAAACTGAGCAAGAATTCTTTGCAATGAAAGCAGACCCTGAGGCTGGGGCCCAGCAGCCTGAGTTTTAACACAACCTCCACTGATCTCCCTCAAGTGTGAGAACGAGGGCCCTATGGTGCCAACTTGGGTTGTCTGATAGCTTTGGGGAGTCAGACTAGTCTAAACACAAGAAATCCCTGGGGGATTAACATGCATGTTCCTGGGCTCCTCTTGTAGATTCTGATCCAGTACGTATGGGACAGGGGCTGGGGATCCGTGTCTTTAATCAATTCTCCTGTCATTTTTTTAATATTCCTTCCTACACAGGAAAACACTGCATGGAGAAACGGGGTGGCAGGGAAAAGCATCTCACTCTGAATCACTCGGGCCTGGGCCAGTCCTAAGGTAATTTAAAAGGAATTGATTCTTAATTACCCAGCACATCGGACCACAGGGATAGAGCACGACCTTTCGGGCCCCGTGAAATGAGGAGCTCGCCCTCCCGCCCAAGGAGCTGAGCGTGAAGAGCCCTCACTCCACGAGGACTTGAATCACTTTAAATCAATTTGCTTCTTATTAAGATGCACTTCCATGAGAAATCATTCCTACTCTTCAGCCACAACAGGATAGCCCATCATTTAAAGCTTCCTGAGTGTGACAGTTGCTTAAAAAGGTTTTAAAGAGTATGGTAAATATTTTACCAGAAGGATAAGTTATTCAATAAGGAGATTATTTATTAAAAACTCATAATTTATTAGTTCATGTATCTCTATTTTCATGAAAATGCATTCTTTTCATCTGGGCATACTTTTCTATTCCCACAGCAGATTAACCTGTGAGTTGACAATTCTGTTAATACATAAATATATTGAAATATAATTTAACTTGTGAAAGTAACAAGATTTTACTAATAAGAAGACATATCTGTAAAATTACAATTTAAAAGAACTCTTGGAGGGTTTTAAGCATAGTTTCATGTACTTAAAAAGAAATCATGTTTGCTATTTTGGAAGAAAGAACAAGTTTCTCATTTATCTTTTGAGTCATCCATCCTAAAGGAAATAACTGACGCATGACTTTTTTTCTTCTTATTGGTAAGAAGGAAAGCATTTAATGCTTAGGCCCAAGACCAAGGTATTGAGTTCAAGTATTTACGGTCAGATATTTTATTTCGATAATAAAAAAAATAAATTAGAATAGTTTCCGTTGCAAGCAATGACTAAAAATGGCTTTAACAGTACGGATATTTAATGACCTCATAAAAAAAGTCCAGAGGTAGGCAGTTCTGGAGATGTTTAATTTATTGGTTCCACACGGTCCCGACTCCAGGCCGGCTGCTCTGTACTTACCTCAACTTTCCCCTCATCCTGGCACACTGTCTCCACGCAGCACATCTAGGGACCAGCCAAACACCCCTCCCAAAACCCTTTCTTCCTGTCCGCCTCTGCTGTGGGTTGAGTTGTGTCGCCCCAGAAGGCATGTTGAAATCCTATCCTGGGACTTCAGAATGTGACCTTATTGGCAAACAGAGTCTTTACAGATGTAATCAAGTTAAGATGAGGTCATGCTGGATTACGATGGGCCCTCATCCAATGACTGGGGTCCTTTTAAGAAGAGAAGAGACACAGAGGGACACAGAGACAGTGCCCTGTGATAACAGAGGCCAAGACTGGAGTGATGTGTCCGCAAGCTAAGGAGTGCTGACAACACCAGTAGCTGGAAGAAAGGCAGGGAACAGATTCTCCCTCACAGCCTCTAAACAGAAACCCACCTCAGGACACCTTGATTTTGGACTTCCGTCTCACCTTGATCTCTGCTTGGGATCTGCCCTTTGTCCTGGAAGCTCAGAACCCTCCCTTCTTTCCCAGACCTCACTAACTCATTCAGACTATCTCTGGGTGCCTGGCTTAGCATTTTACAGCCAGCTTTTTAAAAGAAATCGTAACTGGTATATCAAGGGTTAATTTGCTTTCTAGAGATTTTTTTTTTTTTTTTTTTTTTTTTTTTTTCCCCTAAGCAAGAAAATTGGGAATTCAGTTAGGTCTAAAATTCATCTGAGGCTTCTGACAACTTGTTTGCGGACGTAACTGCTCTGGTGCTGGCAACTTTAGTAATCAAAGAGAAGCTTAAGAAAAACTGAGCACTGCAAAAGGAAGAGGGAAATAATAAATGTGAATTGAGTCCATGCTACCAAACATTTTATTCTGAAGATTTTCAAACATACGGCAGAGCTAAAAGAATTTCCCCAGTGAGTGCCTGTATCCACACCACCTTGGTTAACACGTGATGGTACTTGCTTTATGGTAGCTCTATTCTCTTTCCATCCCTCTCCCCATCTGAGAATTAATTTTTTAATTACATGATTACCACATTGCTCTGGGGGCTCTTTGTAGGGAAAGTACAGAGCAACTCTGGGCACTTACTTTCCAAGTTCATCAGCCCACTTTCCAAGTTCATCAGCCCAGGATAGAAGCCCTTCATACCTGGCCCCCCACCCCTGTGATACTGCGATTTATAGTAAGAAATATGTATTTGGTCGTTGTCCTGTTTCTGGCTCAGATCCTAAAACCTAAGTGAGAAGGTTTTTCCTAAGTGATAAGCGCTATAGAATTTCCTAAGTGATAAGAGCTATAGAGGTGTCTTGATATCCAGAACAAACCACACCTGAGTTTATGTTAATGAGGTGATTTTTGGAAACCACCTAAGGATGGGGGCTGGTTGCCAGGGGAAACAACCCTGTGATTGGAGCGTTGGGGCTCTCAGTCCCACCCCCCAGACTTCCAGTTGGCAAGAGGGGCTGGAGGTTGAATCTATGGCCAGTGGCCAGTGATTTAATCAATCATGCCCTGGTGATGAAGCCTCCGGTAAAAACCGAAAACGGGGCTCAGAAGGCATCTAGGTTGGTGAAGCAGAGGGAGAGTGGTGCACCTGGAGAGGGTATGGAGGCTCCGTGCCCCTTCCCACACCTCGCCCTAGGCAGCTCTTCTGTCTGGATATTATCTATGAAGTAAAATATCTTTCTGAGTTCTCTGAGCCGCTCTAGCAAATTAATCAAACCCGAGTAGAGGGTCGTGGGAACTTCTGGTTGTAGCCGTTAGCTCACAAGCACAGGTAACCAGCTGGGCTGTGACGGGAGCCTGAAGTGGAGAGTGGTCTTGTAGGACTGAGCTCTTAACCTGTGGAGTTCGATGCTGCCTCTGAGTAGATGGTATCAGAGTTGACTTGAATTACAGGACACCCAGCTGCTGTCGGGGGATTGCTTCGTGTGGAAAAACCCACATGTGGGAGTTGGAATCTGAATCTTACCCCTCCCCCCGCTGCACCTCAACCAACACATTTCTCTGTTCATTGCCCCTGAAATATGTCCCCAACCCAACCTGCATCTCTGCCTGGTAGCCTCCTATTCAACGTTTAAGACCCAATTCAACTGTTCCCTTTCAGAAAAAAAAATAGCCTCCGTTCTCTCAAAGAGAGGTAGCCTTCTTCTGTGATCCCCAGAGTATTTTAAACATGCCTTTAACACTTGTCACACTGTCCTCAAACTCCTTGCCGTGTGTCTGTCTCCCCCACTGTCTGAGGGACCCTGGGGGCCTCTGGGGACTTTATCGTATTATCTTGAAGTTCCCTTTGGCGCCTGGCACAAGTCCTGGCACGTTGCAGGTATGCAGGTGTTAGGCAAATGGACCGCAAGAGAGCTAGCTGGAACTCTCTAAAATAAACTAAGTAGCCCCACTTGTAAGTATGCAAACCTACTTAGAAGTGTCATGTCGGAATTTAAGTCCAAGCTGCCTTGTCCCTCCTGTCATCACTCCCATTAAGTGGACCAGCCTGAAAGCTCACATACATGTTAGTGAAGATGCACACCGTGGCCCTTGTTCTTCTGTGTAAAGGATAATTCCGCCACAACTAGAAACATGAAACAGTATAATGTCTGAGCAGATGTTTCCTAAAGAGTGTATAAAAACAGCTGCTACTCAAAACAAAAAGTTCAGTGGTTAAGCTGGGGAAACACGGAACTAAGCAAAGTGCACAGGTTTCTTTTCTACAGTATTTCTCAGAACTTTCAGCCCAATGTGAATTTCAAGCAGCTGGGGAGAACGGTTTCCAGCACAGAGCCCTTTTGCAAAGCGTGGAAAGGCCAGCTGCAGCGACACGCCGTGGAAGACCCCGCTCTCTCTCAACTGTTTACCTGTTTTGCTTCCTACCCCTTGACCACCATCACGTCCTGCATTTCAGACTTAATGTTGAATTTCTCATACTAAATATTGTGCCAAACGTGGAGGTGATGGAGTTACACTGGGCTTTGCTATCTTTCGGTCTGGACATAGCCCGTTGTTTAGCTTAACTCAGGGGATCTGGTGTGGCACCAATCAGCAGGAGGCCGCTGGGAGAGGAAGGTTCCAGGCACCCACTGAGATGTGTCATTGTCACGAAAGAAACCTGTCCTCAAAAAGAATCTGTGTTATCAACATCCAAAGCCTTATGGAAGCCAGTACTGCCACTGGAATCGCTGGGGAAATGCCCAGCACCTAAAATCAACAAAAAGATTTATTGCATGGTTCATCTTTTTGTCAGTTTCATTTCATGACTAGCGTAGTAAAATTTGGCTACCTACTACCCATCTGTTTTTAAAAGTGTGCAGTAGGTTTACATTTTCTTGCAACCGTTTAAGTAAAAATAAAATTTTAATGAAAAAATATAAAGAATGTTTCCATACCCTGCAGCCTACAGTTCTAAAAATGGCTGACTGGCTGTGCTGGCTTTTCCGGGCTGACCTGGAAACAGAGTTGTCTTCCAGGTTCTGTGCCCAGTACAGTGCCTGGCAGAAAGAAGCTGCTCAGCAAACACTGGATGGTGGGATGCACCTGTGCACTGGAAAGCTGCAGTCAGAGAGGAAGTGGACTCCAGTGAGTCAGTCTCAAAGGTCTGCAGTGGCCTGATGGGGAGAGGGGTTATCAGGATGTCGTCTTGGCTAAAGGGAGATTTAGACTCTGCTGCTGGCTACCTGAGACTTGGAGGCCAATGCCCCTTGAGCCTCTGTATCTCCTTTCACTCTGGGCTGGGTGTTCAGCTCCCCACAAATCCCTGCAGAAGAGTCACCAACGAAGGGCTGGGGACTCTGTTCAGGGTATTTACATTCCTTACCATCACCATTGTGCTTTCAGCTGTGAGTGACCCGTAATCTTTCTTGCATCCGGTAACTCACAGATTCAAGAAAGGGCATTTGCTGACTCTTGTAAGTGGGAGTTTGGGGGTGGATTCAGGCCTGGCTGTATCCAGGTGCTCATCACCACCAGTCAGCTCTGCTGTCCTCTGCACTGGCTCGCACCATCATGGTAAAATGACCACCAGCAGTTCCAGATTGCATCTCATACTCTCACCTGCCGATCCCTTCCAGAAAGAGCTTCCCTGGCCCAGAGTCCCCCCGCAACCATCCTGGGGTTGCCTCTCATTGGTCTGGCTTGGAGCACGTGCCTCTGAGCCAATCACAGTAGCCTAGAGGGATGGAATGAGCTAATTGCCCAGGCCTGGGTCAGTGCCCTCCCATGAGACCAGAGTTGGGCTTAGCCCACTAATCAAAGCGCTAGAGTTGGGAATCGGGGAGAAGAGTTGCCTAAATAGAATCAGGTGCTGTTTCCCACAAAGAGTGAACCAAATAGTTCAGGATGACGCTCCTAATTCCCAGGTCTTTCCCACTGTTTCCCCCACTTTCCCACTGAACCACCACCTTCCCCAGCCAACCCAGTTAGCTTACCCCATTGCCTGATAAACCCTGAGCCCCTTTTCTGACATAAACATGGAACCTGAAGCGTGTCTCGTCTTGTTACAATTCAGTTTAACGCTCAACTTGAGCCTTCAGTCAATTCATGGCTCTAAAAAAATTAGAGGACATTTATTTAACACCCACTGAATGCCAGAAAGTATCGCATAGGGAGATGACAGATGTGCGGTTTAGAAAGAGCACTGCTGAAGGCAATAGGGTGCTGGGTTTGGAATGAAGCCCATCTGGTGTGAAGCCCAACTCTCACTGCAGGACTGGCTACATAACTGGCAGGGCCCAGTGCAAAATGGAATGCGGGTCCTTTGTTCAGAAGCTATTAAGAATTTCTAAGCGGGGGGTGGGGGGGGTGGCGGGGTGGGGGGTGGTCCCTGAGCACAAAGCCCTGTGCACAGGTTACAGGCCACGAACCTGGCCCAGGCTTATCGCTCACGACCTTGGGAAAGTCATTGGACCACCCCAGCGTCCTGACTCTCATTTCAGTGAAGGGATTGCTGTGCACATCCCAGTAAGACCATGGATGTGCAGTGCTGGGGGGCGGGGGACTCCTGTACCCACTTGGTGGGCGAAGGGAAGGAGAGAGAAGAGGGGATGGGAGGTAGGTGAGTGCGAGTGGAGGCCCCGTCTCCACCCACAGATTGAAAAATGAGCCTAGTGTCCAGACCCAGCCTAAGAGCCGCCCCAGACCTCTAGCTGCAGTCAGCCCCTGGAGCCGGGCAAGTCCCCAGACTCAAGAGAACTATTCACAAGAAGGTATGGCCGGGAGCCTGCATGATTTACTGCTAATTCTCAAAACTAAAGCAAACAAAGCCCCAAGAAATACGGCCTAGCCATGACCTTCAGCGTGAGACCAGAGCAATAAACAGATTAAAGCAAAAGGCACCTGACCCACATGCAATGAAGAGGCAACGTGAAGTAATGGCTTTCCTGGGACCTATAACCCAATTCCCACCCCCTCCTCTATCCCCGCATGAGGAACTTGAGAGCCCTCCCTGCCTGACTTTCCCAAGCCTGGAAAGAGGAAGTGCTTGATGGGCACTTCCTCACACGGTAATTCATTTGATAGCCACAGTGACCTGGAGGCATTTTTATATATTCATTTGTTTGTAAACAGAAGAGTCAATGACACCCCTGAGCTAGTTCTAGGATGTGCTGGCTCTTTTCCACCCCAGGGCCTTTGCATGTGCTGCTGCTTTTGCCTGAGATGCTATTCCTCCGCTCCACTCCTTACCTAGCGGACACCTATGTCTACTTAAATCTCAGCTCAAACGTCACTCCTCAGGGAGACCTTTTCAAATCTTGCAGACCTTGCCCTGTTTATCACTTTCATAGTGACCTGTCCTTACCTTTCAGAGCTCCTCTCATGGTGTGTAGGTGTATCTGTGGTTATCTGATTAACGTCTTCCTCTCTAGTCTGTAAGCACCAAGAAGGCAGGAACTCACCATTTTGCACACAACTGACTCTCCAATATCCTGGACATTGCCTGACCCACACCCATGAATAGGTATTCACTGAATGAGTGAATAAGCTTGCCCAACATCACACAGCTAGTATGAAGCAGAGCTGGCATTCAACCCAGATCGCCTGACCCCTAAGCCAATCCACGTTCCCACTTTATCTTGTTGCCAAATAGGAGAAAATATCAGTTACAAATAGAATAAAGAAAATCATTTTTTTTCTTTTTCCATGATAAAACTTTCCACTGTATTATGTCATGTTTTCTTGAACCCATACTAAAACATGAACCTGCCCCTCAGAGACAAACCCCAGTTTCTATGCCTTCTCTGCCTCCAAAACATTAATAAATAAAAAATGTTATAATAAATAGATGAGCCAGGCAAAGAAGTTGTTGAAAGTCGGGAGTGGGGAGGAGCAGGCGGCGGGATTCCAGAGTCCCAGAAGCACAAAGGATTCTACAGGTCGGCTGGGCCCCCATCACCACTCTAAAGAGGGGGAATGGAGGCACAGAGAGGTTAAGTGACCTGCCCCAAACCACACAGCTAGTTAATCCAACGTGAATCTCCTACTCTCAGACATATGCTCTTCCCACTTTCTGTGTTTCTGCAGCCAGATTGCAGCAGATGCCTTTTTGGTAGCTCAAGAAGATGCTTGCCTTGTTAAGCCCTGCCCGGCTGTGCCACCTCCTGGTTTCCTATCGCAGGGGAAGGACTACTGAGTGTCTAATGTCTTATTTGGGTTCCCCCAGCAGTGAACCCTAAGGTGTAAGTATGTGAGAGGTGAAAGAAATACATCAGGGTCTGGGAAAGTGAGGCAGAGAAGGGAACGCAGCTGATAAAGGGTGGGTTGTCAAGCCAGCTTCCCCTGTGGGCACCTGGAGCTTGGTACCCCTGGGGCACTCTGGGAACCAGTCTAGGGCATGCCTCAGAGTTATCCCCCAAGGGGTAAGGAGGCTGGAATATTTATATACCAACTTCCATCAGCCATTGCTTGAGCCCTGCTGGGGGCGGAGGGAGTGGGAATGAAGTGGTGTTAATTCACTGGCATTTGTGGCAACAGAGATTCCAGGGGCAAAATAAAGCTCTCAGGCGAAGAGCTGAAGGTTGCTGGCAAGTCAGGGGTCAAGTGGCAAAGGTGGGCGATATGGGAAGGGCACTATGGTGACTAGAATTGTGTTCCCTCAGAAAGGTATGTTGAAGTCCTAACCTCTGTTACCTATGGGTGTGAGCTTATTTGGAAATAGGGTCTTTGCAGATGTAATCGAGTTAATAGGGGGTCATAATGGATTAGGATGGCCTGAAGTTCAATGACTGGGGTCCTTATAGGAGGGAAATTGGGACAGACACAAAACACCCAGGGAGAGGCCATGTGAGGATGGAGGCAGAGATTGGTGTGATGCAGCCACACACCAAGGAACGCTAAGGATGCCCAGAGCCACCAGAAGCTGGACGAGCCAAGGAAGGACCCTCCCTCAGCAGCTGCAGAGGGAATGTGGCCCTGCTGGCATCTTGATTTCAGATTTCTGGCCTCCAGAATATGAGAGAACACATTTCTGCTGTTGTGAACCCTCCACATTGTGTCACTTTGTTGAGCAGACCCAGGAAATGAATACAGGCCCCCTACATCACACCAGTCGACTATTGGTGATTAAAATTCCCTCGTAGCACCCACCGCTTGAAAGACACTCTGTGCATGGTCACACAGTTAGCGGTTGGCAGCGCCAAGATTTTTATCCAGGTGTGGCTGCCCCCGAAAGCCATGGGATAAGTTTCTCTCCTTTTCTCCAATCGACCTTTCCCCCCAGCTTTGTAACCAAGAAAGCTGAGCTGACACTGCCAGGGTCCTCCTTAGCAGGCCAGACGGCAGACAAATCCAGAATATTCCATGTGGTAGTCATTTTAATCCTTCAGGCCCGTTGAGGCGGAGACCTTTCTAATACTCTGTACTCGGTTGAGAGAATGAGGGAGAGGGCTGGGACCTTTGTACTGAAGATACGGGAAGGTCAGGGGAGAGGCAAATGGCAGAGCCGGACACTGAACAGCGGCCCCCTTGCTGCAGCCAAGGCCCCTGCGCAGACCACCCTTCCTCCCCAGCCGACTGCCCCTCCTTGGCCAGTGTTACCGGTTGGGGGCACAAGCATAGGAAAGAAGCTGCTCCGCCCTGCCTATTATGGGACGGTCAAGACATACTGGTTCCTGGGCTGACACTGGGCCCGTCAACATCAACAAGAGGGAATAGGCGGCTCGGCCTTTGATGAAAAGAGAACCCATGTGGCTTGGCGTAGCTGTTCCCTCAGAAATGCCAGCTCAAGTTGCACTTTAGTGTAAGGAATCCTGGCATATTTTTACAAGCCTCCATTTCTGTATGACTCCAGAAGTTCCAGGGAGGCAACAGCAGCCTGGGAAGGAGGAGAGAATTCAACTCCTAAGCACCGCACAGGACAGAAGTTTGAGGACAGCACAGATGGTTTGGCCAGGCCCGTGGATTGTGGAGAAATGAGCACTCGGGGACAGCCAGGAGGCAGAGGCAAGCGGAGGTCACGATGTCAGCCTGCAGGGAGAAGGGTGAGGGATGAGTTAATATCTTTCCTTTGTACATTTCTTTATTGTTTGAATTTTATAACGGTCATATTTATGCATTACTTCCAGAATCATTCTTTCTTTCTTTGTATTTAATTCCTCGACAAGCACGAGGGCCCCTGCTGTTTTCCCGTGGTAACGGAGCTGCGGGGATTGGCGGGGAGAGGAACCCTGACAAGGTATTAGTTCCAGCTCCCTGAAATGACGGAGAAATCCGTACTTTAAAGGAGCATCTGGTTACTTCTACTCCGCTCTGTGGCAGCCTGGCCGAAGGGATGGGCAGTCCAAGGTCACAGCCACCACGAGCAGCCCTAAATAGCTGGTGGTTTGGATTCGCGCTCCAGTTCTTCACTCCCTTGCTGAGCGGTGGGGGTCACATCCACCCACCGGACCCGCGGGGGGCGCGGTGCTACCCACGCTCTGCCGCAGGCATGGCCACGTGACTTGCTGTGGCCAATGGGAAGTGGCGCCGGGCCTCTGCACGAGGGACGTGCCGGGACGTGCGGCGCCAAGCCGACCGCACGCAGACAGTGAGACTTAGGAACCTTTTCCTGCCAACCTAAGCCCGAGAGGGGGAAGCGGAGGCCGAGGCTCGGCGCCACTGCGTACCTGGCGTGCAGGTGTGTGTGTGCGTGTGTGTGTGTCTGTTGTTTACCCGCGGTTAGGCTCGTGGGTTAGATGGCGGAACCTGCGATCACCTTGAATGATGTGAAAGCCGGCGCTGAGCTGCCGCTGCCCCACGGACGCTGGCAGCGCCCTCAGGTGACCTCGTTGGGTCACGTGACAGGGCACACCTGGTCCTCAGGTGGCCTGTGGACCCTGAACACTCAGCCATTTATTCACTGAGTATAAGTGGTCCCGGGTGCCGGGCCTCTGAACTTTCCCGAGGTATAGGCATAATGGGGACCTGGAAGAAAAGTGGCACGGACCCCAAGATACAAAAGGGAGATTGTGAAGACCAACACATGTTTAAGTAAATACTGTCAACTGAAAAAAAAAATGCACAACGTGAGAGCTGTGAGTTAATTTTTCATTGAGGCAGCATGAGGAGTATAGCCCAGGAGAGAGCATTTCAGATAGCTCTGAGAAAGTGCTCTAAAGAGGCAGGGGGGAAGGTCAGCATATGTGTGATTTTGGTGAAGGGGGGTACGTGCAATCAAGCACAGATTTTTGCAGAAGGTTGCTGCTAGTCTCCTAAAGGTTACTGCTAGTCACGAGCGGATGTCACCATATGTGATTTTAGTGATTTTCTACATATAAGGGGATGCGAGAATTGGGCTCATAAAATCTTCTGGAAGTATCTGTCGGAAGGCCTGTTCCGCCAGTTCCCAGAGCACAGAGTGCCTCATTCCTGATCTCCACGCTGAACTCCTTTCAGGGGGTGGGGAAGGTCAGCACTCACAAGAAATTGTGACTTTATCCTTGTAGAGGCAGATGGCAAGTGCCGATTTTTAGTTGGCAATATCTATGAAATGTCTCATTGCGCCGGCTTTGTGGATGGTTGCGGTAATACGCTGAGAACATCACTGCGTTTGAGGGTAAGTTGCAGCTTTTGTTTTCTCACGTCACAAAACTTCCCAAGCGTGCGGGATACCTGCTGAGAGCTCATAGCCAGCTGTTGACTGAGGCACTGATGGTGGAATTATTTTTTTAGGAAGGTTTCAGCGGTGACTATCAGGCCCCCTTGATGCTCCATGAAACAGATGGGGGGTGTTTTTTCTCACACAGCAAGAAGTCGGGAAGGGGTCAGTTCCCTCTCCTGTATGTTTGCTGGAGACAGTCACGTCGTTCCTGAACCAAATACTGCGAATGCGAATGAGATTGGCTTTATTTATTAAATGAAACATTTACTCTGTGTCAGGCATCATGCTAAGCACTTTACAGTACTAACTCAATCCTCTTGCAGCCCTATAAGAAGGGTGTAATGATTATCCACACTTTACAGATGAGGAATCTCGGGCCCAGAGAAGTTAGGCTACTTGGTCAAGGTTGCACAGCTTGTAAGTGGAAAAGCTGGGATTTTTGTCTAAGCCGGCTGACTCCAGAATTTCCGCCCACACTCTACTGTCTCTCAATGCCCTCGGATGGTACAGACACATCCTGGAGCCAGGGATGGGAGCAGCTTCTCCTGAGGAGTGTCTGCTTTGAGGACGGGGTAGCTGCTGAATGGAATCACAATACCTTTAGGAAGGAGAGCTGGAACGAATGCCCAGTAGGTCCCAACAGTGGTCTCTCCCCTCTCTCTCCTCCCCTTCATCTCTTTCTCGCCTCCCCCCGGGTCTGTGCTTGCATAAAGTGGACAGCTAAAAACTAGTAATTGCTCCTCTCCCATGATCTGTGACCCTTGTCATCCCTCTGCCCTTTCCCCTCACTTTCTTCTTCTCGCTCTTTGAGTCGTATTATGAAATGACTTTTGCAATGTCAGCCATAAATAGATTATGAGAAGAAAATCTTTTGTTTAAACAAATTCTAATTTTCCAAAAGGTGGTGAGTAAACACTCTGGGATGCATTAGAGATCAGCAAATCTTGTTTGCGCAAAATCACGCTTCAATTTCTTTATATAAGCAGAAAATAGCAGTTCTGACGACCTTGCCAGAAGCCTCTTTGTGTCAAAGGATTGGTCTCACCATTTCAGTTTGCATTGCTCAGAAGAGGCTGAGCCTTCCCATACGGGTGGGAAAATACTTCTAATGGAACCAGGTGGGTCGTAGGCTTGCCCAGGGGCACTGAGCCGCTCGTTCCTCCCATTCTACTGCAAGTGCCCAATCCCTTCAAATGGACACATTTTTAAGGGTGAATTATAAAGCGCCCTTACCAAGGAGGAGAGACACCCATGGCCTGGGTGCAGGAGGACTGAGCCCCAGGCTTGGAAGAGCTCTCGGTGGCTGTGCAGTTTTTGCTGCTGTCAAAAGCAGAATGTTCCTTTCAGCACCCTTCACCGGTGGCTCCAGTGACTGCTTAAGCCACAGGCCAGAGAGGGTCTTCAGTGACGCTCCAGGGTGGATGTCACAGAAGCCACCACGGCCACATCAGCAAAACGGGGGGTTATTGTAAGGGAGAGGCTGTCCTCATGGAAGTGAGGGCGGGCAGCGTTCCAGTTACTGGCACTGCTTGACACATCATCCCAAAACCTAGTGGCGACAAACGACCACTTTTTTAATGCTTGAACATTCTTTGGGTCGGGAATTTGGATGGGGTGCAGCAGGAAGAACACGTCACCGCTCCGTGACGCCCAGGGCCTTCTCTGCGAGGCTTGGAGGCTGGTGGTCTTGTCTCTCGAGTGGCTGGTGGTTGATGCTGGTGGCTGTCTGGGACCTCGGCTGGGACTGTCAAGGGAGCGCTTACATGTGGCTTCTCCCTGTGGCCCGGGCTTCCATGAGGAGGTGTCCCGAAGATCTCCAACTGCAGGGCGAGGGACTGCCCCACAGACTCAGCTGCTGCCTCCTGAAAGCCATTGCCACATCTGTACCGAGGCCACCCTTGCCATGGCCACACTGTGCTCAGCCAGTGACGGAGTGTGGCAGAGACACTGAGCCTGGTCCACTCCTGGAGGACGCAGGACTCCTCTGACGGAGACCCTGGCTGGGGGACTCCCTGACAGACCTGCCGAGCCTTCCCTGAAATGGCTGTCTGGGGGAGCAGAACCCCCCCTCCTTAGGTGTAGGCGGCACAGAGCGACCTTCCCAAGAGCAACTGTACAGTGGAAAAACCAAACAAATTAAGGTCAACATCAACAGTGATAAATAATGTTGATCGTATGTACCCTTCCTTGATAATGATGTGATGAGAAAGACACTTTACCTCTGAAAGTCTTGGTCCCCAAAACTCATCACCAAACTCTTACCGTGAGAATAACATCAAATAAATTCTGAAACGGGAATATTCTACAAAATACCCAACCGGTGCCGCTCAAAACTGTCAAGGTCATCAAAGCAAGCAAAGTCTGAGAAACTAGGATAAGGGTTATAAGAATGTACACGTCTAGGGGGAGGAAGATTTTACAGGAGCAGAAAGAATTGGGCTGGGCAAAGGAGTGAGGAAAGATGGGCACAGAAATTGGTCATTGCGAGCGAGGCTCTGCGCTCGAGAGGTCCTGGAGCTGCTGGCAACTCAGAGGAGACGCCTGTGGCTGGAGCCCCAGGCCGCCCCCAATGTGCTGGCCTCTTCCTGGGGCTGGTGACACGATGGGGGCCCTCCTTCCAGGCATCGCATCCACGTACATCAATATCCAGAGGAAAGAATATCAACACCTCCGGTAACTTTTTTAGCAAGGAGGAAACTGTCCTCATGGCCCGTTGGACCATCCACTGCAGTGAAAACAGGGCTACCCTGATTGGCTGCGACTAACCAGCACCTACCCCTGGGATGGGGGTGGGATCACCCTGTCTTTCGTTTTTGGGTGTTCTTAGCAAGGAGGTGACGGTTGCCGGATTGGTACCAAACTACATCCGCCACCCAGCGCTGGAGTGGATGCCGGAAGAGCCCTGGGAGGCTGCACTGGTGCAGGCAGGGGTCCAGACAAGGGATGGTGGTGCCTTAGACGAGCAGTGGACCCTGAGAACTGGATGAGTCAGATGTGTATTTGAGAGGTGGGATCAATAGGAGTTTCTTATGGATTGGGTACCTTGGTGCAAGAGATGAATTCTTTATATGGATTCAGTATTATACGGTGGTTTTCTTAAATTCAATTTCATAGTAATCACACCCCAAAACCACAGAAAGCACTGTTCTGTTGTAAGCGTGAGCCTTCCGAGAGGAGCGATCGCATTCTGTATTAGCAACATAACATGAAATTCCGTAAGAATGAGGGCCTAGTTTACTGCGTATGTTTTCTATACCTACCAGTGACTTCACCAAATGTTCCAGTCTTGAGCACTTAGAATCAAGTCAGTCCAATTTGGAGTAATTTTTAAAGGAAAAAAAACCCATTGTATTCAGTCAATTCCATGTTTAATAAAAGTATGCCACTTAAGACTTCAACTTGATTAAATTTAAAATATAAATGTCTTAAGTACAAAGTAAAACATAATGGCTTTTATTAAACCAGCCCCAGTCAAAAGCCCAGTTCAGATTTCTGTGGTTTCACATCTGCATTTCCTGAGTCGTTCTTTTCATAAACAACTTCTGAAATCATAAAGCCTACGTTTATCAATGTGGCTATTACCGTCCTTTCTTGATGAATACAAGGAATAGAGCATTATCACATTTACTCCGCTCAGAAGGAAAGGTGGCCTGCCAACGTGTGTTATTACCGCCAAAAGGAATTCTGTAACGAGTAAGCCCTAGGCAAATCATGGATTCCCTGCTCATATATGCTCTTATTCTGATAGGAGCCTTGTAAGCACTTCGAAATGGCTCTGCGCCATTACTTTGAAATCCTTCAGAGCCATACAATTTGCTATAAACCTTAAACTTCATTTGGAAGCAGCTTAACCCTCAATTCATCCACAAACTTTTAAAGAAAACTGGGCAATTTCCCAAAGCAAATTACTCCTGAAAGGTGAGATAGTGTCTCATAAACTCAGCCACTTTACAATTGATAAGGACTACACTGAAAAATAGGACGATTCAAATTCAAACTACCTCAACAATGATAAATCAGGATTTTAGTTGTTTTTTGTTTGTTTATTTTTGCTGTGGTGGTATTGTTTGGGGGTTATTTCGGCTTTTCGGTTTGTTAAATATTTTAATGATTGATGACACTTAGCATTGGCAGAGGAATGGATACTCTCGTAATACGTTGATAAGGATACAAATTGGTACAGCTTTACTGGAGGGTATTGTCTCAGTAGCTATTAAAATGTTTAGAATGCAGCACCTTCATTTCTAGATATTAGACTAAAGAAAAACTTACCCATGTGCAAAGAGACAAGAACAAAGATATTCCTGGTAGCCCTGGTTGCAAAAGGAGAAATTTATAAACAACCTAAAATCCATCAAGATGTAAATAAACAGTACTGTACATACTTTCAAAAAGAATGAGCGGGCTTCCCTGGTGGCGCAGTGGTTGAGAATCTGCCTGCCAATGCAGGGGATACGGGTTCGAGCCCTGGTCTGGGAGGATCCCTCATGCCGCGGAGCGGCTGGGCCCGTGAGCCACAACTACTGAGCCTGTGCTCCGCCACAAGAGAGGCCGCGATAGTGAGAGACCCGCGCACCGCGATGAGGACTGGCCACCACTTGCCGCAACTAGAGAAAGCCCTCGCACAGAAACGAAGACCCAACACAGCCAAAAATAAATAAATAAATAAATAAATAAATAAACCCAAAAGTTTAAATAAAAAAAAAAGAATGAGCTAGGCTAGTCAATACCAATGATGATTATCAAGACATGGTGGTGGTGTGGGGGAGGGAATGTGGTAAAAAAATGAATCAAGTTTGAACATATGTTAGGGAATGCCCCCCCCCACTCTTTTTCTATATGGGTACATGTTTGGGTAGATCCTTGGAACGGGTCTGGAACTGTCGAATCTAGTCTGCACTCAGTAGTTGAATGAATTAATGATTGGACGTGGCTAAAATATTTTCCCATTTGGCATCTGCCTTTCTAATTTTGTTCTGGAGTTTTAAACAGTGCAACTTATTTTCAGAACCTGTGAGTGATTCTCCTAAGAGGGAGAAGTCCCCTCAAGGTTCCAGGTGAGGTAGCCCTCTTTGCCGCCCAGCATGGCGACACACTTTACCTGATCGAGATTTCACTGTGTAGTGTGGATTAGTGGTGATTCACAAACACTGGTGACTGTGCTCCTGGAGCCTTTATCTCTCCCCACCCCTCTCCCTCTCCCTTATTCTTTCTTGTATCCTTTAGATGGGAGTTTGAACATCCCTTCTGGGGAGAGACCTTCCATAGCAGCCCCTAGCATAGGACAGGTCACTCTGCGATCTGTGCCCTGATGGTACCGGCTACGATCTCTCTTCAGACTCAGCATAACTGTGATTATACAACCATCCTGTAGTTATGTTCAACTAAGAAATATTCCTAACCTGCAGAAAATAGTGGAAGTAGACTTGTATACAGACCACCTAGACTTTTATACATCATTCATTTATTCAATATCTATCTCCCCTAGACCCCGAGAGTTACATAACCTCTTTGTGCTTCTGTGTATTGATGTTAAAAATGGGGCTCATACTCTATGTCATAAGGTTTTGGTGAGAATTAAATATCTTTTCTCTGTTTTTTATTAAAGTATAGTTAATTTACAGTGTTGTGTTAGTGTCAGGTATACAGCACAGTGATTCAGTTGTATGTATATATAACTATATATATATAACCAGAAAAGAACATATATATTCTTTTTCAGATTCTTTTCCCTTATAGGTTATTACAAAATACTGAGTAGAGTTCCCTGTGCTATACAGTAGGTTCTTGTTGATTATTTATTTTATTTATAGTAGTGTGTATATGTTAATCTCAAACTCCTAATTTATCCCTCCCTCCACCTTCCCCTTTGATAACCATAAGTTTTTTTCCTATGTCTATGGGTCTATTTCTGTTTTGTAAATAAGTTCATTTCTTTCTTGCTTGCTTGCTTGCTTGCTTGCTTGCTGCGTTGGGTCTTCGTTGCTGCACACGGGCTTTCTCTAGTTGTGGCAAGCGGGGGCTACTCTTCGTTGCGGTGCGCGGGCTTCTCATTGCGGTGGCTTCTCTTGTTGCGGAGCACGGGCTCTAGGCGCATGGGCTTCAGTAGTTGTGACACGCGGGGTCTAGAGCACAAGCTCAGTAGTTGTGGCGCATGGGCTTAGTGGCTCTGCGGCATGTGGGATCCTCCCGGACCAGGGCTCAAACCTGTGTCCCCTGCATTGGCAGGCGGATTCTTAACCACTGCGCCACCAGGGAAGCCCCCATTTGTTTCTTTTTTTCAGATTCCTCATATAAGCTATATCATATGATATTTGTCTTTTTCTTTTTTACTTAATTCACTTAGTATGATAATCTCTAGGTCCATCCATGTTGCTGCAAGTGGCATTATTTCATTCTTTTTTAGTCTGAGTAGTATTTCATTTTATATATCTATATATATATATCTATATCTATCTATCTATCTATCTATCTATATATATCTCACATCTTCTTTATCCATTCATCTGTCGATGGGCATTTATGTTGCTTCCATATCCTGGCTATTGTAAATAGTGCTGCTGTGAACATTGGGGTGCATGTATCTTTTCGAATATAGTTTTCTCTGGATATATGGCCAGGAGTGGGATTGCAGGATCATATGGTAACTCTATTTTTAGTTTTTTAAGGAACCTCCACACTGTTCTCTGTAGTGGCTATACCAAATTATATTCCCACCAGCAGTGTAGGAGGGTTCCTATTAAAAATACCTTAATACTTGTAAATCAAACTGAGTTTCAATACTAAGTAATAGTGTGGCTTGTTACCCAGCAAACACTGACTGCTACATTCATCATTGTTTCTTTCATGCCTAGTGGGGTGCTGGCACTAGTAAATTCCCAATAAGTATTTATTGAATGAGTGAATGAGACCATGAGCAAAAGAAAGAATTGATGAATGAATGAACAAATGAAGAGAGATATGAGGGAAGCAACCCTTTATTTCTGTTGGATGGATTAATTCCACGGAGTAGGAGGATCAAGTTACAACAACAAGGATCCCTTTCTTAATTGCCAGTTTCATAGACGATACGCTTAGAAAGAGAAATGTGATCAGGCATAATCTTCTAATTGCATTAGAACAACTTGTCATGTCTTTTCTGTGGATTGTAAAGAACATCCAAATTTCAGTTCCAGGTCCCCTGACTGCTTTAAAAACCAAGCCATCCATTAATACATTCCAGGAAATTACACTCAAACTGGTTATCTTACTTATTAGCAAGGTTGATATTTCTCCTTCCCTCAACCACAGATAAAAAGTGCCATTTGGGAACACTGACAATAATTTGAACTCTGTGGAATTCCTTAGTTTATCTTTGTTGTGTATACCAGAAATCTTAATTTTCCACTCATATTAAGCTCTTACTCCTGAGGCAAAATCAGAAGGCAAAAAATCTTCAAAGCCACTGAACTGTGTTTTTGTCTTCTTCGATTTCAGCTCTAAAACAGAGTCAAGAAGACAAAACAGATTAATTAATTCAAGTGTCACAATTGTAATTATCTAATTTGCTTTACTCCCCAGATTTTCAACATTTAAAATTTTTGTCATGCCAAAAAGTCAGTAAATACCATCTAGAGTTAAAACATAGAGTCTTAGAAAAAGTTAATGAATTCAGCTTCTGTGGTTTTTATCAGCTTTTTTCTTAGGTTTAAAGGGACAGTGAACTTGTTTCTCTTGTTTGTGCGCGTGTGTGTGTGTCCAAAATGTGGAGATTTCTTTAGTTCAACTTCAGATTCTGTTACTATCAAATGTGAGTAAAATCACATGCTTTCTCATTAAAAATAGTATGTATAGTAAAATTCCTCCTTTCAACAAAGCATATTGGTTGGTTTTTTTATCCATAGAGCAGAGACCAAATACTGAGAAGGATGATTGTTTGTGGGGAGTAGACTACTGAGGGTGTTTTTTTCTTGAGAATCATTCTTTGCCCTTTTATACATTGTTCAGCTTTTAGAAAACATAACCGTGTTATCATTTTTTGAAACGCTGAAGTATTAATGTTTTAAAAAACCAAATAACTAAATATTCTTCCTAGTTTCCTCCAAGTTAGCACTCCGCCTCAAAACGTCTTGCTTTAAAAGCATACAGCAGAGATAACATGTTTGGAAACGATCAACATGTAGAGGGTGGTTGTGGCCATAGTAGGAAATGACCCAGCGGGAGAGGAAGAGGAAATGAGAAAAGCAAGCATCTCCTTCCTCAGAAGACAAGCTGATACCAAAGCCTGAGAAGGAGTGAGCTTAGAAGTGTCAGAACAGAACAGACCCTCCTACAGTCGAGGGTGCAAAGTTTCCAAGAAAAGGCACCTACAGGATCCCGTACCCTCAAGACTCCTCTCCGGTTCACTCATATTTGGATTTCTTTGAATCCCAATGAGATAGAAATTCCAGAACACTGTGTGCTAGAGACCTGTCGCGGGGTTTCACCTCCCTAGTATTCTTCTGCAGCGGATGCCATGTCCAGAAACCTCAGGAGGCGCCCCAGACAGCCTCCAGCCCTGTGCCGGTGGGGGGATATCTTCATTACTTACCCTCTCTGGACCTCCAGGGTGGCACCACGAGCAGGACAGCTGCGTAAGTCCCCCGACACGCAGCCCGTCCCCCAGCCCCTGTGGTTTTTAGAAACCACGAAAGACACGTTCTAACCACAAACCGTGCTGCTTCGGTTTTTGGTGTTTTCCCTGGGACAGACTTTGTGGGCTCACAGTAAATCGAAGGATAACTTCCTGGCCTGTTGCATGGAATACAAGGGGTCAAGTCTACTCCTAATCTGAATGCAAACAGCAAGTAAAAGGATCACAAAAAGATGCATGAAAAATTGTGTATAATTTTTGAGTAAAGGAAGCTTTTCCAAGTATGACACAATGCTTTGCAGCCATGAAGAATATCGATACATTTGACAGGGAAATGAAGCTGTTCTGTGTGAAAGTGCATGCCACAAACAAGCCAAAGGATGTGACAGACTGGGAAAACCTTTTTGCATATCCATAGGCCTGATTTCTTTAATATGAAAAGCGCTCTGATGAATCAACAAGAAAAAAACGCATGAGGCAATCAACAGACAGTCCTCAGAAAAAACAGCTATTAACTGCTCTTAATGAGAAGAGGCTCAGTCTCACTTGGCAAAAGGAAATGCAAATTTAAATTACACTTGCGGGGGGCTTCCCTGGTGGCCCAGTGGTTAAGAATCCGCCTGCCAATGCAAGGGACATGGGTTCAAGCCCTGGTCCAGGAAGGTCCCACATGCCACGGAGCAACTAGGCCCGTGCGCCACAACTACTAAGTCTGTGTTCTAGAGCCCACGAGCCACCACTACTGAGCCTGCGAGCCACAACTACTGAAGCCTGCGTGCCTAGAGCCTGTGCTCCGCCCCGCTCGCCGCAACTAGAGAAAGCCCCGTGCCCAGCAACGAAGACCCAACGCAGCCAAAAATAAATAAAATTTTTAAAAATAAGTGTATAAAAATAAATAAATAAATAAATTACATTTGAGCCACCCTTTCCATCTATGGACTGGCAAGGGGAGCGGTCTCCCTGGGTGGGAGGGGAGCTTAGTGTTTACTGTGTACACCTAAGTCTGTGTCTTTCAAGTTTTACGCCAGGCGCATATTTTGCCTTTTCAGAAATAAATGTTTAAATGCAAGCAAACAGAATTTCTAAGCAAGAAGGTTTGAAACAGAATTTGTGGACGTTACAGCTTCTCCGGCAGGGCAGAGCCCTTTGGCCTGTCCGTTCATTCATGCAACAAATATTCTCTGAGCAATTATTGTGCCTGGCGTTGTTCTGGGCCCTGAGAAACAGTGAATAAAGGCCTTGCCCTCATGGTCCTGGCATTCTGGCAGCGGAAGACAGACACTAAATAAACAAGTCAGTATGTGGTATGCAGGTGATGATGAGAGAGAAAAAACAGGCAGGGAGGAGAGATGGAGAGATCTCTGGTAGGCAGTTGGGGTAGCCCTTGTTTTTTTAACATAGGTTTCTCAAGAAAGCCCCTACGAAGACAGTGACATTTGAACTGAGACCTCAAAGAAATGGGGGCGCCAGCTATGGGGGTATCGGGGGCAGGGGGAAGTGTCCTAGGCAGAGGGAGCCCTCAGTGCAAAGGCCCTGTGGCAGAAGCGAAGCTGGGATGCTCCAGGAGAGCAGGGAGGCCAGCCAGGCTGCTACTAAATGAGCAAGGGGGAGAATGGGAGGAGATGAGGCCGGAGAGGCAGTACAGGAGCAGAGTGAGGTTTACACACGGCCAAGAGGACAGGCGAGGCCGGCCCAGGCCCTGGCACAGTGCCAAGCGCAGAAGGCAGGCTCTTCCTTAAATCTCTGTTGGATTTGAATTTCAAATGCAAAGGGTCATTGTGTTAAGGGAAAACTCCCTCTAACTACTGTTTTTCCAGCCTTTATGAAAAGAGGGCATCGAATCCTTTTTTTTTTTAATTTTCTGCTTCAATTATTAATGCTTTTAAATGTTTTCTCTTGTGTAGTGATAAATTACATGAAGAACAAAGCCAATGTGGTCTGGGCGACTCTTCTCTAATGAGTTGTTCTATGCCAATTGCTAAGATTTTATCGAAGACTTACGCATCTGTCATTCCAAGTGCTGATGATCTGTTATTTTTGAGAAATAAGATTTTTTTCATGGTTCTAGAACATTCCATCATAAGGGTACCCTAATCATTTAACTAACTTTCTGGGCTTGAGTGTTAGAGGAGGGTTTGATTTCACTATCTTCTTCTTCCACCCTCCCTTCCCCCCTCTTCCACCCCTACACACGCATTCGCACGCACGCACGCACGCACACACCACACACACCACACATCCTTCCTCTATCTTAGTAGCAGAGGTTTTCCGGAAGGGACATTTTCTGGGAAGGCAGAGGGCACATGTGCTGGCATGCTAGGAGGAGAGTTCTGGAATCCTGGTAGGGAGTTCCGTGTATGCTGCTTCTGGAGCCCATCTGCCCGTGGCTTGGTGAGAAAGCCCATGTGAGCGAGACTCAACCCAGGTCCCTCCCACAGCCAGGCCACCTTGAACTCCCCGCCGGTGCTGAGAGTCACGCTCTTTCCCACCCCACACATTTACCCCAGCTGGGCCCTGGGCCCTTTATCTGGAGTCCCCCTTCCTTCTTGGCCCCCAAAATTCCAGTTTGTGGGCCATCTGAAACAAGGTCTCTCCCATACGCTCTCCCGGGCAGGGGGAGCCGCCCCTACTGCTCTGGCCAGGGCACCGGGCCACATCCTTACCAGGGCGCCCCTCCCGCCAGGCTGGCAGTGGAGCCAGGCGGTCAGCGTCAAATCCAGCCTTTGGCGTTACGTGCTTGGTTCACGTTGGGAAGACACACTACACCTACCATACACGGACACGCGCAGACACACACACACACACACACACACACACACACACACACGCGCAGACGCAGACACACACACACACACACAAAGGGAGGGGGGGCAGTGAGGGTGGGGATTAGTTCCCTCCCTGCCTGGGCCCCGCCCCCGGGCCCAGCTCTGCAGGGCAGCCTGCGCATCCAGCTTCGCCACGCCCGCCCCGCGGGCTTGTGCAGGCTGAGGAGGGCCAGGGCTCTCTGCTTTTGCTGGCTTTGCTCTGCTCTAACCACGTCTTCGTCAAGTTCCCAGTCTGAACTGACCACGTGTTTCCTGCCAGGAGCCTGCCCGGCCCTTCAGGCCTTCTCTTCTAATCTTGCTGCATCAGCAGCTTCACGGCGACGTGACTGGGACCACCCGAGATGCAGCCCCCCTTCCAGGTCCTGAGCAGGAGCCAGGCAGAAGGCCTCCACCCTCAGGTTCCCCCATAACTTCCCAACCAGGGTCTCCTCCGAAGGACCCACGCGCCTGATCTTCCCTTCTGCTCCCCACACGTTTCCTGTGGAGTCAGCAACAGAGGGCGTGCCCCACGCGGCAGCCTGTACAGTGTCTTTGTGCAATTTAGAAAGAGGCGTCCCTTCCTCAGGATACTTTACTTCCATCTGGCAGAAAATCACTGTAATGTACTGATTTTTTTTTTTAATTAATTAATTTATTTTTGGCTGTGTTGTGTCTTCGTTTCTGTGCGAGGGCTTTCTCCAGTTGCGGCAAGCGGGGGCCACTCTTCATCGCGGTGCGCGGGCCTCTTCACTGTCGCGGCCTCTCTTGTTGCGGACCACAGGCTCCAGACGCGCAGGCTCAGTAGTTGTGGCTCACGGGCCTAGTTGCTCCACGGCATGTGGGATCTTCCCAGACCAGGGCTCGAACCCATGTCCCCTGAATTAGCAGGCAGATTCTCAACCACTGCACCACCAGGGAAGCCCCAAATGTACTGATTTTGTATCTAGAAAACTCTCAGGGTAAATACACAAATCTACAGCATCTCTGCCGTGAATGGCAGGCACCCCTTAGAGGGCGTCCTTGTGCAGTGCACAACCTGCCCTCCCAGGCCCTGCCTTCCTGGCTTTTCTCTCTGTATCATATATGTGTTCTTCCCAGCTCTACTCTCATGACTGAGCATTAGGCATTTTGACATCTTGGGAGGAACTCTAAGGTCAAATGGTCAAAATCAACATCTTGCTAGAAAGATCAGGTACCCACCTGCCCTGTCCTATCTAGAGGTGATAACTTCCTGTTTAGTCTTAGGAGGTGGACTGTTTCAGGGAGAACATGTTAAAAGATATCAATCTAAATGTCAGCAAATATATTTTCTCCTTTACATGTGCCAGAGACTGTACTCATCTCAATCCTCACTGGCTTGTGAATTTGTTCTCTTCTGCATTTTACAGATACTAGAAATCGAGGCTCCCCAGGACTAAGCACCTCCTCCAGGGTTTTGCTATACTGCGTGGTCTTCCCACCCTCAAATCCTCTAACTCAGTACATTGGAACAAGAGACCAGAGAAGGTGGGACATGTGACCACGAGGACAGGGTTATCTGAGTACCTTGGGGCGTGAGCTTGGATGTCCCTTTTCACTTAGGGAAAATTTTTACACCGCAGTCAAAAGCCATTTTAGAAATATACGCTGGGAAGATGATAATGGTAACCTTTAATGACAGTGGTGCTTGCAAAACGTACAGTTCAGGAAGGACTGATGCTTGATCCAAAAAGCTCTTGTTAAAATCCAATCATCTTGAGCAATGAGCATTAGCAGGAAATGCCTGCAATGAACAAAAACACAGGAAAGGTTAATGGCCTTCTTTGCTAAAAACGATTCAGGGCTTTATCTCGCATTCCAGCTCAGCCTCAGATCTGTGCATATGCTGAAGATTTTTTTTTTTTTTCGTTTTGGTAATCAGGAGAAAAATTGATTACCAAAATTATAATTAAGAGCTGGGAAAATATGCAACAATTTGGCTGCTTCATTTAGCGTGTATTTCAGGTTAATTGCATGATTTTACTAATGAAGATATTTGCATGAATATTTTCAGTGGTTACATTCAATTTATTGTGTAATGAACACTCTGCTAAGCAGAAGACTTCACTTCTTGTTGGATTCAGGATGAGACAAAGGCTGAAACTCTCAATGAGTTTCTAGCCTCATGTGTCAGGCTCTTAATAAGTAAATCCATTAAACTCTCCTGGTGGAATTTACACTGCCCACTTATACAACTGGATTCTTCTCTAATTTTGAAAAAGACTATAAGATTCCAAAGGAAGTGGAAAAACCCCCTTTATTACCACTTTTTGAAAAAGTATATCAAAAAGAAGTATTTTTCCCATGCCCAGCCAATCTTAGTTTACATGTCATCATAACTTATTTCCATTAAAAAAAAATAAATGTGATGCCTATAAAATTATAAAGAGATTAGAAAATATTAAAAAATCAAAAGAAAATAAAAATTATACATAATTCTGCTACTCAAAAAGAACACTGTTAAAGTTTGGGAGTGTATGACTCTAAATATTTTTCCTTTGCGAAAGTGTACTTTTCATTTTTTACCAAAATGGATTTACCGTATGCACAGTTTCTTATTTAAGTTATTTCTTCAGCTAACAATAAACTGTGAACATATTCTATATCAGTAAACATTTTTTCTACTGCTGTGTAAAGGTACGAAGTTTTTCATGGTGTGGACGTGTCATAATTTATGTAAATGACCCCTTTTTGTTGGATGTTTAGGTTGAATCCAGTTCACTTTATAAGCAGCAGGCAGTGAACATTCTCAAAGCTCCTTGAGCACATTTGTCATTATTTCCTTAAGATAAATTCATAGATACTCAATGCTTAGAAAGCCTTGATAGATGTTGCTGACTTGACCCTAGAAAGACGGAAATTTTAAATCCCACCAGCAGTGTGGGATAAAGGCGCATTTTCCTGCAGGCTCACCAACGTTGGGGCCTGATGCTATCATTTGAAAATGGTAGCTAAAAAATTTCTCTCTCTGTTGATTTAGTTTGCTTTTCTTCAGTTACTGGTGGAACTCGTGATTATTTATCAGCCATTTATGCTGCTTCTTTGTGAATTGCCAGCGCAAGTGCCTTGCCCATTTGTAAAAACTGGGTTGTCAGTTTTTCTTTTTCTGTTTCAGGATCTTTCTATGTTTTAAGAATATGACCATTAATCTGTCCATATGGTCCAAATATGTTTCCATTGATTTCAATATTTTTCTACTGATGCAAAAAATAAAATGATTACATTTTGTTCACCATGCTCATTCTGTGGGAGGAGCCATCCCTGGGAGGGCCGGCAGGGCGGTGTCCCCACGCCAGCAGCTAGCAGGGTGTGTGCTTGCCGGCTCAGGCACTGCCAAAGTGCCTACTGACCCAGTTCACTTAATTCTCGTACTATTATCTGCATCTTACAGATGAGGAAATGGGGGTTCAAAGGGCTTCAGTACTTGACCCAGGTCACTCAGGAACAGCGTCAAGATTTGAACCCAAGCAGTCTCTCTCCAGGGCCAGAATCAGACTGCAAGGTGTTGCTAGTAGCAGCGGATGATAGAGCAAGCGTCCATTGCTGTGAACTTCAGGCTCCGGCCAGCTGTACTTATAGGAGGTTGTATCCATTAGGCATGCATGGCAGATGGCACAGAAACTCCAACCACAGTGGCCTGAACAGATAGGGGTGTTCATAAAGGGTTGTTGAATTATTGCTGTGTGTGATACGCCAACGGTGAATTGCGTGTGACAGTGTCTGTCCAAACCTTGAAGCATCTCTGACGGTATCTATGACTACGTGTGTTTTTATAGGTATTTGCGCTGCTTCTGGGTGAAGGCTTGAGAGAGAAGGCAGCGGCTGAATGCGTTAAGTCACAGGCCCGGTTGATAGTGGAAGATGGCTCGGCACCAGCTGATGGTGTGCGCTCGTTACCAGGGGCTTCAGCTCTTGGTGCCAGTTCCGATGGGCATGCAGGGCGCCCCGTGGGGCTGGGAACAAGGGGAGCAGCTGCATGGGATTCAGAAGCATCACTACCCAGCTCTACCTAACCTAAGGTGCGTATTCTCCCAGCTTAGCAACCCTGCCCAGGTGCAAACACCCGAGAAGCCTGGTGGGGCAGAACCCTCATCATGAAGGAGCTTGGGCGTCTCAGTGGCTTCACTCCCCTGCTTGCTGTGGGGAAAGACCGCAAGTGAAAGAGCCGGGTGGCACCCTCCCCGGGTCACCATTCGCATCCTGGGGGGATGAGGGGAGCATACAGAGGAGGGTTGGACAGAGAGGGGTCCCTGGCTCGGACCCTCCCTCGCCGGGGCCAGCTGAGGTGGGGGGCAGGGGCGGCTTCTCTTTCCACGCTGAGGCTCCCCGTGAGTTGAATCTGGAAAATGCCAGGAAACTTCCAAAAAGCACAAAATAGTGTTCCTTTAAAAAGCTATTTAGCGTGACTCTAGAATGCAAGGAATGACCCTAGGTGGATCCTGGATTGGGGGGAAATTGCCACCCAGCATAGGAGTGGATAGTGAAATATGGATTATTATTAAATAATAGTATGGAATCATATTAAGCGTCCTGAACTTGATCTTTATACCCTGATTATGGAAGGGGGGGTTCCTGTTCCTAGGGGACACAGGTGACCTCTCGAAGGATCAAGTGCCGTGACCCTGTGCGTGTCCCCAGAAGTCAAGGGCGGCTTCCTGGGAAGATGCTGACAGAGGACGTTGTTAACAGGTGAGGATTCTGGGTGAGGGGCATGTGTGGGGGGTGGTCATTGTTCTGTCCCTGCGACTTCTCTGCAGGTTTGAATTTTCTTCAAATTGAACCTTTTTTCAAGTGTTATTTAAAATTCTAGGTGCGATCACCATGGGTGCTAAGGAATTGTTGAGAGCCCAGTGCAGGTTCCTGAGCCTTCATGAATTTGCCCCAAATGACCTGGGGGGGCAGGTGACCTGTGGGGCCCCCCGGACCCCCTCAGTGGCGACGCGTCTCAGCTCCTGGCGGCGCTGTCAGCAGGTGGCTCGGCCGCGCCCACCGTCAGGCCCTTCCCGGCGGTCCTCGCTCTGTGACCCACCAGTGCTGGTGTGTGAAGGCCTGGCCGTCTCAGCCCAGCTGGGGACAGCTCTGAGGGCCACCCCAGCTCCACAGCTCCCGGGGGGCAGCTGACCTGTCCCCTCCCCCCTCCTCAACAAACGCCCACGTGTCAGCGCCATCCCAGAGCCGGCTTCCCGGGGGTCCAGCCTGCCACAGGCCTCCAGCCACGTCCCTGTCACCTCCACTCACACACCCACGTCTCCCCTCCACCGTCACCCGTCCTGCCCACACGCGTCACGCACCACGGACATTTCTTCCTTTAAAGCAGTTTTATCTGAACTGTTTCCAACACACAGACAGAGAGAGAACGGGTTGATGAATACCTGTGCGCCCCTACACTGCCTTATCAGATCTCAGCCTAATGTCACATTTGTTCAAATCTGGTTTTTTTTAAGGAACAAAGCATCACCGATTCAGCCAAGGCCTCCTGTGTACCCGTTCCAGTCCTTTCCCTCCCCGCCCCTCCTGACGGTCTCCCACCATCAATTTGGTGTTTCTCCTTCATGTGTATGTTTCTATACTTTTAACACAGCTTTATGCATCCATAAAAAATACGCAGTATTGTGTTTTAGGTTTTTAATCTTTATGTAAATATTATCATTCAGACCGCATCATTCCACGACTTGCTTTTCCAGCCCCAGGTTGTTTGTGAAATGCCTCTACAAGTAGATGTCTGTGGTCTGGCCCATTCGATCTGCCTTTAATACACCCCATGGATTTCAGCCTGGCTCCCGTTGATGGACGTCTACATCTTTCCTCCGGACAAGCAGTGCTGCAATTGCCGTTCTCACCCACGGCTGCTTGAGCATCCGAGACAATGGCCCAGAGGTACAGTTACCTATCAGGGAAGTTAATCTGGGGGAACAGGAGTGCTCAGCAGGAGGCCACCGTCTGAATCCCAAACACGGCTCACGGCTCAGAGTTCGGGCCGCGAGGCAGACCCGCTTTCTCGCCCCTCCCCCACCGCTTGTTTCCAGTCCCCCAGCAGCTGATGCAGCCACCACAGCAGTCAGGTGTCTCCGCAGTGATGCTGTGTAATCAGCAGTCCCAAGCTCCAGGCCTACAACAGGCGTTTATTTCTCATTCATGCATCAGCAGGGGAGCGAGGCTTGGCTGTGTTCTGGCCATTGGGCTGGGTTCCAGTCTACTCCATGGGTCTTTTATTCCTGAAGGGCTGATGGCTTTCTGGGACACGCTCTCCCCAAGGCCAAAACCGGAGCACAAGAGGCCAGGCCAAACCACGAAAGCTCACGTGAAGACCCTGGTCCCACGCGGTGTGTACCGTCTGCTTGTAGAGTCCATTGGACAAAGCAGGTCAGGAGGCTGAGCCCTGAGGCAGTGGGGGGAGCCAGCTCCACCCACAGTGACGTACTGGGGAGAGCAGGAGGGCGAGAAGAACGGTGTGCAGGTCAAGCCACCCGCCACAGGTACAGCCCTTCCCCTGCCGTGCTCCTCCTCCCACACGCGTGCACGTGCACATGCACACATGCACACGCATACACACACATTCAGTCACAGCCTGTCCTCACCCTTCCTCCACCGTTCCCTCCTGCCCACTCCCCCCGCCCCCCGGTTCTTTCCAGAGCTGAACTGGGTTGGGAAGTGACCAGGTGCCTGGTGCACTGATCAATAAGAAAGCAAAGGCATCACCAGGAAGTAACGTATTAGGATTTTCAACAGCCAGGACATGGAAGCAACCTAAATGCCCATCAACAGATGAATGGATAAAGAACATGTGGTACATACACACAATGGAATATTACTCAGCCATAAAAAAAGAATGAAATAATGCCATTTGCAGCAAGATAGATAGACTTAGAGATTATCATACTAAGTGAAGTAAGTCAAAGACAAATATCATATGATACCACTTATATGTGGAATCTAAAATATGATACAAATGAACTTATTTACAAAACAGAAATAGACTCACAGACATAGAAAACAAACTTACGGTCACCAAAGGGGAAACGGGGGGAGACAGAAATTAGGAGTATGGGATTAACATTTATATTATATATAAAATAGATAAACAATAAGGACCTACTGTATAGCACAGGGAACTATATTCAATATCTTATAATAATCTATAATGGAAAAGAATCTGAAAAAAAATAAATATATATATATGAAACTCAATCACTTTGCTGTACACCTGAAACATTGTAAATCAACTATACTTAAATTTAAAAGAAGAAAGTGATGTATTAGGATTTTCCAGAGAAACACAACCAACAGGACGTGTGTGTGTGTGTGTGTGTGTGTGTGTGTATAATGTATATAAGTGTATATAAAATTTTATATCTATAAAATGTATATATATGTATATAAACCGTATATAATGAGGAACTGGCTCATTTAGTGATAGAGGCTGAGCCGTCCTGCGAGCTGCTGTCTGGGAAGCTGGGGCCCTAGGAAAGCAGGTGGTATAATTCAGTCCAAGTCCAAAGGTCTAAGAACCAAGGGAGCTGATGGTGAAAATCCGGGCATGAGGGCAGGAGATGAGATGAGATGCCCCAGCTCAAGCAGGGAGGCAGGAAAAAGGGGGGCAGGTTCCTCCTTCCTCTGCCTTTTGTTCTACTCAAGCCGTCAACAGGTTAGATGAGGCCCACCCACCCCGGGGAGGGCATCTACTTTACTGAGTCTGCAGGTTCAAATGCTGACCTCTTCCCGAAGCACCATCACAGACACACCCAGAATAGCGTTGCATCTGGGCACACCATGGCCAGTCAAGTTGACATAGAAAATTAATCATCAGATACTCCTCTTGCCTAAGCCTATGGACAAGGTTATTTGCTAAAAGATTTGAGAGTGCACGCGGTCTTACACAGGAAGTGGAGAGTGGGTTATAAATTCCATTCCAAATTGTCAAGGAGCCACAGGCTTCCATGGGCACAGCCTGTGACAGGTGTGTGACGGCTCGTGTGCAAAGCCATTTAGCTCGTTAACGAGTAAGAGTCTGGGTCAGCAGCACACACTCAGGGACTGTGGTTTGTTTAATTAAGCAATAAGAGGATGGTATAGAAATCAATACTCAATTCCATTCTCAAAAGCCAGAGACACCCAGCTTCTGTGTAGGTCATCCATGCTGCAGATTAACATGCCCCCCAAATAATGAGGCAAGTAGCCGTCATTTAGCACACCCCGGCCTCTTCATTTCGTCCTGGCTGGGTAAACGGGAGCCATTAGCTGCATTATCCAGTGTTAGGAAATCAATAACGTACTGATTATTGATAGACATGTGCTGCTGGCAAACGGGAAAAAATTACATGAGGGCTTTATGGGGTGATTGCTCTGTTCTGTAGAGCAGTGGCCAGACAATTTCAGCTTTTAATTCCCTGTCACATACCCAGATTTATGGAGCTTTTGTAATATCTAATTGGGGTTGGTGACACGACCCTTGCTTTCACTCTGTGGGATGTTTTAAGCATCCAGCACATCTAGACGAGAAGGAAAGAAGCAATAGAATCGCATCCAATCTTAGAAATGATAGGGAAGGGACTTCAGGGTAATTGAAGGCCTACCTTATACTCTGTATACATTGTTTCCTTTAATCCTCACATATTATTCTCTCCACCTCACAGGTGACGGAAATGGGGCTCAGAAAGGTGAACTAACTTGACCAATGTCACTCAGCCAATCAGTGGAGGAACTGAGATTCAAAAGGACAGTTGATTAGGAAGGCCACACCCCTTGCACTGGGCTTTATCCCAGGTTCTCTCAAAGCCCCGATATTTTAGTGATGTCCCTAAGATGCTCATAGAGTGAGGGGGACAGTGCCAATGGGGCAAGGGGGTCAGTAACAGCAGTAGTACTGGTGTGATTTGGAAGTCAAGAACAACTGCCTCTCCAGTGGGACTAGCCCCTCCCTGCATCTGGACCCAACACCTTTCGTAATGTAGCCAAGGAGTTGCATTTACTTTGTGGCTACCACATCCCATTGCTGGTCTGGAGGTACTTAAGCCTCCTGGGAGTTCTTCGTAGGAACCTCTCCCAAGCTGGGTCTGCCTTGTCCTGTACTTGTGGGGATTGGGGGCATTTAAGACGGATTCTTAGCATTCAGCCTCGTTTGATTTACTCCAGCTGTGCTCCTGCCATCCTTCCAACCTGTTAAGATTTTTGCAGTCTCGATCCTATCATCCAGCGTAAGAGCCATCTCTTTTTGTTCTCATCTCCAAATCTGATACATATATCTTCTGTTTCATCTGAGATGGGCAGACAGACGGGTGCACACGTGAAAATGAACTGTCCAGAGCATCTTCTAGGCAGCGCACCAGCACTTGTCTGAGAGGTGCAAAGTCCTGCCGAAGTTCTGTAACTCCTTCTTCCAGAGCGTTCTAACCAGTGATGGTGAAAGCGCCTGTCCATCCAGGTATCAGAGACCTTCCCTACAATCTGCCTTACAACGCTGGGGGAGGAAGCCCCATGAAGGCAGGGGCTGTGTCAGGTTCCGCTCACCCCTGGGTCCCCAGCACCCAGCCTGAGCAAGCATACGCACACACAAGTGTTGAATGGGTGAGGGGATAAGAAATGACGCCACACCATCACTCCTCAGCTCCACCCTGCCCTGCATCCCAGCAGGTGAGTCTCTCTGGATGAAGCAAGTCTCTTGGGTTTCTAGAGTGGTGGCTGTTGAATGGGGGAGTCGTCACCCCACCCCAGGAGGTGCTCTGGAAGTTTGCGGCGGGTTGTCACGATGCCTGGCGTAGGCAGCGGCCTTCAGAGGGACACGCGATATCCTGCAGTGCATGGGACAGTCAATCAAGAAAAGGTTGTCTCTGACCTGCGAGACCTTCCATTATCTGGGTGGGCATTCATGAAGGTGGACACTTCTGCTTCCCTGTAAACACAAGACATCTTTTACACATTTTTTTTTGGTTTTTTAATTTTTATTTACTTATTTATTTATGGCTGTGTTAGGTCTTCGTGCGAGGGCTTTCTCTAGTTGCGGCAAGTGGGGGCCGCTCTTCATCGTGGTGCGCGGGCCTCTAACTATCGCGGCCTCTCTTGTTGTGGAGCACAGGCTCCAGACGCGCATGCTCAGTAGTTGTGGCAGACGGGCTTAGCTGCTCCGCGGCATGTGGGATCTTCCCAGACCAGGGCTCGAACCCGTGTCCCCTGCATCGGCAGGCAGATTCTCAACCACTGTGCCACCAAGGAAGCCCTTTTTCACAGTTTTAATCCACATAGAACATACTGGTTTGTATTCTTATGTGGATGAGTACAAAGGCGAACAATATATGCAGCTGAGACCTTCAAGGAACGTTCAGTCTGGCTAAGGAATTGAGTGGAATGAGAGAGCATAAGAGGAACTCTGGCCCCTCCCAGTGGAAAGGAAGTGAGGTTGGAACCAGGAGGAGTGGATGGGAGTCAACTAGGTGAAGGGAGACAGAGTGAGCCAGACAGGAAACAGCATGTGAAAAGGCCCTGCAGCAAGTAGGGCAAGACATTTAAGAGAGGTCACGATTTTTCCCATTCTGCCTTACACTTTTGCCAGTTTTCTTTGCACGTCTGACCCTCAACGTTGGATTGAAAGCCTTCTGAAGGCCAAGATCACATCTTACCCATCACTTCATTTTCCCAGCTCCGTGCACAGTAACTGAAGCTGTGATTTTTTTTTTAATTTATTTTATTTATTTTTGGCTGTTTAGGGTCTTTGTTGCTGCACGTGGACTTTCTCTAGTTGTGGTGAGCGAGGGCTACCCCTCGTTGCGGTGTGAGGGCTTCTCCTTGTGGTGGATTCTCTTGTCGTGGAGCACAGGCTCTAAGTGTGCGGTCTTCAGTAGTTGTGGCTCACGGGCCCTAGAGCCCAGGCTCAGTAGTTGTGGCACACAGGCTTAGTTGCTCCGCAGCATGTGGAATCTTCCCGGATCAGGGCTCAAACCCATGTCCCCTGCATTGGCAGGCGGATTCTTAACCACCGCACCACCAGGGAAGCCCCAAAGCTGTGATTTTTAAGTCAGGAGAAACTATAAAGACCAGTCTGTCCTTTGGGGGAGGGGTGGCAATCAAGGTTCCTGGGTCCCCTTCTATAACCTACTGCTTTTTTAATTTCATGGATCATTTCCTTTCTTTGGGCCTCAGTTTCCCCTTCCATAAAACTCAAGTGTTAGGTCAGCAGATTGGGAAGGCCCTTCCTGCAGAGGCAAATAGAACCTCGTTGCCCGGAGTTACCTGAGACATGCATATCTGTGCCCTGATTAAGAGTAAACACAATTTTAGGGCTTCCCTGGTGGCGCAGCGGTTAAGAATCCACCTGCCAATGCAGGGGACACGGGTTCGAGCCCTGGTCCGGGAAGATCCCACATGCCGCGGAGCAACTAATCCTGTGTGCACCAACTACTAAGCCTGCGCTCTAGAGCCCACGAGCCACAACTACTGAAGCCCGCGCGCCTAAAGCCCGTGCTCCGCAACAAGAGAAGCCACCGCAATGAGAAGCCCGCGCACCGCAACTAGAGAAAGCCCGCATGCAGCAACGAAGACCCAACTCAGACCCCCCAAAAAATTTTTTTTTAAAGTAAACACAATTTTAATAGAAGTTAGATGACATCAGACCCAGCACTCTGTTTTGAAATGGAACCGACCGCTTTAGAGGTAGAGTTGGGGAGAGAGGTCATAACCAGCCGCCATGGCCGCTCTGCTCAGGATGAGCTTTGGGGCTTCAGCCTCTGTTTCTTATTCCCTTTAAGGAAACCCAAGGGCTTTTTCAGACTCACAAAGAACCACCGAGGGACCAGGAAAATGTTCCAGGGGTTCTTTGTGCCACTACCCCCCCGCCCCCGCAGGCTGTCAAACGCTGGCCGTTGTAGACCCAATCATAATGACGGTGCTTTCTGGAAATCTCTGCATTAATTACCATCATCGGGGAGATGTTGTCTATAGTTCCATAATAGCTTCCCAGGTTTTGCTGGTTCTGAGTCAAGCTAACAAATTTGTAGCTATTAAGGAACACAGATTGCTCTGCTATGTTTTAAATTCGGCAAATGGAAAACTTTGTTTAGAGGGGTGGCTGGAACCCAGAGCAATTAGTGTCTAATAATTTGTTAATGTTGGAGATGCTGCACAAAGATACGGTTTAAAATGTCTGCCTTAATGTCTTAAGTGAAAAGAGAGGAATTTGAAGAAACCATAATCGGGTTAGGCATATTAATATAATAGCATACTTTTACAAAATGTAAAAGGCTCTTGGTTCTGCCTTTAAAAGGGACAGCTAATGCAGCATCCTTATTTTTACCACTTAATTGCCCTGTCTTGGATACTAATGATGGGCTGATTACGGTTTAATTACGGAGGGATGGAGATGGAAAGGCCGGCTGGATTGGGAGGGAGGGTCAAGGGTTGAAAGACACCTGGGAACGCACGTGGGGAAGGCGGGTCATCAGGCCACCCCACCGGTGCCCGGGTCCCGGTGACGTCATCACACCGCAAGGTCTCGGCCCCTGCAGGCTCCCTGACGCATTTACCAAAACATGGTGAGAACTCACGGCAACTTGGTTCAGAGAGGCTGGTGAGGTGACGGATAACAATTTACTGTCTTCCGCCCAGAGCCCCTCTCTTCCTCTAGACGTGTCTGCTCCCCTTCCTCTAGGGCGGTGGTTCTCGCACCTGAGCATGCGTCAGAGTCACGTGCAGGATCGATCAATCAGATTCTAATTCAGAGAATCTGAAGGCGGCCCGAGAATTCGTGGTAAGCCCTGGCCGATGCCGCTCCGATGCCACACTTGGAGGCCCAGGGATGTGGGGGACTGCTTCCCTGTGACCCAAGATGGACTTTCCCATGGATTGTTCGCAAGTGTCAGTAGAAGCAGATGCCCCTCGTGGACAAATGTGAGTCTGGGAACTGGGCGCAGTTGATGGGCAGAGCAAAGAGAGAAGGCAGGCCGGGCAGAGAGGGGCGGACAGGGAGAGGAGACGGCTTCCCGGTTCCAGCCCCCGAGGCCCGTCGTTTCCAAGGTTTCACATCAGCTAATGAGTTGCCCTTTGGCTTACCTAGTTTCCGTTGCATTTCTGTCACTGTAACCCAGAAAATTCTGACCACTACAGAAGTGCAAACCAGAATGCCAGTCTTGAATGTACAAGGCGCCGCACTGATACAGTGGTCTGTGCAACGTGGTCTCTTCCCGTAAGAGGTGGCGGGACGGAGATGTGGAAAGAGCAAGGGCTTGCTTGGGAAAGCGTTGCCAGATAGAAATCAGGACGAACAGCTAAATGCGAATCTCAGAGGACGAATGATTTTTTAGCGTAAGCATGCCCCAAATATTGCATGGGATATACTTAGCCTAAAAAATAATTTGTTGCTTATCCGAAATTCAAATGCAGCTATACTTTTATTTGCTAAATCTGGCAACCTGCGCTGAGGAGCAAGGCAGACCCAGGTTTGCGTCTCAGCTCAGTTACTGGCTGTGACGTTGCCGGTGTCCGTACCTGACTCTTGCGGGCTGTGGTCCGGGCTCCGTGCAAGCTGGTCTGGTCTGGGCAGTGGAAGCACTGGCTGTGGTCGGAGGGCAGGAGGAAGGGAGAAGGCAGTTTGCCGCGGCCGCCCTTCCTCCGGGGTCCCCGCTTCTGCTGGATGGCCCGCGGTGGATCCAGAGCCGCAGAGGCGCATGTGCTGATGTTTTTCACACTAGATCGTTTGTCTGTCTAGGACTCCATATAAACAAAGTTACACATTATGCACTTTGGGGGCCTGGCCTCTTTCATTCAGCATGATGTTTTTGAGATTCCTCCATGTTGTTGTGTTTATGAGTTCATTCCTGTTAGTTTTTTCCCTGCTTTATTGAGATAATTGATATATAACATTGTGTGAGTTTAAGGTGTACAACGGGTTGATTTGATACACTTGCAAGTGATTATCTCCATACCTAACAGCTGCATCACATCACATAATTACCATTTCTTTTTCTTCCTTTTTTTTTTTTAAAGTTTCCCCTGCTTGTGCTACAGCTCTGACTGCTCCCTGCTTCTTTCTTTTTTCTTTTTTTTTTTTTGGCTGCCTTGGGTCTTTATTGCTGCATGCGGGCTTCCTCTAGTTACAGCGAGCCGGGGATACTTTTCGTTGCGGTGCACAGACTTCTCATTGAGGTGGCTTCTCTTGTTGCGGAGCATGTGCTCTAGGCGCGACGGCTTCAGTAGTTGTGACACGTGGGCTCAGTAGTTGTGGCTCCCGGGCTCTAGAGCGCAGGCTCAGTAGCTGTGGCGCACGGGCTTCATTGCTTCGCGGCATGGGATCCAACCCATGTCCCCTGCATTGGCAGGCGGATTCTTAACCACTGCGCCACCAGGGAAGTCCCAGCCATTTCTTTTTCATGGTGAGAACATTTAAAATCTACTCTCTTAGCCAACTTTCAAGTGTAAAATACAGTATTATTAACCATAATCATGGTTAATGCTGTACATTCGATCCGCAGGACTTATTCATCTAATATCTGGAAGTCTGTACCCTTTGACCAACATCTCCCCTTTTCCCCTAGCCCCTGGCAACCAACATTCTAGTCTCTGTTTCTGTGAGTTCAGCTTTTTTAAGGTTCTACATTTAAGTGAGATCATACAGTACTTGTTTTTCCCTATCTGACTTATTTCACTTAGCCTAATGCCCTCAAGGTTCATCCAGGTTGTTGCAAATGGCAGGATTTCCTTCTTTCCTGTGGCTGAATAATATTCTGGGGTGTGTGTGTGTCTGTGTGTATATACACACCGTATCTTCTTCTTTATCCCTTCATCTGTAGATGGATACTTAAATTGTTTTTCATATCTTGGCTATTGTGAATAATGCTGCAGTGAACATGAGAATGCAGATATCTCTTCAAGATCCAGTTTTCATTTTCTCTGGAAATATACCCAGAAGTGGGATTGCAGGATTATATGGTAGTTCTATTTTTAGTTTTTTTAAGGAACCTCCAGACTGTTCTCCATAGTGGCTGCACCAGTTTACATTTGCACCAACCGTGTACGAGGGCTCCCTTTCCTCCACACCCTCAGCAATACTTGTCTCTCGTCTTTTTGAGGAGCACCATTCTAATAGGGGCGCAGTGATATCTCATTGTGGGTTTGATTTACATCTGCATTTGTTTTCTGTGGTGATGAGCGGTGCTGAGCACCTTTTCAGTACCTGTTGACCATTTGTATGTCTTCTTTGGAAAAATGTCTTTTCAGTTCCTCTGCCCATTTCTTAATCGGATTGTTTGTTTACTCATCCATTCCCTTTCATTACTGAGTGGTAATCCATTGTCTGAATATTTCACTTAAAAAAAACCTCATTCTGTTGACGGACATTTGGGTTGTTTCCAGTTTGGAACTGTTATGAACAAAGCTATGGAGGACATTAATGTACATGTCTTTGTGTAAACACATGTTTTTATTTCTCTTGAGTAAAAATCTAGGGATGGAAGTGTTTGGTTGTAGAGTAGGTGGATGTTTAATTTTAAAAGAAACTTCTAGGCCTTTTTCTAGAGAGTTTTGCCATGAAACTGTATGTGAGCATTGAATTTGTTAGGATGACACAAGTTCTCTGATGATGAGGCTATAAATCAGAATCTGAGATTGTTTCAAGTCCGGGGTTCTCTGCTTCTCTTGTACTGCTTGTGTCACTGTCTTCCAACACAAAATTCTGTGGGTAATTAGGAACACAGAAGGTTGCTGAGTTGGCAAATCCTCCCTTTTCCCAGAACATCTGCAAAGATCAGAAATAAGAGGCAAGACCTCACATTGCAGCATTACACTTTTTTTTTTCCAGCTTTACTGAGGTATAACTGACAAGTAGAAATTGCATGTATTTAAGGTGTACACCTTGATGTTTTGATGTACATTGTGAATGATCACCACAATCAAGGTAATGAACAAATCTGTTACCTCACATAGTTAGCATTTTCTGTGTGTTTGTGTGATGGGAACATGTAAGATCCACCCTCTTAGGAAATTTCAAGTGTACCATACAGTATTGCTAACTGTGAATGTATTGAACAGAATTTGGGAGGTGGGCATGAAGCTGGTGAATTCCTGGTGGATGTCATCAGCTCGGGCTTGGAGAGTGGCCTGTGAGAAGGGCCTTTCCATCAGGCCACTTGGAAGCCTGCTGGTCATAGATAACCCACAAGCTAGCCTTAGGTGACACAGTCACTCTGCCCTGTGCCTTGACCAAAGACCTTTATAAACAGGAAAACAGTCTTGAAGATAAAGAACAGGGTGTAGTGGTTCCTCAGATGTTCTATAGTTTGAAAGTGACCATAAACAACCCAAATAGCCATACACAAAAAGGGGGGCATTTTTTGGACCACGGCCCCGAGGGCAGGCAAGGCTGAAGGAGGAGCTCAAACTACACCATCAGGCCCCCTGTGTTTAAGCAGACTCTTCCCAGGTCGTCCAGGCTTACAGCCTCAGGTTCAGCAACTGCAGTGGAGTGGCAGCTTCTCTTTCCTAATATTCCAACAAAACCCTAGAGTTGAATCTCATTGGCCTGGCCTGGGTCACGTGCCCACCCATGAGCCAATCAGGATCAGGAGGCTGGAATAGGTTGATTGGCTGGGTCTGAGTCACGTGCTCACCTCTGAGCAGGCTGGTGTCAGTTGAGCAAAAACTCTTGAGACAGAGAGAGGGTGTGATGACTCTGAATCGAGTCAAGGTGGGGCCGGTGGGTCAATAAAGCACGCCTTTCTCAGACTACCTGTTGTTATGCCTATGGATACTAGATAATGAGAGTCAAAGTGGTCATGACCTTGAAAAACTGAACTTCCAAGACATGAAGCCAAACCCGCACAATTTTTTTTTCAGTAATATGTAAAACCAGACAGTACTAAGTGCTTTGTAAAACTGTACTGAATATAATTATAAATATACAAAAGTCTCTCTTGAGATTTCTCAGCAATAGGCGAGAGAGACACATACCATTGAGGAAATGCTGTTCTTCCTGCTGCGGTAAAAATGGGTCAAATAATATAAAGAAAAATGCAAAAAGTAAAATTCGTCTCTTTGTCAGCCTTGCCATTGGAAACGGCATAGAAAATAGTGAGGATTTGAACAACCTAGAATTAGAAGAAAGTAAGCTGCGTGGGAGGTTTTCTATACAACTGGTTGAGAGTATAGCTTAAAAAAAAAAAACATGTCATAGCTAATGGTATTTGTTAGATTTTGTTTCAGAAAAGAAATACATAAAGACCACTTTTTTGTGAGCCATTAAATGAAAGATGTACCAGGGAATATATATTCTCAGTAGTATATCACTTCTTTAATAACAATAACATTTTATGGAAAAGCTGTGTAAGTATAACCAGTGATGGAAGAGGAGAGCTCAGACCCAGGTGTGTGTGTGTAAGAATTTAATATGCAATAAAAGTAGCATCACAAATTAGTGAATAAAAGGTAGATTGCTTAATAGATGGTATAAGGATAACTAACTCGCAAAGACAAGATAACCGTGTAACACCTGCCATAAAAGTGGACTCTGATGAATGAAAGAGTTAAAAGTGAAAGATGAAACTGCAAAGCTAATAGAAGAAACTTAGGGAAATATCTGTGGGCCAGGACAGAGGAAGAAATTTTCAAAACACGTGTCAAAGCATAAGCCAGAAAGCAACAAAATCAGTGAATTTGACTACATCAAAATTCAGGCCTTTTCAAAAATCAGAGGCACCATGAATAAAATTTTGCCCTTTTCATTAAAAGGGGACAGTGTAGGAGACAGCATTTACAATGTCAAAAATGGGCAGCCCAGTACGTTTCCCTAGAAATATAATTTGAGCCACTTAGGTAATTTAAACTACTCTTGTAGCCACATTTAAAAACATAAAAATAAATGAAATTAATTTTAATAATATATTTAACCTGATATGTCCAGAATATTACCGTTCCAACGTAAAATCAATATAAAAATTATTAATGAGACTTCTGCTTTCTCTTTTTCATCCTGAGTCTTTCAAACTGTAAGTGTAGTTTACACCGTCACAGGACATCTCACTTTGAACCAGCCACATTTCAAGAGCTCAGAAGCCACATGCACTTAGTAGTCAACATACTGGACAACACAATTAGAGACTATTCACAGAACTCCTGAAAATCAGTAAGAACAGAGAGTAATCCCAATAGGAAGATGGACAAAAGACATCAACAGGCAACTTACAAAAGAGGAAAACCACGAAGATCACGGCATCCGAAAAGATGCTCAAATTCAGTAGTCATCATGGAGAGTAAAACTGTGAGATAGTATTTTATACGTGTTAGACCGACAGTTGGAGAGCTGAATCACGCCAAGTGTTGGCAAGGATGTGGGTACATGGGATCCTCATGTGTGATGGTCAGGAGACCAGAATGGCATAGCTATTCCGGGGAGGAGAAAGTCAGCACTTGGTCCAGTAGAAGCAGCACACGTGCCCAGTGGCCCAGCAGTGCTACTCTCGGGTCTGTTTTTCAAAGAAGGGCTCACAGTTTTATAAAGGGCCAGGTACAAGGATGTCCAATCTGTTATTTTTTTCATGGTGGCAAGGAGTCAGAGGTGTGAATATCCATCCCTGGGAGAGAAAGAAGGAAAATACAGGGCTGCATATGGTGGCAGGGAGCTAGAGGGAACGGTTTAGAGGTACACACAGCAATATGAATGGATTTTGAAACAGGGGCTCAGTGGAAAAAGTAATGAGATAACCACTTACATACATTAAAAATACATCACACAAAACAACAGTCTATATTTTGCAAGAGCATGTACCCCCTGCCGCCCCTGAATAAAACCCATTAAATACATGAGAAGACTTGCTTGGGGGGCTAGAGAAATGCGAATGACCTATGGGGCACAAGGGAGAAAGGCTTTTTCCTAATGAGGGATCTTGGGTGGACCAGTGATGATGGTGTGTTCTGTAACCCATCCATCTCTACCTGAGGTCAAAAAAGGAGAAGAGGAGGATGAGGAAGAGGGGGAAAGGAAAACGAAGGAAAAGAAGTTGGTGATGTGAGAGGTACATGAGCATCAATGCCACTAGGTGTCACTGGGGCAGTTAACCCTATGCAATCCACAGCTCACAATGAGATGGGAAGAAACCTTGTGGATACCTTGAGTACCTCATGGCAGAAGCCATAGAAGAGTGTCAAAACTTAAAGAAGTTACACTTTTTTAAAAACAAAATGACAGGTGTTACAAATTTGCTGATATTTGCTCCAGTGACAGGTAGCTCTGAGGAATTAATAACCCAGCAAATAATTTCAGAAGTATAATCAACAGGGAACTCTACTCAGTGCTCCCTGGTGACCTAAATGGGAAGGAAATTCAAAAAAGAGGGGATATATGTATACATATAGCTGATTCACTTTGCTGTACAGCAGAAACTCACAACATTGTAAAGCAAATATACTCCAATTCAAAAAAAAGTATAATCAATCTGTCCCATAAAAATTCCACTTTTAATACTAATGAGAAAGGAATTGCTTTTTTAAAGAAACTCCTGCTATGGAGAGAGTATTTGAGGGAAGTTTTTCATTATTGTGTCACCTTTCTCCCCCAGAAACCCACTTTTAAAAGTATCACCTATGAAAGTGCCCATAGCTGTGTGCCTAAAATCTTGGAAATAAACCATTCTAACTATTTACAAAATCTCCCAAAAAGTTATAGTAGGAGGAGTTTAGTAGGAAAAGTTTTAGTGGGTTTTGAACCCACTTGTTAAAAATATCAAAAGTACCACCTTCCAATTAGTTTGCAAGAACAACATCAAGATCAGGAAACATGGAAATTTACTAGCCATGTGTCCACAGAAATTTGCATAATTGGTGGTTGGGATTGGAAAATGATCATTATTAGCTTCCACATAGAGCCACAGATCTTTGTGGGAAATATTTTTCAGTTATGATAGTCTTTCAAACCATGTATTAAAACCTACTGAACCTCAGAATCAGGTCCTTAAATTTTGGTATCAAGAAAAAGTGTTAAAGAGTTTAAAATGTAATGAAGCATATTCAGTCCTTCACTCTGATTGAAAATACTATTAATATTTTAATACAAATAATTGTAATTATAGCCAAAAGGGGTTTTGTACTGTTACTGCACCTAAACTTAAAAATGCACTTTGAAATATTTCTTATGTCCTCTTTATTTTATCCTTTTTAATTTCTGATTTTGCTTGCTTTATAATGTACATAATGTATCTGTGCAGTGTAAATTTTTTTACTGATAGGTGTGTATGATCAAAAATGTTTGGAGACTGTATCAGTTTCCTATGGCTACTATAACAAATTACCATAACCATAGTGGGTTAAAACAATACAAAGTTATTGTTTTACAACTCTATGCGGCAGACGTCCAAAATAGATATCACTGGTCTAAAATCAAGGTGTTGCCAGGGCTGTGTTCCTTCTGGAGGCTCCTGACCGTCCTTCTGTCTCCTTTTCTGACCCTGACCTTCCTGCCTCCCTTTTACAAGGACCCTCGTGATGACATTGGGTCCACCCAAACAATCCTGGGCCAAGGTTACCGACTCAACCAAATCTGCCAAGTCCCTCTTTCCATGTAAGGAAATACATTCATAGGTTCTGGAAATTAGGATGTGGACATGTTTAGGGGACTGTCATACAGCCTGCCCCAAAGACCCTTCAAGAAAGAAATTGTGATGGCCAGGGTCAGATTGGGTGTGAAAGCTCCCCTTTAGGGAAGTTCTCACAAGGTCACTTTTTGGGCTGCACTTTGAGGGGCAGCTGGACCTCATCCTGAGCTAATGCATGTAGCATCTCTCGTCACATTTCTGTCCTTTTGACTAAAGGTAATAAATCTTTGTTTAGGTAACAGGAGACTGGGATGATTCTTTGTTTTGCTTTCTACTGAGTCAGCTAGACCAAGTTTCAAATCTTGATTCAGGCTGTTACTCTCTTCCTGTATGATCTGGACAAATTCCCCAGCCCCTCTGATCCTGAGTTACCCTGTCTTTAAAACAGAGAAACTCGCCACAACTACTGAGCCTGCGCTCTAGAGCCTGCGTGCCACCACTACTGAGCCCGCACACCTAGAGCCCGTGCTCCGCAACAAGAGAAGCCCCAGTTCAACAGAACTAGAGAAAGCCGGTGCGCAGCAACGAACACCCAACGCAGCGAAAAATAAATAAAATTAAATCTTTAAAAAAACCCCAAAAAACCCACAGAAACTAATCCAGACTTTGCAGGATAGCCAGGAAGCTAAAGGCTACAATGTATAAACTCCTTGCACAGGGGCTGCTGGAAAATGTCAGTTTCTCTCCCTCTTCCAGTAAGAATTTCCATCTCTGCATCCGTGAGAGCAAATGGAGTCCAAGAGTGAATGCCACTTTGCAGCGATTTCTCGTTTCATCTAGGGATTAAAACAATACAGCTTCATTCACGGCTTCCTCCAAAGAGTGTCAAGCACGGCAGTGGAAGTCAGAAAACTAAGAATTAAATGCACACTTGACAGGGCGATGGGTGTCAAAATCATTTCCCTAAAAACCCCTTAAAAACAAAGGTCTTACTAATTGAACAGCACTGTGCTTTAACAATTTCCCAGATCCTCAGAACATAAACAAAATCAGCCAGTATTTGTTCAACCGAGTGCCACGGTTCTCTTCTGAGATCCCGAACAGGGTGGGTGGTGGAGAAACCGTTCCACAGGTGGACATCCTTTCGGAGGAAACATCTTCATTTTCCTTCTCTGAAGTGGGGCTTGTCAAATCCCATTTTCCTGCCAAAGGCTTTTTCTTTCATGCAGTAACATCCCCCTCTACTGGAACATGTAGATTTTGCTACAGTATTTATTAAGAACAAATAAATATCGAAAATGGGGTGCATTTTGCAACCAAATGAGTGGTTCTTAAATTTACGTGTGTGTCAGAATCTTCTGAGGTGTGGTTTTTGTTATGTTTTGTTTTTTAATGGAGATTTTTGTATCCTCATTCCCATCTCTTGAGATTTAGAATGAGTAAGGTTGGAGGGGCCCCAGATCTACGTTTAAACCCCCTTCCACCCCCCAGACCGCCACCCGCCATCCCCGTCCCAGAGAGTCTAATACACGTGGACTTCTCAGGAGAATTTCGCTGAATTCTAGATGAAAGAGGATAGTGTGTTGGAGAAACGTGGATATCAAAGTTCTCCCTCTAGGTAGATTCAGCAGGAAAAGGGGGAGATTTTCAAGCTCAAGAAATCTGTATCTTCTCATTTTATTTCAGCTTTATTGAGGTGCAATTGATATATTTAAAACTGCACATATTTAATGCATACAATTTGATGAATTTGGGCATATACATACACCCATGAAACCATCACTGCAGTCAAGGTCATAAACATATCCATCACCTCCAAATGTTTCCTTGTATCCTGTTCGTTTTGTTTTTCATTGTTTGTTTTTTGCGGTAATGTTGCCGAAACTCAAGAAACTCAGCCCCTGTTCACAGGTGCCGAATTGAAATGCAGAGACAGTTTTGGATGAAGTAGAGAAGAAATAGCTTTATTGCTTTGCCAGGCAAAGGGGGCTGCAGTAGGCCAATGCCCTCAAGACTTGTGTGTCCCGCCCTGGAGTGGGTAGTGAGGAGTCAAAGAGCAGGGCGTGGTCAGCTCGTGGACATTCTTCTGATTGGCTGGTGGTGAGGTCATCGGGAGTCAGCCGCCTCAACCTGCTGGTTGCAGCCTGTCTGGGGTCCACGTGCTCGTGGGCGGCATGCAGTTAGCGTCTTCCACCTGGTGGAGGTTTCAGTACCTGCCAAACAGCTCACAGGACATGGCGCAGAGTATCATCTCTAGTTCTTGACGAAGAACTAAAGGTCCTTGATTTTGTTTAATGGCTAAGGTATTGTTATTTTGTCTTGCTTGACTGTTTTCCTTTCTTTCTACACTTTCTCACTTCTCCGATTAAATGTATTCTTCAACTAGAGTTTTTCTGCAGACAAAAGGCAGGCGGAGGACATGGTGGGGTCTATTCTGGGAAGGCCTCCGAGGGTCCTGCTCGGTTACAGTAAGAACACTTAGCATGAGATCTACGCTCTTGACCAGTGTTGAAGTGCACAATACAGCCTTGTTAACTGGCGGCACTGTGTCCCGCAGAAGGTCTCTAGAACTGACTTGTCTTGCATAACTGAGACTTTATATCAATTGAAACTTCCATTTTCCAGCAACTTCCCATTTCCTTCTCCCCTCAGCCCCTGGCAACCATCAGTCTGTTCTCTGCTTCTGTGAGTTTGATTATTTTAGATGCCTCATATAAATGGAATCACACAGTATTTGTCTTTCTGTGTTTGGCATATTTAACTTAGCGTAACATCCTCCGGGTCCATCCACGTTGCTGTAAACGGCAGGATTTCCTTCCTTTTTAAGGTTGAATAATAGTCCATCGTACGTATATACCACATTTTCTTTATCCATTCACCGGTCGATGGACATTTGGGTTGTTTCCATACCTTGGCTATTATGAATAACACTGCAGTGAACATGGGAGTGCAGGTGTCTCTTCGAGATCCTGATTTCAGTTCTTTTGGATAAATATACCCAGAAGTGAGAGTGCTGGATCGTATGGTAATTCTATTTTTAACTTTTTAGGAACTTCCGTGTTATTTTCCAAAGCAGCTGCATTCCCACTAGCAGTCAAAAGAGCTCCAGTTTCTCCTTACCCTCACCAATGCTTGCCATCTCTTATCTTTTTGATGATGGCCATCCTGTGGGGTGTGAGGTGGTATCTTATTGTGGTTCTGATTTGCATTGCCCTGGTGATTAGTGATGTTGAGCACCTTTTCATATATCTGTTGGCCATGTGTACGTCTTCTTTGGAGAGCTGTGTATTCAGGTCCTTTGACCATATTTTAATCAGGTTATTTGTTTTTTTGCTACTGAGTTGTAGGAGTTTCTTATGTATTTTTGGTATCAACCCCTTATTGGGTATTTGGTTTGCAGATATTTTCTCCTGTCCCATAGGTTGGCTTTTCATTCTGTTGATTGTTTCCTTTGCTGTGCAGAAGTTTTTTAGTTTGATGCACTCCCACTTGTCTATTTTTGCTTTGGTTGCCTGTCCCTTTGATGTCATATCTAAGAAATCACTGCCAAGACTAATGTCAAGAAGCTTTTCCCCTATGCTTTCTTATAGGAGTATTACAGTTTCAGGTCTTACATTCAAGTCTTTAATCCATTTTGTGTTGATTTTTGTGTATGAAAATCTTCTTGAAGGAAGGCCAAAAAAAAGGGGGGGGGGATGAGATGTGAAAACGAATATAACAGAAATAATCATAGTAATTGTATCAGTTTCCTATGGCTGCTGTAACAAATTGCCACAAACTTAGTGGTTTAAAACAACAGAAATTAATTCCCCTATAGTTCTGGAAGTCACAAACCTCAGGAAGTGTTTGAGGAGCTGAAAGTGATGGCGGTGTGGGGATGGGAAGGGGCCAGATCACAAATGGCTTTTCTCTACGTCAGGGTTTCCAAATGTTCAACAAAGGGGCGGACAGTATTCCCACAGGCAGTGCAGCCTGGGCGGGCCTCCACATTCACGCAATCCCAGACTCACTGACTAGATCACCCCCTCTTTTCCTCAACCCCCAAAAGTTTCTCAGAGTGTAAGTGAGAGTGATGTGATCATTAACATGTGGATAAGATCAAACCCACTGTTTCTATGGGGCTACAGTGCATAAATCTTAAGGGTACAATTCTGTAGTTTTTACATATACGGCTGTGTAATCCACTCCCATAAAAATACAGAACTTTTCCGACACCCCAGAAGACTCCCCAGGGAGTACAGATGCATACCCCCCACTGCTGTAACCCCTGTTCTGGCTTTTGTTACCACAGATTAGTTTTCCCTGATCTTTTGTGTGATGTAATGGAATCTTCATCACACGGTCATCGTGTCTGGATTTTTTTGCTCATTATTACATTTACGACAGTCATCCACGCTGTTGTGTGTACCTGTAACGTGTTCTTTTTTAGTGCTAAGTAGTATTCCATTGTATGAATAGACCACAATTTATTTATCATGCCCCCGTTGATGAATATTTGGACTGTTTACAGTTTGTGCTATTATAAACATTCTCATATAGACCTTTCAGAGATTTCTAATTTAAAAATAATTTTAAGTCATCCGAAAACAGCCATATTTTAACTTTTAACAGTAACAAGTTATTTGGAATACAGCTTGCAACTGCTCCAAATCGCAAATGCCATAGCTTTGAACAAGTGCTGAAAAATCTGTTTTGGGTGACCGAGGGTGTTGACAGGCTTTGAGCCGGAGAGCAATGAAGTCGTTTAGAATTTCAGAATGATCCCTCTGGTGGCTGAACACAGCATTTCTGTGACTGAACCGATGTCCTGGTTTAGGGCAGCCCTGTGCTTGGCAGTTGAAAACACAGAGGGTGTAATCGAGAAAAGAGAATGCTCACTATTGTTCGTTCACTTGTTTTGCTTTTTCACTCCCACCATGTCTCATTCCATTTTGGCAAAGCCTACAGCTGGAATTAAACTTTCAGCTCAAGGAGCAGATCTGTGTCTCTTAGCCCTGCATCTGTCAGAAATGATATAGATTCAGCAGACTCATGTCCCGTCCCATGGTGACAGCACTCCCCTTTCATCTGCACAGCCGGGCACTGGGGAGAGCACGGAGCAAAGAGTTCTTGTCGCCGGCAGCCTGTGCAAATGAGTCGGGGATCAGCCACCTGTCACTGCCTCCTGGCAAGAGAAGACATATATATAGTGCGATGTTGGTTTGGCCAAAGAAACCCGACCTGAAAAGGGAGGCAAGGAGTTGGCTCAGGCTCGGAGGATGAGGACGTGTGTGATGGGGAGTTTGGGGGGATGTCGTTAGAGCCGTGTCTACAGCTCCTTCCGCTGCTTCCAGAAAGCATTGCCTCGTAGCCCAGCTCCTCTGGCCATCACTGGTCGGATGAGCGCTGCACACCAGCTCCAGAATCTGGAAATGGTTCAGAGATGCTTCTCAGCCTCTGCTGGTCCCTCTCTCGCAGGAGACGTGAACTGGGAGACAGGAGGGGACTCTGTGTTGCTGTTCACCTGTAGACCCTGGGATACGGCGAAGAGCAAGGCACGTGTGGTCCCTGCTTTCGTGGAGCCTGCATCCTAAGGGGGAGGAGAGAGACAAAAATCAAATTAAAAATAAATCAATAAAACAACTCCATGTTTGTGATAGGTCTGCTGTGGTGGAAACAAAAGGTTCCCACAGAGAAGCAGTAAGAGGAAGGGAGATGGTTTTAATAAGGATGGACCTCTGGGACAGGTGGCGCTGTGATGGAGCCAGCCAGCTGATGAGTGAGGAGATGTGGTCCAGGCAGACGAGTGAACCCATCACAATGAGATGGCACTGTGCTGGAGAGCACATCCCTGTGACCAGTGTCCAGGTCAAGAAACAGAACATGACCACCACCAAAGCCCGTCATATCTCATCCCAGTTGTCAGTCTCCCCTTATCCCCGAGTAACCACCATCCTGGCTTCTGACAGCAGAGGTTGGTTTTGACAATTATTGAGCTTTATATAATGGAATTGAAACCGCACAACTCAGATGGGAATTGAACCCACGGGCTAGGACTCGAACCCGGCCGGAACCCAGATTGGGACTTGAACCCACGGTCTTTTAACTGAGATCACACACCTGGTCTCAGGACTTACTGAAGCTCAGGTTCTTGATGTCTCATCACAGAAAGAATTCAGTGAGAAACAAAGTGATAGGTAAGAAGCAGGTTTATTTAGAGAGACACACACTCCACGGACAGCGTGTGGGCCGTCTCAGAAGGCATGAGGCCCCAAAATGTGTGGTGGTTAGTTTTTATGGTCTGGGTAATTCCACAGGCTAACAAGTGGGAGGATTATTCCAATTATTTTGGAGAAGGGGCGGGGATTTCCAGAAATTGGGCCACCGCCCACTTTTTGGCCTTTTACAGTCGGCCTTGGAACTGTCATGGCACCTGTGGGTGTGTCATTTAGCTGATCTGTTACAATGAGGGTATAATGAGGCTCAAGGTCCACTGGAAGTCGAATCTTCTGCCATCTTGGACCTGATCAGTTCTAACCAGTTTTTGTCATGTCCTGAAGGGCTTTGTCATTCTCTTAAATGTTGTGCCCTGCCCCCTCCCCTCCTGTTTCATCATCACTCTTTGGTGTCTGGCTCCGTTCACTCCCTACTGTGTTTGGAGGTTTACCCACCTTGTTGCATGCGGTAGAATTTGCTCATTCTCTCTGCTGTAGGGTATTCCATTGTGTGACATCCATGCTTTATGTGTCCACTCTTCTGTTGATGCGTATGGCGGACAGACTCTAAGGTGGCCCCCTCCCCTTGATAGTGGGCAGGGTGTCTGACTCAATTCTAGCCAATAGAATACAGCAGGAGTGATGGAATTTGCTTCCATGATTAGGTTACATAGGATGGCGACCACCATCTTGCAAGGAGACTCTCTCCCTGGCTGGCTCTTCAGAGGCCCACGTGGCAAGGAACTGAGGACAACCTCTAGCTGACAGTCAGCGAGAAACCAAAGCCTCAGGGTTACAGCCACAAAGATCTAAATTCTGCTAACAACCACATGAGCTTAAAAGTGAACCCTTCCCCAGTCGGGCCTTGGAATGAGGCCCCTGCCCAGTAGATACCTGATTGCAGCTTTGTGAGATTCTGAAGCAAAGCCCATGTGCCCAAATTCCTGACTCACAGAAGCTGTGAGATAGATAATGTGTGCTGTTGTTTTTTTTTTTAATTTTTTTAATGAATTTATTTTATTTATTTATTTATTTTGGCTGTGTTGGGTCTTTGTTGCTGCGCGCAGGCTCTCTCTCATTGAGGCGAGCGGGGGCCACTCTTCGTTGAGGTTTGCAGGCTTCTCATTGCGGTGGCTTCTCTTGCTGCGGAGCATGGGCTCTAGGCGCGCAGGCTCCAGTAGTTGTGGCACACGGGCTTAGTTGCTCCGCGGCATGTGGGATCTCCCCAGACCAGGGCTTGAACCCGTGTCCCCTGCATTGGCAGGCGAATTCTTAACCATTGCGCCACCAGGGAAGCCCATGTGTGTTGTTTTAAGCCACTAATTTTGTGGCAGTTTGTTACGCAGCAATAGAAAATGAATACAGTGGACCTTTGGGTCGCATCCAGGTCTGAGTTTTTAAACCTCTAGGCTACTGTGCACATTCTAGGACATGCCTTTTGGTGAACACTTCTATTTGGTTCATACCTAGGAGGGAACTTCTGGGTCATATGGAATGCATACTTTCAGCTCTAGTAGAGTCTGCCAGCAGTTTTACCAACCAAGTTACATTTACATCGGTGAAGATGAGATTGAAACCCAGGTATGCCCAGCTCGGAAATCTTCATGTTTTCAATTACAGTATTTTGCTTCCGAAGCTACTTGACAAGTGATCCCTACAACAAGAAAACAAATGTCTCTTCTTAATAGTTTTAAGTGAGCAAAGCTTCCATGTATAAAGTACTTTCAGGCAATAAATCTCTTCACATCCATATCTCATTGAATTCCCACAACAGTCCATTAAGGGGGGGTACTGTTATTATTATTCCCCATTTACAGATGAGAAAACTGAGCCCAGCAAAGATTAAGGATTTCCCTGAGACCAGGCAAACCACAAGTGTCTGAAGCCACACACTCCTGGGCCCGGAAATTTTCACTACATCATGCCTCTTTGTTTCTTCTCTCTTCCCTTCTTTTTGTCTCTTCCTTTTTAAAGATATTGCAGCCTGTGTCAGGATTTGTGCTGGGCTGAGGAGACATAAGAACAACTTTGCTTTCCTTTGTATCAACTGCACTTGTCTTTATATAGACATTGGTCAGGAGCCAGTACCTCATCACAGTCATTTCTGCTCATCTGACAGTAGGGGTTTCATACTTTTGAGCTTTAGAGTCTCATAATTTTAGTCCCGGTTCTCAGAAGCACCTTCTGTTTCTCTTAATTAACAAATGTCTGGAGGTTGTCTTAGAATGGATCCTCAGGACAGTTTAATTAGAGGGGGAATGTCTTCCACCGCTACACATGTATTTCTGGGCAGCTCAGATCTAGTCCATGTGTATAATCTTACTGAACATGCAAAGCGGTAACAGATGTGTGCTGAACACCTACGATGTGCCAAGCTCTCAGACGGCAGCAAAGATGCTTAAGTATTAATGGAAAATGACAGGCCTCAGCCTCACACACTCTGTCCACAGGGTGCTTATACCAGTTATCTATTGCTACCTAACAAATGAGTCAAAACTTCGTGACTTGAAAGAGCCAGCAGTAACTTGCCTGTCACCGTCTCAGTGGGTCAGGAGTTGGGGAGGGGCTCCTCTGGGCAGGTGGCTGGGGGTCTCTCACGTGGTTTTAGTGCGGTGATGGCTGGAGTTAGGACAGCAGGAGGCTGGAGTACGGGGTGGCTGACCAGGCATCTCTCTCTCCTCCTCCTCGTCCCTTCCCCTCCCCCTCCCTCTCTGCACCACCCCTTCCTGCTCTCTCCCCCCACTCTCCCCCACCCCTTTCTCGTCATCTCAGGGCTTCATGTGGTCTCTCCGGGTGGGCTGGCTTGGACTTCCTCACAGCATGGCAGCCTCATGGCAGCTGAAGGCTTCAAGAGCGAGTATCCCAGTGAATGGTGCGAAGGCTGTCTCAGCTTTTATGCCCCAGCCTGGGAAGTCCTGCAGCAACACCTCCACAACATTCTCTTGGTTACAGGACAGCAGTAGGCTGTGTCACGTGAGTCCTCTGGGAAGCAGCCACTGAAACAGAGCTTGGAGTGCAAGAGGTCTGTTGCGGGTAACATCTGAGAGAGAACAGGGGAAGGAGGCAGAAAGGGGCAGGAAGAGCCTTTAGACCAAGGTGTGGATCTGATACCTATGAAGGGAAAGGGGCGGGGCGTGCAGGACGGGGCGGGGGGAGCCTCGGAGGGCATGCAGATTGGACAGCCGTGGGCAGCCCAGCCTCACGCTCTGGAGCAAAGGTGGAATGAGCTGTAAGACGCCCATGCTTGGAAGTGGACAAGCCCCAGACCTCCGCTCTGCTGAGTCATCGGCAGGGCTGCCCAGGAAGAGCGTGGCCTCGGCTTGAAAGCTGAGGTGCGCGCTGCGGGCGTTAGCAGTTGCAGGCTAACAGTCTTCCTTGCAGCTCAACTCCGAGTTCTTTCTTGCAGGGAAATCTGAGCGGCGAACTGCACAGCTGCTACACACACCCACTCAGATTCAAGGAGAGGAGAATTAGGAGGATAGGAATTCTTACCACCGTCTTCGGAACATACATTCTGCTGCAGCCCATGAAATGTGTCGTGCATACTGGGAAGTGGTATTGCGTAGAGATGAACATCTTATGCCTTAGAATTGGCCCAAGATGGGTTCAAATCTTGGCACTTCGCTAACTAGCTGTGTGATTTTGGACACATTACATAACCTGTCTGAGCCTCAGTTTTCTCATCTGTAAAACGGGGAAATAATAAAGCTCCTCCTTCAGGGGTTATCTGAGAGTTAAACGAGATGAAACGTGTGAAGGACTTTGCCCTTTTCCTGGCGTGTGGTCAGTGCTCAGAAATATGAATATCATCACCATTAACACCGACCAGCAAGAAATCATGACAGTCTGCGACCACTCAATTTAAGGAGTAAGTGACCCCATGTGTTGCAGGAGCCCCCAGGAGCGTGAAGAAATGCATGTCCTGAGACAGGAATTGAAACCCAGCAAAGTATTTCACACTAACTTGGGTCTTGGTGAGAATACTGAGACCCCAGGAAGAGACTGCATTGCGTTTAATATAGTTACTAAGGCAGGAAACGTGAGACATTTACAAACACGGGAAGTGATGGCTTGGGTACCCTGAGCTGTCTGGAGGCAGGACCTGAGCTTTGTTCATCCTTGTAACATGGGGGCTGAGGGCTGTTCACCCAAGTGCCTCCAAGCGTCCACCGCGTCAAATTGCATCGAATAAAGGGTGAAATGCAGCTTCCTGGAAGATGCACAAGTTATGAAGGTAGATAAATATAGGTTCTTTTTTTCCATCCAAAATGGAAATGTAGAAAATATGACTTTTTCTTATTATTAAAAGTCACGCATGCTCATTGTAATCAAAAAAAAAAAAGAAAACAAAAAAGGTTGGGCAACCCAAAAATATATTTTTAAAAAATATTTTAAAGTTCAAAAAAAAAAAAAAGAAATCCATTACCCAGAAATAACTAGTATTAGCATTTTGGTGAACGTTTTTTCAGGATGCTTTTTTTTTTTAAATAAAAATACAATCATGGTATAAGAGTTTTGGAACCAGATCTTTTTCACGTGGCAACGTGTGATCCCCATGAGGGAGGCTGCTGTACGGGCCCACAGGGAATGGAAGCAGAGGGTGAATTCTGAGCAGCCCTCTTCTCTCGCTCTCTGGACGACCACCGCCGTGTACACCCTGGAAGGTCCTTGCAGGCTTGGCCGAAGCTCCAGCCACCCACCCTCTGTCCTTGGAAACGCCTGGTTCTCCAGCCGCCTGCCCACCTCTGGCCGCTTGGCCCTTCCCTCTGGGTCCCTGTCAGCTGTTGCTTCTCACAGGGCCTCTTCTTGCTTCTATGCCCTCACCAGCATCACCATCTCTTGTCCCCTCCTCAGCAGAAGGATGAGCTCTTCCCTCCCGTGTCAGGCAAGCGGAAGGACTAACGCCCACTGAGTTCCCTGTGTCCCCAGCACCATGCCACGTACTTTACCCAGAATACCCTTATCAGTTTCCACAACTGCTCTATAAGAGGGTACTAGCTTCACTGCACCCATTTTACAGATGACAAGGTTGAGGCTAGAGAGGGTAAGTAACTTGCTTCTGGTTACAGTAAGCAAGTGGTGCCTCGAGGGTTTGAGCACAGGAACTAAGACTCACTCAGTATCTCTCTCTCTCAACCACTTCCCTGTTACCCTACATCAGAGAACCAGGTAGGGGCAAGAAGTGAAAATACACTTATAGAGTGTTTTCTCGTACTTTTCCTTATGTCACTGAAATGCCAGCTGTTTAAGGTAGAGTTGTGTTGTGTTGTCTTGTTTCTGGGGAGGAAACTAAAGCTCAGAGAGGTTAAATAACTTGCCTGGAGTCCCACAGCTTATAAGCCACAGAACCATCATTTCAACCCTTCAACCTGCCAGATGCAGAAGCTTGCTTTTTCTACAATAACACAGGCTTGCTCCTTTCACATAGCTGCCCCCATGGTTTTGCCCCATCACATATCTAGAAGGGCTGCAATCTTACCAGAAAGAAACTGACCTTTTGTGTAATCAGTCACAAGCATGGCAGCATCTTTTGTGGGCTCTGGAGCCAGACTGCCTGGGCAACCTTGGACAAGTTACTTAACCTCTCTGGGCCTCAGTTTACCTAATCAGTACAAATGCAGATTAAAAATAGGACCTACCTCTCAGAGTTTGTTGTGAGGGTTAAATGAATGAGTTTGCGTGAAGTGCTTAAGACAGTCTCTGGCACCTAATACATTCACCACCAAATATTAGCTATTCTTACTATTAACAGAGGCCAGAGTTTGATACAAAACATACTTTGCCCGTTGCGTTTCCTTTTGGAGCAAACAAAGCAAATGTTGGAAGGTGTATAAGTGTCCTATGGCTGCTGTAACAAACAACCACAAACTTAGTGGCTTAAAACAACAATTCTGGAGGCCAGAAGTCCCGCACGAGTCTCACTGAGTTAAAATCAAGGGGTGGACAGGGCTGGTTCCTTCTGGAGGCTCCAGGGGAGATCTAGCCTCTTGCCTTTCCCAGGCAAGAGGCTGGCGGTGCTCCTTGGTCTGTGGCCCCTCCCTCCATCCCCCTCAGCAGCTTAGCAGCTTCGAGTCTCTCTCTGATTCTGACTCCTCTGCCTCCCCCTTCCACCCGGATGATCTCCCCATCTCAGTGTCAGCTGATTAGCAGCCTTAATTCCCTTTTGCCGTGTCACATAACATGTTCACAGGTTCCAGGGATTAGGACAGGGACATATTTGGGGGGACATCATTCTGCCGACCACAGAGTGGTACCTGGGAGTCCCTTCACTCCCATCTCCATCCACCTTCTCTTTGCTGAGCCTCCCTATCCCAGCCATGACTCCTTTCTGCCAGCACCCCAGAGCCCCTCATTCCTGGCACCCCCTTCAGACAGCAGGGAGGCCCCTGATGGCCGTTTTCAGTCCTCAGAGGAATCAGAATGAAGCATCGCCAAGTCCTCACACTTGCTGATACTGACCACCGATCTTAGCTTGACTCAGGAGCGTGTTAAAGACTCCATGGGGGCGCTGACCCCCATCTCCAGTCACTACAGTTCTGCTGCTTTCCCTGCTGGCTCTAACTTCAAGGTGTTTTTAAACCGCAGCAGAATTATAACCCCCTTCCAATCATTCAACAACAAATATACATGAAGCAGCTACTGTGTACCGGGTTAGGCAACAGGAATCTAAAGGTAAACGAGACACAGACCCTGCCATGGCAGAGCTCAGGGTTGGAGGCGTGGATGTGGGGAGGATGGCAGACGTGTATAAAAGAAGTGGTAGGGAAACAGTTTGCCATTACTTAGTAAAGTGGAGCCCTACCACCCAGCAATTCCACTCACAGGCATTTGCCCCAGTGGTTTCGAATGTGACCTCACATCATCTAAGGCTTTACTTTTAAAAATCCCAATGCCCAGCCCCCCACTCCAGACCAATTATATCAGAACCTCTGGGTGTGCAGCTGGGATATCAGTGTGTTTTTTTTTTAAAGCGCCCAGGTGATTCCAGTGTGCAGGCAATGTGAGAACTGGCATCTAGCAGTGTCCCTGGGGGTTATGATTTAATTGGACTGGGGTGCAGTCTGGGCATGGAATATTTCTTTTTTTATTGAAGTATAGTTGATTTACAATGTTGTGTTAGTTTCTGCTGTACAGCAAAGTGATTCAGTTATACATATGTATACATTCTTTTTTATATTTTTTTCCATTATGGTTTATCACAGGATATTGAATATAGTTCTCTGTGCTATATAGTAGGACCTTGTTGTTTATCCATCCTATATATAATAGTTTCCATCTCCTAATCCCAAACTCCCACTCCATCCCTCCCCCAACCCCCTCCCCCTTGGAAACCACAAGTCTGTTCTCTATGTCCCTGTTTCTGTTTTGTAGATAAGTTCATTTGTGTCATATTTTAGATTCCACACATAAATGATATATATGGTATTTGTCTTTCTCTGATTTACTTCACCTATTATGATAATCTCTGAGTCCATCCATGTTGCTGCAAATGCCATAATTTTGTTCTTTTTCATGGTTGAGTAACAGTCCATTGTATATATGTACCACATCTTCTTTATGCGTTCATCTGTCGATGGACATTTAGGTTGTTTCCATGTCTTGACTATTGTGAATAACACTGCTATGAACCTAGGGGTGCATGTATCTTTTTGAATTGTAGTGTGCTCCAGATATAGGGCATGGAATATTGCTAAAGCTTCCCCATGTGATTCTAAAGTGCAGCAAAGTTTGAGAACCACTAGTCTAAAGCAGTGGTCCTCAACAGTGGGAAGACAGCATGGTCTCCCAGGGGACATTTGGCAAGGTCCAGAGACATTTTTGGTTGTTGCCACTGGGAGCTGCTATTGGTATCTAGTGGGTAGAGGCCAGGATGCACAGGACAGCTCCACACACACAAACACATCACAAAGAATGGTACATCCCAACATGTCTATGGTGTCAAGGGTGAGAAACTCTACAGGGAGTCTGGCCCTAGGACTGGGAGACATGTCTGAGGAAGGTCATGGTAGCACTGTAAGAGCAAAAACAAACCCACCTGGATTCAACCCAAATGAAGAGATAAATCCACATTTGCATATTCACAGCACAGACTCAGGGAACTACTAGTGGGGAGAGAGGCATAAACACACCAGGGGTGAGAGAGCAGAGGCTTCCCTGGGTGGGGAGGAGGGGTCTCCAGGAGTTGTGTCAGTCTTCCCAGGGAGCCCCAGTGAGTTTATGTGTCTCTCTCCATTGCTAGGTTTCTTGGTTAGTTTGACATTTCATGGGAAATTTTATCCTGTTTGGTCTTTTTAAGTAATTTGGGCAACTCCAGTAAAGAAAAAATCAGTATGCATGAGAATATTTCCTGCAGCATGATATATATATTAGCAGAAAAAAATTAGAAGCCAAGTAAATATCCAGAAATGGCAAAGTGATTAAGAGATTATGGTACATCAACTCAATTGAATGTTATGCAGCCATTAAAAAGGATAATTATGAAGGTGATTTAGAAACATGGGAAATGTTTGTGATATGGTGGGAAGTAAAAAAGAACAGGAAATAAACAGCACAAACATAGTGATTACAACTCAGAAAAATATGTTGGCCTGTGGACAAATACTGGAAGGGTTTGCAGAAATAAAAACTGTCATAATTAAGATGCTAGAATTATGGGTGATTTATTTTTTTTCCAAGATTTTCTTTAACTCTTTTTTTATGCTTAATGTAAACATCTTTGGGGACAGCTGCCTGGCCCATAACCGTCTCCTCTGAATACTGTGTCCCCACCCGAAAGGGTGACTCCCCCCAGCCCCATTTGGTCTTTGTGACCTTTTATACCAGCCTGGTCACTTAATCCAAGCTGGACCAATCAGATTCTCTTGATGGAAATTGGCTAGAGAGATGCAAATCCTTCTGAGATGGTCTCTTTTTTTTTTTTTTTTTTTGGAGATAAAATCCACATGACGTAAAATTCATTTTTATTTTAACCATTTTATTTTTTTTCTTCCAGTTTTACTGACATATAATTGACAGAAGTTTAAGGTGTACAGCATAATGACTTGACTTACGTACATCATGGAATGATTCCCACAATAAGTTTGGTGAACATCCATCATGTCATAAAATACAAAATAAAAGAAATAGAAAAAAAATTATTTTTACCTTATGATGAGAACTCAGGATTTGCTCTTAACAGCTTTCATATGTGACATACAATGGTGTTAATTATATTAATCATGTTGTACATTACATCCCTAGGACTTATTTATCTTGTAAGTGGAATTCTGTACCCTTTGACCACCTCCGTCCAATCCTCCCCCCTCCCCCCTCACCTCTTGTAACCACCAATCTTATCTCTTTTTCTTTGAGTTTGTTTTTGACGTATAATTGACCTACAACACTGTGTTGGTTCCTGTAGCACAACATAGCAACTCAATATTTGTCTACATTTTAAAATGATCACCACGGTAAATCTAGTTACCATCTGTCTCCATACAAAGATATTGCATAACTTTTGACTATATTCCCCACGCTGCACATTTCATACCTGTGATTCATTTATTTTGTAACTGGAAGTTTGTACCTCTTTCAGCCATTCTGAAGTGTGCAATTCGGTGGTTTTTAGTACATTCGTAACGTTGTACAATCATCACCACTATCTAATCTCAGGACATTTTCATCAGCCGAAAAGAAACTCCATGCCCATTAGCTGTCTCTCCCAATTCTCCCCTCCCCTCAGTGCTTGGCAACCATTAATTTACTTTCTGTCTCTATATATTTGCCTATTCTGGAGATTTCACATAAATGGGATCATAAAAAACGTGGTTTTTTGTATCTGGCTTCGTTCACTTGGTGTAATGTTTTCCGGATTCGTCCGTGTTATAACATGTATCCGTATTTCATTCCTTTTGATGGCTGTTAATGTTCCCTTGTATAGATAATGTGACATTTGTTTTATTCCATTCATCCATTCATGGATATTTGGGCTATTTCTGCTTTTTGACTTTATGAATAATATTGCTGTGAACATTCATGTACAAGTTTTTCTGTGAATGTGTGTGAACATATACCTAGGAGTGGAGTTGCTGGGCCATATGGTAACTCTATGTTTAACTTTTTGAGGTGCTACCAAAATAATTTCCACAATGGCAGCACCATTTTACATTCCCACCAACAGTGTATGTGAGTGTCAGTTTCTCAATATCCTCACCAACACTTACTTCACTATTATTATTATTGTTGTTATTGTAATTATTATTATTGCCATACCAGTGGATTTGAAGTGATACCTCACTGTGGCTTTGATTTGCATTTCCCTAATGACTATTGATGTTGAGAATCTTTTCATATGCTTATTGGCTATTTGCATATCCTCTTAGGAGAAGTGTTTATTCAAATTCCTTTGCCCATTTTTAAAATTGGGTTGTTTGTCTTTTTGTTACCAAGTCACAGGAATTCTTTATACATTCTGGATACTAGATCCTTATCAGCTATGTGACTTGCAAATATCTCTCCCATTCTGTGGATTGCCTTTTCACTTTCCTGACAATGTCCTTTGATGCATGAAAGTTTTAATTTTGATGAAGTCCACTGTATCTATTTTTCTTTTGTTGTTTATGCTTTTGGTGTCATATTTAAGAAACCATTGCCTAATCCAACCTCCTGAAGATTTACACCTGTTTTCCCTTCTGAGCATTTTAGTTTCAGTTTTTACATTTAGGTCACTGATACATTTTGAGTTAATTGTTGTGTGAGGTAGACATCCAAGTTCATTCTTCTGCATGTTGATATCCAGTTCTGGCACCATTTGTTGAAAAGTCTATTCTCTCCTTCATTCAGTGGTCTTAGAACCCTTGTGAGAAATCAGTTGACCATAGACGTATGGGTTTATTTCTGGAGTCTCAATTTTATCCCATTGATCTATATGTCTACCTTTTTGCCAGTACCACATGGTTTGCTTTTTTTTTTAAATTTATTAATTAATTTATTTGTTTATTTTTATGGCTGTATTGGGTCTTCGTTTCTGTGCAAGGACTTTCTCTAGTTGTGGCAAGTGGGGGCCGCTTTTCATCGCGGTGCGTGGGCCTCTCACTATCGCAGCCTCTCTTGTTGCGGAGCACAGGCTCCAGACACGCAGGCTCAGTAATTGTGGCTCACGGGCCCAGCTGCTCCGCGGCATGTGGGATCTTCCCAGACCAGGGCTCGAACCCGTGTCCCCTGCATTGGCATGCAGGTTCTCAACCACTGTGCCACCAGGGAAGCCCACCACATGGTTTTGGTTACTGTAACTTTCTAGTTAGTTTTGAAATCAGGAAGTGTGAATCTTCCAAGTTTGTTCTTCTTCTTAAAGAACAAATAAAGAAGAAGTTTTGGCTATTCAGGGCCCCTTGCATTTCCATTATGAATTTTAGGTTCAGCTTTTCCATTTCTGCAAACCGGAATTTTGATAGGGACTGCATTGAATCTGCACATTCATTTGGAGGGTTTTACCATCTTAACAATATTAATACTCCAACTCATGAACATGGGATATCTTTCCATTTACTTAGATCTTCTTTAATTTGAGTGTTCTGTAGTTTTCAGCGTACATGTCCTAAATGTCCTTGGTTAAATTTATTCTTAAGTTTTGTGTTTTTTTTCTTTTTGGTACTCTTGTAAATGGAATTGTTTTCTTAATTTCCGTTTGGGATTAGGACAATGTTTTGAACCAAGGGCACAAGCAGAGAGAAGCAGAGAATGGCAGTTGACACCTGGAGGAAAACAAGTATGAACACAGAAAAAAGCAGATTCAAGAAATTATGTGAAAAGGGAGGAAGTTGGGAGAGAGACAGATTGAGAACTGTACTTGAAGCAAATACCTAAGCAAAGTGGACAAGGTCCCTGCAGCAAGGCAGGAGTATCCCAGGACAGATGAGAGCACATGGGACACGGAAAATGAGGACAAGCTCCAAAGGAACCTGTCTGGACCAGGCAGACTGCTTTCACCAGCTGGAGATGAGTTTTCACCACTTCCTTAGAGAAGAGGAACTAGTGTTCCTTCAGAAGGCTTTGTGTATTTCTGTCTCTGCAGAAGGAGCCAAACAGAGTTCCCTGGAGCCCTGTAAGATCAGACATGCCCAACAAAGGCTGGCCCCATAAAGAACTGCTACCTCTCGGTGCTTTTATACTGTAACGCTTGGACCAGAGGGTTCTACCTATAGGAATTCTGGCACCTAGTCAGCCAGGTACCGGCTCTCCTACCCTTAAACAAAAGATGCTTTGGATTTCCATCTGAATGGAACAAAAGTCCCACATATTCCTAATGCTTCCTGCAGTTTTGCTCCAGTGGGGGACCTGGCTGGTGTGGGATATTCTCTCCCATAAATGTGGTGGTGGGGTGGGAAATAGAAGGAGGAGGAGAAAATGGAAGGGAGGTCAGAGCCTCACTTCCTAGAAGACGAAATCATCTCCTTTGATAACTGTAACTATTTGAAAATTGTTTCAAAAGAAAAATCTCTTTTTGTTATCCTGGCAATTGCTCAAGGAAATGGCTTTCCATCAGCCTCTCTCTCTGTCTCCGTCTCTGTCTCTGTCTCTGTCTCGGTCTCTCTCTGACTCTTTCTCTCCCTTTCCACCCTCTTTTCTCACACTCAGCTGCCTCTTCCCTCACTTACTGCAGAATTCCAGGAAGAAGTTGCACAGGAATCAGAGTGTCTCTGAGCCCGGGGTCAACATGGTGCTCCATTTTTGGATACATGCAAATATACACCCACCCCCAAATATTAATGACCATAATTTCGCTAAAATGTGACAGAGGCTTTACTACTTGCCATGTGCTTAACATGAATTGTTTCATTTAATCCTCACAAGCCTGCAAGAGACAGTTACTCTCAACTACATCTGTTAGATGTGGAAAGAGCCTTTAAAAGGTGACAAAACCTACTCAGGGTCACTGAACTGGAAAGCGGCAGGTCCAGGATGCGTCCCCAGGACCTTCTGCTGACTTCGGAGCCCACGGTTTTTATTCATGTGCTGTCCCAGCTCCCTGTACTTGCCTCTGGGGATGGAGATGCTCCAACCAAGCCCCTCCCCCACCTTGATTTTTCTGTTTCTTCTTGGCCAAGGTGCTCCGGCAGAGGATTTTTGAACCTGAGCCCTTGTTATCACCAGAGGTGGCTGTTCCACCCTCACCTCCATCTCCTTGCGGGGACCCTGCTGTTGTCCTGGGCTCCCTGCCTGATTCCTGGTCCTGCTGATGGAGAACCCAGGTCTGGTCAGCCTTGTCATTGACGCATTCAGCACACGGAAGATGTATCTGTGCACATTGCTGGGCCGGTTTGTGATGCTGAGAGAGAACTGCCAAGGCACCCTGCACCCCCCACACGGCTGTACCAGGTGACGCGCCTGCCAGCGGCGGAAGAGGAGGCTTGCTTCCCCACAGGCTCGTGAGCACAGACTGTCACGCAGCTTTTTGATCATTACAACACAGAAAATCAAAACTCATAGCTCACTGGAGTATTTTAATTTGCATTTTTTTAATCACGAGTCAAGTTGAGCACCTTTCATATATTTTTAAAATTTATTTATTTATTTATTTTTGGCCGCGTCGTGTCTTCGTTGCTGGGTGCGGGCTTTCTCTAGTTGCGGCGAGCGGGGGCTACGCTTCGTTGCAGTGCGCGGGCTTCTCATTGCGGTGGCTTCTCTTGTTGCGGAGCAGGGGTTTTGGGCGCATGGGCTTCAGTAGTTGTGGCTCTCAGGCCCTAGAGCGCAGGCTCAGTAGTTGTGGCGCACGGGCTTAGTTGCTCCGCGGCATGTGGGATCTTCCTGGACCAGGGATCAAACCCGTGTCCCCTGCATTGGCAGGCAGATTCTTAACCACTGCGCCACCGGGGAAGCCCACCTTACAGATTTTTCAGAGGCATTTCTATTTCCTCTTCTAAGAACTCTCTGGTGAGATCTTTTCTTCATTTTTCTGCTGGGTTGACAGTCTTTTCCCATGGTGCTTTGTAGTTCTTTATATATTAGGGAGATTAGCCATTTGTATGTGATAATAGCTTGCAAATATTTCTCCAAGGTAGTGTTTGTCTTTTGCTTTTGTTATTAAGTATAAAGAACTTAAAAAATTTATATACTGGAATTTACCTATCTTCTCTTTTATGCATTCTGGGTTTGTGTCATGCTTCAAAAGGTTTGTTGCACTCTGGGATTTTTTTCCTCTAATACTTTTGTTTCATTTTGTGAAATTTTAAACCCTTAAGCCATCTGGAATTTCTTTTGTACAGTGTGAGGACACAGCTTTGCTCTTTTCCCCCCAGTGATGTGTGAAGCTACCATGATGTGGGGCGCTACACCCAATACCCAAGCACCTCTGGGCTCTTCTGTTATTTTCATAAATGTTTGTCTATTCATTCAGTTTTAATTACTGGAGCTTCATAAATTTTAATATCTCTTAGGGCTGGCCCCCCCTCTGCATTTTTTCCCCCATTATAAAATAACAGTTATCACTCCCTGTTGGCTCCCATCATCACTGGGATGGAACTTGGGAACAGATGGATGATTCCCATATGGCCTCTAAGGAAGGAAAACCTTTCCAGAAACTTAACTCACGAGAGTGGGAAAAGCAAAAGCTTCGGCGCCGATAGACAATGGTCAAATCCGGACTTTGCTTCTCACTAACAGGATGACCTTGGTTTGTCACGTGACCCCATCAAGCCTCGGCCTCATCTGTAGTTGGGGGACAACTACCTGAGAGTGTTGCTGTGAGGACTGAAAGCAGTCAACCCTCGGCCATGTGGGAGGGAGTTGGTATTTACTAGATTCCTGTCTCTCCTGTCTGTTCCTCAACATTTCAGCATGAAAACAAACTCACTTCTAAATAATGCAGGAATCCTCATTTTAGCAGAGGCAGGATCCTGGGGTGGAAGGAGCACAGAGTTTGGAGAGAGAGCAGCCTGGGTCCAGACAGTCCTTCCACACTCCAGGCTGGGGGAGACCCAGGGAGCACTGCTGCATTTACTAATGGGAGCCCTTGGGCAAGGCCCTGTATCTCTCTGTGCCTCTGTTCCCACCTCTATAAAATGGGAATAATAGTGCTGGCCCCATAGGGTTACTGGGAAGCTTAAATGAGATACTGCATGTAAGTGCTAAGAACAGGGGGTGGCATTTAGGAAGTGCTGAATGACTGGTGGTCCTATTAGTGCACAGAGAGGCACATGAGGGGCTCAGCCAGGGCCTGCACACATCCTTCTTACAGGCACAGGGGACAGCAGAGGGACTTCAGTGGGACATCAGTTACTGACTACTGTGTGACTAAGGAAGGGAAGCGTTCACCGTCCTCTACCCACCGATCGCCGGGTGCCCTGTAGCTCCCCAAACACACAAGAAAGGCCCTGCCCCGGAGCCCGCTTGCCCCGGGCATACTGCCCACCATGTGTTCTCAATGGGTTCTTTGATGCTCTCCTTCATCCTTTGTACCTAGATGAGGCTTCTCTTTCTCCAAGAGCACAGTGGGACCCTGGATGGCTTTTCCTCTGGACTCCACTGAATTTGGCGTCAAGCCCTGCGAACTCCCCCCAGTCTCTCACTAACTGTGGCAGAAATCTCACTCCCGGAAGGAGGGACTGTCTGAAGCGGGGGTGTGTGTCAAGGCTGTAGACGGATGTGATCCCAGCCACCTCCCCACTCCCTGTCCTGTGTCCGTCTTCCCAGTGTTTAAAAACTGATCCCAAAATCTAAACATCTGGGAGCCACCAGGCCACAGAGTAAGGGACGTGAGGTGGGAAGAGACAGAACACGGGGCCAGAGAGGGGAGCAGGGGCCGTCCTTGCCAGGCTCTGCCTGTCAGGCTCAAAGCATTTCGTTGTTGAGCAAGTGAATAACGTAGTTAGATGGATAGTTTAGAAAGTTCACCCAGTGGCTGATGCAGAGAATGGATTGGAGCAATCAAGTCTGGAAGCAGAGAGGCTACTGCAAGTGGCCCTCGTAAGAAGTGACACGGGCTGCAGGAGCAGAGAGCCAGAGAGAAGAGATGAATGCAGGAGTCTTTTAAAAGCAGAATCGATAAAATTTAGATGTTGGGATGAAAGGCAGGGAAGAGGTTATAAAAAACGGTGCTTTTGACCTTGGGAGAATGGATAGGTGAGCTTCTCCCCACCTCCCCACCTCCCCCCCTCTTCTGGTCTCAGTTGAAATGTCACCTCCTCAGAGAGGCCTTCCCTGATGACCCTGTCCACAGTGGGACGTCCGCTCTGACCCAGCTATATCACTCCACCCTATTTATTTCCCTTATAGCACTTAACACAATTTGTAGTTACGGTATCATCTGTCTCCCTCGTTAAACTGTAAACTCCCTGCAGCAGGTTCAGGTCTATCTGGTTCATTATTTTATCCCCGTGCACCGTATAGGACCTGGCACATACCAGGCGGCTAATAAACACTCTGTTGAATGAAAACGAATGAATGAATGAATGAGGACCAAGGAAGGAGGGACAGGTTGGGGAAAAAGATTCTTGGGAGAGCCCGGTTTGCCATATCGTTGAGAAAGTTCTCCAGCAGGCAGCTGGAAGCCTGTCTCTGGAGCTCAGGAGAGAGGAGGGCTGCAGCTCTGGGGGTCATCTGGGTAAATGAGAGGAGCGCCTAGGCAGGGGTCAAGACAAAGGCTACCTTGCCAGAGAATTACCACCACAAATACTTCGTAGGCACGCAGATTGCTCCGCTCCTCTCCAGACACGCTGGATCAGAATCTCCGGAGTAGGGCCAGGAATCTGCGTGCGTAACAGGTTCCCTAGGTGACCGTGACGTTCCTTGGGGCTGGAGAGCTCGGCCCTGGAGGAGAGGGACTGAAGCGGTGACTTCGGGTGGCCAGATGACAGGTCAGAGGCCGCCCCTGAAGTCGCCACCCGCGCCGCCGCTCGGCCCTCCGATTGGTCGCCGCCCGGGTTACCTTTGGCCACACTTGGCCTCGCGCCGCACTCCGCCCCGCCCCCGTCGCTCCGCCCTCCGATTGGTCGCCGCCCCGCCCGTCCCCCGGGCTCGGGCAACCGGACCGGCGCGTGCCGGAAGCCGGAAGCGCGGCGGCGGCGGCGGCGTTGGCGTTCCCCAGGCAGCTGTATCCTTGCGCCATGCGAGTCCTCAGACCGAGTCTGTCGGCTGGGCGCCTCCTCCTCCTCTGGCCGCGGCTCCCGCTGCGGCCGCCGCGGCCGCCCGGACCCCGGCTGTCGAGCGGGCGGGCGGCGGCGGCCGGCGCCCTGGAGCGGGCCATGGACGAGCTGCTGCACCGTGCGGTGCCCGCGATGCCGGCCTACGGGCTGCGCGAGAAGACGCCGGCGCCGGCGGAGAACCAGTGCGCGGACTTCGTGAGCTTCTACGGCGGCCTGGCTGAGGCGGCCGAGCGCGCCGAGCTGCTGGGCCGCCTGGCGCAGGGCTTCGGCGTGGACCACGGCCAGGTGGCCGAGCAGAGCGCCGCGGTGCTCCAGCTGCTCCAGCAGCCGCGGGAGGCGGCCGTGCTCCTGCAGGCAGAGGACCGGCTGCGCTACGCGCTGGTGCCGCGCTACCGCAGCCTCTTCCACCACATCAGCAAGCTGGACGGCGGCGTGCGCTTCCTGGTGCAGATGCGGGCCGACCTGCTCGAGGCGCAGGCCCTCAAGCTGATGGAGGGGCCGCACGTCCGGGTAAGGCCCCGCCCGGGCTGCCCCCGACCCTTGGCGGCCCTCCCCATGGCGTCCTCACCCGCCCCTCAAGCCCCAAGCGCTCCACCTTCCCCTGCCTGGCGCCGCGCACACTTCGCCCGAGTCAGAGCCCCCGAACCCTGTCCCCTTCCTTCCCACGCTTTCCCAGCCCTCGCCTCCCTCTAGGCTCACCTCGCTCCAGTCTTATAGAAACTCGGCCCTCGCTGACTTTGAAGGTGACTGTCACGCCTCGTTCCTGCTGAGTGTGCGCCATACAGTCTCTTCTTTATTCTTTTACCTGAGAGGTGTCGTCCGTGTGACACACTTGGATGCGGACCGGACCGAGCATCCGGTACCTTTCGGAAGACCTGGATGGGGTCAGTAAAAGTTAGTCGCAGTGCCCACTGTGTAAGCCCTTGTCCTAAAAAGTCCTGTGAAACGTACAGAGGTGACGAGAACTCGAGGTTGCCACCGTCTAGGGGCCTGGATGCCTTCTATTTTCTCTCTGCCTCATAACTTTGACCAGGGCATTTTCACCTGCCTGAGTTCAGCCCTAAAAATAGGGTTCTAAGTTGACTTCTTGAGGAAATCAGGCGTTTAGCACAGTGAGCTCAGGTTAGATGCGAATAAATAGTTTAAGATTTAAATAATGATGACTTGAAAGGTGGCTGATAGTTGAATATAGTCCTTTTATTACTATTGATGTTAAATATGGTGGGACCACTAACTTGCTCTTTTAGTAAACCAAAAATGCTGTAAATGTTCTGGCATTCAGAACTTTAGTAGGTGCAGTTGGCTTTAAAAAGAATTGAACAGTTGAACGATTATGTCCTGATTCGTTTAAGAACTCTTAACACTGGCATAATGGTTTTTGCGTTCATTGCCTCACACTTGGGGAGGTGATAAGCATGTCTCCTTTTACAGTAAAGGAATCAAGTCACGTGAGGTCACATGACTTGACCAGGCCCTCAAAGCAAATAAGTATGTCTCTGATTATCCACCCAAATCCAAATTTCCTAGGTTCTTTGCTCTACACTTTATATCCTCATCATGTTATGTGAGTTATGGTGTTTATCAGAAACCTTCTTATCTTTCTTGGCTATGTAGCCCTAGACGCATAAAATTGTGTGTAGTTAGGATAGGGTTAATCTCAGGATCATAATAGTAGCTATGATTTGATTGCTCATAATAGCTGGCTAATCTACAATGCTAAGTATTACCTAGGGCCAGTGAACCTTCAGCTATAAGAGTCACAGGCTGAGAACCTCAGTTGTTTATTGCATTGGCACCAAGTCAGTCCTGGAATCCCAGTGTGTTGAATTGACCATGTTCCCAACTAAATCCTCATCTGAATGGCTGAGACCTTGTGTTCCACACACTGTGTGCATACCCATCTGGTTCCTCCCAAGAGAGGCTTGGGTTTAGTCTGCAATCCAAGCAGAACTTTTTTTTTTTTCTCCTTAAAGCAGAGACCAGTGCTCCTGAAAGCCTTCTGAAACTTAATTCTCATTGCATAGGAGGCTTGAGAATTAGCTAGGATGTCTGTCTACCTAATCCAAGGTAGGATGTCTTTTGGGTAGGTGACCTGTCCCAAAGTGAAACTCTCCACCCATCCATTCAGCCATTCATTGGCTGTCTGTATGGTACCAGGCGTGCTCAGGCTCCAAGGTCACTTGGTCCAGAGGCTTCCCTTCTAGTATGGGAAGAGTTAGGGGCGGGCACCATATGTGTGAGTGCCTTTCATGCACTTGCTCATTTCATCCTCAGCAAGAAGTGGTGACTGTTTGACAGATGAGGTGATTAAAGCTTGTCGAGGCCCAGTGCAGCGCCCAGAGCACAGAGCTGGTAAGAGCGCCTCCACCCAAGACCTGTCTCCACGACTCCACGGTGTGTACTTCATCATGGCACAGCAACTCTCTTAGTTGACAACCTAACTAGATCGAAAATGGGCTTATTCTTTTAGATTTGCTTTTTTCTATAAAACTGAAGGGAAGGTAAAACAACCCAGTTGATGAATGGCTTTGTTTTATTTAGTTTCACTGAGTCAGGAGTTTAATATTCTCTGGTTGTGACTGTGTTTATCTTTCCAAGACTTTGTGTAAGCTTCCGTCTTATCAGCAACCTCAGCACCCACCTTTTTCTGAAGCATCAGGTCAGTCTCTGCTCTTCTGTCGAAAAATCATCAAACCTTCTGTGGCCAGGAGGATGGCATTCGGTGTCTTTCCTTTGGCATTTTTGCTGCCCACCAGCCATCCTGCACGTTCCCACTCCCCCAGCATTACTCGCTCCCCTCCACGGACCCTGCTCTCCAGCCAAGCTGGCTCCTGGATGGAAAGTTCCTGAACCCGCACCCCTGCGTGATTCCTGTTAGAAAAATAGCCACCTCCACTCGCAGCTCGTTTGCTAGGCTTTTCCAGCCGCTCCAGCTCAGGGCGGCCTCACCCAGTTCTGAGCTTCATAGATACGTAATTGTCTGTACCACTCGGTTGGATTTGATACATTAACCACAGAATCTGTTGTTTGAAATGTATTTTTCCCCCGCAACTGGATGATCAGCTCCTTGAAAACTGGGACCTTCGTCTTGCATAGCAAAATGATGAATGAAGCGTGAGATAGACTCCCGGGTGCCCTGCCATCCGGCGAAGTCGGCAGCTAACCACTCCCATTCGTCCTGAGGTCAGTCTGCTCCATTCAGAGGTCTGAGCCTGGAACGGAACCTGGAGGCCAGGGAAGGTTTCCGTGCGGCCGAGAGAGAGAGACATCCTACCAGACGTTGGGACCGCCCTTGTCCTGGGGGATTCATGATGTCGCATCCGATTCTGTGAGACATAACTGGACTCGTTTCCTTACTCTTCCACACATACAAGAGAAAACTCTTGGTTATCATGAGGTTGAGAAGACATCATCAAAGCTCAAAGCCGTGACCTTGAGACTTGGCTTGTGGGAGGGGAGCTGGGCCCAGGGAGACCCAGAGCTGCCAGCAACACCGTGTCCTCAGACGTTCAGGGTTCCTTTGCTTTTTAACCAAGGCCGTCCACACACATGAGGGAAAAACATCACCAACCGAAAGGCAAAAAGTCACGTGGAATCAAGATATTTCTCAAGCAGAGGGTGAGTGACCCTAGCCTGACCTTGGCCTCTGCGCGTGGTCTGGACGCGCCGGGTGCAGAAGCCTTTTCAGGTGGCTCCATCACACCTCTTGCGTTTCTCTACCTGGAAATCCCGCCCTTAGCCCGAGTGCCTCTAACCGTTAGTAGCTAAATCTGTTGCTCCCCTTCCCCTTTGCTCTCTGTGGCTACGTGAATGTTTTTTTACCCCTATCATTCAAAACATTCGGAGTTGATTTTTTTTTTAACCCATAGAAATCGTCACTGGGATCTGATATTGTAATTAATCACCAGAATCACTTAATGTGTGTGGTCCATCTTGATTCCATTTCTGTTTCATTCTGGATTTTGCAGCCAAGTTAAAGAGGTGGTTAAAAAGCTAGAGCTTTTCGCTTTTAGGAATCCAGTGTCGGAAACCACCAGCAGTTTGGCCCTCGAAGCTTCAGCGCAGGAGCCGCAGATCCCCAGGGGCCTAGGATGCCGCAGGACGCCCAGGAGGCGGGGAGTAGCAGACCTGAGCGCCCCTTGCTGTGCACACGGCACCCCGTCACACGGGTGTGCTTCTCCCCTGGCCCTTGCTGACCTTGGAGCTGCCAGCTAATGTCAGGTGAACGAGAGCTGCTGTGGGCTCAGGCCTGGGCATTGCCCTGGAGTGGACTCAGTCCACTGCTTCCCCTCGCAGCTTCTTGTTTGCTGAATCTCGTGAGCACAAAGGCGTCCTTAGAATAACTGGCGTGTGTGAGGCCCAGAAGGATGCTGATTGGGCATCTTATACGGAACAGTGGGTACAGCAGAAGACGCACCAGGTGGGGAAGGAAGGCCCCAGTTATGCTGGTGAGAAGCGTGATTTTAGGTGATCGTAGCCACGTCCCTTAACTGTCCTGGGCCAACCAGCTCTGCCGCTGAGGCGGCAGTGGTCAGTCTGCCCAAGGGCAGCCTGCTTCTCTTCTGAAAATACTGTGGAGCTTGGCTAAAAACACAGTTATGAATGAGGGCAGTTTGTCAACATCTTGGTCTCTGACCGAGGGCTGTGATTGTTGGAAATATGGAAGAATCCCGAAGCCTGACACTTCTATTTGAGTGGAGCCCAGCATGAAGCCCGAGGCAGACGGCCAGGCAGGGGCAGATCTCTTTTCTTGGATATTTTAAATCGGGTGAGGTTTCTTTTCTTACTCTTAATCCTTCCTGATAGGAAGTTCAGAGTCGGTATCAAGTCTGTTTGCTGGGAAGATGCAAGTGCTGTGTAGAAAGTTTTTACAACCCGGCAAATGTCAAATGTCTGCTGTGGTTTTCAAGATAGCAGATCCGCTGCGGAGAGGATGGACGTCGCTGCCCGTCAATTAAAAGGTCGTTAGAAGCCTAAGTGTCTTAGAGGCCAGCCTGGGACTTCTTGATTCATCCCAGGTCTCTACTGCGATGGTCCGTCCCTCTGATGCCGCTTTGTAGCACTTCTTGGATTATAATAAGTGAATTGATCTTAATGGATTTATCCCAAGAAAGGGATTTTAGTTGTTTTCATAATTAAGGAATTTGTAGAAAAGGGACTTGTCAATGTCCTTGAATTCTCTGGTCGCAGGACCCCTGCCCCCCACCCCGAATTTTAATCTTAGGAAATAGAACAATAAATCAGTCATCCAGTGTTGGGCAGGGGTGGGTAATACCAAACCCACAAAGCAGCTTAATCACACCAGGAAAAGAAACGGTCCCTTTGCTTACAAGATCAAATGTTCTTTTTGTTAAAAATGCTCTTCTCCTCTTGTTGAAGTTCCAAGTGAGTTGAGAGGCTTATTATGATGCCTGGACGTGTGGCCGTAAGTCTGGGTTTGCGTGTTCTTTCCCGAGGCGGGGAAGTGAGGGCTTTGCGCTCTGAGGTGTGAATCCAATCCAGCCGTCAGTTGCTCTCCTCAGCGAGACGCCTTGTGAACTTGCGGTTGTGTGTCCAGCTCCTGAGCGGGGTACACGGTGTGCGGGCAGGCGCGTGCTTCTTGTGTGTGCAGTTTACAGGCTTTTTGTTTTTCTGCAGAGTTATTTCCAAAAGCCCTTTGGGGTTGAAGAGTTCAGTCTCTTACAGATACAGTCCCCAGTGAAGCCAAGGGGACTCCCATTCTGGGAGAGAGTCTGGGCACCGTCAGATATTTGTGGGCAGCAGAAGGGAGCTGGCATTTAGGAAACGATGGGCGATTTGAATGTAGAAATGACGGTGAGAGCTGTGCGAACCTTAATGGAAGCCTGGGCGGAACATTGGAGAAGGGACCAAACGCGTGTCAGGCAGGGTCCCCACGCCACCACTGCAGCGCCCAGCCGCACCACGGTTGGTTGGAAACCTCCTCTGGTGTCTTGTCCTGTTTTGAAGTTAACCTGGTGGTCCTCGTGGTTCTCCTAAATTCTGTGCTTAGCCACGCTAAGAGATGAACTCATTTGTAGATGGGAACGTCGTCCCAGCAGTTGTATTTTCGAGTCCTGGGTCGCTGATAAATGATTTCTGAATCACTGAGCATGACGCACACACGATTCCTCTCCCTCGTGCTGTCTGAGATCCGGTAGCCTTGCTGCCCTCGGCACCTAATTCCAGCCTGAACAGCTGCGGTCCTGTTAGCCCTGGGCGGTGGAGGTGTGTAACCTTTAACCTAGATTCCCGGATCTCGTGTCCAGTGTCCCACTTCATAGCTGTCAGTAGCCCAGAATAGAACGAAGGGACGCGTAGAAGAGGCGCTTCCGTCAGCCAGACCATTCCTTTCATAATTAGTACTGTATGAATGCCGAAGGTAGATTTTTCCAACTTGTTCCTATTGTGCGTGTCACGGAGACGCCATAGAGTTCCACGTACATCCTACGTTCCAGGTGGAACTCGGCTGGTCCGTTCCTAACCTTTCAGTGCAGAGGTTCCCAACCTGGGGAACCTGGTTGGGAACTGAGTTTCAAAGGGGTCCATGAACCCCAGGAAACTGTGTGCAGAGTTTTATTAATGTGTTTGCATTTTTCTGGGGAGAGTGTCCCCAGTTTTTAGCACATGTGCAAGAGTGTGTGGGGACCCCAGGAAGGCTGAGAACCGCTGTAGTCGGTGCAGGAAAGACACTTTTGTAAGGAGCGCTTCTGTGTTGCCTGGTGAGCCACCCCTTCTCCTCCCTTCCTGCTACTTCCTGCTCACTGTTGTCCAGTTTGTCTTCTCTTTTTCATTTGCCATCAATCTGTTAAAGCATCTTCCACACGGAAGACCCCGCTGATGGCTTTGAGAACCAGGGGACTAAATCAGAAATGACCTCTGCCCTTACAGAGCTGAGAGGCCAGTGAAGGAGACTAGACCGTGGGATAGAGAGTTACGAGGAGTTACAGAGGTCATCTGGTCCAGCCGCCTGTCGACGTGGAAATCCTTTCTAAACCACCTCCGCTGCGTTCTTGCCCGCTCTGTGCTCATCTCTTCCCGTGGGGAGGGCCGCTGTCTCCCAGGAGGACCTCTGTGGGCCGCCCTCGCTACTCAGAAGCTCTTCTTTACACGGAGTCTGACTGTGCCTTCCCCCGTTGGTCCTAGACTTACCCCCTCTCCTCACCCCCATGGGGCCTCTTTCGTGCCCTAGGCCTTCAGTGTTGAAAGATGGGCATCGCTTCATTCTGAAACCCTTTCTGAGCCACCATCCCCATGCCTGCAGCTTACCCTCAAGTGACAAGGTTCTGAGTCCTTTGACCTTTTACCAGGGATTAAAATGTGAAATGGCCCTATAACAGTATTATAGCTTGTGTACAGTTTTACAGGTGTTATCCATCATGGTCTTTGTGATTCTTATACAGGGATTCATAAGGTCAGTTCTGTACCAGGCATACTGAGATGTTTGCTGTTATTCAATAATATGCAGTGTATCTGTTAGTATATAGTTCATCTATAAATAACAGAGACTCAAAGCAACAGTGGTTTGAATAAGAGAAGTTTGTCTTTCATGAAGAAGTCTGGAGGTAGGCAGCCCAGGGCTGATCCTGCTCTGTGTTGCCCTCAGTTGACCCAGACTTCTGTTTGTTGCTCTTCCCTGAAAAACTCATCCCCAAAGTTACCTCATGGTCCAAGATGGCTGCTCCAGCTCTAGCCATCACATCGCGTTCCACCCTGCAGTGGGAAGGACAAAGAAAAAGATGGAAGGACATCTCTTCCCTGCGGTGGGAAAGACAAAGAAAAAGAGCAGCCCTTTGCTGCTCCTGCCATCTTTCAGGGTTCCCAGAAGCTGCTGCAGGATACCTCTGCTTACATCTGAGAAGCCAGAACTCAGTCACATGACTACCCCTAGCAGCAGTGCAAACTTTATTCTGAACAGTCATGTGCCCAGCTAAAAAGTGAAGCTTCTGTTGATTTGGGGAAAAGGGACGCAGCCATTGAGGAACAACAGCCTTGTCTCTTGCCCTGGACATCCCCTCCGCTCTGGCTGTCACGAAGCTTACCACTGTTACATGGTCAGCAGTCACCACAGACTAAACTGGGATGGTTCTGCCCCTGCATCCTCTCCTCTCCTTACTCACCTCTTGTTCTGTTCTTGCTTGAAAAGTTTCAGTGCGAATGTATCTCTGATGGTAAAGTTGACTCAAATCATTTTTGGAAGTAAAATAAATATAAGTAAGTGAAATTAGAATAATGTCATCAATTCTAAATGCATGGATTGCCCGACACACTATTATTCTACGGCCCACTCAGGGAGGAAAAAATGCTGCCGATTAAACCGTGACCCGCCATCATTTGAACAAGGCGTCCTGACCACCAAGATGTTAAAATAGGAAAACACACACCTTAGAGCTGTCGAAATGTGGGGCGCGGGACCCAGTGCTCGTTTCTCTTGGGAAACAAGAAAGGGTGTTTTTGATGAACCAGAGAATGTTCCTGAGAGGGTGTTGGAGTTTCCTGCACGAGACGCCGTTCAGCGTCAGCTTAACATCACGTGTGTGGCTGTGTTCATGGCGGCGAATGCATCGGCGCACGTTATTTGATTTGGGCAGCTTAGTTCACATGGAGCCCAGGTGTCTTACGGGTGGAAGGAGGGAAGGAAGAAGTGGAGCTGAGCTCGGTCTGCCGTGGCCGAGAGCGGAGCCCGGTCGGGCTGCCTCAGGACAGGCCCATCCTGCCCGCTCCTCGTTTGTATCAGGTTTCGGAGTCGAATTCCCGGTGCGGCAGCGATGCGGGGATGGGCTGGACGTCTTTCCCTCGGAAGGCCAGCGCTCCCCCTTCTCCATTTCAGGAAATGAACGGGGTGCTGAAAAGCATGTTCTCGGAATGGTTTTCTTCCGGGTTCCTGAACCTGGAGCGGGTCACCTGGCATTCACCGTGCGAAGTGCTGCAGAAAATCAGTGAGTAAGTATTTATGACGTTTCTGCTTTTCTTACGTTTCAGCTGAAAGCCAGTCTCCATTCCCGTGTACATTTTGTTCCAAGCCTGATAAAACCCAAACACAGGATCCACAACGGTGGCTGTCCTAGCAGGTGATGCCGAGACCACGGAGGAGGAAAGGGCACAGGTGGAAGCTGGTCTTTCTGCCAGTGAACCTGCATTTGGGGTCTCGGTCACGTCCTCTTATTTAAAGCCCTCACGCCCGCGTCTCCCCAACGACCCCATGCTCAGAGCTGCCCGGGTTCACTGGACCAAGCACTGGCATTAGTAACTCAAAAAACGTCTGTCTCAACCCGCTGTTAAAATGTCTCCCTTGGATAAAATCTCCAAATTCACAGTATAGTGCGTGATTCCCACCTTCCCCCGGACACAGTGAAATGCAGGCTGGCCGACAGTGGCATGCTGCCACGTCGCACGTTGAAACAAAACAGCGGTGGCCGAGGTCACTGGGCAAATGGAAGCAGCCAGGCGATGTGTGTCCTCAGGCAGCACGGACTTCACACTGCGGAGATTCAGAGGAAGCAAGAGACGTAGGATGTCCGGTGACAGGCATCTGGTCAAGTCTCTGTGTTGAAATCTGCCACATAACTGCTCCCCCAGGGCCTGGCAAATGAGTCTTAAGAGCGGGGATGAGAGCACAGTTTTGTGTGTAAAACGGTCACCAGTCGTGCCTCCTCTCAGTCAGCGCTGTTTCACGCTAAGGTGATCTTTGAATTTCCCGCAGAGTCCGCTGAAGCTGTATTTAAAGGATTGCTTTGACTTGAGTGAATAATACGGGTAGGAATCAGCCCCGCGGCTATTTAACGTGTGAATTGTACTTTTGTCTTGCCCCTTCATAACGTTCTCGTCAGGTCTGAGGCTGTGCATCCCGTTAAAAACTGGGCGGACATGAAACGGCGCGTGGGGCCCTACAGAAGGTGTTACTTCTTCTCTCACTGCTCGACCCCAGGGGAGCCCCTGATCATTTTGCACGTGGCCCTGACCAGTGAGATCTCCAGCAGCATCCAGGTACCTGCGCGCGGTCGATTCAGGACAGGGCAGATGGCCCAGGGTGCCTTAAGTTTTCTGTTAACTTAGTTTTCTCCCCTTTTTGAGAATAAATTGCTTTTTGGCCTTTGTGGATCTTTGCATTAGCTAAATACAGTCTCCAGATCTGCAGCCACAGAGTGGAGAACGGGCAGTGTGTGGCAGTGATGGGACGGGGCAAGCTTTTGCCAGGGTGTGTGGACCTTGGGTTGAGACGTGGTCCAGGCTGTTATGGAGGAGGGGGTACAGGTGCAGGGGCCCCGGGATCAACGCTTCAGCCTCTAAGTGCCTGTGGGTAGTTTCAAAAGACAGCTGGTTGAGAAATTGGAAAGTCGGCTGTGCTGCATGCCTGATGCGGGCCCAGCTCTCTGCCCAGTGTGGTGGTTCCCCCCCGGAGCAAGCTGGGCTTCTCCTCGAGGCGTTGGTGAGTGTCTGAAACACTCAGTCCGCAGGCCCACGGGGGGCAGGGGCTGGGGCTGCAGAGCAGGTCCGGTGAGGGGAAGTGGGCACACCTGGGTCACTGCAGCTTCGGGGTCGGAGTGGCCTGTTAGGAGGCTGAGAGGCAATGGCAGATCTCAGGTGGGCTCTGGGCAGCGTCTCCTGGCATCGGAGGGTGGAGGGCTCGTCAGCAGGGAGACGTTCCCGCACGATGCTTGTTTGGAGGCGCCTGCACTGTCACGCACTAGAGGTTATCACGGCCTCCCGGGGGCAGTTTGGTAATAACTATTAAAATATAAAACGTGTGTTCCTTTTGACCTGAAAATTGCACCCTCGGGAATTTATCCCAGGAGAGGCTCAGGCCTGAGAGTTTGGGCGGTTGCTCACTGCAGCGTGGTCTGGAGGTGGGAGTGGTAACCAACGTGTCCACCGGGAGGGGATGCTCTAGGGAACGATGGTGTGTGCGTCTGGCCTGTCCTCACAGACCCCGCGCTCCCACGTGTGGGCTTAAGTGTGGATTTAGCTGTGTGTTTTTGACATGGAACGTCAACCTTGACTTACTGTTGACTGAAGGTTCAGGTTCCAGCCTGGCCTGTCTGGTGTGACCTTCTGTGTAGCATGAATTACGTCGACTGAGCGTTTGCTCTGCCCCGTCTGCCCGCAGCGCCTTGTGACTCAGGCTTATTTTTAGACATGAGGAGTCTGAGGCTAGGAGGGGACCGCAGAGATCCGCCCAGGATGATGGAAGAAGTGGGGACGGTGGGGGACCGGGGTCCCAGCCCTGAGGGCAGGTGCCTTCCGTGTGAGGAGACTCGCGCATCCGGACAGACACATGAGAGACCGCGTGTGTCCGTGGTTTTGTATGCACGTGTATTTATGTGTGTGCCTGCCTGGGGCCGGTGAGACCGACCTGGAAAGGCGCTCCCCAAAACGTTAACAGTAGGACTGGGTGTTGAGTTCTGGAGTGGTTTGTGATTTCTTCTTCATGCATTTATTTCTTGCCTCTTTGACATTATGCGTATCTCATTCATACAATCAAAGAAAAGTTCGTTTGTTTGGGGTTTTTTTTTTTTTTTTAAAACTTAAAAAAAAAGATTTGCTGGAGACTTTTGAGTCCAGAGCCACAAGATAACCTACAGACTTCTTGAAAAACAAAGGAGGCGATTTAACAAGATGAGGACGAGGAATGATGGGAGGAGAGCTCCTCCGTCAGCTGCGGCTGCAGGAGAGGCTGGCGGGGCCCCGGATGTCACGGCCTCTGCGTCACCATCCGCCCCACTTTCCTTATGGTGACGGTTCATGGCTTCCCAGGAGTCACAGAAAAGACCCTCCAAGCGTCTGAAGGGGATGAGAGCTGAGGATGTTTTCCCCAGGGGGCTACGCGCAGACCCACGCACCCCGTTGGCAATTTAAGAAAGTCTGTGGGCTCCAGACCTCAGCCTGGACTCTGGGCCAGACTCCCCTACTTCAGGCATCCAGGGTAGCTGGTAGGAGTTTAGAGCAGCGCAAGCGTGTCCTTCAGAAGCAGGCTGGCGGGCCTGTGTCCAAGCCAACCGCAAGGTCTCCACCACTATTGTCCAGTGGCCCTCAGGGTGTTAAAGCTCAGAACGCCCCACTCTCACATCTCAGAGCCAATCAAGTCGGACTTGGCTAAGGGACTTCCCAGTACGAGTCATGATTCTTAGATCGCTTCTCGTACGTGTCTGTGCGGGCATGTGGTTTCACTGTGGAAATATAAGGACGTGGCAGAAAACAAAAAAGGTACATAGGAAAAGCATAAAAAGGTACATCTCCTGAAAGAAAACTTACGTAGGACTGCGTCCGCCTTATTGGGAAATGTAAACAACTAGGGTTCAGAGGGGCGGAGGGAAGCCTGCAGGACGCAGCGGGCAGCCTGCGCACAGGAGCCGCAGGAAGTGGGGCCCTTGGCCTTGGCAGAGGGCTGGCATGCTGTCTATGGGTGTCAGAGGGCAGCAGATTGCACAGAGAGAGAGACCTCCCCTGAGAGAGACCTAGGGGACATCAGTTGTGATTCAGCGAAGCTTGTGGGAGAATTTCAAAGTGATAGAAATGATACAACATTGAGCAAACAGCCAGGGAAGTTGTGAGACCACCGCCGCCTCCAGAGACGTCTCAGAACGGGGTGCTTGCCTCTAGAGGCTGGTCCTTGGGTCGAGGGACCCCCAGGAGGGGTGAGGGCGGGGCGGGTGCATCCACGGCTGCCCATCTGTGTCCTTTATGTTTTCCAGACCATCATAGTGAAGGAGAGTCCCACGTCGGAGACAGAGGAGCGGGACAAGATCACCACAGCCATCTTATACTCGCTGAGCCTGACCCAGCAGGGGCTGCAGGGCGTGGAGCTGGGCACCTTCCTCATCAAGCGGGTGGTGAAGGAGCTGCAGGTGAGCGAGGCTCGACCCTGATCCCGCCGCACCGCTGTCCGTGTCCCCGCCTTGGGGTGGCCGAGCAGTTCTGCTCTCATCTCTGGGGACAGGGTGAAGCTTTGGGCCGGAGCGAGCAGGAGGGGTGGAAAAGTGCCAGGTGCCCCTTGGCACTTCCTACGAGCCCCGAGACTCGTCAGGGGGTGGAAGCAGTGCTGAGGAAAAGGCCCTCAAAGCTAGCTTCTCACGGGCCACACATCCAGATGCGTCCTGGGGGCGGCGGCTTCTGCAGGGGACCCTGCCCCCTGGCTGGCGGGGCGGCTCCTGATGGGCACGCGCTGTCCCGGCATAGTCGCCAGCAGGGCCCCCCTCGCTCCCACTGTCCAGTCCTGGCCGTGCCAACCTCCCTACCCACCCTCGCCCACTCGCGGCCCGGGAGGGAGCGTCAAGGTTCGACCAGGCAGCTGGAGGGTAAATGCACTGGCACTTGGTTTTTTTTATAATTGCCTTTTCTTGGTTGCCCTGGGAAACACACAGAAGTGTTCAGGTCCACTCTGGGTTTGGGCTTTTTAAAGCTATCTCATGAGGGGCTGGAGTGAACTGTAATGTGCAGAATCCAATTTTTAGGTAAAATAATTAGGTCACGACTGATGGGCTCTGAGAGCAGCACTCTGTGCTTCTGGTGGTTTCCGCACAGACAGCTGCTGCAGAAGCTCTTCCTCAGAGAATGACAGATAGGGTGGAATTTAAATATTTGCGTGCTTCGTGTTAAATTCATAGTTTTAAGTCTGAGAACTTGGGATTCAGTTGGGTATCAGCTTCGTTAGAATCACTCCCTGCCACTTTTTCCCCAGAGGCGATAAGAAGCACATCTGATTACCCTGAGTTTCTTCTTATTTCCTGCTTCTTTGCTGAAGGTGCTAATGAATGGGGCGAGGGCGGGTGGGTAGCAGGGCTGGTATGAGGGTCAGAAAGGCAGTCAGAGGAGGAGCAGAATCCGGGGTCTGGGTGATACAGCAGAGTCTGTTCCGGAATCAGGCATCCCAGGAGCCATCCTGCCGCTGACCTCTTCTCCACGACTGGGCTGGGAGCCGGAAAGTCACCCGAGAAATCTGGAGGGAAGGGCAGCCCTTCCTACACAGAGGTGTTCGTGGAGGTTTATGAAAGAGGCACCTTAAATGCCCAGTGAAAAGAACAGGGTTAGGAAAGGCATGGGATCGTCTTATCTTTTAATATTATTCTGTCGATACAAGTTACGGTTCTGAATTTTGAGTGACAATGAGAAAGCGCTCATGATATAAATCCACAAAGCAGGATGTAAAATAACTGTCTCGCCCTTGCAAAAATTGCCTAGAGAAGGACCAGGAGTTATACTCTGTCAAACCTGGAGAGTATGGTGGTTTCTTTGCTTCCGTCCTAAATTAAAAAAAAATTTTTCTGTAGTGAGCATATATTACATTTTTAACTGGAAAATACTGGGTTCTTTGAAGTGATCATTGAGATCTCTCTGTAATTTGAACAACAATGATTGAACTGTGTTATCTGATCTGGAGACGTAACTTCTATCCCATCCTCTGCACCCACTTGTGCTGTAGTTGGGCGATCAGTTATTCATTCATTCAACAAACAGCAAACAGTCACTGGGTACTTGTGTGCCAAGCACCAAACCAGGTTCTGTGGCGGCAGCAAAGTCCGTGGGAGGGGCCTGGTGGGCTAGAAAGACAAGACCTGTAGTCAGAAGACGGCACCCCGCATCGTAGCAGCCCACCCCTCCGATTTCAGGCAGGTCCCCCAACTTGCCGGCGTGGATAGTGGTGCAGATGGAGACCCCACAGTAAAGGCTTGTCCTGGGGACTCAGGATGCCTCCAGGACCTGACACACATCAGATCCTTAATAACTGTTCCTTGAAAGAAGAAGATTCATGCGCATCAAATATCACTTTGTAAACCCCACAGCAGCACACGGAGGTTAATGATATGTAAGCGAGAAAGGAGGTGTTTGTGAATCCGTGACTCACCTGCTGAATTGTGTTGTGTGTGTGTGTTTTCTCCACCTTCCTTTCCCCACCCCAACCATGCCCTGCAGAAGGAGTTTCCTCACCTGGGGACGTTTGCAAGTCTGTCCCCTATCCCCGGGTTCACCAAGTGGCTTCTGGGGCTGCTGAAGTCAAAAGCAAAGGATCACGGGAGGAATGAACTGTTGACAGATTCCGAGTGTAAAGAAATCTCCGAGATCACGGGCGGTCCCGTGAATGAGACCCTCAAGACCTTTCTCAGCAGCAGCGAGTGGGTCCAATCTGAGCAGCTGGTCCGGGCGCTTCAGGCCCCCCTGATGCGGCTCTGCGCCTGGTACCTGTACGGGGAGAAGCACCGGGGCTACGCCCTGAACCCCGTGGCCAACTTCCACTTGCAGAACGGGGCCGTGATGTGGCGCATCAACTGGATGGCCGACGTCAGCCTCAAGGGCATCACGGGCTCATGTGGCCTCATGGTCAATTACCGCTACTTCCTGGAGGACACGGCCACCAACAGGGCCACCTACCTCAGCTCCAAGAGCATCAAAGCTTCCGAGCAGGTCCTCAGCTTGGTGGCCCAGTTTCAGAAGAACAGCAAACTCTAAGTCACCTTTGCTGAAGCCAACGTCCCCGGCTTGGAAAAGGATAATTTTCCGGAGGGGTCGGGGATGGGGTTATGTACCCAAAGGAGCTTCTAGAGTGAACCAGAGTTGAACTGTGCTCTCTGGCCTGTGGCAGGGTCACACCGGCAGGCCGGGCCCGGGCTTTGCACGAGGGAAGATGCGTTACCGCTGCGAGGTAGTGGTGGGTACAGGTGGACGTGGGCTGGATGGGGATGCTGTGCTCTCTCCAGAAGATTCCATCGTGGCCTTCGGCCTGGCTCCCTGCCCTGGGATGGTCTTCAGAAACCATGGAGCCTCTGCCGGCTCTCGTCCCAAGGTGGATGGGTCAGCCACTCCAGGACCCGGGCAGGTGGCCCAGGTGAGAACAGATATTCTTTTCAGCGTAGAACATGGTTCAGCCATGATTGTTTTAGCCGTTTCTCTCTGCTGATTGCAAAGGGGTAGAGAGCTGTGCTACACTTCAGTAGTTAAATTCTGGAGATCGTGAACGTATGAAAAGGTTTGTGACTTTGCACAAACTTCACTAAGCTAAATTATTGGACACGAGTGCTCTTGTCGCCTGGGGCTTAAATTGTATTATAGACTTGACAGTTACAGCGATTCAAGTTCGTGATGAATTTCGTAGCAAAGAACAAGTTTGTCCTGTGAAGCATTAAACACGTGGTTATTCACGATCGCATAGTGGTCGTCTCTGAGGTCCAAGACCTCGTTAGCCGTGCCCTTGGTCCCCAGCCAGCCCGTTGGCAGGTTTGATGCTCTGTAAAGCGGGCCTGGAGTGTGTGGCCTGAGGACAGAGGTGATGGCAGAGGCGCTGCTGATTGTGGGCGAGGAGGGGGTGTGATGTTGAGTCAGGCAGCAGGTCCCCACCTTCCTTGCCTTTCACCTTCCAGACCCGTCCCTGGACCACCCCTGTCGTCTTCTTCGTGTCACTTGTTGCCTGGTAACAGACAACGTGACCGCGGTCACTGCTAGAAATTGTGCCTTTTCTGTATCCTGGTGGAAGCAGCCCCCTCTTTCTCGGTTTTGCTTTGAGCTGATGGTGAAGGCCCCTGGGCTCTGCAGGCCTGAAGTCGCCGCCCTCCAGGAGCTTGGAAAAAGTTAAGGCACCAACTGCTTCCGTGTAGCAGGCGGCCCCTGAGACCGCAGCCCCTGATTCCCACACTGCACGCCTTATCTCTGTTCAACCTCTTATATGGGAATCTTCAAACAAAATACACAGAAGTGGAGAAAATAGTGTAATGACCCTAGGTACATACCACCCAGCTTCCACAACCATCAGTAATTTTCCATTTTTATCAAACCTTCTTTCTTTCTTTCTTTTTTTCCAAACCTTATTTCTTATAATGTGTTGCATCTAGGTGTTCTGTGAAGACTGGATGATGGGTGGAGGGATGGGTGGATGTGGATGGTGCCGTGCTCTGAATGTTTATGTCCCACCAAAACTTGCATGTTGAAATCCTAACCCCCAAAGGTGATGGCATTAGGAGGTGGGGCCTCTGGGAGGTGATTAGGTCGTGAGGGTGGACCCCTCCTGAATGGCGTTAGTGTCCTTATAACTCACGACCTCACGAAGCTCCCTAGGAGAATTCTGCAGCTGAAAGAGGGCCCTCACCCAACCGTGCTGCCCCCCAATCTCAGATTTCCAGCCTCCAGAATTGTCAGCAGCCAGTTTCTGCTGTTTTAAGCCACCCAGTCTGTGGTATTTTGTTACAGCAGCCGGAGCAGACTGAGCTGATGGATGTAGCTGGCTGGATAAGGGCTCCGTGCCTCAGTCCACATCACTGAAGGGAAAGCTTATGACGCTTCCATTGCAGTGCACTGGGCTGGAATCCCCCTCACTTCATGTGTGTTACAGGGAACCCCCTTCACTTCCCACACTTACCCTACAAGCCCTAGAAGGGCAGAAGATGGCTGAAACAGCCCAGCCGCCCACTTCCTCTGAGGGATGGTCAGACTGCCCAGTTGTGCGTATGTTGTCCTGGCAATGGCAGCCAGGCAGGAGTCAGAATCAGCAGCTGGGTTTGGAGGCAACAGAAGTTTACTCACGGACCCTCCTCACGTTGCGAATTTACATCCTACGGAAGAGTACAACCCACTCCCCGGGGGCATTATCGCAAGGGGGATGCAGTAACACGAGCATGGACGGTGTCTCCCAGACCTGTTTTCCATCCCACTTGCTCTCAAGCCATCACTCTGACCACCGGATCTTCCTCTGTCAAGTGCCTGGCAGTATGGTGGGCTCACAGTAAGAGCTCAGTAGATTGTCATTAGTAGTCAGTTTCCACAGCGCCCTGGGTTCAAGGCTGCAGCCCCCTCCGCCCCTCCCCAGCACACAGCCTGCTCCCCCAGCGTTCCCAGCCCGCACCCTACAGACCCCACCCGTGGGGTGTCTGTTCTCCCCTCCTTTCCCGTGCACGGCTCTTCTCCTCTCTCATTGCTTTGGGGTCTGTGGTTCAGACAGATCCCAGATCTCTCCAGCCTGTTGTCCAGCAGTCTTGGGCTGTTCTGGAATTCAGATTAATTCCGTTTCCAGGGCTGCAAGTGGCCTTGGGGCTGACTTGCTCTGACTTGTTCGTGGGCGGTTTTGTTCTGAAAGGCAGTAGGTGCCATAATGGTTGACGCCACCAGCTTTGGCTCCAGCCAGTGTCGGGTTCAAATCCCGACCCCACCACTTCCCAGCTGGGTGGCCTGGAGCAAACCACCTACCCTCATCTTGCCCGTTTTCCCATCTTTAAATGCGGGTAACCACAGCACCTACCTCAAGGGCTGCTGAGAGGCTCCAAGGAGATGAAGTGCATAAAGCTTTGAAAAGGCACCAGCTGTTGTCTTTATTACAGATGTTTATACATCTGGACTCTGGGACCACCGTCACACCCGGATGTAGGTTCCGGAATCCATCGTCCCCCTCTTTGGAAATTAGAGTCGTGATGGTTTTCTGGCTTCTGTTCTCTAAGGTGACTGAGTGCACTAATTCATTCCCAGGAACTTCTGTGCACTGAGGCGTCCTCACCGCCCCTGGCAGCTAAGCAGCACCTCACTTTCAGACGAGGATCCCCAGGTTCAGTGGCTTGGCCCAAGCTCTGAGCTCTCCCAGCTGCTACCTTGTCCAGCAAGCCCTGAGCCGGCTCTCCCATGCTAGCTTGAGTCACTCTGATGCCTGCCCCCCCCCCCCCCCATTATTCCTCTGCACCACCCACCCCATCTTCCATCTCAGAGGGCTGGACCTTCTCTGCCCTCTAGATCTAGGGCAGCTGAGGGTTGCACAGCTCTGCCCTCTGTCGGTCATCTAGGGGCATAACACTTCTGCAAGAGGGCCGTGTTCTGTTTGTGGCTTTATATTCGTTGGAATATAAAGTCCATTTTGATCTCTTCTTGGATAGAAACAAAAGCTACTCCGTGATACCTATTCACCACAGAAAGCTGCTGCATTATTTGCAGTTTAGCAAAATCGGTAGAGTGACCCCAGGTCTCTTTCTCGTCTTTTTTTTTCTTTTTTTTTCTTCTTTTCTGATTGCATTTGCATTTCTCGACTAGCTAATTTTTTTTAACATCTTTATTGGAGTATAATTGCTTTACACTGGTGTGTTAGCTTCTGCTGTATAACAGTGAATCAGCTATACATGTACATATATCCCCATATCTCCTCCCTCTTGCGTCTCCCTCCCACCACCCCATCCCACCCGTCTAGGTGGTCACAAAGCACGGAGTTGGTCTCCCTGTGCTATGCGGGTGCTTCCCACTAGCTGTTTTACATTTGGTAGTGTATATATGTCCATGCCACTCTCTCACTTCGTCCCAGTTTACCCTTCCCCCTCCCCGTGTCCTCAAGTCCATTCTCTACATCTGCATCTTTATTCCTGTCCTGCCCCTAGGTTCTTCAGGACCGTTTTTTTTTTTAGATTCCATATATATGTGTTAGCATATGGTATTTGTTTTTCTCTTTCTGACTAATTCTAGCTAATGCTTAGTCATCGAGGAAAGGAGGAAGAAGCAGCGTTTATCTCTGCTCTGGGCCGGATGTTCTCTGCACCTCCCAACCCCGAAGCCTGAGGGAGTGATTGTCATTTACAGATGAGGAAACTGAGGCTCCGGGAAGGCTGAGCAGCTGCTGAGGCTGGAGCTGGGGCCCGAGCCCAGGCCTGCCCAGCGCTGTTCACGCTGCCCTGCCTTCCAACCTCAGGGCGCAAGCAGAGCCCCAGGGCAGGAGCCAGCGCCGTGGCAGGAGTGAGGGGGATGGAGTCGGGAGGGCAGCCCGGCGGGGCAAGACGGCCAGGGATGGAGATGTTGTGACACTAAAACGCCAGCAAGGGGAAGGCTGCTGGGAAGGTTTAAATCCAGTGTCTTCTCTAAAATCTGAGCAGTCGGTATTTGCCAGTGGTTCAGGGACGGACGCCCAGCTCCAACCAGTTCAGGGCAGAGAACCTCAGCTCAGAAAATCCACCGGAGGAGGGCAGAGCCGCTGAGCACACGTGGGCGGAGACAGCAGGGCCCCGCGAGCCGCGGGAGAGCAGAGCAGGCCTGCCGCCTGCCCAGGGCCCCCGCATCTTCTCCGCTGCCCTCTCCGCTCTCTTCCAAGGCCTCGCCACATTCTGGAGACCCGCTTCAGCCCAGGGGTCTGCCCACAGCCCCACCGCTGTAGAGACCATCTCTCTGGGTCACCCCGCTGCTAGTTACCCGGCCTCAGCCGTGGGCAGGGCGGGGAGATGATCGGCCCAGTCTGGAAACTGGAGACGGGCCCCGCGAGGGGTCCAGCTGGAAGGCGACTCTGTCTCTGGACCAGTCGAGTGGAGCGGTTGGCGTCCACTGTTCCCATGGCGATGGGAGGTGACAAGTGTCGGGGGGACGGTTCCTAGGAGGAGGGGGGCGGGGCGGGCCGTAGCCCACCTACCGCAGAGCCTGGTGTGTATGGGTGACAAAGGCTGGAACCCCCCCAGGCTTGTCCGTTTCAAGTATGTTGCTGTGAATCTTCCCGCCATACGTGGCTCGTAGCAGGGGCTCAGTATGTATTTTCCATCCACTGGAGAGACGCAGCCCTCCTTCCTGCGCACTAGACAGCGCATCCTGAGCAAAATTTAGTCCCTCCTTGATAACTCTGGCAGGGAGGGAGGGAGACCAGAGGGCTGCCTTAGATATTCCAAACGCTGTTTTCCTGGGGGAGAGGTGAGGCTCTTTTCACGCTGCTCCAGAGGGGACTGCCACGGGCACTTGCTCCATCCCCTCACCCGGCTCTGGGGTCCACCTCTCACCAGCTCTGCGACACTCCCAGCCACCCCGAAGGGGTAAACCCAGCAGGTGCCCTCCGGGCAGCAGTCAGGGCTGGGGAACGTGCCCTTCCCCTTCACTGTCGGCGCCCTGAGAGGCCGCGCTCCTGGCCGTCCTGCTGCCTCCTCCCCCCAGCCTCAAGTCTTGGCAGATGGTCCCTCAAGGCCTGATCGCAGGAGTCCCTTCTTTCCCCTAGAGAATCTCATCTCCATCCACGTCTTCACTTGCCACCTGCCCACCTGATGACAGGAGTGACCGTCGTCCTTGCTTGCCTGGGGCAACCCGCGTCCGAGGTGCCCCTATCCTGGCATAATTGTTACGAGAGCGTCCCTTCCCTCTCGGAAGTGTCTCAGTTTGGACCGCCAGTTCTATGGTCTGCCCACCGAGGACGCGCACGTGGGTATCGACAACGCAACGCAGCCACCTGCAGAGGGTCCCCTGGCTTTGACAGCGACAATCACCCCGGGTGCCCCGCATCACGGCCCCTTACGGGCAGGGTCTTTCTGGCCAGGCTTGGCCCCCTGCCCCGGCTCTCCCCACAGAGTCCTGCCCCCTGGGGCTGCTGTGTGGGAATAGGACACAATCCCCCCCACCCACCCCAGGAACCCACAAGACCTCACTTCCTCCAAATCCAGTTCCTGCCCAGGAAGCACAATCCCAGCTGCCTTGATGGAGGGCTGTTGGGTGCAGGCATGTTCTGGGTGATGACTTGCACTCAGTCTGAAGACCCCGAGGGGGCCTGTTACAGGAGCGCCATTGTCCCCACTGACAGCTGAAGACACTGAGGCCCAGAGGGACGGGCCTGGGAGCTGCTCTTACAGCCCTGCTGTGTGACCTGAGACCTACAGGGCAAGTTCCCTTTAAACACAAAAAAGGGAAGTTAAAAGACATGCTTCTCTCCACAGTCCCACTTCCACCTCTCTCGAGCTACACAGTGTCCCCAGGTCCCCCGCCTGGCAGTGAAGGCAGGTCTGCAGGGAATGCTGGTGTCAGCGCCCAGTCCTGGGGCTGTGAGGGGGGATTTGAGGGGAGATGTAGGTCTGGAACCCAGCACGGTGTCTGTGGCACGCAGGCTCTTAGGTGTGGTGGCTCCGTGGGTGGTGACCTGCCGTGGCTGGAGAGGCAAGGAGGCCACAAATCCCCCTTTGCCACTGTCAGCAGGGTCAGAAACCTGCCTGATGCTAAAAATGGTTCTGAGCCTATCAGCAGGCATCGCGGGTGCTGTGCACACTATTGGCCACAAGATGGCGGTGTTGCCTCTTCCTTTCCTGAACTTGGGGACCTTTTTTTTATATATATATAAATTTATTTATTGACTTATTTTTGGCTGCGTTGGGTCTTCGTTGCTGCGCGCGGGCTTTCTCTAGTTGCGGCGAGCTGGGGCTGCTCTTTGTTGCGGTGCGCGGACTTCTCACTGCGGTGGCTTCTCTTGTTGCGGAGCACAGGCTCTAGGTGCATGGGCTTCAGTAGTTGTGGCACACGGGCTCAGTAGTTGTGGCTCGCGGGCTCTAGAGCGCAGGCTCAGTAGTTGTGGCGCACAGGCTTAGTTGCTCCGTGGCATGTGGGATCTTCCCAGACCAGGACTCGAACCCGTGTCCCCTGCATTGGCAGGCGGATTCTCAACCACTGCGCCACCAGGGAAGCCCGAACTTGGGGACTTTAATCACAACTTAGCAAGTAACAAACCCACCCGCCACCCCCAGCCCCCGGGCGGGTGTGAAACCTGCACCCAGATTCCTCACAGCAGGCTTCCCTTCCTCTCACAGGAGCTAACGGCGCTCAGAACCGCTGCAGCGACCTGAGCTGTCCAAGCCTGCTGCTCTGCTGGCTTTCGCCAAGTTTCCCCGCAGGCTCTTGGGGGCCCCCCAGCCGGAGCTGGTGGTCATCTCCAGTGGAGCAGGAGTGGGCGTGTTCGGAGATGTCCCAGGGCACCCCCTCCCCAGGCCCTCAGATGGGTCACCGTGCAGGCTGACTCAGGACCTGGCTTTCTGGTTCAGGCACGGAGCCCAGATCACAAATCCCTCCCGCTCAATGTAGAGGCTGTGGCCTCAAACTTCAGACGTTTGGTAACCACCAGGGCGATTTTTATATCACTGCCATAAAGAAACACTCAGTGTTTCCTGTCAATAAATAGAAGTTAAGAGTAAAAATAATACATCAAAAACAAAGCAGTATTACAACATTCTAGATAAATTTGGTTGCCTTCTGAGATGCACGTTAGGGAGTGAGAAAGATGGACAAAGCACCAAACAGACTTACAGATGTTCCCCTTGAGGATCCAGAAAGTCCTCAGAAGACTTTTGGAAGAATGAGAATCGGAAAAAGATTCAGTGAGGTGCTGGCTTTGTCCAAGAGCCTCCAGATTCACGCACACCTCACACTTCGGGAAACTTCTGAAGGACCCTGTCTCTGGACACACACAGTGAGCTTTTCCCTTGGGCTTATCGACGGCAGTTGCTGCAGATGTGCTCTCGAGGGGCCAGCGGTCAGTACGAGGGCCGGAAGGAAAGCCACGTGCAGGCAGAACTCAGAACCCGGCGTTTCAGCCCGAGATGCTGCCCTCGGGGGCCAGGAGATGGGCGGCTCCCCAGCCCCACGTGGCCAGCAGTTGGCGCCCTGATGCTGGGGGACTGTCCAGGCTCTGTGGGCCTCCCGGAGCTCTGCAAACGCTGTATTAAGCTTTCGCTTAAAAATCTGCACACGGGCCTGTACGTCAGCTCCCTGCACGGATGCTGGTGTTGGCGGCCATTCTGCGGCTGTGAGATATTTGACGAGTAAGGCCAGCATGGTGTCTGCCGGGCAGCGAGATGCTCTCAGATGTGCAGCAGAAAGAGCCCATCCATAAATGTGGTGCCTCAAACGCTAGCATATGGGGGCTTGGGGCACCAGGTAATCTCAGCTTCATCAGGCACTCCGAATACCCAGGCTTGCCCCCAAATCTGTTCATTTGCAGCCAACACCGACAACTGCCTTAAACTCTGACCAGTTGCAGCTTTTTGTCTGCATGACTCAGCGCTCTCTCTGGGTTCTGTGCAACCACAGAGACAGGTCAGCTTGTTGAAATAAGCACCGGACATCCCAAACCCTTCGGTTCCAATTTCTGCAATTCTCAGAACAGCCTTGCCGCTGAAAGTTTTTTACCCAAGACCTCAGGATCACGAGGCTGCCACCCTCCAAAGAGGCAGCTGATAGCTGACCTTCTGAAGAGGAAGGTCATGTGTTGAAACAGCCATGGGACTCATCAGTCCTGGCCTGAAGCCAGGCAGGAGGGGGCCTGCCAGGGGCATGGGCTTGTGAGGGTCTTACACGTCACACATGAGAGAAATTTATTAACAAACACGTGACACCTCTGTCCCTCCAACCTTAACCTCCACTCCTGCAGTGACACCAGTCGAGCCCAGAGGAACACTCTCCGTGTCCCTTGCTTTATGTCCTTGAATCAAAAGGCCGCTGTGCCCAGCACCGGTGGTTGGCTGGCTGTGCTGTCACCAGCAGACACAGCGCCGCTTCAGAGCCGAGGGGGCACTGGAGCGGCAGAAGAGCTTAGATGAGAAGGAAGACACATCATTCAACTGTCAGGCCCTTCCTTTCCGATGGCAGAAATCCAAGGGATTTTGGCAGGACCAAGTGTAGCCGCCCAGAAGGCCAGGGCGGTTCATGAGTTAGATACGCCTGTATTTTCTGACCATCCCAACCCACGGCCCCGTCCACAGAACCCCCAGACATAACTGTACTGTCATCTTTGTTCTGTGGATGACCTTCAGACACATAAAAACTGTAGCTTTACAGTACTTTTTTCCCTTTGATTTTGTCATCACAAAGACTACCTGTGACAGTAGAGGTTAGGACCTAATTTATCTGAACCCAGATACGGGTTCTAACCCTGGTGTCATCACTTATGAGCTATGGGGCCATTACTGAATTTACAATAAGTAAATGTAACCATTTTAGTTTATAAAACAGATGTAAGCCAGTAAAAAAAAATTTTTCTTGGCCCCTGATGGGGGCTTGTTTTTTTTCATTAATTTTTTTTTTTATTGAAGTATAGTTGACTTACAATGTTGTGTTAATTTCTGCTGTACAGCAAAGTCTTCAGCTATACATGTATATACATTCTTTTCCATTACGGTTTGTCACAGGATATTGAATATAGTTCCCTGTGCTATACAGTAGGACGTTGTTGTTTATCCATTCTCTATATAATAGTTTGCATCTGCTAATCCCAAACTCTCAATCCATCCCTCCCCTGTTCCCCCTCCCCCTTGGCAACCACAAATCTGTTCTCCAGGTCTGTGAGTCTATTTCTGTTTCATAGAGAAGCTTATTTGTGTCATATTTGAGATTGCATATATAGGTGATATCATATGGTATTTGTCTTTCTCTTTCTGACTTAGTATGATCATCTCTAGGTCCATCCATGTTACTACAAATGGCATTATTTCATTCTTTTTTTATGGCTGAGCAGTATTCCACTGTGTATATGTACCACATCTTCTTTATCCATTCATCTGTCAATGGACATTTTGGTTGTTTCCACGTCTTGGCTATTGTGAATAGTGCTGCTGTGAACGTAGGGGTACATGTATCTTTTTGAATTACAGTTTTGTCTGGACATATGCCCAGGAGTGGGATTGCTGGATCTTACGGTAGCTTTACTTTTAGTTTTTTTAAGGAATGTCCATACTGTTCTCCATAGTGGCTGTACCAATTTACATTCCCACCAACAGTGTAAGAGGGTTCCCTTTTCTTCACACCCTCTCCAGCATTTGTTACGTGTAGACTTTTTTTTTTTTAACATCTTTATTGGAGTATAATTGCTTTACAATGGTGTGTTAGTTTCTGCTTTATAACAAAGTGAATCAGTTATACATATACATATGTTCCCATATCTCTTCCCTCTTGTGTCTCCCTCCCTCCCACCCCTCTAGGTGGTCACAAAGCACCAAGCTGATCTCCCTGTGCTATGCGGCTGCTTCCCACTAGCTATCTATTTTACTTTTGGTAGTGTATATATGTCCATGCCACTCTCTCACTTTGTCACAGCTTACCCTTCCCCCTTCCCATATCCTCAAGTCCATTCTCTAGTAGGTCTGTGTCTTTATTCCCGTCTTGCCCATAGGTTCTTCATGACCATTTTTTTTTTCTTAGATTCCATATATATGTGTTAGCATATGGTATTTGTTTTTCTCTTTCTGACTTACTTCACTCTGTATGACAGACTCTAGGTCCATCCACCTCACTACAAATAACTCAATTTCGTTTCTTTTATGGCTGAGTAATATTCCATTGTATATATGTGCCACATCTTCTTTATCCATTCATCTGTCGATGGACACTTAGGTTGCTTCCATGTCCTGGCTATTATAAATAGAGCTGCAGTGAACATTGTGGTACATGACTCTTTTTGAATTATGGTTTTCTCAGGGTATATGCCCAGTAGTGGGATTGCTGGGTCACATGGTAGTTCTATTTTTAGTTTTTTAAGGAACCTCCATACTGTTCTCCATAGTGGCTGTATCAATTTATGTTCCCACCAACAGTGCAAGAGGGTTCCCTTTTCTCCACACCCTCTCCAGCATTTATTGTTTGTAGATTTTTTGGTGATGGCCATTCTGACCGGTGTGAGATGATATCTCATTGTAGTTTTGATTTGCATTTCTCTAATGATTAATGATGTTGAGCATTCTTTCATGTGTTTGTTGGCAATCTGTATATCTTCTTTGGAGAAATGTCTGTTTAGGTCTTCTGCCCATTTTTGGATTAGATTGTTTGTTTTTTTGATATTGAGCTGCATGAGCTGCTTGTGTATTTTGGAGATTAATCCTTTGTCAGTTGCTTCATTTGCAAATATTTTCTCCCATTCTGAGGGTTGTCTTTTCATCTTATTTGTGGTTTCCTTTGCTGTGTAAAAGCTTTTAAGTTTCATTAGGTCCCATTTGTTTATATTTGTTTTTATTTCCATTTCTCTAGGAGGTGGGTCAAAAAGGATCTTGCTGTGATGTATGTCATAGAGTGTTCTGCCTATGTTTTCCTCTAAGAGTTTGATAGTGTCTGGCCTTACATTTAGGTCTTTAATCCATTTTGAGTTTATTTTTGTGTATGGTGTTAGGGAGTGTTCTAATTTCATACTTTTACATGTACCTGTCCAGTTTTCCCAGCACCACTTATTGAAGAGGCTGTCTTTTCTCCACTGTATATTCTTGCCTCCTTTATCAAAGATAAAGTGACCATATGTGCGTGGGTTTATCTCTGGGCTTTCTATCCTGTTCTTTTGATCTATATTTCTGTTTTTGTACCAGTACCATACTGTCTGGATTACTGTAGCTTTCTAGTATAGTCTGAAGTCAGGGAACCTGATTCCTCCAGCTCCATTTTTCTTTCTCAAGATTGCTTTGGCTATTCGGGGTCTTTTGTGTTTCCATACAAATTGTGAAATTTTTTGTTCTAGTTCTGTGGAAAATGCCAGTGGTAATTTGATAGGGATTGCATTGAATCTGTAGATTGCTTTGGGTAGTATAGTCATTTTCACAATGTTGATTCTTCCAATCCAAGAACATGGTATATCTCTCCATCTATTTGTATCATCTTTAATTTCTTTCATCAGTGTCTTATAATTTTCTGCATACAGGTCTTTTGTCTCCTTAGGTAGGTTTATTCCTAGATATTTTATTCTTTTTGTTGCAATGGTAAATGGGAGTGTTTTCTTAATTTCACTTTCAGATTTTTCATCATTAGTGTATAGGAATGCTAGAGATTTCTGTGCATTAATTTTATATCCTGCTACTTTACCAAATTCATTGATTAGCTCTAGTAGTTTTCTGGTAGCATCTTCAGGATTCTCTATGTATAGTATCGTGTCATCTGCAAACAGTGACAGCTTTAATTCTTCTTTTCCGATTTGGATTCCTTTTATTTCTTTTTCTTCTCTGATTGCTGTGGCTAAAACTTCCAAAACTATGTTGAATAATAGTGGTGAGAGTGGGCAACCTTGTCTTGTTCCTGATCTTAGTGGAAATGGTTTCAGTTTTTCACCGTTGAGGACGATGTTGGCTATGGGTTTGTCATATATGGCTTTTATTATGTTGAGGAAAGTTCCCTCTATGCCTACTTTCTGGAGGGTTTTTTTTTTTATCATAAATGGGTGTTGAATTTTGTCGAAAGCTTTCTCTGCATCTATTGAGATGATCATATGGTTTTTCTCCTTCAATTTGTTAATGTGGTGTATCACGTTGATTGATTTGCATATATTGAAGAATCCTTGCATCCCTGGGATAAACCCCACTTGATCATGGTGTATGATCCTTTTAATGTGTTGTTGGATTCTGTTAGCTAGTATTTTGTTGAGGATTTTTGCATCTATGTTCATCAGTGATATTGGCCTGTAGTTTTCTTTCTTTGTGACATCTTTGTCTGGTTTTGGTATCAGGGTGATGGTGGCCTCGTCGAATGAGTTTGGGAGTGTTCCTCCCTCTGATATATTTTGGAAGAGTTTGAGAAGGATAGGTGTTAGCTCTTCTCTAAATGTTTGGTAGAATTCACCTGTGAAGCCATCTGGTCCTGGGCTTTTGTTTGTTGGAAGATTTTAAATCACAGTTTCAATTTCATTACTTGTGATTGGTCTGTTCATATTTTCTATTTCTTCCTGGTTCAGTCTCAGAAGGTTGTGCATTTCTAAGAATTTGTCCATTTCTTCCAGGTTGTCATTTTATTGGCATAGAGTTGCTTGTAGTAATCTCTCATGGTCCTTTGCATTTCTGCAGTGTCAGTTGTTACTTCTCCTTTTTCATTTCTAATTCTGTTGATTTGAGTCTTCTCCCTTTTTTTCTTGATGAGTCTGGCTAATGGTTTATCAATTTTGTTTTTCTTCTCAAAGAACCAGCTTTTAGTTTTATTGATCTTTGCTATTGTTTCCTTCCTTTCTTTTTCATTTATTTTTTATCTGATCTTTATGGTTTCCTTCCGTCTGCTAACTTCGGGGTTTTTTTGTTCTTCTTTCTCTAATTGCTTTAGGTGTAAGGTTAGGTTGTTTATTTGAGATTTTTCTTGTTTCTTGAGGTGGGATTGTATTACTATAAACTTCCCTCTTAGAACTACTTTTGCTGCATCCCATAGGTTTTGGGTCGTTGTGTTTTCATTGTCATTTGTTTCTAGGTATTTTTTGATTTCTTCTTTGATTTCTTCAGTTATCTCTTGGTTATTTACTAGTGTATTGTTTAGCCTCCATGTGTTTGTATATTTTACAGATTTTTTCCTGTAATTGATATCTAGTCTCATAGCGTTGTGGTCGGAAAAGATACTTGATACGATTTCCATTTTCTTAAATTTACCAAGGCTTGATTTGTGACCCAAGATATGATCTATCCTGGAGAATGTTCCATGAGCACTTGAGAAGAATGTGTATTCTGTTGTTTTTGGATGGAATGTCCTATAAATATCAATTAAGTCCATCTTGTTTAATGTATCATTTAAGGCTTGTGTTTCCTTATTTATTTTCATTTTGGATGACCTGTCCATTGGTGAAAGTGGGGTGTTAAAGTCCCCTACTATGATTGTGTTACTGTCGATTTCCCCTTTTATGGCTGTTAGTATTTGCCTTATGTATTGAGGTGCTCCTATGTTGGGTGCATAAATATTTACAGTTGTTATATCTTCTTCTTGGATCGATCCCTTGATCATTATGTAGTGCCCTTCTTTGTCTCTTGTAATAGTCTTTATTTTAAAGTCTATTTTGTCTGATATGAGAATTGCTACTCCAACTTTCTTTTGATTTCCATTTGCATGGAATATCTTTTTCCATCCCCTCACTTTCAGTCTGTATGTGTCCCTAGGTCTGAAGTGGGTCTGTTGTAGACAACATGTATACGGGTCTTGTTTTTGTATCCATTCAGGCAGTCTATGTCTTTTGGTTGGAGCATTTAATCCATTTACATTTAAGGTAATTATCGATATGTATATTCCTATTACCATTTTCTTAATTGTTTTAGGTTTGTTATTGTAGGTCTTTTCCTTCTGTTGTGTCTCCTGCCTAGAGGAGTTCCTTTAGCATTTGTTGTAAAGCTGGTTTGGTGGTGCTGAATTCTCTTAGCTTTTGCTTCTCTTTAAAGGTTTTAATTTCTCCATCAAATCTGAATGAGATCCTTGCTGGGTAGAATAATCTTGGTTGTAGGTTTTTCTCCTTCATCACTTTAAATATGTTCTGCCACTCCCTTCTGGCTTGCAGAGTTTCTGCTGAAAGATCAGCTGTTAACCTTATGGGGATTCCCTTGCTTGTTATTTGTTGTTTTTCCCTTGCTGCTTTTAATATTTTTTCTTTGTATTTAATTTTTGGTAGTTTGATTAATATGTGTCTTGGCGTGTTTCTCCTTGGATTTATCCTGTATGGGAACTCTCTGTGCTTCCTGGACGTGATTAACTATTTCCTTTCCCATATTAAGGAAGTTTTCAACTGTAATCTCTTCAAAAATTTTCTCAGTCCCTTTCTTTTTCTCTTCTTCTTCTGGGACCCCTATAATTCGAATGTTGGTGCATTTAATGTTGTCCCCGAGGTCTCTGAGACGGTCCTCAATTCTTTTCATTCTTTTTTCTTTATTGTGCTCTGCAGTAGTTATTTCCACTATTTCATCTTCCAGGCCACTTATCCGTTCTTCTGCCTCAGTTATTCCGCTATTGATTCCTTCTAGAGAATTTTTAATTTCATGTATTGTGTTGTTCATCACTGTTTGTTTGCTCTTTAGTTCTTCTACGTCCTTGTTACACGTTTCTTGTATTTTCTCTATTCTATTTCCAAGATTTTGGATCATCTTTACTATCATTACTCTGAATGCTTTTGCAGGTAGACTGCCTATTTCCTCTTCATTTGTTTGGTCTGGTGGGTTTTTGCCTTGCTCCTTCATCTGCTGTGTGTTTCTCTGTCATCTCATTTTGCTTAACTTACTGTGTTTTGGGTCTCCTTTTCACAGGCTGCAGGTTCGTAGTTCCCATTGTTTTTGGTGTCTGTCCCCAGTGGGTAAGGTTGGTTCAGTGGGTTGTGTAGGCTTCCTGTTGGAGGGGACTAGTGCCTGTGTTCTGGTGGATGAGGCTGGATCTTGTCTTTCTGGTGGGCAGGTCCACGTCTGGTGGTGTATTTTGGGGTGTCTGTGGCCTTATTATGATTTTAGGCAGCCTCTCTGCTAATGGATGGGACTGTGTTCCTGTCTTGCTTGTTGTTTGGCATAGGGTGTCCAGCACTGTAGCTTGCTGGTTGTTGAGTGGAGCTGGGTCTTGGTGTTGAGATGGAGATCTCCTAGAGATTTTCACCATTTGATATTACGTGGAGTTGGGAGGTCTCTTGTGGACCAGGGTCCTGAACTTGGCTCTCCCACCTCAGAGGCACAGCTCTGATGCCTGGCTGGAGCACCAAGAGCCTTTCATCCACATGGCTCAGAATAAAACGGAGAAAAAATAGAAAGAAAGAAGGAAGGAAGGAAGGAGGGAAGGAAGGAGATAAAATAAAATAAAATAAAGTAAAATAAAATAAAGTTATTAAAATAAAAAGTCAAAAATAATTGTTAAGAAAAAATTTTTAAAAAGTAAAAAAAAAAAAATGGACAGACAGAACCCTAGGACAAATGGTAAAAGCAAAGTTATACAGACAAAATCACACACATACACACTCACAAAAAGAGAAAAAGGGAAAAATATATACATATCTTAGCTCCCAAAGTCCACCTCCTCAATTTGGGATGATTCGTTGTCTATTCAGGTATTCCACAGATGCAGGTACATCAAGTTGTTTGTGGAGCTTTAATCTGCTGCTCCTGAGGCTGCTGGGAGAGATTTCCCTTTCTCTTCTTTGTTCGTATCTCCCGGGTTCAGCTTTGGATGTGGCCCCGCCTCTGCGTTTAGGTCGCCTGAGACCGTCTGTTCTTCGCTCAGACAGGACGGGGTTAAAGGAGCAGCTGCTTCGGGGGCTCTGGCTCACTCAGGCCGGGGGGAGGGAGGGGTACGGATGCGGGGCGGCGGTGGGCTGGCCGTGGCGATGTCTGCCCCCGAGACCAGAGTTCTGAACCACCCAACTGTGGGGCCTCTTGCCCACCTCCCCTTGCCTCGGGCTCACCTTGGCAAGAGGTGCCCATTTTCAGGGTGCCCCCCTTGAGGCCGAGGGTGCGCTGGTGGAGGTGCTGCGAGGGAAGGAGCGGGGCCCAGCCAGGACCCCGGGGCAGAGGCTGTCCAGGCTTCCCCCCTGCAGACCCCCGCCCGCCAGGATAGGGCTTTGTGATGCGACAAACAGGCCAGCCTGGCCTCCTGTCCCCCTGCTCCCCTGATGCCACAGCCAGGTTGGCGGGGTGCCCCCAGGGGAGGGCCAGCTCCACTGTGCCCACTCCTCCCCAGCCAGCGCTGGTCACCTGTCAGCCCTGCAAACCCAGCCTTACTTGTCACCAGGTAGGGAAGGCGGCCTGCGGCGAGAAGGGGCCAGAGAAGAGGGGGAGCTCCAGAGAGGTGGCGGCCAGGCCCTGTGGCCCCGTGGCCCCAGAGCGAGGAGGGTTAAGCCTGTGGGCTGTGGAGTCAGGGGGCCTGGTCGGGAGCCCCAGGGCTGTGCTTGCCGTCACGCGATCTGGGGAAAGCGCTGTGACCCCTGAGCCTCAGTGTCCCCAGCAGTAAAATGGGCTAACTCTGGTCCCTCCCCTGCGAGGGTGACGGGAGCTCCCTCTGGAAGCCCTAGCACACTCCCCCCACCCCACCCACCCCCGTGCAGAAGGTGCCAGAACCCGTCATCGTCCCTTGTCATCAGCCCACGTAAGTGGCCAACATCACTCCCATCTCAGCCCAGAGCCCGGGCTCTCCTCAGAGCACCAGCTCCCCACCGACTCCTGTGGACCCTCCGCAAGAAGCAGCCCTCGCCAGTGTGCCCACGCCCCTGCCACTCCGGGGCCGAGGGGGAGAGGGTGGCTAGGCCTCCCTCCCTGCCTCTGTCCTCCTAGGCCTCTGGCGCCACCTTGGCCCTGTGTCAGGCTGGTGGAGACAGGCCCGGGCGCTCTGACTCAGAGTCTCTGGCGAACCAGCTCCCCCAGAAGACCGCGTGCTTCACGGTGCGGGCCCCCCTCGAGTCCTGCAGAGGCACGCAGCCCCCAGGGATGCCCAAGGCCCCAGCCAGTCCTCCCCCCACCCCCCGGACAGGGGATGCTGCGACCTCACTGGGTCCTGACCCCAGCCCTGCCACTTTCTGCGGGGGTCACTTTGGGAAGGTTGTGCAGCGTCCGTTTCCTCGTCTGTGAAATGCCTGTAACCACATCTTCCAGGTGGGGAAGCTGAGATGCTCTGTGATGTGATGCAGGTGGGGCGCCGAGCCCCCGGGGGTGGGGTGAGTGGTCTGTAAGTGGTGCCCCCGACCCCATCCTCCGGGTGGTTGGTAGAACACCACTCCCACGATCTGTTGTCCTGGTTTAAATGGCTGGCCTCCAAGGCTGACGGCAGAGCTCCTGGGGCTTCCAGGCCACAGCCACCGGCAGCTGAGCTCAGGCAGAGCCAGGCTGCCCTGTGTGCCCAGCCTCGCTGGGCTGCACCTCGGGTAAACACCACGCCCAGGCGTTGCCCGGGCGTGGCCCAGGGGAGGTGGTTCTGCACCCGGAACGCTCCCTGCCCGATGCACCCCACCCCAATCCCAGGACCGGGAGCAGGACGCAGCCGGGCGCGACCGAGCTGAAAGGCCGGAGCTGAAACTTGGAGGGAAAGGTAATCCTCAGCAGCCCTCCCTGCAGGCTTTAATCCCCTGCAGTCCCTCCTGTGGGAGGTTTCTGGGGCAGCCGTAACAAACGACCACAAACTGGGCGTCTTAGCACCACAGAAATGTGTTCTCTCACGGTCCCGGGGCCAGAGCCCCAGATCAGGGCGTGGGCAGCGCACACCCCCAGGCTCTGCGGGAGCGTCCTCCCTTGGCTCGTGACTGTATCACTCCAGGCCCTGCCTCTGCGGTCACATGGCCTTCCCTGTCCCTGTCAGATCCCTCTCTGTGACAGGGACAATTGTCATTGGATTTAGGGCCACACTAAATCCAAATGATCTCATCTCAACCTCCTTAACCTGATTAACTTTGATCTGCAAAGACCCTTTTTTCTCAGTTGGCCGCATTCGTAAGTTTCTGGGGTTAGGACTTGGATGTATTTTCTGGGAGGCCACCCACCCACTCCTCCAGACTCCTCTCCCCACGATGTGATGATGTCTAAACAATGACGTGGAGACACATGGGGTTTGCCTGGTAGCAGTTCACGTGGCTCAGCTTACACCTTGACCGCCAATTCCTGTTACACACTCCCAAGCCCCTGGATATTAGAACGGATGGGGGGACGGGAAGGACAGGCGTCCAGAACGTCTGAGATGGAAAGTCCCAGGGGAGGAGCCCAGGCCGACCCCCTCATTTACAGATGAGAAACCTGAAGGCCAGTCGATGCTCCCAGGGAGCCAGGGGTTTGGAGGTGCCCTGGAAGAGCTGACCCCTCTGATGTTATGTCTCCAGGAACAGAAAGGTCGGCCCCAGAGGAAGGAACCCAGGAGCCTCTGGTCTCAATTGTCCCTCGCTTAAGGCGTGCTCGTAAGCCCAATTCATGCAGTGGTATTTATGGAACACCTACGTGCCAGGCCCCATCCTAGGCATTTGTGATCCACCAGGGAACAGGACAGAAAACACCCTCCCCTCTGGGAACTGGGATCCCAGTGTGGGGATTCAGACAAACAAATGAGCAAGTAAGTGTGTAGCGTGTAAGTGGTGGCGAGGGCTGTGTGGCAAGAGGCAGCTGGGTGAGGAGGGTAGGAGCTGCTATTTTTTTTTTTTTTAAGATTTATTTATTTTATTTTTGGCTGCATCGGGTCTTAGCTGCGGCACGAGGGATCTTTCATTGAGGTGCACGGGCTTCTCTCTAGTTGTGGCATGTGGGTTTTCTCGTCTCTGGTTGTGGCGTGCGAGCTCCAGGGCTTGTGGGCTCTGTAGTTTGTGGCACGCAGGCTCTCTAGTTGAGGCGTGCAGGCTCAGTAGTTGTGGCGCGCCGGCTTAGTTGCCCCACGGCATTTGGGATCTTAGTTCCCTGACCAGGGATTGAACCCGAGTCCCCTGCATTGTAGGGCAGATTCTTTACCACTGGACCACCAGGGAAGTCCCAGGAGCTGCTGTTTTATACAGAGTGCTCTGGCCACTGAGAAGACATATGAGCAGAGACCCAAATGGATTGGAGGAATAAGTCACATGGATGTCTGAGGAAAGAGCATCGTAGGCCCAGGGAACGGCAAGTGCAAAGGCCCCATGGTGGGAGCAAGCCTGGGGGAGGCCCAGGAAGGCAGAGAGGCGGGAGAGGAGATCAGACAGGTGATGCCGGGTCGCAAAGGACTGGTTTACACCCCAGGTGAGAGGGAAGTCGTCGCAAGGCTAGGGCCCCCTCCCTCTCCCCCCTCCCTCTCCCACCTCCCTCTCCCCCCTCCCCCTCCCCCCTCCCCCCTCCCTCTCCCCCCTCCCCCCCCAGCTTTGTTTGATGTGACTGTCCTAGCTGCTGCGTGGAGGATGGGCCGGTTTAGTTAGAAGGTTTGCAGCAACACGGCACAGATGTGGCAGCAGCTGGGGTGGTGTCAAGTGGTCAAAGTCCAAATACATTTGCAGGTACAGTGGGTGGGATCTGCTGATTGGGTCGGGGTGTAAAGGTTGCCTCTGAGCAGCTGGAAGGAAGGAAGAGCAGCTCTGGGGAGGGGGTTGGCGGGAAGAGGGGGAACCGGCTCTGGCACCCGGGCAGGGCGGGCTTCCCAGTGCAGGGAGCCGAGGTGGCCGGGCAGGTCCTGCCTCTTGAGTTCCCCCTTCTCCACCTGGCTGCATCTTCCCTTTGCCGGTTGCTGCCTGCCCGGGGCCGGAGGGTGGGGCACGGAGTCAGGCCCCCGCCCAGGGCCCTGCCTCGCCCAGTCCCGGCCAGAGCCAGGAGGATAGCACGGAGGTACGCACGCCGCTCCCCCGCCTTCAGAGCGCCAGCGAGGCCCCCGTGACCCGGTAGCCGTTGCCCCATCGGAGCAGGAGGTGGCAGGCCTGCAGGGGTGGGCGGGGTGCGAGCCTCCTCTCCAGGAATGTGGTCACAGCGTTAGAGACACAGAAGCTGAGATCCAGACCCCACGCCCCTGCCAGCGCAGACACTTACGCATGAGGGTGTGTACGCAGGGAGAGGTGGGAGGGAGCAGTCGGAATGGAAAAGACCCAGAACCCCAGGCCCCCGGTGGCCTGGTTTCTAGGCTGGCTCTGCCTCCTGGGCACCTCCATTAATAATGATGATGTGACGCTGCGGCTGGTGGCGGAGACCAGCCTTTCTGCAGGGCTCCCCGTGAGTCCTGCAGTTCTCAGCGTTCAGGGCTGTTCCCAAACCTGTGCAGGGCTTGCTATTTTTATCCTCATGCCACCTGTGGGGAAACTGAGGTCCAGAGTGGTTAAGTCACTTGGCCCAGGCCACACAGCTGGGAAGCACCCCTGAGGCAAGTTCCTCACCACACTGCCTCTCAGAGCTCTGTGTGGCCGGGCCTCCACCCTCCTCCCCATCACCCCCTCTCTTCACCCCCAGCCCTCAGCACCCTTGATCCCGCTGTCACCCTCACACCCACCAGGCCCTCCCAGCCCCAGGGTCTTCGTCAGTGCTGTCCTGTCTGCCTGGAGGCTCCTCACCTATCCTTCCGGGCTTAGTGGAAACGTCACTTCCTCAGAGAGCCTTTCCCTTCCCGTTGATTATCGATGGGTGCTGAATCAAGCAGGACCGCCACCTCCCACATTCTGTAGGTGATGCCCTTAGTTTTTTTTTTTTTTAAAGCCTTCAATTTTTTTAAAAAATTTATTTATTTTATTTATTTTTGGCTGTGTTGGGTCTTTGTTTCTGTGCGAGGGCCTTCTCTAGTTGCGGCGAGCGGGGGCCACTCTTCATCACGGTGCGCGGGCCTCTCACTGTCGTGGCCTCTCTTGTTGCGGAGCACAGGCTCCAGACGTGCAGGCTCAGTAGTTGTGGCTCACGGGCCTAGTTGCTCCGCGGCATGTGGGATCTTCCCAGACCAGGGCTCGAACCCGTGTCCCCTGCATTGGCAGGCAGATTCTCAACCACTGTGCCACCAGGGAAGCCTATGATGCCCTTATTAATGTGACCCAGGATCGCAGTACAAAGGACCATCCTCTGGCCCCACCCACTGAACCTAGCTCTGGAGCGGTGATTCTCAACCCTGGCTGCACGTGGGAATCACCTGGGGAATCTTTTAAAACCCCAGCGCCCAGGCCTCTAAGGGTGACAGTGGTTATTTATAGAACCGTCTAACCCAGGGTTCCCAAAGTGTGTTCCAGGGAACACTAGTTCTGCAAAATGCACCTTGAAGAAAGGGTGCGTGGCCAGTGCGTTTGGGAAATGCTGCTGTAAAGCCATCCCCCTACACCTCGCCATCAGATGCGTCAGGGTGGAAACTACCCTCCCTCCAAGGAAGGAAGGCAAAAAACGCCGGAATCAGGCTTCCTTCACTGGAAGGACCGCCTCAGATGAGAGCAGCTGGGGCCTCGTCCAGCGGTCAGGCAGTCAGAGAAGTTGCCAGCCTACCCTGAGCCAGGCGCAGATGCTGCAGGGTGTACAGGGCAGATATGGTCCCCACCCCTCCCCGCCCGAATCCTGGGCATGGCTGTGGGTGCATTACTCTGTACCCAGCTCTCACGCCCCTCTCCTCAGGCGGGTGTAGCCATGGAGCTGAGCAGAGGGAGGGCAGGATGGACATGAAACCCTTGGAGGAGAGACAAGTCACCACCAGGGTCCTTCCTGCCAAGCCGGGGGTCCTGGAGGGCCTTGGCTGGGTGCCTCCACCCTGGTCAGCCAGCAGGGGGTCGGGGGGCCGGCCTAACTCGAGTTCAGGGGTCCAAGGTGATGAGGCCGAGTTGAGAATGAACAGGAAGAGGCATCTGTCAAGTTTCAGGAGCCCGTATTCAGTCCTGTTTGAACTGTATCTGTTTATTGACCAGATGGTACAGGAAAATGGCCCAACATCCAGAAAGTGCCAGTGGGTTTATAGTGAGAAGTCAGTCCCCAGCCAGGCAGGTCCCCACCCAGAGACGCCTGCTGCAGGTGCTGGCGTGTCCTCCCAGGCAGCAGACCTGTCCCTCCCGTCTTACCACTCCCTCCTCCCACCCCCCTCCCTGCCTTCCTTCTTTTCCTGCACAAATGGAAGCAAAGTCTGCCCACCATCCTGATGTCCTGTTTTCACTCGCAGTCATGGAGAACCTTTCGTGCCATCCCAAAAAGAATGGCTGTAACATATTCTACTGTAAGAACGTGCCAAAACCTATTTAACGAGTCTCTTGACGATTGGCACTTGTGCCGTGTCCCGTTTTCTTCTAAACAATGCTGTAATGGATAACTCAAGGCAAACATCATTTCACACAGGTGCGAGTCTGCCTCTAAGACACATACCTCCCGAGGCATTGCCGGGTCAAGGCCATGTGCACTGTCATCATGACAGATGCGGCCAGAGCACCTCCCCAGAGGGTTCCCGCCGCCACGCCCACCCGCGATGCCCGAGGGATGCAGGCACTTCTGCTGAGTACCTTTCTGTCCTCCAGAAGCTCACCGTACCCCCGCCCCGACCACCCTCACCCCGGGTTTCTGACCTCTGGTCTCAGAATCATTTCTTCCACTGACATCCTATGCAGAACATTGATAACTGACAGAAATGGAAGTGAGCTGGGGTTCAGGCAGGGATGGGCTTCTGCTTCACTGTCCCCCAACCCCAGGACACCACCTTTGGGCCACCCAGCCGGGGCACAGGGAGAGACATTGAGTTCTCCCCGGGCTAAAGAGGCAAGAGGAGAGAGCATCCCTGGAGCCCCAGACCAAGAGGAGGAGTCACAGGGCTGGAGCCAGACCACAGAGGGCGCTCCAGACAGGCAGCCTGAGGAAGTGTCACCCGGCCCAGTGGCCTGCCCACCTATGAGGGCCGGCTGTCAAGCCTTCAGAAATTCCGTGAACCAGTTGTTAGGCACTCCCATTATTGAGAATTAAATTATATGAACTTACAATTAATAAATTATACTCAAAGCAAAGACAACATCTACTCAAAATTCATCACTCCCTAATGACTTTGCTCCATTTCACTACGAGCTATGGTCGTGAGGTTCCCTACATGGATGTATCTGGAAATACTCCTGCACATCTCTTCCCAACTCTGCGGGCAGAGCTGTCATGGGGGTAACTTGAAATTGACCGCGGTGGGAGCATTTACACCACAGAAATTAGCAAACACTGCCAATTGGGGCTGGTTCACCCCCTGAAGCTGGTTGTGCAACGTTTGCCCTGACTGCTCTCTCCTCCTGCCCTCTGACCTCCTGCCCTCTGACCTCCTGCCTCCTGCCTGCCTCTCCCTTTGATCAAATCCAACCAGAAGCAGCTAGCTAGGGCCTCAGCCTCCCGGGGCTCACAGCAGGACAGAGAAGGGAGAGCATGGATCTGGGAGAAGCCAGTGGCAGATAATTGGCACGCCAGGCCCCTGCTCTCGGGGAGACAAAAGACACCTGATCCACATCGCCCTCCGTGTGGGGCAGGCGTCTGTGACCAGGGAGGCTCGGGCTGGTGCTCTGATGACGTAGCAGACCACATCAGCCCTGAGCTCCAGAACCCCTTTGCAATTTTTAGAGTAATGATAACATACTTCTACTCCAGGGAATTTGTGTTCCCATTTTGATTGATTCATCACCAACATGTTCACAAGCCAGGAATCAGCGGTTCTCACACTCGAGCTGCATCAGAACCCCCAGAGGGTTTGTGGGAACACAGATTGCCAAGCCTCACCCCCAAGTTTCTGATTCAGTGAGCATGATATCGTGATATAATAAGAAATACATATTTCGGTCCTCATTCCTGGCTTCCCGGCCAGAGCTCCTAAAACCTTTGTCATTTCCTACATGATGAAATGCTAGGAGCATGTTTTATACTAATGGTTGATCTTTGACCCCCACTTCTGGACACAGAACTTCCAAATCCCTTGGAATTTCCTGGGTGAGGGGAGCATCTTTTGTTCTAATGAGGTGACTCTGGGTGGCCTCGGGGACAGCTTCAGGATGGGGCTGGTCACCAGGACCATGATGGGAAGCTTGGAGCTTTCAGCCCCACCGTCCTCGTCCAGGGAGGGGAGAGGGGCCGGGGAGTCAGTTAACTATCGATCGTGCCTCCGTGATGAAGCCTCCATAAAAATCCCTAAAGTGTGGGGTTTGGAGAGCTGCCAGGTCAGTGAACGTGTCCCCATGCCGGGAGGTGACGCACGCCAGCTCCACAGGGGACAGAAACTCCTGTGCTCAGGAGCCTTCCAGACCTCCCCTGTCTGTCTCTTCATCTGCCTGTTCATGTGTATCCGTTAAAATACCCTTTGTAATAAATCAACAATAGTAAGTAAACTGTCTTCCCGGGTTCCCTCTAGCAAATTAGTGAAGCCAAGGAGGGGGTCGTGGGAACCTCTGATTTGTGGCCAAGGCGGACAGAAGTGTGGGTGGCCTGGGGACCCACTGCTTGTGCCTGGCATCTAAGTGGGGCAGCAGCCTGGTGGGACTGCGCCCGTAACTTGTGGGGTCTGTTCCATCTCTGGTTGGCGGCAGAATTGAATTGAATTGTAGGACACCCAGCTGGGGTCTGAGACTCAAGTCGCTGAGGGCAGACGCCCACACATCTCGGGTCAGAGGTGCTGTGAATATGAGAATAAAGGAAAGAAAGCAGTGAGTTTCTCCCAGAGAGTGAGTCTGGAGTGGAGCCCGAGAACTTGCACCTCTGAGCTCCCAGGTGATCGGTGCTGATGCTCTGGGACCCCACGTGAGAATTCAGCTCCGAGGTGTGGCCAGGTGGACCAAGGTGACGTGCACGGGCCCGAGCTTACAGTGATGAAACCGCCAGGTAGTTGCAAAGAGGGGATGCAGTGAGGCACAGGAAACAGGGACGGTTGCCCGGGGACCCCATGCGCGTGGGACCAGGGCAGTGCCACAGCTTGGGTCCCTGAATTTCAAAGATAACTTCCTGATGACAGGAAGAAAACGCCTCTCCCGCTTAGGAAGCAGCGACTTGCTGACAAAGCCCCGACCCGGGCTGAGGACAGAAGGGGAAGAGAAATCTTGGGAGAGGGAGGAAATCAGTCAGGCAGGGGCTGCCAAGGTCTCCGGCCACCAAGGCAGCAGGATTCAGGCCCAAGGAATGTGCCTCTCAGGGCTGGAGTCCGGAGCGAGCAAAGGAAGGCAAACGCAAGAGAGAAAGAACATTCTGTGTGGTTCCGTTTATGTCAAGTTCAAGAACAGGCAACACTAACCTCAGGGGACAAAAGTCAGACGAGAGCTGGGCGTGTTCCATGTCTTGCCCTGAGTGGTGGTCACACGGGGGTGCACGCTTTGGATGTGTGGGCTTTACTGTACGAAGCTGAGCATTTACTGCACATTTACCGAGGCCTCCTGTGTGCCGGGCATCCTGCTGGGCTCTGAGGACGTAGCTGGGAGGAAGGGGCTGCCCTGACTGTGTGGCATCCCTCCCACGGTGCAAACCCGGCGTGCTCAGAAGAGCCCCAGCCAAGGTGGCTTCGAGCAGCCAGGTGGAAGTGGGCCGAAGGATGCGGGTCAGGGCCCGGGAGACGTCGGCAGTTCGCCAAGATGCTCTGGTTAGATCTGAGAAGACAAGGCGGCCGCCCTCAGGAGGGCGACGGAGGGACGTGTGCTCCTGGCGGAAAAGACAGTCCACGCAGAAGGACAGAAATGACGTGTGTGCAGGGAACTGTGGGCCTTCGATATGGCTGGAACATGAGGTTCAAGGTGGGACAGAGCCAGGGATATACGGCTGGGGAGATAAACAGGGCCGGTGGTGGAGGGCCAGGTGATGCCGCCGAGTTGGAACTTCTCCACCCCCGCCCAGCCCCCCACCAAGGCAGGGGCTGGCTGCAAAGCAAGTGAGGGAATGGCGTGGCCAGCTACCCGTGCAGGAAGTTGGCTGGTGTCGGGGGGCGGGGGCCAGCCGGGCGGCGGCCACAGGGACCCGGCCAAGGTGGTGCGTCCCTCTGGAGAGCCACGTGCAGTGTCTGGTAACCTCACACACTCGCCTTCCCTGTGACCCGGAGTTTCCGCTTCTATGCATTCACCCCAATAAATGAAAGCCAGTGTCCCCACAAAGGCTCGCTCTGGAACCATCATAGCAAAAGCTAGAAACAACCAAACGTCCAGGAAACAGACACACAAGCTGTGGAGGATGCAGACGGTGAGGCTCTGCCCAGCAGTTAAACGCAGGGACCCACGACCCACGCACCGGCGTGAGCGGACCCAGGGCCAGAGATCCAGACATGAGAGGGAACATTCCGTGCGATGCCGTTGGTGGCAAGATGGAGAGCCGACAACGCTAATGCGTGGGGACCAGAGTCAGAGGAGGGGGCACTCCAGGGGGCCGCGCGTGTCCTGCATGGTGGCCTGCGTGGTGGCCACGTGGGCGTGCACATCTGCAAACTTAAGCGTGCACTGTACTGTGTGTAAGTTAAAAGTTACACCCACTGCATAGAACTCACGGGGACAATGCAGGTTAGTGCATTGCAGGACAATGCAGGCGAGAGATGGGGAGGCCCTTGGTAACAGACAGATGGGGGGCTGTGCATGGTGGGGAAGTGACAGGATGTCATGCCCCCTTGCTCCGAGGACCCCCTCCCGGGGATCAGTGCGTTCAGCCATCGAGTCGCAGGCACCTGAGTGTGCCGGGGAGAAGCCCGCCAGGAGCCCCAGGCTGGTGAGTGTTGGGAGGCCTGGTGAGGAGGGGCCGTGGCGACCTTGGGTGCGGTGCTCGTCCGAGGCCAGAGTCAGGACCAACCTCCAGTCTCGGGGCCTCTGTGGCGCTTGGTGTCCGGCAGGAGCGCAGAACCTGATCGTGGCGTGAATGGATGAGAGAAAGAGCTCAGGGCCCGACTCTTGGTAAATTCTTTTGCTGTGAGGCATCTCTTACCCTGAAAATGACTGGCTGGCAGGCCCCCACTCCTGCACCTCTAAATGGGACCAGGGCCGCTTCACAGGCATTCGGGGCTCAGAAGGGCCCTCGCTGGGTTTAAGCTCTGCTATCGCCATCTTGATTTTTTTTTTTTTTAATTGAAGTATGGTTGATCTACAATGTTGTGCTAGTTTCAGGTGTACAGCAAAGTGATTCTCTCTTTTTCAGATTCCTTTCCGTTATACGTTATTATAAGATATTGAGTATAGTTCCTTGTGCTATACAGTAGGTCCTCATTGTTTATTGTATATATAGTAGTGTGTATCTGTTAATCCCAAACTCCTAATTTATCCCACTCCCCCTTTCCCCATTGGTAACCGTAAGTTTGTTTTCTATGCCTGTGAATCTGTTTCTGTTTTGTAAATAAGTTCAGTTGTATCATTTTTTAGATTCCACATATAAGTGATATCATATGATATTTGTCTTTCTCTGTCTGACTTACTTCACTTAGTATGATAATCTCTAGGTCTATCCATGTTGCTGCAAAGGGCATTATTTCATTCTCCTTATGGCTGAGTGATATTCCATTGTGTATATGTACCACATCTTCTTTATCCATTCATCTGTCAATGGACACTTAGGTTGCTTTCATGTCTTGGCTATTGTAAATAATTCTGCAGTGAACACAGGGGTGTATGTATATTTTCAAATTAGAGTTTTTGTCCTTTCTGGATATATGCCCGGGAGTGGGATTGCTGGATCATATGGTAACTCAGTTTTTTAAGGAACCTCCATACTGTTCTCCATAGTGGCTGTAGCAATTTACATTCCCACCAGCAGTGCAGGAGGATTCCCTATCTTGATATTCTTACTAACTGTTGAACAAGGGGCCGTACGTTCATTTTGCTCCAGGCCTGCGTATCCTGTAATCTGTCCTGGTTTTGGCCCTGGGAGAGGGGTCTCTGGGCAGCTTGGGGTAGGGTAGAGCATGCTAAGACTGAACCAGGACAGCTGTCTGGGGGGTTGGGGGCTCCCAGACACACATGCAATCCCACGGTTGCCAGGGAAGAGAGGAGGTTCAGGGTGTAATCATGGTGGTATTAGGGCAGGAGACTCACAGGACCCAGATCCTGCCGGGACCCGGGCTCCTGTCCTCCCCATGAGATCCCTGGGAGAGGCGCCAGCACAGGGGGTGCCCACTGATGTCAGTGGGTTCAGGAGCCCGACCTGCCTCTCCACAGCCCCAGGCCCCGGCCAGAGACCCAACCCCCCCGCACACGTGGAAGGCGCAGCCACACAGGCCAGTCCCAGGAGAAGGAAGAGGGCACTCAGGGTGATGGCTGCCCCTGCCCAGGACAGACCACGCGGGCTCAGGGAGAGGAGAGCCCACTGGGCAGCTCTGGACCCTCGGGGAGGAGGACAGACCATGCCCGCGTGCCCTGTGACCTTTAACCCCTCAGCAAGTTCCACCCACTGGCACTTCCACCTCTCCTGTCTGCATGTCATACCCTACAACACACACACGCACACACACACACGCATGCACACACACGCACGCACACACGCACACACACACACAGTGTCTGGAATATGGCCCGACCCAGGTGGAGCTTCTTCCTGGGGACAGAAAGTGGCTGTGACCTTGATGCTTTCTTGGGACAGACGCCACAGCCCCCGATCCACACTCGCCTTCATCCTCCCCACGATCTTTTCAAAATGCGAGTCTGATCCCGTGACCCTCATCTGGGGTCTTCCCTTTGCTCCTGGGAGAAAGACCACCAGGCCGTGCGTGACCTGGCTACTGTCAGCCCCTGCAGCCTCAGCTGATGCCCTCACTCAGACACACACGCCCTTTTGGTTTCTCAGAAGACTCCTTCCAACCTCAGGGCCTTTGCACCTGCCACTTCCCCCACCTGGAAGACCTTTCCTAGCCCAGTGGGTCCTTCCCACGCTCTGCTCCCGGCCCAGTTGTCTCCTGGGGCCTCTCCTGACATGGCCAGACTGGTGACAGGACGTTCACTCACATGCTCAGCTGCTCATCTCCCCGCTGGGTCGTCACCTCCTTGGGGACGAGACCTGCATCTTCCTCCAGCATCGTGTGCCCATCTCCTAGCACAGCACTGGTGCATAGACGCCTGCTGACTGAGTCCCTGAAGGGCGGGGGAGCGTGGAGCCCCCTCCCCAGAGTCCTGGCCTTTTTAGGGGGAAGCAGCATGGTGGCCCTAGAGGCACCACTTCCCCTCCTGGACCTCAGCTTCTGCACCTGGGAAGCGAGGCGTTGGGCTCATGGGGCAGCTCCCTCCGAGTGTCGACGTCCTGGTGCCCGGGACCCTGCACCTCAGCTCTCAGGGGGCCCAGAGTTCCCAGGGGAGTAGGGCACAAGAGCAGAGGATGACCTGCTCCTGCCCCCTGGCTGGGGAGACAGCATCTGCCCACCCTCATCAAATAGAGGATGGAGTCTGAATTCCAGAAGGAGGAAGAAGGCTACAGTGGCCTGGAGTCAGGTCCAGAGTCCTTGACGGCCAGAGGTGGACCAGCCCATCCTTGCCCAGACTTGTGAGGAGAGCAGAGCCACGCCCAGCCCGATGATGATTTAGCCCCCATGCCTCCGATTCCACTGGCAAAGCGTCATCACCTGTAGTGCAGGAATCGTCCCGTGACGAGGGTGTCTGGGGCCCCCTGCTCATGCAGCGGACACCTCAGCCCCCCTCCTCCCCGAGCCCACACAGGCTGCTCCTCCACCCCAAACCGTGCACCAAACACGCAGAGCCTCCAAGGCCCGGCCCGGACTTGACTGTGCCCGGGGGCGGCACCCCAGCGCTGCAGAGGGCAGGCAGCAGTGGAGGTCAGATGGCAGGCTGCCCAGCATGCTGGCTCCCCCATCAGTCCAAAGAGCCCAGGGCCTGTCAGGTCCTGCTGGATGCAGCCCTGTGAGCAAGGCGGGGCTCTCGTCTATTCAGACAGGCACCCGCTTGTCCCGGCCATCTCCTTACCCAGCTCCAATCACAGTACCTCAGTGCCACCATGGGATTGCCCCCCTTTAAAATGTACAAGCAGTACTCGGCCATGGCAGATAACTTAGAACTACATGTAAGGAACAGTCCTGTTATCCCATTACCCAGTGATGCTTATGATGATGATGATGATGAAGATGGTGATGAAGATGGTGGTGATGGTGAAGACGGTGGTGGTGAAGATGAAGATGGTGATGATGAAGATGGTGATGATGGTGATAGGGATGAAGATGACGGAGATGATGAAAATGAAGATGAAGATGGTGATGATGATGATGGAGGTGACGGCTGTCATGATGTCGAAGATGACAGACGATGGGGATAAGGATGAAGGTGGTGACCATGAGGAACCAGAAACCAGCTGTGGTTCATTTTGGTCTCAACTCAGGCTAGTATCAAAGGAGACCAAGCAGGCCTCATTTCTTCAGAAAACAAAACCACTCCCAAAGAAGGCTCTGTGTTTGGAGAAGGAATTGGGCTCAGCTGGGAAGGTAGGCAGCAGCGGAGGTTGCCGCCATCAGGCTGCCTGGCTCGGCCCCTCGCTGTGCCTCAATTTGCTCCTCTGTAAACCTGGCTGGTGATGGGACCTGCCTCGGAGAGGGACGTGCACATTGATGGTACACAAGGCACTGAGCACCAGCCTGGCATCTGGTTAGGATGTAATAGATCGTAGCTTTTATCGTTATCATTTTTATCCCAGTCTCTCTGTTTTCTCTGACTGGCCCGCTCTCTGCTGCTGGTGCCACTTTTCCCTCCCTCCCCTGGGCCACGCTGTCACCTCAGCTGAGCCAGTGGCACCTCTAAGCTGCTTTGCAAGATCCCCACGGGGTCTGCCTGTGGTCCAGGGGGCCCCAGAGTCAGCGGCCCTGTGAAGATGCACCCGTTGCATTGCTCAAACCAGGAGAATGGCTGGTATTCTTTTTTTTTCTTTTATAAATTTATTTATTTATTTATTTTTGGCTGCATTGGGTCTTCGTTGCTGCGCGCAGGCTTCCTCTAGTTGCGGCGAGCGGGGGCTACTCTTTGTTGCGGTGCGCAGGCTTCTCATTGCGGTGGCTTGTCTTGTTGCGGAGCACAGGCTCTAGGCGCGCGGGCTCCAGTAGTTGCCGCACGTGGGCTCGGTAGTTGTGGCTCGTGGGCTCTAGGCTCGCGGGCTTCAGTAGCTGTGGCGCACGGGCTTAGTTGCTCCGCGGCATGTGGGATCTTCCCGGACCAGGGCTCGAACCCATGTCCCCTGCATTGGCAGGCGGATTCTTAACCACTGTGCCACCAGGGAAGTCCCCAGAGTCAGTGGCCCTGTGAAGATGCACCCGTCGCCTTGCTCGAACCAGGAGAATGGCTGGTATTCTTGACCCCTGGGGTCGGCTGACACGGGACTATGCTTGTCTCTTCCCAACTCCGCACATGGAGTTGGTAGCTTCAGATCAGCCGTGGTGGGAGTATTTAGGCCGTAGGAATTGGCAGGTACGGCGATCCTGGCTTTTCCTTTGGAGGGAGTCAGTCAGCTGTTCCACATTTAGCAGGGCGGCACTGCTCACTCCCCAGGTATAACCTGTCATCGAGTCGTGCTGATGCCGGCTCCAGAATGGACCGAGCCCCATCTATTCTCGGCCTAAACCGCCAGCATCCTGGCCCCAGGCACTGCCGTTTCTCGCCAAGTAGCCACCACAGCCTGCCCACTGCTCTGGGGCTTCGCTGGCCGGTCAGGGGCTCCCACTGCAGCCCAGGTAAGGTCCAGGTTGTTTCTCTGCACGGCCTATCCCCGGCCGGCCCCTCCGGCTCCCCTGCACCCTTCCTGCCTTCCTTTAGTTCTTCAAACAAAGCAGTCCAGTTGATGATCTGGAGGGCTTCTGCTTGGGAGTGTCTCTGCCCTGCCTTCCCTCGGCCTCCTCCACCAGCTCCCTGGGTGACCAGGCCACCTCAGCGGAAGTGCTACCACTGCCAAGGGGCTCCCCGTCACCCTCACCGCCCTCACCCCCATTCCCTCCAAAGCTCCCCTGTACCGTCTTCTCTCTGACGTGGGACACTTGGGCATGAAGCGCTTGTTGGCTCTGGTCTGGTGGGCAAGGCAGGAGCCTCCTGGGTTATAAGCCCTTGGTATATAAGCCCAGCGCCCTGTAGGGCTCAGGAAATGCAAGCTCCGGTTATCCCTGCCTCATTTGAACAGCAGAGAGCTGGATCCAGAGAGGTTTGCCCAGAACCAGAGGAAAGTGAGGCAGGGGATCGCGGGCAGAGCAGGGCAGCCGGCAGGAGACAGCATAGGCACTGGGTGCCGGGGGGACCCTGAGAGCCGGGGCAGGTGGGCCCCCCTCCAGGTCCGTTCCTGCCGGGCCTGTCTGCTGGTCCTGAGGCCAGGCAGGTCTGAGGACAGCCAGGAGCCCCTGGAGGTGGCGCTGCAGAGGAGGTACAGGGTCTAATTTGCAGTTTATAAGAGACTCTGGAGATGTCTCTTATGGGGCCTCAGTAAGGAAGGACAGGAGTCTGGAACCCTGCTTCTGGCAACCACGAGACCCCGAAGCCCCGCAGCCCTCTTCCCGGGAATTCACAGGTGCTCTCTGCAGAGAAACGTGTGAAATGCCCCTGGAGCTATTCTCCCAGCCCGTCCAGTTCCTGGGGAAAGGTCCAGCTCGCAGGACGCAGGACGAAGGACGGTGAATGGCCTGACCTCACCACCGCCCAGGAAGGCAAGGCCTGAAGGGTATGTGAAATCCAATAAGGACAGCAAACAGGGCTTTTTTTAGCAGCATGTGGGGCAAAAGGAAAAAGGAAAGTGATGCCGCGGCTCCCCTGGGCCAAAGGGCAACAGCAGCGGCTTCCCCAGGAGTGCTTGTCCGCCCGGACAATGAACTTGGACTTGAAGGAGCCACATACCTGCTAGGAGGGCCCGGAAGCTTGGAGGAGGGGCAGGTCAGGGCAGGTCGCAGCCCTCGGGCGTGCTGAGGGGCCTGGGACGTGCCCTAAGAGGACTCACAGGACACGGCAGGACCCTCCAGGTCAGGGACAAGCAGGTGGGCCCCAGGCTTCTGAGGGACGAGGGGGCACGCGCTCACACTCCAGCCCCAGGCCACAGATTGCTTATGGATTACCAGCCAGAGGGAGAAAGAAGCAGTGGCCCAAGTACTCAGCGCGGCTTCTCCAGGAGCAGTCGAGTCAGATGACGGTCATTCCTTTGTCTTGTGGGGCCTGCAGACGGGTCCGGAGGGTGGCGTGGACGGCAGTGGTTCTCAGGATCACGCAGAAGACTTGTGACGATGCAGACGGCGGGGCTCATCCCAGAATTTCTGATCTAGTGAATCTAGGGTGGGGCCTGAGAATCTGCATTTCTAATAAGTTCCCCAGTGCTGCTGGTCCGGGGACCACACTTTGAGAACCACTGCACTAGAGGATACTTGTGGGGGAGGGGTGGAACTGTGGGCTGGATGATTGGAAAATGACTCTCTGCTCAGAGTGAAAATGTCTGGATGGTGGGAAGCACAGGTGGCGGTATTCACAGTTTGCTGAGAACCCACAACGTGCCAAGCAGCAAGCTACCCTGAGGGACAGGTGTCCCTATTTTATAGACGAGGAGATGGAGGCTCAGAGAAGTGAAGTAACTTGCCCAAGGACACACAGCTAGTAAGTTCCAGAGACACAACCCAGAGTTTCTGACTCCACAGACAGGACCCTTTTCACTCACCCCTCTGCCAATGATAGAGCTATGTCCACTAGTGGGAGGGTCTCTAATGGCATACCACAGGGCTCTGTCTTCAAGCCACTGAAAAGTTGTCATCAAAGATTTAAACATACAGAAGGCACTCCAATCTATATGCACATGATATAAAGCCAAGGGGGGCCATTCGTGCTCAAAATCTTTTAAGAATCTGTCAGGAAAGTGTGAAAGCAGCAAGATTCATTCACTCATTCAATTCGTATTTATTGAGCTACTACTGTGTCCCAGGCCCTGCGTAAGGCATACATCAGTGAACAAAATGAAACAGAAAATCCTCGTCTTGAATTGCCTTTCCTTATGATTATTACTATTGATTATACAAAGATAGTGAAAATTCGAATTTTAAAAATCCATCTACAGGAATTCCCTGGTGGTCCAGTGGTTAGGACTCCATGCTTCCATCGCAGGGGGCACGGGTTTGATCCCTGGTTGGGGAACTAAGATCCTCTGTGCCGCATGGCGCAGCCAAATAAAACCAAAAAAAAAATCCATCTACAATTCCTTGGCCCTGGCAAATATTCTAGATTTTTTTTTTTTTTTTCCTTGATTCCTTTCCACTTCCTGCCCTCAAGCCCACGTAGTCTGCTTCACTTGTTTCTATCATAGAGAGTTTCCACATTGCCTCCTGGCTCTGTAACTGCCATTTCCAAAGGCTGCCGAATGGTCCTCTCTGAACACTGGCTCCCGCTGGCTGCACTGGTCTCAGTGGCCAGCACGGAAGTTGCTTAGTTCTTGCTATAAATATCAATGCTTGGTGCGTGTCTCCTTGTCTGTCGTGGCTGGGGTTTGTCTCTGCTTCCGGGTTTTCCCTTAGGATTGGAATTTAGGCTCAGGGGATGCCTGTGCATAGAGAGAATGAGATGAAAAGCCGTGGGGGTCAATGTCAAGTCCTCCATCAAGTTCAAAAGTCAAAGTTGAGGAAACCAAATCTCGGTAAATGAGCAAGGTGACATCGAGGTCTGTCCGGTTGGTCGAGGCCCCACCAGGGTCACCAGCTGGCCCCTGCTATCCTGGTGGCCTGCCTCTTCCAAAGACGTGTTTCTCTTTTAGACCTCATGGCTGTTCCTGCAACAGCATAAAGAATGTGGTTTACAAAAAGAAGGGCCGCCAGGATGGAAGGGAGTCCAATGTATTGGGCATCTCCATGGACCAGGCGGTTCCTCAGCTGTATCTCAGCTCATCCCCCAACAGCTGTAGGGACAGAGGATCCCAGCCCTGCCGCACATGGAAATCACCAGTGGTACTTCCCGTGTCTGGCCGCATCCCAGCCCCGTGATGTCAGAATCTCTGGGACTGGGGCCTGGGTGTTAGTGTATCTTTAAACCCCCTCCACCAAGTGATTCTGATGTGCAGCAGGGATGAGAAGCACTGCTGTGCCGTCTGCAGCTCACAGATAAGGAAACGGAAGCTCAGAGAGGTTAAGTCACTTGCCCAAAATCACACAGCTGAAAGTGATGGAGCCAGAATCCTGGTTGGTCTGACTCCAAAGTGGAAGCCTTTTACACCCGGGGCTGGACCCCTGTCCACCCTGACTGTTGGACAGACACATTCATTCTCCTGCCAAAACTTTCCTCCTGGTTTTTAAGGAAAAGAGGGGGCAATCAGGAAGCAGAGAATGTAGCTGAAGACCCCCAGCCTCAACCCTGTGCAGACACTCCTTCCCGGGGCCCTCCTTGGTTCTCTCCATGCGGGGGCAGGATGTGGGCTTCCCCAGCTTTGACACCGTCTCCCCCGGGGGATCTCTGGTGACTATCCAGGGCGTGAACCTGCCCTGCGCCCTGGCAGCTCACACCGATGTCCTGGGGCAGCAGGCGCAGGCTGTACCACCAGACAGACCCAACTCTGAATCCCCTCTCCCCACTTCATTGCCCCTGGCCTTGGGCAAGTCCCTCCGGGTTTCTTCATCTGTAAACGAAACTTGTTATTGAAAATATTTGCCCACCTCTGTGGGTTATCAGGAGAATCGATGGAATGCGGTGGATGACAAGACTCTAACCGGCGAGGGCAAATATTAGCTCTCCTGTCATGCACTGGCCGGCCCTGCCGTGACTCAGGGCTACATCTCACATTCTCAGGGCCTCAGTTTCCTCAACTGTAGAATGGGAGAATAACAGCACTGAGCCTTCCTCACTGGACTGGTTAACAGATCAAATGTAGCAATCCCCCAAACACCTTACAGTGTGAACGCCTCATAAAGGGGGTGGCCGTGGAGATAGGGGGCCCTCCGGGAGAGTTCAGGGGTCTGTGCCTTTGTGTCTGAGACAGGAAGCAGGCTGTCTTCCTTCCTTAGTTCCTTCGTAGTCAGCCTTTTTCTTGCAGGCGCCCAGGCTCTGCAGTTGCAGCCCTGGGTTCAAGCCCCAGTTCTGCCACCTACGCTGTGTGACCTCAGGCTCAATATTGGCCTCTCTGAGCCTCAGCTATGTATAAAGAACCTTGTGTCCACAGTGCCCAGTGCCTGGAAGTGCCCAGCAAGTGGCAGAGCCATGGGAGCTGTCCCAAAGGAGAGGGATGAGGAGAGGCCAAGAACAGCCCCTTCGAACCGTTCTAGGATTTCTTTTATCTTTTATTTTTGTTCTAATTTATTTATTTATTTTTGGCTGCATTGGGTCTTCATTGCTGCACGCGGGCTTTCTCTAGTTGCGGCGAGCAGGGGCCACTCTTCGTTGCGGTGCGCGTGCTTCTTATTGCAGTGGCTTCTCTTTGTTGCGGAGCATGGGCTCTAGGCGCGCAGGCTTCAGTAGTTGTGGCTCGTGAGCTCTAGAGCTCAGGCTCAGTAGTTGTGGCGCACAGGCTTAGTTGCTCCGCAGCATGTGGGATCTTCCCGGACCAGGGCTCGAACCCATGTCCCCTGCATTGTCAGGTAGATTCTTAACCACTGCGCCCCCAGGGAAGTCCCCGTCCTGGGGTTTCTTAGGGAGGGAGGAACGGTGGGCTTGATGTGAGGGCTGTTTCAATACCAGGACCCCCAGGGAAGCGCCCTGAGGCTACCCCTCCCCTCTCTTCCCCTGGTTCCCCAGCTCGCGAGCACCTGGGGCGGGGGTTGGGGGGAGCCTGGGGGGCAGGGGGCTGCACACCAAGCACAGGCTGCTCCCATGAGCCAGGCCCCTGCCCTCAGCTGCATGGGCCAGTGGTTACCCCCTTGCCAGCCCCATGCTGGCGCTACAGGGCATGGAGTGGGAAAGTGAGGCTCAGAAGCGAGGCGCCAGCCGCTTGCAGTGGCCCAGGGTGACCAGCCATCCTGGTTCACCTGGAACTGAGGGGCTCCTGGGACGCGGCGGGGCTTTTGGTGCTAAACCCGGGAATGTCCCAAAACGTCCCCGTTTGCACGAGCCGCTGGTGCAAGCGTCCCGCAGAAGCCAAATGAGAGTTGTGTGTGTAACTGTGAGTTTTCCAAAAGCGTCGTTAAACAAAGAGGCGGGTGACGCTAATTTTAATAATCTATGTCACTTAACCCAAGATGTCCAAAATATTTTCACGATATTCATCTCAACCTGGAATCCATATAAAAATTATTGAGCCATTTTGCCTTTTCTTTTTTAGTTGTTTTTCGTTTTTACTAACAGTTTGAAATCTAGCGAATATTTTACACTTAAGGCTAGATTTGCCAGATGAAGTGCAGGCTGCCCAGGTAGCTTTGAATTTCACATAAACAATGAAAAAAATTTTTTTAGCATAAGTATATCCCAAATATTGCATGGGACACACTCAAAGTTTATTTCTTGTTTATCTGAAATTCCGGAAGTTACCTGGGTGCCCATATTTTTATTTGCTGCACCTGAGCCCTACTTATAGCACATCAGAATGAGGAGGCTCACACTTCCGGCGCTTAATATTCAAAGTCATGGCCGAGAAGGGGGCGGGGCAGGTCTAAAGGAATCGGGGCACCCAGTGGAGTCCAAGAGAGCCAGTCCCCCAAGAGTCAACCTGCAAAGACCCTTCTTGCTCTTTCTCTGTGGCTCCTCTAACCTTCGCCCCTTTGTCTGCCTGTGACATTATCAGTCTTTGTCTTAGTCAAGCTTTCTGGAAGCAACTCAACACATTTTATTTCTGATAATCTGCTGTCAGGTAAACAGGCGACAGGGAAGAAAGTCCATATCCCGCCCACAATTCTCCCATATCAGCAAATTTTCAAAATCCGGAAAAGGGGTCAGGGCCAGTGGGGGCAGCGGGGCAGGTTGGGAGGAAAGACTGGCCAGACCCAGAGTTGGGGGTGCCCGGAGCCCACTTCCTTCCCAGGCTCTCCCTCCGGACCCTGAGCCTCAGCCCCGCCCCGCCCCACCATGCTTCGGGTGGGAGTCTCTGACCTCAGTTTACACACCCACCAAAACCACCGGGAGGCTGCAGACCAGAGCCCTGGGATGGAGAAGTGGAGACAGCGGGCGGGGGTTGGGCAGGCAGGGCTGCTGGGGAAAGATGCAGCCTGTGCCAGAGGGACATCCAGGGGCAGCTCCATCTTCGGCCGTCACGGCTCCTGGTGTGTGCAAACCCCAGACTAGGTCCTGGTGTGTGTGGGGTGCACACCAAGGTGTCAGGGAGTTTTGGTAACAAAGCCCCGCTGGAACAGGGGCCCAGAGAGGTGGGCCACCAGCCCAAGGTCACACAGCACATGTGCAGCAGAGCTAGAAGCCAGCCAGGGAGCTGGGGCCTGGAGCAATGGACTTCCTGCCCCCTCCTGCATGTTATGTCACACTGTGTCATGTGACGCCAAGGGTCCCTGCTGCCCGGGACCCCAGGAGGAAAGGACTATGAGTGCCATTTCTCCTGGGTAAAGGGAGGCCCCGAGGGCGCAGTGCCTCACCCAAGCTCCTTCGGCCAGTAGAGCTGAGCCCAGAAGCCAGCTGTCACCCACCCCACCACGCACCGGAGGCAGCCCTGCCTGGACCAGTCACGTGATTTGTGGGGCCTGGTCCCCCAGGGTCTCCCTTCTCATCCCAGCTCCTCTCACTGCCCCCCAGACGCTTGTCAACAGCCCCTCCCTGTGGGGCACCCCTCTCTCCCTCTCCTCCCCCCCTCAACCTCTCTCTCTCTCCTTTCTCCCCCTTCTCTTCCGGTCCCAGCAGCACTCTGCATCTTCAGAGCCATCCTTCACCCGGGCCCCGCCCCCTGTGCCCAAAGGAGCCCAGCGGTCAGACCCGGTCCCCTCCCCCTTGGTCCCCCGCCACCCCTCTGTGCATATTCCACAGCAGGGCCCTTGTCCCCTGTGGCCACCAGGGCCAGGACTAGGAGAGAGGTGTCGCCTCGAGCACAAAATGCAAGGGGCAGCAAAGCACTCCATAATCAAGGCACATAGTGTGTTCATGCAGTATTTTTAAAAATCAAAAGTAACACCTCAAATCCAGGATGAACAAAATGTCAAAGTTTTAAATACAGACAGCGTGCGTATTCTGATTTTTCTTTTTGCATCAGGCTCTAGTACAGCTTGGCATGGCATGGTTACAGATCTTTGTTTGAAATTTTAACATTTTCGTTTATCTTGGATTTTTGGCATTAATTTTTATTTTTTTCAATTGCATCAAAATACTGTTTTCTTGATCACTGAGTGTTTTTGGCATCCCCTTAAATTTGGTATGCAAGGTGAGTGCCTCCTTGCTTAACCCTGGTCCCAGCCCTAGTGGGGCCGCAGGGCTGGCAGGGAAGTCCCCAGGCAAGTGAGGAGGACGGGGGTGACAGTCACATCAGTAATGAAATAACAGCTAATATGCACTGAGGTCTCTGGGCCGAGTACTGTTCTCAAGCCCTCCCGTCCTTCCTCCTGGATCACCTACTATGTGCTGAGCGCTCAGGATAGAGCAGACAGAGATACACTTTCCTGCCACTCAGAACCCACATCCTGGTTTGGGCAGAGAGACGATAAAATAATAAAATGAGTAAGAATCGGCAAAATGTGAGGCACGCAATGCTACAGGCTAAAGAGAAAAAATAACGAAGAAAAGAAGACATGAACCATGTTTTAGGCACGGTCACCAAGAATGACATCCCTGAAACGCCCCGACCACCCAGGAGGGAGAGTTATTACTTAGCCCCATTCTCAGATGAGGAAACTGAGGCAGCCTGCCCAGGAAGTGACAGCTGGGTTCCCAGCCTGCGCCGGGCTGGTGCCAGAGGACTTTCTATTGCGGGGAGGGAGAGGGCGGGGAGAAGCGGGAAGACACCACGTAGAACCAGGTGGAATGAGGGCACCAGGACTTCTTTCTCTACTTAAAGGGGCCGCCTTGACTGTACGTTGGGCAGGACTGTCTCCGCCTCCCTAAGGGGAAAGCCCAGGTTGGCTCAGCCTGGCCACGACCGGGCCCCACCCTACCATGGACCGGCCCCACCCCCCAACCCCCCGCCCCGGGTAGGGGCCCTTTAAGGCCGTGCCCCGGAGCTGGCAACGTGACCGCCCTCCCTCAAGTGTGCAAGTTCATTCATCCAGGGGCCCCTGCTGACTCACGCTTATGAAAGTGATTTTCCTGGCCCCGCCCACCACCCGCCTCCTCCCAACTCGTGAAATACCCTCGCTTCCCGGCCTCTCATAGCCTCTTGGATCCCCACGGGGTAATGGGTGTCCTGCTCCCTCGGCCGGCACCGTGACCCCTGGTTCTCCTAGTGCCTGACCAGGCCAGGCTCACGAGTGTCCTCGACCCCTGCCCATCAGGTGAGTGGCCCAGGCGAGGCATGGGGGGGCGGTGGGAGAAGCTAGTCCCTCCCAGGCAGGGGTGGCCACGGGGCCCTGGAGCCACGCAGGCTCCCCGGACCAGCATGATCCCCCCACCCCAGGGTCCTCCCTCGCCCCTCCCGGCCGTGCCCATCTCCAGGTGCCTGGCACCCTCAGCTGACAGCTGCCCTGCCCGCTTGGAGTACACCCCAGCCCACGTGATGCTGCTCTGGGCAGGAAAGAGAGGTGTGGCCAGCCCGGGCAGGCTGCCCGGCGCCCCGAGGCCACTGGGTCACACAGGCAGGCTGGGTGCTGCCCTCCGGGACCCCGCCTCTCCTGCTTGCAGGGGACGGAGGTACCAGGCACCTGCCCTCGGCTCCCGCCCCAGGGTCCCGGAGACCTGGCTTCTCCCAGGACGGTTCGGGGTGCCGAGAATGAGGGGTCCCAGAGGGTCTGGGGAGCCTCGGAGCTCTTGGGGCTCCAGATGGGGGAGGCTCCGGGGGGGAGGTGGTGCCACGGGGCGCGCGCCGGTGTTGAGGCGTCACCCTGGCGACTGGCAGCTGCTGGCACTTGGGCTGACAGAGCGCCTCCTCATCCTCCCCCTGCCACTTTCTTGGTGGCACTGTTGTCATGCTGTTTTCCTCAGAGGGCACTCACCCGGCCTCTGACAGGTATCAAGGGGCAGGATTTGGGCTCGGGGGAGCCGTCTCCAACATTCCTGGGAAAGACACCTGCTCCCTCCTGACCCCAGTTTTTCCCTCTGGTCAATCGGGTTAAGAAAACCCACGGGGCAGAGGGGTGGGGGGTTGTCATTAAAGTGAAATGAGCAAAAAGCCACCACAGGTACTCAGTAAATGTAGCCATACAGGTGCCCCAAGTCTTAGAGTGGTTTCAAGCTTTGATAACCCTAGAAGTTCCAATGCTGCAAACTCCAAAGAAAGAAAGAGAAAATAATTGCACCTTGGAAGGTGCAGTTATTCCCATTTCTTTTAGGCTTCTTTTCTCTTGTGAACTTGAATGAGTTTTCAATGTTAACTTTCTTCGGTGGACATTTGCCATCTCCAACCAGAGGGACTCCAACAAAACGTTCGCATTAAAAACTGACCCTTCCAACCCCACAAAACTAAAAAGCATAGAAGAAATGGGAAGTTAAACTTTCAAATGAAAGTTGGCAGCATGCGTTCTTCCGAGGTTTTGAGAGCTTTGTCTCAGGACTTGGGGCTGTATCGCTGCACAGGAAGTAACCTCTCAGGTCAGCCTCTGGGTGGTGACCTCATGTGTGTGGCATCCAGAAGCTTCTGGCAACGAGCACTGGACTTGGAGTCCAAAAGCTCTGCTGGTAAATGGGGCCCCTTTGCCTCCGGGAAGCGTGAAAAGGGGGCAGTCAGTTCTGATTCCTCATCGGTAAACGGGGGCTTCTGCAAGTACCCTCCTTACTGGCGCTGGGAGGATTCAAAGGGGCTGGGATCCTCAGTCCTTTACTGAAGCTTCAAGTAAAGGACTTGGCCCGGGGTGGGCACTCCGTGGGCGCTGGGGACAAGTTGGCACCCATTGTGGGGGGCTATGGGGTGTCCAGGTGGTCTGAGCCCTCGGTGAATAAACTAGTTTCATGACCCCCTGACTCTGTGACCTCGGGGGCATGGCCTTACCTCCCTGAGCCTCAGTTTTCCGGACTGTAAAGTGGGCTCCATGAGGATTAAAGGAGCCGATGCAGAAGGAGCGTCTTGCAAGGACATCACCTGCGTCCCGTTGGTGCTATTTCTGGGGGCAGTGAGGATGTGCAGTGCAGGGCCCTGGGGCTGTTTGAAGGAACCAGGAGGAAGAGTTCTGGGAACCACAGCCCTCCTCCCCAGGGCCACCAGGCACACCCAGCGGCCGGTGGTTAGTGAGAAACTGTGCCCTCCCAGCTGCGAGCATTGGCCGCCTGGCCTCCCTCCCCCGACACCAGCGCTGGGACAGAGCAGCAGGGGGAGCAGGGATGGGTACGCGTGCTACACTCCGCCGGGTAGGAGGGGCCTCTGTCACACGCTGTCACACTGTCACTCCAGCTCAGGGGGCACAGAGAAGGCTCTGGAACAGGCCATCCTGGGCTCAAACCCAGCTCGGCCTGTGCAAGCTGGGGCAAACTCCTCGCAAACCATACAGGGCTGTGAGAAGCTCGCTGGGCCTCAGTTTCCCCGTCTGTAACACGAGAGTGATTGCGAGAGTCCTTATAACAACGCAGCTAAATGCGGATTAAGTTAGTTAATGTGCATCAAGTGTTTAGAGCATGCCTGGCACCTGGCTAACTCCATGGAAGTATGGAAATGTTGGTCATTCTGTGTCGTTGTTGGCAGTGGCAGTGGTGTCACCCCGGAATCCTCCTCCCAGGCAGACAGCCTGGGCCTCTGCAGGGAACCAGGCGTGGAGAGAGCCATATGGTCCCTGATGGGGAACACGGGGCTCACCAAGACGGGAGGAGGAGGCTTTCCCAGCCCAGGCCCCAGCTGAGGTGAGGAAGGCCATTCTCAGGGGACCTGAGGGCACTGGGGAGGGGGTCCTTAAATGTCACATCCCCCTGTGTGACACTGGAGACACCCTTCACCCTCTGAGCCTCCCTTTCCTCACCTGCCAGATGGCGGTGACGCCGCCCACCTCTCAGGGTGCCCGAGGGGCCCAGATGCTATGGCTCAGGTGCAAGCTTCTCTCCTCGCAAACTGTAAAGTGCTGTGCGAAGGTCCACTGTTGTTGCTGTGGGAGTGACACCCAGGTCCTCCCACCAGCCTGTCTGGGCGGCTGTCCCTCGTCCCTCTGCTTGGGACCTGCCCAGCGGTGGACGCTGGTGTTGCTGTCACTCTGCGCACATCAGAGGTCATACGCTGGCCTCGGTTGTGTTTCACCAGCCTGTTGAAGATTTTCAAAAAATGTGAATTAGTTGCCCACTTTTCCAAATCAGAGAATTCACATTAAAAATCCAGATTTCAGTCTTTTCTGGAAGAATCCTGAAGGCCAGCGATGCCGGGCCCCCATCCCTGGCTGCTCTGGGTGGTCTGGCCCTGTGCCCCCCCATTCACCCTTTTACTTGCTACCAGCCCCATGTCTCCCTGGGGACAGGCCAAGCAGCGTGCACGGTGCATTCAGGCAAAGCCTCGGCACCATTATCCCTGGATTTAAAAGTCGGCTGCGTGATACTGAGCAACTTGTGTGACTTCTCCGAGCCCCAGTTTACCCATCTGTGAAGTGGGATAATAGCACCAACAGTGCTTTCTGCATAGGGTCAGTGTGAGGAGGACATAAGAAAAAACATGTCAAATACCTGGGACATAGAAAGTGCTAAGTGCCTGCCTGCTCCTCACATGCTCGTGTGCATGTTGCCCTGTGGTGGTCAGGACAGCAGGGCTGCTGGACAGTGGGTGAGGTCAGGGCCCCCGTTAGCTCGGTTGGGGGGATGTGGAGAAGGTGGGTCTGGACTCTCCTCAGGCACCTGCAGCCCTAAGAACGGGGTTTGGGTCTCTCTGAGTGATTTGGGCTTGTGGCCAGCAGGGGGCGCTGGTGCTCCAGAGACAAGCAGGTTTGCATGCATTTCTCCCCAAACCAAGGGGCTCAGGCTTCCGTGCTTTCTGCATGTCCACCTGTTCTAGCGCAGCCCCTGGAGGAGACAGTGAGCTCTGGTCTCTTCCCGGTGGCCCATTTTCTCGAGGCAGGTGCTTCACGTACAGTACCTGTGTCCCCCCTCCAACAACCCCATGGGGTAGAGACGATTATTATTCCCATTTTACAGATGAGGAAACTGAGACCCAGAGAGGTCGCCAGCTCAGAAGTGCCTCTCCAGGGCCAGGTCCGCTGAAGACCCGAGGGCTGGATTGTGGGGTGAGGGCTGTGGCCGTCACAGAAGTGCTGGGCAGGGCTTGCCCCCAGCTGGGCGGAGGAGGCCTCATGGAAGCTGAATAAGCTTCGAGGACAGTTACTGCCCCTGATGAGATGGGGAGTGTGGAGTGAGGCTCAGAGAGAGGCGGTGACCAGGCTGGGGGAGAGAGCCCTGCATAACTGGACCTGTTCAGAGTATAGCAGATATGAGAGGGGAGTGTCATCCTGATAAGACTCAGGGAGGACCTTGGACTTGATCCTGAGGGCCACAGGAGGTCACCCTGCAGCTGGGAAGTGACTGCATGACACCCCGGCTCACCTCCTCCCCTGTGCCCCCAGGTTGCTGCCAGCCCCGAGCCCCCCCGAGAGCCACAGCCATGAGCAACGGGTGGAAGGACCACCTTGGTGCCAGCGGCTCAGAGCCCCTCCCGGTCGTCATCATCGGTGAGTGCCGCCCAGGGTGGAGGAGGGGCTGCGCTGAGCCCCAAGGGTTGGAGGTCAGGAGCGGGCAGGGCCTGGAGCGGTCACTCTGTGCCCGGTGCTGTGCTCAGCAATTTATAAAACATCGTCTGAGTAACCCTTCCCAGAACCCTCGAGGCAAGGGCAGGGTGCCCTGCAGAGGCTGCGCAGTAGGGGCGGGGCGGGGGGGGGGGTCGGGGGACGGGTTCTGTGCCTGCGCCCGTCCTGTGCTTTCCCTGTGCCTGCTGCCTGAGTGACGGGGACACAGCCGAAGCATGTGGTCCTGCCGTCAGGTCTGCACAAATGGGGGACAGAGGGCCCCTCCCTCCGGGCAAACGGCAGGTCGAACCACATGAAATGGCCATTTTTGTAAGTTAAAAACAGTTGAGCCTCGGCGATTTCATAGGGTTTGTCTGAATAGCTGTCTCCATATGAGTAAGACTGAGAACAGCATAACATAAGACAGGGGAAAGACAGAGAAGAATAGGAGTGATGTCATGAGGTTAATTGCCCAAGAAGTGCCTCGGATAAGCAGTGCGATTCATCCAGACCTGGGGGCAGCCCGCCCCACAGGTGGCTTAGCGCCCACCCTGAGCACCGTTGGCCCCCGAGGTCACCCCCAGAGCACGTAGCCATCTGTGCTGTAATACTTTACACACCCTTCTGACCGACCTGACCCCACTGTCAGTTCTCAGTGATCTCAGGATCTCAGTCATGCCGCTGTGTGACCACAGGCAAGTCAGTTAACCTCTCTGTGCCCCAGCTTCCTCAAGTAGAAAAGGAGGAAAAGTAGTATGTGTCTGGCTCAGTGCACTCGGGGCTATGGAGGGGCCTGGTACAGCAGCAGCGGCTGTCAGTTTCTTATTATTTTGTTGTTATTAAAATCACTTGACGCAAAGCTTGACACATAGTAAGCACTCAGTAAATGTCAGCAGTTATCTCCACAACTTTATTGTTGTTAAAGTGGTATAGTGCTAATAAGTGTTCTATTTTGATTTTTATGCATGAAGAGCAAATCAATGAATGAGACAGATCGAGACCAAAGCCCTCGGTGGTGGTGGTCTCTCGTGCTCAAAAGCGCCGCCCTCTGACCCCACCCTCTCTCCCCAGGCAATGGTCCCTCGGGCATCTGCCTGTCCTACCTGCTCTCGGGCTACAGCCCCTACGTGAAGCCAGATGCCATCCACCCGCACCCCGTGCTGCAGAGGAAGCTCACCGAGGCGCCAGGGGTCTCCATCGTGGACCAGGTGGGCTTGAGCTCCGGGTGGGAGGGACACCCCCATTGCGGGAAGACTCTCCCAGGCAAAAATCAAAAGGATGCATTTATGAGACATAAGACCAAACGTGTGAGAGACCACAAAGTCAGTCACAGAAACTGGGGAAGAGGAGTCACAGTCTTTGAAGACTTACAAATACCACATCAGCTTGTCTCACCTCCCCTAGACCAGTGCTTCTAAACCCAGGGATGATTTTGCTCCCCCTGGGGACACTTGGCCACCTGGAGACAGTTTCGGTTGTCACGACCAGAGTGGTGACACCACAGGCGTAGAGGGTCGAGGCCAGGGATGCTGTTAAACATCCTAGATGCACAGGACAGGCCCCACCACAAAGAATTATCCAGCCCAAATGCCAGTTGTGCCACAGCTGAGAACCCCTGCCCTAGACATTGCGGGTCCACCAGCCCCTGCTCAGGAGGGCTCACCAGTCTCCCCTCCACGCCCCTCGCCTTCCAGGAGGCCACTCAGTGTCCGCCCCCCATTTCAGGCTGCATGCATCCTCCTGAGCCCCTCCCAGCGTCAAGCTGGTGGGTGAGGAAGTAAGTTGGCATTGGGTCTAGATAGGCATTTTTCAGAATGCCTTCTACAGCAGGGGTGTCCCCCTGCGGGGGACCCCCGCCCAACCTGGGCCACACAGCAGGAGGTGAGCGGCAGGCAAGCGAAGAGAAGCTTCATCTGCCTCTCCCCATCGCTCCCCATCGCTCACATTACCGCCTAAACCATCCCCCTCCGCCCCACCCTCGTCTGTGGGAAAATTGTCTTCCACGAAACCGGTCTCTGGTGCCAAAAATGTTGGGGACCGCTGTTTTACAGGACAGCCGTCCCTCAGTATAATATGCAGAGAAAAATGTCCCTGCTCCAGTAAATCTGAGAGACACTGGGTTTGGCAAAATTAAACGGGTAAATGACAGCTGCGGGACTTGTCAGAGCCTTTAATTTGCTGATGTGCACGATCTCCTTTTGAGAGGCAGTATTTCCCAAGCTTATCTGACACCCTGATATTAGGGTGGAAAGGCAGGACCAGGTGGCCTTCCTCCAGCGGGCCCTCTGACTTGTGTCCCCCCGCCCAGGACCTGGATTACCTGTCCGAAGGCCTTGAAGGCCGGTGCCAAAGCCCTGTGGCCCTGCTGTTTGATGCCCTCCTGCGCCCAGACACAGACTTTGGGGGCAACGTGGAGTCTGTCCTCACCTGGAAGCACCAGAAGGAGCGAGCCATCCCCCACCTGGTCCTGGGCCGGAACCTGCCAGGGGGGGCCTGGCATGTGAGTGGGGCCCAGACGGGGTGAGGGGACTTGAGCCAAATCTACATGAAGTCTTGGGGAGGGGGAGGGGGGGAGGGGGGGAGGGTCCCTCCTCCTCCCTAACTTGGGTTAGGACGCTTCCATTTCCCACCTTTCCCTAGTCACCTCCCCCTCCCCCTCCCCCTCCCCCCACCCCTCGCCTGCCCTGCCCTGTCCTCCAGCCCTGAGTGGATTGGGGCCCAGCAGAAGCCTGGACTTTGGTCTCCTTTCCTCCCAGTCCATTGAAGGCTCCATGGTGACCCTGAGCCAAGGTGATTGGATGGGGCTCCCGGACCTGCAGGTCAAGGACTGGATGTGCAGAAAGCGAAGGTGGGGCTGCCCTGGAAAGCCCAAGGTGGGAAGACCTGGGCCCGACCCGACATTGAACTGGGAGCCAGAGGGCTTCGGGGCTCAGCTAGCCCACCCTTCCTCTTACTCCAGGGGTTAAGCTGAGGCTCGGCTGGGGAACGGACTTGCCCAGGACCACACGGGGAGTGAGCAGCAGAGCTGCGTTCACCTAGGACTCCCTGTCCAGTGCTCCTGCCGCACGACCTTGACCTGGCCTCCTTGTAGCATCCCAGGCTCTAAGGCGAGGGTGACAGCTGGCCCCTGCCCCCCACGCCCTGCCCTGGAGCCTCCGGCCCAGGCTCCCAGTCCTCTGGCCTCCCACTATTCTGAGCCTGGCCTGGAACAGACTCTTTTTGTCTAGGTCAGCTAATAGGATGCAGTTTTTTTAAAAAATGTTTCTGCATTAGAAACATAACCATACTATAGAAAACTGAAAATTGAGAAAAGGAAAACAACTGACCCCTACCTAGCACTGCCGCATCTCGGGGGGTTCTCTCCCCATCCGGTTTCCTGCTCCATAATGACCACACTGCACACTTCTCTCCACCCCAGAGAGACAGCAGAATTACTGAATAGATAAATTCTAGCCCCCGCTCGCCCTTGTACATTTCCTCCGCCCTCGGGGCTGTGACAGGGGGCCTGTTGTCCCCACCGAGGAGGCAGTCGGCCTCTCTGGCAGCTCGGTTTCCGCCCCTCCGGGGCTCACTGTCTGTCCCTTGGACACAAAGACTTTTTGTCCCTGAAAATTTGATAGGAAGACATCCAGGCTGGTGTAGTGATGTGTTAACAGACAGATGGGAACGTAAATTTAACTTGTGGACATACCCTTTTCTGTCGGACTCTTAAAATGTACCATTACGTCATGAGGACCTCACAGGACCATTACAGTGTTTGCAACCATCCTTTCCCATGGTCACTTATACTCCCAAGAGACGGTGAGCATCTCCACTGAGCAATGCCTCCATACCCAGCCTTGTGCTTAGATGTTGGAGCCAAAAGCCACAACAGATGCCCTCCCGGCCTCGTGGTGCTGCCACGGTTCCTAAACCACTTTCCAGTCGTGGAGCTTTCATTCTTTCCAATGTGCCATTATTATCAAGAACCCCGGATGGAACATCTTCTGAGGACGGTCCTTTAAAACAATCTTTACTAAAACAGAGGAGGGGAAATGACCAGCCCACAGGCATGGATTCCAGACTTCCAGTTTCAGGAGCAGACTAACGAGTTGGGTTGGCTGGAGCGGCCTTAGGGGATGTGCTCTGAGCTCACACTGCAATCACGGGTTGTATTGAAGGCGTGTCACAGAGGATTCCCTTCAAGTGAGTTAATCCGTAACAATGTGTCCACAAGTCAGGGAAAGTAACTCACCTAAGGTCACCCAGGTAGCTACAGGGAGGAGCTGAGATGATGTCAAAGTCTGTGCGTCACCCACTGGCAACACTGGCCCTAGTCATGGCCCCGGAAGGGGTTGCAATAATAGCGATAGAAATAACAACAACAACAATAATAGTAATATCATAATAATAGTCTCTGCTGCTACTGTGTGGGCTAAGGACTATGCTAAATGCTTTACATGGGTTATTCTTTAACCAACTTGTTTACTGAAATACAGGGACATACAGAAAACTACACAGTTCATATGCCCACAGGTGGGTGAAATTTCTCAGAGTGGATACACCTGCGCTTCAGCCCCCCCAGACTCAGAAAACAGATCCCCTATCCCCAGAAGCCCCCTCAGACCCCTCCCAGCCATCACCCGCTTCCTAAGAGGTAGCCACTCGCTTGACCTTGAACTCTGTAGATTAGTTTTGTCTGTTTCTGAACTTTATAAAAACGGAATCCTACCACATTTATGTAAAATATTATTTAGTCATTTGAAGAAACAGTAGTGGCCGACCTCATGTCACTTACTGCCTGTCAGGATCTATTCTAAATTCTTCATTCGTATTATCTAACCCTCTCAACAATGGCAGGGAACGGGTGCTGTCACCACGGTCATCCTCATTTTGCAAAGGAGGAGCCCAGGCAGAGGGTTCCAGGCCCAGAGCTCACTGGTGGCAGAGCCAGGATTTGAACCCAGGCCATCTGGCACCGGAGGCCACACTCGGAACCCCACCCTAATGAGGCACCCTTATCAGCTCCATTTTACAGAAGAGGAGACTGAGAGGTTAAACCACTTAACCAAGTCCTACACGTCTGGGTGGTGCACCTCCCCCGCAGTCCGCTCTGTGACACTCTCCCTCCCTCGTCCTTCCCCGCAGAGGTCTTCGCAACAGCCGGGCCACGGCCGGGGACATGGCCCACTACTACAGCGACTACGTGATCAAGAAGGGCCTGAGCCACAATTTCGTGTCTGGCGCCGTGGTCACGGCCGTGGAGCAGGGGACGCCCGAGCCCAGCGGCCCCGGGGCCCGGGACCCCAGCCCCCTCTTCCAGGTGAACGGCTTCGTGACCGCCAAGGACCGGAGCCAGCAGCCCTTCTCCCTATGCGCCCGCAACGTGGTCTTGGCCACTGGCACGTCTGACAGCCCAGCCCGGCTGGGCATCCCCGGGGAGGCCCTGCCCTTCGTCCATCATGATCTGTCGGCCCTGGAGGCAGCCACGCGGGCAGGCACCACGTCCCCGGCCTCGGACCCCGTCCTCATCATCGGGGCGGGACTGTCGGCGGCCGACGCGGTCCTCTACGCCCGCCACTACAACATCCCTGTGATCCACGCCTTCCGCCGGTCCGTGGACGACCCCGGCCTGGTGTTCAACCAGCTGCCCAAGATGCTGTACCCTGAGTACCACAAGGTGCACCAGATGATGCGGGAGCAGTCCATCCTGTCGCCCAGCCCCTACGAGGGCTACCGGAGCCTCCCTGAGCACCAGCTGCTGCTCTTCAAGGAGGACCGCCAGGCTGTGTTCCGGGACCCCCAGGGCCTCCAGAAGGTCTTTGGCATTGCCCTGGTGCTGGTCCTCATCGGCTCCCACCCTGATCTGTCCTTCCTCCCGGGGGCAGGCGCTGACCTCGCCATGGACCCCAACCAGCCACTGAGCGCCAAGAGGAACCCCGTTGACGTGGACCCCTTCACCTACCAGAGCATCCACCAGGAGGGCCTGTACGCCGTGGGGCCACTGGCCGGGGACAACTTTGTGAGGTTTGTGCAGGGCGGGGCACTGGCTGTGGCCAGCTCCCTGCTGAGGAAGGAGGCCAGGAAGCCGCCCTAGCACCTGGCCTGGCATCCTTGCACCCAGGCCCTAAAGAGGAGGGGAGAGCACCACGGCCCTGCTGGATGCAGAGCCCATCCCAAGATGCCCCAGTGATGGAAGGGGGCCTCTCCTGGCAGGAGACAGGAGCGGCCACGAGCCCATGCAACAGGCCTCTCAGGTGAAGAGTGAGAAACCCAGGCTGCCAGGACTCAGACCAGGGTGGAAACAGTGACCACAGGACAGGGTAGGCCCAGACCTGTAACTGGGGGTGAAAGCTGCTGGTGTGAGCTGGGAGCACCGGGGCCAGCTGAGCACCGAGCCAGCAGGACCCCAGGCCCTGCTCTTTCCAGAATCGGGTCCCAAATAAAACCAGCGCCTGCCTGCACTCCTGTGTCTGAGGACTCTGTGCTTGGGGAGGGGGCCAGGTGCCCAGGACCTGCTCTGGGAGCTGGGGAGTGGGGGCGGGGGGAGAAGCACAGGGCCTAGTGGGAGAAGGTCCTTGGGCTGGGGGGTTGGGAGTCAATGGATGGTGCCCCAAGAGGAAGGGCAGCTGAGTGAGAGCAGAGGAGACAGCAGCTGTGTTTGAGGAATGGGTGCTGGGGAGGCTTTCCTGCTCCGCCCACCCCTCCAGTCTAGTCCCACCCTCTCCCACTCTCCCTCCAGCCACACTGTCTCCTTTCAGTCTGTCCTGCATGTTCCCCACACTTGCACCTGCCACAGGGCCTTTGCACAGGATAGTCTCTAGCAGCGGGCACTTTCCCCTCCTCTCTTAACTCGTCTTCCTCCCACTCTCAGAGCATAAGGATCATTTCCTGTAGGAAGGTTCTTCTGACACATACCCCTCCGTGGCCTTAAGGCAAATTCCCCTCTCACGGCCCAAGGTGCCACCGCTTCATAGCAGTTCAGTTTTAATTGTTCATTTATCCGTGTAATCATTCCAGTATCTGGCTCCGCCCACTTGGATGTAAGCTCCAGGAGGCCAAGGAAATCTTCTGTTTTCCCTGTCCTTGGAACCCAGTGCCAGCACCAGGCCTAGCACCTAGCAGGTGCTTGTTTAATTCTTTGGGTCGGTCGGTGGATGGATGCGGGGAGTGAGGGGAAGAGGGTGTTCCGGGGTGAAGACTGGTTCTGGGCGTTGTTTAACGGGCGGCTGAGGTCTCACCGGGCGTGCACCGGTTGGAAGGGAAGAGTGGGTACCAGCGGAGTGGTGGGGGAGACCCCCGCGCGTGGGCGCTGATACCCGGAGCCGGAGCCAGCAGAGGGCGCTCCGGGCTCGCCGGACACCGCGCTCCGGCCCCTGCGGCGGTGCCAAGGCGGGGCGGGGCGGGGCACCTTCCGGAGAGAGGACAGCGGGAGACTTTCGGAGGGGGGCAGCCCCCAGGGACGCACCCCTGCAGCCAGACCCCCCCAGGACCCCGCGCCTGTTGGGTAGCGCCCTGCCGCCGCGCCCGGCCGCGGGGGGTGGGGGCTGTGGCCACGGGGCACGGGGCTCGGGGTCCGGGCGGAGCGGCCCCCTCCCCCCACTCCCGTCCCCCGGCGCCGGCCGTCCCCTCGCGGCCGCGGCCGCGGGGGCAGAGGGAGGGAGGGAGGGCGGGGCGCGCGGGCGGCGCCGGGGAGGGGGTCGTGCGGGGGCGGTCCGCGGGCCGGGCGGGGGTCGGCGGGCTTCCGGGCGGTGGCGGCAGCGGGCGCGGCGCGATGTGCGAGCGGGCGGCGCGCCTGTGCAGGGCCGGCGCGCACAGGCTGCTCCGGGAGCCGCCGCCGCAGGGCCGGGCGCTGGGCGGGCTGCTGCGCTGGGTGGGCGCCAGGATGGGCGAGCCCCGGGCGCCGCTGGCCCCCGCCGTCCCCGCCGCGGACCCCGGCCCCAGCCCGGGCCCCGCCTCGCCGCGCGGGGGCACCGCGGTCATCCTGGACGTGAGTACGCGCCGGCCGGGACCCCGAGCCCCCTCCTCCCACGGGGGCGACCCCGAGGCCGCCCTCCTCCGTCCCCGCCGGGACCCGCGAGGCCCCCTTCTCCCTGGGTAGGGACCCCCCTGCCCCTCCCGCTCGGCGGCCCGGAGCAGGACCCGCACCGGCCCCTCCGCGTCCCAGAGCGCGGCCCCCTGCCCCTCTACCTCCCGGCGGGTCTCCGTGCGAATCCTGTCTCGTTCCTGGACCGGGACGACCCCCTTTCTCCCGTCCCCTCCCTCCACTTCTGGGGATCTGCACGTTTTCAGAGCCGGGAGCCTGGAGCCCCTCGACCCGGCCACCGCCCCCCTACTTTTGTTCTGGCCAAACCCTCATCTTTTTCCCAGCTCGGCACTTCATCCTTTACCCCCATCCCTTCCCGGGACGGGAGCCTCTGACCGCTTCCGGCCCCCTCCTCCTCTCCATCCCGATTCCTGCCCCAGTCGTTGCTTTTCTAAGACCACCTCCCCCCAACACACACACACACACACACACGCACACACGCACACCCCCTAGGTCGGGGGCCTCCTTTCTTGTCCTGGCTGTAGACCCTAAGCCCTTGTATTCTCTACCCTAAATGCCCTTCCCCCAGGCACCACCTCTTTAAGTGAGGCCCCCTCCGCACCTCTGTCGTCCCCTCTCCTGTCAGCAGAGGCGGAGCCATCCCCCGTCCTCCCTGAGCCTGGACCCCTCTGGGGACCCCCATCCACTCTGAGCCCCGTCATTCCCTTCCCCACCCTCCCTCCCTCTCCTCACCCCCATCCATCCTCTCCGGGGCCCAAATTGCCCCACCTCTCCCTCCCACCCACTCCCCACCGTAGGAGGGAGATTCTACAGGATGGACGTCCCCTGTAGAGTGCTGGGGGCAGGTGGAGGGAGCTTTGCCCCCCCAAGGGGCAGCATGGCAGTGGGGTGTGCATGTCCCAGTGAGGGTGTCCTGTGTGGTGGGTGACCGTGGGCTGGGGTGCCTCGCTTGTGCATCGTGGGGTTCTGGGAGAGGGGGTGTGTGTGTGTGTGTGTGTGTGTGTGTGTGTGTGTGTGTGTGTGTGTGTGTGTGTGTGTATCACACATCGTTGTGAGTGGGGGTAGCGTGGATTTCCGCTCTCCCCTTGCTCCTGGAGCCCATAGCTGGCTCTGGGCGGAAAGGGCTGGGCAGGGAAGGGGGATCTGTGCTGTGAGTGCCTGTGGCTCAGTGCCCCCCGAAACAGGCTCACACACAGCCCGACACGCACTTGCACAGCTGAACCCTCTCAAAGCCCCAGCAGCGTTCACAGCTGAAAGTCCTGGGCCGCCCTTGCAGGGAAGACCTGTCCAGACCTCTCCTGGTCCTCACAGGACTGGAGGTGGGCTCTGGAGTCCTCACGTGCTGGCCGTGAGCTGGCTCTGAGCCTCCATTTCCTCATCTGTGAAATGGGGTGATGAGCAGGCCTGGGGGCCACATCACGTGGTCGTGTCAGCCACTTGTTTAACGCTCACGCCGGCACGGGCACCTGACGGTGGGACCCCCGCCTCCGGGAACCTTGCAGTCAGGAGCAGGCTGGGGTTCTGATAACTGCTCCCTTTTCTGCCTCAGCCACAGTGGCTACTGCCCCGGGCCCAGGACTCAGGGTTCAGCTAAAGGAAGGGGAGATGTTTGAGAAGCCTTCCTGAGCTGCTGCTTTGGTTTGTGCTTGATGATGGACGCCTGCCCCGTGGCTTGGAGGGAGGGGACTAGGGGGCTCTGTCCTTGAAGGTGTGATGGTCACCCACAGGGGCCGTGCCTCCCTCTCCTCCTTCCATCAGCAAGGCTTACTAGGTCTCAAAAACACCAGGAGGAGGAGTTACCTGGTTTCAGCTGAGGCTGGAGGGGATTGGGCTCCCCCTCCCCCCCCTTCCCCTTCCCGTGGCAGCCGGAACCTTGCATCTGCACCTAGATTTCTGAGCTCCTGGCAGCCTGCTCCTACCCACTCCCCCATCCCCCAAAATAATCCAGTTCTGCCCTGGCTGATCCAGTCATCAGGCCTCGAGGTTCCCTTAGCAGACACCTCTGTTCAGACTTAACCCAACCTCCCTGGAGGAAACCAGGCTCCCAAGGGGTCCTGGAGGGGGGAGGTATAAGGCGCATGGCTGCATCCATGGGACAGGAATTGAGTGTGCGACTGAGCGTCCGACAGTGCGTGCAGCCCACGGACCCACAGCTCTGGAAGCACACACGCAAGCACGTGATGGCTGTGAGCGTATGTCCACGCGCATGTGTGTGTGTGTCAGCGTGGCCGTGGGCAGGCTGCCGGCACAGAAGGGAGAGTGGGCAGCTGCTTCCGTGCAGGCAGCGGGAGGACCTCTGCCTGAAACACCCTCCCACCCCTGGATCCCAGCCAGGGTGTCCTCCCCGGGGAGGGAGAAGGGGGCCCAGCTTCCCCAGGACCACTTGGGGTTGGGGGCGGTGGTCAGAGCCTGCCCCTTCCGGGCCAGCGCTGATTCGACCTCTCTTCTCTGCAGATTTTCCGCCGTGCGGACAAAAATGGTGAGTTTCCCTCCCAGGCTGTCCCCTGAATGAGGACCTGACTCTTTCTGGTTGGGAGTGCAGAACTCTGAATCCTGGCTCTGCTCTGTTCCTCAGTTTCCCCATCTTACGATGGCACTCCCCATAGGTCCTACTTAGTAGGGGAGCCGTGCGGATTCAGAGAGCAGGTGCTGGTGATGCTGTGATGCCTTGCCCGTGGTAAATGCTTGATGTACTTTAATCTCATGCAGCTGGGCTGGACCAGAGCAGCCCAGGCGGGGGCCCAGGAAGCCCCTAGCCTCACTGCAGGCCCTTCCCAGGCCCTGGCACACCTCCTCCTCAAAGCCACCTGATACAGTCGGTGCTGTTGCCCCCATTCTGTCAACTCCGTAGTGGCCCAGAGAGGTTCCGTGACTTGCCCGGGGTCACCCAGCTGCATGAAGACAGTCGAAGCTCTGCTGCGGACCCCAGCAGATTTCCCCACTTCACGCGGCTTCCCGAACAAAGTGAGCACGTTGTCGTGGCCAGTGAATTCAGGACACTCCACTTCTCCTGACTTGCTGGAGATGTTCCACCCTGGACCTTTCTGGAAGGCAGGGGCCAGAAGATAACAAGGTTTACCAAGGCACACCTGAGCCTCACAGTGGCCACAGAGAGCGTTTGTATTAATACCATAGTCATTATTCTTGGGCCGGAAGCAACTCTCTATGGACTTTAACCAAGGCACAGCCCCTCTCCAGGCCTCAGTTTTGCCATCTGTAAAGTGGGGTGATAACACGTAACCTGTCTGCTTCCCTGGGCTGTTGGGGAAATGCAGGGAGGAGATGGGTGGTGAACTTTTTAAAAGAGAAGCAGGCAGTGCTCAGTGTTGATTTATTCATCCATTGAGAAAATACTAATTAAGTATCAAGGCCCGTGCTGGGGAAGGAGTGGGGAACAGATGGCCCATCGCTTGCCCACTCCCCCAGGGCCTTCAGGTCCCAGGCCCTCTCGTGCGTGGGCTGGAGGTCAAGATGGCAGCACTCCCCTGGGCCCCAGCACCCCTCCCTCCTGACCCTGGGAGTTACCGTTGAGCTGCCCCCTCACTGTGTTGGGGGTAGAGCATGAGACCTTGGGGAACAGCCCTGGGCTGGAAGCTAGTGCCCAGGGGTCTCCCTCTCTCACCCACCATCCCTGGGTGTGACGGTGGCCCCTCCCAGGCCTCTTGGGATACAGGACCATCAGATGGAGTAATTCCCTATGGAGGAAGGAGAGGGACGCGGTGGGGGGACTTGAGTGGCACTCGAGAAATCGTCGTGGCATTGCGGCCTGGACAACGTCAGAGACTAGAGAAGGGGGTTTGGGGGGCCTCTCTCTACCTTCTAATGTGCAGACAGCCTGAGGTCATCACCGTGTGTTGGCCACGCCCCTCAGCAGATGACGAGGTTTTTCCAGGGAGGGATTTGGGCTTGTCCCTGTCGTGGGCCTGGCACACAGTAGGTCCTCGGTAAACAGCTGCTGGCTTACAGGTGACGGACTCATTCACCGCTGGGAGTGCGGTGTGTGTGTCCCTGGGATGCAGCCGTGTGGGTCTGACTGTGCGTCACCATTCACGCTTTTGAGAGTGTGTGCACATGAGGGTTGAATGGCCGTCTCCGACTGTTGCTGTACATACCAAGTGTGTGTGTGTGTAGTTGTGTGTGTGTGTGTGTGTGTCTTCCTGGTGGTTAGCTCTGCAGGAACCTTTGCAGTGTGTGTGTGTCTGTTTGGGTGCGTGGCTGGCGCCCTGGTCTCCCTTCAGGCACAGATGGGGTTTCATCCTCCTTGCTCATCCCCCGCCCCCCTGCACCCCGGCCCATCAGAGGCCGTGTTTCTGCCCCCTGAACACAGCTGCGGGGACCCTCGACTTTGCTCCTGAGGTCCCCACAGAGGCTGAGCCCAAGCCCACTCGTGCCCCTGGGGCCCTAGTCTTCCCGGCCGGCACCAGTGGCCGTGGGGGGTTGTCACCAGGGTTAATGGGGCGTGTGATTCTGGTTCCCAGGAAGCTTCCCGGGCCTGTGAGAAGGAGGTAGCGCCCCCACTTCGCTGCAGGGGCTGCCAGGGCTCAGCCGCCTCCCAGCTCTGTGACCTCAGGCCAATCACCAACCTCTCAGGGTCTCAGTGTCCCCATCTGTAAGTGGGGATAATCATACTAGTACCCGCTTCGAGGGGCTGTCATGGGGGGTGGAGTGAAGCTCGGGTCTTGGCATGCTGCAAGGAGCCAGCGAGCCCTCACACCAGCTGATGAGCATTGAGTGCCTTGGAAAATGGGCCTTGGTTTGTCAACAAGTGTTTGATTCTCGCCCCGTGCTTCACGGGGCGTTCACCATCTGGTGGAGACTGCCCGCAGCTGTGGAGCATCTATTAGGCACCAAGACATTAATAGACCTCCTCTGACGTTCCCTGGGCTCCTAGTGGGAGAAGAAGCATCACCCCCCTTTCCTACAGGTGCCAAAAATCAAGGCTCAGGGAGGACAAGTCAAAGATCGCAGATTCTCAGTTGGGGAGCAGAGCGGGCGGTTCTGACTGAGCCCAGCCCAGTTTGCCAACATCGTGTGGGCAGGGAATGGATGCTGGCTCTGCCCCAGTTGTCCACGGACGCAAGATGCCTGCCGCGGCCCGAGGTCGCGGGTTGGAGTGGGATCGGCCTTTGGGATCACAGGAACAAGGGCTTCGGCTCGGGCTGGCCTGGCCTGGCCTGGCCTGGTGGCTCCCAGGACAGAGGCGTCTTCGTGGAGGTGGAGCTGGAGACTGGGCGTGGCCCCCGCGGGGAGGCAGAGAGTGGGGTGCCTGCCGGGGAGCCTGGGGTGTAGGACCTGGAAGGGTGGAGGGGTGGGTGCCAGACTGCGTTTCCTCCAGGGAGCAGGGAGACTGGCGGACTCGTGGCATTTGAAAGGTCACAGAGGCTGAGCTCATGCTAATTAGTGAGGACACCTGCAAACGGCCCGCGGGGGGGGCGGGGCGGGGGGCGGGTCCTGGAGGTGCTAGGCCCTCTCGCTCCTCTAACTGGACAGAGGCCCTGGCAGATAGATGTTGCTTCCCTCACTAGCTGATCTGGGTTCGGTAGGGCTGTGGTGGGACTTTCAAGCTAAATGTCACCGAGAAGCCTTTGTGCTCAGGAGGCCTGGCGGGCCTCCCTCTGCCTGTTCTCCTGGGTGCAGACTGGATGGCGGTGCCTGGCTGCGCGGAAGGAGATGGTGGCGGGGATGGTGCCGTGCCCGTGGCAGACGTGACTAATCGATCACAGCACGCTTCCACTGAGTCCAGACCTGGCTTCGGCTTTTCCGTCTAGCCCTGTGGCTGGGGGTCTCGACACAAGACCCTGCCCCAGGTTGGGTTGGGAGCATGGACTCAGGAGCCAGGTGGCCTGGGTTCGACCTCCCGCTGAGGGACCAGGGCAAGTCCCATAACTGCTCCGTGCCTCTCTGCTCTGTAAACTGGAGGTGATGGTATACCTATGTCGTGGGGCGTTGTGAGGACCAGATGCGTGAACACACAGAGCCTGTGTGTCTGCCCTGGTTCCGCTCCCTGGCTCCTGGGTCATCATCAGTCTTGTTAAAGGAAACCTGGAAAGTGTCCTCTTTCACAGGAGACACAGAGCCATAACTTAGCATTTATGTATGTCACGGCTGGTATCGTGCACTGTTTATGGTTGGTTTCTGGGTCTTTATGTGTGAATGGGGGGGATTGTTTTGTTTTGGGGGGACTCTGGGTTTTGAAAGTTAGAAATTCATTCTCGCGTCTGTGACATTAAACCATGAGCCGGGAGAATTCCCTGGTGGTTCAGTGGTTAGGACTCCGAGCTTCCACTGCGGGGAGCGCAGGCTCGATCCCTGGTCGGGGAGCTAAGATCCTGCATGCTGTGCGGGCAAGGCCGAGAAAACAAAACAAACCTGAGCACCTGAGACAGGAAGTTGGAGGCACGCTGGACATTGCCCCAGCCCTCCACGTGCAAGCCCGTGCCCACTCTCCTGTATTCCCCTTCTCAACACGGGCGGGGCGGAGCCCAGCGCAAGGCGTGAGGATCTCCCTCTGCCTACTCAAAGTTGCCCTACTTTGAGTCCCTGCAGAGCTGTTGGCAGCGGAGATAGAAGCTCCAGAGCCTTTAAAATGTGCGAGTGGCTTCTGCCTGGGTCCAAGTAGGTCTGCCGTGTCTGATTGGGCGGATTGTGCCCTGCTCAAGGGCAGCTACTTGAGAGAATTGAGGGCCTCAGATCCAGCCTGCACGGCCCTCCCCTCACGTGCTCTGATGCTGTACTGCATCTCCTCACCACCCCCACCAGGAAGCACGTTTCTTTCTAATCCACACAACGTGCCATGTGGGCTCTCGAGGGCTTTGACTGCAGACTTGCCGGAAGTAATGAAGGGGGTCTGCAGAGAGGGCCTGGGGCTCACCCGTTTCCCTGACCTCCGCTGTCTGCCACAGATGCGGCCCCTTTAAGGAGGAGCAGGAAGCGGTCTAAGATCAGTGAGGAGGGGGTTGTGGCTTCCGGGATGGGATGGGGAGGTGGGTGCACTGAGCGGGAGAGCCCAGATGGGAGGAGCGGAGGCTGGAAGCTTGGGGAGTCGCTGGAGCTCTGCTGGGAGCCTCTCTCTCAGGGGCCCAGCTGCCCCCAACCCATGAGAACTTCCCCAGCGGGTGCTGGTACCCAGGGCAACCGCAAGTGGAGGCCGAAGAGGTGAGACGGGGAGGGAAGCGTTGGGACAGGTATGTCAGCTGTGAGGGCCCCTCGTCCAGAGCCCAGCCCCTCCCCACCCCAGAGCCCCAGGCCTGGCACCACCTCCTCCGGGGTTTGGCATCCTCAGGGCTGCATCCTTGGCCCGGTGAGTGCCACCGTTGGTAGCGGGCTCACGTCAGACCCTGTGAGGGCAGAGTGGAGGGGGGTCATTCCCTCCCCAGAATCAGGACCTGGGTGCTGAGGCGGAGATGATTAAAGTGTGCGGAGGTTATCTGGGCTTTTGGAACCAAAAGAGAGTGGTCATCAGACTGCCTCCAGGTGGTCAGGTGACTGGGAGAGGAGGTTGCCTGACAGGCTCAGGTGTGCTCTACCTACTTGTTGACTGCGGGCCTTAATGAGCCCCAGCAGTTGCTGGTTTGGGGATTATCTGTAAATGGTGTTGGTCTGTTGGTTTGGGAATTAGCTAGATGAGTCTGTGATCTCCGTGAACTGGAGTTTGCTGGTTAATTTGGATTAGCGGCACCGGCAGGGATGATCTGAGCTGGGGTTTATCTGCTAGTTTGGGAATTAGCGGGGCAGGCGGGGATTACCTGGCTGGAGTTTCCCTGTTGGTTTGGGAATTGTCTGGGTCTGGGGATGTCCCATCTGTTAGACATCAGCTGCTCTCCCCCCACCCCTTCCTCGCAGATGACGGGAAGTTATCCTTGGAGGAGTTCCAGCTCTTCTTTGCAGATGGCGTCCTCAACGAGAAAGAACTAGAGGGTCTCTTCCACACCATCGACTCCGACAATACCAAGTGAGCTAAGTCCTGGGGGCTGGGGCCGGGAGGCAGCGTTTCCCTTCTCTCGCAGTGGCCAGTCTCCACTGCCCACTCCCCTGGAGGCACAGAGACCTCAAAGTCCCCAAACCTGCTAATCCAGAAGTCCCATCTGTTTGGCCCCGACTGGCCACTGGCGGGGCGATCTGGGGAATGGATAGGTTGATACTGCGTTGGCAAGTGTTTGTCTTTTCTGAGCACACATGGCGAAGCTGGGAGAGACCGTAGATTTGCAGAGTATACACCGGATAACGAAAGGGAGAGATGAGCCCCCTCGACCTAGTTCTGACCCCAGCACCTCGTGCTTATCCCCGGTCCCAACACGAGCTCTGTGATCCCTCATCCTCACCGGATCCCGTCTTAAACCAAACTGATCTTCACTCTGACCTGAACTCCCCTTCTCACCCTGTACCTGATCACCGTTTCTCCAACCCAGCCGGAACCCTAACCTGTGTCTCAATCAATCCCAAACTCCGGCCCCAGCCCTAAAACTCTAAATCCCTAAATCGAGTACAAAGTGCGCATTCTACTCACACGTACCCGACCCTTCCCAACCTGAACTCCAGCCTTGCCCTCTCCGAGTGATCCCCCGGCAGGATGAGCCCCGAGCCCCCTTCTCCACTCCACACCTGAGTTCCTCGGGGCTGTTTGGAGCAGATTTGATAAGCTGGGGTCCCCTGTGACAGGCTAGAGATGGTCTGGACGAGGAGCTGCCACCAGGCCCGTTGGCAAGGGACGTAGCACGGGGGCGCCTGGGGCCAGAGGTGGGGCGGAGCGTCCTGGGAGCCGGGGTGGGGCAGGCGGAGGGGGAAAGGCCCCGTGAAAGAAACGGCTTCCTGCCGCAGGCTCCAGGGGAGGGCTTTGTTTCTGGAGCGAGACGGAGGTTCTGAGCAGTTCCTGCAGCGCCCCGGGGAGCTTGAAAGGGCTGCGGCAGGTGCCTGTCGATTATTCATCCTCATTCGCGCAGCTGGGTCTGGGAGGAGGCGGCACTGGAGAGCGTATGTGAGTGCGGGCGGGCGGACTTCCCACTAGCAAAGGCCAGACCTCTAAAGACATTTGGGTGTTTTCTTTCCAACGTTCCCCAGAGTGTGAGCTGTAAACATCCCCTCCTTGGGATGCTAAACAGGTTTTCTACCCAAAACCGTTCACACGGCTCAGAAAGGTCGGTGAAATGCTGCTTTGAGTACCATGAAGCAGGCTTCGTTTCTGCAGGACTTGTCGGAACTTTTCACCAGGTGATGCGGATTGGGGGAACCTCCAAGACAGAGTTTGCAGAGCCTTTTCCCAGAAGCCTCTCGATGAAGCCGGCACACTCTGTAGGCCGGCGTGTCTCAGTGAGGGAACTGGGGCCCAGAAAGGGAAGGTTATCAGGACCTGCACAAAGCTCAGGTCCCTTGGCGTCCGCCGCCAGCACACCGCCCCGCGCCGTGTCTGCGTTCCAAGGCTGCCGCCTGCGCCTTCCCCGGCGTGGGTGGCCTTCTCGTGCTCGGCCTCCTCTGAAGAAGGACAGGAGGATCCCAGGCCTAGAGTGAGAGCAAGGAGGGCCACCCGCACCCCCAGCAGAGCCCAGGACCCAGCAGGCAGGGACGCCCGGGGCAGTGCGTCGCGTGAGAGTTTTGTTGACAGCCTGTAATAGCCATGGGCTATTCCCCTCCCTCTTGCCAGCCCCCGGTTTAGCCCCATCTGCTCCTGATGTGTGGTGGGCAGGCTTTGGGAGAGGAAAGCGGTGGGGAAGCATGGTGAGGGGGTCAGACAGACGCACAGACATGGAACCCTCTGGAGGGGGCGGCATTCTTCACCTGCTGTTCCCGCATCTGTGAAGCCGGGGTCACGGTGCCAGCGCATAGGATGAAAAGAGAAGAGGCCCGGGAGGTGTTTTGCCAGCTGCACTAGGCTGTGCTCGCTAGGCAGGGAAGGAGGGCCGGAGGCACGGCACAGGCTTGTCCCTGAGTCCCTCTCATTCTCTCTCTGCAGCCATGTGGACACCAAGGAGCTGTGTGGTAGGTGCTGGCTGTGCAGGGACCGAGGCTTGGGTGGGGTGTGTTTTTTGGGAGGGGAGGGGCCTGGGGAGAGGCAATCAATGAGGGGCACAGACGGGATTGGTGGGAGGACCCAGGGGGAGGGGCATGATCTCCTATGACCTTTGACCCCTGCCTTCCCTTCCTCCAGATTACTTTGTGGACCACATGGGGGACTACGAGGACGTCCTGGCCTCCCTGGAGACCTTGAATCACTCTGTCCTGAAGGCCATGGGCTACACCAAGGAGGTCAGCGGGTGCGGGTGGCCCTCGGGGGGCCAGGGCTTGAGTGCTGGTTTGGGTCTGCATTCCCCCAGGACATGGTCACGCAAGGGTGCCTGGATTTGTGATGACAAGTGTTGGGCGAATCTGGCTCTGAAGTGGGCTTTGCTTGGAGCTTCTAGAGAGAGTGAGGGAAACTGTGCAGTGAGTGGAGTGGCTTGGTGAATGGCACTGTCTAGCCGTGTCTGGTTCGGAGCGTGAGGCCCTTTCCCACGGTTGGGCTTGGTCCTGGGGTGGAGTCCTAGGAAGGGAGTGGCAGTCACACTGAGGACTCCAGGGTCCTTGGACAGGTGTCACACCTGACGATGCCATGCCCTTTACAGCAGGGTTACGGATGGGGAGGGATCGGGGTGGATTTGAGCATCTGAACTTGACCGGGAATCTGAGGGTGTCTGGGGTGAGAACGCCGTGTCCAGACCAGGAGACGTGAGCTGGGCGGTGGATCCACTAGGAGTGTTGGGGGGGAGCCGGGTGCAGGACTCTTTGCGTGTCCTGGAGAGAGGGCTCGGGTGTGGCTTCAGAGTCTGTGCCCGCAGGCCTGTCACCTCCTTGTTGGCATTTATGCCCTGGAGGAGGGCAGAAGGAGGGAGATGGGGCAGGTTGTGGGCTGGGCGTCATTGTAGCTCAGATGGGCGTAAGCAGCCCGCCTCCCAGCTCCGTTTCCCACCTGTGAGCCTGCACCTGCTCTCGCTGGTGCTTCTGGGGGGAGCAGTGGGGTGTGTTCCTTCTCTGTATCCACGGAGAAGAGTCACCGTGAGTTTCCCAAGGATCTACGACAGCCAGGATTAAACGCTCACTTAATCCCCCCAGCAACCCTGTGGGTAGTGACACTCACTCATAACTATAAGTGACATAGCTATGGAAACATAGCTCGCATAACTATGGAAACAGAGGCTCGGAAAGGTGAACCCTGTAGGGTCGTGGCCAGACAGCCAGAGCTTCCTACTGAAATGGGAGGGGAAACTGAGTCAGGGACCTGGCCGGAGGTATGGAGCACAGCATGGGAGCAAGCTGACCAAGGCGTGTAGAAGGGAGTGGGCCACGCTGTGATGGACATGTAATGCCTGAGGGCGTGCAGCCTACCTGAGCTGTGGGAGCTCAGGAAAGACCAGCGCCACCTGCTGGTTGAGGCCAGGGAGCTTAGCTGATAAAGTTAGCCAGACCAGGCTGAAGGACCCCAGCCAGTCACTTCTCTTTCTGAACCTCAGTTTCTCCATCTGTGGAATGGGAGCATTCACTTTATAGAGTCCTTACAAGGACTGAACAAAGTAAAAGGTCTCTAAGCTGCTTAGCACAGGGTCTGGCACAGAGCAAAGGCGACTGTTAGTATCATTAGGCCCCTATTGTGTGCCCAGTCATAGGAAAGATCAGTTCTGTATGTTTTGTTCAGATGCTACTCGGTTCCTGCTCTACCAGGTGCTGGAGAATCCCTTTCTTCCCATATATCCAAAAACAGCTGGGCCTGATCCTGAACCTCCACGAACCCACATTTCCATTTGTGTCCTAGCGTCATGCTGTTTTGAGTCTTGGTGTTTGAAGTATATTTTAACGTTGTGTGAGACTAATTCCCTTTCATTGTTCATCCTTGGACATTATTTGATATTCTGAAAGTATCAAGATGTGCAGGGGGTTAGAAGGCAGCATGGAAAGCCCCCAAGCTCTGGAACCCTTGCGCAGTGTGTCAGCCCCAGCTCCGCTCCTCACGGCTGAGTAAGGCACACTGGATGCCCACATGGGACTCCTTGCGATTGAACTCACCGCCTTGAGCCTCAGTTTTGAAATCTGGGAATGGAGCCACTGCCCAGCAATGTTGTCTTCCGTATTAGTAAAACGCGTACTTGTTTCTTGGTCTTTGGGCATAACTATTCAGAGATGTGACACAATTCTCTATCAAGAGACGATTTTATTTTATTTTTTAAAATTTATTGGAGTATAGTTGACTTACAATGCTGTGTTAGTTTCAGGTATACAGCAAAGTGATTCAGTTATACATATATTCATTGTTTTCTCATTGTTTATGAGATTCTTTTCTCATATAGGTTATCAAAGATTATTGAGTAGAGTTCTCTGTGCTATACAGTAGGTCCTTGTTGGTTATCTATCTTATATGTAGTAGTGTGTGTATGTTAATCCCAAGCTCCTGATTTATCCCTCCCGCCTCTCCACGTTTCCCCTTTGGTAACCAGAAGTTTCTTGTCAATATCTGTAAATCTGTTTCTGGCTTTTTTTAATCTCTTCAAAATATTGTGTTCTTTTGGTTGTTTAAAAATTTCTATTGGAGTATACTAGATTTACAATGTTGTGTTAGTTTCAGGTGTACAGCAAAGTGAATGTTATATATATATATCCATTATCTTTCAGATTCTTTCTCCATATAGGTTGTTACAGAATATTGAGTAGTGTTCCCTGTGCTATGCAGTAGGTTCTTATTCGTTATCCATTTTATTTATAATAGTGTGTATATATTAATCCCAGCCTCCTAATTTATCACTTTCCCCCATGTTTCCTCTTTGGTAGCCATAAGTTTGATTTTGATATCTGTGAGTCTGTTTCTGTGTTGTAAATAAGTTCATTTGTATCATTTTTTAAAAAATTAGATTTCACATATGAGCGGTATCATACGATGTTTGTCTTTCTCTGTCTGACTTACTTCAGTTAGTATGATAATTTCTAGGTCCATCCATGTTGCCACAAATGACATTATTTTGTTCTTTTTTATGGCTGAGTAATATTCCATTGTATATATGTGCCACATCTTCTTTATCCATTCATCTGTCGATGGACATTTAGGTTGTTTCCATGACCTGGCTATTGTAAGTAGTGCTGCAGTGAACATTGGGGTACATGTGTCTTTTTGAATTATGGTTTTCTCAGGGTATATGCCCAGGAGTGGGATTGCTGGGTCATATGGTAGTTCTATTTTTAGTTTTTTAAGGAACCTCCATACTGTTCTCCATAGTGGCTGTATCAATTTACATTCCCACCAACAGTGCAAGAAGGTTCTCTTTTCTCCACACCCTCTCCAGCATTTGTTGTCTGTAGACCTTTTGATGATGGCCATTCTGACCGTGTGAGGTGATACCTCATTGTAGTTTTTTTTGTTTGTTTGTTTTGTTTTGTTTTAAATTTTTGGCTGTGTTGCGTCTTTGTTGCTGCATGCAGCCTTTCTCTAGTTGCAATGAGCAGGGGCTACTCTTCGTTGCAGTGTGCGGGCTTCTCTTGTTGTGGAGCACAGGCTCTAGAGCACAGGCTCAGTAGTTGTGGTGCACGGGCTTAGTTGCTCCACGGCATGTGGGATCTTCCCAGACCAGGGGTCGAACCCATGCCCCCTGTGTTGGCAGGCAGGTTCTTAACCACTGTGCCACCAATCCCTCTGATTGTAGCTTTGATTTGCATTTCTCTGATAATCAGCGATGTTGAGCATCTTTTCAAGTGCTTTTTGGCCATCTGTATATCTTCTTTGGAGAAATGTCTACTTTGATCCTCTGCCCATTTTTTGATTGGGTTTGGTTTTTTTGATATTGAGCTGTATGAGCTATTTGTATATTGTGGAGATTAAGCCCTTGTCAGTCGCTTCGTTTGCAAATATTTTCTCCCATTCTGTGGGTTGTCTTTTCGTTTTGTTTATGGTTTCCTTTGCTGTGTAAAAGCTTTTAAGTTTAATTAGGTCCCATTTGTTTATTTTTGGTTTTATTTTCATTACTCTAGGAGGTGGATCAAAAAAGATATTGCTGCAATTTATGTCAAAGAGTGTTCTGCCTATGTTTTCCTCTAAGAGTTTTAGAGTATCCGGTATTACATTTAGGTCTTTAATCCATTTTGAGTTTATTTTTGTGTATGGTGTTAGAGAATGTCCTAATATCATTCTTTTGAACTGCTATCCAGTTTTCCCAGCACCACTTATTGAAGAGACTGTCTTTTCTCCATTGTACATTCTTGCCTCCTTTGTCATAGATTAGGTGACCATAGGTGAGTGGGTTTATCTCTGGGCTTTCTATCCTGTTCCATTGATCTATATTTCTGTTTTTGTGCCATTACCATACTGTTTTGATGACTGTAGTTGTAGTATATTCTGAAGTCAAGGAGCCTGATTCCTCCAGCTCTGTTTTTCTTTCTCAGGATTGCTTTGGCTATTCGGAGTCTTCTGTGTTTCCACACAAATTTAAAAATTTTTTGTTCTAGTTCTGTGAAAAATGCCATTGTTAATTTGATAGGGATTGCATTTAGTCTGTAGATTGCCTTGGATAGTATAGTCACTTGGACAATATTGATTCTTCCAATCCAAGAACGTGATATATCTTTGCATCTGTTTGTGTCATCTTCGATTTCTTTCATCGGCGGCTTACAGTTTTCAGAATACAGGTCTTTTGTCTCCTTAGGTAGTTTTATTCCTAGGTATTTTATTCTTTTTGATGTGATGGTAAAAGGGAGAGGATTTTAACATCTACCAGTACAACCTAAAGCAGTTTGCAGGATTTTTGCTGTTGGAGTGTACCAAAGGCTGCATGATTTCCTAGTGATGGTGGTGATGCTATGATAGGTTGTCACAATGGTGACTGGCATTTCTTGCATGTTTTCTAACAAGTTTTTGTTTGGAGAAGTGCAGCTCATTGATTATTTCAAATACTTCTCTTGCATCCATTGATTTAAGGTGACTCATTTGCTTTTGTAGATATGCAGTCATAGTATCATTGTTAACTAGTGTAGTTACTGTCTTCATTTCTGATATGTGTTCCTCCTATTTCTCTGTTGTGTCCTGTTGCATTTACCCTGAATTCTCAAACATTGTAATGGCACTACGTCGCACATCCTTGTTTTGCTCCTGATGTTCAAATGCATCTCTGTAGTAGTTCTTCACTAATTATAATATTAATACCAGCTCTTATTTTAGAAATAAAGTCTTCAGTCTGTTAAAAAATATTTTTGTGTTCCCTTCGTTAAATGTTGCCTTAGGGGGTGGTAGTGAATTTTTTTCAAATGCCCTTTTGGTATTTTTTTTCAGGGATCATATGATTTTTCTTAACCTATTGATGGGGTGGATTCTATTATTAGATTCTCTCCTATTGAACAGTCCTTAGCTTTCTGTGATAAACACTAATTGGCACATTATTCTTTTACCACGTTGCTGAATCCTGTCACTAGCTGAGTGTTTTATCTCTGTCTCTATCAGGAATTGAGATTGGGTGATAGGGAGTGAATTGTAGGTGGTTTTGAATATCTTTCTGTGTGTGAATCAGCTTCTTTAACTTAGAATCATGTTTCTATTCAAAAATAGAAAGAATTAATCCATAGGCTTGGGTTGAAGTACCAAACAGGGGGAGGGGATTATTATAATAGTGATTTTAAAGTCAATCCTAATTTTAGGTAAACTTTTGGTGTCCATTTTAGTATATTTTTAAACAAAGCTGCCATGGACATGTTCAGTTTTATGATCGATTGTATATAGTATGTTCTTATGATTTTTTAAAAAAAATTCTAAAACATTGAAACAAAACAGGCACATAACGTTTAATAAAACATCTGCTGTTACAGCTCAGGTCTTGATTTAAATTTTGTCCTATTTTGCTACATTTAAACTTCTATTTAACAGAGTTTTGCCTGTTTTAATTAGTTGTTTCTAGAAACGAGCCCCTGACACATTTATTTAAATTTAATTTATACAGTATGTTTTCTCCTGTATTTATTTTTTAAATTCTTTTCTTTCCTTTAAAAAAAATCTTTTGTATTGAAGTATAGTTGATTTGCAATATCGTGTAAGATTCAGGTGTACAGCACAATTCAGTTTTATATATATATATATATTCTTTTTCAGATTCTTTTCCCTTATAGGTTATTAGATAATATTGAGTAGCATTCCCTGTGCTATACAGTAGGTCCTTGTTGGTTATCTGTTTTATATATAGTAGTGTGTATATGTTAATCCCAGCTTCCTAATTTATCCCTTCACCACCCCGCTTTCCCCCTTGGTAACCATAAGTTTGTCTTCTGTGTCTGTGAGCCTCTGTTTTGGAAGTAAGTTCATTTGTGTCTTTTTTTTTCTGTTAGATTCTACATGTAAGCGATATCATGATACTTGTCCTTCTCTGTCTGGCTTACTTCACTTAGTATGATAATCTCTAGGTCCATCCATGTTGCTGCAAAGGGCACTATTTCATTCTTTTTTTTATGGCTGAGTAATATTCCATTGTATATATGTACCACATCTTTTTTATGCATTCCTCTGTCAGTAGACATTGAGGTTGCGTCCATGTCTTGGCTATTGTAAATAGTGCTGCAATGAACATTGGGGGTGCATGTATCTATTTTTTTTTTAATTTTTATTGGAGTGTAGTTGATTTACAATGTTGCGTTAGTTTCAGGTGTACAGCAAAGTGAATCAGTTATACATATACATATATCCACTCTTTTTTAGGTTATTTTCCCATATAGGCCATTACAGAGTATTGAGTAGAGTTCCCTGTGCTGTACAGTAGGTCCTTATTAGTTATCTATTTAGAAGTGTGTACATGTCAATCCCAATCTCCCAATGTATCCCTCTACCCCCTTACCCCCTGGTAACCATAAGTTTGTTTTCTACATCTGTGACTCTTTCTGTTTTGTAAAGAAGTTCATTTGTACCCTTTTTTTAGATTCCACATATAAGCGATATCATATGATGTTTGTCTTTCTCTGTCTGACTTATTTCACTCAGTATGACAATCTTCAAATGGCATTATTTTGTTCTTTTTTTAAGGATGAGAAATATTCCATTGTATATATGTACCACATCTTCTTTATCCATTCCTCTGTTGATGGACATTTAGGTTGCTTCCATGTCCTGGCTATCGTAAATAGCGCTGCAGTGAACATTGGGATGCGTCTATCTTTTCGAATTATGGTTTTCTCCAGGTATATGCCCAGAAGTGGGATTGCTGGGTCATATGGTAGTTCTATTTTTTGTTTTTTGAGAAACCTCCATACTGTTCTCCATAGTGGCTGTACCAATTTACATTCCCACCAACAGTGTAGGAGGGTTTCCTTTTCTCCACACCCTCTCCAGCATTTATTGTTTGTAGATTTTTTTTATGACAGCCATTTTGACTGGTATGAGGTGGTACTTCATGGTAGTTTTGATTTACATTTCTCTAATAATTAGCAGTGTTGAACATCTTTTCATGTGCTTTTTGGCTACCTGGATGTCTTCTTTGGAGAAATGTCTGTTTAGGTCTTCTTCCCATGTTTTGATTGGCTTATTTGTTTGTTTTTGATATTGAGCTATATGAATTGTTAATATATTTCAGCATTGAATTTCTTGTCAGTCGCACTGTTTGCAGATATTTTCTCCCATTCTGTGGGTTGTCTTTTCATTTTGTGTATAGTTTCCTTTGCTGTGCAGAAGCTTTTAAGTTTGATTAGGTCCCATTTGTTTATTTTTGGTTTTACTTTCATTACTCTAGGAGGTGGATCAAAAAAGATATTGCTGCGATTTATGTCAAAGAGTGTTCTGCCTATGTTTTCCTCTGAGAGTTTTAGAGTATCCGGTATTACATTTAGGTCTTTAATCCATTTTGAGTTTATTTTTGTATATGGTGTTAGAGAGTGTCCTAATTTCATTCTTTTAAACTGCTGTCCAGTTTTCCTGGCACCACTTATTGAAGAGACTGTCTTTTCTCCATTTGTATGTTCTTGCCTCCTTTGTCATAGATTAGTTGACCATAGGTGAGTGGGTTTATTTCTGGGCTTTCTATCCTGTTCCATTGATCTATATTTCTGTTTTTGTGCCAGTACCATACTGTTTTGATGACTGTAGCTTTGTAGTATATTCTGAAGTCAAGGAGCCTGGTTCCTCCAGCTCTGTTTTTCTTTCTCAGGACTGCTTTGGCTATTCGGGGTCTTTTGTGTTTCCATACAAATTTTGAAATTTTTTGTCCTAGTTCTGTGAAAAATGCCATTGGTAATCTGATAGGGATTGGATTGAATCTGTAGATTGCCTTGGGTAGTATGGTCATTTTGGCAATATTGATTCTGTATCTACTACTGAATCTACTGTATTTATAGTTTTTATCATTATTATTTCCTACCACCTATTTCCTTAGGTTTATTGTTGTTGCTATACTTTTTCATATGTGAAAAGGAATGCTTACATTTTTTTGGATAATAAAGTTTGAAATTTTAGAAATCTACCTTTGAATGATACTTTCACTGCAATGATAGATTTTAGTATATAGGATTAATATTTCCTCTCTCAATATTCTCTAATAGTTTGTTATGTCCTCACTCATTTCTCATTTCATAGTATTAGGATAAAACCAAGTAACCAGTAGTTTGTATTCTATTTTTTTAAATTTTTTTGAAATTTCTTCACTACATATTATTTTGATTAAAAAAAAATTTTTTTTTAATTTGATTGTGCCGGGTCTTAGTTGCAGCAGGCAGGCTCCTTAGTTGTGGCTCGTGGGCTCCTTAGTTGTGGCATGCGAACTCTTGCGGCATGCATGTGGGATCTACTTCCCTGACCAGGGCTCAAACCCAGCCTCCTGCGTTGGGAGCGTGGAATCTTATCCACTGTGCCACCAGGGAAGTCCCATATTATTTTGTTTTTATAATTCTCCCATGGATACTTGGGAAGAAGATGTGGATCATACTTTCAGAGTATAAAATCTGAAAATAGCTATCCCTTCTTTGTTGTGAAATATATGTTGTTAAAAGACAACTTTGTAAAAAGGTAAATTTGTCTCTTGTACAAATATAAAGTATACACATGTGAAAGATTTTATTTCACTCCTTAATTTGAGAACCAGTAAGATGTTACACTGTCTCCAAGGAAAATTCAAAGAACATTTGCCATGTACATAGGCAACCAGGAATTCTGAGATGAATCTGTGAATAAATGCAAAATTGGTCACTGTTCATAGGACAATAGTCAGTTGAATTCTGCCAGACAAAATTCATATGCATTTCTGTGGATGAGAATTATTTGCATTATTGTCAAGTTTTTACATGCTAGAGTTTTTTGTTCTGTTTTTTTTGTTTTTTTTTTAAACATCTTTATTGGAGTATAATTGCTGTACAATGGTGTGTTAGTTTCTGCTTTATAACAAAGTGAATGTTCTGTTTTTTAATTTTATTTATTTTTTGGCTATGTGGGGTCTTCATTGCTGCACGCAGCCTTTCTCTAGTTGCGGTGAGCGGGGGCTATTCTTCGTTGTGGTGGCTTCTCGTTGCAGAGCATGGGCTCTAGGTGCGTGGGCTTCAGTAGTTGCAGTGAGTGGGCTCAGTCGTTGTGGCTCGCGGGCTCTAAAGTGCAGCCTCAGTAGTTGTGGCGCACAGGCTTAGTTGCTCCGCGGCATGTGGGATCTTCCTGGACCAGGGCTCGAACCCGTGTCCCCTGCATTGGCAGGCGGATTCTTAACCACTGCACCACCAGGGAAGTCCTACATGCTAGAGTTTTAAAAGTAGCTCCCAAAGGAGGAAAGACCTAGATAACCTAGAAGGGTGTATTAGACAAGGAACCCAGTAATCTTTTTTGCCCATTTTAAAGACTTGCACATTTTCCCAGTAATGCCCTTTACAATAGACATTTATTATTTCTAATTTATCTGTCCTGTGGGACACTGGTGAACTAATTTCTCACACTAGATTGTGTTTTGACATTTAATCTTTAAAACTCTAATATTTCCTTCCTGTATATTTAGCCATGCCATTTGACGCCTATAGACCTTGTTGTAATACTTTTGTTACCTAAATGGTACATATTCAATTTTCAAAATTTAGGAAGTAGAGAAAAATATAAAGAAAAATTTCAAATCACTTCTAATTCCCACTATCTCTAACCACTGTTACCACTTTATTACCATTGAGCCTTTTTTTCTCTGGGTATTTCTCTAATACACTTAAAATCATTCTGTATACAAAAATTTTCTTTTTTTCCCCTAACATTTTAACAAACACCTTTCCCATGTTAATAAAACTGTTTAAAAGTATCATTTTAAGTGTTCTTACTTAAATTTACATACTATTCCTCTGTTCTTGGGGATGGTAGATTATTTCCAGGTTTTTGCTATTATCAATTAACACTGTATCCTTGGGACATCAGTATTTGTCCACATTTTGCATTATTTCTTAAGGATAGATCATCAAAAGTAGAGAATTACTGGGCAGTCTCAGGCTCTTGATATAAAGTAGAATTGCCTTATAAAGTGGTTATATTCATCTAACCCTGCATAGCCGTACTTGAAGCAATATCCTGTCCCGTTGCACGAAGATTTAATAATGCACGAAGATTTAATAATGTCATGTCCGTGTAATGCATTACGCCTTCTGTCATTTATTCTTACCCTTTTAATCTTATGTAATACTTTCCCATTAAATTCTACCTTGATCGTGATATTGCAACTCGTCCTCATCATTCGATCAAATTTGGTAGCAGAATCTTTGCACAGGCTTTTCTTTGCAAATCCTTTGGTGCTCTTTTGCTTTATATATGCCTCCAGATGGACCTCATTTAGTCAAATCTGGGACTGTGTCTTTACGTGGGGCAGTTTAGGCTGATTTTCTTTATTGTTATGATCTGTCTGGCCTGGCTGCTGTCATAATCTTATATGCTTCCCATTTTTTAATGATCCTTCGTCTTTTTTGACATTTTACCTTTTGGTAGTCTGCTTTGTTTATAACATTGATTATGATTTCAAAGGTAAATATTCTAGTTTTCATTTTACTAGGGACTTCTAAAACATACATTGTTAAACACTCTTAATCCTGTTTTTATACCTGGCTAATAAAGAACACTTTCTCTTCCCTCTTGTGAAATTAAAACAATTTTTGAGATGATTGGCTCTTTTTCCATACTTTGACACTCTTTATTCCCTTAATCCAGTGCGATTAAAATTTAACTATTAGTGATCAATGTTTTTATTTCCTAACCTCTGTAACCTTCATTTTCATTTGGATGATCGCCCTCACTTTTTTTCCACAACTTCCCTATTCAAGAATATTTTTCTGTGATTCACCCCTAGAAGATTTGGGAGAAATTCCTAGGCATTCTTTGCCAGAAAGGTGCTCATTTGATGAACTTTCAGAGATCTGCAGATTTCTGAAGGTCTCCCTGTTATCCTGCACGTGAATAACTTGCCCACATGTTGCGGAATTCCCAGCTCTGACTCTTTCCCTCTGAAATCTGTGGAGCTGGCCTCTCGGCTGAGGCATCAGTGATAGTGGAGGACAAAACTGTACAAGTTGCATTTTTACTCTTTTGAAAATTTTGTCTTTTATTTTTCTTTTTTTTTTTAATTCAACTAACCAGTTACACTTATTGATCCCTGACTGCACCTTGAGTCACTTATCTGGGTGCTTTTAACATACTCCCTTTAGCTCGTTTTTCTGCTTGATGGCTTCTAGCAGCCTTTCTCTTTTTGTTCAGTTTTTGTTTTGTTTTTTTTTAACCTCATTATGTCTTCCTGTTCTTTGGGGTCATTTGTTTGTCCAGAGCCCATCGATCACTGGATTGCATGTGAGTTCAGCTGTCTGCTAGGAAGGATAATTGATCACTGCAGTGCATTAGGCTGCCGGAACCTGGCATGCTTTCTCCCCTCGGCTCCTTCCCCGTCGGGGCCTGCCGCCAGCGCGCCTGGTCTGATGGGTGGCGCAGGAGGTCCACCTCCACACCTCCCCGTCTGCGTGCACCTCTCCTCTCGGCCCCTCTCCACCCCCAGCCGTGTTCCCCTGCTCCCCGCCCTGACCTTCATTTCTCAGTCTCTCTGTCTCTAGCCGTGGTTCCCTTGTGCAGTTATTGCTGATTAATTCCAAGTCAGAGTGATGGATGGTTTAACTTTCTTTCCTTGAGAGCCCTTGCCTGGCCGGGGACTGGGCAGAATTCCCAGGTGCTGGGGCAGGTGGCTCAGGAGGGTGGGGTCTTGGTAGAGGAGGCCAGAGAGCAGCACAGGGCTTGAGGGACCAGCTTCCCAGCACAGTGTCATTTTGATCATTGTCATCCTGGAGTGACCTGGCTAAGCCAGAGCCTTCTCCCTCCCACTCAAGTCTTCTGAAGCCAAAAGAAACTCAACGGGATCCAGGAACCTTGAGCCGTGTCTCTGCTGCAGACTCTTGACCAAAGGGGAAATGGTCTCACATCACAGAGCAAACTCCGTGGAAGACCCTCTTCATCTTATGCCCCAGAGTTCCTCTTCTCACGGCCTCTAAGCGCCCCCCACCCCGTCCCTTTCCCCCAAGACTTCCCTCTCGTCCCCTCCCTCTGGGGACTGAGTCTCAGGCACTTTCTTTGGGGAGACAGTTTACTCTGGCTGCTTTGGATTCTCTTCTGTCACTCCTCAGAGTAGCAGCATGAAAGAATCCACCTTTTTATTTTTAAAGGCAAAAGTTTATTGTTTATTTAGAACAATACAGAACACTTAGGAGATGCAGAATTCCCTTAATGAGAGAGATGGGGTCTCGCTGTGCTGCCCAGGCTGGGGCGCTGTGGTTACTCCCAGGCACGATGCCACTACTGATCAGCACAGGCGGGTTTTGGGGGTTTTTTTGTTTTGTTTTTATTGAAATATAGTTGATTTACAGTGTTGTGTTAGTTGTTTCTGGTGTACAGCAAAGTGATTCAGGTATCTATATATATTCAGTTATATATATATTCTTTTTCATATTCTTTTCCATTATGGTTTATCCCAGGAGATTGGATATAGTTCCCTGTGCTATACAGTAGGACCTTGTTGTTTATCCATTCTCTGTATAATAGTTTGCATCTGCTGACCCCAAACTCCCACTGCATCCCTCCCCCAACCCCCTCCCCCTTGGCAACCACAAGTCTGTTTTCTATGTCTGTTTCTGTTTCATAAATAAGATCATTTATGTCATATTTTAGATTCCACATATAAGTGATATATGGTGGTATTTGTCTTTCTGACTTACTTCACTTAGTATGATACTCTAGATAATCTCTGCAAATGACATTATTTCATTCTTTTTTGGCAGAGTAATATTCCATTGTATATATACATATACCGCATCTTCTTTATCCATTCATCTGTTGATGGATATTTAGGTTGTTTCCATGTCTTAACTATTGTAAACAGGGCTGCTATGAACATAGGGGTGCATGTGTCTTTTTGAATTATAGTTTTGTCCAGATATATGCCCAGGAGTAGGATTGCTGGATCATATGGTAATTCTACTTTTAGTTTTCTGAGGAACCTCCATACTGTTCTCCATAGTAGCTGAACCAACTTACATTCCCACCAACGGAGCAGGAGGGTTCCCTTTTCTCCACACCCTCTCTAGCATTTGTTGTTTGTAGACTGTTTAGTGATGGCCATTCTGACCAGCGTGAGGTGGTACCTCATTGTAGTTTTGATTTGCATTCCCCTGATAGTTATCGATGTTGAGCATCTTTTCATGTGCCTGTTGGCCATCTGTATGTCTTCTTTGGAGAAATGTCTGTTTGGGTCTTCTGTCCATTTTTCGATTGGGTTGTTTGGTTTTTTGTTACTGAGTTGTATGGGCTGTTTGTATATTTTGGAAATTAAGCCCTTGTTGGTCGCATCAGTCGAAAATGTTTTCTCCCAGTCTGTAGTGTCTTTTCTTTTCTTTTTTTTTTTTTATGGTTTCCTTTGCTGTGCAAAAGCTTATAAGTTTATGTCCCATTTGTTTACTTTTGCTTTTACTTCTATTGCCTTGAGAGACCTAAGAAAACAGTGGTATGTTTTAAGTCAGAGAATGTCTTGCCTATGTTCTCTTCCAGGAGTTTTATGGTGTCCTGTCTTATGTTTAGGTCTTTAAGCCATTTTGAGTTTATTCTTGTTTATGGTGTTAGGGTGTGTTCTAACTTCACTGATTTGCCTGCGGCTGTCCAGCTTTCCCAGTACCCCTTGCTGAAGAGACTTTTTCCCCATTGTATATTCTTGCCTCCTGTCGGAGATTAATTGACCGCAGGTGTGTGGGCTTACTTAGCACAGTTTTGACCTGCTTCTTTTCTGACCTGGGCTGGTTCATGCCTCCATAGGCAACCTGGTGGTCCCCTGCTCTCGGGAGGTCACCACGTTGATGCCGAACTTAGGGCCTGGTGCACTGCAGCCTGGAACTCCTGGGCTCAAGTGATCCTCCTGTCTCAGCCTCCCAGGAAGCTGGGACTACAGGCGTGTGACACCATGCCTGGCCCAAAGAATCCACCTCGGAGGAGGAAGGAAGGAAGGAGGCTGTGAATTCTTCTTCCCTAATACTTTATCCCTGTCCACAACAACATCAAGAACACCACCACCATCACCATCTTCATAACCATCACCACCATCATCACCGCCATCACCATCAGGATCCTCTTTGTAACCATCACCACCACCATTACCACCACCATCTTCACCATCATCATCACCACCATCATTACCACCACCATCTTCACCATCATCATCACCACCATCATTACCACCACCATCATCACCACCATCACCACCATAACCATCATCATCTAACCATCACCACCACCATTACCACCACCATCTTCACCATCATCATCACCACCACCATTACCACCACCATCTTCACCATCATCATCACCACCATCATTACCACCACCATCTTCACCATCATCATCACCACCATCATTACCACCACCATCATCACCACCATCACCACCATAACCATCATCATCTAACCATCACCACCACCATTACCACCACCATCTTCACCATCATCATCACCACCATCATTACCACCACCATCTTCACCATCATCATCACCACCATCATCACCACCACCATCATCACCACCACCATCACCACCATCACCATCATCATCTAACCATCACCACCACCATTACCACCACCATCTTCACCATCATCACCACCATCACCATCATCATCAGCATCCTCTTCATAACCATCACCACCACCATTACCACCACCATCTTCACCATCGTCATCACCACCATCATTACCACCATCACCACCATCATTACCACCATCACCACCATCACCACCACCATCCTCCTCCTCCTCCTCCTCATCTTCATCTTTTTCATCATATTCATCATTTTCATCATCTTCATCGTCTTCATAACCATCATCACTACCACCATCTTTTTTTACATTTTTTATTTATAATTTAGTTGTTTTTTATTATTTTTTTACTGAAGTATAGTTGATTTACAATGTTGTGTTAACTTCTGTTGTACAGCAAAGTGACTCAGTTATACACATATATACATTCTTTTTTTTTATATTTTCCATTATGGTTTATCCCAGGAGGTTGGATATAGTTCCCTGTTCTATACAGTAGGACCTTGTTGTTTATCCATTCTATATATAATAGTTTGCATCTGCTAATCCCAAACTCCCAATCTATCCCTCCCCCACTCCCCCTCCCCCTTGGCAACCACCAGTCTGTTCTCTATATCCATGAGTCTGTTTCTGTTTTGTAGGTACGTTCATTTGTGCCATACTTTCGATGCCACTTATAAGTGATATCATATGGTATTTGTGTTTCTCTTTCCGACTTACTTCATTTAGTATGGTAATCTCTAGTTGCATCCATGTTGCTGCAAATGGCATTATTTTGGGGTTTTTTTATGGCTGAGTAGTATTCCATTGTATATATAGATACCACATCTTCTTTACCCATTCATCTGTCTATGGACATTTAGGTGGTTTCCATGTCTTGGCTATTGTGAATAGTGCTGCTATGAACATAGGGGTGCATGTATCTTTTTGAATTATAGTTTTGTCCGGACATATGCCCAGGAGTAGGATTGCTGGATCATATGGTAACTCTGTTTTTAGTTTTTTGAGGAACCTGTATACTGTTTTCCATAGTGGCTGCACCAACTTACATTCCCACCAACAGTGTAGGAGGGTTCCCTTTTATCCACACCCTCTCCAGCATTTGTCATTTGTAGACTTTTTAATGATGGCCATTCTGATGGGTGTGAAGTAGTACCTCATTGTAGTTTTGATTTGCATTTCTCTAATAGTTAGCAATGTTGAGCATTTTTTCATGTGCCTTTTGGCCATTGTATGTCTTCTTTGGAGAAATGTCTATTTAGATCCTCTGCCCATTTTTGGATTGGGTTGTTTGTTTTTCTGTTATTGAGTTGTGTGTGCTGTTTGTATATTTTGGAAATTATGCCCTTGTCAGTCACATCATTTGCAAATATTTTCTCCCATTCTGTAGGTTGTCTTTTCATTGTTTTTTTTTTTATGGTTTCCTTTGTTGTGCAAAAGCTTGTAAGTTTGATTAGGTCCCATTTGTTTATTCTTGTTTTTATTTCTGTTGCTTTGAGAGACTGACCTAAGAAAACATTGATACAGTTTACGTCAGAGAATGTTTTGCCTATGTTCTCTTCTAGGAGTTTTATGATGTAATGTCTTATGTTTAAGTCTTTAAGCCATTTTGAGCTTATTTTTGTGCATGGTGTGAGGGTGTGTTCTAATTTCATTGATTTACCTGTGGCTGTCCAGTTTTCCTAGCACCACTTGCTGAAGAGGCTGTCTTTTTCCCATTTTATATTCTTGCCTCCTTTGTCAAAGATTAATTGACCATAGGTGTGTGGGTTTATTTCTGGTCTATCTGTTCTGTTCCATTGATCTGTGTGTCTGTTTTTGTACCAGTACCACACTGTTTTGATTACTGTAGCTTTGTAGTATTGTCTGAAGTCTGGGAGAGTTATGCCTCCTGCTTTCTTTTTTTTACCCCCTCAGGATTGCTTTGGCAATTCTGGGTCTTTTATGGTTCCATATAACTTTTTAAATTATCCTAGTTCTGTGAAAAATGTCATGGGTAATTTGATAGGGATCACATTAAATCTGTAGATTGCTTTGGGTAGTTTCGTGATTTTTAACAATATTCTTCCAATCCAAGAACATGGGATATCTTTCCATTTCCTTGAATTCTCTTTAATTTCCTGTATTAATGTTTTATAGTTCTCAGCATATAAGTCTTTCAGCTCCTTGGTCAGGTTTATTCCTAGGTTTTTCTTTTTTTTTTGGTGCGATTTTAAAAGGTATTGTTTTTTTGCATTCCCTTTCTGATGTTTCATTGTTAGTGTAAAGAAATGCAACCGATTTCCGAATGTTAATCTTGTATCCTGCTACTTTGCTGAATTCATTTATTAGATCTAGTAGTTTTTCTGTGGAGTCCTTAGGGTTTTCTATTTATAGTATCATGTCATCTGCATATAGTGACAACTTTACCTCTTCCCTTCCAATTTGGATACCTTTTATTTCTTTTTCTTGTCTGATTGCTGGGGCTAGGACATCCAATACTATGTTGAATAGAAGTGACCCACCACCATCTTTCTCATCATCATCACCATCACCACCATCATCATCATCATCATCATCATAGCAGCTCCTGTATACTGAGTATTTGCTATGTGACAGGCACAGGCCATACCCCTGCCTTCATGCTGGAGCCCTGTGATTCCCCCATCCCAGTGCAGAGACACTGACCCCAGGTGTCCCCCAACCCCTGTACCAGATCTCCACCCACGATCCCTCCCCAACTCCTTTCCCCTCTGTGCCCCTTCCCTTCCCGCCACAGGTGTATGAGGGTGGGAGCAACGTGGACCAGTTTGTGACACGCTTCCTCCTGAAGGAGACGGCCAATCAGATCCAGTCCCTGCTGAGCTCGGTGGAGAGCGCGGTGGAGGCCATCGAAGAGCAGACCAGCCAGATCCGGTATGTTGATGGGATCTTGTGGGGGCCTGTGGGGTGGGCCGTGTGTGTGCTGACCTGCTGCTTGGTGGGGATATTCGTGTGCTTGGGGGCTGGGTGACCTTGGGCAAGCCGCTGCTCCTCTCTGTGCCTCCACTTCCCCAGCTCTTTCAGTGGGGACGATTATACACCTACCTCCTCACAGAGTTATGACTAGTTCCTAGACTCTGATCAATTTGGCCACATTTCCATATTGCTCACATTATTGTTTAGCTAAAACTATTCTATTGTTTGACTCATTTTTTAAAACCTGGGAATAAATTTAAGAAACTCTGGTGGCTATTACCATCATTTGAAAACAAGTTATCACATGCTGTGAGTGAAGAAATTGTAAAAATAAGCGCTGTTGGTGCCTGCAGTCAGCTTGGACCCTGAGGGCTGCTGCCTCTTTGTTCAAAAAGAGAGGCTGTGAGATCATAGATGGGCGTTGAAAACAAAGGAGCATCAAAGCATGACTTCAGAAAGATTGAAAGAGCAGTGAAATAGAGTGGTTTTCTCCCAATGTTAGTGTTATTTAAGGCCTTGTTTGTGGGTCCTTGAAGCCGTGGAAAAGTACCTGGGGTCCCCCCTCTTTGCAGGGGAACACTATTGGGGCGGTGAGATGGGGGTCCGGAGAGTAGCAGTCTCTTTCCGGCTCGGCAGGGCCAGCCCCTGGGGGCCACGAGCCCTCGCATTTGCTGTCCCAAGTTCCGGCCAACTCCTCTGTGCCTGTTCTTCCCTGAAGAGCTGATGTGCCCGGGGCAAAGGGGAAATAAAGAAATAGAAACAGGCGGGGGCAGCTGCCGGATGCCCAAGCGTTACTGAGCCTTGAGTCTCTGCCGCGGTTTCCCAGGCAGAGACCCGGCACAGCAGGATGTTGGTTGCTGGGCATGGGGGTTTGTATGTGTTTTTTTGGTTGGTGGGGGGCTTGTCCCAGTCAGATATGATTGCAAAGGCTGCTCAGTGATGCTGTTCGCAAAATGCCTTTGCTCTGAGCACCTGCAGCCCGGTCACCTAGGATATGCACAATGCAGATTCCTGGGCTCCGGCCGTGCCCGCTGGATTAGGGTCCCTGGGAGCTGAGCCCAGGACTCTGCATAGCTGATCAGTCTTGTGATTCTGAGGGTTCCCAAGGTTAACAGCCTCAGCTCTGGAAGTTGTCACGTAGATTTTCTTCATTTTTTTTTTCTTTTATCACTATCTTGATTTTAAAATCTGCGGTTTCTATCCTGCTGCAGAACAGATAAGACCGCTGCATGATTTTCAGAGCCTATTTCCTGCACTTTGCCAGTTCCATCACGTGTCAGCCGTTACACCTGCCTGCCCCCTTTTTGGAAGCTTACTTTGGGGTGTTGTTGGCAGGGGTGGCACGTCGCGATGGGGAGACACATCTGCTTCACAGGCACTGCCACCTCAAACTGCCCAAATCTCAGCTGTTTCGGCTCTCAGCTGCAGGTCCCCTGAGCGTCCTCTTTCCCAGGCCTGGGGACGTCGTGACCCAGGCACGAGCCACTGGTTCAGACCCTGCCGCCCTTGGGGGACTCCCACTGTTCCCACTCATGGTCTGAGTCTGTTGAGGCGCCACGATTGACACCTCAAGGACTCTGCCAGCCTTTCTCCTCCCTTGGGGGTGGCCCCTCTGCACAGGGAGAGGCTGCTGGGCTTTCAGGCTCACAGGAGGCAAATTCCAGAACATTACCAAGGCAGCCCTGGGGACCAGGCGTGTCGGCCGTGCACACAGGAGTGTGTGGGGGGGGCGGGGGGGAATATGTGCGTCTGGGTGTATTTTTATGTCTGTGGTGAGTTTTCCAGCATTTTTGCACATGGGGGTTTGGGCATTTGTTGAGTCGCTACTACGTGCCAGGCACAGTGTCTGGTGGGCTGTGTGTGCGTGTCAGGGATGCCGGGGGCTGTGCGTGTGTGTGCACATCAGTAGTGTGCGTGGCGGGTGGTGTCATGACAGGATGGGGCCAGGCTGAGGTCGGGATCACAGATCTTTGTCCTGTTAGATGCCTGCTCTCGACTGTGTCTTAGGGCTTCCTTTTTTGGACAGGGGGCTTGTTAGCCAACCCAGGCCCCCACCCCAGAGGGCAGTGAACGCTGAATTGGCTCCTAGCAGGGCCGGGGCGGTAGGGGCAGCTGTGGGCTGCGGGGAGGCTGGGGGCCTGGCTCAGCCTCGCCCGGCCCTGGAACTAAACCTCCCGGGAACAGGGTCTGGGTTCCTGGAAAGGATCTGAGTTCAGATCCCAACCCGGCCCCGCCTGCAGCGTGGCCTTGGCCTGTGGGCCTGGTGTCCCCCTCTGTAAAACAAAGGCCACGATGTTCGCTTCACAGGGACGGGGCTCCACGGAGTGAGTTTTGTGCACGTTTCAGCCCCCAGTTGGTGCTTAATGTTTGTCGAAGCTGCCACAAGCGGACAGGGCCCTGCAGCCCCCCTCACAGTGTGTGTTTCCCCACTCCTCTGCAGACAGAACCACAGCAAACCCAGCCACAGCGTGGTGGAGACCTGGTCTGGGAGTTCCACTCCCCTCTATGCCCACAACCACAAGCTCACGGCCGTGGAGCAAGGGAAGAGCCTCCCACTTGGTGAGAGAGCAGTGGCCCAGAGTGGGGGGCACTGGCTGGGGGATCCTGGGGGGAATTCTGAGAGTGGTCCACATGGGGCCTGGGCCTCCCATGGGGACCGAGCCTGGGAGGGCTGGGGGCAGGTCTCAGCCCCGGGGCAGGACCGGGAGCTCCCCTCCACCTTAGGCCTGGCCCTGCCCCACCCCCCATCAGCATCTCTGTTCCTCTTTCCCAGTCACCTCAGACTCCAAGGAGGAGGGCTTGGAAGCCCAGATCAGCAGGTTGGCGGGGCTGATAGGACGGCTGGAGAGCAAGGTGAGCCCACTGAGCCCTCATCTCTGTCCCTGCATCCACTGTCCGCCCTCCCAGCCCCCAGGGAGTGCAGAGTGAGGCCAGAGCTCGAGACAGAAGTCAGGAAGCCTTGGAAAGGACATTCCCCAGGTGGAGTGCGGACTAAGGGTAGATGCCGGGAACATGTCCATTGTATAGGACCGGAGGAGAGGAGCAGCTGTGGAGGGTGGGCGGGCAGCCAGGAGGGGCATCTCAAGGAGCAGAAAGTAGTCAGCAGGGTCACGGGCAGCAAGGGGACAGAGCTTCAAGGAGGCGTTAAGGCGGCGGGGTGGTCTGGGCAGGTGGTAGCCTAGACCCAGCAACGTGGTGGGTGAGGGATGATGACGTCCCAGGAGAGATTAGAATGACAGGCGGCGTGAAGTCTTTTAAATGTGACGTGGCACATCCACAAGTGACGGAAAGTGGCACAGCCTTTACGGAATCGTGTTTTCGGAAAACATTTCATGGCTCGATAGGCACTCAGGATACGATTGTGTTAGCTTTGCAGGGCTGCCAGAACCGGGGCTTAAACCCAGGCATTTATTCTCTCACAGATCAAGGCTAGAAATCTGAAATCAGGATGTTGGCGGGGCTGGTTTCTTCTGAGGCCTCTCGTTGGCGTGTAGACGGCCGTCTTCTCCCTGTGTCTGTGTGTCTGTGTCCTGATCTCTTCTTATAAGGACACCAGTCATATTGGATTAGAGCCCACCCATGTGACCTTATCTAACTTAATCACCTATTCAAAGGTCCTGTCTCCAAATATAGTCACGTTTTGCGGTACGGGGGATTGGGACTTCAACATATGAATTTTGGGGGAACACAATTCAGCCCATAACGATGACCATTCGTTGGAAGAAAGAAAATAATTTGCCTTAAGGTTTACCAACAGGCTCCAGTATCAGACTGCCAGTATTTGAATCCTGGCTATACCACTTAACAGCTGTGTGACCTTGGGCCAGTGACTTACCCTCTCTGAGCCTCAGAGTCCTCCTCTAACCACAGAGAAAATAATCAGAATGGCACCTCTCACAGGGTCATTGTGAGGATTAAACAAAATGATGTCTTAATGGCTTCGCACAGAGCCTGCTGCATAGTTAGCATTTAATATTAGCAATGTTATTTAGCAGTTATTATTAGACATTCTGATGCCAGAACCTATACACATACCATACCTGTATATCAACATAAACCAAGATAGCAGGCATCTCCAGGCTGTAGGGTTGCAGTGGCAAGTTTACATTTTTCCTACTTCTCTGAATTTTTTTATATCTTTTGCAAAAGGGCAAAAGAAAAATAGTGCTTTGATGGGTTTGTGGGTTAGTTCTGAGGGATTCGTGAGGGCAGTGGGTGGGGCTGCCCAGGAGGAGGTGAGGCCGAGACTTGGAGGGGAGTCCGAGGGAGGAGGCGGCCATCCCACCTGCAGGTCTGAGGCCGAGGGGTGGGATCTCCTTCCCCCCGCCACCCCGCCACTAAGCTAAAGCCGGCTGCTGGGTGGGAGCGGTGGGAAAGGCTCGGCGGGGACCCTGAGGCCTGGTTGTCATAACAACTCTGCGGGCGCCCCCAGGGGGAGGCTCTTTGAAGCTTATTTTTAGCGCCCCAGTCGCCTTAACAACCGGCTGGCTGGAAACCAAGGAGCACCTGGGCGTCCTGGAGACGGGGCGGGGCCCTCTTCCCGGCCTCTGATTGGTCCGAGCTGCGAGCAGGGGCCAATCCGGGACCTGCTGTGGGCCCCGCCCTCCAAGGGCCAACCTGAGCGCTCCTAGCTGTGCCTGGGCTCCTGGAACGCTGGGATGGCGAGGCAGGGAGACAGGGCGGGGGGCGCAGACGTGGGTGCAGTCGCCCCTCCCCCACCCTCCCGTCATCTTTATCTCATCCCCACCCTCACCGCCGCGGGGCCCAGCTGGCCAGGAGAAACCTAGGGAACCAGTTGCAGCCCCTGCTCTCCAGGAGCCCACCTACACGGTTTTAAAACCATGGAAAGAGACTTGCCCTGCCAGGCAGACCTTAGCCACCCACAAACGCCTACATCCACACCCTGTGTCCCCGGAAAGTCAGTACCCTCTCTGGGACCGGCTGTGTAATTTATGGGGCCCCTTGTTCCAACATTATTAAGAATTTCCAGGTGGTGAATGCATGGGTCATGGCTCTGCACTTCGGCCGCTCTCTCTGTTTTCCTTAACAGCCAGCTGATGGGCCTCACTCACGTGCTTGTGTAGAGAAGAAAGACCTGGGTGCGGGATTGCGCCAGGGCTGTCCTCGTGGAGGCTGGACAGGGATGGGCACAGAGGTGGCCTTTAGTGGGGTGCCCAAGTTAAAGGAAGAAGGATTCCGTGCATCAGGAGGAGAGAGGCCTGGCCTCAAACTCAGACTCTGACCCTGGACCAGCTTCTGTGGCCTCTGGGTTCTCTGCTCTGAAATCGTGGTGCTGGGCACCATTACAGACACAAGCACGTGGTCAGGAGCAGAGTGCACAGGCTTCCCGCTTTCCTAGAGCTCACAGTAGGGCAGCCGCGACCTCGGGGAGTCTGGAAAGTTACATAAGATTTGGTATAGAGGGTTTAGCCCCCAGGGTCGGTGGAAGGCCAGCGAGCACAGACTACCTCATTTAGACCGTTATATTCATGAGGCGCCAGGGGCTGTGACTTGGGGGCGACGTGTAAGTTGTCGGGGAACCTGTTGCCAGCAAGGCTGTCGGCGGAAGTTGTGACGAAACCCCAGCGTCCTGGGTTCAGCACAGTGGAGCCGCCTTCGTGTTCTCTGCACTTGGCGTGCTTGGCCTCTGTGGCTCCAGCGCCCCCTAGATGCCACGGCCAGAAGGGATCTGTGCCACTTCCTGTGGTTGGTCTCCCAGCCTGGCTTCCCGGCTCCTCTCTGAGCCAGCACCGTGCCTGGAGGGTGGGCTGAGCTCTGGCCCTGGGAGCTCCCACCCGCTCGGGGACTCCAGAGCCTCTGGAACCGTGGGGTGGAGGGGCTGGAGCTCTTCGGTGGCCCTGGGTGCTCCGGTGTCACTGTGGTGGTCCTGGAAGCCTCCCTAGCAGAGGTGGCCTCTGTCTCCGGCATCTCCTCGTGCTTTGTTGTTGCAGACCCTTTGGTTTGACCTCCAGCAGCATCTCTCGGATGAAGAGGGCGCCAACGTGGTGAGGACCCGCCTGTGGCCCCACCCCTGCCTGAGCCAGGCCTCAACATGCAGGTGGCTCAGCGTCCCTGACCCCCCGCCCTGGGGCCACCACAAGGGGCGATGCAGCCCCAGGTGGCTCAGCGTCCCTGACCCCCCGCCCTGGGGCCACCACAAGGGGCGATGCAGCCCCAGGTGGCTCAGCGTCCCTGACCCCCCGCCCTGGGGCCACCACAAGGGGCGATGCAGCCCCAGGTGGCTCAGCGTCCCTGACACCCCGCCCTGGGGCCACCACAAGGGGCGATGCAGCCCCAGGTGGCTCAGCGTCCCTGACACCCCGCCCTGGGGCCACCACAAGGGGCGATGCAGCCCCAGGTGGCTCAGCGTCCCTGACACCCCGCCCTGGGGCCACCACAAGGGGCGATGCAGCCCCAGCACTTGGCCACCCTCCCCTCCCAGGAGCGTTCTTAGAGGCTCCAGGGCTGTGATCAGTTGGGCCTGGAGCAACGTGATCAGCAGGACAGTGACGTCACAATGCTGATTCAATCAGAAACAATTTTGCTGGTCGCTCATTTTGTTGTGTCCTGGACCGGAAGCCTCGCAGGCAGCTCCCAGTCTCTCTAGAGCCTCTTTAAACGTACCTGTTTTTTCAGCACTTGTGGGACTACTTCCCGCATTTGGCTTCTTAAGTTTAGCTCATTTTTCGCCAGTTTCCACGTGTAAGAATGAAAAGTGTGTGTGGGGTGGGGGGAGTGGGTCGGTTTTATTTTGAAGAAGTTGTCCTGTGCTGGGGAGGCGGGCTCCTGGGCTGGGCGGGGTCCCGGGGGGAGTGGGCCGCCAGGGGGCCCGCAGGGTGGCTCACTGGTCCTGTGGCCCCGCAGCATCTGCAGCTGGTCCGGCAGGAGATGGCCGTGTGCCCTGAGCAGCTGGCCGAGTTCCTGGACTCCCTGCGTCAGTACCTGAGGGGCACCGCCGGAGCCAGGAACTGCTTCCAGTGAGTAAGCTGCGGGGCGGGGTGGTGGCTGGGAGCTCTGCCTGGGGTGGAGGCACAGGGCAGGACCGGCCTCACCCCTGAGAACACACCGGACCCCAGGGAAGCCCCCTAGCAGGGTGGTTCCAAGAGCTGGGTTCAGGTCCTAGCTCGGGCTCTTCCTTGCTGCGCAAACGTGCCAAGTGACTTCTTCTCGCGGACCTCAGCTTACTCATCTGTAAAGTGGGACCACTGACCGGACCCGCTCCCTGGTGGGGTTGGAGGCGTCAGTGGAATAATGACTGTGGAGGGCACAGGCCAGTGCCTGGCACCCAGCGCCCACTCAGCGTTAGCTGCCACGGTTGCTGCCCCTCGGGGCCTCACCCTCTGGTCCCTGCTGCCAAGGCCTGCCTCCTCGCTGGGGGTGGTCCCAGAGGGCTGTTGGCACAAGCTGCTGGGCTCTGTCTCCCATCTGTGGCCCACACATCGGTGCCCGGCGGACAGTAGCTGTAGGCTCTGTGCTTGTTCCCTGCCTCGAGTCTCTCCCTCCCCGGTTGCTTTTTTCCTACCTCAAGAGCACGTGTGCCTCCACCAGCTTCCCGGTGAAGCAGGTGTGTCAGGCCTGGGGGTAGGGCGTGACTCAGGCGGCTGCTCTTGTTGCACGTTAATCCTAGGTGGTGGGAGAGGGCAGGTGATGAAAGATGGTTCCGGTTGGCAGGGGGCGCCGTGCAGGCCAGCGAACGGGGGGCTTTGGGGAGGGGCTGCATGTGTGCTGAGGCTGAGTGATGAGCAGCCCCACCCGCAGAATCTGAGGCCCGGCATAGGCTGCTGCCCAGACCTGGCGTGGCAGTGAGGGAGCCATGCTTGCGAAAAAGCAAGCAGCTGGTGTGGCTCGACAGAGTGACCCAGGGGTGGGTGGGTCAGATGGCCAGGGAGGCAGGCAGGCCCTGCTCGTTCCGGGGACCAGGGACCACGGGGGAGAGATGCTTAGGCAGGAGGGAGACTCGGTCTTGCCTGCCTTGTGTAAGAAGGGGTGGCAACAGGTGTGCAGCTGGCAGCCAGGGAGAGGCCCTGCGGTCACGCGGAGAGGGCACTGGCCTTGGCACGATGTGGGCAGAGCTGGGATCTGGTTTGGAGGGGGGCTGACTGGACTTGACCATGGCCGGGATGGGGTGGGGGGCTGTAGAAAGAGGAGGCAAGGCGGAGTCTGAGATTCTTCAGCTTCAGGAACTTGATGGAGGACGGGGCCACAGGCTGAGCTGGAGAAGCCGCGGAAGGTCAGGCGCGTGGGTGCGGGGAGTCGCACGGGCCTTTTGGGCCATGTTAAATTCCAGATGCCACTCGAGGTACCAATGTACAAGTGGGGCGATGCGGGGAGTGGGGGGCATGCAGGTGTCACCCGGAGCCCTGGGAGCTGTGTGCTCATCATGGGAGAAGGCGTGGAAGAAGGGGGCCCGGGGCTGGAAGGGCCGGGAGGAGGCGGCACGCAGGAGGGCGTCCTCCCTGCAGCCCCACCCTGGAATTGCCTGTAATTATGCAGCAGACGCCACTGGGCCAGGATTCTCCTCTCTCGGGGATGCTTGGGGTTCTGTGCTACGGAGCGTGTGGGAAAAGGAGAAGGAACCGGGAGGGTGGCCGAGAGGCCAGATGGGGTGGTAGCGTGACCTCGGAGGCCGGGCCTCCCTCTCCTGGGGTCGGCCACGTTCTTAGAGGCGCCCCCCGCTTGCTCCAGCCCCCCAGCCTGGGTCGCTCAGTCCTATCTGCAATGGGGTGAGTGCCTTGCTGCTCGCTCAGGGGCTTGGGCCACGTCTGCCTCTCCTACATTTAAGGATTAAATGAAAGGATGGTTATGAAGGACAGCGTGGCAGGTGGAAGATGCTTTTAAAGGTAGGTTTTTCAATGACTTGAAAGGCTTTTTCAAAAAGACGTTTCACTGTCATTCATTCAACAGCCATGCTGGCCACTGTACGGGGCCAGGCCTTGCTCTCGAGGGTAGAGAGGGGCACTCAGCTGATCAGACTAGGGGGCTGGTCCTGGAGGGTTCGGGGGTCCTGATCAGAAAGGGAGTGTGGTGCTGAGAGCAGCCTCGGGGTGGTGACAGGCTGGCTTCCGGGCCTGTCACCACCCCCGGCTGCTGCAGCTTCGGTCTGGGCTCGGCTGTGTGTGCACCCCAGCGGGGAGCAGGCAGGCGGGCCGCCCGGTGCATCCACTGAGTCCGGTCTCCTCTCCTCTCGCAGCATCGCTGCCGTGAGGCTGGCGGACGGCGTCACCTTCGTGGTCTACGAGTTCTGGGAGACGGAGGAGGCGTGGAAGATGTAGGCCTGGCCACGCACGTTCTCTAGTTTCAGCCCTCGGCCGGGGGTTAGGTGGTGGGATGGGGGAGGGGACCTGCCCCGGCCCCCTTTCCAGGCCCTTCCTTGGGTGATGAGTCGGGGTTCCAGCGGCATCCACCACTCAGAAGGCCGGGCCTCAATCCAGTTGGAGGCGGTGTTTCTCAGGCTGGAGCTTGACCCCCTCAACGTGCTCGGCTGGGCCCTGGGAGCAGAGGCCAGGGTTGCTCCTGTTTCAAAACTGCTGCCCAAGGATAAAAATCCAGAGAGAAAGTTCTCTCATTGAAGGTGGCTCATGGGGAGGCAAGAGCCAGGCTGTGCCCCCAGCACCCGGGGGCCCCCGCCCTACCTTCCCACAAGGGCTCTGAGCCCCGAGCTCGGCTGACTGGTGTGTGGCCCCCAGGCCCCGAGAGCTCATGGGCGTCCCCCTGGGTTGCAGGCACCTGCAGAGCCCCGTGTGCAAGGCGTTCCGGCACGTCAAGGTGGACACGCTGAGCCAGCCCGAGGCCCTCTCCCGGATCTCCGTGCCAGGTACCGGGGAGGAGGGCCTGGACCAGCTACACCACGGGCCAGGCAGAAACGGCTGAGCTGAGGCCCAAACCACCCCAGACTCTCTTCTGTTCCCTTAGCTGCCAGGAACTGCAGTCCACCAGCGAGTGCTCCAGCAGAGGGGGGTCCTAGACAAGACACGGTGCTAGAGGCAGGGAGGCCGGGCCTCAGCCGAGCCCAAAGGCCGGGGCCCTGAGCCCAGCATGGGGCAGGCCTGTGCCAGGGGCCCAGAAAGCACCCCCAGGCCAGGGCAGCCCTCGCTGCGGGACACCCCTCCCCCGCCCGCGTTCCCAGCCAGACTACCATTCCCTCCCTGGGCAGGTGATCTGCCCCCAGGACAAGCACCTCTGCGCCCTTCGTAGGGCCTGGCCCCTGGCACAGAGTTGGCACCAGCAGGAGCAGTGCCAGCCTGCAGGCCGTGAGGGGAGAGGGGGCCCGCTGCAGCCTCCGCCCCCTGACGCGTCTCCCCTCCTCCCCTCCAGCTGCCTGGTGCACCCGGGGCCGCGACTGAGCCCCTGCCCGAGGCCGAGCCCGCTGCCCTGCTCCCGCTGATGAAGGACGTCCACTCTTTTCTAAAAACTGTGGTATATGAGCGAGCTGCCTTTTTAATATACTTCCAAATAAGAAGGTCTTTTCCTGCTGTTTGAAGTGAAGGAGAACCCCTGCCCCCCCGCTTGTTGACAGAGCAGCAGCATCTGAGCTGCTGGGCCCTGCAGAAGCCAGAGGGCGGCGGTGACGGGGAGCTGCCCCCGCCCCCAGCGAGTGGCCACACCTGACCAGTCCCCACGTCCTCGGCCGGGCTCGCCCCTCACCGCCTCTCCCTTCTCTCGCCTCCTGGTTGCCACTCCTCCACCTGGTAGGAGCCGGGACCCTGTAGTGCCCCCCAGGCCCGGGCCGAGCCCGCAGGCGGCAGTAGACCCCATGTAGCCAGTGCCCCGCTAGGCAAACAGCCGCCCGGGACAGGCACCAAATAAACTAGCATTGGGGACGGCTGCGTGTGTGTTTTCTAGTTGATGACAGCTGGCGAGCGAAGCTGTCAGGATGCTCGGGGCCCCTGAAACCTGAGCCCAGTCGCCTCAGCTTTCTTATCTGTCAAATGGAAGTGATGTCCGAGGTATGTATGTATCTTGACAAACAAGTTCATGCCTGTTGCACAGTTTGGGGGTCCCTAAGACCCCCCCGTCGGCTCGGTAATTCACTAGAAGGACTCTCAGAACTCAGCCGAGCCGTTCTACTCGTGGTTACGGATTCTGGCAGCAAAAGCATACAGACTGAACGCAGCATGGCGGAGGGTCCCGGAGAGACCAAGCTCAGGGGTGTCCCTTCCCAGTGACACGTGCAGACAGCACCTGGTTCTCCCAGAGCTGCCAACCAGGGAAGCTCACCTTCAGAGTTTGCACTGGGGGTCGGCTCTGGCTGACCTTAGCCTCCAGCCCCTGTGGAGGTCAAGCTGCTCCCAAGTAGCCCCAGGTAAACAAAGATACACGTGTCAGGACATTCCAAGGTCCTAGAGGTCATCACCTCCTAAGAGCCGAGGGCAAAAGCCAGACCTCCCTGGACACACTCAGTCCTTGACTGCACACCCATAAAGGTGCTGTTCCAACAAGACAGAAGACCCTAGACTTAAAGGTTATTTCAAGTCCGATGCTGGAACCTCTGTAACTATTTCCCTGGCCGTGGTGCAGGAGAGACATAATATACAAAAGTCTCAAGGGACAAGGAGAGAGACATGCCTCCCTTTCCTAAAGCAGGATGGAAAGGAGGGCAGGTAGGTAGGGATGCAGCTGCCAGGGGCCGCTGAGGGCTGGGGAAGGAGGAGAGAGAGAAAGGGCCTGGAACTGGGCCGTGGTGCCCAGTGAAACCATGGGGGCTTGTTGGAAGCGTAAAATGCACATTCACATCCCAGCCGAACATCTGAGCGTCCTTGCACTCAGCCTCTCACAGCCTCTGTTTTCTCATCTGTGAAGTGGGGAGAAGACCCCTCCTTTGAAGATTAGGAGCTGCCTGGCTCACGAGAAGGCCACTGCAGGAGGTCCTGCTGGCAGCGTCACCCCACCCTGACGCTGCTACCGTTCCAAGGAGGCGCAACTGAGGAAGCCCGCCCTCTGGGCCCGTCACCCTCTGCCCCAGCTCTCCCCTCCTGTAGGCTCAGGAGCTGACTGCACCCACAAGCACTTAGCACCTCCTCAGATTCTGAGTGGGTGGAACAGGCTGTGAAGAGAACAACCATCAACCCTAAAGGGGATAAGAGCCTCCACTTACTTTACACTCCAGTGCCAGGCACTTGGCAGGCACCGTCGCTGCTTCCTGTGTCATCCTGGGATCCGCAGGTAGGGAAACCGAGACTCAGAAAGGCAAGCAGCTCACCAGAGGTCACACAGCCAAGTGGCACTGCTTCATCCAAACCCAGAGCAGCTGTCTGCCCCCAATCCTGTGCTCTAACCACCTCGCACACAGCGGAGACAGGTGCAGAGGAACGGCTCCAGGTTAATACGATCAGATCTGAGTCAGGTTCCCCCAACAGTTAAAGATGGAATTACCACATGACCGAGAAATTCCCCTCCTGGGTGTATACTAGGCCCAAAAGAATTGAGGCATTTAAGCAAGCAAGCACTTGTGCCCATATGTTCACAGCAGCTTATTCACACGAGCCAGAAGGTAGAAACATCACAAATGCCCATCAGTGGACGAATGGACAAACCCAGGTCTATCCATGCACTGGACCATGATTCAACCATAAAAAAGGAATGAAGTCCTGACCCAGGCCACAACCTGGGCGGCCCTTACAAACCCTGTGCTGAGCGACAGAAGCCGGTCACAGAAGGCCACATTTGTACGATCGCATTCATACGACACGTCTGGAAGCGTTAAATCTATAGCAATGGAAAGTAGAGTAGAGGTTGCTGGGGGACTTACTGCTGAGGAACGCGTGTGGGAAGCGATGGAGGAGGTGGGTGTATGACACCGTGGAGGTACCCAAAGCCCCTGCAGCGTACACTTCAAAACGGTTAATTTTATGTTACATGAATCTCATTTTTAAAAAAATCACAACTCACCTGCTCAAACAGATGTTCAGCATCTGTGTTCCTTGCCGTGTCCCGTTGAAAACGCAAGCCTTCCACGGGAGGCATGTGGCCGCCATCCTGTGTGCGACACAGGCAACCCCTCAGGTGCTGGGCTGCTGTCCCTGTGCGTCACCTGGGGGCACCTAGAGCCACTGGAAGGGCACTTCCCCAGGACACTCGGACCCCCTGTAGCCCATGCTGCTCAGAGCAGGAGAACGAGTCACCTCGACTGCAGAACGTTACTGGGCCACATTCACAGCTGTCACTTGAGACAGGAGGGTCTCTGCACTCAAGCACACACGTCACCACTGACCGGGATCCTGTGACAGGCCAGGCTCTGGGGGTCTGTCTCAGCTCATCCCCATGGCTATGCTGGGAGGGAGGGGCTGCCCTCAGTTTCGTTTTAGAGGAGAACAAAGAGGATGGAAACCAAGGCCCGGAGGAAGAAGGAAAGGAGGAGATGCTGACCCAGGTCCGAGGAGGGACGCCGAGGCTCACGGAGGTTTTCCTGGGTCAGCAGCCTGAGAACAAGGGCTGTTAAGAGCAGGGACGGGGCCTGGCCAAGGTGACAGAGCCGGTACATGGCAGGCGGAGTCAGCTCAGATGTTCCAGACCCAGAGCCTATGCTCAGAGCCCTGTGCTACCACCCTGATCTCAAGCACGCCACTTGAGCCCCTCTGTCCTCCAGCTGCTATCCCAAACCAGGGGGAGGCGCTCGGTGCTGGAGCAGGTCAGTCCAGGAGATGATCGTACCTGCCTCACGAGCTCAGACATCAGAGGGCAGCATCCCAGCCTGCATTTCTTTGCATCACATCCTTGCGTGATCATGGCTGATCTGAGGCTCAGTCCTATGAGAAGCCCCTCTACCTGTCAGAGAGATGGAAACGATCGTACCCAGGGGTGATACCTGTCACCCCTGCAAGAGCCCCACCCTCATCTCTTCTTAGCATTAGTGCCAGGCCACCACCTCCCTGATGTGCTTTCCTGCTTTGGCATAAGCCCTACAGTCCTCATATTTCCCTTTTTCCCTTAGCTGCCAGGAAGCTCAGTGTTCACCTCCTAATACTCTCAACCTAGCTTTTCTGGAAATAAAACTACCATTGCTTGGGTCCCCACCAGCTGCTGTGGGTACATGATCACCTTTAGTTCTCACACAGTAAGCCCACATTGCCTCATACACAATAAGGCTGCTCTGTTTTGCTGGTGGGGAGATTGATTCTTAAAGGAGGTTCATGAACTTTCCAAATCTTGAGAAAGCAAATGGCAGAGAGTATTCACAACCAGTAGTCCAACTCCAAAGCCACTTCATACACTGCCTCTCTTTTTGGCACGACCCCTACCGGCCATGCTTTGTTCTCACCTAGGACCCTCCATGAAGGGTCCTATCACAGCCCAGCCTTCCTGGGCAGCAGCACAGTGCCAAGCGCACAGGGTGTGAATGATAAAGTCTCTGACCATCCAAGCCCGCTGCCAGCTCGGGGGTGATAGATGCCCCAGGAAATCAATTCTCCCAGCACACGTGCCGGTTCTGAGGCCCTTGTCCAGGAGGACGCTGTGGCCACTGCAGGGTGTGGCAGGTCGTGGTGGGGCTGGTCAGAGAGCACTTGGAGAAGGGTCCTGTGTCCCCCTCACAGGGTCAGAGTCTCCGCCAACAGCCAGGGCACTGAGGGGCAAGGGCCCCATCCCCGCCCCCTGGGTCAACTAGTTACCACCCCCCTTGGCCACTCCTAGGAGTGGAAAGAAAATGGACAATGGAATTTAACCCAAAATCAGTCCCAACCCAACTCTGCACCTCACGGGACAGGCGGCCTTGAGTTTCCCAAGCCTCAGTTGCCTCACCTGGAAAATGGGCGAGTTTGAAAACATTACGCTAAGTCAAAGGAACCAGACACAAAAGGCCACGTGCGTCCATTCATGTGGAATGTCCAGAATGGGCAAATCCCTAGAGACAGAAAGCGGATCCATGGTTACGGGGAACTGGAGAGGGAGGAAGAGGGAGTCAAGGCTAACGGGTCCTGGGTTCCTTTGGGGGTGGATAAACGTGTACGGGAATTGGATACTGGTGACGGCTGCACCCCTCTGTACATCTAATGCTCACTGAATTGTACACTTTAAAAGGGTGGACCACGTGATACGTGAATTGCATCTCAAAAAAACAAAATTAATACAGGTGGATAAACTGGAAAAAAACCAAACTCTAAAACGGTTCCATCACCACCAGCCTCACACACACGTGACACGAGATAACAAACAAGGCCCGGCTGCTGCCTACCTGGAGGGAGGTGTCTAAAGGACGTCAGCCCATGCAGGCTCTGGCACTGCTGGCCTCTGGCAGGTGTCCCAGGGCAGAGGAAGAGCGGCCTGAATCCAGCAACATCCATCCAGGGGTTGCCGGGCCCCGGGCAGGGTCAGTGCCGGGGAGCACGGCGACGCGGGAGCTCCCGGCCCCGTCCTCCTCTCCTCCCCGGCCGTGGGCAGAGCCCTGCCCCCTCAGCCGCAGGCGTGGCTCCTCACCCCGGGATCGGGGAGGGAACCGTGGAGCAGACAGCGCACTTGGCCTCCGGGCTCTTCAGGTCCAGCCAGTGGAAGGGGCGGGGGCTCTCCTCAGGTCCCCTCCCACTGGAGAGAGGCCAAGCACAGGCTGTGTGGCCAGCTCTGGGCACGCATCTCCTTGGGCATTCCCCCGTGCCGTGGCACTGCCATCGCCAACGGATGCCGCCCCAAATGCCCTCTGGGCTCTCACCCACCGAGCAATGCGCTTGCCTCGTGTCTTTGATCCCAGCACCCCAAAGCAGGGCTCTCTGGGCCTCAGCACCTACCTCCCAGTTATGGGTTTAACTTATTTTTCTGGGGGACACAGTTTAAGCCCTAACCTCTGGAAACTGTGACTGTGACCTTATTTGGAAATAGGATCTTTGCAGATCCCAATTAAGTAATTCAGATGAAGTCATACTGAATTAGGGTGAGCCCTATAAGAGGGAAATTTAGACAGATACATAGGGAAGACGGCCACGTGAGGGAGGCGGCAGAAATTGGAGGCAGGCAGCCACGAGCCAAGGAGAACCAAGGATAGCCAGCAACCATCAGAAGCTGGAAGAGGCAGGAGGGACCCTCCCCCTACAGCCTGCAGAGGAAGCGTGCCAGCCCAGCACACACCTTGATCTCAGACTTCTAGCCTCCAGACTGAGAGAGTGCACTGCTGTTGCCAGAAGCCCCCAGTCTGTGGTCATTTGCAGGGCAGCCCCAGGACACTAAGAAACTCCTCACCACTGCACCAGAAACCCTGGGAACCAGCAGAAGCCCAAATGAGCAGCCTGGGAAGGCAGAACGTATCAGTTTCTCCAGCATCTTTATGATGAAATAACATCGGTCTCACGGCTGGATGCAGGCAGCCGGACCAGGGCAGCTGTGGAGACCCCATCCTGCTCGGGCGCGGGCCACTGCTCAGAGCAGCTCCATGACAGCCGCTGCCGTGCTCTGCCCGAAGATGAAGGTGCCGACGAGCACGGAGACCACCCCCCAGGCCTCCAGGAAGCACCTGCCAAGTCAACAAACTCACGTCAACATGCGCTTTTCTGGAGATTTGCACAGACGAGCCAAACACACATAGAAAACTTATGATGTGAAGCCTAGTAGAGTCACCAATTTGGAAAAAATTCAGGTTACCCTCCCTTACACATAGGGATGGGTTTCTGAGACAACAGGAAATAAAGTACCCATGCAATTGAAAAAAAAAAAACTCTCACCCAATCTGTTGTTTCATAACCTCGTTCCTTCCCAATATTTTATCAAAGACAAAGAAATGGGGGAAGGGAGACACTAGTTTCAAACTCCCTTCTCTTCCGCTTCTTTTCTTTAGGGGGTTGAAGCCCCCCCCAAGTGAGGAAGAAGAAAGCCCTAGGTCACACAGATGAGAACAGCGGCTGGGGGGCCATGGAGGAGGGGACAGAAGTGGCTGGAATTGGTGGCCATGAGACCACGTCCACAGGCTTCATAACGTAACCAGGAGAGAAGGTGCAGACAGTGAGGCAAGAGCCACGATAATAAGATTCCCACGAAATGATAGGGATATTTCTGGCCCGTTAACAAAGGCCACAAGGATCCGTTGTCATGGAAAGTCCATCTCCAGTTACGCAGCGTGGCAGAGCGGCAGCTCGGTGCCATAAACACCCGCCTGCCTGAAAGGGGGGAGAGAGGTGAACGTGACGGGGCTGCTGGCTCCTGGGAGCAGCTTTGATGGATCAGAAAGCCCTAAAGCGGCGCTAGGATTAAAAATACCTTGAAAGCCCATCAGTAACAACTGCTGTGAACTTGGACCGAGGCACCACACAGAAGCAGCAAGACTTGAAAGGGCGCTACAGGGAAAGAACCGTGTAGGGGGCCCCCAGGCAACCGGGGCTGGTGCTAAGCCCAAGTCAGCTTTAGAGGTGCCCAGAAAAATGCTTCTCAACCCAGAAGGGAACCCAGCCAGGCCTGCCGCTGTGGGAAGACCAAGCTTGGGCTCCATGTGGCTGGACGAAGGGGAAAGAGAGGCTGCCAGTGGGCCCCAAGTTCACGGCTGCTGTGACATAAGAGCATCTGTACTGGGCTGAATGGTGGCCCCCCAAATTCACATCCACCTGGAACCTGTGAACACGACCTCATTTGGAAATAGGGTCTTTGCAGATGTGATGAAGTTAACGATCTGGAGATGAGATCACCGTGGACTGGGGGTGGGCCCTAAGCCCAAATGACAGGTGTCCTCATAGGAGAGAAGCAGAGGGAGACTTGAGACACAGACATAAGGGAGAGGCTGTGTGAGGACAGAGGCAGGGATGGGACTGATGCGGCCACAAGCCAAGGACCACCTGGAGCCGCCAGAAGCAGGAAATAGCACAGAATGGAATCCCCCCAAGAGCTTGCAGAGGGAGTGTGGCCCTGCTGACACCATGATTTTGGACTTCTGGCCTCCAGAACTGGGAGAAAATACATTTCTGTTGATTTAAGCCACGAGCAGCCCTAGAAAACTACTACAGTGTCCTGTCTAGCTGTCTTGGCCTCAGTTTTCACATCTGTGAAATGGGACCAAGATCTGCACAGACTCGTGGGTCCCTGGCACCGGCTGAGCTCTGGCCCATCACCCGTGCACACACTCTCTTTCTCAGTGGGGTCCAACTGGGCCCCTCGGTGGCAGAGTACATGGTCCAAGTCACACCACAGGCCGACCCAGCGGAGGGTACTCTGTTGAAAAAAGGGATGGTCCAAACTGTCTTGTCTAACCAGCAACGTGGAGCAGGGAAGGGGGTAAGCGTGGGGCCCCGCGTCCAGTTGGCCAGAGTTGAGCCCCAGCTCTGCCCTTACTCGCCACCTGCCTGTGGGTTGGTTTCTGTCTCCTCGTCTTTGGGATGGAAATATCCCGGCATCGCAGGGAGAGGAAGGGGTAAAGGGGCTGAGCGTGGGGCCCAGCACTGAGGCGTCATCCAACCAGGACCTGCTGTCCTGTTAACAGAACGTGTTGCCCTGGTGCATGGGGGAGCCCACGGCCTCTGGAACTCAGGGATCTGTGGGGCAACAGGACCAGCCTGTAGCCACCCTGCCCGGGGTCTGAGTGCAGGATGGGGAAGCACGCACGACTCGGGCCTCCAGACGCCGGGAAGACCCCAAACCCGCAAAAAGCTCCAAGCAGAAACCACGGCGCTCGGAGTGGAAGGGTGGCCGCGCACGGACTGAGCAGGGCGCGGTGTGCTGGCCTGGGATGGAGCCCCGGCTCAGCTGCCCCCCCCGCCGTGTGGACAAGGCCCCCCTCCCGGCCTGGCCTGCAGTTCCCTCACACGCAGGACCCGGCGGGCGAGCAGCCTTCACACGCCCCTCCCGCCGAGCCCCGCACACGCTAGAGTCGACACCCTCACGTGCACACACTTACTTAACTCGGGGTCCTACGGGCTCCACGCTGATGGCACAAATGAGGCACAGACCTGCAGAGGAGACACGGAGTCACACCAGCTCTTCATTATTGAACCCAGAGCAGCCCCGAGCTTGCAAGGGCTCGGCCAACACCCAGCAGTCCCGAGGGACCCGAGAGGCCGGCAGGGTCTTTGCCCAAAGCGGCCCCGCAGGCTCACCCTGCCCCTGGAGAGCGGGCACCGAATGGTGGCTCATGGCGCCACTGTGGGGTCCCCGCTAGACACCCCCTAACACCTTGGCCTCTCCAGCGACGACAGCACATGCTCACGTCTCTGATGAGAGGTAGTGAGTCAGGGCCAGACTCGGGGCCTGACCCCTGGGACGCCTTTGACAACTGCCAGCTGCCTTTGTTATTTTCTTCTTTCTGTCATTTTTTTTTTTTTTCTTTTTTAATCGTGCTACTGGGATTTGAAGCCAGACAGCTCTGCCTAAAGATCCTGTGGGTCTCCCCACTGCCAAACCTATCCTGGCCCGTCCTTTCCAGCACGGGAAACGGCTAAAGCTACAAGGCCCCACCCAGGACATGGACACCCAACCCATACTGTGTGTTTAAGACACTGCATCACTAAGTCCATCCGCCCTAGATGGTGGATGGCGGTGGGGGGGAAGCCAAGGGAGGCGGTGAGGCGCTTGGACCCCCCACTCATGTCTGAGAGCACTTCCCAGGGCCAGGGGCCGCAGGATCTGGGGTTTCTGCCCCTGCAGTGCCGCGCCGTCTCCGGGAGCCCCTAGCCTTGGCCGTCCTGGGTCTGCCAGGCCGGGATAACCCTCAGGCCAATTTGACTGCAATTTCACATCATCACTCACTAACATTGGGAAGGTTTCCTAGGACTCCATCCATCATGGAAACTGTGTCTGCCTCCCAGATGGGGGGACAAGGAGGAAGATGTCTGTGGGGTACCTTTGAACCATAGGAGTTTCATATAATTGAAAACATTAAATAAAATCCTACAGTGAGTGGCAGCAGCGGGAGGGTGGACGAGGCTGCGAGGCTGACTCAGCCCCGCTACACGCCAGCTATTCCACCCAGGAGGCCTCAGGGCCTCGGTCTTCCCATCTGTAGGCTGGGTTGATAACAGCAAGCCCACCAAGTACGTCCTTCGAGGGCCATTGAGATGTTAAACGAGGGAAGGTGTGCGAAGCCCCGGCCCCCGCGCCTGGCCCGGTAGACAGGGGAGCCATCCCTCCTCCGCGGGCTCCCACCCCCCGCACACAGGGCCCTCACCTGGGAAGATGAAGATGAAGAAGGAGCTGATGCCGCCGATGATGCCGATGATCTCGCTGAGGTCGGGCAGGAACAGGGCCATGGCGAGCGTCACGGTGACCCACAGGACGGTCAGCGACATCCGGACCCATGGCCCCGAGGGCTCGGCCAGGGCCCGGGGCCCACACGCCCAGCAGCAGCCCCTCCTCCAGAAATCCTGCATCACCGACCTGGAGGCCACACACCATGGGCTCCCACGGTCTCCCGGGGGCTGTAGCCCTGCACTCGCCCACCACTGGGTGCCCCAGAGTGCCCCCCACCACTGCCCTGCACACCGGCAGGGCTCACTCCCCGGGAACCCCCGCCGCACGTGGGTAGCCAACAGGGCGGGGCCCAGGGGGTCAGGCTCCAGTCCTGACACCAGCTGGGCGACGCTGGCCAAACCACCTGACTCCCCTGCCCCCAACTCCTTCTCTAGGAAACAGAGGTGAAGACAGTCCCCACGCCACATGGGCTGGCGTGGCACATGCTAATTTTTGACGGGTGCGGTGCTCCGCACTGAACCGTGTCCCACGAGCTGGCCTCACCTCCCCAGGAAGAGCACGATGGGGTAGACAGTCACGATGGACACAGCGAAGAGGACCCGGGCAACGATGATGACCCCGTCGTTGCCTGGGTAGGACATCAGGATGTCAGCAGAAACGTCTGTCCCGAAAGTCAGGAAGCCGTACACGCCTGTGAAGGGTAAAGGGGGCAACACAGGGGAGCTGATTAGAAAAATGCTGTCCCCCCACCTCAACTCTGACACACAGACAGCACCCGGATCTACCGCTGCTAAGCTTTCCCCTAGGAGCTGACAGAAAGTTCTAGAATCTCCCAAGGCTTTCCTGTCCTCAGCCTACAGGTTCCTGGTCCTTCTGGCTCAAACTCCTGCTGGGCAAAGCTGTCCCTTGTCCTTCTTCCAAACAGCTCCCGGCATCCGTACAAGGCGCCCACTCGGGGGTGTGGACTGGCTGGAAGCTCTCTGAACGATGCCTTCCGTGCCCTGTCCACCCCACCCTCACAGCCCCTAGACAAAGAAACTGTCCGTGCGCCCATTTTCCTGATGGGGAAAATCAAGGCCCAAGGTGCCAACAACTGTCTGGAATAACACAGCTCGTTACAGCAGAAGTCAGGTCCCTACCCCACAACCCAGCACTGCCTCTCGGCCTCCGCGTCACCTGCCCGGTCCTGAGACATCCATCGCTGACCAAGAGCTGTGGCTCGCTTTGGTTTTTCTCCAGTCCCAGGATCCTGCTGGCCCTGGACCATCTGAAGGAGACTCTCAATCACCGGGTCCAACTCAGGGGGCCACAGAATGAGAGAGACCTCCCCTGCTAGACAGAAGTCACCCAGCAAGTGTCCAAGGCCCCTGACACATCTGTGGGAGCCCCAGAGCTCCCTGAATCAGAGACTCTGATAGGCTGACGAAAGAAAGGGCTGCTGGGCTGGAGGAAAGCGGCCAGAAGTCAGCCTGAGCCCAGGCCCTGGGCTGTGCACCGGACGTGCCGTGGGACCTCGGGTGTGGCACAGCCCCCTCTGAGCCACACTTCTGTCACCTTTGAAGACCCTCCTGTGCCAGTCTGTGGATGCTGAAACCACTGCATCCGAGAGCGTGTTCTGTAAACCACTGCAGGGACATAATGCTCCGACAGCCATCACTGACGCCAGCCCACCAGACAGGCAGGCAGGGGCGTGGGGGGTGAAGAGCAGGGGCTTGGGAGACAGACGGGCCAGGGTTTGCATCTCAGCTTTGTCTCATCTATAGCTGGGAGACCCTGGACGAGCCATGGCAACCCTCTGGGCCTCAGTGGCCGCCGCTATGAACTGTGGACTCTCCTGGGGGTGTTAGGGACAAAAGAAGCACAGGCAGTCAAACCACTTAGCACTGCACCCAGGACGCGGTAGGGTCTCTATACACACTTGTGATTATTCCGGTCTCTCCTACTGCTCCGCACCCAGGTCCTGGGCACCCCACGCGGGCCTTACCTGTCAGCGAGTAGACAAGGCAGCAGGTCAGCAAGGACAGCACGGAGACCAGGGCCCAGTGCCCGAGGCTCTGGTGGCGCATGCTGCAGTAGATGGACACGGCAGCTTCGTGACACTGCAAGGCAGCAGCGGGGTCAACGGGAGTCGGGCCAGCTGGGCGCTAGAATCACCTGGCGCCATCTAAAAAGTCTCAGTGTCTTGGGACTTCCCTGGCGGTCCAGTGGTAAAGAATCCCCCTTCCAATGCAGGGGACATGGGTTCAATCCCTGGTCGGGGAACTAAGATCCCACATGCTGCAGGGCAACTAAGCCCGTGCGCCACAACAAAGATCCCGAGCGTCCCAACTGAGACCCGATACAGCCAAAAATAAATAAATAAAATAAATATTTTTAAAAATACAAAAAAAAAAGGTCTCAGTGTCCCAAAACGGGGGTAACAACCCAAATGCCCACCAAGAGCAGAAGGTAGAAGTAAGTCGTCAGATATTCACGTATAGAATATTACACGGCACTAAAAAGGGGTGAACGCAACTGCACACCTCAACACAGAGAGCCCCGCAGCTGTAATGTGGAGCAAAAGACGCCAGAGAAGAAGAATGTTTCCATGTACGTGAAGTTCAAGTTACAAGCCAAACAAGCCAGGACGGGGGTCTCGACCGCAGCACTGCTGATGCTTGGGGACCGTCCTGTGCATGGTGGGATGCGGACCACATCCCCTGGCCTCGACCCACTAGATGCCAGAAGCATCCCCCCCAGTTGTGACAATCAAAAATGTCTGCAGACATTGCCAAGTGTCCCCTAGGGGGCAAAATCACCCTCAGTTGAGAGTTACCATTTGTGGTGACAGAGGGCAGAACAGTGGGGTGGCTTGGTGCTACTGAGGGAGCATTCCAGGGCTGCTGACGATGTTCTATATCCCCAGCGGGGTGACGGTTTCATGGGAGGACACATACAGTGTGTAGGAAGTATATAAATCGGAAGTATCACATGGTCAAATTTTTGAAAATGTAAACCAGATGTAGCCAATGCCAGGAGCCCACCTGTGATGTGGACTTCATTTATCTGGGGCAGGTCCTGGGCAGCGGTGTGTTATCAGCAGCCCAGGAGGCCCTGATGAGCGGCCAGGGGTGAGAGGCGCTGCTGCATCTGGATGTGCGCTATGGGCTCTGGGATCCTCCCAGGCTCCCGGGGCAGGGTTCCCACCACCACGTCCATTTACTCACTTCTGATCAAAGCCGACACGACGACCGCCCATGCGCGCCCACTCCCCAGGCTCGAGAGCCCCGCTCCCCCCGCCCACCGAGCTCAGCCCACCACTGTCCCTCTTCGCCGCCTCAGGGCCTTTGCCCGTGCTGTGTGCTCTGCCTGCGATGTCTCCTGGTCCAGCCGGCTTCTACTCATCCTTTACGAAAGCCCTCCTCCCCAGCTGGCCGAGTTCTGCTCTCACGCCCCCCATGTGAGCACATCTGGGTTTGCTGGTTCAGCGTCTGTCAGGTATGTGGTGTCAAGACACACCTGCCTCCCTCATTCCCAGCACAGAGCCTGGCCCACGGGTGAAGGGCACTCCGGCGGTTACTCAGTCATCCATCCCTTTGCCCCACCTGCAGCCACGAGGCCTCCCTGCACCCAACCCCAGCGCTCCACACTCAGGTCCTTGTATCAGTCCCCCCTGTTGCGAGTGTGGGGTACCCATCAACCAGCCTCACACAGTCCCCACCCTCATGGAGTGCCCACTGTGAGGGGCTGGGGCACACCAGCCTCAGGCCTCCCGATTCCAGCCACAGAGGCGGCGTCCAGCCTGGGGCAAGCTCTCACACACCTTCCGCGACAGGCAAGCCTCAGGGACCTCCCTGACCCCACGTGAGCCTGCTGGCTTGCAGGCTGGCTCAGCCAGGCAGTGGGGGGCTTAAACTGCCCCCCTACACACACACACACACACACACACACACACACACACACACACACACACACACACACCCCTCAACCAACAAGCAGCGGAACTCAGGATCAACGTTCCCGCCTCCTGTACTCCGGAACCCAGACCTGGGGGAAAAGATGCTTGGTGGTTGCAGGATGGAGCCCTGCCCTTCTTCCTGTTTCTCCCAAGACTCCTGGGTTGTGTTTCTCTTGGTCTTATGCGGGAAAATAAAGCTTCTGAGGGCAGGGCTGCCCTGCTGGGACAGCATCTAGGACGGTGACTGGCCAATAGCAAGCTCACTGTTCACTAAGTGATGGGATGCAGGGCAGAGGAGCATGTGGTGGGTAAGCAGTGGAAACAGTCCAAACGTCCACCAGTTGAAGAACGGAAAAACAAGCTGTGGACTCTCCAAACAGTGGAATATCATTCAGCCATGAAAAGGGACGCAGTCCTGACACGTGTTCCACACGGATGATCCTCAAAAACACCACAGTGAGTGGGACTTCCCTGGTGGCGCAGTGGTTAAGAATCCGCCTGCCAATGCAGGGGACATGGGTTCGAGCCCTGGTCCGGGAAGATCCCACATGCCGCGGAGCAACTAAGCCCGTGCGCCACAACTACTGAGCCTGCGCTCTAGAGCCTGCTAGCCACAACTACTGAGCCTGCACGCCACAACTACTGAAGCCTGCGCGCCTAGAGCCCGTGTTCTGCAACAAGAAAAGCCACCACAATGAGAAGCCCATGCACCACAACAAAGAGCAGCCCCCACTCGCTGCAACCAGAGAAAGCCCGCGTGCAGCAACAAAGACCCAATGCAGCCAAAAATATAAATTAAAAACAAAACAAAACACCATGTCGAGTGAAAGAAGCCAGCTACAAAGAACTATATACTGTATGATTCCACTTATATGAAGTGCCCAGAACAGGTACATCCAGAGAGACAGAAAAATCTGTGGTTGCCAGGGGCTAGGAGGGGAACAAGAGGGGAATGGGGAGTGACTGGTAATAAGTACAAGTTTCTTTTGAGGGTGATGAAAATGTTGTAAAATTGATGGTGGTGATGGTTGCACAACTCTGTGAACATACTAAAAACCACTGAACTGTACACTTTAGAGGGGTGAGTTGTATGCCATGTAAGTTGTATCTCAAAGCCGTTTAAAAACAAGGGGAAAGAAGACATACAGAGGGCCAAAAGGCACATGAAAAGATGCTCAACATCACTAGTTATTAGAGAAATGCAAATCAAAATTACAATGAGGTACCACCTCACACCAGTCAGAATAGCCATCATCAGAAAGTCTACAAATAACAAATGCTGGAGAGGGTGTGGAGAAAAGGGAACCATCCTACACTGCTGGTGGGAATGCAAATTGGTACAGGCACTATGGAGAACACTATGGAGGTTCCTTTAAAAACTAAGAACAGAGTTACCATATGATTCTACAATCCCACTCCTGGGCATATATCTGGAGAAAACCATAATTCGAAAAAATACATGCACCCCAATGTTCATTACAGCACTATTTACAATAGCCAAGACATGGAAGCAACCTAAATGTCCACTGACAGATGAATGGATAAAGAAGATGTAGTACATATATACAATGGAATATTACTCAGCCATAAAAAGAATGAAATAATGCCATTTGCAGCAACATGGATGGACCTAGAGATTATCATACTAAATGAAGTAAGCCAGACAAAGAAAGACAAATATCATGACACCATTTATATGTGGAATCTAAAAAAAAAAAAAAAAGATACAAATGAACTTATTTCCAAAACAGAAAAAGACTCACAAACATAGAAAACGAACTTATGGTCACCAAAGGGGAAAGGGGGATGGGAGGAGGGATAAATTAGGAGGTTGGAATTAACATGTACACACTACTATGGATAAAACAGATAACCAACAAGGACCTCCTGTATAACACAGGGGACTATACTCAATATTTTGTAATAACCTCTAAAGGAAAAAAAAATCTGAAAACGAATATGTATATATATTCAGCTACATATAACTGAATTGCTGTGCTGTACACCTGAAACTAACACGATGTTGTAAATCAGTCATACTTCAGTTAAAAAAACACAAACCAGGGAGAAGTGCCGCGTGTGGCCAGGGTGTCTGGCAGCAGAGCCTGCACCCCCAACCCGTGCTCCCCGAGGCCTCTCCTTCCCACTCTGCGCGGGCTGGACGCGGTGCCCCGCTGCTAAGTGTGTGGGGAGGGCTGTGTTTGAACCGGAGCTCCCGATGACGCCAGGTGACCGCCCGCCCCCTCCCCGCACAGCAGCCCCTCCAGCCTTGCGCCACTCCTCACCCTGCTCCCTTTCCACCTTCACCTGCGTCTAGTCTCCCCAACCCCAGATCCCTGACTCCCCAAGCTGGATCCTGGCAGCCCCACCCCCGCCCTGCAATCCGCATCCTTTCCCAACTCCCCCATCTCCGCATCCCGTGTCCCTGGAAACTGCAGCCCAGGCCTCGGTTGCTAGGAGAATCGGATGAGGGAGCCGAGGCAAAGGTGAGGGGGGCACCTCCTCACACGCATCTGGAAAGCACCCCGCACCCCCGCCCGGCGCGAGCCTGCTACACCATATGGTGCTCGGGCACCCGAGACGGGACTGGCTCAACGACATCCAAACGGTTGACAGCAAAATCATCGCTTTCCATCTTTCAAAATATTGGGCGTGCAGGAAGGAATGTGAGAAACTCTGTAAGCGGCTTGCTAAGCCCCAGAAACGATACAGCGACTCATTTATAAAAAAAGAGAAATGGAAATGTTTCAGGACTTTTCTTTTCCCCAAAAAGTGGTTCTCAAAGAAAATATAAGATGACGAACGCAAAGAGAAGCTGTTTCACGAGTACAGGAAGAAGACACTCGGGCTACGAAGCTGAGTGAGGCACTTTCCCTCGAGAACCGCATTTCACTTGGGGCGGTTTCGTTGTTGTCGTGGTGGGTAGGGGGTTGTTTTTAGGAGAGAGGCAAATCTTTCCCAAAATAAACAATGGAGGAAGGGAGTCAGGTGCCACCTGCTAGGAGACTGCGAGACCCCAGGAGAGACCAGAGGGCGGGGAGCAAAGCCCAACCCCACCCCCGCCCCTCCAGCCCCGCGCAGCCCTTTGCAGCTCTCCAGCCTGGGACCCCTCCCCTCCGTGGCCCTCCAGCTGAAGCGCCCTCCCCTTCAAGCTGGCCACCTCCCACACATTCCTCAAGACTCCGCCCAGGCATCAGCGCCTGGAAAAGGGCATCTCTGAATCTGCCCCACCCAGCGCTGCGGCGGAAGCCCCTCCACTGGATTCCACGCACGGAATTCCTTACTCCATGACATTCTATCAAAGTCTATATATTCTGCCCAGTACCGCCAACTCCCACACACCTTCAGGCCCTCCTAGCCGGCAAGCCTCCAGGCCCCCGCTGCAGAATCCACCTGCACGAAGGCATTCTACGTAAGCGGGCCGCTCCAGGTCCCCAGGCGTGGCGACTCGGCCGTGAGGACTGTACAAAGGAGGGGACAGGTCCCGGGCCCACACACTCGACCCCAGACCCAACAAACAAACGCGCTGCTGCTGGCTGTCGGCGGGGCCGGTTCCCAGCTCACGGAGCCCAGATGCCGGCCACGTGCACGTCCCCCAAAGACAGCCCATCTCATCCCGGAACAAGTCCTCGAGCTTCTCCCGACAGGGAGGCCACACTCTCCTGAGGGAGCAGGCGGTCACCGGAGCCTGCAAATGCCACCCTCTTCAACACAGACGCCAAGGTTACCTGAAATCCGAAGCAGATGGTGGGAAAGACACTGAACACGGAGGTCCAGGAGGAAGGACTGTAAAGAGATGAAAACGGGTGTTTGTTACAAAAAGTTAAACTCAAAACAACCTTCAACTTGAAGATGAGTTTTCAACAATACCAGCAAGATGTAACTAAGCGTGACTATAAGACAGGCTTTAATAACCACATCCATTGCCGGGTTTGGGGGGTTGGAAAAGGCTACATGTTAAATGCTGCACTTTCTAAGTACATCTGTGCTGACATATGGTAACTTGACATTCTCCATGCAGGCATAGCTTGCGCAGGGCGTGGCTAGGAGGAACTCCCAGCCTCCCTTGCGGGCTGCCCGTTCCCAGTGAGCTTAGGGGCTGGGGTGGTAGGGGGCACAGGCAGCATCCATCAAACAGACCCCAACGGGGCAAGGATGGTTTGACCTCCGTCCAAGCTGCCCAAGAGAACTGAGGTGTGCACAGGGCAGAGTCTTCAGGTCAAGCCCTCTCAGTGGTCCCCAGATGGTGGCCCTCCAGCTTCCTTTAATAAGCAGCTCTAGGTACCAGCCTCCAGCACCTTTAGGGACATGTAGTGGAGGGGGCATAAACAGCACCCGCTATAGAATCGGGGTTTCCTGCTTGTGGTAGAATAGTGGGCCCCAAAGAGGTCCATGTCCTTATCCTGGGAACCTTACACGGCACAAGGAACTCTGCAGATGTAATGAAGCTCAGGACTTTGAGGTGACAGACGACCCTGGATGATCTAGGCCCAATGCAGCCCAAGGATCCTTGCAGTCAAAGAACCTTCCCCAGCTATGGTCAGAGGGAGCTGTGACCAGAGAAGCAGGGTCAGAGAGATGGAACCTTGCTGGCTTTGAAGATGGAGGAAGGGGCCCCGAGCCAAGGAATGTGGGCGCTTCTAGGAGCTGGAAACGGATTCCAATCTAGAGCTTCCAAAAGGAACACAGCCCTGCTGACATCTTGATTTTAGCCCAGTGAGACCTATTCTGGACTTCTGATATCAGAACTGTAAGAGAATAAATTTGTGTAGTTTTAATTCACGACGTTTGGCAGTAACGTGTCACAGCAGCCACGGGGAACGTCACACGGTGGTATCTCCCTTCTGCGCTGCGCTCCGGCTGACTCTTAACTCTGGATGCAGATCACGGAGCCTCCCAGCCAAGCCCTGCCTTCCTGGACTTTCCTCAACAGCACAGTCAGCCGATGGCCAGCTTCTTAGCGCCCACGCTCCCACGGCTCCATCTGCCTGCCCGCAGTCCTCTGGGCCTCACGTGCTGTCCTTTCCTGTTCCTGTGGGGGAGACTGCCCGAGCTCCAGCCTTGGAGGCTGCATTTCCAGAGAGCAGGACCCTCCCCTCCGCAGATTCAAGGCCACAGATCAGCAGTGGATCTGGCCTCTTCTGATCGGGTTTCCTTCACTGCTGGATTATGCCGTCGGCGTGCCGTGGGCCACACGGGCCGTGGCCTCTGTGCCCCGGCTCCGGCACATTCCTCTTCTCCCCTCTTCAGAAGAGCTCCTTCCCGGCTCCTTCCTCCTCTCCTGAACCCAATCCACCTGGGCCTTCAACCCCGCCTCCTGCCCTGACGAAACCCAGCCACATCAAGAGCGGCCTCCGTGGCCAAATCAGGCGCCAGGGCTCAGCCCCATGTGACCCGGAAGCGGCATTTGGTGACGATCACCCCAACCTTCTTGAAATTTTGCGCGCTGGCTTCTGAGACCCAGATTCTATTATCCTCTGTCCTGGGTTGCACAGTGTCCCCCTAGACTTGTAGCCACTGGGGACCTCAGAATGAAATCTTATTTGGAAAAAGGGTCTTTGTAGATGTAATTGGTTAAATGAAGATGAGGTCATACTGAAGTAGGCTGGGAGTTAACCCAACAACTGGTGTCCTTATAGGAAGAGGAAACACACAGGGAGGAGGCCGTGTGACCACGGGGGCCGAGTCTGGAGCGAAGCACCTGCAGACCAAGGAAGGCCAAAGAGTGCCGGCAACACGGACGCTGGGAGGGGCAGGAAGGACCCTCCCCCGGAGCCTGCAGAGGGAGCGCAGCCTTGCCCACACCTTGATTTTGGACTTTTAGCTTCCAGAAGCAGGGGAGAAATTTCTGCTGCTTTCAGCCACCCGGCTGGTGGTCACTTGTTACTACGAGCAGCCCCAAGAAGCTAACACGCGCTCCTAACTTGCCACCCTCTCCCTGATCCCCCAAGGCCCGGTGGAGGACCACCAGCTCACACTTCTCACCTGGGCTCCTGGCCTTACCTACATGCCATCTCTGGGCGCACAGTCTGACCAGCTCCCTGACATCTTATTTAGTGCCTCACAGCCGTCTCCAACCTAACACATCCCCACCCGACCCCTCCCCGTCCCATCCAGCCCAGGAAACGGCATCGCCAGAGCTCAGAGTCACCCGGACTCTCTTCTCTCTCCCGCTCCACTTCCAACCTATCCTCCAGGAGGGTCCACACGATTTGCAGGACCCAGTGCAAAGGGAACATGCCGGCCCCTTGTTCAACAGCAGTTAAGCATTTCAGGATGGCGACAGCAGGGCGTTAAACCAAGTGCGGGGCCCTTCTGAGCCCAGGACCCAGGTGACGTCACAGGTCACAGGCTCATGGAGCTGGCCTGCCACCAGCCGATTTGATTTCAAGCCCCTGCTGTGATCAAAACCCTGCAATGGCTTCACGTGCAAAACTGAAGTCCCCACCGCAGCTCCGCATCCCTAGAGGACACCCCCCCCATGCCCACTCCCACTCTTGGCCTCGCTCAGTCTCGTCGGGCCTCACTGGCCTCTGCCCCCGCACCTGCATCTTGCTGGCTGGTTGTGCCGCCTCTAAGCTGCGGGGAACGCGTCTGCAACAGCCTAGGAGCCCCAGGCTGGTGGGGTGTCTAGGGCTTCCGTGTCCCTTAGCCTGTCCCCCGTCCTCACTAGTGACAGCGCTGTCGTTCTGAAGGAAAGCAGCTTTTTTTGGCCGCGCCGTGCAGCACGCGGGATCTTAGTTCCCCGACCAGGGCTTGAACCCGCGCTCCCTGCAGTGGAAGTGCAGAGTCCTAACCACTGGACCGCCGGGGAAGCCCCAGGAAAGGAGGTTTTGCTGAGTTCTACGGCATCAGAGACTCGAAGGATTTCACGGGACGAGCCAGGGCTCTGTGCAAACCATGGGCGGGGTCGGGGGGAGAAGCGTCCCTCGGCCCTCACAGCAGCCCCGGGAAGCCATCCCCCCGAGACTCACCTCGACGCCAGGCGGGGCTCACGAGCGAGGTCTTGGGGCCCGAGGTAGTACTGTGCCACGACGACCAGGGCCAGGTAGCAGGCGGCCAGGGTGCCTAGGATGCTAACGCATGGACGGAGCGCAGCGTTAGGGGGCCTCTATGGTGGGGTAGGGCCTGGGGAGCCACACGGAGCGGGGTCTCAACGCCAGCTCTGCCCACACAGGCAAGGTGTCAGGCCAGTGTCTGGACTCCATTTCCTTATCTGCACATTGGGGACAGCGGGAAGAGCATTCCAGGCAGGCAGGGCAGGGCCGCACTCAGGCCCAGCGAGGTCAGACCTGCGAGGCTGTGATCACTACGGGCGCCCCCGTCTCTCCACCAACAGCCGCTGGGATTCAGCATCTAAGTCGGGACACTGCCCGCTGGGCCACAGCACGGGGAGAAGGAGGACCCGGACAAGGCTGGCGAGGGCTGGGGGTCCCCGGGGGGCAAGGGGGTCCTGCCCACTCTTTCTCTGCTCCATTTCGTTACATGACAGGGAAAGGCGGGTGGCACACTTGTGTGAAGACTTTGGCCAGACTTAATTTTTGCAAAAGTATGTGGAGAGCCTCAGACTGTAAAATGGAAAAAAGTGTGTGTGTGTGTGTGTGTGTGTCTCTCTCCGTGCCAGCATATGCGCACGTGTGTGCAGAAAAAGTCTGCAATCATTAAGTAACAAAATGTCAGCTGCAGGTCCTGTCATTACGGGTAATTTTCTTTTTTGTTTATCTGTATTTTCTATCAGGCACATGTATGACTTGTGTAATTAAAAAAATTTTTTCCCCTTCTCCAAACGGAAAGACCCGTGCTAGCAGCTCCCCTATCCCAGGCGGACAGAAGCCACCCACCAAACGCGCGCCGAGGTGGGGACCCGGCCCCAGCCATCGCCCTGCCAGGAAGGGGCCGCAGCCTGTACCTTGTGTACTTCTGGAACCCGATCTCACGCGGGGCGGACAGGGGCAGGATGACCAGCACGGAGAGCAGCGTCAGGGTGAAGTGCTGGTCGGCGTACCAGGGCTGCGGGGCTGGCGGGGCGCCGGGCAGGAGGAAGTCACACACTAGGGGGAGGGAGGGAAGGAGAGGCAGCGAGCCCCGCGGGCCCTCCCCCAGCTGCAGAGCCGCGGCCTGGGGTTCCCAGCTCCGGGTCCTCGGGGGGTTTGCCGTGGGCAGTCATCCCCGTGAGTTTGAAGGGATGGGATGACAAACACGATGGGGACCTTGTCACGTGCCACCAGGACGGAGGGAACACGCTGTAGGAATTCATTCAACAGACCTTCCCCGAGTTCCTTCCGCCCGGCAGGCGCTGCTCTAAGTGCTGGAATCGGCAGCAAACGACACAACGGTCTGCCCTTGGGGCACCCAGGCCCTCCTGTTTGTAAAAGATCCTTCTTGTCTGCCCAAGAGCTCAAAGGGTGTGTGCGGTGAAGTCGGGGCCTGGAATACATGTCCCCCAAGACAGCAGCCTAGGTCAACCCCGTTATTAGATAGAGGAGAGTTAGGGCGGGGCTGAGCTGGCCGCTTCTGCTAAACACCAGATAGGCTGGGGTCCCCTGGGGGTATCTAGCAGGGGGTGGGGCTGGAGGGTCCTCGATGGCTGGGCTCACACAGGGTGCCTGGTGGGGATGCCTGGGCGCCGCGGGGCCCTCCCTGCAGACCGTCCAACAGGCTGGTCCATGACAGCTGTGGGGTCCCGAGCCCAAGGCAGAAGGTGCCGTCCTCTTAAAGGCCAGGGCTGGAACTGGCAGTGTCCCATCTGCCATCCTCCGCCAGGCCGAGCCGTCACGGAGCCCGCTCTGATTCAGGGGGAGGGGACACAGATCCCGTCAACCTCTCAAGAGAAGGGACACCTAAGAGTCTGGGCCCGTTTTGGTTCCACCACAGTAAGACGGAGAATTTGGAGTTATCAGATAGAAGAGGCTAGACAGATGGGGGAGAGGGGCGAGCCAAGGGGAGAGAGCAAGATGGCTTGAGGCCGGAAGCACGTGGGTGGAGGTGCCGAGAGCTGGTTTCCGGCCCACTCGGGGGTGCTGGCACTGCTGTTACATAACCCTTCCTTGTTCTCCCCACATGCTCCGTAAAGCCAGCGATGAAAAGAAATCAACGGCCTGACCACAATGGCTTGCTTCTACTGGAGCGACGCAACGGGACAGCTCCACATGGAGCTCAGGGTACAGAGACCTCCCGTGAGGGAGGCAAGGCAGGCTTTCCTGGCCAGACAGGCCAAGGGAATGCACGTGCCCAAAGGCGCACAGAGATCTCCGTGAGTCCCAGGCCCCACGTGGCCTGAGATGGGGGGCAAGCCCTTCTTAGCCATCTGGACTCCTGAAGCCAGGAAAGCCCCCCTCTGCCACCTGGGCCACCCAGCTCCTTCCTGAGCCCTCACTTTCCAGGCCATACCTTGGTGTCCTCGGCACCATCGTTTGTAATCATTTGTACCCGACGAATGTAACGACTCCATCAAAAACCCCAACCTCCAATTAGCCTTCAGCCCAAGTAACCTGGACTTGCCTTCAGAAAGACATATCCCTAAATATCTAACGAGAAACACGCACACGATGCTCTCTTCCCACCAGTCAATCCACCCAGAGCTGCGGTGGCATGCCTCCAGTCAGTACTCTAATCTCTCCAGGTGATCCACTAACTGAGCCCGAAATCTTCTCAACACAGCAGCCCTCAGATCCTTCTCAACACGACAGCCCCGAAGATTGTTCTAAACATGGCAGCCCCTCAGAATCCTTCGCAACATGACAGCAACTCGGTATCATTCGCAACTCGGCAGCCCTTCAAATCCTCCCCAAAATGGCAGCCACCCAGAATCCTTCCCAACACTGCAGCTGCTAAGATTCTTCCCAACATACTGGCCCATATTTTCTCAACACTGAGGCCCTCAAAATCCTTCTCACATGACACCCCCTCAGAATCCTTCTCAACAGGGAAGCCCTCAAAATCAGTTTCAACATGGCAGCCCCTCAGAATCTTTCCCAACACGGCAGGCCCTCAGAATCCTTCTCAAAAAGGCAGCACCTCAAGATCCTCCTCAACATGGCACCTCCTCAGAATCCTTCTCAACACAGCAGCCCTTGAGAATCCTCCAAAGGACGGCAGCCCCTAGGGTTCCTCTCAACACGGAGGCCCTCAGAATCCTTCCCAACATGACAGCCCCTCACAATCATTCTAAACATGGCAGCAGCTCAGAATCTTCTCAACACAGCAGGCCCTCAGAATTGCCCTCAACAGGAGAGCCACTCAGGATCCTTACCAACACCACAGCCCCTCAGATCCTTCTCAAAATGGCAGCCCCTCAGCATCCTTCTGAACACTGCAGGCCCTCAGTATCCTTCTCAACTCAGCAGCCCCTCAGATCCTCCTCAAAATGGCAGCCCCTCAGAATCCTTCCCAACACTGCAGCTGCTAAGATTCTTCCCAATGTGGGAGCCCCTAAGATTCTTCTCCACACGGCAGCCACTAGAATCTTTCTCACACGGCATCACCTCAGAATCCTTCGCAACGCAGCAGCCCCTGAGAATCCTCCAAATCACGGCAGCCCCTAAGATTCTTCTCAGCACGGAGGCCCTCAGAATCCTTCCCAACACAGCACCCCCTCAGAATCCTAGCTACACTGCGGGCCCTCAGATCCTTCCCAACAGCAGCAGCTGCCATGCAGAATTCTTCTGACATAGCGGCCCCCTCAGGTCCTTCTCAACGTGGCAGCCCCTACAATCCCTCTCCACACGGCAGGCTCCTAGAGCCCTCTGCAAAATGGCAGCTCCTCCGCCTCCTCCTGAACACCCAAGAAGCCTCCTCAAGACAGCCGCCCCTTAAAACTCTTTTCAACAAGGCAGGCCCTCCTGCTCCTTTCTACACGGCATCCCCTCAGAACTTTCTCAACACGGCAGCCCCTCAGAATCTTATCAACACAACACCTCAGAATCCTCCTAACATGGCAGCCCCTCAGAATCCTTCTCAACATGGCAGCCCCTCAGATCCTTCCCAACACAGAAACGACTCAGAATCCTTCTAAACGCGGCAGCACATCAGATGCTCCCCAACACGACAGCCCCTCAAAAGCTGCCTCAACATGACAGCCACTCAGAATATTTCTCAACAGGGCTGCACCTCAGGTCCTCCTCAACACAGCAGCTCCCCAAAATGCTCACCATGGCAGCCCCTAACATCCTTCCAAACACAGCAGCCACGAAGAATCCTTCTCAACAAGGCAGCACCTCACAATCCTCCTCAACACGGCAGGCCCTCAGAATCCTTCCCAACATGAAAGCCCCTCAGAATCACTCTAACACTGCAGCGGCTCAAAATCTTCTAACACGGCACCCATCAGTTCCTTTTGAACAAGACAGTTCCTCAGAACCTTCTCAGCAAGGCAGCCTCTCAAAAGCATCTTCAACATGGCAGCACCTCAGAAACCCTCTCAACACAGCAACTCTTCAGAATCCTTCTGAACACTGCAAGCCCTCAGAATCTTTCCCAACACGGCAGCCCCTCAGAATCCTTCTCAACACAACAGCCACTGATTTCTTCTCAACACTGAGGCCCCGAGAATCTTTCCCAACCCAGCATCTCCACAGAATCCTTCTCAACACGGCACCCCTCAGATCCTTCTCAACAAGACAGTTCCTCATAATCCTTCCGAACATGGCAGCCCATCAGAATCCTTCTCACCAAGACAGCACCTTAGACCCTTCTCAACATGGTAGCATCTGAGATCCTTCACAAAACGGCAGCCTCTCAAAACTCTTATAAACATGGCAGACCCTCAAGATCCATCTAAACACAGCAGCCCCTCAGAATCTTCCTGACACAGCAGCCCCTCAGTTCCTTCTCAACACAGAGGCCCTCGGAATACTTCCCAACATGGCAGCTCCTACAGTTCTTCTCAGCGTGGCAACCCCTAGAATCGTTCTCACACAGTGGCCCCTCAAGTCCTCCTCAAAATGGCAGCCCCTCAGAATCCTTCCCAAACTGCAGGTGCTAACATTTTTGTCAATACGGAGGCCCTTAGAACTCATCTCAATACAGCAGCCTCTCAGAATCTTTCCCAACACAGCAGCCCCTAAGATTCTTCTAAAGAAGGCAGCCCCTAGAACCCTTCTCTCGTGGCAGCCCATCAGAATCCCTCCCAATACGACAGGCCCTCAGATCCTTCCCAAGAAGTCAGGCCCTCAGAATCCTTCTCAGTAAGGCAGGCCCTCAGAATCCTTCTCAACACGGTAGCTGCTAAGATTCTTCCCAACAGGGCAGCCCCTAGTATCCTCCTCAAAAAGGCAGCTCCTAAGATTCTCCTCAACACGGCAGCCCCTAGAATCCTTCTCACAGGGCAGCCCATCAAAATCCTTCCCATCACGGCAGCCCCTCAGATCCTTGCCGATAAGTCAGGCCCTCAGAATCCTTCTCAACATAGCAGCACCTCAGAATTCATCTCAGCAGAGCAGCACCACCAGTTGACCAGAATTGAAATCTGACATGACCTCTACTTGCCACCGTCAGGCAGGGCATTTTTGTGCCAATTTACCCTCTGGGAGGTTCCGATCTACCAACTATGATTTTTGTGGAAGATCAGAGTGCTTCCCACAACATGGGAGCCTTTAATTTCCACATCCCTGCATCAGGGACCTTTTTTCATGGTTCAAGAGACAGAACAGACAAAACAAACAGTAAAATGGTAGACCGAGATGCAACCTTATCAGTCATTATTACATTCCAAGTAGAAGTCTAAATATGCCAATTAAAACCCGAGACTGTCAAGATGATAAAAAAACAAGACCCGACCATATGCTGTCTACAAGAAGTGCATTTTAAAATTCCAAGGTTCACAGTAAAAGAGTGGGAAAAGAAATTCTGTGCAAACACTAATCTTAAGGATGCTGGAGAGGCTATATTCACAGGTATATTCACAAAGAATTACAGAGACAAAAAGGGAAATTTCATAATAAAAAGGCAATTCACTGTGTGTGCTTATTAATAAGAGAGCTGCAAAAACCATGAGCAAAAAATTCATAGAATTAAAGGGAAAAATAGACAAATCTGCAATCATAATTGGAGATGTTAACACTCTCTCTCTCATAACCTGACAGAATAACTAGACTCCGCCACTGCCCCACTCCCACAAAAATCTGCAAGGTCATGGAAGATCTGATCAAAGCTCTGGATCACCTTGACCTAATGGAGAGTTCTAGAACACTGTACCAAAGAACCACAGAATACACACCCTTTAAGAGCTCACCAAGACAGACCACACGCTGAGGCACAGAGTAAGTCTCAAATGCCAAAATTATACAGGTGTGTTCTCTGACCATGGTGCATTTAAGGCAGAAACCAAAAAGATGACATTCACAGAAAGATAGACAAGATGAAAAGGCAGAGGGCTATGTACCAGATGAAGGAACAAGATAAAACCCCAGAAAAGAAACTAAATGAAGTGGAGATAGGAAACCTTCCAGAAAAAGAATTCAGAATAATGACAGTGAAGATGATCCAGGACCTTGGAAAAAGAATGGAGGCAAAGATCGAGAAGATGCCAGAAATGTTTAACAAAGATCTAGAAGAATTAAAGAACAAACAGAGATGAACAACACAATAACTGAAATGAAAAATACACTAGAAGGAATCAATAGCAGAATAACTGAGGCAGAAGAACGGATAAGTGACCTGGAAGACAGAATGGTGGAATTCACTGCTGCAGAACAAAGAAAAAAGAATGAAAAGAAATGAAGACAGCCTAAGAGACCTCTGGGACAACATTCAACACAACAACATTCAACACAACAACATTCGCATTATAGGGGTCCAGAAGGAGAAGAGAGAGGGAAAGGACCTGAGAAAATATTTGAAGAGATTATAGTCAAAAACTTCCCTAACATGGGAAAGGAAATAGCCACCCAAGTCCAGGAAGTGCAGAGAGTCCCAGGCAGGATAAACCCAAGGAGAAACACACCGAGACACACAGTAATCAAACTGGCAAAAATTATAGACAAATTGCTGAAAGCAGCAAGGGAAAAACGACAAATAACATACAAGGGAACTCCCATAAGGTTAACAGCTGATTTCTCAGCGGAAACTCTACAAGCCAGAAGGGAGTGGCATGATATACTTAAAGTGATGAAAGGGAAGAACCTACAACCAAGATTACTCTACCCGGCAAGGATCTCATTCAGATTCGATGGTGAAATCAAAAGCTTTACAGACAAGCAAAAGCTAAGAGAATTCAGCACCACCAAACCAGCTCTACAACAAATGCTAAAGGAACTTCTCTAAGTGGGAAACACAAGAGAAGAAAAAGACCTACAAAAATAAACCCAAAACAATTAAGAAAATGGTCATAGGAACATACATATCAATAATTACCTTAAACGTGAATGGATTAAATGCTCCAACCAAAAGACACAGGCTTGCTGAATGGATACAAAAACAAGACCCATCTATATGCTGTCTACAAGAGACCCATTTCAGACCTAGGGACACATTCAGACTGAAAGTGAGGGGATGGAAAAAGATATTCCATGCAAATGGAAATCAAAAGAAACCCGGAGTAGCAATACTCATATCAGATAAAATAGACTTTAAAATAAAGACTATTATAAGAGACAAAGAAGGACACTACATAATGATCAAGGGATCAATCCAGGAAGAAGATATAACAATTATAAATATATATGCACCCAACATAGGAGCACCTCAATACATAAGGCAACTGCTAACAGCTATAAAAGAGGAAATCAACAGTAACACAATAATAGTGGGGGACTTTAACACCTCACTTACACCACTGGACAGATCATCCAAACAGAAAATTAATAAGGAAACACAAGCTTTAAATGACACAATGGACCTGATAGATTTAATTGATATTTATAGGACATTCCATCCAAAAACTGCAGATTACACTTTCTTCTCAAGTGCACATGGAACATTCTCCAGGATAGATCACATCTTGGGGTCACAAATCAAGCCTCAGTAAATTTAAGAAAATTGAAATCATATCAAGCATCTTTTCTGACCACAATGCTATGAGATTAGAAATCAATTACAGGGAAAAAAATGTAAAAAACACAAACACATGGAGGCTAAACAATATGTTACTAAATAACTGAGAGATCACTGAAGAAATCAAAGAGGAAACCATAAAATACCTAGAGACAAATGATAATGAAAACACTATGATCCAAAACCTATGGGATGCAGCAAAAGCAGTTCTAAGAGGGAAGTTTATAGCTATACAAGCCTACCTCAAGAAACAAGAAAAATCTCAAATAAACTATCTAACCTTACATCTGAAGGAATTAGAGAAAGAAGAACAAACAAAACCCAAAGTTAGCAGAAGGAAAGAAATCATAAAGATCAGAGCCAAAATAAATGAAATAGAAACAAAGAAAACAATAGCAAAGATCAATGAAACTAAAAGCTGGTTCTTTGAGAAGATAAACAAAATTGATAAACCATTAGCCAGACTCATCAAGAAAAAGAGGGAGAGGACTCAAATCAATAAAATTAGAAATGAAAAAGAAGTTACAACAGACACCGCAGAAATACAAAGCATCTTAAGAGACTACTACAAGCAACTCTATGCCAATAAAATGGACAACCTGGAAGAAATGGACAAATTCTTAGAAAGGTATAACCTTCCAAGACTGAACCAGGAAGAAATAGAAAATATGAACAGACCAATCACAAGTAATGAAATTGAAACTGTGATTAAAAATCTTCCAACAAACAAAAGTCCAGGACCAGATGGCTTCACAGGTGAATTCTATCAAACATTTAGAGAAGAGCTAACATCCATCCTTCCAAAACTCCTCCAAAAAACTGCAGAGGAAGGAACACTCCCAAACTCATTCTATGAGGCCACCATCACCCTGATACCAAAACCAGACAAAGATACTACAAAAAAAAGAAAATTGCAGACCAATATCACTGATGAATATAGATGTAAAAATCCTCAACAAAATACTAGCAAACAGAATCCAACAACACATTAAAAGGATCATACACCATGATCAAGTGGGATTTATCCCAGGGATGCAAGGATTCTTCAATATATGCAAATCAATCAATGTGATACACCATATTAACAAATTGAAGAAGAAAAACCATATGATCATCTCAATAGATGCAGAAAAAGCTTTTGACAAAATTCAACACCCATTTATGATAAAAACTCTCCAGAAAGTGGGCATAGAGGGAAACTACCTCAACATAATAAAGGCCATATATGACAAACCCACAGCAAACACCATTCTCAATGGTGAAAAACTGAAAGCATTTCCTCTAAGATCAGGAACACGACAAGGATGTCCACTCTCACCACTATTATTCAACATAGTTTTGGAAGTCCTAGCCACAGCAATCAGAGAAGAAAAAGAAATAAAAGGAATATAAATTGGAAAAGAAGAAGTAAAACTGTCACTGCTTGCAGATGACATGACACTAAACATAGAGAATCCGAAAGATGCCATCAGAAAGCTACTAGAGCTAATCAATGAATTTGGTAAAGTTGCAGGATACAAAATTAATGCACAGAAATCTCTTGCATTCCTGTACACTAACGATGAAACATCTGAAAGAGAAACTAAGGAAACACTCCCATTTACCATTGCAACAAAAAGAATAAAATACCTAGGAATAAACCTACCTAGGGAGACAAAAGCCCTGTATGCAGAAAACTATAAGACACTGATGAAAGAAATTAAAGATGATACCAACAGATGGAGAGATATACCATGTTCTTGGATTGGAAGAATCAATATTGTGAAAATGACTATACTACGCAAAGCAATCTACAGATTCAATGCAATCCCTATCAAATTACCAATGGCATCTTTTACGGAACTAGAACAAAAAAATCTTAAAATTTGTAGGGAGACACAAAACACCCCGAATAGCCAAAGCAGTCTTGAGGAAAAAAAACGGAGCTGGAGGAATCAGACTCCCTGACTTCAGACTATACTACAAAGCTACAGTAATCAAGACAATATGGTACTGACACAAAAACAGAGATATAGATCAATGGAACAGGATAGAAAGCCCAGAGATAAACCCACGCACCTATGGTCAACTAATCTATGACAAAGGAGGCAAGGATATACAATGGAGAAAAGACAGTCTCTTCAATAAGTGGTGCTGGGAAAACTGGACAGCTACATGGAAAAGAATGAAATTAGAACACTCCCTAACACCATACACAAAAATAAACTCAAAATGGATTCGAGACCTAAATGTAAGGCCGGACACTGTAAAACTCTTAGAGGAAAACATAGGAAGAACACCCTTTGACATAAATCAAAGCAAGATCTTTTTTGATCCACCTCCTAGAGTAATGGAAATAAAAACAAAAATAAACAAAGGGGACCTAATGAAACTTAAAAGCTTTTGCAAAGCAAAGGAAACTACAAACAAGATGAAAAGACAACTCTCAGAATGGGAAAAAATATTTGCAAACGAATCAACGGACAAAGGATTAATCTCCAAAATATATAAACAGCTCATGCAGCTCAATATTTAAAAAAAATCAAGCAGCCAGGCCCAGAGCTGGAAAGTTCAAACTGGACGTGTTGCTTGCGCCGCTGGCAGAGACTGCGGCGGAGGTTCGGCCCAAGTTCTCCGGGCCGAGTGCCCAGCAGCGCCCTGCGCCCCCACCCCGCCACCCCCAGCCACGCTCCTGGCTCGGGCTCCGCGCCTGGCGACTGCAGCAAGACTTGAATGCAGCGATCATCTAAATTAGAGAAAGGAGATAAAAATAACCTCTGGATATTCCTCTCGTGTGATATTTATTCTGGATGAAGCATTAAGATTGCTACTAGAGGTGTATCACTGGACTTCCCTGGTGGCGCAGTGCTTAAGAATCCGCCTGCCGGGGGCTTCCCTGGTGGCGCAGTGGTTGAGAATCTGCCTGCTAATGCAGGCGACGTGGGTTCGAGCCCTGGTCTGGGAAGATCTCACATGCCACGGAGCAACTAGGCCCGTGAGCCACAGCTACTGAGCCTGCGCGTCTGGAGCCTGTGCTCCGCGTCTGGACCCTGTGCTCCGCAACAAGAGAGGCCGCGATAGTGAAGAGGCCCGCGCACCGCGATGAAGAGTGGCCCCCGTTTGCCGCAACTAGAGGAAGCCCTTGCACAGAAACGAAGACCCAACACAGCCAAAAATAAATATAATAAATAAAAATAAATAAAAGATTACTATTAAAAAAAAAATAGGGGGGGCTTCCCTGGTGGCGCAGTGGTTGAGAATCTGCCTGCCAATGCAGGGGACACGGGTTCGAGCCCTGGTCTGGGAAGATCCCACATGCCGCGGAGCAACTGGGCCCGTGAGCCACAATTACTGAGCCTGCGCGTCTGGAGCCTGTGCTCCGCAACAAGAGAGGCCGCGATAGTGAGAGACCCGCGCACCGCGATGAGGACTGGCCACCACTTGCCGCAACTAGAGAAAGCCCTCGCACAGAAACGAAGACCCAACACAGCCATAAATAAATAAGTAAAATTTAAAGTCAAACTAATTGAGTAACAGACATTAAAAAAAAAAAAAAGGGAAGGAAGAGAATCCTAGTGATTGGGAAAAAAAAAAAAGCTTAAAAGACATATCAGTTTAAAAAAAAAAAAAAGAATCCGCCTGCCAATGCAGGGGACATGGTTCAATCCCTGGCCCAGGAAGATCCCACATGCCTCAGAGCAACTAAGCCCAAGTGCCACAGCTACTGAGCCCACATGCCACAACTACTGAGCCCGCATGCCACAACTACTGAGCCTGCATGCCACAACTACTGAAGCCTGCACACCTAGAGCCCATGCTCCGCAACAAGAGAAGCCACCTCAATGAGAAACCTGCACACTGCAACGAAGAGTAGCCCCTGCACACCACAACTAGAGCAAGCCCGTGCAGCAACGAAGACCCAATGCAGCCAAAAATAAATTAATTAATTAATTAAAAAAAAAACTTTGGTAAAGAACGAATTTGACACCAATGCCCCCACGTCTCAGTTCACTTAGTAACAGAGCACCAGCCCTCCTGGCTTGACGGGAATTGTTACAGAAAACATTTCAAAAGATATTTCTAGGGTCTTTCTGTGATGCTCAAACTTTCCGCTTGTCTGTGATTCAAGCTGCTTCTCCTCAATCTCAATACTTTAACCTTCATTGAGAAAATAGTAGTCCTCCAAAATGTACTTAACTGTTATTACTATTACCATTAATTTTAGAAGAATGTAGAGAAAATAGTTGGAGTTGGCTAGGAGAATAAATATAAAAATATATACAAAAGGAAAATTCTGACTGCTTTGTTAATAGAACTTAAAGATTAAAACCTACACAGGTCTCTTCAGATCTTAAAGGATTTTCTTCTAAAGGGTGATTTCAGTGTTTAATATATATAAATCATGTTCTTCACTACAACACAGTAATGTAAAATTATCAGAGTTTACTACTGCAAGATTGATATGAGCCTAAGAGTCAAGTCCACTAAAGAGGTTTGTTTTCCTTGCATTCATGCCAAATCAGCTAGAGTGAAATTATCCGCCGGTCTAAGCAGCTGGTTCTGTGCAGCCCAGAGAACATGTGGCGAAATTCTCTCCTTCACAGGGTGCAGGTTCACTGTGTCTCTCACACCCAGGTGGTTTGTAAAGACTCTCTGTTTCTGGTAGCTTTAAATTAGAGGTGCTCTTATCACCAAAGGAGAATGAGAGATATGTAATATTAAACTCTTATGTATTTTTCCTGCGTAGGCCTTGCTTTTATTATCTACCTGGGATTTTATGCTCTGGGTTTCACTCACTTATCCATAAAAAACAATATTATGCAGAGACCACGGTTTATGCAACTGAAACGTAAAATCATGCAGGTAACTTACAGAAGTGTCTCAACTCAAGAAAATTTTGAACCTCAGAATTCCTGAGTACTATAGTCGTTGAAAGATATTTGCTCTTGGCTTTCAGAATTTAGAGAAACTAGTTACAGATATCAATTTAATAGGGGCTCAGATGTGGAATTATGTGCATGACACTATGCTGGGTTTTATGAACGAGTCACAAAATGAGTATGTACTGGTTATATGGCCATTACTTTCAGCTAATTAAAATTTTTTCTAGCATTTACTTTAGCAAATTTTTTCCAGACATTTCTTTTGGGCATCATACTTAAATGTAATATGTCATTTAATCTAATTCTCATAATACTATTTTGTGAGGCTATTATTCATGCAAGAATATAAAGGTGGCGAAAAAGGTTAAACAACTCACCAGATGCCTTAGTTTGTAAGATAAAAGGTGTTCAGTGAAGTGCATGTACCCATTGAGTCTGTGCTTTTAGCTATGACAATGTTCTACTACTTTCAAGGCCCTGAACATTGGGTAGGAAAGGCAAGAACGAAGAGGCCAAACTAAAATACAGATAAAACAAATCTCATAAAATGAGAAAATGGAGTGGAAGCATTGATAAGGAGCAATTAATTTGGTATTAGGTAGGAAGGGTTGAGGAAGACTCGAGAGAAATCAATCTTTTGTGCTTGGTCTTGATGTGTGAATAGAATTTCCATTGCTAAAAATGTTGTACTGACAGCAATATTGGTTGAGGACAGGACAGAAGGAGAGGGAGAAATTCAAAGGGTATTGCAGTCTGATAATGGCATGAACAAAGACGCCAGGAAATAAAATTTACACATGGCTCCTTCCAGGAATGATAAGTAAGCAGGAATGGATATGTAGAGACAGAGACAGATATGTAGAGACAGAGACAGATATGTAGAGACAGAGACATACAAATATTTTGTCCAGTGGCTTATTTTGTTCAGTGGTTTTTTTTGTTCAGTGGTTTTGGAAGGGCTGAATGCCGAGTTAAAGCATAAGCAACACATTTTTGAAAGGCTTTTTTGTAATTCAGTTGTGTGTATGTCAATGACCACAATCAATAGAATCAAAAGCAATAGGTGACTAGGTTTTAATTTTTGGAAACTTTTCCCTCTATTTTAGGGAATTCCCTGCTGTAGAGACAACCTGAGAAAGAAGGTGAGAGAGTGAGAAAAATTAAGACATGAGTAATCTGGTAGCACCTGAAACAAGAGTGGGTGCATTCCTAATGCTCCAAGTACTAGGGACCTTGATGATTATGTGTGACATTATCAGTTAATGTTTTCCCTTTTGAATTTTCGCATGAAATTTTTGGTGTTACATTTCACTTCTTCGAACAGAGGTAAATTCCTCCACTTCCATCCTATTCTCTAGAGCTAAAACTATGGCCCTATGCTTATAACTGGAGAAGAATGTCTACCTTTTACACGACTTTTATATGTTAAACAAATTGACTATTTCATATTCATTTTGTTCAAACAAAGCCCAAAGCTAATAGTAGGATTTAGATGAATTCTGAACTAATACCTCTTCAAAATCATTTGAAGTTAAAGTTTGATAAATATTTAGACATCTAGCTTTTCAGAACCCCCAAATATGGCCTAAGCGTATAATACCTATCCTTTGAGTTATCTTCATCAGTTATTTTTATAATCATTTTTATTGCTTTGTTTTGTACCTGCTGAAAGAGAATAAAAGTCATATTCAAAATGAGAAAAAAAAAAAAAAAACAAGCAACCCAATCAAAAAATGGGCAGAAGACCTAAATAGACATTTCTCCAAAGAGGACATACGGAGGGCCGAGAAGCACATGAAAAGCTGCTCAACATCACTAATTATTAGAGAAATGCAAATCAAAACTACAATGAGGTATCACCTCACACCGGTTAGAATGGGCATCATCAGAAAATCTACAAGCAACAAATGCTGGAGAGGGTGTGGAGAAAAGGGAACCCTCTTGCACTGTTGGTGGGAATGTAAATTGATACAGCCACTATGGAGAACACTATGAAGGTTCCTTAAAAAACTAAAAATAGAATTACCATATGATCCAGCAATCCCACTACTGGGCATATACCCAGAGAAAACCGTAATTCAAAAAGACACATGCACCCGAATGTTCATTGCAGCACTATTTACAATAGCCAGGTCATGGAAGCAACCTAAATGCCCATGGACAGACGAATGGATAAAGAAGATGTGGCACATATATACAATGGAGTATTACTCAGCCATAAAAAGGAACGAAACTGGGTCATATGTAGAGACGCGGATGGATCTAGAGACTGTCATACAGAATAAAGTAACTCAGAAAGAGAAAAACAAATATCGTATATTAACGCATGTATGTGGAACCTAGAAAAATGGTACAGATGAACCGGTATGCAGGGCAAAAATAGAGACACAGATGTAGAGAACAAACGTATGGACACCAAGGGGGGAAAGCAGCAGGGGGGTGGGATGAATTGGGAGGTTGGGATTGACATGTGTCCACTGATGTGTATAAAATGGATGACTAATAAGAACCTGCTGTATAAAAAAATTTTAAAAAGAAACCAAAAAGGCATCTAGAGAACTCCCAAATAATTGGAAATTGAATCACACAATTCTAAACATCCCATGAGTCAAATAAGAAATCATAGCAAAAATTAGCAAAGGATTGAACGGAATAAAAGTGAAATCAGAACATATCAAAATCAGTCAGATGCAGCCAAAGAAGTGCTTAGAGGGAAATTGTTAGTCGGGGGGCTAGAGGCCAAGGTGGCATGGGGCTGAGCGTCTTCGACGTCCCCAAACTCAAGGTGTTACTGCTTCTCTCTCACAGGGGTGTCCTTGCAGTTGGTGCCACCTCCCCATCTGTAAAATGAGTCCCCACTGGACACCCCAGCACAGCTCCCTCCAGCTCCTTGACTCTCGCTGCGGTGGTAATCACTAACCCTGCATCTCCCTTCGCCACGACGTTAGGAGCTGGGAGTGGTCTCGGCCTCCGCTGCTTGCCAAGGGCCCGAGCCTAACGTCCACATCCTGTTCATCCACCAGGAGCTCGGGAGAACTGAGCTCCACACCCGGGGTCGCCCCTGACTCCAGGGCAGGTACTTACACTTCTCCAGCTGGTCCCCGATCACCCTGAGGAAGGCCACAGAGATCATGAGCAGGTTGATGATGAAGCAGGCCTCGCACAGCTTCCGGATGGTGGGGCCACACAGCCCTCCGACCACGCCCTGGTAGGTGGCCTGGCCGCTGACGGAGGCGGCATAGCCCAGGATGACCAGCCCACTGATCAGGAAGACCAGGGAGACCTGCAGAACAGGACCATGGGGCCAGGCGTGCCCACAACCGCCCCCCAGGATGCTGATACCACTCCCTCCGGGTCTCACCTGCAGAGGCCACGGCTGCCTACAGCCTAGGGCCTCTACCTGACAAGCCACCAGCCCCCTCCCTTGAAACCAGAGCTGCAAAGCAGGTGGATTCCAGAGGCCGCGCTGGCTCTACGTCTGTGAATCTGGGGTTCCCACTACTCCACACCAGTTGGACAAATGAGGTATCAGAAACCCAGAGTTTAAATTACTTTCCTAAGATCACATGCGTTGCAGGTGAAGAGCCGTAAAGCATGGTGGTTAGGAAGCAGGCATACTTGGGTTCAATTCCAACTCTGCCACTCACCTGCTCTGTGGCATGAGGCCCACCATCAACCTCTGTTTTCCCATCTGTGAAATGGGGATGATACCATCTACCTTACTGGAGGGTTGTGATGCATTTGCTTTAAACAAAGCACGTAACTCACTCAGCTCAGTGCCTGGCACGTGGTAACTGCTCAAGAAATGATGGTCATTCTTATTCTCCAGACTCCCTCTCCAGTGCTCTGTTGGAATTTTTTCCAACACTGAAAAATTTTCAAACATCTAGGAAAGTTGGAAGAATTTTACAATGAACGCCATGTACCCACTACCTAGATTCTACTAGGAGCAGGTCACTTTGCTTATTTTATCACACCTCTACCATGCGTCCATGTGTCCATCTAAACTTGGGGGTACATTTCAAGGCAAGTTGTGGATATTAATTAGCATACTTCCCCCTAAAGATTTGGGCGTGCATATCGTTAATTAGAGCTTGATGTTTGTTTACAGTCCTCTCTTATAAGATAAAATTTACACACAGTGAAACGCACAGTCTTAAGTGTATATCAGTATATCATTGGAAGGGGTATAACCAATGTACATGTGCAACCTAAACCCCTACCAAGACACAAAATGTTACCACGTCCCCGAAGTTCCCTCCTGTCCTTCCCAGTCACTTTCTGTCCCCGTGCCCAGAAAAAAAACACTCTAATATTTTTCTGCTTTTATCCATTTTCTTATCTGGCTTTCCACTGAGTGGTAACGTTTGTGAGGGCCAGCCCTATCGGGCACATCGGTAAAATTTATTCCTATTTTTGCCAAGTGCTATTTCACTGTGTGGATAGAATCACAATTGGTTGATCCAGTCCCCTGTTGCCAGACATCTGGGCTGTTCTTTGTTTTGGGCTACTATGAAGGAAGAGCTGAGCATTCTAGAATAAGTCATTCTGAGGACCCACGTTTCCTTCTCCTGGACACACACCTAGGAGTGGAATTCCTGGGTGTCAGGGTAGATGTGTGCTCAACTCTGGCAATTTCTTACAAACTGCTTTCTGAATCATCTGCACCACTCGATAACCCCTCCCCCGCGCCCCCCCCCCCAGCCTCAACTGATGCATTTCAGACCCACTTGCCCCACGTAGTTAAATGTTTTTGAGCCTCTCCTGGATGGACGGCTACCTGTCCCTAAGCTGGACCTGGTCTCCACGGCCAAACTCCCCTCCCACATTTCTATGGAGGAGAACAATGCAGGAGCTGTGAGGTGCTCAGCCAAGAAGCCCGGGGAGAGCCAGCATGGCCGTCTTCAGACACAGTTCGTGCCCCTGAACAGCAGACTCGTTCTTACGCCAGCAGCCAAAACCAGGGCTGCTGAAGGGAACATCTAACTGGACCGCCTGACAGAAACTTGAAAGTTCAGAGCCAGGAGGAACATGCACGCTCCCTCCAGCCCCTCGACCTCTGCCCATGCTGGTTCCTCTGCCTGGAACACCACCACCCCGCCTCCACCACTGTCCCTCACCTGGGGAGCCCCTACTCTTCCCCCCTCCTCTCCAAGGTCACCTCCTCCAGGAAGCCTCCCCACACTTCACCCCCGAGGTGGGCTCAACCCTCCGTTTCTGGCAGAACCACACCTTTCGGGGGCCCACTCTTTTCCCCGTGGTGGGTCGAATCCCCCAAAAGGTTTGTCTACATCCCAATCTCCAGAACCTGTGAAAGGGACTTACTGGCAGCCATCTTTGCAGATGCAAATAATGAACATGTAATTAAATGAAAAAGGGTCTTTTTGCAGGTGAAATTAAGGATCTTAAGATGAGGTCATTCTGGATGAGCCAAGTGGGCCTTAAATCCAATGATAAGTGTCCTAATAAGAGACAGAAGACGAGGAGACACAGAGAAAGCCACGTGGCGATGGGGCAGAGATTGGAGTGACATGGTCACAAGCCAAGGAATGCCTGGAGCCCCCAGGAGCTGGAGAGGCGGGAAGGACCCTGCCGACACCTTGATTCAGACTTGCGGTCTCCAGGACTGGGAGAGAATACACTTCTGTTGTTTTACGCTGCCCAGGCTGTGGTCCTCAGGTCCAGGGGCCTGAGGCCACATACTCACAACTGAGCGTACAGCGTGAGGATCCCTGCCTCTCTCATCCACCAGACTCTAAGCTCCATGGACACTGGGATCGTGTCTTTTTTGCTTACCATTTAGCCCCAGAAAAGCACCCAGAACATAGCAGGTGCTTCATAGGTATTTGGGGATGAAAGGAAGGGAGGGGGGTGGGGGGGTCAGGCTAAGCCTCTGCCAGTGAAGGTGCGTCTCTGCTAACACAGTGAGCTGTCCACGCAGGAGTGGCTGACCCTCGAGACGGTCCCCGAGCCTCTTAGCAGCCAGTCAGCAAAGAGCCCTTACAGCCCCTCGCCAGGCACGCCTCTCTTTGGAGCCGAGGAGGGTGCAGGCTCGTTAATTTCATTAACCCTCCAGTGCTCATGGGGCCATTAGAGACCTAAAACCTCACACCACTGACCTCCCAGCAGCAGGGATGTTCAAACATTCCTCCCGTCCGAGGGGAGGCCTTGTAACTGGGGACAGGGCAGAAGTCTCACTGGCTAAGAGGAGGGGAGAGTCAGGAAATGATAGGGGAGTTGCTGATTACCAGCCTGACTTCTTCCCTTGTTGGGAGTTTCCATTTATTCATAGTTGGGGTCCGCTCTCCTGAAGCCTGCCTGCCTGCTCAAGATGGGATCTTTAGACCATCCTGTGCAAACAGCAAGCCACCCCAGCAGCATCCGTGTTACCCGGGAGCCTGTCAGAGATGCGCGATCTCAGGGCCACCCAAACCTGGGCTGTCAGCATCCGTACTCCCGAAAGGTGCCGGGAGACCCCGCACGGAGCTTGGGGAGAGGCGCGCCACGTCCCTGCCTCAGCCCTGCCTGACGTCCTCGGACTGGTCCGTCTGTGCCTGACCACGGACCCCCACGCGGGCCCCATCCGCTCTATCGCTGACCCTTTGTGGCTGGAGGTCGGGCTCCCTGTTCCGGAAGCGCGGCCTTTCTGCCGCACACATCCAAACACCGCTCTGTTGCCCGCCACGTGCACCTGGACAAGCTGGGGCTCAGCGCCGCCTTGGAGGGGGCTTCTCTGCCCCCCTCCCGCTCCCACAGATGTCATCCCACTCGTCACGCTGCCCACCATCTGACACTGTCTCATTCGACTTCTTGAATCTTGTCCGAGCTCCCTGTTAGAACAAGCTACACAAGGACGGAGACCACACTGTCTCAGACACCCGGCGCCAGACAGGCGCTCAGCCAGCATGGGGGTGGCACAGGTTACACCGGACACTGCGCAGGGCAGCATCTGGCAGCTTCCAGAAGGACAAGAGAGGCCCCGTGGGCCCACCAATGAGGCCATTATCAGCCAGCTGCCAGAAAAAAGCATTTGAGATGATGCCGGTCAAAGAACTTACCACGAAATGCCTGATTCCTATCAGCCCAAGGAAAAGCCTGCTAATAACATGAAGCTGTGCTAATCAGCAGCTCTTTTCCGCTGAGGACGGTCAGGCCCTGGAACTTTCTGGGAAGGGAGAGAGTTCAGGCTCCACACGCAGCCAGCAGAACTGGCCAAACACCGCTGACACCGTGCAGGTTGGGGGCGTCACAGCGGCCTCAGTCCTGACCTGCCCACGGGATTTGGGCTTTCGCTGTGGAGCCGAGACCGGGAGGCAAGATAAGTCAATCAGTGGCTCTCGGAGACAGCGCCTCCCCGGCTGAAAGGCCAGGTTCATTGGCTACAGGTGCCGCGCGCTCCGCAGAGACCCGCCGCGCCTCTACCTCCCCCTCCCCCTCCACCCCGCCTGGCTGCGGGGGCCCTCAGCCGCATAGAGGATGCTCTCGGCCCGGCCCTACAGGGGGATTCCCTTCTCCCTTCGTGAGCTGAGCGGGATGGAAAACCAAAAGCCACAGGAGTAATTTCGGAGACAGGCAGCTCTGCAAAAGCAATGCCCAGGGCTCTAGCTGGAAAAATAAACTTAAGCTCCTACCTGCCCCCAGAGAACCACCCCCCCGCCCCAAAATGCTCCCCAGGGGCTTACCAGCTCCACTAGGAAAGCGGGGGCCACCCCACCCGCCTTGTGGAAGGCCCATGGGAAGTTGAGCAGGCCGGCGCCCAGCGCGGACTTCAGGAGAATGAAGATAGCACCCAGTGAGGATAGACTGGGGCGGGCGGCCGTGGGGACCGGCTTTTCCGAAAGGCCTCTGTCTCCTGAGGTCTGTCCCTCCATGGCTAGAAGCAGCAGAGGGGCAGAGAGACGGGGTGGTCCCGGCACCGTCTTCCCAGTTCACGGTAACCTTCTCCAGCTGGGATGCGTCTCTCCTCAATCCAGCCAGAGCCAAGACGTCTGTCTCAACCACCCCAGCCTCCGTACCCCTCTTCCCGAGCATCTGCTCCCCCTTTCCAAAGCGTTATGCAACCACCTGCCCCATGACTTCCGGTCCTCACACCTTTCCCCTCAACCAACGCTGCCGCCCCCAACTTCCAACCTTGTTTATGGGCACTCTTGCCCTCCCCCACCCCGTTTCTCTTCCAAATCCCCAACTCCTTCCTCCCCATGGCTGTTCTCACCCACCCACCCGCCTCCAGGCCAACTTCCACAGCGAAGGGGCTCCAGCCCCTGGTCCTTACCACCAAGTCCAATCTTCAAGGCGACAGACAGTCCTGGGCCATCAGGGACGGGGACTCGGGCTCACTTCAGAGGACCCAGAGGGGTGGGAGGAAGGCTCTAGCTCCCCCGGGGTGGGCAAACGAGTCATGAATCATGGGAGCCCTAGAGAGCACATGCTGGGGTCACGTCCCCGAACCTGGGAGGACACGGGCAAGAGGTCAGGGCCATCCGTCCCAAGAACTTGTAGCTTCTGAGACTTCTGGCCTGAGCACGGGAGTCTTAAGACTGCCGGGGGCGGGGCCTTCCCGGCCGCCCCGAGGGTTAGAGGGAGCTCAGCTGGGAGAGATCAGGGAGGCTGCACCGATCTCACCATCTCCAACGCCTCCTCCCGGGATGCCTCCCAGGCCCCCACCCCCATCTGTCACCTGCTAGGGGCGCCGAGCCTAGTTTCCCATCTGCAGAAGGGGGTCCGTGTGCCCTCCTCGGGGGGCTGTAGACTCACGCATGCAAAGGCCCAGGCTGTCAGCAGGTGCTTCCTGGCAAGGCTCCCCAGGCCAATGAGCATGTGAATCACCTGGGGTCTTGTTAACAGGCAGATGCTGATTCGTCCCACCTTGGGTGGAGCCGAGAGTCCACGTTTCTCACGAGCTCTGAGGAGGCGGGTGCTGCTGGTCCCCGGACCACACTTTGAGTAGAGACCACCTCTCCGACCCAATACAGTCGGCTAGGATGGCAGAATCCTGGAAACGGTCCCAACCCGGAAAACGCAGCCCCGTGAAGGTCGGATCTTGAATTCAGAGGTGAACCTGTTTATTCCTGGCGCCCAGGCTCAAATCCCCCCCGAGAGCATGTTAAACCACTGAGTGTGGGATCCGTCACCAGCGTTTCTGACTCAGGGGGTCCGGGGCCCCTTCCTGAGAACTGCTGCTGTAAGTTAGACATGTTCAACGCCTCCCCCAATCAGTCCTTCTCCGTCGAGATCAGCACCAAAGGCTTTGCTCGTGTGGTCTCAAGCCCCTGACCGTGCCACCTCCCTGCAGCGGCTCCGTTTATGCTTTGCGGGCTCCCGCAGCTGGACGGCGTCGCGGGCCGCAGTTCTGCTGCGACCACGTGAGCGGTGCTCACCGTGACCCAGGCCTTGCAGCAAGCGCTCCCCGCGTCCTCACTCTGAATCCCGAGGGCTGTCACCGCGGTCCGTAGAGCGCAGGGCTCCCGCGGGTGGGGCAAGAGGCTCAAAACGTGAGCGCTGGCCGGGGTCAGGGCCGGAAATCAGCCCCGAGTGTGTGTCATCTCAAAGCCAGCAGTGTCACGCTGGCTCCTGCACCCGCCCAGACCCTGATGGTGCCTGGATGGGAGCGGACGCGTAAGGGAGGGGATGAATGGGTGAGCAGACGGCAGGATGTGAGGGGCTGGGGCGCACCCCTCCGGAATTCACATGGCTCTCTCCCCCCACATCCACCCCGAGGCAGTGAGAAAGGAGATCAAGGGGCCTCAAAGCGGCCTGGCTTTGTACTCCTTAATCTCGGCTCTGAGCGCCCGGGGCACCCCCCTGTCCCGCCTGGGTCCCTCATTAGCTGCCCATTAACGTGCATGACTTAGAAATTGGCCACTGGGCTGTGAAATTCCACTCAATGGGGAAAACCTCTTAATTCTGAGGGGCTTTGATTTACACTCTGCCCAGTCTCAGGGCTGTGTGACCTTTCCCGGGGAGGAGAGGTGCCCCTTGGGGCCCCATCTGTGTGGGTGGGCAGCCCCGGTGGCACATGGGGCTCAGCCCAGCGCCCCGCATACGGCCCCGCGTCGCCCCCCAGGGGAGCACCGTCAAGGGATGTTCCAGGGTCCCCCCTTTCCGCCTCCACAGAGTACTGGTCACCTGTCAGGTTGGGAACTTCAGGGAGAAAGTGACCTCAGCTCATTTCCGCAAACCTTTGTCTCACCCTTTAGAAAGTTCTGGAAGACAGACCAGGGCAGGGGTCGGGGGGTGGGGTGGTCTCAGCAACCAGAGTGCCTAGGACTGAGATCCAGGCCTCACTGGGGTCCCCTGCGAAATGGTGGTAACAGCCCCTGTCTGCCCCGCAGGGCCCTTAGGAGGACCCAGTGAGAAGAGGGTTACTGCTGTTGAAATACACACGGGGCAAATCCCATGATCTGTACATGTCTGTGTTTTTACCTCCGCCTGCTTCTGAGCTAGGACAGTGCTCTGAACCTGGGCTGCACAACACCCGATGGACCCTTCAAACTGCCGGCGCCAGGCCCACCCTCAGAGCTTCGGATGAAGCTGGTCTGGATGGGCCAGGCACCAGGTTTTCTATAAAGCTCCCCAAGAGGTGTTCACGTGCCGTGAGGAGGAGGAGGTCAGCCCTGTGCGCCTGGGCTCACAGCCCCTGCTCAGCCGCAGCTTTGTGCCCCGGCTTGGCCCCCAGAAGCAAGGGAGTGTGCATGTGACTGGGAGGGCGGGCAAGTGCGCAAACCTCAAGTCCGCCTCAGCGGAGGCCAGGGCCTCGGGGCATCTGTGGGGTCAGGAGGGAAGAGGCACAGGGGTCTGAGGCCTGGGCAGCCTGGGCAGGGAGGGGAGGCGGGCAAAGGTGATGGGGAATAGGCACGGGAATCCGGAAGCACACAGCAGAGGACGGCGCTGGCGACCGCCTGCTGAGACGGGGTGGAGACCCAACAAGGGCTTGAGGGATGAAACTAGCTGGCACTCCTGAGAGTATTTTCTTGTTTCTAGTTTCATATTTTGATCCCAATAAGCAAATACCACCTGTGTGCCAGCTGTGAAGGCAGCCACAGGCCCAAGACTGTTAACTGAATCTGCAAGATATTCCCTCAGGGGGCACACAGAATGACACACATGGTTAACATTTAGAATTTTCAGGGGTTTTGCCTAGGACAAGGTCAAGCAGGGATTGCTTCGTCTTTTCTTCAGCTTTGTGCCCTGGCTTGGCCCTCACAAGGCGGCTTAATAACTGAAAGGTGGAGTGAACCAGACACTGAAGGAATAAAGCCTCAGGTCTGTAGATACAGGAGCTCGTGGACTTCTCAGGGCGACAGTTAACCTCTGCGGGAAACGGCGCCAGCGCAGGGACAGGAACCCAGTGTGGTCGGTGGGCTGGCTGGGGGCTCCCAAAGATGTCCTCACCCTCGTCCCAGAACTTACGGCTGTGTCACCTGGCCAAACGGACTCTGCAGATGAGAGCACGTCCAGACCTTGAGGCGGGGCGAGTATCCTGGGTGGTCTGGGTGAGACCTCATCACCATCACAGCGTCCCGAGAACAGGGACACAGCGGGATCAGAGGGCAGAGACGTGCGGACAGAAGCAGAGGGTGGAGTGGTGTGCACTGCAGGTGGCAGAGGGGCCCCCGGCCAAGGGATGCGGGCGCCTCCAGAAGCTGGAGAAGGCCTGGCAATCACTTCCTGCCTGGAGCCTCCAGAGGGAACCAGCCCTGAGTTTAGCCCCCCGAGACTGACTTTGGACTTCCAACCTCCAGAACTGCAGGGAATAAATGTGCTGTTTCAGGCCACTGCTTCCTGGTAACTGGTTATAGTGGCAGCAGGAAACGGACATACCCAGCATCCCGAGTTCTGACAGTCGGGCACCTCTGAGAGGCTGGAGGCCCATGGTGTCCCCACCCCCCCCACCCCCAAGCTCAACAGCAGGGGTCTTTTCTCAGCCACAGAGCAGAGGCTGGGGGCCTCCAGGTGACACACAGCCCAAGGGCACAGGCCTTGCTGTCCCCTCCCTCTTCTGAAGGGCTGGTGCCCTGAGTCATGATCCGGAGTCCCACTCTGGGTGAAGGAAAAGAAAACTGCTGACCCTCCTCCACCCACTGCACCCAAAGGAAGAGGCACCCGGGAGGCGTCAGCGGCCAGACTGGAGGCCGAGTCACAGGGCAGCGGGTGGGCGCCCAGCCCTGCAGGGTCTTCGTCACCTGGATCCTGACCCCCACATCCATGTTCACGTGTGGTCTCGGGGGCCAGAGAGCCTCCCCCCATCTCCGAGCCGGGGGCTCCCACCTGGCCTGTTCACAAGAATCCTCTGGGGAGATTTGTGTGGGGTTTTCTGGTAAAATTACATGAAATTCACCATTTTAGCCAAAGTGTACAGTTCAGTGTCATTTCATGCACTCACAATGCTGTGCAACTGTCACCACTGCTTAGTTCCAGAACATTTTCAACACCCCAACACGTCCCCACTAGTGGTCACTCCCCATCCTCCCCTCCCCCAGCCCGAAGCAACACTAACCTGCTTCCTGTCTCTGGATTTGCCTGTTCGGGACACTTCACCCAGATGGAACCCTACACTATGAGTGTAATGTCTGTGAGGTCCCTCCACGCTACAGCGTGACCAGCGCTTTGTTCCCTTTAGGGCTGACTAGCATTCCACTGTCCGGATGGTCCGCCTGCTCTCATCCATTCATCCATTTGATGGGCACTTGGGTAAGTTTCCACCTTTTGGCTACTGTGACTAACGCGGCTATGAACTTTCACGTACAAGTTTTTGTTTGAACACCTGTTTTCAGTTCCTTTGGGTCTACACCTAGGAGTGGAATAGCTGGGTTGTATGGTCATTCTGTTTACCTTGGGGAGCTTCTAAAACAGATTTCTAGGCTCTTCCCAAGGAGCATATCATTTAGTAAGTCTACAGCAAGGCCCAGGAATCTATGTTTACGACACTCGCCTGCACTGCCCTCATGTCACCAGCAAATTAAACCAACGTTCTGCGTGTTAATATCCTCTTAACGGCACCACCGTTAAAAAAAAAAAAAAATCAAAAATTTTTTTTCTCTGAAAACTTCTACTTACTCTACATATGACAGTCCTTAACTCACTTCATTTTGTAGCCAGTGAACCTAAGTAGCACCCCCATTATCTCCAGCAAGTGGGCATCCTTCCCACCGTAAGAAAAGGGGAAGCAGTCTGGCACTGGGGGCTCAGAGCTCAGGCCCAGGCCAGAGCTGGGCTGGAATGCTGGTCCCACCTCGGTGTTCTCACCTGAGAAATGGTGGTGGGAGCATCACGGGACGGCTGAGACCCCCAGATCCCACAGTGCATGCGGACCCTGCCAACACCAGGCCAGCGGTGCGCCCAGCAGAGGTAGCATGGCTGTCCCAGGGCAGGTTCACCGAGCACAGACCTGTTCTGGTGGGAGGTCCTCAGGGTCCTCACGCCCGGCACCGGAGGGCTAAGTGCATGTGCAGGGAAGACCCCAGCTAGACCCATCTGCCGACACAGGGCGGGGCTAAGGGTGGGCAGCTGCAGGTGCCCTGCTGCCCTTATTTCTGGCCCATCTCCACGCAGTCAGGGCGCTGCCTGGCTAGATGAGCACGGTTAGGGACCAGCCCTGGGGCCCAACCTCCATGCCCGGCCCCTCGGGGACCCCAGGGTCCCCAAGGACTCCCAGGCCTACCTGTGGTTGTGCTGGGGTGGCTCCTCTTGTTTTTGGTTTTTAAAAGAAATAGAGCTGTTCCCTAGAACAATGAGAGCTCACGCCAGGGCATGAAAGGGAACCTTCAAGGCAGTGAGTAGGCCTTAGGCACATCTGTCACCGCGAAGGGACCCGCCACTGGGACAGGTGACATAACTGAGCACTGGCTCTGTGTCCGGCCCGGGGCTGTACGATATCAGAGAAGGCCCACAGGCAGCAAGTGGCCAGGTGGGAACTGGATGGACCCCAGGCGGTCTGAGTCTACAGCCAGGGCCCTGGATGGAGACACCCTCTCTGGAATGTTCCTCCCAGGTGGACCTGGGTATCCCACTGCAACACCCGACAAGGCCTCCCTTCTCGGACAGGGCAGCACACAGCAGACCCCATCGACTGGTCCTCCGGAGAGCTGATGCCCTTTCTGCGTACGCTCGCCTCACTGAAGGCCTCTCTCCAGCTCAGTCTCACTGCTCCTTCACGACCCCCTCCTCCCTGACTCTGTCCCAAGGCATGCAGCTCCCAGTGGTACCGTTCTGGCTGGCAGACAGGAAGGGATCCACATGTCTGTGACCCAGCTGTTCACGGCAGGCAGGTCCTGTGCCTTCGGTGCTGCTCTGATGCTCCCTTCACGCTGGGCTGCTGCTGACCGTCACCTGTACATGACCCCCATGCAGGGTTCCCTCTGGGGCGGCAGGAACCACAGGGCCCTACAGCTCTCGGTACCTTAACAACTCTCCTGTGTTGTCGACCTGGCCTCAACGTGTGGCCTGGGGGTCCATACTTGTCCATCTCTGTCCTCGTCCTGTCCCAACTACATGACCCTACAAATGCCCACGCCCAAAGGACACACGTGTGCACCGAGGCTGCTGTAAGAGCACTCGAGGCTGGGCCAGGGGCTCCACCAGCTAAAGGGGAAGCTGGTCTCTGGAGAAAAAGTGGGGCAGTGACCAGCCTCAGCACGGGGAAGGGACGGGAGCAGGAGAGCTGGTTCCCAAAGCAAGTAACACGTGTAGATGCAGACCTCGAAGGCTGGGCGAGGGATCCTCCCAGCAAGTGGGAACGGGAGGCCCCAGGTCCAAGCTCCCTCCTTAGGGCACGAGGTATCCAAGTCCCCAAAGAGGCGAACCTAAGGCCTTCAGCCAATGTGGAGATGTGGAGACCAGGAGCCCAGCTCAATGCTCTGAGGTCTAGAACTTCATTTCACAACCACATGGCTGCAGCGTTAGGATGGCCTTACGATGGAGCTGCAGAAACACTCAGGTTGACAAACAATTTCTCTAATTCAATCATTTGCCAACATTAATACTGGGAGATGCCCCAACCAAAAGACATAGACTGGCTGAAAGGATACAAAAACAAGACCAATATATATGCTGTCTACAAGAGACCCACCTCAGACCTAGGGACACATACAGACTGAAAGTGAGGGGATGGAGAAAGATATTCCATGCAAATGGAAATCAAAAGAAACCCGGAGTAGCAATACTCATGTCAGACAAAATAGACTTTAAAATAAAGAATGTTACAAGAGACAAGGAAAGACACTACATAATGATCAAGGGATCAATCCAAGAAGAAGATATAACAATTATAAATATCTACGCACCCAACACAGGAGCACCTCGATATATAAGGCAAATGCTAACAGACATAAAAGGGGAAATTGACAGTAACACAGTAATAGTAGGGGACTTTAACACCTCACTTTCACCAATGGACAGATCATCCAAACAGAAAATAAATAAGGGAAGACAAGCTTTAAATGACACATTAGCCCAGATGGACTTAATTGATATTTATAGGACAACCCATCCAAAAACAACAGAAAACACTTTCTTCTCAAGTGTACATGGAACATTCTCCAGGATAGATCACATCTTGGGTCACAAATCAAGCCTCAGTAAACTTAAGAAAACTGAATTCTTATCAAGCATCTTTTCTAAGCACAAGGCTATGAGACTACAAATCAACTACAGGGAAAAAAACGTAAAAAACACAAACACATGGAGGCTAAACAATATGCTACTAAACAACCAAGAGATCACTGAAGAAATCAAAGAGGAAATCAAAAAATACCTACAAACAAATGACAATGAAAACACAATGGGATGCAGCAAAAGCACTTCTAAGAGGGAAGTTTATAGTAATACAATCCCACCTCAAGAAACAAGAAAAATCTCAAATAAACAACCCAATCTTACACCTAAAGCAATGAGGGAAAGAAGAACAAAAAAACCTCAAGGTTAGCAGAAGGAAAGAAGTCATAAAGATCAGATCAGAAATAAATGAAAAAGAAATGAAGGAAAGGATAGCAAAAATCAACAAAGTTAAAAGCTGGTTCTTTGAGAAGATAAACAAAATTGATAAACCATTAGCCAGAATCATCAGGAATAAAAGGGAAAAGACTCAAATCAACAGAATTAGAAATGAAAAAGGAGAAGTAACAACTGACACTGCAGAAATACAAAGGATCATGAGAGACTACTACGGGCAACTATATGCCAATAAAATGGACAACCTGGAAGAAATGGACAAATGCTTAGCAAAGTACAACCTCCCAAGACTGAACCAGGAAGAAATAGAAAACATGAACAGACCAATCACAAGCACTGAAATTGAAACTGTGATTTAAAGTCTTCCAACAAACAAAAGCCCAGGACCAGATGGCTTCACAGGTGAATTCTATCAAACATTTAGAGAAAAGCTAACATCTATCCTTCTCAAACTCTTCCAAAATACAGCAGAGGGAGGAACACTCCCAAACTCATTCTACGAGGCCACCATCACCCTGCAACCAAAACCAGACAAAGGTTTCACAAAAAAAGAAAACTACAGGCCAATATCACTGATGAACATAGATGCAAAAATCCTCAACAAAATCCTAGCAAACAGAATCCAACAGCACATTAAAAGGATCATACACCATGATCAAGTGGGGTTTATTCCAGGAACGCAAAGATTCTTCAATATATGCAAATCAATCAATGTGATACACCATACTAACAAATTGAAGGATAATCTCAATAGATGCAGAAAAAGCTTCTGACAAAATTCAACACCTATTTATGATAAACACTCTCCAGAAAGTGGACATAGAGGGAACCCACCTCAACATAATAAAAGCCATATATGGCAAACCCACAGCCAACATCATTCTCAATGGTGAAAAACTAAAAGCATTTCCTCTAAGATCAGGAACAAGACAAGGGTGCCCACTCTCACCACTATCATTCAACATAGTTTTGGAAGTTTTAGCCACAGCAATCAGAGAAGAAAAAGAAATAAAAGGAATACAAATTGGAAAAGAAGAAGTAAAACTGTCACTATTTGCAGATGACATGATACTATACATAGAAAATCCTAAAGATGCCACCAGAAAACTACTAGAGCTAATCAATGAATTTGGTAAAGTAGCAGGATACAAAATTAATGCACAGAAATCTCTTGCATTCCTACACACTAACAATGAAAAATCAGAAAGAGAAATTAAGGAAACTCCCATTTACCATTGCAACAAAAAGAATAAAATACCTAGGAATCAACAAACCTACCTAAGGAGGCAAAAGCCCTGTATGCAAAAAACTATAAGACACTGATGAAGAAAATCAAAGACAATACAAACAGATGAAGACATACCATGTTCTTGGATTGGAAGAATCAATATTGTGAAAACGACTATACTACTCAAAGCGATCTACAGATTCAATGCAATCCCTATCAAATTACCAATGGCATTTTTTACAGAACTAGAACAAAAACTTTTACAATTTGTATGGAAACACAAAAGACCCCAAATAGCCAAAGCAATCTTAAGAAAGAAAAACGGAGCTGGAGGAATCAGACTCCCTGACTTCAGACTATACTACAAAGCTACAGTAATCAAGACAGTACGGTACTGGCACAAAAACAGAAATATAGATCAGTGGAACAGGATAGAAAGCCCAAAGATAAACCCATGCACATATGGTCACCTTATTTTTGATAAAGAAGGCAAGAATATACAATGGTGAAAAGACAGCCTCTTCAATAAGTGGTGCTGGGAAAACTGGACAGCTACATGTAAAAGAATGAAATTAGAACACTCCCTAACACCATACACAAAAATAAACTCAAAATGGATTAAAGGCCTAAATGTGAAGCCTGACAGTATAAAACTCTTAGAGGAAAACATAGGCAGAACACTCTATGACATAAATCACAGCAAGACCCTTTCTGACCCACCTCCTAGAGTAATGGAAATAAAATTAAAAATAAACAAACAGGACATAATGAAACTCAAAAGCTTTTGCACAGCAAAGGAAACCATAAACAAGACGGAAAGACAACCCTCAGAATGGGAGAAAATATGTGCAAAAGAAGCAACTGACAAAGGATTAATCCCCAAAATACACAAGCAGCTCAATATCAAAAAAACAAACAACCCAATCCAAAAATGGGCTGAAGACCTAAATAGACATTTCTCCAAAGTTGACAGATTGCCGACAAACACATGAAAAGATGTTCAACATCACTAATCATTAGAGAAATGCAAATCAAAACCACAATGAGGTATCACCTCACACCAGTCAGAATGGCCATCATCAAAAAATCTACAAACAATGAATGCTGGAGAGGGTGTGGAGAAAACGGAACCCTCCTGCACTGCTGGTGGGAATGTAAATTGACACAGCCACTATGGAGAACAGTATGGAGGTTCCTTAAAAAACTAAAAATAGAACTACCATATGACCCATCAATCCCACTACTGGACATATACCCTGAGAAAACCATAATTCAAAAAAATACATGTACCACAATGTTCACTGCAGCACTATTTACAATAGCCAGGACATGGAAGCAACCTAAGTGTCCATTGACAGATGAATGGATAAAGAAGATGTGGCACATATATACAATGGAATATTACTCAGCCATAAAAGGGAACGAAACTGAGTTATCTGTAGTGAGGTGGATGGACCTAGAGTCTGTCATACAGAGTGAAGTAAGTCAGAAAGAGAAAAACAAATACCGTATGCTAACGCACATATATGGAATCTAAAAAAACGGTACTGATGAACCTAGTGACAGGGCAGGAATAAAGATGCAGACGTAGAGAATGAACTTGAGGACACAGCGGGGAAGGGAAGCTGGGACGAAGTGAGAGAGTGGCATGGACATATATACACTACCAAATGTAAAATAGCTAGCTAGTGGGAAGCAGCCGCATAGCACAGGGAGATCAGCTCAGTGCTTTGTGATGACCTAGAGGGGTGGGATAGCGAGGGTGGGAGGGAGGCTCAAGAGGGAGGGGATATGAGGATATATGTATACGTACAGCTGACTCACTTTGTTGTACAGTAGAAACTAACACAACACTGTAAAGTGATTATACTCCAATAAAGATATTTTAAAAAAGAAAAAAAAAAAAAAAACACTGGGAGATTTCACATTCTCCGGATTGTAGGCTTCTCTTGAAAGATCAAAACATGTGCCATCCCCAAGATGTGGCCCGAGCGCTCCGGTGAGTCCCAGCCCCCTGAGACCCGCTGTCTCACTAGGGCCGTGTCCTCACTCCCTGGACCCGACTGGCTTACGGGACCCCAGCTTTCACAGTGCTGGGGGCAGGTGGTGAGCCGTCCACACCTGTGGAGGGCAGGCAGGAAGACCAGAGGCACAAGCCCCTCATTCTGAGATGTTGAAACCATGCTTAGGTCTACAGCCCGTCTCTGAGGACAACACACCACCGTGAGCCCGTAAACGCTGACACTGTAAGGGCTGCTGGGGACGGGGAGAGCTCTGCGGGACCCTCAGCAATTCCTCTAAGTCCTCGAAGCAACAGCAGCCACGGAATGCGGTTAAAAGCTGCCAGGTCACCACTGTGACCTGCCAAGGGTGACACGCGGCAGGGAGAGTTGGGCGTTGGCAGCTCCTCCCTCATCCCTCGGCCTGGGCCTTTCTCTTCCCAGGACCTCACCAGCACCCCGATTCCACAGGACCTCCGCCCTTTCCGGTCAGTCTGTCCTCACCTATGATCTGAAAGCTGATGTTTGCCCAATTGGAGGACAGAAAACACTGTACAGGCAGGGGTTACAAGTTAACAGGCTGCCTTGGGTTAGGCAACGGTTTCTTTCTCAGAAATGGCCCCTGATACATAAAAAGGACTTCATCAAAATGAAAAACTCTTATGCTTGTAAGGATACCATCAGGAAAGTGAAAAGACAACAGACAGAATGAAAGAAACTATTTGCAAGTCATGTGTCTCATAAGGGACTTTCATCTGGAAGATATCGAAGAACTCTTACAAGTCAATAAAAAGACAACTCAATTAAAAAATGGGCAAAGGATCGAAATGGACATTTCTCCAAAGAAGACATAAAAATGTCCAATGAACACATGAAAAGATGCTCAACATCATTATCTCCAGGGAAATGCAAATCAAACCACAATGAGATGTCACTTCACACCCACTAGAGGGCTGTCGTCAGAAAGATGGGTAACTAACTGTTGGTGAGAACGTGGAGAAGCTGGGACCCTCATACACTGCTGGTGGGAATGTAAAACGGTGAAGCAGCTTTGGAAAAAGAGTTTGGCGGTTCCTCAAAAAGTGAAGCATAAAACTATAGGATTTTACCCCTCGGTGCCAACCCAACAGAAATGAAAACTTATGTCCACATTAGAAATGGTACATGCATGCTCAAAGCAACACTATTCACAACAGACAAAAAGTGGAAACAGCTCAGTGGTCCATCAAGTGAGGATAAACAAAATAAGACCTATCCATCCGACAGAGTGTCATTCAGGTCCAGAAAGGAGTGAAGTACGGAGACAGCTACAACATGGATGAACCACTAAGACGCCCTCCGTGAGAGAAGCCAGTCCGCCAAGGCCATGCATTATACGACGCCCTTTTTATGAAATGTTCAGATTAGGCAAATTCATAGAGACAGCAAATGAGTGGTTGCCTGGGGCTGTGGGAGGAGGGAATAGAGGTTGACTGGCTGCCGGGTAGGAGGTTTCTTTTGGAGGCGATGAAAATGTTCTGGAATTATAGCGGTGATGGTTGCACAACCTTGGAATATACTAAAAACCACTGAACTGTACACTTTTAAACAGAATTTTGTAAGACGTGAATTATACCTCAAAAAAATATTTAACAGGCTGACTCAGAACCCATTCCAGGTTGTCATCAAAGAGAAATGCACAGGCGGGCAAGAGCCCATTACACACTTTTTAGCTTCATACAGGTAATGCGTATTTATTGAAAATTTTCTTCACCAACAATGGTGAAATCAAGACCCAAATTACAAAACATGATGGCAGTTGATACTTATAAAAATAAAGCAAAGGGCTATGTTTCACAGATTTGTGCAAGTTTCTTTCAAAATCTGTCTGTCCTCTCATCAAAAAGGAGATCATGGCATCTGTGTTATTCCTCATGATGTAATAGTAAAAAACTGCGTTCCGTTGACAAAAAAAATAGCTTTGCTTCCATACAGCACAAGTCTTTAAAGTGACTTTTCCCCAACAATAAATATAGAAAATAGCCTTTATGGAGCACGTCTAGCTTGGTCAGAGCCGTTTCCTCCCCGACAGCCTTTAGAAGTTGTCCGAGTCTTTGGTGCACGGGCGGCCGGCGAGGTCTGACTCCAGGCTGCCCTGCGGGGCCCTCCGGCGGCCCCGCGCCCCGCACGACACACCGCGAGCCTGTGCTCCTCGCCGGGGGAGGCCCGCTCAGCACAGGCTCTCAGAGCGTTTCGAGCAGGGGGCCCCCGGGACCCCACGGCTCCACCCGCCCGCCGCGGCCACCCTCGAAGGCGCTCCCCGGCGCTCACAGCCAGCCGGGCGGACGTCACACCGAGGGGGCCTTTGGCGGATGAACCTGCTGCACGAGCTGTGGGCGCTTCACCCTGGGCTTCCTCCGCTTTGGCCTGCTCTTGGCCTTGTTGATCTGCACCACGAAGAAGGCCAGGACCACCATGGCTCCCAGGAAGGCGAAGACGGGAATGGTCTGGCCCACCTCCTGGTTGTAGCGGCCAGGCATGATCCCTGCAGGAGGACAGCGGGGGACGGTCAGTCCACACGGCCGCGACCTCTGTGCCTACGAGACGAGCTGGGCTCGTAGTGACCCAGAGAAAGAATGAGAGAGAAGTGCGTCCAAACTCTCAGAGGAGGGCTTCCTGGGGCAGAGGGTGGGGTGTGAGGTCTCCGCCCTGCCTCCCCACCTGTGCTCCCTCAGAAGCCAGCGTCGCCCTTCTGCTGCCGCGGATAATCTGCAGTGGGGGCGCCCTATCTCTGTTTTCATGAAAACCATGGAAGACGGACAAGTCTAGGCGCTGGTGTTACACTAGCTGGACGGGGGGAAGAGGGAGGCGGCCTGGCGGGAAGGTGAGGACGGCTGGCCATGCTTCCGCCGCTGGGAAGGCCTCCTGCAGATGGGACACGTGGTCGGGAACTGAGAGTGGCCATCGGAGGAACCTGGGTTTGTGCTGTCACACGGCTCTGTAACTGAGTGATGCTGGGGTTCCAGAACTAACCTTCATCAGTGCACCCCGGGACCTGCAGGCAAGGCCCTCAGGAGCTTGACGTCAGCACACAAAGTCCCCAAGGTTGGACCACGTGGGCCAGGGTACCCCTTCCTGATCCCCGGAGCTCCTGGCCAATTCTTAACACCAGGAGAAGTGCCCCTGGGGAGCTATAAACTCGTGCAAGAGCACAGGGGCTTCTGGAACAGAAGAGGAGCCCACACTCTGGAATGACTTGGTCCAATCATCCCAGATAAAGGACAACCTGTCCCCGACAGTCCGGTGAGGCCAAAGCCATTATCTGGCTGGTTGGGGGGACCATTTGATGTCACTTGGGGTGAGGGACACCCCACATTTAACTGAGAATCTCAGCTCAGGGAAGTCCCATCCTAGGGGGGCCGGGGCAGAGAATTGGTGAAGACGTCTGGGTTGAGGGTTCAGGGGCCATGCTGTGACAGATGGACATCATAAAAGCAATTCTAATTTGCAAATTCAAGTAGAATTTTCTAAGAGACGACAACATGTTAATCCTTTAGGTCTGCTTTTGGCCTTGTTGATTTGTACCACGAAGAAAGCCAGGACCCCCGTGGTCCCAGGAAGGCAGAGACACGAACGGCCTGGCCCACCTCCTGGGGGACGGAGGGAGGCTCTTTTGAACAAACCATAGTATGATTCAGCCCAATAGTGAAATGCCGAAGAACTGACCTCCAGGAATGTCCCAGGCTCCACTCTCTCCCGGAGACAAGGGCCTCACTTGAGGGCGATTTGGTCGGAAGCTGGGTACCACCACCTTGTCCAGGTCGATGGAGAGTAGCTTCTGGTGTTTCCAAAGATTACTTCAGGAAAACGGATTCAAACAAAATACAAATAAGCAACTGTACTGGCCCAAGGAAGCTGAGCCAATCCCTGAGAAATAGAAAGTGCTTTAAACGTTAACGTGAAACGATGTCCCATCTACGTCTACCTAAACACAACTGTGGACAACTGGAAGCGCACTTCCAGGCCCCAAGACAAGAACGCCAAGTAAAGTCCGTACACACAAGATCAGTTCTAGAGGGTTTACACCACCAGCAACTCGAGCTTGCCTTGACCTAAACCAGAAACGTCACCCGGCAGAAGGAGAGAAAACTACACGTAACCTCTGAAAGGAGCCGGCGGATGCAGGTGAGTGGACACGGCCCGGCTGGAAGGTGCGCAGTCTCCACCGCGAGGCAGGAGAGCCGTGGGCACGGCTCTCTGACGGACGCAAACCACGGCGGCAAAGGGGGCAGACCTGGTGCCAGGGGCCAGCCGTCACCTTGGTCCTCTAGGACACCACTCTCAGGAGGCAGAACAAGGCAGACACACAAGTAACCGAGGCGCGGACAGAAACCATGGGAATAAAGGAATGAGCATCTGCCTAGCCTGCAGGGCCACAGTGATGAAGAAAGGAAACACATGTGCTTTGCAGAATGTACTGGACTTGCTACGATGGCACCGTTATTCATATCACTAATTCTAAGATCTGAAGAAGAACTTGTTCAGGCCAATACAACTTGTAACTGAGGAAGAGAGGCTGGTATACTGCCAAGAGCAGCCTGGGAAGACACAGAGATTAGAGCAAAGAGTGCGAATGGAAAATCTGAAGACTGCTGTGGCTAAAATCAGGGAAAAGAATAAAATATGCTTGCAAATTATGAACTCGCCATTTTTCCGCTTCTCATTCATTTGGAAATTGCTGGCCCATCTCTCACTTTGGCCAAGAGAGAGCAAAGAGTTCAGTTCTATCAGCAATCAGGATGAAGGTCAGCAGGAAGCCGACAGACACTGGCTCTGTAAAGAGGTTTTCCGAGCAGGAAACAGATAAGCTGCTACCTTGCCCGTCCAACCGGGCAACTGCCCGGAAAATGCCGAGAGTTATAACCTGTTCTATTTTATATAATTTAAGTTTACTTTTCAGGTTTAATCAGTCTGAAAATTAAACTGACAATGCTAAGTTACAGAATCAATGACATTTAAGCTTTATAACCCTGCAGGTGAATATACATGGGGCTGTATGTTAATTCTCACGGTGCTTTCCTGTTCTGGAATTTAATTACCTGGCAGTGGCCCCTTCTCGTGGAGCAGATGGGGTGACAGCGCACCACGTTATCATTTGAGAATTTCACAACGTCCCGAAGGGAGGACAGAAGGTTAGCCTCACCCAGGGGCTCCTTACAGGTCTGACATCCCTGCAACTGCTCCGGGTACGGATGCCTGACGCCCAGGAACGACTCCGGGAAATGAGTCCTGGTTTCAGGGCTCTCTGACACTGTCCCGCATCGCTTCAGAGATTCAGAATCTAGACCTAGATCTGGGTCGATGAGAACGGAGAACAGTTTTCACCAAGAGGTGAGGTGTGAGATACAGGTGACGCCTGGTGGGTGTATTAAGAAGGAAGTGTTGGGAGCGACAGTGAAAGTCAAGTTCTAGGAGCTGCACAGCATCAGCACCCTCGACGGGCCAGGCTGGGCCTTGAGGCGCCGTTCGATGGGGACGCGCAGACGCCAAGGACACTGTTATCTGTTCTCAGCGTCCTGAGCAGCTCCGTGGAGAGTAACGGGGTTTCAGGGACCTCTGCCAACAGCCCCTGCCCGCTGGGCGTGAACTGCCGACCACAGCTGGAGTTCAAGTCTGGTTTGAATACTAGGATGATGACAGGTTATAAATGAATGAGATGTAAAAATGGAATCTTATCAGAAACTTTTAAACGATGGCATGGTAACTGAAATGGAAAAGTACTCAGTAATTAAAGTTTCAGGACCAGAAGTGCCGCCGAGTAGAGAGCGTGATGAATCTACAATCCTGCTTCCCATCGAGCAGGTTCGGAAGATGACGTGTTCATCACTCACTGAGTGAGTGGCGCGCTCAGTGCTCTGCTCATGACGACAGCAAAGCACAGGAAGCTTCGGGGCCTCCTGCAGGCAGCCCCCTCTTCGGGGCTCACAATGCAGACAGTGGCCCCCCGTGCCCTGCCACACACACCCCGACACCTGTACACACAGAGACCCACACGAAGTGGGCAGGCTGGTGGGGGAGAGAAGGCAGGGCCCCCCCACCGCCGAGGGGAACCTGCCGCGTGCGTGAGGTGTGCTGCCCGTGAGGGGAAACAGCTGCTCGCGGCGTCGCTCAGGGGACCAGGAGCCAAGGGGGTGGGACTGCTCCCACTGCCACGTCCAGAACACGCGCCCCTGCGTCACCGTACCAGGACCTCACATCTCCTCACCAGAGCAGGAGATTGTCCTGCTGGGGCCAGGCATGCCCAGGAGAGAAACAGGGAGAGGGACTGATCTAGAGAAAACCTGGAACCAGCAGCCTGAGCTGGCTCTTCTGCCCGAACAGAGAAACAGCAGGGGTCACTCAATTTCTGGCTTCTGAAAGGAAACGACAGAAATGAAGAGGCTGAGCTTGACAGATGGAGAAGCAGGCAGATCAACAGCATCTGCGCCTGTCATGGTAAGAGGTCCCTTTACCAGGGACGACACTCAGCCCAGGGTGAGGGCACAGACGCAACTCTGGCGACAGGCCAGAACCCAGATCTACTCCTGAAGTCTCTGCCCCCGGGTGGGACACAGAAAGACCCTGTCTGTATCCCAGAATCAACACCGCACATGGGGAGCGCTCAACCCCCGAACCTCGAACTAAAGGAGCCAGAGCTTCCCTTCAAGGGGACATCACTGTCAGATGACAAGCTTTTTAACCAAGAGCCAACCAAACCTAACGGGAGGCTGATTACCCAAAGCGCTTTTATGCAGGATACCACCAGGGTGCATAACTCTAAAGGTCAATACGGGAGTTCACTAATTTAAAAAACCATCACAAAGTGACAAGCTAGACTTGATTATTCGATAATGATGTCAGTAAAATTCCATTCCCTCTTATTAAAAAAAAAAAAAAAAAGGCAATGAATCATAAACCCAGCAGAAGGAGTGGAAAAGCACAGTGTCACCAACCTGGGAGCCGTCTCATTCAAGGGCTGCGGCTTGGCCCACGACAGGTGCGGACAGGCCGGCAGCGCCCGGGGCTCAGGGCCTCCCAGCCGGGCCTCAAGGACCTTGGAGTACCGGTGCAGGTGGTTCCCTGGGCAGCACGCATGCCGACACCCGGGCCATCGTTGTTAAGAAGATGCAGGGGGAGAACAAGGCTTCATTAGTTGTCTGTCTGCGTCCCGGCCGTCAGGCCCGCTACACGCGCTTCTCACCCGTCTGCCAGGTGCTCAGGGGCGAGGCCTGGCTGCTGCCGAGCGTGAGCGAACACATCAGGACAGCCGTTCCCTCTAAAGCGGCCACGCTGCACACACGGCAGTGGCCGGGCCGCCTCACGGACCGTAATTACACGCACGAGGCTATACTCGAGGAGTCTAACCTGTAGATACACTTCGTGGAAACAGCTTTCTCTTCTCAAATGTTTAACGCTCAGGCCAAAAAGAAAATCTGCATTTTCAAAATTCTTTTTGCTTCTCATATCTGTGCCGTCCTTTACTGCAGCCACGGCCCACATGCGGCTACTGAGCGACTGAGAGGGTGGGTGTCGCATGTTTAAATAACAGTGCTCTGGTGAATGGGGCTAAAGAGTTTTATCACAATGAACTTAACCTGTTCCTTTTTAGTCCTTAAACGCGGCTACTGGGAAGTTCAGAACCAACCGCGGCTCCCACCGAGCGTCCAGGGACAGCCTGGGAGGAGGGGGCTCGGGCTGCGCGGCCACGGGGCCGTCACCCGCCAGGCGAGCTGGGGCCCTGTCTCTTCTGTGAACCGGAAAGAAGTACCTATTTTCAAGGGTCCCGAGAGGGCTTAGAGAGTAATCCCTGTGAGCAGCCCCGGCCTGGCGCCTGGTACCTAGAGAGCGCTCAGAACTGCCGGCCGCTCCTCCCAAGAGCCCGTCTCGTGGGACGACACGGGCGGGGGCGGGCACCCCCGCGGCCACTCACCTTCCATCCTCTCCGGAGCCACCGAGTGCGCTCCGCTGGGGGGGCGCTGCCGAGCCCCCGAGTGGCTGAGGCTGGGGGGCGTCACCCCGTACGACGTGAACTGCAGGAGCGCATCCAGGAGCCAGAAGCAGTCTGCGGGTTCAGCAACAGGCTGCTTAGCAACTAGATCTGTTTACAGCGACCTCTACAGGAAAATCAGAGCAGGCCCCCGAACAAGGGGGAAACGGGACGGCAGAAGGTCGGGTCCCAGTACAGCCCTGTTCGTGGGACACTCGCGTCCTCCACGGTCATCGGCAGCCCACGCGGGCCCCACTCCCAGCCCCCAGGCGCCCCTCGGTTCTGGGTTCCTCACGACAAGGACGGAAGGGGCTCCTGCAGGGACGGTGGGACCACGTGCCACCACAGAGAGCAGAACCGCCCGGAGATCGGGGGTCCGCGAGACAGGAGGGGAGAACCGGGCACCAAAGCTCCCGCCAACACCCGCAGGCTGTCCTGGGGGAGGGATCTAGATTTTCAGGTGAGGGTAGAGCCAGGACCACCGGGTGCACGCCACGGGGAGGTGGGTTCAAGGTCAACGCAAGTACAAAGTCTAGCAGTCTGGGCCGCCCTGAGTCAGTGGGCCCCGACCACAAAGTAGGAAGGCTGCAGACGGTCAGTTATTTTGGGGGTCATCCCAGGGGGCCTAGGTGCTGCGCTGCGCTCAACAGCCTCCGTCACGGGGCCACACGGACGGATCCTTCCCATCAGGAGATGAGGGGCTGCACTGACTTTAAACCTGGGACCGCGGCTCCCCAGCTGCCACCGCCCCGCATCCCCTCAACACCAGCGCAGACGGGATGAGGGTCGCAGAGAGGGGACGGCAGGACGCACTTGTCTCCCGACGGAGCAGCCAGTCAAGTGCTCCCGGGCCCAAAAGCTCCTCCAGGCGGACACGGGAAGTGTAAGGACCAGGACAGTCTCTCAGGCGTTTACAGTTTTAACAAAGACTCACCAGAGATCTCAGGTCTTAAAAGACAATCTCTGTAGAAATAAAACATTAACCTTCTTTCAACTATGACTTTAACCTTCACTTTTGATTTTTAAAAAAAAAACATTCTATGGATTTATGTGAAATGCTAGGAATGTAGTCACTTAACCTTCACATCACAGAGAGAGAGAGGGAGAGAGAGAGAGAGGGAGAGAGAGAGGGGAACGGACGCAGCGCAGACGCCCAGCTCATGCTCAAGCCGCCTCGGCCCCTCCTGTGAAGCCTGGTCACTGCCTGCACATGAAGACACGACTCCCCCAGCCCCTCCTGCCCCCCCGTCCTCAGGGACCTGAAAGACTAGGTTCTGGTCCTGGTCTGGTCATCATCTCACCAGCAAAGAGACGGAACACTTGCACCCGTCCATGCCTCCTTTACAAAATGAGAAAAATGAAAGTCTTTGGCCAAGCTCAAACCCCCAGATCTGAAGGTGCATCGAGAGATGCCGAGGAAGAGGAGGGGCGCTAAGGACCAGCTGCCCCTCTCTGCCCCCACCTCACACCCAGCGATGATACCAAGCACCCCTCACGAGGGCCGAAACTCCCGAGTCTGGGATGAGGGCCAAGTGCTGGAAGAGGGTGGGTCAGACCTGAGAGGGGGCCTGCGCAGCAGTGCCAGGGACACAGCCTCCAGAGAGGGGCGCCAGGGAGGGCAGGACCGGGTAAACTGGCCTCCCCACCAAAACACGGGGGGCCTGGCCTCCGCCGGCCTCAGCACACCGAGCGTGGAGGGGAAGGCAGCGCAGCCTGCGAGCGCGCTTTTGCTTTGCTTATTAAACACGCCCAGCCCGAGGTACCTATCAAAACATCCCAAGCACCTGGCTCACCTGAGCAGCCTCTAGTTACCAGCATCTCATGGGTGCCTGTCCAGGGACAAGGGGGAGAAGGGGCAGGAACCTTAAAGCCACCAAGGCCCACCCGCTGCGGCCGCGCCAGCACTTCTCACCCTTCTGCCGGTGACTGTCATCCAAGCAATTGGAGTCTCCGTACAGCACGATCCGGCCTCCACCCTCAGCCGGGATCTGATACAGCCCCAAAATGGGGACGTTTTCAACAACCGCTGTTTCCTGCTTTAAGACCTCCAATCCTGAAACAACACAACAGAAACAGCAGTGAGAAGTTCTGTGGAGGAATGAACAATTTTCCAGTTGCCCCTTACCTTTAGTACACATGACCCCCCTGCAAAAAAAAAACCCACAGCAAAATCTAATAATCACAACAGTGCCAACTTTTAGGATAAGAAAACAACATATAAAGTGCCACTAATTTGGGCTGTAGCAAAATTCACGTATGTGTATACGTATATTCCCATAACTCTCCTTTTCCATTTTCACTTGAAATGGTGGTACAAAGTATTCACAATCCTAGAGGCGCTGCTTCTCCCTTTTTATCCACCAAACCCAAATTTTTGTCTCTTCTTATTATGCTGAGAGGCTTATGTCTTCGGACCACACACAAACAAGGGGCAGCTCCTGCTCAACTCTGTGGACACAGTTATATACACTGGTGCCCAGGCTTCATGCTTAATAACTGAAAGCTAGGACAACCAGAACTAATTTTTGGAACATACGCCCACGTAGTTTTAGTTTAGATTTAAGGTATTTGTTACAGGAATCTCATAAATACAGTACAAACGTTCCCACAGCAGAGACTTCTCACCTCTGCCCAGACAACACAATTTACAACATTGACCACATCAAGAAGCCAACAGTGCACAGATGCCACGGCAGCAACTGCTGGTGACACCATCACATAATCAAAGTCCCCACCCCTGAAGCAAACGCATCCCGCACACTGGAGACGACACACGTCTGCACCAGGATCCAGCATCAACTGCGCTGGTCACATCTAAAATGTCTGTGGCTCTAAAAATGCAGCGCTTCCTGCTTTCTACGTATAATCCCACCAGGAACTGAGTGGAAGGGAAAACAGGATTTTCTTTGTCGGGAGGGAGAGACACGGCAGTAAAACAGATGAAGTGGGGAAAGTGCACACAGCATTGCCACTTGGCCCCGTGGTTTGACAGAGTTTTGTTTCTGACAATAGGGTCCTTTTTGATCCAGCATAACCCAGATTTTCAAATTCCTATTTTGTACCCAAAAGATTACTCAACCTAAAGCCTGTTTGGAAATAAAAAGTCCCTTAAAAAGGATTCCCAGGTAATTAATTTTTATTTTCAGACTAGCAGAACACCAAAATAAAGTATGCACCCTTAAACCTACTTTTGATTCCTCTCCCCCCCCCAAAAAAGGAGCTACCAGATGGCAACAAGTTGACAAGGAGACCACGGCCTTCACCCCAGGGGAGTTTCCAGAAGTAACACTGCCCTGTGAGCAACGGATCTCAGAAAGAATTACTAACCCACGGTAAATTGTGCCAGCGGACTGGGAAGACAGGATCATTTACGTTCTTAAAGTTAAAATATACCCTTATGAACACAGAACTACTTACTGACTGACTCTGCCTTGACTGGAAGGAAAGAGCCCCTTCCAGGCAACACAGAAGTAAATTCTACCTTGTAGACACAAACCGATGAGTGAGAAATCCTGACTTCTTGCCATTTTCAACTAGGGAAACTGTCCCCGACCTCCAATTACAGAAAATGACAAACTTCACAAGGAAGGGGGCCTTCCATTCTGAAATAGCAAATATCAACTTGCACGAGGAACTGGATCCAGCCTGTGAGTTTCCGTGAGCCCATCACACTGGTCACGGAATACTCCCTCACAGCCTCGTGCAGGCGAGAGGGGCACGTGGTGCGGAACCCTGGCTCGGGAGGGCGGGGCTGGGGGAAGAGCACCCTGGGCAGGACGGGGCGGCGGCCGCCTTCGGGAAGGGCAGAGGCAGCCCGGGGCGCCCCGCGCCCCCGCGCCCCGCTCCCCCGCACCTCCCGCACCCCGCTCCCCCCGCACACCCTGCTCCCCCGCACCTCCCGCACCCCGCTCCCCCGCACACCCCGCTCCCCCGCGCCCCGCTCCCCCCGCACCCCGCTCCCCCGCGCCCCGCTCCCCCGCACCCCGCACCTCCCGCACCCCGCTCCCCCCGCACACCCTGCTCCCCCGCACCTCCCGCGCCCCGCTCCCCCGCGCCCCGCTCCCCCCGCGCCCCGCTCCCCCCGCGCCCCGCTCCCCCCGCACCCCGCACCCCCCGCACCCCGCTCCCCCCGCACACCCCGCTCCCCCGCACCTCCCGCGCCCCGCTCCCCCCGCGCCCCGCCCCTCCCGCACCCCGGTTTCCTCAGCGCACGCAGCAGTGTCACAGGTACTGATGCCAGGGGACGTGGCATCGTTTGCCTTCCTAGGTGATGGCTGTCTGTAGTAAAAAGGCAAAACTGAAAGTAACGACCTTTCTTCCCTTCTAATTCTTCAGGGAATTTTAGGAGATGACTGTAATATTCTTTATGTCTACACAGTTAAGAAGTTCAAAGCACAGTCAACATTTTTCTAAAATTTTAGTAATCTGGCAATCACAGAGCAGAACAATTCATACACAGTAACAAAAATTTCAAGCAACTTTGAAGACAGGCTTAAAAAAAACCCTACAAATATTCAAAAGCCCCTCTTCTCCTGTAGGAAAGCCAACTTATTTTGCAGTGGTCACTACACACACATTCCAATTAGTAGCAAGAGACTGTCTTATCTTTCTATGTATCCCCCAGAACATATTACACAAGACATCTCACCTGAAGTACCATACACATACTGCAAAGAATTTTTTAAAAATCCAAACTGCAAATGGGTACGGGGTTTCTTTTCTGGTGATGAAAATGTTCTGGAATTAGATGGTGGTGATGACCTCACAACTTGTGAAAACACTAAAAATCACTGGCCTGCACACTTTAAAAGGGTGAATGTTATGGTAGGTGAATTACATGTAATAAAACTGTGCTTAAAAAATGTGAAAGAAAGAAAAAGGGAACCCAGAAAGTATACGAATAGCATTCCTTACCTTGGTCCTTAAATGTCTGTGTTATCACTATGCCATCTTCTGGAAATTTAGCAATGCTGCACCCCGACGCGTAATACACTAGAAAACAGTCGTTCAAAGTTAGAACCTAGAGACACTGAATGCGTTCAGCAGCAGCTACTCACTTACCACAGATGCAATCTGTAGACATCATGTATTTTCTAAAGCTGTTTCTAAGCTTAAGAGAGGAGCTGCTGTTACTGCCTGGTCGCACAAACTGCAGGGAATTACCTCAAAATTCAAGCTGAATTATTCTATTAATCTAAGGTTTCTGCGTAGATTTTAGGAGTTGGAGCTGTGAAACTTGGGGACGACCTAAGTCAGGATAAGCAGAGTTAGTGACAGTAACGTTCAAGACATTGTTTTAGAAACTAGCCACCAAAATGAAAGGGGGCGGGGGGACTTCTCAAATGAGAGATGCAATTATTTCATAAACAGAATTTATACATTATCAGGGGCCTGGGGGGTATGACCTATTTGGGAACATACATGACACAAAGAACCTTATAGGTGGTACCAGAGTTAGGAATGCTCGCAGGAAGTATTTTCATTTTAAAAATCTGGACAAAAACTAGGGTTAACACCCAGTGTTACAGGCGTCCTTTGTGAAGACACTGAACAGTTCTCTCCACAGACCCTGCTTACTTAGGTGATATCACATCACTCTCTCTCTCTGAAACTTAGACTTCAAAGACGCACGGCTTCTGCTTGCCCATCTCTGGGAATGATGAGCCCTACTAAAAACAAACACAAAACCTTACTGTCATGGTTTGCCAAGGTAAAGTCCCCCTCGTACAGGCCATCGCTGAATCCCATGTTCCAGACCGAGAGCAGCTCATTCAGGGCTGGGATGTTGGCTCCTCCGGTGTCCGGCATCCACCACTGCCTGTGAAAGTGATAGGGACTTAGTGAAGGATTAAAGCGTTCCCACAAATGCTTGATATTTTTGTCACAAAGCCGACTTCTCCCACCGGAGTCCAGTCCCTCCACGCTAGGTTTCAGCCTAACTGCCCGGTCTTGACTCACATTACAACGTAAACGCTCCTGCCGGTGTGCAGACTAAATCAGAGCTCAATTTATTTCATGAAACGCACCACATTTCACATAAACGCGCTGCACAGAGAGCCTAGACCTTGAGAGAATCAGTAAAGGAAGAAAGAAGCTTATGAAGTTCAAGCCACAGACTCTAAAGAAAGAACATACATCATAAGGATGAGATATTCATAACACGCTGGGAATTCTTCATCGATAACCAATCTACTGGAAGGTTTCTTTAAAAATAACTGTTTTCTTGGTGCATTTAAATGTATACAGATTCAGTAAAGGAGAGGTGGAAGAGCGGAAAAGAACTTAACAGAAAGTTAAAGCCAAAGTGTCTAAGATCAACAAGGACAAGGAACCCTTTCAGTCAGAACTTGGGTCAATGAGCAGTTTACTTCCTTCACAGGCAACTTTCAAGAACATGTCCGCCAATGCAGAGAGAGCTTGCCCTCACCAGGCGTCGGAACCGGACGGCCGAAAAGACCACCGACAGGCCAAACGATCACTTTACGTCTTTGCTGGGGGGAATTTAATTCCCAGAAAGTCAGATTTCTCATGCAAATAGCAATTCGTATCAGTACCTCGTGTTCTCGTCGTAAAACTTGACCTTCCTCATCACGGACGTGTTGTACCAGTCGCTGAAGACGATGAGCGAGAGGCCGCTGTCCACGTCCCTCCGGAGCTTGGCCGCCTCCTCGGGGAAGTACTCCTCCTCGCTATCCACCATGAGCAACGTTCCTGCGGGAGAGAGCGCCGGGGTGAGCACGGCCGCCGCCCCCACAGGACCGCGCCGCTTCAGGAGCACGGCGCTGCGCTGGCCTCGACTACTCCGGTGACCGGCTGCTCGTACTCTGGTCTGTGCCCTGCTCCGCTTTAGAAGGGGGTGAAAGAGAAAGGATCAGGGCCCAACAGCACGCGGACACCAGCCAGCTGCGGCCTGTTTCACGGGTGGTGCTCTGTGTGAAGGATATTCACTCACCCGAAGAGAAGCAAAATTCTGTGCTAGAGTTTCTTTTAATTAAAAAAAATAATATAACAGAAGTGTAAATATGTCCTTGTCCCCAGTGATTCTGAGAGCTTCTCATTTCAGCTGAACGTCAGGAACACGGACCACTCTCTCTGGTCCTGGCCGCCACGGGCAGCGGGAGACCCTAACCTGCCTCCACCCTTCCCCAGCTAAGCGGGACCGCCGGGCCAGCACCTCGTGTCCCTCACCGTACTGATTAGCGTCAAAGCACGTGAAGGGGGAGCCGAGGACTTCAACGAAGTAGCCCATGCTTCTCAAGTGCTGGTACATGTCCCTGAAGTTGGTGTGGATGTGGTCGCCATTCCTGAAACACAGGAAGCCCGGCACTAAAACCAACAGTCCTTACTCGGAATAAAAGCTGCGTGGCCACAGGGCGCCTTTCTGAAGGAGCAGCTCCACCGCCCACAGAGGCCTGGGAGCCAGTCCACTGGCACGAAAGTCAGCCTTTCAGACCAGCTCTCTCCGGGCTGCATATAAAGTGGGTGACAACAGGAAATGACCTGCGCGGCACACGCACGAAGGAGATAAGATGACGAGAAGGGGTGGCCAAAGAAAGGTTTCGTAAAGGGCACTGAAGCATCACTCTAGCGGTGGCATGGGCGTAAAAGGCCAGCAACCACCTGCACTGGACAAGTTCAGCCTGGCGACGCAGACATGCTGGGAGTGAACCAGGGTGGTCACACACGGGTGACTGCACATCACTGCCACTGATTACCTGTCCTCCTGTCCCAGCCCCGCCGAGGAAGGACGGGGGCAGCGGCGGGGATGGGCCGGGCCTGGCGGCCACTTACCAGTCCAAAGGGTCATTCTTCATCCTCAGGTTGTCCCTGGGGAAGTAGCCGGGCGGGTAGCGCAGGTTGTGGTACTGGTCCCAGAGAACCCTCTTGCTTCGAGGAGGAGCGGGGATGATCTTCACCTTAATTGGGAGCTTCACCGTTGAAGTCTGTTCTGCACCACTGTTTGACTGAAAAAAATAAAAGAAATTTGAAACGTCCCTTTGGCTCAGAAGAAACTTTCAGGTTTTCAGGTTGGAAACCTCACTTCTATTTATCAATTTAACCCAAACAGAACACAAGAATTTCTCACAACAATGGTAGGAGAGGACATTCGTGTATCATGATTAATTACATTCCAATTCTTCTTTTAAGGGTTTCAGAATTCAAATTTAAGGCACCTGGTTCCGAAAAACGACTAGACTGCATAGCATTAGCCCTACTTTTTACAATCATCTGAAGCCTGAAATTTGGCACAGAACAGCCCACCCACGCCCCGTTCACCAAGCGGGCTGTGATCCCACTGCTCGCCGGGCCGGGACCCCCATGGATGGCACCTCACACCCCAGCGCCCGGCGCTCAGCCCGCCTCCCCTCCCCACGAGCCCTCCACATGCACGTACATCCACCTCTGCCGGGGAAGCCACGGTGACCGTGACGTGCCCCTGCGCGACGCCTTCCCAGGAGGCGGCCTGCTTGGTGACGGAGATGGAAATGGCCAGGTAGCCCGACCAAGGCCACAGCACTGAGGAGTAAGAGAAAGCCACCTCGATGCTGTCTCCGTTCTGCGGTAAGTAGGGCTGCCACTCGGGCTGCGGGAGGAAAGAGGCAGAGGCTCGGGTGAGAAGCTCCGTCCCGGTCACCCCCCGCTCAGCTGGCACCAAGCAGCCCGTGCCCAAGGCCGCCGTGCAGCACCAGGCCGTCACCCACCGGAGGAGCCTGGGGACACGGCCGCTGACCAACTCCACCTTTAAAGACAAGCTTCCCGCAAGCTTACAAGGAGGCGGGGGGTGCGGACACACACGGTTTGACGAAGAGCTTGTATCTGCAGAGAACTTACAGAAGAGAATAGTCCCAGGTTTGGGGTTAGATCTCAACTGGCTGTATGCTTAACGAATCACATGACTTGAAAGGAATAACATAATAAAAGGACATGGCTGCACGCTGTCAGCAGTCAGGGTCTGGGCCAGCGACGGGGCAGGCAGAGTGCACGCGGCGCCCAGGGGACGCGCCGGCCGAGAAGGGGACCGCCCGCCCACCCGCCGCTCAGGCTTGAGGGAAGGTGAAAGGGAAGCACGAGACGGGAGACGTACATCAGCTCTCACAACGAACCAAGGGTTCAAGCTAACCTAAACCACTCACTTCCCTCGCAAGCCAGAGCACAACATCCTCCCCGCAAGCGAGTCAGCACGTTAAAGAGAACTGTGAGAAAGAAGGAGAATATTCGTAGGGCACAGCATCGCGAACAATGAGAAAGGACCGGGATTTTTAATAAGTGCTTTTCAGACCACTGGTTAACAATAGAGCAGAAAATTAACTTTTATCCGTCTCTTGTAACACATATCAAGCTAACTCAACACAGATGAAAACATTCAATATTTAACAAGCATAAGAGGAAAATGAGTAGAAAATAAAATTGAGATTTTTCTTATATTTCTGGAGGGATAAGCTTCTAATTTTTGAAACAGAAGAACTCACAAAAGATGAAAATTCAACTACATGAAAAAGTGAAACTTTTACAGAACCCCCCCCGCCCACCGCCCAAGTTTTTAAACCACCTCTAATATTAAAGAGACAAGAAAACAATAATCTGGGCAATCTTTTTGCATGACACACAACGGTGGCTAATCTCTCTATGAAATGAAGATCTTGTTCGGATTGATAGGGACAACCTAAATTCTAGTGAAAAATGGGCCAAGGAAATGAAACACGAATTCACACAAGAGGAAATACAATCAGTAAACAAACATGCAGATACGCACCTTACAAATCATTAAACAAGGTACCGACTACCCCCTGTAGACTTAAAGTTAAAAGATGAACCACGGAGAAACAAACCAAATGTCCACCGACTGACAAAGCGGGGTCTATCCATACAATGAACCACTATTCAGCCATGGAAAGGAGTGAAGCCCTATACACACTGCAATGCAGATGAGCCTCTTTAAAGACATTACGCTCAGTGAAAGAGGCCAGTCACAAAGCCCACATAACATACCACTCCATTTATAGGAAATACCCAGAAAAGGTAACTCCATGGAGACAGAAGGGGATTAGGAAATGCCAGGGCCTGGGGGAAGGGGAATGGGAAGTGTTAACAGGGGTTTCTCCTTCAAGTGATGAAAATGTTCTGGAATTATCCAGTATGATGGTTGCATCACTACTTGTGAATATACTAATAACCACTGAGCTGCACAATTTAAAAGGGTGCATTTTATGGCATGTGAATTTTATCTCAATATTTTAAAACTTCATGCAACTGGGAAAAAAAGGACGTACCACCAGAGCTGAGACACTACCCCTCTGTACACCATCAGTGGCAGTCTGAGCTGATGCACCTCTTTTGAAAAGAATCTGGTATTATGTACCAAGAGCCATTAATAATGTTCATGCCCTCTCACTTGGGATTCTAATCCAGGGAGTTTATGTTAAGAAAATAATTCAGAACAAAAGAAAACCATATATACAAAGATATTCAGTGAGATGTTTACAGTTGAAAACCACCTAACTGTTCAAGCAAGAAGAAATAGTAAGCACGTTACGATTCAACAATTCTACATAGTATTAAACAACCATTAGAAAGAACATCGGTGCTTATATATAGTAACATTTAAAAATGTTTATAATGTGAGAACTGAAAAAAAAAAAAGGCTAACTTTTTGTCTACCACACAAAGATAACTAAAAATATCTATTTCAGATAAGGGCTGGAAAAGATTCTTTTTTTTTTTTTTTTTCTTCAGGCTACTGACTTTATTAATCTCACAAAATCATAAGAAATGTACTTTCTGTGATAGCTTCATGAAAAGTGAAATCCTGCAATCAAGAAACAGATGAAATGAGGGACTCGGAAATGAAAAAGCAAGGATGAATACAGTAAGTGTTGGTGGGCATTGAATCAATTTAAATACACCTATTTAAACAACTACAGTAATTTGTTAGAAAATATGATTTGAACTTTTTTTTCAAATAGTGGCTCTATTAGTGTGTGGGGCTGAAGTGGTTTTTCTTTTTCCCGATCCTTTATTTTTGTGACAATGTTTATACAGTAAGTGTAAAACAAATTATAAACACAAAATTCAAATAAAGACCATGCCTTCTAAACATGAAGGCCCGTGTGTCCTCATTAAACAATAAAATAATTATAAGTGAGCCTTTAATTATAGGCAGGAAACTGTAAAAATGAAGACTCAAATGCAATTAGCTAATTCAGGAGTCAAACTCAAGATGCCAAAGTAAAAGAGTAGCAAACTGGCCTCATTACTACATCCCTGACATATATAAAGCACTCAGGGGAGAACAAACCACTACTTCCAATCCCCCGGCACCCGGACAGGAGGAGGACCTGTCCCTTTTAACTGCAGGAGTAAATCTGGGCCACGTCTAAGTTGGCCGCTGGCTGGAGGGCAGTCTCACCTTGTCTACGATTCTTCCTGTGACACCCATGCCGTTGAGGATGGTGACGTTGACGATCGTCGGCATCCCTCCGTAGTAGATGGGCTGGGAGCAGTAGGGCCACATGTAGGGACACTCGGTCAGATCGATGTAGCTGGGGCTCAAACTGAAACAAAAAATCCAGTGTTACAGTAGACGGCGTTGGAAAGCATCAACGGGGCGGGCCTGAGCCTCGGGAGGGCCTGCCTCCAGGGCTGCCCTCGGCTGAGGTCTGGGAACTTGGCTTCAGAACACGCCCCGTGCTGGGGAGGCCTCCTGGCCAACCTGCCTCGCCGGCAGCACGGCGGGATGCGCGGGCATCACCTTTCCCCTCTGCGAGCCTGGAATCTGGTGGCTGCGGCTGGCGGAGAACGAGTATGTGACCAGCCCCAGAGCAGACCTGGGACTCGGTCTCAAGGCACTGGGGCAAAGATGGACTTTTAAATAACTGGAGCGGGGACGAATGGGTGGCCATTCGGCAAAAGATAAAATTAAGATCCCCACCTCAGACCACACACAAGAATAAACTCCAAATGGATCGGATACTCTCAAGTAAATAAAAGAAAGCCAACAAGCATTAGAAGAAAACATGGGCGAGTCCCTCCTTAACCTCAGTGCAGGGAAAGGCTTTCCGTGCCTCAAAATTCAGGGGCAACAGCAACGACAGACTAACAAATATGGTTGTTAAAAAAGAAAAAAACCACATGGCCAAAAACACTTTCACAAAGTCAAAAGGCAACCAACAAACTGGGAGAAATACTTGCAATAAAGGGTTACTCACCCTAACATAAGAACACGTAAAAACCGAGGGACAAAAACCCCAGAAAAGAAAAATGGGTGAAAGAAATGAACAAACACCTCACAAAAAGATATAAAAACAGCTCTTAACTCTAGACAAAGTGTTCAAACTCACTCATAACCTGAGAAAGGCAAATTAGAACAACACTGAGATAGCACTTCTCACTTGTCAGATTGGCAGAAGGTAGAGCATGGCCGGACACCGTGGGTGAGGCTCCGGGCAGACAGGCAAGCTCCCACGGCACAGCCCTTCTGGAGGAGAAGGGAGAGACCTGGCAGAGTGCCCTCTGTTCTCAGCTTGGACCCAGCAACCCCACTTCTAGGAATCTTCCCTGGAGACACACCTCCAACAAAACTAAAATGCACAGGCACAAGCAGCTTAAAATTACAAAATACTGGAAACAGTTTCAATACCCATATATAGATATAGATATGTGCTTGAATAAACAAAGGTATCTACACTATGGAGCTGTAAAAAAAACGGAGGAGAAAGATGTCTGTGAACCGACACAAAGTGATTTCCAGGATACTGTTAAGTGAAAAAAGTACAAGAGAATACTTATAGTAATGCTGTCCTTCACGTAAGAAAGGGGATATCAGATGGTAGGTATGTATCTGCTCGTGTGTGAAAAAAGAAATGCAAGGATAAAGCAAAAACTAATGGCGTTGTTACCTATGGGGGTGGAGGGAAGGGCAGGGGGAGCTGCACAGAAGGGCTGAGGGGAGCAACACGTGGCCAGGTGCGCTCTGCGTGCAGCTCCAACCTTAGAGCCACAGCCCGATACGTAACTAGTTGAAATCAACCAGGATGTGGGGGGGAATCTGAAAAGAAATAGAAATGCTAACAAATGAACTCAACTGCAATGAAAATAAACAGCAAAACCAGACTGAAAGGGGTGTGGTGGGGAGGAAGATATTAACCTAAATCACTCTGGCAAACAGGAGACTACATGCTATAAAGCTAAAGATAAAAAGAACTACACACGAACACAATCCTCTAGTTAGTATATCTCTTCTCAGCACGGTTCGAGCTAGCAGTTCTAAAACTTGTCCACAAGTGTGTACCAGGACTGAGCAGATAAACATCGTGGCGAGTGAGAGCCAGGCTTCTGGCTGCTGGAGAAGGATAACCAGCAAGAAGGAAGACTCAAGACGAGGGTCGTGATGTCAGGTGGGATCAGGAGACAGATGACTGCACGGACAGACACAGAAACAGGTACAGGTGTGTGTGTGTACAGACACTCGCCAGCTCTGTCTGCTCAAAGGGCCTAGAAACCACTATGAGCACAGCTGCCAAGAGCACACCTGGTGCCCAGGTGTCCGCTTCTAAGCCCACTCTCCAATTAAAGGGCCAGGGCTGCTCGGGCAAAGAACTGATACCGACACTGGGCACGGAAATGCTGCCAAAAAGTGAGGAAGTGCCCCCCAACTGATGGAGACATGCTGAAAAGACACGGGAGCCAACCAGCGGGAGCCCTAGAGAGCCAAACCTGGGACAACATGAGCAATAAAGTAAACAACGACACGAATGGATTATAACCCCCAGAGTAAAACAGGTACCTATGTGTCCACGCCGATATAACTGAATAAATACGAGAGGAGGACAGCGCTTCCTTACAGCAGAATTTCATTCAATAAGTGCAGAAGGGAATGAGAGAAACAGCAAGTCACCATGGGACAATCTCTACAGTAAGAACTGTTACAGGGAGGAACCATCAGAGACGCTAAACTTAGTGATGGAAAGTATGTTAAGAAACAAGATCATCTGTTTGTTTGTTTTTACATTTTTATTGGAGCATAGCTGCTTTACAATGTTGTGTTAGTTTCTACTGCACAGCAAAGTGAATCAGCTATACGTATACATACATCCCCCCTTTTTTGGATTTCCTTCCCATTTAGGTCACCACAGAGCACTGAGTAGAGTTCCCTGTGCCATAAGAAACAAGATCATCTTCAAGGGCGTCCCCACAAGACACTTCGCAGTCACAAAGGGACAGTCACTGCAGTGGACGCCTGGCAGAGCCACCCCCGGCACCAGATCTCCTGCTGCGGAGCCCAGCTGACGGACACCGGTGGACCCTCCGCTACATCTGTGCCAAGGACTGAGCGCAGAGGGCACCAGGGCAGGCCCCGCCCTGGGGGACACAGGTGCCTCTAACAGGCGACTGTGGCTCAGGGAATCTCCGTGATCGGGAAAGGTTTCAGACCTGCGCTGGGTGTGAGCGTCCTCCTCCCACGCCTCCCTCCTCGCCCCCTTCATCCTTCATAGGCCCCCTCCCCCAGGAGGTCTCTTGGCCGTCTAAGTCCACGTTGGCATCTGCCTCCTGGAGGGTCCAGCCTGACACATCACCTACACTTCATGATGCGGGTGAGCACCACCCAGAATAAAAGGAAGGACGCTGAGCCAACCGTCCCAAGTGGAGGAGACCAAGGACACGCGACGACTGAATGCAACGCAGATGCTGGCCTGGATCCTGGACCAGGCCAGGGACAGGGGTGGGGACAATCGGGGTGAAACCCAAATACAGTCTGCAGGTTAGTAGATGGTAATGTATCAGTGCCAACTTCCAGGCTCTGAGGCTTCTACTATGGTTATGTAAGTTGCTAACATCAGGGAAAGCTAGTGAAGGGTTTGTGAGTCCTCGTGCACCAATTTTTAAAACTTTGTTGTAAATCTAAAATCATTCCAAAATAAAAAGTGAAAAAGAATTCTTGCCAAAAATACAGAACCTCACTAATCACGAGAAAGCATCAGAGGACTTGAATGACAAGACAGATGAACTGTCAGGGGCCCGGGGAGACCAGGGAGACATGGCAACTGCACGCAACGTGGGGCCTGGACCCTGGACCAAAGAACACGACGGGAGCCGGCCACTGCGCATCTGTCTGCAGACTAACCCCAGCACAGCATCAGGGTGCACCTGTTAGCTCTAGCAGAGGAATCACGGACTACCGAGGTGCTGGCCTGAGGGGAAGCCGAGGAGAGGGTATATGAGAATGTCCATACCATTTTTGCAGATTTCTGTAAACCTAAGATTATTTCAAAGGAAAGTTTTACAAAGAAAAAGAAATAGGAAATCACTACCTTAGGCCCCTGATGTTACAAACAGCAGAACATGAGGAAGTGGGGAGCAATCCTGTCGGCAGCGCCCCAGCAGAAGCAGCACTGCAGAGCTCTCCCTGAGGCCCCCGAGCATTGTGTGATCGGGGCTGGTTCCATCTGGAGGCTAATACTCTGCACCGAGGAGCCCGGTGCAGAGAAGAAAGGCCTGTTCAAGAGGAAAGCACACCGACCTGGCCTGTGGCTTGTAGCTGCTGAGGACCTGGTAGGCTCTGAGGAGGTCCAGCTTGCCGTGGCCTTGTTCAAACATATTCACGCCGGGCAGCCTCCGGGCTGCTGCAATCAGGGCCTGCTTCATGCTGGCCGGATTCACCAGCTCCCGTCTCTGGACTGTGCTGGGGGAAAATACCATATTTGCTCATTTTCTCTCAGCAACAGAATGAAAACCAGACTATCCCTACCCTGTACATGCGCAGTCATGTGACCTCCCATCTTGATCTGTATCTAACAGGAGTTTCTTCGGTAAAACTCGTGCAAGATGCGAACGAACATGCTCGTTTCTGCACCTGCCTAGGGACTGACCACTCATCAGCCTTGAGCGTGGCTTGTGAGAACATGGACTCTTGGGCTAGCGCCTGTTTTTACTACATTGATCAGGAAAACACATCTTCCCGCTAACTTCACAGTCGATCTCAGAGGTTGCAGGAGACAAGAACAGCTAGGAGTTACAGGCTCCGGACACGTGGACGCAGCCCGGCCGGGAGAAGGGAAGGATGGAGGTGGGTCCTGCGGGACCTCGATGCAGCGTGGCCAAGAGGCCCGGCCTCGGAGCGAGACCTGCTGCGTCCACGTGCTTGTATTGTTTGGAGGCCTGTGTGTGACGCGTCACCCTGGTGGGTCAGGCCTGGTAGAGGGTTCATCATTGGAACGCAGCTGGACTCGGGCAGCGGCGCCCAGACATTCTCACTTGCTTTAGAACACCAGCATTAAAACACGCATTTTTGTGTATCTACATATTACAAGTACAAGTAAATTTTAAGCCCCTAAATGCAGGGGAGAAAATCCAGTAAACAGTAAGGAAAAACTGACTCTACTAAGCTGCTAAATATTTTTCTACGATGATGGGTGGTCGTGGAGTGTAGCTGGACCTTTTCCAATAGGTCTAGATGGGAAATCTGACCTAAGGAGAAGTGAGGGGAGGAAAGCGGCATCAAGTCTTACTGGCAGGAAAAAAGAATCGCTCACAGCTCAGCCACAGATTGACAACCCCCCTCCCGCCGACAGCGCAAGACCAGGCGCAGGCTCTGGCTGCTTGCCGGGCTCTGAGGCTGGAAACGAAGAAGCGCTTCTCTGCCGCTCGGCTCTGTTACGAGCTCCTTCTCACACCACGAAAGCACTCCTGACCCACCACAGAGGCATTTTACCTGCTGCAGGGAGATGAGGAAAGCAAAGGCTTCCTCCCCACTGAAAACATCTGTACGTAGGGAAGCCGCTGGGCTGGGCACGGAAGACACAACGGCCCCCCTCCTCGCTCCTCTGACAGCAGGAGGCTTGACGGGCTCATTAACGCCCACAAGAACCATCTAAGAAAGAACGGACGCCTGCCTCTTCTGTAGAGACGGGGTGAGGCCCCGGGATGTGCTCTACATCCAGCCAAGGTGGTGACAAGCGAGACTCAGCTCCTGGTCCCCTGACGCCACCTCCTCCCAGCCGAGCCACACTCACCTCACCAGCAAGGTGACAGCGCCCGCCACCACTGGGGAAGCCACGCTGGTCCCCGAGAGCGCCCGGCACCCGCCTTTCACGCCGGAGCCCCTCACTCCAGCGCCGTAGGTGACAATGTCAGGCTTCATGCGGCCATAGCCTCCTGGCAGCTCCTGTAAGCAAAAGCAGTGTGGTCTCTACCACGGCACACACACTGGCACACGGCCACGTGCAGTTATGAGTGAATAAAACCAGAACAGAAACGTGGGTCAGCTAAACACACTGTAACCTTAGTACGATGCTGGTTTTCATCTGAAATTCACTGCAGTTCAGAAGAAGCTTAAATGACAGTATACAAAATAAAATTACTTTTGGTGTGTTTTGTAATGACCAGCATGACAGTAATGCCATAAAGCATTTTAAAAGTGAATATTTTAAATTTTGCTAACGTGCAAGGCTGAAAACTGGAAACTGATTTATTTCTAGATAATTTAAAAATTAAAAATATGCTAGAAAAATCAGAAAATTAAAATTAAAAATTAGGGAAAAAAAAGAAACATTTTCCTTTACAAGGAAAAACTACGTGATATGACTGGATATTTCAATCTGGCACCAGAGGGGAAAGAATGACTTAGAACAGTGAGTATATAACCGTACAAGTAACCTGGGATAAGAGTTTAACTGAGAACTCTCTTAAGCTTCCCAGAAACTGGGGCAAAATGAGAATTACAACAGGAGTTATATTCTGTAAGAAAGAAGTACACCAATTTGAAGTGCAAAAATCCTTCCCGGCAATCAGGCATAAATGGACCCTGGATCCTCCCATGTGGGATACTGAGCAAAGGCGTCTTCACTGCAGCTCCACAGATTATTCAGGGACGCTTCTCAAAATGCCGTCAAAACCCAGGCCTCGATAAAGGCCAAGGACATGGCAGGGGGGCTGGAGCAGCAGGGGGACGCCGAGGGCAGGTCAGGGTCCCCAAGTGCCGCCCGAGGGAGCACCGGCGACCCCAGCTCTGCTCAGATGGGAGGAGGAGTCGGCCGCATAATTAAAGCTCACGCAGCTGGACTAATTACCTTGCCAGAGTCATTTTAATTTTGTCCAGCTAAATGCAATCATTCCCATGTCAGCGGAGCTGAAATTAAGCCGTGCTCACTGGCTTCTCCTGCTTCCCAAGGCCAAAAAAAATCACCCCACCCAGCACAGAGGACTGCCGGCCCTCCCCCTACCAGTCAGGGCCAGTGCACATGAATCCAGCTGACCTAAATGACGAGTTACTCAGAAACAAGTTAAAAAGAAGTGGAGCCGGGAAACACAGTGAGAACCGGCACCTGCCCGCTGGGCCGCGGGGACACAGCAGACACAGAAGGCGCCAGAGCGCGTCCTCGTGGCGGGCTGCCTCCAGGCTGCTTTTCTCTCCGTGCTCACAGGCAGCCCCGAGGCCCTCACACGCGGCTCCCGCGGGCACGCCGGACTAAAGGAGCAGCGCCTACCCAGGTGGTCATTCCTCGCGATGAGAAGCGGGCGATGTTGTCCTCAAAGTCAATGCCGCCCACTCCGATCACATCCATCTGGTCAGCAGGGTTATTCAGAGTGCTGCATCGAGGCAAGAAAAAGACACAAAAGGCGGGGGAGAGGAACCACTCTAAATGAAAGATTCAAACAAGGGCAAGCACCCCCAGAACGGTCGGAGACCGTGGCAGGCTCTTCCGTGGCGAGGCACGTGCGGCTGTGAGGGGCGGGCCCGTCGCTGCCACCTCTGCCGGCTCAGTGGTCTCCTCACACGTGGGACGCCCTCTCCTCCTCTCCCTCTCTCCTGTCAACTTATCGCCCTCCGGCCCAAGACTCTCTTCTCCCCTCACTACTGCCAGGCGTGCAGAAGCCCCCTTCCTCCGAGCTTCCCAAGACGGACCACTACCAGAACCGTCACCTGCGTACATGTCCATACACCACCTCCCAACTGCTGCGAGCGCAGCGCCCCCAGCTCGGTCCCCGGCTCCTCTGGGAAGGAACTGCAGCCACACACGTGCACCTGCCACCGTCAGAAAGTGAAAGTTCTCCCCTGGTCTCGGGCAGGTGTCCCCCTTCCTCAAGGGAACCGTGGGGACCACTCATCTCTCCGTAACCCTGGGCTCCTCAGCGGGAAGACACGGATGCATGTGAAAAAGCATGCGGTTCTCCCCAGCACTTCAAGGGCACTAGATTCGCAATGACACAAACGTTTCAACTACGGAGTCAAGATGGAAGTCAAGATGAACTATTTGAAAGTATAAAACAACCAGTTATGGAACTGCACTTCCAAGCTTTATCTATTTCCACTCCACCACCACAAAATGAACTCCTGAACCACAACTGATTCCGAGCAGCTGAAGCGATATTAGCAGCAAGATACTACTGTTCAAACCACACGGAGTCGACCCTAGCATCACCTCCTTAGCTTACCCACCACCACCATGCTACCAGCTGGTTGTTCAGAAGCACCAAGAGTGATCTGTTAATTGGCTGACAGTAAAAGTTTACAAATTTCTATGACATCAAAGAGCAAAGATTAGAACAGAAGTCACTGGCAGAATTTCCCACTGAAGCTGATACCAAAAAATACCACCTTCCCACCCTGCCTCTACCTGCCAATCCCTATACTTTACACCCTTAATATCAGGGGAAGGCATCAGAAAAATCTTTGTTGGTGCTGAAAAGGGGGAAGTGTAGCTGCAGACTCCCTGGCACCATGAAATCTAAGCACCAAGGGTGCCGGACCCCAGAGAGCTCCCAGAAGGGGTACCCGTGGGGACGTGTCAGGCAGCGCCACGCCTCCGATAAATAAGCGGGCTCTTCAAGTGCATTACTGTCACCTGACCAGCCCTACCCGAGGCCCAGCAGTAAGCCACACCCGTTCAGGCTGTGCCACGGTGACCGTGTGCCACCCCCAGCCCACCCAGCAGCTGGCAGACGCCAGATGCTGTGAGGCTCTGGGGGCAGACACGCGTCTGACACCGGGGCTTCCTCTCCCAGGATCCCCGACACACTACGCGTGGGCAGCTCTTTGATTAGAAGCCCTCACGTGTGGCCGCCCACAGAAGTCACAGGATTTCAGAAGAGTGACCAGTGTGTGCAAAGCAGTCAGGATGGCATGTGGAAGAGCCGGTGTGAACGGAAAGAAAGGCAAGCTTGGGGGAGGGGGCTGGTCAGCAGCAGGATCAGGTGATGGAGAGTGAGAGAAACACGGTTTCCCCAGGGAGACCCGAGGAGGAGCCCGCTTGGAGGAAGACGTGCACGGGGGGGGGGGGGGGGGAATGAGGCTACGGCTGCAGAGCCAGGCCCCCTGTTCTCGTACATAAGGTGTTACCGGGACACAGCCACGCCCATTCGTCTACACGGCCATGCTGCCTTCACACTACAAGGGCAGGCGAGTAGGTGCAACATACCATGTGGCCCACAAAGACTCAACTAGTTACTATCTGATCTCTTACAGAAAACGTTTGCCAACTCCAGGCTAGACTACTGAAGACCCTGAAAACCAAGGAGAAAAGTTTAGATCTGATCAGGCAATAATGATCCACTGCAGATCCTTAGTTAAAGAAACTGCTAGACTATGTTTTAACAACAGAAACACAGAAAAAAGGAAGAGAAAGGAACAGCTACCACTCACAGAAGGCTCAGTGTTCGTGGTGCTTTCCCTCGGCTGTCTCATTTCATCCTCACGGCCACCAACCGGGGCGGGTCTCGTGCCCTCCAGAGCCAGGCGAGGGGGCCAGGGCTCAGAGAAGCAAAGGCCCCACAGCCCGAGGGCAGGTCAAACTTGCCTGGCTCCATCCCCGCACCCTCCCCGCCACCCCACGTCCCCCGTGCAGGGAGAGCTGGGCTGGGGAAGACTGGAGGCAGGAGGCTGGGCTGGGGAACTGACAGGTAACCTGGGGAGGCTGAGCTGCCGAGGGCTGGCCTGGAGCGGGGACATCAGAAGTGGGGGGAGGGACAAATGGAGAAGCGCTAGAAAGAGAAGACATGGAAACTGGGTGAGATTACGAAGTAAATGGTGCTTTTCGTGGCAGAACTACAGTTGGGACGTGTTTACGCCACTCACGCCTGAGTCACAACATACACGACTGAGGACCCAGCCAGATCCCTAACCTTGGAGCCCTACAAGGAGATGGGATCGCTGACAGAACAGCTCTTAGGCTGGACCTATGACTGCGAATGTGCAGGGGTTTTGACCTATAGAATCACTAATTTCACAGAGTCCAGCCTAATCCCCACCCTGGATGAGCTCAGTCAGCGCTCAAGACGGCCTGCTCTGCCCCAGCAGCACGGCCAGGATGTCCCTGAAGACAGAGCGTGTGCTCCTGAAGGCACGAGCGAACAGCCATGCCAGGTGGCTCTCCTTCTGGATCAGGGCACGCCGAGGCAGGCTCTGTATGTTCTCTCCTTCCCCTGCAGCTACGTTAAGCCCTCTGCCACGGCGCTGAACCTCACACGTCCCGGGAGCCGGGTAAAGGGGGGTGACAGACATCCCACCGCAGAAGCGTTTCAGCACAAGAGGTTATTTATATACATTATCTACAGAATAAAAACCAGAGCTGTAAGCAGAAAGAAAATTGGGATCACTAACCAGACAAAAGCTTACTACTGCCTGTGATTCAGTGACTGATGTCCCGCATTTCAAGCCACTTTAATACACCATAACCCGGCACAAAGGGACATTTCTGTGACACTGTTCTCTGGCCCCTCCCAATCTGACCCTTCTCCTCAGTCCCCCAAACACTGTGTCTGTTATGCCACCCTGCACTTTCTCCTCATATTAGTCTCATTGTATCTGTACCTTATTTTTCCTAAAAAGGCAGGCACCTCAACTTATTCACCTCTTTACCCCTGTGCCTTGTGCACAGTGGGTCTCAATAAATACTGTGGAATCCATTTATTTCTAATAGATTTACTTTCCTGATTGATTTTGGGGGTAAAAAGAGTAGCATAAAAACTTTAGGCCTCCAAATTGCTATTTCCAGCAAAGTTAAAAAAAAAAAAATTGAACAAAAACAAAATCGGCCTTGAGTTGGCAACTGCTGGAGTGAGTGGGCACATGAGATTCATTACAAAGTCTTTTTTGTATGTGTTGAAAATATCCACAATACAAAGTTTTAGACAGGTATAAACAGGTATAGCAAGATACAGAGACAGACACACAACAGGTTTTCAGTTATTTCAAGGAAAAAAATACCTCTAAGGTTATTCCTATCAGGGGTACTTACCCATAAAGAGGCCCATCATTGCCAATAGCAGAAACCATGATGACGTTGTTAGCTGTTAACTCCCACACCTACAAAATTAACAAGCATTTATTTATGAAAGTATACCACTTTTAAACAATCAACATATAATTGTTCAAAAATAACCACAACTTCCAAAAACAGAACTAAAAAAAGAAGGGATCCCCCTGAAAGCGCAACACCAGGCCAGTACAGACGTGGTATGGCTGGCAGTCAGAATGTCCAGAGACGACAGACCCCAGGACACAGATCCACACGCACGGAGAAGACCCGGGCTTTCCAGGCACGCCCAGAAAAGACAGGCCGTGTGCTCAGGTGAGAGGAAGCAACACAGCACCCTGTGCTGCTTCCCACACAAGTCACCATGGCTCACGTCCTCACAGAGCGGTCACCATGTGGGGGACTAGCCACCAGCACACTAGACACGAAGCAAAGCAGGGCGCGAGGCAGAGCAGGAGTCGTCACCAAACGCCTCGTCCGTCGCACAGTGGCAGGACCAACCTTGTCGACGAACGGGTGGTCCATGAAGTCGGGGCCCCCGATGCTCAGGTTCAGCACGTCGATCTTCTTCAGGATGGCGTAGTTGAAGGCGTCCAGGAACCAGGACGTGTAGGAGACCTGGCCCATTTTTAAAACAGTCCTTTAGGTGTTTCAGTGGAAGTCTCCAAATGCTAGATTCTCAGCAGCATGAAGTATTCACTTAAACTTCAGAAACAGATACCAAGAACGACAAATGCTCTGCGATGTAAACTACTACACCCAGAGCTTCCAATCCTTGGGGCTGGACTCTGGGGAGAGGCAAGGTTCCCAGGGTCCTGTCCCGCCCGGTCTCACGTCCAGCACCTTCCTGACCTTACAGCCTGCCTGCCCAGGGAAGACCTCAAACTTCTAGCTGCCCCTCTTATAAAAGGACTTGTCCTAAGACACGTCTATTCAGTTAACTGTTTCTAAATAGTTTAATGTATTTGTCTAATATTCTTTATTTCTAAATAGACTGAAGAATAAATGGTATCTATGAAAGTTACTTCACAGAATTATTTCTGATAGTTATTATTTCTCTCATAGTTTCCCTACACAAGTTAAATTACTTTGTGTATCGCCATTCACGTGTTTTATAAGATACAAAATTAAACTTAGAGTAGAAAACAATAGATGACAGAAAAAAATAAAATAAGCACTGGAGGGAATGAAAAGCCTTTCAATCCAGAATTCTATATTCAGTGAAAATAGTTTTTTGAGAATAAAGATGAAATAAAGATATTTTCAGATAACTAAAGCTGAGAGAAGTCATAGCTACTAGACTGCATTACAAGCAATACTAAAAGCATCTTTTCATGCTGAAAAGAAATTATGTGATATGGAAACTTAGATCTACAGGTAGAAATAAAGAGCACTGGAAATTGAAAATATGTGAATAAATACAAAATGTTAAAAAAAAAAACCTTACAGTGGAAAAAGAATCCACATTATGATTAAGAATTATGTTTTTTAAAGGCTTTTAAAAATAAAACAATATATTTATATTTGCTTGAATGTGCAAAAGAAATTCTAGGAGGAGTGGGTATGAGAAAAAAAGAAACCACCACATAGGGAACACGGGGAAGCAAGGTGAGAACCTGTCGGACGGGGACAGGGTTGGGAGAAGTATCCCTGTGCTGCCTTTTGATGTTTTTGAACTATGTATTACCTATGCAAAAATGAAATTTTAACAGTTAATAAATACTAGGACCCTCCCTCTTTTCAGTAACGTTTCCAAATGCAGAGTGAGGGAACAAGCTTCTAAATCCACGTTACCCAACACGACACTGGGTGCTGGGCACAGAGGCTACCCTCAAGGCGGTCAGTCCAGCAGGGGCAGCAAGCACACAAACACGGGGCTGTTCTCAAGCACAAGAAGTGTGCCGAGACGTGGTGGGCAGGACCCCTGGGCCGGCCGGCGGGGCAGGAGAAACGGGAGGCCAAGGCGTCCCCTCGGAGCAGGGTCTTCGGGGTTCCAGTGAGGCCGACAGAGGGGCGCTGGGAGCAGGGCAAAGCCGCCCCGCGGAGGGACGCGAGGGACAGCACGGCACACGGGGGACGCCAGCCGCAGCTCAGCACCGCAGCCGTGTGCTGCTTTTAAACCAGCACGTTTTCTAGAGTTTTGACTTTTCACATTTTAGTATCAACCCTTTACGTTTCAGGGGTCCTCAAAACACCTACCTGGTTGTTGGTAAAGACCCTGAAAATGTGAAGTTCTGCATCTGGAGCAAATCCCTGGCATTCCCGCATGCTGGCTATCACACCTGCCACGAACGTGCCGTGGCCCAGCCCTGTTGTCCAAAAGGAAGAAGGCACGAAACACAGCTGGTACGACGTGTGCCAAGATGCAGCATTTCAAACGAGCTCATTGTCCGAGCCCGAGACACAGACTCCCCGGCACCTCTCCGGTGCCTCCACGCAGAGCCCAGGCTGCGCCAGCCCCACCTCTGGGTCCAGCCGCTCCGGCCCTCCCCCCACAAGGAGGCTCCCCTCCACCAGGCGTCCCTCTCTCCTCACTCACCTCCCGACCTACTCTGCAAAGCTTCTGCCAACAGGCACGAAACAGCTTGGGTCTGTCTGAATAGCTGTTGTACACGGACTGTTTAAGCATGTACACAGAAAAATACCCTCTCAGCTGATAAAACGGAGGATGGGAGTGATGCAAGGCCCGCCTGTGACCAGAAAACACCCCCTCGGGCTCTCAGGACATCGGCCACCCACCGTCGTCCAGCGTTCGCTCGTTGGTCCAGTTGGTTCTCTCCTTCACGTTTTTGAAGTGGGGATGCTTCTCACTCAGCCCGGTGTCAAAAACGGCAACCCTTACGTTAGCACCTTATTCCAAAAAGAAAGCACAATCGTGTTTGAGAAATCACCGTTTATGAAATACATCCCTCTTTGGGACCCAGAGAGAATGACAGGTGATCCAGGGCCAAAGCCTGCCCAGAGGGCACACAGCAGGCCAGGTGCTAAGGAGAGGAGGGGACAGCAGGGGAGTACCGTCACCTGCCGCTAAATAAGACCTGAGGCCACACAGAAAGTCCCTCTGGACGCCCCTCAACGTCACCAGCTCTCAGGGGCGGAACCACCTCTCCCGATCCTCCACCAATGACTGATTTTCCCCTCTGGGCCATTTTCTCCAAGTCGCCATCTCCTCATCTCCTCAGAGGCGCCCGTGGGGCGAAGGGCACCACAAAGCACTCACTTACGGGAGGGCGGGGCCGTTTCTACTCCCGCAAGGACTCAGTGCTGCAGAGAGGGGCTGCCCACCACACGCAGCGAAAACCACGCTCTAAGGAAAACCACTGGATTGCACACTTTTCTATGACAACAAGTCTACTTCAGATACTGGCCAAAAGCCATCTGCTCCGATGGGAAACATGACTCATGCTGTGAGATCAAGGAATTCTAGAAAACACGTAGAAAAAAATACAAGATACCCACTGAAAGGCTAACGGAAGTAACACAGGTCATGTCTTTTTGGTATGAGGGTTGTATTTATGTGTCAATACTACGTTAAATAATCAACTACACTGAGATAACCAACAAAGTGTACTGTTTACTTTTTAAAAATGCAGACACAATACTGGAAGCCAGCTGGTTTGGGGGGAATGAAAAATGCTTTTCTGATGGTTAGAGAATTTCTGTTTTGTGAAGTTTTCCCCCTAAAAAGATAAACCAAGAAGAGACAATAATTTAATAAAATGTCAGCCCCCCGGGTGTTAAGTCTGAGGCGCGGTAAGGGAAGGTCTTTGGTTCTCTAAGGTAAGGGTCTCTAAGCCAAGGAGAAATGGAAAGACACTGAGACAAACTGTGATGTATGAGGAGCCAGAGACATGGGCTGATATTTAGGGTCCAAACCTCCATATTAGTTAAAACAGGAATTTTCTGCCGTGACGTATCAGCAAGAAAAAAAATCTGATGGGTTGTGAGTTGTATTTCCCAGGATATGGTCGTTACTATTGTTTCCTGTTCCGAAACAAAAGGTAACAACCTCGACAGTCAATCACTTGGCCATGCTACACACAGGGCACCACACAGGAGGGATACGCTCAATTTCACGGGACTGCCCAAATCAAGGTAACTATCTCTGGATTTGACCTCGTTCCCTGGGACATTACAGAACTCTGCTGGACTGCCAGTCAGCTCTGGCAGGGGCAGTGCCGTGTCTGTTCACGTGTGTAAATAGGAAAGAAACACTCCACATTCTACTCCTTGTAACCTCAGAAACAGTACAGGAAAATAAGACACAAAAAGTGAACAGGACTGAAGAATTAGAAAAGCCACAGAAGCAGATGCCCAGCACAACAGGAGCCAGAGACGAGGGGCGTCCAGCTCAACCCACAGAAGGACAGACCCGTGAGGCCCTGGAGGGGAGGCCGCCCCGGGCTGAAAGGCCCACCTGTGTAGCCCATCTGCCACAGCACGTCGGCCTGCAGCGTCTGGGCGACCTGGCGCGGGATGGCCCTGAGCAGCCGTCTACTCGAGTGTCTCCCAGTGGCGTGCCAGAAACCCGAGCCCAGGGAGAGGCTGGCCCTGCGCAGGGGGCGGGACGACTGCCACTTCTGGCTCCAGCGGGTCTCGTTGCAGGGCGCGGCGGCGGGGTCAGCTGCAGCCACGGGAGAGAAAGATCAGAAACGCAGGGGACACGTACCTGTCAGGGAAACAGTCACTCCCCCAGTGCAATGACTCCCTTCTGGAATCCCTTCTGCAGGGGGGTGATATTCTCTCCCCTCTGCTAGAAGGGGCTTCTCCGTGCGGTTAGAGTCAGAGGATATTATTTAGCCATCACGTTATTCCCAGATAGTTCTTTACCTGGAATTTTCTAACCAATGTAAGGCAGGGAAAGACTGATAAGATAATCACTTCTGAAGAAATAAAGTCAACTGTGATACTAAAACTGAAGAAATGCCTGGTTTTTCATCAGCCACTTATTCCCACTGAACCACAAGTGTGTGTGTGCTGGGTGGGGAGGGCGGAGCGTAAGAAAATGTCCACTAAGCGATGGTGAAGCTTCACCGTTTACAGTGTGATCCCTGGGGCAGGAAAAAGCCGTGTGATCCCAGGACATCTCGCTCTGGCCTTCTCCTACTGTGACCCGCTCAACGTCCTCAGCGTGCGTATCTGCTAGAACGTCACCCTTCAAACAGCAAAACAGAGGACTCGGGGGATTGCTGGGGGTGATGGAACTGTCTTGTATCTTGATTTTGCTGGTGGGCACCTGACTGCACACTTTTACCAAGACTCGCCAAACTGTGCACTAAAAAGCATGGAGTTTACTATCTGTAAATACTTTTTTTTTTTTTTTTTTTTTTTTTTTAGTGGAAGAAAAAAGTAGAAGAAATACCACAAGGGCTGTCCCTTTACCTTTCAAAAACCATGCTATAATGAAGAAAAAAACCATCTTTCAAATCCGTTTCTAAAGGGCAAATCTGTAATACCACTGAGGTTCTGTTTCTAAAGCCAATTACTTTAGCTTTCCTTCTGGTCTCACCAGGCTACACCCATGAAAGTACAGGGACCGGGAAAAATATACGGTCATGGCAATTCCATTAAGTAATTATTTGCACAGCGCAACTGAAATTATTCTATACTGAACCTCCCATGTTGATTCTGTTCCTTCGGTCAACAGCCTGGGCACTAATCGAAGGACGATATTCGAGCAAAGGACGGGTGTGCTGTGCTCTCCCTCCAGCAGACTGCGCCGCAACCAAAGGACTGCATTCAACTCTGGCTTCCCTCGTTAAGGGAAAACGGGAAGTGTTCGAAGAAGGGGACTTGACGCCAGGTCGCGTTAGTAAGCCCTGAAGGAACTGGGTATTTTTATTATCCTGGAGAGAAGGAACTGTTAAGGGGGACACCAGGATAGCCTTGAAATACCCTGCAGTCCTGCAGTGCTGTCTTGTGGAACTCAGGTTAGCTCTGTCTTATGGCCCATGGAGAGACCCGGGATGGGATCCAGAGCGTGACAGATTCCAACCCAAAATAAAGCAAAGCCTTCGAACAACAGAGCCACAGAAAATATGAACTTTTTTTTTTTTTTTTTGGCCGTGCCACGTGGTATTCGGGATCTTAGTTCCCCGACCAGGGATTGAACCCGGGCCCCAGCAGTGAAAGTACGGAGTCCTAACCACTGGACCGCCAGGGAATTCCCAAAAAATGAACATTTAAGGTCTGCTCACAACAGCCTAAGAAATCTGCTAAGCTCTCTTCACACGCACGACTTCCTTTTACCTTTGTAAGAACTCAGAGGAAGGTTTTATTATCTCCATTTTCTGGATGAGAAGCGCTGAGCTTAAAGAATCTTTGAGTTGCTTACCACAGAAGGTCACAGCTAACAAGAGGGAGATACATACTATTTCCTTACGGGCTGTCAAGCACAGCAGCTGACAACCATGGTGGAGAGGATACGGAAGGGAACCACAACCATGAGCCCCTACGCTTCCTGTCCTAAAATCAGCCCTTCCATGTTTCCTAAAATATTCTGCAGCTCTTTAAGATTAAAAAATAAAAAAGGCACAATTTATATATTTGGCTAACTGTACAAGTTTTGGTTTGCTTTTATCTTCCGGGATTGCTCTGAGGTTATTGCTTTTCAAAGAGAAAAAGCACCACGAAACGTGGGCTAGCAGAGAGAGCTCTGCGAAGTCAGACACCTGAATTCCACAGCTGACGCTCGAACTGGCTGTCACAGCATGCAAATTAGTCAGGCTTGTCCCCTGGGTGTTTTTTGAAACCTCAGAGGCTCTCAGGCCTAGTATATGACAGACAAAAAAAGAAAAGCAAAATTGTATTTCTTTTTCCATCTAATGAAAGAAATGACAATAAACGGTAATGGAACTAGCAATCTGTTGCCCCAGTTTATGTCAAATGGGGAAAAAAAACCCCTTCCTTTGGTAATACATTTGCTTTGGAAAATATTATGCAGTAATATGCAACTTGTTATCTGAGGATAAACTTATCTCGACAGGCCCGAGTTGTAAGGACTAGGAAAGTAAGCCCTGGGGCTGAAAGGAACTCAGCAAATTCCTTCCGTCCCTGCACCTGCCCAGCTTCCCAGCTTAAACAAGCCCAGCGGAGGCGCGATGGTGCGCGGTCGCGAGGGTCTGAGAAAAGCAAAATGAAACCCAAGGAAGAGGTGTTTTGCAAGATGCCTTCAAAAATAAAAACATGCGCTGAAAGAAGCAAAATGCAAATAAAAAGGAGACTCAAAGACACCGTCTTCGTTTCAGAGCGTGAAGGGGCGTCAGGGCCTCAAAGCCTGAACGCTTTGAGAGGAACCTGGTGAAAATCACTTCCCACACGACAAAGATCACTATCACCCTCTACTGCAAACTTTCATTATTTGTTTCTATCAGAAAGAAGCACGAAGTCTCTTTTTGGTTTTTTAAATTCCTGCCAGGAAAATGTTCACGACTGACGAAACCGGACGGAGGGACAGGAGTATTCACTGTACTGCTTTCCAAATTCTGCCACGTGGGAATACGCACATCCTCCCGCTATTCCCAGCGCAGCAGAAACGGATACAGACCAGCCCAAGGCCACGGTACTCACACTCCGTATACTTGAGGGAACGGAAGACTTTCCGTTGGGGTGTTACCCGTTTGATGTTTGGATGATCTTCAAGTGTCAGCAGCCCCGCTTTCTGTTTTTCTTTTATCTGAATCACCTCAAAATCACTAGGGTAGTCACTGGATGGATTGTTTCGAGGTATAATTCTCCAGTTGTCGATTGCACTGCTCTTCAGGGCGCTTGAAATAAAGGAATTTCTAGCTTTGGCTGTAAAGTATCCATTGAAAGCCACGATATACTCTGCAATCAATGACCACAAAATAAAAGTGAGAATTTACGTACCTATATTATGACATAAGAGTATACTTAATCTAAAACTTCCCTGGTAAAAGAAAACTTACATTATCATAAAACCTAGTAGAAAGAGGAGTAAACAAACAGACTAGTTTAAACACCCTGGATGGCAGTTTCCAGAGCTCTGAGTTAAAACAATGTGGATGAACCCCACTGATCACAGGACACATCACTTAGAATCAGATACCTGAGCTATTTTTCAAAAACCAAGCATTAACAGAAATTTGAGTGTATGGCAGAGAAATGCATGCAAGTTTTTCAAACAGGAAGAAGGAATTCAGAGAAGCGAAGGCTCAGTTTTATTTTACCGAAAACAGTAACAAAATGTAGAGCAGATTATATAAGACTAATTGCTTAGTTATCCACAACTGGTCACATAAACTTTCAGCCCCTCCGAAGTCCCCACCCTCACCAGCTACAATGACATCTGTTCCACGGAATCCAGTTTTAGGGAAATAATTCAGAATGTCAATTTCCTTGCTTCATATAAGCTAATTATACTGGAAAAACAAAATTCAGCAGAATTAACATCCAAACACTATGCACTCAGCCCATTCGAAATTTATTGTTTTTGGCAAAAGCTAAAGCTTACAGTAAATCTGAAAAAAACCGCATTGGGGGTGGGGGGAAGTCCCTAACCTTTAAAACAATATCATTACCATATTCCACAACTGTTGAGGAGAACTCCACCTTCAAGGTCAGGTGGGAACAGCCAGGGCACGGGGCCTTTTCAAAAGATTTCTTTTCCAGTCTGTCACCCAGATGTTTCTTCCCACAGAGAAAAACCACCAGCAGAAGCAGCCAGATGTGGACAAGCTTCATGGTCATGAGTGAATATGGTCATAAAATCGCATAAATTCAAATCGCACTTTTTTCTTCCTTGATTATAAGTTAATTTTTGTTTCAGCTAAAAGCTGAAACATTACTGATCAGCCATTTTATAGTCTTGTCCAAGGTAAATAAAAGTTAAATTTCATGGCCTTTTGTGGTTTGGCCTGAAAAGAGGCTTTCATTTCTTTCTTCGTTTCTTCTCCATCTTGGGCCTCAGGCTTCGCTCACTCTGGCCCAGACACCTGAGTCCTACGCTCCATCTGCACCACAGAACCAAAGTCCAACGGGGATGAGTGATCACTCCGTGAGCCAGCCTACAAAACAAAGCAAGCGCAGAGACCTCAGCAGCGCACCGACAGAGCCGGTGAGGGTTAGTGATCCCTGCAATTTAGATAAGAGGGTCAAAAAGACACACCAGCTACAAGACAGAATAAAACCATGGAACATCTTATTATTTCACTTCAGTTACTCCTCACTTCTTTCAGGGGAAAAAAAGTTTTAAGGCAGCTTCAAAAATAAAATAGGATAAAATAAATGAGAAAAATAAGGATGACAAATAACCCCAGGAATATTAAGCACACTGGCCCTGAGCACCCCGGCACCACGGAGGAGAAGGAGGCCGTATTTTCCTATCATTTGCAGCTCTTCATCTCCAGGGTGTTTCCCCAGTCAGCACTTTAATTCCCCATAAATTTCACCAATTTTTCAGGCAAAAGCTTGGTATACACCCTTACTTTCTGCTGTAGAATTAACACCTAAGAGCAAACTAATTTCCATGCAAGTCATGTACTTACCACCTTCTTTAAGAGACGACATAAATGGTCTAAAATTACTCAAACTATGCCTCTTCAGGTTTTGAAATACTTTATGCCAATGCTATGAAGAGAGCCCAGAAGAGTTTTTATTGTCACTAAGTGTATTTTACCTGAAGCCTCAACTTAAAGATTTTCAACCTGCTGAATATGTTATAAAATCAAATTACCTCTTCACTGGAAGTGACATGAGAGGACAGTCTGTGAGGTAAAAGCTGTTGCCAAAGAAAACTGCTGAGTATTAAACTGCACGTGAGCACGAATACCTTTCAAAATATCTGAATGGTCAGGAAAATCATAATTCTTCACAATGAAGAACAGAGCAGTGATAAAACAACAACACAGGCTGCCGCACGCCCAGAAAAATCCGTTGCACAGCTCACACCAGAAACATAAATAATCCAGCAGGGGGAAGACAGACCAACGAGACAGACAGGGCCTTCCATCGCTACTTATTTCTAAAAAGAAAACACGTAGGACAAGGAGTTAGCCCCCTTTCAAGAGAGGAGTGTCAAGGTGTTAAACCCATTCTTCCGGCAGAAAGTGCTACCTGAGAGCAACAAGGAGTCTGTGGTTTCTGGAACTATTCATGTGTGCTTCTATAAACAGGAAAGCACTGATAAAGGAAAGTAAGGGTTTGGGCTTCCCTGGTGGCGCACTGGTTAAGAATCTGCCTGCCAATGCAGGGGACACGGGTTCGAGCCCTGGTCCGGGAAGATCCCACATGCCGCAGAGCAGCTAAGCCCGTGCGCCACAACTACTGAGCCTGCGCTCTAGACCCCGCGAGCCACAACTACTGAGCCCACGTGCCACAACCACTGCAACCCACGTGCCTAGAGCCCACGCTCCGCAACAAGAGAAGCCACCGCAACGAGAAGCCCGCGCACCACAACAAAGAGTAGCCCGTGCGCAGCAACAAAGAGCCAACGCAGCCAAAAATAAACAAATAAAATAAATAAATTTATTAAGGGAAAAGAAAAGTAAGGGGTTAAGAGTATCTGAACAATCTTTGAAGTTCAATAATTAGGACATTCATTGTTATAATAACAAATGATCCTGAAAAGCAGGCCTATCTCTGCAACTGGAGACCAAGGTTGGTGGAACAGAGTTAATCAGACAGAAATGAAATATTAAAAGTTATTTCCATAGCAACATGAAGAACAATGAGAATGCCAGTCATATAAACAAAGAAATTCAAAACAAAGACCAGAACAGAAAGATGGAAGAAAAGCAACAGGGGACACCAACAGTCACTCCAACCTATTTTATAGCAAGCCGCTTGGGAGTGAGGCCCAAGTTTTTGTTCATACTTGATACCTGCAGCAGTATCACAGAATACAACTATCTGAAGCATATAGCTGACCTAATTATAGTATTACGGGTCAAAGAAGAGAAAGCTAATCACCGGTGATAAGAGCTCTTATGTTAATAGGAAATGAACTTACAGTGAAAAGATTTAAATGGGTCTCAATTAAGGCAATTAAAAAAATAAAATAAAAACAGAATGCTAAAGAATCTATGACACATTTGGACTGGATATAACACAAATATTAGTGCTCCATACTAGTGAGCAAATATTAGACCTAACACGTTGGGTTAGATCAACTTCAATTAAACCTGTTCCAAAATAATTCACACACAGGTAAAGACAGTGAACTTACAATCAGCCTGGGGGGGAGATGGCTGATGTTCTCTTACAGCTGAGGCAGGAGCCTGACTTTAAAAGAAAGAGAAATGGAAAGAAAAGGTTAGGGATTCTGAAATTTTAAAATGCCTAATCAGTTCTCTTCCAAATAGAAACAGGACACTTCTTAGGTCTTCGGAAAACAGGACACTGTACGATCGTAACACAGTCTACCTTAATTTACTCACTACATCATACAAATTTATGAAGTGCTAACCAAGTTGCAGACATTGCCAGGGGTTACAGAGGAAACACGTGTTGTTAGTAGGTGAGGGACGCAGCCCTCCAGGTGGGATCCTGCAAGGAGGCCAAGCACAAAGGCCAACGGCTAAGCCAAGCGCAGGAAAGGACGACAGCAAAGGAGAGGCACAGGGCCAGCGCCGGGGACGTGGGACGAAAGGAGGAGCCTTCCGGAGAGGCGGCTGGCAGCTGGCTCTGGCGGACTCTACCCCGGCAGAGCTGGAAGCGTGGAGATAGGGAAGGAGAAGCGGGGCATCCTGAGCAGAGCTACATCCCGGCGAGGAAATGCAGGGTGCGCGTAGCAGCGGCCAGTCATCGGTGCCAGGCTGGAGAGGGTGGCAGGGCGGGCGCTGAGGCAGGCACGGGGCTGAGCAGCAGGGCCAGCGGACAAGCGGAAACACAGCCGCTCAGAGCCAGCGGAGCGCCGTGCAGAACTACAACCCCGTGGCGGGGTGGGGGTGGGGGTGGGGGGCAGGGCGGGGGCCCAGCGGCTCGGTTCCCTCGTCCAATCCGACCCATTTCCCCGGGAGCCCCAGAGCCAGGCACTGCTCCGGCCGGCCCCACAGAGCAATGAGCACAAGACAACCAAAATCTCTGCCTCGTGGAGCGGCCCTTTCACGGGGAGACAGGTAACACACACGATGAGGAGAAGACGTGGCATTTAGCTGGTGATAAATCCTGTATTTTGAAAGCAGAAAAAAGAAAGAAGGAGGATGCGACAAGTCAGGGGGAGGGGTGAAGGTGAGACAGAGTGCTGCAGAAGCTTCTGGAAGGGGACTTTTGAGTGAAGACCCGATGGAAGCGGGGCGCTCGCCAAGCCACCTGGGGAAGGGTGCCACGGGCGCTGGGGAGACGATGGCAGGAGCCCGAGCTAGAACACGCTGGGCGTGTGTCAGGAGAAGCAGAGGCCAGGGGCCAGGGAAGGGGACCTCGGAAGGGGAGATGAGAGGCCGGTGCCCTAGCGCTGAATGGGCAGGGAAAGCGTGAGCGGAGCAAAGGAGCCTCGCCGGCCGGCTCGCTCCAGCCTCCACGTGGAGCGGACACAGGCGGAAGCGGGGGACCCCTGGAAGGCCCCTGTGAAGAGGGTGGCTTGGGCCACGGAGGGGCAGGGGAGGCGAAGGCAGAGTGGACAGACCCTGCTGACGACCATGTGCACGTGCGGAGGCAGGGACAGCACCGAGGCCTCCGGCCCAACACCCAGGGCGTCTGCCCCAAACGGGATGGCGGAGGCTGCAGGAAAAGCCGGCTCAGGAAGCACGGGCAGGACCTGAGTCCTCTCGGGTGAGCATGAGAGCTGGGGGTCCCGGCTCAGGGCGGAGGGAAAGAGGGAGGTCAAAACCCCCAAATTAGGGGAAAAATTTCCATAATGCACAGCGGTCACTGGTTTAGTAATTGAAAGGTCACTGAACCTCTCACCAAAGGGCCACACTAGCAAAGTCTCCAAACCACAGGGGCTGGAAAGAAGACACCCTCACGAGGAAAATTCCCAGGGAGGGGGAGGAACGAGAAGGCCGGGAAGGACAGGAACAAGGACACACTCCCTCTCTGGATCTGGTTGACCTGCTTCTGTTCTTTAAAGGTGAACTAAAATCTGGGTTCTAGGAAGACACTCCTTTTAAAGAGTGACAACAGATATGGAGGTTTCTACGGTTTCCCAATCCCAGAAAGAGAGAGCTTCAAAACATAAATTTGCACTGAGGAAAAGAAAAACGCCACGGGGGATCTAGAGGCTGGTGAGTGATGGCGTGGGCACTGGGGACGGAAGACCGGCCACTGTCTACCGGCCTCTGCGCCCTTAGCCTGTTTGTTTTAAAGCTACGGCTCCCCCGACTCCTCCACAGGACTCTGAAGGCACCCCTCAACCGTGTCCACAACGGCTCCCTCCTGCTGTCACTCCACAGTGCAGACCTGGAGAGTGTGTCCCCAAGGCAGGCTCAGCATCTAGTGGCAAACACATACGCAGCAACAGGCGTAAGGTGAGCACAGACACCACAGGAAAAGAAAACACTTCTTATAAAACTAATGGGCCGAGGACAAGAAGGAGGCGTTGGTGGGAGCGCTGCAGCGGCCTGGCGTGCAGTGATGGAGGCTGCAGGGGGAGAGGCCCTGGCGAGGGGTGTCAGCGCCTGCGTGAGGCGCCGGCAGTGACAAAGGGACACTGATTTGATCAAATAAATATTTTGTGGATAATGGGAGGCAGATTTCTCACTGACAGAGAAGGAAGTCTCAAATATGAAAGGGGAAAACTGGAATGAACCATGCAGAATAAAATAATAAATTTAATAAATAAAACTCGAAGTACTGGTGTGAACTCAAGGTTTTCAATATACAGACAGATGTAGAAAAATACATTCACACAAACACACATACATGTATTTCCTAGCTCTGTGTGCTGAAAGGACACAGGGGCAGTGATATCCCAACAGGAGGGAACCCAGAACTGGTTTTCTAAATAACTATTCTCCATTAAAAGAAACCAGGCTCCTTGGAGAGAGAACTAGTTCCAGGCTGGGCAGGGTAAACAGAGATGAGTCTGGAACATCTTCTTGTGCCAGAAAGTAAGGAAAAGCTCAAAGAATGGTGGGCACGTGTCAAAGGGACACAGAAGCCAGCATGGGACAATCTGAGCATCAAAGTAAATAATGAAAGTGACAGATCCTGACCCACTGAATACAACAGGAAAACATGAGTCCGCTGTAGCACATATACGTAAAATAAACTTAAACTGTGAAGAGGAATAAGTTATTTACATGGTCTCAGAATGCCTCCCAGCAAAATCCTGATTTACGAAAGGAAATAGGGTAACCCTACAATGGAGACGCTTCATCAAGTTAACCAGCGATGGGACAGATGGACCCAGGTCCGCCAGGCAGACGCACTGGAAGAGCCTGGCATCACCTGAGGGGCTCCTGCCAAAGACGCACAACCTGAATCAGATCCTAAGGAAACATCAGGACCCAAATCGACGGACATTTTTCAAAACAACTCGCATAGAATTTCCATAAGTACTGAGGTAATGAAAGTCAAGGAGTGGCTGAGATTGAAGGTGACTCAAGAGACATGACCACTAACTGCAACTCAAGACTCTGAACTGGATCCCTTTACTGTAAGTACATTACTGGAATGAACAACTGGCAAAACCTGAATGGGGCCAACCTGTGATTAGCTAGCAGTGGCGTATCAAGACTAACTTCTGGATTTTGAAGGCTGTGCTGTGACTGCATAAAAAGGTCCTTGCTTGCAGGAAATGCCCACTAAAGTATCCAGGGATAATGGACATCAGGTCTGCAACTTACTTTCAAATGGTTCAGAGGGGAAAAAAGGGCTTGTATTGTTCTTGGACCCTTTCTGGCAGGTTGAATGGTTTCCAAAATATGCAAAAAAAAAACAAAAAAGGTCCTACATTTAGTCTTAGCCTCAGGAGGGTGGGAGTATGAATTTGAAAATGTGGTGGAGGACTTCCCTGGAAGTGCAGTGGTTAACAATCCGCCTGCCAATGCAGGGGACACGGGTTTGAGCCCTGGTCTGGTAAGATCCCACATGCCGCGGAGCAACTAAGCCCGTGTGCCACAACTACTGAGCCTGCGCTCTAAAGCCCGCGAGCCACAACTACTGAAGTCCACGTGCCACAACTACTGAAGCCCGCACGCCTAGAGCCCGTGCTCCGCAACAAGAGAAGCCCGCGCACTGCAACGAAGAGTAGCCCCCGCTCGCCGCAACTAGAGAAAGCCCGCGTGCAGCAACGAAGACCCAACACAGCCAAAAATAAATAAATAAATAAAATAATTTTAAAAAAGAAAATGCGGTGGAGGAGTGGGGGCAACTTTAAGCCTCTTCTGTGAGACTCAGTCTGCACAGACCCATGTGTGCACAACCAGACCATGGACCTTGTCAGATAGGTTTACACCCATCACCTGTCACACAGAATGATATCTGAACACACCAAGAGATGGACTGAGCTAGTCAAAGAGAAATTAAAAGTATTTCTCATTCTAAGGAATTACGGAATTGAGATAGTAAACAGCTGGTAAAATTAACCCCAGTGTCTCTATAATCTACATTATAAAAATCAATGGAATGCAATGCAGCAATTTCAAACTATGCTCCTTTGGAAGGCTGAATAATGGTCCCCAAAAGATGTGCACATTCTCATCCCCAGAACCTATAATGTTACTTTATATGGCCAAAGGGACTTTGCAGGTGTAACTAAACTAAGGACGTCTAGTGTCCTGGATGATCCAGGTGGGTCCAATGTAATTACAAGAGTCTTTGTAAGAGGGAGGCAGGGAACTGATGACGGAAACATGAGGCTGAAGTGATATAGGAGGAGGTCAGGACCAAAGAATGCAGGTGCCTCTGGAGGCTGGAAAAGGGAAGGAAACACATTCTTCCCTGGAACTTCCAGAAAGAATGAAGCTGACACCTTGACTTCAGCCCCGTGAGACTGACTTCAGACTACCGACCTCCAGAACTGCAAGAGAATAAATTTGTGTTGTTTTAAGCCACCAAGTTTATAGAAATTTGATACAGCAGCCATAGGAAACTAATATATTTCCCAAAGAATATGGGGGAAATGCTAATGAAATATTAAGTAAAACAGTTCATGTACAGTGTGATCCAAATCTTGATTTTTAAATATGTATCTATATGCACAAGGAAATAAGAACATGAAAAAATATCCACCAAAATGGTAACAATGATTCTATTACCTTTCGATATTATGATTACAGGTAGTTATTTTCTTAATTCTATTCATACCTTTTCACAAAGAGCACATGTTACACTTTTAAATTAGATAAAACATATTATTTAAATACTTTAATAAATCTTTTAAAATAAATTTTATAGAAAAACCAATTTTCTGGTAAGACAGTGGCACAAAGTCAAAATACATTAAAAATGTAATTTTATTTGTACATATAGCAGAGCTTAAAAGGGATCTATTTCCTAGGAATTGTTTTCAAAAATCTCTCTGTGTCTACATTCTAGCTTAAGGCTATGATTTTAGCTAGTACATTCTGAACAGGTTTATCATCTGTAATATCACTTACTCATAAGGCCTGGTTAGGGCTGTTACTGGATCCACTAAGTGTTTACTGGATTTAATTTCTATAAATTCTCACTGTAGAAGACCTGGTTATCTTTCCATACAAAGGTACACCCTAAAAGATGGTATTTACAAAATTATGGATTTTGTAAATAAGTATAATTATGCCTCCAATAAAGGTACAATCAAAAAATATTTGACATTAAATACTAAATGTAAAATAAACAGCTCAAAAAATACAATGCCAGGAATAATATTTAATGAGACGTGTATAAAAGGGAGACAAGGTAGAGGAGATGTATTACTTGGGCAAGTGACAGCTAACATTCCTTACAGCTCTGAGAATCTTCTACTTTGCATTATAAAAGAGTATCACTAGGATTATGATGCTAGGTATAGCTAGAGTACATCCAAAAGGATTTCTTTGCAAATAATTAAAGAACACAATTCAGATGAGAGGAAATGACTTGTATCACCTGATAGTCGTCTAATTATGAAGATGTGCCTTGCTTTTTAATGACCCTTTACTGAAATAGATCCAGAGAAAATTGAACTATTTAGGCCATGGAAGGATACCACACAGTTCAATTAAAATTTGACTGTAAAAATACCACTTTTGTAACTAACTGCATACTTGACTGTATTACCATTGTTTAGCAGGCTAACATTTAAGAGATGCCAGACCACACTATCTTAAAACAAAGGTGTATTCTTAAGCCTGACTGAACCATTCATTCTGGCACATTCTGTCCATTAGTAGGTTTTGTTGGGGGCAAAAACACAAGTAATTCAGCCCCAAGAGTCAAGAGTGCCAAAGTTAAGGACCATGGTCTACACTGTTTTTATTGCCTATTCTTTCTCAGATGTGGCTCCTGTCTCCTTATTCTCTTGACCCTTCAGCCATCCAGTACTGGCCAGCCCCATATAAGGCTAGTACTTTGCTCATTTTATTTTAAACTCATTTTCTTAAGCAAAAGGACATTCTCAATATTAATAAACCAAGTTAACAGATTTCTCAGCGTGTCAAAACCGATTAGGCCACAGGGAGGAGGAAATCAGTCTCTCTAACCTGACTCAGGCCAAACACTGAGAAACCAAGGTCCAGCCTCCCGTTCTTAATATTTCAAGTCACCGAGGGCTGGCTGCACACAAATGAAAGAGGCAGCAGGCGGGGCAAGAACTATCTACCACCAGACCGACAGAAAATGCGATCAAACAACACGTGGATGGGAAGGGAACGCTAAAACCCCCTGACTCTTCAGAAGAGAGCCCGCTTGATCCCATAGGACCCTAGGTGCTTCTAAGGCTCTGCAAGCACTGAACTAGAATTTCTTTATTTATAGACGCAACCAACTCTTGATTATAAGCCTTATAATATAAGGGATATAAGGGATACTTGGGGAGCACAATGGAGACAGCTTATGGGCAAGGGTCCCACCTGCCACCCCTGCCGCCACCTCTAACAAAAAGGGCTCTGGCCATCTGCATCATACATGGAAACGTAACATTTTATTTGAGAAAAGTGTCCAGGGGACTGCCCTGGCCGTCCAGTGGTTAAGACTCCGCGCTTCCACTGCACGGGGCTCGGGTAAGATCCCTGGTCGGGGAACTAAGATCCCACATGCCACACAGCCCCACCCCCCCCAAAAAAGTGTCCTGCATGAATGGATAAACAAAATGTATTATATCCATACACTGGGATATTACTGGGCCATAAGAAGGAATGAATTATTGGGGGAAGGCACAAACTAGGAGTTTAGGATTATCAGATACACTCTACTATATATAAAATAGATAAACAAGGACCCATTGTATAGCACAGGGAACTATATGCAATATCTTGGAATAACCTGTAATGGAAAAGAATCTGAAAAAGAATATATATGTATAAATGAATCACTCTGCTGTGCACCTGAAACTAATACAACATTGTAAATCAACTCTACTTCAATTAAAAAAAAAGGAATGACTTACTGATACAGGGTACAATGTACATGAACTTTGAAAAGAGTATGCGAAACAAAAGAAGCCAGACACAATGGCCACATACGATCTCACCTGAATACACGAAATATTCAGAAAAGACAAATCTAAGGAGACAGAAAACAGATTAGTGGTTGCCTGGAGCTGGGGTTAGAAACAGGCAGTTACTGCAGATGGGCACCAGCCATCTTTTGGGGATGTCATCTTAAAATGGGTTATGGTGGTTGCAGAACTCTGCAAATTTACTAAAACAACAACTACCAACAAATACTGAATAAGTACACTTAAAGCAGGTGAATTTTATGGTATGTAACTTTACCTTAACAAAGCTCTCACGTTAAAAAATATATATATAAAATGGGTGCTGCAGATTAAAGGGTGGGAAGAGTCACTGTTCTCCAAACCCCTCATTTTTATACTCAGGCAAACTGAGACCTTTAAGTGAGAGCGCTACTTACCAGCACAATCAAGACTAAAGGGCCACAGGAAACGAAATTCTCCAGTTCAACTCAAATCTTAAGCCACTCTCAAAGGACACTTGGAAGTGTCCTTCAGAATCTAAAGTAACTTGTAAATATTTAACTTCATCTGCATAGGCAAACAGGCCAAAAGTCTCAGGGGCTCTAACCCAAACAAGGGGTACACATCTTAATGAACATATGTAGACAGTGTGTAACAGTCTCAGGCAGAACATTCAGGACAGGGCAAGGCAAGATTTTAAGATCCTACAGGTCTGAAAGGCATTCTGGTTCTGAGAGTCAACCAGAGCCTCCCGGACCCAACTTGCCGACGAGCTTCTTACCCCGCATTTTTGAAAAATCAGTGGAGCAGTGCGTACAGACCGAGACGGGGCAGAGAACCGAGGTCCCTTAAGATCTGATACCAGCTCCCTCTGGGAGCAGACCGAGAACTGCGGTCTGTTCGGAGGCGGAGGGCCAGGGCCAGGGCCAGGCATATGGTTTGACTCCGTTAAAGTGTATTTCAGATAAAGAAAACGGTGAAATGGAGCAAGCTACCGAAGCGTGTCAACACGCAGAGAGGGCCAGGCGGGGACACCAGCCGAGAGCCCGGCCGGTCTGGGGCGAGCGGAGGGGACCGCGAGGCTCCCACGGGCAGACATGCAGTGCACCGGAGCGTCAAGCCGCCCGTCCTCCCCGCGCCCCGCACCGTCGCCCTTGCACCGCCCAGTCGGCGCCCCGCGGTTCCCGGGGCGCAACGAGGCCCCGCCGCCGCCCGCCGCCCCCGCCAGCGCAGACCCCCGCCCTCGGGGCCTCGAGCACGCCGGGCACGCCGGAGAGCGCGGGTGGCCGCGCGGGTACGGAGAGGAGGCGGCTCCGGGGAGCGGGCCGCCTGACGTACCTGCGGCGGCCTCACGCTCGGGTCCGCCCGGCCCGGGATAACGGCGCCTCCGCGGCGAACACGCCTCGGATCTCCATGCGGGGTGTTTACTCCCAACGCTCGCGATACTGCGCGATCCGGGCGGGGAGACCGACGGCCTGGAGCGCCGGCCCCGCCGGCCGTGCGTGCCTTGCGTGCGCGCTCTGGACGCCGGGGGCCGCGGGGCCCGGGCCGGGAGGACAGACGAAGGTCTCGCGAAGTTTGCGGCCCTGGGGCGGGACCGGGTCGGAGTCCGGGGAAGGGACTGTTGGAATGGGCCGGCGAGGGATGCGTAGGGAGTTAGGGCAGGAGCTCACGGAACCTGCACTGGCCCGGGCCGGGCTCGGTCCTGCAGAGGACAGCCGTGGCGAAACGGCCCCTGAAAGCTTCTACTCCAGCGCTCTCCTCCTGGGGCCTTTAGGTGTCCGGAGCGAGAGCCGGGTTCAGCGCGCGCCCCTTGCAAACCACTACCCGTTTTACCCGCGCGGCAGCTGGGACGCGGGCGGGTGAAGTGCTTGCTCAGGGCGTGAGGATGCGAGTCCTCCCCTGACTCCCACCCTGACCGGCGAGACCCCTGCCCCAAGTCCGGTCCGCTCCACTCCTAACCCCTCGCGGCCTCGCCTGGAGCACGGACGCCAAACGGCTACCCCTTCTGAAGAAACAAGGATTAATGTGTTGAACTGTAGAAGTGCGCCCCTCCCCCCCCAAAATGTCTGGGTGATTGAGATCACGGGCTGTTTTGTGTCTAAATGTTGAGCTGGTCCACACTTGACATTGGACACAACTGGGGGACTGAAAGCCTGTTTTACGTAATGCTGATGACAAATGATGTGCTATATAGTGAGACAAAACTGCTTGCATCTTGTTTGAACTTTCCACGGCACCATGAAGATACTGCATGGCCCCAATATTAGAAACCACAGCACTGCATCTTCCCTTTAAGAATATTTAACCAAACTGATTTGATATAGTGGCTAAATACAGAATCCCCTACTGGCTTTGTGATCTTCGGCAAGTTGTACCTCAGCTCTTTTGTACCTCACCTTCCTCATCCAAAAAAAGAGATAATGAATACCTACCTAATAGGATGAGGGTTAAATGAAACATACACATACAGAGCTTGACACACATTCAATAAATGTGGTGGTTACACTAGATCAACCCACACCTGATTAAGTTCTCCCCCCACCCCTGCCCCGCCCCAGATCGCATCAATGTTAGGAACTTTCAGAGAATTCTTGACCCTTCCATTCGCAAATCCTCAAAATTAAGCACTCCCTGCTGCCACCACGTAAGGTACCTGATCTTGAACTTAACTGTGTTGTTCTACTCAGGGTTCTTTTAACAGCCCTTTAGGTCACTATGCCATTGAATACAAAGCCCAACTGTTAGAACAGAGGTAGGCTGATGAATTGCAAACATCCTTGTCACGTGATAGTGAAGCCGGGAGTCGGGGAAGAAAGACTGCTGCCAGCTCCTGAGAATCCTAGAAACTGCAGGGGGCCTGACGCATGACAGGAGGTGGCCTGGGGCATGACAGGAGGTGGCCTGGGGCATGACAGGAGGTGGCCTGGAAATTGACCAAGGAAGGCTGAGAGCCCCAGAATCCTGGTCTACCGGTTTTCCACCACTCCAGGTTCTAATAACTTCCTAAACTAACCCTTCATGTATATAATGAAGCATTCACAATTCCATGGGAAGGTAAATCTTTATTAACACTGAGTGCTATTTTAAAGAGTAACGGCCTGAGCCAATACTGAGACAGACACACAGAGAGACTAGTTTCCAAGGGCAAACAATGTCAACACTGAGGACACCACTTAACCCTCCGGTTCCCAAATGTGCCAAGATTTTAAGTAACTGAGGTTAAAGCAAAACGGACTCCTCCAAAGAGCTGTCTCTGCTCGCCGACTCCCTTTTTCTTCCCACTCTTTCTTGAACCCACTACTTTTCATCCCCACCACTTTCATCCCCACCACTCGATGAAAATGGATCATGACAAAACCACCAGTGACCTCCACATCGCCGATGTCAGTGATCAAAATCAGCTTTCATCTTATTCAGCCTATCAGGAGAATGAGAGCAAGAAATCAACTCTGTAGTTTCAAAAGATTTATGAGACACGTGGTTACGCACAATTTTCTTACCAGCTTTTAATGAGTTACTATCACAGGTGTTCAGAGATTAATTTTTTGTAACTTTTAAATAATTGTTCCTATGGGAAAAAAATGTATCTCTCTTTCCAAACAACCAATTTACAAACATATGGAGCAAAACCTCTTCCAAAGGAAGCAGAAGCAACTGCTTTTATTGTTAAGTTTTCAGGCCACAGATTGTTTCAAAGGTTATTTCCCACATTCTTAATAAGAAACCCCATCTACAGTGGTCTGATTATGACTCTCAAATGAGCTCTGGGAAAGGTAAAACCTAAGGAAGATTCTTGGTTTTGATCTTTCATGAACTTTGCACCAATCAGCATATTTACATATGTCATGCCAAGGAGAGAACTTTAAAACATCACTGACATGGTTTACTTAGTCTCATCATATAACAATGATCCAACACCTAATCTATAAATATAAGACACTGCTGTACCACATAACACCTTAGATATAAATACGGTATTTTTACATCAAGTTGCTGCTTCTTATCATATGTCAATTAAAGTTCAAGTCACTGTGGCATGACGTCAAATTTTCTCTAGTCTTAATGACCATAAATTGTCAGGTGGGGAAATGCCAAATGTGACAAAATAAAGGCTTCCAAGCCAACTTGGAAGCAAAACGGTCAGTTCTACGTAGTATCGTAGAACGGTCAGTTCTACGTAGTATCACTAGTGGGTAAATTTTCACACCTGAAGTTCTTCCTCTTATGTGATGATGAAGGCCTGATCTGTAAGTAGAAGAGCTCTGAACTTAACTTCTGATCTTGAGTCCAAGTCAGATCTGGAAATACTAAGGCAATGTCACTGGCAAAATTGTGGGCATAACATAAAACGCATGCTTAGGCCTACTCGTAATGGAATATTATCTCAGGAGAAAGCAATTTCACAAAAGTCCTGATTTCAATTTACCAGTTTCTGAATCAATGTTGCAATATTAAACTGTGAATTTCAAATTTGCACATACGGTCATATTCGTATAGTGATTTACAATTGTCAAAGTACTACGTATGTGGTTCTCAAAAATGTTTGGCTTTATAGGACCTGAACCAAAAAGACATCACAGTAGGTTTCAGTGCAAACCCATATTGTGGTGGGTTGTGCATAATTATCTTCATACCAATAAATGTATTCACTATAACGCATAAATCCATTACACGAACCAAGAATGAGCTTCTAACTTATTTCAACAGATACAATATGTCATATCACACACACATAATCTGTCCATATTTTAACTACTATTCTATAAATATTTGATGTTTACACCCATAATGCCACTGGAATGGAATAATGTTACATAGAAAAGTGTTTGACAACGAGGTATAACAAGCTCTAAAGGGCTAAATTTGTTATAAAATGGGTCATAGGCTGCGAAATCATTACTTATCCACAGTAATTATAAATCAGAAGATGACTGAGGGTCAATTATTACATGTCCAAATCTAGGAATGAATTAATTCCTTAGTAGATTAAAAAAAACAGAATGTCGTAAGTAATATTATACTTGGCAAATCTATAGCACGAAATTGGGTAGCCTTGTTTAGTATGAAAAGGAAAAATCTAGAATTTTAATACCCTTAAGGTTCCACACTAAGCCATCTTGACGAGCAATCTTTTTTAAAGTAACTTACCCATAAATAAAGTTGCCTAGGTGCACACAACATACATACATATATGGTTCTCTAACGAAGTATCAGTTGAAGAGCAGCATTTCATACACAGACAGCCAAACAACTAGAGTTACACAATACAGATTTCCACTAATTATACCAGCAATCTTACCTAGAAAATAACACTTTTAAATAGTTTTTCCTGATGAACATTTGAAAACCAATACTATAATTCATCTACTGAAATAATTTCCCTTAAGAAACAACACATGAAATTGTAAGAGCTGACAAGTCATATCATATTTCAATATCAGATTGCTAGTAGCTCTTAGAACAACATAAATCACACAACTTTTGAACAGCTTAAAAAAAAAAAAAGCATCAAAATTTAGGTTTCCTCATCAGTTCTTTTGTGGTGGTTGTTATTTACTCTGTGCCATCCAAGTGGCCCTTGAGGCTTTTCCACAGCATTCTTAAAAGCGTTATGTTTGTTTTGCAAATGATGAGTCAACAGTATGCTAAATGATCAGTAATGAAAGAAAATGCAGAAGATAAATTACATGTGTTCTTCCAAATGTAGAATGCTGCAGGTTCCCCAAGTTGGCAACACTTCCCAACCATCAGCCAGCTTCACGCTTTGCAGGATAAGGCCTCCTTACGTAGGGAACGATTGAGAATATTTGCTCCCCACACCCAGAGCCATTCAGGCATATACTGTGCAAAAAGAAACTAAAAATGAAAGAGAAAAAGATTTTAAGGTTAGAACCCAAAGTCATCGACAACAAAATGCACAGATCAGCAATCATTTAAACCAACAAACATCACCAATCCCATTAAATACAAAAAAGGAAAAAACCTTAGGTGCTACTGCACTGAGCACCTACTTCTGTATAAGACCCTATGCTAGACTCTCTGGGGAACAGAAATGTGATCACCGCCCACCCGCCCCCTTTCTCTAATGAGGCGGGACAGACCTACATGCAGTGATACGATTTCATCTTTACTTAACGTGACATGAATAGCATGGAATGTGGATAAGAATTACAAATCAGCCCAGGAATAAAAGGCAGATGAAAGAGAAAACTGCATACGTGCTTAGTACTGCGTGAGAAAACTGGGGATTGAGGGGCAGAGTGGTGCTAAGTTAAACAAAAGCACTAAGTCCAAAACACCAGGACCCTGAGAGAGTGTCTTGAGGTGTGACGAGGAAGGCTTGGGGACACAGGGAGGACGTCCACTGACGCTGCTCTGCTCCAGGGGGTCTCCAGGGCCACGTCCCCCCAGGGGACATTCGGCAAGGTCCAGAAACAGTATTAGCTGTCACAAGTGGGGTGGTGGTGCTACTGGCATCTAGTGGGCAGAGGTCCAGGACGCTGTGAACATCGTACAGTGCACAGGAAGGTCCCACAACAAGGAATGAGCCAACCTCTATGCCATTAGTGCCCAGGTGGAGAAGCCCTGCCCAACACTGACGGATCTGTCCGAGACTGAGCGAAAGTTTAACACCTTGTGTGTGAAGGAGGGGAGATGGACGGGTCCCTGGCAGGTGCTGATGTTCTAGCCTTGACCAGAGGTGTAGTAATACAGGTCACTCCACATTCTCCTTAAGAAACAGACCCAGGTCAATCTGCTATTCCAGAAACCACAGTGAACAAGGAGGGGGTCCCAGCACGATGAACTGTGGGGTGAGGGTCCCAGAGTTGCAGCTGTTCCCAGCAGGTTCCACAGAAGCTTCAGCTTAGCCACCTTGGAGACAGGGGTCCCGTGTTTGGCCTGGAGCCATAAGTAACTACCTGTGAAAATGACCAAGGTCTCTTTGGACCTGTTTAAAGAGTAAGGATTTCATGGGAAAAATACCCAAATACTCCTTCTTGGGGCCACTGTCCTAAAGCAGAAGGCTCTAAATCCAAGGAGATGAAAGAAGGCAATATACGGTCCCTCAGGAGGACTCTGTAAGGAGGGTCACATTGAAACATGGGGGCGCCTGACATAGGCTAGGTAATCAGATCCCCCTCCAAAGGGCATTTTATTTTCAGTATTTACTGAGTGGAGATGGAAGCAGCATCGAAAAATCTGTTTGTTTTAAATCTCCTCTCATGACCACTTGCCCACTACAGGGGAACCAGCATCAAGATGGATTCTGCCCGTTTCCTAAGGAGGGGCAGGCGGAGACTCACTGGCTTGTCCCAGGGAGGTTCAGTACCCTGGGCAGTGGGAGGGAAAGAGCTAATGGAAAAGGAGAGAATTTCATCCTCTGGGTACTGACGGATCAACTCCGGAGGCTGACTCATCGGCCTGTTGAGATAATAGCAGTAACAGGAAAGGGGTGCCAAGTCTCCAGGCACTGGGAACTGTGGAAAAGCCGGGGGGGGTTCGGGTTCTGCAAGGCTCTGGGCGCCTTCGGGGATCCTGACCCGTGTGTCCAGGCCTGCTCCTGACCAATGTGACACAGAGTGGCCCCCGCGGGGACCCGGCTCAGTAGGACTTGGGAACAATGAGCAGAGGGGAGGACGTCCACAGCGAGGGTACACATCCAGCTTGTCAGAAAAGTGCACAGCGCTTAAAATACACATGCCATGCATCTGGAGCCTGTGCTCCGCAACGGGAGGGGCCGCGATGGTGAGAGGCCCGCGCACCGTGATGAAGAGTGGCCCCCGCTTGCCACAACTAGAGAAAGCCCTCGCACAGAAACGAAGACCCAACACAGCCATAAAATAAAAAATAAATTAATTAATTAATTTAAAAAAAAAAAATACACATGCCATGCGTTCCCAAGAGACTGAGACAGGCGGGACTTAAAAAGGCAAGAAACAAATGGGAATGGGGAAGATAGAAAAGAACTCAAAGAACGTGAGCTGGATCCTTAAACTGGAGCACTCTAAGGTTTGAGAATCAGGATTTACAATCCTCATCTTTCAGCATCACGCTTCAATCAGATTCCCATGTATCATTTAAAAAAGGTTTAGGATGCATTAACCTAATTACAAGAGCTGAGCACACACTGTTACCTGAATGGAATGGGACCAGTATCCTGTGGTCCTTTTTGAAATGCCAAGGGTAGAAACAGCATGATGGGCATACACTTGTGGCGAAGGCACCAACCACGGGCACTTGTGCAGAAAGCTGCCAGGGGTGGACACGTTGGTAGCTACGTAGAACGGGATTAGACTCTGTACGAAGATTCCTTTGGAAGCATATTCATACTGCAATGCTCTGCTGAAGTGGTCTAAGTAAGCCTGTTGAAACAGGAGGGGAAAAGACTTAATTTTTCAGGAACTCGGAAGAAGTTCAGGAGGAAAAAAAGACTTAATGGTCATTTCAGGGAAAAAATATACAGCATAAGCAAACACGAGCTGCTGACAAAGAGCTCAACAAACTGGACCAAACCATTGTGATAAACGTTCTCCTGCATGATGATTTCACTTTCCAACTGGGAACGCATTACCTTAGACGCGGAAAACGCCGCCAGCTGGGGGGTTGGTTTGCAGCAGGAGCCGGAGGAGATGGTGACGATGGCCCCTTTCTTCCTCTCCACCATCCCGGGTAACACTATGTGGACCATCAGACTGGCGGCGGCAATGTTCACGTTGACGATGTCCCAGAGCGTGTCCTCCGAGACCTGCGTGAAGTACTGCGGGTAGGGGTAGAACACGCCCACGTTGTTCACCAGGATGCCAATGTCTCTGTCCTTCAGGGCTTCCCGAATCAGGTCGTAGATCTCGCGGCCGTTGCTGAAGTCCGCGACAATGACGTCAGTCTCCACTTTGTAGGTGTCGGCTATGTCTTTAGCGACCGTCTGCAGCTTCTCTTGGTTCCGACTGATCAGGACGATGCTGAGCCCACGGCTGGCCAACTCCTCTGCGTAGGCCCTTCCAATCCCATCTGTTGCGCCTACAGTACAAGCCGGGAAAAGTGAGCAAACTCGTTTCTCAGTGTGACCTTTAAAATGGACTTTAAATACCCTGTGTCCGGGTTTAATCAGAGAAGGATTCACACTAGAAATAAACCGAGTTCTGCAAGTGGTCAGTCAAGCACAAGGTCAAATCCAGGACACAAGCTAGTCAAATACTCGCCCAGACACTCTGACAGGCAGAGGAAGAGTTGTTTTACATTCACCAAGTTGACCGTGAGACACAGTGGGAAACTGTTTTCAAGCTCCCATCTGGCTTCAATGAGTGCCAGGAGGTACTTTCCTGGGAAACAATGGTAAATTAAAATGCAATTTAAAATAAGGGAAGTGTTTCTGAAAGTGGTACCAGTTTGTAAGGACACTTTCAAAACAGAGAGCAAGAAGGAAAAGCAAAGGGTAGGAAGCGGGGGCTGGAGCAGGGCTGGCAACAGGAGGGGGCAGAATAAGAAGCACAGGAATCACAGGGAAATTCTTCCAAGACGAGGGCGGTAAGAAATGCGCACATAATCATAAGAGTAAGTCTTATTTTTTTATCCCATGAAAACATTACATCAAATTCAGTAACTCCAGGAATGATGCATCCGACTTAAAACACAGATTAAACAGGAAAGATGATTTCATTTTTAGATTAGGCAAGAACTGAAAACTCCTCTCTTACCACTCACGACTGCCCATCTTCCATACTGCTTGATCAGGTCTGCTCTGCTCACCAGGCGCGGGACGAAATGCAGCCTGACCAGGCTGTAGAAGTCACAGACGACGGTGATGCTTTTCCTGGCCGTGTACCAGGCTCCAACCAAGGCGAGGGCTTCCATGTAGCAGTTGCAGGACCTGGCGATTTCCCTGTACAAGAGGTAGAAGCTGTCGACGGCAGCCATGGCAGCCTGCAAGGGAGGGCAGCGAGAGAGAGGTGGCCTTTGCTTAGTAAGTCAAAGGAACACGCACAGTGCGGGGGAAGAAAGGCATCTGAGGACATCAGAGCTTAACAATTTTGCATTCAAATAACAGTAACTGTTCAGATGCACATAGCCCATGGATCCAGACAATTTATGATCTCATTATTTAACATCTGTAGCTTATAAAGTTCTTTCCTTCCAAGAAGATTAGTCAACATAGTTATCAAGAGTTACCAAATTCCTACTAAAATCCAGGCACTGCGCTAAATGTTGTGGCTACGGAGATGAACACAATACGCCCTATGCCAAAAAAAGCTCCTGGTCCAGCACACTGACAGACACAGACCTTTTAATTCACATAACAGCTGAGAGGTATGTTTCTTTCTTTTATTGAATTTATATTTATTCAAAACCGGCAAGCGCAGAGGGTCTACTATCCCTGGAGAGACAAAGTAGAAGAAACAGAGGCAATATTAAGACAGGGCCTTGGCCTAAAAGACCTTACAACCCATTTGAGACAAAACTAAGCTCTAATAAACTTTAACATCAAATAAACATAAGTTAGATTAGGTATAAATAATATTCATAAATGTATATTTAAAAAGAGATACTCCCCAAACTTGAAGAAATGGTTTTCTCAAATGATAGTTTATAAGCACGTTCCACCTTGCTGATGTCACTGGCGCACCATTACCTTTGCCTGGCCCCTTAACGTTTGGGGAAAGAAAAGCCCAGTTCAATTCTTGTAAGTATTCACACAGCAAGCATTGCGATGCACCTATTATGTGCCATGTACCGTGACAGACGCTAAGGACTCAAAGATGAAGTAAATAACTACCTAGAAGAAGAGACGAACATTTAACAAAACAACTTTAAATGCCATACGAACTGGGGTATGTATGCCTGTGCTCAGAAAGGCAGAGAAAGGCCGGGCACGACCGAGGCTGATGAACTTCATCCTGGACTTGACCCGGGGAGCCACTGAGGCCTGAGCCAACTGTGTGCTATCAAGTGAGGGTCAAACATCAAAAAGGCCAGAACAGACCACAATGAAATTACAGGGAGCTCAGATATGCACAAACACAAGGATACAGCATTTACTATATATTAATAAAAGAAAATAGATTTAAGCCAAACAAACATTCATGTAAAACTTCTGGAAGTGGCCCCTTACATAGAAACTGCATTAGAATAGGAAAAAAATAAATCCTGAAACTAAGAAAAATCACCGACAATAGCAGCAAAAATTGGCATAAGCTTAAGGAAGAATAAGTGAATTCCTTCCCGCTCCACCGCTATGCAATTTGAGCTCAACCAAGGTTTGCGTAGTGGAGAAAACAAATTAACCCCTGGAATGGAACACACTGTAAGAATGATACCACACTGTGGTAACAGGCACGTAAAATAACAAAAAAACTACTGAATATAAATATGTATATATCTATATATATCTGTGTGTTGAGTATGCACATGAGTGTGCAGTCCAAATTACAAACCAACAAAACATACAAAAGAAATATGACAGAAAACTGAAAGAAATAGGCAGTAGGATTCCTAAATGCCTCACAATGAGGATATAACCCCTCAAACGTTAAAATTTCCACTCCTACCGTAACTCTAAGCTGGTGTGGCACTAAGTAAGTTAAAGAAACGTCCTTCTCAAATAGCAATACAGGAAATGACTGAAGGGGCCACCTTATTTCCAGTAAGTGAAGTGCTGTACAGTTTGGGGCTCTGTTCAGAGAAACTTACCTCCTACGATAAGGATGCCAAGATTGGTCAAGAAAAGAAAACATTATGAACTTTATTAAGCACACAAACCAATTACTTAACAAGATAACAACAATTACATGCTCCCCCGGAGTAATGTTTCTTCATGGACCTCACTGGCTGAGATTCCCTAAAACAAGATCAGTGCAGTCTGGGCTGAAGACGCTTTTCTTTTTCGGGTCAGCCCGCCCCACTAAGGCAGTACACTCTGGGCGCTGCTCCAAATCCTCTGAAAGACGTTCAGAGTCACGGCCATCCACCTCAAATGTGTTCACCCCTTTTCTGCTGCGCATGAGCGCCTCTCAAAGCTTCCAGATGCTAGCGATGAGGCAGTGACGTGTCACCCTCTCCAAGGGTCCCCCCTGCTGCCCCATCTCAGTACACAGCCACATCCTGAGGAGGCAGGTGCTGGCTGGAGAGGCCCCTGCCGGGCACTGAGCGCTCACATTGGCTGCCGTCCCCGAACGGTGCTAATTCAAGATTCCCAGAGAAACAACCAAAACATTAGCTTCTTACAAGGAAGAACATAAAAACTGAGAATCCAAGTCCAACCATCCTAAGTTAGGAGTTCCTGAAATAATTTTTTAAAGTGGACACGTGCCTTTTGTCATAATTAATCAAATACTAGGCCATGAAGAAAGCAAATGGGAAACATAATACTTGTATGCACCAGTACTTTTCAAACAAAATGTGATAAAATTCGAAATAACAAAACTATGACCAAAAAAACTAGATACTTGGAACATTAAATCTATTCTTCAAAATAACAGGTGGGCATACATCTAAAATGTTAAAACAGTGTTTTCAATGAAAAATTGAAAACCACATATCAAGGACTAATGGATCGTAGCCAAAGAAATACTTGTGGGAAAATGAATTGCAGGAGTGTCTGTAATAGGGTTCCAGCTAAAAAGGTCAGGTATGCCTCAGGGAATGACCTCACCCCAAGGGGAAGCTGTGTAAAGGGAACTTCGACCCTCTCAAACACCATTTTTTTCAAGAATTGAACATCTCAGAAGGAAAAACTTCAGCAAAAGAAGCGTGACTGCGACCGAGTTCCCTGATTTTTCTGCTCAAGTCATTAAGTACCCGTGGTTTCCTCTTACCTCCTCTGCCAGCCCTGGGCCTTCAGGAATACACTGCTCTGTCTTCTCTTCAGGACAAGCTGTGAACAAAAACCAACAGGAAACGAATGCCTCTCCTTCACAGCTCAGCTGGGATAAGTTTATATAAAACTACGACCGAAGCGTTTTAAAAGTTAAGGAAACGGGACCACCCCCGTGCCGTGATTCCCTGCACAGGCAGCGACGCATCACCTGGTCTGGGAAGACGGCAGGCGCCGCCAGTGCCCGTCCGGTGGAAGGCTGGGCTGGGAGGCATCCGGCTCCCGCACCTTGTTCCTTACGGAACATTGCGTCACACTGGACAAAATCTGTCCAGACCGCTTGGAGGGAGACCCAGGACTGCGAGCAGACACCCTGCCCCCGACGTGTCCCGGGCATCTGCTGGGCTTCCCCGGGCCTCATCCTTCTCTCTGCAAACCACTGTGCTGCGCTCCAGCCACAGAGCACTAGACCCTCCGCTCGGCCGCAGCACCTGTTCCACACTCCCGGCTGATCCGGGCTGCCCACCTGAGCACGTGGGTCCTGGGCTGGCGGCAGCGGCAGGGAGGGATGGCCCCTTCCAGCCTGCCTGGGGCCGGGGGCTTAAGGATGAGGAGATGGAAGGAAACGCCAGGGCCACCTCTCCCCTCTCCCTCCACCCTAGACACCGCCTGGTGCCTGTTTCCGTTTTGAAACCCCCCACCCAAGGCTGCGTTCCCTGGGGGGCCAGATCTCCCCACACACACTCCTCCAGCACCTCACACAACCCCTGGCGTGGACGGAGCAGGAGCTCCCAGATCAGCTGCTGCATGAAATCGCACCACCCAGCCTAGCTCAGCTCTCAGTCCCCTCCCGCGGGGAGGGGACCACCAAACCAACACCTGCGATCCTTTACAAAAAGAAACCCCTCGTGGGCAAGGCCCCCGGGGCCATCCTGCGCAGGCCCAGCAGGAGATGTGCAGGCATCGGAGGGGAGCACAGACCAGCGGTGCCAGGGCCTCCAACCCCGCTTCTCAACTCCACCCACTGGATCCCCTGCACCACCAGTCAGGGGGGACCGTCACGATATTTTAAATTGCAATTCCGTCACAGACAGCTACCTTACACGTTGATTATCATTGCTGGATTCTTTTTTTTAATCGCAGATCATCAGAGGGCTGATGGCATTCTAGGTCTGAGATGCATCTCATCGTTCCCCAGAGGCAGCTCAACGTGGACAGACCTGACTCATGCCAACCAAACTCACAAAAGACTGATAAATTCAAACGCCAATTTAGTTATGAATAATAAACGATGCAGCCAAGAAGCCTAAACACACACGGTCACTAGGCTGTAGGAAAGTGTACGTGGAAAGCCAAACTATTAGGACAGCAATGAAGAAAGCAGCAAGTGTCGGACGCCGAGGACCCGTGCTGGGTCTCTCAACAGAGCGATTCCCCAGGGAGGAGGGCGGGGGCGAGACGTGCCTGGGCAGAGAGGAGGCACAGCCCGGCCTGCCGGGAAATGGTGACAACAGCAACGAGCTCACAGCGCGGGATGCGCACCCTGGGGTGGAAACGGAGCTGGGAGGGGAGCCCAGGCTGTGAGATGCCTTTACGCCACACAGAAACGTTGGGCCAAAGGCAGGAGCTCATCAGGTTTAGCGCAGAAGGCAGCTGGGGGCGGTGGAGGGGCAGTGGCCTCGCGGGCAGGAAGTCAGGCGGCCTGGGCCCTGGTCCATCCAGACGGGGACGAAGCAAAGCCAGACGGAGAGCACGCGGCTTTGTGACCGACTCCCTGCCGCTCCTCAGACACGCCAGACATTTTCACCCATTTGCTCGCACCTCGATGGACCATAAATGGCAAAGGATTGGAAATTCTACACGCCCGACATCCTCTTAATCCTCTCCTCATCCGTAAGTAGCTGATGGAAAATAATGTCTTTCTAATGGAAGAAGAAATCAGGACTACCCCCCAAAGCCATTCAGTTCTAGGAAAGCTCATGGAAGCAGTTTTAAAGGGGTTTACTACACACTTAGGTCGAGAAGCCTACCAAGGTACCCACAGATAGCAGGCTGCTTTTAACTTGCTTTGGGGGTTTGACTAGTTCATTGTTCTGTGCATAGGTACTAGTCTAAAACTTAGAGAAATCCATTACTTAGAAAGCAACACTGAAACAGTAAAATCCTGGTCCCTCTACACCCTACCTGTACAAGTTATTATAAAGCTTTGTTTTCTTGCCTCTACGGAAACTAAAACATCAGTGAACAACAGAGGCAAACAGTCAGAACTGTCCCCGAAATAGGAAAAGCAGTGCAATTCCCTACTGTCTTCTAGGCATTTTCGACTTCTCCAGGGCAATATTCATCAGGGCTAAAGGACCCTTAGGTAAACTACGGAATTTGAGTGATTATGACGTGTCAGGGTAGACTCACCCTCAGTAGAAACGGCACCACTCTGGTGAGTGACGCTGATACAGGGGAGGCTCTGCACGTGCCGGAGTAGGCGGCATGTGGGGTCTCCGTACCTTCCTATCGATTTTATCATAAACCCAAAACTGCTCCAAAAAAGCCTAAAAAAACCCCTTTGAGGTAACCTCACAAATATGAAGGCATCATGGGAAAACTATGGTCAAGACTCCAAGGAGCAAAGTCACGTCTTCAAAGCACGGCTGCTGTGCCTGTAACATTATCCTGACCTACAGTTTAGCTGACTCAACTTCACCGTGAAAAAGGCGATCAGACCTAATACAAAACCCTTCGGGAATCAAAGAGCTCTGGGAGCAGTGTCTTGGCTGAAACACAGGCATCCCCAGGCTATCCAAATGAATGCTACCTGGGGGTGATGCTACAAGAACATAAGACAGATTGTCCAAAATGTTTTCAAAGAAAATAAAGCAAGTATGATACAAAAAAGACAATTAAAACACCACCAAACAAAAGGTAGTGGGGTCGGTAGATAATGGCCCTCCAATACGCCCACATCCTAATCCTCAAACCTCGTAAATACGTCACCTCATGTAGCAAGGGGACTTTGAAGATTAAGGATCTTGAGATGGGGAGATGATCCTGCATTATCCAGGTGGGTCCAATGTGATCACACGTGTCCTTATTAGACGGAGGCAGAAGGGTCAGAGTCAGAGAAGGAGCTGTGACCAAGAAGCAGAGGTCAGAGAGTGCCAGGGAGATTTAAAGACCAGAGGCTACTGGATTGAAGATGCAGAGAGGGGTCACAGGTCAAGGAAGGCAGGCACCTCCAGAATCTGGCAAAGGCCAGGATACGGATTCTCCCCAGAGCCTCCCCAAGTGACACAACCGTGCTGACACCCCGGCTTTAGTCCAGTGGGACTGACATGAGACTTCTGACCTCCAGAACTGTAAGAGAATAACTATGTCTTGTTTTAAGCCACTGAGCTTGTAGCAATTTGTTACAGCAGTCATAGGAAATTAAGATGGAGGGACCGACAGACTGTCAGTCTAGCTTTTAAGACAGTATAGAGACAAGTTGCAAATGCTGAAACATCCCTCAAACCAAAACCTTGCAGTGTGTTCAGGAACCAGAAAGTATCCCCAGAGGCTCCTCAGATCTTCGACTGGCTGAGGTGGTCCTCACCACCCTCGTCAACAGCCGGCACTCTCCAACTTTTCAGTAAGGCTGCAGGGTTAGGACTTTAAACTTTTTTTTAATAGAAATCTCACTTCACTCAGACCCTTGCTCTCAGCACTCCCGTCCTGTCTCTCCTCACAAGACCAGCTCAAGTCCCACCCCTTCTCCCCAGCTCAGTCCCAGGACTCGCTGACAAGCACCACGACACGCCAGCCCTGGGGATGGACCGATGGACGGGAGGCCCACGCCCCTCTTCCCTTCCCTTCCCAGGTCTCCACACCCACCAGCATGAGTTCCCCTCCGTCTCTCTCCCCCACGTGACACTTAAACACTTAAACAGAATGCGGAGCAGTGCAGTATCTGGACTCTATCTTGGTTCCTCAACTAGAACAAAGGCCTCTTGAGGGCAGGAAATAGATCTAAAACTAATTTTTCTGTAATTTAAGAAAACTGGAAAATGTACACAAAAGTTGTAAAACCTATTATGCACAGTTCAAAGAGTAATGAACAAAACACCCACACAGACACCCTACTTCACAAATCAAAGCAGAGTCTTAGAAGCCCCGATGCTTCCTCCCTGGTCACATCCCCTTCTGCCACCCGGGAGGGGTGGCGGTAATCAATCTCCTAAATTCTGATGTAATATTCCCTTGCTTCTTTTTTTTTTTTTTTAGCAGTTGTACTATTACTGCAGCATGGATTCTTAAATATTCCGTTTTCCCTGGTTCTGACCTTTACATAAAGGAATCAAACTCAAGTATCCATTGGTGACTTGTTTCTTTCACTCAGCGTTGTTTTTGAGACTCACCCACGTCTCCGCAGCTGTAGGCCATATACTCTCACTGCCGCGCTGCCTCCCGGTACAGACACACAATTCCCATAACCATTCTATTGCTGATGGGTTGTTCTCGTTGGTTTTGACTTTACAATTATGAACGGCACTGCCATGAACCTTCTCGTGCATGTGTCCTGGGCACGTGTACAAGAGTTTCTAGAAGGGATAGGCCTACGAGTCGAACTGCTGGGCCACAGGGCATCCACGCGTACAACGAGAAGCTGCCAAAGCGGCTGCACCAATTTACACGCCCACCAGCAGCAAGTGTGAGCTCATGCTGCCTCCTCTCGATGGCTGGCAACATCCAGCAGTTCACCTCCTGCCAAAGGCTGGCTGTGAAATGGGATCTCAGCATGGTTTTCACTGGCATTTCCTGACGACTAATAAGGTTGACTGGCACTCTTTGGATGTTTATGTGCTGTTTGTGTCTTCTCATCTATGAAATGCCTGTTCCTAGCTTTTGACGTGTTGTCTTCTTTTTCTTTCAGAGTTATAGGAATTCTTTCCATATTGTAGATACTAGTTCTCTGTACGCTTTGTCTCTTTATAGTGCTTTTGATGAACTGAATGTCTTAATATTAATGTAGTCAAACTTATCTATCTTTTCCCTGCATGGTTTGGGCTTGTCATGTTTTATTTCACAAATCCCATCCTAGTCCCTAGTCATAAAGATATTTTCCCATATTATTTTCCAAAATTTTTTTTTACAGTTTTGTTTTTCAGATTTAATTCTTTAATCCTCCCACAGCCTTGTGATGGTGTGAGGCTGGGATCACACCCATCTTTACTATTCCTCCTCAGCACCTGGCATGGTGCTAAGTATATGATATTTATTTAGTAAATAGAAGAAAATAATGCTTTGTGTTCAAAGTTCACACTTCCCTCTCGGGGAGAGAAAACTTGAGAAGCTTCTCAAACTTTGCATCAGCACTTTGACGAAGTTATTATGGGTGTACCATGACTTTCTGGAATTTCCTTACCTTCCTTTGCCAAGTTGCAGTATGCCACTACCCTGAAGTGCATGCAAAGAGCAGAGCACGGGAGTTCTCATCCAAGATCCGACAGCCCTCAGCTTCAGGTCTCCCTTTGTGCAGCGGGAATTAAAATAATAATAGCATCTACTCCTAGATATAGACCCAAGATAACCGAAGACTTAGGCTCACACAAAAACTTGTACAGCTGTGTTCATAGCAGCATTATTCAACAGCTAAAAAGTGGAAACAACCCAAATGTCCAACAACAGAGGAATGGATAAACAAAATGTGGTCTATCCACATAATGGAACATTATTCAGCAATAAAAAGAATGAAGTATGGATACATGCTATGCCATGGACAACCCTTGAGAACAGTATGCTGAGAGAAAGAAGCCAGACACAAAAGGCGACACATCATAGGATTCTATGTATATGAAATGTCCAGAAAAGGCAAATCCAGAGACAGAAAGTAGATTAGGGCTGCCACAGGACAGGGGGAGTGGGAAATGGGGAGCGACTGCTAATGGGGTGGGATTTCTTTGGGGGACGATAAGAATGTTCTGGAATTAAATAGTGGTGAGGACTGTACACCGTGAATATGCTGCTATGAGCAGTACATGTTTAAATGGCTAAAATGGTGAATTTTATGTTATGTGAATTTTATCTCAAAAAGAAAAAAATCTGCTAAAAAATACCAATTTGTTGAACTCTATACCCCTGGAACATTACTGTAGTGATTATAACCACAGACTCTGAAAATAGACATCCTGGATTCGAATCCACGCTCCCCATATAAGAGCTGTGTGTCTTGGGTGAAGGTGACATTACTTCACCTTACATCACCTGTAAACATGGGGCTAATAGTTCCTGCCTAAGATTATAATGAGAATTAAAGTAGATCATATGTAAAAAGCACTCATAACAGAGCCCAGAACATAACTGCTCCATAAACCTTGGCTATTAGCCACTATAATTCAGTGTTCAACGTTAGCGCTTGTCTATTTGTAGTGCTCAGGGTTAAAACGGAGAGCTGGCTTTATGCAAAAGACTCCGCTACGTGCTTTATTCCTATCATCGGACTTGCCCTCTCATCAACCTTACGAGGCAGAGTTTTAATCGTTCCCAGTTTACAGACAGGGAAACTGAGGCTTACCGAGGTAAAGTGAAGAATTGGGCTGCGGGAATTCAGATCAAGGTCTAGCAAAGTCCTGAGCCCTGGCTGGCGACGCCCACTGTAAGACCCCCAGGCAGGCATCCTGCTAGCATCACCGAGAGGGCCGCTGGGTTTGGCTTCAAGCGCCGGTCTGTGTCTGGGCTGCACGTTCCTTTGGAACAGCGACAGCCTCACTGGTCTCCAGAACCCTTCCCCTCCAGCACCGGGCAGGGCCGAACAAACGACCGCCGCTGGGGAACTGGTGGGGCCCTTTCTCCAAGAGCTCCCTTATTGTGAATTACTTCTACTTCAGAACAAAGACGACGACAACCAATCCCACTCAGACCAAGTCCTTTGGAAACGACAATAAAGAAGCACAAAGGGGTGATCTTCAGAGCCTCGTGCGGAGCACCTGCGTCAGGTCTGGGAAAGAGTGGGGCCCGCGCTCGGGGTGGCTGGGGCCCCAGGTCAGCCGGGTCCTGGGGGAGGGGCGGGCCCAGAAAAGGGAGTCCCGTGTGGGTGCAACGCCGGGACGGAGCTGTGGAAGGGGCGCTCTGGGGGCACACTCTGGAAGGAAGGACGCTGGGGGCGGGGTCCGAGGGAAGGGAGGGACGAAAGGGTCCGGGAGGCCTGGGTGTCTCGGCGCTGAGGGCACTAGTCCAGGGGGGCGTGGTGGGGCGCAGAAGGAGGGGACGCGCCGAAGTCCCAGTGGGCGCCGAGGGAGACCAGGAGGGTCCGGGGCCCAGGGCCCGGCGTGGGGGGCGCGGTACCTGCAGAGGCGACGCAGTCTCGGAGCCGGTCCCACCAAAGACGCTCGGCCACCGCCCCCGTCACCGCCGCCGCAGCTACCGCGGGCCGCGCCCCCACGTGACCCGCGCACGCGCTGGGGGCGGGGCCGTTACGGGACCCGCCCCCGGCGTCCCGAGTGCGAGTGCGCAGCGGTTGCCGGGGGGACCAGGGAAGCGTAGGGCTGCCAACGACGCAGACGCAGACGCAGACACAGAGTGGCCTGTCGGGCTGGAGGACGTAGTGATCCCACACAACCGGGCTTCCCCACTGCTACGGGGTGTTCAGTGTTTCCGGAATAAACATGCCCCGCGAGGCCTCGGAGCTCGTGGCGGACGGGGGAGCGGAGCAGGACTGCGCGCGGGAGCCGGGCTTGGAGCCAGCCATGGAGGAGTCGGCGGGTGACCACGGGAACGCAGGCCAAGGGGGCCGCAAGGAAGGTGCCGACAGCCGCCCCAGGGAGGCGAGGGGGGCGACGGGCTGCGCCCCAGCACCACACACCTAGTCTCCACAGCCAGCAGTAATAATAATAATAATAATGGCGACCCACACTTACTAAACGATGCGTGCCGTGCGCTCACTGCCTTCGAGCCATACACCCTCGCTCTGCGGTAGGCACTCCTCTCCCCGTTTCATACAGATGAGGAACCTGGAACTTAAAGAGATTATAGAACTTGCTCCAAACAGATTACCCTCAGCCAGTCAATGACAGAACAGACTCACGCCTGGACAGTCTGACTCCAGAGCCCAAGCCCTCACTGAACACACCATTCTCCCCACCGCCCAACTTTTTAATGTTTTGAATGTTTCCCTTTATTGCCGGCACCATGTAAGATCAAAGGCTCTCTCCCCCTCTAGACGGCAAGCTATGTCAGGGCAGGACATCCTGATTGAACTGGCAGTGGCCGGTCCAGTGCCTGATCTGTGGTAGACAGAGTGAATGACAAGCTGGTGCTTCTGACGTGACTCCTGAACAAAGTTTTGCGGAATGGGCTTAGAAAACAGCCTCCGCTCCTGCTTGGCTTGGACTGTAAGGGAAACTTTTTAGGGACTGGTAAAGAAGCTACTTGATTTGTGTCTCGTTTTTTGAACCCAGCCAACAAATATATCTTGAGCATTGACTGTCCAGGCAAGCCCTGTAAGAGTTGCTGTAGGGAAGCCATGTTGCTCTGTGCACAGACACAGGTGTGAAGCCCCTCCTGCTGGGTTCACACTACCCCTCTGCAACTTGCCGGCTTTATGGCCGTTTGCCCAGAGCTTAAGCTCTCTATAGGGCAGTCTCCTGTTTTGCAAGCGAGATAGCTGTAATTAGAGTGTCTGGCATACATTGGGCCAGTAATAAATGGTAGTTCTTGTTATTAATATAACCGATCAATTATTATGTACATTGAGCACCTAGTCTTTCTTCCACAAACCTTTATCTGGTGCCTCTTGTGGCTGGGCATTGTATGCAGTGGGAAATGGGAAATTATAAGATACAGTCCCACACACGGAGTGTTGAATCTCATTCGGTAGTCCACAGGGACACCCAGAGAGCAGAAGCAAACAGCCCTTAAGATTAAGTGCATTTGTATCAGCCAATTTTGATTGACCTTTAAAAAAAAATAAGTGCATTTGAAGGTGTTCATTTTCTTTCTACCAAAGATATTCCCATCATTTTTGTTTCTTCTTGTGTGTTTTTTGAGAGCTTTTTTTAAAATTGAAGTATAGTTGACTTATAATATTATATTAGTTTAGGTGTACAACATAATGATTCAAAATTTTTATAGATTATATGCCATTTACAGTTACTATAAAATATTGGCTGTATTCCCTATGCTGTACAATACATCCTTGTAGCTTATTTATTTTATAGATGGTAGTTTATATTTCTTAATCCCCTACCTCTATCTTGGTCCTCCCTCCTCTTTTGAGAACTTTTTAAAAAGAACAGAGAACATTATAACAAACACCCATGTATCGCTACCGAGAATTGAAAATGATTAGCATTTTAATCATATGTACCAGAAGTCTTTTTTTAAAGAAATAAAACATTTCAGATAAGTTTGATGTTTTTTGCCCTACCCCACCTCTATTCCTAGTCCCATTACCTTCTCCCCGCCTCCAGAATTTTGTGTGGGTTCTTTCAATCTCGTCTATCTCTCTCCCTATCTATCTACCTATCTATCTATCTATCTAAAATGTGTCCTTAAACAATGCATAGCATACGTTTGTGTGGGTTTGATTTATGTAAATGATATCCTGTGCTTATTATGAAACTTTTTTCACTCCATATGTGTTTCTGCGAATTATCCATATTGATTGACATAGCTCCAGTGCATTCTATTCCAAGGCAGAATAATAATCTGTTGCTTTATTTAACCAGTCCCTATGGATGAACATTTGCATTGTTAATAGGTTTTGGCTGTTAGAAGTAACACAGAAGTGAATATCTTTGCACACGTCTCCGTGTCCAGTTGTACAAGAGGTTGTATCAAAGATCTGCCTAGAAGTGAAATTTTCATAGTCCTTATCAGTGCTTTAAAAATCACTGTGATACATTTAAAGAGTACCGGTTCCATGCTAAAAGCGGACAGTTATTCATCAAGTTGAAATGGGGGACATTTTTTATACATTTCTCGATCTCTATAGAACCAGTCTCTTATTTTACAGAAATTAATGATCCTAAGGAAACACACGTGGGTCCTTCGGACACTTCCTACCTCAGCAAGCAGAAACACAGTGGTGATAGCTGGTCAGATGGTCACTTAGCACACCAAAGAGATGACAAAGAAGATCGTGGCCCCAGGTACGTGGGTGTGCTGTTGCCACTCACAGCACGCTTTTACCCTCTAAGGTGGATGTGATAATCACCCCTTTGTCCAGATAAGGAAATTGAGGCTCATAGAGATTAAATAGTCGGCCCCATGTCTGAGGATTAGTCTCAGAGTCAGGATGGCATTGCTCTCTGGCATAACTAACCACGATCTATACAACGTTAATACTGGACCTGGAGAGAGAGAAACATGAGTAGTTCTTGATGACACAAAGGTATTTCTATTAGAACACACTTTGCAGTTTTTGAGAAGGCTGAAATTCACAATATTGGATGAGGCCTTGAAAGCTATAAACAAAGTCATTGGGCATATAGAATATTGTGGAATTTGTGGACAGAATGGGTGTGGCAAAGAATTTATGGGATATATTTTACAGCTGACAAATTGAAATAAACTTCTTGTTCATGTTTTTCATTCAACAGAATGACTAAAAATTTTCTGCAAAAACTGTGCAAGAAGCACAAGCTTTATATTACCCCAGCACTGAACGATACGCTGTATTTACACTATAAAGGTAAGGGGCTGGTGGAGGAGCTACCTCATGTCAGGTGGAAAGACTCTAGTGGTGTTAAGAATTACTCGCAGGGATCATCTGGTGTTCTTAACTTATATTTAAGTAGAAATTTCAGAGTTTAGTGGAGATGCATGGAAAAGCAATAATATTTCTTTGAAGAAAAAGTCTTCCGTGACTGGAGTTAATATGGGTTCAAGGGAAACACGTTGGTATCTTTTATTTATATTTGCTAAAGGACTCATACTCTTTCGAACCAGTAGCTACTTGTAAATACTTCGGGCTTGGGAGGGTTACGTTGTGAAGGACTCTGTCGGTGTCCAGTATCACACATAAACTTAAGTTCAGGTTCATAGACGGGGCTATTCCAGCAATGAGGAAGCAGAGTGGTAACTCCCAACCTTGTGCTGAATTTGGGATGGCCACCCTGCTTCATCAGACCATCTTTATGTTCATTTGTTCAGTAAATGTTTACTGAGAGCCTTCTGTGTGCCCGGCAAGTGCTGAAGATACAGAGACGGATATGGTAAAGATGCTTTTGGTGTCTTGGGGGATAGGGCGGCCACTGTGAGAAGGTTCACGCTGTGCCAGGGAGATTCACGGAGGGCTCCAGCAGCACAACTACTTTAAAGGTGTGGGACGACCCCTAACTGGTCTCCTCACCTCCACGTTGCCCCCTCCAAAATCCTCCACCCAACGTCTAGGTGTAACAGTGATAAGATGACTTAGGAGGGCAGACCCCAGAGGACCAATATTTAAGAGGTAGGAAGAAGAAGACCCAGTGGGTTAGACCAAGTAGAAAGAATCAGAGAGGTAGAAGAATTAGGAGAGAGATATGCCTATATTATCTACTGCTGCCTAACAAATTATCCCCAAACTTACCAACTTAAAAAAATTATCATTATTTGGTACTGTTTCTGAGGGTCAGGAATCTGGGAATGACTTAGCTGGGTGGTTCTGCCTCATCGTTGCTATTACCCTTTTTTAATAAAAACTTCTGGTTAAAACTTTTCAGGCAACAAAACAAATGACTTTGAAAAAGTTTTGGTAATAGCAGGTGCACCGTGAATTACAAATCTATAATGAGTCACTCAAGGAAACAAAAATGTTTGTTTTCCTCACCTTAAATGTGGCTCATAAAACTGAAAAATACCATAAAACCAGACCCGAAGTTTGGAGTGGCTTCAGGTACAGCTGGATCCTGGTGCTCACCACGTATCTTCACGAGGCTGTTTCTCCCCTTTCCTTGGCCCTGCTTTCCCTTGTGCTCATTCATTTCAGACAGGTCACCCCTCACTTCCCCCGACTCCCAGGCGAGAAGGGAAGGTGGCTGCTTCAGTGTTAGGCTCTACCCTACCAGGCTGACAATTCTAGCAGAAAGTTACCGCTTTCCAATGGAGCCAGCAAAGCTCCCCAGGATTCACGAAGGTTGGCTCCACTTGGCTAAGCGTGACCAGCTCCCTGCAGAGAGCCATGGGGTAGTATCAGGACAGGGATGTCCCTCCAAAGAGGCAGTGGTGTAACTGAGGAAGGACGTGTGGATGCTGGGCAGATAGGCAAAAAAGAGGGTGACCCCTGTGCCTCTGAGTGTGTAGAAGCTTAACCAACTCCCCCTTCCTCCCCACTAGGCTTTGACCGCATCGAGAACTTGGAAGAGTACACAGGGCTGCGTTGTCTCTGGCTGGAGTGCAACGGAATACAGAAAATCGAGAACCTAGAGGCCCAAACGGAACTGCGATGCCTCTTCTTGCAAGTGAACTTGCTCCATAAGATCGAGAACCTAGAACCTCTGCAGAAACTGGATGCTCTCAATATCAGCAATAATTACATCAAGACCATTGAAAACCTCTGTAAGAAGGCCCTGCCGTGGTGGGGCGGGGTGGGGGTGGGCGTTCTCTAGGCCCCCACGTCCACCACGTTTCCTAGCGGAGGTTCGTAACATTCTTTTCCAACCGTGTCGCTTACTTCTGCCGACCTCCCCTTCCAGCCTGCCTGCCGGTCCTCAACACGCTCCAGATGGCCCACAACCACTTAGAGACCGTGGAAGACGTTCAGCATCTCAAGGAGTGTTTGAAACTCTGTGTCCTTGACCTTTCCCACAACAAGCTGAGTGACCCAGAGATCCTGAGCATTCTCGAGAGCATGCCTGACTTGGTAAAACACACACACGCACACAACTTGCATTATCTTGTGTTCTGTAGACAGCAAATCTGTTTTCTCTTTCCCCTCCCTCCCTTCCCCCTTCCTTTCTCCCTGCTTTCTTAACACCCATCACACTTTTTTTTCCCTCTCGTGTATTTTTAGCTGGAGTGTTTGAAATGCCAGGTGCCGTATCGTTTCACCCACAAATATTTCAGTGTGTATTCTTGACAGATAAGGACTTTTTAAAAGCATCATCACAATACTATTATTATATCTAAAATATTATCAGAATGACAGTTAATAACCAGTCCATATTCGGTGTTCCCCATTTGTCTCAAAAATGTGCTTTGACTGTTGGGTTTTGCAAATCCAAACCAGATCCACACATCGTATTTGGATTATGCATCTCTCACATCTCTTGATCTATCACAGTCTCCCCTTGGCTGTTTTCCCACACCCCCCCCCCCATAAATCTGTTGAGGAAACCGGTCCCTCCTCTGGCTGTCAGCCACTTCCTGGATTCAGTTGACTGCATCCTCATGGTGTGGTTTAACGTGTTCTGCTGTCCCCAGTATCTCTTGTAAAATGATGATGATGGAGCCAGAGACCTGATCAGATCCAGCCTCAGAATATAACTTTGAGGTTTGCTGTTGCATCAGTCGGGGCACCTGTAAGTCTGGTTGCCTCTCTTTTTGTAACTTTGAGCTTGATTCGTGGGTTTGGCTGCTGTCAATCAGATCCAGCCTTCATGAAGTCCCTCATCAACCCTTCCCCTGATAGTTCCTGCAGCTCCCGATGCACGTTGCCTCCATGTGTGATTTCATTAGGGGTCACACAGTGACCATATTCTAAGTCTCTTATTCCTTCTGCACCTATTAGCTGGAATGCTTCCACAAAGAGCAGTTTTGCTCATCAATTCATGCCTCCCTAATATAAAGTGCATATAGAAAAGGCTGGGATAGGGACTTCCCTGGTGGCGCAGTGGGTAAGACTCCGTGCTCCCAATGCAGGGGGCCTGGGTTCGATCCCTGGTCAGGGAACTGGATCCCACATGCATGCCACAACTAAGAGTTCACATGCCACAGCTAAGGAGCCAGTGAGCTGCAACTAAGGAGCCCGTGAGCCGCAGCTAAGGAGCCCACCTGCCACAACTAAGACCCAGTGCAACCAAGTAAATAAATAAATATTTTTTAAAAAAGAAAGAAAAAGCTAGGATAAATGCTTGTTGGTTTTTTCTTTTTTATGTATTCCTTTTCAGAGAAATGAGTCAAGAACGTAGGAACCTCTAAAGGTGACAATGAGGTTGAACCTCTAAAGGTTCACGTTTTCATCATGAACACAAAGATTTACAGATACGGTATTTGATATGACTTCACCCTTGCTGTCATTTTAATTTGGGGTGATTGAATGGTCCATCTTCTGGCCTGTTGCAACCCCTCCAGGCGGCTCCTGTGTCCTTTGGACTCAACTCCAGCAGCCTTTGACGACTTCCTTGCTTTTTAGTGTATATGTGTTGTCATGTGAAGTAGGAAAAAATATTCCAAATAGCACACAAAAAACTTGAGTTCACTGTTTAGTGCTTAGGGTATGGATAAGAAGGAAAAAGTGAGTCCATTTAAAGAAAAACAGTAAGCAAATCATAGTTCAAGAACAATCTGTAGAGCAGACTGTCACCAAAGACTAATTTAGAATTTATATTATCACCAGTATATGGTGCTAATATAAAGCTGTATTATAATACCTTTTTTTGGCCTGGCTGCCATAACAAAGTACCAGACTGAGTGGCTTAAACAACAGAAATTTATTTTCTCATGATTCTGGAGGCTAGAAGTCCGAGATCAAGGTGTCAGCAGGGTTGATTTCTCCTGAGGCCTCTCTCCTTGGCATGTAGACGGCCGTCTTCTCCCTGGGTCCTCATATGGCCTTCTCGGTGTATGTCTCTCTGTCCTAATCTCCTCTTCTTACAAGGACCTATTGGATCATGCCCCACCCTAATGACATCATTTAATCTTAATCACCTCTTCAAAGACCCTGTCTCCAAATACAGTCACATTCTGAGGCGCTGGGGGTTAGGACTTCAGCATATGAGTTTACTGGGGGGACGCAATGCAACCCATAACAAGAACAGTCTGCCTCATGGTTGTTTTGTGATGGCTTTTACATTCTCCATACACACGCAGCCCTTTAGTCCCTGCCCCTGGGGCACAGTGCTCCCCCCACTCAGCCCCACAGAACAGGTCACTTGAACCAGTATATTTATTTTCCTGAACAAGAAAAATCACTTTAGATATGAAAAACATTTCACCAGTTCAGGCAAACCGATGTTAAATGTTTCACCCACATGTCACCTTGACCATTCACCTTCTTGAGTTTCATCGGCAGGAGGGGAGGTGACAGTATCTAAAGGGGGGGGGGACGGCGCACTGGCACTGCTGTGTCACTTTCCCTTTCCTGGTCCCAACTTGACATCCAGGAGACCTATAAGCCTGGCAGTAGATAAGCAGGCACTTTGCATCCTATCCCCTCAGTCACCACTTCTTATCTGTCTAGCTGCTGTGTACATTTTCTTAAAATGGGTCCTGGCTGAGAAGGACAGAAAACGATCAATTGGAGATTAATTTCAGTAAAAGAGATTGGGCGAGCAAAACTAATGCAATCACTGCCCTTGGGTAAAGGCCTCAGGAAGTGTTTTCCAATATTGTTCTGGAAGGACGATGAGAGTTAGGATCTGAAGTTCAAGTGTAATAGAAGAAAGGGCTGCCCAATTCTCGGGACAGTTCTGATGGCGGAGAAACAAAGAAAGCCTCTGCCTTCTCTGATACCATCTTCATGACTTGATGTCGACACTCCCTGTTTATTTATTTTCAGAGCACTGCACATATTAACTGTTTTAATCGCATCCATTTTTCAGCGATTAATGTGGTTCTGCCTGTGTGCTTCCAGCGTGTACTGAATTTGATGGGAAACCCAGTGATGAGGAACATCCCTAATTATCGAAGGACAGTCACTGTTCGACTAAAACGTTTAACATACCTGGATGATAGACCAGTTTTTCCAAAGGACAGGTAAGGAAACGAAAAGCCTTTTGATCATGCTTAATAGGTAATAGTTGAGCATGCTCAATATTAAACTTTTAAAAATTTCTGATTTTTGAGCATTTCCACACATCATTAAATATTCCAGTGCAATAGGTTTAATGGCTTACATGATTGTTTATAATAGGAAATTCCGTCTTTGAGCACTTATTCATAGATTTTTCATAATCCTTTGATAATCATCCTTCTGTATAAGTCTCTGATCTCGTGGCCGGTTATTTCCTTAGGATGGAACCCTGAGTTGTATTATTGGATCAAAGACTGTGGTTTGAGACTTTTAAAACGTGTTTTTAAATATTTTCTAATTGTTTTCTAGAATGTTTGTATCAACTTATAACTTCCCCAGACACAGCCATGTAAAAAAAAAAAAAAAAAACCATTGCCAGGCCAATTGATGAGTGAAGGTGGTACCTCGTTTTATTTATTTAATTTTTATTCATTTATTTATTTTTTGGCTGCATTGGGTCTTTGTTGCTGCACGCGGGCTTTCTCTAGTTGCGGTGAGCAGGGGCTACTCTTCATTGCAGTGTGCGGGCTTCTCATTGCAGTGTCTTCTCTTGTTGCAGAGCACGGGCTCTAGGGCACAAGGGCTTCAGTAGTTGTGGCACATGGGCTCAGTAGTTGTGGCTCGCGGGCTCTAGAGCGCAGGCTCAGTAGTTGTGGCGCATGGGCTTAGTTGCTCCGCGGCATGTGGGATCTTCCCGGTCCAGGGCTCGAACCCGTGTCCACTGCATTGGCAGGCAGATTCTTAACCACTGTGCCACCAGGGAAGTCCCAGTACCTCGTTTTAAATTTGCATTTTTGGGTAACTGATGAAGTTGGTCATTTTTACTACCTTTGTCAGGCATTTATGTTTCCTTCTCTATGAGTATTGCATTCATGATTTCTTCCCAGTTTCCTTTTGGGGGGATGCTTTTTCTTACTGATTCATAAGAGCTCTTTGCATATCAAGAATATTGAACCTGGGACTGCCATGTGTATCATCACTGCTTTTATCTGGGTTTTTAATTTACCTTTTTTTTCTTTTTGGCTGCGCCTCGTGGCTTGTGGGATCTTAGTTCCCCGACCAGAGATCAAACCCTCACCCTCGGCAGTGAAAGCACAGAGTCCTAACCACTGGACTTCCAGAAAATTCCCTTAATTTACCTTTTGATTGAGGTCACTATTCATTCATTCCAGCTTAGAATAAAACCTCAGTAACTGGGATGGCCTGAAGGGAAGTGCAAATCTGAATTTTCCAACACTTAAAAAGAAACGTAGCTGGTAGTATGTTTTTGAACTCACAAATTTTAGTCAAACTAACACAGATTTCAGTCGGAAGGGAGAGCCTCCACTTGGACCAGGTAAGAGAACCAGGATCCCTGCTTTTGGGCAGTCAGGCCGAGATGCATCCGTTTCCCCAGCACCGAGCCCTGGGTGTTCAGGGGGATGGCGGGAGGGCAGGGCCTGCGGGCGGACCTCCAAGCCCAGCTCTGCAGCTGTGGGTCCTGTGCCCATGGCTGAGCGCCAACCTCCCCAGCTTCAGGTTCCTCATCCAGAAAGTGGGGACAATACCGACCGCGGGGTCCTTGTGAGTATCTGTTAGTATCACGTGGGACTTAAGCAGGTACCAGCTGGTAGGAGGAGGGAACCAGCGGGAGCGGCTGTCCCGGAGGATTGTGAGTCCCCACACTGCGGCAGTGCCGCCCAGCAGGAAAGTGTAAACAGGGACCTGAGCTGGGCCCTCAGCAGGGAGACCCCCGCCCTGGACGGTGCAGCATGACTTCTCTTCAGGAGTTGGGTTCACCTGGGTTTGAAGCCTCATTCCAGCACTCTCTAGCTGTTCCACACTGGGCCCTTGACGTTCTCTCCACCTGGGATGCTCTTCACAGGTGTCTGCAGGTGTCTGCTCACCTGTCATCTTCTGATCTCCATGAGTGACCACCTATCTAAGTAGCACCTTTGCCACTTCCACCTGCTGTCTCTTCAGCCTGATTTCTCAAGACACATCCACCTCTGACATACTTGTTTCCCCATAAAAGGGCAGCTCTAACAGAGCAAGCGATGTCATCTCTTATGTTACCTGCTGTATCCCCAGCCTCTAGAACAGTTCACCCATTTCAAGTGTACAATTCAGTGGTTTTTTAGTATGTTCACAGAGTTGTCCAACCACACTGCACAATCAATTCTAGAATATTTTTATCACCCCAAAAAGTAACCCTTACTTATTAGCAGTCACTCCCCAACCCCCCTCTGCCAGCCCCTGGCAACCACAAATCTACTTTCTATCTCTCTGGATATGCCTATTCTGGGCATTTCCTATAAATGGAATCATACGATATGTGGTCTTTTGTGAATGGCTTCTTTCACTGAGCATATTTTTAAGGTTCACCCACGTTGCAGCCTGTGTCAGTAAATACTTCCAAAATAATGCTGTGAAATAATATTCCATTTGGAAAGCCCACATTTCTTTTTGTTTTGTTTTTTATACAGCAGGCTATTTTTTTTTTTTAAGAAATTCACGTTCTTTTATTTATTTATGACTGTGTTGAGTCTTCGTTTCTGTGCGAGGGCTTTCTCTAGTTGCGGCAAGTGGGGACCACTCTTCATCGCGGTGCGCGGGCCTCTCACCATCGCGGCCTCTCTTGTTGCGGAGCACAGGCTCCAGACGCGCAGGCTCAGTAATTGTGGCTCACGGGCCCAGTTGCTCCGTGGCATGTGGGATCTTCCCAGACCAGGGCTCGAACCCGTGTCCCGTGCATTGGCAGGCAGATTCTCAACCACTGCGCCACCAGGGAAGCCCTACAGCAGGCTCTTATTAGTTATCCATTTTATACATATTAGTGTGTATATGTCAATCCCAATCTCCCAATTCATCACACCACCACCACCCCTGCCACTTTCCCCCCTTGGTGTCCATACGTTTGTTCTCTACATCTGTGTCTCTATTTCTGCCTTGCAAACTGGTTCACCTGTACAGTTTTTCTAGATTCCACATATATGCGTTAATATACGATATTTGTTTTTCTCTTTCTGACTGACTTCACTCTGTATGACAGCCTCTAGATCCATCCACGTCTCAAAAAATGACCCAATTTTGTTCCTTTTAATGGCTGAGTAATATTCCATTGCATATATGTACCACTACTTCTTTATCCATTTGTCTGTCGATGGGCATTTAGGTTGCTTCCATGACCTGGCTATTGTAAATAGTGCTGCAATGAACATTGGGGTGCATGTGTCTTTTTGAATTGTGGTTTTCTCTGGGTATATGCCCAGTAGTGGGATTGCTGGATCATATGGTAATTCTATTTTTAGTTTTTTAAGGAACCTCCATACTGTTCTCCATAGTGGCTGTATCAGTTTACATTCCCACCAACAGTGCAAGAGGGTTCCCTTTTCTCCACACCCTCTCCAGCATTTGTTGTTTGTAGATTTTCTGATGAAGCCCATTCTAACTGGTGTGAGGTGATACCTCATTGTAGTTTTGTGTTTCTCTAATAATTAGTGATGTTGAGCAGCTTTTCGTGTGCTTCTTGGTCATCTGTATATCTTCTTTGGAGAAATGTCTATTAAGGTCTTCTGCCCATTTTTAGATTGGGTTGTTTGTTTTTTTAATATTGAGCTGCATGAGCTGTTTATATATTTTGGAGATTAATCCTTTGTCCGTTGATTCATTTGCAAATGTTTTCTCCCATTCTGAGGATTGTCTTTTCGTCTTGTTTATGGTTTCCTTTGCTGTGCAAAAGCTTTGAAGTTTCATTAGGTCCCATTTGTTTATTTTTGTTTTTATTTCCATTACTCTAGGAGGTGGATCAAAAAAGATCTTGCTTTGATTTATGTCAAAGAGTGTTCTTCCTATGTTTTCCTCTAAGAGTTTTACAGTGTCCAGTCTTACATTTAGGTCTCGAATCCATTTTGAGTTTATTTTTCTGTATGGTGTTAGGGAGTGTTCTAATTTCATTCTTTTACATGTAGCTGTCCAGTTTTCCCAGCACCACTTATTGAAGAGACTGTCTTTTCTCCATTGTATACCCTTGCCTCCTTTGTCATAGATTAGTTGACCATAGGTGCGTGGGTTAATCTCTGGGCTTTCTATCTTGTTCCATTGATCTATGTTTCTGTTTTTGTGCCTGTACCATATTGTCTTGATTACTGTAGCTTTGTAGTATAGTCTGAAGTCAGGGAGTCTGATTCCTCCAGCTCCATTTTTTTCCCTCAAGACTGCTTTGGCTATTCGGGATCTTTTGTGCTTCCATACAAATTTTAAGATTTTTTGTTCTAGTTCTGTAAAAAATGCCATTGGTAATTTGATAGGGATTGCATTGAATCTGTAGATTGCTTTGGGTAGTACAGTCATTTTCACAATGTTGACTCTTCCAATCCAAGAACATGGTATATCTCTCCATCTGTTGGTATCATCTTTAATTTCTTTCATCAGTGTCTTATAGTTTTCTGCATACAGGGCTTTTGTCTCCCTAGGTAGGTTTATTCCTAGGTATTTTATTCTTTTTGTTGCAGTGGTAAATGGGAGTGTTTCCTTAATTTCTCTTTCAGATTTTTCATCATTAGTGTATAGGAATGCAAGAGATTTCTGTGCATTAATTTTGTATCCTGCAACTTTACCAAATTCATTGATTAGCTCTAGTAGTTTTCTGGTGGCATCTTTAGGATTCTCTATGTATAGTATCAGGTCATCTGTAAACAGTGACAGTTTTACTTCTTCTTTTCCAATTTGTATTCCTTTTCTTTCTTTTTCTTCTCTGATTGCCGTGGCTAGGACTTCCAAAACTATGTTGAATAATAGTGGTGAGAGTGGACATCTTGTCTTGTTCCTGATCTTAGAGGAAATGCTTTCAGTGTTTCACCATTGAGAATGATGTTTGCTGTCAGTTTGTCGTATATGGCCTTTATTATGTTGAGGTAGGTTCCCTCTATGCCCACTTTCTGGAGAGTTTTTATCATAAATGGGTGTTGAATTTTGTCAAAAGCTTTTTCTGCATCTATTGAGATGATCATATGGTTTTTCTTCTTCAATTTGTTAATATGGTGTATCACATTGATTGATTTGCCTATATTGAAGAATCCTTGCATCCCTGGGATAAACCCCACTTGATCATGGTGTATGATCCTTTTAATGTGTTGTTGGATTCTGTTTGCTAGTATCTTGTTGAGGATTTTTGCATCTATATTCATCAGTGATATTGGTCTGCAATTTTCTTTTTTTGTAGTATCTTTGTCTGGTTTTGGTATCAGGGTGATGGTGGCCTCATAGAATGAGTTTGGGAGTGTTCCTTCCTCTGCAATTTTTTGGAAGAGTTTGAGAAGGATGGGTGTTAGCTCTTCTCTAAATGTTTGATAGAATTCACCTGTGAAGCCATCTGGTCCTGGACTTTTGTTTGTTGGAAGATATTTAATCACAGTTTCAATTTCATTACTTGTGATTGGTCTGTTCATATTTTCTATTTCTTCCTGGTTCAGTCTTGGAAGGTTATAGCTTTCGAAGAAATTTGTCCATTTCTTCCAGGTTGTCCATTTTATTGGCATACAGTTGCTTGTAGTAGTCTCTTAGGATGCTTTGTATTTCTGCGGTGTCTGTTGTAACTTCTTTTTCATTTCTAATTTTATTGATTTGAGTCCTCTCCCTCTTTTTCTTGATGAGTCTGGCTAATGGTTTATCAATTTTGTTTATCTTCTCAAAGAACCAGCTTTTAGTTTCATTGATCTTTGCTATTGTTTTCTTTGTTTCTATTTCATTTATTTCGGCTCTGATCTTTATGATTTCTTTCCTTCTACTAACTATGGGTTTTGTTTGTTCTTCTTTCTCTAGTTCCTTTAGGTGTAAGGTTAGATTGTTTATTTGAGATTTTTCTTGTTTCTTGAGGTAGGCTTGTATAGCTATAAACTTCCCTCTTAGAACTGCTTTTGCTGCATCCCATAGGTTTTGGATCATAGTGTTTTCATTGTCATTTGTAGGTATTTTTTGATTTCCTCTTTGATTTCTTCAGTGATCTCTTATTTAGTAACGTATTGTTTAGCCTCCATGTGTTTGCATTTTTTACATTTTTTTCCCTGTGATTCATTTCTAATCTCATAGCGTTGTGGTCAGAAAAGATGCTTGATATGATTTCAATTTTCTTAAATTTACTGAGGCTTGATTTGTGACCCATCCTGGAGAATGTTCCATGTGCACTTGAGAAGAAAGTGTTATCTGCTGTTTTGGGATGGAATGTCCTATAAATATCAATTAAATCTATCTGGTCTATTGTTTCATTTAAAGGTTGTGTTTCCTTAATAATTTTCTGTCTGGATGATCTGTCCATTGGTGTAAGTGAGGTGTTAAAGTCCCCCACTATTACTATGTTACTGTCGATTTCCTCTTTTATAGCTGGTAGCAGTTGCCTTATGTATTGAGGTGCTCCTATGTTGGGTGCATATATATTTATAATTGTTATATCTTCTTCTTGGATTGATCCCTTGATCATTATGTAGTGTCCTTCCTTGTCTCTGGTAACATTCTTTATTTTAAAGTCTATTTTATCTGATATGAGTATTGCTACTCCAGCTTTCTTTTGATTTCCATTTGCATGGAATATCGTTTTCCATCCCCTCACCTTCAGTCTGTATGTGTCCCTAGGTCTGAAGTGGGTCTCTTGTAGACAGCATATATATGGGTCTTGTTTTTGTATCCATTCAGCAAGCCTGTGTCTTTTGGTTGAAGCATTTAATCCATTCACGTTTAAGGTAATTATCGATATGTATGTTCCTATGACCATTTTCTTAATTGTTTTGGGTTTGTTTTTATAGGTTCTTTTCTTCTGTTGTGTTTCCCACTTAGAGAAGTTCCTTTAGCATTTGTTGTAGAGCTGGTTTGGTGGGGCTGAATTCTCTTAGCTTTTGCTTGTCTGTTAAGCTTTTGATTTCTCCGTCAAATCTGAATTAGATGCTTGCCAGGTAGAGTAATCTTGGTTGTAGGTTCTTCCCTTTCATCACTTTAAATATATCATTGCCACTCCCTTCTGGCTTGTAGAGTTTCTGCTGCGAAATCAGCTGTTAACCTTATGGGAGTTCCCTTGTATGTTAATTGTCATTTTTCCCTTGTTGCTTTTAATAATTTTTCTTTGTCTTTAATTTTTGTCAGTTTGATTACTGTGCATCTCAGTATGTTTCTCCTTGGGTTTATCCTGCCTGGGACTCTCTGCACTTTCTGGACTTGGGTGGCTATTTCCTTTCCCATGTTATGGACGTTTTCGACTATAATCTCTTCATATATTTTCTTGGGTCCTTTCTCTCTCTCTTCTCCTTCTGGGACGCCTATAATGTGAATGTTTGTGCGTTTAATGTTGTCCCAGAGGTCTCTTAGGCTGTCTTCATTTCTTTTCATTCTTTTTTCTTTATTGTGTTCTGTGACAGTGAATTCCACCATTCTGTCTTCCAGGTCACTTATCCATTCTTCTGCCTCAGTTATTCTGCTATTCATTCCTTCTACTGTATTTTTCATTTCAGTTATTGTATTGGTCATCTCTGTTTGTTTGTTCTTTAATTCTTCTAGGTCTTTGTTAAACACTTCTTGCATCTTCTCGATCTTTGCCTCCATTCTTTTTCTGAGGTCCTGGATCATCTTCACTATCATTTTTCTGAAATCTTTTTCTGGAAGGTTGCCTATCTCCACTTCATTTAGTTGCTTTTCTGGGGTTTTATCTTGTTCCTTCATCTGGTACATAGCCCTCTGCCTTTTCATCTCGTCTATCTTTCTGTGAATGTGGTTTTCGTTCCACAGGGTGCAGAATTGTAGTTCTTCTCGCTTCTGCTGTCTGCCCTCTGGTGGATGAGGCTATCTCAGCCCACATTTTCTTTATCTGTCAGTTGATGGACATTTGGGTTGCTTCCACTTTTTGGCTGTCGTGAACAGTGCTGCTATCAATGTTCGTGTGCAGGGTTTTGTGTGTGGACATTTGTTTTCAACGCATTTGAGTAAATACTTAGGCGCACAATTGCTGGATTACATGTAAGAATATGTTTGCTTTGTAATTGCCAAGCTGTCTTCCAAGGGGCTGCGCCATTTTGCATTCCCACCAGCAATGAAGCATTCCTGTTGCTGCACATCCTTCCCGGCATTTGGTGTTGTCAGTGTTCTGGATTTTAGCCGTTCTATTGAGTGTCAAGTGGCATCTCATTGGTTTAATTTGCACTTTCCTGACGTCCTATGATGATGAGCTTCTTTGCCACCTGCCTATCTTCTTTGGTGAGGTGTCCAGTTCTTTTGCCCACTTTTTAAAATGTGTGTTTTTTCATTTTTGAGTTTTAATAGTTCTTTGTACGTTTTGGATACAAGCCATTTTTCAGTTATCTTTCTTGCAAATATTTTCTCCCAGTGCAGTTTGTCTTTTCATTCTTTTAACCTCTTCCCGTTTTTAAGTCATCTTTGTATTAATGAGTTGCAATAGGTCTTTATATATTCTAGATACAACCCCCTGATCAGGTATATGATTTGCATACCCATTCTGTGGGTTGCCTTTTATTTATAGTATTCTTTGCATGACACACATTTTAAATTTTGGTGGAGTCCAATTTCTCTATTTTTTTCTTTTGTCACTTGTGCTCTTGGCCTCATATCTGGAAGGCTTTGCAAACCATTAGAGTTTAAAGATTAAAATGTGCATGTGTTAATATGTATCCTTGCAGTCATATGTCCTGTGCCTTTAGTTTGATTTTGGGGAAAATGAGCAAGTTTGGTCAGATAGTATATGTTTTGGATTTACTTCGAACCTGTGACAATTCAAACCTCCCCGATTTCTGGGGTGTTCTTGTTTGTTTTTTGTTTTTAATACTCCTAAACAGAGCTTGTGCAGAGGCCTGGGCACGAGGAGGGTACACAGCTGAGAAGGAGGAGAGACAGCAGTGGGAGAGCAGAGAGCGGAAGAAGATCACAGACAGCATTGAGGCCTTAGCCGCAATCAAGCGCCAGGCTGAGGAGAGGAAACGGCAGAAAGCAAGCCAAGAGCAAGGTGCATGCTTGAGACACAAGGAGGACCCCGAGCTCCGTTTAGATTAAAAATCTGGGCTGTTGAACTCACAGTCTTTCATCTCGGGGACTGGGGGTGGGGGGTGGGGACCATTCATTCATGTACCTGCGGATCCACCTGCCCTTGACCTCATGCAAGGACGGTGCTCAGGGCACCTTATTAAGTAGGAACCCCCTTCCTCCTCTTACACCCAGTAGAAGAGCCAGAGTCTCTATGTGTGCTTTTAAATGACATTTAGTGTTTTTCACCTAATTACAAAATGTGAATACGCTACACATAGAAAACATAGAAAGGCAAGAGTAATAACAGTATCATAGCAAGAACCGCTCAGTATTCAGTGCGGGTATTTCCTGGCTTTTCCTCATGCATGTAACACATATATTTTTTTTTAATAGAAAAAAATGTCATAGCTATATTGCTTTCTTTTATATATATATAAATTTATTTATTTAATGTATTTATTTTTGGCCACATTGGGTCTTCATTGCTGCACGCAGGCTTTCTCTAGTTGCGGTGAGCGGGGGCTACTCTTCTTTGCAGTGCACTGGCTTCTCACTGCGGTGGCTTCTCTTGTAGTGGAGCACGGGCTCTAGGCACGCAGGCTCAGTAGTTGTGGTACATGGGCTCAGTAGTTGTGGCTCGCAGGCTCTAGAGCGCAGGCTCAGTAGCTGTGGCACACGGACTTTGTTGCTCTGTGGCATGTGGGATCTTCCCAGACCAGGGCTCGAACCTGTGTCCCCTGCATTGGCAGGCGGATTCTTAACCACTGTGCCACCAGGGAAGCCCCTGGCATAGCTATATTGCTTTTTGCCTACTCTTTTGAATCAGCATAATAGTCCCATAAAATAGACGTTCCCCTGTAGCATGGTTTTATTTCCCTTTTCCCAACTTTTACTTTTGATATTTTTCAAGTTTTAAGAAAAGCTTAAAGAATAGTTAAAATGAACAGCTGAATTGTCTGTTTAGATCGGAAGGTTGTTCATATTTTGGCACACACGGGCACATACGCACACAGTCTTTCCTGTTCTGCTGAGCCATTTGAAAGCAAAGGCAGACATCGTGGCCCTTAACCCCAAATACCTCAGCCTGCGTCTCCTAAGAGCCCCCTGCACAGCTTTCTAGTGGCTGTGTCCTGTGCCGGCAGTGCACGCGCTAGGCATTGCCCGGTGGACTTCCCGCCCGTGTAGTTAGCACCTAAACAGCGCTCTGATGACCATCCCGGCAGTTCGCCGCAGGTCCCCCTTGTCCTCCCAGGACGTTCCCAGCTCACTGTGGACTTCTGTTCAGGGGAGGTGCTCACGCCAGACAGTGCCGGGGACCAGGGCGCCAGTGTGGAAGGGGAGGAAGCGCCTGCAGAGGACAGAGAAAGGTGGCAGAAGACGGAGCTGTCTGTCAAGGAGAGCTTCGAGGCCAAGGACGAGCTATTCCCAGAAAAGTCAGAAGAGTCGCGTCTCCCGGAGGAGCTGCCTGTGGATGTTGACGGGGAGCCAGGAGGGGCGCGCCCTGCCGAGGCCCCGCCACCGAGCCCCGGAGCTGCCTGGGAAGGTAGGTGGTTGCGAACAACAGGGGTGTCGCTGGGCCAGCACCCATCTGGGGGCCTCGGGTTTCCACTTCTGACTGCTGAGTCTGCGAGTTATCTAGAACCCCAAGGGGAGCCAGGACTGCATTTCTAGTATCAGCTTCAACAGGGTGCAAAGAAATGGGTGAGACGCTAACAGTGTATTTTATCTAACCCAGTACATCTAAAATATAATAATTTATATCATCATAAAATTATTCATGAGATACCTTCCCTCTTTCGACACTAAGTCTTCAAAATCCAGCCTGTATGTGCCACTTATAGCACATCTCAATTCACATGCTCACTTTTGAATGGTTAAGGTGAAATGCAGCTCTATGAAAAGAAGCAAGTTGTTTTGGGCTGCTTAATTTTTTCAATTGAAATGAATTAAAAGTAGATACAGTTAAATAAAATTTAAAATCCAGCCCCTCAGGAGTACTGGCCACATTGCAGGTACACGGCCATAGCTACCACAGTGGATGATGCTGATCCAGAAGGGCAGCCCACTGGCAGGTTCTCCCAAGTTCCTGGGGTCCTGCTGACTAACAGATAAACCCAGGACTCGGCCCTGGACACTGCCCATTACTGCTGTGTCTGTGCAGCCCTGGGAGACCCGAACCTTCCGTTCCCAGCCTGAGCAGGAGTTGAGGTCCATCTGGGGAGGTCATTTGGTCTGGCCCCCACTGTCTGGGAGAGACCTTGAAGTAACCCCGGTCTCCAGACTGCCGAGGGGGCAAAGGCCACACCCCAAGGCACCAGAGATGGGTGAATTATCTTTCCAGCTGAAGATAATGGCAGGGCAGACTATCCTCAAAGATTAACTCAACTGAGCTCTATTTTAATTATTCTTTTCAAAACCTTACTGGCCATTCCATACCCCCAAACAATCAGTGCTCCATTATTCACTGGGATTTACTACCCACCCCCGTTTTGTTCAGTAACATCTGAAAAATTTATCTTGTAGCCTAGAGTCTTTAACAAGATGTCTGTGGGAAATAGAAACGCACCTTAGGAAGGAGGGGTGGTGTAGGGAGTGAGGTGACCTGTGACTGTGCTGACATCCATGGCCCTGGCCCCCATCAGGGATGCTGGAGCTCATGAAGTCCCCAGGGGTCCCAGCAGGTGAGGCAGGAGCAGTGGGCGGAGAGCAGGGAAGGAGCAGGAAAGTGCGTGGGATCTAAACAGCCACAGTCACAGAGAGAATAGGCTCCCGGGGAGGGGGACACGCCCCGCGCATCCCTCTGATGCCCAACTCATACTTGTCAGGTGGCTGCCGCAGCTCCTCTTCTGACTTTGCCGTGAGACTGCGTGCAGCTGGAATGCATCTATGAGAAGCGTGACTTGCCTTGATTTAATTTCCCTTGGGAGGCACTGAAGCCCTGCTTTCTATGGCTCCTGGCACCACTTTGCTGGATGGGATTGTAGACCCTCCAAGACCTGGTCACTCCTTGGTTTCTGGGAGAGAATTTCTACTAGACAAGGGTCACGTTTTCCCTCAAGCTTCCCACAGATGGCGATGTTATAGGTTTTATTATTTAAAAGGGGCACTAATCATGTATTAAACACACGGGGAAAAGGGCATTCTCTGAACTACTGATGCAGGTGTTGGCACGTGTATTCTGAGATCCGGATACAAGGTTTTGCCTGCATCCTCACTCCCCCTCCGGTAAGTTTTTTTGCCTTGAAACCGCACCTAGCCTAGAAGCAGAGTTTTCTATGAGTGAAACCATCAATTGCCTTCCTGAACTAGGGGCACATTTAACAAGGAGCTGGCAACCTGCGGCAGGTCGGAAGAGGGAGGCACAGCCAGATGTTTATCTAACATGTCAGCCAAGGCCATGACTTCCAGCTTAGCCTCCCCAAAGTCCCATAATGCTCTCACCATTAACCCATGTTACTGAGTTGGCAACTGGGGCTCAGAGAGGTGAAGTAACCTGCTCCACGTCACACAGCAAGTGATAGTGGGGGCAGAACTGAAGCCAGATCTGCCCGCAGAGACCAAGCTGGTCTCTATCTCGATTCACTGCCATCCTCCCTGCTTTTAAGCCGCCAGGGCCTTTGCTGCCCACCCCTCCCCCATAGTCCCCTCCCTACTGAGCTAAACCCTCTGGGTGTCCTGAGTCCCAAGAGGGGAGCTGGGCTGTCAGAACAAGGAGGTCCCTCTTCCACGCAAGTTACTCAACCCCAAGAAAAGCAAATTTAAACATAAAAGCCATCTGTTTAAAAAAAATCACTTTTCCATTTACCTTTCTTGCATGGCGCACAGTCTTTCCTTACAAGTCACGAGGCCTAGTGAAGGATGCAGGAAATTAGGAGATAAGCGGTACGAGCAGCTCTGCTGCGTTTCCTGGGTTCATCCTCTCTCATCATGGAGTCAGGAACCAGGGAAGGCTGCCTGGGGACCGAGTCAGGGCTCGGAGGCTTGAATAGCTCCCCATCCCGATGTTGAGTCTAAGTATCAGGACCAGGGGAAACGTGATGTGAGCGCATACTGTCATGGAAACACACGTGTCCCACCTCTATCTGACGACACTCTGTCTAGAGGAGCCTTAGCTTCCTTCCAGTGGTCACCAAAACGGTACAGAGGATGACACACGTGTTTCACTAAAACACTCTGTGAACAGGCGAGGCAGCAAATTTTCTAGACAGACACCCTGAGGTCAGACCCAAGTCCAGCCCCGTAACCAGCTGAGCCACATCAAGCAAGCCACAAAACCTCTCGGAGCCCGTTCTAGCCCCTGCGAAGTGGGAACAGTCTCTGCCACGGATCGCATGAGGCAACGTAAGGAACATGCCCAACAACTGTAGTCTCTTCCCTGCCTCGCCTTTTCCCGGCACACAAAGCCTAAGCAGGTAGGTTTTAGGAAACAAAGGGACTTGACAGCTGCCTGGACTAAAGCTTCTGCTGGCTGGGAAGCTGGACGCCACGGTGCCACAAGCAGGACACAGGGGTCCGGGGGAAGGGCTCGTTGGAGGGGAAGCAGACTGCTGTCGTAATTAGAAGCTGCGAAGCCATGGGCACAGCCAAGTGGAAGAGACCACGACAAACCGGGCCTGGGAGGTGGGCCTGGGATCGTCCACAGCAGCCCCGGAAGCCCCTGCCCACTTCCTTATATCATTCTTTTTTTAAACGTCTATTTATCTACTTTGCCTATTTTATTTTATTTATTTATTTTTGGCTGCTTTGGGTCTTTGTTGCTGCGTGCGGGCTTTCTCCAGTTGTGGCGAGCGGGGGCTACTCTTCGTTGCGGTGCACGGGCTTCTCATTGCAGTGGCTTCTCTTGTTGAGGAGCACGGGCTCTAGGCACGCGGGCTTCAGTACTTGTGGCACGCGGGTTCAGTAGCTGCGGCTCGCGGGCTCTAGAGAGCAGAGTCAGTAGTTGTGGTGCACGGGCTTAGCTGCTCTGCGACATGTGGGATCTTCCCGGACCAAGGATTGAACCCGTGTCCCCTGCACTGGCAGGTGGATTCTTAACCGCTGCGCCACCAGGGAAGTCCCCCTTGTTTCATTCTAAACGGGTGCCCCAATGTGGCTCTCGAGTCAAACTGGGCACGGCCAGTCCTCAGGGCAGACAGCGGGCCAGCGTGTCATGAGCAGAGCGGGGCTATTCATCTCTAATCATGGAGACTGGAGAGGAAGCAGAGGGCAGGACAGGAGGGGCCTGGGGGAGGAAGACAAGCCCCGTCTGGACTCCACGTTCCACAGGCAACCCTGCGGTGACTTCACAGGTCTCCCTGACGCTCGTGCAGCAGGAGGGGCTGTGAAACTTGGCCTTTGGCACCACGACCTTTCTTTCTTCGTCTCCTGGCCCATCAATCATGCCTTTTCCAAGGTTCCTGCGTATTCTTCACGGACTCCTGGCTGGTGCTTCCATCTCCAGGCTCCAGAAAGGGGGCAGCTGTCTCCCTTTCCTTTCAGACATAATCTTGTCCTAACCTGGGATTCTTGCAGCTCCTGTCACAGGGGCTGGAGGCTTTCAGACCCGAGGGTTTTGTCCTTCCTCTTGGAATCGCCTTAACCTCGGGTTTGCCCGTCTGTCCACCGTGTATGAAACTAACTCCAAGATTAATATAACTCTTTGTTGTTCCTTAGAATCAGCTCCCCAGACTGTGGCCACTGAAAGTGCATCAGGTACAGAGCTCTGTGGAGCTGAAGATTTGGAAGCCATCAGACTGGAGACGAAGGAGAAGCTCTTCATCGACGTACGTAATTGGTGCATCTGCAGAGAAGTATCTGCGGTACAGCCGGTATCAGATCAGACACAAAACTTCCAAATCCTCGTTGCCCAGAGTGTGGCCCTTGGGCCAGCAGGCATGGTCACCCCTGAGGGCTGCTTAGGAGGCAGAACCCCGGGCCCCACCCCAGACCCACTGCTCAGAACCTGCAGTTAACAAGCCCTCCCCCAGGGGGGTCCGTGCCTGTGCACCTTCAAGACTGAGAAGTGATGGCCCAGGCGAGTCCCCTTGAACTATGTCTACAAAACTCTTGACGTGTTTTCCCCAAAGCAGCTACACTGAAAGCAGCTCTGCCTGGCTGGCCGTATACACAACTGTTGCGAAAGCTGCCCTTGATCGTCAGAGCCTCATCCTCTGTGGACAGCTGCCCGTCCTCCTGGCTTCTCGCTGCTCCTGCACCCTGGCCTGGCTGTCCAGCGGCCCATCCCCTGGGGCTTGTTCAGTGAGGGGCCGCCTGACCTTGGGACTGATCACGGCCCGGAGCATGGCCCTCCTCCCTGAAGCCCTTCCGCTCTGATAACAGTTTGACATGCTGTGCCCACAGGAATGGGTCTCTGGGGACGTACACACGTTGCCATGACCCCCGGGAACGGCACTTTGGTGGGGCGAGGGGTGGGGGCCGGTGCCCCCCACCTGTAGCCTCACACCCTGCTCGCCCGGAGGACGGCCCGCCTCTCTGCCCACGAGTGAGCTCCTTCCGTTCAAGCCGTGTGCGCAGCTTCGCCTGCCCCCGCCCGCTTCTTCCATAAACTCCTACACAGGTGTTTCATTCCCAACCTCACAATTTCACGTGGCTCAATAAGTGTTCAACTGAGTACAGCCAATATTCAGAGTGGGTTTCTGGTTTTCTGGGCCTGCATATACATATGACAAAACAAAAGTGGGCAATTCTTCCCTAACATTTGAATAACTGACCATATACAGGACCCTAACACTAAGCTAGTACTGACTCTTCTTCCTCTTTGTCCGGCACTATTTTAAACACATCTTGTTATCGATTGATTTAACCCTTCCAATAACTCTAAGACATAGGTACCACTGTCATCCCCATTTTACAGATGAGGAAATTGAGAAACAGAGAGGTTAAGCAACTTGCCCAAGGCTACACAGCCAGGCAACGATGGAGCAGGAGTAGCAACGCAGGCAGTGTGGCTCCAGAGCCCGTGCATCTAACCACACACTGTGCCTGCCTCACACGCTGGACGGGGTGCTATAGATGAAGATACCCCCAAGCACAGCACAAAACAGAAAAGCCCCCCTACTTTGGGGGAGGTCCAAGATAGACTCGTTTTATGCCACATAGAGTCCTAAGACAAATTTGTGTGTAGGAGGTACGTTTCCCCCCAGATGAACTGGGTGAGTAACACCAAAGTGAAGTGGAGAAAGAGGTGGAAATTTTTGAAACATGTCACACCTTGCAAATCTCTTTCACCGATCAGATCCAGGTACCTGGTGTTGCCTCTGCGTGTGTTTCGAGCGTGCACGTGGCCTGAGTGGCCTGGGTCACTCCGCGGGCCCCTCCACACTCGGGAGCACGTAGCGCAGGCTTGGTTGGCTGTGCGGCCGCGTCTGGCCCGTGGACCGGGCGTTGGGAGCGTGCCCTCCTGCTGACGGGGGTCGTCTGCTCTTCCAGGACCTGCCTGACTTGGAAGACGTGGATGCGGGCGGATCTCCGGGAGACCAGCACAAGGTGACCTCTCGCACATGCCCCCAGTCCCGCCTTCCCTTCCAGCCCCGTCCCTGACCAGGTGTCTCGGGAAGCCGCGAGCCCCTGTGCTTGGCGCTTGAAGCCTTCTCGCCTCACCTGCGGAAAGGCGGCTGTTTGCTGTTGCTCCGCTCGCGGAGGCTTCGCCACTAGCCGCGTCGGTTTTTTTGAACAGATCTTTTATCACTGATGTTTAATAATCGTGTTCTGTACATAATTATCTGAACATTTTTTCTATCCTTTTGATGTATCCGTGTGTTCACCTAGTGAATGTCTGTACCACAGCGACACACGGGCAGGGGAAGGGAGGGAGGAGAGCATAGAAGGCCCTATGGGGACCTCTCCCAAGGTGACCCGACCCTCCTCCCTCTGGCGGTACTGAGAGCCAGTGTGGGCCATCCCCGGGGGGCCGAAGGAGAGGGAAGCCTAAGGTGTAATCTCAGGGCAGGAGCTCGTCATCGAAGGAGGGACACAGACGCAGGAGACCACAGTTCCGCGGGGGCCTGACCTCCAAAGCACGACTAGGTGGCCGGGTGAAGGCGGAGCCCGTCAGAAGCCAAGGCTCACAGATGAACCGTTCAGGGACCCAGCAGGGTGTTGGTGCAGCAGGAACAGAGCGGGCGAGGGCCGTACCACACGGAGACCTGACGAGGGCCGGAGGGCATGGAGACCTGGCTGCAGAGCTCACCGTGGTCTCCAGGGCTCGCAGAAGGCTGCCAAGGCGTGTCCATCCTGAGGCCGGATTTTCAAGCAGCGAGTGCTGTGCCCCCTCGGGCCCACAGTGTGATGGAATAAAAAAGCCGAATTAGCATTGTGCATTTTAGAGACTATGGTGAAAACAGAAATGTTCAAATACATCTTTTCTCTTTTAACAGAAGATGTGCTTTCCAAAGATTACAGCCATCTCGAGCCTGAGTGACGACAGTGACCCTGAACTAGACTACACCTCACTCCCAGTGCTGGAAAACGCATCCACAGACACCCTTTCCAATATATTCGCAGTCTCCAAGAACACCCGCAGGAAGGCCGAGACGGAGACGCCCTTTACAGGCATATTTAAAGCAGCAGCAGAGAGGGACTTGGAAACCCACAGGAGAGACACCAAGGCCCCTCGCCCACTGATCCAGGAGCTGGACGACGATGAGCCTTCAGGGCGACCACCCTGGCCCCCAGCCTGCGAAAGGGAAGCCGCGCCAGCCCCGTGCAGCGAGGACAGGGATGGGGACCTGCTTCTGGCCTCCCCTCCAGGTAGTGTCACCCAACTTTCAAGGCTACAGGGGCCAAAAGCTTCTCAGGGGGAAATGGACTGTGGACCACCCAAACCCGGAGCGGGTGGCCACCTGGGCCTTTGCCCTAGGAATACCCGGGTTCTCAGAGGGGTCACTCACGACCTCTCCAGAGACCACGGAGATCGTTAGAGCATGTTCCTAAGTCGTCGGCCGGGGCCAAGGAGCTGCCAGACCGACCCCCTCCCCGACCATCCCCATCCTTGGCCCTTCCAGACCAAGCCTGCTGAGGGAAGGAGGGGACCGGTGATACCGCAGCTGGGGGACAAAACGAGGGTGACAGCTGGCCGGAGGGTGTGGGTCTTCCACGTGAAGGCCCAGGACCAGGATGAATGACCGAGATGGTGCTGGCCGCGAAGGGAGCTTCAGCAGGCGGGGACGGTGCCCACAGTGCCCGGCTGGGTGGGACCGGTAAAGCCACACCCTGACATGCCCGCCGGCCTGGCACTGGGGCCTGTGCCCATGACCAGGGAGAGGCACTTTGGGGGAAGCTGGCTAGTGCTTGCTGGTCACAAGCGCACTGGGGGTAGCTCTGTGTTCAGCTTTGTGCCTCCGGGTATCCAACTCGGGAGCTGTTGAACGCAGACAACGCCCGCTGTAATCCACACCGGATGGCAGCCAGGCTTCTTGCTGAACACCAGCTTGCGTAGCTGCCCCGAGGCCCGCACGCGGGAAGGGGTGAGGGCTGGCCGCACTTCCCAAGAACACCGAGTTACCCATTTCCTGGCTCTTTAGGGAACAGCCCTGAAAAGGATGAAGTCCAGTCTGAGACGGAGCCTGAGGAGTGCCCGGAGCCCAAGGCCAGAGAAGACGGGCGACGTTGAATTTGGCCTGGACTGAGCCCAAGGCAGCCCCTCTGCTCTTGGACTAACAGGGACAGGTCACCCCCTTGGCTGGGCTCCCCTTCCCTTCAAAGAGCTGCGGTTACTGAGGGCGTGCAGGGCCCCGGACGTGGATGGCTCTGTGCTCCCTGCTCTCAAAGCCTAACACAACCCCTGGTTATTTGCAGAATAAACCATGTAACTGTAAATGTCTCCCTTGAGCACTGTAAACATTCTAGCACCCACGCAAGTCCCCATGTTATTGGCTTATTTGATGTCCGGTGAGTCACACGTGATTCACTTCATCAGGTACCCGAGACAAGGACCATTCCTCTCTTCACGTGTGATCAGAAACCTAGGTCCCGCCCCAGGGCCCTGTGTCATTCCCAGGGGGTGTTTTCCCTGCAAGAGGGCAGACTCTTCACCGGAGCCACAGAGCTGCGGAGGAAGCGAACCTGACACGCTGAATGTCGAAAGCCAAGTAAGGGGACGCAGCCTAGCCTGAGAAACTTGATCGTTCAAAACCAGGCTCAGGTGACAAGTTTATTCAACCCCTAAACGTGGGTCCAAAGTGCCTCCCTCTACAAAACGTTAGATGGTGCTAGAAACCGCTTCACACACACACACACACACCTAACACCCAGCAGCGGAGCACCGGCAGGCTGGGCAGCTCACTTCACCGTCACTCGCCACGTCCCCGGGGGCCCGTGCGTGGCGGAGCCCTCGGCCGCCTGGAGCCCCCACTTTCCAGCACGACACTGTCAGCTGGAGGGGATCCTGGCGACATTGACCTTCAGGACGGGGCTCCCAGGACTTCTCAACGTGCCCCTGGGAGCACGAGCTACAGGAGAAACGACTACCTTGTCCTCCTTCCTCCAATGTGGACTCAAATCGCTTCTGAATGTCTCCCGCAGTCACGAAGGCCTTCAAAAAGCAGGAAGGTCTGCACCCTGGCCCGTTTCAACCACAAAAGGCACAGCTTATCCAGGACAAAGGGCTCCCTGGAGGTGGGGGGCAGCTTCCCCGGGCGTCAGAAGCCCATGCGGGGCTTCTTCCAGTGCGGCTGAGAGCCGGAGCGGACGGCTGCCCGCTGCCGGGAGGGGGTGGCCCGGACGCTGGAGGTCTGCGAGGAAGGCACAGAGGCAGCCCCCGGGGCATCCCCTCGGAGCGGCAGCTCAGCCATGTAGTCCCGGAGGGTCTGCTGCCGCTCCGAGGGGACGCCCCGGGCCCACAGCTCCTGGGTGGACTCCTGGGAGGGCGGGGTCACTGGGGGCTGAGGCCTGGCCTCGGGCAGAGTCCGCTCTGGGCTGGGAGGGGGGCTGGCGGCGTCTGAGAGGTCTAAGCGGCCGCTGAGTGAGGAGAAGGTGCTGGACAGTTGAGTCCGGCGCTTGTGCCGCTTGGGCTGTTTGCCGGGCCCCGAGCCGCTGCCCCGCTGCCTCTCCCACCAGGCCGCCGCCTGGCCCTCCCAGGCTGCCTCCAAACGCTCGCTGAGCTCGTCCTCGGGGCCTGGCTCGGGGGCGGGGGCCCGCTCTTCCGTGGGGAGCAAGCCCAGGTCCCTCGGCTGCAGGAGACGCCCTTTGGCCATGGCCGTGCGAAGACCCTCTGGCGCTTTGCCCTCTGCCTTCTGAGGCTCAAAGCAGCCCAGCAGGCGGCGGTGGGAGAAGGTGGGTGCAGCCCACACGGGGGGAGCCGGGGGCACCTCCAGCAGGGCCTTCAGCCACCGGCTGCAGGAGGCAGTGGCCTGGGGGGTCCAGGAAGCCGTGGGGGCAGGAGAGTCAGGCCCGGGCTCTCCCTGGAGGTGGAGGCGCTGGTGGAAGACGTCTCCAGCCGCCGAAAGTTGGAAGAGCGACAGCAGCGGCGTGGAAGCGGAGGGCGGGACGGCGGCGGCCAGACCTGGAGGTGGAAGGACCGTGACCCCACAGCCTGGCGCGGGCGGCTCCTCAAACCCACTCCCCTGCCCCAGCGCACCTATGGCTGGGGCTTTCAGGCGTTCCTGCAGCCGCCACTGACTCTTGGGCTCCAGCAGGGGGAAGGCAGAGAGGGAGTCGCTCCTGGAAGGGAGAGACTGGGGGGGCCCTGCCAGCCGGGGCGTGGAGGCCCCCTCTCCTGGAGGAGGGACAGACAGCTGAGGCCCTGACCGGGCCCGGCCCCGCCCGCCCTCCTGCCCGCCTCCCGCCCGCGCCGCCCCCTCACCTGCGACGTGCAGCAGCTGCAGCTCCCCACCCTGGCCCGCCAGGAGCAGCGGCCGCGGGAGGCCTGAGCGGGGCGGGGGCAGCAGCCGGGCCAGCAGGGGCGCGGAGGGGAGGCCGTGGTTCCACTTCAGCAGGGGCACCAAGGGGAGGCGCTCATCCACCAGGTAGAGCGAGAACTGGGGGCCCAGGAAGAAGACAGAGGGGACATGACTGAGGCGTGGGAGAGAGGGACGGGACAGGTCCCCCTGGGTGGCCCCCTCCGGGGCCCCATGTGGCTCTCAGGGTAAGTCTCAGCACTCCGGGACCGGCCCTGACCGCCTCTCCAGCTTCAGCTGCCCAGCCCCGCACAGGAGGCACCCCCGAGCAGGTGGCACCATCCCCTGTCCTGATGGCCTTGCTGGGAGAAGGGCTCTTGAGAGAGGCTTTCACCCAGCCTCCCCCAACCTCACCTGACCCTGGCACATACGCCCGAGACACACCCACTAACACCCAGGGTCCTGAGGGGGCGGGGTGGAGCCAGACATCCTCTCCCCTTCCGGACACGGGGGGACTGTCCAGCTCTGGCCACTGCCCCCCACGCCCACGCCCTTCCCCCTTCCCCAGCAGCTGTCCAGGACGGTCTCCAGTGACCACCTGAGACGGTGCAGGACGGAGAGGAGGGGAAGGTGTCGCTCACCTGGGTGCAGATGAGGTGGAGTGTGGGGTGCAGGCACTCGGGGCCGCACTCCCCCAGGTACTGGGTGAGCAGGACCCGCTCCCCTTTCTGGCACGATGCTTCTGCCCCTCCACGAAAAAGCAGCAGACCACAGCCCGGCGGGCCCTGGGGGACACGGCCAGGTCAGCCAGCCTACGGTCCGCCATCTGTGGTGCCACCTGCTGCAGCTGGCCCGGGGCTCGCTGGCCCTGCAGCTCATCACGCCCTCTCGGGGGAGGCCCCCCATCCCATCCCCTCCATGGACCTGCTCTGCCCCCTCACCTGAGTGTCCACCATCTTCACTCCGGTGCGATCACCCACAGTCAGCACTCGAGGGTGGGCGGTGAAGTCTGCCCAACGCCAGGGAGAGGGGTCCCGGAACACAAGGGTCTCAGGGTCCTTGTAGATTTGCCGCAGCCTTGGGGAGACAGGCCAGCCATGGTGGGAGACTGGCTGATGGGGGGAGACTGGGGTGACCTGGCCTGGGGTCCAGGACATGGGCCGGGTTCTGCGGGAGCCGCTGGTTGGGGTGGAGGGTTTTTATGGGGAAGGGGCGTTACCCGTCCTGGGGAGTCCACAGACAGATGGCTCCGGAACGGCTGCAGATGGCCAGCTCTCCAGGCAGGTGAGGGCTACAGGGCACACATGTGATGAATGCCAGGCCACCCCCTTCTCCCACGCCCATCTCCACGCAGACCAGCCTCAGTGAGCCCCTCACCTGAGGCTGATCCCTGTGGCCCCCTTCTCGACCTGCAACACCTGGACAGGGGCCGGCTGCCCCTGCTTACTGACCTTCCACAAGGCACAGTGGTAGTCAGAGCGGACAGCCAGCAGAGCTGAGGGATGGAGAGGGTCAGGGTCAGGGTCAGAGTCAGGCAACAGGTCAGTGAGTGGATGGGGGATGTGTCTATGGGCCTTACCTTCTCCCTGCACGGTGCGGGTCACCACCTGCCGGACAGGTCCCCGGAGCCGGATATGGCCAGGGCCTCCGAGAACCCGGGGCTCACTGCCTGGGGTCAGGCTGACCTTCTGGAAGTCTGGGCATCTTGCTAAGGATAAGTTCACGCGTTATGGTCACTCAAGGCTCCCAACTTCCCGCCTGTCCCTAGAGCATGCCCAGCGAGGGAGGATACACAGCCTGTCCAGGGCGCCTCCTGCGGGGTAGACCAGCTGCCCAGCCCTGGGCGTCCTGCCGGGCACCCAGGCCAGCGCGCCCCCAGTGAAGGCGTCGTCCAGGAGCAGCTGCTCCCACCGCAGGGCCAGCTCCTCGTGCAGCAGCTCCCCCAGGAGGCTCGCCACCGACGTGCTGAGGATCGGGCCCCCAAGGATGGAGAACCGGCGCTGGCGGTGGCTAAGGTAAGCCCAGGGACAGCTGGGGGCGGGAGGAGGAGGGTCAGGCTGTGGCTGATGGGGAGGAGGGCTGGGTGCCATCCCGAGGGAGGCCAGGCATAGCAGACGCATTCTTCATCACCCTAGAACTTCCTCCTCTGGGAAACCAGCCCACCCTATTCCTGTGCTGCAGTCACACGATCCAGGCCTGGCCACGTGGAGTCCGCCATCGCCCGGCCACAGGGATGGGCTCACGATGGGCATGACACCCAAGCCCAGCCAAGCCGACCACACCGCTCCCAGGACTTGTGCTGGCGCCTCAGGAAGGACACTAGCCCTTTCCCTGGAATCATAAACCACCTTGCTGCCACCTGGAAGCAGCCTGTCTAGGAATTAAGCCAAGCAGAGGCAAGAGGATGAGAAAATGAAAAGCCCTATTAACACCTGAACAGCTGGATGCAGCCGTGCCTGTAGTGCATGAGCTTCCGTTCTTTTCTCCCTCACGCGGCCTGTGCAGCTGGGAGCTCTGCATGGGGCAGCGTGGCTCGTGACTGCACGGGGCGTGTGGAAGCAATCTGATGGAAACCAGCATCCAGGCCCTGGTTCCCTCCACAGCCCCACCACCAGCTAGGCATACCCACCCCGTCCTGTCTCCCTAGCCACTTGCCCCCAGGGCTGGTGTCCACCGAGGTCCTGGAGCAGCCTCTTCACGCTGACCACTGTCTTCTTCTTAGAGCGGCCCTGTGTGGAGAGGCCTCGTCAAGCTCACACGCCCTAGGGCTTACCCCAAAGGGAAGTGGGGAGCCCCCTCTCCCGGCTGGCCAGGGGTTACTCACCCGTGCTCCCTCCAGTTTGAAATTCTCCAGCATCAGCTTCCCCAGGGGTGCAAAGGCTATGTCCCCATGGTCCCACAAGAACCGGCTGAGCTGCAGGAGGAAAGGAGGCCAGGTCACTAGGCACAGCCCCGGCCGCGTGGCACTGCGCACCGTGGGGCCGCTTACCTGCTCAGTAACGTCCAGCACGGCTTGGGGCTGTCTACGGAACTGGTAACCTCCCCGGAAAAGCAGATCCTGGGCAGTCACGCCGGGGTCCCAGGGATCTGAGGGAAGAGTGAGGCTGCGGAAGGGCCCGGAAATGGAACCAGGTGTCCTAGGTGCCTGGAGGTGCCAAGGGCCCTGTAGGGCAGAATCAGCAGGGAGAGGAAAGGCCTCGCGCGGGAGCTGGGGGAGAGGAGCAGCGGGGAGCAGCTTGGGAGGGGGCCCCAAGGCCGAGATCCTTACCGGGACCAGGAGGCAGCAAGGGCAGCGGCCCAGGGGTGTCCGGCTCCCAGAGCAGGCCCTTGGCCACGTGCGGCGCCGCGTTCTGAGGAAACACAACCGTGGCCACAACAGAACAGTGAGTGTGCGCCGGGCCAGGCGCTGCCACCCACTCTTGTCTTTTATTAACTCATTCAATCCTCCCAAGGCACCGGCCAAACTGGTACAACGGTCATCGTCACTTTAACGATGAAGAAAATGGAGGCACAGCGAGGCCGTCCCTTGTCCCAGGCAGCAGCCACTAAAGAGAAGGGCTGGGATGTGAACCCAGGCAGTCTGACTTCAGTCTGTGCTCTCGACCTCCAGGCTGCACAGGCTCTCGCAGGAGCCCCTGGCCTTTGAGCCTCACTTACACTCAGGAGACCTTGTGGTCACTTACTTGGGACACCCACAGGCTGCTCCATCCCACTGCGGGGCTGGCCTGAGACAGCTCAGCTCCACACCTGGGGACGGAGGAGCGGAGGAGCGGAGGAGCGAGGCTCCCGCAGGGGCGGGTCTGATGTAAGCCCTTCCTTGTCAAGGGAGCCCCTCCCGCCCAACGCCAGTGTCTCTTTTAAATTTCTCGCCCACTTGCCTCTGCCGGGCGTAATCCTTAGCCAGCCTGTCTCCAAGCTGCAGCCAGATGGCTTAGGCTTCCGGGGAAAGAGCCGGCGTCCTTCGTGTCCCAGGAGATCTCCCCTCCCCTCCCCACCTCACCCCTACTGTACGGTTTCGGCATCCTTTCGGTTTCGCTCAGAGCTGTTCTCACTTTGTAATGATTTTATCCTTTGGTCTATTCACTGTCTATTCTCACTCAACCTAACTCTGTTCCATGGGGCAGGGAGCGCATCCAACTTACTCACTCTGGATTCCCAGGGCCTGGTAAGGCACCTGGCACATAGTAGGGGCTGTTCAGTGAGTATCTGTTGAACAAATAGAGGAAGAAAAGACGGGGGCCAACAGCTCCTGCTCAGTAAATCCTCTGCGGTTGGCAGGGCATCCTAGGTCCCCAAAGGAGGGGATTCTGGCTCAGCCTGTGTCTTAGCAGATTTGTGCCAGTGCCACCCAACCCTGCACTCCTGCCAACTGGTGTGCATGCTAGGATAGGGGGGCCAAGGGACAGCACCCACCCTGCAGCCACCAAGGCTCTCCCTGCCATCCTCACCTCAGGACCTTGGGGCAGGGACTCCGGCAGGGTCAGCGCGTCTCTCCAGCTGCACATGAAGGACACATCAGGGACATCGCTCAGACCAAGGGGGCCAGTCGTAAACAACGAGGGAGGGAGGGAGCTGGGGAAGTCCATCCTGGAAAACAGGAGCCACCCTGGCCTTCCTCAGAGACCTGAACCTGATAGCCGCTTCCGGGGCTCCTGGGAGGGTGAAGAGTGCCCTAAGAGGAGAACAATTTCTTTGGGGAAGCAGATAACAAAGAACAAATGACTATGTCGCCTCATGCCTGACAGTAATAAGTGCTACGTTAAAACCAACCAACCAGCCAGGAGGGAGGGGATGGCGGTGGCCGAGGGGTGTGGTCTTAGCATCAGTAAGAAGGTGGCGCTCGGCATACCCTGAGCTAATGACAAGGCTGCTGGGAAGAGGGTACAGCAAGTGCAGAAGTTCTGGGGCAGGAAGTATGGGAGAAACAACTGGGTAGCCATGGAACGAACTAGGAGGTAAGTAACGGGCCGAAGTCAGACAGGTGGCGAGGGGTCCACTTCCAGCATGCTCTTATGTATTACATTATAATTACACGTTCATAGACTACACACCCCACACTCTACGCTACGCTCCCAAGACAAACTCAAGTTCCCCAAAGCCAGAGACGAGTCTTATCTGTCTGCCTTCCCACTGTCAAGTACAGTACCTTCCAGAAAAAGGAACTGACTGTGTGTTGAATAATAATAAACTTATGTCAAAGGGCTTTGGTAAGTACAAAGTGCTCCAGAAGAATGAACAGCCATATCATCCCTCTTTTTTATTACCTGCAAAAATAAGAGCAGTGCTCAGTTACTGAGCGCCAGCATCTGCCAGACACGGCACTACGTGTTTTATTCTTCTGCCCCGATTATGGAGTTCAGAAAGCCGAGGCTCGGGAAAGAGCAACTTGTCGGAGGCCAACAGCCTGATCCCTGCCCTGATTCAAAATCCAAGTTCTGAACCACTACTCTCCCATGCATCCAGAAGCAAACACCAGCCTTAGAGTCTCAGTAAGCAAAAACTTTCCCCCTCGGAACTGCAGCTGCATTGTATCCATTCAGTTTGTAACCTCCGGACATCCATGTACCCTCGGCACCTGGCAAAGTGCCCACCACACAGTAAATGCCGGTAAATACTTGCCAACTGAATGAATGTGTGTTTCTTGGGGCATGTGTCAGCCTCATTCTAATTGTGGTTTATGGGTACAGCCTTATTTCTTCTTCGAGACTGCTCTCCAGGAGCAGGAACTGTATCTGATTCATTTCTGAGTTCCTGGCGTCTGGCTGTTGCTGTCATTCTCTACCGTAGCAGGAGAGGACAGGGGCGGGAATGCGTCTTTTCACTGCAGGACCCTTTCACACTCTCTCTCCACTTAAAAGGAACACCATCGCCCTTCCTACCCACCTACAAAATCCTTCTCATCCTCCAGATTTTCAGTCAGGAAGCCTCTCCCACTTCTCCCAATCCTATCCCACAACACCCTGCATCCCTCCTCCAGAGCACACATTGCAATGCGTGATTAGATATTTAAAGGTAAAGCTATTTAATTCCAAACTGCTCTAAGAGTCCCCATGGGGAAGAGACTTTATCCCCAGTGCCTTGGTACTTACTACGTGGTAACAATCAGTACATAAAAACTGAAGGAACAGGGCTTCCCTGGTGGCGCAGTGGTTAAGCGTCCGCCTGCCAATGCATGGGACACGGGTTCAAGCCCTGGTCCGGGAAGATCCCACATGCCATGGAGTAACTAAGCCCGTGGGCCACAACTACTGAGCCCGTGCTCTAGAGCCCGTGAGCCACAACTACTGAAGCCCGTGCGCCACAACTACTGAAACCCGCGCGCCTAGAGCCCGTGCTCCGCAACAAGAGAAGCCACCGCAATGAGAAGCCCACGCACCGCAACGAAGAGCAGCCCCCGCTCGCCACAACTAGAGAAAAACCCGCGCGCAGCAACGAAGACCCAATGCAGCCAAAAATTAAATACATGAATAAATAAATCTAAAAATTTTTTTTAAAAACAAAAAAACAAAAACTGAAGGAACAAATCCAGGAATGAATGAAGGAGAGGAAAAAGGAACCAAACAGCCTCAAACAAACGCAGGCAGGCTGAAGGCACTGGTGGAGCCCACAACCTCACAGAAGCCCCGAGACAAGACAGTCTCGACTTCCCGCCCTCGCCCTGGGCTCTCCCGGCCCGTTTAGACCGCCAAGCCTGCAGAGTCAGTCGGGTCTGCATTCATGCCAGGCCGGGCACGACAAAAAGTGCGCCTGCAATGGGATGGGAGAGGGGATCCGGGCGGCCCTTCCCCTCAGACATCTACTCGCCCACTCCCTCCCTATCCACCTCTTCCCACTCCACCTCCAGGCCCCAGAATTTCAACCCAACAACAACAGCAGAGGTCTCGCATCAAGCGCAGTGTGCCAGACAGCTGTTGCTACCACGCTTTACATCGGTGGGACGCTCCCCACTCCATGAGCCAGCGGCTGCCAATAACCCACTTTGTAAAGCCTGGGCGACTTGTCCCAAAGCCACAAAGCTTGGGGCCCGTGGACTTGAGCAGAGGGACCTGCCTCTCTGTCCCGTCCGGGCGGCGCGCGCACTTACGTGGCCCCGGCCGTGCCGTGCTCGTCTGGGAAATGAACCTCCGCGTGACGCTCGCCTGACCCTCGTGCCACGAGGTAGCCCGAGCAACCTAGCTGCGGCGCCCTCGACAAGACCGCCCCACAACGGCGTTTACCCGTCTCTTGGGCTGGGCCGGAAGTGCTCCCTGGAAAGCAGGAAGTCCCGCCTCCCAGCCTGGACTCACGGGCGCTCCAGAGCGCCACCTCCCGGGCGGAGGGGGAATTCGAGTGCAGGCGGCGCTGTGGGCAGTAGAAATCAAATGCCTTCAAATCCCAATAGTGAAGTCCAGGTTGACGGGCGTGCGAACCTCACCTCTGCTTAACTAACTTCCTACTTTACAGGATTGTTGCATTAATTCACTCAACAAACACTGAGCACCTACTATAAGCCAGGCACTTTATTAGTCAGTAGGAATCCTACTGACTGTCTTTATATCCTGTGAAGCAGGCTTTCCAAATAGGAGTACAGGTACTGCTGGGAATGCATGAGGCTTTCCCAGTAGTCAGGCAAATACAGCTTTAGGCACTGGTTCCCAGATTCTAGCATGCATCAGCATCAACTGGAGGGTGTGTTAAAACAGAGTTTCTGATTCAGTGAGTCCGGGGTGGGACCCGATAATTTGTATTCCTGAGTTCCCAGGTGACGCTGATACTGCTTGTCTGGGGGCCAATCTTTAAGAGCTACTGTGCGATCATAAACATTACCCTTATCCAGCCCAGTAGTTCTCAGAGCTGAGCGTGCATCAGAATCCCCTGGAGGGCTTGTTATAACCATTTGCTGGACCACACCCCCAGCGTTTTCAGGTTCAGTAGGTCTGGGATGTGATCCAAGAATTTGCATTTCTTTTTTTTTTTTATTCAACTTTTTTTTCATCTAAATGAATTCCTCTTAGAATTTAGTCCCAGAAAAAAACTTTCTCCTTACAAACTTTATGCTTTTTTTTTTTTAGAATTCCACATATTACTTATTTTAAATTTAATTCCTTTTTTTTTAAATTGGAGTAAAATTGCTTTACAATGTTGTGTTAGTTTCTGCTGTACAATGAAGTGAATCAGCTATATGTGTACCTATATCCTCTCTCTCTTGGACCTCCCTCCCACCCCCACCCCCGTCCCACCCATCTAGGTCGTCACAGACCTGCGGTCCCCGTGCTATATACAGCAGGTTCCCACTAGCTATCTGTTTTACACATGGTAGTGTATTTATGTCAAACCTCATCTCCCAATTCGTCCCACCCTCCCCTCCCCCCCCAAATTTGCATTTCTAATGAGTTTCCAGTGAGGCTGATGTTGCTGGCCCAGGCACCACACTTTGAGAACCATTACTTTAATTTAGAGTCAATTTCCAAATTCTTGGCTTCCATCCATATAGATTTTATCTGGGAGGTGCTTGGCTTCGGATGGTTCAAGCTTTTTGCTCCTCTGTGGAGTGTTGCCTGACATGAGTGCCGAACAAGGGGGCTATTCCAAAAAGCAGAGTCCCTGCAGGAGAAAGTTCCCGTAAGACTAAGAAAAGCAGGCTCAGTAAGAAGTAGTGATGGAAGGGTTCAGGAGAGGGGCCGTTTATATATTATATTTTTTCAATTCTTTATTATTTTTATTATTGTTATTATTATTTTTGGCTGCGTGGCATGCGGGATCTTAGTTCCCCAACCAGGGATCGAACCCATGCCCCCTGTAGTGGAAGCAGAGTCTTCACCACTGGACCGCCGGGGAAGTCCCAGGGGCTGACAGTATTGTGTTCGTTCATCTGAGTGCTGGTTACATGGCTCTGTGCCGTGTGTGGAAATTCATTGAATGATCCGTGCACTTTTCTGCGCGTATGTTATACTTCAGTAAAGAATCTTTTTTAAAAAGAAAAGGAAAAAGGAAGAAAACTGCTGGCTGTGACACTTGATGTTACTGAGACTTCAACCTCTAGGTCAGCCTTCTCAGCTACCTTAGAAATAGAATCCAGAAGTCGCTCTACGAGGGCAGGGATTCTTCTGTCTGTGTTGGTCACTGACGTATCCCAAACAGCTAGAAGATGCTTCATGCATATTTGAATCAGTGGAAGAGGTAATGAATGAGATGGCTCTTCTGAGAAAGTATCAACACATTTACTTAAATTGAAAAAGCTAAGTCAGCCTGTTTCTGATGAGAAGTAATTCCATTTTAGCCGAGTGCTTTGTCTATGAGAGTAAGCTTTGACGATTAAATCATTTGGAGAGTGTTTTTCATAAATGGAATAAGCTAAGTCTGCATCTCCATAGTTTTGGTGAAAACATATTGGAAAGATGATTATAATATATAATAAACTAGAAATTGCACCTTTCGTAACTCCGTGTGACTAAATAATTGGGGGATACATAGTCTTTCAAAATTATTTTAGGGGTATGTATGCCAAAAAAATTGAAGGCCGTTTATACTAGTTTCCTATTGCTGTTGTAACAAATTACCACAAACTTAGTGGCTTTAGACAACAAAACATCATACAGTTCTGGAGGTCAGAAGCCTGAAATGGGTCTCATTGGGCTAAAATCAGGGTGTCAGTAGGGCCGTGTTCCTTTCTGAAGGCTGTGGGGAGGCTTTTTTTTTTTGCCTTTATCAGCTCTGAAAGCTGCCTACACACCTTGGCTCATGGCCCCCTTCTATCTTCAAAGGCAGCAATGGCCAGTTGAATCTTTCTCACAAGGCCATCTCTCTGATTTTGACTCTTCAGTCTCTTTCTGGTTTAAGGACCCTTGTGATTACATTGGGCCCACCCAGATAATCCAAGATAATCTCCCTCTCTTAAACTCAGCTGATTAGAAGCCTTAATTCCATCTGCAACCGTAATTTCCCCTTGCCATATGATGTAACATAGTCATAGGCTGAGGCGATCAGGATGTGGACATCTTGGGGGTACCATTATTTTGCCTCCCACATCACTATTCACATCACCCATCCAGCTTCTGCTTGGGGAGGCCAATTCCATTTCCTCCTTCCTTCTTTCCTTTCTATAAACAAGCTGTCAGGTTTCCTCTTGTTACTGATATATACTTAACATGCAGTAAAGTGTACAAGTCTTAAGTGTACACTCATCAAGTTCTTACATACATATAAACCCACATAACCACCACCCAGATCACGACAGAGAACATTTCCATCACTCCAGAAAATTCCCTGGTGCCACTTGCCAGTCAATACCTCCTTGAAGAAATCACCATGATTCTGACTCATCACCACAGATTAATTTTGCCAGCTCCAGAACTTTATATAAATAGCATCATGTGAAAGATAGTCTTTTTAGTCTGGCTTCTTTCGCTCAACACACATATGTGATTGTGAGCACAAAAGTAGCTTGTTTATTTAAAAAAAAAATATTACTGAGTAATAGTCTATTGTCTGAATATATCACCATTTGTTTGTGCAGTTTCCTGCTGGTGACGTTTCTGGGTTTGGTGACTCTGGTGAAGTCTTTGTGGATTTGTGTAGCCATCATTCCACTACTGAACACCTGCTATGCTGTCCCTCTACTAGGTATAATTCTGCTCTCTGGGCTACACACGAAAAAAACCCCATAATTCCTGATGCCAATCCTTGAAACGTTTGGGAGTTTGAATCTATGCCGCTCCCCTCAGCTGCTCTTCCCGAGTCAAATGTTACTGGTTCTACCAGCTGCTGCTCCTATGCCTCCGTATCCACACTGCCCCAATCCTGGCTAGTGTTCTCAGACCCAAAGGTAGCAATCAGCAGCAGCAGAAAGAGTGACAAAGCTTACAGACTGTAAACTGAAAAATTGGTCACGTTTTCCCATTCACTGGCTCCAAGACTGTTAAAATTTCCAACCCCTTCAAGCAACTGTGTTGCATCGTAGCAGGCCATGTGTAACTCGTCTTCATCCCTAACTTCGTTTTATTTTTGTTATCTCTCCTTCATCCCTAGTCCCTCATCTTAACGAATTGTTGTCTTGCGATATTTTTAGGAACCAACCCAAAATCCCTTCTGGAAAAAAAAAAAAAAAAAAATCGGGGGGTGGATGGGTGGACGGTACCAAATGAGTAATTTTAGCTAGAGCACACATGGAGCACTTACAGTTGGTTTCAGGAAGGCCTACGGCGAACAGTTCTTAAATGTAGGTCCTAAAGATTCTGTGGGGCTGCTGCAATTGAAAACACCTTCATTTATCGAAAGAGGACCGACTTTCCGCCTCCCCCTGCCCCTCCGCCCCCTGCCCCTCCGCCCCCTGCCCCTACGCCTCCGCCCCTACGCCCCCGCCAGGCTCAATTAAGCAGCTGGGGGCTGGCTGGCATGACGTGGCGTGATTTGTGAGGCATCCTAGGACGGGAGCAGGGGTGAGGTGCTGGACTTGGGTCCCCAGACCTCTCCCCTGATCTTTGCCTCCCCAATACCAGGCAAGGGCCGAGAAGAAGCTAATGGGAGTGCACAGTGCCCCATCCCCACCTCCCACCTGAAGCCCCGCCCCCCGGAGGTAGGCTGTTGGCCAGGTGGCCACTCAGTCCACATCCAACGGTCTGGGAGACTGGCCTTCCCATTGGCTGGGCACACTGTCGGCCACAGCTTTATGGGCTCTCATTGGCTAGGAGCGAGGTAGGAGGCGGAGCTCTCCATGCGCTGTCTGTCGTGCCACGTGCTCCCCGCGCGAGGTCGCTCTAGCGTGTAAAAGGGCGCGGGTGGCGTGAGAACGTGCCCACTGTCCTCTCGGGTCCTCGCATCCGGCCATGGCTTCACAGGCCAGCGCAGCCCTGGGCGCGGACACCTGGGCACCCAGAAAGCCCCGCCTGGCGGCGTCATTGCAGATCAGCCCCGGGCCCAGCCCCAGGAGGCCTTCGGCCAGCCTGGGCCAAGACCCCTGGGAGACCGCGCTCGCTCCCAACTCGGACGACGCCGAGCAGGGCGGGCAGCTCCAGGCCTCGGCGACGGGGCATGGTGGGCCCGGGGTGGGGGCCCGTGCCTGGGGACTGGGTGCAGCCCGGGCACGGGAAGACTCGAGGGGAAGGATGGGGGGGTCCCCGAAGGTCTCCTTTCCGTCCGCAGGGCCCGCCGGGGAATTCCCGACGGCGGCCAGACAGCTGGGCCTGCAGCTCAAAGACCCGCCACCGGGCCAGGCCGTGGCCTTGCTTACTCAGTGCGCGGCCAGTCTGGGAGTGTCCCTGATCTTCCGAGAGGACCAAACAGCAGGTGAGGCCCAGGAGGCTGGGACGGCCGTGTGCCCTGGGCCGACCCCAAATGAAGCAGGAGATCTGTGAGTTGGGCCTGAGCCTGGTGCCCGATGGTAGGCCCTGCTGTGAGCAGCGTGGTGCCAGGAGCACCAGGTACATCAGATTTCTAAATGGCAGGTCATGGCCACATCTGAAGCTTGGGTTGGTTAAAGGACCTGCCTCAAGCTATCCCGGCCTTTCAGCAGGCTTTTTTGAGGGCCAGTTACATACAGTTAGAGTTGCCATGCCAGCACTGGAGAGGAGATACCTGAGTGAGGGCCAGCCCCAAAGTCAAAGACATTATCAAACACAGCTTGATGATGGCAACACTGCAAAGAGATGTAATCATTACAATCCTCCCCCTGCCCTCCCCAAGAGCAATACACCAGGTCCTAAATTCAGGTTCCCAACTTTAAGCCAGCACATTCCCTGCTTCTCATGAGGCAGCAAGAGAATCATCCCTTAAGCTTTTGGGAGCATTTGTAAAACTTCCTAGGAGAACCCCAACGGAACAGCTCAAAAAGAGATAATGTATTAAAAATCTACTCGGGATTTGTTTTAATCAGGTATGGTAAGACAGCAGTCGTGAGAATGACTGCCGTGAAGGAAGAAGTAAATACAGATCCCTAGAAACAGGAGGCACAGCTTGCCATGCCGGACCATGTGGGAAAGGATGGGGGTGGTCAGGAGGTAGAGGAGAGGGGAGAGCCTTTATTGGGGTTTTCTTGGGACAGAATGGTTGAGGCAGGGTAGGAATGCAGAGTAAGTTTAGGATTGAGGAAGGCAAGACAGTAAGTTTAGGGGTTAGGGGTTGGGCGGGTGTCATGGCCCTTCTAGAAAGGGCCCACGATGAGGATAAGGTGCATGGTGCTACTTCTCAGCCCCTCCTTCCCCAGACCCCTGCTTGCCCTTCTCTGTGTCCGTGGAGCTGGATGGGGTGGTCTGCCCTGCGGGCACCGCCTACAATAAGCCAGAGGCCAAGCAGCAGGCAGCTCTGTCTGCCCTCCACTACATCCAGCGTCGGCTGGAGAGCCCAGGTACAGGAGCAGGTGACCCAGGGCCCTGAGCCCCGGCGGGGGCGGGTGCATGTGTGTGGGGAGGGGTGAGTCGCTGCGGAGACCATCTGGGCATCAGGACCCGGCCCGCAGGGAGCTGGGGCGGGGGTGGGGGGGCGGTGTGAGCTGACCCCGGCCCTAACGTCCTTTGAAGGACGTTAGCAGTCCCTGGGGACAGGGACTGCTGGGGGCAGCCCAGGAACTTTCGGCTTCTGGAGGATGACCCCCACACACACACACATACACCGCTTGCCAGTGGGACTTCTTGGATTCCTGAAGGGCACAGGACAGGAGGGCAGACCCCAGCACCTACGGCAGCCCGCCCCTTGTCTGTCTTCCAGAGACCCCAAAGACCCCCAGCCAGCCTCCACTCGCCCCCCTGAGCATCGGTAGGTGGGCCCCCATTGACCTGACCCCTGGCACGGGAGGGGCGTGGCCTTTGGGCCCCCCACCTCCGCCCTCTCCCTCACCCGCAGAGAACATCCTGACCCACGAGCAGCGCTGCGCGGCCGTGGTCAGCGCCGGCTTTGACCGCCTGGTGGACGCGAGCTCGCGGTACTGGGCCTGCAAGGGGACTGTGGCCGCGGTCATCCTGGAGAGAGGTAGGGCTGCCCTGCCCCTCACCTCGGAAGGCCCCTGGGCCTCTCGCTTCAGTCTAGTCATCTCTGCTCCCTTCCCCGCAGAGGTCCCGGGCGCCCAGGGCCACACCAAGGAGATCTACCAGCTGGTGGCGCTGGGCACCGGCGGTGGCAGCTGTGCCAGGTGGCTGGACTTCTCGGGCCGACAGCTCCATGACTGCCACGGGCTGGTGGTGGCCCGCCGGGCCCTGCTGAGGTGAGGGGTCGGGGGGACCCTCTGCGGCCGCCCCGGGCGGGCCGGGCCGCCCCAGCTGCCGCTCCCTCCGCCCCCAGGTTCCTGTTCCGGCAGCTCCTGCTGGCCACGCAGGGGGGCCCCAAGGGCAAGGAGCAGTCTGTGGTGGTCGCCCAGCCGGGGTCCGGGCCCCCCTTCGCCCTCAAGCCCCGGATCTTCCTGCACCTGTACGTCAGCAACACCCCCAAGGGAGCTGCCCACGACATCTGGTACGTGGCGTGCCCGGGGAGGGCCGTGTGGGCGCGGGTGGGGAGAGCGGCCCTGAGCCCCGCGTCCTCTGCAGCCTCCCGCCAGCCTCGGAGGGCAGCCTCCCGCACAGCCGCCTGCTCCGCCTGCAGGCCCACATCCAGGGGCGGCTGAAGCCCGTCTGCTACGTGGCCCCTGCGCTCCGCGACACCCACGTGGCCTGCCTCTCGGCCAGCGACAAGCTGGCACGCTGGGCCGTCCTGGGGCTGGGCGGTGCGCTGCTGGCCCACTTCCTGCCCCCCGTCTACGCCAGCAGCCTGGTCGTGGGTGAGGCCCGAGGGCGGGAGGGCTGAGGCGGGCTGGGGCAGGGCGGGGAGCGTGGCGGAGACTCAGGCCTCGTCCTGGGCCTTCTGCCCCCGCAGCCGACCCCTGCCAGAACACCCTGGCTCTGGACAGGGTCATCCACGCCCGGCCCGGCCTCGACAGGGCCTTGGGGCCGTGCCTGCCGCCCCCCTACACCCGGACCACGCTGCACCTGTTTGAGGGGCCCTCAGTGGCCCCCTCCAACCCCCCCTCCAACACCTGCCAGGGCCTGAGCCTCAACTGGAGCCTGGGGGACCCTGACGTCGAGGTGGTGGATGTGGCCACCGGGCGTGTGAAGGCCGAGTGAGCGGGGCCCGGGGGGCGGCGGGAGGGGCGCCTGGTGGTGGGGGTCCCCGGCCCCCTGCCCATGGGGAAAGAGGGAGCATCTAGCCGCCAGCCTCTTACCGGTAATGTGACCCACCCCGTGACCCCCCCGGGTTGTCACGGCGTGGAGGTGGTGTGAGGGGCGTGGAGCGGGGCTGTTAGTTTTGTCCTCCCTTGCCCTCCCCTGAACTTCGGTCCCTTTCTCTCCATCCCCAGCGCTGCCCTGGGGCCTCCGTCCCGCCTCTGCAAGGCTGCCTTTCTCTGGGCCTTCCGCCAGACTGCCCGTGCTCTCGGGAAGTCCCACCTCCTGGCCTTGAAGACCTACGAGGCAGCCAAGGTGAGCCGCTTCCCTGCCCCGCAGCCCCCCTTTCTCCTGCACCCCCAGCAGGCATCCTCTCTCCACCGGCTCATCTCCCGCCCTAGGCTGGGCCCTACCAGGAGGCGCGCCAGCAGCTGTCTGTCCTCCTGGACCAGCAGGGCCTGGGGGCCTGGCCCTCGAAGCCGCTGGTGGGCACGTTCAGAGACTGAAACAGAAGTCCGGGCCCGAGGTCCCTGAGCCCAGGCGGAGCCCGCTGGAGGAGGGCCGTTTCTGGGCGGGGGCACGGGGCGGGGGAGGGTGGCGCCCGGGGGCACAGGGTGGAGCTGGGGGTGGAGGGAGGGCCTGGCGTGCTGGAGAGGTGGGGCGGCTGCATATTCGGGCTTGAATAAAGAAGCTGTTTCTGGCGGTTCCGTGTGTTGTCGGCTTTCTGGCGGGGAAGAGAGGAGCCGTAGCCCCTCGGTTTGCGAAGGGAGAAGCCCCTGTGGTGGCCAGGGCTCGGCTGGAGCCCTCCTCACAGAATCACTGCGTCGTCGCCCAGCCTGCGCGCCTGGGGGCGGCGGGTGTGGGAGCGTGTCCTCCCTGGTCTCCTTCCTTTCCCAGGGCTCGCCTGGCAGGGCAGGGGGAGAAGGGTGGCACCTGGCCAGAGGTGGCAGCCACGAGGCCCGTAGAGGCAGCTGGGTCGGCCCAGCCGCTGCCGGGAAGGGTGGCTTTGGGAGGAGAGGTGGGCCCCGGGCGGGCGGCAGCCCCAGATCCTGCCCTCCGCATCCTGTGGGTTCCCGCGAGTGGGTGGGGCAGCGCTGGGCGCCAGCAGGAGGCTCACGCAGAGCTGAGCTCAGGCTTTCTCCAGGCCGCCCCAGCTGTCACACCGGCTGAGGCTGTGACCGCTCGAGCCCCTGTGCCCACCGGATGGGGGCTGCGTAGCCTGCCTCTCAGGCCAGGTGGGCGGGTCTCCTTCCTTCTCCTCGGGGGGCTGCAGTGAGTGTGTGGGGACTACCGGGCTCTCCCGGGACCTTGGGTGTGGAGGGAAGATGCTGTACACTGCACACGTGCACACACGCGCACGTGCACTCACACCCACGCACGGGTCTGCAAGCCTGGGCGCCACCCCAGCCTGGGCAGGGCCCGCTGAGCAGGAGTACAGGCAGCTTTGAAGTCTGGGGACCTGGGGCCAGGGGGGGGCTTGAGGACCACGCCAGCCCCCAGCCCCACACCCCGTGGCCGGACGCTCCCTGCTCCCCCAGCAGTTTCAGGGTTCACAACTACAGACTGCTCTCCCCGGTGGGCTGGGAAGCTGGGCCAGGCCGGAGCAGGTGATGGAGCCCTGAGATAGCATCCCCTCCCTGCAAGCCACCTCCCGGCCCCGGGTGTTTGCGGCCTCGGCTGCCGCTTAAACTCGGTGCACTCGGGTCGACTCATCTGGAGAAATAACTGGAAGGCCAGCCCAGGTGGCCTGTTCTCCTCCAGCCCATCCAGCCTCAGGCTGGGCTTTCCCTCTGCCTGTCCGCTGGGCCCGTGCTCTCTCCCTTTCAACCAGTGCCGCTGTCAACGAGGGGACGTGGGAGGGACGTGGTGGCAGAGGAAATAGCTGACAGGCTAGAGGCTCTGGAGGCCCTGCACCCGAGGCTTTACAGATGCTGTCATGTCGAAGAGGTAGATGCTATCGCTGCCCCGCTTACTGGTGAGAAAACTCCCAAGGTGAAGCTGGGTAGCCTCCAGAAGAGCACGCGGGGTCAGGATGCAGCCGCGGTGCCTGTCCAGGCACCTGACTTCCAAGCCCCTCAAATCCCACTCACCGCCTGGGCTGCCACTGGAGTTGCTTCTGTGACCTTGGACAGAACCCCCGACCTCTTTTATACCGTGACTGGACCGTATGGTTCCAGGAGCTCCCTCCTGGCTCCGACCATCTCTCCTCTGCTCTTTCCTAACGGCCACGAGGGTGGGAGATGCAGCCTCTGCCATCGAGAGAAAGAGCTGCAGGCTGGCGGGCTTGGGAGAGGGCGGGAAAGGGGCTGGGGGAGGTGGGAGTGGCTGCCAAAGGCAAGACAGATGTCCAGGAATGCGCATGTGCAAAGGAAGGGCAGAGGGAAGTTTGGATCCGGATGGAGGCTCTCCAAAGCCAGGTAAGCGCTGATTTTTTTTTCTTCTTCTTCTTCTTCTTTAACTGAGAAAACAGCGAGGTTATTTACCAGTGTTGTTATTTAAAAGAAAACAAACTTAGGCCAGCTTTGAAATAATGATTTCTCATGGTTATTTTTTTCAGCGATGGAGAGGATTTTTAAAACAGCCAAGCCTATTAATTAGCACATTTATTACACATTTTTTCCCCCCTGGAGGGCATTTAAATTGATTTCCTTTTTGTCCTGCGATGGTGACTACATCCAGAAATATACCAGCCATTCCAAATGGCAGTTCTCTGCAACGAGCCTTTTGATATTCATTAATCACATAATCAGTGGGTAAACAAGTTGTTCAGAATGACATTAACTCTGCTGTGTTCTGCCCAGTAAGTAATATTTGTCCCCGTGTTGCATAAATCTGCCTGGCCAATCCTCCCCTCCCAAGACAGTCCCTATTACACAATATTCGCTCAGTTCCTTTGACTCAGCTTATTTATGATTGCAGGGTGATGATGAAGGCTGCTTCTGAAACAGAGAGCCTGTTAATGCTCTTCTTGGACCGATCCCCTCTGGGTGAAGTTTTGCCAACAACAGCATATTTGAGCAGGGAGGTGACGTAACCCAGCCGGGCACAGCTCAAATGCCGCTTCCTCCACGACGCCTTTGCCGTATTGCCCACCTTCCCTTCCCTGCAGCTCCAAGCTCTGGGGGTCTGCCCTGGACCCCTGCACGGTGCTGCCCCTCCCCGTGTGTGGTCTTCATCGCTGAGCACAGGTGTGGACCCAGCGGCCAAGGGGCTACTCCACCTTTCCAAGCCTCAGTTTCCCCACCTGGGAAATCGGTCACAAACGCGTGGCCTGCAGGGTCATGGTGGGATGAACTGAGAAGTGTACCGAGCACTGTTCCCAATGTTAGCAGTCATCGTTGGTGGCTGTCATAGGGCCTGGCCGCTCCCAGCTCCCAGAGGTCAGCCTGTTGTCTGTTTCTCTCCATCCCCTCCTTGAGGCCTCTCCACATAGAACATGCCCAACAAACAAGCTGGACCTCCCAGCTCCCGGAGGTCAGCCTGTTGTCTGTTTCTCTCCATCCCCTCCTTGAGGTCTCCCGCATAGAACATGACCAACAAACAAGCGTTGAATGTAAAATGAATGAATGATAGTATCTTCTCTTTACAGGAGTGGGTTAGAGGGAAAGAACAGAAACCCTGTTCTAAAATACGGCTCTAGAAGACATTTTGAAAATTTCCATTTTATTGTGAGCTCTTTTTTGCTGACCTGTAGAAGCATTCAGAAAGACCTAGAGAATGTGGATTAAACCCCACCTGAACTCCTTGTGTATTGTCAGTTATAAGAACCAATAAGTCTCCTTTTGTTTGTCTGCTTATTTAATGAAGTCTGATTAGAGATTCCTGTCCTTGGAAACAAAATATTTCTAAGTGATATTTGTGGGTGTGTCCTAAAAATGTATAGTGTTGGCTCAGTTCATCTCCCAGATAAACTACCTGCATGTAAATCCTTGCCTCGGGGTCTGCTTCTGGGGGAACCCAAACATCTGGGAGAACCAGGGAAGACCTCCTCAGGGCCAGTGCCACGTGTGGTTAGTCCCATCACCACTCTGCCCTCTTCCCTTCTAGGACTTATCACAGGCTCTGCTTGTCCTATTTATTTCCTTCTTGACTTATCCTTGGTCTCCCTCTCTACCCCACTCTTCCCCTCTACCCAGGTCTACAGGAGCATCTGTCTTGCTGACAGAACAATGCCTGGCACATGGCAGGCATTTAAGAAACACTGCCCCAGAAACTAACCATTGCCCTTCCAACTTCTGACTTGGCCACAGCCCAGGGGTTGGTGAGCCCTGACCCCTGCCACCCGTCACCTGGGGGACCCTCCCACCTCCTCCGACATCCCTAGGTCAGCCCCAGCAGTCCCCAAGGCTAGACCTGCCCCAATACACCAGAGCAGCCGCTTATCGCTTCTTAGTACAGTTTAATGTTTCTCTAGGAGTTGCAAGGGGTGGGGGGGGGAGCCCCGGAAAGCTTAGTTAGGAAAGCGCCAGGTGAAATTGCTGAGTTTCCCAGGGGATCTTATTTCAAGCCAGTCATTGACCGAGTACAATGGAAGCCTTTGGAACAGCAAGATTGGCTAATTTTAGCTCAGGGCGCCCAATTTCATGCTTTTTTCCCTTTGTCCCCTTGCAGGAAAGGTGATTTATGAAAGTCATGTGCCTTCTCTGCGCGTCACCTGGAGCTGGCGGCCAGGGAGGCTGGGCTCACGCAGCCTCAGCCGGGCTGCTCTGGACGGCCCCAGAGCCACAGGGCTGGTGGGGACAGCGGCGTCCCTTTGTTTGTTTTATTTTTAACTGACACTGTGTTCCCGGAGGTGCCCCTTGGTTAGATGTCAAATGATGGATGAGCCCAGCGCTGGGAGAGGGTCAGGAGGCTCAGAGCTGTGGGTGCTGCCTGCCAGCCCTGGCTTTGCCGCCTCTGACCGTGTGACCTGCCCCATCACGTCCCCTTCCTGGGCTTCCGGGTCCACACCCGTAAAAGGGGCAGGTTGGGCCCAGTGACCATAAGGACCGTTTAGCTCTGAGAATCTGTGAGGCAGGCGGTTGGTTCCCAGGCTGGCAGGGTCAGGAGGGCAAGGGACTGTCCCCTTCTCGTGGCAGCTGGAGAGTGAGGACCTGCTCTGAGCCTCGGGGATGGGGTCACCTGCCAGGCAGACCCTCTCTCCTCCTCACCGAGGTGCCAAGGGTCCATGCACTGCCGGCCATCTGGCATGTTCTATCCGGCCTGCATGGGAGCAGGGGTTAATTTTGTTTCTTATTTGAATGCTTGGGCCTGGCCACCACTCTCCTGCTCTCTTTCTCTTTCTCACTCTCCACTCCCTTGCCAGCATTTCCTGGGGTCACCTCCCAAATAAAGGGCTTCTATGTCACCGGTGATGGCGCCCCCAGATGTGATACCCTGAGAGGGACACAACCTCACGGATATAGCGTGTGGCCAGGAAAGCACAACCTCAATCTAAGCAAAAGGAGAGGGTATGGGCACAAAATGAGGTATGTTTTACTAAAAAAGGAGAGGTCTATACTCACCCCAAATTTCCAAGTCATCTATGTCGAAGAAAGGCTGTGGAAAGATCCAGATCACAGGAGGCTAAAGAGATAAGACAAGGAAATGCAACCTCCAAGCCTATGCTGGACCCTGTCCCAGACGGGAAAGTCTATAAAGGATATTATTAGGTCAGCTGACAAAAGTGGACCAGGCAGTAGATTAGATTAAAATATTGCATCCGAGTTAAATGTGCTGACATTGGTAACTGCATTATGGCTTTGTAAGAGAATATCCTTATTCTTAGGATCTACATACCAAAGTATTTCCGGTCTCCTTGGGCTCTCCATCTTAAAATGGAGTTGGTTTACCTTAGAGCTTCTATTCTTTTACTTGGGGGAGGAGTCATAGATTCCTTTGAGAACCTGATGAAATCATTGAACACTGCACTCTGAAATGCACATAACGTACACGTGCTTTGTTTCGTGTCATCTCCAGAGATTCCCAAACCCCTTGTGGAAACTCTTGGCTGGGAATCCTTGGACCGATGGTCTTCTGATAGGCTTTCCAGTTACTACCTTCTAAAGTTCTGAAAGCAAAGTGCCATGATATAGTCATCTATTCTCAAATGGTCCAGAAAAGCATACTATATAGATAATAAAAAAATAGAGAGAGCAAATGATAAAACAAATGGGGCCAAATGTTTCTTAAAAGGCGTATTGGAGTTGTCTATGTACTGTTTTTGTTCTTTGCAACTTTTGGTCAGTTTGACATGTTTCCCAAATAAAATGTTAAAAAATCAATTGCGGGGTGCCTAGTAATCATTCAACAAGTGATGCCCATCATGAGCATTTCGACAAGAAGAACGGGAGGGAGGGAGTTTAACGCCACTGGAGGGAGGTGGGCAGGGGGCATGTAGAGCCGTGCAGCCAGGCACTGGGGTGAGGCACCCAGGTGGATGGGTAGGCAGGTGGCGGGCAGCAGGTGCACAGAGATCTTCATGAACTCCTATTCAGACTTGAACTACTTGCTGATTTTTGCTATGGGAGCAATTCTGTGGATTGTCAGGAACTGTGGTCAGCTTTTCTTTCTCACCTCTCTCCCCGTTTCTTACCTGCCCCTCTCTCTCCATCGTATAAGTTGTAGCAATGAACTTCCAGAATCCCAGACTGTCCACGCTGGGAGGGAATTTAACAACCATCTCATCCACCTTCTCCATGGGATCAATGAGAAAAGGAAGGCCCAGTGAAATCAATTTCCATGCCCATGTTATACAAAGGGTTAAGTGTTGGTACCCAGGGACCCCAAGACCACCCTCCTTACTCTGTTCAGGGTGGCATGGCAAAGTGTTAGAATCTTGTCTTGAATATTTTCTTTGAGGTCTTGGGCACTGTTTCAGATGAACCTAAGAGCTAATATACTAGAAAGAGTGTCCTGCTGGGAATCAGGCTGCTCGGATCTAACTAAATGAACATGCTGTGTGGCCTTGGGTAGGTGGCTTTCCCTCTCTGAGCCTTGGTCGCTCCATCTTAAAATGCAGAAGTTGATTTACTTAACTTCTTGTCCTTTTTCAGGGGTCATGGATTCCCTGAGGGTTGATAAAATCATTGAACCCTTTCTCAAAGCTGTGCATTTTGAGACACACATAATCTCCAGACGTTCATGGATACCTCATGGAAACCACCTGCTTAGGCTGTCTTCTGATGGGCCTTCCAGGTGTCAATTTCTCCAGTCCTAAAAGCTATGAAAATAGAGTCAGTGGGTCGAGCCCCACTTGCATTGCGTTGAAGAATTAACCCATCCATCCTCAATTCACTTGGGCTCAACTCTGGCTAGAGAGGTGTTGAACCAGCATTTTAAAGTTGCCTCTGGGAGCCGCATGAAAATAAGCTTGAAGTAAAGGGGCCTTTGCTCTTTTGCCTTCAGCTGGAAAATGTTGACTTTTGGCTGCAGTCATGCCCATTGGCCTCCGAGAAAAACAAGCCCTTCTGGGAATCGCAAGACTCCTTTCAGCCAATGGGGATGAAGAGACCGCCTAGCAACTCGCTGGTCATCCCCATCCCACCCAATCAGCATGAAGGAAAGGCTGCTCTGCCAGGCTAAACACAAGGAGGCCCATCCCCCGGGACGTCGCAGGGAGGAAAAAAATAGAGCCTTTAATTAAGCCCCACATGTGAGCGATCAATTCCAATTTTCCACTTCTAATTTGGTAAAGGATTTCCACCGGGCATGTACTGAGACGTTATAGAGCCTCATAATGTTGGTGATGGGCTCACCTATTTTTCTTTTAGTCCTGGCACATTTTGTTCAGATGACTGGCATGGGAAACAGAGGAAAACGGAGAGGCCTGGGTGGGAGCCAGTCACAGGATGGGCTGAGCCCGAGTGGGGAGTTATTGCCTCAGGCACGCAGCACAGAAAAGTCTCCAATCAGAAGAAGAAGGACCGATATGGGGCCTGATGTGGGTCCCAGGCCTTCCCTGATCTGGGGTGAGCTCGCCCCCAGTGGGGGCCAGACTGAAATGGGGGAGGGTATCTAGAAATTTGCACATTCTTTTAAAAATCATTATTTGCAAGGGCTGCACCTTGGGGTTCAGAGCTCTCCACCCACACAGCAGCCCTGAGGGTCTTTGTGAGACCCCAGCTGGAAAACCACAGACCTAGCCCAATGCCTGAAACTGACAGAGAGGGGCTAAAGTCACAGGTGGCTTTTCTAGGGGGTAGGGCTTTTCCTTGTGAGACTGGCCACCTTGCCACTATGCAAAGCGCCTATTTGGTGGAATAGCATGGGAAGGACTGGGGGGTGCCCTGTTGACTTTTGGGGGGTTAGAGGGACGGGGACATGTGTGTCTGTCAGCTGGGAGGGCATCCGGAGAAGTCAAAGGGAGCGAGGGCTCCCCATGAGATCAAGGCCAGCTTGAAGCTAGATGCTGATGTGGGTGCCCCCTGTGCCTGAGCCTGAGGCCACACTGACCCCGGCATTGAGGTCAGGGGAAGGCGTATGCCCAGCACATAGTAGGCCTGCACTAAATACTAGTGGAATGAATGAACAGCACGTTAAGTTGTCCCCACTGACGAAATGCTAACACGCTTACACGTGAACTACATCAGATCCACAGGTCCACGGTCTTCTCTCCATCATCCATTTGCAACCCCGTGCTCTTAGCGGATTTACAGCCGACGGCGTGCAGCTGTGCACGGCCAAATCACTGGTGGGAGGTGCCATCGAGGCCTCTCCCAGGTGTGCTCAGCTGGGCAACGAAAGATGAGACTCCAGGGCTGCCACCACCTTGTACGATTAATGACGTGGAGGAGGCAGGCCCTCATGGCTTACCTGACCTGCTCGACTGTTCCCTGTTCCCAGTTGGTCCTCCTGCAACCCATCCCATCATCATGATCATTCACACCTGCAGTCCGTTCCCATCACCCCTTTCTCCAGCATCTGCAATATCTCCTCTCCATCTACCGAAATGTCCCAGTCCACTACACAGCATCTCATCCCAGCCCACCTTTCCAGCTTCATCTCCCAAAACAGCCCGAACAGCCCTCCGCATTCAACCCCTTCCTGTGTCTCTGTGAAGCCCTCCGTGAGCCGACTGCCCAGAATGCACCGCTCTTTCCCCTCTGCTCAGGATGCACTGCTTTTGTCTCTAATGACTTGGTCCTACCTCTGCCTCCTACTCTGGATGCAAAGGGCCGGGTCTGTTAATGAATGAATGGATGAGCAAATGAATTCATTTAAATATCAGCCAAGGACGTCTATTCTCTGGCATCAAGGGGTTGGGGTGGGGGGAGGGGGGAGCAGGCAAGGGGCAGATCCTAAGTCTGCCCTCGTTTCTACGCTGCATCTGTGGTGGCTTAGCTGAGAGTGGAAAGCCGAGGTCCCCGCAGTGCTGGAGGAACCAGCTGCAGGAATGGTTCTCTCAAGGGACAATGCAGTGCCCTGTGAGAGGTAGCCTCTGCCAAGGCCAAGGACCGGATAATTGGACGATGTCTCACCAAGAGCCCACGTGGCCAGGGAGGACCTGCTGTGCTGACAAGTGCCGCTCCTGTCCAGGTCCCAAGTGCGTCAGGAGGGGTGGCAGGCCACCATCCCCCACTGTGGGACTTCACGTGGAGGCCAGTTCTGCCTTCTTGGCTAAGAGCTTCCAGAGCTGGGGGGCGGCAGCTGCATTAGAAAAATGCCATTGGTGGTGTAAGCGGTAGGAGAACTGACCCCGGCTAGAACCCCCAGTACAGCTGGGTGGAGGGACCTGATCAGAAGGGTTTGCAGTGACTGAAACCACCAGTTCCTGGCGGTGGGTTGGCCCAGGAAAGAGGGTCTTCGGGGAGGAATGGAATTCTGTAGGCTTGGTCCTCTAGGTGTCTGGAACCTAGCCTGGGTTGTTGAAGACTGCAGGGAAGGAAACGAGATTAAAGGGAGACAGACCCAACCCAGCAAGCGAACTTGCTTGTGCTCAGCGAGGGGCAGGGAGAGAGGAGACGGCAAGTGACGTGGACGTCGTGGCCAGGGGGGGTCAAGAATCACCCAACCAAACATCTTTGGCCTCAAGCCCCTCCTAGCTCTGGGAGTGACCCCCAAGCTCTAGAAACACACCACTGGATGATGTAGGTGCTGGTGTTCTCCAGTTCGTGTAAGCCGAGGGCGATGGGCTGAAGATCTGGAATATTCAGGGGGGATTTTGAGTTACATGTATGCGATGGGCAAGGCAGGGCCCTCCAGGATCAGGTCTTGGACGTCGTTTAAGAGTTCGTGTTCACTGGCCGTGGCCGCGTTCTGCAGGCGGCGGAAGCGAGCCTCCAGCCTCTCCTGCTCCTTCCTGAGCTCCAGGTAGGAGTGCGAGAAAATGTGAAAGATGGACGTGGCCGGGAAGGCCATGATGAGGATACCGCTCAGGATGCTGCTGAGGGCCACCATCTGGCCCGGCACGCTGCTCGGGACCATGTCTCCGTAGCCCACCGTCGTCATGGAGATGACGGCCCACCAATAGGAGGCCGGGATGCTGGTGAACTCCAGAGCTCGCCCGGACTCATTCTCGGCCACGTAGACCAGAGGAGCGAAGAGGGTGATGGCTACGCAGAGGAAGAGGAGGAGCAGGCCGAGCTCGCGCGTGCAGCGGCGCACCGTGAGGCCCAGCGTCTGCAGCCCCAGCGAGTGGCGGGCGAGGCGCATCACGTAGAGAATGCGCAGCGCCCGCAGCACGCGCAGCGCCAGTCCCGCCTTCTCCAGGTACGAGCTGCGGCTCGGCCTCGCGCCGTCCGCCTGGGGCTCGTCGGACACCGCGAGCGACACGTAGTAGGGGGAGAGGGCCAGGATGTCGATGATGTTCAGGGGCCCTTGGAAGAACTGGCACTTGTTCTGGGCCTGGACAAACCGCAAGCAGAACTCCAGGGAAAACCAGGCCACGCAGACGGTCTCCACGATGAAAATGGAGTAGCACTTACGCGAGCACTCCCCCTGGAGAGGCGACAAAACGCACGGTAGGGAGGGGCCGGGCAGCAGCGTGGGAAATGGCGAAATAAGCACACTGAAAAGCAATGCCGTAGATCTGTAATGATACCGATATCGATTCCATATGCAGAGTCTCTGTACTAAAGATATATTCTCTCTGTATTTTCTATATTAAATATATATTAATATATGAACACGTATTAATATATATTAATATTTATAATACACACCATAATATATTACTGTAATATATATTATATAATACATATCACAATATACTGATATATTAAGTATAGCATATATTAAACATTAAATATATATTCTATATATATTCTTTGTATAGTATATGGTCTCTATATTCTATATATTATCTATCTATCTATCATTTATCTGTACATCGATGGAGCCCTGTTGTAGACTCTTAGTCATCTACCAAAACCCCCTTTTTACATAGTTCTCAAGTTGTGGCTGTGCGCATGGCCAGTCAGCTAGATCAGAGACCACTTTTCCAGCCTCCCTTGCAGCTAAGCATGGCCGCATAACCAAGCCCCCACCCACAGAATATAAACAGAGGTGATGCATGCCACCTCCAGTTCCAGGAGTTTAGTGTTGGCGTGAGTTCCTGCACACTCTTTCTCCCCTTCCTGTGAGCCAGGACAACCCAGATGGCCCTGCACCCCAGCTGAGAACCAGCAGATCGGACCAACGCCCTGGGAAGGATGAGCATCATAGTGGGAAAAATCTGGGTGTCAGAATGAGAGCTGCCCACTCGCCTCTCTCCCTCTTTATGAGAGTAACCAGCTTCTATTGTGTTGAAAGCTGTTCTATCGTGAGGCCTCTTGGTTAGAGGAGCCAAGTTTCTCCTTTATGACATAAGCACCTCTTGGGTACCAGGCACTGCTCTGGTGCTGTCACTTAAGCCCCACAGTGATGCCATGAGCAGGCAGCCCGGCTTCATTTATGGCCCAGGAAATGGTCCCGAGCACTGAGATAACTTGCCTGAGCTCACATTCATAGTAGATGGTCTCCCAGAGATTATGCGCTGTTTTGTAACCACTTTGCCCGCCATCCCTCATTCATTCATCCAACAAAATTGCATGGAGGACTCACCTTGTGCCAGGTCCCATGCTAGACTCCGGAGGTAAAGGACTAGAGAAGCAGACGTGGTTTCTGGGGGCTTGGAGCCTGGGGCAGGCAGAGAGGACACCGGCATCCCTGTGATGCGGATTGCAACTATTTCCCTCCTGAGATCCCAGCCACGTGGGGCTCCAGTGGGTTCCTCACTGTGTCATTCACACCCCTGCCCCTGCCCCCAACAGAGACTTCCGCTAGCCCCTCTGCTACTCAAAGTATGCCCTGGAACCTAAAGCATCAGACTCCCCTGGGAGCTTGTTAGAAACACGCAATCTTGGGCTCCACGGCATTCCTGCGGAGCCAGAATCTGCATTTTAACAATGATTTGTGTGCACAATAAGGTTGGAGAAGCTCTGGTCTAGTGCAGTGGTTCTCAGCCTTGACTGCACGTGTTAGAATCACCTGGGGGGGGCTTTGAAAAATCCTGATGTCCAGGTCGGGATGCCAGAGATTCTAATTTACTTGATCTAGGTTTTAGCCTGAGTGGTAGAATTTTCCAGAAGCCCCATCAATGATTCTCATGTGGAGCTAGAGTTGAGAACCTGACTCTAAATATTACTTCTACATCTTCATCTCTATCTGCATCTATCTCTATATTGTCTCCATCTGTGTCTATATCTCTGTCATCTGTATCTATGACGGATGAGTGAACCAATGACCAAAGCCAGTTGATTGAGTGAAAAGCAAGATGTTGACAAGCGCAGTTTTCTTTGGATTAAAGACCTCTGACGTGGAAAAAGAAATTATTTCCAGTGCCTGGGCTCACAGGAATACTAAACTGAAATATTCTTTTTGTCTGGCCTTTGAAGAAAGAAACAGGCTGGACCATCCTGATCTCTATTTGCCGGTGCAGTGCTGGGTAGCTCTCTCCCTTGGTTCTCTGCCTCGGGAGGGTTGAGACAAACGGAAATGACTCAGGTAAAGAAGTTAGCAGGCTGCTGCATCTGCAGGTACATGAAACATTGTAGCTACCCGTTTGAGATGATTCACTGGTTGCAGACATAGCCTGCCTGGTCTGTTTAAGGGTAACTATCCTTCTCCTATCCTGGATTTTACAGGAGGCTGAGGAAATTCTCCAACACACTAGAGGTCTTTGCCATGACTGCCTGGGGTTTGCTTCAGGATTCTGGAAGGCTCAGGAGTTTTGGATCCTGATTCCCTAGTCCTGCTGCAAACTTGCTGTGTGACTTTTCCGTGGTCACTGCCGCTCTCTGTGCTTTAGTTTCTGATGAAGAGGGTGGAACAGAATCAGTATTTCTCAAAGCTGATTCATAAGCCCTGCATCAGAGTGCCCCAGAGTGCTTGTTACAAATGTGGATTCTGGGGCCCCCATCACAAAATCAAAGCCCTGGAGTGAGGCCCAGGAATCTGCATTTTGGCAAGGCCTCCTGTTGACTGAGAGGCACCTGGAAGTTTTTCAGCCTCTGGGCCAGATTCTCTCGATAAGGCCTCTTTCATCACTGACATTCTGGGAGTCTTTTCTTTGGTGTAAGAGCCTTGTGTGGCCTGGGAATAGTCCTCCCAGACCAGCGACCCAATAGCTCAGGAAGGTGACTCCTGGGAGGCAGAGGAGGCTCTGTGGGTCCTTCCTCCCTTTGCCTCTGGTGCTGGCTTTTGGATGTTCCAGGTACACACCACCCACCTCCCACCGGCCACCTCCCTGCCCTGCAACAAGGGCTCTGCCGAGTCACCCCCTGCATTGCTGCTCCACTCTGCATCCTAAACCAACCTCCCAGCACTGGTCCTCAGAGAAATGCCCTGTTAGCGGCCGGCATTGGAATGGCAGGGGTTTATGGGGTTGGAGCTGAGAGAATAATTCCCAGGCGAGGCAATATTTGAAGAAAACTAGAATGGAAGGAAAGAAAAAAGTCACTCTCTCTCTGAGGGAGTTTCTGGTTGTATTCTGTAGGTAGGATGAACGACTCATCCTGGTTTGCCCAGAACTTTCCAGGTTGAGCAACAGACAGTCCCAGGTCACCAGAACTTCCCCTCAGTCCTGGGCAAACTGGGATGCTTGGTCGCCCCGCTGGGGGGCTTGTCACCGCGAATGAGGCGTGCTCTGATTCCTTCCTGCAATGCAGAGGAACGTGACCAGCCCCAGGAAGGCCGGAGGGGTGAACGCCGTGAGAGCATGGACGAACGTCACAGACGGATGTGGGGCGATGTTTCCATCCAGGTGAAGTCCGAGAGCAGGCAAAACTCACCTGAGGTGGACAGAATCACCAAAAGAGTGGCTGCCTCTGGATGGGGTAGGGAAGACCACAAACGGACCTGAAAGAACATTCTGGGGTGATAGGAATATTCCATATTAAACAGGGCTGTGGGTGTGCCCCATTTGTTACATTGGACAGCTAAGACTTATGCATTTCGGTGTATGTAAATTTCACCCATAAAACTGTAAAATAAGAATAAAATGAATGATCATGGTGCTAAATGATTGCGGGTGGGAGGGGGTGGAGAGAGAGGGAGAACCAGAATGGCAGACTGTGGACCATCGTGAAAGCTGAGACATGGGTACTTACTGGGGGTTCATTAGATTATTCTATTTACTTTGTAAATGCCCCAAATTTTCCATCCGGGAAAGTTTTTATTTTTATTTTTTAAATCAGAGTTGGAAATCAACAACACAATGAGATACCGCTCCACACTCACTAGGATGGCTGTGATTATAAGGACAAAAAATAACAAGTGTTAGGAAAAGGGGATTAAGTGGTACAGACTACTAGGTATAGAATAAATAAGATACAAGGATGTAATGTACAGCACAAGGAATACAGCCAGTATTTTATAATATCTTTAAATAGAGTATAAGATACAAAAATATCAAATCACTCTGTTGTATACCTGAAACTAATATGATATAGTAAACCAACAATAAGAAAAACAAGTGTTGGTGAGGATGTGGAGAAATTGGAACCTCCCAGACATTGCTGGTGGGAATGTAAAGTGGTATAGCCACTGTGGAAAACAGGTGGGTGGTCCCTCAGAAAACTTAAACATACATTTGCTATATGACCAAGCAATTCCGCTCCTAGGTATATACCCGAAGGAACTGAAAGCACACATCCACACAAAAACTTGTCCATGAAGGTCCACAGCAGTGTGATTGATAACAGCCAACAAGTGGAAACAAGCTAAATGCCCATCAACGGATGAATGAATAAACAAAATATGATCTCTCCATATGATGGAATATTATTCAGCCGTAAAAAGGAAGTCCTGACACGTGCTACAAAGCAGATGAGCCTTGAAAACCTTATGCTCAGTGAAAGAAGCCAACATAAAGACCATATATTGTATGATTCCATATCTATAAAATGCCCAGAAAAGGCAAATTCATGAAGATAGAAAGTATGTTCGCAGTTGCCTGGGGCTGGTGGGATGGGGGTGGGGGATGGGGAATAATTGGAAGTTTGTGCAGTGTTGCTTTTTAGGGTGATGAAAATGTTATGGAATTAGTGGGGATGGTTGCATTACTGTATACTAAAAATCACTGATTTGTGCACTTGAATTTGAGGGTATGAATTATATCTTAATAAAAAAGAAACTCGAGTTTGAGTCTGAGTGGCCAAGTCAGTCTGGGTGAGGCAGGGAGTGAGGTCCACAGCCTTGCCCCATCCTTTCCTGAAGCTCCAAAGCAGAGCTGCTCTGAAGGGCTCTGGGGTCAGAGGGAGGCCAGGGCTCTCTGAGGACAAAGCCATTGTCCCTGAGGGTCCATCCGGACAGGCTGTCCAGCAGATGGGCTGCAGGTGCAGCGAGGGCCAGTTCTAGAAGTTCCATCTGGGAGGGACTCGGGGCCAAAGTCTTGACCTTGGAGTCTCCCTTGCACCCTCTGTCTCTCTCACAGCAATGCCTGCCACCTCCCTCTTTGGGAATGAGGCCAGAATCGGCCACGTCTTACCCGCTTAGCTCAGTGCTGGTCCCACTGCCCCATTCAGCAGTTCCACCCACCTCCCTCCCTTTCCTTCCTCCTGGCTGTGAAATCCATCATTTGTGCCTCTGGCGCTGGCCGCGGTCCTCCCCCTCCCGGTGCCTGGTGGTGCTGACTCATGCCTCTCCCCGAGAGCCAGGTCTCTCTGCCATCCTCCCCTCCTTCAGGCCCCTTCCACGGTCCTCTCCCTTGTCCCTCTCGCCTTGAGCCGCCGTCCCTCCTCCCCAGCCCTGCCCCTACCCTTGGCTCCCTCTTCCTAGCCGCCCCGACTCCCCAACCCTGGCACATGGGGGCTCTGAGGGGGGGGGCTAGGAATTGGACGCACAGAGACCAGGGCAGCGTGGTGAGGCAGGAGGGACAGCATGAAGTATGTATACTCAGGAAAGGGGGGCCCATCCAGGAAATGGGGAACAGTGCTTGTTGGCTGGGATATAGGGAGACTCAGCAGGGGGCAGGGAACCCCCCCACCCCCGCCACAAACTCCCAAAACAGGTTAAGAAGAATTCCATAAAGCCATTACCAAATGTCACTGAACACAGAGAAGCTACAGAGCGGGCAGTTCTCTATGGAGCTGATCCATGATCCAAGAAAGGGCCAGGTAGGAGGAGACACTGGCTCCAGCACGAGACTTTTTATCAAAGGCGGGGAGGAGTGGGAGGGAATTGCAACCCCAAAGGTGAGCTGCACCCGCACCAGGAGGGAATTGTTCCATCAAGGGCCCCCAGTGGTTCCACCTGGTCTTTAAAAGTCTCTCTGTAAAAAAAAAAATCTCTGTGTGCCTTCCTTCCTTCCCCATCCCAGCAAGACGCGGAAAGCACAGCACAGGGCACAAGGGGGTGGGGGAAGCAGAGCCCCGCCATCCCACCCCCAACCGCACCGAGGCTCTGCTCCCATCCAGTGCACTTTGCACAGATGCGATCCAGAGTGTGTCCCTTCACAACATCCCGGAAGTCCCAAGCAAACCTCTGGGCAGAAGTAGAAGCTAGAACAGGAGGGGATGTGAGAGCATGTGCCTGTGCTTGTCCCCAGGGGTCCCACGGAGCTGGGAGAGAGTTTGAGGAACAAAGCAGATGTGCAGGCGGGAGGGGCATGAGCGAATCCCAAAGGTGGGTAAAAATTGCCACTGCTGGCTCTGTGCCGGCACATCATAAATAAACCATCAGTCCTGTCGCCTCCCTCTGAGCAGGTGCTGTCATTATCCTCATTTATAGGTGAGGAAATAGAGGCACAGGGAAACAGAGTGACTCGTCCGAGGGCAGAGCCAGGTAGCAGCAGTAAGGAGGAAGAAAAAGGTCAAGAGAAAAGGACCATGTGTTCAGCTGTAGCTGCCTGGTGACCTTCTGACTCCCCCAGAGGGGGGACAAGGTGCTCTGACCAGCAGAGAGGCCAGGCAAGGGCTACAAGGAAAGGGCACTAGGGCTAAATGGCAGGGGTGACAGCCCTGGCAGAGGACTCGGGCGGAGGGAAGCAAAGGACCTGATGAATCCACCACTGGATGGATGGATAAACACATTGTGGCATTTACAGACAGTGGAATATTACTCAGCCCTAAAAAGGAATGTAGTACTGACATAGGCTACAACACAGATGAACGTTGAACACGTTATGTGGAGTGAATGAAGCCAGAAACAAAAGGCCACATATTGTATGATTCCATTATATGAAGTGTCTGGAATAGGGACGCAGAGACGGAAAGCAGACTGGTGGTTGCCAGGGGCTGAGGGTGGGGGTGGGGAGCGGCTGCCTGATTGGTCCAGGGTTTTCTTTTGGAAATGTACTGGAACTCGATAGGGGTGTTGGCTGCACAACCTTAAGAACGTGCTAAATGCCACTGAATTGTTCACTTTAAGATGGTTAATTTTATGTTATGTGAATTCCACCTCAATTTAAAAAATGGAGCTGGGATGCTCATGATATAAGCTCCAAGAAAGTGAGAAATTTGTCTTATCTGCAGCATCTAGAAGAATAGACTTAGTAGGCACTCAGTGACTGTTGATGAATGAATAAAAGGATTGTGGTGACTTCCTGTTAACTAGTACCTGATAAGTGAATAATGATGATGACTAACATTTTCTGAGCACTTCCTGTGTGTCGGCTTTGTTCCAATCACTTTACACGAATTACTCTTTTAATCCTCACCATAACCCCCTGAGGAAAGGGCTAATAGCATCCCCATTTTACAGGTAAGGAAACTGAGGCTCAAAGAAGTTAAGTGACTTTTCTGAGATCATTGAGTTCATGAGGGGTGAGGCCAAGATTCAAACCCAGAGCGTCGGCACTCAGAACCATTACCCTAGACAGAGAAGCACTTCACAAAGTCCAGATGCCTTAGAAATGCTAAGTGCCACTGAGGCTGAGGGTCTAGCCTACAGGTAGAGGTCCGAGCATTGGAAGAAGGGGTGCAAGGGGTCAGGTTTTAGAGCCAGGCAGAGGTGAGCTCAAATCTTGGCTCTGCCACTTACTAACTTTGAGCTTAGGAAAGTGATAAAAAAACTTCCCTGAGCCTCAGTTTCCTCATCTGTAAAATGGGAGTAGAAGTGGTATTCACTTCCCAAAGCTGTTACAAGGATTAAGTCCATGCTGTCAAATGCCAGCCTCCTGAAGGGCACTTAATAAGCATCAGTTCTCTCATCCCTTCTGGGCTGAGCTCCCCCAGGGAACCCAGCAGAGTCTGAATGCTTCTGGAGGTGCTTAGGCACTTGGTTTGGTCTTTCCTGTCCACAATGCCTCCTGCCTCCTCCATTTTAATTTGTAATCTCGGGCACAGACCTTGCACCCCAACTGCCAAGTTTACTCAAGGGATGTTGCCGTAAGAAGCTAGAAGAATTAAGGGCAAGCAAAATACTTTCTTCACAGGTGTGCTAATTCTCCAACCCTGCGTGCCACCTCTTCCGTGTCTGATGGAGGTGTTCTGCAAGGCACATCCCCTCAGGATGACTTGAACCCTCACGCCTCTTGGGCACTTCCTGTCCCCAGAAGTAGCTGCCCAGCTTTGCAGTCGGTGCTGAATCGCTGCTTTCAGACTGATAAATACGAAATACCAGGCACGTGTGGCCGGGAAAGAACATCGTCTTTTTACGTAAATGTAAGGGCGCAGTTTGAAAGAACAAAGCCCACCTGGTCCTCAGCCTCCAGGCTCTCTGAATTACCATCGAAATAGACACACATTTTTTTGGAGGGCTGCATCTCCCAGCCCCTCTCCGGGCAGAACACCCAGGGGTGGCTTCACAGTTGCACAGAGGTTGCAACTGGACCGGGGGCATCACCTCCCTAGTCCCACGAGGAGAAATGGTTGCCTGATTCCCCAGTTCTGCGGGCCTCTTACCCACCTCTGATTTAATTTTCCAAGTCCCTGTCACACCAACCTGTGTTCATACCCTGGGTAATTTTCAAAGCATTAGGCTTTGAAAAGAGCTTGTCCCTCTGCACAGTCTAAATCCTGGCTCCCTGAAAATCCATCCCTAAGAGGAACAGGCTTGTGAAAAATCCAGGGGTCCTCCCTCAGCAACGGGGATCAAGGGCACCCTTAGGGGACAGGGGACGGAGGCCCCTTACTTTGTCCTAATCTTTTTACTGCAGCGTCCACATGTAAATATTTCTGTGAACAAGCAGGCTATTAAATTACATGATTTCGTGCTAAAGAATGAAAAAAAATGCCTACAATTAGACCTATAGCCCTCTCTATGGGGAAAAAAGCTGTTTGAAAGTCAAAACATTTTGGGTGGTTTTCTTTAGGACAAAATACTAATAGGTTGAACAAGATACACTTTAGTCAGCAAACAGTTATTGAGAGTCTACTCCGGGTGTGAAGCAATGGCTGGATCTTCATCTAAGTCTTCTCTATCTGGAAAGTTCTCTGATCCTCCCTGGGATATATGTTTAAGAGAAGGGAACTTAGGTCAACTGACACCAGTTATAAACCATATACAGCCTGCACTGCCTTATGTATATGTTTTATTTATCGGCTCTCTCTCTGCTATAACGTAAGCTCCATAAGTTAGGTGATGGGGAGCCATGTAGGACAATAGAGCAACATTTTAACTTAGGAAACAATCCAGTTCTCAGTTTGAAACTCTCCAATAACCTTCCCAACAAAATGTTAGATTCTTATCTCATTTCTCAGACCATCTGGCCCCCTGGGGGGTGTGGGCGGTCTCCCACAGCTTCCCGGAAAGAGAGGGCAGGAGTGGGCAAGCAAACGTTTCTGCTCTGGCCTCCTGGGGCACGGTCACTTCCAAATCAACTCATCTGTGAGCTCCCCATCCGGTGGGCCTGATTGGGAGGCTCGGGAACAAGGGCCGAGAGTCTCTGCCATCATCGGCATCTTCACTTGGTTACTCCAAGGAAGCTAAGTGCCCTGAACCTCAGTTTATTCACCTGACAATGGAGCTGAGATGCCCACGAGAAGGTTGGCTTAAGGAGGTAGGGAATCTGGTCCTGGTCTAGTGCCTGGCACAGAATAGCTGCTCAGTTAACATGCGATGGGTGCATGGACTGTGTACACCTTCATAGTGATGTCAGCTGTCTTACGGAAGAGGAAACTGAGGCTCAGAGAGGTGGAGCAATTCGCCAGTGGTCACAGAGCCAGGAGAGGCCGGGCTGGGCCAGCTCAGCCCACTAAGACCACGGCGGCTTTGTCAATGCCTAGCGCTCTCTATTGGAGGCAGGGCCCCTGATGACTTTCATGGGTGCCCTTTATGTGCTTCCTTCTTCAAAAAAAAATGTATAAAACTATCTTTTACCACTGCATTGGTCTGAAAATGAGCTCAATTCACACTGGATCATATTTCTTTCTTTTCCGGTTGTGTGGAGTGTGGGATCTTAGTTCCCTGACCAGGGATCGAACCCACACCCCCTGCATTGGAAGGGCAGAGTCTTAACCACTGGACCGCCAGGGAAGTCCCTTTTCCCTTCTTGTTTGCAAAGATATTAAACGTTTTCGTGGGCCCTCAGTGCCGCGGGTCCCGGGCATCACGCCCGGTAGAGAGATGGAACACTCACCTTGCCCTCCTCCGCCCTCAGGTCCGGCATGGTGCTAACGCACAGGCTGACGGCCATGGTGGCCACGAAGAGGATGGACAGACAAGCAAAGACCTTTCCGGGGAGCCCCGACTGCGGGTTCTCCACCATCTCCCGCAGCCGGTTCCTGAAGAGCGCCCCGCGGGACGTGTGCACGGCGGGGTGGCCGGCTGCCCGACGCTGCAGCGTCTCCTCCGTGCGCAGCTCGGCCAGTTCGTCCAGCTTCCTCAGCAGTGTCTGCAGGCAGCACGTCTCCAGATTGGCTTCTTCGATCCCCCAGTAGGTCAGCTCCTCCTGGAAGGACAGCACACACATCTCCTGGAGGAGGACCAGCTTGCCTGCCGCCAGGAAGCTCACGATCACCCCGAAAGCGCTGGGGCTCCGGTCAAAGAAGAACTCTTGGTTACCCTCGTCGTAATCGTCGCAGAGCTGCGCGATCTCCTCGTGGCTCCGGCAGAAGCGGAGTTTGCTCAGGCGGCTCAGTGGAAACTCGTCCAGCGTGCTCCACGGAAGGAGGTACCGCTTGCCCCCCACGTTGACCAGCATCTCCTTCTTCAGGTCCGCCGTCCAGGAGGCGTCCTGCGCTCCCAGCTTCCGGGCCCTGCGGTAGTAAATGCCCTTGATGGACGGGGGCTCCACGGGGCATGGCAAGAACTGACTCAAAGGGCCGCAGGAGCCGAGGTGATGGTGGCCGGGATGCAGGCCCCTGTCTCTGGAAGGCATGGCTATCACCGAAGACGTCCTGGCGCCCGAAAGGGACAAGAGCAAGAGAACGGGGGAGACATCAGTCTCAGGGCAGAGTCCTAGACAGTATCTCCTCATGTCTGCTTTCCTGCAACTGCATCTGCATCATTTATTCTTTTAATCTTCCATCCAACACAGATTTACTGAGCACCTACTATGCGCTTGGGATCTCAGTGAACAAAAAGAGATGATGATGACATCCCTTCCCTGATGGAGCATTTATTTATATCAGAAGAATCTCCCTGGAACAGCTGTGTCACTTTCAGGCTGTGTGGTCTTGGGCATGTAGCTTAACCTCTCTGATCTCAGCATCGTTATGGCAATGACAAGACTTGTCCCAACTTTGCAAAGTACAGCTGTTGAAAATAGAGCTTAGGGTAAAACTTTGTCAAGTTCACTGCCAGGTTGCGACCCCTTACGGAGGGCCACCCCAGGTAGGTTTCTCAGCCTCTCTGAGCCCTTTGCTTCATCTGCACAGCTGGGGTAGTTTGAGTACCCACCCCACTGGGCACAGTGAGGGTTATGTGCAGTAATACACGTGAAGTGTATATTAAGAACACTTCTAGACGCTTCTGACATGCTAGGCACTGACCCACATGCCTCTCTTATGTTATCTCATCTCAACAACCCCATGAGGTAGACATTAGTACATCCATTCTACAGATGAGGAAATTGAGGCCCAGAAAAGTTAAGTAACAAGGAACTGTATGTGGCACAGCGTCTGACTCCCAGGAGAAGCTCCACAACGATCACCTGAGCCCTCTTATTTGCTTTCCCACTTAGAGGACTTTGCTATCAATGAGAGCACTCCTCCGTGTTCATTGGGTGCTTGCCTCAGCCACCTTGCTGTGTGACCTTGAGTCAGTTACTCCCCCTCTCTGGGCCTCGGTCTTGTTATCAGTGAAATGAAGGGGCCTCTAATGCTCTCTCCATTTCAGACCTATTTGGGATGCTTGACTTACAGGAAAGGTTTTAGATTTAGCCCATGCATTAAAAAAAATCATCGCCACAATATTTCTCATCCTCAGCCTCCCACAACTGTTTCCTGTGCTATTCATTCTAGCCAGAGCTGTTTCCAAAGCATCCATAACCTTACATTCCAAGATGCACTCCAATCAAGAGAAAAACTCAGCAGCTGAATGGAAATAAAAGTTCCTCTCAATTTCAGAGCCAGTTGGGTTCCAGCAGACAGCGAAGAGTTGAATCACAGCCGATGCATTTCACACTTGCTCACCACACAATAGTCTGTTATTCTGCGTGCATTACTTCATTTACAATGCACAGCCAGAGAACGATGAGCAGCCTGCAGAAAGAAGAGTATTTTGAAATCAGGGGAGCCGCTTCCCAAGCGTTCTTGTTTTCCAAGTGAAAAGACGCAGAGCCAGAGAGCTGAAGTGACTCATCCAAGGTCACACAGCGAGTCCCAGTGCAACCAGGGACTCTGTCTCCCAGCCGGGGGCTCTTTCTAGAACCCCCCAAACTACTCTTTCTGAACTCACTGCACAAACCCAACTTTGTAACCCACTGCCCCCCAGAAATAGCCAGCACACAAACCTTCCAGAGCGTGGGAAAGGTGTTCACTCACAACAGTGCTTTGACAAAGGACGTTTAAGGGCACCCTGCAATCCGCGCCCCCCGCCACTGCAGCAAACACTAACTTCTTCCCCCGAAGTTTAACTCACCCTCCTGTCTCAGGGAGCCTCTTTCCAGCTGTTTCTCTGCCGGGCAAGGGGAGCCCATGTCTCAATGCCGAGGGAAGAGACAGGTTTGTGGTGAAGATGAAGGGGGAGAAAAGAGAAAGCCCGAACACAGCAGTTTCTGGCAGAGTTAGTTTTCAACCTTCCTTTCCTTGCCTCCTTCAGAAACCAGAAGTCCGTTCATGCTGCAGCTCTCTCTCCAGCAGCTGCAGAAAAGCCCAGGAGGAGTGGGGTGGGTTTTTTTCCAATCCCCTTTCCCAGAATCCCTTTTCCCCATGAGAGGTGAGGGTCTGAGGGGTTCGTGCTGGGAGGGAGCCGGGCCAGCCGTCCTGCTTCAGCGGTGGGCTCTGCACTCTGAGTCCCACCGGGAAAGCCAGCGTGGTCCTGCAAGAGGAGGGGGTGGGGGGATGGGAAGGGCTTAGAAATAATCTCTCCATCAGCCAGGCAGCAGGCAGGAGCAGCCGCTGCTCTGCCAACCGCCTGGAAGGCAAGGACAGCTGTCCGCCCTCCCTTCCAAGGAGGAGCAAAACTCGGAAGGAGCGGAGGGCAACTTAGGGCTGGGGCATCTGCAGCTACCTGTCCGTGGCACCCCGGAAGCTCCTCGGGATGTGCTGATGATGGGGGCAGGTGCTCAGGTTGAGGCTGCAGGAGGAACTGCTTTTAACTAGCCCAGGCCAGGGACAGGTGCAGAGAAAGCCAGCATCCGAGCGCTGGGTGGGAGTCCCGGAGGCTGCGTGATGGACCGGGAAGGGGTGTGAGCTTGGAGTCGTACACACCTGGATCTCTGGCTCCCATGTAAGTGGATGGGTGGCCTTGGACAGGTGACTTTGTGCCTCTGAGCCTCAGTTTCCTTGTTTGTAAAATATATGAGAAGGAGAGGGGGTTTGGGGAGAGTCACGCCAGAAGGCACAGGGCAGCCTCCTTCTGTGGGTTTGACAGCATGGTCGGGATAAAGAGGAAGAGGCCCAGTTCTAGGGCCTGCGTCCTGGCTTCAGCTCCGCACTGCCTTGCTGTGTGTCCTTGGGCAGTCACTTCACCTCTCTGGGCCTCAGTTTTCTGCCCGGTCCAATGAGGACAGTGGAAGCGGTGACGGCTAAAATTGCAAAAGCATCTTCTCAAGTAGGCGCTCAGTGTTCACTGGCTCTATCTGATTTTCTTAAGAGGTTCTGAGGTCCAATCTCTTGGCTTCCAAAATGGGGTCATTATTATCAGCTCCATTCTGCAGATGAGGCCTGGAGGTCTAGGGAAGAGGCTTGCTCAAGTCACCTTGCTGGTTGGAATGTGCACTTAACAGAGACTTCGGGTTCTGGTGCAAGGATCTGGAAGTGAGGAAGTCCAAGCCTGAGTCTTCCGAAGCTACCTGGAGGCGGGTGGCAGGAGCTGGGGGACCTCCGTGGGCTTTCTGCAGCCCGGGCAGTGGGAGGAATCCAGGCAGGAGCAGAGGAGCTGATGGAATGGAGCCGGTCTAGGGTGGCACTTTTGAAAGGGTATTGCCCGAAACCTGAGGGTCCTGCACAAATGATCAAGGGGGCTGGAATGGGGCGGCGGGGGGGGGATGACAAAGAAGAGGGCAGGGAAGGATGAGATTCTGCCTCACCATGGCAGCTTCAATCAGATCGGTTTCCCATAGTGCGTCTATAAGTGTAACCCAAATAATGGCTGTGGCCCCGCAAGGCGCAGTCACCACACTCCGCCCACTCCGAGAGACCCCAGGACGCCTGTTAGTGATGGAGACGCTCTGCCCCCTTCACCTGACTCCCCAGCTCTCTCAGACCTCACAGCTGCTCCAGCACCTCTCATACACGAGATACCAAAATCACCTTTCCAGCTCCTGCTGGCTTTTTCCCCTCCTCTCTCTCTCTGTCTCCCCACCTCCCCCAGCTCTTTACTACTTATCTCGATTTAACATCTCTGGCCAAATCTCCCCCAATCTGTTCCCCTACCTCTCAGTTCTCTTTGGATCTGGAGTGCATGGGTTCCAATCAAGAATTTACCATGTCCCTGCTGGGTGACCTTCAGCAAGTTTCTTAACCTCTCTGTGCCTCGATTCCCTCATCTGTGAAATAAAGATGATAGAACCTACCTATTGGTTTGTTATGGGTATTGAACATGTCAATTTACATTTATAAGGCAAGCAAGAAGAAGAAGAGTGTCTGGGGCCAAGCAAGTCCCATTTAAGTGCTTGCTGTTATTATGATTATTATCTTAACAAGTCACCCACAAGAGACCCAGAAAAGGGAGGAAAGAGTCTGAGCTCGCAGGGCCAGCCAATGGCAGGCCAGTGCGCTTTCCACAGCCTCAGTGCCTTCTATCAGTGCTGTCACTTTGTCCAGGCATAGGTCCTATGACTTTAGCCTGGTGTCCTGGCCCAGGGCATTCAACTGAGTCCTTCCACAGGGCTTGGTAAAGTCCTAATCCCCTTTTAACTTAATGCCACTGCCTTCCTGCCCACGATATTTCCCCCGTTGTGTACACTTGACCTCAGCTAATCAGAGAATGTAACCAGGCCCCCATCCCTTTCTAGCCTCTTCTAAGTCTGGGATACAGGACAGCCTAAGCCGGCCCATCCTCGTTCTCTTCTGAAAGATTGCCACCTGCCATATTTTTCTGATAAAGGGATGGCCTGTGACCACGAATGAGTCTCCTAGGGCTGCTGTAACAAAACACACAAATGTAGTGGCTTAAAAGAACACATGTATTATCTTGTAGTTCTGGAGGCCAGAAGTGCCTAAGTGGATCTTAGGGGCTAAAATCAATGCGTCGTCAGGGCTGCACTCCTGCTGGAGACTCTTGGAGAGAGAGAATCTGTTTCCAGTTCCTAGGGGCTGCCCACACTCCTTGACTGGTGGCTGCATTTCTCTGACCTCTGCTTCTGTCCTCACATCTCCTTCCCTGACTCTCCTGCCTCCCTCTTATAAGGACCCTTGTGATTACATTGAGCCTGCTGGATAATCCAGGATACTCTTTGAATTTTAAGATCCTTAACTTAATCACATCTGCAGAGTTCCTTTTGCCCCATCAGTAACATATTTGCAGGTCCTGGAGATTAAGATGTAGATATCTTTAATCCCGGTGAGACCCATTTTGGACTTTTGACCTCCAGAACTGTGAAATAATAAATGTGTGCCGTTTCAAGCTGTTAATTTTGTGGCATTTACTACAGTAGCAAGAGCGAACTAATAGAAACCCTGACTGGGGGAGGGGCAGGCAGGTCACAAACCAGTCATCAGAGAGACTTGCAATTTGTCGAGGAGAAGGTCCTGCCTTGTCTGCACAGCCAGGCCTGCCAGCACCTGCTTCCAGAAGTTAAGATCCATCCATCCATGCAACAAATACTTACTGAGATCTACTCTGCTGCACCTGTCGCTCACTGGCTGTGTGACTTTGGGCAAGTCACCTTTCCGCTCTGTGCCTCGGGAGAGATGGGGTAATGATAGTCCTTACCTCACAGGATTAGTATAAGGCATGAGTGAGTAAATGCACGGGAAGCACGACTTCAGAGCCTGGCACATAGGAAATGCTCCATAAGAAATTAGTATTTTCATCATCACTGTCGTGTATTATTACAGGAGCTCAAGCCTCCTGATAACAGAGCATGAGAAGAGCAGATCCCAACGTGTTATGAGTGAGCAGAGGAGGCAAATAAACGGTGGTGGGCTGTTAAATGATAATAACTGGTTTTCTGGGGGGGGAAATGCTGATTTGTAGCATTTGCCAATTACTGTGGTGTAAATACTCCTATCACTAGACTTCGTGCTGACAACAAAACATCTCGGCTCTTGCAAGCCCGTGCCCCTCGGCTCTGTGTATCACAGCACATGCGGTTCACCAGGCGACCAGGGTAACACTCCCCAAGCAGGACCCCCCCGTTAAGCCTTGATGGGTAGGCAGTGAGTACGTGATGCAAGAGAGCAGAGAGACAGGTGGGAATCAAAAACGATGTGCTTCTCTACCTTGCCGAGGGCTACAGACTTTACGCTGGCCTGGGGGAGCCTTTGGTGATGAAAGCTGCAGTTCTCCACCCTGGAACATTCTAGCATCACCCTGGGGAGCTTATAAAAAAACCCCAGCGACTGGGCCACATCCAGATCAGTGAAATCTGATAAATTATATGCGTTTTTCAGAGCCCACTGTAACTCACTCAGATACTGCTGGAAACAGTGTAAATTGGCACGATCTTTTTTGTTTTTTTGTTTCGTTTTTTTGGCTGCATGGCTTGCGGGATCTTAGCTCCCCGACCAGGGATCGAACCCGTGCCCCCTGCAGTGGAAACTCGGAGTCCTGACCACTGGACCACTCCCGTGGTACCACCCTTTTAAATGGCAATTTGGCACTATTGACCAAAACAAGAAATGTGGGTGCCCTCTGACCCACAATCACATGCCTAAGAATTTATTTGGCAGATATGCTTGTATATGTATGCAAAGACAATTGTATAAAGATATTCATTGCAGCATAGTCTGGGATAACAGTGGATTGGAAATGACTGAAATATCCCTCATTAGGGGGCTGGTCATTTATTTATGACTAAATAAATGGTAGTCATAAAGGCAAGAGAAAACTCTTGCTTTAACTCCGCTGTTAAAAAGAACCAGGAGAATCTGTATGTACTGACGTGGAAGGACCAGCACAGTGCATAAAGTTCAGGGTGCGGAACAGATGACCCTGAAAGCACTAGTTTGTTTGAAAATAGACAAGAGGTGTGTGTGTGTGTGTGTGTGTGTGTGTGTGTGTGTGTGTGCAGAGAACAGTTATTTCTGAGAATGGGTAAAATCTAGAAATTGGGGTTGCCTCTGGGGAGGGAAACCCAGGAGTTTGGGGAAGAGGTGGAAGAAGAGGGAAATTTCCTTTTCTCTCTATCATTGTGTACTATTTTATTTTTAAAAACCATGGACATGTATTGATTGAAAAACTTCTTTTTAAAGTTAACTTAAAAGGTATCTTGGTGCCAGGGTGAGAGGAGGCGCCATCCGGGAAGAAGGAGATCATTTATCAGCACCCTCACTGCAGTGACCTGATCAAGGTCCTTGGACCACTGGGGTCACTCAGCATGACCTCACGGGTGAAACCAAGGCAGCCCAGTAATCTTCATTATGGACTTGCAGTAAAAGCACACTCGGATCATTTCCCACTGAAGAGTCCCAAAGTGAAGGTGCCTCCAGGAGCCAGGAGGATGGCATCAGGCAGGCTGGGCAGGGGTGGTGGGGGAAGCCAAACCCCAGCTCACAGAGAGGGAATGTGGGTGCCATATTGTGGGACCTTTACAGTTTGAAAGGAGAGCTGTAAGCCTGATTTGTATGCTACATCTCTCAAATTCTAAATGTTACCAGCTAATGAGAAATTTATAAAGCGCCGTGGAGCTGAACATGTGCCCATCTGCTGACCTAGCAATTCCTCTCCTAGGTGTATACCCATGAGAAACGCGCACAGGTGCCCACGAGAAGGCACGGGTTAGAAGGCTTGTCACCGCGCTGTGATAACAGGGGCAAACTGGAACACCCACTAACAGGAGAGTGGGTAAATAAGTCACGTGTGTCCCCACAGCGGAATACCATACGGCAACAAGGATGTACACACTACAACCACGTGCAACAACACAAAAGCATCTCATAGCCAGTATGATAAGTGCATGGAGCTGGACGTAAAAGAGCAGATACAGCGTGATTCCATCGACAGAACATTCAGAAACAGGCAAAACTAACCCACGGTGATAAAAGTCTGGAAAGCGATTGCCTTTGTGGGGGCATAAAGGGTTCTGGAAGCTGATTACACAGTGTTTTAAATCCGTGCAAGTGATGTGTGTACCTTAGTATGTATGTTGTGTTTAATCTTTGGAAGCGGGTTGTTTTTTTTAAACTACCACTGACGTGGAGGACCAAATAAGCCATGTCAGTGGGCTGGATTCAGTCTTGGGCTCCCCAGTCAGGACTAGATTGTCACAGTGAATGGCTTTGAAGTGGCTAGGCTTTCAAAACTACTCCAGCCCCGGAACCTCTAATTTTTTGTCAGTCACCCGTGAATCCTGCAGTTACGCCCAGCTCTGTCTCTACATGGGCCGTGCCTGCCTTCCCTCCCTCTCATCCTCCTGGAATTCTGATGTCCTAGAGAAAACTCTACCACCAGTGGAGGTTTGCCCTCTCACCTCCCACCTCCTTTCCACCTTCCTTTTCTGGAAGGAAGGAGAGAGATGGCTGGACCAATGACAGCTGCTTCAGCTTTCTGTTTAAAAATATTGCTCAAGATGTAATTATCTCCAGTGAAAGATGCAAGCTCTTCCTGAAAGCGAGGCTGTCCTCAGGCAGTTTGCAGAAGTTGTGGCTTGTCAGGGACAAGTCTCTGCTTCAAAGGAGGCATGTGCCATTGCTTCTGAATGCCAGGCAGCTGAAGCCTGGAGGAGGAATCGCCCTCCAAGGAGATCAGATGTTTTATATTCTGGTTGGGGGATTACAGAGCGGAACACATGCTAGGGGCTCAGCTCCCGCCACTCTCCAGGTGCCTGTAGCTTTTTATTATGACATTTTTCAAACAAGCAGAAAAATTGCAAGACTAGTACAATGAGCATTCCCTGCCTAGGCTCATAACTGCTAGCATTTTGTCATATTGACTTTATATATCAATATATATATATATATATTTTTTTTTCTGAAACATTTCAAGGTAAACTACAGGCACTGTAACAATTCACCTTGAATTCTTCAGCATGGACACCTGGAAAAATAATTTCTACATAACCAAAAAACCATTATCACACCAAACTCGGTTAACAATAATTAACAAAAATTCCCTAACATCATCTAATACTCAGTCTATAATCAAATTTCCGTGTCTCCAAAATGTCTTGTGTAGTTGTTTTTCAGACCAACATCCAATTAAGGGTCACATATGATTCTCCCAATTAGTTTAGATTCTCCCAATTAGATTGGTGGATTATATTTCTTTACTCTTTTTTTTTTTTTTTTTTTGCCAGCTTTGGGTCTTTGTTCACTTTGATCACTACTGTGTATCACTGAGCTCTTTCTGTGTACCACGCGCTGAACGAAATAAACATTTTAACCCTTACAACAGCTTGATGATTGGTGGTAGACTCAATTATTCTCTCAGTTTAGAGATGGAGACACCAAGGCTTGGAGAAGTTAAGGAATTTGTCCGCAGGCATCCAGGATTCAACACCGGGTCTGCCTGCTGCTAACTCTCTACTACATCGCAGCAACCCCTCAAATTCCAAGACTAAATTTCTGGGGCTGTGTCCCTGCCTCAGGAGGTAACAGAGGCTGGGAGGAGGGTTCAAGGTTGAGTAAGAAATGCGAGATGAGACCAGGTACAGATTAAGCTGCCATTGGTAACCTTAAGGTTACGAAGATCCTGAATTTTACTTTCCGTTTAATCTATTTTGAACATTCATGTATCATTTTGAAACCTACGTATGATCATAATGACTTAATACAACAGATATTGGTAACTATCATAGAGTTATTATTATTCTATTAATTTTATTTTTTAATGTTCAAGACAGTTGGCTAGTTTATGGGGCCTGTTACAAAGGGGTCCACGCCGATCATGTTGAAAGTGCTTGGTTCCCGCTGGAGCTACACTCCCTGCCGGGTTCCGCCACAGACAGAGCTCAAGGGTGGAGCCTGAGGGGTGATAAGGGGTGAGTAAGACCCAGCCCTGGACTTTAGGGCTGCATGTTGGGGAGACGGACTCACAACTGCCTGCAGCCAAGATTTAGAGAAACGTTAATGGGACAAAACACTGAGTTTCGGGAGGACAGGGAAATCTGAGATTGATTCTAATTGGGAGGATCCAAGGAAGATTTTTACAGGAAGGGCCATTTAAGCTGGGTGTGGAGGTATGAGTAGGAGTCTGAGCAGCGACACTGACAAAGGCCTTTGGGGCTAAGGGGAATACAGGAGAGAGGAGAAGTGTGCAGAGTGAGGCATGTCTGGGAAGTGGGATGTGTGGCCAGCTCGGGAGGACAGTCAGAGACTAGGTTAGAAAAGGAAATAGGAGTCAGAGAGAACATGGCTTTGAATGTTGGATCGAACACTTGGATCTTAATTTGAAAGGCATTACAGAGTTGTCAAAAGAACTCAGGAAGAATATGACCAGATCTGACCTACCTTAGGGAAGATATGTCTAGGGTGGGATGCAAAGACCAGATGAAAAGAAAGACAAGACAGGGACCCCAGTTAGGACACCATGAAAACAGGGCGTGAGGCAGACAGCAGGGACGGAAGAGTCAGAGGCAGCCGGAGGGATGCAGACGAGATTCAGGAGGAGTGTCGGCAGGCTGCTCGTGGGGACTGGGGGGTGGAGGGTGGAGGAGGCTACGTGACCCCAAGATCTCCAGTCTGTGTGGCAGAGTGGATGGGGGGGCCAGGAACCCACCTAGGAAGCAGCGGAGGAGAAGAGGTTTAGGGGGAAAAGATGTCAGCCTGGTGGAGCTTGTCAGGTTAAGGGCGCCCAGGTGCAAGTGTTTGGGAAATTGCATTTAGAGCCCAGAGAAGAGCTCGGGGCTGCAAGCTCAGGCGTGCGTCTCCTCAGACCCCCTTCCGGAAGCTGAGGGGGCGGGGCGGGGAGGAGGGAGGCAAGTGATGGGTGACCCGGAAGGGATGCTGTGTGGCATTTCCTCTGCGTCCCAGGAGGCGAGAGAGAGGCCGGAGCAGCTCCAGGTCCTGGGAGGCCTGGAGAGCCCTCGAGGGAAAGGGTTTCCCCCAAGGCCAGGTCCCAGATGAGAGGCAGGAGGCGAGTGGGGATCTGGGCTTGAAGGGAGCGGAAACGGGCTGATCCGGGTGTGTCCCGGAACCGTGAACCCCGCGCCTGGTCATGGGGGGCCTGGCAGGATTCTCCTCCTGCCAAGAGAACCCCCCAGAGAGCCTTGAGGAGCCCCCTGAGGGCCTCGGGGGGGACAGAGGCCCTTTCAGAGTTTCCCAGGGATTCTGAACGACAGCCTGGCTGAGTCCATTGGGCCCGGCCAACTAAGCCGCCACGGGGGTCACCACACCTCATCAGGCTGCAGATTAGTTCCTGTAAAGGGGTGAAAGAGGGTCTTAGAGGGCCTCCCCTGGACCCGCTACCTCTCTAACTCCCCTCCCCCACCCCCAGGAAGCATTTGAACTTGCATGGCTGCCCCTGAAGACGCGTGCTGCAAGGCCCTCAAGGAGGAGGATGCTGTTCCAGGTGAGTTTGGGGGACACGGGCCAAGCGGTTTCCCCCCTGGGGATCTGCTCAGCAACCTGACCAATCCGACGTGAGAAGTGCCTCTCCTAGACCAGGGGCTGGCTGGCTGGCTGTCGCCTGTGATCCCCCCGACTTCTTGCTCCCCAGGGTCCCCCTTTTCGACAGGCTGGCTCTCCACCCTCCGTTGTTGGGTAGCTCAGCCTGGTACCCACTGGGCTTGGCAGGATCCCTGGCAGGACAGCAAGGCAGCACCGCAGCGGGGGATGGGCTGGAGTTTCAGCAGGGCCCATGGCGTGGTGGACGGTTCTCCCCAGAGTCATTCTGCAGGGGCGGAGTCTCTGCAGGGGCGGAGTCTCTGCAGGGGCGGAGTCTCTGCAGGGGCGGAGTCTCTGCAGGGGCGGAGTCTCTGCAGGGGCGGAGTCTCTGCAGGGGCGGAGTCTCTGCAGGGGCAGAGTCTCTGCAGGGGGCGAAAATGCCCAATGGCAGGAGATGTGAACTCTGGAGCCCAGGATGCCCCTGTTGGCAGTTGGGAGCCTCCAGGTGGGCACAGGGAGGGAGAGAAGCAGGCCCACAGCCAGGTGTTCTTACCTTTGGAGGTCTCTCCTCACAGAACATCCAGCTTCTGAAATGCGCCCCGACCCCTCATCAAAGATGTGCTTTGCTTTGCAAAGATGTGGGGACATATTTCTTTGTTATTGTGCTTTTGCAATCTTTTGGCTGCGAGGAGCTGGCTGAATTTAGGATTGGTCCAACTCCTCAGCGTGCTCTGTTCCTGTTTCAGATAGGCCTTTTCAAAATGAGACAAGAAAGCGACAGATTGGTTTTGATGTAATGAAATATTTTGGATGTCATTGGCCAGTGAACGGATACATAGGTTAACCATCAAAATCTATATTAATAGCAGTTGTATTTTTTCTCATGATTTGGAAGCTTTGTTTCAGAATCGTGCATCTTTTAGTCGGTCTCTGAGAAGCTTGAGGGTCCAGGGGTCTTGGCCAGGGGGGCCCTAATGGGGGCAAGGGAGGAGGGGGAAGGGGCGCTGGGGAGGGACCAGGGGCCTAGGAGAAGGGCTGGGAGCCCAAGGTCTCCAGGAGGACAGTGGCCAAGCGGAGGCAAAGACTCATGTCCAAGTTCAGGAGGACAGGAGAGTTGTAAAGGAGGGGTCCCAAAGTCCCAAGGGCAGCTGGTGGTGTGAGGTCAACGTGGCAAGGTGCCACCAGGACTAAGCGGGAAGATGACGAAAAACTTGAGAGTAAGGCAAATGGATGCCTCTCTGTCCTTTCAATGTCACACTGCAGCCTCAACTAACAGGCCGGCCCGGGAGTAATTTATATTTAATTCTCTAAGGAACAGTGCCTTTGTTCAACTCACTTATTACTATTCATTAGGGTCCAGATTCTGAAGTGAACATGCTAACCGGCAAATTTGTGTCTGGTAGAGATGAATGTGATTTCTCTCTGTTAGCAAAGACACCCCCAAGGATATGGTTGCCTTGCCCTGCAGAAGGCTGACTGGTTCTGAATCTCACTCAGCAATCTTATCCCGACACTGTCAGGTGCCTATAAACACTAGGTGCTCATGTGCTTCTTGGACCAGCTTTGCCATCCCGTCGGCCCCCTCGTTAATGAGCAAAATAGATTTTCCACACGTGTTCATCCTACAAGAGGCATTTTTTAAAAAACTTTTTGAAAGTTATATTTTGATGCCCTTTCCTAGCCAAACATGCCTGCTGGAGGCCCAGGCAGAGCAGCCCCAGGGGGCTGTCGGGAACTTTTAGACGATTTTTGGTCTCGTGGTGCCTAGATGCACATGGAGTAGCACAGAGTTCGGCTCAGTTTGTTTAAGTCAGTCTGTGTTTCCAGGTACCAAATTCTGTTCCAGGAATCTATTGCTGTAAAACAAACCATCGTGAACTTAGTGTCATAAAATAACGAGCACTTTATTATGCATAAAAAAGAATCATGGATTCTGCGGGTCAGGAATTTGGTTGCAGTAAAAAAGGCTAGTGTCTCTGTGATGTCGGCCGGGAGACTCAGCGGCCCGTGTGACTTCAGCATCTGGGGCTGGCACCTTGGCAGGGATGGCCGGAAGCTGGGCTCAGTTGGGGCCGTTGGCCAGAGCATCTCCTGGTGACCTCTCCAGCACGGTGGCCTGAGCGGGTGGTTGGACCTCTATCATGGAGCTCAGTGCTCCTGTGGGCCAAAGGGGAGCTACATGGTCTTTTATGACTCAACCTCAAAAGTCACATGGTGTCACTTCTGCTGTACTCTATTGGTCAAAGCCATCACAAGCCCGCCTACACTCAAAGGAGGGGGCACAGCCCTGCCCCTCAATGGGAGGGGCGTCAAAGACTCTGTGGTCATGTTAAATCTGCTACTGCTCCTTTAAATTTCTTTCCTTTTTGGTCATTTGATGACTTGTAACCTCCCATGTATTATAATAAACCATGAGGCTTTGTCAGAGCCAAGGGAAGACCAGACCTCCAGATTTTATCTTTGTTCCCAGTTTTGACTTTCGTCCTTGGGGTTTTTATCCAGTCATGGTATCTTCTTTCTCTTGGTTTTCTGATCATGAGGGTGGAAAATATGCCTATTGACATAAGAGAATATTCATTCTACACTTGGTAAGTGAAAGAGGCAAGGGAAAAATAAAATGGAAGACTATCTACCAAGGTGCTAAGTGGTTATCTCCGAATGGAAGGTTTAGACGTGATTTCTATTTTGTTGTCACGAATAGGTATTTTTCTTTTTGTACAAATTTCAAGTATCATGTGGAGATCCAGCTTGCAGGCTCTGGAGTCAGATCATCTGGTTTCAAATCTCAGTTCTTTCAATTTCTAGCTTGGGCAAATTACTTTGATTCTCTGAAACTCAGTTTCCTCATCTGTAAAATGGGGCTATCGATAGGCCAATAGCACCTACCTCAGAGGTAGGATGGTTGTAGTATTAAATAAGACAATGCATGTAAAGCACTTACCATAGTATCCAGCATAAAGTAAGCAGTCTAGATTCGGGATTATTCTTAGTGGTATTATTACTAACAACTTTTTATAAAAGATAACCAACCAAAGGTTGTACAATTATACAAAAAGGCAAATTATAGAATTACAGAGAACCCTTAAAAAAATAACTGGGTCTTAATTGTTTCTAATGCCCTGACAACAGCATCTCGTGTTAGTGTTTGTCTGTGTGTGTGTGTGTGTGTGTGTGTGTGTGTGTGTGTGTGTGTGTGTGTGTTTTATCAGGAGCCTAAAGCCAGTTTTATTGCTGGAAAAATATCTCATAATTTGCTCTCACACCTTTTAAGAGCTGATTGCTCCAGGCGTATTCCACCTTCCTGAAGAATTTGAAAATCTAGGGCAGTTATTTTCCTTAGAGGGGAGCGAGAAGGTCACAGAAAAGTGTGCTGTCCCGTGGATCCTCAATATTCTAGAGCAAGCCCTCAATCGGGCAAGGTTGAGAAGCTAAAAGCAATGAAATAATTGACCTTAATTTTTTTAAAAAAATGCGGAAGCTTTGTTTTTTCTCTGCTGGAACACAAAAATATTTGTTATCCTGAAAAGAAATGTTTCTTTGACTGCTTTTGCTGTCAGCAGAAATTTTGGCTTTTGCACCCAATACCCTTTCTAGCTAAATAAATAAGAAGGACAGACAGAATTATCAGTTGTGCATTTAGAGCAAGTCTGGAGGAGCACACAGTGGTGGGGAGGTGGGGTGATGGTCCCCTCATCCAACCATGGTGGAAGACGGATCCCCCCGCAGCACTGTGTCTCAGGAGCAGGGCCAGCCTGGGTCCGACGAGATGGCATCACATCTTGCTCTGTTGCAGAGGGTAAAGTTGGGCCAGAGCTGGAAGTCTGTCAATTTTGCTCCTGGCATAAGGGCTGGCATGGAGTGGACATAGTTATTAGTAATAATATCACTAAGAATAATCCCGAACCTAGACTGCTTACTTTATCCTGGATACTATAGTAAGTGCTTTACATGCATTGTCTTATTTAATCCTACAACCATCCTACCTCTGAGGTAGGTGCTATTGGCCTATTGATAGCCCCATTTTACAGATGAGTAGCATTGGATGGGTGGATAAATAGAGGAATTAAGTGGAGTTGGAGACACTTTCCTGACCCCTGAGCATCTGGGGACTCCCAAGCTCTGCTTGGGAGCTATGACCAGAATCCAAAGGAAAGGACACATTTTGGTCATTTTTCTGCATTCCACATGAGGTTTACCTGGCTAAAGATAAGAATATTTATTAAAGACTGACCATCTCTCCCTTAGGGATGTGGTGCTGGGGTTGCAGAAAACAAGATTTTTTTTTTTTTTAATATTTATTTTTGGCTGTGTTGGGTCTTCATTTCTGTGTGAGGGCTTTCTCTAGTTGCGGCAAGCGGGGGCCACTCATCGCGGTGCGCAGGCCTCTCACTATCGCGGCCTCTCTTGTTGCGGAGCACAGGCTCCAGACGCGCAGGCTCAGTAGTTGTGGCTCACAGGCCTAGTTGCTCCACGGCATGTGGGATCTTCCCAGACCAGGGCTCGAACCCGTGTCCCCTGCATTGGCAGGCAGATTCTCAACCACTGCGCCACCAGGGAAGCCCAAGATTTATTTTATTTCAAATAATTTTCCACATTTTCTAGAATGAGCATGTGTTGTTTTCATATATTCATACAAAATTTATGACTATGTACAAAGAAAGCAGATGCACATTCTCCTCTTAACAAAGAATCACTGTTTTTATCTCGTTGTGCCTATTTCCGGACCCTTTTCGACACATTTTGTATTATATGCTTGAGGGCTTGCTGCACGCTCTTCTTCGTGGCCTCAGTTAGCCACCACCCCAACAGCAACTTTAAGATGAAGGCTTTTCATATTGTCTTTTTACAGATATGAAAACAGAAGCTCAGAGAGGTTAAGCAACTTGTCTGAGGTCACACAGCAATGAGGGGGTTGAGGGTCTGAAATCTGAGTCCGTGCCCTTAAACACCCTCCTGTACTGCTCCATCCTTTTAAACATAATATGGCAAAATTAATTTGCAAGTGTATTTTTTGTGATTTAAAAGGTAAATTCATTTTTTTAATGGGCAAAGGTGAGGGTGACAGCTGGCTGATAAGTGCAGAGGACCCGATCATTTCTCTCCCAGACCTGGCGCAAGTGCATTCAGAGTCCAGGCTCCAACAGCCCAGGGATGCCGAGGAGGCTGAAGGGCAGAGGAGAGGCACTGCCTTAAGTCTTGAACCCCGGTGGCCAGCCTGTCCTCTCTGTCACTTGGAACTCTTTCCAGAGGGTCAGCAATCACTTTGATACCATCAGGTTCTGTTCTCCAGGCGGTGAGGGTGGAATTTCATTTCGCTGTGGTAGGAATTTAGTTGCTTTCAGTTGTACCGTCTTACACTGACTGCAGGTATCGACGGGTTTGAAGATTAAAGTATGCAGAGAAATTAATTATTTAAGGAAAAGCATTTGAACTTGAGACAGGATAAACCTAGATTAAAAAGCAGGAGGTTCAAACTGTCAAATACTGCCAGCACATTCTTCACGCTCGACAAGAATGAACAGTAGCCGACACTTGCATGAAGCCTTATAATTTACTAACTTGCACTATGTAGTTCAGTCTTAGGTGATTTGGGAGGTCTCTGATACGGGTGTATCACTCCACTCTCATGGGTAAGGATGCCAAGGGCCAGAGAGGTCGAGTACCTGGCCCAGGGTCACACAGCTTCAAAAGACCAGAGCAGGAATTGGAACCCAAATTCAAAGTTTCTATGACTTTTACGTCCAGTATTCCTCTGCAGTTGGTTCAATACCAAGATATATGCATTGCTGCAGAAAGCATTCCTTGAGGCTTTTGTGACTCTGGCTTTTCCTATTCATGATGTATTGATTGGAGGCTGAGAAACAACCATTTGCAAACGTATTTAGGAATAAAAAATAAGTCCCATGGTGTCGCTGGGGACACTTAGGCAATCAGAAATTACACGGAAGACTCACTGTTGCTTTGGGTAGAACGTGGACCCTTAGTTATGGAATCAATTGATGGTGACAACACTATAATGAGGCCATTGAATGGGCTCCCACAGCCTCATTCTGACCCTTGTGTATGTGGAGAAGCCAGATGTTCCATTTGAGCTCAACATCATCAAGTCCCATTGTCTCCCCAGCTCAAAGTTATTAAACGCCTGGGGTTGATGTAATTTTTAGAGGGTGAGATGGTAACTGTTGCATTTAATGGGGTAGAATTTGCAATTCTCGTTAAGCCTCGGGTAACTGGACAGACCCATGCAGAAACCCCAGCTCCGCCTCCTCCAAGCAGCATTGCTCAGGGAGAATGTTTCACTTCTCCAGCTAAGGCTCTATCCACTTGTCATCTCGACGGGATAAGGGTAGTGTCTACAACATAGCAGCACTGTGTACGGAGGCCTGCCCGGTGCCTCCTGGGTTCGTAGCAAGCCATCAGTAAACATTCACCGCTGTTATTATTTTTGTTGCCAAAGGTAGTGGCCGTGTGCATGTGTAAATGTGTGGGTGCACGTGCATGTCTTTTAAGGCCATGAGAATGGCTAGAGATTAGGAATGGGATCTCGGGGACCTGAGTTCTCATTTCCATGCGGCTCACTGGTGATTCTAAAATCCTGGGCAAGTTATCTTCTTTGGGCTTCCCCTTCTATGAAACGAACTTAACCTAGATTATCTGTAAATTTCCTGTCTATATAAGACATTCTTAGAGTCTGTAATTCTTGTTTCAATTCATACAGATGGCAAAACCTCACCGGTGGGGAAGGAGCTGGTCACAAACACAGATAGGCTGGGAGGGGAGACAATAGGGAGTGGTGGGGATTGTGGTGAACTGGGGAGGGTGAGTCCCATTCGAAGGGGTCACTGCAACTCAGGAACAGCTGCCTGCTGCCACATGGGAGAGTGGGCTCCTCACAGCCAGATTTCCCTGTTTGTTCAAGACAAACCAGAACAGAGATTTTAATACAGAACTTCGCAATTCTTAAGTGCTGACAGCTAATTAAAAAGAAAATGCAAATACCCGACATCCCAAACAAAAGTGTCTGAATGTCAGATTCAAACTTGGCCCACGTTTGTGGCCTCTGAACCAGCCATACCTCCAGGCCAGCATAATTCCCAGGCAAGATCACCCTGGGGACTGGGTGATCTTTTATTCTAACATTTTCTTTTAACATTAAGACCCATATTATAGTCTCGCTAGCACCAAGAAGGAGACAGAAAAAGGTCCCTGTTCTGGAAATGGTTCCTCTGTTTTTAGCCCTCTGGGCTCAACGTGGTTGATTACCTCATCCTGCGGGACTGCTCTTCTGGCAGAGAGCTTCAGGGGAACACACTAAATCTTCCTCACCCACCTCGATTTCCACCATTAGCGCTGGAGACCCTGACCTCCTTGGACCCACACAGAGTCTCCCAGTCTGTTACCAGACATTTTTCCATAGTACAGATGAGTTTGAGTTCTTTGGGGTGTTTTTTTTTAAATTTATATAAATAAAAATATAAATTATATAGATAAAAATATGCATATCCTAAAATTGACCATTTTCATCATTTTTAAGTGTCCAGTTCTATAGCATCAAGTGCATTCACATTGTGCAACCATCACCACCAACCATCTGCAGACTTTTTTTTCACTTGCAAAACTGAAACTCTTGTCACTATGAAATGATATGTCTCTATGAATTTGACTACTTTAAGTACCTCATATGAGTGGAATCATGTAGTGTCTGTCTTTTGCGTCTGGCTTATTTCACTTAGCATGATGTCTTCAAGGTTCACCCATGCTGCAGCCTGTGTCAGAACTTCCTTCTTTTTAAAGGCTGTATAACATTCCATTGTATGTACATATATGCCACATTTTGCTTATTCATTCATCCATTGATGGACTCTTGGGTTGTTCTTTTGGCTGTTGTGAATAATGTTGCTATGCACGGGGGTGTGTAAACATCAGTTCATGTTCAGTACTTTTGGATATATACCCAGAAGTGGAATTGCTGGATCATGTAGTAATTCTGTGTTTAATTTTTTGAGGAACCTTTATACTGTTTTTCCAAAGCAGTTGCAACACTTTACATGATTCCCAGCAGTGCACAAGGTTTCCAATTTCTCCACATCCTCACCAACACTTGTTATTTTCTGTTTTTTGGCTTTAAAAAAATAATAGCCATGCTAATGGGTGTGATGGGTGGCTTTTTTAAGGGCTCAAGATAAGGGGAAGAGGATGATAGCACGAGGGACCTGGGAGATAGAAAGTCCTTGAGAGGAAACAGTATAAACGGCTCCATCACATGCAGCAAGTGCTCCAGAGCTGTGCTGTCCAATAAATGCAACCAAAAGTCCAGTTTCTCTATTGCAGGTGCACGTTTCAAGTGCTCGGAGGCACATGTAGCGGCTGGTGGCTGCCAGGTTGGACAGTGCAGATCTAGAGCACTCCATCATCACAGAAGGTTTTACTGGCTAGAGCTGCTACAAAGTTCACAAAATGCATGTACACAAATACGTCTCATTTTGATGTTTGGGACTCCAATGTTGGCCCTGCTGGTGACTTGATCTATGTCATGCAGCCTCTGGGTGGCAGAATCAAAAGGGGAGTCCCTCAGATTCCTGATCTAGTGTCCCATGTTCCCTTCCTCTTACCCTAAGTTCACGCAGAGCATGGAGGGTGGTTGGGGGGGGAAAGGGGGAGGGAGTTGATTATAAAGGATGCTGGTCCCACAGCATTTCCCAGGATTTGTTTTTAAAGATGAGTAGGCTGTGCTAATATTTCTTATTTAGTGGTTTATTAAAAGTAATGCACCAGATGCTCCAAAGATTATATCACCCTCATGGCCTGGTGGCTCTGACAGCCCTTAATCAGCTTCCTGACTGCAGCAGGCTCAGGAGATTCCATGACCTTGTGTAGCCAATTCTCTCTTCTTCCACACTAATATGTCAGCTGGGCACGTGGCCATGCAGAGCAAAGACTACATTTCCCAGCCTCCCTTGCAGCTAGGTATGGTCATGTGACCAAGTTTTGCCAATCGGATGTCAGTGGAGGGTCAAACTGGCAGCATCTGGGGATCTATTTTAAGAGATGGCTGGCAGGCATGTGCCCTCTGCCCCTCCCTTTCCCCCTTATCCCTTTTTCCATTCTGCCATCTGCAGCTGTCACTTTGGTTCCTGAGGACAAGGTTGAATGTGAGGGATGGAGGAGAGGAGCAGAGCCACCATGCAGCCCTGAACTGCTAACGTTTGGCCTTTTATGTGAACATGAACCAAGCTGCTGTCTGGGTTAATTTTTGGTCAATGTTATTTTTGGTCACTGTTATTTTTGGTCAGTGCTACTTGCAGGCAAACCCAGTTTTAACTGATGAGCTAGGTGATAACAGTGGCTAACTATAGGTCAGGCCCTCCCTATAAACCCTTAACCCTCAGAACAGCCTTAGTAAAGTAGGGATTCTCATCTGGGGATGGTTTTGTCCCGGAGGGGACATTAGGCAATGTCTGGAGACATTTTTGATGGTCCTGACTGTGTGTGGGTGTGGAGTGCTACTGATATCTCCTGGGTCAAGGCCAGGAATGCCGCTTGACATCCTACAATGCACAGAACAGTCCACCCCACAAGAATGATCCGGTTCCAAATGTCAATAGTACTGAGGTTGTATGCTCTGCTTTATGTTTTGTTTTGTTACATATAAGAAAACTGAAGCCAAAGGGCATAAATTACTTGCCTGTGGTGACAGAGCTTGTAAGTGGCAGAGTCGGGACTCAAACCCAGGCAGTTTCAGTGCAGAGGTGAGGGTTGGCATGTACCATGGGGCAAGGTGTGGGATGCACCGAACATGCCCCCCCCAAACACCCTGCACAGTCCCACCTTGTCTCCAGGAGTCTGGCAGCTCCTGGCTTTGCCACTCACTGAAAGAATGACCTTGAGCTGGTCACCTCCCCTCTGGGTGCCCCAGTTCCCTCTACGATAGGGGTGGGGGATGGTAAAGCCCAAGTGCCTGTTGCGTGTATTGGTGAGCCCAATGCAACACCTGTACAGCGGCTCTCTGACCAATCAGAATGGACTTAAGCTCAATGCAGCACCTCTACAGTGGCCCCTGGCCAATCAGAATGGACTTGAGCTTAGATCCCAGAGGCCCCAACTGTGCAGAGCCAGCCCGTTAGTTGCCAGACCACGGGGGAAGCCGAGGAGGGGGGTGGATCTTGGAGGCTGGAGTTGGGGGGAGGCACTTGAGCATGTGCTGTTTGCTAATTGGTATGGAAAGATTTCAACACTTCAACAACCTGTACAGTTAATTCTGGTACCATCGGCCACATGTCAGCATGAGTAGGAGATGTAGAAATCGTTCAGGTCGGGAGGGAACCTGGCCTCGTTTGGAAGAATGAATCTGAAGAGCTGGTCTCCTTTAACCTCCAAATTATCCCACCCATCTTGGGTTTAAAGAAATTAAAACACACCCACCATTCAAATGAAAGGTTAGGGGTGAGAGGGGACTGCCCGATGAGCTCTACCTAAGACCAGGAGCTTTGCTATCATTTAATTCATTTCATTCCCACAGCTGTCCTGGGAAGCGGTGTGTTTATTATTTCCTCCCATTTTACAGATGAGGAAACTGAGGCCCAGAGAGACTTAGTACCACTTCTAGGATTTTGTAGCTGCTAAGCAAACTCAGGAGTTTGTTTACACAACCACCCAGTTAGAAGGCAAGAGGTGGGATTTGGGGGCCTGTGGCCATCTCTGATTTGTGCGGATGGGCAACTTTTTTTTTTTTTAAAGGATATTTATTTTAATTTTTTTTTTAAAGGATTTCCTTTATTTTTATTTCTTATTTATTTATTTATTTACTTTTGGCTGTGTTGGGTCTTCGTTTCTGTGCGAGGGCTTTCTCCATTGGCGGCAAGTGGGGGCCACTCTTCATCGCGGTGCGCGGGCCTCTCACTATCGCGGCCTCTCTTGTTGCAGAGCACAGGCTCCAGACGCGCAGGCTCAGTAGTTGTGGCTCACGGGCCTAGTTGCTCCGCGGCATGTGGGATCTTCCCAGGCCAGGGCTCGAACCCGTGTCCCCTGCATTGGCAGGCAGATTCTCAACCACTGCGCCACCAGGGAAGCCCAGATGGGCAACTTTTAACACTCAGAAAGAAATAGGGAAAGGACTGGCCTCAAAGGGCATTTGGCTTGCTGAGTTTGCTCAGTTGGGCTCAGCACCTAAGTTCACCAGGGCAGAAACTGACGCATTCCATTTCCATTTCCTGCCACCTGCCTCACCTTGACCCCTAGGACCCGCCTACCCCATTTGCACTCCCTGACTGGTGCCCTGTCAGCACCAGCCCAGGGTCTCCATGCCCCTCCTCCACACTCCCTGGCAGGTTTGAGCCACCTCTGGATTAAGGAGGCGCAAATGATTTGATATCTCAGCCTGGGATTTAACTGACCTCTTAGCTCAGTTGGAAAAATTTCCTCTCTCAAATAGCTGTTTTATCTTCCGCCCCTGCCACCACTTTAATTATAGTAACTCCTCATCAGATGCCTCAAACGAGAGGGAAAAAAAAAGGCAAGAAGACAAGACACTGGGACAGGCTGAGTTTCCTTTCTAGACCATTTGGAACACAATTGCTTGTTATCACCCTCTGAATCACCAGCTTTCACCTGGAGATTAAAAGGCATCCCTTGAGACCACTTGAAATGAACAATAAGGCATGCAGAAGCTTAATCTTCTCAATGGTCATGAAACCTGGGTTTTATGGGACATTGCCTCCCCCAGCCTCCAGTTTCCCATCTCAGGCCATCAGTTCCCTGGGCAAAAATGGTGCCCTGGGAAAATTCACACCTCCACAAAGTGGTTAATGGCGCATGAGACCATTTCACAATGTAACTAGAATGACATGTTTCCAACCTTAAGTTAACCTTCAGTGGAAGGACACCACTGACTAGACTTGGAACTTTTGAGTTCCAGAAGCTTCCGGGGTGAATGCTTTGCTTTGCTCTTTTCCTCCCTCCCTCCCTCCCTCCCTCCCTTCCTTCCTTCTTTCCTCCCTTCCTTTCTTTCAATAAAATTGAAGACTTCTATTTAAATTTTTTGCTTTAACATAAATTATAAATCTTAAGCCTTACTATCAACTTGCCTTTCACAAAATTGGAAAAACCACAAGTTGAAACAACATATTGATACTAATATATAATTCAAGAACAGTTTCAAGAGAGAACGCATTTTTAATACAACTATTTTATAATCGGTGTGGTGTCACAGAACCCAGGCATCCGAATGCAGTTTCTTAGGGTTCAGAGGGATGTAATAGGGCTTGACCTTCTGAGGGCTGATACAACTTAGCTGTATGAGTTCTGGAATAAGAAACGTTAAGTGCTAATCAAATGTTCATCTTTAGCAGTCAGTATTTACCAGTGTGAATGGGTTTTGATGAAAGGTGATAGACCCAGGTTGAGAAAACGTGACAATGGCCTCAGCAATTACAACTCACATCTATACAGCACCCATAACCCAGGAACTGTGCTAACTGCTTTCCAGGCATTATTTTACTTGATCCTCCCCACAACTCAGTGTAAGAGATGTTATTACTGCCCCATTTTACAGATGAGGACATTGAGGTTCGAGGGGCGGACAACTTGCCCATGAATATGCATGCTGCTATTACGTTGCTTTGTGACCTTGGACCATTCGTTAGTGGAGTTCTTTTATGTCTCTAAAAATGTAGGTCAGATTCTGACCTTGGCAGCTCGCAGCCAGGGTATAGCCTGTAGGAGTGTTTTGGGTTGGCCCTCAGAGTGTTATTAAAACTATGTGAATAAAGTGGAATTTGGAACAAACACTTTGGGAAACTGGCAGTTTCTACTAAAGTGAATTCATGCCTACCCTAGAACCCAGTAATTCCACTCCTAGCTCTTTCCTGAAGACGGTAAATACTCTTGCCAACCAAAAGACACAGACCAGAAGAGTGTCCACGGCAGCTCCATTTGGAGTAGCCCAAACGTAGAACCACTCACATGCCCATCAACATGGATAAATTGATTACTCCATTGTCGTACAATGGAAAACTCTACGCCAGAGAAGGTGACCGACCCACTGCTGTGTGTCAACATGAATCTCACAAGTACCGTTGGGTGAAAGAAGCCAGGCATGAACGAATGCACACTGAATAATTCCATTCATAGAAAGGACTAGAAAGGCAAAACTAGACTAGTCTAGTAGAAGTCAGAATCGTGGTTACCTTTTAAGAATGAGAGGAGAATGCAGTCGTGTAGTGAATGAGATAGAGCGTGGGAAGGCGTCTGAGATGCTGGCAGGGTTCCCCAACTCCTCTGAGTGGCGGTTACGTGAGTCCAATTGCTTTGTGGAAATTCATCAAGCTCAATACTCTTTTTTTTTTTTTAATATCCCTATCATTTTTTGGAACAGCTTTATTTGAGATATAACTCACATATCTAAAATCCACCCACGTAGAGTGTAAAATTCAGTGGTTTTTAGTATATTCACAGAATTGTGCAACCACATCTAATTTTGGAACATTTTCATCTCCTCAAAAAGAAAATTGGTACCTGCTAGCAGTCATTCCCTCTGTACCCGCATCTCTTGGCCCAGGGCAACCACTAACCTACCATATGAGTTATATACTCTTTTTTTTTTTTTTGGCTATTATTATTATTTTTTTAACTTGTCTTCCAATCTTTATTTTTTAATTTTTTTTATACAGCAGCTTAATACTTATCTATTTTGTACATATTAGTGTATATATGTCGATCCCAATCTCCCACTTCATCCCATCACTGCTCTTATTTTTTTTTAATTGAAGTATAGTTGATTTATAATGTTGTGTTAGTTTCAGGTGTACAGAAAAATCATTCAGTTATATATGTGTATATATAATATATATATATTCCTTTTCAGTTTCTTTTCCTTTATAGGTTATTATAAGAGATTGAATATAGTTCCCTGTGTTATACAGTAGGTCCTTGTTGGTTATCTATTTTTTACATGGTAGTGCGTACCTATTAATCCCAAACTTCTGATTTATCCCCCCCCCTTTCCCCTTTGGTAACCATAAGTTTGTTTTCTGTGTCTGTGAGTCTGTTTCTGTTCTGTAAATAAGTTCATTTGTATCACTTTTTTTAGATTCCACAGATAAGTGATATCATATGCTATTTGTCTTTCTCTGTCTGACTGACTTCACTTAATATGATAATCTCTAGGTCCATCCATGTTGCTGCAAATGGCATTATTTCATTGTTTTTATGGCTGAGTAACATTCCATTGTATCCATGTATCATATCTTCTTTATCCATTCATCTGTCAGTGGACATTTAGGTTGCTTCCATGTCTTGGCTATTGTGAATAGTGCTGCTATGAACATTCGGGTACGTGTATCTTTTCAAATTAGAGTTTTTGTCTTTTCTGGATATATGCCCAAGAGTGGGGTTGCTGGATCATATGGTAGCTCTGTTTTTAGTTTTTTAAAGAACCTCCATACTGTTCTCCGTAGTGGCTGCACCAATTTAGAATCCCACCAACAGTGTAGGAGGGTTCCCTTTTCTCCACACCCTCTCCAGCATTTATTATTTGTAGAGAGTTATACACTCTTAAGTGTGTATGTAGTTATATTTAAATGAAAAAGTTACTGAATAGCCAGTGTACCTGGTAGGAATTGCACTGAGCTCCTAATTCCTGTGGTCTTACACTTGCTTGTCTTGTACATTTACATCACCTGCCTGGGTTCCCCAGGCGTTCAAATCTGTGACTTTGGGAATAAACAATCTTGAGAGTGTTTTCCTACTGGAGTATCTCTTGTTTCTGGTTTCTTTTGCCTGGGAGCAGGTCTGGGTCAAATCATCCCTTAATTTAGACAACACAGTGGAGATATATTTGACAGCCAGATGTTGAAGTGGGTCAGGTTCCTTCTGTACCCACGTCACAGCTCTCCCTGGAGAGTGGACACCCATCTGGAGGGAGTCATTTCTCTGACTCCTTCACTGCCCCTGGGACCTGCTGCTCTGGGTGAGTGGGAGATGGCCCTCCCCGATGTGCCTGGCCAGTACGACTGGAGCCCAGCACCAGGCTGGTCTCAGAAGGACAAGGTAGGGGAGGAAGCAGAGAGTTGTATGTCTGGGCAACTTGAGGATATGAGAGTGGCCTGGCCTTGGGTCACAGTGGATGGGGGAGAAAAGTCGAAGGGAAGAGTTGTTCCCTTGGCTGATCCAAAATTAAAAACTGGCAACCAATCACTGACCGTCTTCCTTAATTTCTCACAACAAACATGGAAGGTAAAAATTGCTCTCCCCATTTTTCAGATGGGGAAACTGAGGCTGAAAGATGAACCAGGCCAGGGACTTAAAACAGCAATGATTTGTGATTTTCCCACAATCCCATGCATTGGCTGGGGCTCTACTGATGGTTCTGGCTGGTCTCCCCTGAGCCCAGTCCTGCAGCCGGGAGCTTGGCAGGGAGCTCGGCTGGGGCTGGAATGTCCAAGGTGGCCTCATTTGCTGGGGCATCTCTCCATAGAACCCCTCCTTGGGAGGTAGTCCAGCCTGGACCTCTTCAGAGCGTGGCAGCCAGGCTCCAAGAGATGTTAGGGGCTATGCTCGGAGTGCCAGCTGGGTGGGAGCTCAGACAGCAGGCAATAAACCTGGACTGGGGATAGACAGAGGGCTTTCTTGAGGATGTGGGACCTCCTCTTGCGTGGCTCCTTAGAGAAATGGTTAAGAGGAAGACTCTGCAGTCAGACTGCCTGGGTTCAAATCCTGATTTCAATTGCCAAGAGCTTGGACCAGACACTTGAGCTCTCTGCCTCAATTTCCTCATCTATGAAATGGGCATAACAATCATCCTTGCTTCATAACCCAACAGGATGTTCCTGTAAAACACTTAGCACTGTGTCCACACATAGTAAGTTCTCAAATTTAGCTGCCGTTGCTATTATTGTGGTTAACATCATGATGATGATGTGATATTGACAATGCAGAGGATTATCCAGACTAAGGGGGATAGGAAAGAGGGTCCTAAGCAGAGGGAACAGCCTCTGCTCCAGCCAGGAGCTGAGAGAACCTGATGCCCAGAAAGAATTGAAAGGAAGCCTATATAGCAGACGGGCAGAGTTTGGGGGGATGGTAGTCACAGGCTGGAGAGGTAGGTGGGGGTAAACCAGAAAGCCTTTGTGAGGTGAGGAAAGGATTGGGGATTTTATTCTAAGGGTAGCAGAGGCCCATAGGACCGGGGGCCTGCTGGAGCCAGTTTAATACTCTATTGCGGTCCTGTTGGCTGCAGTGGGAGTGGGCGGAGGGAGCAGGGATGGGGGTGGGGCAGTGAGTGCGGGGGCCTCTGCCTCATCCATGGTAGAGGGAAGGGGCCTGGGAGCTGGCGGTTGCAGAGGGTAATAGGCCAGGAGAGCTTGAAGGCTGCAGGAGCAGGAGTTGCTGACACTTGGCGTTTGATGGGATGAGAAGGATGGAGGAGAGGGCAGTGTCCTGGATGCCTCCTGAGTCTGTGGTCTGGGGTACGGGGTGGATCCTTTAAGAACATGGACAATACAGAAGGACCAGTTTTGGCCGGAGGTGATGATGGCTTCAGTTGTGAAGACACTGTGTTTGAGGGACCAGCGCTTCCATTCCCTGACAAGTGAGCTTCTAGAAGGAAGGACATGCCATAGGTGGAGAGAAGGGAAGCGTATGTGCTGGGTCAATAGCACGTATGGGGCTTGGAGGCCTGAGGGAGAAGGATCTGTCCTCAGACCAGAAAGGAATTTCGTATGATGGCAGCACAGGGGGTTTAAGCGACAGGGGCAAGAGGAGGATGAGAAACGAGACTGGAGGCTTGTGCCAGGACCACGATGTGAAGGACTTTGAGTGCCCTGGAATTTGCACCTGTCCTGTGAGTCACACATTGCTTCCTGAGGTTTTTAAGCAGGGAAGCGATGTGAGCAAATCTTTTTTTGTTGGGAAGGAGGCCAGAGCGCAGAGGGACCCCACTGGTGGCAGGAGAAGTTAATGCTAATGCTTTGAACCGGGATTATCAAGCCCTGTGATAAAGCTGCTAAGTCAGTAGTTGGGCGTGGGTGGGGAATTCATTAAATATAGATATTTGCTGATGAGTTAAGATGATTATGGAGTCTGGTTCCAAGGATTAGAGGTGCAAACAGCCTGTTGACTTCTGTCACTTGGCAACAAAAGTCCTCATCAGAAAGGTGTAGAGCAGCCGGGCCCCCTTCAAACACAGATGGGAAGTATTTAGCATCAGCAGTATCTAGCCAGCTTAGTCTGGCAGCCACCTCATGAAGATTTTACATCTATCCTTCCTTCCATCCATCTACTCATCTTCTACTCACCCATCCATCATTCTATCCATTCCTCCTCCTATCTTTCCTTCTACCTATATCCTTTCATTCACCTATCCTCCCATCAGCCCATCCTTTCTTCTACCCACTCATCCATCCATCCATCCATCCACCCATCCTTCCAACCATCTATCCTTCCATTCATCAACCTTTCAAGTTTCCCTTTCCTTTACCAGTTTTCCACCCACCCATCCTTCCATCCAACCATCTACCCATGCTTCCATCTTTCCTTCCATCTCTCCATCAATCCATTTTCCCACTCACCATCCTTTAGTCTTTCTTTCATCCACCAGTCTTCAATCCATCCCTCCTTCCATCCACCCATCCATCCATCCATCCATCCATCCATCCATCCATCCACGCATCCTTCCCTTTACCCATTCATCATCCTGTCCATTCATCCTTCCATCTTCCCTCCCATCCACCTATCCTTCCCACCCAAACGGATTTTTTCATCCACCCAGCAATCCTTCCATCTACCCATTCTTCCAACCACCTATCTTTCCGTTCATCAACCCTTGCATTTTTTTCTTCCATTTACCAGTTTTCCACCCATCCATCCTTCCATCCAACCATCTACCCATGCTTCCATCTTTCTTTCCATCTCTACATCCATCCATTTTCCCACCCACCATCCTTTTGTCTTTCTTTCATCCAACAGTCTTCAATCCATCCATCCATTTATCTCCATCCATAAGTATTTGAATGCCTACTTATTTCAGGTTCTGTTCTAGGCACTGGGGAGTGACCAGCACGCAAGATAGACAAGGTCTCTTCTCTCGTGGAGCTGACCTTCTTAAGCAGGAGACAGGCAGTAAACAAGAAGATAGGAGAGTGATGGATGCTGGAGAGACAATTGAAATAGGGCAATGAGATTGACTGGGTGACTGCTTTTGCTAGAGTAGTTGGGAAGACCCCTCTCTCAGGGGGTGACATTTGAGCTGACACCTAAATGGTAAGGGTACAGACATGCACACTTTTTTTGGTGGTGGGACGAGAGCATTCTAGATGGAGGGAATAGCAAGTGAAAAGTCTTGGTCCAGGAGTGAGTTCGGTGCGTTTGAGGCACAGCACGGCCAGTGGGGCTGGGAAGGGAGAGGCGGGGAGAGAGCAGAGGGTGATGATCTGCAGGAGGATGGAGCCAGGTCTGAGGACGCTAAAAGTCAGCTAAGAAATACATAGAGTGATCACCACCAGATCAGGAGTGTGACCTGATCTGACCATATGAGTGTCTCCAACCCCATCTTTCCTGCCTTAGTCCTGTATTATTTTCTTAGTGTTGCTATAACATTTTACTGCAAATTTAGTGGCTTAAAACAACACAAATTTAATATCTTCCCGTTCTGGAGGTCATGAATCTGAAGAGGGTTTTACTGAGTTAAAACCAAGTTGTCGCAAGGCTGGTTCCTTCTGGAGCCTCTAAGGGAGAAGCTGTTTCTTTGTCTTTTCAGGTTTCCAGAGGCACCTGCATCCCTTGGCTCGTGGCCCCTTCCTCCTTCTTAAAGCCAACAGTACAGCATCTTGACATCTCTCTCTCTCTGCTTTCATTGTCACACCTTCTTCTCTGACACTGACCCCCACCCCTGCCTCCCTCTTATAAGGACCCTTATGATTACACTGGGCTCACCCAGATAATCCAGAATAATCTCCCCATCTCAAGATACTTAGCTGAACCGAATCTGCAAAGTCCCTCTTGCCACGTAAGGTCACACATACTCACAGGTTCTGGGAATCAGGATGCAGATGTCTTTGGGGGGTCTTTATTCTGTCAAGCACAGTCGGGGGGGGGGTCCCATCCTCACAGCCTTTTGCCATCACACTCTTGTCCTTTCTCCACAGAGTTATCAGAAGAGATTTTCTGGGAAATAGAATGGTATAGATGAACTTGTTTGCAAAGCAGAAATAGAGACACAGCCATAGAGAACAAATTGGACACCAAGGGGGCGGGGGTAGGATGGATTGGGAGATTGGAATTGACATATATACACTATTGATACTATGTATAAAATAGATAACTAATGAGAACAGACTGTACAGCACAGGGAACTCTACTCAATGCTCTGTGGTGACCTAAATGGGAAGGAAATCCAAAAAAGAAGGGATATATGTATAATGATAGCTGATTCACTTTGCTGTATAGCAGAAACTAACCCAAGAGTGTAAAGCAACTATACTCCAATTAAAAAAATAAATAAATAAAAACTAAATTCCTTTAAGGGCTTCCCCTTGACCTCAGGATAAGGTTCCAGATCCTGAGCACATGCCCGAACCCAAAGTTCAAGTCCTCGCCCATTTTCCTGTTACCCCCGTGACCCTGGTAAACTGATGGAAACCCCCCAAGCCATGGTCTCTGTACTAGATGTTCTGCCCTCCAGAAGCCCCTCACGACTAAAGGACTTAGTCCCCCAGCTACACGGAACGCTGCTGGCAGCACACGGCACTTAGCTACCAGCCCTCTGGAAAAGTCCTTCGCTGATGTTATGGTTTGAATTGTGTCCTTTCTCCTCCCCCACCCCCAGCAGCAACAACAAAATGATACGTTGAAGTTCTGACTTCCCGTACCTGTGAATGTGACCTTACTTAGAAATTGGGTTGTTGCACATGTAATTAGTTAAGATGAGGTCATATTGGATGGAGTAGGGTGGACCCCCTGTCCAATATGACTGATGTCTCATGAGAAGAGACACAGACCCACAGGGAGGAGGCCATGTGAGGACAGAAGCAGAGTTGGGAGTGATGTGTCTACAAGCCCAGGAACATCAAGGATGCCGGCCATCGCCAGAAGCTGGGACAGATGCATGGTACAGATTCTCCCCCAGAGCCCTCAGAAGGAACCAACCCTACCGGCATCTTGATTACAGGCTTCTGGCCTCCACAACTATGAGAGAACAAAATAGCCTCTATCCTGTGACTGGTCAATGGGAAAGGGGTCCCCCTGCTCTACCCCAGGACACCTCTGAGGGCCATCCCAGGTTCAGGGCTCCAGTGGGGTGGGCTGAGGCTTTTGTGGAGACTGCACCTCCACCAACGTGCCCCTCTGCCCAGCTGGGCTCCTACCTTCCCTTCATGGGAGTGGTTCCTCCCAGCTTTCCTGCTGAACCTCGGGCTGCAAGGCTCCATCAGAGTCTACTTCCTGGGAGCCTGACCCAGAACTGCTTCTTTCTAGGGACTTGACTACAGCTTTCCCAGTTTTTGTTTCTTTGTTCACAAAACAGAACTAACAGAACCTCCAGTGTCAGGGTTAAATGAGATACTGCATAAGCCCGCAAGATCAAATGCCCTTTACTCCACAAATGGCCTGTTAGTGGTAGGGCAGCGGTCAAACACTCCTGTAAATCTTGGTTACATGTCTCCTTCCCCTGCCAGACCAGAATCCCCTTGGGGTCAGTAACCACTTCATCCTTAATTCATTCATTCATTCATTCATCCGTACCCTCTCTCATTCATTCATCCCATTCCATTTCATTTGTTCATCCTGGTGCATGCACTGGATCCCATCATCCCCCTCCCCCATTCACACCAGCCCACTTTGCTTCATTTTGGACATCCCGCTCCATTTCATTCATTCACTCCCCGTATTCCACTAGTTCATTTTCAGCTCTTACTATGTGACTGTGATGTGAACATTTGCCCTCTCTCCATTCATCATGTTTTACGATGATACACAATGCAGTGATGGGCTCTCTTAAACACGCATCTTTCCCAATTTGTCTTTATTGCTCTTTGCTTAGCAAATCAGGCAGAGGGAATAAAGTCAAACCAGTTACTCTTCCTTTTTTTTAATTTTAACATCTTTATTGGAGTATAATTGCTTTACAATGTTGTGTTAGTTTCTGCTGTATAACAAAGTGAATCAGCTCTACGTATACATATATCCCCATATCCCCTCCCTCTTGCATCTCCCTCCCACTCTCCCTATCCCACCCCTCTAGATGGTCACAAAGCACCGAGCTGATCTCCCTGTGCTATGCGGCTGCTTCCCACTAGCTATCTATTTTACATTTGGTAGTGTATATATGTCTATGCCACTCTCTCACTTCATCCCAGCTTACCCTTCCCACTCTACTGTGTCCTCAAGTCCATTCTCTACATCTGCGCCTTTATTCCTGTCCTGCCCCTAGATTCATCAGAACCACTTTTTTTTTAGATTCCATATATATGCATTAGCATACGGTACTTGTTTTTCTCTTTCTGACTTACTTCACTCTGTATGACAGACTCTAGGTCCATCCACCTCACTACAAATAACTCAATTTCGTTTCTTTTTATGGCTAAGTAATATTTCATTGTGTATATGTGCCGCATCTTCTTTATCCATTCCTCTGTCGATGGACACTTAGGTTGCTTCCATGGCCTGGCTATTGTAAATAGTGCTACAATGAACATTGTGGTACATGACTCTTTTTGAATTATGGTTTTCTCAGAGTATATGCCCAGGAGTGGGATTGCTGGATCATATGGTAGCTCTATTTTTAGTTTTTAAGGAACGTCCATACTGTTCTCCATAGTGGCTGTATCAATTTACGTTCCCACCAACAGTGCAAGTGGGTTCCCTTTTCTCCTTTCCCCAGCAGCGGCAGGCTGCTTCCAGCAGGGGGTGTCGTGACCCAGTCCTACACCCATCCTTGACACCTGGTACCCACTTCATAATTAATGGTAGGTTTCAGTCCCCCGCTGAATACTGCCTGGGGCCGTCCCTAGCTTTCTCAGAGTTTGTTGGCAACTCTGAAATCTGCTGTAGATTTTATATGTCTCCCTCCGTCCCTCCCTTCCTTCCATGTCTCTTTCTTTCTCTTATTCTTTCTGAAGATTCAATTGTGCTCACTTCCTCTACCCATCTTGCACCAGTTTTCCTAGACTTCTGTTAGACACATTTATCAAGAATCGGAGATGTCGCTCCTTGATCGCTAGAGGGCTAGGACAAGCTGGAAAAGTACATGGGGGCTGGTTTTTTGTTACTAAGAGTGACCCAAAAAAGTCTTGAAAATTTTATCAATTTTATCTAGGGGTGGGAAGGAGAAACTGAGATGCAAGCATGAAGGGGCATTGCTGGAAGCAAATTGCTTGCTGCTTGCTGCCGCAGGGTCCTTGCTCAGTGAGCAGACGACGTTGGAGGTGGGGAGTAGCAAAGATGCTCTGGTTGAAGAAAGGGGGGTTCACGGCTCCCGGTGGGGCTGAGAGCCTCATCCATTTGTTCTCCAAGGAGCTGCCACCTCTGCCTTTCCCCAACCCCGAGAGGTTTGGGCTCTGACACTGAGTAGTAAGATTTAGCTAGAAGCAGGGAAGGACATTTGGGGAGGAGGGAAGGGCGCCAGCGAAGGCGCATTGCCGTGCGTGTACCTGGGCTGCTTGGGCATGGCACACGTAACACACGGAGGCTTCACCACTGAGAAGATGCTCAGGGAGGGTCCAAATTCCTGTGCAGTCCCCGGGGAGCCGAGCAGGGTGTGTGGACATTTCTGCCAGTTCTCAGCTGGGCCAGGCTGGGCCAGGCTGACCCCAGGGTGCAGGAGCTGGGTATTGTGTTGAAGTGGAATCCTTGGGTCAGGGAAGCTGGGGCCCCTGTGACTACAGGTACTTGTGTGGGGTGGGGGGTGTAAGGGGAATCCATGTCTTGGGCCATCAGGTGACTTGGGACTCATCTCCATGGTGACATGTCAGGGCAGCAAATGGCAGAGCCCCGGGCGACAGTGTTCCGATTATAATGGAGCCATCCCAGCCCTTGACGGGCTCGGTGACCCTGGACAAGCTACCTCCGAGCCCCAGCTTCCCTGTCAGTGACATAAGGCTTATGACAGTACCTGCCTCACAGAGTTATCATATGCACTGAGCATGTGAAGTTCTCAGCTTACAGTAAGACTATTTAAGTGTGATTATTGTTATTTTTATTATTAGGATTAGTTATTATTACAGCTGTCATTGTCCTATGCCCTGCCCCAGACCATGTACACAAAATTCACAAGTTCCGCATCTGAGGGGGTGAAACTGCTAGGAATAAGGTGTGTGGGTAGCAGTCGGTGGGGTTTTCACAGGTCCTCTGTCACGCCTGGAAGCCTACAGGATCCCAGCTGCTGCCTACACCCCCCCAGTTGGGGTGGGTGTCAGGCACCCTCTGAACAGCCCCCTTCACGTCGAAAGCTTTCAGCTTTGGCCAGGAGTGCGGCTGGTGCCTTTGACACTGACACACGTCTTTGTGTCCCAGGCATGCGCATCGTTCATTCACTCCCGTCCGATTTCCAGTCCTCTGGCTGATCCACGGGCATGAGATCATTCCCCAGCTTTTTATTTTTTCCAGTACTTTTTGCAGTGTCACTTTGTGGTGCCCCCAAATCACAAGCACCATGAAAGTTAGTTATTTACAGTGACTTTCCAATTTTCTGTAATGAGATCACCATGATAAACACGTAAAGAAGCACTGACTACGTGCTATGTTCTATACAAAGTATTTTTTATGTTTTTTTTTTTAAATTTGCACAACAGTCCTATGGGCCAGGTGCCACTATTGTGCCTTTTTTTTTTTAAAGATTTATTTTTAAAAAATTTTTACTTTTGGCTGCCTTAGGTCTTCATTGCTGTGCCTGGGCTTTCTCTAGTGGCGAGTAGGGGCTACTCTTCGTTGCGGTGCACGGGCTTCTCATTGCGGTGGCTTCTCTTGTTGCGGAGCACGGGCTCTGGGCGCACGGGCTTCAGTAGTTGTGTGTGGGCTTCAGTAGTTGTGGCTCGCGGGCTCTAGTCGCGCGGGCTTAGTTGCTCCAACGCATGTGGGATCTTCCCAGACCAGGGCTCGAACCTGTGTCCCCTGCAGTGGCAGGTGGATTCTTAACCACTGCGCCACCAGGGAAGTCCCTATTGGGCCATTTTTGATGGGGCAGCATGTGAGGCTCAGAGAACGTATGCATTTCTGCCCCAGGGGACATTTCTGGGAAGTGGCAGAGCTGGGATTTGAGCCCAGGGCCATGCTCTGAGTAATAGGCGATCATTGTAGGCAAATTGGAAACTATATATTAGTAATAATGGAGCTAAAATTAAACCCACCCAAATTCTACCATCCAGAGAAAGCCACCATGAGCATTTTGGATGGGAGGTCCAAGGCTATGAATGGTGTCCGCTGTGCATCCTGGCTTGGGGCCTTCCTCCTGCCCACTAATGTGTCACAGGTCGCTGTGGCTGGTAAAGTTGGGTGCCCCCAACACCACAGCTCTCCAACCCACCCTCTATCTATCTGCATTTGTTAATATGCTTGGGAAGGCTTTGCTATTTAGGTTCAAAGAAGAGGAACAAGAGTCTTTGGGAGGAAGAGCTGCCCCAGAGGACAAAGAGCCTGAGGCGCCTGGGGCGTCGAGGAGGGACAAGCCTGGTGTGTGGTCCCCGGGAGCCTCCAACTAGCCCCCCGTCCAAGAGAGCTCGGAACTAGATACGAGCTTGGAGTTTGCCCAGCTGGACAAGATTTCATAACAAATTGTCCTGATGTGCAGGGTGGAGCCAGGAGATCCCACATAGCACGGCTGAGAAGCTGTTGCTTGGTTTTGCACTGCTGATTCGAGACCCTTTGGCATGTCGATTACATTATGATTCTTACAACAAGCCAAGCTGGTTCTCACCTCAGGGCCTTTGCACCTGCTTTGCCCCTTGCCTGGGAAATGCCTTGACCTTCTCTCCATACAGGTGATTCCTTCTCATCACTCTCATCTTGGCTAGGATGTCACCTGTTCAGAGAGGCCTTCCCTGCCCACCACCCTACCCATCTCATTCTCCCTGCTCATGGCTGTTTTATTTTCTTCACAGTACCCACCACCCTGAGATTATCTTGTTCATTCATTTGTTTCTTGTTCTGATACAGGGAGCAACTCTCCCCATTCCCCCTATTAGCATGCAGGCTCCCCAGGCCTACAGTAATACCTGGCACATAGTAGGTGCTCAGTAAATATGTTTAACAAATGAATGGGAAATTTCTGCCATTGTTGCTTGGGTTCTATCAGCTTTTGATCCAGTTAGAGGATGGAAAAGAGGAGGAAGGGAAGGGAGAAAATGAAGCAGTCACCGTGTGTGTGTGTGTGTGTGTGTGTGTGTGTAAGGGGTGGGGGTTGTTTTGCAGTGACTGCCTGTCTACCTGTGCTGGGCCTAGGCCTGTTTGCTCCTAGATCCACCCTCCTCTCCTGCTCTGGGGGATTTTACAAGGGGACTGATTCCGGTGCGCAGCTTGTCCCCAGCTCTTGTGTCACTGGGTTCAGCCAATGGGAGACCCTGATGGAGGGTGGGAGGGCACGAGGCAGAAGCCAGGGGGTTCTCCCCATCTCTGCGCCTGGGGCAGGGCCCCGAGCAGTGGCCATGTCTCCTCTGTGGTTCCAGCATCACCAGGCATCATCTTCCTGTGGTTCAGCTTCTTCCAGGTGACCCCAGATCCTGGGCCTGAGAAACACCACCCCATCTCTTTGTCCCCTGCCCTGGGGATGGGGCAGCACTGAATTGCTGTTGTTTATCTCCGGGTCACCTCACTGTCCCATGCTTGATTTCTCAGCCCTTCTGTAGCCTGTGTAACCAAGTCCCTGCGTTAATCTGTCTGCTTTAAATGCCCATCATTATTTCCGTTTTCTTGTGATACAAAATCTGTGCCTCTATAATAAGAAAAAAAGATAAATAAAAGCCAGAAAAGTGGTTGGGGGCTGGTTTTTGAGGAATGGGTGAGGGGGAGGGTAGGACAGGGGCCCGAGAAGAGCTGCCACCTTTCCCGCCCACCTGCCAGGGCTGGGACCCTGCACGCCCAGCCAGGCAGAAATCGCTTTCTGAATTTATGCGCCCATCACACCGTGATTTATGAAGGGACAGCTTGTCTTTGCCAAGTGATAGATTTATGTGCCCCAGGCACTGCATAATAAGGGTCAGAGATTCTTTCTTTCTCTTCTTTTTTTAAACTCATGTCAAGCTAAAGCGTTCTTCAAGATCCCTGCGGGGAAGGGGTGTCCTGCTGTACCTGGTGACCACTCCCAGTCAAGTGGCCCGAATCACTGACCCCCAGGAAGGGAGAAGGCAGAAGGAGGAAGGAGCGGTTTGTGTGGAAGCATCATGTGGGTTTTGACAGTGGTGTCCCCGTGGTCGAATGGAGCCCAATCAGGCTCCCATTCTCTCTCGGGGGGCTCCTGGCTCTCGGGGGCTGCTGGCCGTCGGGCAGATCAGCGTCCTCGGCTCTTGGGAGATGCTGGATGTCTGCAGAAAACCCTGGCTCAGCCCAAGCTGAGGCTCCTCCCCTGCCAGGGCAGCGCCATCATGCCTCCAGGAAGCAGGCTGTGGCCAAGTGCCCAGGCAGACCTGGGTTCACATCCTGCTCCCACCACTTGGAATCAGGCAAGTGTCTTCAGCTCACAGCCTCAGTTTCCTCTTCTGCTAAGCGGGGTAACATTATAGGAACCACCTCAAAGGGCTGGTCTGAGGATAAAGGAGAAGCCTATGTAAAGTGCCTAGTACAAAGCACGGCACATAGTAGGTGCTCAAGAAATGTGAGTCCCTACTGTCGTTCTCCTTTAGCTTCTTTCTCCTTTAGCTTCTGCTTTCGTACATGCTCATCAGTCAGGTTGGACGCAACGCAAACTTGGTTTGTATCAGTTGGGATGTATTTGGCGGTCAGTAAGAAAAAGCTCCAACTCTCCCCGCTTAACCCTAAGGAAGATTAGTTTGTCCTTGTAATAACAAGCCCAGAGGTAGGACGGCTCCAAGACTGACTAAATTCAACAGCTCAGCAATGTTCCCAGGAATTCAGGTTTTTTGTTTTGTTTTTTTTTCCCATGCGGCCATTTCAGCGTTGGCCTCACTGTCCGATCAGCTCCCCTCATTGTGGCAAAGTGGCTGCTGCAGATCCTGGCATTGCATCCTGACTGTGTAAAGTCCAGACGCACAAAAGAACCACCACTTTCCTGCAGGTCTCTGGGGTGAGGACCACTTTCCCAGAAGCACCTCCCCTGATTTCCCCTCACACCTCATTGGCCCAGATCAGATGACAGACCCATTCCTGAGCCAATCACCAGTAGGTGGTGGGTGGGAATACATGATTGGCTTCAGCCAGTCATCCGGGTGGTTAGGGCTACAGGGGGATCAGCCAACCTCATCACTAGGTGACTGCTCTTTGAAATCCTGCTCCCACCACCCTGTTCTCCAATTCCTCCCTCATCTCTGGATACAGCTAGAGCCTTCTTCTTACCCCTTAAGACCCTCATGACTTTACAGTCCAGCAGAATTGGAGCCAGAGGCAGGTGGCCCCTGCCTGGAAGATTCTTCCCACCTCCCATCCCAGACGTGCAGCTCCTTCCCATCTCTGGGTTTAGGCGTCACCCCCTGGACGCCGCTCCTCCCCACCCAATCTAAAGGGGGTTCCCCATGCCACACGGCACCCCAGAGTCACTTCCTCAGACTTTTGTGTCATTTCAGCACTTAGCATAATTTACCTGCTTTCTTGGTCTGTGTCTCCCCACTGGACCGTCCTCTTCGTGACAGAGGGGATCTCCCCCATTTTATCCAGGTCCTACTGTGTCACAGGACACAGAGATCCTGGGTACCCCAGGAAAACACAAGATGAGCCTGGTGTGTATGAACGTGGGAAGCATTTGCTTCCCTGGAAAGTTAAGCGTTTCCTCCGGGAAAGGATTGTGGAATCTCCAGCTCACCTCCCAGCCATGTATCAGCAGAGGGGAATGGTCTGATGTCCAACTTATCTGGAGTCAGAGGGTTTTTTTTTCATTTTTTGAAAATGTCATCCTTGGCATTTAAACAACATCTTGGATGGTTTCACCTGGCTTAGGTTTTGTGGAGCCCACATTAGCAGCATCCTGGATTGTCTGACCTTGACCCGCATGAGGTTGACCCGGCCGAGCGATTGGCCAAAAGAAACAGCTACATCATGCTTGTCTTGGTGGTTGAGCTGAGTTCTTGGTGATATTGCTGAGCTGTTGAATTTAGCTACTCCTTTGCCCTGGTGTAGGATATGGGCACAGATAACTGGAATCTGTTTCTGCCCTAGTCCTTTTTTTTTTTTTCTTTTTTCTGGCCGTGCCCCGTGGCTTGTGGGATCTTACTTCCCATGCAGGGGCTCAAGTTTGTCCAACCAGGCCAAGGAACTTGGTGCCAGGCGGTCAGCGACTCGGATCGCTGGCTGGCATTAGGATGGCCCATCAAAGCCAGCTGGGCAGGAGCCCTGGGTGAGGAGTGTGGGAGCATTAGCCGATCCGTGAGTATTTGCTGGGCCCCTACTATGTGCCGGGTGCACAGTACGTGAGAAAGAATAAACCAAAAACAATAAAGACGCTGTCCCTGCTCTTAGGGTGCTTTCTGTCTATCAGGAAAGTCAGGCATGGTAAGAAAGAATTGTCACTTCCACCATCGGGTTGTGTGAGCCCTGCCAAGCAGAGGTACACGGGGCCGTGAAAGCCTGTTCTAGCAGAACTGAGCTACTCTGGAGATCAGGGAATGTTTCTGGGATGAAGGGACTAACTGTTTTGCCAAGAGCTGAGATATGAAGAAGACTTAACAAGTTTACTCAACAAAGAAAACAGGGAAGAGTGTTGGGAAGTGGGAACAGCATATGCAAAGGCACTGTGGCTAAGGCACATGGTGAGAGTGTGTAGGGGCCAGTCCAGCACACGGCAGCAGGGAGAAGCAGGAGGGAACGTGTAAGGACATGTGGCCCCAGAGGTCAGGGTGGGGGCCAGTGGGGGAGAGGCCAACTTTATCAGGGCTCCTGGCCCTGGCAGTTCATTAGAATCAGCTGGGGAGGGACTTCCCTGGTGGCGCAGTGGTTAAGAATCTGCCTGCCAATGTAGGGGACATGGGTTCGAGCCCTGATCTGGGAAGATTCCACATGCCATGGAGCAACTAAGCCCGTGCACCACAACTACTGAGCCTGCACTCTAGAGCCTGCAAGCACAACTACTGAGCCCACGTGCCACAACTACTGAAGCCCGCGTGCCTAGAGCCCGTGCTCCGCAACAAGAGAAGCCACCAGAATGAAAAGCCCACGCACCGCAACGAAGAGTAGCCCCCGCTCGCCACAACTAGAGAAAGCCCACGCGCAGCAACGAAAACCCAATGCAGCCATAAATGAATGAATGAATGAATAAATAAATAAATTTATTTATTAAAAAAAAAAAGAATCAGCTGGGGAACTTTGGAAACCACCAGTTCTGATTTCCCTGATCGGGGTTCTGATTCACTTGGTCTGTGCTGGACCTGGGTATGGGTGTGATTGAAACCCCCTCCCATGCGTGATGCTTCCGCGCGGCCAGGTGGAGAAAGGCCGGGCCAGACCAGCAAGGCCCGTGGGGCGTGCATTTTTATCCGTATCCCAACAGGGCCATGGCAAGGTCTTCAACTTCGGAGGTGGGATGGGGAGGAGTTTCACGATCATATGTGCTTTGGGGGAGAAACAAAAACAAGCAGCTGAGAAATAAACCATGCTTTGGGGGTGGGTCCAGGTCCTGCAGAAAAAACCAAGAGAAGCCTGTTAGCGACCTGGCCTGGCAGCTAGAGAGGGGCTGAGCCTGCTGATGGAATTGGTACCAGCCTCGGCTGCGGGAAGAAGGGGGCCGTGAGCCAGCCAGCCTGCCCGCCGGACCTTTCCATCCATGTCCGTTGGCTTCGTGGCTTCCTACTGCTTGAAAGGGGACCTTGTACTGCAGCAATCCCGAAAGGCAAAAGGAAGCGAGGCAGGTCACATTGGCCAGAGAAGAGGGGTCAGTTCCGGGTCGGCGGGGGCGGTCTGGCCCTGGACCAGTCACTCTGGGGAGCAGGCGGAGGGAAGCTGGGAGTTTCCCGGCTGGGAGGGCATCCGCTGTGAATTAAGTGGGGAGAGGGACACTCAGCGGAGGTCAGGGACAGGGTAGCGGGGTGAAGTGAGGTCAGGGTCTGGCTGTCCAAGAACGGTTGGCCCAGGGGACATCTGCTTTCATTCCCGGGCTGGAGCAGAGCTGGGCGGGGCGGTTCTGCAGGCTGAGTGTGCAACTCCAGGGCCTTTCCCAGCGGTCCCCCCTGCTCTTGCAGAGGACGCTGCCGAGAACCAGGCACCTCCTACAGAGGCTTACCTGTCCTCTCTGTTTAATCTTGGCCCAGAGGGTGCAGAGGCTTACCCGACGTCACACAGCACTATTTGGAACCAGGGCCATCTTCAGGCATACGTCCCAGGGCCCACAAGACTTTTAGGGGCCCAGGAAAGTGTTTTAAATTCTCTTAAAATTAGAGGAAATAAAAAGAATATATTCCAGGTTGGATTATATTTGTCCTTTTATCAATGCAGTCATAATAGATCATCGTTAATTTTTTTTTTTTTTTCCTGATAGAGGAAAGGGCCCAGGAAGGCAAAAGCACCAAGGGCTCATGGAATAACATGTCTCTGTTTGGATGGTGACACCCCCTCGCCACTCAGGTAAGGCTGAGGCTCTCCTCCTGCCTCGCTCTCCTCCTGGGCATCGGTCTGCATCTCAAGCCCGTTCTCTGTCCAGCCTCGTCCTTCACTTCTCAGATGTGTGGCCACTTCGCCAGGGGACCTCTGCTGGCTTCTGTGACTAGGTCACTCCCCCTCCCCCCATATGCCCTTGTTGCAGCTTGGTCCTGTGGACACACGGTGCAATAGTTTTGAGCCCAGCCAGACTCTGAAAGCGAATGTCTGGGTTGCAATCCCAGCTCTGCCAATTATCAACCATACATAGCTGGGCAGGTTGTTCATTTCTCTGACCCTCAGTTTCCCTGTCTGTAAAATGGGGATAGTAAGAGTATCTACCTAACGGGGTTTTGATGGATTAGATGAGTGATTTTTTTTTAAAAGTATTTGTTTATTTATTTATTTATGGCTGTGTTGGGTCTTCGTTTCTGTGCGAGGGCTTTCTCAAGTTGCGGCAAGCGGGGGCCACTCTTCATCGCGGTGCGCGGGCCTCTCTTGTTGCGGAGCACAGGCTCCAGACGCGCAGGCTCAGTAGTTGTGGCTCACGGGCCCAGCTGCTCCGCGGCATGTGGGATCTCCCCAGACCAGGGCTCGAACCCGTGTCCACTGCATTGGCAGGCAGATTCTCAACCACTGCGCCACCAGGGAAGCCCGTGAATATTTTTAAAGCACTCCATTGTCAATCTGAGACTCAGTCTCATCTATGAAATGGGATGATGATAGTAACTATCTGGTAGAGTTGTGATAGATTACATTAGTATTTTTGAAGCCCTTGAAACCACGCCTGGAGCCAGAAAGTGTCATCTAAGTGTTTATTAAAAACACTGATTATTATCTGACTCCTCTACTTGTTACGCCCCATAAAGGCAGGGGCTAGGCCTGGTTTTACTCTCCCCGGCATCCCCAGGCCTGGCACAGAGTAGATATTCAAAGGTCTGAAGGAATGAATGTTTTCTGCTCCTCCTTGTATGCCTCTGTGTCTCTTTCTGCCGGAAGTCACTCACACTTTAGTATAAAGTATGAATGAATGCCACCCTGTGCCCTTTCCTAGAGCACTTATTGGCCTGACCTGATCACTGTGGAAGAAATGTTCTGCCTCTTTGGGGAAGGAATGTGGTGCCTCAGTGATCAGGTGGGGGAGTTTCATGGGGGTTGGAAGGGCAGGATTTCTTCCTAGACCCTGGCACCACGAGCCACGTCCTCTGCTCCATGGAGGGAGGCCCTGAGCACTTGCACCCTTTGTATTTTCTTTTTTTTTTGGCTGCGTTGGGTTTTCGTTGCTGCCCATGGGCTTTCTCTAGTTGCGGCGAGCGGGGGCTACTCTTCGTTGTGGTGCGCGGGCTTCTCATTGCGGTGGCTTCTCTTGTTGCGGAGCACAGGCTCTAGGCGCACAGGCTTCAGTAGTTGTGGCTCGTGGGCTCTACAGCGCAGGCTCAGTAGCTGTGGTGCAAGGGCTTCATTGGTCCGCGGCATGTGGGATCTTCCCGGACCAGGGCTTGAACCGGTGTCCCTTGCATTGGCAGGCGAATTCTCAACCACTGCGCGCCCAGGGAAGTCCCACCCTTTGTATTTCTAAAGGAGATATTTTCCTCCCTTTCTGGAGGGAGCAAAGCTGTCAGCAGGCAGCGGCTGTCAGACCCCTGTGGGCAGGCCTCGCTAGCTGGCCTCTGGCAGCAGAGGAGTTGAAAAGCCTTGCCAGCTCCAAGGCTTTCCCAGAGGAAACCCCGCCCACGGATCTGCAGGAAGTCACACTCAGGCTTGATGAATCCCAGGAGTGCAGCCCACGTAGCTTGGGATCAAATCCAGTTCTCCAGAGCTCAGATAAACCAGAAGGACCTCCGCCACTTGGAACATAAAGTTTTGAGGCTTGGCAGGAACTGGGGAGGAGTTGCCCGCCCTGACATCATGAGGGGCCCCAGGCCCTGGCCAGCCCCCTCGGCCCCAGCTGGGAGCGTGCAGGCTGGCTGTCAGGCCAGGTTCCTGCCTCGTCCTGATCAAAGGAAAGCGGCTGCTTTCCTGGGTAGATTTGTACCATGTTTATTTCTCGACTCAGAGCCTTTTCTCCTTCCACATGAAACCCGGAGGGCAGCCGTGTTCCCAGAATAGTCACCCCTGGTCTTGAAGACTTGGGAAGACCATTTTTATAAGTTAATGTTTTCAAGAAATTAACTGATGGCACACAGCTCGGTGCCTTGGGTCCCTATGGTCTGAATACAGCTGAGGAACTGATAGCGCAATTGAAGAACATTTATTGAGCACCTACTGTGGCCAAGCCCTGTGCCATGTCCTGAGGAAAGCGCCTGGGAGGTCAGTCATGAATGGGGGCTTTGGGAAACACGCCTGACTTTTGTGACCATCTCGTAGTCCGTAGACCAGGGATACGCCTTTGTGTCATGATGATGACGTTTATTCTGTGCATTGGGCCAGTGCCTACTGAGCGCTGTGCAAGGCACAGGGGTGCAAGCAGTAAGAGAGACATGGGTACCTGACCTTGAGAGCCTACAACCTGCTGCAGGGTGTAGCAGCTTCCCTCTGCCGCTGTAGTGAATGACCACAAACTCAGTGTCTCAGATGAGAGAAGTGAGGAACAGCGAGCGTCCCACAGACACAGAGGCTGAGCTGGGACTCAGCCCAGGGGCTCTAAATCCAGAGCTCGGGTCCCTTCTGCTTTGCTTGGTAGCGTGTCACAGCGATCAGATGGGGCTTGGGTTGAGCCCCAGCTCTGCTACTACTGCCTGACTTCAGGCAAGTATTGTACCTCTATTTCCCCATCTGTAAAATGGACATCAAAGCAGTGCCTGTCTTGAGGTTGCTGAGAACAGGCGATAGAGTGTAGAGTTTGTGAAATATGGATCCTTGTATAAAACACACGCAAGCCAACATTTATAGCACACTTATGACGTCTGTGAAGCGCTTTACATACACAATTGCATAGAACTCTCCCAAGAAACACACGATGTGAGTAACTGTCCACACACCCACATTAGAGCGGAGGTCACCGGGGTTCAAGGACGCTCTTCCCACGGTGATGCGCTCCCCTGGTCCCCGTTCGGCAACAAGTCTTCCAAAGAAGCTTTTGTGGGCAGAAGAGTTTGTCAGACCAGCTCAAAACTTGGACAAAGTAGCAGCCAGAAGCCCCCAACCCATTCCCTGCGTGCCCACCCCACCCCCCAGAGCCAGCACACCTCCTGGGGAGGGGACCGCCCAGCCTGCAAGGAAGTGCTCCTTATCCCAGTGTGACAAGGCCACTCCCGGCCACATCTCCAAGCAGCGTGACACCCCCGCCTGCTGCCGCTGCCTTCTGAGCTGCCTGGGCTGCAGACGTCTGGCTTGGAGTCTCCGGGCCAGATGCAATAGGGCAAGCTAAAAATAACCCGGTGGGCGGCCCCCATCGGGAGTGCGGGTCGGTGAGGGGGGGCCTGGGCTGGGCGCGGACACATGATCCCCGGGACCCGGCCGAGTGGAGCTGAGACCGTCCGGCAGACCGTGCACACTTCTGCTCCACACTTCCAGGACCCCCCCGCCCCGGCCAGAGGGCCCCTCTCCTCTGACCATCTGGGAGGAAATGCCTTTGACCAGCTGCAGGTTGGGCAGCGGCCGGAGGAGGGTCAGCTGGGCTCTGTGCTTCCTGCTGCTGCTTCTCGAAGCCAGTTCTGCCAAGAATATCTGGAAACGGGCGTTGCACGCGAGGCTGGCGGAGAGGTCCCGTGTAAGTGCCCGGGCTGGGGGGGGGGCGCGCTGGGAGGAGATGGGTGACCCCCGCACCGTACGGCGTACAAGCGCCCCACCCAGACGTGGGCAGGACAGGGCAGGCGTCCTGCTTTCTTTATCCGAGTTGTACCAAAGTCGGGTGGGGAGCCGATGGAACTCACAGCCCTCAAAAGACTCTGAGCCTGGGAGTAAAGAAGCCAGGGGCCCCTAAAAATGCACAGGGGGACCGTGACGTGCTTTTGCCTACCCACGTTTACTTTCTCCTGACAAATAGCACCTGATTTTAGAGTCCAAGGGCTTAAAACTGAGTGTTTGTCTCAACAGTCAATAACCAAATGTCGATAGTCGATAGGATGCAATTATGCTTCCGTGCCGTTCCTGACTTATTCGGTAAACATTTAGTGGAAACTGCTCCAGGCCGGGTGCTCTGTGCGTTCCCGTAGGTACAACGTGGAGACACCAGCTCCCACCCTGCAGGGTGGTCGAGTGGGGGAGGCAGTCAGGTGACATGTGACAGCAGTACAAAGGGTTGGCACGCCGTGGTGAGAGGCGAGGAGCATGCGCCCAGCAGCCCTAAGTCTGCATCCAAGCTCTGCTACTCACAGGCTGTGTGGCTTCAGGAAAGTTGTTTGACATCTGTGAGCACCGGTGATCTCATCTGAAAAAGACAGATCGATGTGTTCCTTTCATCAAATATGTATGTTTGATCGCCACTGTTTACCTAGGTCACTGTTGCCCTAGGCCGTGGGGATACAGACTTATATGTCCCCAAGCCTTGGGGGACTCGTGTTACCCCACAGGGCTGGGCTTGCAGAGAATGAATGAGACGTGAAAGGAAAATGTATACAGGCACACCTGATCTTATTGTGCTTTACAGATACTGTGTTTTTACAAATTGCCGGTTTGTGGCAACCCTGCCTTGAGCAAGTCTCTCGGCGCCTTTTGTCCAACAGTGTTTGCTCATTTCGTGTCTCTGTGTCACATTTTGGTAACTCTCCCACTACTTCCAACTTTTTCATTTTTACTCTGTTTCTTATGTTGATCTGTGGTCAGTGATCTTTGATGTGACTATTGGGAAAAGATCACGACTTACTGAAGGCGCAGAGGATGCTTAGCGTTGCTCAGCAACAGGCTGTTTTTTTTTTTTATTATTATAAGTATATGTTTTGTTTTGTTTTTTCACACACACACACTGTATTTTATTTTTACAAGAGATAAATAGACTGACACCAAGCATTGTACATGGATGACCACAACAAAAGCAACAATGATTGCAATTACCAAACATGAAACACACTCATACTATGTCATAATATTGACATGCAGTCCAGTAATCCTCCACTGTAACAGCTCCTTTACTTTGCAGTGAAAATTGATTTGTATATTCTTTGCCTCTGAGTCCTTGTGGGATTTTTTTTTTTTAATTCAGACAGAAAGTCACAAAAATTATACTCATCCTCATCAGTTCACTCAGTCCCATGTAATTAATTTTTTTTTTCATCTTGATCTTTTGTTAGCACTTTTATGAGTTCATCAGTTTTTCATTAGAGTTCTGAAAATGCTTATTCATTCAGTTCAGCAGTACAGTCAGTTACCAGAAACCTGTACTTGTCAGAGTCTTTTCCATGAATTTCTTGAAGATGAAACCCTTTTATAGGAACATATTTGCAAAAGCATCAGAGTACACCCAGAACTGTAACAGGCTGTTTTCTAAATTAAGGTGTGTACGTTGAGTTTTTTAGACATAATGCTATTACACACTTAATATGCTACCGTATAATGTGAACCTAACTTGTAGATGCGCTGGGAAACCAAAATATTCATGTGACTCGCTTTCTTGCAGTGGTCTGGAACCAAACCCACAGTATCTCCAAGGCGTGCCGGTACTGTATTTGGTGACAAGTGTTGAGAAGGGAAATAAAGCAGGAAGGGGACTAGGAGAGAGAGTGGAGGTGGGAAGGGTGTCACTTTAGGTCCCCCACCCCAAAAGGGAGCACAGAGGCATAGAAGGTTCAGGAAGACAATACCAGCACTCTCAGCATATGGGTGAGGAGTGTAAATGACTCCATATCTGTCAAACACAGTGCACAGCGAGTGGTCCTTGCGTCTTGGTGACTTTTACTCAAATATTAGGAAATTGGTTGGTGTTTGCCTCCCCAGGTGGAATGTAGGTTCCTCACAGTAGGGCCTGATTCTGTCTCCCTCAGTGCAGTGTTCCTGGCACCTGCCATGAAGTAGGCGCCCCATACATTCTTGTGGGTAAATTATGGGCAAGTGCAATGGAAGCACAGAAGAGTGTGTGCAGCTCTGCCCCAAGAGAGTCAGGGAGGGTTTTCCAGGATCGGGGACATTCATCCCAGGGCTTTGAAGGATGAATAGGAGTTTCCCAGGTGGAGAAGAGGGAGAAGGGAATGTTTAATGACCCCAGGCACCATGTGAAATGAAACTGTATTGAGGCTAATCTCAGCCTCCAGGGCTCACACTCTATAGGTCAGGCAGGAGGCCACACGGGTGTAGAAAAGCATAGTAGCAAGTGAAATGGTGGTAGGTATTTGGAGGGAGAAGAGAGACCCTTGTCAGGTTGGACTCCCCCGTGCTCTTCGCTGTTCCAACAGGACGATTTCGGCCTCAAAGTATCCAGCACTTTGGTTCTAGGACCACAGAGAGATTTCCAATACATCATCTGGCCTTATCGCCACCTTGTCCTGGAGCGTCACAGGGGCTGATGCCGTGACATCTCTCTAGGAGGAACGAGGAGGCTAGGAGGTTGGGGACGATACGCACTGGGGGTCAGGGGGAGTCTCTTTAAAAACACAGGCCTGGGTGGGCTTCAGGAACCAAATTACTTCTAGCCACCGTTTGTCAGAATGCAAGCACTTTGAGTTTGTACTCATTGGACTGGAGCTCTTCCCTGCTATCAACAGACATCAGCTTCCCTCTCCGGTGCCCAGACACGGGAGAGGTTTGTGCCAAGATTGTGCCTCACAGAGAGCCCCTGGGGAAAGACAGGCTGTCGACTGGTGGCTCAGAGGATAAGGAGGTTGGGCGGGGTGCCAGGCCTAGGAGTTTTTCAGTGACATCTCTAATGAGCTGTGCAGCCTCAGGCTGCTTGCTGCCCCTCTCTGGACCTCAGGTCATTACCTGGGAAATGAAGACAAAGGACCAGATGACCTCCAGGGCCCTTTCAGTTCTGATTCTAACATCCATGCAAATGTCCAACAGGGAATCTAGGAGTAATAGGAAGCAGCTCCGCATGTTCAGGGGCAAGACTTCTTAGGTGGCCCCCATTGCCCACCCCAAGCTGGGTCAGCTCTTCAGCCTTGGCCCTGGACCCCATGGGGCAGGTCACGGCGAGGAGAGGCCAGGTGTCCAGGATTATGCTGAAGCCAGCTCATACCCACTCCAGAGAGTTAAACAGAGCCCTTATTAAAAATGAAGTCATATAAACTTATATAATTTACATGAAAAAGGAAGGAAGGAAATCCTCCTTATCAGAAACATATCACTTCCTAATTATTTTGGTTGCATTCTTACCATTCTCCCTGCTCTCGAGGTCATTCATGTCTGTGGCATCTGCATGGTAGAAACACCATCTATCGAGGAGCTATTACACTTCTCTTCCCAGCTCCTCATTCAGTGGCCTCACATTGGTAGCTTGAAATCAGCCCCAGTGAGGGTATTTACACCATGGAAATCGGCAAAGGCTGCACATGGAGAACTGGGTGTTAAACCCGGACCCGCACGAGGCTGCCTGCCTCTTGGCTCCTCCCCTTCTCAAAGCCCCGCCCCTTGACAAAGTGGGCAGAGGGGGCTGAGGGGGTCTGGGGAATTTCCTGGATGCTGTGTGAATTTTCCTGCCCAAGAGACAGTGCCTGAGAGGAAGACACGGGAGGCCCTTTAGGGAGGCTTGTAAGGAGAAGAAGACTTGTCCTCCGTGAGCCTCCGTTTCCTTGTCTGCCGCGTGGGAGACGGCAGCGCTACTTTGCAATCCAGTGGAAAGACCACGAGAGCCTTCAGCTTGCTGCCGGGCCAGGGAACACCTCTCTCTGTGTACTAATAAAAACAAAACAAAGACAGATATTTACGAGGCTAGATAAGACGGAAAGGAACAGGCTAGGAAGAGGGATGTTTTGTCAGTAGCCCAAGAGGCTTTCTGGGGAGCTCAGGGTCCGTTCTGTGGAGCTGGTGTTTGGGGATTTGCTTTCCTGCCATTTGATGGAAGTTATAAGAACAGTTCTTTGCTGAGTGGTCCTGTGCGTCAGGCCAGGCTATCTCAGGATCCGCTGAACAAACCTACCAGGTGGGACTTATTGTAGCCGCCATGTCGGCTTGGGGACTGGGTAGCCCCATGGTCCCCATGTGTCACTGTGGCTATGTGTCTGTTTTGTACCCTAAGCTCCCATTCAGGGCAGCTGGAAATGGCTAGGCAGTTTGCACCCTGCCCAAAGGTGCCTGCCCAGCGGAGGGGCAGTGTGGGGCTGCAGCAGCCCAGAGCGAGGATGTCATGCATCCTGCCGGACGGGGCACCCCTTTGCAACTGGCCTGCCCAGAGCAGCAGCTTCTGGTGACGAGCACAGAGGCCCTGTGCGAGGCGCGTTCCCCAGTCTCCCCAGGCTGGTCCTCCTTTCCCTCGTTACTTCTGTGAGCTCGAGAGCTTTCTGGCGCATCTTTTATTTTTTGCTAAGTTAGCAAGAGTGGGAGAGGCAGGTGGCCTGGAGCTGTGGGTGCCTCCCCTCCGCTCTCGTCATTCCCTGAATCCTGAATCCTCACCTTCATCCTGGAAGCTCTGTCCTCGGAACACGCTCGGCCGACACACGGGACGGGCCAAAGTGCTCGGGTCCATACCGTGGGAGCAAACGGAGCTGAAGGACCACGGCCTGGCTTCCTCAGCCCAGGCTGGGACCCCTCCGAAGAGTGATCTGGACAGTTTCTCAGAGGTTGCCCTTGGGTTTGAGCTCCAGGTGCCCAGGGCAGTCACCTGGGCATTGACGGTCCCCAGATGGCACCCCCTTCCCTGTCTCACGTGCCCCCTCCCCTGCTAGAGCTGCCTGGGACCCTCTTGCAAATATACCATCTGCACTAAAACCCTAGTCTCAGGGTTTAATTTTGTCTCCCCTACCCCCAAAAAGATCTGTTCAAGTCCTAAACCCTGGTGCCTGTGAATTTGACTTTATTTGGAAATAGGGTCATTGTAGTGTAATTAATTAAGATGAGGACATCTTGAAATTAGGTAGGCCCTTAATCCAACGTGGCTGGTGAGCTCAGAAGAAGACAAGAGAGCCAGAGACACACAGGGAGACGGTCACGTGGAGACAGAGGCAGAGATCAGAGTGACGCGTCTCAAGCCAAGGAACTCCAAGGATTGCCAGGAGAGAAACATGGACCAGATGCTCCCTCACAGCCTCAGAAGGAACCAACCCTGCCGACACCTTGATTTTGAACGTCGGGCCTCCAGAGCCGTGAGAGAACACAGCTCCATTGTTTTCAGGCCCCCAGTCTGTGGTGTTTGTTACAGCAGCCCTAGCACACTCACACGGTCAGCCTCTGGGAACCAACGTAGTCAGTTCTGCTGCTTGCAACCAGCAACCCCAATGGCCGACTCTTCCCAGATGAGGGCATTCCGGCCAGAGCAGAGAGTGACTCACCCCACACCATTCTGGCCGTGGACTGGGGAAGCTATCACTGTGCCCTCAGAGCCCTGGAGGCTCTCCTTGCTCCGTGAAAGATGTGAGATTGATTGCACCCCTGCAGGACCCCGTCATCAGCACCACTAGGGTGCATCCTTCTGGAGGGGAGGGGCTGCTCAGTGGGCCCTGGAGCGTTCATGGTCAAGACCCCGCAGGTCCTCCCTGGGGGCTGGAGAGAGGCGATGTGACGTACCGCGGTGAAGTGCCCCACTGTAGGCTCGGCCATCCCCGAGGGCCTAACGCAGAGCCTGACCCGTCACAGACGCTCAGAAACATTTTAAGAACGACGGGGAGGAGCTGGATGGATGGGCGGGTAGATGGAAGGAAGGAAAAATAAATGAATAGTGTGACTTTGGGGGTGACTTCCTCCTCTCTGAATCTGGCTTCCGTACCTGAGGTTTCAGTCCTGAAATTGATTCCAGGTGGAAACGAGCAAGGGGAAAAGTATCCAAGAACCGTGTGGTTGTAATCTGGGACCCTGCAGGCAAGGAGGCAGGAAAGCAGAGGGAAACTTACCTGTCATGGTGGCACTAGTCGCGGTAACCAAAGTGGAAACAGCCCAGACGTCCATAAGCTCAGATTGGATCAACAAAACGGGGTCCATCCACACAATGGAATATTATTCAGCCATAAAAAGGAATGAAGCACTGAGACACGCTCCAGCATGGATGAGCCCTGGAAACATGCTCAGTGAAAGATGCCAGTCAGAAAAGGCCACATAGCCTGTGATCTCTCTGTATGAGATGTCCAGAAAAGGCACATTCATAGGGACAGAAAGTAGATTAGACGTTGCCAGGGGCTGAGGGGGTGGGGATGAGGAGGGACTGCTTAATGAGAATAGAAGTTTTCCAGAAACGAACACAACATTGTAAATCAACTATACTTCAGTTAGAAAAAAAAAAAGAATTTGTTTGGGGTGATGTAAATATTTTAGAAATAGATAAGAGGCAGTTGTTGCACAATATTGTGAATTTAATCAGTGCCATAGAATTGTACACTTAAAAATGGGGAAAATGGCAAATTTTATGTTATATTGAGTTGGCCAAAAAGTTCGTTTGGTTAGTGAATATATTGTTCAATAAAATTCTTGGTGAAAACGAAAAATGTGTCTTTTATTTTTGCCTAAAACCAAACAAACTTTTTGGCCAACCCAATGTATTTTACCACGATAAGATTTTTAAAAAGCAGCGGGAACCTAAGGTACATCTTAGGGATTCTGTGAGGGTCTCCTGGTCAGGCTTGTCTTAGCTTCATGGTCCCCTGCTCAGAGGCCCGTTCCCTGATCCCCTATTTAGGTCTCTCTTAAAAGTTTTCTTAACTTCTCGACTTCTTCTTCCTAACATTTAGCTCCCTTATTATGATCTGCATGATTTTTTTTTTTATTCTGGCTTTGTTTCATTTTACATTACCTACTTTCACAGATAAACAAAAAGAAAGCAATTCGTTTGCTTTCTGTGTGGTGTTGGGTTGGTGTTTGTCACATGTCCTGGAGCTGAGCCACGCGTGAAGGCAGGGCCAGTGTCTTCTGGTTTAGGTCCACTCTCCTCGCGTTCAGCCAGTGCCTGGCACGTGGTAGGCCTGGGAACTATGAATTTACTGTGAAATGAATGACTAAATTACATTAAAACCTTCTAGAGCAGAAGAGAAGGGATGGAAAGTTCTAGAAGACTCTCAGGTGCACAGCAGGGCTCAGTGGACACCAGCCGGAGGAGCTGGCCAAGTTTGCACTCTTGCCCTCGACATGCACTGAGATGGCTTGTCCTGGTGTGAGATCCTGGGTTTTTGAGTACCTCTCTGAGGAAGTCCCGTTAGCCACGCACCAAACTCTGCTCTCGGAGCCCAGCGCGTCCTGAAGGTCTCAGGGCGTCAGGAAATGGCATTCAATGCACACTGAACTCTAAGCCCTCTGTTCCAGGGAGAGACATATTTTTAGATCTTTGACATCCGAATTCCAGAGGAAGAGTAAGTAAAGCTTAGAAGAAAATTGGCTTTCTTCCTGCACCAAGCAAACCAGTCCTGGGGTGCATATTTGTTGGTCAGGCCGTTAACTCTCTGGAACATTCCAAAGAAGGGTAAAGCTCTTGCAGGGGAATGAAGGGGGTGGAGTGCTGAGGGAGGGATGCGGGCAAACTGGGGCAGCTTTGGAGACTGAATTCTTTCTCCTTAAATGGAAATGGTTTCAAATTTTTTCCTGATTATAAAAACAATGATGTTTACTCTGCAAGACATTCAGACAATACAGAAAGTCACAAACAAGTAAAAATATTCTAAATTCTCCGAGACACAAGCTCTGTTGACATTTTGGTACGTGTGAGTGCCTAGACTTACTCGTGAAGCAGTTATGCTCGGCACACGTTGTTTTCTTAATGGTATTTTGCTCATATTGTTTAAAATTTTTTTACTGAGATGAAATTCACATACTGTACAATTAACCACGTTACAGTGGATAGTTCAGTGGCATTTAGTGCATTGACAGTGTTGTGCAACCACCACCTCTATCTAGTTCCAAAACATTCCCATCACCCCGAAAGGAAAACCCAGACCCTTTAAGCAGCTGCTCCCCACTCCCCTTCCCACACTTGCCCCCTGGCAACCACCAATCTGCTTCCTGTCTCCATAAATTTCCCTATTCTGGACGTTTCATATAAACGCGATCATACAGTACGTGGAATTTGTGTCTGGCTTATTATTCAAATTGTTTTGTACCATGCACTTTTCATTGAACGATATATGGTGACTATGTTAATATGATAGATCCGTGTCCTCTTTTCAGAGACTTCTGTGGTTTCCAAGGTACGGATGTGCAGTTGTTTATTTATCCAGCCTCCTTTCGTTGGGCATCCAGGCATTTGCTTCAGTGGACTCTGGATTTGGACTAGTGGAATCGGGCTTCCCACTGAAGCAGCCCAGAATTGCCATTTCCCTACCTGCTTCCTGAAGATATCAGAAGAAGAATGGCTTTGCAAATCTATAGAGGCTTCCAAAAATATCCCCCCAGGGTATGAAAAAAAAAAAAATAGCCACCAGGTCGAAACCCTAAGGGAAACCATCTTTATCCAAGTAAGGCATGCAGCGCTGGGACATTCTTGTCCGAGCTGTACCGTAAATGTATGTTCAGGAGCTACTTTGAAGCAGACTTGCTGTACCATCCTTTCACAGGGATGAAAATGAAAGATGGAGATCATGGGTTGTCTGGGATGTTCGTGAAGGATGTTGTCAGTCTGGGGTGAGCTGGGATTTGATATGCTGTTGTTTTATTTTCAGCTGAGTGGCAACGGAGGGCTAGGGCTGGCTGGGGCTGGCTGGGGCTGCAGAGAGCGGGGGCCAGGACGAGTTCTTTCTAGAATGTATCCCTGGGGGAGGCAGTTACATGACTACATTCAGAGCTGGGGCTGGTCCAGAGGCGGGCAGGAGGCAGGGGCGTGTGAGAGAGGGGTACCCCGAGCCGACAAAGCGGGAAGAATCTCACAGGTAAGACTGGGAAGCAGCTCCCCAGATCCAGGCTCCCGGGACAGGAAATTGCCGGAGTCAGACAGACCCAGGTTTGAATCCTGCCTCTGCCGCTGGCCAACTGTGTGACCTGGGCAAGTGCCTTTAATATTTCTGTGTCTCAGTTTCCTCGTCAGTAAAGTGGGTTAATAATAGCAGTGAGGGTTATGCTGAGAATTCCGTGAAATTCAGTATGTGAGGACCTAGCACAGCGTTGGCACACAGTGGGAGCTTAATAAATGCTGCCTGCCCTGCAGTGATTATGAGTCAGCCTGCCCAGGTTCTGAGCCTGGCGCTTCCCCATATGGTGAGTATGCGCCTCAGTTTCCTCACCTGTACAATGGGGTCAGCAGGTGTAACTACAGGGGAGCGATGGATGCTACCTCAGGGGACCCTCAGGGAGCAGTGCTGGGGGGCTGCTTCCTCTTCAGAACTCTGCCAGTTGTTTGCCCCCATCCCCTCCACCGCCCCCCCCCCCTAGAAATGATGGCACTGCTGCGGGAGGGTTTCTTGCTTGCGCGTCTTTAGACCCCAGTTAGATCCTGAACTCCTTGGGGGCAGGGACCGGCTCATAGGTTTCTTTTGCATCTGCCTCAGCATCACATCTAAAGCATCATCAGTGTGTGAGTGAACTGAGGGCGGGAAGGAGGGAGGAAGCAGGAAAGACCAAAACTAAAAGTAATGATAAAACCAACCGATCAGCATCGCTGAGCAGAGCACCCACAGATGTGATCTCATCTGCTCCCTCCACAAATCCCTGCAGCGGGCGCTTACTTCCGGGCCCATTTTGCAGATGAGGAAAACGGAGGCTCAGAGAGGTCATTTTCCTGTATAATGACACAGCTACAGGGGTCCAAGCCAGACTCATCTAATTCCCACACCTGAGCTCAAATCCCTGACTGTTGAGGAAGTCACGGCCTCAGCGCCGTCCATCTTGGTACACTTGAAGGTGGGATGTAACTCCTAAGTTCTTGCCCCAAAGGAAGAGGAGGCATTAGCTGGGCAAGGACAGGGAAGAGTTCTGAGTGCAAGGAACAGTGTGCAGAAGGCCCCAAGGCCAGGAGGAGTTTGGGGTCCCAGCAAACCTTCAAGCACTGACCCCAGACTTATATTCTGGATGCATTATTCTGGCTTCAGGAGGGAGGAGTGTAATATGACCCTTCTCCGCCGGTGGCCTTGGGCAAACCTTTAATTCTCTGAGCCTCGGGGGGGCCTCATCTTTAGAGTGTGGATAAAATAGGACCTGCCCCTCCTGGACTCACATGACCAAAGGCGTGTGCAGATGCTGGGGGAAAGGTACAGCATTAAACAAACACGAAGGGACAGCTCCACATCAGTGCAGGCCACCTGGCCTGCGGAGCCACCTTCACAGGGACAGTGTGCAGGTTATTAAACGCCTAGAAGGATGAAGGATGCCTGGCACGTGGTGAACCGCCAGTAAGTGCTGCCCGTCACCGTCACGCCTCCATCATTCTCATCATCACAGCTTTCAATCAACCACAACAAAAAGGAACTGAACACCTGCTCTACACCAGGCACGGTCGTAGGTGCTGGGGACACAGGTGGGAAGGAGACCGAGTCCCTAGGAGGACACGTTGTGGGGGGAGAGAAACAGTAAACCGAACAGCGAACCAATACACGGTCCTCCCAAGGTTGATCAGAGGTTGGAGCTATGTAAGGCAGGCAGAGGGGAGCGGGCAGCGCCAGCTACGAGCACATGTGAGCAGAGGCCTGGACCAAGTGAGGGCTGGAACCAGCCGGGCATCTCAGGAGGGAGACACAGCCCGTGCAAAGGCCCAGAGGTGGGACCTCAAAGAGGCCAGGGCGCTGGCCAGGAATGAGCAAGGGGAGAGCGGTGGGACGACAGGAGGGAGGCCAGAGAAGTGGAGGGGCAGGGGCACGGGGCCAGCTGGGGTCTGACCTTTAGCCCGAGGACTTTGGCCTTTAACCTTTAACCCCCGTGGGCTGGGAAGGTGATCTATTTATTTCGTTTATAAAAGTCCGTTCTTTCTCAGAACACCAGGAAACATCCTTTGTTTAGGACCCTCTGTGAGCATCACCTTGCATGACATGAAATATTTTTCAAAACATTTAATCCTCTAATCTGGGCCCCTCCGTGAAATCGGTTCTTTATCACCCAGGACCATCTGTTGTTCCGGCAGCACCATAAATCACTGGGGCGATTTGACTTCTAAGGCGCTTATCTCTTTTGTTTTCTCCAAATTCTGAGAACAGACATTTGAATTTTCCCAGGAGAGCGCCCCTTTTGGGGGCTGCCCTTAGGAAGTCACCCACCTGGGAGGCGCTGGAGGTGGGTGGAAAGCGTTTCCTGTCTGATCTCCAGGTTCTGTTAAATTTCATAAATGAGGCTTGATGTGAAAACAGGCTGGGCGGAAAAACCAGCCATCCCTTCCCAGCCACGCCCAGGCATCCTACCTCACCCTCCGAAGGAGGCCAGGGCAGCTGTCACCTCCGATTAGGATTCAAATGGCGGGGCCCCAATGTGGGTCCGATGTTGCTAATTCTTAAGAAAATGAACTGAGTTAATGGTGCGGGATTATGTGCCCTGCCTGCACCTTGGAAATTATTTCTGAGGATACAGGAATTTAGGGCACCCAGCCGAGCAGAGGATGGCAAAAAGGCTGAACCAGGAGTTACAAGGTTGCCCCTTTATTTTGGCTTCGTTTCCGCCAAATGTTGGCTTTGTATTCATTTTTGCTTTTCACAAATTAAATGATTTATATAAGGGAGAAAAGATGAATTCTCTAGGTACAAACTACTATACACAAAATAGATAAGCAACAAGGGTCTACTGTAAAGCACAGGGAATTATATTCAATATCTTGGAATAACCTCTAATGGAAAATAATCTGAAAAAATATATATGTATAACTGAATCACTTTGCTGCACACCTGAAATTAACACAATATCGGAAATCAACTCTGCTTCTATTAAAAAAAAAAAAAGAAAAGAATTCTCTGGCTGAAGCAGGGACGGCCAGGAGTCCCACCCTCCCCAGACTGCACCCCTCCCCCGCTCCACTTGGTCACGGTTTCCTCCCCCCCCCCACCCCCACCGCCCAGTCTTAGCCCCTTCGGGAGGGTCCCTGGGAGGTAGTTTGAGAACCACTCGTCCTTGTGATTGCGCGCGTTGGCAGATGCGTCTGGTCGGGACCTGTTCTCGGTGACCCGACGCCCCCTACTGGGCACTGGGAGCAGCGCGTGGAGTTTCCGCAATAGCTGTGGCGGAAGGACGTTCATGCATCCTTGACCTTTGAGGGCATATATCATTGTGTAGCTTGCCTTTTATTTATTTATTTACTAACATATAAGGCTTTCCCTGTCATTAATCATTCTTCTTAAGTACTTCTACCTTTTAAGTTTTTTAATTGTCTTCTTTAAATTGAAAAAAAATCAATGTGTTCATGGCAATATATATATATTGGAACCTGTGCAAAAGAGCATGCAATAAGGGGAAAAAAGTGTACAATAAGGAGAACTCTCCCTTGGCTTCAGAACCTAACTCTTCTCTCCAGAGGCAATCTTTGACCAACGGCTGCTGTGTATTCTTGTATATCCTTTCAAGAATGTTCTAGGCCTGTTAAACATATGCATATTACATGTGTGTGCATATGAATATTTGGAAACATAGGTGACGAGCAGACAAACTGTTCTGTATCTTAATTGTCTTCATGAACCACCATCTCTTGGGGATCTCTCATCAGCAGGTTTTAGTGGCTGCGTGCTACTCCAGTCTGCAGACGTGCATTATTTACTTGGACAGTACAAGGTGCAGGATTTTGGAATACATATATGTTGGGGGAGATCGGGGAATCAGTAGGTAAAGCATTTTAGATGGGCGGGGCAGTTCAGGCATGAGCCGGAGGCGGGGCAAGCCAGGGTGGTTTTTCCCCCAAAGAACCTACTCTGTATCTAACTCTGTGCATGAGTGTGCGTGCGTGTGTGCGCACACCCGTGTAGGGATGTGTAAGACCTGCCCTCCATACACCCCACCTTCATATCCAGAAGCAGAACAGTGTTCCTGGCACAGGTGGGGTCTGGTGTGACTTCAACTCTCCCAACCCCACCTCTAAAATTCTTCTTTTATTGGTAATGCGTCCACACTTCCTATATGTTAAATAGGATATCATATTTTTAACTCTTTCTGGAAACATAGTACCAAAAAGTGTGAAAATCCTGAGTTCAGCTCCATGAATCCCCACAAAACGAACGCACCATGGAACCAGCACCCAGATCGAGAAGCAGAACGGGGCCAGCCCCCAGGGACCCCAGACCCCCTTCAGGTCACCACCCACCAGGTGACCACGCTCCTGGTCTCACACCAGACGTCAGCTTTGCCTGTTTTTGAATGAAAACTATAGATGGATTCACACTGTATGTTCTCTCGTGAGCTGACTTCTTTTTTTTTCTCAGTGTTATGCCTGTGACGTTTATCCACGCCGTTTGCTACGTGAATTTATTCATTTTGTGTGTGATTTGTAAATTCTCAAAGCTCTATATAAACACATGAATTATAAGAAGTATATAAATATGTGTGTGTATCTATGTGTGTTTGTATACATACATATACATATATATACCCTATTTTATATGTAAATACATACATATATGTACATACATACATATAAACATCAGGATAGACGCTTAACATACAACTCTTATCCAGATTCATTTATCCTTTTTGCTGCTGATGGGCTTACAGTCATTTCAGTCTGGGGCTATTACAAAGAGAAACAGCGTCCTTTCATCCTCAGAGCAACCCGCTGGGGCTGGTTCTGCTGTGATCACGCGAGGACGCGGCGGCTCAGAGAGGCCCAGCGACTCGCCCGCGGCGCACAGCACCCGCCCCGTCCCGCTGACGCCCCCTCTTCCCGCAGGCCGAGGAGGCGGGCGGCCCCCGACAGCCCCGCGCCGACCGTTGCCCGCCGCCCCCGCGCTCGCTGCCCCCCGGCGCCTGCCAGGCGGCGCGCTGCCAGGCTGACTCTGAGTGCCCGCGGCACCGGCGCTGCTGCTACAACGGCTGCGCCTACGCCTGCCTGGAGGCCGTGCCGCCCCCGCCAGGTAGGTGCTCCAGGCCGGGGGAGACGGGGTGGGGGGCGCGGGGAACTGTCCTGCCCGGCGCTGCCCGACTGGAGGAACAGCTGGGCTTACACCTGGACCCCCTGGGCGGGCCGCCCTGTGAGATGGGAGCACAGCGCTCCAGGAGCAAGCGTCCAGCTGCATGCCCTGAGCGCCTGCTGTATGCGGGGCTCGCCACTGCCGGCGGAGAACTACAGTCCAGGGGCCGCCCGTTCCAAGGAAAATACCCCTCCTATGAAGATGGGGCAGATTTCTCATAAAAAATCCAGATTTCCAGCTTTTCCTTTAAAAAAATTTTTTTTTAAATTTTAGTTATCTTTGGCTGCGTTGGGTCTTCGTTGCTGCGCACGGGCTTCCTCTAGTTGCGGCGAGCGGGGGCTACTCTTCCTTGCTGTGCGCGGGCTTCTCACTGCGGTGGCTTCTCTTGTTGTGGAGCACGGGCTCTAGAGCGCAGGCTCAGTAGTTGTGGCACGTGGGCTTAGTTGCTCCGCCACATGTGCGATCTTCCCGGACCAGGGCTCGAACCCGTGTGCCCCGCATTGGCAGGCGGATTCTTAACCACTGCGCCACCACGGAAGTCCTCCAGCTTTTCTTCAAAATACTGGACCGCATTCCCTGGGCCACCATCTGCTGGAGCCTCAGGTGCCCCTAGACGGCAGCGGGGGCGGCCTCCAGGTTTCCAGGGACCCCACAAGGCCCACTTCACTCATGACGCCTGGCCCTGGGGGTATTTGAGATGGAGACCTGACACCTTAGCGATCCAGGTGGGCATGCAGACTCCTGGGTTCAGATCCACTGGCTAGCTGGTCACCAACTTAAACCCGCACTTGTGAAGCAGAGCTGAAAGGAGAATGGGCAGCTCACGCGGAGCGCCCCGTCCGCCTCCGGCGAGGAGGAGAGAATCAGTAGGATGTTTGTTGAATCTGAACGGGGAATCTCTTTGGCAGACGCAGTCCTCAGGGGTTCATCTGTGGAGGGAAGGAGTTTCAGATCCCTTCTGGAGAGGTTTGGGAGGGGAGGGAAGGGAGCCTGGGGGGAGTACAGGGTGGGGCTGATTATGGGCAGCTGAGTGGAGAAAAGCTGCCCTAAAAGTTTCCTCCGCTGCCAGTTCTGCTTGGGGCTGAGCCTTTGGAGGATAGCAGCCTGTTAGGACTGCACTTCCAGCCGGAGGCTGTGGTCCCCCTGGGCCCTCATTACTGAGGCCTACCCCCTCCTCCAGGCCAAGGTGAGAACGAACACACCCAGTTCTCTTTGGGGTGAGGTCACAGCGACGACAGGGGACTCGGCACCCTTAATAATGCTCATAATTACAGTCTGTGCTGCCTCTGAGTACTGCCTCATGGCCACGCTGCCTCCTACAGGGCCTTTTATGAGAAAGACAAAACGGCACCCCTTCCCGGTGGAGGAAGTACGTGAAAGTGTGCCCATCTGGTTGGACAAGTCAAAAAGGTGCCCCTTCCTTTGGACTGAGACAGGGCATAGGGACTCCAGCCTTACTTGCTGCCTAGAACAGGTGCTTCTGAGCAGTGCACAAACTGTACAACTGTCCATGACATTCCAAATGGCCTTTCCTTACACCATCTCATTTAATGCTCACACAGTCCCATGGGGTGGAGAGACCACTATCAGCCCTGTTTTACAGCTGAAGACACGCGAGCTCAGAGAAGCTGAGTACGTTGCCCAAAGTCACACAGCAGGCAGAGCTGGCATTTCAATTTCGTCTTCTGACTGTGGAGAAGTGTCCACTGCCTTAGGCTCCGAGTGTAGGGATATGGGGCCCCAGGTTCATTTGTGGATCCCTTACTGCCCAGAACATCCTTCCCCCAGCCACCCACACAGCTCACTTCCTCACCTCCTTCAGATCTCAGGCAGAGGTGGTCACTTTCTCAGAGAAGTTTCCCTCTCTAAATGGTAATCTTTCCTCTGGCCATTGCTTACTGCCTTCTGGCTTAAGCTTTCTTTATAGCCCAGTCTAGAATATTGTGTTTCATTTGTTTCCTGACCATTCCCCTAACTTGAAGGTCGGCCCCGTGAGGCAGGAAGGTTGGTTTGTTTCATTCACTGCTGTATCCCCACTACCTAAAATAGTCTCTGGACACATAAAAGGTACTCAATGAGGAATGGATGAATCAATGAAGGCCTAGCTTTGACTGGCCAACAGGAAGAGCCGACAAAATATTAGCCAGTCATAATAAGAATTATGATAATAATATCTAGAACAAGTTTCCTCACCCTTGGCACTCTTGACGTTTGGGCTTGGGTAATTCTAGTTGGGGTGGGCAGTGGGGCGCTGACCTGGGCAGCATCCCTGGCCTCTACCCACTAGATGGCAGTGGTGTCCCCATCCCACACTGGGACAACCAGAAATATCTCTAGACTTTACTGGATGTTTCCTCGGGGGGGCAAAATCGCTCCAGATTGAGAACCGCTGATCTAACATGACTTGAAATGCACCAGGCCCTGTTCTAAGCAGCTTACACACTTCCTTGCAGTCAGCATGTGGGTTCCCTCCAAAGCAGACCCCGAGATAAGGTCTTGAGTGAGGGGAGTTTATTTAGCAGGTGATCCCAGGAAGTTCTAGTTGGGGAGCAGAGAGGCGAGACCCTGGGTCTCCAGGCCTTTAGGGTCTGCATATTGATGGGAGACCTTGACCAAATTTCAGTATTCCAAAAAGTATAGCAAAATGTGTACATTTCCCTGTACAGGAAAAATTAATACATTTCCTATTTAGTAAAAAATAGCATTGAAAATACATTTTCTAACATTAAGTCCGAGGCGGTGGGGAGAAGGAGGGAAGAACCAGAAGATCGGAAATAGAGGCTCTGGAACCATGTCTCACCCCTCTCGTTTGGAAGTTGTAAACTGCTGGTTCTGTTGTTTCCATTTCCACACTGAGAGCAACCATCTTATAACCATATTGTGCTCTTTTAAAGAAAAAAGCTAACCGGTATTTTTACCAATCCCTATCTAGGTACTTTCAAACGCACTAGACAGCACAGCAATTTCTTTAATTTGGAGTCAGACTAAAGCAGAGGTCATAAACGAATGTGATCCCAGACCAGTTTTATTTAATCTCCAAAGTACTTAAAATTAAAAAAAATTATTTGCCAACATTTAAAACCAAGAGTTTACATTTTTTTAAATATAGACCTGAAGTTAAAAAAAAAAAAAAAACACCCAGAGGCTCTGGGAACACTGGGAACAGCTGGCCAGCGCTGACCAGCCGCTGACCCACTGAGGCAGGAACACCCTCCAGTTGGCCGTGATCCTACCCAGCCTGCCTTTCTCCTTTATGTTACCTATCTGTCCCCAGAGGCATTTGGGTTTTCAATCCCTATTTGGGGCTTTGAAAACCTTCCAGTCTACTACATGGTCACTCTTCCTGTTAAAAATGTATTGGTTAGAGAACAGGCCATGATGCTATAACAAAAAGACCCACAAACTCAGGGGCCCAACCTATTAGATATTTACTTCTCCCTTGGTTAAAAGGCTGGAGTCGACAGGTGGTCCATGACAGGCAGGTGTCTCTGCTCCAGTCACCCAGGGACCCAGGTTCCCTCTGTCTCGTTGCTCCACATGGTCCAAGTGGCTCCCAGTCTGCAGGAAGCGGGAAAGAGAGAGGGAGGGGACCCAACAGGTAACCATACAAGGGAAAGCTGGGATGTGGCCTCGTTACTTCTGCTCATATCCAATTGGCCAGAACTCAGTCACATGGCACACCTTGCTGCACGGGAGGCTGGGAAATGTAGTCTCCAGCTTGGCCAGCCAGTGCCTAGCTGAAACTCAAGAGTTCTGTTACTAAAAGGAAGGGATGAACTTTTGCTGGAGAACTGAGTTGTTTCTCCTGCGGGGCGGCTCTGTGTTTCATCCCGAGATGCAGGCTCCCCATCCCCAGAGGCTGGGGCATGTCTCAGCTGCCTGAGGGCCTCGATTTAACCATCTATTATCTTGTCAGTTTTAGACTGGCTAGTGCAGCCGAAACCTCGATGGCTTGGGGGCAACGGCTGGCTCCTGGATGGCCCTGAGGAGGCATTGCAAGGTACCTGCAGGGTGATGCCCAACCCGACAGCAGAGCCAGGGTCCCCCCCCTTCTCAGGTGCCCCCAGAAAACTGATAACCGGGGTCAGCCTCTGCTCCGGCAGGCTGCCTATCCTCAAATGCTTGGCCCGCTTGGACCCTCCCCACCCCGACACGGAAGGGCATGGCTGGGTCTTGGCCAGGCTCTCAGAATCCCCAGAACGGTGTGGGGTTTGACTGTCCCTGGCAATGGGGCCTCCTCCCCGGGTGGAGAATTCAGAGGGAGGGGGTTTGGGGTTTTCAGATCCCTCAAGTCACCATAAGGGGTTCACTGTTCCCTGCTGACGAGGCCTCCTCCCGGGGTGGGTGAAGAACAGTTTCTGAAAGGAATGGCAGGCAGGCCCAGGGGCCTGGAGCATTGTGGGGGTGTGGCTGTGAGGGAGCTCCTTTGTGTTTGTGCAGCTGTGCTTGTGACCCTGCATACATCCGAGTGCGAGACCGTGTCTGTCAGGGTGTGCAGCTGTGCTTGTGACCCTGCATACATCCGAGTGCGTGACCGTGTGTGTCAGGGTGTGCAGCTGTGCTTGTGACCCTGCATACATCCCAGTGCGTGACCGTGTGTGTCAGGGTGTGCAGCTGTGCTTGTGACCCTGCATACATCCGAGTGCGTGACCGTGTGTGTCAGGGTGTGCAGCTGTGCTTGTGACCCTGCATACATCTGAGTGTGTGACCGTGTCTGTCAGGGTGTGCAGCTGTGTGTGAAGCCGGCTGGCTGTGCTTGTGGCCGTGTGTCTAAGAACTTGTGCATCCCTGTTTGTGCAGATGTGTGCGACTGTAGGGGCGTGTGTGTGTGCAGGATTTGTGTGCATGTGAACGCGGGTGTGGATATGACTGTGTGTGTGTGTGTGTATACGTGTGTTAGGACTTGTGGGATGGTGAAAATGTGTGTATGTGATATGTGTGTGTATAGGATTTTGGTGGGTAAACATGTATGTACGTGTGATTATAAGCACGAGCCTATGTGTTTCATTGTGTGGGGATGAATGTACATGTACTGGGTTGGCCAAAAAGTTCGTTCGGTTTTACGTAAAAATTGACAGTTTTTCTTTTTCACAAAGAACTTTTCTTGAACAACGCATTCGCTAACCGAACGAACTTTTTGGCCAACCCAATATGCATGTCACGATGCCTGCATGCGAGGGCATGTTTGGGATCATGTGACTTTGGGCTACCCCTGTGTGCATGTGTGTGTGCAGAGACCCCAGGCACAGCGTGGAATCTGGGGTGCTGATGAGAGGCGGCCCCTCTGCCCCCATGGGGGCCGCCCCTGAGCCCCCCGCGTGTGTGTTCCCCACAGCAGAGGCCTGCAGCACCACAGAGGACGGGGCCGAGCCACTCCTCTGCCCCTCAGGCTATGAGTGCCACATCCTGAGCCCGGGTGACCTGGCTGAGGGCATCCCCAACAGCGGGCAGTGTGTCAAGCAGCGCCGGCCGGCAGGTGAGTGTGGACACCGAGCCCCACCCCACTCTCCCCGGAACCCCCCACGGGAGACCCGTCCCAAAGGAAACCCCCGGCCCCTGAGCCTGGCCACGCCCTCCTCCTGTCCCCTCTCTGCCCTGCTCCTCTCCACCTTCTCTCTCCTCATCTGAGCAGGATGCGGGCAAACCCCAGCTCGGCCACCTCCTGCCTGGCTGACCTTGGGGTCAGTTGTTTCAAATCTCTGAGCCTCGGTTTTCTTATCTGTAAAATGGGGCCACTTCATGCTGGGTTATGGGGATTAATTGAAATCATACACGTGATGCCACAGCAGAGACAAAGAGGTGCTCAGTAAAAGTTGAATAATCTATATCTATCTATCTACCCATTTTAAACTGCACAGAATTTGAATTGTCTGAGAACCCTTAACTTCTCTCTGCTAGGACTGTTCAGTGTGACTTAATTAGTATTTGTCTTTGGAGACAAGGCAATAAATAGTTCAGTGAAGGGCATGAATAGTGTGGCTTTAGTTTGCATACTTTTCCCCAGGGGGGCAAGGAGGACAGAGGAGGGACTGCTGAGGGTACCTAAAAGTCACTCCTGCCTCATGCAAGGCATAAGGTCGAGAGGTTAGGCATGGAATTTGCCAGAAATGTGTGGCAAGCAAAGAATCGGGAACTTCAGGGAGATGGAGGGGTTAAGCATGTCAAAGTTGAACTTACTGGAACTTTGAGACCATACCCTCCAGGGCCCACGTCCCCACTTCAGCATCTCTTAGTCCTAATAGCTGAGGATAGCACCTCGGTCAAAATCGGGGATAATCACAGCGACCTTACTGGCCCAAAGAACCCATCACATGCATCATCTGCCGAAGCATTTCTTTTTCCTCATTTGAGAATTTATTTCTCTGAGGTGTTTCAAGAAAGACATCGATGTTAAACCTGTTACACATTTAACATCAGCATCATTGCAAGTAATACAATTATGAGACATGGAACTGTCTCGGGAATCCTGGTTCCTGGAGTTCTGAGCTTTGAAAAAAATTACATATAAAAGGATTGGAACCAACCAGGAATCTGAGATTTCTCCTACATTCCACTTGCTATTTAGGGTTATGAGTAGGTTCTCCAGCCAGACAGCCAGGGTTTCAGTGGCCACTTGGCCCCTTGCTGCTGTGTGTGGCAAATCGCCCAACCTTTTCAGGCCTCGCTTTCCTTATCTGTAAACAGGGCTAATAGTAGTTAAGCTACTTCACGGACTCTTTGAGGAGCCACTGAGTTAATCCATGTAAATAGACCATGTCTGTAGTTTCTCAAGCACAGAACCGAATCCCTTCTGTTGGCACCACTGCTGTCTGTAGACACCACAGTGGACGGAGTACGCAGGTGGACGGGATACGCAGTCCTTCGGACATACAACCCCAAGAAACAGGCCAGCCTGTAGGAACCTGCTGGAAGGGGCAGCTTTTTCCAAAAGAGCTGGGGTTGGTGGGGGTTAGCCAGGAGTCCTCTGAACCGAAATGTCATGTTTATAACTGGAAAGGCCTGGAATCACGTGGCCTTTCTCATCTCCTGATCGTGCTCATTCAGTTACATGACCTCCAAGACCAGGGTAAGCCAGACAGGTTCAAACCCGTTCTCGAGGCACCAAACCAGTTCAAAAAGGACCCACTTCAAGGATGGAGGTAAACAAAGAGACAGTCAGGTGACTGTACCGATGACGCCCGGGGTTGACTGAGGCCCCTGTGGGTGCTCCGCTAAGCTTCAGTGCGAGCCTGCAGAGGCAGAAGTAGGACCAGGAGCAGCGTCGAGTGTGGTTAAGACTGCAGGCCACCGAAACGGGTTCAAATGCTGCGGCATTCTTCCCCGGTGACCTTGGGCAGCTAACCTAAGCTTTCTTAGCCTCAGTTTCTTCATCTGTAAAATGGGGCAACGAGGGTCACGATAGTAATTGCTTCTTGGCGTAGTGACGAAGCTTGAATGAGAGAACACTTACAAAGCGCTTAGGGCAGCGCCTGACACATAGTAGGTCCCCAACCGATGTGCGCCGCCGTCATCTGTCTTCCGCAAGAGGGAGGACTGGAGATCGGAAACGTGCCCAGACAATGCATACACCTAACAGGGAGCAGAGTGAGAATTCCAAGCCTGGCCACCTGCTCCAAAGCCCATGGGTGTGTGTCCTCCCCCACCCACAGGAATGATCGGAGCCTTCTAGATAGAAATGTAATTGAAATTTCCCCTAGCCTTGTCCCCAGAGGGCTGTCACTTAGCAATAATTATTGGTAATTGTACAGGAGTTTGGAAGCATCTTAAATTCCAACAACTTCCCTTGGAGCAACGGGCTCGGGGAGGAGAGGAGCGCTCTTGTCCCAGGGTAACCAAACAAAAAGCCTTGGATTTTAAGTTTTTAAAAAACTGCATATTTGAGGTAATTTCTTTTTTTAATTTTTAAAAAGTTTTTGGCTGCGTTGGGTCTTCGTTGTGGTGCACGGGCTTCTCATTGCGGTGGCTTCTCTTGTTGTGGAGCACGGGCTCTAGGCGCGTGGGCTTCAGTAGTTGTGGCACGTGGGCTCAGTCATTGTGGCTCACGGGCTCTAGAGCGCAGGCTCAGTAGTTGTGGCGCACGGGCTTAGTTGCTCCGCGGCATGTTGGATCTTCCCAGATCAGAGCTCGAACCCGTGTTCCCTGCGTTGGCAGGCGGATTCTTAACCACTGCACCACCAGGGAAGTCCTGAAGTAATTTCTGACTTAACAGAAAAGCGGCAAGGAGAGTCCCTTGGACCCTCCACCCTAATTCATCAATTGTTAAATACTGTTTCCTTTGTCGTGCTCTCTCTGCCTCTCTCCCAACCCTGCACTCTCTCTATATATAAATCCACATAGTTACTTTTTGGGACTATCTGAGAATAAGTTACAGGTCTCGTGCCCACGCCTAAGATGCAGGTCTCTGCTGAGAGCCGGCTGCTACAGGGGGCCGAGGGCCGCTCTGAGTTCAGCCTGGACCCTGACGTCTGAGGAGTTCATCTCTTTCTTGAGAGAAAAATGAACATCAACACAGGCAGTAGATCTGATTTCTCGGCGAGCAGGGTCAGGGTCCTCGGTGCATCTTTTTATTTTATTTTATTTTACTTTATTGAAGTATAATTGATTTACAATGTCATGTTAGTTTCAGGTGTACAACACAGTGATTCAGATACACACACACACACACACATATATATCTATATATATCTATCTGTTCCTTTTCAGGTTGTTTTCCCTTATAGGTTATTACAAAATATTGAGTAGAGTTCCCTGTGCTATACAATAGGTCCTGGTTGGTTATCTGTTTTCTACATAGTCGTGTGTACATGTCAGTCCCAACCTCCTAGTTTATCCCCACCCCGTGCATCTTCTGAGTGGGTTCCATGCTGCTCCGATACTGACCATCCAAGACTGAGATGTGGGAGATGAGCCCCCCCCGCCCCGACTCTTCCCTCTGACAAAGTGACCTCACTGGATACTGCCTGGGCAGGATAACGTGGGCGCACAGCCCAGAGCAGGGGCTCAGATCCATAGGTTTGTTTTGTCAAAGTGACACTTGTGGTAAACACACCTGGTGTGAGGAAGGGGTCCATTTCCGCACAGACCACCGTCTCCTGCCCATGGCGTCAGGGGCCAGAATTCACCCCCAGGGAGAAGGGAGGAGCAGGAATGTTTCGGAGAGCCTCCGGCCTGGAAGAATTTTGCCATTTGCTTCGGAAAATAGCTGTAAATGGAAAAATCGTTGTAAATAGTAGTCGTTGAGGTTGCTGATAAGCTCTCTGCCCGAGGGTGTGGATCAGCCGTTGGTTCTGTCGCCTTGTACAGTAAATGTCAGTGCTGGTCCTGGACACCCTGATGATTTTTAGGATAGCCACGGAAGAGAAGGAAACAAAATGCCCGCTGAGTACATAAATATGATTTTTATTGAGATATGATTGGCATATAATATTAGTTTCAAGTGCACAAACGTGATTTATTAACCTTATAGCAGTCATATGAGACTGATGCACAGAGGGGGAGGGGTGAGTTTACCGGTAGACGCATTGCCAAGTGAAACGTCTGCATGATCTGGCCAGGTTTCTCCACTCTCCCACATTAAATTTCCCCAACTCCCACCGTAAAATGTTTTACTGCTGTGACAGGGTGGGGGCTGAGGAAGGAGTTGGTTGATGACAGTCAACAGTGGGAATTGGGTCGTTCTGCTTCTGCATTTAACTGGCTGCAGTGTCACACGTCACTGTAGCTTCTGGAAAATTCCACTGTACACTTGTGAGAGAATGAGAGTGAAAAACACAAATAATTTCTTAGCATTGTTATGAAAATAGTTTTGGCCTTATAAACTCCCCGAAAGGAGTTTAATCCTCTCACTTCTTTTCCAGATGGGCGATTCTTACGACACAAATTTTACAAAGAATATCCAGGTAAGAGAAGAACCATTCTTACTTTGCAGAGAGTACTAAAAAGGGCAGTGGGCATTTCTGGGGTGAAGAAAAGAAACCCAGTGGACGGTTCTGAGAACTACAGTTTGAAGCTGCTATGAAGGAAAATGACTGTATTCTCCCTGGTTGCTTTTATGCTGTCAGATGGCATGTTGGGGGTAAGGTGCTAGGATGCCAAGATGCTTCTGTTGTGCAAGATCTCTCCTCTAGCCTGTGCGGTCCTCCACGTGGGCAGGAGCCATTCCAGGCTGCAGGCTGGGACTGAGGCCGCAGCTCAGGGATGGCTCATAGGGGACAAAATGGGAATTAGATTGGGAAATAAGGTAGAAGCCCTGTTGTCTGATGGTGGGCAAGAGGGGCTTACAGCAAACACAGCTTCATGCTGAACATCAGAACCTGGGTCTAGAAGTGCAAAAGTTCCTCCTGCTTTCATTGAGGGAATTAGAAAATATGGCTGACACCATCCCTCCAGCCAATCATCGATCCAGTTATCCATCAATCCATCCATGCACCCATCCATCCATCCATCCATCCATCCATCCATCCATCCATCCATCCATCCATTCATCCACCATATCTTTTTAAAGAATTGACAGTACATATTTATCAAAAATTACTCTTCGTGCCTTGCTGGAGGTTGCTACGTTTATGAACATGGCAGACCCAGTCCCTGCCATCCTGCAGCTGATAGCAAGCAAGAAAGTATTAATAAAAGATGAATAAGGTCCAAGTGGTTATTTAGTGCCAACAGTGATCAGGGCCATTGAGGTCACTTTCAGGACGCTGTGAAAAGGACACCTTAGACTAGGATGTCAAGGAAGGCTTCCGAGGAGGGGATATTGAAGCCCAGTATCAAGAATAAGAAATAGTGGGCAGAGGGACAGCAGATGTGGAAATCCTGAGGTGGAATCAACTCGGCCATCACAGCAGCCGGAGTGCGTCGTGAGCACGGGGCTGGAGGGGAATGGCAGGAGTTGAGGGCAGACCACACAGGCTGGGGGGAACAGCTGCAGGTGGGGACTGGGGGACCTCTTTGGGGGAGGAGAGGGGGCAGGGCCAGGGCGCCGGGCCAGGCTGAGGTGTTTGGACTTAGTTTGGCTGGTGAGCCGTGAGCATCTGAGCAGGAATCCACACACCTTCCCTGACAGAGCCCACTTATTTTCGCAGAGGGTGCCTCCAAAAATGTGGCAGAACACGGGAAAGGACAGCAGAAGCACTTTCAATAAAGCGACGGCAGCAGGTAAGTGGGAGGCGGGATGCGTCAGTGACAGCAGGTGGCTTTGGGCAGCCAGGTGTCCAAGGTAGCTTTCATCATTGAAGTTGAACAGTGGGAGGGCAAGAGTAGGGCTTTACCTGCGGGTAATTTGAAAATTCCTTTATAATTTCAAAGTGAACATACGAGAGCTTTGGGCGTGCTCAGAAGTGGAAGTTTCTATAGCCCGTGGCCCTAAATCCAAGGACCAGACTAGGTTGTAACTTACACATTCCTTTGCCTTCATGCCTCCGTGAACAGACAGACAAGCCCTCCTCTGTCCCATGAAGTTGGTCCCTCTGTCTCCCTCCCTCTGCCACGCGGTGCTATCCAGGGCCAACTCTCAGGCATGAACGTGGTGCCCAGAGGTTCAGCAGTCATTCATGGAAATCTCCAGTGTGTGCAGGCGTGGTGCTGGGGGGACGCCGTGGATAAATCAGGGCTCCTGCTCTCGGGGGCTTACATCCTAGTAGGAGACTAAACCGGGCAACCAGTAAGTCAGCAAGAAAGGCCCAGCCTGCAATAGTGTCGTGAAGGAAGCTGGACAGACAGGTGATGTGATGCGGGGTAGCCAGGCAAGGAGGGAGCTGCTTCAGATGGGGGCCAGGAAGGAAGGCCGCTGTGAGCAGGTGATATCTGAGCCAAGACCTGACACGGGCACCCAGGCAGAGGGAGCGGGAAGGGCAAAAGTCCCGAGGCAGGAAAGATCTTGCTTTGAGGAACCCCAGGGAGGCCACTGGGGTGGGAACAGAATGATGGTGGGGAAGGCTGGCATCAGAGGTGACCAGGTAAGGAAGGCACAGGCTCTGCTCTCAGATGCTCTTCAAGGTGAGATGCAGGTGGATGCAAAGGTCCAGGGGTCTTGGCCAGTAAAACCTGAACACCCACCCAGCGCTGTGAAAGCTCAAGCCTATGCATGGTAAACAAAAGCCCTTGAAAGCGGACGATTCCCCCACCCACCGCAATGCCCTTGAAAGGCAAACATCAGGTTTGAGATTCAGAATACTCAGGTGTGAGTCCTGCAGGAAAATCTAGAGTCCATGGGGATTGATGCCAACATGTCTATTACCTGCTGATGACAGGAACAGTCCTTGGAGTGGGTCTGACCCACCTGAGTCTGTGAACCTTACACAGGGACGTGCTGGGGCCAGTGGGAAAGAAGGGGACAGTGAGAGATGATTTGGGATGGCTCTTAAGAACCAGCCGGCCAGAACTGGGTTTAAATTCCTGCTCCACCACAAGGTGACCTTAGGCAAATGACTTCCACTCTCCAAGCCTCAGTCTCCTCATCTATATAATGGGAGTGATGGGGAGGGATGCGTTAGGAACTAAGTAATATGGGAGGGGAGACAAGATGGCAGAGGAGGAGAACACAGAGCCCACCTCCTCCCACGAATGCATCAAAAATACATCTCCACGTGGAGCAACGCTCACTGAAAACAAACTGGAAACCGGCAAAAAGATTCTCGTACAACCAAGGTTGTAAGAACGATCCACACAGAATCAGGTAGGAAGGGAAGAGGAAGATGGAACCTAGAGAGACTTAGCAGTGAGTTAAGAATTTAGTCTTAGTGGAAACTGGCATCTTTCTGGCGTTTCCGGTGGGCGAGGAGGAAGTGGATGACACACGCTTTTGACCCCATGTTCTTGGGTTCCTATGAACCCAAGCAGCGGTTCATATTCGTTCCCTCTTTGCTTCCCTTTCAGCCAACCTGGAAGAACATTCCTCCACTTTCTGCTAAGCCTCAGAAACCGTTGGGTAAAAAATGATTTGACCCCCAGAGGTCATGCCCAGCTCAACAGAGCATGACCCCAGAGATGCTTGGAGACAGGACCCCTGGCTCTCAACCCCTGGGTGGCCGCACCTGGCAGGGTGACTTCGTGGGAGCCACTCGCCAGCTCCGGGTCCCTGTTTTATCGTCCTGGAAATGAGGCCCGCCTAGCAGTCCCCTTGACCTTGCAGCTCCCCAGATCTCCCGTGGGAAGAAGTCACTGCCTTTGTGAGCTTTGTGAAGCCCCTTTCTAAGACAGAGGTCAGTGTCTTCGTTGGTACAGATTTCTTCCAGGTTTGACTCTTGGAGGCATGTACCCATCCCAAATGTTCTCAAGATACGTTTGCTCATCATAAATTGGACGTGAACTTACCTACTCATGCGTGATTCATAGTGTTAGCACCTGATGATCTTAAATTGGAGGTGCTGAAGCCGTAGAGTCCTGGGAGTGGGAGGGGGATGGGTGTGACTGGGGTGAGGTGTCAGCTCAGCTCTGCTTCTGGACCCCTGCGCTGTCTGGGCCACACGTGTACCGTGTCCGTGTGGGTCCCTCTGAAGCACAGGGCGGAGGATTTGATTTATTAGGAAGCGATTTATTAGGAAGGTTCCTGGGAAGAACTAGCAGAGGGGTGGGGCAGTGGGGCAGGAAGAGAAAGAGGTCCTACCAGGTGATGTAAGACGGTCCCGAGGAGGGTAACTTTGGCGAGACCCCCTGGGGGTCCCAGAGGCAGCCTGTGTCCCACCAGGACCAGCTCCAGGGGCGGCACCTATACAGGTGCTCAGAAGGGCCCCGTGCTTGGTTTAACAGAGTTGAGCAAGGGGCCCGCATGTTCATTTTGCAAATGATGTAAGTGGGTTCGAGTCCCACTGTGGCGCTGGCCCCTTCAGAAGGCAAGGGAGCCGAGCCCCGCTCAGTGGTGGGGTAAGGGCTGTCCCTCGGAGGAGCGCTTGTCAGTTCCGGGGGCAGCCCACCCCCTGCCAGGGAGGGGACCCAAGAGGACACGGGCAGAGCCCTGGGGGCATCTGTTACACAATCCAAATCTCAACAGTGACTGCATCAAAATGGACGCACACATCCAACGGCTTTTGGGGGAAGTGATTCAGTTCATTGGGCATGTAAGACAGCCCCATTGGTGACTGATATGGATCGATGACCAAACATTTGGCAGGACTTGACCTTTCAAATTCCAAGATGGGCTTGTGCGAAGACTCCTGAGTACCCGTATTTTAAAAACAAGCATCTCTCCTCACCCCTGCCCCGCCCCTCACGGCCCTCCCCCGGCCCACACATCCACACTTCTTCTCCAGATAACATCCAGACTCTCTTGGAAAACATGCCAAGTCCAATTTAAAGTGGAGATTGATGACCGATGGGCCTTTTTTTTTTTTTTTTTTTGGTCGTTTCTGAGCATCCGTGTGTTCACATTGCTCAAGAATTATTTTGATGGTTTCTTTGTTTTTGCTTTGTTTTTGTGTATGCAACATGAGAGAAGAACAGTCAAGCGATTCATGTCAAAGTTGTGTAAAGTGTGCCTTTGTCACACTGGCTGGGGGAGGTTTTGACCTTCCCGTTGATGGAAAAGGAAGACGCCTTTATCCAAGAATGGCAGGTCCGACCAGAGACAAATCTGTTTCCATCTCAGATACTGAGGTTTATGTCAATCCATGCCAGGCATGTTGTGGAATTTATACACGTGATTTCAGGGGTCACAGCGTGGGTCACCCATGAAATCCCCAGCGCCCCATCTGTCTGTGCTGGAGGGTCCATCTCACTGGTCTGGACGGGATCTGAGCCTGCAGCTGGCTGAAGCTCCCTCCCAGGGAGGTGGCGGGAATGAGCAGCCAGACCATCAGGGCTGAGGACCAGAGGTCTAAGGGACTGTCCCCTTCATGGCTGGCCATACGTGGCAGGGGTAAACAATTACAACCAGCAGAGACTTGGGTGTCAGAAATCTGAAAGGACTCACCCGAAGTCACACAGCCTGTAAGTGCCAGGGTCTGGATTCCAAACTGGTCTGACCTGCTCACAGCTCGGGCTCCAGAGACCCATCCAAGCACATTCCCTCCAGCCGTTGAGGCCCAGAAGGGGCCACTGCTGGTGTACGGATCCGCAGAGGGCCCTGGGGACAGGGCGGAGCTCACCCCCACTTCTGGGGGGCTGTCCACTAGGTGGGGTGGAGAGAGTAGAGGCTGGTCAACCTGGGTTCTGATCCTGGGCAAGGCACTTGCCCTCGCTGAGCCTCAGTTTCTTCCTCTGTGAAATGGGTGCGATAAGGGTAACTGCCTTTCAGAGTTGCCAGGGAGGATTATGAGAGATGGTGTATAGAGAGCAGTCAGCGGGTATGGTTATCATTCTTTATTATTATTACCTTGGCCCAAGAGTCCATGGGCCCCCAGCTGAGCACCTCTGTTTAAGCCCAAATACCGAGACTCTATCTCACTTCATCCATCAGTAAGTTTCATTGGTGCATTTCCCTTAGGTTCAGGGTAATTAATTAACTTTCCCACTCACTCATCGGGTACTCATTCACTCATTCATACATTCCATCTATCAAGAAATATTTACCAAGCACGAACCACCTTTTCTTGGCGAATGCAAGATGCACGTTTTTTTTCACCTTTCCACGTCCCCGAAGCTGGGAAGTGTCCTAGTCGTGACCACCAGGCGTCATTGCCTGCACGTGAGCACATTTAAATATGCAGGCTGGGTGTAAGCAACTCAGTGGAAACTTCCAGGAAAAACCAAGGAACCGCCTTCTGGGAAATTCTGCGTCATCAGAATCTTGGGGATTCAGAGGCCACGTTGGCAGAAAAACTTGGACCCTGGCAACTCTGAGTGGAAAAGTGATTCGGAAGGGTTGGATCCAAGCGAGATGACCTTCTAGGAAAGACCTTATCCCATTTATCTCACTTACATTTTCTTTCTGATGTATGTGCAAGAATGAGGCATGATTAAAATCTATGTCTAAATAAATCTGCAAGAGGTCTTTACTAAGTTTACAATAGAAAGGTGAAAGCATCATAGCAGCTTAGTTGGCAGTGCTTTGTATCTTTTAATTATATATAATGTTCTGCTTGGGTTATTATGATATATGCTGCCTGTCTTAGTTTCCATCTGAGGCACAGAGGGGAACAGCCCAGAAACGGTCCCTGCCTGCATGGCGTTTATGGTCTAGTGGGGATTGGAACCACCGCCTTCTGGCTCCAGGGCTCTGCCCCTCCATCACGCGGCCCCAGGGATGGGCTTGCAAGCCCCTTTCCTGGTGGAACCTCCACCCTGCCCTCCCCAGCTTTCCCCCTTATGTCCCTGCCCTGGGTCCTTATTCTGGAGGAAGACACACAGATGAATGGGTGATTGCAGGCACTGGGGTACGTACCCGGAGCTCAGCTGTGTTTCTTGGCTTTGAGCCCAGAGCACTGTCCCCTTGGGAGCTGGCAAAGCCCTTCCTTGGACCTGATTGATTTGGAAACCGGGTGTCAGGGCTGCTCACCTGAGCTAAAGTGTGAGCAGAGGTCCTGTGGTCCGGGACGTGAGAGACCTCTGGACTTGGAGCCGTGTTCCGGTGGTGGTCGCAGCTGTGTGCCCCTGGACACAGAGCTTAGCCTCTCTGAGACTCAGTTTCTACCACGATGGAACGGGATGACGCCTGCCACACCTGCTGCAGCATGAAGGAGATGAGAGTTGTGAAAACAGGTGGGAAACCCGGAAAGGCCTGTCCTGGGTCCTCAGGGTGAAGAGGCAGAAGGAAGGCAGACAGTGCACTGGACCGGAGTTGAAGGACCCTCAGGGGCTAGAGGTCCGCTGTGCTGCTGGCAATGACAGGATCCCGGCCGAGCAGCTGGGGCAAAGAGGGCCGCCAGGAGAGACAGGAGGCGTGGATGGGGGCACCGCTTTGGTGCTAGGCTGATGGGGTTCAAGTCCCGGCCCTGCCACTCGCTAGTGTGTGATCTTGCACAAGTAAGTCACTGTGCCTCGGTTTCCCCATCTGCAAAAGGGGGTGATGATACTCCGGGCTGTGATGAGAAGTAAAAGTGTGGAAATATGTGCAGTTCTCAGAACCATGTCTGGCTCATAGCATGGGTTCTATAAGCAATCGCTGCTATTGTTGTTATCGTCTCTAAGGCAGAAGTGAGCGGCCACAGCTTGGGAGGACAGGACCACACCTGGGCTTCAGGGACAGCGGGAACCAGGGATGGAGTCCCCCACATCTCTCCATTTTCTCTGGGCAGAGCCACTGTCTCCTCGGGACATGAGAGTGGCCCCAGGCCACTAGAGCTCCATCCAGCGCACACTCCCCGTGAATGGGACGCCTCCCCTGTGACACCCTGGGGAAGGCACCCACATCTGGGCCCATCGACTGAGGCCATGGGAAGCAGGGAGGAAGAACCGGCAGGTCCCCCATCAGCAATGGCCATGGGGGTGAGGGTGGGGATGCCGAGCCAGGAGGGGGTCCCAGGAAAACGCGCACGTGGGGCTGGGCAGACAGTCTCCTAGATTCCACCTCTCATTCCACAGGGGAGGGCAGCAAAGACCCCACAGTGTCTCGCGACTTGCCCAAGGTCACACACAGCCAGGCAGCCATGGGGGACAGTCAGTTCTTACAGGGATCTCCCTCCACTCAGCCCTTGCCCTGTATTATTTCACTGCTCTCGTGGCAACCTTAACGTGGTCGCCAGCACCTTCTGAGAGCGGATCACGTGCCAGGCGCCTCTGGAAGCCCTTTACAGAAACCAGCCACTCATCCGAGCTCTTCCAACCCATGAGGAAGAGACTCTTGACACCCATTTTACAGATGAGGGAAACTGAGGCATGGAGAAATAGTCACTTAGCAAGGATCACAGAGCCAGTAAATGGCAGAGTGAAGATACAGACCCAAGTAAACTAATTCCAGATCTGACTCCTTGGGAGGTTCGACCTTTGTCTTTTTCTTTTAAATCAGCGAGAAAAAGCCTTTAATTTGTGTGGTTTAAGAAGACATCTAGGGACTTCCCTGGTGGCGCAGTGGTTAAGAATCCGCCTGCCAGTGCAGGGGATGCAGGTTCGAGCCCTGATCTGGGAAGATCCCACATGCCGCGGAGCAACTAAGCCCGTGCGCCACAAGTACTGAGCCTGCGCTCTAGAGCCCGCGAGCCACAACTACTGAGCCCACGTGCCACAACTACGGAAGCCCGTGTGCCTAGAGCCCGTGCTCCGCAACAAGAGAAGCCACCGCAGTGAGAAGCCCACGCACCGCAACGAAGAGTAGCCGCCGCTCGCCGCAGCTAGAGAAAGCCCGCGTGCAGCAACGAAGACCCAACACAGCCAAAAATAAAATTAATTAATTAATTAAAAAGATAAAAAGAACACATCTAGGTGTTGAGTTTTGGATGAAATAGTTGACTTGATTATGACGTTCTTATATCTGCAGCCATTCAGAACAGAGAGATATTACATAGTTGTCAGTCTCCCAGGAAGTACACATTATAGGAAGACTTTCTGGAAAAGACTGTAGGAAGGAAAGAATGCGGCTGCCCTTTTTTTTTTTTTTGCCATTAGTTGTTGAGGTCAGATTCTATTTCTTACTATGGTCATCTACCTGTTTTTATTTTTCTTTTTTGAAAATAATTTTAAAACATTTTTAAGGGACTTCCCTGGCGGTCCAGCGGTTAAGACTCTGCGCTTCCATTGCAGGGGGCGTGGGTTCGATCCCTGGTTGGAGAACTAAGATCCCGCGTGCCACGCAGCACGGCAACCCCCCCAAAAATTTTAAATTTAAAATAATAGTAAATTCACAGAACATGTGAGGAAAAGTCCAGAGAGGCCCACCTCCCCCATGGTAACACCTTGTGTAACTACAGCGCAGTACTGCCACCAGGAAGCTGGCAATGGCACCATCCACAGAGCATGTGGGTTTCCTCTAGTTCCACAGAGGAACCTGGGAGGGGAGAAGCGATTCACCCAGGGTCACCTAGCTTGGAACTGGCCATTTCCCCACTCTCCCAGGAAGTGCAAGAGGCCAACCCCACTCCCCCGAATCCCCAGTCTGGAGTTTTCTCTCTTGCCACACACACAAAGCCTCCCATATTGAAGAGATCACAGAGGCCATGGCCACCTCTTTGGCTGTCTGGGGACCGTCCCACAGCTGTGGGGGGCTGAGGGGGGGGATGCCCAGCCTCTGAGAGAGCTACGTCCCTCCAGAGGGTAAGCAGGGCCCCAGGAAGCCAGGAAACAGTTGGGCAAGTCAGCCCGGCCTCCTCCAAGGTGCCTGAAAAGCAGCTGGACCCTGGGGGCACTTGGCTGAGGACAGGAATCTCACCCACAGGGGCAGCTTCTCCATAAGAACAAACTTAATTAAACAGTCTCTCTGTCCCTTGGGCTGGCTGACATAGCCACCGTCTTCCCTGGGGCCAGTTTCCATCAGAGTTGCCAGGATTAACTATCTTCCCGACCCCAGATCTTTTTGTAGACCATCTCACAGAGATCAGCAAGGCAGTGTAAAGGGAAGGCAGAGGGGCACCCTTCCAGGGGACATAGTGCCGGACAGACTTTATCTTATGACCCCAGGGAAGGCCTCTGCGTGCTTCCACCTGGGAAGAGGTGAGCAGGCCCTCAGGTGAGGCGCTGGTGGCACCCAGCTCCAGACAGACTTCTCCCTGTGGGCGCCTGCAGGCTGCTGCCTGAAATTCCACCATCCGAGAATCATCTGTTGTCGACAGCTTGGAGGTCTGTGGAGTGTGGATTCCTCTGGAAGGGGTTGGAGGGGGAGACACTGGTGTGTGGGTGATCACAGGCACGGTGGAAAGGGCTAGGATAAAGCTTATGTAGGCTCTGGGCATCTGTGCAGGCTGAGAGGTCAGGGAGGGCTTCCCAGAGGAGGGGCTTCTGAGCTAAGTTCACAAGTACGAGTTTTCTGTAACTACCATACAGATTACCATAAACAACAGAAATGTAGCCTCTCCCAGCTCTGGAGACCAGAGGTCCACGTCAGGGTGTCAGTAGGCTTGGCTCCTTCCAGAGGCTGTCCCATGCCCCTGTCCAGTTTCTGGGGGTGGCCAGTAACCTGTGCCATTCCTCATCTTACAGACCCATCACTGCCATCTGTCTTCATCGTCCCATGGCCTTCCCCTCTGTGTCTGTGTGTCCCAGATTTCCCTCTCCTTTGGTTTATAAGGACACTTATTGGATTTAGGACCCACCCTAAACCCAGGACCATCTCATCTCAAGATCCTTAATTGAAGTACAACAGCAAAGACTCTATTTCCAAATAAGGTCACATACACAGGTTCTGGAGTTAGGACGCATACAGAACTTTTTGGGGGGGAAACAATTCAACCCGCTGAGGAGCAAGTTAGCTAACTTACATTGGGGGAGAAGAGGAAAGGCATTCGAGGCAGAGGGAACGGTATGTGCAGAGGCACAGCTGGGCATGGCTGGAGAAGGGGGGCACTCTGGGAGTGGGAGGATGCGGGGTAGAAAGTTAAGCGGGTGCCAGCCAGTTGACATCTTGAGTTTGAACTTGACCGTGAAAACAATGGGAAGCCACTGAAGGGTTTACCTGGGTTATGATCTCGTTTGCTTCTCCCCAAGAAGGCCAGTCTTACGGTCTGCATTTACAGATGAAATCACTGTGGTTCAGAGAGGTGAAGTCATTCGCCCAAGAGACGACCATCAGGAAAATGGCAGAGGCAGGATTTGAACTCAGGCCTCATCTAACTCCATAAGTGGGAAGACAAACGCAGCAGGGATCTGCGTCCGTGGAAGGCTCCTCAGGAAGGAAGAAAGGAACGGAAGTGAGATCAGGTGCCAGGCTCACCGCCCCACCTGACAACGGTTCTCTAATGTTGGGCCTGGGGGTTGCCATGTTGATGCTCTGAGACCAGCCTCCTTGACCACACCTGATTGGTGGAGAAACAGGTCACCTGACTCAAGCTAAGCCTGTCAGATTCCTCCCCCCAATGCTCTTGAGTCTTTTTGACGTCGGAAGGTAGCATGGCCGTGACTAGGAGCCTAGCTCAGGAGCTTCCTCTCAGCAGCGTGGCCTCAGGTAACTTCTTGAACCCCTTGATGCTTCAGTTCCTTCTTTGGAAGTCGGAAGGATGAAAGCAGCACCTTCCCGCATGGCTGCTGTGGGATTACATGAAATCCTGGTGGTGAAGCTTTTCGCCCAACACCTGGCACACTGAAAATGCTGGGCAAACATCAGCTGGCTCTGCTAGTGGTACGGATAGGGGGATGGGGCTTGGGGCTGTGTGGAGGCCACTGCCTACCTTGTCCATGAGGAAGAGGGACGGGAGAAAGAGCCAGAGGGAGAGGAGGAGGAGGAGAAGGAAGAGGAGAGAAAGAGAGAGAGAAGCCAACAGGTTCTGGACAGCTTTCCAGGACTTGCTTCCAACTGATATGAGACTTGGCCGCCCTCCCCTTCCTGTACTGAGGTTCAAGGAAACAGCTCAGTGGTTCCCAGTCGCCAGTTGCCCCTGACTTTGCCCTGGGCTAGCACAAACGGGTTTTTAATTTTTTTTTGCAATCAAAACCAAACCAAAACCAAAACAATACAGAACACCAACCAAAACACGCCTTGATGGAGACGGTTTGGCAAGCTGAAGGCCCCATGGAAGCCACTGGAACCACCTTTGAACTGGATGCCAGGGATTTCCTGCCTCAGACCCAGTGGCTACCTAAAGAAACCCCTGGCAGGTCTAAGCCACACTGTGGGGAGGCCGTCCTGCCTGTGACCGCCCGGAAGCCTCACGTCCTGGGAACACACTCGTGGCCTCCCCACCCCACATTCCACATCCACACCGCCTGATCCCAAGTGGGCAGGCTTCTGGAAAGTTCCACGCTCAGCCCAGGAACTTGTTGAACAGGTGCCTTGAGATGAGCGAGTCCCCTGCCCATTAGGCGCTGCCCTGGCCAGGCTGGAGAATGCGCGAGAGCAGAGTAAATTGAGGGGATTGAGGTCTCATGGGTTATATGCCAAGGTGAGTGCTAACATCTAACATCCACTGTGTCCTCGACATCCAGGTTGGGAAGATGCCACCACCTGCATTGAGAGCAGAAAGAATCAAGGCTCAGATATTGCAAGTTTCTAGCTCAAGATCAAACAGTTACTAAGTGGGGAGCCAGAGCTTTCTTCCTACCTGAAATCAAAAGGCTTATCATTAACACTTTCAAATGTAAACAAGGCGTAGACAGTGGTAGAAGGAACGTCTTTGGACGACTCAGCCAGCTACCATTGCTTCATCTAGACCCTCAACTTCGTGCAGAGGTAGAATCTGGAGTATTTTAAAGTAAATCCCAGACATCGTATACATCACCTGTGAATGCTTCCGAATGCATCTCTAACAGACAAGTATGTTTTTTAACATAATCATAAGGTCATTATCACAGGGCCACCTGGACGGGAAAGTTCGAGGTGGAACCACGACACCACGTGCCCTGGGAGGGAGCACGGTCCCAGCCAAGTCCTGTTCTTCCCCGGCAGGCAAGTTCACTAGAGCAGCAGTTTCCAAAGGGGGTTCCTCAGGCCCACAGCATCAGAATTACCAGGGAACTCATTAGAAATGCAGGTTCTCAGGCCACCCCAGCCCTAACGAGTGAGGAACTCTGGGGTTGGGCCCAGCAGTCTGTGTGTGGGTTTTTTTTTTTTAATTTTATTATTTCTTATGGAAGCATAGTTGATTTACAATGTTGTGTTAATTTCTGCTGTACAGCAAAGTGATTCAGTTATACATACATATATATGTATATATATATATATACATTCTTTTTCAATATTCTTTTCTGTTATGGTTTATCACAGGATATTGAATATAGTTGCCTGTGCTATACAGTAGGACCTTGTTGTTTATCCATGCTGTATATAATAGTTTGCATCCACTAATCCCAAACTCCCACTCCATCCCTCCTTCACCCTCCTCCCCCTTGGCAACCACAAGTCTGTTCTCTATGTCTGTGAGTCTGTTTCTGTTATGTAGATAAGTTCATTTGTGTCATATTTTAGATTCCACATATAAGTGACATCATATGCTATTTGTCTTTCTCTGTCTGACTTACTTCACTTAGTATGATAATCTCTAGGTCCATCCATGTTGCTGAAAATGGCATTATTTCATTCTTTTTCATGGCTGAGTAGTATTCCACTGTATATATATATACCACATCGTCTTTATCCATTCATCTGTCAATGGACATTTCGTTTGTTTCCACGTCTTGGCTATTGTGAGTAGTGCTGCTATGAACATAGGGGTGCATGTATCTTTCTGAATTATAGTTTTCTCTGGATATATGCCCAGGAGTGGGATTGCTGGATCATATGGTAATTCTATCTTCAGTTTTTAAGGAACCTCCTTACTGTGTTCCATAGTGGCTGCACCAGCTTACCTTCCCACCAGCAGTGTAGTGGGGTTCCCTTTTCTCCACACCCTGTCCAGCATTTGTTATTTGTAGACTTTGTGATGATGGCCACACTGACTGGTGTGAAGTGATACCTCACTGTAGTTTTGATTTGCATTTCTCTACTAATTAGTGATGTTGAGCATCTTTTCGTGTGCCTATTGGCCACCTGTATGTCTTCTGTTTAGGTCTTCTGCCATTTTTCGATTGGGTTGTTTGTTTTTTTGTTGTTGAGTGGTATGAGCTGTCTGTACATTTTGGAGATTAAGCCCTTGTCAGTCCCAGCAGTCTGTGTTTCAGCATGCCCTCCCGGTGACTCTGATGCCATCTGGAACTCCAGAACTGCTGCTCCTGAGAAGGATGACGGCCCAGGGAGGTGTTTCCCTTCTTGCATTGTTGATTTCTTATTTATGCAGCTTCTGGCTCCTTCCCCAAAGGATGCTGAGGGGTTGGTCTTAAGCAGCGTTGCCTTCCAGCCGACTCAGGAGCCCAGTGAGTCCACCCGCTCCCGAGGTGACCCTGAGCCAGAGTTTCCTCCTCCATAAAATACGTGGATGACGGCACCAGCCTCCTAGTCCGGCTGTGCAGAGAAACTAGTTAAGTGCTTAGAATGGTTCCTGGTGCACAGCGGGTATTACGGAAGGACCAGCTGTTCTGACCAAACAGGGGTGGCAGAGCCAAGGGAAGTATAGCCCAACCTACACACCATCGTAAGATGCTTGCGAGTGAGCTCGAAACACGTCCACGGGAGCCTGCTTCTCACGGGCAGGGCCGGCGCGGGGGGGCCTCCCGGGAGAGAACGGGAAGGAGATTTGGGGGCTGCTGGCAAGAGCAGGGAGTGCCCCTGAGGCAGGGAGACTGCAAGACACTGCCATGGCCAGAGATGGTACGGGAGGAGCTCACGGTTGCCCAGGGCGATGGGCTCCCCAGAGTCCCGGGGGGAAGACGGGAGGGGGGGCCTCTGAGCTGCAAGAGCTGTGATGCATCTGGGAGCCTCAGGAAGGTTCCTCTCCCCCAGGGCCCCGGTGGGGAGACAGGAGGCAGGAACAGTCAAGGAGCACGGGGAGCCCTGGACACCAGGAAGGCAGGGGGTGCAGGGGGAGCAGGAGGTCGTGGCCGGGTTCCGAGCTAACACTGATGAGACAATTGCCCCAGGTTTGGTTGTCCCCAAGGCTCTGCAACTTCAGTTAAGAATTGTTCATTTAAATAGGTCACAGGCTCTCAAACCCTTGGTTTACATGAAAAATCTAACAGAGGGATAGAAACCTTGTTTCTTTTACCTGCAGGCATGGGACAGAAGAGTCATAGGTTTTAACCTTTGAGGGGATAGAGCTGCCAATCAAATAATGTGATCAGGACAAGTCATGACGTGAGACCACCATCCACCGGCAGACTTGGGAGACGGTCACAGTGTGAACTCATTTTGAAAATACACTGACATTAGCCAACCCTGCCCCCTTAAAAGTCCTAGAAAAAGTGGCCACCTCTGTAGCCTAACACACAGATTGTGGTCTTGAAATGCCATTTCCCATTTTTTTGAAAATTAAAAAAGCAGGGTTTCTCAGAGACATAGCTGATTCCAGGGCTGGAAATGTACAAGAGAAGGCTGGAATATTTTGTTTTCCCAAATGGCAAAGGAACTGTCAAAGAGAGATTCCTGGGATTATGCTAAAAGAACTCTGAAGCCAGGTTGAAAAGGCTCCCCGTGGTCAAAGACATGACCATGGGAGCTTCAGGAAGGATAATATTGCATTGGATTGAAACCCATCTACGTTTACATTCATGAGTTCACAGGGATGTTTTTAAAAACTAGTGGATCTCCTTCAGAGGATGATAGGAACTGGCTTGTTATCTTGAAACCGGTCAAGGGAGGGAATCAAGCAGTGATTCTGCCTTCCTGTTTCCATTGGTAACAAACTATGGATAGATGAGAGGAAGCGTCTCCTGATGAAAGTATCCCAACTAATACATTAAAAGGCAATTGATAGGATTGGAATATCACAGTTTTGCAACCCCCAGGGAATGAGTGGATCTGGATATTGAACATTAGTGATACTGACGTCACAAAAAGAGACCACCGGCCACAAGGAGCCTCCTGATGGAAACACACAAGACCAAAGGGTTGGAGCCTTAACCTGATCCAACCTCTGGATCCCACTGCCAGTTTGCAGGAAATTCCCAGGAAAGAGGGCCATGCAGCACTGCACCTGGAGTGTGCAACCAGCAAAATCCAGACTGTGGGGAATGCTACAGGTCAGACGGCCAGGGTGTCTCAACAGATAAAATGGAAGGGGTGGAGGGGAAAAAGATGGATGGAGCAGTGGGCAGAATAATGGCCTCTCAAAGGTATCCACGTCCTAAGCCCCAGAACCTGTAAATATATGACCTGACCTGGCAAAAGGGCCTTTGCAGGTGTGTGACTGAGTTGAGGATCTTGAGATGGGAGATGATCCTGGATGGTCCAGGTGGGCCCAGTGTGGTGACAAGGTCCTTATAAGAGGGTGGCAGGGGGGTTGAAAGCAGGGTGAAGCAGCATGAGAAAGACCCAACCAGCATTGCTGGTTTTGAAGTTGGAGAGAGGGGTCATAAGCCAAGGAATGTGGGTGGCTTCTAGAAGCTGGAAAAGATAAGAGAATGGATTCTTCCCAGCACCTCCAGAAGGAATGCAGCCCTGCAGACACTTTGAGTTTAGTTCGGTAGGGCTGTTTCAGACATCTGACCTGTAAGAGAACCCTAAGAGAATCTATTTGTGTTGCCACTACGTTTGTGACTGTCTGTCATGGCAGCCCTAGGAAACAAATGCAGATGGGAAACGTGTTGGTTAAAGAACTGTACAGGACATAGGAAGTGATGAACATATGACCGTAAGTCAGGAGAATGGGTACATCTGTGGGGAGGGGGGTGGTTGTCGTTGGAGGGGGCACATGGCGGAGCCCGGCTGGTGGTTCCAAGGGGGTTCACCTGGTAATCATTCATTAAGCAGTACCTTTGTGTTCTGTGGTCCTCTAAGACTGTTTCATTTCCGTTCAACCAGGTAAAAATCCTAACAGTTGCAAGGACGATTCCGTGGGGTACAATAGGATCTCATTCTCCAGAGCTGTTGAAGACAAAACGTTTCCTCTTCCTGATCTTGCTGACATTTCTTTCGCCAGCAGCACAGCGATTGGCACGAAGGGAAAAGAAAGGTCTGTGGAGCTCATAACTTATATTATGCAAAGGAGCGGGACAGAGCAGACTTATCAACACATGGAATATGGGGTGTGAAAATGTTTGCAGTGTACATATAAAGCCCAGGGTAGCAGACGTGGCAGTGTCTCCAGCCCCCTGACCCTCAGCATCCCCTCCTCTGCAGAAAGCTGCTTCCCACGAACACCTGACTCCCCATCGAGGGCTCTCTTTCAACTGCAGGAACACGGTCAGCCCCCATCAGGGAGGACCAGATGCCCCCCTTCCCAGCCCTGCCTCGTTCCCCTCTGCCAGCGTTTCCTGGGGTCACCTCTCAAACAACATGCGTTCAAATCTTTGGGTTTGGGAGAACCCAAGCAAGACGCTGAGAAAAACTCTAACGAAGTGGGAGGAGGTGTTTACCCTAAAACACCTGGTTACAGAGAACACCTGTAGCCTTTACCTGACACTTCCTCCCACCACCACTGCCCCGCCCCCAGCTCCTCCCACTCAGCAACCCTCTGCTGGATGGATAGATGGGTGGTCCGGGAGCCCATCCCACTCCCACTGGGGAAGTTGAGAAGGACTGGTCTCCCTCCCTCCCCTTGCATAGTCCTGGCAGACCTGACATCCTTCCACCAAATTCCCTTTCTGTTTAAAATAACCAGTCAGTTTCTGCTGCTCGCAGACGGGAGGTTGGTAACTGATACAGCCTGATAAGGTGAAGCTTAGCGTTAACTGAGCACGAAACAGAGCACAGAGGTTCCTGAGAGCTAAGACCGAAAGTTCAATGCTGGGAAAAAAGTGGACAGTTCATCAAGGGAGAAAAGCTTTTTTTTTTATAATTTTTTATAATTTTTATTTTTTTAAATTTTTATTTATTTTTTGGCTGTGTTGGGTCTTCGTTTCTGTGCGAGGGCTTTCTCTAGCTGCGGCAAGCGGGGGCCACTCTTCATCGCGGTGCGTGGGCCTCTCACTATCGTGGCCTCTCTTGTTGCGGAGCACAGGCTCCAGACGCGCAGGCTCAGTAGTTGTGGCTCACGGGCCCAGCTGCTCCGCGGCATGTGGGATCTTCCCAGACCAGGGCTCGAACCCGTGTCCCCTGCATTGGCAGGCAGATTCTCAACCACTGCGCCACCAGGGAAGCCCAAAAGCTTTTTTGTTGTTGGTTTTCGTTTGTTTGTTTGTTTGTTTTGGTAAGTTACCATATCCCATGATGCTCGCCAGGCTCTGAAGAGTAAATAGAATTTTTTTTTTTTAATTAAAACAAGCGTATGAAAGATTTAAAACCTTAACAAAACATAGAGATTGATACAATAACCTCGGGAAGGTGGGGTTTCATGGGTGCAGGGTTGTGGCTGAGAATTCGGTCTTACTTGATGGGCATGACGGTGGGCATTCTTCTCCTGTTCTGACTTGTAAGAAATGAGGTTCAGAAAGCAGGGCCATTTGTCCAGGGCTCCCGGAAGTCGATCGGAGAGTAGAAATTCGCCATGTGAATTGCTTTCCGTAAATCTCTGCGCCAACCCTTCTATGCACTGAAATCCTCCCACTTTCCCGCGCCCCATGCTCTGTCCACTGCCCGGTTTGACCCAAAGACCCAAGGAAGAGCGTGATTCTCTGGGCTCTGATGAACTGCTGTCGGCTGTGGGGATCATGTGTGGGGGTACCGAAGCCGCCTCCCCCAGGCAGTTCTCAGGGCGGGACCCCACCTGCGATAACAGCCCCCGTGGACAGCACCATTGCTAGTCCATCCGACAGCTTTGGAAGGGGCTCAAAAAGGGTGCCCACCCTCTGCCACGAGCCTCTTCAAATCTGCAGCGGTGTGACTGGCGCCCCCAGGACCTCTGCACAACCTGTGCAAGCCCACTTGGCAGCCCTGCTGATCCCAGTAAGTCTCACTCAGCACCAGATAATTCCTCCATAACCACCTGCCAGGTGTGTGCCATTTTGCCCTTTCAGAGATGAGAGAGGGTGACATACGTGGCCCAGGGAGCCTGCACCCCACACTAAGGGCTTCCCACGGGAGGGTGGGACACGGGGCCACCTCCGTGGGTATGTCCCACCACCCCCCCCCACCCAGCCAACAGCACGCTGGCTGTGATTACATGTCCTCCCTTCAGCCCGAACCAGGAGCCACAGATATTATGCAACTGCCCCTCTTCTAGACTGTCTGTCTCCACCCTCCTCCCCCGGGCCTGGCTCCTCTGTATTCCACAGTCCTGGCTCTACATCACCTCCTTGGGAGTCTTCCCGGAGTCATCCAGGTAGACTGACATTTGCCCCCACTGGGTCCTGCACGCAGTGACGTTGTGACACATGCCATGCAGTTTGCTCCTTCTCCACGGGACCCAGAGCTCCTGGAGGGCAGGGACCACGTCTAGCTCATCTCTCTCCCAATATCCAGCATGGTGCAGGTACACAATAGCCCCTAAATGCTGGATTATTGAATCGGTGCCTGATCAAATGGGTGAGGTTGGGTCTGCCTTCCTAAGTAGGCTGAGAACTTCTGAGAAGCAGCCTGAGAATCCTACTTGCCCTCCATCAGCTAAGAGCCTGGCAGTAGGGGATGGTCTGAACAGGTTTGTGAAGGGATGAATGAGCCCCTCCTCGGAGACAGTGCAGCGTGATGGTCAGACGTGCAGGTTCCGGCGTCAGAGTCCAGTAGTAGAACTTCTGGCTCACCCTCTTAGCTGTGTGGCTGGGGCCAAGTTCCTCAAGCACTCTCTGCCTCCGATTCTGTCCCAGGTCGGGTTCCCCAGAAGCAGAGCCCGAGGCAAGACTCATGGTTTACTAAGGATGTCTTTCCAGCAGAAACTGGTAAGGGAATGGGAGGGGCAAGGTTTCAGGCTAGGTCCCAGGTTCAGCCTGGCCCCTGGGGAGCTGTGGAGTTGTCCCCCTCGGGGGGCACAGAGTGGGCTTTCTGCCGGTCCTCATCGAGGGAAACCTGGGGAAGCACATTTCCAGGCACTGCGGCTGCTGGATGTCAGAGCGGGGAGCCCACAGACGGGAAAAGGGATGCCAGGGCATCTGGGTGGAGGACCCCATCGTCCGCTAGAGTCCCTCTTCTGTGAAAGGGTGGGTGCGGGCAGTGCTCACAGCAAATCAGGCACGTGTTATGAGGATTAAGTTGAGGGCACAGCTCTGAGCGCAGAGCCTGGCACCGCAGGAGAAGTGCTGTTCACCGGCGGTATTGTCAGCCGGCCGCAGCAGCCTTCTTCCTCTGCCGGCTCTCAAATATTTGTGGAATGAATGAACCAGCTTGCCTACTGGTTAAACCGGGTCCACCGTGGCTGCCCAGGCTGGTTATCAGAAGTCTCTTTGTGTCCTGGCTGCCTGCTACAAATGGCCCAAAGCAAGGATTCGGGGGGCGGGGGGGAGGGGGGAGGGGAACAGGGTGACAGAGTGGGATGCTATTTCTCTTACTTTTTAAACTCTTCATTTTGAAATAATTACAGCTTGACAGGAAGCTACAAAAATTACACAGCGAGGCCCTTCACTCAGACTCCCCCAGTGTCACATCTTGTGCAACCACAGTGCCATACTGAAGCCGGGAAATTGACACGGTACGGTACGGGGGGTGTGGTCTCCGAGTCACTGGATCTCAGGTACAGATTCGTGTAAGTACCAGCTCCATCAAGAGACAGAACTGCTCCGTCACCACATAGGTCTCCTTCTCACTGCCTTTGTAGCCACACCATCCCTAACCCCCGCCAGCCACTAATCTGCCCTCCATCTCTATAATTTTGTCATGTCAAGAATGTTCTGTAAGTGGAATCATACACTGTGTGACCTTTTCAGATTTGCGTATATTCTTCCCAGATTACCCAAGTCTTTGTGCAGGCTCCCCCCCCACTTTCTTGCTTCCCCTGCCTTCTTTACCCCTAAGAACCTCAGGGTACCCTTCCACAAGGGACATTCTCTTCTATAACTAGAGAACAATGATCCAAATCAGAAGTTCACATCAGTACAATACCATTATCTCCAGACCTCACTCAAATTCACCACTTGTCCCACTAACGTCCTTTATAGCAAATGGTAAAGACATTTTTCCCAGCCCCAAGATCCGACCCAGGATTATATTTGCATTTGATTATTATGACTCTTTAGTCTCTCTGGAACATCCCATGGCCTTTCCTGACATTTCTGAAGAGGGTGAGCCAGTTGTTTCCTAGGCTGCTCTCCAATGGGAGGGCTGCTTCCTCATGATGGGACTTGCGTTCAGCACTTTGCCAGGAATCCCCCGAAGTGAAGCCGTGTTTCCTTGGTGCACCGTATCCAAGGCGCACGATGTCATTTGTCCCATCGGTGGTCCTGGTGACCCTGATCCCTGGGTCCAGCTGGGGTCTGCCAGATTTCTCCAACTAAAGTGACTGTTTCCCTTTGTAATTCATAACTATCCTGTGGGGACCCACTTAAGATGGTGTAAATGTCTTGTTTCTCATTCAACTTTCATCTGCTTCCTTTTTGAAACGTTAGCAGAATTTCTTTTTATTGAAGTATAGATGATTTACAATGTTGTGCTAATCTCTGCTGTACAGCAAAGTGGCTCAGTTATACACATATAGACATTCTTTTTTTATATTCTTTTCCAGTATGGTTTATCCCAGGAGGTTGGATATAGTTCCCAGTGCTAAATAGTAGGACCTTTTTTTTTTTTAAATCTGTTCTAAACTTAATAGTTTGCATCTACCAACCTCAGACTCCCAGCCCATCCCTCCCCCTCCCCCTCTCCCCCTTGGCAACCACAAGTCTGTTCTCTATTTAACAGAATCTTTTATTGCGACAAAATTTACCTACCGAAAAGTACACACAATGCAAGTTCCGCTCCATGAGTTATTACAAAGTGGACACCCGGACACTGAAGTCTAGGCCTGAAGGCAGGGAGTTTGGGGTCCTATGAGGAGCTGGAGGAGAACACACCTGGCAGAGGGACCTGTGAAGTTCAAAGGTGGGGAGGCTGGGCTGAGCTCAGCTTGTTTGACAAACAGCCAGGAGGCCGAGGTGGGTGGGGTGCTGGGACGGAGGCGCCCGGGGTTGACAGAGGGGCCATTCTAATAGCCACTTAACTGAGAACTAGCCCCACCCCTTCAGCAGCACCTAACAGGGGGACACTGGGGCTCTCTGAACTTTCAGAGGGGAGGCACTGAGAACTTTGAGCTCTTTACTATATCGAAAAGCCAACAGAAATTGGACAGTTACATTTTCAAATGTCCAACTCTATGACATTCTGGAAAAGGCAAAACTATAGCGACAGCAGTAAAAGGATCAGTGGTTGCCAGGGGTTTGGGGTGAGGGAGGGATGAATACGTGGGGACCAGGGAATTTTTAGGCATTGAAGATCTTCCATGCGATACTGTAATGGTAGCTAGATGACATTCTACATTTGTCAAAACCCACAGACTATAGAACACCAAGAGTAAACCCTCATGTAAATGATAGATTTCACATATGGAGATCCTCAGCTATACCACCACCTTCTAGAAGGTTCTATAACGGCCCCCACCCAAGGTCATTCCCTCCTCTTCTGAAAATCTTTCGGTAAACAGGTTTATTCATGTGCCAGGCCTAAACAATTGTTGGTAGCTACTTAAAGTTGACAAGTAAAAGGATTCCCGAGCCTGTCCCAGCCAACGGGGAAATGTCACCTCTGAGATTGACACGTGATGTCTGCCATGGGTGCAGGAGGTAGGATGGGTGGCATCCGTGCGAGGTGTTTACCTCTCGGGATTTAGCAAGTCCCAAGGCACGTTCACTTGGCACCTGGCCTCAAGTTCCACAGGGCTGGGCCTTGCTCGCCTGGTGGAGTTAAGCCCCTTGGAAACCCAGAGATGCCCTCAGCTGCAGAAGGTTCTCAGCCAGTGTTTCCCCATCACTCAGCAAACAATGACTGTGGAAGAACTGACAAAGGGCATGACGTGAAGAGTGCCTGGAATAAGGCTCTGTGTGGGCGTGGGGTGAGCGTGGCCAGAGTTTGGGTGCAAATGTGTGAGTCATTTCACATAAGCAGGTCTCACGATGGTGACACGAGCTAAGCACACTTTCACCTGGGGCCTTGGTCCCGTCCCTTCCCTCTGCTTGGAATACTGCCCCCCCACCAAGATATCCACAAGCGTCACTTCTCACCTCATTCAGGCCTCTGCTTGAATGTCACCTCTCCTGACTGCTCAAGCGACTCTCCGGTCCCCACTCTCCATCCTTGTCTTCATAGCGTTGCTCACTCTGCTAGTTTCCTGGGGCGGCCACAACAAATGACCACAAACCAGGTGGCTTGAAGCAACATGAATTCTCCCACAGTCTGGAAGCCAGAAGTCTGAAATCAAGGTGTTGGTAGAGCCATGCTCCCTCGGAAGTCTCTGGGGAGGGGTGGGGGGGATCCTTCCTTACCTCTTCCGGCTTTGGGTGGCTCCGGGTGGTCCTTGGCTTGTGGCCGCATGCCTCCCATCTGTGCCGCCATCTTCATGTAGCCTCTCCTCTATGTCTGTGTCTCTCCTCTTCTGTCTCTTAGAAGGACACCAGTCCTTGGATTTAGGGCTCACCCAGCTAATCCAGGATGATCTTGAGATCCTTAATTATGTCTTCAAAGATTATTTTCCCAAATAAGGTTACATTACACAGCTTCTGGGGATTCGGACATGGACGAATGCTTTTGGGGGGCCCATTACTCAACCCACTACATTCACTGCCTGACACTGCATTACAGGTGGATTTGTTTGCACCTTATCACACCCACTAGGAGATAAGATACAAGACAGGGGGAATAGAGTCTGTTGTAGCAGGGGCTGGTCTCCACGGCCACATGGCAGGTGCTTAAAAATATTTGCTGAAGGAATGAAAGTGGCTTTACTTCTCTAATTTCTTCATCTGTAAAATGATTATATTATCATTTGTATGCTCAGCCATTAAAAAACAAACAATTGAGGGTCTAGGTAAGGCGTGACAACTTCAAACTAAGTCCTAAAACTTATATATATATATCTCCTTTGTATTCTATACCCCTTCTGAAAAGGATGTTTTCAAATTCCAACCTTGTAATTTGCCAGTGAGGTTTATTAGCAAGTACATTTCAGGTGCCTGGGGATTGCATTGAGGCTTCCCAACAGGGTGTGTTTTGGGGAGGTAACTTATGGTTCATGAAATGACACCACTTTCATACAGAGAGTGAATGGGCCTTGAAGAGTGTGACCTCATTGTTCAAGATGCCCAGAACCGATACTTCAGGAAAGGCTGGATGCTTTGGGCTGAGTCGTGCCCTTGACTCTCAAGGTCAGGCCAGAACATCAGGATCAATCGCTCCCAGAGCGGCCAACCTCAGAAAGTTTCCCAGCAACTGTCTTGTCTGAGTTAATTCCTTGAGAGTGGACTCGAGAATTCAACAGGCTGAAGGCAAAAGGGCAAAATGGACAGGAAAGCAATTAAACTGGGAAATTTCAAACTCTTCCTTTTCTTCCTTTATCAGATCAGGTAGTCAGAAATAAAGACATGAACAATGGAGTCATAAAGTTAGAGTGAATAAATACAGAACTAATTTACAAAGAAAGTACAGCTTACCAATACTCGTTCAAAGAATATACCAACTTGCCTTAGTGGGATTGAAATATTTACAAAAACTGCATACAAACCAGGCACAAAGTCTCAATAAATTAAGGAAAGTTAGTAGACCTGCGTGCAGGCTGCATTTTCTGATCACTATGCAGCAAAGACAAAAATTAAGCAAACTTAAGCCTAACAATGCCCATTCAGCCATCCCAGTCACAAAGCTGGTCTCTTAAACCGCTTTCGCTGTGATCCACTCCATTTTTTTTTTTTTTCATCCCAACAGGTCTGAGTGTTGCACAATATCCACTACCCAGAATTTACTTCCTGAATGCCCTGGGCATTCTCATACATGATCCACAAATTCTTGACAACTCTGAGCTGGAGCACAGGTGGGGCTTTCAAGGGAAAGGCATTTGCCCAACACATCACCCCCTGCTCACAAATAGTCTGTTTATCAAACTTTCCCCAAAGCACTCAGTGTGAGGCACCATCTGTTTTTTGCTGGGACCCTGACTCAGACGGATAGGTAGCGTCATCCCCATTTTGTGGGTGAGTAAACCGAGGTGGAAACAGGTGGTGAAAGTTGCCCGAGGTCACACATCTGAAAGGAACAGGCCTGGGATTCAAATTTGAGTCACACCAGAGTTTTGCTCTTTCCATCACTTCTGGGCCTTTGCTGGGACCAAGCAGCATGGCTTCTGCAAAGGGGGGATGAGGCAGGAGAAACAAGAAGGGTCTCTAAAACCTGTCAGCTTGAGTGGGGCTGAGGTGGCCACCCCCTGGGGGGCAGGTGGGGTAAGTGGCAAACCTTTGCTCCAAAGGGGCAGCGCAGTTTAATGGACATATACACATGCCCTGTCCTATAGTCCTTAAGTAACCCCACTCGACAGATGAGAAAACTGAGGCACAGAAGAATGGCACAGCCTTCTCTAAAGCCACCTCCCTACTAAGCGGTGGGTCTTGTTCTGGATTCCAGTCCCGCATGAAGCCAAAGCCCTTACACATTCCAATATATCCACTTGGAGGCTGGGAACTGCCTACACTGCCCATTCACCCACATACCTTGGGAGCCATTTGAGCCCAGTGACTTCCCTGTGATGATGACGAGGATAATGATGAATATGCCCCCCCACACACACTATGCCAAGCCCTGCCCTGAGCTCTTCCTACATAACACGGTCCATCAAATCCCCTCAACTTCACTGGGAAGGAAGTGCAATCGTGGTGGCCGTTTTACAGATCGGTAAACTAAGGCTCTGAACATTTTAGAAACCTGCCCCAAGCCCCACGATTAGTGAGCGCCAGGAGCCCATTCTGCAGGTGAGGAAAGAGAGCTCAGATATCACGCAGCACCAGGCGGAGCCCAGAGGGTTCCTCAAACTCTCCAGCTCCCGGGATTCACCCCCAGGGCCGAGGTGAGGTCTCAGCTTTCTCCTCCTTCAATAACAAACTGGGAACCGCGGCTCAGAGAGGCCACGTGGCTGGTCCCGAGCCTCGCAGCAGCTGCAGGAGTCTGACTCAGCTCCCGGTAACCGTGCTCCCCACACCTTAGTTGACCACACGTGGCTCCCCCTGAGAAGCACCTGGGTGCTCGGTAAAGTCCAGCTTCCCGGCCCTCTGGAGACCCAGTGACTCAGGGTAGGGAGGGGTGTGGAAATCTACATTTTAAACAAGCGTTTATCGCTCATCTCCAACCCATTCCGCACCCCCCCGCCCCCCGCCCCGCTCCAGATGCATCTCATCATCTGGCAAGTTTGGGAAACAGCCCAAGCTCTGAGGCGCCTCTGCAGCCCCCGGGCCTTCCCCGGCCGCCGCGGCCCCTAAGGGCGAGAAAGTCTCGGGCGGGCTCGCCGGGCGGGGCGGGGCCGGGTGCGCCGAGGGCGCAGCTCCGCCTCGGGGGCGGGGCCTCAGCTGCGGCGGGCAGGTAGCCGGCTACCTGGTAACCTGGGCCTGGCCCGGGAGGCTTGGGCGCGCGCAGCCAGCCCCGGCCACGCCAGAGACCGGGGGACTCAGGCAGGGGCGGCCGCCGGCGGGACGGGAGGCTGGGCGAGGGGCCTCCGCCCGCTCACCATGGTCGAGGGACGCTTCTCCAAGTTTCTGAAGAAACTCGCCTTCTCGGGCGCGGGCCACCAGTACCAGCTGCTGGAGAGGGGCGAGTTGGAAACCTTGGTGAGTCCGGGCGCGGGGCGTGAGACCCGACCCCCCCCACCCCGTCCCACCCCGTCCCACCCCAGGAGCCCGTCCGCGCGCTGCGGGCTGCGCTCCTCCAGCTCGCCCGCCTCCCCCTGGTTCTAGAAAGAAGGCGTCTTCATAGCAACGCCAGCTCGCGTTTCTGTTCTGGGCCCGGCGCTCGCCTTTTAACCCTCGCCTGCCAGCCCATTTTGCGGACTCGAAACTGAGGCCGAGACAGGGGAAATATGTCCCTTAAGGGACACGCAGCTAGCAAATGACCCAGCTAGGAACCTAACTTTGGTTTCTCTGACTCCAGAAAATTTAAATTACCGGGTTTCCACACCAGGCTGCTATCCGGATTTTTAAAAGTGACTTGAATGGGGCGGGGGGATTAGAGCGACGTAAAAAACAAAAACTGTTGTGCAAATGTTTTAGCATGAATAGTAGCAATAATGGTGGAAATCAGGGTAAGAGTGGCTATGCCTCCCACCTTTGTTTCCCACATCTCCAGAGACACTCTAAAAAAAAGCACTCAGATTTGTGTGTTGACTTTGCAGCCTCCAGGGGACCCTTTAGGATAAGCCAACAGGATTCTAGGGCCAGGGGAGTTTTTACCAGCAGAGAAACTGACAAAGCTGTCCCCAAAAGCCCTTCCTTCCATGTGGAGGACCCAGAAATAAAGCAGGGTCAAGGGGTGACCCCCAACTTTCTCCGTAGCTTGTAAGCAGAACTCACTGCGTGATACAAGAGCAGAGAGCATGGAATTTCTGCAAAAGCATCTCTGGGTCACTGCACTTTTTAAAATGTAATCGGTCATTCAAAAATAAAATTCCTGAAGTGGTCCTCTGGAGGTGCTCGTGGCCTTTCCACGGCTGAAGGGAAACCTCAAAGTTAAATTTACTTTTTAATGAAAGAGGTCAGCTGGAAAAACTTGACAACAGTCAAAACATTTTGGTTGTGTGGGTCTTAGTATTTGTGCATTTAAAAAACTAGTATTTTATAAATGGATGCTAACGTGAGAATTCTGGTGCTAGGGTGGTAGGCCACGGCGCCGTGTAACGAGCAGTTCTCAGATAATCTCTATTATTCTGAAGCGACATGTGTGTTAACCATGGATTGGATACAGAGTTCCATTATTTTGCCGAAATCCATTTCTCTCCCTATATGCCACATAATTCATTCTGTTGAAGGAGTTTGAAGTTAGTTTGCCAACATGGTTGCCTGTTCTATGTTACTTTGTCTATTTATTTTTTCTTTCCATCTTTTGATTTTTGCATCAAGCTAGGTATCTTTCAAACACTCCTGATGTAGTTGCTTACAGTCAGATTTTATGGGCTGTCCAGGTTTGCCAAGTATCCAGGTGTGCCAGGTATGGGGATGATGTATCATGAATAGAGATGCTGGGGCGAATTTGATCTCTGCACCAAAGTGGGCTTCATGCCCCCAGAGGGGCCCTCGAGAGTGGGACAGGTCTTCAACCTGTCTGTAGGTATGCGGTGGGGGGGGGGGGCTTGCCCACCTGCTGTGGTCGGGATGGTCTCAGCTGCACCCCGAAGGGTGTGTGACGACTTGGCAGTGTGGCCATAGGGCGAGACAGGAGACCCAGGCAGCCAGCCGCCAAGGCTGGCGGAGAAACAAAGTATCCTGTCTTTAAAGGCAGTTCATCAAACCCAGGAAATTGAAATAAAGGTAAATGGGGAGTGTGATGAGGGAGGAGACCGGCCGGGCCAGGTGACCTGCTTCCTGCCACCTCAGCTGACAGTCTTTGCTCTCACACTTAACATCCTCCAATTTGAACTCTTTTTTTTTTTTTTGCCTCAGAAACATTTGAAAAAGAAGCAAAGTTTGCTTACCGTGGTCATTTCCATAATAGTCGTAACTCTCTTTCCTGAGCCCTTGATGTAGGTGGTGTCTGGGCAGGCTCTGAACCTCCCCGCCACTTTGCTGAGTCACCTCAGTTATAGTACTAATTAGTATTGAGAACTTGCTGTGTCTCTTCACCCCCAGGTGAGTTGTGTTATTGTACCGGTGTGTTAGATGAGGCCGCTGAGGCTGTCAGGTCGGCCAGGTGGTAAGGATACAGTTGTATCCAAAACAGAGTTCATGGGGGAGGCTGGCAGTCAGCAGAGACGCCTGGAGAAGTTTGATTTAAGATCCAACGGTCTTAAATGGCAGAGTGACTGGGCAGGGGACGTAGGTGGTTGAGACAGGGATGGGGGAGGACCCAGCGTTAGGAGCATTCAAGGCCGAATCAGCACAGTTCTTATGGCTCCGCAGACGGTTCATTCTTGCTGCATTTCCAGTGTCATGACAAGAAAAGTGTATGGGAGACCCCCTTTCATTACTGGAAAAAAAGCTCTCTCTGCTGATCTGAGCTTTGGACAAGGAAAATGTTGGCCCAGAAATTCCTGCTTCCCAGATGACTCGGTACCAACTCAGGAAGTTATCTTTGACCCTCAGGGCTCCCGTCTCTTAACCGAGACTGGCATGGCTCCACGCTGTGCTGCCTTCCCCGTTGTGAACTGATCCGTCTTCCTGGGGCTCTGCAGGGTGAAGGCTGGGTTCCAGCAGACCTGTGTCTTGGTTATTCATTCAGCCCAGTTTCATGGAGCATCTATCCCGTGTTAGGCTGGTGCTGCACGCCAGGGATGGGGTGGAGAAAAAGATGCACACACTCCGTGCCCTCGTGGTACCCTGTCTGGTGGGCAGAGATGGGTCCCAAACTACAGGTCATAGTTGACTGTTTAATGAGAAGGGATGTTTAAGACTCATAGGAATGGCAAAGACTAGGGGGAGTGGGAAGGGCAGAGTTGATGGAGACTTCTAGGCAGAAGGGAGTGAGGTGCGAGGGTCAGTGGGAGAGGTTGAGGCTGCCGAGGTGGACCACACAGAGCCTCTGGGCCTTGTAAAGAGTTTGGGCTCCATCCATAGAGCAACAGGGAATCACCGAAAGGTTTTACGTTGGGGCACGATAGTCATTCATTTATTCAAAGATGTGCCGAACATGAGGAACGCAGTAAACAGAGCAGACACAGTCAGATTTGCGTTTTTAAGAGATCACACTTGGGTTGCAGGAAGAGGAGTTCTGAGATTTACACACACACACACACACACACACACACACACACACACACACACACACATCATTGGTGTCTCTCAAAATGTGGCAATATATGTCATCATTTTTATTTTGTTTTTATTTATTTTTATTTTTTGGCTGTATTGGGTCTTTGTTGCTGCGCGCGGGCTTTCTCTAGTTGTGGCGAGCGGGGGCTACTCTTCGGTGCGGTGCGCAGGCTTCTCAATATTCTCTTGTTGCGGAGCACAGGCTCTAGGCGCGCGGGCTTCAGTAATTGTGGCTCGCGGGCTCTAGAGCGCAGGCTCAGTAGTTGCGGCGCACGGGCTTAGTTGCTCCGCGGCATGTGGGATCTCCCCGGACCAGGGCTCGAACCCGTGTCCCTTGCATTGGCAGGCGGATTCTTAACCACTGTGCCACCAGGGAAGCCCATTATATGTCATGTTGAAGAAATGTATTGGAAGCCCCCAGTGTTGTCTTAAATTATTTGTATCAAAATGTGACTTAACTAAGTAGAAGCCTAAAATTTGCAACAAACATAGCCATGTGCTTATAACTCAATAAAAGCGAACTACGTTTATAATATTATGAAGTACACACGTAGCAACTGCATTTTGACGTGACTGGTGATGTATCGTTAAAAGTCAACCAGTGACGTCGAATGATTGTGTTCATTGTGGATTGCTGTGTAACAGGTCACTCCCAAACGCAGCAGCTGAAAACAACAAATGTTGATTCTCTCCCAGTTTCATTGGGTCGCAGATCCGGGGGATGCTCTAGGTCTCTCGTGAGGTGGCCGTCCAGCTCTCTCCAGAGCTGTGGTCTCATCTGAAGGCTCTCTGGGTGGAAGGGGAGAGAATCCCCTTCCAAGCTGCCTCTTGTGACTGTTGGCGGGTCTCTGGCCCTGGCTACATGGGCCTCTCCAAGGGGCAGCCTCGGGGTTGCCTCATGGCTCAGCAGCTCGCTTCCCCAAGGAGGAGTGATCCTTTTTATAACGCGGTCTTGGAAGTGATGTCTCCTCACTTGTGGCATGTTCTGTTCATGGGAAGGAGTCTAGGTCTAGCTGGGTCTCAAGGGATGGGGATTACACGAGGATGTCCTTAAGTGGAGGCAGGGTGATTGCGGGTGTCTTAGAGCCTGCCGACCACAGTGGTAGAAAGAAGTGGTTCCTTAAATGGCAGAACCACACCTGGCACAAAGTCTGCTGCACAGCTGTCTCCTTGTGTTAGTGTTTTTATTAGTCCTGAGGTCCAGTCTTTATTTAGACTCTCTTGAATTTTGATCTTGATAAGGCTCATACTGGGAATGTCTAATTACGTGCATATGTAGAAAATGGCATTTAAAGTGATCAAGAATGTGTTTGCTAGATTAGGACCTCCCGCATCATACTTCGCCCCAACTGCCAGCAAGCAGCCCGTGAATGCCAGTTTGAAAGGCTCTCATTTGATAACCGTAGAACTGGCTGGCTCACTTGAAGATAAGGCGAGTGCCAGGCATTGTGGAAGGGATGTTTCTTCACTGTGTGTGGTGACCATACTTGCTGCACATCACCTGTGGCAGGTAGTTGTGTGCAAAGACTGGGTTTGTGTATGGCCTCGCTTGCAACAAGACGACACTCTTCAAAAGTGAGACGTTTTAAAGCTGATGCGCCGACGTCACCACCGCCTGCTGTGCGATGGCTCCGTTCTCCTGCCGGTTCTTCTCTCTGAGCCCCTGAGAAACTTGCATCCCTTCAGTGTGTCACCTGATCGTTGGCATAGATGCACATGTGGCACTAGGGTCACATCACAGCTCTTCGTTATAAACTGGCCACCCGAAGGTCTATATTATATATTATATTAGGCTAATTATTAAAACACATATTCAAAGTTTGGAAGATCTCAGAAAACTTGTGGACTCTTGAGAATACGTCTGAAGATGCCCTGTTAGAAACCCTGCCCCAGTCCAATGTCATGAGCCTTATTATTAAGGATAACGGATCCTAGATCCCCGAGCTCCTAAGGGGAGGGGACTAGCCAGCGTGCAGACGGCCGTCTTCTCCCCGTGTCCTCACCTGGTCTTTCCTCTGTGTCCTAATCTCCTCTTCCTACAAGGACACCAGTCACACTGGATTCGAGCCCATCCTGATGACCTCATTTTAACTTAATCACCTCCTCAAAGACCCTGTCTCCAAAGACAGTCACAGTCTGAGGTGCTGGGGGTTAGGACTTCGGCAGAGGCATTTGGGGGGAACACAGTTCAGCCTGTAATACTACGTTCCTTGCAGAAAATATCTGGATGGGTATTTGGGGTGGGGGGAAAGCTGTGGGTCACATGGGGAAATATGTAACCTTCTGTGGAGGTTGCAGACACTCCTAAAGTTGTGTTGCTCAACCCCACCAGTGTGCCCCAAATCCCTGGAAATGGCCTCTGTTCTTCCAGCTCGTCTTCCCCGTGAACTTCCCGTGGGCAGGGAGCAGAGCCCAGCAGAGCACGTGTCTGACCCAACTTGAAACTCAAGTACATGCCAAGGAAGACGTGCTCAAAGTTCATGATTCTGGAGTCCCCGGGGTAAGAGAGACTTGAAACATCTAGAATAAAGTCAGGCACTACCCATAATTATTCTTTATATTTCAAACCACTGAAACCGGACTACTGAGGCCGGGCTCTGGTAGGTTCACAGCTGACACACAGCATCACCCCGTGTACATCTCAGCCTCCTCCGGCCTGTGCCTCTCCAGTAACACTGAATCTGGGGGACCTTGTGGGTGTGGGGGAAAGACTATTGGCCTAGACGATTGCTCCTAACCAGGAGGTCTTGGTTTAGGGCAGGGACTGGGGCCAGAAGCCCAGAGGTGGAGCCCAGGTTCCATCACTATGGCTACGTGAGTTTGGGCAAACTTAACTTCATCTCTCCACATCAGAATGTCTTTGTCTGATAGTGGGGGTGCGCCCACAGTGGCTTCGAGGTTCCCCGCGGGTGCCGTTCCCTGACTCTTTGTGAAGGTTAGATTAGGTGATGTATGCAGATACTCACACGAGTATGACTGTAGTAACAAAACAAGGATAAATGAGAGGGACTTCCCTGGCGGTCCAGTGGTTAAGACTCTGCGCTTCCACTGCAGGCGGCACGGGTTCCATCCCGAGTCAGGGAACTGAGATCCCGCATGCCACGAGGCACAGCCAAAAAATTTTAAAAACAAAACAGAATAAATGAGAGAATGGTTTAAAACGCTGCCCAATGCCTAGTTCAAAACGTGACGACGGGTTTTATTAGGAATCATCACTGTCTTGTTCGTTCTCTGGCCTCGGGTCGAGTGCCCAGCTCCGTGCCCAGGGAGGTGCTCAGTGATGGGGGCAGGACCAGCTACATAATTTGCAAAACGGAAGTGTGGCGTCCCGTCGTGAAAAATGACTGAGAATCTCAGGTCAGCGCCGGCAGCGCGTTGCACGCAGCACGCGCCCTCCTGAGCACATCTGCCGAGCCGGCCTGGTGGGCATCTTTGTGTGAGGTCCGTAGTCGGAGATGTCGGAAAGTTCCCGCCATCTGGTTTCCTCCTTTTCAGGCTCCGCACAGCCTTCTGACCCTCACATACTTTTGTGGCTTCTTTAGATCAGCTCTTCCTCACATGTGGTCTGGGGCCCACGAGTCTGAGTTGTAACCAGCCCTCGGGTGGTTCTGATGTTCAGTGAGTTTGAGAACCACTGCTTCGCCATCCCTGTGACATCTGTCCTCCTGAGGCCAGACCCCTTCAGTGAGTAAAACACCCGTCTACTGAGTGGAGCTTATAGTCTGGTGGGTAAGTCATCAAGTAATTATATAGTGAGCATATAATTACAAAGTGAGATAGGTCCCATGAAGGAAAGCAGTGCATGTAAGAAAGGAGTTGGATACAGCCTGTGTATGCCTGTCACCTGTGGGGACGCTACTGCTGCAATCCAGGGAGACTTCCTGGAGGAGGTGGCAGGGACTTGGAGAAATGAGATTTGCACTCAAGCTACACGTTCTCATTTTAATTGTTTCCATGGGCCACATGTCATGCACACCCTGGAACATGGCCTCCCTCCTCTGATCTGGGAGGTGCCTCTCTGCCTGGGGGATCCTGCCTGTCGCTTATCTCATTCAGCAGCACCTCATCTCCAGTTTCAGAAATCAACCCACTGGGCTGCCCCTCCCTCTTCCCCTCCCTCCCCCAAGTACCAGCATATTGAAATTTGAGTGACACTTTCGCCTTCATTGACCACTGAATGTTAGCTGCTATTTTTCAACTGTCTTTTATGAACCAGGAACGCTGCATGTTTTTTTTTTCTTTATTTGCCTCCCTCTTTGTCCTTTGTTCTTTTCCCTTTCGAAACTTGTCTTAGTTTTTGTTTGTTTGTTTTTTCATAAACCACAGTAAAAGTTTGCAGAGTCTGAGATTCCTCCTTCACTGCCCCACTTCTTTGCTTTCACTTTCCTCCTTGGTGGGGGGAAGAAGGAGGTACCGTTTGCCAACTAATCAGTTTGCAGTAATCAGATTACCGTTTGCTTGGGCGGTCCTGGCCCCCTTTCTGTGCAGTTCTAGAGAGGCCATGGTTAGGAACACTGGCGTCTGCAGCACCAGCTACCTGGCTGCAAAGTCCAGTTCCGCAGCCAGCGGAAGATGTTAAGCAAATTTCTTAATATTTCCAGTGCCTCTGTTTTCTCTCCAGTGGGGTCAAGTGTACACACGTCAGAGATCTGTTATGGAGTGGAATGGTTCAATATGCATGGAGTACTCAGGGCAGCACCTCATCACAGTAACTACTATTATTTATATACAACAACATAAGTCTATTTTTTTTTTTTACATACATAGGGTCCTACTGCACACACCGTCAGCAGCTCCTCCACTCTCCCCACATCCCTGCAATACATCCCAATCAAACACATTCTTTTCTTTTTTAAATGTGATTGAAGTATAGTTGATTTACAATGTTGTGTTAATTTCTTCTGTACAGCAAAGTGATTCAGTTACACACTTATGTATTCTTTTTCATATTCTTTTCCATTGTGGTTTATCACAGCATATTGAATGTAGTTCCCTGTGCTCTACAGTAGGACCTTGTTGTTTATCCGTCCTATTATGTAATAGTTTGCCTCTGCTAATCCCAAACTCCCACTCCATCCCTTCTCCACCCCTCCGTCTCCCCCTCCCCTTGCCCTTGGCAACCACAAGTCTGTTCTCTATGTCTGTGAGTCTTTCTGTTTCGTAGATAGATTCATTTGTGCCATATTTTAGATTGCACATATAAGTGATATCATATGGTATTTGTCTTTCTCTGTGACTTATTTCGCTTAGTATGATAATCTCTAGGTCCATCCATGTTGCTGCAAATGACATTATTTCATTCTTTTTTTTAATTACTTATCTATTTTATACATGTTAGTGTATATATGTCAATCCCAATCTCCCAGTTCATCCCACCACCCCCTCCCCCGCTTTCCCTCCTTGGTGTCCATACATTTGTTCTCTACATCTGTGTCTCTATTTCTGCCCTGCAAACCAGTTCATCTGTACCATTTTTCTAGATTCCACATACATGTGTTAATATACGATATTTGTTTTTCTCTTTCTGACTTACTTCACTCTGTATGACAGTCTCTAGGTCCATCCACGTCTCTACAAATGACCCAATTTCATTCCTTTTTATGAGTGAGTAATATTCCATTGTGTATATGTACCAGATCTTCTTTATCCATTCATCTGTCGATGGACATTTAGGTTGTTTCCATGTCTTGGCTATTGTAAATAGCAGCACATTCTTTTCTAATGGCTGTGTAGGCATTTTTATTTAACCTCCCTCCCCAACTGATGGGCATTTAGGTAGTTTCCCATCTTTAATTTTTAGAACAATGTTCCACTGAACATCTGTGCATGCACCACATTACCTTGAATCCTTACAAAAATCCCTGCAGGAAACTGAGCCTTGGAAAGTGAAGTAACTTGCCCAGGCCCACGCAGCTTGCCCAGGAATTCGGACCTGGGTCTGCCTGATTTCTGTGCTTGAATTCTCCACTCCTACTGGCCAGGTTTCTCTTCTGTAAAGTTACTGTTTCCCCATTGTAATCAATTGGTATTTTATGACGAGTCGCGTTAAGGCTTTGTCAATAGCCTGTTTCTCATTTTCTGTTGGTGATCCTTGACTGAATCCATTACTTTTATTTATTTATTTTTAAAATTTTTATCGGAGTAGAGTTGCTTTACAATGTTGTGTTAGTTTCTACTGTACGGCAAAGCAAATCAGCTATAATTATACATATATCCCCTCTTTTTTGGATTTCCTTCCCTTTTAGGTCACCACAGAGCACTGAGTAGAGTTCCCTGTGCTATACAGTAGGTTTGCATTAGTTATCTATTTTATACATAGTATCAATAGTGTATATGTGTCAATCCCAATCTCCCAATTCATCCCACCCCCTTTTCCCCCTTGATATCTGTATGTTTGTTCTCTCCTTCTGTGGCTCTGTTTCTGCTTTGTAAATAAGATCGTCTATACCATTTTTTTCAGATTCCACATATATGCATTATTACACAATATTTGTTTTTCTCTTTCTGACTTACTTCATTCTGTATGACAGTCTCAAGGTCCATCCACGTCTCTACAAATGACCCAATTTCGTTCCTTTTTATGGTTGAGTAATATTCCATTGTATACATGTACCACATCTTCTTTATCCATTCTTCTGTTGATGGACATTTAAGTTGTTTCCATGTCCTGGCTATTGTAAATAGTGCTGCAGTGAACATTGGGGTGCATGTGACTTTTTGAATGATGGTTTTCTCTAGGTATATGCCCAGTAGTGGGATTGCTGGGTCACATGGTAGTTCTGTTTTTAGTTTTTAAGGACCCTCCATACTGTTCTCCATAGTGGCTGTATCAATTTACATTCCCACCAGCAGTGCAAGGGGGTTCCCTTTTCTCCACACCCTCTCCAGCACTTATTGTTTGTAGATTTTGTGAGGATGGCCATACTGACCGGTGTGAGGTGGTACCTCATTGTAGTTTTGATTTGCATTTTCCTAACAATTAGTGGTATTGAGCATTTTTTCATGTGTTTGTTGGCCATCTTCCATTACTTTTATAATGTTTGCTAAACAGAAATTTTCCAATTTCATCATTCCTCCCTCATTTATTACCTGTGTTCTGATATCAGGAAGAGCTGCCCCTTTCCCCTCTTCATGTAGTTGTTTGTGTATTCATTCATATATCGTTATGAGCTCACAAATTCCTATTCTATTAGGTGGGTTAAAATTGGTTACCATCAATTTTTTTTTTATTGTGATGCCCAGATTGCCCAGATTTGGCCAGCAGAAGCCTTTTCTCATGGTGACTTTTGCATCCTCTGGACATTTTTCCATCATTCTTTGAGCACTTGCCTACTCTCTGGCATCCCAAGAAATTCCAGACTCATTTGGTACCTTCCCTGCCCCAGCCCTGGAATCAGCCATTTCTCCCAGGAGTCTTGGCTCTCTTTTCACTGGAAGAATGGTATTTAGAAATCAAGATCTGGTATGATGTGTTCTCATGCTCTCGCGGTATTACGGCCTCTGGGCCCTCTCAGAGCAGGTGTGTGTGTACGTGTACACTGTTAGAGCCATATTTAGTTTTATACCTGTGTGTATGTGTATACATACATATTTGTAATATATTTGATCACAGAGTTCAATGCAATAAATACCACAGGGCTGGTGCCAGCTCTTTATATATTTGTAACTCCCTTCACCAGCAGTGAGAGTGCCAGCTCCCATGATCTTTGGTAAATTTACTTATTGGCAATCTCCCTGTGTGTAACCAGGCTCCGCACCTTGCCAACCACCTACTGGTCCCCAGTCCATTGGCCACCTCCTAGCTGGACTGTCTTCTCTCTTGGCCCCTTGACTGAACTGCACCCCACCCCCCAACAACATATGTTTTCTTGAGTATCTCATGTCCTATTGGCAGTTCTTTGCTGTCTGGGGTCACACCACCGTTACACACGCACAGACCACAAACACTACCTAGATGTGATTTCAGGGACTGGAAAACACCTCTGAAACCCATCTTGACCTGAGGCCGGACTTTAAGAACCCCCGCCTCAGCAATGCTCCGTGTGTGGTATCGTTATTCCCATTTTACAGAGGAGAAAACTGAGACTCAGGGAAGTCAAGGGAGTTGCTGAGAGTTGCACAGCTGGTAGCTGGGGGAACTAGAATCAGAGCCCAGATCAGTGAGACGTGGGCCTCCACCCAAGTTCTGCAGTTAGGGTCCCCCCCCCACCCCGCACCGCCCCACAAGTATTAAAAAGTACTAAGGGGAAAAAAAGAGAGGGAAATAAAAAGAAAGTAGTGGGCCGGCCCTTTGAGTTCATTACATCACTCTTGCCCCAGGATCTGAGCCTCCTGTTGCTCTGTGCGCCCAGCCCTACTGGCCTCCTTATGGGTCCCTCTGGTCACAGCCTCTGCCCCTCCTTCCCAAGTTAGCACTGGCCCAGTCTGATTCTCCAAGCATCCCTGTCCCCAGGTAGCCCCTCCCCTCCTGCACCAGCTCTGCCCCCCGGCTTGGTCGGGACTGGTTTCTCCCCCTTGGAATCAGCAATTCTTACGCATGGTTCAAGATTCAAGAAGATACAAAAGGGGGTCCAGTAGGAGTCTGTCACTGCCTCGGTTTTCCACCACCCTGTTCCCAGCCCCAAAGGCGACCCAGCCCCCGGTCTCTGTGGCTTCTGCTGGAGGTGTGCCCTGATTATACTAGCAAATCCATCCTCTTCTCCTTTTGGTTATACATAGGCTAGCGTGTTGCTCAAGATATGCTGCACCTTTTTTTTTTTCTTCTCAAACTATTGCTAATGGTACCACTGCTTGGGAAAACTGTTGGGCAGTGTCTCCTGTCACTAAAAGCACGTAAACCCACCCTGTGACCCCGCAGTCCACTTCTAGGTCTGTGCCCAGGAGAAGTGGGGGCTTCTATCTGCTAAAAGACGTGCGCACGGTGGTCCCAGCAGTGTTATGTATAAAAGGGCAAACTGGGCACAGCCTAAATGCCCAACCACGTGCAAAGAATTACATGCATCGTGCATATCCATGCAATGGCATCCTGGAAATACTACACAGCAACAAAAGACAGTGACTTACAAATCATGGAACAAGCTGGATGAATCTTGCTAAGCAGCCGGATGCAGGAGTACATGTGTACGATTTCCTTTATATGGAGTTCCCAAACGGGCAGAACAAATCCATGGTGATAGAAGCTCCAGTGTTGGTCATCTTCTGGGGTGCTGTCAACTGGGAGAGGGCACGAGGGGGCCTTTTGGGAGCTGGAGAGGTTCCACATGGCACCTGGCGGGGTTACCCTATTGTACACACGCGCAAAAGTGCGTCCAGGCACACGCAGGATTTGTGTACAGGACTGTATGTAAGTTATACTGCCATATATATTTAACGTTTTCCGTATAGGTAAAAAAAAAAGTTTGTGCTCTTATTTTGGTGGCAGCAAAGGGTTTCATGTTATGGTGCTACCGTAATTAATTTAACCAATCCTTTATTAGCAGCACGTGGGTTGTTTCTAGTACTTAGTTATTATAAACAATATTGCAGTGGATGACTTTGAACAGAAACCATTCTGCAGTAAATAAATCTGCAAAAGATATGAGTAGAACAGGTCCATTTTCAACTTTGGTGCTGCCAACTGCCTTCCACTGGGGCTCATCTGGATTTACTTGCCCCTCCCGGCCCCAGATGAGAGGCTCCATCCCCACCCGCTGTCGCCAGCTCTCCTGTTACAAATTTCTGGAACCTTACCTATCAGACAGGTGGCGGAGGGTGTACTGGAGTCTCTTGAATGCGAATCTCTGATTTTAAATGAGTTTGATGATCTTTTCCTGTTTCAAAGTTATTCATCATTATTCCCTTTCTGTGAACTCTTAGTTTATGTCCTTTGCCCGTTTTTGAAAAACATGAGCTGCTAGTCTTTTCCCTTCTTCATAAGTGAGAGCCCTTCACTTGTTTGGGGAATTGTTTTTCATCGGTGTTATAAGCTACAGATATTTTCCACAGTGTGGTTTTTACCTTTGGACTTTGCACGTGGTGCTTCTTGCAGAAGACAACCGGTTTTATGTAGTGAATTTATCAACCTTTTCCTTCCTGGCTTCTGGCTTCATCTGCCACTCAGAACATCCTTTCTTACTCTGAGACGTTTTTGAAATGTAGTCCGTGGTTTCTTCTGGTACTTCAGTGGTTTCTTTAGTTCCTACTTGTCCTAAAATTTATTTTATTGAAGTATAGTTGAGTTACAATGTTGTGTTAATTTCTACTGTACAGCAAAATGATTCAGTTATATATATATATATATGTGTGTGTGTGTATATATATACACACACACACATATATATATATACACACACACATTCTTTTTCATATTCTTTTCCATTATGGCTTATCATAGGATATTTAAAAAAAATTTTAAGTGTGTAATTCAGTGGTTTTTAATATAATCACAGATATATGCAACCATCACCACAGTCAATTTTAGAACATTTTCATCACCTCAGAAAGAAACCCTGTACTCTTTAGCTATCACAACCCACTCCCCATCTTTCCCAGACCTAAGCAACCACTAATTTCTCTATCTCTATGTTTTCCTGTTCTGGACATTTCATCTAAATATCACAGGATATTGAATATAGTTCCCTGTGCTATACAGCAAGGTCCTATTGTCCTAATATTCTTTTAAATGAACTTGCTTGTGTAGGTTCTCAAGGCAGGGTAGGCACTGCCTCTGCTTTCCCGAGGCACCAGGCAGAGCTTCTTGCACACAGGGAGGAAGTTGGGGAATGGACAAGTGAACCAACACAGGGTCGTTTGGTGAGAGAAGACCCTTAGAGGACTTGGGCCAGCGGCACTGGCCACAGCACTGCTCAGCTGTCACCACGGGAAGCAGTGTACGTTAAGAAGCGCTGTGCTCCGTAACCCATGACTGCACCTTCCAGAGGCGGTGCCCTTGGGCTGTCTGTGCCTCTCATTGCCCCTGGCAACCACCTGCCACTGCCGCCCCCTCCAGCCCTGGCCTGACTCCCAGCACCCGCGGGCATCGAGACCTTCCAGGCAGCTCAGCACCGTCCCCCACCTTCCCTCCCTATCTCCCCTCCCACGAACTCTTTTGAGTGCTTTCTTCTGCCAAGCACTGAGCGGCGCGCCTGGCTCTAAGTTGGATAGGACCAGCCACTGCCCGGGGAGGCTCATGGTCCAATGCTGGAGGCAAACAAGTGGGTCAGCAGTGTGCTGGGCACAGGAGGACTGGGAGTCTGGGAGCTCAGAGAGCTGGGTTCCTTCTGGGACTGATGGTGGATGGATGGATGGATGGATGGATGGATGGATGGATGGATGGATGGGTGGATGGTGTGCAGTTTCCTCGGGCTGCCGTAACAAATCACCACAGGCTTGATGGCTTGAAACACACAAATGTATTCTCTTACAGTCCTGGAGGTCAGATGTCTGACACAGGTCTCACTGGGTTAAAATCAAAAGGTCAGCAGGACTGCTTTCCTTCTGGGAGCTCTGGGGGAGAATCTGTTTCCCTGCCTTTTATGCAGCTTCTGCAGGCTGATTACATTCCTTGGCTTGTAGCCCCTTCTTCTGTCTTCAAAGCCAGGAATCACATCCCTCCAGCCTCTGCTTCGGTCCTCACATCTCCTTCTCTGACCCTCCTGCCTCCCATTATAAGGACCCTTGTGATGACATGGGGCCACCGCGATAACCCAGATGGTTTCCCCAACTCAAGATTGTCAACTTAATCTCATCTGCAAAGTCCTTTTCACCAGGTCAGGTCACATATGCACAGATTCCAGGGATTAGGACGTGGCCATCTTTGGGGGGCTCAGCTTTCCCTGTTCCCACCATCCTTTCCCTCTTCTCCACTTGGAAGATCCAGAAAGTCATGTTTTTCTATCTGTTTTCTCCCACTTGCACAGCACAATGCCCACCATGAAGTTTTCTCGTGTTTTTATAGAGCAGAGACTAAAAGTGCTGTCTTGGGAGTTGACCAAGTCATCCATTTCTTCATCTGTAAGATGGGGATAAAAAAATTGCATCCACCCCCAGGGGCTGCCGTGATGTTTAGATGAGCTCGTATATGTCCAATGCTGGGTAAGATGTCTAATATCAACATGTTAGCTATTTATCTGCTGTACCATGAGTGTCGATTGTTGCAGCTACAGTTGTTTTATTGTCATCATGAGCTGTTAGCTGTTGTCTGCCTCTGCTTCACTGGCCATCTCCTTTCCTTGTCCGCCCGACTTCTAGGAGGACTTGGGGCACCTGCTGCCTCAGGACCTCACCCCCATTCCTCCTCCAGGAAGCAGAAGGATGCTTCCTGCTTGGACTTCCACAGCTCTCCTGGGGCCCCTGACACTTGTCACCTGGTGCTTGGTTGGCCATGGGTCACAGCCTTGTCTCTCCTCCAAGATGGCGGCGCCTTAAAAACAGGACCCATGAGGTTGCTCTTTGGAAAGGCTTTTATTTTTATTTATTTATTTATATTATTTTTTTTGGCTGCACAGTACATAGGATCTTAGTTCCCTGACCAAGAATCGAACCCATGCCCCCTGCAGTGGAAGCATGGAGTCTTAACCACTGAACCACCAGGGAAGTCCTGGGGTTGCTCTTTGAATGCATCTCCCAGCCAGGCATCCTCAGCTCAGCTCTGGCTGCCTATCAGAATCACCTGGGGCTCTTAGGAATCCTGGTGGCTGGGACGCCCCCCGCTCCTCAGTTGACCTGGGTATAGGCCACGGCAGGTGTATTCTTACACGATCCTAGTGGTTCCCCAGCTTTGAAGTGCATCAGAATCCCCTGGAGAACGTGTTAAAACACAGATCGCAGGGCCCACCCCCAGGGCTTCTGACCCATTAGATCCAGGATGGGGCCCAAGAAAATGCATTTCTAGGGAGCTCCAGATGATGCTGGGCTGAGGACCATACATTGAGAACCACCAGACTAAGGTAAAACTGGATACCTCACAGATACGCGCCTTGGGAGAGACTGGGCAGGAAGTCTTAGAGAGAAGGAAGCATTTGCCCTGAGTGAGGCTCGTTCGCCCCTCGTTCCAAACATCACCTCCTTAGTGACCCCTGGCCAATTGTTCTTGGGTGGCCGTGACCCTTACATCGTTCCCCTCCCCTTGCATTGATCCCAAGAACTGCATCCACCCATTTTATGGCCTTCTCGATAAGTCAGGGCTGTGTGGTTCACCAGGCCCCTGGCTTGCTCTCTGGCCCCGTCCCTCCCTCCGAAACCCTCCAGGGCCGCGAACTCTCTCCCCAACTCAGGGAGCTCGGAGCTCCCCAGGTGGGCCACTTGCTGGCTCTTCCTGGTGACCTTTCCACCTGAAGGCCCCCTCTGCTCCGGGGGAGCTCACTCCTGTACCTTCTTCAAGGCTGTTTTCTCGCAGTTCCTGAGCGCCCGCACTCTGAACCGGGGCCCCGTGGCTCCTTCGCAGGGCGAGGTGTCCCCGTCACGGTACTGCCACACGGGTCACGGGCGTCTCTTGGCTCGTTCCTTCCTGGTGTTGCCAGATCCCCAGGGGACGTCCAGCTGCACTTGACTTTCAGATAAACAGCGAATCACTTTTTAGTATACGTGCGTTCTATGCAATGTTTGCCAAGTACATATACTGAAAGATGATTCATTGTTTACCTGGAGTTCGGAAGTAACTGGACATCCTGCACTTTTTGTTTTTGCTTATTCTGGCAGCCGTATTAGGAGCCCCCTCCCCTACCGTGTTCTTGGAGCCGCTGGAGGATGAGGATATCCCCCCCCCCGCTCTGTTGTCCCTGTTCATCACCCCCATAGCTTAGGTTCGCTTATGCTTCCCGGGTGCCAGGCCCTGAACTCGGGGCTCCGAGTCGCTGGTTTCCTGCTACCTCACGGCAGCTTATGGAACCCCTGCTATTATAACCCCCACTTTGCAGAGGGGGAAATCGAGGCACGGGGGAGGTTTTGGGCAAATATGTTGCAGAAATAAATGTTTGCATGAACCCTTTAAAGAGGGAAGCGATCATCGGGGTCTAACTCGGTTTGAGGTGAAGCGAGTTTCCAGAGCTGGCTGGGACGCAGAGAAGCCGGACTCTGCTCCGAGGAGACGGTTCACCCGCAGGTGCCGCGTGGTCGCTTGCTCTGCCGTGAGCTCACAGCTCCTCTTCCAGCGATGCTGTTTGCGTCTGCGGTTCCCTCAGAAGCCTCCGCCGGGTAGCTTCGGCACTGGGCCGTCTTGCTTGCTGAAAATGCCCTAAGAAGTCCATACGTTCCAGACTATTTCCTCGGGTCTCGGGAAGACCCCATTCACCATCACCAGTGTGGGTCTGTCCTCTGGGAGCAAATGATCTTTCGCGGGGTCACAGAGGAGGCACAGAAGGTCACATATTATATGATTCTATTCATATGCAATATGCAGAATCGGTAAATCTGTGGAGACAGACGGCAGATGGGAGGTTGCCAGGAGCTGGGGGTGGGGGGGGGGTGTGTGTGTGACTGATGATGGTACAAGGTCTCCTTTTGGGGTGACGGAAGTGTCTTACCACTAGGTAGATGGGGTGATTGCACAACACTGAGAATGTTCTGAATGTCCCTGAATTGTTCACTCTAAGACGGGCCATTTTATGTTATGTGAATTTCACCTTAGTGAAAAAGAACTTTGTAAAAAAAAAAAAAAAAAAGAGAGACACAAAGGAGAAGGGAGGGGTGGTGCCCCCCACATCAGGCTGGACAGGAAGGGAGAATCAGGGGTGCCCCAGAGGGTGCCTGACCTGAGTCAGGATGGGCCACTCTTTACAGAAGGAAAACGCCGCGTTCAAACCCGGCAGAATCCACGAAGCACGTGTCCTTAAGGGGTAGAGGGGGCCGCACAAGAACACCCACGTGCCGCTGGGGACAGGGACCACATTCCAGTCCCATCTGAGGGCTCTGCTTTCTGAGAATGGCAGCCCTGCAGTAAGGCGGGCTGAGCCCCTGCGGACGCCCTGTCCTAGCAGCCTGGGAGCACAGGACGGACCTGGGACCCCGGCTGAAGTGGGCTGGGAAGTGGATGGGCGTTAACAAAGCAGAGACAGCGAGTGTAGACGGCTTCTTCCCAAGCTCGATCGTGGGGAAGGAGAGGAGTGAGAGTGTGGTCTCCAGCGTGAAGCCCAGAACGGAGGTTAGGGGTACAGGGGAAAACCACACGGAAATGCGGCGGAGGGATTGGAGGAGACCCTCAGGGGTGGGGCGGAGGTCTGAGACCTGATGCAGTTGGGGCCCAGGAGCGAGTTGGGGACACAGGTCAAGGTTTTGGAGGGAGTTCCCGTCTAAGTGGCTTTTTATTTTTTTATTTTTTAAAGAAGGAATATTTTCTTTTTTAAATTTAATTTACTTACTTATTTTTGGCTGCGTTTTGTCTTCATTGCTGCACGCGGGCTTTCTCTAGTTGGGGCGAGCGGGGGCTACTCTTCGTTGCGGTGCGCGGGCTTCTCATTGAGGTGGCTTCTCTTGTTGCGGAGCACGGGCTCTAGGCGTGTGGGCTTCAGTAGTTGTGGCTCGCGGGCTCTAGAGCGCAGGCTCAGTAGTTGTGGCGCACGGGCTTAGTTGCTCCGCGGCATGTGGGATCTTCCTGGACCAGGGCTCAAACGCATGTCCCCTGCATTGGCAGGCAGATTCTTAACCACTGCGCCACCAGGGAAGTCCCCAAGTGGCTTTTTAAAATTTCTTTTTTGAAAAATAAAATTTATTGAGGTGAAATTCACATAACATAAAACTCCCCGCATTAAAGTGACCAATTCAATGGCACCGAGTGCATCCCTAATGTCATGTGACCCCTGCTTCTAGTGGAACCCCCAGTGGAGGGCTCCAAACATTTTGGCCACCCCTAAAAGAAACGTCACACCCATAGCAGCTGCTCTCCAGTCATGCCCTTGCCTCCGGTACCTGGCAACCATGCATCTACTTTCTGTCTCTGTGGATTTACCTATTCTGGACATTCCCTCAAAACAGAATCAGGTGATACGTGGCTTTTGTGTTTGGCTTCCTTCACTCAACACAGAGTTTTCGAGGTTCATCCGTGTTGGAGAATGTCGTCGTTTCCTAGGGCTCCTGAGACAAAGCACCCAAAATTATGGTGGCTTCAAACAACAGAAATTTATTCTCTCACGGTTCTGGAGGCCAGACGTCCAAGATGACGGTGTTGGCAGGGCCTGGCTCTCTGTAACGGCTGCAGTGGGGAGCCTGTCCCATGCCTTTCTCTTCACTTCCGGCACTGCTGGTGATCCCTGATGTCCTGGGCTTGCAGGGGCATCGCTCCTCGCTGTGTCTGCACATCGTCCTCCCGCCATGTGGGTCTGTCTCTGTGTCCAGAGCACTCCTTCTTATGAGAACATCAGGCATATTCGATTAGGGCCCACCCTAGTGACCTCATTCTCACTTGGTTACCCCTTTAAAGACCCTATTTCTAAATGAGGTCGCATTCTGAGGTTCTGGGGGTTATGACTTGAAGGTAGCTTCTTTTTCATTCCAGATTTATTTTTTTTAAGATTTGTTTATTATTTATTTATTTATTTTATTATTTTTGGCTGTGTTGGTCTTAGTTGCGGCCTGCGGGATCTTCGTAGAGCCACGTGGGATCTTGCGTTGTGGTGCGCGGGCTCTGCGTTGTGGTGTGTGGGCTTCTCTGTAGTTGTGCCATGCGGGTTTTCTCTCTCTAGTTGTGGTGCACAGGCTCCAGGGTGCATGGGCTCTGTAGTTGTGGCGCGTGGGCTCCAGAGCGCGTGGGCTCTATAGTTTGCGGCAAGCAGGCTCTCTGGTTGAGGCGCGCGAGCTCAGTAGTTGTGGCACACGGGCTTAGTTGCCCCGAGGCATGTGGGATCTTATTTCCCTGACCAATGTGGGATCTTAGATCCTGGACCAGGGATCGAACCCGTGTCCCCTGCATTGTAAGGCCGATTCTTTACCACTGGACCACCAGGGAAGTCCCTCCTTCCAGATTTATTGAGATATAATTGACATACAGCACTAAGTTTAAGGTGTACAACAGAATGATTTGACTTACATGCGTCAAGAAATGATTATCACAGTAAGTTTAGCAAACATCCATCTCATATTTTTTCCTTGTGATGAGAACTCTTAGGACTTACCCTGTTAACACTTTTGTATATAACGTACAGCACTGTTATTTATATTTATCACGTTGTACGTTATATGCCTAGTACTTATTTATCTTATAACTAGAAATTTGAACCTTTTGACTACCTTCATCCAATTCACCCTCCCCACCTCTGGTAACCATAAATCTGATCTCTTTTTCTATGAGATCAAATTTTGTTTTTTGAAGTTTAATTGACCTACGACACTATGTTAGTTCCTGGTGTACAGCATAGTGATTCAGTATTTCTATGTATTTCAAAATGATCACCAGGATGTCTAGTAACAATCTGTCACCATGCGAAGATATTACTTAATAATTGCATGTGTCCCTCACACTGTCGATTTCATACCTGTGACACGTTTATTTTGCAACTGGAAGTTTGTACCTCTTAATCTCCCTCACCTATTTCTCTCCTCCCACCACCCCTCTTCCCTCTGACAACCACTTGTTTGTTTTCAGCATCTATAACTCTGTTTCTGTTTTTGTTATGTTTGTTCATTTGTTTTTTAGAGTCCGCATATAAGTGATATCCTACAGTATGTGTCTTTCTCTGTCTGACTTATTTCACTGAGCATGATACCCTCTAGGTCCATCCATGCTGTTGCAAATGGCAAGGTTTCATTCTTTTTTATGGTTGAGTAATATTCCATTTGTGTGTGCGCGTGTGTGCGTATACATACATACATATATATACACACACACACATATACACCGCATCTTCTTCATTCATCTATTAATGGGCACTTAGGCTGCTTCCATATCAAGGTATCTTTTTTGAAGGGACACAGTTCAACCCAGAGCATAGCATGCATCAGCACTTCATTCCTTTTTGAGGCTGAATAATTTTCCATTGTGTGGAGAGAGCACATCTTGTTCATCCATCATCCGTTGACGGGCCTTTGAGCTGCTGTGAATTGTGCTACTGTGAACGTCCACGAACATGTAGTTATTTGAGTCCCTATTTTCTGTTCTCTTGTTCACATACCTGGGAGTATGTCAATGGCTTTCACTCAGAGAACACAGTTGGAGGCCAGGTGCCCTCCCACTTTGGGCTCAGACTCTGTCCCCACAGTCATGGTCACAGTACACAGCTGGAATGTGGACCCTCCCCCTCCAGGCTGCCTTCCTGGCCCCTCCCCTTACACACCCAAGCCTCTTTCAGCTACTTGCCTGGTTCCCAGGGACACGCGCTCGGACAAACTGGGAGTTCCTGAGAAATGGTGGGAACTCCTGCTAATCTTGACCCACAAAGGCAGAGGGAGTGGATTCCTTTGATCCTTTTTTTTTTTTTTTCTTGTTGTGGATTTTGTGTGTGTGGTAAAATGTACATAACATTTACCATCTTAACTGTTTTAAGTGCATGATTCAGTGGCATTAAGTACATTCACATGGTCCTCCAATCATCACCACCGTCCGTCTCCAGAACTTTTTCAACTTCTCCCACTGAAACTCTGTCCCCATTAAACACTAGCTTCCGGGACTTCCCTGGCAGTCCAGTGGTTAGGACTTGGCGCTTTCACCGCCGTGGCCCAGATTCAATCCCTGGTCAGGGAACTGAGATCCCGCAAGCTGAGCGACGTGGCCAAAAACAAAACCAAACAAACAAACAAAAAACCCACTAATTCCTCCGTCTCTCCTTCCCCAGCTGCTGGAAACCACCATTCTACCTCCTGTCTCTCTGAATTTCTCTCTTCTGGGTACCACACGTAAGTGGTATGATTACCGTATTTGTCCTTTTGTAACTGGCGTATTTCACTTAGCATAATGTCCTCAAGCTTCATCCATGATGTGGCAGGTGTCAGAATTCCCTTCCTTTTTAAGGTTGAATAATACTCCATTGTGTGGCTAGACCACACTTTGCTTCCCCATTTATCTCTTGATGGATCTTCTTTTTTTTTTTTTCTGAAACATTTATATTAACATATTTCCATACAAATAACCCAAAGAAAGTTTAGTATTAGTTTTTTTGTTTTTTTTTTAATTTTTGAATTTTATTCCATTTATTTTTTTATACAGCATGTTCTTATTAGTCATCCATTTTATTCACATCAGTGTATACATGTCAATCCCAGTCGCCCAATTCATCCCACCACCACCCCCACCCCCCTGCTGCTTTCCCCCCTTGGTGTCCATACCTTTGTTCTCTACATCTGGGTCTCAATTTCTGCCCTGCAAACCGGTTCATCTGTACCATTTTTCTAGATTCCACATACATGCATTAATATACGATATTTGTTTTTCTCTTTCTGACTTACTTCACTCTGTATGACAGTCTCTAGATCCATCTGCGTCTCAACAAATGACCCAATTTCGTTCCTTTTTATGGCTGAGTAATATTCCATTGCATATATGTACCACATCTTCTTTATCCATTCGTCTGTCGATGGGCATTTAGGGTGCTTCCATGACCTGGCTATTGTAAATAGTGCTGCAATGAACATTGGGGTGCATGCGTCTTTTTGAATTATGGTTTTCTCAGGGTATATGCCCAGTAGTCGGATTGCTGGATCATATGGTGATTCTATTTTTAGTTTTTTAAGGAACCTCCATACTGTTCTCCATAGTGGCTGTATCAATTTACATTCCCACCAACAGTGCAAGAGGGTTCCCTTTTCTTCACACCCTCTCCAGCATTTGTTGTTTGTAGGTTTTCTGATGATGCCCATTCTAACTGGCGTGAGGTGATACCTCATTGTAGTTTTGATTTGCATTTCTCTAATAATTAGTGATGTTGAGCAACTTTTCATGTGCCTCTTGGCCATCTGTATGTCTTCTTTGGAGAAATGTCTATTTAGGTCTTCTGCCCATTTTTGGATTGGGGTGTTGGTTTCTTTAATATTGAGCTGCATGAGCTGTTTATATATTTTGGAGGTTAATCCTTTGTCCATTGATTCGTCTGCAAATATTTTCTCCCATTCTGAGGGTTGTCTTTTCGTCTTGTTTATGGTTTTCTTTGCTGTGCAAAAGCTTTGAAGTTTCATTAGGTCCCATTTGTTTATTTTTGTTTTTATTTCCATTTCTCTAGGAGGTGGATCAAAAAAGATCTTGCTGTGATTTATGTCAAAGAGTGTTCTTCCTATGTTTTCCTCTAAGAGTTTTATAGTGTCCAGTCTTACATTTAGGTCTTGAATCCATTTTGAGTTTATTTTTGTGTATGGTGTTAGGGAGTGTTCTAATTTCATTCTTTTACATGTAGCTGTCCAGTTTTCCCAGCACCACTTATTGAAGAGACTGTCTTTTCTCCATTGTATACCCTTGCCTCCTTTGTCATAGATTAGTTGACCATAGGTGCGTGGGTTTATCTCTGGGCTTTCTATCTTGTTCCATTGATCTATGTTTCTGTTTTTGTGCCAGTACCATATTGTCTTGATTACTGTAGCTTTGTAGTAGAGTCTGAAGTCAGGGAGTCTGATTCCTCCAGCTCCGTTTTTTTTCCTCAAGACTGCTTTGGCTATTCGGGGTCTTTTGTGTCTCCATACAAATTTTAAGATTTTTTGTTCTAGTTCTGTAAAAAAATGCCATTCGTAATTTGATAGGGATTGCATTGAATCTGTAGATTGCTTTGGGTAGTATAGTCATTTTCACAATATTGATTCTCCCAATCCAAGAACATGGTATATCTCTCCATCTGTTGGTATCATCTTTAATTTCTTTCATTAGTGTCTTATACTTTTCTGCATACAGGGCTTTTGTCTCCCTAGTAGGTTTATTCCTAGGTATTTTATTCTTTTTGTTGCAGTGGTAAATGGGAGTGTTTCCTTAGTTTCTCTTTCAGATTTTTCATCATTAGTGTATAGGAATGCTAGAGATTTCTGTGCATTAATTTTGTATCCTGCAACTTTACCAAATTCATTGATTAACTCTAGCAGTTTTCTGGTGGCATCTTTAGGATTCTCTATGTATAGTATCATGTCATCTGCAAACAGTGACAGTTTTACTTCTTGTTTTCCAATTTGTATTCCTTTTATTTCTTTTTCTTCTCTGATTGCTGTGACTAGGACTTCCAAAACTATGTTGAATAATAGTGGTGAGAGTGGACATCCTTGTCTTGTTCCTGATCTTAGAGGAAATGCTTTCAGTTTTTCACCATTGAGAATGATGTTTGCTGTGGGTTTGTCGTATATGGCCTTTATTATGTTGAGGTAGGGTCCCTCTGTGCCCACTTTCTGGAGAGTTTTTAATCATAAATGGGTGTTGAATTTTCTCGGAAGCTTTTTCTGCATCTATTGAGATGATCATATGGTTTTTCTTCTTCAGTTTGTTAATATGGTGTATCACATTGATTGATTTGCATATATTGAAGAATCCTTGCATTCCTGGAATAAACCCCACTTGATCATGGTATATGATCCTTTTAATGTGTTGTTGGATTCTGTTTGCTAGTATTTTGTTGAGAATTTTTGTATCTATATTCATCAGTGATATTGATCTGTAATTTTCTTCTTTTGTAGTATCTTTGTCTGGTTTTGGTATCAGGGTGATGGTGGCCTCATAGAATGAGTTTGGGAGTGTTCCTTCCTCTGCAATTTTTTGGAAGAGTTTGAGAAGGATGGGTGTTAGCTCTTCTCTAAATGTTTGATAGAATTCACCTGTGAAGCCATCTGGTCCTGGACTTTTGTTTGTTGGAAGATTTTTAATCACAGTTTCAATTTCATTATTTGTGATTTGTCTGTTCATATTTTCTATTTCTTCCTGGTTCAGTCTTGGAAGGTTGTACCTTTCTAAGAAATTTGTCCATTTCTTCCAGGTTGTCCATTTTATTGGCATACAGTTGCTTGTAGTAGTCTCTTAGGATGCTTTGTATTTCTGCGGTGTCTGTTGTAACTTCTCCCTTTTCGTTTCTAATTTTATTGATTTGAGTCCTCTCCCTCTTTTTCTTGATGAGTCTGGCTAATGGTTTATCAATTTTGTTTATCTTCTCAAAGAACCAGCTTTTAGTTTCATTGATCTGTGGTATTGTTTTCTTTGTTTCTATTTCATTTACTTCTGCTCTGATCTTATGATTTCTTTCCTTCTGCTAACTTTGGGTTTTGTTTGTTCTTCTTTCTCTAGTTCCTTTAGGTGTAAGATTAGATTGTTTATTTGAGATTTTTCTTGTTTCTTGAGGTAGGCTTGTATAGCTATAAACTTCCCTCTTAGAACTGCTTTTGCTGCATCCCATAGGTTTTGGGTCGTCGTGTTTTCATTGTCATTTGTCTCTAGGTATTTTTTAATTTCCTCTTTGATTTCTTCAGTGATCTCTTGGTTATTTAGTAATGTATTGTTTAGCCTCCATGTGTTTGTGATTTTTACTTTTTTTTCCCTGTGATTCATTTCTAATCTCACAGCGTTGTGGTCAGAAAAGATGCTTGATATGATTTTAGTTTTCTTAAATTTACTGACGCTTGATTTGTGACCCAAGATGTGACCTATCCTGGAGAATGTTCCATGCGCAATTGAGAAGAAAGTGTAATCTGCTGTTTTTGGATGGGATGTCCTATAAATATCAATTAAATCTATCGGGTCTATTGTGTCATTTAAAGCTTCTGTTTCCATATTTATTTTCATTTTGGATGATCTGTCCAGTGGTGTAAGTGAGGTGTTAAAGACCCCACTATTATTGTGTTACTGTCAATTTCCTCTTTTATAGCTGTTAGCAGTTGCCTTATATATTGAGGTGCTCCTATGTTGGGTGCATATATATTTATAATCGTTATATTTTCTTCTTGGATTGATTCCTTGATCATTATGTAGTGTCCTTTTTTGTCTCTTGTAACATTCTTTATTTTAAAGTCTATTTTATCTGATATGAGTATTGCTACTCCAGCTTTCTTTTGATTTCCATTTGCATGGAACATCTTTTTCCATCCCCTCACTTTCAGTCTGTATGTGTTCCTAGGTCTGAAGTGGGTCTCTTGTAGGCAGCATATAGATGGGTCTTGTTTTTGTATCCATTCAGCAAGCCTGTGTCTTTTGGTTGGAGCATTTAATCCATTCACGTTTAAGGTAATTATTGATATGTATGTTCCTATGACCATTTTCTTAATTGTTTTGGGTTTGTTTTTGTAGGTCCTTTTCTTCTCTTGTGTTTCCCACTTAGAGAAGTTCCTTTAGCATTTGTTGTAGAGCTGGTTTGCTGGTGCTGAATTCTCTTAGCTTTTGCTTGTCTGTAAAGCTTTTGATTTCTCCATCGAATCTGAATGAGATCCTTGCCGGGTAGACTAATCTTGGTTGTAGGTTCTTCCCTTTCATCACTTTAAGTATATCATGCCGCTCCCTTCTGGCTTGTAGAGTTTCTGCTGAGAAATCAGCTGTTAACCTTATGGGAGTTCCCTTGTATGTTATTTGTCGTTTTTCCCTTGCTGCTTTCAGTAATTTTTCTGTGTCTTTAATTTTTGCCAATTTGATTACCGTGTGTCTCGGCGTGTTTCTCCTTGGGTTTATCCTGTATGGGACTCGCTGCGCTTCCTGGACTTGGGTGGCTATTTCCCTTCCCATGTTAGGGAAGTTTTCGACTATAATGTCTTCAAATATTTTCTCTGGTCCTTTCTCTCTCCCTTCTCCTTCTGGGACCCCTATAATGCGAATGTTGTTGCATTTAATGTTGTCCCAGAGGTCTCTTAGACTGTCTTCATTTCTTTTCATTCTTTTTTCTTTATTCTGTTCTGCAGCAGTGAATTCCACCATTCTGTCTTCCAGGTCACTTATCCATTCTTCTGCCTCAGTTATTCTGCTATTGATTCCTTCTAGTGTAGTTTTCATTTCAGTTATTGTATTGTTCATCTCTGTTTGTTTGTTCTTTAATTCTTCTAGGTCTTTGTTAAACATTTCTTGCGTCTTCTCGATCTTTGCCTCCATTCTTATTCCGAGGTCCTGGATCATCTTCACTATCATTATTCTGAATTCTTTTTCTGGAAGGTTGCCTATCTCCACTTCATTTAGTTGTTTTTCTGGGGTTTTATCTTGTTCCTTCATCTGGTACATAGCCCTCTGCCTTTTCATCTTGCCTGTCTTTCTGTGAATGTGGTTTTTGTTCCACAGGCTGCAGGATTGTAGTTCTTCTTGCTTCTGCTGTCTGCCCTCTGGTGAATGCGGCTATCTAAGAGGCTTGTGTAAGTTTCCTGATCTCTTTTTTTAAAAGAATTGAAATATAGAGAAATTATTTGAGCCTAGCATCAAATGCAAATCAAAGGAGATTTTTAAAAAATAGAATTCACAATCTTCCTGCCTGTACTTTCAGTGTTGATTAAAAACACACAGATTTGGGACTTCCCTGGTGGCGCAGTGGTTGAGAATCCACCTGCCAATGCGGGGGACATGGATTCAAGCCCTGGTCCGGGAAGATCCCACATGCCGCGGAGCAACTAAGCCCGTGCACCACAACTACTGAGCCTGCGCTCTAGAGCCCGTGAGCCACAACTACTGAGCCCACGTGCCACAACTACTGAGCCCCTGCACACCACAACTACTGAGCCCCCACACACCACAACTACTGAAACCCATGCTCTGCAACAAGGGAAGCCACCTCAATGAGAAGCCCACGCGCCACAACGAAGAGTAGCCCCCGCTCTCTGCAACTAGACAAAGCCCGCACACAGCAAGGAAGACCCAACCCAGCCAAAAATAAAATAAAGCACACAGATTCAAAAAAATGAATAAAAATTTAAAAATAAAATAAAACCACACAGATTTAAGTATTTATGTATCTTCTAGAGCCACTTGTAGAAGCCTCAGCCTCTGAGAGAACATCAGGGAATATCATCCCCAACAAGACAGAGTCACAGAGAGAAGCTACTCCAGTGCTGGGGTCACCACACCTCCTAAATCCCTCTGGTTCTTTAGGCTGCTGGTCGTTTGTGAAATGTTTACTGAATGCACCTGCCACGTGCAAGGCACAATTACGGAGTTGGGTTTTCTTAAATATTCAAAACTACCTGGGACAGATTATCATCCCTGGTTACAGGGCTGGTCAGTGACAGAGGAGGATTTGAACCCAGGTCTGTGTGACTCCAACCTCCGTGCCCCTTCTGCCGCTCTATGCGTCTTCCTGCTCTTGAGTTGCCTGAACGTGGCTGAGCCACCCAAGTGATGTCACCATCATTGCCGTTCCAACCAAGTGTCGGAGGCCTGGTCCCGGAGACAGGTACCAGGCCAGCATTTACTCGGAGTTCATGGTGAGTCTGGACTCTGTCAAGCCCTGTATAGGCACGCACATGCTTGATTCCAAAAAAGCAGGACGAGGTAGCTAGCCATCATCACCCCCATTTTGCAGATGAGGAAATTATGATCAGAGAGGTCAACACTTGCCCGAGGTGACATGCTGGCAAATGGAGCTGGACTGTCTCCTGGGCACTGCTGACAATGAGGGTAAACTGGGGCTTGTGGCCGAGAGTGTGTATCCAGTCGTCCACACCGTGGCGCTAAGTGCACATGCACTTGGATTGGTGTCCTGGGCTCTGACTGACTAATGCTCGCGGAGCAGCCCCTGGGTACCAGGCACTGGTCCCGCCTTCTGGAGGGGCTGCGTCATGAGCAGATGGAGGCATTTGAGTGATAATCACTTGCTGGTCATTATGCAAGTGAAAGTTGTGTAAGTGCCGTCAAGGAGACATCCAGGGTGCCGAGAGGGTAGAGCAGGGTAACTCATCTGGCCTGGGAAGACATCAGGACAGGGCCACCACCTATTTTTTTCTTTAAAACATTTTTTTAATTTAATATTTATTTATAATTTATTGTTTATTAAATATTACTTATTATTTTAAAATGTTTATTTATTTATTTGGCTGCGCTGGGTCTTAGTTGCGGCACACAGGATCTTCGTTGCTGTGTGCGAGATCTTCCTTGCCGTGTGCAGGATCTTTTAGTTGCAGTATGCGTGCTCTTAGTTGCAGCACGCGGGATCTAGTTCCCTGACCAGGGATCGAACCCGGGCCCCCTGCATTGGGAGCGCAGAGTCTTAACCACTGGACCGCCAGGGAAGTCCCCCGTCATCTATTTCTAAAGCAGGCCTTCTCTCCCTCAGCTGTAGGGACACTTCTGTTCCAGGTCATTCCTGGTAGGATGCTTGGCAGCACATGTAGCGTCTACCCACTAGATGCCAGTAGCACCCCTGACCCCCATCATGACAGCCAAACATGTCTCCAGACCCTGGCCAAGTCCCCCAGGAGGCAAAACTGCCCTTGGTTGAGAACCCTGGATTTAAAGTTTGGTTTGGCAGTCGGGAAAATGTGCCATCTTCTGCAGGGGCACCAGAGCAGTCCACTCCTGGGGGACACAGGACTCCTCCAGTGGGCAGTGGATTTTTAGCTAGTATGCTGCTGCCCCACCCAAGACCAGGAGAGCATGGAGGGTGGATGTGAGGTAGGGTCTGCTGCAGCCATATTGGAGACAGTCAGGTACTGTCCTGTAACTGGAGTCTATCCAAATGTTTCCAGCATGGTGTGTGTGTGTGTGTGAGAGAGAGAGAGACAGACAGACAGACAGAAGGAGACAGACAGAGAGCAGAAGGTAGAGGAGGAGCTAGATTTATAGCTTCAGGGTTGCTTGAGACGCTGCATAAAAAGTGAATTGGGTGTGGTCAGGCCAGACAGAAATGGTCAGCTGGAGAACAGCCAGCCAGGCAGGTCCGGTAACCCAGGACTGTGTTCATCTGCAGTGTGAGCATGGATTGAGCACTTGATTTGGTACGACCGAACCAGGTCTTGAGAGCAGAAAAAAACATCCTGTGTCGGCTGTGATGTGCATTTCTCCGGGAAGTGGATCTTGCACAGTGAAGAAAGTAAGCTTGACTTAAGAAGAGTCTGTCGAATGATCTGTGTAATAATCATTGGTTGCTTCCTGGTCACTGGCACAGTGAGAAGCACCTCCCAGGAAGTGGGTGTGGTTAGCAGTGCATTTCTAAGCAAACAAGGCATTTGGGAGATGGGGGCGGGGGGTGGGGGATGGCAAGAAGTAAAAGAGGAATTTACCGTCTCTGTTCCAGCTGAAGGAAGAGGTTAGCCAATGCCTCTCCCCTTCCTCCTTCCCAGTGCCAGACTACCTGGTGGAAAAGGAAAAGATGATTATCATGTTCTAGGTGTCAGAATACTAGGAATAATTTTGCAAAAATACTCAGCGTTTTCCTAATTATGAGGTCTCCTCTGTGTTACCCTGTCCTCCCACACCCTTCAGGTGTTTCATGTGGCTTCTTCCCAGACCTGCTAGACACCCAGACCTTGGCCGGGTTCCCCCCTCTTCTTAGGTTATTGCAGACATCTCCTAGAACATTCTGTGATATTGCCAGTCACCATCAGGGGGCACTCTCTGTAGTATGGGGCAAACTTAACTGAGAATTCCAGACGTTCAAGGTCCAGGATTCTAAGCCTGTGAATTGTTGCCTTGTTCTGTCAGCCTTGTGAGTTCCGGTGCTTGCATCTGTAATAGCCAACAACTGGAAACAATCCGTCAGCAGTAGAACAGATAAATAAATTGTGCTGTAGTCATTTGGTGGAATATTATGCAGCCATGAAAATTAGCGAACCATCACTACACACATCATGCATGAATCTCACTAATAACCTTGAGTCAAAAGCATATATATTGCATGTTACCGTTTACACAAAGTTCAACCCCCAGCAAAACAAATCTCCTGGGGGCTGGTAATGTCTGTTTCTTGTTTTGGAGGCTGGTTATTTGGGTCAGTTTGTGAAAATTCGAGCTGTACAGTTAAGATCTGCACACTTTATCTTTGTATATTATACTTTAAAAAGACATATCAGTACAAAACCAATGTGCCTAATAGCAATCCTGCTTTTTTTCACAGATTGATGGACAAAATGAGTTGAAAGCCATCGAGAAAGAGAAGACGGTGGTCGCTCTGCCACCCAAGGAAGCAAGCAAATGCCACAGAGAGGATCTGGCCGAAGCATTTTATGTAAGAATTGAATTTGTATCTGTGGTAGGGTTTTTAGATTAAGAAGAAAGCAATACAAAGTCCTGAAAGTGGCTTTAGAGTTCTGTGCTATAGTACATTTTTATCATCACTGTTAGAAAATACTATCGCTGTTGAACCGTTCTGATTTCCCACCAGGAATGGCATCCACATTAATGGCAGTGGCCATTCCTAGCAGCCAGGATCCTCCCAGCTCTCTGTGCACCTGTTGATGGGAGACAGAGGATGTCTCAGGGGGACCCACACGGTTCCACAGCAGCACAGCCAGAGTTGAGTCCAGGTGTTTTGACATCAAAGCTCAAACCCTTCACCATCTGCTGTGCACACCCTTCATCTTTTCTAATCCATGGTGTTTCCAGTGACTGAAAACAAATCTCATCAGTTTCTCCAGCGAATTTGAATTCCTGGCCAGTACAAGACAAAACCCAAACCGAAAAACCACTTCCATTCCATGAGCCTCCCCTCTGAGGCTGAAGGACTTTGCTTGCTTTATGTTTTTAATTATCTTTACTTAGATAACTGAGCAAACATGGTGTGTGTGTGTGGGGGGGGGGTGTGTCCTCACCACATTTTGCTTATCCATTCATGCATCGGTGGACACTGAGTTGCTTCCACCTCTGGCTATTGTATGTTATGCTGCTATGAACATGGGTGGACAAATATCTCTTTGAGATGGGCTTCCAGTTCTCTTGGTATATACACCCAGAAGTGGAACTGCTGGATTATATGGTGGTTCTGTTTTTAATTTTTTGAGGTACTTCCATAACGTTTCCTATGGCCGCTGCACCATTTTACATTCCCAGGCCCGCCCATTTTTCTAAAGATGAAGCGTAAGTGTACCTGCATCTCCAGGTGTCCATACTACAATTGCACTCCTTGAGATGTAGGCCCAAGGCTGTCTTTTCTGCAGTATCTGGAGGGCAGAGTGCGGTCTAACTGAAAGAGAATTGGACTGTGGGTTTCCTCCTCTCTCTGCCCCTCTTTGCTCGGTGTCTTTGAACTGGTGCCCTCTCCTCTGTGGACAGCCCGTTTTCCTTGATCATCATGGAAGCGGCTGGCTTCCGGAGCGGGAATCTTGTGACTTGGGCTCCTTAATCCTTACTTGCCCGTCCTTCTCCCTCCAGGTGGATTTACAGAACGGGCTGTCAGAGTTCTCGGTGACACAGCGCAGGCTGGTCCATGGCTGGAATGAGTTTGTTGCTGATAACACAGAACCCGTGTGGAAGAAATATCTCGATCAGGTAGGACTGTAGGTGTCGTTCCGTGAATGAACTAGTGTAAGCCTGGGGGGTAGGGGTGGGGGACAGCCATTCACTGTTTAAGTATGGATTGAGGGCGTCCGTGGGTAAGTCCCAGGGTGTGGAGCAGCTGTACTACAGAGTTAAACAAGGCTCTCCGCATTGAGGCTGCTCTTAGCCGGCAGGGGGGCTCACTAACTACCCCAGCAGCCATGGCCGTGAACAGTAGTTGTTTCATTCATGGAGGGTGTACCATGTGCCAGGCACATGCTAACTGAGTAAGTAAGTAAGCATCGACTTACTTAATCTCCCTCCTAATCCCCACTTCGAGATGAGGAGGGTAAAGTACAGAGAAGTGGAAATATTTCCCAAGGCTGTGTAGGGTTGCCAGATTTAGCCAATAAAGTTACAGGATGCCCTGTTACATTTGAATTTCACATACATGAAAAAACTGTTCTTTTTTTATCTCTGTCCCAAATGTTGCATGGGACCTACTTATACTTAAAAAAAAAGTTCCTTGTTTATCTGAAATTCACATTTAACTGGGTGACCTGTAGTTTATCTGGCAACCAGGGCCCAGAGTCACGCAGTAGTTAGTGGCAGTGCTGGGAAGTGAAGCCAGGCATCTGGCTCCAGAGCCCCGGCCCTCTTAGCCTCTGCCGTTGGTGCTGAATGCATGGTGCATGAGTCAAATGCCTGGAAGCCATTGGGAAGGGGGGAAAAAATGGAAATAGACACGGCTGCAAGTTCCCGTCTAGAAATCAACCCCCCCACCCCCCAGTACCAGCTCTGAAAGCTCCAGTTAACAGGCAGAACTTCCCATGAAGCCATGGGAACCTGAAGCCATGCAGATTGCCTCAGTTTCCCCTCTGGCCTTTTGCACCCTCTCCCAGCCCTGACACCTCCCTCTTAGCCTAACTCAGGGCTGCCCGGCTTCAGCTGCCTTCCCCTGGCTCACATTTAGGGCTTTCTTGATTGGTCAGTTCAGGGACCAATCACGGCCCTCCTTGCAGCATCTTCACCCTCCATTCTCCTCCAGTCCCCACCCTGCTCATTGGTCGGTTCTCAGTGCCCTAGGGAGGTCATTCATTGACGCATTTTGGCACCAAAATAGGCTTCTAGGTATGCAGGTGACTCTGGCCAACCCAGAAACTTCCTGGAATCCCAGTGTTGGGAAGAGGCAGCAGAGGCTCCTGGAAGGTGAAGTTCAGGGAAGGGGGCAGACACACAGGCTGTGAGGGGGGACCTTCTCCCTTCTGGAGTGGGGCCTCTTGGTCAGTTCTGCCCTGCCTGCCTCTTCCACTAGGACCTGCTCACCTGGCCTCTACCTCACACCAAGGGCTCTCCTCCAGCCTCCAGCCAGGACCTTTCCAGGAATGAAATCTCTTCAGTTTCTAAGAGCAGGAAACGTGCTTATTCTTCTTAACCTCATCAGTTCAGGAATCCATCTCAGGGAATCCTCGCGGGATTGGAAGGCAGCTCCCGATGGCCGTGTTTTCCCGCCCTTGATGGGCACACAGGAAGCCCGTGTGCTCTCACTTATTCATTCTTTATGTTCATTGAGCATCTGCTACATGCCAGGTGCTGTGATTCTCCCGTCTGTCACCTGCAGTGACAGGGAGCTCACCACTTCACGAGGCAGCCCTGCTTCTCTGTCTCAGGAGACTCACCATTAGGAATTCTACCTTAGCATGACCCAGATCCCTGCCCTGGAGTCATGAAGCAAAGGCAGATTAGAGTCAGCCGGGTTCAGATCCCACTTCAGCCTTGTGACTGTCGATCCTCCTTGAGCCTCAATTGTCCCCATCTAGAAAGTAGGATTAATAAGTACCTCCTGTTCTGAGTTTTTCAAAAGAAGAAGCTTAGCCCGTATTAAGTGCTTAATAAAGCTTGCCCCAAGTCCCAGTGTCTGCCAGTTAGCCCTGGTTTGATTTGAGCGTAGCTGTTAAGAGCACAGGTTTTGGAGTTGCCTGATCTAATTAAATCCTTGGCAATTCAGTTTCTTTCAGAGCCTCAGGTTGGTCATTTATCAAGCAGGACTATTTAACAGTACCTGTGTCATGGGGTTGGGCGGAGCCAACGAAATGATGCAGGTAAAGCGCTGAGCACAGGGCATGGCATGGAGGAGGTGCTCAGGAAATGCTGGTTGTTTCGGTTGTTACTGTTTATTGTAATCAACGTCTCCGGTGTTCCACCATTTCACCGCACAGTAAGGTTTCAACAGACCGCTTTCTGCCTGTCCCCCTTTACTTGTGGGCTTAGAAGGGGCCCCATGAGCCAGAAGAGTCTGATTATCTGTGGCCAGGGCAGCACTAGTGGCACGTGGTGGGATCTTACCATTGGATCTGACACTTGTGTGCTGTGTCTCACGGTGACTCACTTGTTTTGGGTGGGAGGGGGCAGGTGCCTGGGGATGGTCTCCAGGAGGGGAGGGAGGGAGGGAGGCTGGTGGTATCAGGGTCGGCCTGGAGGGTTGCTCAGGTCCAGCCTCAGGGGGAGGGGGTGAGATGATGGACTTGGAATTGGAGTTCAGGGTGAGGCCAGCACCTGGTCCCAGCTCTCAGAGCGTCCCGGCCAGGACTGTGGACCCCTGAGCTAGCCCTGAGCCCATGGCTGGAGGGGTCCCTTGTGCAGAAACAGGCCCCCTGCTCTCTGAGTCTCCACTGGGTACAGCCTGCAGGGAGGGTGGGAGCTGCCAGACAGGGCAGGGATCCAGGCGGCATCACAGAAGTGACCTGGCCAGGAGGCCACGCAGCTGGGGCAGGACAGACCCAGTGCTGATCCCCACTCGGCTGGGTGACCGGAAGCAGGAGTTCCAACCCCACCAAGCCTCCGATTCCCCCAGCTAACAATGCGCGTTGGCTGTTCATTCATTCATTCTAGATAAACGCCTTTTGTGCTCCTGGCCTGCTCGAGGCACTGTGCATAGAGCAGTGGCCCAAGTTTCTGGTTTCGGGGAAACAGACACTCCGTGAGTGAAACAGCACCCAGTGGGCGTGGCCTGAGGAGAGGAGTCAAGACAGGAGTGAGGAGGTGCCTGCGGGGATCTGGGTGGTCAGCAGAGGCGTCTGACTGGTGCCTGGAGGGGGCAGTGTCTGAGCAGAGACCCAGTGAAGTGAGGCGAGGCGCCGTGGGAGGGTCTGGATGAATGATGCTGCAGGGGGGGACGTGCAAAGGCCCTGCGGAGAGGCCTGGTGCATGTGGGGTAACCCGGCCTTGGAAGGTGGCCTGGAGAATGCAGGCGCCTGACGGGTGTTCAGGGCGTGTTTGTGCCCCCTCCCCCCTCACTTCTGTCCAACCGGGTGGGAAGTCTGTGATGGGCTCGGGGCTGAAATGAGATCTTAGTCTTAACTCCACTGAACTGAGGGGTTCTCCTTCCCTGTGCAAGGTTGAATAGCGTCCCCTCAAAATTCACATCCACCTGGAACCTCAGACTATGGCCTTATTTGGAAATAAGGTCTTTGCAGATGTGATTAGTGAGGATGAGGTCGTACTGGGTTAGGGTGGGCCCGTATCCAGTGACTGGTGTCCTTAGAAGAGACTCAGACACACGCAGAGGGGAGAAGGCGCTACGACAGCAGAGGTGGAGAGATGTGTCTACAAGCCAAGCAGTGCTGGCAATACCAGGATCTGGAAGAGTCAGGAAACGGTCCTCCCCTAGGAGGCCCTCGGGCCTCCAGAGAGAGCACGGCCCTGCCGACACCTTGCTTCTGGACTTCCGGCCTCCAGCACTGTGAGAGAATAAGTCTCTTGATTTAAGCCCCCCAAGTTGTCATTTATCACCGCATCCCCAGGACACTAATATACTCTTAACTGGCCTGCCCTTTTATCTGGCCCTTCATCCTCCCTGGACTTCCGCAGAAAGGGCGTGTCCCTCTCCGGGGTGGTGGTGTTTGGCCATGGCTGTGAGCTCTGCTGGGCAGCTCTGAGCCCAGCCCAAGGACTCTCGGCAGCCACTTCCCTCCGCAAACTGCCCCCAATCCCCTTCCCCCCATCTCAGTGCTTCCAGGAGCTCTCAGGACCAAAACTGGAACTCCTCTGACCAAAACCTTTTATTAGGGAATATTTCAAAAATATCCATTAGGAGGGAGAATAAGATAATAAACCCCATATATCCACCATCTAGCTTTACTAATTATCAACCCATTTTGCCCCATTTTTTATCCCCCTTTTTTCGCTGCAGCATTTTAAAGCAAATTCTAGATACTGAATCATTTTACCATCTATACTTTGGTGTGTATGTCTGCCCTGGAGGACATTGTTCTTCCTCTCTCTCTCTCTTTTATTTTTTATTTATTTATTTATTTATTCATTTATTTTTTTAATATATATATATTGTTTTATAAATTTACTTATTTATTTTTGGCTGTGTTGGGTCTTCGTTTCTGTGCGAGGGCTTTCTCTAGTTGCGGTAAGCGAGGGCCACTCTTCATCACGGTGCGCGGGCCTTTCACTATCGCGGCCTCTCTTGTTGCGGAGCACAGGCTCCAGACGCGCAGGCTCAGTAGTTGTGGCTCACGGGCCTAGTTGCTCCGCGGCACGTGGGATCCTCCCAGACCCGGGCTCGAACCCGTATCCCCTGCATCGGCAGGCGGACTCTCAACCACTGCGCCACCAGGGAAGCCTTTATTTATTTATCTTTGGCCGCCCTGCGCAGCACGCAGGATCTTAGCTCCCCGACCAGGGATCGAACCCATGCCCCCTGCAGTGGAAGCTCGGAGCCCCAACCACTGGACCGCCAGGGAAGACTGTCTTTTTGTTTGTTTGTTTGTTTTTAACCATAACAACAATACTATTATTATCCCACTAAGACCATGAGCACTTCGTTCACATCGTCCAGTGCCTGGTCCAGAGCTGGTTTTCCCCACATGCCTCAAAGGCACCCCTTCACAGTTGACTTGTTAGACTCGGGGATCTAAACAAAGCCCACCCTTTGCTTTTCGATGGCGTGCCCTTTAAATCTAATCCCTTTTCCTAATCTGTGAACTCGTGCCCATGGAATGGCTTATGAGATCCGTAAAATGGATGGATAGTTTATTTACATGCTGAAGACATCACCCTTGGGAAGAAGCCTGTAGCTAACTGAATAAGGTCCATCTCAGAAACTTTGATGCGGGTTTCAGGTTTTTGTGGGAAGCTCTTTCGTGGGTCTCCCGGGGTTGACTCCTACCACTGTGTCTCAGACCGGAGCACCGGGGCTCCCAGGCAAGCTGGCTTTGAGGTGTGGTTCTCTCTGAACGTGTGATGACCCCCCCTACCCCAGCCCAGCCCAGCCCTGGCGAGGACCGATGGGAGAGCTTCCCTGAGGGCCAGCTATTGGATCAAGAGCCCTGATAAGAGGGACCGTTTTCTGGAGCTCAGGCAGCCACGATTCCTGCCTTTGACTAGTGTTTATCCAGTGCCTTTTGTAATCAGTCTTGGTCCTTCTGGCTCCCATGTACTGAGCACCTACTGTGTGCCACCCACTGGGCAGGTCACTCTACCCTCCTTATGCCCTTTAGTCCTCCCATCAGCCGAGAGAGAGAGAGAGGCTGGAGAAGTCAGAGGCTTGCTCGAGGTCTGTCAGTGAGGTCATGGTGGAGACAGAGCTGGAATTCTATCAGATTCCTGAGCTCTTGCCTGACTCCCCATGTGCTCAGATCCCCTTCTGGGTCCTGGAAGGATTGGGGACCCCAGGATGGGTATGGCCTGTGTGCTTAGGAAGGTTACATTCTAGCAGAGAATAGAGACAAATAATTTGATACAGTCGCAGAAAAATTGTAGCTAAGAAGGTGAAATACATTCGAGTTGCTCAGTCTTGAGGATTCACAATAGATGCGGTGGCTAACACCATAACACCAGGTGGCCCGTGAGCTGACCGCAAAGTGCCCTGTCCCTCATTCAGAGGAGTTAAAGCACAGCAGTTCTGGGGTGAGAGGCATTAAATCCCTTCATGTACCACACTGGCATGATGCTGATGTGCTTCTTTCCGTCAGCAGTAGGAATCACACATCTGATCACATTTCCCTTTTTGCCTTTGCTGCTGGGAAGCTCAGAGCCAAAGGTACAGCCCCAATTTAAACCACCATGATTTGCTTATTGATATTTTGACTCCCACCCTGATCCTGATCTTTGGTGTACTCTCTCTGATCCTGTTTTTATATGTTTGTGTTTATGCTTCCTTTCACTTGTCTGTAACAATTGAAATGTATGTGTGAAATGAGACAGATACAGTAGTCCCCCCTTACCTGTGGGGGATACGTGCCAAGACCCCAAAGGATGCCTGAAACAGTTGATAGTACCAAACCCTATATATACTATGTTTTTTCCTGTACATACATATCTATGATACAGTTTAATTAATAAATTAGGCACAGTAAGAGATTAACAGCAGTAATAATAAAATAGAACCATTATAACAATATACTGTAATCAAAGCCTTGTGAATTAATCTCTCTCTCTCTCTCAAAATATCTCATCATACTGTACTTACCTTTCTTTTTCTTGTGATGATGTGAGACGGTACAATGCCTACGTGAAGAGCTGAAGTGACGGGAGTGACGCAGGCATTGTGACATAGAAGGAGGCTTATCTGCTTCATGTTATCCTGGATCATTGAGCCACGAGGGTGTCAGTGGTTGGATGCCAGGAGCAGAGGATGTGTTTGGTTGGGGATCCCAGGCAGGATGGAATGGGATAGCACAGACTTCATTATGCTACTCAGAATGGCACAGAATTTTAAACTTACGAATTATTTATTTCTGGAATTTTCCATTTAATATCTTGGGACCGCAGTTGACCGCAGGTCACTGAGACTGTGGAAAGCAAAACCACAGATAAGAGAAGACCACTGTACATAAAATAATAAAGTAAAAATCCTTTGGGAAGTTTCTGGAACACCTTTTCTCAGGAGGGACGTCACTGGAGCTCCCAGAGGCAGTTACAGGAGTGGGTTGTTGTGATTGGGACACACTGGATTGCAGGCCTGGTGTGGTGAGAGGGGACCCCTTGGCCATGCTGGACCAGGGCTGGCGTCCCACCAGAGGGGAAGATTCTGACCTGGAGCATCGTGGAGATGTGGCAAAGCAAGACCAAGAACTCAGAGGCAGGGCCAGGGCTGGCGTCTTGACAGGGACAGTGTCAGGATGACCCCAGGAAGCCGATGTCAGTGAAGCTGCAGTGGTGGGTCTTCAGGCGGAGGAGAACCGTCGCGTGTTGGTGGTCCTCCTCTCCTAGCCCTCGGATCACTGTCGGGTGGGCCTGGAAGCGAGCTGTGAGTGTAGAGCTGACATTGCTACACGGGAGAAAGCCCACTCTCTGATCTCTGTGAGCCTAGAAAAGATCTCCCTGCCCTGTGTTCATTTTTCAGTTTAAGAACCCCCTGATCCTGCTGCTTCTGGCCTCTGCCTTGGTGAGCGTCCTGACGAAGAATTACGAGGATGCCATCAGCATCGCCATGGTGAGTGCACCCCGTGGGGGGCAGTGCCCCGATCCCAGACCCGGCTGGCTGCCGAGGGGCTTGCTGCGTCTGTGCTTGTCTTTGTTATGCAAGGAGAAAAGAGTTTGGCGGTAGTTTTTTTTAGAAAAAGAAAACACAACAGAAAGAAAGGACAGGAAAATCCACATCCTTCTCTACCCCCAAGTGGGGTGTCCTGGTTCCTTGGCCGTCGCTCTCTTGGTGGTTACGCTGGTGGCTTCTAGTTCTTTGCCGTCGGGATCAATGTTGTAATGAACTCCTCCCCTGTGACCCCTGGGTGGCATTGCTGGATCCTGGCTGTGTGCGCAGTACAAAGAATGATTGCTCGGGGACTTCCCCGGCGGTCCACTGGTTAAGACTCTGCGCTTCCGCTACAGGGGGCGTGGGTTCGATCCTTGGTCAGGGAACTAAGATCCCACATGCCGTGTGGTGCGTCCAAAAAAACGAAAACAAAACAAAACAAGAATCATTGTTCGTAATCATTACACAGAGAGAACCGTTGTGCACCTTTTAAAAAAATGTTTTTTTTAATTTAAAAAATTAGCCGTTTTAAAGTGAATAATTCAGGGACATTTACTTCATTCACAATGTTGTGCCACCACCACCTCTATCTAGTTCCAAAATGTTTTCCTCACCCTAAAAGATACCCCGTTCCCATTACACAGACGCTCTCTTTCCCCACCCCCCACCACCAGCCCCTTGAAACCACCATCGCTTTCTGTCCCCACGGATTTACCTATTCTGGGTAGTTCCTATAAATGGACTCATACAGTATGTGACCTTTTAAATGTGGCTCTGAACACATTTTGATGACTTTCGTTCCTGCTTCCTTCTATCTGTCAAGTGCCGTCTTTTAAAATACAAAACCAGACTCCTTCCGTGCAGTGGAATTCGATGCTTCTGTTCGAAAGCCTGAGGCTAGGTTCGCATCTTCTGATGTGGACTAATGTTTGTTAGCTGCTGTTGAGATATAAACGATTATCTCTGTACTAGATGATCCTGTGTTGTAAGTGTATCTATGCTGAAAAATCTAGAAGGATAACCCCCAGATGTGAACCTCTAGGTGGCAGAGTTGGAGGTGCTTTTCTGGCTCGTCTGTTTTCTAAATTTCTGCACAGTGCTCTTATTTTGCAAGAAGAAAGGAAATAATATTTTGCAAGACAATGCCCTCTCCTTGCCTCCCCTGGGCTCGTTCACCTGCTCTTTGGGCAGCTGGGTGTTAAGGTCCCCTCCCGTTTGCCCCCTAGGCCGTGCTGATCGTGGTCACCGTCGCCTTCATCCAGGTGTGTAATGTGTGTCCTGAGGTCCTGGGCGGGGTCACCCGGGCTGATGGGAGCTTTGTGGAGGCCTCCCTCTTAAACACCACGTTTCACATGCTTCCTGCCAGGAGTACAGGTCGGAGAAATCTCTGGAAGAGCTGACCAAGCTGGTACCTCCCGAATGTAACTGGTAAGTCAGAGACCCCCCCTAGGACTTTTTGGTTCATCAGAGGAGCCAGTGGGCTGGTGAGTTTGACAAAAGTTTGGCAATATTTATATCCTTTGTAATGTGATATGGGAGAAGCATGTCTTACTGGGGGTTAGGAAACCTGGTCTCTGCCCTGCCAGCCGATTGCTACATGTCCTTGGGTGTGTCATTCAACCTCTCTGGGCCTCCACTCTGTCACTGGTGTGTAATCAGGGTGCCCAGCCTGGGGGCCACGGGTGACGGGAATGGCTTTGGGGAGAGGGTGGCCCACAAAATCTATCATAAAGTGTGCAAAACTGTGTGCGTTTTTCCTAGGGAGGTATTCGGAATTTTCACTGGATTCTCAAAGGGGGTCTCGGAAGAGGCTGAGAGGCGGGGCTTGAACAAGCTGAGGCATCAGAACTCTGTCTGAAGGGGGTAGACAACTCAGTAATGAACTCCGGCCATTTGCTCAGCTGCCCGCCAGCCTCTTTCCTACCTGGACATTCCAGCTTTGCCATTTGGGTATCACACAGCCCTCCCCAAAGACATTTAAAAAGGAAAAAAGAAAGACGAAAATGTCTCCCCATTCCTCCTGGGCCTGTGTGCTTAGCGCAGTGCTGTGCCATAGGACTTTCTGGAATGTTCTATCATGTGTGCTGCCCGGGACGGCACCACTAGTCCCATATGGCTACTGAGGACTTCACCCGAGGAACTGAAGTCTTCATTTTATTTAACTTGAGTTCACATAGCCTCACAGGGTAGTGGTTGCAGTGTCGGACAGCTCAGCGTAGAGGATGTGCAGGGGCTGCCGCCATGGGTAAAGGGGGCCACAGAGGCAGAAGGGAGGAGGTTTGTTTTTGTTTTTGTTTTTAAATTTATTTATTTAATTTATTTATTTTTGGCTGCATTGGGTCTTCGTTGCTGCGCGTGGGCTTTCTCTAGTTGCGGCGAGCGGGAGCTTCTCTTTGTTGTGGTGCGCAGGCTTCTCATTGCGGTGTCTTGTTGCAGAGCACAGGCTCTAGGTGCACGGGCTCCAGTAGTTGTGGCACGCGGGCTCAGTAGTTGTGGCTCATGGGCTCTAGAGCGCAGGCTCAGTAGTTGTGGCGCACGGGCTTAGTTGCTCCACGGCATGTGGGATCTTCCTGGACCAGGGCTCGAACCCGTTTCCCCTGCATTGGCAGGCAGGTTCTTAACCACTGAGCCACCAGGGAAGCCCCGGCAGAATGTTTTAGGCTTGATTTTTTTTGTCCATTTAATTTTTTAGTGTATCAGTAATCCCTATGTTATTTTCCCTGTAAAAATGAAACTCTTTCAGAAAAGGCCCAGATCTTCTCCCTTACCCCTGCTAGCGTCAGTTGAGGTTGTTTTAAAGTCACGTGTCTTTCCCAAATAGACGTTGTTGCTCAAAAGAAAGTAACTGAAAGTATCTTGTGATCTGAGGTACTTTGGAAGGATTTAAACATACAGTAACTCTCTATTACCCGAAGGATAATTTGGGGGAAAGAACCTTAACGTGTATTTGGCAAAATGGAGCATAGGGCTGGGGGATCGAAAGATCTAGTGAGACAGAGTTCCACCTCTCATGGAAACAGCAAGCAAAGAGTGTGTGCATGTGTGTGTGAGAACAGGCAGAGAATAATGAGTAACAAAATAGAGACCAAAAGAGCACGATGTGAAAGCATGAGAGAGGATGAGTCAATTCTAGAAGGTTCATCGGGGGGTGGTAAAAACGTCTGGGCCTAACGATTAGATGAACAAGGCTGTCAGAAATCCAGACGTGTGACGTGTGACGTAATCCTATAAGCAGACGGAAGCATCTATGATTTAAGTGGCTTGATGAGCTGATCTTAAGTTTAAATATCAAGTCTTGGCCTTTTGGGTGAATAGTCTGCATTATTGATGTCCCTGGAAGTCACTTCTGAAAGATAATTTTTTTTGCAAGAGCAGCGGAGGCGGACAGACTGGTAGAGTTGAAAGAGCACTGAAGGGACACAGCCTCACTCCCCGAGTCCCTGAGACCCGTGTCACAAGTCGGGAACGGCATCTGCCCTGCAGACCCTTCCTGCATTACCTCCATCCTTTATGCATTCACTAAATACTTACTAAGCACCTACTGTGTGCAGGGAGACATTGTTCCAGGCGAAGCGATGGGAAGGCCCTGGCCTTTGGGGCGCTCACATTTCTAACAGGGGAGGCAGATGATGAAGTGAAGGATGAGATGATTTTGGAATGTGGCAGGTGCATTAAAGCCAAAAAGACCCCCTGAAACCCAAAGCCACACAAAAATTAAAAGAAAGAGAACCTCACGGAGATGCGGTAGTGACCAGGGGAGGTGTGGGAACGACCTTAAATAGCTGGCTGGCAGGCCACCCTGATCTGACATTTAAGGAGGAGCTGACCTTTAGGTTGAGGCCTGAGAAACAGCAGGAGCCAGCCATGGGAAGAGCTGAGGGAAGAGCAGATGTATATCTGATAGGTGCTCTTGGATACAAAACCCAGAAAATTCAGCTGTGCAAACCACAAGGAAATTGTGTTGTCTTATGGTAAGGGATCTGAGGTGGGGGGGGACAGTGGGGTTAGTTAATTCAAGATGGCACCAAGGACCTGGTGCCTTTTATTTCTTTACTCTGCCATCCTCAGCTTGTTAGCTTTGTTCTTGGGCCAGCTTCCCTCATGATCCCAAAATGGCTGCCACAGCTCCGGGCATCACAGCCAGGTATAAAAAGGTCCAACAGAAGAAGAGGCCATCTGTGTGTGTGTGTGTGTGTACAGAGTGAAAAAAACTTTCTCTCAAGCCCCCAGCAAATATCCACTCCTGTCTCTTAGGCCAGTGTTGTAGATCATGCCTGTCCCTATGCCGGTCATGGCAGGTGCTGGGATCACCCTGATGGTCTCAGCCACTCAGGACCCACCCACTAGAGCACTGGGCTGTGGGGAGAAGGGCAGTACCTGAATAAGATTGAATTCTGTTAACAGGGAAGAGGGGAATGTCTGCTCCAGCATTCAAGGTCAGCAAAGACCTTGAGACTAGAAGGAGCTGGGTGCGTTCGGGGGCGGGGTGGGGCGGCGCCGGTGGGGGGGGGGCGGTGGCAGGAGGCAGGGCCGCTGGGTTTGACTCCAAGGTCACTGGAGAGGGTTGGAGTAGGAGGAAGTTGTGATCCGATTTTGTGCTTTAAGAGCTCTCTGGTTGCCACATACAGGATGAATTGAAGGAGGTCGGGGGGGTGGGCACAGGTCCGTCTGGGAGGCTCCTGCCATGTCGGGCAAGGGGCAGTGTGTGGTGGGATTCCAGTGGGAGCCCGTGCACAGAAGCACATCCGTGTCTAACGGCAGACGTCAGATGGCCGTGAGGAACGGTCCAGGCCCTGTGGGAGGGGGTGTCCCCAGCTTCTCGAGCACTTAAGATGATCCTCCCAGCTTTGACAAGCCTCTGCCATCCCTGAGGTCCCGAGCCGGGCTCTGCACACCAGAATGCTGTGTCCTCTGAGGATAAAAGTGCCGCTAGCTGCCAGCTTCATTAAGGAATCACTTCCCTAGATCAGCAGAAGCTTCTGGAGGCCGTTGTGGCCCAGTGTTGTTTCCAGGCAGAGTGAACAGTAGTCACCCCACTTTTCAAATGAGGCTCAGGGTCTCCTAGAAGCCATACACTTTCCCAAAAGTCTTTTAGGATAGGTGAATTTAAAAAATAATAAAACCGTAAAGGCACAAGGGTTTGTCCATAAGGGAAAGAGAAAGTATGTTTCTGTAATCTTTGCTCAAGTTTATCAACGTGCCTAAAAATGAGATGTCAACATGGGTGCTTTTGCTGTTTCCCATTTCAAACGCAGCATAAGAGAAGGGAAGCTCCAGCATCTTCTTGCTCGAGACCTGGTGCCTGGAGACATCGTGTCTCTCTCCATCGGAGACCGGATCCCCGCAGACATCCGTCTCACAGAGGTGAGGGGCCCCAGACCCCGGTCCAGTGGCCATGCAGACACTTAGCTTCTCGGAGGCAGGCGTTCTCTCTGTCTCGTGCACACGTGTGCACAGACACAGGCATGTGTGCACACAAACAGGAAGTTAGCAAGCAAGCTAATTTTAAGCACAAAGCTCCTCCAATGGCATTTCACAAATTATTTATTCTCATTTAAGTATAAGCCTAATAAATTGTGGTTATGTGATTTTTCTAGTTTATAGCAAACTGCAGTGGCAGATTAAACCAGGGTGGGGCTGAGGAATGAGGGAAAAGTTGCTTCTAGAAACGGCCACACTGATGTCAGAGAGAAACGCTGTCTGACTGCTTAATCACGAGGATGGGAACAGCCAGTACAGCCATAAACAGTAGCGCAAGCTTTTACAAGAGCACAGCTGGGGACGTCGGGTATGGGGCAAGCTCTATCCCCAAGCTTTGTGGGTCTCAGGGTGTCACAGCTTCACAGAACATTTCCAGAGGCTCTCCGAGATAAATTTGATACTCGAGAAAAGGTTAAATCAAGTTCAGAGGGATCCGTTGATGGGAGTAATCTATTTTATGATCCCGGGAATACTTAAGAATTGTTCAAAGCTTTTAGTGATAAAGGGTTAAACCCAGGTTATCAGCCTGATTTATTTATTAAGGAGGACATGTTCTCAGGATCGATAGCAGGCTGTTTGAAGGGTGGCCTGGAGTGGGGGGATGGAGAGAGGCAAAGAGGCTGGGAGCTAACCCCTGGGAGCTGTGTTTACAGCATCCTGAGCCAGACTTTGAAGTAGAGGCAGGGGCCAGAGGGCACCCAGGCTTTCAAGGCCCTCTGCCCCTGGCTTTCAGATCTCCAGGCAGGGCAGGAGCAAGGGTGAGCAGGGTGGGACAGGGTGAGCAGGAGGTGCCCCGCACCAAAGTGGATTCCTCCCCGTCCGCTTCTCCCCCTGCCAGCATCCGGCCTCCGACTCCACGTCCAGGGCAGGTGGGTCCCATTAGAGGAACCATTGTCCAGTGGCCAAGCCCCACCTGCGGGAAGGCTGGGGAAGCCAATGTGACGCTGTCCACGCCTCCCCTAGGGGTGGGCTCTGCCCCACAATGTGAGGGAGTCCCCAGGTACGGGGTGGGGAGTCCACCTGCCGATAGGGAGGATACGCATATACTACAGGCTCTACAGAGAGGCAGTGTGGCCGAGTGGTTAGTGCCCTGGGGCTGGGCATTAGCCGGATCCTGTCATTCATAAGCTGTGTGACCTGGAGCAAGTTGCTTACCCTCTCTTTGCCTCGGTTTCCTCATCTGTCAAAGCGGTTAATGTTTATTCCCACCTCGTGGGGTTCTCCTGAAGCTGAAACGCTAAGACCTGCTGCCTGCTTGTGCAGCACCTGATGGGGGGACAAAGTCACAAATATCTGCAATTGATTTTACTGTTGATCAGTACCAGGCTCTACAACAGTTCTTTGAAACAATTTTTTAAACCCCAAATGGCTCCTTTCCTACTTCAGCTGGTTTTCTTCCTGCCCCGCTTCTGTCAAATTAAATTGTACCTGGTCATTGCCACCACGAGGACTTTTTTCAAGGCTGCCAGCCGCCAACACTCTACACATTTCCTTTTTTGTCCTTTTGCAACTCCACTGAACAATCAGTAGCTTTGTTTACTCACAGTGGAATATTCTTATCCGCTATTAAGCTCTTAATTGGTTCCAATTAACCAATTAAGCTATTAATTGGTTCCCTTGCATTTTTCAGCCTCCGGAGGCCGCCTGCATTCCTGGGCTTGTGGCCTCAAATTGCTCCAACCGCTGCTTCTGTCTTTGTATTTCCTTCTCTCAGACACTTCTCTGATCCTCCTCTTACAAGGACCCTTGTGATGACATTTAGGCCCTCTCAGGATCATCCAGGGTAATCTCCGCATCGCAAGGTCATTAATTCAGTCACATCTGCAAAGGCTCTTTTGCCATTAAGGTAACACTTTCACACGTTCCAAGGATTAGGACTTGGGTGTCTTTGGGGGATCGGATGGTCAGGGGCTATTATTCAGCCCAGCACACTCAAAGCCCTCCTCTGCCCTCCCTCCCTGCCTCAGGGCACCCCTCCCCATATCCTCATCACTCATTCAGTTAACAAATATTTCTTGAGCACCTACTATGTGCCAGGAACTGTGCTGGGTGCTGAGGAGGCAGTGGAGAAAACAGACGAGATCTCTGTGCTCATGGGTTTATTGCCCAGAGTGACAGACAAACCACATCTACTCATGACAGGTAATGATTGCTGCAGGGGCTTGAGGGAAAAGCACCGGGAACTCTGGGTTTCCCAAACAGGACAGACTTGCCTGGCCCAACGCAGTCACAGAGGGCTTCCTGGAGGCAGTGGCTTTTGAGCCGTCCTGGAATGGACATGAATCAGCTGTTCTAGGCAGAGGAGGCCCAAGCATTATGCCCAGCCCTGACTTAGAAGCCAGGCGCATTGATGCTTTCAACTGCCCGCAGTGCGTCTTCACGCAGGAGGGCCATTTCTGCCGCCAGAACCCACTTTCCGCCAGCATGACTTAGGCCTTCTCATTCCTGAGGTCTCAGCTCACTGACCCCTTCTCACTGGCCTCCCCTGAGGCATCACCCCGCCCCCCCGGCCCTGTGTACCTGCTGTTCTTTCCAATGTCTGTTTACTTTCATGTTTATTGCCAGTCCCTCCACAAAGGCAGGGAGTTTGTCTCGGCCCTGCTGGATTGCCAGGGCCCAGAAGAATGCCTGGCCCCTCGTAGGAGATGGATGGACAGATGGACAGATTGCCCACCTCCATTCCAATACATCCAAACCCACACCCACCTCCGCACCTGCGTCCCCTTCCCTTCCCAGCCCCGCGCCCCGTTCTTCCTGCTTCTCTGGCCATCTGCCTTCAGAGAGGCACCTGTGTCTCATCTCTCTCTTCCTTTCCTCTTTTTAAGAAAAACAGACTTTATTTTTTAGAGCCATTTTAGATTTACAGAAAAATTGAGAAGATAGTTGAGAGGATTCCCATAGATCCCACACCCTTTCCTCTAATGTCAACATCATAAATTAGTAGGGTACCTTTGTTACAATTAATGAACCAATCGAGGCACGTTATTATTAACTAAGGTCCATACTTTTACCAGATTGCCTTAGTTTTTCCCTAATGCTCTTTTTTTGTTGTTGTTCCAGGGTTCCATGTTAACATTTAATCATCATGTCTCTTTAGGCTCCTCTGGGCTGTGACAGTTGCTCAGACTTGCCTTGTTTTTGATGACCTTGACAGTTTTGAGGAGGGCTGGTCAGGTATTTTGTAGAATGTGCCTCAATCGGGACTTGTCTGATTAGGCTTTTTTCATGCTTAGACTTGGGTTTGTGGGAAGAAGACCCTAGAGATACCGGGGTCTTTTCACGTCCCATCAAGGGTGCATGCTGTCGCCATGACCCATCACTGCCGGTGTTGACCTTGATCAGCTGGCTGAGGTCTGTTTCCTCAGGTTCTAATGTGTTGCCAATTAATGGGGTTCTTTCTGTGAAAGATCCTCATGCTTGGGCAACCGCTGCTGTCACTCCAGCTGGAACCTCCCCCCATCGTATCCATCCAGCATCCCCTCATAGGGTCCTCTCCCCAGGCTCTGTGTTCATGGGCCTCCTACTGCCCTGGAAGCTGCAGTGGCCCCCACGCCACGTGGCTCAAGACTAAACTCCGCCCTCTGACTCTTCACAGCCTGGCCTGCCCCACTGCCCCATCCCAAACTCTGCTGAGAGAACGGAAGCCTGAGCTAAGAAAATGCACTAGAATTCATCTCTGACACAACCTAGCCTTTGGGACCTTGGGCAAGTTTCTTAAGCTCTCAGAGCCTCAGTTTTCTCATCTGTGAAGTGGGATCAGAGCAGCATCTTTTCCATGGGATAATTGTGAATGTTTCATGAGAAAATACAAGCACTCAGCAAACGTTTATTAGCATTAGCATACCATCAACAGCAGTATTTCTTCTCTGAATTTCTCTTGTACTGTAACTTAGCACCATCCTATTTAGCACTTAATCACCCTCTGTTTGTTTCAAGAACTTGATTTCCAAACTTCTTGGAATAGAGTCTGACTTAAAATTCTTTGGGTGTATAATAGGCATCCACTAAAGTCTTGTTGACTTGACCAATTGAGAAACTGGGCAAGCAGGTTATATTCTAATTGGTGTTTCTTTAACCAGCAAAAACCGATGGTTAAAATGAGTTCTGCTTATGAGGTTCTCTGTGTGTTTGGAGGGGTTAGGGTTGGAATGAGAAGAGACTTGGCGATCTTCCAGCCCAGTGTCTCCCAAAACTTACCCCACAAGATGATCCACATACTATCTCCCCCATTTGGAGAGTCTCAGCACCTATTTGCATAGTAAAGGCCCTGAAAAGTCCTGCTGGCTTTAACTCCATGTTTCCCAAAATGTTTTTCACCATGGAACCCTTTCTCCATAGCGCACCAATTAACTCCCTGTGAAAGAGGGTTCCCCAAGACACAAGTGGGAAAATGATGTTCTAACAACTCACTCATCCATTGTATAAACGGAAAAACTAAAGCTTCCCAAATCACAGATATGCAAATATGATTTAAAAAAAAAATAACTTTAAGAAGTCTCTAGCCCTCGTGGGTCCACTGGGAAACCAGAATGGAGGTACAGGGGGGCTCTTGGGCATGCAGTTAGCATTCAGATAGTCTTGTACAAGTGTAAAGACTGGAATTAAAAACAGAACAAATAAACCTGTCTGCTTAGTTCCACTTGCTGCCCGTTGTCTCCTTGTTCTTTCTGTCTGGCTCTTCTGTCCATGCCCACTCCCGCCGCCTCGTTGAGAGCCCTGCTATGCTTCACTTGGCCTTTATTCCTTGGACTGTATGCTTCCCCTCCCAATGCAACTGGCCTGCCTCTTCCAACGTCTAACATCGTTTTTTTATATCTCCCCCATGTCCATCCTTCTCTGCTCAAGACTTTTCATGGCTCCTCATTCCTTACAAGGTAATTATACAAATTTCTTAACCAATGCCAAACACAGCTGGGTTCCAACCACACCTTCCATACATCCTTGCTTCAGTCACGCTGGTCCCCACACGGGTCCCCAGGTGGACCAAACCTCCTGTCTCTTTGCCTGTGCCCTCTTCCAATCAGTGCCCCTGGAGAGCAGGGCCAGCTCTCCTTCCCACTGTGGCTTCAGCACCTGGGACAGTGCCCACCTCTGTCTACTCCCAAGAACCTGTCCCCAGAGGGGGTGAATTGGCACCAGTGCTCAGCGCGCTGGGCTTCTGTCCTTTTAGTGCTGGTGGGTTGCTGGGAAATGAGCGGTCTTTTCTTTACCTCCCCGCATCTCTCCATTGCTCTGATGAAGCTTGTTATTACTCAGTTCACCCACCGGCAGTTCTCCAACCTGCCTTCTTTTCCATCCCTAAAGACCTGCCTGATTCTCCCACCAAATGTCTGCTCATCCTTCAAGGCCTGTTTCACGTCCCAGACCCTCCAGGAAGCTCTCCAGCTCATCCTCCGCACGCACACCAGCCACTCCGCCCTCTTGTTTCCCAAACCTTCTGCGGCAGATTAGATCTGATTAGGACGGCAGGCTGTTCTAACTACGTCTCTCAAACTCAGCCAGTGGAGGGGTTCCCTTCCAATGTTGTCTATTATTTTTATTACAGTGTTACTTAAATCTAACAAACATCAAGTTAGGTACAAATTCCTTGTGCTTCAAGGTAAGTAAGTTACAACTTATTCCTGTTGTTATCATGTCCCATTAGACAGTGCCTTGGAAATTAAATCTCTGCTTGCCATGGAGATGTGCCAGTTTCTGCTGCCTGGGGCCTGTGGAGTCAGCAGCGGGTGGTGCTGGGTGACTCACTTCTCCCATTTCTTCTTTCATTGTGGGTTAGGAGCTGCCCCACGAGCTCATTTGATGTCCTGGGGATAAAAAACACAAACACACAAACTCTAGATCAGTTTGTAGTTGTGTTTGTGGTAACAGATTAAGATAGATAGATGGGCTTGAACGGGGATTTATTCCTCGCTCACATGATGCGAGCCCGGAAGTGGAGTGTCCAGAGACAGTAAGGCAGCTCCACCATGGAACGAAGGACCTGGGTTTCTCCCAGCCCCCCAACTCTGCGCTCTTGGGGTGTGGTCATCCTTTTAATGCTTGTAAGCGAGCTTCTGGAGCTCCAGCCATGAAAACGATGGCCCAGGCGGAGAGAAGGAGAAAGGTGAGGGAGGGCAAAGAGGGCCTGTCAGCCCAGCCACCTTCAGAGATCTTCCCCAAGACCACTCATCCCATTGTCCAGACGGGGAGACACCGTGAGCTGCCAGGGAAGCTGGGAAACAGGGTTGGGGGTGCGCTGGGGGGCACATCATCGCTCCCAGCACCATGGGGTTCTGTTAGGAAGGGGGACGGGGAGATGGGCATTGCTAGGCAGGTGGTGGCCCCTGTCAACCTTGGGGACTGGGGTCCCGTGGCAGTGTGACTACTTTTTAAAGACTGTTATTGAATTGTAAAATTTGGAAATTACAGAGAACTCACAGACCCCTATTTGACAAACACTGATCTAACTGTTCTCTTGTGAGTTTGCAGAAAGATGGCTTCTCTCTCTCAGTTGCTCTTTTTTGCTTAAATGAGAAGGTCCTTAGGGGCAGAGCCCACCCTGATGCCTTGCATGTCCTCCGTGGTACCTGGCACAGTTCTGGCCACAGGAGACTCACCTCTTGAATGATACCTACTGGGCCTGTGGTCAGTTTTGCAAGGTGGTTAAGAGTGCAGTTTCTGGAGCCATCGCCTTGGTTCAGACCTCTGCTCTGCCACTAACTAGCTGTGTCAACTTGAGCACATTTCTTAATCACTCCATGCCTCAGTTCCCCCAGATGTAGAGAGGAGAAAATAATAGCATCTTTCATGGAGGCTGTGAGGATTGAGAGATAAGCCTTGTGTGGGACTTCCCTGGTGGCACAGTGATTAAGAATCCGCCTGCCGATGCAGGGGACACGGGTTTGAGCCCTGGTCCGGGAAGATCCCACATGCCGCAGAGCGGCTGGGCCTGTACGCCACAACTACCGAGCTTGTGAGCCACAATGACTGAGCCCGCGTGCCGCAACTACCGAAGCCCGCGCGCCTAGAGCCCATGCTCTGCAACAAGAGAAGCCACCGCGATGAGAAGCCCGTGCACCGCAACGAAGAGTAGCCCCCGCTCGCTGCAACTAGAGAAAGCCTGCACGCAACAACAAAGACCCAGTGCGGCCAAAGATAAAAATAAATTTTAAAAAAAGAGATAAGCCTTGTGAAGTGTTCTGCGCTGGGGCCTGGCGCATGGTAGGTGCTCTGAAAGTGTCACCCTGGAAACGTCTGGGTGTGTGTGCGTATCTGTGCCCGCATATGTGTTTTGGGTGTTGACATGACCTTAGGCGGTCACTGCGTAAGCCGGCTCACTGCTGCTCAGACTACACAGATTGTACGGGACCTTCCAAGGTGGGTGGGATGTGGAGTGTTAGGGGAAAGACAGGATGCTCTGAAAGGGATGTTCTAATTTAACCATTGCCTAAGTTTTTAAAAAATATTTTATTAAAATTTAAAATAATGTTAAAATAGGATACGAGACCTTTATGCTTTCTGAAAGGGGCCGTACATTCAAAGCTTTTCTGTTTCCTGGAGGCATCTGAGGCTGTGTTCTGATACTCGCTTCCTGCTTTCAGCACGTTCCTGTTTGCTGTCTGTTGGTAATGACGCTAAGGTGCTAGACACCATTCTGGGCTTTGAAAACCAGCTCACAGATGGGAGAGCGGATGCCACGCCTTCTCACTTTGCTCCCCCAGGTCACAGACCTCCTGGTGGACGAGTCCAGTTTCACGGGAGAAGCCGAGCCGAGCAGTAAGACGGACACCCCGCTGACGGGCGCGGGCGACCTCACCACCCTGAGCAACATTGTCTTCATGGGGACCCTGGTGCAGTACGGGAAGGGACAGGTAAGCCCCGGGTGCCTGGGGACCCTGGCCTCCCTCACCTGCAGGCTTTCAGCCTCAGAACTCAGGCTTCTCTCTCCTAAACACAGGGCGTCGTGATCGGAACAGGAGAAAGATCCCAGTTCGGAGAAGTGTTTAAGATGATGCAGGCTGAAGAGGTGAGGGCAGTGGGGCTTTGGGTTTTTGTAAGCTGGGGTTTGAGATGATTCTCAGCTGGTGACACCAGCCCCGCCTACTCCTTGGGAATAAGGATGATATGATTAATGTGAGTACACTTTTTCAAAATTTTTATTTTAAAACATTTATTCGGATCTTTGTCAAGATATAACTTACGGTGACATGCACAGATCTGAAATGTAGCAGTAAGTGAATTTTTATATATGTGTCCTTGTGTAATCATCACTCAGCCTAAGACATTAAAAAATCCAGGCAGAAGCCGGGGGACACTGCTGGGATCTCATCTAACAAACCCATTGTTCTCATCCTTTCAGACGCCTAAAACTCCTCTACAAAAAAGCATGGACAAACTGGGGAAGCAATTGACACTTTTCTCATTCGGCATAATTGGTGGGTGAAGCAGTTTCTGCACGGGGTCCCAGAGGGGTTGGGGTGTGTGGAGGGAGCCGTCCTGCGCACCCACAGCTGTTTCTCAAATACCCTGCTACTCACCTGGGTGAGAATTGGGGTTTGGGATCAGAGGTTCTTGGACAGTAACAAGAGGTTTCTCTATCAGAACAAGCTAATGGCTGTAACAAGCAGCCCCCGCGTTTTAATGGTCTAACATGGTCAAAATCTATTTCTTGCCCACACCACAGTCCATGGGCATGTTCCTGGTGAAATGGCTTTCCTGGATGGCTCACCTCCAAACACTGACTCGGGGGCCCAGGCCCCTACCGTATTGTTGCTCTGCCTTCCTGCAGGTCCTGGGAGGTGGGTCATAATTCTATGTAGCCAGCAGGTAGGGAAAGAGAGAATATGGAGGCTTGTGGGGGGAGGTTTTTAAGGCAGGGACCAGGAAGTGATGTCATCAATTTTGCCTATTCTCGATTGGCTGGAGTGAAGTCACATGGCCTACCTAACTGCAGAGGAGACTGGGAAATGTAGTCTGGTGGTGCACCCAGCCATGTTTCTATTCTACTAAACAGGTTGTGCCTGGGCTTGTGCGTCCTGGCCTTTGGCAACAGATCAAACAGCATCCACAGGATGCTGCAGAGCTAAATTCAGGTCTTACACCTGAAGATCCCCATGGGGCTGCCCTGGTCCCTTCACCTGCTCCTTCCTGCTGTCTCCAGCTCTGGTTTTGAGTCTGTGTCCTTTGATCCCAGCTTTCAGGATCAACTAGTGCCTGGGCCACTGTAGATTCTCAATAAATGTTGGTTGAATGAACGAGTGAATAAAGGAACAAACCAACCAACCACTGCTCATAGCACGAGCAGTGATGGGAGGAAGTACTAGAGAATCTGGCTAAACTGCAAAGCCGATAAAGTTCTTGGAGAAACTTCTGTCCCTCCTAGCAGCAGTTTTGTTGTGCTTCTGGGCATCTAGATGCATTCATTCATTTAGTGAGTATCTTATGACATGCTAGACCCTATGATAGGTTCTGGGGCCACCAAGATGAGTCAAACACAGCTTCTGCCCTTTGAAGGACCCCAAGGAAATAGGAGAGAGACACCTGAACAAATACGAAATGTGAAGGCAGCAGTTAATTTTGCATGGGAGAGTTGGGAAGGCTCCCAGGAGGAGGTGACATTAAGTTGGGTCTTGCAGGATGGGTAGGAGTTTGCCAAGTGAAAAAAAAGAGATTGGGAATTCCAGACAGAGGAAAGGGTAGATTCAAAGGCATGGAAGGTATCTCCCACTCCTTCACAACTTGTAAGAGGTGGTAAATTTAGCAAAGTGTTAAGAGGATATGGTCTGAAGTCAAAGCTCTCAATTCTGTCATGTTGGGGACAGACCTGCCCACCCTTTCCTCCCTGGCCACCCCATCCCAACCTTCTAGTATCTAGTCTCCTGTCCAAATGTCAACTTTGGATTTAGTACTCAGACTTTGCTCAGTCAGTAGTTTTACTGTTTTCAAGTAGCTCTATGTCCTCTTCCCTCCTCTCCACCCTATTTTGTCCTGGAGCAGTTATGGAAAATGGGTTTTATCTTTACCTGCCAAGTCTGATCACAGCTAAGGGGGCTCTGTGCTTGTGAGAGGATTTGGAGGCCATGCTCAGGCTTGGTGGCAGAGAACTGTGATGGATTAGTGATGTCTGCCATGGACGCAGGAGGGGAAAGTGGCTCTGCATCGCCGTTCACCTGCCATCCTCGGGGTTACATTGATCAGGCTTCTGGGGTAGAATGGATGCCCACGCGGCCCCAGCTGGCCAGAGGACCCTTTTACACTCTGGAGCAGGGGATGGAAACTGTGACTCCCAGGCCAAATCGGGTTTGCCACCTGTTTTTATGTGGCTCACAAGCCAAGAATTTTTTTTACATTTTTAAATGACTGAAAAAAATAGAAAGAAGAAGAATATGTTATGACACTAAAGTTATATGAAATTCAAATTTCAGTGTTCACAAATCTGTTTTATGGGCACACGGCCACACCCATTCACGTATTATCTATAGCTGCTTGCACACTGCAACGGCCAAGTTGAGTTGTAACAGACCATATGGCCCATAAAGCCAATGCGATTTACTATCTGATCTGTTATATGAAAAGCTTTCCACCACCTGCTCTACACATTGGGGTTGCCAGAAGGAGACTGGGCCGTAATAATGGCCCCAAGAGCAAATACCAAGTAGATGTGCTTCAAGGCACATTGTCAAATAGATGCTCTTAGCAGGCCTTTCCACAAGATGAAATTTGTTTTAAAAAAAAAAAAAATCCAAGTCAGAGGTCCTGCAAGGTCATTGCCTCGTATAAGCCATTATTCCTCAAGTTAAATTAGAAAGTAAATTAGCATGTCCATGGCCAGGCCCATGACACCATTCAGACGTTTTTTCTTTTTAATGAATATTTTAAGAATTGCTCTGGCAGAGTGGGAATTTTGAATCCTCAGAGGGTCCAAGGAGGAGATTCAGGGGAACAGCGGGCTCCAGCGGAAAGCGGTGTTTGCCACTTTCCATGGTGTCAATACTCACAGCCGCCCATTTCAAGCTGCCAGTGCAAAGTTACTGAACGTGGGTTTGGGAAGAAATGAGCACGGTCAGCTCTTGTGAGCCCCAGTGAACAAGCTCATCCTCCTGCTGCAGGGAGGCCCCCAGGGTAGGGGCGGGTCCTGGTGGGTGCGGCCCTGCCCCTATTTTTAATAGAGTTCCCTCCCCAGCCCCCAGTCTTTTGCATCTGGGTTCATTTGGATTGCAGCTAAGATTTTATTTGACTACTGAATCCTGTTGCTAATCATAGTATGAAAATAGGGACTTCCCTGGTGGTGCAGCGGTTAAGAATTTGCCTGCCAATGCAGGGGACACGGGTTGAAGCCCTGGTCCGGGAAGATCCCACATGCCACAGAGCAACTAAGCCCGTGCGCCACAACTACTGAGCCTGCGCTCTAGAGCGCGCGAGCCACAGCTACTGAAGCCCACGTGCCTAGAGCCTGTGCTCCGCAACAAGAGAAGCCACCTCAATGAAAGCCACAGCACTGCAACGAAGACCCAACGCAGCCAAAAATTAATTAATTAATTAATTAGAAAGATACATAGTATGAAAATAGCCCCTAATAAATCAGATCTTCTGACCCCCCTACTCCCAACACACACGCACACACGCACACTGCTACTACTCAGCAGAAAACTTGCCCCGGCTCCCCTTTCCCTGCAAAACAAAGCTGATGCTTTTCAGCAAGTCTCCCAGGACATGTCAACAGGCGACTCCTCTCACCTCACACATTTTTCCCTTCACCTGTCCGGTAACCGTGGCCCCAGCAGTTCACGGCTGGGTGTTACTGTGGGCCAGGAGCCGTGCTAAGCACTCCAAGTGCATTGTCACATCTTACATCCTGAAACAAGTCCTCGAGGAAGACGTGGTCATTGTCCCCACTTTACAGGTGAGGAAACCGAGGCCACGCCTGGCGGCCCCTGAACTTTCCCCCATTGTCAGAACATCTCAGCATCTTCACGGGTCCCAGCGTGACTCATGCCACTCCTGTGCCTGGAGGGTCGATCTCTGACTGACTGTGTGTCCCATGCATAGCACAGTGCCCGGCGTTTAGGAAATGTTGGGTCAACGATTGACGAAGGAGAAAAATGAAAAAAGGAATGTATTTAATCATGAACACGCAGGATAAAGTCAGTCGAGAGACAGCGGCCCATCTGTGCGTCATGGGAGCACTGCAGACACCTTGGGGCAAGTCCTGGGGGCGTGCAGCCCATGGGAACTTGTGGAATAATACAGAAATGTTGCCAACGGCCCCAAATAAACTGGTTGGCTGTTTCTTTCTTTTACTTGAGCTGGCTTGATCCTCTCCTGAAAAAGTAAAACCATCCTCTTTCTCGTAGGCAGGGGAGTTTCTTTCTTAAAAAGAAAAAGGGGAGAGGTGGCACGTGTTTGAGGTTATTCATAATCGTCCTATGTCTATATTACTGGAAACTCTTTAAGGAAATGAGTTTGGAATGCCTTCGTCCTTTGGAGGACATACTCGTGCGTGTGTGTATGTGTGTGTGTGTGTGTGTGTGTGTGTGCGTGTGTTTATATATACATACATACATGTATGTTTTTATCTCCTCCCAGGCCTGATCATGTTCACGGGCTGGCTTCAAGGGAAGCACCTCCTCAGCATGTTCACCATCGGGGTCAGGTAAGGGCGCTGGGCCATCCCCCCTCGTCTGTGCACAAGAGAAGGTGGGGAGATTGGGGGGCAGGAGTGGCGTGGGGCAGATGCAGCCCTTCCCCCTAAGCCACAGTCTCCCCGTAGCACGTTGTCTGGCAGGTGGGTGTCCAGCGAATGTCTGCAGAAGGGATGAAAGCTGACGATTTGGAGTCCCTGCCCCTCTGGCCCGTGGGTCTGGGTCTTCCTGGCTGAGCGCGGACTCCAGAGCCAGCCCACCCGGGTTTAGATTCTGCCTTTGCCACTTGCTAGCCATGCGACCCCGGCCCAGCGTCTTCATTTACTGGTCCTCCTTTTCCTCCTCTGTAAACGGGTGTGATGTCAGCCCTCCGAGGGGTGCGGTGAGGATGCCCTGGGTGCCCTGCGCAGGCGCCTGCAGCCACGCGGAGCGCACGGTGGGTGCGTGTTCTCGTTACACATTGGGAACTCGGCCCTTGATTTATGGAGGCGGCTGCAGGAGAGGACAGAGAACTTGTAGCCGAGGCCACATGGCTGACTGCAGGGCTGGGGATCGGGGCCTTGACTTTAAGCCCAGGGAACCTGCCCTTCCCCCACCTGGTGATGCCCATAAGCGACCGCCCCACCCTGGGTCCCAGTGGAGAAGCAGAGGCAGGCAGGAGAAGGCCGGCTCTATGCAGGGGCGTGAGGTTGCCACAGCTTTTCCGCGGCTGCTCGGGGACACGGGGTGCTAGGGATTGTCCCTAATGGGGCACGTCCCAGCGGAAGGGCAGCTGGTAATCGGGGACGTGGAGGAGCCACGTCAGGCCCCTCACGGTTTCCTCACGGTGACCCCGTCCTTGTGTTGTTGTCTGTAAAATGGTTCAGGTGTTACGTGGAAGATTAATGTCGGTGAGCAAAAATATATACTTAGTACATCAAACCCACAATGTAAACAAACTTAGATGCCCGTCAAGTAGTGAACAGATAAACAGCATACAGTGGAGCATTATTCAGCCACAAGAAGGAGTGAAGCCAGTGGGGGGAGGGAAGCTGGGGCAAAGTGAGAGAGTGGCATGGACATATATACACTACCAAATGGAAAATAGATAGCTAGTGGGAAGCAGCCGCATAGCACAGGGAGATCAGCTCCGTGCTTTGCGATGACCTAGAGGGGTGGGATAGGGAGGGTGGGAGGGAGGCGCAAGAGGGAGGGGATATGGGGATGTATGTATATGTACAGCTGACTCACTTTGTTGTACAGCAGAAACTAACACAACATTGTAAAGAAATTATATTCCAATAAAGATATTAAAAAAAAAGAATGAAGCACTGACACATGCTACAGTGTGGATGCCGTAGAAACATGAGGCTACGAGAAGGAAACCAGACACAAATGGCCACATACCATATGACTTTGTTTCTATGAAATGCCCCAAATAGGCAAATCCATACAGACAGAACATAGATTAGTGGCTGCCAGGGGCTGGAGTCGGGGAACGAGGAGGGACCCCAACAGCTATGGGGTTTCTTCTGGGGGTGATGAAAAGGCTCTAAAAGTGATTGTAGTGATAGTTATACAACTCTGAATATAAAACCACTGAATTATATACTTTAAAATGGCGAATTTTATGGTGCGTGAATTACATCTCAATAAAGAAAACAAAGCAGGTAATTAGGAAAGCTGTTATTACAAGGATCCTTGGAAGCTTTCTAATTTATATATAAAAAGTAAACTGTTTGCAAACAGCCACATTGTAACTGTCATTACAGTAAATTACAGTGACGCACCTCACAGTGGATCCCAGTGTGGGACGGAGGCTGTGGGGTGCTGCTTCCCCCAGCGCCGGCCAGTGTGGGCAAGAGAACCTTGCTTTAGGGGGTTGAGTGTACACGTCTCTGGTACAGAGTCAAGTCTGTCTGTGTAAAAATGAGTGGACACCATTACCTAACAATTAGCAACAGAAGAAATTCAAATGCAGGTCTTTTAAAATTCCAAATGCCTCACTTTTTTAAATTGAAGTATAGTTGATTTACAATGTTGTGTTAATTTTTGCTGTACAGCAAAGTGATTCAGTTATACATATATATATATATATATATATATATATATATATATACATTCTTTCAAATGCCTCATTTTTTAATCACACTGCCCTGTGTGCATTGAGAGGCAGGCCAGCAAAATCCACCTGTGGGCAGGTGTGTATCCTATTATAATAGTATTCAGTGACTATTTTGTGAATGAATGGAAGCTGGAAAAGTCTGTGTCTGGTTTTAGAAGCTTTGCCATTCCTTAACAAACAAAATCTCATTAATGCCAAATCCTGGGGACATGAAAAAGGAAAAGTTGGTTTAAAGAATATTATGCAGTTAGAATATTATGTGACAAAAACCATAAAAGCAAAATACAAATGGCAAACATTTGGAAAACGCCATCTCAGACTAATTCTGAGTATAAAAAGAAAAGGTACCCTAACAGCAATTGTCTTTAGGTTTTCACCTTAAATAAGCTATAAATAAATGGATTGATACCAGGGCTTGGGTTTTCCCCCCGAACTCTTTGGAACCATGAAAATCAGGCCATTGTGCTGTACAGATGTTCCTGCTGGATTTCAGGCCTTTTCCCTGAAACACACCCAGATCATCATCGTCACATTTGGGTGGTGGCCACAGCAGACGGCTTGCAGAGCTCTAGATACAGAGCCCAAGGTGTTCTTTTGAGTGGACGAGGTCATGATCTCAAGTCGAGTGGGGTTTCCTGACTTTATATCCTGAGCTACGTGCCGTGAATGGTATAAAAGAAAATAGAACCCGGAGCTTTCGATGGCCGTTTATCCCTCCGTGTCAGTGTCGGAGTGTTGACCAGCTAGGTGAGGCGGTTCTAGGATCTTCGAGAAAGTGAAGGGGGCGTAGCCAGGGTCTGTTGCTGCCGTGTGGAGGAGGGGGGAGGGCTCGGGAGGAGCACGTGACCTCGTGCATCGAGGCACAGCTCCGTGAGGCAGGCCGGTCTCCATTTCACAGATGGAGAAGCTGAGGGTTAGGCCGACACATTTGCCTGTAGTTACAGGATCAGGGAGTGGAGGAGACAGACTGCAAACCCCATGCATTCTGATGCAAAGCCAGGGTCCGGCTCAGTGCCCCTGGCCACCTCCCGGGCAGGGCAGGGACTCTCCTCCCTCTCCCTACCCTCCCCGGCCATGGCACTTGGTTTGCTTATTTGCCCCACACATGTTTCTTGGGCAACTGTTTACTATGTACTTGCATCGTCCAGTGCTGATGGAGCTGGACCACGGAGTCTGCAGGCTGGTGGGGAAAGTAAACGTGAACAATTTAAGTGAATGTTAGCAAAATAATCACAACTTACGATCAACGCTACAAAGGAAACGATGGTTGAGAGACAGATTAAAAGGGAGGCGGGAAGGGATGTGGCCGGAAAAGGTGGCTGGGGAAGGTTTCTCTGAGGAGTTGAAGCTGGAGAGATGCTGCTGAGGGGGGGCAGGGCGTTCAGGCAGGGGAGTGGCGGGGGCAAAGGCGTGGAGGCGGAGCGAGCCCAGCGCATCTGCGGAAGCCGGGGGGGGGGGGGGGGGGGTGGGGGGGCGGGAGGCTGTGGTCGGGCTGGGTGATAAGACCAGACGGTGGGGTAGATTAGGGGGCTGATCACGCGGAAACTCACGGGCCCCTTTTTCTCTGAATTCTAATCAATCACATCCTCAGAACCCTTCTCAACACGCCGTGCCAGGCCATCTCTACTATTCTTCTGGAGCAGAGAGATGAAAAGTGTTGGCCATTCTTGGGATAGTGATGGGAGGTGTGAACCCTGGCTTGTTCTGAGGAGTGGGAAGAGGGAGCAGGGGAGTGGGCAGCTGGCTGCGCTGTGGGCGGTGGAGTTTGAGGTGAGGGCGGGGCCTCCTGCAAGAGGAGGACGCCGTAGAGCAGGGGGTCTTGGACTTGACCGTAGCTAACCTCACCATACAAGGGTCCCTGGGAGAGCCTGTCCCACGCAGATTGCCGGGGCTCTGACTCAGTGGGTCTGGGGGGTGGGGGGCCCGAGATTCTGCATTCCTAACATGCTCCACAGGGACGTTGATGCTGCCGCTTCAGGAAGCATCACTCTGAGCAGGGAGGCCATGGCTACAATTACCCTGGTCGGGGCTCCAGCAAGAGGCGGGGCTAGGGAAGAAGGTGGAGCCCCGGAAAGAAGGCTCAGGTGACTAGGTCTTCAGAGGTAGGGGTGGTGGCCGAGGGTGGAGCCTCAGCCACGAGGCGCTCCCCGAAAAAGCAGAGCTCTCAGAGGCCGTGATGCATGAGCACCTCCCCCAAACAAGGATGCGTTCCATCCCATCTTGTAAACCACAGAAAGTTCCATGAGGCAAAAAGACGGTGACATATTTCCAGGTCAGTAAGAGAAAAGGCTCCTGTGTCCACCGCATCCCTGCTTCCCCAAGGTCGTTTCTGATTTCTTGTCTAACAGCCCCTTTCATCTCTCTCATCCCACTCGGTCCATGGGAAACTTGCAATGGAAAGAAAACTGAGTCTGGTCATTTCACTTGTGACTTTGAAAGGATGGGATTCTTCAGTTTTTAGCAGAAGAAAATCACTCAAAACCTCTCAGTCATAAGGTAGAAACGGCAGGAAAGCTGGTGAGGAAGAGATTCTCCAAAATAAATAGCATGAGAATCATTCTTTTAAAAACTTGATCCTACTTCCCTCTGCCTTGAGCGACATTCAAGTTGACCCAAGGTCTACTTGCTTTTCCTGGTCTATTGTAATCTTTATTAGTTTGCCAATTAATTTTTTATTATTATGAAAGCCTCCAGGCACACACAATGCCCTTCTCATGCCATGTAGGAGGAAAGTGCCCGTGAGAACCCTTTGCAAATGTTTGCTTAGCTGGCCTTGTCAGCCTGTGCCATAAAACCAAGGAAGCCTTCTTGCTGTCACTGTAGAAACCGGGCACAGTCCCTTGACCAAATTCCGTCACCTTGGTTTATATAACTCACCCCTGAATGCTCCAGGGTCTCCAGGTGAAAGGCCGCCATTCATATACCGTATTTCTTTGATTCTGAGACACACATTCTTTTTCACCTTCTACCTTCCCTGAAGTCAGACTGCTTCTCACAAGTGAGGTGATAAGAAAGCATCCCGGCACCGTTAATGGGCAGCATGTTTTTCCTTTCTGAGAGGTGCACAGGATAATGGTGCCCTTCCCAATGAGCAGCGCCTTAGATCTGATGAAATACGGTAGCCGTGTGTGGCTTCGGTTGAATGGTCATCCTCGGTGGCGGGGCTTTCTGATTAGTAACCAACCTATGTAGAGCGCTCACTATGTGCTAGGCCAGGGTGGGTCCAGGCTCTTGCACTTGCCATGTATTCACTCATTGCTGTGTGTTCACTCAGCAAATATTTACTGACTACCTGCGGGACCGTGCTGTGCAAAGGGTGAACCATGGTGGGGCGTGGCGTGGTAATGCTCACCCCACAGCTCCGCACAGTCTGCCCCCCACTCTCCAGCCTCCCCCATCGGCCTGAGGTCACTGGCAAGACACAGACCCTGCCCACAGGAAGGGGATCCTGTGCTCAGTCCCAATGCAGATTCCCAAGGGAGAAGCTCATTGGTTCAGCTCGAGTCACATGTTCTCCTCTAACCCAATCAACCTTGGCTGTGGGAGGGCGGGGCCGCGTGGTACAGAAAGAGTTGGGGGGGGGTTCCTAAGCAGATGAGCAGACAGCACAACAACCTGCTTAGGCAAAGGCGTCGCCGTGCCACTTCACCTCCCCCAACTTTCATTTCCTTGTCTGGTTTTCTCACAGGAAGTGTCTAAACCATTAGACCAATTTAAAGGAAAATTCAGGAGACCCAGGGAGGACCCTCTGAACCTAGTAATTCCACTTCCCACTTAGTGCCTGATTCCAGAAATTGCTTTCATAGGGCCCAAGACTTTTGTCTCTAATAGCTGACAACAATTTAAATGCAAAAGCACTTAAATAGGCAAAACGACAGACTAATTCACACTAAAGTGTGGATGTCTGGTAGGAAAGCAGGGTTTTGCAGGGGGAAAGCTCAGAGCAATGGATGCTGAAGAAGGAGGCAGGTGTGTCATGGGACTGGGAGCGCAGAATAGAACAGAGAAGGTGGGGAAACCACGGACAAGCTTCACCGGGTAAACACGTTGCCAACGCCAGTTGGGATTCACGTCATCGTTAAGTGCGTGCTAGAGGTGATCCGCCTGGCCTTTTCGATCCAGCCTGGCTGTGGCCGCCATTCCCGAGGGTCTGCCCATCGTCGTCACAGTTACGCTGGTCCTGGGAGTGCTGCGGATGGCCAGGAAGCGGGTCATTGTGAAGAAGCTGCCGATCGTGGAGACTTTAGGTGAGGGAATCCAGCTGGTTGGATTCTTACAAATTGGACTGCATGGGCATTTTAGTGCCGTGATAATTCAACCTGGGTGTTTCCTAAGCCTGAGAGCTGGTGGTGACGACTTCTTGTTCCTATAAACTCTGGTGTCTTCTTGTGCCAGGTTGCTGCAACGTCATCTGTTCCGATAAGACGGGAACTCTGACTGCCAATGAAATGACTGTCACCCAACTTGTGACGTCTGACGGGCTCCATGCTGAGGTGAGCCCGTGTGAATTTATAAGGTTCAGGTCCAGGTTGTGCCCTGCCAGACCCCTTCCTTCCCAGGGAAAGCACACGGAGTCTTCCAGAGGACAGTAAGGAAGAAACCAATATGGGTTATTGGACTGTCTCCTTGCTCCAAATAGCAGCGAGTAACGTGACGGATGGAAGGCACCACCCTCTGGTTGGCACGATGCTACACCCTTGTGTTTTCACGTTGTCCGTGTTTCCTGTCATGTCACAGCCACAGAGTAATCGCAGCAGAGATTACTGCAAAGGCTACGATATTTGCCATCGGCTCTACAAAAAAGAGCTTGCCCGCCCCGGTTCTAGAACATAAGCACCCTTGTATGCTAATACTTGGTTTTCATAACCATAATTATTACTGGCTGAAGAATGCCCTGTTGCAATTTACTGAAGCATGGCACTTGGTGAGGTATCTGATTAATACGTCATCCTGCAGGGGGCATTTCATGCTTGGAGACGTGTTCGTGGTGGGACCATGTCCTTGGGGATGGATCCCCAGGAAGGGATATGGGTCAACCGGGGAAGCGTCTTTTTGCCTCCTAGTGACACCCCGTTTTTTGCCTTTGCCCTGTAGGTCAGCGGAGTTGGCTACAACGGCCAAGGGACTGTCTGTCTTTTACCCTCAAAGGAAGTCATTAAGCAGTTTTCCAACGTCTCAGTGGGGAAATTAGTGGAGGTAAGTGTCAAAAGCACCACTGTGGAATTAAACATGCATTTAAAACAGAGCTAATGGGGATTCACTCCGGAAAGAGAGACAGCAGTTGGACCAGCTGGTTCTTGGTGATGACCGGGCCACACCCCAGGGGTCAGGTTGTCACGGCGGCCCAGATACAGATGGAAATATGGGACGTAAGGGAAGAGCTGGGAGCCCCTTCCTCCCCCCTTGCTTGCTGGACAGGGAAGGGGCTCCGTGAATGTTGGGAAACAAGCACGGGCTGAACGCTGCCTGTTGTGACCATCAGTACTTGTAATGTGAGCCATACCCATCCTCGCAGGAGCTCACGTCCCCTCCCCACGGGAAGTTTGACCACCATCCCCTCCGCGCAGGTCCCACCTCCACGGTGACAATTAACACAGCCCTGAGAGGGCCGTCCCATTATCTCAGTTGTGCAGATTAAGAAACGGGAGCTCGGGACTTCCCTGGCGGTCCAGTGGTTAAGACGCCGCGCTCCCAATGCAGGGGGCACAGGTTCGGTCCCTGCTTGGAGAACTAAGATACAGCATGCCGGCATGCACAGCGCCGGCCAAAGAAAAAAAAGGAACGGGGGCTCAGAGAGGTAGCATGAGTGCCCAAGGTCCCCCAGTGAGTGGGAGGGAGCCGGGATTCACCCCCGTGCTCTTTTTGTCCATTTGTTTCTACTTCTCTTTTTTCAGTTATTATTTTAAATTGAGATGTAGGTCGCACACCACAGAATTCACCCTTTTAAAGTGTACAGTTCAGTGGGTTTTAGTATACTCACAAGGTTGTGCAGCCATCACCGCTATCTAATTCCAGGACGCTCCGTCGCCCCAATCAGAAACCCCGTCCCCACTAGCGGGCACTGGCCGTCACCCCACACGCGTGACCCCCCAAGTCTGCCTGCCTTCCCACTGTAGTTCCTCATAACAGCTTTGTGACGACCAACATTCAGCAGAGTCAGTAAATGTTAATCGTGTGGATTTTGAAGATCGGGGACTGATGTATTTTGAAGAGTAAACTTGTCCCTGGCCCCCATGCCAGCCCCAGCTCAGAAAATGGGTCCAGCGTTCAGGGCTGCACCTTTTCACGTGCCTGAGTAAGCCCGGGACCCCGGCGGGTGCAGCTCCAAATACTAACAAACGACCTTCTGAAACCTCTCCTTCCAGGCAGGCTGTGTCGCCAACAACGCCATCATCAGAAAAAAGGCCACGATGGGGCAGCCCACGGAGGGCGCCTTGATGGGGCAGCCCACGGAGGGTGCCTTGATGGCCCTGGCCATGAAGGTAGGAGGTCTGTGATGTCTGCGTGGGGAATTCTTTCACTCGGAGCTACACTGGCAGCAGAATTCGAGGTCCTGTCTGCGTGAGGGAGGTCCTCACGTGGCCTTGTCCTCTTCTTAGAAGGACACCGGTCATACCGGCGTGGGCTCCCCCTCACCACCTCATCTGAACTTCGTTACACCTCCAGAGACCCTATTTCCAAATCAGATCCTGTTCGCAGGCACTGGGGAATTACACCTTCCATATGTCTTTGAGGGACACAGTACAACCGATGACACTCCCCTAAGGAGACTTTTTAGATGTTTTTTTCCCTAATCACTCCCCCCATGAGATTTTAATACCGCAGATATTACGGAAAGACCCAAACGAACTTTTTTGTCAGCCCAATAGTATGCATCTGTTCCTGTACTGTATGGGTGTCTGTGCTTTATACATAAAAGGAGTAGATTTTTTTTCACCCCCTAAGAACCCATTTTCACGAACCCTTGCGGGGCGATGGGTTGCACGGGTTAGGATTGGTTTACAACTGGGGAAACCAAGGCTCAGAGCTGTCAAGGAACTGGCCTGAAAGCCATCAAAGAGCGAGTGAATGTGAGGCCTGGCAGGGACCCCAGGTGGTGACCGCAGGCACCCCACTTCCCAGGGCTCCTTTTGCCGCCTCTTCAAGTCTGAAACATTCGTCCCGGCAGAAACCCCACAGGTTCCAGCTAGAAGCTGTGGCAGAGGCCATCAGGCTCTGCCCCTGGGACAAGAGAAAAGAGAGATTTCTTTTCAGGTGGGACGTTTGAAAGCAAATGGCTTTTCTCTGTGAGCTGAACGCTTGGATTTCTCATCTGCCTGAGGTGGTTTGAATAATGAATAATTTAAATGGACTGAGCTTTGCATAGAGATTGGTTTAGGATGACTCACTGAAAACGTCCCATTTTATTTTCCTAGATGGGCTTAAGTGATATTAAAGATTCATACATGCGAAAAAAAGAGATTCCATTCAGTTCGGAGCAGAAGTGGATGGCGGTCCAATGCAGCCCCAAGAATGAAGTGAGTGCGCCTCTCTGCCCCCTTCCAGCAAAGCGAAGTGCAGACATCAGAAGAGTTTAAAGTTCCTGGCTACTTCTCTGAGCTTCCAAATATGTGAAAATACAGCTGATGGCAGTTAAACCTTTGATTACCTTGGGTCCTCTTCTGAGATCGCCATCTGAACCTCTGGTTCTCAAAGTGGGGTCCCTGAACCCGCAGGAGCATCACCTTGGAATTTGTTTGAAATGCAGATTCTCAGGCTCCACCCCCCCAGACCCACTGAATCAGAAATTCCAGGGCTGGGACCCGGTCATCTGTGTCTGCTGGGGATTCTGATGCAAGTTCACGTGCGAGACTCCCTGGCCTACAGCACAATGACTGAGTAATTACTACCGGAGGGACCGCGTGTTCCTACCTATGACACTGACCCCGTTGCTAACTTAGGGTCCTTTTTTCGCATCCCTGTGCTGAGTTCTTTACACATATGATCTCATGTAACTGTCACCACGGGGGAACGAGCCGTCATCCCGAAGGGGGATCCAGGACACACACCCCAGCATCCACCGTAGACGGTGTAGACAGTGAGCTTGCACGTGCGCACACACAGGTTCTAGGCCGCCAGGGAAACAGGTACCAAATTCTTACCGGCTGTGCCTGGGTGGGGACTCAGCCCACGTTTTCCCCCCACTTTTTTCTTTTTAAATTTTCTGTAGCTTTTCAGATTTTCTACAATGAAAAAACTTTTTTTTTTTTTTAAGAGATTTTTATTGCCTTCTACCTTTTTCTCCAAACTTTCTGCTCTTTCTGGAAGCTGTCACGTCTTGCCCATGCTGAGATTTCCCATCTCATTCACAGTGGCGGATAGCTCGGCCAGCTTATCCCAGGTCTTTGCCATGAGTGGACAGGCATATAAATTCCGGGTGCTTAAGAGGGGTTTTGGAATTTTTTTTTTAATGTTTTAATACCTTCAAATCTTATTTTCCCCCCAAAGGCAATGGTAATATATTTTCATTGAAAAAAATTATAGAAGTGTAACTTCAAAAATGGAAGTGCCCAACAATTCTGTCCCTCTTTTCTCCCTACCCACTCCCCACCCACACTAACACCCCTTCGCAGTCAGAGATAGAGTGTTCCAGATTCTACATGTGCAAATGCAACATGTGGGGTGGTAGTTTCAAAAGAAGGTCATGCCGTATACAGTGTGTGTAATTTGCTCTTTTCCCTTAAATGATGTCTTGGCCAGCTTTCCGTGTCAGTTTGCACACGTTCATTCACTGCCCACTGTGAGCAGGAAGGCGCTGTGCTCGTGCCGGGGATTATAGCGTGACCCCACACTGACGAGGCACCTGGAGCTTACGGTCTAGGGGAGACGGAGCTTAACAAATACACAGGAAACGGGTCGGCTGCTCATTTGAGTTCATGAGCCAAGTTCACGGTGCCTGCCTTGCTTGGAAGTCTCCCTGAAACAGACATCTAGTGGTCAGTCGCACACTTAAAGGCACAGCGCTGGCTGGGATGTGACCAGTTGGTGAAACGTGCGGACGCTCTGAGACATTAACCAGGGAGCCCGATGTAGGGCAGGCCTGCTTTGGGTCAGAGATCGGCCTCACCCCTCTCTGGGCTGCAAGGTATTCCATCACGTGGATTTCCTGTAACTTCTCTAACCTGTCCTGTATTGGTGAGCAGTGACGGTCCGGGATAAATAAACCCCGCCGTAAACATCTCTGTGTGGATGAGGTGACGGTCACCAAGAGCTGAGGCAGCCAGTGTCAGCTGATTTTTTCCCTCTTGTCTTTTCCAAGGAGCAGGAAGACATCTACTTCATGAAGGGGGCCTTTGAGGAAGTGATTCGTTACTGTACCACGTACAACCATGGGGGTATCCCCCTGCCGCTGACGCCCCAGCAGCGAGCCTTCTGCCAGCAGGAGGAGAAGAGGATGGGGTCTCTCGGCCTGCGGGGTCAGTGCCTGTGGTCTCAGCCCCAAGCTCTAAGTTTGCACATAACACTGACTTCTCAGGTGTATTAACGCAGGGTCCCGAGTCAACGCAGTGATGGTCAGAGTGGTGTCAGGCAGGGTGCTAATGCAGGCAAAGCCAGGGTGGGCTCTCTTGGGCAGATGAAAGATAGGGCGCCCCCCACCCATCCCAGCCGCCAGATGACACCCGTTATCCCAGACGCCGCTCACGTGTGCAAGAAGAGGTTCCGAGTTTTCTAAGACAGGTGAACGGGCCGCCCCTGAAACGATGATTTTCCCGATTGGTTGTCTTGCTCACGGCTCGCTGTCAGCAAAACCCAAAGCTCTTGTAAATTAATACGGACTTTTCATTCCGTGGCCATTTCCAATTTTCTGCACCAGGGCCAACGCCTTCCCCAATGGGCTGAACATTAAACCTCATGTTTCCCGTAGTGTCATATGTCAGCCTGTCCGTTTTCAGAGAAAATGTCTAAAAACACTCTGGAACACGTGTATTCCCTCAGGGGAAAGTGAGAAGCGTTGGCTTGCTGTATTGGTTTCAATTGCCCTAGTTTTCCCCTTCAGGGGACAGTAATTATAAACTGACCAGCCTGTAAGGTGAGGACATGTCAGGACAGAGCTGAGCTTAGCTGAGCAGGGCAGGGAGGGTCGCTTTGAGAAAGGGGGGAATGGTACCCGCATCGCTGGCACACCCCCCTGCGTCACTGGTACAGTGTCATGACTGAGGGGTCACAGCTGGAATTTGGCCATAGCTCCCCTCCAGTATCAGTAAGGTGACAAAGTAAGGTCAGTTCCCACACCACCCCCTCTCAGAGCACCTGTCCCAGAGAGCCGGGTCTGGCTTCTGTGCCACTGACACAGAGCCCTCTGACCCGTGCTGCCTCCTGCACATTCTTCTTGACCTTGGTGGCTGTTGCCCCGAGTCTGCTGGCAATGACAGAGGAGGGCAGAGCAATGAGAGATAGGCCGTCAGAAATGCGCCCTTATGTGCCAGCCCGCAGGTGTTCTCGTGGCCACTCCCCTCGGGGGCTGCACCACCAGTGGACGGAGGCCCGTCTCCCGCTGGGCAAGTTGTTGCTGCTTGCCCTGCTCTCCATCGTGGGTGAGCCGTCGAGAGCCGCTGCCCTGCACGGGCCTGACGACCACCGGGAAGATCGTCCCTTCCCTTTGCGGTCCAGGGACTTAGTGCCCAAGCCCCTCGCGGACAGAAGAGGGTCTGGGACACGGCGGGGCTGGGGCTGACTGGGGACGAACATCTTCTGAACCTTCTGTGGGTCTTGCTCTGTCCGCAGTGCTGGCCCTGGCTTCTGGGCCCGAGCTGGGGAAGCTGACGTTCCTGGGTCTCATCGGAATCATCGACCCTCCGAGGGCCGGCGTGGAGGAGGCGGTCCACGTTCTCTCTGATTCGGGCTTGTCCGTGAAAATGATAACGGGAGACGCTCTGGAGACGGCCTTGGCGATAGGTAACCAGGGAGTGGGGTGGAGGGTGAGGGTCGCCACCCGTGCTTACTCCTCGAGGGACCTGGTCAGGAGCGCTCGCACCTTCCTTCCACGTGCTTGGAAGAGATTCTGAGGTCCGAGGACCAGCATCCCACCTTCCGAGTGGGTGTTTGTCTCTAAGATGTTGGCAGGTTCTCCTAACGAGGAAGAGACCTCATGTGCACCGAGAACATTCTCTGCCCTGGGGCTTCCGTCCATGATCTCGCCTCATCTCCACAGGCAGCGTCATTGCCAGTGCACACTTCCAGCCTGGCTTCTGCCAGTAGCGGCGTGCCCTTGGCAAGTCATTGAGCCACTCTGACCCTCGGGCTTTTCATCAGCAGAGGGCTAGCAACCTTCCTCCTCCTCCTCTTTTTATTACTGTTAGCAGGGTTGCCACACCTTGGTTTTCTTTCCCCCCTCTGTCTTGAGGCAGCCTGGCACCATGGAAAGATCACAGACTCTGGAATCAGACAGAAAGAACCATGTCAGGTCCAGTATTAGCACTTACTAGCCCTGTGGCCTTGGGAAAGTCACCGCTCTCTCAGTTTCCTCATCTTTAGAGTGGGGATAAGAGGCCTTTGTTGCCAGTTCATTCTGTGGATGGAATTAAGGTCAGATACCATAGCAGGTGCTCTCTAATTGGGGCCACCGTGGTTTTGTTTTTCCCTGTGGCCAAGGCGGGGCCTGATGTCAGGTAGGTGAAGTGAGGGGCAAGTGCAGGGACCACAGTGTCAGGCCCTCAGAGGGGACTGTCCGCACCTTGCAGGAAGAAACATCGGCCTGTGCAACGGGAAGCTGAGCGCCATGTCCGGGGAAGAGGTGGAAAGCGCCGAGCAGGGCGCGCTGGCCGAGCGCGTCGGGAAGGTGGGGTCCTCCCGAGGCTTGCCGCCGAGGGGCGTGGGGTGAAGGTGCCGCCTCCTCATTCACTGATGCTCGGCCCTCTCCCGTCTCCATATCCAGGTGTCTGTCTTCTTCAGGACCAGCCCAAAGCACAAACTCAAAATCATCAAGGTCAGTTGTGTGCCTCTCTGGTCCCTCAGGGCACAGCCCAGGGCGGTGGCAGCTCTGCTCACAAGGTGGTCCAGGGCCCGGCGGTGGCCGCCGCCTCTGCACTGGCCTCTGGGGAGGGGAGAACTGGGGGCCCCGTGCCACATATACCAAAAGCGGGGAGCGGGAATTGGGTGGTGCCAAGGGAGAAACGCAGAGGCCAGCCTTCGTTAGTCAGGTGCTCCTTGGCGTATTCCTGTTATTTAACTCCAGGCCTTAGTTTCCTCATCTGTAAAATGGGGATAATGTGAATGACAGAATGACACCAGCTAATTCTCAAGGCAGGAGAGGATGAAACAAAGCCGGGGGACTTCCCTGGCGGTCCAGTGGTTAAGGCTCCACACTTCCAATGCAGCGGGTGTGGGTTCAATCCCTGGTCGGGGAACTAAGATCCCACATGCTGCATGGCGTGGCCAAAAAAAAGAAAGAAAGAAACGAACCTGGGCCTGTGAAGCCCTTGGCAACCGCCTGGCCCACCGCAGGTGCCTTCTGATGGTGCATCAAAAACGAAGTGCTAGAAAGAGAGACTCCTGTGTGGTTTTCCTGCACATGGATGCTTTGAAAAGTTGCTCTTTAACACTTGTGTTTTTTCTTTTGTGTCATTTTGGGGTTTTTTAGTTCTACAGAGTAAATCTCTGTGCCAGTCATTCCTCAAAGAAAATATTAACAGTTATTGGGTACCACATGGATTCAGGGGACGAGTTGATTATTATTTGTTAATGGTTGTTGACTGAAAAAAAAGCACACCATGAGAGTTGTGAGTTAAGTTTTACTGGGGGCAAAATGAGAACTACAGCTGGGGAGACAGCATCTCAGTTAGCTCTGAGGGGCCACTCCGAAGAGGTGGGGGTGGGGTGTGTATGTGACTTCCGTGAAGGGGGTACTGCAGTTATGCACACATTTTGGCAGAAGGTTGCCCCTGGCCACGAGGAGCAGATGTCTCCGTTAGTGACTTTAGTGCTTTTCTAGGTATGAAAAGTTGTAAGAATCTGGGCTCATAAAATCTGCTCCTGAAAACAGCTAACTATCTGAAGGCTTGTCCTGCCAGTTTTTCCTTCATTCCTGATCTCCGCCCTGAACTCCTTTCAGGGGGTGTGGAAGGTCAGCGGCTGCAGTGGCCAATGACTTCATCCTTGTAGAACCAGATGGCAAGCGACAGTTTTTAGGTGGCATGGTGACGGATAACACATTCATGCCTTCGCTCTGGGCCGGGCACTGTCCCCTCTGTGTTCTTAGTTTAGGGCTCACAACAGCCCTGATAAGGAGGGACCGTGTTCCCACTTTGCAGATAGAGAAGCTGAGGTTAGGTTCAGGGCTTGCCCAGTGCCCACAGCTCATATGGGGGCAACTGGGATTCAGACCCAGGCCAGCTGACCCCAGTGCCCTCTAGAGAGGGGCCTTTGCCGTGGACCACTCAGTGTGAGAGGCGGGGCAGGAGGAGGGAAGGATCTGGAAGGAAGGTCCTCAGGCTGCAGGCCTCCACTGGCCTCCTCTTTCCAAAGGCTTTGCAGGAGTCGGGGGCGATCGTGGCCATGACGGGGGACGGGGTGAACGACGCGGTCGCCCTGAAGTCAGCGGACATCGGGATTGCCATGGGGCAGACAGGGACGGACGTCAGCAAGGAGGCCGCCAACATGATCCTGGTGGACGATGACTTCTCAGCCATCATGTAAGCTGCTCTTTAGGTGTTTTTTTAGTGGCAAAAATGCCTGGGGTGGCAGCCCCCTGCTCTGCTGTGGTGGATATACACGGTGTCCCCAGGCCCACCCCCCCCTCATGGAAAGCAGGGCCACGGGGGCCCCTTCTCCTTGCTGGATCACTGAGGGGCAGGAGGCACTTCGGGAGCCTTGGGTGAGGGCTGGGGTCCCAGGGCTCGGATGACAGAATGGTCTACAGTCTTTAGACAGAAGGGCAATCGTGGCTTGGGGACCAGTCCCCAGCGGCTGATGGCACCTGTTAGGACATCAGCACCCTCTACTGGTGATTCCCCGAGAATGCCAGCAAGGAGGAACGTGACCTCTGGTGACACCGTCGCTTCCTTTAGCAGGTGACGGAGCTGGCTGACCCTTCTCGTCCGGCCCTCTTTGTGAATAAATGCTTTCTCCTCTCTTGCAGGAATGCAGTGGAGGAAGGCAAGGGGATTTTTCATAACATCAAGAACTTTGTCCGATTTCAGCTAAGCACGTAAGTCGAGGCCAGCATCCCCCCGTGTGCCAGGTCTGGGAGCAGCTGGTGACAGTGCCCTGTGTGTGCCCTGCAGGAGCATCTCGGCCTTGAGCCTCATCACTCTGTCCACCGTGTGCAACCTGCCCAGCCCCCTCAACGCCATGCAGATCCTGTGGATCAACATCATCATGGATGGGCCGCCAGCACAGAGGTAAGGCAGCGGGCTGGCGGGAGCGTGCAGGGGAGACGGCGAGGGGAATGCACGAGGCGCGGGAGGAGGCGTCTGGTGGGCGGGCAGGGGGATGACGAACTTTATGCTCCTCTGCCTGGAATGCTCTCCCTGAGCTACCTGCATGGCTCGAGCCCTCTCTTCATTTGGGTCACTGCCTCCGAGAAGTCCTCCCTGATTTCTCTAGCAGCAGCCTCCTCCTTCGCAGTCACCTTACCCTGCTTTATTTTTGCCTAGAGGGGAACATATTTCCTTGTTTATCTGATCGGAATCCATCTCCCCTTTAGAATGTCAGCTTCCTGGGGGCAAGGTTTTTGTTTTGTTCCCTGCAGGATCCCCAACTCCTACAATGGTGCCTGGCACACACTAGGTGCCCAGGACGTTATTGGCTGGATGAATGAGGAGGGAGCGTGAGGCTAACGGAATGAATGATGCAGGAGGAAGGATGGGCTCTGGAGGCAGGGAGGCTGGTGTGCGCAAGCGAGGCACTTCCGTGTGTGTGAGCACATAGTGGGTGTTGCTCTCGGTGCAGCTGAATTGTTAGTTATTAATCTAATCACCACCGGCTTTGCTCCCCGCCACGCCCAGCGAGAGGGCCACCTCTTATACGTGCTCTCCCTGGGAACGGGGCCGCGAGCAAAGCTGGACCCCAGCCGTATCTGCCCAGCGTGGGCCTCCCCAGCCTGCTCCCTCCTTGGTGCCCCACACCATCCACTGCGGGCCTGGCCCCGATCGCGCTGCCTTGGAGTTGGCTGAAGGCAGGTCCCCTCAGTTGCTGGGGGCTCTTCAGTGGGCGGGGCCTGGATCCCGTTTCTCCAGGCCAGCTGGGACGAGGCCAGGCCCGACCTGGGGGCGGGGGTCTCTGAGGTGATGGGGAACGACCGGGCACCATTCAGGACCACGTGGTCGGCCACAGGCATGGTCTTCTGTCACCGCACTCATGGCTGGGGATGCGGGAGGGCGGCGGAGCTGCCGGGCTGCCGGTGGGGTCCAGGCTGTGGCGGCGGGCCCCCGGGAAGGAGCAGAGGACGTGAGGCAGGAGGGGCCGGGGACAACCTGGAGGCACTGCCCACGCCCGTCCAGGCCTTCGATGTGGACCCTTGTGCGTCACTTCGCCGGGTGGCCTCGCGCATTTAACCACTGCACGTCTCTTCAGTGGTTTATTTCAAAGCGTCTGGGTTTTTTTTGTTCCGAGCAGCTTGGGGGTAGAGCCGGTCGACAGGGACACCCTCAGACAGCCACCGCGGAACATCAAGGACGTGATACTCGGCAGAGCCCTCGTCCTGAAGATCCTCCTGTCGGCCGCCGCCATCATCAGCGGGACCCTCTTCATCTTCTGGAAAGAGGTGGGGGAGTCCTCACGGGCTCGGCCAGCGGGTCTGTGTGGTGGCAGACGCGGGGCAGGGGTGTGGTCCCGGCCCCCAGGGGCGCAGGCGCCGTGGCTGGGGGAGACACACATCCACGTGTAGGGGAGGGGGCAGCAGAGGGCGGGGAGTGACTGGGAGATGACGCTGCAGAGGTGGGACCGGGCGGAGGGGACGTGAGGCCTCACAGGCAGAGAAAAAGCGGCACATTCCTTCCTAAATGGGACACAGTGCCTCTCCTGCTATTATCCCCAGGAAACAATGTGACATCTACTAAAAAACTCCTGTCTTATTCCCAGGAGGTGACTATTTGGGAGATTTTTTATTTAATTTTTATTTTATATTGGGGTAGAGTTGATTTACAATGTTGTGTTAGTTTCAGGTGTACAGCCAAGTGATTCAGGTATACATATACATGTATCCATTCTTTTTCAGAATCTTTTTCCTTATAGGTTATTACAGAATACTGAGTTCCCTGTGCTACACAGTAGGTCCTTGTTGATTATTTACATGTAGTAGTAGTGTGTATAAATTAATCCCAAACTCCCAATCTATCTTCCCTGCCAGCGATTCCCCTTTAGTAACCGTAAGTTTGTTTTCAAAGTCTGTGAGTCTGTTTCTGTTTTGTAAATAAGTTCATTTGTATCATTTTTTTAGAGTCCACATATAAGTGATATCATATGATATTTGTCTTTGTCGGGCTTACTTCACGTAGTATGATAATCTCTAGTTGCATCCATGTTGCTGCAAATAGCATTATTTCATTCTTTTTTATGGCTAATATTCCATTGTATATATGTACATCTTCTTTATCCATTCATCTGTTGATGGACATTTAGGTTGCTTCCATGTCTTGGCTTTTGTGAGTAGTGCTGCTGTGAACATAGGGGTGCAGATATCTTTTAGAATTATAGCTTTGTCTGGGTAAATCTATTTTTAGTTTTTTAAGGAACCTCCGTACTGTTCTCCATAGTGGCTGTATCAATTTACATTCCCACCAACAGTGCAAGAGGGTTCCCTTTTCTCCACACCCTCTCCAGCATTTATTGTTTGCAGATTTTCTGATGATGCCCATTCTAACTGGTGTGAGGTGGTACCTCATTGTAGTTTTGATTTGCATTTGTCTGATAATTAGTGACGTTGAGCATCTTTTTATGCGTTTTGGCCATCTGTATGTCGTCTTTGGAGAAATGTCTATTTAGGTCTTCTGCCCATTTTCTGACTGGGTTGATTTGCTGATATTGAGCTGCAGGAGCTGTTTGTATATTTTGGAGATAAAGCCCTTGTCAGTTGCCTCATTTGCAAATATTTTCTGCCATTCTGTGGGTTGTCTTTGTTTTTATTTTCATTACTCTAGGAGGTGGATCAAAGAAGATATTTCTCTGATTTATGTCAGAGTGTTCTGCCTATGTTTTCCTCTAGGGGTTTGATAGTGTCTGGCCTTACATTTAGGTCTTTAATCCATCTGGAGTTTATTTTTGTGGATGGCGTTAGGGAGTGTTCTAATTTCGTTCTTTTCCATGTAGCTGTCCAGTTTTCCCAGCACCCCTTATTGAAGAGGCCGTCTGTTCTCACTGTGGGGGATCTTATTATGGGTCACCTTTCCATGGCCTGCAGGTTCAGGCAGCCCCTGTGCTGAGACGGCCAGTGAGCTGGAGAGAGAATTAGGCAGGTGACCGTCGAGGCGTTTAAACCCCAGCTCGCCCATGTGCGGGAGGGGGGATGGGGCGCCGGACACCCCCGCGGAGCAGCTGGGCTCTTTCTTGCATCCTCAACGGCCCAGAAGGTGGGAGAGGCACAGATCTGTCTGTTCTGACACAGGGGTCCTGAGGGTGGGGTCCCCGCCCCCCCTGCACCTTCTCACCCGGTGCGCTCGTGTTCCAGATGCCCGAAGACAAGGCAAGCACCCCGCGCACCACGACCATGACCTTCACCTGTTTCGTGCTCTTCGACCTCTTCAACGCCTTGACCTGCCGCTCCCAGGTGAGGCCCCGCTGCCCCCGGCAGCACTGGCTCATGCTTTCCCGGCCCTAGTCTCGGGGCGGCTCCTGTGCCCCAACTGTGCCCTTCTCCGCAGACCAAGCTGATATTCGAGATCGGCTTCCTCAGGAACCGCACGTTCCTCTACTCCGTGCTCGGGTCTGTTCTGGGGCAGCTGGCGGTGATATACCTGCCGCCCCTGCAGAAGGTCTTCCAGACAGAGAACCTGGGGGCGCTCGGTGAGTGGGAGGGGTCACCCGGGACCGCAGCCGTCCTCGCCGCACGCGCGGGGCAGCTGCAGACCTTTCCGGGGCGTGAAGTCCCCGCATGGGGCCATCCTGTCTGCAAAGGACTGGGCTCATTCCTGGACATCTGCACGGGGTAGGAGGGGGCGACGTGATGGGGGGAGTGGAGAAGGCGGGAAACACGGGCGTACCTGCTAGGAGTCAGGGGAGGGCACAGGGGTCCCAACGTCCCGGCCCACCCCCTCCCTGCCCCAGAGCGGGAGGCTCAGAGCAGGTACGGTGAGGCCCAGGGGCGGCGCCAGGATCGACCACAGTCTGGGCTCAGCCTGTGATGTGCTGCCCCAGCTTAGGAGTGAGTTTACCCGGTTGGGGGTTTTAACAGGGCCTGTGTTACTGGGACCCCACTTACCTGGAGGTAGGAGTGGGCCAGCTGGCAGTTCCTACTGAAAGGGCCACACGCCATGACCACAGCTCTCTGGGCCCCAAGCACACATGCCATGTGGGGGACCCCGGGGACTCCCCTGCGTCTTCAGCAGGCTTCTGGCAGCTCCACGGTCTCTCTTTGGAAGCTGCGCCGGGTGGCTTGGCCTCCTGTGCCTGAAACGGTGGTGACAGGAACCGAAGTGGGAGGAGGCGGCCTGGAGAGCTGCAGGGAGGGCACCAGGGTGACCGCCAACCCAGCTCTCCATCGGCAATCCCACACCCCACCGGGGAGCCGAGGGTAAGGGGGCTGGTGAGGCGGCCCCCAGGGCAGAGCACAGGGTGGGGCGCACCCCAGGATCGTGAAACGGTCAGCAGCATCCGAGGTGGTGGAGACAAGGGCACTGAAACCCTTTGGGCAGGACTGGGAACCCTCAGCTTTTTCTTCCCCAAAATCTAAAGAGCAGGGTCCCTGTGGGTACGGAGAAAAGAAAAAAACCTAAAAATGTTTTCTTACAGATGTTTCCATCCACCGGGAATTCAGGAAGCTTACCGAGTCTAAAGGAAGTGCAGGGCCTGCGCCGGGCACCATGTCTGTCACGAATCGTTGACAGCAGGGAGCCAAGAAAAGGCTCAGGGGGAGAATTCAGGGGTCAGCCCTCCAGAACGAGCCGGAGGGGGGCCGGACTCGGAGCCCGAGCCGTGGTCGGGGGCGTCCGCCCCAGGAAGGGTCTCCTTACAGCGGAAGCTTGCATCATGCCCGCCCCCCAGCTCTGAGCCGCCTGCAAAGACCAGCTGGTCCTTGTGGAGCTGGCGCTGCAGGGTTCTGGCTGCTGGGCTGGGGAAATCTCTGCCCCATCAGGGGAGTGGAAAGTCTGGTCCTCAGCTCCCGGGTCCTGGCCCCTCACCTCCGTAAACTCAGAACGAGCCAAGCACGGGCAACAGCACGCCGCGGCCCCCTGGGCTCCAGTGCCGGGCAGCACGGGGCTGGGGACCAGAGGGGCCAGCTCGCGCTCTCTGACCTTTTTCTCTCTTCCCCTGTTGGCAGATCTATTGCTTTTAACCGGATTGGCCTCCTCCGTGTTCGTTTTGTCAGAGCTCTTCAAACTATGTGAAAAATTCTGCTCCAGAGCCGAGAAAGCCCAGATCCACCAGGAAGATGCGTAGTGGACCCCGACCCATGGAAAATCCCCTAAATCCGTATTTTTATGTGACTGCGGCCCCTCCCCCCGCCCCGCCTCTCCCGAGAGGTGGCGTCAGGTCACTCACCTGGCCCTTCCCGGGAAACCGGCGGGGAGCTGGGGCCCGGCCTTGCATCCGCCCACCGCTCTGTCCCGCCGGGCGCTGGGACAGACAGACAGTGAAGCACCTGCACACAAACCCCTCGCTATTTATTAAATCACAATGATTTTTATTAACCGCGTCTGGCTACGTATTTGTGCCCTAGCTTGGTGCCCTGCAGCCCCTGGTAGGGTGGGAAGACGGGGGTGGGGGAGAGGGCAGGACCCAGGCTTCTGGTCACACTGCCCACCTGAGGCCCCGTCTCCTCATCCATAAGGGGGGCTTTGGGTACTTTTAAGTGCGGTGCCTGGGGCCTGATGAGCATTTTGATGGATTTAATCAGCCCTTTCCTACACGTGGCCAGGTGGGAAACGCACAACCTCACGTTCATGACCACGTATGTGGCGAGAGGCAGTCACATCCTGAACAGCCTAAACAAAGGCCTCGGCTTTTGAGGCTGAACAGGACGTGGCCTTTCCCTCCAGAATCAGGAACCGGAATATGTCCCCCCAGCCTGAGGCTTGTTTCCCACTGGCCCCAAGACTGTTCTTAGCACGTGTCCGCCCTTCCAGCTGAAAGATGGCAGAGCAGGGAGGTCTGCGGCCAGGCAAAAACAACCACGGAGAACCAGAAATGCAACTCCGTCTTCCAGAAATGAGGCCACAGCTATAACCCCCCCCGACGCAGGGTTTTCCAGAGAAATCGAACCAACAGGATGGAGAGGAGAGAAAGAGAAGGACGTTTGTGTTAAGGAGTTGGCTTACGTGATTGTCGGGGCCAGGGAGTCCGACATTTCTAGGGCTGGCCGACAGGCTGGAGACTCAGGAAGGAGTTGGTACTGCAGGGCTCGGGTCTGGGTTCCTTTCTTCTCGGGGACCTCAGCCTTCTAGCCTTCAACTGATTGGACGAGGCCCATCCACATGATGAAGGTCATCTGCTTCTTTCAGAGTCTACTAGTTTAAATGTTAATCACATCTAAAAAATCCCAGAGACATCTAGGCACCATGGCCTAGCCAAACCAACACACAAAAGTGAATCATTACACCCAGCCACAGGAGCTGTGAGACAGGCTGCCCCAGGTGGTAACACCAGGCCAGACAGGGCGAAGAAGGTCAAAGTGGACCCGTGAAGCTCCCAGGCAAAGCCCACATTCCTCCAAAGTAAGATTCACAGCCTCACTAGGCTTCTTGGCCCCAAGTGACACCAGAGCTAAATGAGAAGACACACACATAAGCCATCCCCACAAGAAGAGGGAGGGGGCTGGCTGGAGAAGACCCCTTTGGGGCAGGGGTGATACCTGCCCACAGCTACCAACCTTTAGCAACTGCCTAGACGTAAAGGCCAAATCACATCACACACACACAGCCTGCTACGGGGCTTCTCTCTGAGTCAGGGACACTCCCTGCTGCTCCCTCCCTTTTCAGGATTCTTCAGCAAATTGCTGGCCCAAGCAATAGGTTTCTCATTAAAAAAATAATAATAATAAAAATAACTGGGGTCGGGTCGATTGATACTTGCAATAGAAACAACAAAAAAGTATTCTTAACCCTTACTTATACCATACAGAACAAGCCAGGATAAACTGCAAATGTAAAAGGTAAAACAGTAAAGCTTTTGGAAGAAAAAATAGGGATAGGTAAATTTTTACCAAATAAGACACAAAGAGCTAGCCACTAAGTGTTATATATACTGGATCGATTGGACTACATGCAAGTGAAGACCCTCTTCTCATCAAGGATATAATAGAACAGGACCGTTAAGCAGCTTAGCTCCATTTATTTTTATAGAACTCCACCCATCAACAGCAGGGGGCCGTTCACCAAAAAAAAAAAACAGTAAAGAAAGAGCAGAGGGGCTTCCCTGGTGGCGCAGTGGTTGAGAGTCTGCCTGCCAATGCAGGGGACACGGGTTCGAGCCTTGGTCTGGGAGGATCCCACGTGCCGCAGAGCAACTAGGCCCGTGAGCCACAACTACTGAGCCTGCGCGTCTGGAGCCTGTGCTCCGCAACAGGAGAGGCCGCGATAGTGAGAGGCCCGCGCACCGCAATGAAGAGTGGCCCCCGCTTGCCACAACGGGAGAAGGCCCTCGCACAGAAACGAAGACCCAACACAGCCAAAAATAAATAAATAAATAAACAAAGTAAACAATGCGTTAAAAAAAAGAAAAAACAATGAAGTCAAAGGCAAAAATAGAAAAGAAAAAAAAAAAGCCAGTTCTTTGAAAAAAATCAATGAAAGTGTCAGTCTTGCTAGAGGTTCATCAAAGGAAAAAGAAGATACAAACTACCAATATTAGGAATGAGAGATGGTACATCATAGAGATCCCTCAAGATACTCCAAAAATGAGCACTAAGAACAGCTTTATGCACTTAAACCCAACAAGTCAGATGAACTAAACCAATTCCTTGAAAACCACAAACTACTAAAACTCACTGAAGGTGAAATAATACATAATCTGAGTAGTTGTATAACTAACAAAGACACTGAAGTTATCATTAAAACCATCCCCCAAAAAGGAAATCACCAAAGCCAGATGGTTTCACTGGTAAATTTTACTACACGTTTAAAGAAGTAACAATCCCGGCACAATCCCTTCCAGGAAATAAGAGGAGGGAACACTTCTCAACTCATTTTGTGAAGCCAACATTACCCTGATATCAAAACCATACGAACACAGTACCATAGACCAACATCCCTCATGAGCACGGAGACAAGAATCCTCAATGAAATATTAGCAAATTGGATCCAGCCATATATAAGGAGTACAAGACATCATGAGCAAGTGGGGTTAATCCAAGGATGAAAAGCTAGGTCAATATTCAATAATCGATGCAATCCACCATATTAATAGTCTAGAGAAGGAAAATGACATGGTCATATCAATTGAAGCAAGAAAAGCATTCATAACATTCAAACCCCATTCAGGATAAAAACTCAATGAACTAGGAATAGAAGGAAACTTCTTGAACCAAATGAAAAGTATCTAGAAAAAATAAAAAACAAAAAACCCTGTAGTCAACATCATACTTAATGATGAAAGACTGAATGCTTTCCCCATAACATTAAGAGCAAAGCAAAGATGTCCAGCCTCACCACTCCTATTCAGCATAATACTGGAATTCCTAGTCAGTGCAATATGGCAAGAAAAGAAAATTAAAAGGCACTGGAAAAGAGATTTAAAAGGGGAAAATAAAACTGTCCCTATTCACATGACACTGTGTATGTAGAAACTCGCAAGGAATCTAAACACAAAAACCTTTCCAGAACCAGTGAGTCTAGGGAAGCCACAGATACAAGGTTAACAAACAAAAAAATCACTGGTATTTCTATATACTAGCATGAACAATTGGAAACTGAAATTTTAAACATAATACACCATTTACAATGAAGCAAATTGAAATACTTAAACTAACAAAACATGTTTAGGATCTGTTTGTGTGCTGCAAACTACAAAATGCCAATGAGAGAAATCAGAGAAAACCTAAAAAAATGGGGAGACATACTGTGTTCATGCCTTGGAAGGCTCAATATAGTAAAGATATCAGTTCTCCCTAAATTGGTCTATAGATTTAACACAATTGCTATCAAAATCTCAGCAGGATCTTTTTTTAAGACATAGACAATCTTATTCTAAAATTTATATGAAAAGACAAAGGAACTATAAAATAGCTAAAACATTCTGAAAAAGAGGCAAAAAGTTGGAAGAAACATACTTCCTGGTTTTAAGACTTACTATATAGCTACAGTAATCAAGACAAGGCAATACTGGTAAAGTAATAGATGCACAGATCAATGTCAGAATAGTGTCCAGAAACAGTCCCACAGAAGTATAGCCAATTTATTTTTGACAAAAAGCCAACAGCAATTCAAGGGAGAAAAAATATTCATTTCAACAAATGGTGCTGGAACAACTGGACATCCATAGCAAAAAAGAACCTCTTACACTTTCTACAAAAATTAACCGAAAATGGGCAATAGACCAAACCATAGAAGAAACCAAAAGAGAAAATCTTTGGAATTGAGGATTAGGCAAAGAATTCTTAGACATGACACCAAAAGTACTATCTGTAAAAGAAAAGAAAAATTGATAAATTGAATCTCACAAATTTAAAAAATTTTACTCATGAAAGTTAAGAGAATTTTTTAGAACCTACACACTGAAAGAAAAACATTTTCAAATCACATATCTAACAAAGGACTTGGAGCCAGAATATTTTTTAAATCTCAAAACTTAACAGTTAAATTTTAGAAAAAGGGCAGAAATCTTGAACTGAGTCTTCACCAAAGAGGACACACCCATGGTAAATAAGCACAAGAAAAGATGTTCAACATCATTAACCAGTAGGGAAAGGCAACCTTAACCCACAATGAGATACACTACACACCTATTAAAGTGGCTAAAATAAAATACTGACAATACTAAGTGATGACAAGGATGCAAAGCATCTGGAACTCTTACATGTTCCTGATGGGGATGTAAATGCTACAGCCTCTCTGGAGAACTTGGCAACATCCTGTAAACTTTAACATACACCTAGCACATGACCCGTCAATCCTACTCCCAGGTATTGATCCTAAAGATGACTTATCACACAAAAATCTGTGCATGAAAGTTCATGGCAGGTTTATTTACAAGAGCCAAATCTTAGAAATAACCCAAATGTCCTTAAGAGGGTGAATAGATAAAGAAACTGGTACAACCATACACTGGAATTCTCCCCAGCAATGAGAAGGAACATACACAGAACAACTTGGATGGATCTCATGGGTATTATGCTGAGTGACACTATCCAGTCTTAAAAGGTTACATACTAAATGGTTCCATTTACATAGATCCCCAAGGTGACAAAATTATAACGATGGAAAATGGATTTGAGGTTGCTAAGGGTAGGATTAAGAGGGTGTGACTGTCGAGGGAGAACCTGAAGGAGTTTGGGGGTGACGGGACAGTTCTGTATCCCAATTGTAGTGGTGGTTTCACTGATCTACACGTGTAATAAAATTTCATATAACTTGTGGCAGGGGTCCCCAAGACTACCCTCAGGCTCAGTGATTCTCTAGAAGGACTCACAGGAAGAGGACAACCAGAGGCTCTGTGTTTTGAACCCTCCCAGATTCTTCCCTTTGGTTCTCATTTGTATCCTTTCCCTGTAATAAATATGACCATCAGCATGATAGGTTTCCATGAGTTGTTTTTTTTTTTTTAAGCAAATTATCCAACCTGAGGGTGGTTTGGGGAATTCCCTGAACTTGCAATTGGTTTCAAAAGTCTTGGGTAGACTTTGCCATCTGGAGGACTGTGCCCTTAACCTCAAGTAGGCCTCAAATCAGGTACTATGGAAAAACTGGTGAAATTCACATAAGGTTTGAGCTGTTTGGTTCATAGTATTGCATTAACTCTGATTTCCTGGTTTTGATTATTTGGTCTGTGGTTATTGAAGATGTTTTCATTGGGGGAAGCTGGGTGCCATCACAGGAACTCTCTGCACTATTTTTACAACTTCTATGTCAATCTAAAATTATTTCAAAATAAAGTTCAAGGAAAAAAAAAGACTCAAAAAAATTGAGCAAAAATGTACCAGGCAAATGCAGACAACAACTCACGCAACAGGGGTGACACTACTAATGTCAGATGAGATTTTAAAAATCCAGGCCAAAAGCATTCAGTGAGACAAAGAAGGGAATTTAATAAGACATAACCACCACCGAAAACCTAACAGGCCTGGGTATGTACCAACACAACATCCAAATTCATAGAGCACAGTAGAGGAAATTTAGGAAAAACACAGAAACTTCACTAGGAGACTCTTAACTGACCACAAGCAAGGAAATTGATCTCAAAAAGTAGATACAGGTGACCTCGCTCATCACTAACCTGCCATATAAGGACACCACTGAAACCTCGATTGATTCCAGGAAGTACATGTGATACAGTCGACCTCTCTAATCACTGTTCAACAAAACCACAAAAGAAGCTGTGGAGGGGGCTTCCCTGGTGGCGCAGTGGTTGAGAATCGGCCTGCCAATGCAGGGGACACGGGTTCGAGCCCTGGTCTGGGAAGATCCCACATGCCTCGGAGCAACAAGACCCGTGAGCCACAACTACTGAGCCTGCGCGACTGGAGCCTGTGCTCCACAACAAGAGAGGCCGCGATAGTGAGAGGCCCGTGCACTGCGATGAAGAGTGGCCCGCGCTTGCCACAACTAGAGAAAGCCCTTGCACAGAAACGAAGACCCAACACAGCCAAAAATGAATGAATGAATGAATGAATGAATGAATGAAGCTGTGGAGAAATTCTCTAGCATACCAAAATTGTAAAACTCGTGGGCCCAAGAGAAAATCAAAATGGAACCACAGAAAACCTGGAAGCTCATCACTCACATGCCAATCAGAATCTGTAAATGCAATGATCACGCCGCAATGTAAAGCAGAGCTCACAGAAAAAAAGTAGTAGCCCCATATATTCTCATTTACTCTCTCTTTTTATTTAGTCATTTAATAATCAACTCAAAAAAATGAAAATGAAAAATAAACATAAAAAAGCAGCAAAAATAATATAAAAACAATATTAACTACAAAACAAAATTGGTAGAACCTAATCTAGGAAAAAAAATGAAAGGAAAACACAGAAAAAAATCTACAACTACAAAAAATTTCAAATATTTCAGTCAATCTATGTAAATTAATTTGAAGACTTAAATGATGTGGAAAATTTACTAAGAAATATAAAAAATCAACAAAACTGATCCGAGCAGAGATTTCAGACAACCCAAATGATTAAAAAAAAAAAAAAAGGATAAGGTTATCAATAGTTAACCCCTTCCCCCCACCACCAAACCAAGAAATACCAGATGAATTCTACCCAAATTTTAAGGAACTCCTTTCATTTGTATTTTCTAGAACCCGGAAGAAAGAAAGATTCTAAATTATTTTTGTAAGGCCAGCACAATTTTAAAGCGTGACTTACATAAAATCTGACCAAAACAAAACAAGAAACCACAGACCAACTCATTTATATACACTGCCACAAAAACACTAAACATGGGCCAACTGAATGAACACATTAAGAGTGACAGTTTCAGGCACAAAGATGGGGACTTCCCTGGTGGCACAGTGGTTAATAATCCACCTGCCAATGCAGGGGGCACGGGTTCAAGCCCTGGTCCAGGAAGATCCCACATGCCACAGAGCAACTAAGCCCGTGCACCACAACTACTGAGCCTGCGTGCCACAACTACTGAAGCCCATCCTCTGCAACAAGAGAAGCCACCACAATGAGAAGTCTGCACACCATAACTAAGAGTAGCCCCCGCTCACTGCAACTAGAGAAAGCCCACGCACAGCAATGAAGACCCAATGCAGCCATAAATTAATTAATTAATTAATTAAATTTAAAAAAAAATTTTTTTTAAAAAGCACAAAGATGGCTCAGTATTTGGAACCTTAATATTTGGAAGAATTTGGTATTTCTTATTAATAACTCTGAAGAAAAACATGGATGCTAAAAAAACAGCTTTTTATAAAATTGAACATCTACTCTTGACACCGTTAATAACAAATATAAATGGGTACTTTCTTTGCATGAAAAGTGTATACTTATATATATACGAAACATCTCAAAACAAAAGCCAGCATCACACTTACTGTATAAAAGACTAAATGCATTTCCATTCAAGTCAGGAATAAGAAGGATGCATCGTTATTGTTAAAATTCAGAAAGTATTTGCTGATACAATTAATCAAGAGGAAGAAATGAAAGGTCTAGAAATCAGGTAGGGAAATTATCCTTATTTCCAGGTATGCCATCATAATAGCTGCAATCAACACAGTGTACATCTTAAACTATACAATCTTATGTGTCAATTATATCTCAATAAAGCTGGGGGGGGGAAAAAATCACACAAGCCAAAACGTAACAGAAAGATGCTTTAAAGTACCAGGGGGAAAATGTCAAAATATCTTAAAAAAAAAAAAAAAAAAAAAAGCAAAAACAATCCTTCAAAAATAAAGGCAAGGACTTCCCTGGTGGCGCAGTGCTTAAGAACCCACCTGACAATGCAAGGGACACGGGTTTGATCCCCGGTCCGGGAAGATCCCACATGTCACAGAGCAACTAAGCCCATGTGCCACAACTACTGAGCCCACGCGTCGCAACTACTGAAGCCCATGTGCCCTAGAGCCCGCATGCCTAGAGCCCATGCTCCACAACAAGAGAAGCCGTTGCAATGAGAAGCCCACATCAAACAGTAGCCCCCACTTGCAGCAACTAGAGAAAGCCGTGTGCAGCAACGAAAACCCAATGTAGCCAAAAAAAAAAAAAAAAGGCAAAAATTTTTTTTCAGACAAAAAGAATTGTAATAGCTGCAAACTCCCAGAGAATTCATAGATAATCAGAAACAATGAACAGCAGTGGTTCTGTGTGAGGTCCCCAGACCAGCCACAGCAGCATCACCTGGGAATTTATAAGCAATGTAAATTCTCTAGTCCCTCCCCAGAACTACTGAATCAAACTCTGGGAGTGGAGGTCCCCAGTCTGTACTTTAAGAAGCCCTCTAGGTGATTCTGATGCGGGCTCAAGGTCGAGAACCACTGGATAAAAGAATTCAGCAAGGTAACAGGGTACAACACTATGCAGAAAAATCAAGAGCTTTCCAATGTTCAAAGAATCATCAGTTGGTGTTGGGGCGGGGGGGCAGGGAGTCCACTCACAGTGCCAGCAATGACAACAAAAATTTACATAGCAAACTGAGATGTTCCTGTTCTTGGATAGGAAGAATCAGCATTAGCCAATGTCAGTTCTGCCTACGTTCATCGATATTTAATGCCATCTTGAAAATACTATCAAAAAAAAAAGAAGAAAAAGAAAATACTATCAAACTTCTTAGAAGTAGGCAAAGATCAGACAAAATAAGCAGGCAAGCATTTGAAGGAAAAACAAAACAAAACAAACAAAAAAACCCAGTAGTAATAAAGGAATAGCTCTTACATCTTTTTATCATAAAACTCTGATAATTAAAACATGAGACAGAGACCTTCAGTGAGAAAGTAGCATTTTAAGTCAGTGGGAAAGAGACACACCATTTAATACAAAATGTACTGGAATTTATTTAGGGGTAAGATAGAGGTTTATTTTAAAATACAGTTTGAGCCAAAGCAATCTTGATAAAGAAAAACAGAACTGGAGGAATCAGGCCCCATGACTTCAGACTATACTTCAAAGCTACAGTAATCAAAACAGTATGGTACTGGCACAAAAAACAGAAATGTAGATCAATGGAACAGGATAGAAAGCCCACGCATCTATGGTCAACTAATCTATGACAAAGGAGGCAAGACTATACAATGGAGAAAAGACAGTCTCTTCAATAAGTGGTGCTGGGAAAACTGGACAGCTACATGTAAAAGAATGAAATTAGAACATTCTCTAACACCATACACAAAAATAAACTCAAAATGGATTAAAGACCCAAATGTAATACCGGATACTATAAAACTCTTAGAGGAAAACATAGGCAGGACACTCTTTGACATAAATTGCAGCAATATCTTTTTTGATCTGTCTCCTAGAGTAATAGAAATAAAAACAAAAATAAACAAATGGGACCTAATTAAACTCAAAAGCTTTTGCACAGCAAAGGAAACTATGAACAAAATGAAAAGACAACCCACAGAATGGGAGAAAATATTTGCAAACGAAGTAACCAACAAGGGCTTAATCTCCAAAACATACAAACAGCTCATGAAGCTCAATATCAAAAAAATGAACAACCCAATCAAAAAATGGGCAGAAGACCTAAATAGACATTTCTCCGAAGAAGACAGACAGATGGGCAACAGGCACATGAAAAGATGCTCAACATCGCTAATTATTAGAGAAATGCAAATCAAAACTACAATGAGGTACCACCTCACACAGGTCAGAATGGCCACCATCAAAAAGCCTACAAACAATAAATGCTGGAGAGGGTGTGGAGAAAAGGGAACCTTCCTACACTGTTGGTGGGAATGTAAACTGGTACAGCCACTATGGAGAACAGTATGGAGGTTCCTTAAAAAACTAAAAATAGACTTGCTATATGATCCAACAATCCCACTATTGGGCATACATCGGGGATAACCATGGTTCGGAAGGATACACGCACCCCAATGTTCACTGCAGCACTATTTACAGAAGCCAAGACATGGAAGCAACCTAAATGTCCATCGACAGAGGAATGGATAAAGAAGATGTGGTACATATATACTATGGAATATTACTCAGCCATTAAAAAAATGAAATAATGCCATTTGGAGCAACATGGATGGACCTGGAGACTATCATACTAAGTGAAGTAAGCCAGACAGAGAAAGACAAATATCATATGATATCACTTATATGAGGACTCTTTAAAAAATGATACAAATGAATTTATTTACAAAACAGAAACACACTCACGGACTTTGAAAACAAACTTATGGTTGCCAAAGGGGAAAGGCAGTGGGGGGGATAAACTGGAAGTTTGGAATTGACATGTACACACTACTATATGTAAAATAGATAACCAACAAGGACCTACTGTATAGCATAGGGAACTCTACTCAATATTCTATAATAACATAAATGTGAAAAGAAGCTGGAAAAGAACAGATATATGTATATGTATAACCAAATCACTTTGTTGTACACCTGAAACTAACACAACATTGTAAATCAACTATAGTTCAATATAAAATAAAAAAATTTTAAAAAGAGAATCAAAAAAACAAATAAAAAATTAAAATACATTTTGAATGGATCAAAGATTCAGAAGTATAAGTGCAAAGCACAGTAGAAGAAAACATGGTATTTCTTTTTGTTTAATCTCAGAGTGGAGAAAAACTTCCTAAGCAAACCACAGATCTCAGAAGCTGGCAAATATGATGACATCAAATGCAAAATTTATGTACGGAAAAATAAAGGCAGACAAACCGGAAAAAAACATTTACCACACGCGGCCAATGCCATTTTGCTTAATTCAAAAGAGCATCTTGGGATTCCCTGGTGGCGCAGTGGTTCAGAATCCACCTGCCAATGCAGGGGACACGGGTTCGAGCCCTGGTCTGGGAAGATCCCACATGCTGTGGCGCAACTAAGCCCGTGCACCACAACTACTGAGCCTGTGCTCTAGAGCCCGCGAGCCACAACTACACAGCCCGCGTGCCACAACTACTGAAGCCCGCATGCCTAGAGCCCATGCTCCACAACAAGAGAAGCCACCGCAACGAGAAGCCCACGCACTGCAACGAAGAGTAGCCCCCGCTCACCACAACTAGAGAAAGCCTGCGTGTGCAGCAATGAAGACCCAACGCAGCCAAAAATAAATAAGTAAATAAATAAAATTTATTAAAAAAAAAAATGAGCACTCTTGCAAACCAATAATACCCACACCCTAGGAAACCAGGTGAGGGATAGGACACACACCGTTCTTGAGAAATGAAGCTCTTCACTGTCATTCATAAGAGAAATAGAAAAAAAAATTACAGTTTTCAAGCATCAGGTAAACAAAAACTAAATTTTAATATAGTATTGGTGAGAACATGGCAAACAGGCATTCCAGGTCTCAAAAGTATAAATCTAGCTTGAAAGAGGTTCATTTATTAATATCCAAATAAAAAAGCATGTACCTTTTGATCCAGCAATTCAGCTTCGAAGAGTTTATCCGCCAGACAAAACCACACCAAGATGTATATAAACGATATTCATTCCAGTAACAATTAGCTACAAACAGACCGTTCCCCAGCCGGGGATGGCTGAACACCAGAAAGGATGGGGCACGCATCTCATGGGAAATTACACAGACAGTGAGAATAAATGGGTAGATACAGAGCAATTTCCACCCAAAAAAACGTGAGGGACAGACCAGTGTGTACAACACATTACCTCTTGGGAACAAAATGCTAGGGTGGAGGCAGGAGGAAAACTAAGCTTTCAAGTTACATCCTTTTGTACTTTGACCCTTTTTGCTGTGTATGCATAAGCTAATTTTTTAATTTTAAAAAAATATGGTGGGTCTATCAACAGATGAATGGATAAAGAATATGTGGTGTGCATATATATACACACATATGAATATGTGGTGTGTGTGTACACATATATATATAATGGAATATTACTCAGCCATAAAAAAGAATGAAATTTTGCCATTTGCAGCAACATGGATGGACTTGGAGGGCATTATGCTAAATGAAATAAGTCAGACAGAGAAAGACAAATACTGTCTGATATCGCTTATATGTGAAACCTAAAAAATACAACAAACTAGTGAATAAAACAAAAAAGAAGCAGACTCACAAATACAGAGACCAAACTAGTCGTTACCAGTGGGGAGGGGCACTATGGGAGCGGGGGCGGAAATTATGGGATTATATAAGATCATGTGTGTGAAACCTTTTAAAATTGTAAAGCACTGGAGAATTTAAAGACTCTTTCATTCAATAAAAGAAAAAAATTTCCAGAAAAAAACATAGTGGGGAAAAAAGTAACCGCCATGCTGTACCATGAACAGTGCTTTTTCACCCCTTCCTTCCAGCGCCTATCAGGGGCCCTTATGTGTCTTCACCTCCAGGGAGACCACTAGTCCTTACAACCTGAATTCTTATTCCCATTTTATCAAAGAACAAACCCATCACATGTTAAGACTAGCATCATGGGTTTCTCAGGCCCAGGAGGAGCGTGGTTCCTCGGGTCCTGTGGCCCAGGGCACGGCTGACACCCAACTGGTCTGTGTGCTCCGGACCACACGTGCTGGGGAATCCCACGGCTGCCCCACACCCCCTGCGAGGGCCGAACACCCCAGGTTACCAAGTGCCTGGGCTGGGCGCCCAGCTCCCCTCGTGGAGGTGTGCTGTCTTAGGAAACCATCAGGTACCCAGGTATGACCTGCACTCTTGTTAGAAGAGGCACGAGGCAGAAAACAGGCCGGCAGACACATCCAGTCTCTGTGACAGCCACAGAGAGAGGCGGCAGTAAGCGGTCTTCAACGGACCTTTTATTAGTGAGGTATTATTTCACTGCATTTTTCTAAAAAAATATTCTGTAACACACTGAAGACTCGGGGCCTAATTCTTCAGATTACGGTAAGGATATCTGAGGATCCTAATATCCTGATCTGCTTCCCATCAATTAAGAAGTCACAAAATGTACCTGAGAAGCTAGAAAATGCAGAACCTGTGAAATGCAAACAGCTCGGTTTACTATGGCTTATATAATTGGGGGCAACTCAATAACAAGGCAGCATTTTCGTCAGATCTGCAGAAGGGCAATGTATAGCAAAGGAGAAAGTTCCGCTGAGCGGCATTCTCAGTGTGTCCGGAGATTCTTCAGGCCGCCTCCGCCTCCGAGGGACGCAGGGACTGCAAGGGACACGGCAGCTCTGCCTGAGGTCCAGCCCACCAACATCTTTGCTAGCACTTCAGGATCACCGTTCGTTTAAAGCAAGTCCACGCTGTCAAAGTACCCAACATCCCCTCGGGAAGCAGCACGGGGTGGGTGATGCTGGGAGGTCAGGAGCCCGGGCCAGTCCTCTCAAGTTACTCACCACTAGTTCCTGCGACAGGCCATACGTGTATTAACAGGACTCTTAGCCTCAGGGCTCCGAATGTCCCCACGTTTAAATCAGTAAGAGAACCACAACTTTGCTTCTCTGTAGACCTCCTGGTTTTCCCATTTGCTCACAGCAGAGATTCACTTAACTCATCACTGACCGGGGGATTTTTGCAGAAACTAACGCCTGTGGATGGCGATTTGTTATGTAAATGAATATTGAAACGTCTCCGGTCAATGATGTTTGGGTAACAAAAGACGTATTAATACGCCTCTGGTCAGTAATGCGTTAAAAACAGCTGAGAAAGGCAGATACTGAACCTTCCTGAAGACCCATGTCACTGTTGTCTTCAAAATCTCCAGCTATTACCCCCGTTAGTACACTCTTGTGCTTTTTTTCTTTTTTTCCCCCAAATACAGAAATTCCACGTCAGAGGAAGCTGTTCCCCAAAGCGTCGAGATCCCCATCCGAGCACCTATGCCCTTTACCAGTCGAAATGGGACATCGAGGCTTTTAACTGGGAGGCCTGAGCAGAGGCCAAGTGACCCTCAGTGAGTGGACCCCCCCCCCACCCCACAGCAAGAACTCAAATCTCCAACCACTGCTAATTCCAGCCGGCTTCAAACGTCTCAGCATCGTCTTTGGATTTCATCTGTACAAAACGAGCAAAGTCTAAGAATCGAGTTGGTAACTGGACACTCAGGATTTCGGGGGAGACACACCCAGCAATCGACATAGGGCATCAGAGGAAGGGTACTCTGTTTCAATTAGGCACCTCCAGGACCCCCTAGACGTGACCAGCACGCTCTGGGCTAAAGTAAAGCACAGTCTGCAGGCCGTGCTCCAGCTCCAGGAAGGCCCGTGCTGGGGGCTTCTCCTCACTGGTCATCAGGCACCTCCCGGAGCCCTTCGCTGTGGCGAGTCCGCCCACTGACTTCCAGCAGGGCCCGGGCCGCGGGGTCCACGTCCAGAACGCTCTTGGTGTTCTTGGCCTTGGGAAGAAGGGAAGGATGGGTGTGTACAGTGACCAAACCAGGCAGTGACGTCCTGCTGCTGTCAAGTTTATCAGAGGGGAATTTCCTACTGTTGCCACAAGGGAAATGTGGTAGAGGCTCTCACCTGAGCCCCACTGAGTCCCCCCGCCCCGGGATGCCATCGTTGGGAGGTGATGAGGCGCAGGGGCCCCAATGGCGACTCATCGTCGAACCCTAGAACTAGAAGGAACCCCAGACCCTCCTCATCTTGCAGACAAGCCCCCACCCCCCCGGGATCCCACCTCCCTGGGGTGGTTCTCTCTACTAAACCTCCACAGACCCCAGACAGGATCCTCTGCTCTGCTGTGCACCCCCTGGCATCCCTCTGGCCAGCAACGGCTGCTGGAAACAAACTGGAATAAACCACCTCCAGATGGAGGAGTAAAAGGGACAAAGCCGAGAAAGGGGAGAAACGCCCCCATGCTCACCAGCTGTGTCACCGAAGCATCTCCCACTGCCCACACCTCCATCTTCTCGAACCGGAAGTCCTCCTGGGCCGAGAGCTGAGGGCTGTTGTATGTGGTGCACGTGGGCTTGGCCTTGCTGTGTCCTTTCCCGAAATCAACATCGATCCACAGGCCAAAATAATTGTGCTGCCCTCCCATGCCCTGCGGAGGGAGGGGCATAGCACTGCCTCGGTCTGGAGAATCAGATACCTGAAGCCCACCCTAGCCATCACGCCACCAGGGCGTATGAGAAGTGAATGCAATTTTCTTCCTTTTTTTTTTTTTTTTTAACTGTGAAATACATATTCACAGACTGATACAATTTAAGTATCCCATGACAAGTTCCTAGAACACTCATCAAGGTGTCCTGACTCCTACCCCATGGCCCTTTCTCCCGCGGCTGCACTGGCAGGAAACACAAGTGACAATAGAGGACAAAAGAATACAGGCCATCAGGCCTAGAGACCCCAATCGGTAAAATAAGGGGAGAGGTCTACACAGCGCTTCCCAGACAGGGATGTTAATCCTCACCTGGCCCAGGGCCGGGTGCTCAAGCAGGAAGGCCGCCGTTCACTCAGCACAGCAGGGGGGGAAAGGAGGAAGCAGCCCCGGGAAGGCGGGAACCACTCGGCACACCGCCGGCTCTGAGCTAGCGGCCGATGGGAACAGACTGCTGTTCAACCTCTCTGATCCCCTTCTCTAGGTGCCCTCTCCACCAGTGCCTCCCCCGCCCCCCACCCTGGGCCAGGGGAGCCTGGAGCTAACGCTGAGCAAGAGACCAGGGCAGGAAACGCAGCTAACCTCGGGGCTGCTTCTCCCCTCGGGCCGATTACTGACCACCACCGGGACCCCCTGGGGGCTGCTCCTGAGGCCAAGGCCCTCGCCCCTGTCATCACCAAACTGTCCTTTCTGAAAGGCGTCCGGGGTCATCAGGTGGCCCCCTGGGAGCCTCCGAGTGAGCCTGGGAAGGAGCAGGGGGCCCTCTCCACACCGACAAGATGCACCAGCCTCCCCGGCCCTTGGCTTTGCAGACACAGGGCTGGAATTTCCCGAGAGGGGCTTTTTGTTACGAAGCAGGGGAAAGAAGTTGGCTAGTGCTGCCAGGAGACACATTTCTCACCCAAGCTAAGCATCTGTGCGGGCGCCCGTCCCCGCGCCTCACCCCAGCCCTGTCCCCACCACCGCCCCTGGCCTTCCCCCGCGTCCTCTTCTTCCTGTGGCCGAGTCCCGGCTGGAGCACAGAGCAGACAACCCCCAATGGGTCCAAAGGGTCTGGGGAGCCCAGCCCCGGCCCTGCGCCCGGGTCGTGCCCCAGGCAGGGCAGCATCTCCAGCCACGAAGGCCACAGACCAACCCTCTGATGACCAGGAAAACCGGCCGACTCCGTCATTTGCACACAAACCCCGGAAATGCCCCAACAGGGGCCCCTTTTCTCCACGAGAGAAATTCTGTCCTCGTTGTCGCTCATCGCATCACCACCGAGACTCGGGCAGAACGAACTGACCGCGTACGGCTGCCCTGACGCAGGGCGGAGTGTCCCCGGGCACGTCGGGGTCAGTGCCATTGGGATGGACATCACCACGGGGGGGACGTGCCCTGCCCTCCCAAGTCCTTACCAGTCCATTCGGGATGGTCTGCTGCCCTTGATTCAGGTACATGTAGTGGTCGTTGTAGCCCGTGCAGGTGTACAAGGCCATGCGGGGGCAGATGGAGAACAGGAAGCACCTGTCATCCCCTGAAATTGATCAGAGCAAAAAGAAGCAAGATCACCCATCGGAGCTGGGCGCAGGGAGAAGCAGGAAACGGAAACGGAAACGGGCCCTGGCTCAGCTGGCTGAGCAGGAAGAGCCTCACTCGGGTCCTCAGCGTGCGCGGGGCTCCTGCGCATCGGGGGCGGGGCCGGCGGACCAGCGGGCGGATCCCGGACCCCGCGGCCGCCCGGGACCGTGGGATGAGCTGCGGGTGCAGGGTGAGAGTGACCGTTAGAAAGGAATGTGACATCTGCTTGCTGGGGACACCTGTTAGCGCTCGCCCGGGGAGATGGGAGCCCTGCCCCACCGCCCCAGAGTCAGAAAGAGCAGCCTCGTCTCAACTGAGGAGCAAGGGGCCAGCGGTCACTCCAGGCACTGGCTGGGCACTCACACGGCCTCAAGTAGGCACATCATCCAGAGGGGAGGGGGCAGGGTACCTGCAGACACAGCTGCCCACAGGGAGGGGAGGGGACACACAGGGAAAGGTGACCCTCTACCTTTGCCCGGGCACAGGAGTGGGCATGCCACCACTCAGAGAAGGTACCGGTCAAAATCCTGGAAATGAACGGCTTCCTCCATCTCAGAGACCCCTCCCCGCCCTGATGCACTCACTAGGCAGGGGACGGAGGCTGCGCCTCACCAAGGGAGCTCCCGGCTAGGCGAGAGCCAAACCAGGGACGCTCCCCACAGCTGAGACCGTGGCCGGAAGGACTGCCCCTTCATGGTGACAGCGTGAGGGCACCCGACACAGGACCGAGCTCAGGTACCTGGGGGTCGGGCCATTCCTCAGGTGGGAAGGAAGCTCCAGGAAGCAGACAGGGAGCCCGAATGTGGAGGGCGCACAGGAAGGGGGCTTTGAGCCCCAGAGGGGCCTTGGGGAGAAGAGCCCGCGGCCACAGATGGGCCTGAGACCTGCAGAGTCAGGACCAGTGACGCTCGGGCCTCTGATCAAGATGGATGCCAGGGGGGCCTCTGCGGGGACTTCGCTCCCCCGAAGTCGGGAAGGACGTCCTGAGGTGGAGACGGCTGGGTGAGAGCCACTCCACGGAGGAGGGACCCCGCGGGGACACGGCAGGGCATGGGGGGAACAGCAGGGCCCTCGGCTGTAGCGCAGGGTGTGAGCCCCGGTGGGGGAAGGGGGAGGTGAGCCCGGGGAGGTCACCGGGACCAGGTGGCACAGGGCTCCCCTCCAGGCTAAAGACTCCGGCTTGAGTCTATGTGCCTCAGAAGGTTGGGTTTAGCCTCAAGGAATTGCCTGGTCCCACCTGTGGCCCCGGGCACTGGGCCTAAGCATCACTTCGCCTTGCCATCCGAAGGCTGCCTTCCAACCAACATTTACTGCGTCCCGGATGCTAAGTGAGGTGATGGGGCCACAGAGCGGGGGCCCCTTGGCTACAGCGGACCCCACTCTAGTCCATCCCGGGGTCTGTGCCCAGAGAGAAGGGCCCCGTGGGGAAGATGGCCCTCGAGGGTGCAGGGCAAGGACCAAGGAGTCACATGACCCGTAAAAGCATCAGCCCCACAGAGCGGCTCCTCACCCAGCTCTCACAGTGACACCACCACGCAGCGCCCAGTGGGTTACAAGCTGCCATTCCTGTGGTTCTGGAGAACGGAGGCCCAGCGACGGTAAGCAACTTGCCCAGGACAGAGCCGGACTCAGCCCGGAGCTGCGGGCCTGCAGCTGCCCCACGGAGGACAGAGGCGAAAACGAAGTGACCCAGCGGCTGCCACATCATCTCGAGGCTCAAATACTCGAAGTGACTGTTTCCCGGGACAAATGGACAGGAACGCCCTGAACTTGACTGGAATCTGTGATGCTAGGCCGCCCCCTGCTGGAATTCCGTCCTCACGCTTCAGAACAGAATGAGTTCAAGTTTGAAAACTTGGTAATCGCATTTTTCCACCTTTCTTCAAGAAGATGAATTCTGCTTGTTAATAAAACATGAAGACACAGCAGAGCTGACCTGGAGTTAATACTGAAGGAGCTGGAAGAAGCGGAAGTTCCGTCTATAATAATGATTCTCAGGGTTTTTCCACATCCTCCAACCACACAGAGACCCAGCCCGTCACCCCCCCAGAGCCCCTCCCCGTGACACCGCGACAGAGAGACGTGGGTGTGTGGAAGCCCAGGCCTGAGCCTGGGGTCCCCAGAAGGGCCGCCTCCCAAGGTCGGCCCTCAGCCGGCGTCTGGGAAGGTGGATTTGGGGAGGGTCCCCCACTCCCAGGACTGATGAGCGGCTCCCTGCGCCTAAGCCGTGTGAACAGACAGGGGGGTTGGGGCCGGACGCCTGCGTCCTCCTGCGAGTCTGGGGTTTGGGTGCGTGTCAGGCAGAGGATGCTCGTGTGAACGGCCCCCCGAATAAAGACCCCGCGCGCCGAAGCTCTAACGCGTCCCTGACGGACAGCACTGCACACGTGCTGTCACAGCTCGCGGCTGCGGGAACTCAGCGCGTCCTGTGCGACCCCACGAGAGAGGACGCTGGAGCCTGGTCCCCCTGGACTTCAGCCCCCAACCCCTACCCAGTCCCTGGGCTGATCGTGCTCTGCAGCCCCTCACTGTAATAGACCAGCTGTGACGACAGCTCTGTGCTGAGCCCCCGAGTCCTCCCAGCGACCCACTGACACGTGGGTGGTCTTAGGGACCCTGACACGGTGGGGAAGGGCTGGTAGCAAGAGCTGGATTAAAGATCTAGAACAATCTAAAACCTAGAGAAAACCAAATCCTGGAAACAACGGGATCTCGGGGATGGAAGCACCCAGCCTTCACACCATGATCCCTTCCACCCACCCCAGACAGGGGCCACCCCACCACTGCTAAAACCTCTCCCGTAATGGCACCTCTGCACCTGGACACGGCTCCCCAACCAGCAGAAGCTTCCCTGGTGCAAGGAAGATGGGAACAATTCCAGAAGCGTGCAGTCCCATAGAGGACCGCAGGGAGTAGCTGGCACTCGTGTGGTCGGGAAGGCTTCCTGAAGGAGGTGACCCTGGACTGAGTCCCGACAAGGAGCTGACTGTGCCAACAGGTGGAAGAGGGAGAAAAAACAGCATGTGCCACGTCCTGAGATGAGAGCGCAGCCTGTTCTGGAAACTTTGGGTAATTCAGTGAGATGGAGCCCAGAGCACAGGGCACAGTAGAGGTCGTGAGGCTGGAGATAAAGGATTCACCATTCTGAGTGCACTGGGGGTCTGTCCAAGGGTCTCCAGGGGACAAGCACCACGGCAGGTGGGCTGGGATGTGGCAAATGAACTGGACGGGTGAGACCAGGAGCCGAGGGCCAGGCAGAAGGCACCTGCAGCGACGCAGGTGAGAGTGGGGTGGAGAGAAGGGGGAGCGGGGACGCAGGCGGCGTGGATGCAGCTGACAGCTGTCTGGCTACGATGTGCAGCCCCCATCCCACAGGAGCACATGGCCTTTTCTCCCCCATATCTCGCATCTCAGGACCCTGGGTTCTCCCTTCCACTGACCCAGCCAGGGAGGGTGTTAGCCTCGCCCCCTCACTGGGAGGGACCCTCCCCGGAACTGCGTCGGCCAGGCTGCCCCGTTTAGCTGACGGGAGTGAGGACAGGCCTGTATCTGGCTGCTCAGAGCCACTAGGAAAAGCCCTCCATCTCACAGCTGTTGGCCCCCAGGAGACCTTCTGAGAACACAGACTCGGGCAGCCCGGGGCAGGTCCCAGGGGACACACAGTGACATCAATCCTGGGAAGACAGGTTCACCTCTGAGTACGAGAACAGCCCACTGCCAGGAGATGAGCGTTTTCAAAAAGAGTCCTTTAAGAGCGTTTATCAGAGCAGTTCTTTGAGGAGGGGAAGTATTTCATCAGGGCCTCTCATCCAGGGCATTCAAGGTCTAGCAAAGAGCTTCCAATCTCCAGCAAAATCACAAAACCGAAAAACTACGGGCAGAAGCAGCAAAGCAGACCCACACAGGGGGTTCCAGGAAAGGAAGACGGTCCCCCGAGAAAACACACCCCACCTGCAAGAGCCGGTATCTCCCAGTCCCCTACGCAGCACCTACGGCCCAGCCTCGCCCGTGGTCAGGACCTGGCATCGCTTAACGATGCTGATCCGCTGTTTCCTCACCTGAAATCCAGGGGTGAGGACAGCGGTCCTGCTTACCTGACCTGCAGCCAGAATCTATAAAGAAATCCATGAAGTTAAACCATCGTAAAGAAACACCACGTTTCACTCTCCTCCCAAACACGTCTAGCAAAACACTCGCGGGAGGAGATGGAAGAAACCCGCACAGCCGCTGGCGGGGCTCGGAGGTCTCCACACAGCAGCCGTCCGACCAGAACTTGTAACGAGCACTGGTGCTACCACGTGGGGTTGTGGTGGCCAAGACTTACCTTGAAACTGAGGTTTGACCTCCCAGGAGCAGGAAGCAAAGCCACCGAACACGTGGCCGTCACGGTCCTCGAGCAGCACCACGCAGGGCCCCCAGTGTGCGATGCGCCCACAGAGCTGCGCGAAGCTGTGCCCGTGGAGCTCGGATGAGAAGAGCAGGCGCCAGCGGTGCCGCTGCTCCCTGGGCAGGTGGGAGTTGATGTAGATGACGGACAGGACATCCAGGACGCTCGCAAACTCCCGCTCCTGGTCGACTTGGCGCTCGGGGACCAGGGTGGCCAGATCGAGGGACGAGCACAGGAGGAGAAAGCCTTGCTGGATGACCACGCTCAGGAACGTGGTCACGAGGGGGGCCCTGAACACCCAGTCCTCAACCGTGGTTCGGTCACAGTCTAGCTGCTGAGGCCCCAGAAGCTTCTCACCGTCTAGCGGAGGAGAAAACGGTATTAGTGGGCGATGACGTCGCCCTTTATCTACTTACCTAAACCTGCTCTGTGTAGCGGGGGAGCCACGCGCGGTTCATCTGCATCGAGATGCACAGTAAGTGTAAAATGCACACCCCATTTCAAAGGCTTGGCGTGAAAAAGAAAAAGAACGTAAAATATCTCACTTTTTTTTACATTGATTGCCAATGTTAAAGTATATTTTGGACAAATTCTTAAAATTAATTTTGCTTGTTCCTTTTCAGTATTTCCATGTGGTTACTGAAATATGTAAAATTTCACATGTGGTTGGCTTTGGAGTTCACGTTCTGTCTCTGTCGGACAGGGCTCATCTAAACAATTCAACATCGACACTCTTATCTTTTCTCTCTGCTCCAAGCTGCATTTCAGAGACACAGGAGACAGCTACACCCTCACCCCAGGGCCCCAAGACTCCCCAGCAATCCCTCCTGAGAGGGCTACACCAAAAGCCACTAGTCCTAACAAAATCATTTGGAAAGGATTTAGAAAGTGTGCTGTCCTCCAGCTATGGCAGGGTAGTGGTTGGTTACTTCCTGGGCACCCCTCTAGTTTATCTGGGGAGAACGGGTTTCATTAACTACAAATTATACTTAATTGTTTCCGACCAGCAGCCATCATTCTGATTTCCGTCTCTTACCTACTAAGAACAGAGGTGACATGGAGGTGATACCAAAAGACAAGCTATCGGTACTTCATTCATATATAGAGATATACATATATATACACACATACATATATGTGTATATATATATGTATATCTATATATACGTATATACATATATATAAAAAACAGTATTATACAGTATGTCATTATTCTTTCCAAGTTCCAAATACCTCACTTAATTTTTCAAACTGTGTTTAAAAATCCAGCTTTATAATAAAACAGTAACACTTTTATAAAACAAATCTACTTTGCAAAGAGATTCACCACAAGGTATTTTTAAATCCCAAGTAAATTTAATTATATACTGTTTCTCAGCCAACAATAGCAGAATATATATTCTTCTCAAGTGTACCTGGAATATTCTCCAGAACAGACCATATGTTAGGCCATAAAACATGCCTCAATAAATTGAAAAGAACTGAAATCATGTAATGTATGTTCTTCAACCACAATGTAATGAAATTACAAGTCAGTAACAAGGCAATTTGGGAATCTCACAAACACATAGAAATTAAAGAACATACCTCTAAACAACCAACAGGCCAAAGAAGAAATCACGAGGGAAGTTAGAAAAATACTGAGATGGGGACTTCCCTGGTGGCACAGTGGATAAGACTCCACACTCCCAATGCAGGGGACATGGGTTCGATCCCTGGTCAGGGAACTAGATCCCACATGCATGCCACAACTAAGGAGCCGGCGAGCCGCAACTAAGGAGCCCGCCTGCCACAACTAACACCTGGAACGACCACATAAATAAATAAATAAATATTTTTTTGAAAGAAACTACTGAGATGAATGAAAACAAAAACACAATATACCAAAACTTATGGGATTCAGCTAAAGCAGTGCTTAGAGGGATATTTATAGTCATAAATGCCTATATGAAAAAGAAGAGAGATCTCAAATCAATAACCTAACCTTCTAACTTGAGAAACGAGAAAAAGAAAATCAAACTAGCGATCAGAATCAAGATGGTCAGTAGTAGGACGTGGAACTCACCTCTTCCCACAGAAACATCAGGAATACATCTATGAATGGAACAATGCTCTCAGACAACTAGCAGAAGACCTCAAACACCTCAAAGGACAAGAAAGATCTCCATGTAACTGGGTAGGACAAAGGAAAAAAAAAAATAAAGGAAGTGGGACGAGACCTGTGCCCCTAGGGGGGTGGAGCTGAAGGAAAGGAGAGGTTCCCACACCCAGGGAAGCCTCACCAGTGGGGAGATCAGCCGGGACAGAAAGGGAGCTTCAGAGGCTTGGAGGAGAGCACAGCAACCAGTTAGTGGCAGGCAGGACAGAGAGAGACCTACACGGACGGTTGTGCCACTGCCCTGTGTGCCCCAGCCTGAGACGCGCGTCCACTGGTATGGGTGGGGGCTGGGTGCTGTAACACGGGGTTTAGAGGACAGACCCAGGGAGAGGACTGCTGTTGGCTGTGCGGAGACAGCCTGAAGGGGCTGGAGTGTGGGGCGCAGCAACCAGGAGTGTTTGCAGAAGAACCCCGGGCCGCCATGGAAGCGAAGCGCCATTGTTAAGCGGCATGCCAAGGTAGAGGCGGAGCTGCCATCGCAGCCTCTTTCCCCACCCGCCAGCTCCTGCCTATGCAGCCTCCAGGACAGGCTCGCGCCCAGGCAGGCTCACACACCCCGGCCACCCCGGTCCCCTCCTGCCTGGGCAGGCTCGTGTGCCCCAGCCACTGCCCTGGTGCCCCCAGAAGCAGACACCAGTGGGTTGCCCATGCGCAGAGGTGGGGCTGAAATCACAGCTGAGGCCCACAGGCCGTGTGACTTAGGAAGCAGAGCTGAAATCTCTCCCCACGGCTGCGTGAACCTTGGATTTATACCTCCATGGCCGACTTTGTAAATTCAGTGCCTGTGGAACATCCAAACGGACAACTGGTGCTCTCGCAGCTGGGACGAGTCTGGCCTTAGCAGTTGTGGGCTTTGTGGGCGCGTACATGCAGGGGCTGGGCTGGGCCAGGGTCTGAGCTTCATCCATGGCTCCCACAGTGGGTCCAGGTGTGTAACTACTGCAGTCCTGGGACCTGACTTCAGTGGATCTGCGCTGGTGGCTTGTGAAAACAAAGCCTGAGAGGCCCCAGGGCTGACTGCCGGCACACCCACAGTTGAGGTGGGGCTGAGGGCAGTGCCAACAACGGTGCACTTTGTGAGCCTGCACAGCGGGTGAAAGGTGACACACTCACAGGTGAACAGCTCCAGCAGAGTAATACTCAGTGGCTCCTCTCCCAGTGGGAGCGCTCCAATCCCGCCTATTCTTGCACTGCAGATCAGAAATGCAGCTCCGAAACAGAGCTAGGGGCTTCTACACCAACAACTAGAGAGCAGACCCTGCCCTGGACAGAGCAGTGACAACCACAGAGGGAAGAGGGGTCCCCACTCACTGTCCAGTGCAGGCTCTGGTCACCGCAACACCAGTTGCACCTCCCGTCAAGGGGATAACAGCCAGCACACACTGAGGAAAGAGCCGACAGGCATCCGTACTGAAAACAGCCCTCGCACCAAAAAAATATTAAACCCATGCAGGCTACACAGGGACACTCCCACATATGAATAGCCCTCCAAGAACACAGTAGATAATTGTTTCTCCTAAACTCACAGAGCAAGAGAAATATAAGTAAAATGAAGAAGCAGAGGGCCCGCTCCCAATTAAAATATCGAGAGAATTCCCCTGAAAGAACAAACATGAAATAGGCCTCTTCAGTCTAATAGATACCAAGTCCAAAAAGGAGATAATGAAAATACTGAAGGAATTAAGAAAGGCTATCGATAGAAATGCAGATTACTGTAAAAAGGAACTAGAAACTATAATGAGGAGTCAAGAAACATTCGAAGATTCATTTGCTGAGACGAAAGCTGAACCAAAGGCTATGAATAGCAGAATAAATAATGCAGAAGAACGAATAAGTGATCTGGACTATAGAGTAAAGGAAATCACCCAATCAGGACATCAGACAGAACGTCAAGTGAAAAAAATGAAAGCAATATAAGAGACCTATGGGAGAATATAAAGCATGCCAATCTACACATAATAGGTATCCCAGAAGGAGAAGAAAGAGAAAAGGGGATTGAAAATGTATTTGAAGAAATGATGGCTTAAAACTTCCCAAAGCTAAAGAAGGAAACAGATATCCAGATACGGGAAACACAGAGGGTCCTGAATAAGATAAACCCAAAAAGACCTACACCAAGACATATTATAATAAAAATGTCAAAAGTTAAACATAAAAAGAGGATTCTAAAGGTAGCAAGAGAAAAACACAGAGTTAATGACAAGGGAACCCCCATAAGGCTATCAGCTGATTTCTCTACAGAAACACTGCAAGCCAGAAGGGAGTGGCAAGATATATTCAAAGTCCTGAAAGGGAAGTATCTGCAACCTAGGACACTCTACCTGGCAAGATTATCATTTAGAATAGAAGGAGAAAAAAAGAATTTCTCAGACAAGCAAAAACTAAAAAAATACAGCAATATTAAACCTATCCTAAAAGAAATATTGAAAGGTCTTCTCTAAATAGAAAAGTAGTAAGAATCTATAGGAAAGAGAAGATCACAATTATTTTTCTAGAATGTGTTTGAGCCTAAGTGACTACCAGTCTAAAGCAAGTAGATAAAGGAAGGGGTTAACATACTTGAAAAACAGGGTAGCCACAAATCAAAAACATACAATAGATTCACAAAAATCAAAAAGAAAAAACTATAAGCATAATACAAAAGAAAAGCATCAAACCACAAAAGGAAAAACAAAAAGAAAAAGGGACAAAAGAATATAAAATCAACAGGAAAACAAGGTTTAAAATGGCAATAAATATATATCTATCAAAAATTACCTTAATGTCAATGGACTAAACGCTCCCATCAAAAGACACAGAGTGGTAGATTGGATAAAAAAACAAGAGTCTACAATATGCTGCCTACAAGAGACCCACTTTAGGGCAAAGGACACACATGTATTAAAAGTGAGGGGATGGAGAAAGATACTGCATGCAAACAGAAATGAAAAGAAAGCAGGGGTCGCAATACTCATATCAGACAAAACAGACTTTAAAACAAAGGCTATAAAGAAAGATAAAGAAGGACACTATATAATAATAAAAGGATCAATACAAGGAGAGGATATTACATTTGTCAACATATATGCACCCAATATAGGAGCACTCAAATACAGAAAACAAATACTAACAGACATAAAGGGAGAAATTGACAGGAATATAGTAATAGTAGGAGACTTTAACACCCCTCTCACATCAATGAACAGAGCTTTGAGACTGAAAATCAATAAGGCAACAGAGGTCCCAAATGATACATTAGAACAGTTAGACTTAATTGATATCTTCAGGACATCACATCTAAAAAAAAATACATTCTTTTCAAGTGAACACAGAACATTTTCTAGGATTGACCACACACTTGGGCACAAAACAAGCCTCAACAAATTTAAGAGTATAGAAATTATTTCAAGCATCTTTTCTGACCACAACAGCATGAAACTAAAAATCAACCACAGAAAAAGAAATGAGAAAAAAACAATTACATAGAGACTAAACATGCTACTAAAAAACCAATGGGTCAGGCTTCCCTGGTGGTGCAGTGGTTAAGAATCCGCCTGCCAATGCAGGGGACACGGGTTCGAGCCCTGGTCCAGGAAGATCCCACATGCTGCAGAGCAGCTAAGCCCGTGCACCACAACTACTGAGCCTGCACTCTAGAGCCCACAAGCCACAACTACTGAGCCCACGTGCCACAACTGAAGCCCACGAGCCTAGAGCCCTGCTCCACAACAAGAGAAGCCACCATAATGAGAAGCCCACACACCGCAACGAAGAGTAGCCCCCACTCACCGCAACTAGAGAAAACCCACACGCAGCAACGAAGACCCAACACAGCCAAAAATAAAAATAAAAAAATAATAATAAAAAAAAACCAATGGGTCAATGATGAAATCAAAGAAGAAATTAAAAAATACCTTGAGCAAATGACAATGAAAACACAACCATACAAGAACTATGGGATGTAGCAAAAGCAGTTCTTAGAGGGTAGTTCATAGTGATTCAGGCCTTCTTTAAGAAACAAATATCTCAAACAACCTAACACACTACCTAAAAAAATTAGAAACAAGAACAAACAAAACCTAAAGGAAAAGATAATAAAGCAAAGGAAAGATAATAAAGATCAGAAAGGAAATAAATAAAAGAGAGATTAAAAAACAAACAAAAAAATCAATAAAACAAGAGCTGTTTCTTTGAAAGGGTAAACAAAATTGACAAATCTTTGGCCAGGCTTACCAAAAAGAAAAGAGAGAAGACCCAAATAAACAAAATAAGAAATGAAAGAAGAGAAATCACACAGATACCACAGAAATACAAAAAACCATGAGAAAATACTATGAACAATTATATGCCAACAAATTTGACAACCTCCAAGAAATGGACAACTTCCTAGAAACATACAGCCCACCAAAACTGAATCATGAAAAAAGAGACAACTTAAACAGACCAATCACTAGAAAAGAAATCAAACCTGTTAAAAAAACAAACAAAAAAAAAAAAAAACAGCAAACAAAACAAAACCTACCTAAAATAAAATTCCAGGACCATATGGCTTCACAGGCAAATTCTACCAAACATACAAAGAAGAAATTATACTGATCTTTCTCAAATTCTTCCAAAAGACTGAAGAGGAAGGAACACTCCCAAAGACATTCTATGAAGACACCATCACCCTATTACCAAAAGCAGACAAAGACACTACCAAAAAAGATAATTACAGGCCAATATTTTTGATGAATATAGATGTAAAAATTTTCAACGAATTATTAGCAAACCAAATCCAACAACACATAAAAAAGGTCATACACCACAACCAAGATGGATTCATCCCAAGATCACCAGGATGGTTCAACATATTCAAATCAATCTACATGATATACCACATCAACAAAAGAAAGGACAAAAACGACATGATCATCTTAATAGATGCATAAAAAGCATATGATGAAATTCAACACCCATTCATGATAAAAGCCCTTACAAAATTGGGTATAGAGGGAACATATCTCAACATAATAAAAGCTATTTATGACAAACCCACAGCCAACATAACACTCAACGGTGAAAAGCCAAAAGCCTTCCTGCTAAAATCTGGAACAAGACAAGGGTGCCCACTCTCATCACTTCTCTTCAACATAGCACTGGAAATCCTAGCCACAGCAATCAGACAAGAAATAGAAATAAAAGGTGTTCAACTTGGTAGGGCAGAGGTAAAATTATCATTATACACAGAAGACATGATAATATATATAGAAAACCCTCAAGACTCCACACAAAAACTACTAGAACTGATAAACGAATTCAACAAGGTAGCAGGATACAAGATTAACATACAGAAATCAATTGCATTTCTTTACACTAACAATGAAATACCAGAAAGGGAATGTAAACAAATAATCCCTTTTAAAATCACACCCAAAAAAAAAAATACTTAGGAATAAACCTCACCAAGGAGGTGAAAGACTTATATGCTGAGAACTATAAAACATTAATAAAGGAAATTAAAGACGATTTAAAGAGGACTTCCCTGGTGGCACAGTGGTTAAGAATCCGCCTGCCAATGCAGGGGACATGGGTTCGAGCCCTGGTCCAGGAAGATCCCACATGCCGCAGAGCAACTAAGCCCGTGTGCCACAACTACTGAGCCTGCGCTCTAGAGCCCACAAGCCACAACTACTGAGCCCGCAGGCCACAACTACTGAGCCCACGTGCCTAGAGCCTGTGCTCTGCAACAAGAGAAGCCACCACAATGAGAAGCCCATGCACCACAATGAAGAGCAGCCCCTGCTTGCCGCAACTAGAGAAAGACCGTGTGCAGCAACAAAGGCCCAACACAGCCATAAATTAATTAATTAATTAATTATTTTTAAAAAGATGATTCAAAGAAATGGAAAGATATCCCATGCTCTTGGATTGGAAGAATATTGTTTAAATGGCCATACTACCCAAAGCAATCTATAGGTATAATGCAATACCTATGAAATTACCCATGACATTTTGCACAGAAATAGAACAAATAATAATAAAATTTATATGGAATCATAAAAGACCCAGAATTGTCAAAGCAAGCCTGAGGAAAAAGAGCAAAGCTGGAGACCTAACCCTCCCAGACTTCAGACAATATTACCAAGTTATAGTAATCAAAACAGCATGATATTGGCACAAAAACAGGCATATAGATCAATGGAACAGAAGAGAGAGCCCAGAAATAAACCCACACACCTATGGTCAATTAATCTTCAACAAAGGAGGCAAGAATATACAATGGAGAAAAGAGAGTCTCTTCAGCAAGTGGTGTTGGGAAAGCTGGACAGCTGCATTTTAAATCAATGAATTTAGAATACACCCTCTCACCATACACAAAAATAAACTCAAAATTACTTAAAGACCTAAATATAAGACAAGACACCATAAAACTCCTAGAAGAGAACATAGGCAAAACATTCTGTGACATAAATCATACCAATGTTTTCTTAGGTCAGGCTCCCAGGGCGATAGAAATAAAAGCCAAAATAAACAAATGGTACCTAATCAAACTTAAAAGCTTTTGCACAGCAAAGGAAACCATAAACAAAACAAAAAGACAACCTACAGACTGGGAGAAAATATTTGCAAATGATGTGACCAACAAGGGCTTAATTTCCAAAATATACAGATGGCTCATACAACTCAACAACAACAACAAAAAAACAAACAACCCAATCCAAAAATGGGCAGAAGACATAAGTAGACATTTCTCCAAAGAAGACATACAGATGGCCAAGAGGCACATGAAGAGATGCTCAAGATCCCTGGTGGTCCAGTGGTTAAGAATCCGTCTTGCAATGCAAGGACTCTGGTTCAATCCCTGGTCAGGGAACTAAGAACCCACATGCCATGGGGCAACTAAGCCCACGTGCCACAACTACTGAGCCCATGTGCCACAACTAGAGAGAAGCCCACACACTGCAATGAAAGATCCTGCGTGCTGCAATTAAGACCTGATGCAGCCAAAAATATATAAATATTTTTTAAAAAAGAGTAAGAATGTATATATTCATATATATATACAACTGAGTCACTTTGCTGTACAGCAGAAATTGACACAGCATTGTAAATCAACTATACTTCAATAATTTTTTTTTTAAAAAAAGGAAAGAAAACCAAACTAAATCTAAAAGAAGCAGAAGAAAGGAAATAAAAGACTTGGATGAAGATAAATGAAACAGAGATTAGACAACAGAGAAAACCCATAAAACCAAAAGTTGGCTCTTTGAAAATAACAAAAAGTGAACAAACCATTAGCTAGACTGACCAAGAAAAAAGGAGAAGAACCAAATGGCTAACATCAGAAATGAAAGTGGGGACATCACCACTGACCCTGCAGAAATAAGGATTATAAGGAAATACTATGAATGATTGCCCACGATTAAATAATCTAAATCGTCCTCCAAAGTTGGAAGACTCACATTTGCTGGTTTCAAAACTTTAGTACAAGCCTACAGTCATGGAGATGGCGTGGTACCACTCTACAAGGCCAAGGTCTAAGGACTAAGGCAGGGCACTTGCCTTGAAGCTTCATCTCGGAGCACAGCTGAGCAGCCAGCACCTGCACCCTGGAAAGGGAGCCTGGGGCTTGCTTCTGAGTCCAGCCTCTCAGCTCCTGTCTGTAGTTTAGCACGTGTGCCACAGAGCCAACCAGATCCTCTGTAAACTTGAAGACCACAATTTTACCATTAATCGCATTTCTGTTGTGACCTATGACCGACATCATATCAACATGGGGAAGGGCGTCTCATCTCTTTAAGGCCAACTGTGATGGACCACAATATGGAACAGATCATGTAACTTGGGTAGTTACTCATTTTTCTAATGATACCTTTGGCTGGTCTAGATTGCCAGTGCCTTTTTGTCCAGGAGTTCTGACCTCAACCAGTGACGTGGTCTAGGTACCCACCCCCCGCCAGGGTGGACTTGTGCACAGTGCCTCCATCAGCTGCTTAATCGTCCTAGGTCCCCCACCAAAGGACACCAAGGCTGCTTGGGATGGCTGCGAAGGGCCTGGTAGCCTCTTACCTTTTGGACCTCTCTTGCTTTCACGGGACCTTCTGTGGCAGAAATCATTTTCCAGATCACGAGACTCTTCTCCTCGGCATTTCCTTTCAACAGGTGGGACATGGACACCGTGAACTGCTCCTGGGAGATGCGCTCACTGGGCCCCTTGGTCTTCCCGGTCACGTCCACCCTCCGCATGCCCTCAAAGAGCCTGGTGACCATCTCTGCGGGAAGAGCTTCCCCCACGTGGCTCTGCGGGGACAGGTAGGTGAAAAGGTCAGACAGGGTGCCAGTCAAATGAGGCAGGATGATGGAAAAACAGCTAAGGGAGAAAGACCAACCACTGCCACCAGCACATAACCTTCCTAGATCCCCAAATGCACCATCTCTCCCCGCCTAAGGGCATCATGACACCCCAGGACCCACACACCTGACACGTCCTGGCTTGTGGCTCAGCTTGGCCGTCAGACTCTTCCATCGTCTGTTCCCATCCTGCCCTCCAGACTTCCCAGTCTCCCCAGACTGGCCGTGTCATTCCTGCCTCTGGCCATCGTCTGCTCTTCACTCTGCTTACAACATCTCCTCAATTCTAGATTCTAGTAGCTGTCATTTGCATGTCTAACTTTATTTCCATATGGAACATACGGTCTGTGTAGTGCTAAATTGGTCTCCTCTATATTATGGACTTCCGAATATATTAGCTAGCTTTATCAATCCGAGTTCTTTGTGCTCAATATGCATTGGAAAGGGGGGGGGAGGATAAATTGGGAGATTGGGAGTGACATATACATACTACCATATATAAAATAGATAACTAATAAGGTCCTACTGTATAGCACAGGGAACTCTACTCAATACTCTGTAATGACCTATATGGGAATAGAAGCTAAAAAAGAGTGGATATATGTATATGTATAACTGATTCACTTTGCTGTACAGCAGAAACTAACACAACACTGTAAATCAACTACACTCCAATAAAAATTTTAAAAAATTAATAAAATCTAGTTCTTGGGACTTCCCTGGTGGTCCAGTGGTTAAGACTCCACGCTGCCAATGCAGGGGGCATGGGTTCAATCTCTGGTCAGGGAACTAAGATCCCACATGCCACGCGGCATGGCCAAAAGATTTTAAAAAAAAATCTAGTTCTTAATTGTCTTGACAGTAACATTCTGTAAATATCCTTTTCTTTTTTTTTTTTTTAATTTTTTATTTAATTTTATCTTTAGCTGCATTGGGTCTTCGTTGCTGCATGCAGGCTTTCTCTAGTTGTGGGTGAGCGGGAGCCACTCTTCGTTGCGGTGCGTGGGCTCCTCATCGCGGTGGCTTCTCTTGTTGTGGAGCATGGGCTCTAAGCGCGCGGGCTTCAGTAGTTGTGGCACGCGGGCTTGGTAGTTGTGGAGCATGGGCTTAGTTGCTCCGTGGCATGTGGGATCCTCCCAGACCAGGGCCCGAACCTGAGTTCCCTGCATTGGCAGGCAGATTCCCAACCACTGCACCACCAGGGAAGCCCTATCCTTTTCTCTTTGACTCCAACATCAAATCTGATTTGGTCCAGGGATCACAAATACAGGGGGAGAGAAAGCAAACCATGAACTAAATCAGTGGGGTCTGAAAACTGAACTCTCCTGAAACAACTTCCTGTGTCTACACGGTCTGCGACAACATTGATATTCTGCATTTCTTATAAAGGAGTTTCCCACCCTCATTGCTCAAAAAGAGTATTCCTATTTCTGTCAGTGTTTCCAAAGTTCTACTGGAAGAGAAACCTCTAATTCGTTCCCAAAGGAACCTTTATTTGCTTGCCAAGGTTTTCTGATCAACTTTTCACCCTATTTATCTTTTTTTTTTTTTTTTGCTGCATTGGGTCTTCGTTGCTGTGCGCAGGCTTTCTCTAGTTGTGGCGAGCGGGGGCTACTCTTCATTGCGGTGCACGGGTCTCTCATTGTGGTGGCTTCTCTGGTGGAGCACAGGCTCTAGGCATGCAGGCTTCAGTAGTTGTGGCATGCGGGCTCAGTAGTTGTGGCTCGTGAGCTGTAGAACGCAGGCTCACTAGTTGTGGCACATGGGCTTAGCTGCTCTACGGCATGTGGGATCTTCCCGGAGCAGGGCTCAAACCCGTGTCCTTTTCACTGGCAGGTGGATTCTTTTTTTTTTTTTAAATACTTAGATATACTTTTTTTTTTTTTAATAATTCTTTATTTTATTTATTTATTTTTGGCTGTGTTGGGTCTTCGTTTCTGTGTGAGGGCTTTCTCCAGTTGCGGCAAGCGGGGGCCACTCTTCATCGCAGTGCGCGGGCCTCTCACTATCGTGGCCTCTCTTGTTGCGGAGCACAGGCTCCAGACGCGCAGGCTCAGTAGTTGTGGCTCACGGGCCTAGTTGCTCCACGGCATGTGGGATCTTCCCAGGCCAGGGCTCGAACCCGTGTCCCCTGCATTGGCAGGTGGATTCTTAACCACTGCGCCACCAGGAAAGCCCGTGGCAGGTGGATTCTTAACCACTGCACCACCAGGGAAGCCCCACCCTATTTATCTTGATAAACACCTGTGAACGTTGTCACCAACTCAGCAGTTAAGTCCCTAAAGTGGCCTGTCTTGTTCTGTCTACTCCAGCTTATTGGGCGACCCAGTAGACTGGGGTGCTTTTGGTCTAGTGGAGATACACACATGATACACACACACACACACACACACACACACACACACACACACAAGCTGTGACCCCAATCCTCCCTGGCCAGTTTCCTCAACTATAAGGTGAGTATGTTGGGGGATCCCCAATGCCATCAGGTCCCATTCTGCATGTTCTAAAAGAGGCGGCTCTCCTCAGAAAACTAAAAACAGAGCTACCATATGATCCCACACTCCCATTCCTGGGCATACATCCAGACAAAACTATAACTCAAAAAGATACCTGCACCCTTATGTTCACAGCAGCACTACTCACAATAGCCAAGACATGGAAACAACCTAAGTGTTCATCGACAGAGGAATGGATAAAGAAGATGTGGTACATATACACAATGGAATATTACTCAGCCATAAAAAAGAATGAAATAATGCCATTTTTGCAGCAACATGGATGGACCTAGAGATTATCATACTAAGTGAAGTAAGTCAGACAGAGAAAGACAGATACTATACGATGTCACTTATATGTGGAATCTAAAATATGGCACAAAAAAGAACCTATCTACAAAACAGAAACAGACTCACAGACATATGGAACAGACCTGTGGTTGCCAGGGGGAGGGGGAGGGGGTGTCAGGGAGGGATGGACTGGGAGTTTGCGGTTAGCAGATGTAAACTATTATACATAGGATGGATAAACAATGAGGTCCTGCTGTATAGCACAGGGAACCTATATTCAATATCCTGGGAGAAACCATAATGGAAAAGAGTATAAAAAAGAACGTATATATGTGTATAGCTGAGTCACTTTGCTGTACAGCAGAAGTTAATGCTACGTTGTAAATCAACTATAGTTCGATAAAAAACTAGATTTAAAAGAGGAGGCTCTGAAATGTCGTCACACGTGGCACCGCCTCCCCCCTGCCCAGGGCGTGGGCCGATGAGGTCTCTTCGCTGCTGTCTCGCTCTGAGCACCCAAATCGCCCAAACGCGTGGCTAAGAGCCCCATGGAACGGGGCCAACAGACGGGTAAATGGGCAGTTCTCACTCGCTGTCAGGTGGACCTTGACTCTGAAACTTCGTTGTTTTGTTAGGAAAACCACAAAACTCCTAGGACGTCAAATACTTACGAATCCTAAAGGCCAAGGTGGACTTGAAACTTTGCAGTTATCGGACCCACAAATACAGCTAAGGGCAGCCTGTCACTCGTCCGGAGGGAAACCGGGGACAGTGGTTCAAGAGACAGCAAGAGGCCAGCCCCTCTAGTCAACCTCAAGCGGGAAAAGTCCCCAAAACACTGTGACACGAAGGCTGAGCAGAGCAGCTGCAACACGGACCACAGAAGCCACAAAGCTGAAAATAGGTACTATCTGTCCCTTTCCAGAAGACACATCCCTCAGTGTTCCCACACCTGTCCTACAGGAACAGACAGCCAGTTTTGGCCTGACCCCTCTCCAAACTGAACACGGACTTCTGACTGTTACTCTTGCCTTCAGTGCCTGCAGAGAGAAGGATCTGGGCGAGGTACTGGAGCCGAGTTCCTCTGACGACAGAGAATCAAACAATCTGTCAACCTCGGCCTGCTCCTCAGGAAGAAACCGCGAGGAGAAACTCTGCCCCGGGTGGCTCTTGCTATTCCCCATCTGTCCTTGTAGCTGGCGGGATTCTCTGCAGAAGGAAAGTTCACACCCAGTTAGGAGGGAAATCAAAATGTAATAATCATACAAAATAAACATCGATAATTACATGGTCAAGGTAATCAATATTGACCTACTTGCAAAATGCAGCTACAACACATCAGAGCTATGTAATGTTGTTTCAGTGTGGTAGAAATTAATGGTCGACACAAATAAAGTAGGAAAACCCAATTCTAATTCCTCTGACTGCCTGAGGCCTGCTCGTAACTGCCAACCAACAGTCTGGATTTCTTTATTCGAAAACAGTTTCTAAGCTAATGTAACTAAAATGTAGAAAAATCAGGATTTCAATCTAAATATTCATTTTTTAAAAGTCTGAGTTGAAAAAATCATCTAGCTTTTGCTTGTCTGAAAAGCTTTTGATTTCTCCCTTGAATCTGAATGAGATCCTTGCTGGGTAATCTTGGTTGTAGGTTTTTCTCTTTCGTCACTTTAAGTATATCCTGCCACTCCCTTCTGGTGTGCAGAGTTTCTGCTGAAAAATCAGCTGATAACGTTATGGGAGTTCCTTTGTATGTTATTTATTGTTTAATAAATTAATTCTATTTATTTGTTTTTGGCTGGATGATCACACATGTTTAAATAAAATCAACACCCTGCGAATATCACCTACACAGCAGACGTGCTCTTAGACAGGTTTTTCCCTTTGTGATCCTGGCTCCACCTGGCTGGCTGTATGGTCTTGGGCAAGCAACCAAAACTCTCTGTGCCCCAGTTTCCTCGTTTGTAAAATGGGAATAATCACAGCCCAACCTCAGACGGCTGTGATCATGGTTGGCCAAAGCTGTGAGATCAGGACTTCCCTGGTGGCGCATTGGTTAAGAATCCGCCTGCCAATGCAGGGGACACAGGTTCGAGCCCTGGTCCGGGAAGATCCCACATGCCGCCGAGCAACTAAGACCATGCGCCACAACTACTGAGCCTGCGCTCTAGAGCCCACGAGCCACAACTACTGAGCCCGCATGCCACAACGACTGAAGCCTGTGCACCTAGAGCCCGTGCTCCACAAACAGAGAAGCCACCACAATGAGAAGCCCGCGCACCACAACGAACAGCAGCCCCCGCTCGCCGCTACTGGAGAAAGCCCACATGCAGCGACGAAGACCCAATGCAGCCAAAAATAAATAAATAAAATTAATCTATTAAAAAATAAATAAATAAATAACATACAAAGGAATTCCCATAACGTTATCAGCTGATTTTTCGGCAGAAACTCTGCATGCCAGAAGGGAGTGGCAGGATATACTTAAAGTGATGAAAGAGAAAAACCTACAACCAAGATTACCCAGCAAGGATCTCATTCAGATTCAAGGGAGAAATCAAAAGCTTTTCAGACAAGCAAAAGCTAAGAGAATTCAGCACCACCAAACCAGCTTTACAACAAATGCTAAAGAAACGTCTGTAGGCGGGAAACACAAGAGAAGAAAAAGATCTACAAAAACAAACCCAAAACAATTAAGAAAATGGTACTAGGAACATACATATCGATAATAACCTTGAGTGTAAACGGATTAAATGCCCCAACCAAAAGATACAGACTGGCTGAATGGATACAAAAATAAGACCCAAATATATGCTGTCTACAACAGAGGCATTCAGACTTAGCGACATATACAGACTGAAGGTGAAGGGATGGAAAAGGATATTCCTTGCAAATGGAAATCAAAAGAAAGCTGGAGAAGCAATACTCGTATCCAATAAAATAGACTTTAAAATAAAGACTGTTACAAGAGATAAGGATGGACACGACATAATGATCAAAGGATCAATCCAAGAAGAAGATATAACAATTATAAACGTTTATGCACCCAACACAGGAGCACCTCAATACATAAGGCAAATGCTAACAACCATGAAAGCAGAAATCAGCAGTAACACAATAATAGTAGGGGACTTTAACATGCCACTTACACCAATGGACAGATCATCCAAACAGAAAATAAATAAGGAAACACAGGCTTTAAATGACACAACAGACCAGATAGATTTAATTGATATTTATAGAACATTCTACCCAAAAGTGGCAGAATACACTTTCTTCTCAAGTGCACATGGAACATTCTCCAGGATAGATCACATCTTGGGTCACAAATCAAGCCTCAGAAAATTTAAGAAAATTGAAATCGTATCAAGCATCTTTCCTGACCACAACGCTATGAGACTGGAAATCAATTACAGGAAAAAAACTGTAAAAAACACAAATACATGGAGACTAAACAGTGCGCTACTAAATAACCAAGAGATCACTGAAGAAATCAAAGAAGAAATAAAAAAATACATAGAAACAAATGACAATGAAAACACGATGACCCAAAACCTATGGGACACAACAAAACCAGTTCTAAGACGGAAGTCTATAGCAATTCAATCTCACCTAAAGAAACAAGAAAAATGTCAAATAAACAATCTAACCCTACACGTAAAACAACTAGAGAAAGAAGAACAAAGAAAACCCAAAGTCAGTAGAAGGAAAGAAATCATAAAAATCAGAGGAGAAATAAATGAAATAGAAACAAAGAAAACAATAGCAAAGATCAATAAAACTAAAAGCTGGTTCTTTGAGAAGGTAAACAAAATTGATAAACTCTTAGCCAGACTCATCAAGAAAAAAAGGGAGAGGATGCAAATCAATAAAATTAGAAATGAAAAAGTAGAAATCACAATTGATACTGCAGAAATACAAAAGATTATAAGAGATTACTACAAAGAACTATATGCCAATAAAATGGACAACCACTAAGAAATGGACAAATTCTTGGAAAGGTACAATTTTCCAAGACTGAACCAGGAAGAATTAGAAAATATATCCTAAAAAGTATAAATATTTTTTGATAAAAAATATACCTATCACAAGAAATGAAATTGAAACTGTAATTAAAAATCTTCCAACAAACAAAAGTCCAGGACCAGATGGCTTCAGAGGCAAATTCTATCAAACATTTAGAGAAGAGCTAACACCTAATCCTTCTCAAACTCTTCCAAAAAATTGCAGAGGGAGAAATACTCCCAAATTCATTCTATGAAGCCACCTTCACCCTGATACCAAAACTAGGAAAAGATATCACAAAAAAAGAAAATTATAGACCAATATCACTGATGAACATAGATGCAAAAATCCTGAACAAAATACTAGCAAACAGAATCCAACAACACATTAAAATGATCATACACTATGATTAAGTGGGATTTATCCCAGAGATGCAAAGGTTCTTCAATATATGCAAATCAATCAATGTGATACACCACATTAACAAATTATGGAATAAAAACCATATGATAATCTCAACATATGCAGAAAAGGTTTTTGACAAAATTCAACACACACTTATGATAAAAACTCTCCAGAAAATGGGCATAGAGGGAACCTACCTCAACATAATAAAGGCCATATATGATAGACCCACAGCAAGCATCATACTCAATGATGAAAAACTGAAAGCATTTCCTCTAAGATCAGGAACAAGACAAGGATGTCCACTCTCTCCACTACTCTTATTCAACATAGTTTTGGAAGTCCTAGCCACAGCAATCAGAGAAGAAAAAGAAATAAAAGGAATACAAATAGGAAAAGAAGAAGTAAAACTGTCACTCTTTGCCGATGACATGATACTACACATAGAAAATCCTAAAGATGCCACCAGAAAACTACTAGAAATAATCAATGAATTTGGTAAGGTTGCAAGATACAAAATTAATGCACAGAAATCTCTGGCATTCCTATACACCAACAACAAAAAATCAGAAAGAGAAATTAAGGAAACAATCCCATTTACCATCTCAACAAAAAGAATAAAATACCTCGGAATAAACCTGCCTAAAGAGGCGAAAGATTTGTACTCAGAAAACTATAAAACACTGATGAAAGAAATCAAAGATGATGTAAACAGATGGAGAAATATACCATGTTCTTGGATTGAAAGAATCAATATTGTGAAAATGAGTATACTACCCAAAGCAATCTACAGATTCAACGCAATCCTTATCAAACTACCAATGGCGTTATTCGCAGAATTAGAATGCCATTACAATTCATATGGAAACACAAAAGACCCCGAATAGGGCTTCCCTGGTGGCACAGTGGTTGAGAATCTGCCTGCTAATGCAGGGGACACGGGTTTGAGCCCTGGTCTGGGAGGATCCCACATGCCGCGGAGCAACTGGGCCCATGAGCCACAATTACTGAGCCTGCGCGTCTGAAGCCTGTGCTCCGCAACAAGAGAGGCCACGATAGTGAGAGGCCCGCGCACCGCGATGAAGAGTGGCCCCTGCTCGCCACAACAAGAGAAAGCCCTCGCACAGAAATGAAGACCCAACATAGCAATCAATCAATCAATCAATCAATCTTTAAAAAAAAAAAGACTCCGAAGAGCCAAAGCAATATTGAGAAAGAAAAATGGAGTTGGAAGGATCAGGCTCCCCAACTTCAAACTATACCATAAAACTACGGTGATCAAGACAGTATGGTACTGGCACAAAAAGAGAAATATAGATCAATGGTACAGGATAGAATGCCCAGAGATAAACCCACGCACATATGGGCACCTAATTTACGACAAAGGAGGCAAGAACATACAATGGAGAAAAGACAGCCTCTTCAATAAGTGGTGCAGGGAAAACTGGACAGCTACATGTAAAAGAATGAAATACACTCCCTACCACCATACACAAAAATAAACTCCAAATGGATTAAAGACCTAAATGTAAGGCCAGACACTATAAAACTCTTAGAGGAAAACATAGGAAAAACACTCTTTGACATAAACCACAGCAAGATCATTTTTGACCCACCTCCTAGTGAAACGGAAATAAAAACAAAAACAAATGGGACTTAATTAAACTTAAAAGCTTTTACACAGCAAAGGAAACCATAAACAAGACAAAAAGACAACCCTCAGAATGGGAGAAAATATTTACAAATGAAACAACAAAGGATTAATCTCCAAATATACAAACAGCTCATGGAGCTCAATATCAAAAAAACAAACAATCCAATTAAAAAATGGACGGAAGACCTAAATAGACATTTCACCAGAGAAGACATACAGACGGCCAAGAGGCACATGAAAAGATGCTCAACATCACTAATTATTACAGAAATGCAAATCAAAACTACAATGAGGTATCACCTCACGCCGGTCAGAATGGCTATTAACAAAAAATTTAGAAACAATAAATGCTGGAAAAGGTTTGTTGAAAAGGGAACCCTCCTGCACTGTTGGTGGGAACGTAAATTGATACAACCACTATGGAAAACAGTACGGAGGTTCCTTAAAAAACTAAAAATCGAACTACCATATGACCCAGCAATCCCACTACTGGGCATATATCCTGAGAAAACCATGATTCAAAAAGAGACATGTACCACAATGTTCATTGCAGCACTATTTTTAATAGCCAGGACATGGAAGCAACCTAAGTGTCCATCGACAGATGAATGGATAAAGAAGATGTGGCACATAGATACAATGCAATATTAGCCATAAAAAGAAACGAAATTGAGATATTTGTAGTGAGGTGGATGGACCTAAAGTGTAGTAAGAAAGAGAAAAAGAGACCTAGAGTGTAGTAAGAAAGAGAAAAACAAATACTGTATTCGAATGCATATATATGGAATCTAAAAAAAAAAAAATGGTACTGATGAACCTAGTTGCGTGGTAGGAATAAAGAGGTAGACATAGAGAATGGACTTGAGGACACAGGGTGGGAGAGGGAAGCTGGGGCAAAGTGAGAGTAGCACTGACATATATACACTACCGAATGTAAAATAGTTAGCTAGTGGGAAGCAGCCGCAAAGCACAGGGAGATCAACTCGGTGCTTTGCGATGACCTAGAGGGGTGGGATAGGGAGGATGGGAGGGAGGCTCAAGAGGGAGGCGATATGGGGACATATGTATGCATATGGCTGATCCACTTTGGTGTACAACAGAAACTAACACAGTATTGTGAAGCAATTTTACTCCAATAAAGATCTATTTATAAAAACAAAAGATAAAAAAAATAAACTCCAGGTACCAAAAAAAAAAAAAAAAAGAAAAGTGAACAATTCAGTGGCATTTGGGACATTCACAACATTGTGAGACCACCACCTTTATCTAGTTCTAAAACATTTCCATCACCCCAAAAGACACCCCACACCCGTTAGCGGTTATTCCCCATCCCCGATCCCTCAGCCCCTGGCAACCACTAATGTGCTTTCTCTGTGGATTTGCCTATTTCGAACATTTCACGTAAATGAAATCATCCAGTACATGGTCTTTGGGGTCTGGCTTTTTTCAGTCAGCATAATGTTTTAAATTTTCATCTGCATGGTAGAAATGATCAGTACTTCATTCCTTTTTATGGGTGAATAACATTTATGGTAGATGGAGATACCGTCTTTGGTTTATCCATCCATCTGGTGATGGACATTTGGGCTGCTTCTATCCTCTGGGTGTTGTGAACAGTGCTGCTGTGAACATATGTGTATACGTACTTGTTTGAGCCCCTGCTTTCAAATTTGGGGGCGGCAGGTGCTATACCTAGGAATGGAATTGCTGGGTTGTATAATCTGATGTTCACTTTTTGAGGAATTGCCAAACTATTTTCTGTTTTACAATCCCAGCAGGAAAGCATGAGGGTTCCAATTTCTCCATATCCTCTCTGACATTCCTGCTATTTTTCCATCTTTTTAATCCAGCCATTCTGGCAGGGGTGCCCATCTGCCCCCAACAGGAAGCCTCCAGCAGACGGCTCCTTGGACGGGAGCTGTAGCGCGCTTGCAAAGGCTGCTGGAAACGGGTGCTTGTGCAGCCGAGTTTGGGGCTATCACTCACGGGCCACCTGATCTAAATGCTTCCAATTCTCAAGTGTTTCAGCAGCGTAAGAGCCAAGAAGGAAAACTTCCGGCCCTGGGCTCAAGGTCCAGCCTGCGTGAGGCTTTCTTCATGTCTAAGATACAGCGAGCGGCACCAGAGGGTGCCTGGTCCCCTCCAGGGGGCACAGCCCAGGCGGCCATGCCAAGGCAGACCCGTCCTGTTCGTCAACTTTTCTAAGAGCCCCAAGAAACAACCTGATCACGTAGGACTTGATGAGGAGACGAGCCATCATCATTTGATTTTTAAATACCCGCCACTTCCGGAAGAGAGTAGGAAAGAGTGCCAAGCAAAGGCAGAAAGAAGGTACCAACATCACTGACTCTGCAGTTAACTTAATATATTCTGCCAACTGCAAAGCAGTGCTCTTAGTATTAAGTGTCTGAAAGCAAGGCCTAAGAGAAATCACAATAGAAAATAGGTCGATGCCCCCTGGCTAAAGACAAGCAGGAGTGCGCGTGTGGTCAGAGCTGCATTTCCAACCCAAGGCAGCGAGGAAGCATGGGGGGCTTGGTGAGAGTGTGAAGGGGGATGCTTTCTTGGAAGGCTCAAAGAAGGGGTTGGTGCCATTCAATGACTGGGTAGCTTAATCCTTTTCATCGAGGATGCAGGAGGAACAGAGAAGGGCTAGGGTAATAATTAAGAAGGACGCTGCATTGTTCTGTTGACCAGAAAGCAGGCTGCAGGTTATTTTGGGACCCCGCACAGTGACCTGATCTCTCTACACAGCGTGACTTTGCTTTCACTTGGTTCCACCCCAGCTTTACTTCCATTAGCGATAAATCACGATAGCTTTAGTCAAAAGTATCTTTAGATTCATACCTTTCCAACCAGGGAAATTCAAGATTCTCTCAAAATCTGTGTTAATTTATCAAGTCACCAAAAGACCTGTCACACAACTCTCCCTGTGTCCCTACCTTGTTATCCTGCTGAAATCCTGGAAATGGTAAATGAATTAAAATGAACCCTAGTGAAATCTATTTCGTTCTCAGGGTCTTCCTAGCAAAGATCACCACGCTTTTTCACTTCATCTAGAAAACCTTACGGTTTGTGACATGAGAAGGCCCGACTCACCTAAACTCTGGAAGAGATGATGGCCTTCTGAACACCTGGGGGGAAAGGTTTTTGAGATGTCAGCACAGCTTCATGTCAGAGCTGGACCCTCCAGGCCAGCTGACAGCCGTGCCCACCCAGGTGGGCTCCCAAGGCCGACCTGGCGGATGCGTGTGGTCCCCTCGTAACGTCAGACACCAGTCTCTGTGGACAGTTCCCTTCTGCCCGTTGTCTGACTCAGAGGACCCTCACGTCTACCTCTGCACCCCTCACCATCTACTCAGCCTCAGGTTCCAAGACTACCCGGCATTCTTGACTTTCCTAGAACCGACTGCTGCCTTACCTGACATGGACACAGGTCCCTCCTTACTCACTCTGCTTGCGCTGCAGCCACACCTGCATGCCTGACTCACCCACCGTAGAATCTGAATGCCATTAAAGAGACTGCCGCGCGGCCACCTGGCCAGCACCTGAGCCAGCCTGGCACACGCAGGCACGGGGACGCGCCGGTCCAACGGCCGTGTTGTTCCCCAGCCACCCCTCGGGTGGACGGCCTGTTCTCTCACCACCTCGTGAGATCCCGTGTGCTAACTCCAGGAGGTCGGCCTTGCCTGGGCCCCTCACGTTCGGGCCCCACGGGACTCACTCCCAGACCCCAGGCACTCAGGGCCCCTTGGATCAGTGCCACTCACTCCACCACCTGTGACCAGTCCCCTGCCCACCTCTGTACCCCATGGCCCACCAGGCCTGGGCCACCAGGGAGAGCTGACAGCAAGGACGGGGGTCCATCTAAATGCCGCACCTCAACCTTCCCACATCCTGGGAAAGCATCCTTCCTTCTCAAAACCAAGGAATCGCTCTACGGGGGGATACCAGCCTCTTTCAGGGGGACATCTGGGGCTAAAAGGCTGCCAACATGTAAAACGCCTCTCCTCAGACATTCTCAGATGTTCCATGACTGAGCAATCAGTGCGGCCACCGGCAGTGCCACTGAGAGGTCACGGGGCCTGCCCCCTCCAGCACACTGGCCTTCCTGACATCAGCACACGCATCTAATTCCTTCAACAGATAACTAACTCAGCGTCTCCTAGGCCAGGCCCCGTCAGAGGGAGAGGAGACAGAAGCCTCAGAAAGGCCCAGGGCCTGCAGGAGCGTCCGGCCCAGCAAATGCTGCGGGGATCGGCAGGGATGGGGCGAGAGTGGAAAATGTCCCAAAGGACATGTTCCGGCTGGGTTTTCCGGCACCCACAGGTGGTTCGCCCAGGAAGCAGGGACGGTGCACACAAAGGTGCAGGGTGAAACCGACATCGTCCAGGCGAGGTCTGGTGTGCGGAGGGGGCCAGAGGGGGCTACAGAGCAAGGTGGCCTCGTCTGCCTCCACCCAGCCCCTCACTTCCAGCCCATCCCAGCCCCCTCCTCTGTCCCACCGGAAACAGGCTCCTGCACTGTTGTCTGGAAACAGCAGCCTGGCCTCCTCAGGGTCCAAATGCCTGCGAGAAAGGACCAGAGCTGGGCGAGGCGCCCACAGGGAGGAGCGGAGGGCAGAAACGCACAGGAGAGGTGCGGCCCATGGGCATGCGGTAGGCTCAGGGCGGCACCTGGAAGAGATGCCAGGGAAGGCCCAGAAGCAGGGCAGCTGGCAACACTGGTTTTTCTTCTGGGAGGAGGGAGAACTGCTACACCCTCAAGCAGTAGCCACAGGCCTGGAGTCAACAAGAGGTGGAAGGAAGGGCAGCCCCTCACACCATGCCCCGGGCCCCTGGCCCACCATTCTCGGTGTCTGCAGGGCACTGGTAAGAGGACACATCTTTAGACAGCTCCAAGGACACCCCGCTCCTGTTAAAGAGCTCCCACAAGGCAGGAGGACGTGATGGCAGCGGTACAGCGTCCCCAGGTTCATCCAGCCTGGACTCCATCGTTTAATCAGGCCTGAAATCTCTTTAATCAACTTTGGGGAGGAACTGAAGGCCTTTGATGCGTCCTTACTTCTCCCCAGATGCATATTCTTGAACTTTCTTTCAGTCCCTGGCAATGGTTTCCTCACGGGACTGTCCTGGGTGCACCTCGATATGTGCCACAGGCTTTTTTTTCCGGGCAAGCTGTGCATAAAACAACCCAACGCTGGCCTGAGTCTCCTGCAGGTTTACGTATATCACGTTCTCTTTCAAGAGGACGCGCCTCAGTGATCCTTTAAGATTGCTAACCCCAGTAGTTCTCAACTGGGGGCGGTTTTGTCTGCCGGGGGACAGCTGGCAATGATGTCTGGTTGTCACAACCAGGGAGAGCGGTGCTGCTGGCATCTAGTGGATTCCAACCAGGGGTGCTGCTAATACCCTACAACACACAGGACAGCCCCCCTGAACAAAGAGGTCCCTGGCCCCAAACGTCAGTAGGACTGAGAATGAGAAACTGGCTTCCAAAGATGCAGGGCCGTGGGGCAGAGCGGGAGGGTGTGCACTGAAGTGCGCTGGTACCCAGATGGCGTAAGCAAAAGATGCACAGATTCGAGTTCAAGTTCTGACACTGGTTGGTGCTACGACTGAGGGCAAGTTATGAAGCCTTTTCCAACCCTAGTAAAACAGGGAAAGTGCCACCAGCCCTGTAATGAGGGGGAAAGGATTAAATGAGGCCACATAGGGCATTTATCAATAATTCGGCTTTCTAGAGGCCAGAGAAGGAGACACATGAGCCCAAGGCAACAGAAGGTTTCTTGCCTTGGAACAAGACAAACAGCCCAGCTTGGAAGGAACAAATTCCCCAGTGCTAGGGAGGGAGCCAGGAGCTGTTTTTCTGCCGAATGGGCCGCAGTTCCTGCTGGCATCCTAGCATGGCTCAGGGACCTCTTTTCAGAGCCTCTCTGAGCCTCTCTGACGGCTCCTGTCCTCGAGGGACACCCTGGACTCTCCACCTCCAAGGGGCCACTGTCCTGGGAGAAGCAATCTGGCCCTCAGTACGCCCCTTCTGGGAAGACTCCCACCGCCTCATCTGCTTCAAGCTTTGTTTACATCCCAGAACCGGCAGCCCTTCTGCGAAGGGTCAGCTTGAGCCTGGGCCAGCCGCCAGCTGTGCTGGCCAGAAGGGGACCTGTCTCGCTCCTGCCCTATGCTGGCTTCCCTCCCTCCAGGTAGCCCCACTGGCTCATCTGCAGGGTGTTAGCCTAGGAGCACTTTCTTCTCTCCCCTCTGCCCTGAATTTAGCCATCAGCTCCACTCTCCGGGGACAAAGTGAGTAGACAGTGGTCAGAATAGAGACCGCCCCAGCCCGGCACACACTCCAGTACAGCGCCCACGCCTCGCCTCCTCCCGCCGATGCTCCCAGTTCTTCCTGCTTCTCTACATCTCTCTCTCTTCTCTCTTCTCTCTTCTCTCTTCTCTCTTCTCTCTCTCTCTCGCTTTCCCTTCCGACAGCTGGCCTCCACCCTGAGAAGCCTCGGGTAAGAATCTGCCGGAACCCTCTGATCTCAACCACACGGGAAGCAGAATGTGAGGAGTGATTCTGTGCTCCAACTGACCACGCGGGGAGACTCTTCCTCCCTCGCAGCTGTCCCCCCACCACTCCCCACCCCGCCGCAGGGCAGAGAGGCACGGGCTGCCAGGGAGGGGCAGGGCCCCGGTCCACTCTGGCACCAGCCGCTCCCAGGACCAGGGTCATCGCCTCCATCAGGCTGCTCCCCCAGGCCTCCTGACCAACGACCTTCCCCCTCCCACACCCCCACCCTTCCGCTCACCGAGGCCCTCGCCCTCCGCCCCAGAGCCGACCCCCGACCTGCCTTTCCGCTTGCAGTCCACAAGTTTTCCTCTAGAGCAGCCCACCCCGTTGCCAGGCGACGGCGCTGACGGACGGCTACTTGCCCCAATCGCAGAAGCGGAAGCCTAGGGGGCGGAGCCTTATAACGCATTCAGCCAATGGATATGCACCTCATGGGGAGCGGGCCGGCGCAGGCGGGTGAGGGCGGGGCCGTGGGCAGAGCCGGCTGCAGGAAGGAAGGAGGCGGGATTCCTGGGGCGCCGCTGGGGGAGGAGCTGGAAAAGACGCTGGAGGCGGACCTGGGAAAGAGGGTGGCTGAGGATTCACGGGAGGAGCCAGGGAGGAGCACCTGGGGAGGGAGGGGTTGTCTGGCCTCGGGTAAACTAGCTGGGCCTTGGGAGCACGGGGTGTGGCCGGGATGAGGACGGAGCTGGGACAGAGGAGAGCGGGCCTAAGGGAGACCCAGCGAGAGACGAGAGAGGCAGGTAACCCAGCCGCGGGACCCTCCACTACTGAGGCCTCCATGGATTAAGACCCAGGCCACCTTCCTCTGGCACCCCTCTCCCTCCCCCTCCCCCAACTAATCTGGGCGCAGCCTCGCATCCCAGGGCCCGGGCTCCTGCCTACCCCCGACCCCCGCTTCTGCCCCTCCGCAGCCCAGCCCCTCTCTCTTCCTGGGAGCCCTCACTTCTGTCTACGTTCTCTGACTCCCAGTCCTTTCCAGTGGCGTTTGAACGTTCTTAAGTCTGTCTAGTCTTGATAAATACTCACCTTGACCCTCAGGCCTTCTCCAGCTTCTCCCACCCCATCGCCAATCCCTCGGCCCCAGCTTCACTCCACAATGTCTCAGGACTGTTGTCCGGATTTATTCACCTTTCATTCGTTCCCCAAACCACTGAAACCTGGCCCCAGGGCCTCTGTCACTAAATCCATGGGGCACTTTCAGTCCTTGCATGCAGGGGTTCGCAGTCAGCATTCCTGCCTTATTAAAACTCTCCTTCCTGGGCATCTAGGTCACTCAGCCCTGGCTTTTCTCCCCTCCCTCCCTGGTAGTTTTCACTCTACACATCCTCCCTGAGATTAATTCCTTCCTCCTGACTGTCTTCCCGGTGACTTCACTTCCCACCTGTCTGCTCTGCTGACCCCCAAACCTGCACGTCCAGCTGGTGGTCTAGACTGCACTCTGACCTCTAATGCCCATCAGGCTGCATCTCAAACTCAGCCCAGCCAAACCCAAACTCTTCCCTCCAAAACTGCATCTCCTATTTACTTCCTTCCTGAGAGCCGGGCCACCACCTTCCAGGCCCAAGTCAGAGAACTGGAACCATCCTGGATGCTTCCTCCTCCTTTTCTCTCCATGTTCCATTACTTACTAAATCTGTTTTACCTCCAAGATCTGGCCTGCATCCACCCACTTCCCTCCATGTCCCCAGGGCCCCCTGTCTGGGCCAGACCCCAATAGCCTCTTTCCCTCCTCCAACGCATCTCCCAGCCAGAGCCAATGGAACAGTTAGCACAGAAATCCTTAACCTGCCCCCAAGACTGAGAAATGGCATCACAGGATCAAGCAGAGTAACAGACACAGATAAAACCAGCTGCTCGGTTTTGCTGTCCTCAAGTTCACGAGGAACAACAGTTCTCAAGGACACTCAGCTGCAGCTGTAAAGTGTCCTAACAACCCCCTTTTTTGTGTAGTGACTGTTTTACTCAAAAAGAATTCTGAACTGTAAAATCACAGATGAGCAGAAACTTCACTGTTTGAAATTCTATCACTCAGAATGAAACTTCCTGCTCCCGCCTGAGAATTTAAGTCAACTTTGACGGAGAAGCAGCCTGGATTTCCAACCCAGGTGCAGATCCAGATAAGTGGTTTCTGGACATGATGGTCCACTTGCCCTCCTAACTTTGTGGTTCCCAAGGGAACGGGAACCGAGTCCACACTGCAGCCCAGACCGTTTGCTGGCCGCTTCCCACACAGCCCTGTTTTGCCCTGAGCCTGTTGAAACGCTGCTTCTTTTAAGTTTCACCCAAAAACCCCACCTTTCCACAAAGTCCTATGAAAACTCTCTTTGCCTTTGTCAGTTTGAGCTGCCCAGGGTTCCCAGTGCACTGGGTGAAGAGGCCTGATTTGTCAGACCGCAGGGTTGATCTTGGTAGTCTTGGGCCTGTGGGGCTAGGACAGCTGTAAGGTCCAAAGGGCAAGGGCAGTGCTGGTCACAGGTCCCCAGATAGTAATGAGCACCTACTACATACATGCCAGGCGTGGTGATACAGCAGTGAGCATTACAGTCTCTGCCCTCAGTCCTCTAGTCCTTTATCATTCGGTTCCACCTGCTGAATGAGTGGGGAGGAGCATGATTAAATTGAGGGGAGGGGATGGTTGGGGGGTTTCTGGCTGTGGAGGAGAGACTGGGGAAGGTAAGAGGGAGAAAAACCAGGACGGTGAGAAGCTATGGTGGGAAAATAGATGGGATATTAAAAAATACACAGAGACTTCAAGGCTTAAAAGGAATTCAGAGCTGGAGAACAGTATGGAGGTTCCTTAAAAAACTAAAAATAGAGTTGCCATGTGATCCAGCAATCCCACTCCTGGGCATATATCCATAGAAGACTATAATTCGAGAAGATACATGCATGCCTACGTTCATAACGGCGCTATTTACAATAGCCAAGACATGGAAGCAACCTAAGTGTCCATCAACAGAGGAATGGATAAAGAAGATGTAGTGTATATATATATACATATACATACATATACAATGGAATTTACTAAGCCACAAAAAAGAATGAAATAATGCCATTTGCAGCAACATGGATGGACCTAGAGATTATCATACTAAGTGAAGTAAGCCAGACAGAGAAAGACAAATATCATATGACATTGCTTATATGTGGAATCTAAAAAAAAAAAAAAAAAAAAAAAAAGTACAAATGAACTTATTTACAAAACAGAAATAGACACACAGACATAGAAAACAAACTTATGGTTACCAAAGGGGAAGGGAGGGGAGGGATAAATTAGGAGTTTGGGATTAACAGATATATACCACTATATATAAAATAGAAAACCAACAAGGACCTACTATATAGCACAGGGAACTATACTCAATATTTTGTAATAATCTATAAGGGAAAAGAATCTGAAAAAGAATATATATATATATATATATATATATATAACTGAATCACTTTGTTGTATACCTGAAACTAACATGACATTTTAATCAACTGTACTTCAATTAAAAAAAAAAAAAAAGAACTCAGAGGCCATCTGAACATTTTCCTTTTTCATGTCAAGGGACTACTGCCTTCCAGACTCTTTCTCTTCACCCTCATCCCCGCCCTTCCTGCCAATCGGGTGCTTCCTGGCCAGAGTCCCTTCTTGCCTGCTGCCTGGGGCCTGCCTGGACGCTTCCGGCCCACAGGTCACAGGCCCTTGTGGAGAGATGGGTCTGAGCACCGAGGCTGTCCCGTGGCAGCAAAGAGCTCCGCAGCCCAGGTTCCCTCACCCTCCTGGACACGAGGGAGTAACCCCAGCTCTTCGTCTCCGCTCGCTCAGGTTTCTGCCGCCTGCAGCCAAGGGGGTGGAAGGATTAGATCCCCTGTACTTAGGCGCGCAAACCTCTTGAGTATACTTTCAGGAATGTCCAAGGTGGTGGCATTCTGTGCAAAAAGGCAATTTCCCAGAGGCCGAAGCACGCCCAGGGCAGGGGGCCAGGGGGCTATGGTGGTCCCAGGTGCAGGCAGTGGGGGGCATCGGGGGCCCCCCGGCTGTAGAGATACCGACAATAAAACCAACTAAAAGTCGGTCTGCTTTTTATCCCCATGCGCCAGCAATTCTAAGCAACATCAAGTGATATCATTCTCCTCCGTGAAAAAGCCTTTTATTGGGCTAAGCACGAAACCAGGGGTTGGCAGACTTTTTTCTGTCAAGGGCCCGACAGTAAATATTTTTGATTTTTCAAGCCATACCATCTCTGTCACAGCTACTCACAGCTCTTGTGGCACCAAAACAGCCACAGGCAATAGAAAACCAGTTGGACATGGCTGTTTATGTCACACATTTATGGACACAGAAATGTGAACTTCACATAACTTTCACACATCATAAAATATTATTCTTCTGATTTTGTTTCCAACTGTTTAAAACTGCAAAAGTCATTCTTAGCTCACTGGCTGTATAAAAGCAGACAGTGGGGCTTCCCTGGTGGCGCAGTGGTTGAGAATCTGCCTGCCAATGCAGGGGACACGGGTTCGAGCCCTGGTCTGGGAAGATCCCACATGCCGCAGAGCAACTAAGCCTGTGTGCCACAACTGCTGAGCCTGCGCGTCTGGAGCCTGTGCTCTGCAACGGGAGAGGCCGCGACAGTGAGAGGCCCGGGCACCGCGATGAGGAGTGGCCCCCGCTTGCCACAACTAGAGAAAGCCCTCGCACAGAAACGAAGACCTAACACAGCCAAAATAATTAATTAATTAATTAATTAATTAAAAAAAAAAAAAAAAGGCAGACAGTGGCCGGACTGCAGTTACTGTTATGGTTTTTTGTTTGTTTGTTTGTTTGTTTTTTACTAGCATGATGAATACTTAGAATTAAAAAAAAAAAAAACTTTACCCGAAGAAGGTGTTTGCTACTTCAAATGTGCCAGCAGGGGAGCAACTCATCAAGCCTGAAGAGCCACAATAACATCGTATCACAAAAGGAAAACGACAAGTCTCCAGAAACCAAACATAAAGTCAAGGAATACTATGATCTAACTGATAGAGAATTCAACACAGCTGTCATAAAGAAACTCAAAGAGCTACAAGAGAACTCACAAAGGCAGTTCAATGAGCTCAGGACTAAACTTAAGGAACAGAAGAAATACTTTAGTAAAGATACTGAACTCTAAAAAAGAACAAAATAAATTCTGGAGCTGAAGAACTCAAGGAGATGAAAAATGCATTAAAAAGCATTGGAAATAGAGCAGACCATATGGAAGAGAGAATTAGCTCGAAGAAGCTTATGTTTTAATAATATTTATATTTTTTATTTATATATTTTCATGTATATTTATAATATTTATATAAGCTTCAAACTGTACATTTTTATGACATTTCTTTAAAAACTGAGTTTACCAATCCTGTTTAAAATTGCGTCAAAAAAAATAATAAAATACCTAGGAATAAACCTAACCAATGAGATGAAAGACCTACATGCTGAGAACTATAAAACACTGATAAAGGAGACAGAAGATGATTCAAAGAAGTGGAAAGATAACCCATGCTCTTGGATCGGAAGAACTAATATTGTTAAAATGGTGTACTACCCAAAGCAATCTATAGATATAATGCAATCCCTATCAAATTACCCATGACATTTTTCACAGAACTAGAACAAATAATCCTAAAATTGACATGGAACCACAGAAGACCCAGAACTGCCAAAGCCATCCTGAAGAAAAAGAACGAAGCCAGAGGCATAACCCTCCCAGACTTCAGACAATACTACAGTAATCAAAACAGTGTGGTGGGGCTTCCCTGGTGGCGCAGTGGTTGAGAATCTGCCTGCCAATGCAGGGCACACGGGTTCAAGCCCTGGTCTGGGAAGATCCCGCATGCCGCGGAGCAACTAGGCCCGTGAGCCACAGCTACTGAGCCTGCGCGTCTGGAGCCTGTGCTCCGCAACAAGAGAGGCCGCGATAGTGAGAGGCCCGCGTACCGCGATGAAGAGTGGCCCCCGCTTGCCACAACTGGAGAAAGCCCTCGCACAGAAACGAAGACCCAACACAGCCAAAAATAAATTAATTAATTAATTAATTTTAAAAAAACAGTAAAAAAAAAAAAATAAAGGGCTAACTGGCAAAAAATTTTAAAAAAAAATTAAAAAAAAAAACTAAAAATAGAGTTGCCATATGATCCAGCACTCCCACTCCTGGGCATATACCCAGACAAAACTATAATTCAAAAAGATACATGCACCTCTATGTTCATAGCAGCACTATTTACAATAGCCAAGACACGGAAGGAACCTAAGTGCCCATCAACAGATGAATGGATAAAGAAGATGTGGGACATATATACAATGGAATATTACTCAGCCATAAAAAAGAATGAAAGAATGCCATTTGCAGCAACATGGATGGATCTAGAGATTATCATATCAAGTGAAGTAAGTCAGACAAAGACAAATATTATATGATATCACTTATATGTGGAATCTTTAAAAAATGATACAAATGAACTTATTTACAAAACAGACTCACAGACAAGGAAAACAAATTTATGGTTACCAAAGGGGAAAAGAGGGTCATGGGATTAGCAGATACACACCACCATGTATAAAATAAACAAGGACCTACTGTATAGCACAGGGAACTATATTCAATATGTTGTAATAACCTATAATGGAAAAGAATCTGAAAAAACACATATACACGTATATATATAAAAGCCAATCACTTTACAACTGAAACTAACACAATATTGTAAATCAACTATACTTCAATAAAAAATAGACTTTTTAAAAACACTGGCTTTATTTGGAGAATACCCAGTTATAGATCTGGCCCCAACACACATGGATACAGCTACAGGCATTCAACTCAAAAGCAAGTTGGAAATACCCGGAATTTTCTGAGGTCACTCGGGGTGCAGTTTGGGTCTCCAGCCCCTCCTGTGGGACATATTCCTGCGTTGAAAGAGCAGATTTGAAATAAACACCATAAACACAGAGATGCGCATGACCAAGAAACAGGCCTTGGGCTACTTCAGTGCTGACATGCTACACGACCACTTGGACTTTTTGTGGTTAAAAATTCTCAACTACAGAACAATCCAAAAGCCTTTAGAATAAATCCCAAAGGAACCGAGGCATAAATGGTTTTTCAGTTCCTGGACTGTAGTGTGTAATGCAATTTGTGTGAATCTCTGTCGAACACAGCCTTAGGCTTAAGGCTTTCCCTACTCATACAGCTGTTGCTTCATGAAAGCAATCTAGAAAGCAAAGCTGATAAAACTTGTTCATATATATGTGATGGATTAAATAAATGTGGGAGAGAAGGCCAATCTCCCTTTCCAAAGAACCCCAGGAATTTATGCAGATGATCCCAAGGGGAGGACGCGGAGCGTGCATGACTTCCTCTCCCTAGGCCTGCGCTGCACGCGGTGACTTCCCTCCAGAGAGACCAGGATGGAAATGGAGATGGGAGTGAACCACACAGAGCAGTAAGCTGACCAGGCTGCTGCATGCAGAGGATCACGGCTGACATCAACAGTCATAAATGACGTGGATACAGTGGGCCCTTCTGACCAGAGGGTCCCTCTGTGACCTTGGTTTGGGGAGCCCTCAGCTCATCACGGACCCAGCGAAGGCAGCTTGTTCACTCTATCAAGCTGGCCTGCAGGCCGGGGACCCGCAACCCCCTGGTCCCCTGTGTATTTCCGCTTTCTCTGGAAAGTTCCGCCCAGTCCCCATCTCTCCCAGCCTCACCGGGCTGTTCTTCCACGGTTCCTCCCGCTGCCTGGCATGCCTTCTGTCTTCCCTCCCGTGAGCTCACATCTCCACTGCAGGGAGGGTCAACCCCTCGCAGGAGGAAGGTGTAAAAGGGTCAAGGTCATGGAGATGAGGGGAGATCTGGGGAGAGACTTGTTGGCGGGCCGAGTCTGTTTCCCCAGGAGGAGAGGGGGGAGCCTGCCTCCGACCTCAGGGCCTGGGGGTTTGGGGCTACAGTGCCCCTCCGAGAGCTCCAGCCCATGGCCACGTCACACATGCCACAGCTGAGGTGTGAGGGCAGCAGAGCGGGGTCTGCTCCTGGCGGTGCCCACCCTGCCACCCAGCAGCCCGTCAGAGGAGCAGGATCTGGGACAGGATTCAGGACACACCCTGGGCGCAGCCGCCTGGAATCACAGTGAGTCTCCCCAGGGCCCCACGGCGACAGGCTGCAGGGCACCAGCCAGCCCAGGGCAGGCAGTGCCCAGTCAGGGGAGCTGCAGCGGCCAAGGAGGCCTCCCCAGGATGCGCAGAGGTGACCATGAGATCAAAGTCAGCTCAAAACATGCGCCAGGCCCAGATGACCTGAAGCCAGCGTGCTTCCCGTGGGACGCCAAACAGCAGCCCCCAAAGACGTCCAGGTCCTAATTCCCAGAACCTGCGGGGATACGTGACCTGACATGGCAAAGGGAACTTTGCAGATATGATTAAATTAAGGATCTTCAGATGGGAGATGATCCTGGATTATCCAGGTGGGCCCAGTGTCATCACAGGTCCTTATAAGAGAGAGCAGGAGGGGACTTCCCTGGTGGCGCAGTGGTTAAGAATCTGCCTTTCAATGCAGGGGACATGGGTTCAATCTCTGGTCTGGGAAGATCCCACATGCCGCGGAGCAACTAAGCCCATGTGCCACAACTACTGAGCCTGCACTCTAGAGCCCGTGGGCCACAACTACTGAGCCCATGTGCCACAACTACTGAAGCCTGTGCGCCTAGAGCCCGTGCTCCGCAACAAGAGAAGCCACCGCAATGAGAAGCCCATGCACAGCGACGAAGAGTAGCCCCCGCTTTCCACAACTAGAGAAAGCCCGCGTGCAGCAACAAAGACCCAACGCAGCCAAAAATAAATAAATAAAATTTATTTTTTAAAAAAAAGAGAGTGGGGGCTTCCCTGGTGGCGCAGAGGTTGAGAATCCGCCTGCCAATGCAGGGGACATGGGTTCGAGCCCTGGTCTGGGAAGATCCCACATGCCGCGATAGTGAAGAGGCCCGCGCACCGCGATGAAGAGTGGCCCCCGCTCGCCGCAACTAGAGAAAGCCCTCGCACAGAAACGAAGACCAACACAGCTAAAAATAAATAAATAAATAAATTTATAAAAAAAAAAGAGAGCGGGAGTGTCAGAGTCAGACAAAGAGATGTGATGATGCGGGGGAGGGGAGAAGAAGGAAGGAGGGAGGGAGGGATTGGAAGATGCTATGCCTACTGGTTTGAAGATGAAGAATTTCTAAAATCTGGAAAAAGCAATGGAAGGAATTCTTGATTTCTGACTTCCTGAACTGTAGGAGAATAAATGAATGTCTTGAGCCACTAAATTTGTGGTAATTTGCTCCAGCAGCAATGGCAAATGAATAAACTGTCATCCGTCAAGTAAAAACTTTCTGCCTACCTACCACCTCTCCTCCCTCCGCCACGAGCCTGGAGGGGACAGAAATAGGATGGACAGACGTAGCAAATAAAGATACAAGACGCCCCGTTAATTTTGAATTTCAGATAAACAATGAATAGTTTTTTAGTATGGATAGTACCAAATATTGCATGGGACATACTTATACTGACAAGAAATGATCTGTTTTTCATCTGAAATACAAATTTAACTGGATATTGTGGCTGTATCTGGCAACCCTAGCCAGAAACAGCAGCTATAGGGGGAAAAAAAGAGCAAAGAAGAGGAAAACTGTCCTCTCCCTGATTCCCACGGCAAGTGCTCCAGGGGAGAAGAGAGATTTAATATTAAATCAAGCCCCAAACTTTATTAGCTGGGACTGGACAGTTTTAATTCATGAATTGGGACCACTTTCAATCTAAAGTGACCCCGGGACCTAATTTCCTAAGAATGGAGAGAAAAAAATCACAGGGAAGGTCTGGACTTCTCATCCAAGGATGAGAAGGTGGCTCTCTCCCTCCATCACACTGAGAAGGTTGGAGGGAAATAAAGCTGCTGCACCTGCCGGCCTGGCTTGGACCAGTGACAATGGGATAGATCAGCTCCGTCTCCCGCCCAAGGTAAAGGTGCAAATAGATGCTGGCTGCGATGAGGAGTGCTGTGTTTGCTTTGCACGTTCCCCACTGGGTGTGGAGCCAGTGCAGGGCCGGAAGCAGGCCTATCCCATTCCCCAAGCCCAGCCTGTGCCCCTGCGTTTCTGAGGAGACCCGACACAGCTAATATAGCCGTGTGCCCACAAGGTGGCGCTCATGACCACTGCAAAACAATTTGCTCCGGTCATTGTGGTCACAAAAAAATATTTTAGAATAGTTTTAGATTTACAAGCTCGTTAAGAATAGGATACAAAGAGCTCCTGTGTGTCCCAGACCGAGCTTCCCCTGTGATTAACGTCTTACATTAGTGTAGAACATTTGTCAGCATTGATGAACCAATACTGATCCCACATTACATTTAGTCATCCTATCTCTTTAGGCATTTCTGGGCTATGACAGTTTCTCAGACTTTCCTGGTTATTGATGACCTGGATAGGTGTTTTGTAAGGTGCCTCTCTAATGGGATTTGTCTGAGGTTTTTCTCATGATTAGACTGGGGTTGGGATTTGGGGGATGAGGACCCCAGAGGTCCAGTGCCCTCTCATCACGGCGTATCAAGGGCACACGCGGGCCCCAAGACTCCTCACTGCTGGTGCTGGCCTTGATCACCTGGCTGAGGTCAGTCCCATCCAGCTTCTCCTCTCTACACTTGCTCCCCTTTTCCATAATGAGCTCCTTGGATCATGTGTTTTTAAGTTTCCTTTTTTTTTTTTGTATGCACAGCTTGCAGGATCTCAGTTCCCCTGACCAGGGATTTCTACAGCAGTGAAAGCCTGGAATCCTAACCACTAGGCCACCAGGGAACTCCCAGAGGTTTCCTTTTTTAAATCATTTCCTGTCACCCTGGTTCAGTTAGGACAGTGGGGGTGGGTGTGAGAAGAGGGGGGCAGGGGGTGCCCCTCACATGGCGTGAGAAGTAAGTGGAGACATGCAACCCAGGGTGTACAAGGGTTGGAGCCTAGGACAGTTACTTGGGGTTCTTGCCTCTTCCCACCTCGCCGATGATCCAAGTAAACCTCCATCAGTGTCCCTGAAGGGGTCACAGGAAGGACAGCACGGGAGAGGGCGGCCAGGGAGAGCGGTGGGAGAGGGGACCCTGTCACGCTGCCCTGGGAACAGCGCGAGGATGCAGCGTCCCAGGAGGGCGGCATCGCGCATGCGCCCCACACACCCACCGGCGCCGCAGGAGGTGCTCAGCATGGAGACTGGTGCCCCCAACCCGCCCCCCGCTCCACTCCGCCCAGGCCGGCCTCCCTGTAGCTCAGTGAGTTTCCATCAGTTAAGTCAGATCACACCTCTCTGCTTACAAACCCTTGTGTGACCTCCCCCGGTCCCAGGCAGACCCTGCGGCCTCCACACCCTGGGCCTGGACATCTCTCCACCTATCGGGTCAGGGGCACACCGACTCCCCAGCTCAGGGCCTTCGTAAGGGCCCTTCCACTCTGCCCAGGACAGGTGCCCCACTTTCTCCACTCCCTCACCTTCAGGCCTCGGCTCAGATCCCAGAGACCTTCCTGCCTCCACCCCCATCCCTACCCCAGATGCCTCGATGAAGTGGAGCAGAGAGGGTGATGTCCCCTGAAGACAGAACAGGGTTCAAGGACCGTGTGGGAAAAGCTAACCTGGCCAGCAGGGAAGGCCCCAAGGATAAGCCCTGAGGCTCCAGAGGGAGCATGGGGGTTTACACCCCCTCAGCCAATGACCAACCCCCCACGGGGCTTAAATTCTGCAGGTGATTCCAGTGGCCGCCTCCTGCCACCCCGGGGGCACACACAGCCTCCTTCTCGGTATCTTGTGAGCCAGGCGCTCTGCTCTGAGGGGTTATTTACATTCTGGTTTTGCAATAGGTGTCTGGGAGGTCAACCCAGCATTTCTCACCACGATAAAGCTCTGTTTTTCTGCTTTTGTGGTGCACGGTCTTTTTCTTCTTCTCTAAAACCATAAAAGATGTCAAATCACCCCCCCCCCTGCCCCCATTGCTGAGATCCTGCGGTGCACACCCTCAGCTAGGAGCGCCTTGTGGGCTGGGCTGAGCAAGGGCCCTGCAGCGGCCTGCCCACCCCTGCTCACCTGGGCGTCGAGGGGTTGCCTTATAAGGTGAAAAGCAGCTGCCCGCCCCGCCCGCTGCGGGTTCAGCCCAGGGCTCAGAAAGGAAGTCCTCAGTTTCGCAAGAAGCTTTGCACGGATCTTTGCAGGTCTGGCCTCCAAGCCCCCAGCCAGCTTGCTACAGGGTATCTCCGGGTATCTGTTAACAACCAGGAGTTAGGTACCAGAGACGCACGGGGACGTGGTCCTACTTCCTTCTCAGCAGTTAAAACCAGAAGAGATGCTTGGGCATTCATTGCCTGGGGAGGCCAGCGGCTAGCAGACAGAGGCAGGAGGGCATTATAACGTTAGGGGAACCAGATGAAGCTGCAGTTTGGGGTTTCGAATATGACAATACTAGTAAATGTCGGCTCTAGTGAACCATGGGCCAGGCCTGAACCAAGTGCCCGACACACAGTATCTCATTTAACACTCACAACAGCTGGGTGGGATAAGTACCACTATTCGTCCCACTTTGCAGATAAGGAAAACTGAGGCTCAGAGGAAGGCAGTAACTTATCTAAGGTACGATAAGTAACTTTTCTACCAGACAACCAGCAAGCGGGAGAGACTGAAGAGGCCTCCAGGAATCCCCCCTCTGAGAAGGATCGCTGTTCAATGCAGCAGCCACAGGCCACATGTGGCTACCCAGCCTTTGAACTGGTCCCAGCTGCGATGTGCTGTGAGTGTGGAACACACACCAGAGTTCAGAGACTTGGTTGCATCTTTAAATTTTAAGTTAAAAAAATTTGAACTGTAAAATATCTCCAGAATTTTCAGCTTCATTTTGAAATCATTATAGATTCATGGGAAGTTGCAAAGATAGTACCCAGAGGTCCCTTCACTCAGTTTCATATGGTGAACATCTTATGTAATTATCATAATTATTGTACAGTATCAAAACCAGGAAACTGACGTGTGTGCATAATTCTACGTCCTTTCATCGCATGTGGGCATTCGTGTAACCACCGCCATGATCAAGATACAGTAATTATAAAATAGAGATGGCATGTTGAAATATTATCTTGGCTGTGTTGGGTTAAACAAAATATATCATTAGGGTTCATGCCGCCCATTTCTTTCCGCTTTGAAAATGCGCCACTAGAACATTTAGAATCGCGTACGGGGCTTGCCTGTTTCCACTGGACAGCGCTGGCCTGGAAGTTCAGACCCAGCTCGGCGGTTAGGACAGGTCACTTGACCTCCCCGAGCCTGGCTCCTCTGGAGTAGACCAGGCCTTCAGAGCAAGTGCACAACTGCTCATTCATTCAGTGCATTTACTGAGTGCCTGTCGTGTGCTGGGCATTACGCTAAGGGCTGGGGACACAGAAGCAAGGACTGTGGCTCAAAAACACGAATTGTCCCTGGCCCCCAGAGCAGGTAAATCCAGCAGGGGAATCCTAGAATCCCATCCCCTTCCTGACACCTCCCAGAACTCAGCGAGAGGCACAGGGAAGGAAGTGACAGGGGTAGAAAAACAAAGTGCTGACACACAGAGGACCCTGATGTATACAGCTACTGCTCCCACTCAGAGAACTCAGGAGCCAGCCCTGGAACCCAAGGCCCGCCTCCCAAGTGGCCCGCATCCCCCACCTGTCCTTCCATCTGCCTCAGCCTAACAGACTCGTGGTTGCCAAGGGGGAGGGGGAGGGGAGGGGGGGAGAGGTGGAACGGGAGGCTGGGGTGAGCAGATGTAAGCTTTTACGTAGAGAATGGACACACAACAAGGTCCTACTGTAGAGCACAGGGAACTATCTTCAATATCCTATGAGAAACCAGAATGGTAAAGAACAGTAAAGAAAAGAATGTGTGTGTGTGTGCATATATATGTATATAACTGAGTCACTTTGCTGTAGAGCAGAAATTAACACAACATTGTAAATCAACTATACCTCAATTTTAAAAAACAAAAAAAATACCAGACCAACAGTCACACACACAAAAAGAGAAATTTCTAACATGAGGAAAAGCAGGGTAATAAAACAAACCTTACCCCACCACCTAGCTTTAACCATGATCAACATTTTGCCCTATTTCCTATTGTTCATGGGAGTATTTGAAAGAAAATGATAGTCACCCTAACATTTTAGCCTTAAATATATCCGTCTGCATCTCTGTAAAAAATGACACCTTCTTACCCAACCATGATGCCATTAACAATATTTCCTTAATATAACCCGGTCTTCACTCTTTGGATGCTGATTAGAAATGCTGAGTCCTGGGCCTTGCCCCAGGCCTTCTCAATCAGGTTCTGCATCTCCATAAGGTCCCGAAGACTTCGTGTGCCCATTAGTTTGAGAAACAAACTTTACATCCAGTCTGTTACTAAACTGTCTCCCTCAAAAGCCATACGTTGAAGTCCTAACCCCCAGGACCTCGGACTATGACCTTATTTGGAAATAGGGTCATTGCAGACGTAATTCGTTCAGATGAGGTCAGACTGGCATAGGGTGGCCCCTAGTCCAATATGACTGGTGTCTTTATTTTAAAAATTAGAGACAGACCTGCATAAAGGGAGGGTGATGTGAAGAGACAGTATAAAAAAGAATGAAATAATGCCATTTGCAGCAATATGACCTAGAGATTATCATACTAAGACAGAGAAAGACTATTTGTCACATGATATATATGTCACATGATATCACTTATATGTGGAATCTAAAAAAATGATGCAAATGAATTTATTTACAAAACAGACACACAGACTTAGAAAAAAAGTTTATGGTTACCAAAGGGGAGAGGTGGGGGGAGGGATAAATTAGGAGTTTGGGATGAACATATACACACTACCATATATAAAACAGATAACCAACAAGGACCTACTGTACAGCACAGGGAACTCTACTCAATATCCTGTAATAACCTATATGGGAAATAGACTCTGAAAAAGAGTAGATACATGTTTATGCATAACTAAATCACTTTGCTGTACACCTGAAACTAACACAACATTGTAAATCAACTATACCCCAATATAAAATTTTAAAAAATTTTTTTAAAGAGAGAGAGAGAGTAGACAGCCGTCTCCAAGCCAAAGAGAGAGGCCTGGACCAGACCCATTCCCCACGGCTCAGGGGTGGGCGTTTGTAACGCTCCTGAGGGGTTCCCAGCTGTAGCAGGGCTGGAATCACTGCTCTGCTTCCCCAGTTAACCATCAGCCAGCGAATCATCTGCTGCCTACTGCTTTGTGGCGAAGGGCTAGCAAGTTGTCTGGGGAGAGAAATACCCAACGCCAGGAGCCCTCAAAGCAGGGGTCCTGGACCAGTAGTTCGGCACCAGCTGGGAGCTCGTTGGAAATTCAGATGCTCATGCCCCAGGCAGACCTGCTTCAGAGACTCTGGGGTGGGGCCCGGAAAGCTGTGTTTGAAAGAGCCCCCCCTCGTGATTCCCATGCACCTCAAGTTTGAGAACAAGCCTCAGAGAGGTGCGGGCCCCGAGCTCGGTGTGCATTTAACAGCCTCCATCCGAACCAGTCGGTGGGAATTTTAAGAACCACCAGCGTAAAGAAGCAAAATCCATCACTAGCCACAAACCAGATATTTTCTTCCTGACCTCCTAACCAACATCCCCCTCTAACTCTGGTTCCCAATGTCTTTGTTAATTAACTTGTTGGTTGAAATAGTAACACACCAACACAGTAACGATCTCAAACAGTCCAAGAGAGGAAGGAAATCTCACCATAGTTCCGTCCTGCTCCCCAGAGGCCACCATGGCCAGAAGCTTCTTGTGGATTTTCCCAGAGCTCTGCTATGAATCCACCTTCACAGCCATCCATTTCCCTTAAACCCACACTCCGGCAGCCGACTGCAGTTTCATGCCTCTCCTTCCTCTACTTAATCATGGAGCCACACAAGCCTCTGTTTTCATTACGTGCCACTGTCTGAGAACAATGTCTGAGCGGATTTAAGCCAATCCGCTGTGGATGAGCATTTCTGTTGCTCCCCAACTTTTAGTTCTACGTGTGATGTTACGTTTAACACCCTTGTGCATATACCTTATACCAACGGCCGAACGCTAAGGTCTCCAGATTTGTGGATTTCACAGATGAATTAAAAACACCAAGGGGCTGATACGAGGCTGCCTGCCTGCTTCTTATTTACCAACAAGGATGTTTTTTAAAAAAAGTAATGCCATTTATCATCACCTCTGTTCCATAAAGTAAAACCACTTTAACACCGAAATCTTAGCAAGACAAGATTTTTTTAAGAGGCAAAAAAACCCGACATGCTTTGCTTCGTAGAAGATTCGTGTTTCTCAGTTACTACAGACCTGCAGTAACTTCCTCCTGGAATGGTTTTCAACACGATCCTTCGAGGGAAGAAGGGATCCAGGATTGCCCATGTGCACTCACCCACCAACATCCCCAAGGGCGTCGTTTTGTAAAGAGAGGCTCCAGCAGGTGCCCCCATCCTGCTCTCAGCGCTGCTGCCCTGCTGTCCCAGGTGTCTCTAGTGCAGAATGAGCCTTCTGTCCTCATGAGGAAGGGCCAAGTGAGTTGCTCGGGGAAGTTATTCCAAGCACGTGCCTGATGAGATTTTTGAGACAGCTGGATTTCATTCTCAAAGAAATCCTTTGGCAGGTGCTCGTTCACTCAGCTCTAGCGGATGAAGCCAACTGCTCCGTAATTCAATTGCCTGGTCTCTGCTATCCAGGTGTTAAAATGGCTGGAAAACAGGATGGCGGTCTGACCCCCACCCCCACCTCCCCGAGAGCACGCCGTCGCACACCTTCTATGCGTGTTTGCAGAGGGATCCTGCGGATGTCTCCTAAACTGGGCCCATCGATGCCTGGTCTGAGGGCAGCAGAAAGCATCACCTAGCAGCCAGAACCCAAGTTTCACCAGGTGACTCGCAGGCACCGGAAAGCTTGAGAAGGGCTTCCCAAGCTGAGCTCTGCAGAGACCCAGAAAGGCATGCAGTCAGACAGCGTGAATTTGGGGGCAGTGAACTGTCAGACAGCTGGCTGCGCATCCCACTCTGCCGCCGCGTCTGTCTGTGGACACTGAGTAAGATGCCTCTCTCTCTCTGGGCCTCAGTTTCACCATCTGTAAAATGGGGGTAAGAATAAGAGCTGCCTCCCAGGAGTTGTTCTGAGGATTAAATATGCTAATGAATGAAGGCATTTTGTCACAGGGCTTGGCACACAATAGGAGCTCAAAAAACAGGGATGCTTTTTCCTGACCCCAATAAAGGGACTCTGGCTCCCTCAGGGCCACTGTCTCCCCAGCCCTGACCAGCCCCAGAAACCCACACGGTCCTGGGCACCTTAAATTCAGTGGTTGTAAGGCTGTCCTGGGGAGGTGGTTAAACACGCAGATGCGGTGCGTGGTCCCAGAGAGGCTGACTCTGCGGGTCAGGAGTGGGGGCCTGGGACGTCTCCATCCTTCCTCAGCATCCAGGTGTCCCTGGCACACGTGGTCCCGGGAGCACTCACAGACCCACTATCCTAAGGCCTCGCTGCCCGGGGTGGTCCTCGGACCTGCAGCATCACCTGGGAGCCTGTCAGAAATGCAGGACCTCAGGCCGCCCCCAACTATTAACTCAGGATCTGCATTTTAACAAGACCCCCGGGAGACCCAGCATCGCCCAGGTTCAACCTGGTTCACTAAAGGCAAAACGCAAGGACACGGTCAATGTGGTGGCCTCCCGGCTTTGGGCCTCCCAGGCCTCCAAGCCCACCTACCCTTCATAGGAAAGGTGTTAGCTATCATCCTCCAGTGTTCAAGCTTGATTTTCCTGGAATGGGTCTTGTAAATACTACTTCCTGGAGCTGCTCTAATGAAGCACCACAAACTGTGGGGCTTAAAACAATAGAAATGTATTCTCTCACAGTCCCAGAGCTCAGCATCCAAAATCAAGGTGTCGGCAGGGTGGGTTCCCTCCGGGGCTCTGAGGGACAGTCTGTCCCAGGCCTCTCCTAGCTTCCAGTGGCTGCCAGCAATCCTGGGCATTAGGGACCCTGTAGACGCGTCAGTGCAGTCTCCGCCTGCGTCACCACACGGCCTTGCTGCGGCTGTGACTTCTGTCTCTCATCAGGACACCCGTCATTAGATTCAGGGCCCACCCTAATCCAGGATGAGCTCCTCTCCAGAGCCTTAATTATATCTGCAAAGACCCTACTTCCAAACAAGGTCACGTGCCCAGGGGCCAGGTATGAGGGCCGGGACCTGGCTGTTAAGGGGGGCTGCCATTCAGCCCCCCAAAGGTCTGCTCTGTGGCTTACACCTCTGAGTATTTCAGCCCCTCTTCTCCGGAGGTTTTATGTTTAAGTCTCCACTCTCATCTGGGAGGAAGAAAGGCTGCATCTTCCTTTAAGAGATTTCAGTCTCCGAGAGCTAATGGCGGAGGCTGCCTTCATCCCAGACAGGTGCCACCAGCCTCAATGACAGTGGCAACAGCGGCTATTGACACCCGCCAGGAAACTGAGGCTGGAGAGGGACTGCCATCTGGCACTCCTCCCCCAGGGGTGGGGGCGTGGTCTTGAGACAGGGCCCCACCCACCAACCAGCAAATTTCACAAAATAAACTGGGGCACCGACACCCAGGAGAGGCCACCAGGGAACCATCCGGCCCTAAATAAGAGGATTTTCATCTGGCGGTGCTTTTTGAGACACCTAACACCCGACACCGAAGGATCTGGGAGTTGCTTTGATGAGACCCACTGACTGTAAGTGTCCCCAGGCCTCGGGGCTCAGGTGCTGGAGTTTACCTGAGCTGGGCCACGTGTGACACACACACACTTGGACAGCACAGGCTGTTGGATCCAGAGCGTAGCTGAGTCGAAAGATCCAACTTCCCGTTGCTCTTGGTGTAGACCAGCGGCTCTCAGCCTGGGACCCTCCTCATCTTCTAACCTGGTCCTGCAGCGGACTTTTGCCTCCAGAACCCACCCTCTTCGGGGCTACTCTGTCTGTGCTCCTGGATTTGTGGTGGCCATGGGGGTGCACTGCTCAGATCTCTCTCCAAGAGAGAACTCAGCAGCCTCCCTGCCCCCAGCCAAGGACAGACCTGGAGGAATGGGTCATTCCGGACTCTCGGGGGGCTCCTGCATCACCTCATCTTCTCTCTGGGGCTCCCCATCAGCCGGACCAGGACTCCCTCTGTGCTGCCCTGCAGGCCGAGCCTCTTCCTTCTCCTTTCCCAGGTGTCAGACCCACACCCGTGGGTCTCCCCTCCTGCTCTCTCCCCACCGATCCATCACAGGCTTCCCACCCAATCAGTCTCCTGCACGTCTAATTCCAACCAGGCATCTGAATTGGCACAGAGTTCAGCTTGGCTTCTAGCTCAGGACCCAGCAGGTGGGTGGGTCCCCACATCCAGGAATGGGATTCGAGACACACGTGGCCACAACCTGACAAGTGTCCTCTGTGCGCATCTCTCTCCCCAAAGTCCCACCCCAAGCAGCAGCCGACTCTATCTCTCCCTCCCCAACACCCTTGCTCTCTCCTCTCTCCCATCCTTCTCTCCCTTTTAAACACCTGGTCTCCTCTTCCCTGCATCTTTCCGCTGTGCCCTTTCTCATAGAAACATAACCCATTTCCCTGATCAGAGCTATAAAGATCTGAGAGATGCCAATCAGGCAATCCTGCCATCAGTCCCACTTGGAAGCGCATAGAAGGATGTGCATACTTTTTGTTAATATTTTCCCCATCCCATGGACACCAACTTAATCATTACAGTAACTTAATAACTCGTTTTTTGAGTTACTGCTAAGCATCCCTTACATCAAGATGAAAGTTCAGGGAATTGCTGACCATTTGCCCAGCAGAACCTAAGAAAGGCCCCTCCTGACCAGCCAGTGGTCCCCAGACCACACTTTCAGGAGCTCTGTCTTAGGGGTGCCCCCATCGCCCCTCTCCCCAGCCCGACCTTGGAACTGACAGCACCCCACTCCCCACCCCACAAGCCTTGTGTGCAGAGAAGCACCTCAGCCCCAGGCTTGGGGAGGGCTCCGCCTCTCCTGCTAACCCCAAACTCCCTCCTGGTCTCCCTGCAGCCGCGTGGCCCCAGGGCTCTGCCTCCACCTTTTGTTCATCCGCACCGGCCAAGCTAAGTGCCTAAGCAGATTCCATGCAAATCGCCCTCAGAAAGCACAATCCGCCTGTGCCAGCCCCGCCAGTACAAGAGGCTGCCCCGACCTTCCATAACCTCCAGCTCCGCAAAGCCACGGGACACCCAGAGCGGGGGCGAGTGGCCCCAGCACATTCGCGGCAGAGGCCGAGGCCTCGGAGAACTTCGGGTGCGTTGCCTCTTTGGTCAGGACTGAAGAGTTCCCGATGCTCTTCTAAGGCCCACCAACCCCACCGTGGAGATGACGAGCCCAGCCCCTCGGCAGCCCACAAGGTGGGAAACGGGGAGACAGAGGCTGCGCCATCAATGACCCAGAGGCTTTCCAGCGGTGCACGCGCCAGGCTCAGAGAAGCACGATTCTCCCTCTGAAGTTGTATTTGCCCGTGTGAATCTCAGATCGTTGGTTCCAAGGAAGACCCTCAGGTTCAGTCCCTTGCTCTCTAGACCCAGTATTTCTCTGACTGCTCAGAGGAATCTTGTGGGGAGGACGACCCCCGATTTTGCAGGTGGGAGAAATGCTGCTCAGAAAGGTCTAGGAACTTGCCCAATGTCACACAGCTGGAAAGGGCAGCTTGTCTGGCCACCCAGGAACCGACCAAAAGAATCTTCCAACAGAGCTCTGTTCTTTGAGCAAACATAGGTTTGTTGTTATTTTAAAATGTAACAACACCAAGCACAGGTATCGTGCTCACAACCTGCCAGGTGCTGCTCTGAGCCCTTCACCGGCACTGTTTCGTTTGATCATCTCGGAGGCAGGTTCAGGCATTAGCCAAGTATTACAGCTGAGGGAACCGAGGCACAGAAAGGTTAACGGACTCCCTCAAAATCACACAGGGAGGTCGGAGCTGGGATTTACACTCGGGCATGTGGTTCGGAATCAATGAGCTTTAATTGCTGCCCTCTGCCACAGAGGAAAGAAAGGAAACACAAAGAAAAGAGAAGTGGGTTTGGCTCATGAACAGGATCAAAACTCACTGAATTTAAGGGCAGATATCCCCTTGGCCTTTAGCATCGAACAGCTTTTGTGATGAACCCACCGTCAAACAGAGACGGCAGAGCCTCCGGGTAAAGAGAGGCGGCCCAGGAACCAAGCTCTGCAGATTCCCTAGCTGTGTGACCTGCGCCTGCACTTTAGCTGGCCTCAGTTTCCCCATCTTTAAAATGTACATAATCAGTCGATCACAAGTGTTGTGAAGGATAATACAACAGGACCAGGAGAAAGGGTCACAGAAGAATGCGACCTGGGCTTCCCTGGTGGCGCAGTGGTTAAGAATCCGCCTGCCAATGCAGGGGACACGGGTTCGAGCCCTGGTCTGGGAAGATCCCACATGCCGTGGAGCAACTAAGCCCGTGCACCACAACTACTGAGCCTGTGCTCTAGAGCCCGCGAGCCACAACTACTGAGCCCGTGTGCCACAACTACTGAAGCCCACACGCCTAGAGCCCATGCTCCACAACAAGAGAAGCCACCACAATGAGAAGCCCGTGCACCGCAACGAAGAGCAGCCCCCGCTCACCGCAACTGGAGAAAGCCCGCGTGCAGCAACAAAGACCCAACGCAGCCAAAAATAAAATAAATAAATTAGAAAAAAAAAAAGAAGAATGCGACCTGGTCAGGGAGGGTGGGAGCTTAGGAGATAGACAGTAGGGAGAGAGGACAAATCAGGCCAGGCTGCAGGAAAGTGTGGTAATGCTCCAGCAGCACCAGTGAGGTCTGAGGGTCTGTTAGAAATGCAGGATCTCAGCCCCAACCCCCAGACCTGCCAAACCAGAATCTACATTTTAGCAAGATCCTCCAGGGAATGTGTATGCACGTTAAATTCTGAAAAGTCCTGCCCTGCCTCAGAGGATTCTTGTTTGGAGTCAATAAAATCTAAAGTTCCTGGTACCTTATTGGCTTCCATAAAGGTCATCTCCTTCCCCCGCTCCACCCTCCCCCAGCCAGTGATCACGATGACCCTGGGGAGCCAGCGGTGAACAACAGTTGCCCGATGCCTGCACTTCACATACACAATTTCATTTCATCCTCGGCGTCCCTCAGGTGAAGTAGAAACTACTGTCACCATGGTACAGATGAGGAAACAGACGCTCAGAGAGGTCCCTTGACTTGCCCCCGTTCCCTGGGGCCGAGGCAGGAGGGGAACCAAGTCTGTCTGAGGCCCCAGCCCTTGTCCTAACCACTGCGCTCTCTTGCCGTGTCACTCAGCCTGCACCGTTTGGAACCCTGGGCTTGCGCACTGCGTTTCTAAGAGCCACCCCAGGGCCCGCTCTCCCTCCCTCCTCCATCCTCGGCTTCCAGGAGCCGGGAGAGGCGGCATCTCCTGGTGTGAACACGGCCCCCCGGGGGACCAGTTGGGAAACTCTGGACAAACGCGCTGTCCAAGCAGACAAGCCAGAACAGGAACAAAGAAACACAACAATGTTACCGACTTGCAAACTTAGAAGCACTCTGGACTCTGCCGGGTTTGCATTTTTGGCACAGAGACCTTTTGCCCACTCTGCTGGCTGAAATCACTCTGTTCTGATTCTCTCATTCGGGGGCGCAACCAGGACAGTCACTGGGACAGTGAAGGGGACGCAAGCGGTGACCTTTTCAGCAAAGAATGGCCAGTGGCCTCTGCGTTCCTGAGAGGAATTCCCCAGGAGCGACTGAGGACCTCGGAACCAGTTCTGGAAGCATGCTCCTCCACTGCTTACATCTCCTTCTCTCCTTGGGAGTTCTGGCTTCTGGCTGCAGGCACATACTTGGTTTCCCTTCCAGGGGCGAGGCCCTGCTCCGGGATACCCCGGCAGTTTCCTGGCTTCAGTGGCAGGAGGAGAGGCGGGCGTGGGTTCCGACCATCTCCTCCTCATCCGAGGGATGTCAGAGCCAAGGGCCAGGAGTGGGAAGGAAGCCACCAGGCTGAGCGGCTGCTGGAAACAGTCAATGTGATGCTGCACCGAGAATGTGACCTTGTTGCTGAAATAACATCGTGGCTGCGCACTCGTTCGACACAATCTTAAAGCATATTTATGTGTTCCTTGTGAAAGGAATATAACTACCTTCCAGAAACAAAAAGCAAGAAATCACACACACCCACTGCGGCGAGGGTTCCCAAACCGCACCCACATTCAGAGACTCGCTGGAAGAAGTCACGAGTTTCAGCACAGAGTCATTTCCACGGCAAAGATGTACTTACAGCAGCGGAGTCAGGATACACAGCCAGATCAGAAGGCGAAGACCCACAGCTGGATGTTATCGCCTGAATGTTTGTGTCGCCTCGAAGTTCGCATGTTGAAGCCTTAACCCCCAAATGTGACAGCAGCTGGGGATGGGGCTTTGGGGGTGTAGATGGGAAGGGAATACTTGAACCCACAAAGGAGAATGAGAAGAGGATTCAGTTAATTCCTCAGTTAATTAAACATAGCAGCAGACACCGAGAGAGGGGATGTGCACCTGCATTACTGAGAGGTGCCCATGGTGCTTTGCGGCCCCGCTCTCCGCACTGCTGATGGGGCCCCCCCCTCCGCTGCACTGGGCGAAGGGAAGGTTCTCTTTGCTCTGATCTGATCCAGACTCCCCCTCTTCACTGTCATACACTGTGGTGGCCCCGTTTGGGGTCCTCAGGCTGCACTGCTCTGCCCTCGGCGCGTTCCTCCCCCAGACCTCGGGCTGTGTCTGCACTTGCCCGGCAGCAGGGAATTTAAAGGAGTTTGCTCCCAGCTCCCATCCCACCCCAAGGTTCCCTGCTAGATGTCTTTTCCTTCATTTTATTCCTGGACTCTGTTCTGTCCATTCTGGTTTCCTGGCCTGTGGCTGCGCTCTTTGATGCAGTTCTGGGAAGAATTTTGAAATACCTTTTGTTCAGGTGGGAAGACCACCTTTCCGGCCGGGTCTGTCTGTCTAGCTCAAGACTCTTTGGGTTGCAGGTAACACGAGCCCAGGGCCGGCTCCCAGGGGCCCACAGCCTGCATAGTCACAGGGCCTGGCTTAGAAGGGTCCGCACTTGCTTTCACGCTCTGCTGTCACCAGCTTGAAATTCTTAATAATGTTTGCACAAGGGGCCCTACGGTTTCCTTTTACACTAAGCCCCCAGCATTATGTGGCTGGTCCTGCATAAAGCCATTCTAGAAACTTGAATTACCAAAGGAGATTTAGTGGAAGGTCAGGGGGTGTCTCAGAGAACCCAGAGGCACGCATGTGGTTAGGTCTCACAGTGCTGGAAGCACTATCTATCTATCTCCCCCGCCCCTGCCTCCCCCTTGAGCTCCCCCTTCTGCACCCCTGCTTATTCTCTCTCTGAGCAAGACACACAGGGCTGCCAGCCCCACCCAGGATTTCATCTCCTCTGTTCCAGAATCAGTCCTGACGGCGTTTCAAGGGGCAGAGACGCTGACTGGCCCAGCGCGGATCAGGTGTCCAGCCTCCGTGCAATCAGTTCTGGCCCAGGGGGCAGGGTCCAGCAGAAAACAGAGTCAGCAGTTGGCAAGAGACAAATCTGCCTTGAAGCTTCCCGTGACACTTGGTCAACAGACCCCTGGCTGCCGCCACCCGGAATTTACGGCTTAAGCACCTGGCGCTCACTCTCCCATGAACTTCACTTCTGGGCCGGAGCTTCTCAAAGCCTATTTGGTGATTGATTAGCTGACCTCTGACCTTAAGTCCATTTCCAGCTGAGCTACTGATTGGGGCAAACCGTCTCCCCTCTTGTCATTTTCTTTCTCCTCCCATTTAAAAACAAACCAAACTGAAATAAAGAAACAAAACTTCTCACAGAGGCCGGAAGGGTGAACAATACAGAGATCTGTGAAATGGCTGGTCTGGAAAGAAGCTACACACACACACACACACACACACACACAATAGAACGCGTATTTTCTAAGACACTGTAAGCAAGTTATATATCTTTGGCCCTTCAAAGTCTGACCAATACTAACTCATCGCAAAGCATTCCCTGGCGGGCATTCAGAGTTCTGCGCGACAGATAGCGGCCGCCCCAAAAGGAAGTTGATTAGACTCTGGGAGATAAATCTTGTTTGCTTCCTTCCTCTCTGAGACGATTACAAGCCGGGAACAAAGGCCCTGTGTCCCGAGAGGCGCCTCCACCCGACCCCTCATGCATTATGAATCGCGACCTCATCGTCACTTCATGAAGCTTTCCGCACCCCGAAGTGGCTTCTGCCCATCCACGGGCCACACACGGCAGAGCCCCCTTGGCCCCTTCAGGCTGCTGGCCCCCCACTGCCCCACGCCAGCCCCCGGGGACTAACCCCTGGCCACAAGTGCCAGCCAGGCTTTCTGCTGCTGCCACTCTGGCCGCCACCCGCCGTCAGAAGGCCCCTTCTCCACGAGGCTCTTCCGCTTCCCCTGACAAGCTGGCCCTCCCTGCCTGAGGGGGTCCAGACCGGCAGGGAGGCCGGGTGCCCTAAGGGGGTAACAAGCACAGGCTTTGGGGGCAGAAACAGCAGCCTTCAAACCTGCCCAACGCCCACTTCCCAGCTACTGCTCGCGAGGGTTCCTTCCACGCGCCCTGCCTTCGGCTCCTTGTCTGCAGAAGGGGGCTGATGACAGTCACGCTGACCTCACAAGGGCCGTGAGAGGTTAAATGTGATCACGTGTGTCAAGTACTTGGGCAGAAGGGCTTGGCCGCGGGGAGCAGGGGATGAACTCCAGCCAGGGCCGCTGCGGAATCTGTGGGCCCAGGCGCAGGGAAAATGTGCAGCCCTTGTTCAAAAGGCAGAAAAAAACCTTTTCCTCTTCTTCATCTTTCCCTTTTCTTCTTTCTCTCTCTCAAACTGTCATGGTGTTTTTCGTTTGTTATTTAATGACAGGCTCCCTCAGACAGAGGATGCTGGTGGGACAAGTGGGTGGAGACCAGCAGCGGTTACTGGGAGGCGGGGAGGGAGGGAGGGAGGGAGGGAGCTGGTGGCTGAAATTCATTCTGGGAAGCAGGGAGGTGGCAGCAGGCAGGCCTGTCAAGCTCCCAGCGCATGCTCCATTATCCCATCACACATCACTTACAAAACACAGATATAAAGTTATTTAGGATTTCAAGAAGGCTCCCGCAGAGCATTAAATCCCAAGCCCAGGCCCGTCCGAGCGCAGGGCCATTTCCCCGGGAGGCCAGCCCTGACTGCAGTGATGACTTCGATTTATCCATCACCCTGATTCTTGGATTCCAAAAGTCATTCATGGAATAAACACTTTCTAACCATTTGGGAGTACTGGCTAAAGCTGCACATAGACATAACGGTATAAACCAGAAATTCCACTCCTCCGTATACACCCAATGGGAGCACCTACATGTGCAAGCACTTGTACTACAATGTTCTCTGCAGCCCTGCTCACAAGAGCCCTACACTGGAAATGCAATACCCAAGTGCCCATCAAGAATTCTTAAACAAATGCGGTCTTTCCAGGTGACAGGACCCACACAGAAGAATGACTTACAAATACAAACGACAACAGGGCTGGATCTCACAGATAACTGTGGGCATGATTTAGGGGGTTAAGGAGCTGACTTGGGCCCCTCCCCCCCCCAGGGCAGCCCCCCAAGTCCTAGGTTTCCTTTGCCTTCTGCCTATCTCCTTACACTGAATGTGATTTTGTGGCATTCAGACGGTCTCCTGGAGGACAACGGTGATGAGAGAGAAGAGATGGGTTCAACGTCATCCAATACAGTGCCGAGGCGCCCTCCTGGTTTTATTTATGGACCCTACTTGAGTCCAACTAACATTGGATGCGCACCTACTATGTGCCTGGTATTAGGGACACAAGGATGAGGCTGTCCCCCGCTCTCAAAGAGCTCAGAATCTGTGACAGAGAAAATCCCAGGGCTCAGGATCAGCTGGGTCTCAATCTACGATGGGCGTATTGATATGCCAATATCAGCATCTTGTCATTCCTTGGAATTTCTATTTATGGTACGGAAATAGTCACATGAGAGCCAAGCTTAGCCACAAGGCTGTCCATCGCAACGCCGTGAAAACGGTGAAAAAATTAAACACGGTCCTACTGTATAACACAGGGAACTATATTCAATATCACGTGATAAATCATCATGGAAAAGAATATGAAAAAGAATGTATACATACGTACAACTGAATCACTTTGTTGTACAGCAGAAATTAACAACATTGTAACATTTTTAAAAAGGTTAAAATAGTGAACAAATGAAAAATAACCTGTTTCCAATGATGAGAGATTGGTCCAGAGAGGGATAGAAAAGCAAAATGAGGGACCACGGCACAGCCACTGGAAATCATGCTGGAGGAGACTGTGGAGTGGCTCTCAAGGCCTGTGATGAGCAGAGATTGTACCTAACGTGCAAGCCCACAGGTGAGCCTGCCGCAGTTTCACAGCTGCTGCAGGAGACACGAGACACGAGACTCCTGGATCAGAGACAAAGGACTTGATCACTTGCACACAGCAGGAGGCAGGAGCATCAGGTCTGCAGCGGGCCCCCTGGCCCAGGTTCCCCAGGGCGACACGAGGGGGCCCCGGCAGGATGCCACTCACACCGCGTGTTCTCCCCTGCTGAGGAACCCTGAGCTTAGGGCACCCAGATCTCTTCTGCTGGGCAGGCAGCCTGCCTGACCTTGTCCTGGAGGGAGAGTCTGTATTATATTGAGCAGAAAACAACCCTGGCCTTTACTTGAAGAGAAGCACCATGTCTAACCACCACTACACAAACATCCTTGAACAGAGGGTCCATGTTTTCCATTGAAAACATGCAGAAACCTAAGAGGCCCACGGACAACAGCCCCCAACAATGACAGAGAGAGAAATTTGGGGTCACCGAGAAACACGTTACCAAACAACCGCTATGTTGCGATCTTGAGTTATGGGTAGCTAAGCATGCATATTACATAAGCACTGATACTGGACTGGCAAAATACACCCATAAATGTTCACAGGGGGTCTCTCTCTGAGTATTCGAATGTTTCTGTAATGAACAAGTATTGGTTTTATATGCAGAAAAATGCACATAAAAAATAGTTCTTGTAGCTAAGAATAAATAGCTAGCCCTTGCTATACATTTACGAAATGCCAAACCCTGTTCTAAGCACATGACATGTATCACCTCATTCAATCCTCACAATAAACCATGAGGTAAACACTGTTTATTGTCCCCATTTTCCAGATACAGCAAACTGAGGCCTGGAGAGGGCACGCAGTGGGGAATCAGTACAACCAGGATTCTGAACCCGAGTAGTGTGGCCGCAGACTTCATGCTCTTATAACCACTTTCCTATGCGCCTGGAATAAAGCCTCATTATTAAAAGAGAAAAAGCTCTCTTACCAGCAGCACTTTTATTTATAGATGTAACGATAAATCTAATAACAGAGACAGGAATTGTTTTCTCTCCTCCCAGAAAATTAAATGAATCTAAAACCAACCACAGTTGGATAGGAAGACCATGTAATAACATGCAAATGCTTATGATTGAATCAAAAAGGCAGAATATATAATTTATGCAGCACAATATTGCACATTTGTAAGAAAAAAAAAAATACATATATCCACAGGGGGAAAAAAGCACTAGAACACAAAGTATACAAAGATACTACCATGTTTGTTTTAGGGGGATGAACTCTCAGGGATACTTTTTACTTTTCTCCTTTTTCTGAATTTTCTATAACATGGTTATAGCTCTTTTATGATGACAAATGTTAAAAAATTTAAGAAGCAAGACAAAACACCAATGAAGCTAATTGTAGACTATGAGGGCTAATTCATACTGTCAAGTTCAACCCAGCCTATAGTTTATGAACTGGCTTCCAGCAGGCCTAATCTGCCTGAAGAATGTTTTACTTGGCTGAATCCCTGTTTAAACAAATATTCATTGCTTTCTGTCACTATAAAGCAGGGAGATTTCAGAGCAAATTCATCTTTCTCTGAATGTGTATCTTCCTATGAGCCAGCAATTCCACCCCTGGAATGAATTCGATAGAAATGTGTTCGTCTCTACATCAACAGGCACATGCTAAGACGCTCACAGCAGCTCTCTTATTATTGGGCTCACACACGGAACCACCCAAATGCCCATCACAGTAAAATGACTAAACCAAAAGTTGAGAGTGAATGGTTTACAAGCGCGCCCCAAATTTGTCTGACTCTCAGACAATGTGGGGGAAAGAAGCCAGCCTCAGAAGTACACCCTGGATGTAAAGTGTTGATACAAACCAGCAAAGCTGATGTCCGGTGTTAGAGGCTGGAACAGTGGTCACCTCTGGGTATGGGAAGCCACCAAGGCAGTGATGGTGAGGGTTGGGGGAAGGTGGGATTTCGGGGCAGCTGTGCTCTGTTTCTTGATGCGGATGCTGAACTGTGTTCAGTTCTCAAAAATCCATCTTGCTGGACACGTTGGATCTGAACACCTTTTTGGGGCATGAATGTTGTATGTTAATTAAAAACTTTAAAATGACAAAAGTGTGATAAAAATCTTCAAAGGAAAAAAAAAGCCAACGTTCTAGTTTCTCTTGAAAAATCAGCAGCTCTAGAAACCCAAGCCCTCATTCCCACGTAGTAAGGGCAGGGGTCTCCCAGGCTCACTTAGCCCGGGCACCACCTCCCTATCTGCTTCACCCATGCCCTGGCCCCTGTAGGCACCTGAGTCTAAGCGTCTCTCACTTTTGAGCAGAGGAAGCTGAGACTCAGAGGAAGTGGCCTGAGGCCACACACCGAGGTGGGCAGCAGAGCGGTAGCTGGAACCCAGGTTTATGGGGCCCTCAGGACATCACCCGTGCAGGACAGGTTAATTTCACCTGGGCTGGAAGGAGGCAACGTCACTTTCGAGGTTAAAGCTACATTCTTGCTATGACTGCAGTGAACAGAAGCCCGGGACCCTTCCCCTCTGGATTCTAACTCCACTGACAGCCCCGAAGAATACATTGCTTCAAACCCCGCAGCTCTCGATTTTTCTCTCCTTTTTAAAGCAACTGGGACCCACTGAGAAAGGGGAACTGACTCCTTTGCGAGGCGTAAGCCGAGGGGTGACTTTGCTGGGAACAGGAGCATCAGGTACCCTCCCCAAGATTTGGGGGACCCTGGGCATCAATGCAGGCAGGTGTCCCATGGGCCAGTAAATCACAGTGACATAGAAATGGAAAATCTTGGGTTCAGATCCTTCCCCAACCCGTATCCTTTTACTGCCACCAATTCCATGGGGAAACTTCCGGGAGCACGGAAAGTGGAGCTTAAAATCTTCTCCGCAACCTGAAGCCTGAAATTCCAGCACGAAAGCCTCCATCCCTGTCATCCTTTCTCTTCCCCTGGAAGGGCACTGCTTTGCTACTATCAGTTCTTGGTCCTTACCATGGAGGAAAGAGCCGAGAACAAGGGTTCCAAGGTGGGGGGCAGACACCTGCGATCTGGGGGTGGGGAAGACACTGGTCCCCTCCACAAACCCAACTGAGCACTTCCTGTGTTAGGGGAGGTCCTCGTCCTCCAGAGAGGGCACCGGATGAATGGAGAATTATCATAGAGTAGCAGACAAATCTCCCGGCATATACAGGACAGAGCAAATCACACAGGTGGGAACAAGGCTCTAGTGGCTTAGCCTCACTAAGCCTCCGTTCCCTTATCTGCAAAGTGCGGCTAACACGAGTGTCCTCTGAGGATGACTGGCATGAAGACGGGATGAGAAAGTCAGGTCAAGCACTAAGCACGGTGCCTGGCAGGCAGTAGGTGCTCAATACATGCCAGGTGGGGAGGAGGGGCTGACCCTGGCCTGGGGAGTCTCACCAGCTAAGTATGAAACCGAGTCCCCCTAAAACTGAATTCCCTTAACCGAGTTTATGATTAATCTCTCTAACGGAAACTTTATTCCCTTTCTTGTCCCCTTTGACCTTAATTCTGGGCTAACTGAACACTAATCAGCCAGAATCAGATGACTAAGACTGCTGTTGTAGATAACATCGTTAATGTACTAAAATCGCCATTCTAGATGTCATCATTCATGTACGAACTCGGGTCGTTCCTCCGGGGCAACACGAGCTCACAGAGCCGCCAGCCATGGACCACCTGGCCAGAGAATCGTAAACCAGAGACATTCCGACTCCCAAAACTATGATTAAGAAAATGTCACAGAAATGTCACAAGACCATGATTAACCCCCAGCTTCTTTGTTCTTTGCCTTTAAAACACCCCCAACTCAAAGACCAAGTTCAAGTGGATCTGAGGCTGGTCTCCCACTCCCTTGCTTGGTGCCCTGCTGCAAACTCCCGCTGCCAGAGTTTGGCTTTCTGAGCCTCGTGCATGTAAGCCCTTTGCTGGGTTACAAGTATTACGGGTCTAAACGCTGGCAGCTGGCTTCGCCCTCATCCCTAAATGGTGGAATCAATTCCCTGGCCTGTAACATGGGCGGGAACTTTGTTGTTTATCTCCCCAGTGTGTCCCCAGCACCTAGAAGAGTGTCTGCACACAGCTGACACTCAGTAAGTATTTGGTGACCGAATGAATGAATGAATGAATGAATGAACGCACCTTTTAAGGCTAATTCAAATACCTGTCCTCTCTGAAGCCTCTGATAGGTCCCGGCCCTGGGCCCCTGCACCCCTCACCAGAGTGGTCTGGCAGCATCATGAAAGCATGTTTTCTCATCGGTCAACACTTTCAGGAATGAACACATGAATGGAATGGGTTACCAGAGTGAAGGAGGAGGTGAGCGATTAGCTGATAAACCCACGCGCTAAGCCTCTGGCTCCCTCCCCGCCCCTCCCGGACTCCCTTCCTGGCTCTCCACCTACTTTAGGATTCAGAGAAAACACGCAGGCAGGTCCTCCCTGCCCCTCGGCTTGGTGGGGATTATTCCAGCTCAGAGGGACCTTCTAAAAAGCGGACAGGTCGAGCTCTTTCCTCTCCTGGGCCCAAACAGGCGAGGCACCCCTGGGGGAGAAAGGCCGATAGGATATCGGCAAAGGATTCATTATCTTTATGCAAGAAGCTATCTGAGGCCTCCATTCCTGAACTTCAGGCTGCGGGTAGGGTCCTTGCAAGGGGTCTACAATCCACTAGTGAACAGAATTTTAAAATGGCTCCAATATATATTCACTATTTCACAAATTTATGTAAATGGAATTTTAAGGAATAAAACACATGCTCCCTTACCATCGGCGTCTTAAATCTGCAGTGGCTTTTTGTCCTTAGGCATTTTCTGCATCACCAGACGATGAAAAGCACAGGTAGGGTCTCCATCCTCGAGCCCACCCACCCCACGTCCCCACAACTCTGCTCCGCAAGCCCCTCGGGCGGCTCGAACCCTTGCGGCCATATTTGCACCTTGAAAGTCAGCTGCTCTGGCTGTTGGTGATTGGACGATGGGTGGTCACCTGACTCAATCTGGGCCAATCAGGTTCTTCCCCTGAGCCTATGCCTTATCATACTGTGTCCTGGATTTGTGATTCATAACTTTAGGTGCTGGGGGCAGCTCTCTGCCACGTGGGTAGAGGCGAGTAAGTAGACTGGCAGAGAGAGAAGATGGAGGAGGGATACTACCAGGGTCTCTGATGGCCTTCCATCTGGTTCTTACTCCCTAGGAGTCAACCGTGCGTCTTCCAATAAATTCCTCTCGTTTCCTCTTAAGTTCGCCCAGGTGGCGCCCAGCAACTCTGACAGCTGCGCTCACACTTTCCATGTTCGCATGAGGCAGGGGGCTTGTGTTTGAAAGGGTTCAAAACTAATGGTCTCAGCTGCATAGAAACCCAAACTTCTGTCATTAAAATAATTGTGTGCTAAAGCAACATCAGAGGAGATCTGGCTTCTCTCCATAATAGGATTCTTGAAAAATAAACTAGGAAAGTGCACACTTATCCTTCCTTCTAAAGACAATGTTTTATTAGCTTCCTTGTTTTGGAAAAAAAAAAAAAAAAAGTCAACCAGCAACTTCCTTTAATTGGGCAGATTTCTCTAATAAAACCTCAAGAGCAGCTGTGTCCTTGACCCTTCCCATTTGCCAAAGGATCTTGTTACTTGTCCGTGGTGCTTGTGTTCGAGAAGAATCTCAGACCCTGTCATAGAAATCTTGGAAGGGGTGGTGAGGCGGAAGAGGGTGGGGGCCAAACAGATGTAGGGATGGATGAACTATGGTGGTTCACGGTTTTGCTTTGGGGCCCTGGAGAGGATTCTCAGTCTTGGGCCTCTTTTGTGAAATGAGGGGCTAGACTCGGAGGTACTCAGCTCCCTTCCCATGGGGTTCTGTAGACCCAGCGAGGGCCATCCTCACCCACGGGCTCCCTCGTGGGCACCCACAGGCGGCCCTGACCCCCCTTCACAGGCAGCCTGGAGGACCAAAGGGCAAAGAACAAAGAGCTCTGCCCTGGGTCCTGCCCCCTTGGTGCCTCTTGCACACCAAAGCAATGACTTCTGACCACTTATGGGGGAAGCTGTCCCCATCACTCCCTAGACATACCTAGAGCTTTTAAAATGTGGATTATTTCCAAACAATTAAAATTGAGAAATTTCACATAAAATCTAGATTCCTGACTCTTCTTGAAATGTTAGATGATCTGGCAGAACTGAGCCGCACTCCCAGCACGGTGAAGTTCGCTGAGCTAGGTGGGATTGTCACTTCAGAGGGAGCATCTGCTCTGCATGGTCCCACAGTCCCCACGAGGCAGAAGGTAGGGAGACCAATCATTCTGAATTGCCTAGGACGTGGGCCTTCCAGTTTTAAAACTGGATGATCCTGGGGCAAATCGGGGCAGTTGGTCACCCTGGTCCCCACCCAGACCATTTGCTCACTTTGGTCCCTCTGGCCCCGGAGTCACAGTTTGGGACCTTATTAATGATAAGTTAATTACATGTTAATCACATCCCCCCCCCAATCTCTTTTGCCACTCTAGCCCCAGCTCCCCTTTGCCTTTATCCTGTGATGTCCCCACCTGCCCTTGACCGCCAGCACCTGCATTTCTCTGCCTGGCAGCTCTCTTTGGCCAGGACCCACTTTATCCACCTGTGAGGCTGGCCCACCAGGAGCCAATGCCTGACCTCGGGTGGGAAGACACTCAGGTGCATCCTGCAAGTGTCCTGTGGCAGTCACAACCCCTCCCGTTACTGGCTCCTTCCCCTCCCTGTCTCACCCCCACTCCCCTCCTCACTATCCAAGGCCACCTCCAAAATAAACCCCTTGCACTTGAATCCTTGCCTCCAGTTCTTTTGGTTTGGGAACCCAAAATAAACCAACCGCGAAATCCCCAGTGCAGAGTCCAGCAGCAGGGGCACTCAGAAACCATTTCCTGAGCAAACCACGGAAGAAGCAGTTTTCCCGGGGTGTGTGAAGGCTTCCTGCTGAGTGAGAGGCAGTTCATCGTGGCCTAAGAGCTGGGCTTTGGAGTCCGACCTGGATTCCAGTCACATTTGTGTCTGCTTACCAGAGTCAGTTACTACCCCTCTGAGCCTCAGGACCCTCATCTGTGAAATGGGAATAATCACCACTCACCCCAAAGGGTGCTTGTAAGGATGAGCGGGGCAAGGCAGGAAGGCTCATGGCAGGGTCTGCATGGGGGGGTGAGTGCTCCCAAAATGTTTACTGTGTGTGGTTCCCATTAACATCACTGGTGTCTCGATCTACCCCAACCTGCAGGACCCCCAGGAGTCCCATAATGAGATTGTCCGCACCCTGGGGGACAGATTCCTAGGCACCCGGGCTCATGCTACCTCAGGACACAAGAGGCCGAAACGTATCCGCCAGAAAGAGCCAGATTCCTCTACAGCGAGACATGCCTGGTGGACAAGCCGTCTGAAACTGACTCAGTGTAAACAGCTTCCGGCGGCCAGTGCAGAAGCAGAGATCTAAGAGGAGCCCAAGGATCATCGCAGCACAGATTCCGGATCTCAGGGGTAGAGCTAGGCAGAGGAGCGAAGGATTCAGGTTCAACAGCCCAGCTTTGGAGGCCCACATTACCCATCTCCAGCAGGGGACAGCTGCCAGGGAAACCAGACGTCCGGGTGTGGATGAGCCCCCATCATGGTCAGTGGTGGAGACACTGTCCCTGTGTCTCCATGGCTGGCAGCCCCCTACCCCCCATCATTCTCTATGTCCCAGCTACACTGGCTTTAGTGACGCTCCAAGCGCATAATGTGACTTTCCTACCACAGGGCCTTTGCACTTGTGGTGGTTTCCCATTGCTGCACACAAGGCTTGGGAATCCCAAGACCACCTCACTTCCGACACCAACTGTACGTGGGGGTCCCCAAGACCACCCTTCAGTTTGATGATTCACTGGAAGGACTCACAGAATTCAGAAAAGCCATTATACTCGTGAGTACAGTTTACTACAGTGAAAGGATACAGATTAAAGTCAGCAAAGGGCAATGATGCAAAGGGTGGAGTCCGGGAAGGACCAAACACAAGCACCTAGTTGCTTCCTCCCCAGGGAGTCGTGTGGACAGCACTTATTTCTCCCATCAGTGATGTGAAAACATGCTCAGAATATGGCCAGACAGAGAAGCTCACCCAGCCTTGATGTCCAGAGTCTTTATCAGGGCTCAGTCACATGGATTTGGCCGACCACCCACATGGTCGACCTTAACCTGCAGCCCCTCCAGAGGTTGAGTCCAAGGCCGCCACCATACATCACATTGTCGGCATAGACTATACAGTGTGGCCCAAGGCTCCAGGTTAAAAAAAAAAAACTCTTAGGCAGGATATTCCAACCTCCCAGAACTCAGGTCAAATCAGGCAAGGTTAATCCTTTACTGCTCACTGTTGTAACAAATCATCACAAAGGCAGTGGCTTAAAATAATACAAATGATTCTGTTACAGTTCAACAGGTCAGAATTCTGAAATGAGTGTCACTGGGCTAAAAATCAAGGTGTCAATGGGGTGGGTTCCCTCCTGGAGCCTCCAGGGGAGAATCCATTCCTTGCCTCTCCCGCCCCCAGAGGCGCTCACATTCCTGGGCTCCCAGCCCATCACTCCAATCTCCTGCTTCCATCACCACACCTGCTTCTGTAATCAAACATCCCCCTGCCTCCCTCTCCTAGAGGCAAGTGTGTGATCACATAGGCCCACCTGGATAATCCAGGATCTGCACCTGTGTCAAGAGTCTTAATCTCCCCCACAGAGTCCCTTAGGCCCTATGAAGTAATATTGGCAGGTTCCAGGGATTAAAACCTGAATACCTTAGGAGGCTCTTATGCAACCCACCACCCATTCTCCCCAACACACTCAGATCTCCCATGGACCACGCCTCCTCAGCCTTCCAATTTCAGCTTAAGCCTCACCATCCAGAAAGGCTTTTTGGGATCACCCTGCTTGAAAGGGGATCTGGCACCTCTCCCACCCACGGCTACGCTCTTAGCAAACCCTCTTGCTTCTTTCCTTCGTGGCATGGCACTAGCTTTAATGATGTGGAGTATTTACTTTTTTTTTTTTTTTTAACTGTCTGAGTCTGTATCGTTGGCTTCTGCTAGCCCAGCACACGGCACAAAGCCTGGCACATAGTACGAGCACAGTAACTGTTTGCTACATGAATACATGAGTTGGCATTCTGTCTTTGAACGGACTCACAAAGCTCTGAGTTGATTTGCGAGGCGCTCTGACAGCACAGGCGACGGATAGGAATTTGAGACTGGACTGTCCCGAGTTTGACTTCTGGATTTCTCTGTTACTTCTTTATTCTTAGCCTTCCCCCAAGCTTCAGTCGGCAGACGGTCCTTATCGTGTAACATATGCAGTGAACACCCACGATCTACGCAGCACATCTGAGGTGTGCAGTCAACACTGGTCCTGGTCCCACGAGAGCACGTGGCATCCCAGAGACCTTCATTCAAGGCCACCTTGACAGATTTCCCCACATCCAGGCACAGATGTACGGTGGATTTTTTAAATCTTGTTTTCTATTTACATATTGATAAGACTTTGAAGGACTGGGCATAGATCCAAATTTTAGGACAAGTTCAAGCTGGCATCACTGTTTAAAATTCAAAGCCTTGGGACTTCCCTGGTGGTCCAGAGGTTAAGACTCCTCGCTCCCAAAGCAGGGGACCCAGGTTCGATCCCTGGTCAAGGAACTAGATCCCGCGTGCTGCAACTAAGACCCGGTGCAGCCAAATAGATAAATATTAAAAATAAAAAAAAAAAATTCAAAGCCATAACGTGCATCTCAGAAACATCTAGAAACATCGTCTGAACACATTAATCCCCAAGAGTCCCCTGCTTGTCACCTGGTATGACCCTCTACCACAGTGGAAGTGCTTTGGAATCTTTTCTCCAAAGGAGGGCACACCTTTTCCTTATAAATAAACCCAGGAAAGCTCATCTGAGCTAACTCTGTCGTCTGCAACACAGCAGCACTATTATTCAGTTCATATTTTTAAAAAAATCAACCTACTGTGGTTTTTCTTTTCTTAGCCATACCCTAGGCAACATCCATGAAATCAGGGTTTTGATGAGCTGCATAATTCAGTGATTAACAACACAGACAGTGAGGGACTTCCCTGGTGGCGCAGTGGTTAAGAATCCGCCTGCCAATGCAGGGGACACGGGTTCGAGCCCTGGTCTGGGAAGATCCCACATGCCTCGGAGCAACTAAGCCCGTGAGCCACAAGAACTGAGCCCGTGTGCCACAACTACTGAAGCCCATACTCCTAGAGCCCACGCTCCACAACAAGAGAAGCCACCACAGTGAGAAGTCTGCTCACCACAACGAAGAGTAGCCCCCGCTCGCCGCAACTAGAGAAAGCCTGTGCGCAGCAACGAAGACCCAACGCAGCCAAAAATAAATAAATAAAAATTTTAAAAAAACAAAAAAACACAGACTGTGAATCCAGAATGTTTAGGCTGAAAAGCCCTCGTGAGCTGTGTAATCTTGGGCAAGTTACTTAAACTTCCTGGGCCTCTGTTTCCACATCTGTAGAGTGGGAATAACAATAGCATGTACTGCCTTGGGTGGTTGAAAGGATGCAATGAGTTAATACATGTGCAGTGGTTAGAACAGCTCTGGGCAGGCAGTGGTATGCTGGGAGCTTTAACAACTGGCTCTGAGGGGAGCCCTGATTTGCAGCGTTTACGGATTTCCAATTTCCCTGGTGTAAATATTTCCATCACGGTCGATTTCAAGTTACAGATGTGAGGTCAGCAAACGTGGTGTTAGGAGGAATGAGCCCCCGGTCAAGCCGGCTCCAGCACACCGCTGAGCACATTGCACCCGGCAAGTATCCTGCTGGTCAGTGGTTCTCAAAGTGGGGTCCCCCAACCCAAAGCATCAGCACCACCTGGGGGCTAGAAAGGCAGATTCTTGGGCACTACCCAGACCCTCTGGGTCAGAAATGCTAGGGGTGGTCCTGGGGATATTTAACACACCCTCCAGGGGGTTCTGTGCAGGCCCAAGTGTCAGAACTTCTGGGGGAAATGTTAGCTCCCTTTGTCGCATGTTTTAATACATTCCAATTATTACATGGCAATCAACATAATGACTGTTCCTCTGTGTGCCCTGAAATCACCACGCAAATTGCCAGTCTCATATCTGGCAACTCTGGGGGAGACCGACCTAATCCCAGGGACACTGAGAGCCATGGAAGCAAAGGGACGGTCCCAGGGCCACACAGCTTGTCCCCAGCACAACCAGAGTCAGAGCCAGGACCCCACACTGCCAACCCTCCCTTCTCTGCCCAGGGCCCCTCTCAGTGACACACGGGGTTGAGCAGATGCCTTTGGCCTTTCAACTTCTCTTGTTTTGGTGGACGTGTTGATTCTCAAAATTCCGCTGGGTGAAGGGAACACGATTTCATGTGAGAAAGCGCAGGTTTGGGAGTCAGAGAGACAGCCTTTCAAGTGCCGGCTCCATGACCCTGGGCGGGCAGAATCCCATTCCCAGCACAGCAGATGGGGTCACTGGGCCAACACCTGGCACCCGAAGGCCAAGGGGCCCAGGGTCATCCAAGCGTTGAAATCAACACTGAAACCAGAGCTCAGAAGCAGCGTGTCAGGGGGAACCTGAGGACCCCATGACCGTGGCATCTGGCATTTTCTTTTTTTTTTTTTTTTTTTAACTGAAATAAAGCGTGAATCATGAATAATTAAATAGCTGTCTTGCCCCATCCTTAGGATAGATCCCCAGAAGTTCCCACAGCATTTGGTGATGTGGGGATGCATGTTGTCTCCCTCCTGACCTGGAGCCCTCACCCCTGCGTCCCCGACCCTCTCCTTACAGGCTTTTTTTTTTTTGGCTGCGTTGGGTCTTCGTTGCTGCGCGCGGGCTTTCTCTAGTTGTGGCGAGTGGGGGCTACTCTTCGTTGTGGTGTGCAGACTTCTCACTGCAGTGGCTGCTCTTGTTGCGGAGCACGGGCTCTAGGCATGCGGGCTTCAGTAGTTGTGGCACGTGGGCTTCAGTAGTTGTGGCGTGTGGGCTTCAGTAGTTGTGGCGCATGGGCTTCAGTAGTTGTGGCTCGCAGGCTCTAGAGTGCAGGCTCAGTAGTTGTGGTGCACGGGCTTAGTTGCTCGGTGGCACGTGGGATCTTCCCGGACCAGGGCTCGAACTCGTGTCCCCTGCGTTGTACCACCAGGGAAGTCCCTTTCAGGTTTATTAAAGATTCTTCTGACTTCAGTACAAATAACTAGTGAAGTCACAAGTCTGGCCTTTGGAGAAATCGATACACAGACCATCTCAATCATCCCCGGTTTTTATGTCACAAAAGCCTCCTCAGCACAAGGTGTAGAAAAGTTTCCCACATTCCCTCCCCAGTCCTTGTCACACTGCTGGTATTTTAGGGCGAAGACAGTAACCCCGTTTACTGAGCGTCCACTGTGGCCCAGGTGCCCTCCTAGGTGCTGGGAAGGGAGAAGTGAAGGAGCAGATGGTCCAAGCCTGGACCCACTGGGTGCCACGTGGCACCCGCCACCCTTCTAGTCAAGATCACCAAAAATGTCTCCAGACATTGCCCAGCATCTACTAGGGGGGCAAAGTCACTTGTGGTTGAGAATCCCCGGTCTGACCTCAAGTCAAGGGCACGAAAACAAGGTGAAATAAGGTGGAACAATGTGAAACAAGGTCATAGAACTGTAGGCATCTTCTTAAACCTCCTAAGCGATTTATCCATGTAGCTAGGGTTCCAGATAGATATGCATACAGACACAGATATATATAAAGTAGAAATACAGATATGGAAACAGCTATAGATGCAGATGGACATATAGATGCCGACATGGATGCAGAGATAGATCTGTTCTGGTGTAGGTGGTGATTAGCGCTCTGAAGAAAAGTAAGTAAGGCCCAGGGCCTAGAGAAGGACGCAGGGTGCTGTTTTAAAACAGGGGTCAGGGCGGGCCTCTCTGAAAGGTGACAATGGGCAGAGAGCTGTGTGAATGAGGGATCCAGCACAGGAATGTCAGGGTAAGCAAGCTTCAGGCACAGGGAGGGGAGGGAGTCGTGCAAAGGCCCTGAGGCTCACTGTGCCACAAAAGCATGAAGCACAGTGAGAAGGCTAGTGTGCCTGGACCAGAGGTGGTGATGCAGGGGCAAGTAGTGAGGTTGGTGAGACATTGGGGTCCCAGTCACATTTGGCCTTGGTGCTGTTGTAATCACTTTGGGTTTTGCTCTGTGTGAACGGGGACCTATACCGGATCTGAGCAGGGGAGGGACGTGATCTGACTTAGATCTTGAAAACCAGGCAAAAAGGGGAGTCAGGAGACTGTGGCCATGGTCCACGCAAAGGACTGTGGCAGCTTGGACCACCCCCGTCTGTTAGGCTTGAGAGGCCGGTGGAATATCCAACCTGGAGTATAAAAGACCATAGGATGGATGGTTCTGTAGGGGATGGGGAAGGAGAGGGGGAGGGAGGGACAAAAGGAAAAAGAGAGAGGGAAGGAAGGAGGTAGAGGGGGAGCAAGGGAGGGAGAGAAAGATATCAGGGTGCACTTTCGAGCCAGCAGACTTGGGTTGAAATGCCAGCTCCACCACTTTCTAGCTTTGTGACCTTAGGCAAGTAGCTTGACCTCTCTGAGCCTCAAGTTCCACATCTGTAAAATGGCTTAATAGTATTTCATTCCGCCTAGATGACAATGAGGTAGGCTTGTCACATAGTAGGCCCTCAATTAAAAGGGTCTTCCTTCAAGGGAGGGCTTCTTGCTCCCCTCCCCCGACCCACCCCACCAATTTCTCCTCCGAGCACAGAGGTTTTAGTGGTGGGCTCCGCAGGAAGCCCAGAGCTAATGCCTTCCCACGTGGAAATGAAACCTGAGATCTTAAGTGACAGCAGATCTTGGGGCCTAATGGCTATTGTGAACAGCAGCCTTTTTTTTTTTTTTTTTTTTTGCCACACAGCACGGCTTGTGGGATCTCAGTTCCCTGGCCAGGAATTGAACCCGGGCCCGGCCGTGAAAGCCCCGAATCCTAACCACTCGACCAGCAGGGAGCTCCCAAGAAGAGCCTTTTAGAGAAACTTGCAAGCAGGAGCCAGGTTCTCAGGTCCCCGGGAGCTTGTTAAAGGCAGCATTCCCTGCCCTCACCCCCAGCACCCCGCCCTGCTTCCTGACAGCTGGTGTGGCCCCTGCCAGCTCCCGAAGCCTGGCCTGGGGCTGAGGTTTTCTTTCCTGCAGCCCAATAACAGCCGCAGCTCCTAACGCTTTCTCAGCACAATTCACCAGCCTGGGCAGGTTAGAGCCGCCCCCCGCATCTGCTCAGAAACCCACCGCACACCCCCGCCAGACATCTCCCTGTCACACGGGGTGGGGTGCTTGGCCCTGGCCCCGGAAAGCGACACACACGGGTCTGCTGCTCTGCAGACGCTAGGCAGCGCTATGGAAACGGCCACAGTCACACGGGCAGCTGGAGAGAACGTTCCAGAATCTTTAAAGGGCCTAGCAGGAGGGAGCGGGGCCTGGAGACTAGCCGGGGGCGTCTGCCTGGGGCTTTTCAAGCTTCCGGCAACCTGGGACCTGCTGTCCCCACACCTTCTTTTGGCAAAGGAGCGGCCTGTGGGGAGAGATGGCTCCAGGCCTCCCCCACCCGAGACACCCCCGCTTCCCCCTGGGTTGTCCGGAACACCGAGAGCTTGCTCTCTAAGTAACATGCCAATTCCTTTTATATAAGTATCCAGATCTGGGCTTCTTTTGAAAATCAGAAGATCTGGGAACACGCAGCCACCATAGTGTGGGTGAGGGTGGTCTCTTTACCAGGGCATGGCCTCGCCCCGTGGCCGCAGTCCCCACCCCTCCCTGCTGTTTCCCTGGCACTCAGCCTCCTTCCCTGCCCCCTGGCCCCTGCAGACCAGAGGAGGGCCTGAAGGGGGCGGGGAGCAGGATAGGAGGCAGGAGGCTTTCCCAGTTGGAATCAACAGACCTCGGACAAGTAATGGAGGAGGGACATGAGGGTCTCCATCTGGGAGGTTGTTGATGCCACGATGGGGGTTGACAGAGATGGGGAATGCTGGGAGGAACGGGAGGGCGAGGATGTGTCCATTTGGTATTTGTTGAGCCCCAACTGAAACACACAAGCCTGAGCTCAAGGAGGAGACGGTGCATTATCCTGCTGTCAAAGCAGTTTGGAAAAAAAACACCCCTATTTGCATATCCAACTGGCAAAAAAGTAGAAAGGTTAATAATAAGACAGAAAGAAGGGACTTCCTTGATGGTCCAGTGGTTAAGACGTCGCCTTCCAATGCAGGGAGCTTGGGTTGGATCCCTGGTAGGGGAGCTAAGATCCCACATGACTCATGGCCAAAAAACTAAAACATAAAAAAACAGAAGCAATATTGTACCAAACTCAATAAAGACTTTAAAAATGGTCCACATCAAAAAATCTTTAAAAAAAAAAAAAAAAAAAAGACAGAGAAAAGATTAGTGGCTGCCAGGGGGTGGGCATGGAGATAGGGGGCAACTGCTTAAGGGGTATGAGGTGTCCTTAGGGGGTGATGGAAAGTTCTGGAACTACGTAGTGGTGACGGTTGCACAGTGTTGTGAATATAATGCCAATGAATCACTGACTTTAAAATGGTTAAAATGGGGGCTTCCCTGGTGACGCAGTGGTTAAGAATCTGCCTGCCGATGCAGGGGACACGGGTTTGAGCCCTGGTCTGGGAAGATCCCATGCCGCGGAGCAACTAAGCCCGTGAGCCACAACTACTGAGCCTGCGTGCCACAACTACTGAAGCCTGTGTGCCTAGAGCCTGTGCTCCGCAACAAGAGAAGCCACTGCAATGAGAAGCCTGCGCGCAGCAACGAAGACCCAACGCAGCCAAAAATTTAAAATAAATAAATAAATAGATTTTAAAATAAAATAAAATGGTTAAAATGGGACTTCCCTGGTGGCGCAGTGAATGAGACTCCACACACCCAATGCAGGGGGCCTGGGTTCGATCCCTGGTCAGGCAACTAGATCCCACATGCATGCCGCAACTAAGGAGCTGGCAAGCCACAACTAAAGAGCCCGCAAGCCACAACTTAGACCTGGTGCAACCAAATAAATACATAAATAAATTCTCACAAAATGTTTAAAAAAATAAAATGGTTAAAATGGTAGATGTTATGTTGTGTGCATTTTACCATAATAAAAAAGATGGCTAATAGCCAGTGATGGTGATGAGGTGGGGACACAGGGCAGAGTGTCAATTGACACAGGGCTTCAGGAGGGCAGTTTGGTGGTTCATGTCATAATCTAAATGCTTCACCCAAAAATCTTTTAGAAACTCTGTGACATAAATATGCATGTGCAAGAGGTTCGAGACAGAGGTGTTAATTAAAAACAAACAAACACACAAAAGCTGGAAACAGCCTAAATGCCACATTCGTTTTCTGTTGTGTTAACAAATTACCCCCAACTTGGCAACTGACAATGAGACCCCTCTAACCCCCTGCCCACCTAGGATTTCCCGATTCTGTAGGTTAGAAGTCCCGGCACAACTGGGCTGGGTTCTCTGCTCAAGGTATCAAGGCCAAAATCAAGATGTCAGCAAGCTGTGGCCTCACCTGCAGATCATGGTCCTCTTACAAGCACATTCGGGTTGGTGGCAGAATTCATTTCCCCGTGGCTTTATAACTGAGGCCCCCTTTTCTTGCTCACTGTCAGCCAGGAGTGGCTCTCCACTCCTGCGGACCTCTCTCAGGCCCTTCCACGTGACCCCCACCCCTCAGCAGTGGAGAATCCCCCCACCAGAAAGAACCCATCCCTTTTAAGAGCTCACCTGATTAGGTCAGGCCCACCGAGGATAACCTCCCTTTCTTAAAATCTGCAGTGCTGTGAACCCACCCTACTCACAGGAGTGACACCCCATCATACTTGTAAGTTCCTCCCACACTCAAGGGGAGGCGGATATTTAAGGGGGGGGTCACTGGGGGTCATCATAGAATTCTGCCAGCCACAGTGTCCATCAATAGGGGACTAGCTCAGCAAACCGTTGTACCTCTGTAACCTCAAAAACTGAAGAGAATTTAAATAAAATGAAAGCTATCTATATGCACCGGCGGGGAACATCTTCCTTGATGCACTGTTAAGTGAAAGTAGCACATTGCAAAACTATATATACTCTCTCTCCACATGTATGTAAAATTTCTCATATACGTGCAATTTTACATATATAATTTTATTTTATCAAAAAAATAATATCTATGCATGCCTGTACATGTGTGTGTGTTTGTACAAGTACAAAGAAAAGTCTGGAAGAACACAGATGATTGAGGTACTCGCCATTTATAGTTTGGTCTGTAGTCCTCCAGACTTTTTATTTTATATACTTCTGTATTATTTAGAATTAGTTACACTGAGTATCTATTACTTTTGTCGTTTAGAAAGATTAAAACATTAATAAGAAAAAGCTCATCGGGACTTCCCTGGTGGTGCAGTGGTTAAGAATCCACCTGCCAATGCAGGGGACATGGGTTCGAGCCCTGGTCCGGGAAGATCCCACATGCCGCGGAGCAACTAAGCCTGTGCGCCACAACTACTGAGCCCACGCTCCTAGAGCCCGCGAGCCACAACTGAAGCCCGTGCGCCTAGAGCCCGTGCTCCGCAACAAGAGAAGCCACCGCAATGAGAAGCCCGCGCACCGCACTGAAGAGTAGCCCCTGCTCGCCACAACTAGAGAAAGCCCGCGTGCAGCAACAAAGAACCAACACAGCCAAAAATAAAGAAAGAAAAATAAATTTATTTTTTAAAAAAAGACAAAGAAAAAGCTCATGACTTAGTCACTAGTTGAATCATTACATTTTGAGGCACATAAAGGGAAACTGGTCTGGCCCTCACCCCACCCCCGCAGGCTTTTATGACGTGATGATGCTGGGAGTAATTTTCAAGCCAGACTCATTATTTTTAGTTTTGAAATACTCCTTAGTGACTCTCGAACTTACTCATTGCTAAGAGAGAGCTCCCAGCAATCAGAGTAGTGAGAACTTAGAACCACCACACCCCTGTACCATGTACTCGAGAGGGGTCCAAGTGCCTCCGGGCAGGCAGGCTGCCGTCTGAAGTAGGTTGTCTACACCGGAGGTAAGCAGCTACCCCTGAGACCTGAGTCAGGCTTAGAGTCAGACCCAGCTGCTGATGGAAGGGCAGGGCAGGCACACACACCAGGAGGCCAGCAGGGATGGGGTATGGGGTGGGGGGGCAGCATGAGTCAGGCTCTATGAAGAAAGCAGAAACAATTCTAAGTATTTCCAGCAGAAAACAGTTTAGTACAAAGCACTAGGCGCTTACAAAGCTGAGGGCTGGCTGGAGGAGCAGCGCCAGGCCCAGCTGCTGTAATGACCCCGAGACGCTGCAGAACTGACCCACCGGGGGAGCTGCCACAATCAGGAGGGCTGAGAATCAGAAAGCTGCCAAGGGGACTGTTGAGCGAGGAACACATCTTCAGAGCTGCAGTCCAGGGGTGAGAGAGCCCCCACTGCTGCCCTGCACCTGCCTCCAGACACCCCCAAACCTAGAGACTGGACACCAGCGTCCCCACGACCTTGATGGCCAAGAAAATACAGACCACAGAGAGACAGCTTCATCTCCTTCCCACCTTCCAAATCTCCTGTGAACGCATTTAATTGGCACAACCAAACTCATACCCAGAACCTGAGCTCCAAGAGAATTTGGGGAATTGGTTTTTAACTTTTCAAAGGAGTTAGAATGAACATTGAGTAGCCAGGGTCATTACCCAAGAGACACGATACATGACACAAGTTCAAGGACCCTGACGGGGGTCTGGGAGATAGGGCAGAGTCCAACTCCAAGGCCCAACAACACACTCACAAGGCGGCAAGGAGAGCTTTGGATGGCCCCCGCGATTACTGTTGATATCAAAATTTTAATGGCCATTCGGTATCGAGTGGTTGTCATTATTAGCCAAGCACTGTGCTGAACGCTCCATGCCTCGCCATGTATCAGATATTTTGCCGCAACCTTATAAGATGGGGACTGTCGTTATTATTAAAAAGGTAATGAAACTGAGGCTCAGAGGGGTTTTATAACTTGCCCAAGGTCACACAGCAAGAGAACGGCAGAGTCAGGATTAGAACCCATTTACTTAAGCACGATATGACATCGGCTACCACAATTCATCTTTGATTTTCTTTTTAAATAAGAAAACAAGTCTGTGCTTCCTAAATGCAGTTTGTTTGCAAGACAACTGTTCCAAAATATGGGACGCACGGGGAGGTAAATAATGAAAGGAATCCTTTGTGGGGGAGGAACCGGAATCTATAGGACTAAATGGTACCTATGCTCCTTTGAAAGCTAACATTCTGTTCTAAAAGCACACCTACTTCTCTCCATTAAAAAGCCACTGTATCTATAGCCACGCTGGAAGTAACTCCCACTGGGTCGGGGTCGGGGGAGGGAGGGACACTGCTTCTTGGAGGATGCTGTGATCATCCCTGAAGCAATCTACAACACGGTCCCCGAGTTGCTATAGCAACTCCCCATCTGGGTTATTTAAATGAAATAAAAGAAGCATCTTCTGTCTCTAGGCTATTATGGCTTTGAAAAGTGATTCATTCATTCATTCAATAAATTTTTAAAAGTGTCATCCAGGAGTGGCAAATTCAAACGCTTATAGGATCAGACTGTTGATAGAAAGGAGTTCGTGTAAAAGGATGGCCAGGGGTTTAACCAGAGAGGTGAAGACTGCAGGGCCCTGGAGAGTGCACACACACCCGCATCTGTCAGAGCAGCTGTCTCAGTCCCAGGCTCTCCTCACTCTGCTGGAATGTAATCCCAGTGTTATTAGATCTTTGGATTTGTCAGAAGTTGAGAGCTGGGGTTTTTATGTGAAATCTTTCCATTTTTAAATGGTGGCAACCAATTCACGATTTGGGGTGGGGCTTCTGAGTACTGTTGTGCAGGTCGTACACTGCACAACTCTGGAGTCACTAGTCTCATGTAAGTTCGGGGCACACTGTGCAGCTATGTATGTGCAATCCCATCACATCAAGGGGCCAAATCTGGCTTGTGGGTCACCAGCTTGCCAACTGCAACTCTCTAAACATCCAGTCATAGAGGTAGGGCTAAATTAATGACTGTCCAACTATCCAGTACAAGTCATAAAAAGCGATGACTATAGTAGTATTCACCGACCTGAAAGAGTGTTCACCACATATTGATGAGTAGGAAGGGCAAGTTACAAAAACATGAACAGAGTACAATCTCCATTTTTGAAAATAAAAATGTATTCGCTACTTTAGAAAATCTGGAAAGATATACCCCCAATTGGGACAAGACTTCTACCTGAGAAGTAGAGTATCAGATCATTTTTATCTTTATCTTTTTTTTTTTGGCCATGCCTTGCATCATGTGGGATCTTAGTTCCCCGACCAGGGATCGAAACTGCACCTCCTGCACTGGAAACACGGAGTCCCAACCACCGGACCACCAGGGAATTCCCTATCTTTATCTTCTTTATCTCTGCTTTCTAAATACTTTTATGATGGCAAGTAATACTTATACAATGAAAAAATGTAGCAAAAGGGTGGAAAGTAGGGCTGTGGTCAGAAACAGGGGTTCCCAAACTCAAACATGCACCAGCATTGGCCTGAGGGCGTGTTTAAGTGCACAACCCCCCAGCCCGCCCCCAGAGTCTGTGATTCAATAGGCCATTGACTGGGCTTGAAGAGTCCGCCTTTCACCGGTTCCCAGGTGACGCTAATGCAGTACCTGGACCACAAACACCAAGAACCAAGGGGAAAATGCATTACTAGGCTCTACCCCCTGAAAAGACCTTCTTATCAGGGTAGCTAAGAATCACTCGGTAAACTTGCTAAAAATGCAGATTCTGGGATGATCCCCAAAGACAGCGACTCACTGGGTCTGGGTTGGGGCCCAGGAATCTGCATCTTAGCAAATATGCCAGGTGATTTTGCTGTGGGTGCCTGGGGACATGCTTTGAGAAGCACGGGCACCTCTTTGTAGGGCCAGCGCATTTAGGTGGTATCCATTTACTGCATATTCAGTGGGTTCCTCCTGTATGCCAGGCACTGTGCCAGGAACTGCACAGATGCATAATCCGTACCCCTGCCCTCCAGGTGTGACCCTGGCGGCAGAGCCAGAAGCAGCGAGCACCCGGTGGAAGGCTTCTGCTGAGGCTGATGAGACGGGGTGCAGGGATACAGGACGTGGGGGCCTGGGCAGTGGGTGCCCCGGGTCTTGAGGGAGGCAGCCTGGAGGAGGGCGCTGGGAGCACCTGGGGACTTTCTTCCTCGTGATCTTTCAGACCAACAATTTGTTCTTAACAGCAACCAGCCTCACTTCTGTTGGAGTTTGAATCTTCTAACTCAAAACATGTGCTGTTGGGGCACATGAAAAGATGCTCAACATCACTAATTATCAGAGAAATGCAAATCAGCACTACAACGAGGTACCACCTCACACCGCTCAGAATGGGCATCATCAAAAAGTCTACAAACAATAAATGCTGGAGAGGGTGTGGAGAGAAGGGAACCCTCCCGCACTGTTGGTGGGAATGTAAGTTGGTGTAGCCACTATGGAGAACAGTATGGAGGTTCCTCAAAAAACAAAGTAGAATTACCATATGATCCAGCAATCTCACTCCTGGGCATCTACCCAGAAAAAACTATAATTCAAAAAGAGTCATGCACCCCTATGTTCATAGCAGCACTGCTCACAATAGCCAAGACATGGAAACAACTTAAATGTCTATCCACAGGTAAATGAATAAGGAAGATGTGGTACATAATATACAGTGGAATATTACTCAGCCATAAAAAAGAAAATAATGCCATTTGCGGCAACATGGATGGACCTAGAGATTATCATACTAAGTGAAGTCAGTCAGAAAGACAAGTATCATATGATATCACTTATATGTGGAATCTAAAATGACACCCATGAACTTATCTACAAAACAGACTCACAGACATAGAGAACAGACTTGTGGTTGCCAAGGGGAGAGGGATCAGGGAGGGATGATTGGGAGTTTGGCGTTAGCAGATGCAAACTATTATACAGAGAATGGATAAACAACAAGGTCCTACTGTATAGCACAGGGAACTATATTCAATATCCTGTGAGAAACCATAATGGAAAAGAAGATGAAAAAGAATGTATCAATATATATATGTATAATGGAGTCACTTTGCTGTACAGCAGAAATTAACACAACATTGTAAACCAACTACACTTCAATTAAAATAAACAAAAAAAACCTCATGCTGTTGGGCAGCACCAGGCTGTCCGTTCTGGGTGGGGCCTCTGTGAGAACACTCACCGCTGTTCCCTTTGCTTCCCCGGCCTCTTCCATCTGTTCTACTTCAGACAAAGTCACCTGTCTAGGTGAGCCCTCTGTCATTCCTCCCTGCCGTTGCTGGGTACGCTACGCAAATTCTTTTGTTTTTAAAAATTCTTGTAACTTCCATATTCCAAACAGACAGGAAAACAGAAAATCATCTGACAAATTCCCACCTGCCCATGACACAGATGCTTCCATTTTATAGATTTCCTTCAGCTCTGTTACAAATAAATGAACCAAACAGACACAGCTGGAGTCTCACTCCGACCCTCCCTTTCCCTCCTGCCCTCCCTCCCCACGACTCACCCCTCACGGCATTTGATGTATTTTTGCTCGAGCGTATATACGCACAACCAATAGGTCATGTTATTTTGTCTGAAAATTTAGCTCTGGTGTTACCATTCTCTACCCTCATCGTTTGGCAAGTTGCCCTTTAGAACTTTTTTACACCCACCTTTATGCTTTGGGACTTATCAGAAGAACGAGTTGGTCTTGCCCTTGCACACCATCCATGGCTCTGCATGTCGTCCTCGGCAGTGACATCAGACACAGCCCTGCTGGGGATGCGGCCAGGGCATGTTGATGTCTGCGCTACTTCTCTTGGCTTTAGCAGAAGCAACCCGTGGCAGTCTGTTGGCCCTCAGTTCAAAGGGGCCTCTTTTCTCCCTTATCCCCCAGCTGCAGGGCAGCTCCCCCAAACCAGGGATGGTGATGGGCTCCCTACTCCAGATCCCAGGCACAGGCAGACAGAACAGGGTGGATCCCGAGGGGACCTGCAAGTCTCCACAGGCCGAGTCCTCCGCAGAGCCCCAGACTCACTGGCGTGGCTCTTGGCCTCAGGGCCAATCTGCCCCTTCCTGCCCCCCCGCAGAGGGAACCAAGGTCCCCCAGTCACCCCAGCCCTGGGGCACACTCCAGCCTCGGCAGCAACCTCCCTAGTGGTATCTTAAGGATCTTCCAGAGACAATGATAAGGGAGAAGCAATCAGGATAATGGGTTTGAGCCCCCAGAGGTGGAGAAGCCGGACAGGTGCATGAGACAAGGGGACAGGTAGACAGGTACATGAGGTACGTCCCGGCCCTCGGGCAGAGCCAGCTCCCGGCGGGAGGAAGCCAGGAAGCCCTTGGAGCCTCTGCCTGGTTGAGCACCGACCAAGTCTGACGCCAATCTAGGCAGGTTTGGGTTCTGTGTGGAGCTCGGAGAGGGGGGCAGAGCCCCACCTGCTCCAGGGGAGCCCCACTCATGGATTGTTTACTGAGCACCTACTATGCGTAAGGCCCTGGAGACATGGTCCCTGCCCTTGAGAGGTTCACAGTTAGTAAATAAAAGAGGGAAGTTTCCAGACTCTCCTGTAACGAATGACCACAACTAGGGGCTTAAAACAATAGAAATTTATCCTCTCACCGTTCTGGAGGCCAGAAGTCTGAAAACAGGGTGTTGGCAGAGCCGGGCTCCCTCCAGATGTTAGAAGCTCTGCGGGGCCAGGGGGTCCCTCCTGCCTCTTCCAGCTCCTGGGGCTCTGGGCGCCCTTGACTTGTGACCGCCTCGCTCCAGTCTCTGCCTCTATCTTCATACGACCTCCTCCCCTATATATCTCAAGCTTCCCTCTGCTTTCTCTTATAAGGAACACCTGTCATTGGATTCAAGGCCCACCCTAAATCCAGGATGGTCTCACCTGGAGATCCTTAACTAATTACATCTACAACGACCCTATTTCCAAATAAGGTCCCAGGCACAGGTTCCGGGGCACAGACGTATCTTTGGGGGACCACCATCCAACCGACCACACAGGGCGTGGGGGAACCTCCTTGAAGAAGCAGGTCAGAGCAGAAACCAGTCTCTCGCTAGGGGGAGGGAACGGGGCCTTCAGGAAAGTGAAGGAAGGAAGGATGCCGGATCGGGCGTCCAAGGAGGAAGTGGACAGAGTCCTGAGCAGAGAGACAAACAGGGCCCCTGCCCCCGCCATCCCGCTGGGAAGTTTAAACTTGATCACAGGGCAGTGAGGTGCGCCTGGGGGGGGGTTAGCCAAGGGCCAGGATGGAGCTGCAGGTGGGGAGTGAAATTCTCTGCTAATTTCAGGATGAGCTTTTCTGATGGGCAAGAAAAGCCATCAGGAGAAGGAAACTGAGGTGCAGCTCACCTGGCTGGCCACCTCCGGCCTGACTCGACCTGAGTGCAGAGCTGCCTCCGGTCTGTTAATGAGTCACCTCCTCACACAGCCGACCTTTTTAGGTCCTTGTTTTCACCTCTCTTCTTTGACTCACTAAGATACGGGGAACAGGAAGCAGCAGGGAGATGAGAAGGACAACCCACCCTCACCAGGACGGCACCTGGGGCTGAGCCCCCCTTCCCAGCCTCAGATAGCCCCCCGGAGAGCAAACGTCCATGGGGAGGCTGGGCCTCGCCGGGGGGGGGGGGGGCGGATCAATCAGCCCCTCCACCCCAGCCCCGCCCCAGAGGGCACAGAAACGCTGGCTGCAGTTATTGGCTGGTTTCCATGTAGATCACCTCTGCCCCACACCGACTCCCGTGCAAGTCCCCTGAGCCTGGGGCACCCCGTGCCCCAAACAGTGCCTGGTCACAGAAGGCGTGGTGCTTGATTTTATATATATATATTTTGGCCGCAGGGCATGCGGGATCTTAGTTCCCTGACTAGGGATCCATCCCAGGCCCCCTGCAGTGGAAGCGCAGAATCTTAACCACTGGACCACCCGGAAAGTCCCCAGGCGTGGTGCTTTAAAAAGGTCACAGGTCTTGGCACTCCTCCTACTGAGAGGCGGGGTCAGTGTCCCCTCCCCTTGAATGTGGAGGGGCTCACGACTGCTTCCCCCAGGAGAGTTCAGGGGAAATGCTGCCATGTGACTCTGGAGAGTTGGTCAGAAAAGGCCATGCAGCCTCGCCCTGGTCTTCTGAGATGCTCATGCTGGGGGAAGCCGGCCACCGTGTAAGCCCACAGCCCTTAAAGAAGATGTGGTCCACGTGTACAATGGAATACTCCTCAGCCATAAAAAGAATGAAATAATGCCATTTGCAGCAACGTGGATGGATCTAGAGACTATCATACTAAGTGAAGTAAGTCAGACAAAGAAAGACAAACACCATATGATATCACTTATATGTGGAATCTAATATATGACACAAATGAACTTATCTATGAAACAGAAACAGAGTCGCACACAGACAGAGAACAGACTGGAGGTTATCAAGGGGAGGGGGTGGGGGAGGAATGGATTGGGAGTTTGGGATTAGCAGATGCAAACTATTACATAGAGAATGGATACACAACAAGGTTCTATTGTAGAGCACAGGGAACTACATTCAATATCCTGTGATAAACCATAATAGAAAAGAATATGAAAAAGAATGTATGTATGACTGAATCGCTTTGCTGTACAGTAGAAATTAACACAACATTGTAAATCTACTATACGTCAATCAAATACATTAAAAAAAAAAAAAAAAGGAAGGCCACAGCCTGATACCACGGTGGCAGGACAAGCTGAGTGCTCTGATACACAGCCCAGCAACAGCTGCCGGCCACGTTCAGCCTGGGCTTCCAGCCCAGTCAATCCGACCGCAGCCAAAGGAGAGACCCTGCTAGTAAGAATCGCCCAGCTGAGCCCTTCCTAAATTCTGGTTCTACAAAATCAAGGGCAAAACATGGTGGTTGTTTTACACCCTTCAGTTTGGGATAACCTGGAACGGCTGCTGAATGCCCAACGCATCAAGTAATTCAGAGCATCTGTGAGCAAGGAGTACCCAGAGCTCCGCCCCAACCCCTGCCAGGCCCTGATAGAGGCCAATCCCGGGCGTCCGGGCCCTGGGCAGCGTCGGGAGTAGGTGGAGGCAGCTCCAGGCAACGTGACCAGACACCTGCTGGATGCTAGTTACGGGGGATAAAGAGATAAAGGCAAAGTCGCTCTGCCCTTGAAGACCTCGAGATCCCATCAGGCACCCTCTGAAATCCCAGCCAAGGCCGGAGCTTCAGCTTTCAATTAAAGCCAAGCTCCTTGACACACAAACCCAGCTCCACCCTCTTTGTTCTTCCCCTGGGCAAACATCCCCACGGAGCCTTTGTCCCTCCACCCCTTTGCCTGCTTCCCTCCTCTCCTGCAGTCCTCAGGCGTCACCTCCTCAGGGAAGCCCTCCCTTGCCCCCAACCAGGCCCAGTCCCTTTGTGATTTACTCTCACAGAACCTGGCTTTTCTTCCCGAAGGGGTTTATCTACATGTGTAATTATCCCAAGTTCTCTGACCACAGCTAAAAGCCCATAGGCCGGGAAGCCAGAGACCTACTTTGGCTCCCTCTACTCTAGGTTTAGGGAAAAACTGGGGCACCCAGAGCTCTCAAGACCTACTGGCAGGCCGGAAGGGATGAGGGCTGAGCCCTGCTGGATACTCTCAAAATCCTCGCTGTTCCTTAAGGAGTTCGCAGATGAGAGAAGTGAGGCCCAGGGAGGTTAGCTAACTTGCCCAAAGCCACACAGCTGTGAGCAGAGGGGCATGGCTGGGGCTGGGCCTTGGGCGACCTCCAGCCTTGCCCACATCTTGCAGGATTCCTTCCTGCTCTGATTTCGGTTTCTGCCCTCTCCCCGCACCCTCCCCTCCCCACTCCCGGCTCCTCCAAACCCGGTTGTGCATCTGAAACTCCTCTGGCCTGATTCTGCATTCCCACTGGGGCCGGCATGCTGGAAATCCCGTTTTGAAGCTCTAGGACAACCTCATAAAGGAAGTCACAGCCCAGCTGAGGAGGACGCTTTCTCCCAGCTTTTCCTGAACACACAGAGAGGAGGCTTCTGACCACACAAGACACATCACAATCCTGCCATCTCCTCTCTCTCTCCAATCCAGGGCCTTTCCACTCCCCTCATGAGCTACAGCACCAGGGCCACTGGGAGACCCAGGTTCGAATCCCAGCTCTGCCACCTTCCAGCTGGGTGGCCTCAGGTGAATCACTGAGACTCTCTGAGCCTCAGTTTCCATAAAATGGGGATGCCAACAGCACCTATTTCTATCTTTTTTTTTTTTTGCCACACTGTGAGGCTTGTGGGATCTTAGTTCCCCGACCAGGGATCGAACCTTGCTCCCTGCATTGGGAGCTCGGAGTCTTAACCATTGGATTGCCAGGGAAGTCCCCAACAGCACCTATCTCTTACGGTTATTGCTAAAAATTAAACAAGCTATGGAATAAGAATACGCCCAGCCCCCAATAGCTCCGTGAATGCCGATTAAATCTGAATACGACAACCGCCTTCGTTTTTCCAGTAAAGTGAGAAGCTTTATAAGACCAATCAGACAGCCTCGTTTTTTGAAAAACAAAAAACCCATTTATTTCTGTAAACCGTTTTGAGTGCGGATGCTATTCAAGACCCCAACACAGCACAGACGTCCCCCAACGAAATGAGCAAGGAAAAGAGAAAAAGAATGCTACCAAACGTGCTCACGAAGAAGCAAGCCAATCTCATCTTTCTCTGAAAAAAAGAAAACCCTTTTGCCGGTGTGGTGCCACCAAGGATTAAAACCACAGACTTTCTGGTCCCGAGAGGGCGGGGCTCCTGCTGTACACGCTCTGTCCCCTGCTGTCCTTGCCGTCGGGTGGAGGACCAACTGGACCTCAATTCCCATCCCGCACCCCGGGCCTGTCTCCCTAATGTCCTCATCACCTGGGGAGCCCGGGAAGTGAACCCTGAAAGACTCCTCCTGTTGAATCTGGACTTAGACCTTTGTCCCCGCTCCACGCCATCGTGAGATTTTTGATCAAGAGGGTGGGAACGGGCCACTTCAGACCGGTGGCAAAGCCAGGCAACTTTTAAGGCAAAATTTCTCTCTTCTCTTTCGGTCTGAGTCAGCCCTGCACGTCTCACCACGGAGCACCATCTCTGATGAGCCTGGAGCTTAGGCAACTTGGGATGGGGGGTGGGGACTCTGGAGCGACTCTTGGGGGTGTGAGCCTGGCCAGCGGGACACATGTGTGCTTGTGGAGGGCGCCGTCGAGGGCACAGCTGCCTCCTCAGCGGGAAGCAGGCAGGCGCCGAGGAAAACCAGGATAGCAGCCGTGGCCCAGGCGCCACAAGCAACACGAGGTTGGTGGGTGAGGCCGGGCAGGCTGCTTGTGCGTCAGTGAAATACCAGGAAAGGGTCACCATGGGAGGCACCTCCGATCTGATGATGTGCGTGACCTCGGCATCAAAATGATTTTTCTTTAGAACAAGAAAGAGGGGGGGGAAAGAAAGAAAAAAAGAGAAAAGAAAGATGTTCCATGAGCTTCGTGGGCTAGGACATGGCAGGTGCACAAGGGAAGCGGGGAGGGGAGCTGGGTTTCGGACGGGGTGGTGGGCGCTGCCTCTCTTGGCGTCTCCTCTCCCTGGTGGGCTGGTGGGCTGGTAGCTGAGGCCGTGGTCCCCTCCCCCGGGGAGCAGGCAGATGACTTTGGCAAGGGGCGGGGTGCGCGGGGGTTACTCCGTCTGGGCGTCGTAATTGGCTCCCCCCGCCTTCTTGAGCTCGCTCTTGATGAAGTCGTCCTCCAGCTCTTTCCGATCACTGATCACAAACTCTTTGGCGAAATTCTGCCGGAACAAAACAGAACACAGAGTTCCCGTTAAAAAGGAGGGGACGGGATCTGAGCATTGCTCAGGCAACACATCAGGAAGTCTTGGCACCTAAAACACTAAGAAATGATCAAAATGAAAATCTGGTGGCAGGATGGTTTGGCAGGGGAAAAAAAAACAAACCAAAAAAAAACGTGACCAGAGATCAGGAAATGGGTGAAATCGAGATACTGTGCAGTTCCAAGACCACGGGGATGGGCCAAGGTCAGGTCTGGGTTTGGATTCTGGCTCTGTCATTCTCTGGCTGTGTGGCCTTGGGCAAGTTCTTTCAACTCTCTGTGTCTCAGTTTCCTCATCTGTGAAAACCCATCTTCTCAGGAGAATAATAGAAGAGGAGATTGGAAAGGTAGGCAGGTCGGCTGGTAAATGTTTAATACCAGGCTCTCTCAAAAGAGGGGTGGTGGTGGGGTGATTTGTAGCTTTTACCCGTTTCCATGGTGTAAATATTCACGTGATATCTGATTACAAGCTATCAACAGGGGACCAGTACGTGGAGCTGGGAAGAGACACATGACTGGCTGTCACCAGCAGGTACAAGGTAGCTTCAAGCTCCCCTGTCATAGTGATGCAGGGCCTCTGGTCCCAGGCCTGACTGATCAGCCCAGACACTGAATGCACTAAAGGATGTACTGGGCTCTCCAGCCATACTCAGTCACTTGAAGGCAGGGGGTTTGTTTCCATACATTCAAGAAAAACCATGCCGTGTGATGGGGCTACAATGATGAGCAAATGGAGGCAGTCACTGTGCCCTCTTAGGGTACACATTTCAACCATAAAACCCCACAGGCCTGGCACATGTGAGGCTCTTATAAATGCCTGTGGCATGAATGAGTGACACAGGTGATCTGGCTTATCACATAACCCTGAACCATGAAGAATCAACAGTTATTTCAATGCATGCATCATAAGACTTCCATAAACAAGGAAAATGTCAGGATGGTGACAGGTAAGAATACAGAGAAATTTACCAAAATATGAATAACAAGTCTGAAGGTCAGAAAATCATCCACATTAAAAAAGAGTCCACAAGGAAATAATGTAAACAATTACCACTATTTACAAAGCACCTATGGGTACCGGACACTGCCACACATTAGCAAACTTAATTCTTAAAACCTTTAGTACGGTACTCCTAGATATCTACCCAAGAGAAATGAAAGCATATGTCCACACAAACACTTGTAAACACAAACGTTCATGGCAACATTATTCATAACAACCAAAAAGTAGAAGCAACCCAAATGCCCATCAACACATGAATGGATAAACAAAACATGGTCTATCCACACAATGGAATATTATTCAGTCATAAAAAGGAACGAGGTACTGACACAGGTTACAACAGGGATGAACCTCAAAACCATTATGCTCAGTGAGAGAAGCCAGACATGAAAGACCACATATTGTATGATTCCATTTATATGAAATGTCCAGAAAAGGCAACTCCAGAGAGGCAGAAAGTAGAGTCATGGTTTCTAGGAGCTAGAGATTGCAACAGAAAATAATGGAAATGTGCTGAAATTGCATTGTGGTGATAGTTGCACAACTCTGTAAATTCACTTAAAAAAATCATTGAATTGTAGGCTTAGGATGAGTTAATTTTATGGTATGTAAATTATACCTCAATAAAGCTGTTTTTTTTTTTAAACATCTTTATTGAAGTATAATTGCCTTACAATGGTGTGTTAGCTTCTGCTTTATAACAAAGTGAATCAGTTATACATATACAATATGTTCCCATTTCTCTTCCCTCTTGCATCTCCCTCCCTCCCACCCTCCCCATCCCACCCCTCTAGGTGGTCACAAAGCACCGAGCTGATCTCCCTGTGCTATGCGGCTGCTTCCCACTAGTTATCTATTTTACATTTGGTAGTGTATATATGTCCATGACACTCTCTTACCCTGTTACATCTCACCCCACCCCCTCCCCATATCCTCAAGTCCATTCTCTAGTAGGTCTGTGTCTTTATTCCCGTCTTGCCACTAGGTTCTTCATGGCCTTTTTTTTTTTTTTTCCCTTAGATTCCGTATATATGTGTTAGCATACTGTATTTGTTTTTCTCTTTCTGACTTACTTCACTCTGTATGACAGACTCTAACTCCATCCACCTCATTACAAATACCTCCATTTCATTTCTTTTTATGGCTGAGTAATATTCCATTGTATATATGTGCCACATCTTCTTTATCCATTCATCTGTCGATGGACATTTAGGTTGAATAAAGCTGTTTTTAAAAAAATCCTGTAAAATGATCAATATTATTTCCATTGTGAAGATGAGAAAACAAAGGCTGGAGATTATGACACCTGCCCAAAGTCACACAGCTAGTAGGTACAGCTGACTCTAAAGCTGGGCTTCTTAAAAGTGTCACCATCCCCTTTAGGAGTGATGAAAATATTTTGGAATTAGATAGAGGTGGTGTCTGCACAACGTTTGTGAGGTACTAAATGCCACTGAGTTGTGTATTTTTAAATGGTGGTTAATTTTATGTTATGTGAATTTCACCTCAATTTTTAAAAAAACAAGAGAAAGGAAAAAAAGGAGAATGACTAAACCAGGAGCACTCTCAAGGTCAAGTTTTACAATATTAAGACGAAATGTTCGCCATGCCAAACCACCAAGAATACTAACAGGAAGGAGGAAATGGGAGGTTAATATTTATCAGGTAACTAATATGTACCAGGTGCAGGCTCACACATTTTCTCGCTTAATCCTCCCTCAGTATATTAGCTTTTTTTTTTAAAGATAAGATCCGCAGGCTGGGCTTGGAGAGATTGTGTAACTAGCCCAGATGACCAAACATCCCTCCAACCCTTTCTACTCCCAGCCTGCCATGCTGTGCTGCTAAGAGTCTGTGTAAGTCATCAGCACACCACTGAACACAAGCAGAATGGCAGAGCCAGAAAGGGGAACCCAGAAGTAACGTGTTTCTCAACCTGAGCCCCAGCGGCAGGGGGAGGGGCGAAGAGCAGACCAGAAGGAGGAAGCCCACAGCTCAAGACGCCTATAGAAGGAAGTCCAAAGTTCCTCTGCCCTGTGGTAGCTATATATGGCAATCTAGAGAAACAAGAACACGCAAGGCTTGTGTCTGTTAGCCATTAGACAATTTAGATTAAGAAGAAGTTTGATAAGATCTCAGAAATCCACAATGAAAGTGCACATAGAGGACAATTCACCTTCAAACCACAGGTATATGGGAAATCGAATCATAGCCAGAAGGAGCAAACCAGGATAGCAGAACCCAGTGAAACATAACAATAAAAGTAAATGAACAAAATTACCTTAAAAAAATAGCTATGTCTCAAACTGCAAAAAAAGCAGCCCCAAACCCTGTATACCTGAGAATCTGAGACATTTAAAACCAAAAGATTTGCCAAAAAATGGTTCTTTCAAACAAAAGTACAGAGAAAAGCAACCTCACCCATCCCCACTATAGGAACCAGCCCCTGCCCTCCAGAGGGCAGGCAGGAGGTGGCCGGCCATGAGGATGTGGCCCTAGCAGGCCTGGTGGGCCTCCTGCATCACAGGATGCTGGGGCGGGGGGGGGGCAGAGGCTTCAAAGGTGAGCCGATGCTTCCCCTCAGGGTGTGGACTCTGCAAAAAGTCCCGCAAAGGTCTCAGTCAGCCTCAACCCAACTCAAAATGACTGTACACTCCTCCACCTCTGTTCCCGCCAGGGTTCTCGCAGAGCAGGCCTTCGACGTGGCAAGGGAGACGCCACCACCTCTGTGGAGTGGGCTTAAGTGTGAGTTTTCCAAAAGAGGCAGAAACAGAGCGAAAACAGCTCTGTGCACTGCCAGACTTTGATGTGGGAGCAACGCCTGGGACCTGAGGGGCCTGCAAGGACTTGCCCGCGCTGAAAACCACAAAGAACACATCTGCACAAAGCAGGGCCACCTCGCCGCCACGCTCACACCTCTGCTCTCAGCCACTGTTGCTGGCATCCTCCAGGCAACACCTCCTGGGGCAGAGGCAGGCCACACGAGGGCTGCAAGATGAGGGAGGGGCAAGTCCTCTCTCCAGAAAGGAGACCAGCAGGGCCCAGAGCAATGCTAATATGCAGGGAATTTTAAATTTTCTAGTAGCCACATTGAAAAAAAGTGAAAAAGAAACAGGTGACATTCATTGTAATAGTATTTGATCTAACTCTATATCCAAAATATTGCCATTGTTAACAGGTAATCAATATACAAAACCATCAGTGAAATGTCTACATTTTGTGCTCCATGCTAAATCTTGGAAAGCCAGTGTGTATTTTACTCATAGGCATGGCACATAGCAGTATGACAAGCCAGACTTCACGTGCTCTGCAGCCGCACGTGGCTGGTGGCAGTCCAGGTCTAGATAGAACAGGAAAGAACCTGAGAGAATAACGTGTTCAGTCAAGGAGAATCATTAACCATAAAATATTAGAGCCGATCTGAGTGGGGAGAGTGGGAGCCTTTGGGGGCGGAGCAGGGAGAGTGGGAAATGTTCCATCTTGATCTGGGCAGTTCTTTCATGGGTACGTACAAAAATTCAAAATTTTAAAATTCAAAAATTTATCAAGCTGTACATCTAAGATTCGTGCGTTTTCCCCTGTGTACATTATACCTTGGTTAACAAAAAAAGGTGGGGGGGGGCAGGGGACAAAGAGCCTTTGAAACCCTGACATTCACCCCCTAATTTGATAGAGAAGAAGTAAGAGACCCAGAGAGGGGAAACAATTCACCCCAGGGCACACAGCAGCCTTACCTCGGGGCCCTGGGGGCAGGCCCTCACTCCTGCGTACGCGGTAGGCTGCTCCAGGATGCCCGTCCCTCCCACGTAAGCATCCGTCATACCCTCAAGGCTACCAAAGCCACATGCCAGAGACTTCAAAGCAAAATATGTCAGTCTGTGGGCACTGTCACCTGTGGTTCTAGAAAGATCTTCACGTCTCGGAACTCGGTGTCCCTGGCTGATAGCTTCCAGACAGGGTCTCTCCCTTTTCTCCCAGTGCAGGACTTTTCAAAGGCAGAGGCCTCATCCAGCTAAATAGGACTCCAAGATGGTTTGGAAACACACCAATCAAGTTCGGGACACATTCTGTCCCTGTGACTTTTCTCAAGTGCATTTAAGTTCATGCTTCAAAGATATAAGATGGACATTGGTCTGCTTCCAAGGAGGGCAATTCTAAGGAAGGACTGGGGTTAGGAATTGGGGCTCTGTACATAGTCAAGAATCTATTTGCAAGCCTGGTTTAAATGGTGTATAAGTATTTTCCTATCCTTGGTTTTAAATCATTTCATTTTTAAATGGCTCCCAATTGCCTGGGTTTAAACCCCAGCTTCAGTCCTAAAACGTGCTAGGAGTAGTTTGTGCCAAATACAAATAGGGACAGCTGTCCATACGCATCTCCAGCAGCCTGACCCTCCCCAGAAACTTACCCCCCATGAGCCTCAGTCTCCTCATCTGCAAGCAGGGACAATGAGAGGACCTACATCCTAGGGCTGGCTGTGAGAATCAGATGAGTGTGCAGTGGAAGTGCTCAAGAATGATTAGGTAATATTTTAAATGATCCTGGGTTACCTTTGTTCTCAAGATTGTTAGGGGAGTCTGAGCTATAAAGAAGTTCTCTGAAACACTCAGAGCAAATGCACAGGGAGTGGCTAGTTCCTCTTCTCTCACCCACACTGATTTCTCCATCCCCACTGTTTACTTTTTAATGAAGGGAAGTCTGGAGAATTCCTCGGAATAAGCAAGGTAGTGACACTGGCTCTCCTTGCCCTTGCAGAAAGAAGACGGCAAATCCAGCTGCTTGACCAAAAGCTGTGCGCGGGATTAGCCACAGGAGGACAGAGGAGAAGCCTGTTGGGGTAGAAGTGTGTCTGGTCTTCTACCTATAACATTAGGACCATGGTGGGTTGCTACCCTACGCAAAGAATATGGGTGCTGGGAAGGTCTGGGAAGAAAAAATGAGTGGGAGTCTTTGACAGTTAAGTTTGTGATGCCAGCAATGCACGTTTCTACAAGGCAGGGCCGGGGAGGAGAGGTGACCTTCGTTGTATCCAAAGACAGTGAGAGCTAATGCAATTCGTTCTTCCAATAAACATATGTTTACTGAACACCTATTATACACCAGACAGTCTCCTAGGCCAGGGGAAGTCAAAATCTGGTACTCACAGGTCCCTCTGAGAGTCTAAGAGCAGAGAAAGAGAACCAGCGGGCTCTAAAATGCCCCGAAGGAAGCCATCAATGGCTCTGGGCCCTGGTTTCCACCTCTGTGAAAGAAGAGGGCTTTCTTCTTTCACAGGTTCTAGAAGGCAGGTTCGGCCAGCCCTTTCCCCACCAGCCATCTGTGGATTTGCACCTGAGCCTCCAGAGTATGTGGGACAAAGTTCCACCTTGGACACAAGAATCCAAGGAGCAATTGGGAAAACTGGCACAGAACTGTCAACTTTGGGATTAGAGCATGGCTTTCGAAAAGGAGGCCTTGTGCTAGTAAACTTGCCAAAAAACGGGGGATGGAACCTCCCCTCCCACATGTGTGAGATGGGACAGGGGGTGGATGAGACACATGCTGGCCACAATATTGTATCTTTTCCCCCAAGTAGGCGAAGATTAATTATAAACCAAAGACCTTGGTGTGCTGAAGAAAAGCAGTTGGTCCCCAGCAGCCTGCATCTTGCTAGGAGAAAAGGCACCCTCCAAGGAACAGGGGCCTGATGAAACTGCACAGTATCAAACCTGCCAACCCCTCCTGGGTCCCCTACACCTTCTCTCCTACAACTATTCTACAGCGCCTCAGAGACCAAGGTTTTAAAAATCCTTCCAGCAAGGTGTAATTTACTCCAAAAGAACAGGTTCTTGTAACTGGCATGAGTCACCACAGACAAGGGAAAAACAAATAGATCAAAATGGTATGGTCCAGTGTTTGACAGATTCGGGAACACAGGCACCTGCGTCACCACCGCAGGGCAGAAGTGACACGACCCTATTTCACTAAGGAGAGGACAAAGGACAAGAGAGAGAAATGTGGTGGCATTTTGAGTGGACACAAGGTAATTGCCCAACACAGATGGATGCGGGAAAGCATGATATCTTATAGCATGCTGGGGTAGGTTTGGGTCCAAACCAAACAGGAGCAGCTGTCCATATGCCTTGAAGCCTGACCCCCGCAGGGCCACCCACCTCTTTAGCATTTGAGTGACTGCTGGGATTCTGACACCCCCTGCTTTCCTGACCATGGACATTTACAGAAGCCCTGACTCCATTCTGTCTGATTTCTATGGCTCCATCTAGATCAGGGATGGTAAGAATGTGGGAAACAAACTCTGCTCCCTCCTCCAGTATCCATGGCAGACATCACAAATTAATCATGGCACCTTCCCCACTGAGTCCAGACTTAACCTCAAAATCCTTAACCCAGACCTCCAAATAGCCCCTGCTATCGATCACTTGACAAACAATATTAAATCCATGTTTCGGACTTCAATTTCTGCCTGGTTGGAATTGTGCTTAGCATTTCTTGTTCCTCAGTGACACCCACTTTGGGGACTTTTTCCCAAAGGAATAATTCAACAGAATTTTTTAAAAATTACAACACACATACTCACAGATGTTCATTGTCAGTAAATACCAGACTGCTTCCACTTTTCAACAGAAGTTGGGTAAATAAGTAAGTAGTATTTACATTGAACACTTCATACATAGCAGACACTTATGATATACAGTATTTTACTTAATTTTTACAACTCCATGAGTTTAGATATTATCATCCCCAATTTTCAGAGGATGCTGAAACTCCAGGAAGTAAAGTAGCTGGCAAAAGGTTGCACACATGGTGAGTGGTGGGGCTGGGACGGAAACCCGTGTTTAACTCCACGCCAAGGTCTTTACCAGGAGAGTGAACACACACACACACACACACACACACACACACGTACATGTAATCACACATTCACTAACAGAATAGTATTCAGCCATTAAAATTATGAAAACTGAAAACATTTATGAAATGTTACATGAAAGGACACACTGTACCTCTGCTATGATTAATCACGCTTGTAATAACATGTACCACGTGGCCAGGGCTCCAGGGGAATTAGCAGAAATCGCTGTGTGGCAGATCATCATTTAGGTCCTTAATTTTGTCTGAACCATTTTTCAAAACCACACCACCCTGGGATAAACCACCAAGGGGGAGAGAACAGAGAGCCTGGAGCTTGCTCTGGGAGGGTCTTTCAAAGGGCAGGATGTCCAGGGACAAACTATGACAAGGACAAAGGCGGGGTTGGTCCATGCAAGGGAAGAGAACGAGGGAGGGAAAATCTGAAAGACAAACGTAGAGAGTGTAAGCAGCCTTCAGCCCCAAAAAAGCACCGTGGCGTGTGCATGCCACACATGGAGACCTGTCTGGACGCAGCGTTCGGGCTCCTTCCGTAGAGACCCGAACACACTCTAACCTGGCATCCCCAGAGCATGGAAACTGTCTGCTGTTGACAGTGTTGGGAATCACTGTGTAGACATCAGGAGGCCAGCTGGCGGGGGGCAACCAGGCAGGCACCACGTCAAGGCCAGCTGGCCGAGGGCTGGGACCCATCTGGGGTTTAGTGATGGGCACCCGGCCACAGCCCGCTGGCAGAGCAGGCTTGTGAAAGCGGCTTCCATTTACATGCTGGGCTCAGGGTTTGGGCGTCTTCCTCTCCCAAGGGTTTTTAACCTCCTGGTAGCAGGAGCATAGAACCAGGTTCCCCACTGCCCTTCCCACCACTAAAGCGGTCTCTGAGTCCCACCAGCTGGCTTCTGTCTTGACACTCACCTTGGCTTGAGGACTCACCCTTCCCAGCCTCAGTTTCCTCATCTGTATATTGGGTGTATAATGGCACCTGGCCCTCCACACATGATCCCTGGCTCCACCGTTCACAGGCCGCTTGGGAGCTTTGTATGTATTTGTGTTAAATAAAGGACACAAGCATGGGAAAGCCCCCTTGCCTGAGCCCAGGCCCAAGTGAAACGCATCAGCACAAAAGGCCCTTTCTGGTTCTGAGAAGAATAAAGGGCCTTTCCACAAACCACGGGCTTGAAGAAGCATAAAACTCCCTGTAACAACAAACAGCTGAAACCCTTTAAAGATGGACGAAGCGCCAAAGCTGGCCCCCCGAGGGCCAGGCAGCAACTAATGCTTTGCAAGGCGGAGCAGCAGCCCCGTAAATCTCACGACACAGAAGCGTGTGGGTTCTCCCGGCTGACCCAACCAGCTCTCACCTCTGCTTTTCACTGACACAAAGCAGAGCCTTTGGAAATTCCAATCCACCCCCAAATCCCTCCCTGAGTGTAAATGGCTTCCACAATTTAATTCAGCCCAAAGAGCAGTTACTGAACATTTACTAGCTTCTGTCCTAGGAATACACCAAGAATAAGACACAGGCTAGAGCCTAAGTGAACGGATCTGTTTCTTCACTTTTTAGCACCTGTTTAGTACTTTTCTAGGTTTGAGAAATACAAATAAAGCGGCCATGGTCCCTGCCCTTGAGAGTACTTTCTAGGGTCACTTAATTATAATTCATGGAATTTGGGTCATAGTATCATACAAACAGATAAAGGAGCAATTAATTCTGATTGAGGCTGGTAGGAGAATGGGGTAAAGAATAAGGGTTTTGAAGGATGAATAGGAGTTCATCAGTCACTAAAAGGAGAAACCTTTTCACATCCTTTACTTTCCTTTAATCCTTCCAACAGCTCTATGAAATTTTATAGTCTCTTTTTCATAAGTGAGAACAGAGTCTAGAGATAAAGTTACTTGCCCGAGGTCCTAGGATGAAAAGTTGCTAGAGCTGGAATATCAACTTGGGTCTCACTCCCCTTAAGCCCATGGTCTCTACCATTTGACACAGCAGCATTTTTTAAAAAAAAGAAACACTGTACAATGATGCTCAGTTTCCAGTTTAAAAAAAAAAAAAAAAAAAGGTTCTACCATCAAGGAGCTTGAGAACCAGATCAGTACATTTAAAAATAAATGTAAGAGGTTTGTTTCCTGCAGAACTTCTCAGAGCCTTCTCAGAGTGCTAGAGGACTTTGGGAAACATGCAGTGGGGTGAAGTGACAGAGTCAGGGCCCCAGGGGCCAGTCTACAAGCACAGGGGACGTTGAGCAACTTCCCCAACTTCCCCGGGCCCCGGGCTCCTCATCTATAAAGTGGGGATAATGACAGAACTATCCTTGTTGTGAAGAAGAAATCATTTTAATGTGTGGAAAGTCCTTGAAAGTGCCAGGCACGTGGTAGCGGCACAATAAAACTCTTGTTATTAATATTACTACCACACTGGTACACAAACATGACCCTCCTTGAGGAGAGTTAGGACATCTGGTCCTGGCCCTGGAGGTGGAGGGGGTCCAGAAGGTAAGCCAGCCCTGCTCCTGGGGTTCAGAGGCCATCAGGATACACTACACTGATGATTCCATGCAGTCATTGACACGCCCGTCCTTACCGCCTCTACTTCTCCTTGGAGGAAACACTCCCTGCCGTTCTTTTCCTAGTGCTGAAAGCTGAGATCTACCTCTGGTTACTTGGCTCCGTGGGGCTTCCCTGGTGGCGCAGTGGTTAAGAATCCGCCTGCCAATGCAGGGGACACGGGTTCGAGCCCTGGTCTGGGAAGATCCCACATGCCGTGGAGCAGCTAGGCCCGTGAGCCACAACTACTGAGCCTGCGCATCTGGAGCCTGTGCTCCGCAACAAGAGAGGCCACGATAGTGAGAGGCCCGCGCACCGCGATGAAGAGTGGCCCCCGCTGGCCGCAACTAGAGAAAGCCCTCGCACAGAAACGAAGACCCAACACAGCCAAAAATAAATAAATAAATAGCGTTCCCTTTAAAAAAGAAAAAAAAAATACAAAATAGATAAAAGGACCGCGTGAATAAAGTGATTCCGCAAGGCCAGCACAATGTTTCATCGACCGAGTCTGCCCTAAAGCAAGACAGCCTGGCCCAGCGCGGGCAAGCCTCTAACGGGGGGGGGGGGGGTGACTGCCTTGCCCCTGTCATCCCACAGAGGCGCCGGAACAATGGGACGGGTGTTGTGTTGCCGGCACCAGCCGGGCATTTCTGTGCAGCAGATGACGGCTGTGACGACGCAGCCGCGCGCCCTGGCCACTCAGCACATTCCCGGGGCCCGAGTCCGGCTGTCACCATGGCCCAGCACGGCACCCGCCACTGCCCGTGGCCTTGCTGGTCTTGCCTTGTTTTCCACCAGCCGCAGATGCAGCTCAGCATCTCAGCCCGGCTCTGAACACAAACTAAAGAGACCCAGAATCAAACCTCCTGATTTTCAACTCCTCTGGGCTCCAGCCCCGGGCCTGCCGCTTGTTAACCATGGGTTCGGGGCAAATCCTCTCACTGCTCTGGGTTAGGGTTAAGGTTAGGGCTCCTGGGCTTCACTGGTGGCGCAGTGGTTGAGAGTCTGCCTGCCAATGCAGGGGACACGGGTTCGAGCCCTGGTCTGGGAAGATCCCACATGCCACGGAGCAACTAGGCCCGTGCGCCACAATTACTGAGCCTGCGCGTCTGGAGCCTGTGCTCCGCAACAAGAGAGGCCGCGATAGTGAGAGGCCCGCGCACCGCGATGAAGAGTGGCCCCCACTTGCCACAACTAGAGAAGGCCCTCGCACAGAAGCGAAGACCCAACACAGCCATAAATAAAAAATAAAAAATAAAATAAAATAAAAAGGTTAGGGCTCCCCTTGCTGATGCACCTACGCGCAGGTCCCAGGCTGGAACCTGAAGGAGTCTGGATTGTTTGAAGTCAGCACCAGCAAGGGTGGGTGAGGCTCAGGACCTTCCTGTGTTGCTGATGGATGTGACTTTGATCCAATCCATCTGCAAGACAATCAGGCAGGATGGCTCAGCAATAAGATTCATGCCTTGTGTCCCGGGCTCGGCACGCGGTCCTATCAGCTCCCAGGGAAACGCTCCACAACCTAGAAAGCTGTGCATCGTGGTGGTGTCTAAACAGGACAGCGGGGAGTCATAACAGCCGCACTTCCAGGCCTCTATCAGAGATAGTTCTAAGCGCTTTCCGTATAGTTGCTCATTTAATCCTCACAACAACCGCAAGAGGCAGACACTATACCAGCTCAGTTTTAGCCATCAGGGGAGTGAAGCCCAGAGGAAAGCAACTTGCCCAAGGCCATACAGTAAATGGCGGGGCTGAAATCTGAACTCACCCCATCTGGCTCAAACGGCTATACCACAGACCACTGCACTACACACTGTCTCTTTGCCCGACAAAGTGAAGTGTGGTTCATTTAAATGTAATATGCTGTCATAAACCAACTACCCCAAAAAAAATGAAACAATTTCAGAATAAATCAAAACAGAATACGACACAGCAGGTCAAGTCATTCAACTCATTTTTAAATGGGGAAACTGAGGCCCAGGAAGGGAGAGAGACTTGCCCACAGGCAGGCAGGTGGCGTAAAGATCCACTCTTCTTGATTTCAATGTCTTTACATTAACTTACACTGTCTACATCTCATACAAAGCATAAGGATGTGGGTATATTATTTTTATTATTACAAAAACCAAGGGTTATGAGTAATCTTAAACTAAAACTCAATCCATTTATTCTTCACATGGAAACTGTGGTAAAAGGCAGCTAGGGATGTGATCCTGTCCCCAAGACACAGAATCCAGAATGGCCCATCTGGAGACCCCTTAGAGAACATCTGTTCTGAGTCCCCATTAAGCAGAGAGGGCAACTGACACATCAGAATCAGCATGATTTTAGTGACTGTCAGAAAATACCATTATGCCAGTAAAATCGACCCCTTTGTAACATTAATGGCTGTATTTGCAACGGTAGTATAAATGCGAGGTCTTGTAATAGCTTCGGGTAATAAACCTTTTTAAATGCAGAGGTGGAAAATGCGAAAGGTAATGGTCAAAATATCACATTGCACCTGCAGTTCAAGATAGAGCCCCTGCCCCCCACCACCACCGGAGGGCACGTCTGTGCTTTTCATCTACCAGCATCCCTTTCTTTTAACAATCGGAGCTGCCAATCATGGGACCCCCACCTGCCTGGCCCACAGGATGTGCCAACTGGATCATTTTAAGGGAATGATTGACACTGAGGGAGGGGGGCTCTCTCTTCCCCTGGGATCAAGACCGAGAAGAACCACCATGCCTGGACCATTTCTCCTGCTGCACAGAGGGCACCTGAGGCCAAATCCAGAGCAAAGAGAGAAGAGAAATGAAAGGAAGATACTGCTTCAGCCCTGGGTCCAGCCACACCTAAAGCTGGCAACCCCTGCCCTTCCCAGTTCAGAGAGCCAAGCAATTCCCCTCTTTGCTGCAATGTATTTGAGTTTGCCAACAAATCAATTATAACCAATATTCCCAATTGAAGTTACCAAAGAATCATATTTCCCCAAATCACCCTCTTAACCCACTGAGCCAAATTAAGAAAAGTTCTAGATATATAAAGAACTCTGCAGACTGCTAATAGGTTCAGGGTTTCCTTTGTGGGTGATAAAAAAGTGCTGGAACTTTCGGACGATGGTGATGATCGCCCAACACTGCAAATGTACTTCACGCCAGTGAACCGTACATCAAAAGGGCTAACATTTCATGTCACTGTATTTCACCACAATCTTAAAAATGGAAAGAAAACAGGAGCATTGCAAGATTCAAAAGACTGCCCCCACTGGGTGCATCCCAGCAAACATCTCCCTGTGTGCCCTGTTCTCCTGGCTGGCCAACCAGAGGGCTAAGTGTGGAGGGCGGAGTGCAGCAGGAGACCTTCGGACTTGGACGTGCATTCTTTGGCATTTTCCATTCTGTTGCCATCAAGGAGACCCTTGAAAGCTGGTTAACCATTAAAACCCCCAACTGTCCTGAAGAAAAATAGCCCGTGGGGTTGAGTAGGTGGCCATCCGAAGCAAGGATGCCAGTGCTGGAGAGGGTACCAACCGCAGTGTTCACTGGTAATGCTGATTAGGATAGGAAGTAAATGATATGTACTGAACACTTACTATGTCCCAGGCACAGTGCTAACCCGTTAGGAGGTAATCTGACAGCCTATACGGTTTTTTTTGTTTTTAATAAATTTATTTATTTATTTTTGGCTGTGTTGGGTCTTCGTTTCTGTGCGAGGGCTTTCTCTAGTTGCGGCGAGCGGGGGCCCCTCTTCATCGCGGTGCGCGGGCCTCTCACTGTCGCGGCCTCTCTTGTTGGGAGCACAGGCTCCAGACGCGCAGGCTCAGTAGTTGTGGCTCACGGGCTTAGTTGCTCCGTGGCATGTGGGATCTTCCCAGACCAGGGCTCGAACCCGTGTCCCCTGCATTGGCAGGCAGATTCTTAACCACTGCACCACCAGGGAAGCCCAGCCTATACGTTTTTAAAGCGATCCTCACCCCTGTGATGATCTGGAACCCCCGTCTCCTAAAAGTATATCCTAAAGAAACGATCCAGTGGATGACAGAAAGGAGTTGCATGTATTAAAATGCTGGTTAGGACATTATTTCTAACAATAAAAACTGGAAGCAACTCAAGAGGTCAACACCAGGGGGATTTTCAGTACCTCACAGGGCGCTTGTGAAATGGGACGCTCAGCCGCCAGAAAAACCTTCATTACAAAGACTCTGTGGCCACATAATTTATGTAATTATGTTATGTTAGAAAAAAAAAAAAAAAAGAAGAAGAAGAAGCTGATTAGGGAGTGATTCACAGGCCGTGACCGCAGCAATGCGAAGAGGTGGGTGAGCTCCCCCGCAGAACTTGTAGCGAAGATGGAAAAATAAACTGTAAGAATGGAATGATAGGAAAATGTTTTCCTATTGTTATTTTTTAAATAAAAGTTTTATTTGGGGATAGTTGGGGATTTACAGAAAAGTGGCAAGAGACAATACCAAGAGTTCCCATGTACCCCACCGGCCATTTTGACAATTGTTAACATCTTATGTTACCGTGGTACATTTGTCACAGCTAAGAAGCCAACACTGGAACGTGACTACTAAACTAAACCCCAGACTTCATTCCGATTTCACCAGTTTTTCTGTTCCGGGATCCAATCCAGGACACCACATTGCATACAGCCGATTTCTGTGTGTGTGTGTTTTGTTTTTGGTTTTTTTACAATGCAATGGCTTCCTTTTGTATATTCACAGATATGTGCAACCATCACTACAGATTTTAGAATATCTCAGAATATTTTCATCACGTCAAAAAGAAGCCCCATACCCGTTAGCTACCACCTCCCTATCATGGGTTTTAGGAAATTGTTTTGCAAGATGGAGAACACTTTGGTAAGGAGAAAACTATCTCCCCTCCACCTCTCTTCCCCAGTTTATCTTTCTGGAATTTGGATTTTATTTTTCTCAGCATGACCCAGTGTCCTAGCCCCAGATGAATCACTTAGTGTCAATTTTTGTTATGTCCAGGATGGAAAAAAAACTTTAAAATGGGGAACTCTACAGGTAGAACTGTTTAGAAGCTCAGAGACAAAACCAAGGGTACACCCACCTTTTCCTCCTCCTCTCCGTCTGATAGGGACACAGGAGTAAGTCAGCCATGACCAACGCCCAGCTACCCAGACTAGGAATCTCTGCCACTGTTGATATAGCCTTTGTCATTCTATGGCCATCAAAGTCATCATAAAACCCCTGCTGGTGCCCATAAGGTTGACATTTATTCATTCACCAAGTGCTATTGAGCACCTACTGTGTGCTAGACACCATTCAGAGAGCACTCGTGAATTCTCCCATCGGGTCCTCATGGCCACAGTTGGAAGTCATCCATCACCCAATCAGGAAGTGGTGCCATTTTGGTCATCCCTCCAACCCCTTCTCGGTGAGCCACCTGCCCCCACCCCCCAAGAGGGAGACACCAGCCACCACGTTTCTAGTATTTGATGGTCAGGATCACAGATGCGGCTACCACCCCAGAAAGCAATTTGGGGTACATCTCACCAGTGGTGTTACTGGTCCAGAAATGTAGCACGACACGTTCAAAGTCACAGACCAAGGAGCCAAGCCCAGCCCCTTGTGTCCCTGCTGGATGGTGACCCTTTGTGGGATGTGACCAGCACCTCCCCACCCGAGACCCTAAAAGAACACAAGGACAGTTACCTGCACCACCTCCTTCACCAGGGTCTTGTCCGTGCCGGTCTTGGCGCGCTGCAGCCCGCTGACATTCTCGCCGATCCATGTGATGAGGGCGAACTTGGACCTCTTGCTCATCGCGTCCCCGGTGGTGAAGCGCACGAAGGCAAACAATCGGACGTCATCTGCACCAACGGCAAAGGGAGGGCACGGTGCTCGGTTAAAACACCCCAAACATCAGTTAAAACATCCCCAGCAGGGGCTCTGAGCCACGAGGGTGCCCAGAGCCACGTGGCAGGAGCCAACATGCCCTCGCTCAATCTCGACAACAGTGCCACAGGCTGGGATGCCCATTTCACAGACAGGAAGTGGAGGCACAGAAGGGCCATGTGACACTCCTGAGGCTGCAGAGGCAGATGGAGGCCAGGCCTCTCTGACTGCCATGCCTGCGACCCTCCCCTCCCCCATACAGTCAAGGCTCAAATTCTGAATCTGATTTAGGGAACGGAAGTTCGTCGACTCTTTTTATCCCGAATCTTTGAGGCCCTATTTGGAACAGCAAAGCCACATGGTGGAGAGATGGGAACTGGGCTGGGGTGGGGAGGAGAGGAGGAAACAAAGACGGTGGCCCTTGTTCTGGTCTGGGATATAGCTCTGGGCCCACTGGGCATGGCTAGCTTATGGCCAGACAATAGGCCAATAAAGAATTCTGGGGCTTCCCTGGTGGCGCAGTGGTTAAGAATCTGCCTGCCAATGCAGGGAACACGGGTTCGATCCCTGGTCCGGGAAGATCCCACATGCTGTGGAGCAACTAAGCCTGTGCGCCACACTACTGAGCCTGCACTCTAGAGCCCGTGAGCCACAACTACTGAGCCCGCGTGCCACAACTACTGAAGCCTGCGCGCTTAGAGCTCGTGCTCCAAAATGAAGAGTAGCCCCCGCTCGCCGCAGTTAGAGAAAACCTGCGGGCAGCAACGAAGACCCAGTGCAGCCAAAAATAAATAAATAAAAATAAATTAATTAGTTAAAAAAAAAAAGAATTCTGAGTATTTTTCCACTGGGTATGTTATGCTTGTTATACGGTATATGTTTGTTTTTATTAAAATGACTCTGGGGGCTATTCTGGCCGATGGATCTACATTTAAGTCTGTGTCATTGCCACACCAGTAATCTCATCATCATCACTTCAGAATCTCTTTCATAGTACATTGTGCTAAGCTCCCCCATCCCCCGCTGCTCTGCATCCCCAAAATATCAGCTGGTATTCTTGCGTTTTTAAAGTGACGTGTGTGTGTGTATGTGTGTGTGTGTGTGTGTGTGTGTGTGTGTGTGTGTCCACCTCGGTACTCTAGTCATCAGGGGCTGGGTCATTCTTCGTGCTGGGGCCGTCCTGCAGTGCAGTATCCTGGCCTCCACCCACTCAATGTCAGTATGACACCCCCCGGCCCACTAGGACAATCAACAACGCCTCCAGCCATTGCCCAATGTCTCCATCGGGGCAGAACCGCCCCCAGGTAAAAACAAATTCTAGACATACTTTGTGTCCCAATTTAATCAGGACCCCTTTGTGTTTTCCACCAAAATCCTGCACGTTTTTTGGAGGGCATCACATATCCTTACGCAGATGAATGCCTAAGTAGTTCACATGTCAATTGCAGTTATCGGTGAAATCTCATTCCACCCTCCCCCAACCCCCCCTCCCCGCCCCCCGTGAAGGCAGGTACGCGGGATGCTGGTTTGGGGTCATGCATCTTGTACCTGCCGCTCCATTCAGCTCATACTCTCAAATGGCTTTTCGTCGCTGGCTTTAGGATTTCTCAGCGACCCAATGACCCATCGAGCTGTGTTTCCCAAGCACTGTCTGAATCACCTGGGATCTCGCTAAAATGCAGATTCTGATTCGGCAGGTTTGGGATAGGGCCCCGGGGTCTGCGTTCCTAACTAGCTCCCAGGTGATACTGACGCTGCTGATCAAAGGATCACACTTTGAGGTTTTAAGGCTTTTTTTTTTTTAATCAAGGTGTCTTTCTTCCTAGAATCATTCCGGGTGCCACCATGCCGAATCCCACACAAAGTAAAGGTTCTCACCAAGATCCAAGGCCACCAGCCCTCTGAGTGTAATGGAGACACAGTCTACACTGGCTGGTTAGTACCTCAAAGCATGAGCTCATCCTGACAACAAGCTACGCTGTCTAAAGGGGAACCATCTGACCGGGGGAGCTGAGACACAGCCCTGGCAGGCCACGGACTCCTGACTCAAATTCCACATGCGGGCATTTCTTAAAGGAAACAGATCATAATCGCCATTCACGCTGGCACAGCACCTTTCGGTTTACGGGTCAGTATTCATTGGGTCTTTATAAAGATGCTGGGAGGTGGGCCGCGGGGTCGGGGGGACGTCATTGTCACCCTCATCAACATCCAAACAACCGTTTGGTAGATGAGGCTGGGAGGTTGTGTGATGTGCCCAAGGTAACATGCCAAGGACAAAGCCAGCCTGAAGCCAAGGGCTAGGACATCTCCGGTGTGTCTGCCCAGCCCCCCTGCTTTAGGGAACCACCCCACCCAGCCATGGGAGCCTGGTGGGTGCCCATCCTGGGACCTGACCACGGGGGTCAGGCAGTGAGGACAGACCGGTGTAAGGGACACTTCACAGGCCAAATTGACATGGCTTGGTGACCAGCTGGCCGTGGGAAGTGAGGAAGGAAAAGTCCAAGGACAGGAGACCATGTGAACTCCACCTCTTAGTCCCGGAGGAATCTGACTCAATCCCCAAACATCGGAGCCTCGCTGCCTCATCTGTAAAATGGGGAGATTTTTTTGGTTCTCCCCATTTTTTTTTCTTTATTGAGGTAAAAGTCACACCACAAAAATTCACCGTTTTAACTATTTTAAAGCATAGAAGTCAGCGGCATTTAGTACATCCAAAATGTTGTGCAATCATTTCCATTACCTAATTCCAGAACATCTGCATCATCCCAAAAAGAACCCCCTACCCACCAGCCGTCACTCCTCACCCCCCCCCCCTTCCCCCAGACCTAAGCAACCACTAATCTGTCTTCTGTCTCTGGATTTGCCTGTTCTGGACATTTCTCACAGATGAAACCCTACACTGTGTGGTCTTTTGTGTCTGGCTTCTCTCACTCAGCATGTTGGCAAGATTCACCCGCGTGGTAGCATGATCGTCATTCCTTTTATTGCTGAATAATATTCCATTGTACGGATGGACCGCATTGTGTTCTGTTCATCCGTGCATCCACTGATGGACACTCGGGATGTTTCCAAATCGGGGTAATTTTATACCTCCCTCCTTCCTTGGCCGTGAGGGTTAAATAGGACGCTGGCCCGACATGGTAGAACCTTCTCCCCAGAGCCTGAGCTACCAGGCAGAGCTGCGGGTGGGAAGTGAGCACAGGAAATGAGGCTGTCCGGGCTGAGGAACTGAAATTCACGCAGCCACGCACGGCTGGTGCAGGACTTTCGTTCCCGAGCATTTCCCAGCATCGAGGCCGCTTTTGGGAAGCCAGCACGCTGTTCCGAGTAGTGTTATTGGAGGAACAGGAGAACCAGCTCCAAAGTGTTTAATTAAATTGCAGCCTTGACTTGAGGGGGAGGCGGGCCACACCTCAGATGCCTCGCGCCTTCTTAAGGCTAAGACAACACCAGCAAAAGAACTCGCAGTCTGTTTCCATGGCAACCACTCTATTTCCCTTTTCCTCATTGGTCAGCCTGGACGTTTGGGATCCCATGACCACACTTGGATCCCAACCGCCCCATCACTGGCCAAACTCAGTGGGAAAGTTACAAACCATGTGTCCCAAGTACCAGCCCAGGACCTGGCACAAGACAGATGTCCGATAAGTCAGTCTCACGCCCACCTCCAAAGACACAGGGAACCTGGCTTTTAAGACCTTCCAGAACTGCAGGCCAATGTCATTTAAATTATCAAGGCAGGAGAGACTGCTTTCCTGGGTGCCTGTTTGGTGCTTATCTGACAATGGTCTGGCCAACAAGATTGCTGACGGTTTTGAAAATCCGAGAGTCACGTTTTGCTTACAAATGTCTGCCACTCGGGATTTGGCATGACACTGAAAAGTCAGCTGAAAGTCTGAGATGAAAAACCTGTTGGTCTGAGTGACATTTTCACAGCTGCCCACACAGATCTCTGTCCCCCACGCATCCTGAAGGAGGTCCTAAGCCCATTTGACCTCCAACTAGTCAATGCAGGAGGAAGTTCTCATTTAGTCGCTAACTTCCTTCCTCTGAACAAACCAGGCAGACCAAACACGGATGTGCACACGGGTGCATCACCTGGAAGGCAGAGCTTGATCCCATCAGATATGCATATACGAGTGTGTGTGTGTGCCTGTGTGCATGTTTGTGCGTGTGTGTGTGTGTGAATGCACGAGTGGGCACATACACACTAGGATGGCAAAATTGGCCGGAAGAAGGTTGGTACTTGGGGTCACTGTCACCCTTGGGGTGGCACTTGGTCCCCAATGGGCCAATGGCACATCTTTCCAGTCTGAGATTGAAAAGTTGAGGTGCAGCCCTGGACAACCCTGGTGGGGGGCACCCGGGCCCAGGACTCATACCAGGGGACACACACTCTGAGCTCCCTCTGTGAGAGGTCCCAGCACAGCTGTCTACACCTGCTGCTCCCTTGACCATTCAGTCTCAACATTCTGGTCTACAGCATCCAGGTTGAGTCCAAGTTCCGGAATCCATTAGAAACTCATCCCCTCTTCATACCAGCTCTGTGATGAGACCAGATTCCTGAATGCCTCTAAGCCTCAGTTTCCTCATCTACAAAATGGGTCAACTACCTACCTCACAAGCTGGTTGTGAGGATTAAATGAAAAAGAAAGAGATGTGAAAGGCTTGCCTGATGGGGACGGTGACGATTTTTCTATCCCTATCTGTCTGGTGAAACTGCCCTCCGAGGTCCACAGTGGCCTCCTAACTGCCAAACCCAATGGGACAGCCTCGAGGACTTCCCTGGCATTCCAGTGGTTAAGACTCCATGCTCCCAATGCAGGGGGCCCAGATTCGATCCCTGGTCGGGGAACTAAGATCCCGCAAGCTGCACGGTGCGGTCAAAAAAAAAAAAAAAAATCCCTCCAACAGGACAGCCTCTTTGCCTTCCAGCCTCTCTGCTGGCTTTCTGTATCTGCCAAACTTACGCTCACTTTGCTCGGTTTCAAAGTAGGGGCCCTCCTAGGCACACACAGTCATGTGGCCGCTCGTCCTATGAGTATTTCTTGAGGACCTACTGTGTGTCAACCACAGTGCCAAGCACTAGGGGGCACAGATAAGACCAACAAGGGTCCTGAAGATGACAGAGGCTGTTTACTAAGCACTTACTACGTGCTAGGCGCCGTCCTAAGCACTTACATGTAGCTGCACGTTTTTCCATCCCAACCTCTCTGTCCGGTCAGCATTGCTCACGATCCCATTTCACAGATGGAGAAACTGAGGCTCAGAGAGGTGAAGTGATAAGAAGCCAGACATTCCTTTTCTCTGATTACATCTAGAGCAGCAGTTCTCAAAGTGTGGTGCTCAGACCAGCAGCAACAGCATGGCCCAGGAACTCATTAGACTGTGAATTCAGAAACTCTGGGAATAGGGTTTGGGAAGTGAGTTTGAATGAGCCCCTGGGGCATTCTGGTGCCTCCAAAGCCTGAGAACCACTGACCTAGAGGAAGAGGTGAGAAGAGAAGATGGGGTTTTCAGCTCAGAGGACCCACTCTCCTGTGGCCGGGAAAGGGAGTGAGACAAAACGTCTCACAGGCAGAAAAGGTGAAGTGCCCAGAGTTCAGCCCCACCCACTTCCTCCCCACCAGCACCTTTTATTTTAAGAAATTGAGAGTGTAAAGGAGCTTCCGGTATGGTGTGTCTTCTCAACACCAGAATTTACAGAATTTGAGGCATCTAGGCCTGGTTTCCTGACCATCTCCCCATCAAAGACCAGCGGGACGGTCCCCGCAGAGTCTCCCCCTTCCCCCGAATCCCACAGCCCAAGACAGAAGAGCAGTATTTAGAGAAAGAGCTGCTGAGCTACGGTACTGGTAATAGGGAGTTTTTCTGTGACCTCTGTGTCTGCTGACATAAGCCATCATTAACAAGGATTCCCAAATGCATCACAAAACCACACAGAGCTCCATCTCAGGGGAGCCATTAACCGATGACAAAGCAAGGTTGGGAGCCCCGACCCCGAGGACCATCAACACCACCGCTCGCTGCCTTCTGACCTTCGCTCCAATTCCGGACTGTGGACACCCTCCCCTCCCCCGCTCAGTGAGAGTCTTGTTCATGAAGAGATGGTCCTCACAGGGCGTTCATAAAACTCCACTCTCAAAAGAACTTGACCCTTTGGCTGGTCTGTGAAGCCTCATCACGGGCCAAGGATGGGTTATCAGTGTGAAACAGCTCCTGAGCCAGTCAATCCCACAGCCCTAAGGACACCTCAGGACCTAGAGACCCCAGGCAGGGCCCACTTGGTTCAAAGTCCTGTTCCTCTTTTCAAGGCTCCTTGCCTCCACTGACTAAGTAAGTTAATTTGCAGCATAAAGTCATTGCACGAAAAGTTCTTGGGATATTGCCTGGCAGAACTGTGCTCAGAAACGTCGGCAGTGGACTTCCCTGGTGGCACAGTGGTTAAGAATCCACCTGCCAATTCAGGAGACACGGGTTCAAGCCCTGGTCTGGGAAGATCCCACATGCCGCAGAGCAACTAAGCCCGTGCGCCACAACTACTGAGCCCGTGAGCCACAACTACTGGGCCTGAGCTCTGGAGCCCGTGAGCCACAACTACGGAAGCCCGCGCGCCTAGAGCCTGTGTTCCGCAACAAGAGAAGCCACCACAATGAGAAGCCCACACACCACAACGAAGAGGAGCCCCCGCTCGCCGTAAGTAGAGAAAGCCCACGTGCAGCAATGAAGACCCAACACAGCCAAAATGAAAAAAAAAGAAACGCCGGCAGTGGTCACTAGGCGTTCTCTACTCTACAGCCCCTTCCTCCCCTGGCCTTCCTCTATCCCCCTCTCAACGCTGCATTTCCCTCTCTCTCTCCTATCAACTGCTTTTACCAGCCCCTCCCCTTCTCCCATCTCTTCTCTCCTCCAGCTCCAGTCTAGGGCTAGAAAGGAGGGAGGGACTTAGGAAAAGAGAGTAGAGGTAAGGCAGGAGGCGGGGGGATATGAAGGAAATAGGACGGCACAAAGAGGGAGAGATGACCACAGAGGGCATGGGAAGAGTGGTGAAGAAAAGAGGGGGGTCAGATTTATCTGGAATCACCAAGGCCACCAGGATGAGCTGCTCTAATAAATTTCCCAACAACTATGAACGGCACATAATCCCCACCAAGCTCTTAATGACTCCCTGCCCTCTCCCACCCCTCCCACACACACCTGAAATCTCCTGAGGCTCAGAATCATTGAGGGACAGATTCTGACTGGTCACACCCAGTATGCTCACCACGGTGGTGACCCTGACACAAGATCCACATTGATCCAGGGACCCCGCCTTCTCCCAAAAAAGACCCTTGTCTGCCCCTCTGCCTTTTCCCAAAGCTGGCACTGGCTGGAGGACAAAACCCAGAGGAGACAGAGGATCTGCCACAAGTCAAGCAGTGTGAGGTTTTCTCACACTTTTGCAAATTCTCTGAACAATTTTTTTCATTACACACAAAACACATACTAGGTGTAGAATAATTAGGAACACGAACAAGCGAGAAAAAAGAAAGCCTCACCACCGAAATAACCCTAGTAAACTCCCTAAGTGGCACCTAAGTAAACCTCTGGGTGCATGTCCTTTGATCTCTTTAGCTGCTTTCATATCTGTCCAATTCTTGTCATATCCCCAGCACAAACCACAGCACCAGCCACATAGTAGGCACCCAATAAATATCTACTGGTCAACAGAAAGAAAAAAAGAGAGAGAGAGAAGTAACCATTCATAATTTCCATCCAACACTGAACTTCAGAGCAAGACAAAAGAAAGGGGGAAGGAGACAGCAGGAAATTGCCCCAGAGCTGGGCTGAAGCTGCCCTTACCTTATATAGACTCCCTAAGAAGTTATGCAAACAAGGTTCAGTAAGGGAAAAAACAACCCACACGCCAAAAAGCTGAGCTGTCAGCTTCCACCAAGCAAGCTCCCTAGAGCGGGCATGAAAGGAAACAGGAAAGAATTCAAACATCCTGCCGCCTGGGGCAGAGGGACAGCTGGACAGTAGCCACAGCTGCATCATTTCCAGCAAGCTGCTGATGTGGGAGCCCAGGCAGCGACAGACAAAGACCTGGCAGTGCTAAATGTCCTCTCTCTCTTGGACACGGAGGACAAGGGCTCCGTGGACGTGTATACAGCCCTTGCACGTGAGATCACACTGTCTATGCACATTGATTCTTTGTCCCAGCCCTTCCTCAAAGCAGCAGACTTCTCAAATGATTCCTTCCTCGTTGCATTTTCGTGAAATGAATGACCCAGCTTTCCTAGTTTGACAGAGAACACAAGAAAATGGAGTACAGAATGGCCAGAGGAAAAAGAAAGATGATTACTTCGGTAGAACCCTCAGGGAATGGGCTGATCTGGAGACCCAAATTATCAGGATAGCTAAAGGTTTTCCCTCAGTGACAAAGCACCATAACTTTTTTTTTTAATGATTACTTTTACTTCCTTAAATGGAAGTCAGTGTGTTACGTCTGGCTTCACCTTCTGACTTAGAGAACAGTGGCTGTAACCGGGTCCTGGAGGCTCTGAGTACCTAATTGCAGCGTTGACAATGAGACACTCCGAAGACACTGAAGGATTCGGTGTCTGATTGCCTGAGCACCACACGCCCCGGTGTGCACAGCGCTGCATTCTCGTGTCCACTTTTTATAGTTTTGCTGTTTCTTCCATCGCTGTTAGTTAGTCATCTGACAAACACTTGTTGACAATTTTTAGTTCAAAGACTTTGCTGAATAAGACACAATATGAACCCTCAAAAAATACACAACCCAGCGTGGCAAATAAGAAAAACTAAGCGTGTGGACACAATGAAGTTAGCACCATAGCCACGAGGCATCACAGGGCATATGGGAACATCAAAGAAAGAAAGAAATTAACTCTGCCTGTGGGGTGGTGATCAGGGCAGCCTTCACAGAGGAGGTGATGTTTGATCCGGGTCTTGAAGGATGACCTAGAGTTCATCCAGCTAACAGGGTAATGAGGAAGAAGGGGGCCCATGTTAACAACTTGAGGGATAGATTCTGACAGAACTCCACAGACAAAAGCACCAGCTTCTGCGGGCAAGTTCAAAATGCCTTCCTCTACCAGCCCCTCTCTCTATCTCTGACTTGCCACAGGCTAGAGGGGCATATAATTAGCTTATTATTACTGTGTGTAAAACAAGAGTTTAAAGGCTCAGAATGACATCCCTGAGGGCTCCTGCAGTCTGCTCATCCCTACACCAGGAGGACAGGAATCCTGTCCCGTATGACATCTCCAGTGCCCACAACGGTGCCTGACACACTGTCCATGCTCAATAAACATTTCTTGAGTAAATGAGGAGCCTCTGCCCACCTTCTTTAGCAGCTCAGAAGCATGGTTGGTCCCCAATCCTCAGCTGTGTCACTTCACTGGGAGATGCTATCTTATAAGAATAAAACCAATCCCCTCCCTGGATTTTAAAGGTGTAGATTCTAATGAAGAGACCAGCAGAAATAATCAGATGTGGACAGACAGGTAGCAATTGCCTGGTCTGGACAAATGTGCCTTGTAAATAAAAGCACACGGGAAGGGCAGCCCAAGAACATGGTGTTGCTAGGATTAGCAATGCCTGCATAACGCGGGGGTTCTTCTCTCCCTTCCCTGCTCACATCACCAAGCACGGGGCCCCAGAGGTGCAAAGCAAACGCCAACCCTCAGCAGCTCAGAGATCCAGGAAACCCAGGTTCAAGTCCCCACTCTGCCTCTCTCTGCTGTGTGACCAGCGCTCACTGGCATCCCCTCTCTGATCCCCAATGTTCTGAGCTGGGTGTGGGGGGGAGGTTCTCTGTCCCTGCCTCAGAGCCCCCGAGTGGCGGGGACAGACACACAAGTGGTTTTCATCCCCGTAGCTGTTGACACTCGGAGCCCTGGAGTCCGCCCACACATTTACAGCTGTGTCAACTCACTCTTTTACTGATTCTCTTAGTTACTAATGCACGTGAACATCCAAGACAGACCTTCCGCTTTCCTTTAAGTACCCATGTCCGATGCAACAGTTGCAGGCAACGAAACATCTCCTGGGCACCAGTTTGGTGCCAGGCGCTGAACTGGAAGATGAAAACCCAGCCGTGGGTCCGGTGCTGTGTCTGGCTGTCAATCCCCATCAGAATTGCGGAAAGGCTCAGAACTGAACCTGGCACAGAGGCAGCGACACTAAAAACGCCAGACAGTGATGACGATAAGGATGTGGGTAACTATTTTTCAGAGCACACGGAGGCAGCGGGAAATGAGAGCCGGGAGATGATCGAGTCCACGTGGGAGCGCGAGGGGCGGGGCTCAGCGTGTCTGGGGCGCGTGCGTTTGGAAAGGGGCCGTGGGGAAAAAAGGAGGTCGGACATGGAGGGAAAAGTGGCAGGCAGAACCACAAATGTGGACGTGGGAAGGAAGGACAGGAAGGCCCAAGGCGAAATTCTGCAAGGTCGTAGGACAAAAGACACGGGAATAAAATACATGCTGTTCAGGCAAAATCAGTCCTCTGACCCCACCTCCCTGCACACGCACGGCCACCACCCTGCTGGGTTTCCGTCACCCCCCTCACCCCGTTTCTTCTTTTCTTTTTTTTTAAAAAAATTATTTATTTATTTATTTATTTATTTTTATTTATTTATTTATTCTGCGCCGGGTCTTAGTTGCGGCACGTGGGATCTTTCATTGCGGCATGTGGAGTCCTAGTTGCGGCATGCGTGCGGGTCCTAGTTCCCTGATCAGGGATGGAACACGGGCCCCCTGCATTGGGAGTGCAGAGTCTTACCCACTGGACCAGCAGGGAAGTCCCACCCCCTATCTTCTTTACGTTTTAAAAACTGAGATAGTTACATACCATAAAATTCACCCCTTTCAAGTGTACAACTCATTGGTTTTTAGTACATCCACAAGGTTGTGCAACCATCACCATCGTCTATTTTAGAACATTTTCATCACCTGAAAAGGCGACCCCATCCCCGTGAATAGTCACTCCTCGTCCCCCGTCGCCACTCCTGGCAACCACTAATCTGCTTTCTATCTCCATGGATTTGCTTCTTCTGGAAACTTGAAATAAATGGAATCATACAACATGTGGCCTTTCAAGTCTGACTTCTCAGCATAATGTTTCACTCAGCGTCATGTTTTCAAGGTTCACCTATGTCACAGCATGAATTAGTACTTCATTTGTTTTTATGACTGAGTAACATTCCATTGAGGGATGGACCACATTTTGTCTATCCGTTCATCAGCTGATGGACATTTGGGTTGTTTCCACTTTTGGGATTGTGAACAACGCTGCTGTGAACATTCAGGTACAAATTTTTGTGTGTTTTCTCTCTCTCGGGTAGATACTAAGGCATGAAATAGCCAGGCTTAACCTTTCAGGAACTGCTGAACCGTTTCCCATGGCGGCTGCACCAGTTTCCCTTCCCACCAGCGGTGCATGAAGGTTCTGAGTCGCAGCGTCCTCTCAACACCTTTTTTCATAGTCTCCTTCTGCGTGTGAAGTGGTACCTCACTGCGGGTTGATTTGCATTTCCCTAATGACAATGATGCCGAGCATCTTTTCACGTATTTACTGGCCATATGTATGTCTCCTTTGGAGAAATGTCGATTCAAATCCCTTGCCCAGGGCTTCCCTGGTGGCACAGGGGTTAAGAATCCACCTGCCAATGCAGGGGACACGGGTTCAAGCCCTGGTCCGGAAAGATCCCACATGCCGCGGAGCAGCTAAGCCCGTGCGCCACAACTACTAAGCCTGTGCTCTAGAGCCCACGAGCCACAACTACTGAAGCCCACACGTCTATAGCTGGTGCTCTGCAACAAGAGAAGCCACCGCAATGATAAGCCCGCGCACCACAACGAAGAGTAGCCCCCGCTCGCCACAACTAGAGAAAGACCACGTGCAGCAACAAAGACCCAAGGCAGCCTAAAATAAATAAATTAAAAAAAGATTTTTTAAAAATCCCTTGCCCATTTTTTACTTGGGTTATTGGTCTTGGTATTGTCGAGTTGTAAGAGTTCTTTACATATTCTGGAAGCTAGACCATTATCGGATGTTTGGTTTGAGGGCCTCCCCTTTTGCTGGGCTCACTCCTCACCCAGATACCCGCATGCCCGGCTCCTTTTCATTCAGGTCTTGCCTTAGCGTCACCTCCTCTTTAGGCCTCCCCTGACCACCCTGGCTAACAGTGGCCTACCCACAACCCATCTCTGGCCCATTGCTTCGTTTCATTTTCTTAGCACTCATCTCGTTCTGAAGAGATCAGATTTGCTAGCTTGTCTATTAGCTGCCCCTGCATTCCCACTGAATGTAAGCTCTGTGATCTGGATCCCCCAACTTACCCAGTACTAAGAGTGCCTGGCACATAGTAGGTCCGCAATGTGCATTTGTTGGATAATGAGTAGTTACAAAGCGACAAAGAAGAGAGTAAGTTACTTTCCCCAAATCGAACACACGGCAGTAGGTTTTGGCAAATCAAGAACAGAGCAAGTGGGACTTCCCTGGTGGCGCAGTGGTTAAGAATCCTCCTGCCAATGCAGGGGACGCGGGTTCGAGCCCTGGTCCGGGAAGATCCCACATGCCGCGGAGCAGCTAAGCCCGTGCGCCAGAACTACTGAGCCTGCGCTCTAGAGCCCACAAGCCACAACTACTGAGCCCTCATGCCACAACTACTGAAGCCCGCGTGCCTAGAGCCCGTGCTCCACAACAAGGGGAGCCACTGCAATAAGCCCATGCACCGCAACGAAGAGTAGCCCCCGCTCACCACAACTAGAGAAAGCCCACACGCAGCAACAAAGACCCAACGCAGCCAAAAAAAAAAAAAAAGAACAGAGCAAGTCATGTAAATCAACTATACTTTAATAAAATTAAAAACAAAACAAAACAAACACAAACACAAAAATACAGAGCAAGTGGTATCCCAGCTCAGGGCTGCAAGAGCTCACTGGAGTGAACACAGGCGCCCTCCTTGGCTGGGCAGGGAGCTCACACAGGGCCTGCACAGAGCCTGGCTCTTCTCGCTCCTCCTCAGAAGCCCCAGCGTGTGACCCAGAGGGGCCTGCGGCCTGCCCAAGGCAGCAGCTTCCTTTATTTGCAAACCATGAACAGTGCACTCCATTCTAGAGCCAGGGTAGAATTATAGCCAAAAAAGAGGAAGAACACTACTTCCGGGCCAGATCAGATGACCTCCAAGGGCCATCCTTTCGGTCAAAAGTAGCAGAGTCAGAATTCTTCCCTGGGAAGAATGGAGGCGTTTGAATTAAGGAGTGTTGCTCCCCAGAGACCATCGCAGGTTTTTCACTTGAATAAAGGCAGAAAAAGTACCTCTGAGCTGCATATTCTTAGAAATGTACCACCAGCCAGAGGCACAGGCCTCGGGTCTGCGCCTTGGCATTCAAGAAAAAGCTTGTGGAAAATTGTTAAGAGGATAGCTCCTAAGAGTTCTTATTACAAGGAGAAAAACAAATTTTTTTTCTTTTCTTTTTATTGTATCTATATCAGATGGTGGATGTTAACCTATTACGGTCATCATTTCATGATATATGTAAAGCAAACCATCATGCTGTACCCCTTAAACTTATACAGTGGTGCGTGCCAATTATTTCTCAATAAAACTGGGGGAGGGGGAGAGGAAAAAAAAGAAAAGAGCTCGCCCTTGGTCTTCCCTCCTTGTTTCAAAAGAATTTCAGCTGCAAGTGCTGCAGGGTGTCAGGAATGGTGGCCAGGAGCACAGGCACTGGGTAAAGAACACAGCTCCGCCTCTGTGCAACCCCGGGCCAGTGCCTTTATGGCTCTGAGCCTCAGTTTTCCTGTCTATGAAATGGGAATGACAACAGGGCCTACGACATGGGGTCACGGTGTCGATGAAATGAAATCACGATTAGATGACTCTGGCTGGCAAAACAATGGCCCCTAAAGATGTCCACATCCTAATCTCCAGAACCTGTGACTCACTCTGTGACTTGACACGGCAAAGGGGACTTTGTGGGTGTGATTAAATTAAGGATCTCGGCATGGGGAGATTATCCCGGATGATCTGAGTGGGCCCAAAGTCATCACAAGGGCCCTCAAATACGGAAGAGAGGGAGGCATAAGAATCAGAGAGATGGCATCGTGAGGACTCAACCAGCCATTGCCAGCCTTGAAGGTGGAGGAAGGGGCCACGAGCCAAGGGATGCAGGCGTCTCTAGAAGCTGGAAAAGGCCAGGAAATCCATTCTCCTTTCAAGCCTCCAGAAGGAACACAGCCAGCCCACACCTTTATGTTAGCCCAGTGAGGTTGATTTTGGACTTCTGCCCTCCAGAACTCTAAGATGAGAAAATTACGTTGTTTTAAACCACTAAGTTTGTGGTCATCTGTTACAGCGGCCACAGGAAACTCATACAATGACCTCAGCACAATTCCTGGCACAATAAAAGCCCAGTGTTCACCATTATTTTTGAAGTATTACTATTACTTATTATTGGCAAGGAAGCTTACACAAATGCACGGATGATAAAAAAAAGATTAAGTACATGAGGAAAAATGAGACAGATGACCAGAAACTAAGTCCAGAATTAAACAGGATGTCAGGCAGGTTAATTTCAAATGCACTGCTGAAATAAAACCCAAAATGCTGAGGTTAACAGTCCTGCCTTCACATACACGCCTCTGGGGACCTGCCCCTGCAGAGGCCACTGAGCGGAATCTGCAAAGCCGAGAGCATCAAATTAAGTCGGTGAGGAATGCAGCCACGCACGGGCTCCGGGGCAGGGAGCTGGGCCAGAGGCCAGTGCGGGTGAGGGTTTCAGAGCCTCGGCACCTACAGGCCCTCCATACGGGCCACTGGGCTGTTATGTTGGCAGAGGGAAGAGCGGGCCGTCCAGGGGTGAGCTCAGCTCTCACGCATCTCAGGGGACTGTGTTCATTCATCTATTCAACACCCACCTGGGGAGAATGCCAGGTGCTGTTCCAGGTGCTGAGGGTACAGCAGACAACCAGGCAGAGCAGGCTTCTGCCCCCCAGGAGCTCAGATTCTAGCTGGAGAGTCAGACACCAAACAGATACATGAACAGTCATGTGGACATAGCTTGGGGAGTTAGTAAGTGCTACAGCCCACGACTTGGGTCCACACAAGGGAGTGACACACCCACTGGTGAAAAAGAGATTGGGATATCATCTCACACCAGTCAGAATGGCCATCATCAAAAAATCTACAAACAGTAAATGCTGGAGAGGGTGTGGAGAAAAGGGAACCCTCTTGCACTGTTGGTGGGAATGTAAAGCCACTGTGGAGAACAGTATGGAGGTTCCTTAAAAAACTGAAAATAGAACTACCATATGACCCAGCAATCCCAGTACTGGGCATATACCCTGAGAAAACCATAATTCAAAAAGAGTCATGTACCACAATGTTCATTGCAGCTCTATTTATAATAGCCAGGACATGGAAGCAACCTAAGTGTCCATCGACAGATGAACGGATAAAGAAGATACGGCACATATGCACAATGGAATATTACTCAGCCATAAAAAGAAACAAAATTGAGTTATTTGTAGTGAGGTGGATGGACCTAGAGTCTGTCATACAGAGTGAAGTAAGTCAGAAAGAGAAATACAAATACCGTATGCTAACACATATATATGAAATCTAAAAAAAAAAAAAAAAAAAATGGTCATGAAGTATCTAGGGGCAAGACTGGAATAAAGATGCAGACCCACTAGAGAACGGACTTGAGGACACGGGGAGGGGGAAGGGTAAGCTGGGACAAAGTGAAAGAGTGGCATGGAGATATATACACTACCAAATGTAAAATAGATAGCTAGTGGGAAGCAGCCACATAGCACAGGGAGATCAGCTCAGTGCTTTGTGACCACCTAGAGGGGTAGGATAGGGAGGGTGGGAGGGAGAGAGACGCAAGAGGGAAGAGATATGGGGATATATGTAATGTATAGCTGATTCACTTTGTTATAAAGCAGAAACTAACACACCCTTGTAAAGCAATTATACTCCAATAAGGATGTTAAAAAAATAATAATAGTAAATAAATAAAAAGAGAGATTGGAACCAGGTAACCATGAGGGGTGGAGATGCTCCACTGAGGATACCACCGCCAGAGAGACAAAGTCTCCCTTTCCAGGATCTCGCCATGGAATTGAAGAAACAGACGCATATGTAACCACCGCAGAATGTGATGGCATCACAAAGGCAAGGAGGGCATCTGAGTGGAGGGGATATTTACACTGGGCCTTGACGGATGTATAGAAGTCCTCCAGGAAAGCAAAACGGACGAGGACAGGGCCGGAAGAGGGAAGACTGTGCACAAGTCCCAAGGAAGGGGGAGGCAGGGCAGCACAGTGCAGGGGAAAGGCTGGGAGCCTCGGACACAGATCTGGGTTCAAAGTCCAATTTTTCTACCTACTGTGCCATCTCAAGCAAGTGACTTTTTAAAAAATTTTTGTTTATGGGGTGAAACATTCTTTAAACTCCATAGTGCTTTACAATTTTCAAAAGTTTCATACACATGATTTCCTATAATCCCATAATAACCCTTTTTTCCCCCTACCCTTAACTTGCCCCTCCCCCCCCACCACTGGTAACCACTAGTTTGTTCTCTATATCTGTGAGTCTACCAAGCAAGTGACTTTTGAGTCTCCAAGGAAACCATCAGATTCCTTATCAGTAAAATGGGGCTGACTCCTACTCTGGTCCATTGTACTTATTACACACACACCCCTCATGGATAAGAAAAATTATAATAGATGAGGTAATACATGCAAAGCGCCCACACAGTGTGGGGCATTTGGCATCCATGGGGTCAGAATCATGTGTTGGGAATGTGCATGAGTGGGGTGAGCTGGCCAGCATCCCATCCTAAAGGACATTCCATGTCATCTCTAAGCGTTTGGACCTTACGGGCAAAAACTACAAAAGGTTGTTAAACGGAGAGAAAAGTCCCCCTGCCATCCCCACCCCTGCCTGGACGGCAAACTCGCCAGGGTCGGGAAAGAGTCAACTCAGCACTCAGCAAAGGGCTTCCCTACAGCAAGCACTGAATAAATGTCCCGGAGAAGGAAAAGCCAGGGCCAAGGGTGGACCCCAGAAAACACCAACACTTATGGGGCACGAAAGGGAAGGAGAACCAGCAGAAGGAAGTGAGAGCAAGAGATGAGAGACAGAAAAGGAGAACTAGGCAAGCTTTGCAGGGCAGAAGCAGAAGAAAGGGAAAATTACCTTTTCAGTAAGTAGTGGTCGCTGACGAAGGCTGCAAGGAGGGAAAGTGGAATAAAGACAAAGAAACGGGGCTTCCCTGGTGGTGCAGTGGTTAAGAATCCGCCTGCCAACGCAGGGCACACGGGTTCGAGCCCTGGTCCAGGAAGACCCCACATGCCGCGGAGCAACTAAGCCTGTGTGCCACAACTACTGAGCCTGCGCTCTAGAGCCCGCGAGCCACAACCACTGAAGCCCGCGCACCTAGAGCCCGTGCTCCGCAACAAGAGAAGCCACCGCCATGAGAAGCCCGCGCACCGCAACAAAGAGTAGCCCCAGCTCGCCGCAACTAGAGAAAGCCCGCGTGCAGCAACGAAGACGCAATGCAGCCAAAAATAAATAAATAAAATAAATAAATTTATTTAAAAAAAGACAAAGAAACGGCCACTACATTTGGCCACCAGAAGGTGACCAAGGACCTGTGCATGGGGTGCCAAGCTCTGGCTATGGGGGGGATGCCAGGATGTAACGAGGTAAAAAAAGGATGGGAGATGAGGACATAGATATAACATCTATACGATCCACAAGCAATACTTTCAAAAAGTTTGCATTAACATCTAAAGATTTTCAAGGAGCAGAAACTCAATTCATTTCAACTAACTGAACACTTTTGCTGAACCATAGACACCCTACTAACCAGGAAAAGGGACATCTAGCAACCTTCTCCATGGGAGATGGGGCCACAAACTCCAAAGCAAGCACAAATATCACCCAGAAGAGCTGTCCCAAGCCCACGCATCTCATGACACAAAGAAGCCACACAATGCAGCTCAGGACCTCTCAGCAACGGATGTGTGGGCCAAGAAGGCAGTGGGAGAGTGAATTTTGCAGAAAACTGTGAGGTAATGTCTCAATAGCCCTTCAGGTGCCACTTAAGACCCATCACCCAACATTGTTTCTGGAGCAACAGAAACAATGTTTCAATCAACGTTTGTTGCATGCTGAGGAACAGACTATTTAGCACTTTACAATGTCCAAAGCTCTGTCACAGATATACAGCCTCCTTCTGACCTCATATTGCCTTAGACTCACTAGACAATTTCTCTTCTTCCCTTCTCACTCCCATTTCTAAATTTGAGCGAAGCTAGGGGAAAAAAATCCACATGTAGAAGAGCAAAATACATAGACCGCCACTTGTACGTGTGTCGTACAGCTGCACAGGCAGAGGCCACGGGCAGCAAGTGTATTTGTCTCTTTCCCGTCCCATCCCTCTTGCAGGAACAGCAAAGATTCTCCCCTTGACTAAACTCTAACCAGGCTCTTCTGAGCTCTTTTTCGACTAGGTCTCGACTTCTGGACTTGTGTGTTCATCCCTGCCTTATCTGATTTTAGCAAGGACCCTGCCGAGTCAGTTGAGCCAGAATCCCCCATCCTCCATATCTAATCACCCTCGATATCTAACTGGGCTCCCCATCCCCACCCTCCCCCGGTGATGTCGGATCACTGGCCTGCCTTCAGCAAGTACCCCGTTAGGTCAGTTCAGCCAGAATCCCCCCTCATCCCTGACCCTTCCTCTTGGTAACTTTCTATCCACGGATCCCCACCTTGCTCCTTGACTATAAATTCCCACTTTTCCTGGTTGTATTCAGAGTTGGACCCGATCTGTCTCCCCTGTAGGGGTCCCTACACCTACCACAACAGTCCCCTGAACAAAGCCTGCCTTACTGTTCTTTAACAAGAGTTAGAATGAATGGTTTTTTTCTTTAACAATAAAGACAACCCCGTTTTCCTTAGGAACCATCCCACTGCCACACTCAGTTCCTGGTAGGGCTGATCCCATCCCAGAGGGGCATTACCTATACCTAAGCTAATGCATTTTGTCACTCTTCTTGGGAGCAGAGCAGACTAGAGAAGGGGGCTGTGAGAGACAAGGAGAATGCATGGTCAAGAAGGGCCTTTTTCTTAAATAGCTATGCCAAGGAGTTGGGCAGTCTCCCCTAACATACCTCCCATGATGGGGGTCTTACTACCTCCAGTGACAGCCCAGTCTAACTTGAGGCCAGTTCTTCCTCAGGCAAACCCAAAATCCGTCCCTGAAATTTCTACTGTTTGGTGCTCTACCACATGGGGTTGGGATGAGGGTAGGAACACTGAAGAAGTCCACACCTTCCACAGGGCAGCTCCTCAAACATCTGAAGACAACACTCCTGTCCCCCTGAGGTGTCTCTCTAAGTGAAATATGCCCCATTTCCTCAGTCAGTTCTCACATGAGAGGTTTTGAATTCCTTGCCCAACCTGGATTCTCCTCTCTTAGCCTGTCCCAGCCATCTACCCTGGGTGCTATGACCAGGACTCTTTTAGAGGGAAATGAGAAAGAACCCACTCAAGCTGCCTTAAGGAAAAAAAAAAAAAAAAATTAATTGGCTCATGAAAGCAAACAGCCAGGAGAGAGCTTCAGGCATGGCTGGATCCAGGAGTTTAAGCCATGTCATCTGTTCTCCATCCTCCATCTTTGGCTCTATACCTGAGTTCTCAGGTTCCCTCTCCAGATGGTTGGTGGGTGCTGCAAGCCCCAAGCCTTCAATGTGCTTACAGGTCTTAATCCCAGAGAAAGATAAAGGGACCCAAAGTCTAAGGGATGGAGCTGATTGGTTTGACTTGAGTCACCTGGGCCCAACCCTGAACCAATCAGTTAACAGACTTGTTAACAGTTAATGGCTTACTCTGATTGGCCAGATCTGGGTCATGTGCCCTCCCAGTGGGGAGAGGCAGAGTCAGCCCCACTGGAACTACATTGGCTGAGCAGGATTATTATAAAATGACAGGGAGAAGTTCCTCCAAAGGATGGGATGCTGGACAGACAAAAACATGCAACCCCACATCTCTCTGTGAGTGATGTTTGAGCTGAACACTCCAGACTCACCAGAGCATCATGGGAATATCATCTGCACCCAGAGAGACCAACTTCCAAAGTGCTACATTAACAGTAACCACATTTATTGAGCCGCCACTCTATACCAGGCATTGCCCTACAAGCTTTATGTGTATCATGTCAATTTACCTTCACAACAACCCTGTACACCATGTGCAATTACTATCCCCATCTTACAGAAGAGGAAACAGAGAATCTGGGAGACTTGACCAAGGTCACACAGCGCAGCAAGGCTACAAGTCAAGGCAAGACACCCTGGCTCCAACATCGATGCTTGTAACTGATCAGCTCTAAAATCTGCACCAACAGAAAACTGGATTCATTCCCAGGTGGCTGGATTCTAAAATAAAACTGCTTGCAACAGAGTATTTTGGGGTCCATCAATAAAAGACCTATTAAACAATGCTACATTTATATGAGAGAACATTCTGGAGCCACTTTAAAGGCTGGGCGATGACAATAAAACATCAGCTCCATGAGGACAGGGGCTTTCTCTGCTTCTATATTTATCCTCAGTGCCTAGAACAGTACCCTACAGAGTAGCCGCTCATATACCTTAGAGGAAGGAAAGAGGGAACAAACGAATGAATGAACAAATTTCTGAGCGTTAAACTATATCTGAACTATATCTGGTTTTTATTCTCTTCTTTCTGCTTAGTCTTGCTTTCTGAGTATCCTGCAAAGGACGTGTATTACTTGTAAGGTACAGAAGCAAGACATGATTTCATAGACAGCCCGAGCCATTGCCCCAACACACACACGTGATCTGTAAGTCCTTATGCTGAGATCAGAGAGATCACGTGACCAGTCAGTCTGCCAAACAGCTCCTTTCTCCTTTGCCAGCTGAGCCCTGGCTCCTCCCCACTCCCCGGGGCTCTGTTGGGGCAACCAAAGACCCTCCAGCACAGCTCACTACCCATTCCCTCCCCATCATCTCTTCCCCCTCCCATCTCTCTGGTGCTCTCAGACCACATACCTTACTTCCACAACAAATCCACCAATAAGGTGACAGTCATCGTGATTATCATTTATGGAGCACTTACTGCATCCTTGGCACCGTGGACCTGTTTCCTTAATCCTCCTAATGACCACATTATAGCAAAAGAATGAGCAAATGAACTCACCTGCTCCGGATCACATGACTGGCAAGTATTTGAACCCAGGATGTCTGAAGCAGCCCAGCCCTCTAACCACTGTGCTAACCACCTCTTACCATGTACTGAGCACCTACTGCATGCAGGCCCAGGCTAAAGGTCTCATGCATGCCCACGTGGGGCCTACTGCATGCCAGCCTGGCGTTGAGCGCCTCTCATGGGCAAACCCAGAGGTGAGTGCCTACTGTTTGCTGAGCTGGGGCATGCACTGAAAGCTTCAGAGCAGAAAGCACACTGTCATCCTAAGTGCTAGGAGAAGAAAAATAATGACATAAAAAGTAACAGTAACTAAAGCATCAGGGAGGGGCTGGACACTCCTTCTAGACATATTATTTCAGTTAACCCTCCCAGTCACCATCAGAGGCAGGCACCATCAGGACCCACATTTTACAGAGCAGAAAACCGTGGCACAGAGAAAGGGATGTCCTTGCCCAAGGCCACACAGCAAGGGGCAGAGTTGGGATGTGAATCTAGAGCTTTTCTGATTCCCCAGGGTTCTGGCTGTTGAAATACAGAAGGGATTGCACTAGACTGGTTTGCCGGCTCAATCCCAGATGGACAGATACAGGGGAGAGGAATTCTACCCGGAGGGAACCTCCAAAATCACTGGCCTGCAGGCTGGGAGTATTACACAGGGTCAGGTCACAGGTGCACAAAGAAGGGTGTGGGGAGCTATTGGGCAGGAGATGTGGGTGGGGACCAACAGACTGGAATGGCAAGCAGGCAGCCTGTAAATGCCATGGGCAGATGCGAGCCATAGATGGTTAATGAGTAGAGGAGAAACTTGATTAGAGCCGTTCTTTAGGAAGAGTTACTCCCAGTGCGGGGTTGGGGTGGGGTAGAATGGATATAGGACAAGAAAGAACAAGGGCTGAGAGACTGTTGCAATAAAGGGGGGCCATGGACCTGTTTTGGGTTTGCCCCTCTTCTGGAAGCAACATGCCCCCCCTCCACTCTTCCCTTAGGAAACCACCCTCCCCCACTCTGTCTCCTGGTTTGGGTGGGCCTGCCCCTCCCCGACTCCAGCGGTGGGCACTGATCCAGGTCTAGCCAGCCAGAATGGTGGTGATTGGTTCACAATGGACACATGAACCCAGCCAGGCCAAACAGCGTCTGTCAGTCTGGAGACTTCCATTGAAATCGGTGGCTAAGAGTCTGTCTATCCCCGTCAGGATGGCTTTGCCCGCAGCCTGGAAGCTGGGATGGTTAGTGGCCATCTGTATCACCGCTCAGGGAGAACCTGCCCTCCTGCCCCCAAGAAGGGCAATAAAGGAGGAAGACAGAGCTAGGAGCAGGAAGAGGGGAGGTTGAGTGTGGGCAGCCTTACCTGCAGCTAGTACTTGGCCTGGACTTTCCAACCGTGGAAGCTACACTGATTTTTTTTTTTTTTTTTTGCTTAAGCTAACTGCACTGGGCTTCTCTCACCGCCCCTGACAGATCTCCCACCATCCCACACGGACTGAAGTTTGGGGGAAGAAGCAAGAGCAGAGGCGGTGATGGAGCACTTAGCACAGAAGGAAGGGGGCCAGGTGAGTCCAGCGCCAGAAGAGCCAGCGCGGGGCACAGAGGGCTCCAAATCCTGCCGGCGGAAAGAAACAGGAGGACGAGGGCCCAGCGACCTTCCAGATCCACGACCTTGAGGAAGCAGCTCCTGCAGACAAGGACAGGCCAGCCTGCGGGCTGAGGAGAGGTGACAGAGAGAGGCTGGACGGGCAGATTCCATTCTGGAAAACCTGGGGGAAGGACAGGAGAAGGAAGACAGTAGCCAGAGGGCACAGGAGGGGTGAAGGAGGGTGTTTCAGACAGAGGATGCCCAAGGAGGGGTTGTCAGGGAGGACAGAGAGCCCAGGGTGGGGTGGGGGGGGACCCTCCACCCCCTCCTCCTCTCCCCACAGTGCAGATGGAGGAGAGACCAGGTGCTGTTTTCAGGCTCCCAGGTCCGCTGTGACCTCGTGAGAGGTTTGGAAATGGAAAGCTGGACCAGAGCGGGAGCCTATCTGCAGAGCACGGGAGCCTCAGGCCCGTCAGGACACCTGGCTGGGGATGAGGGCCACCAAGAAGCCTCCCTGCATCACACGAATAGGCAAATGTGTCTTTTGTAACCTGCAAACAACCCCACAAGCCCTGACCAGAACCTGCTGTATCACTGAAGAAGCCTCATGGCTTAGAAATGAGACCCTAAACCACTTCCTCAGCAAGAAGGGGCCAAGAGCACAGACCTCGGAGCCAGCCTGCCCGGGTTCAAGTCCCAGCTCTGCCACGACCTTGCTGTGTGATCTCTGACAAGTCACTTAACCTCTCTGGGTCTTGGTTTCCTCACCTATGGAAGGGAAGCAAGCTCAGTAACGGAGACAAGGCATGTCCAGTGTAGTGACTTGCATATAGAAAGTTACTACTCAGCGTTCTGAATCCTTGGTCACTGGGTTATGAGGACACGGCAGTGGGATGGAACCAGCTTTTTCTAACACAAACAAGAGCAGACACGGCAACCATAACTCGCCTATACATTTGTCCAACAGATGGCTGGGGAAGGAAGGCGGACTTCCAGCCAAAGCAGACGGAGCCTTCAGATCCCACAGCCCATTCATAAGATCAACAAGCAGCAGGGAAAGCATTTTTAGTTCTCCCACCAGGCCCTCCCCACTCCCATTCCTGTCATTGGGGGAAGGGTCTGACTAGCAAACCACAAAGCCCCAGGGAGGGAGGAAGTGTTCTCTGACCACAGCCTCGCCCGATGGCCAGGAGCATCTGTTCGGAACCTACTCACAGGATGCTCTTTCTTCCGGGGGTCACCTTCTCCCACTCGATGGAGAGAACAATAGCTTCAGAGGCAGGGGGCGGGGGAGACCCCAGTCTGATGGGGGGTGGGGTGATGGATGGCCTGCAGGAGGAAACTGCTACCTTACCGTCCAGAGAGGAAAGAAGCCGGCCTATGAGAAAGCCTCAGAGCCAGCAAGGCAAAAAATACTGCTGAACCTCCCAAATGGGGGGAAGGCCAGGAGTCTGCACTTATTCCACTTGTAAAAGCAGTCATCGTGGTGGCGGAAGGATAGAGGTGGTTGAGAGACTGGGGTCCTCCGCCAGGATTGGAACCCAGGCCCCACCAGCTCTCCACAAGGGGCCCCGTGCACCTCATTAGGTGTGAGTTGTGAAAGTACTTCGCACGTCTGATATTTTAAACAATCCTTTCCAGAAGCAGTGAGTGAACGTCTAGAGGCAGCTCTTAGGAAGACGTTCTAGTTGAAAGAAGATTTAAAAAAAAAAAAATCTCAGTACCACCCAGCCCATAGCAGACACTTTATAAATATTCTTTTAAGTAGAGTAAATGCGAAATATCATTTGAATAAAGGAAAGGGGCTGTCGCATGATCCTGGGCACGATGAGTACTTTATACTTATTTCACAAATGACCATGTCGTTTGCACAGGTACTGACTCACCAATCCTCACAACAGCCCTCTAAGATTACAGGTGAGGAAACCAAGGCCCCGAGAGGTTAAGTAACTTGCCCCACCCAAACCACACAGCTAGAGGGTGGCCACGCGGGGATTCCAACCCACCTTGCTGACTGAGTCCCCACCCTAACCTCCAGGCTGCACTGCCTGTGTCTGAATATATCTGTTTCCAAGCTAGAGACCACAGCCTGGAAAAGAGCCCATTCTCCAATCTCAGCTTTAAAAGGCCCTATTACCAATGATGCTGGGCCTTTTGCTTCTATGGGGTGGGGATGGGGGATTGCGGTTCTACCTGCATGCGTTCTTTCCTCCTAATGGTTCAACACACCGCAGGAAGGGCACAAAGTTTAGAAATCCTAAGGATTCTGCTTGAAAGATTTCTTACATATGTACAAACCTGTTTAACTGCCTCGCAGATCAAAATACATTTCCAACCCCACCCGACCCTACACCGCCTTCCGGGTGCCCCTCCCGCCCCCCATCAGTGGCTATCTACCCGCAAATATGAGCATTCTTCTGGCTTTTCACACCACAGATTAGCTTTGCCTTCTCTATCATTTCATATAAATGGGATCCTACGGTGGGCACCCTTTCATATCTGGTTCTGTAGTCTACAAATAAAATCATATCACCAGCACACGGACGATTGTGGGAGAAGGGGGGGTGGGTGAAGCTGACCGTTTCTAGCTCCTGCAATAAGCACCAGGATTGTTTTTATTGGGTCTCACTGACCGGTGGAAGGGGAAAGCGGGGAGGGCTGGACCAGGAGTTTGGAACCGCGGCAGTTGACGGTGGAAAACTAGCGACCCGCAGGAGGCAAAGGAGCTGCCGTGCCTGGAAACGTTACCTTGCGAGAGAGGAAGCCAGGCGGTCGCCTCTGATCGCTCTGGATGCCCAGAGGGGAGAAGGCTTTGTGAGGCTTTAGAACGCTCAAATCTGGTTCCTACAGTGTCAGAGGCGCCCAGGGTGGCCACAGGCTCCGCCCAGTTTGGCCTCTGCCGCCCCTCCCCGGCACTGACAATATCCCAAAAGACGGGGAACTCCTCCAGATGGCGCGTCTCCCTACCTGTGCACTGTTGGATGAAGTCCTGATATTCCGCTCCCTGCTCGCCGGGGACGATGGTGGAGCCGTCATATTTAAAAGTCACCCTTTGGATTGGGAGAAGAGAAAAACACACACACACACACATCAGCGTTGGTAGCTGCACAGTGCCGAGCTTCCAGCAGGACAATCTAAAAGATGCTCTGGCTAGGGAGAAGCCAGCGCTGGCTTTCCACGCCGTCCTGGGTTAAGGCTGCGGGAAGACAGCACGGGATGACCCTTAATCCGTCCGGTCTGGAAGACCGCTCAGTGCACCAGGCCCCTTGCGAGCTCGGGGAGCGGGGCTTGGAGAGCGAAGGAAAGTTCCTCACCAGATGACGGCCGAGCCGTCGTCGCGCACCAGGTTGTACGCCGTCCGGCAAGCCTCTTTGTCGATCTTGGTGGCCATCGCCGCGGTGCCGCAACGGGGATACTGTGCTGGCAGCGACAGGTAAGCGCGCTCCGGGACGGCTGCAGGGATCGGAGCAGAGCGGGGCGGGGACGCGCCAAGGGCGGGCCGGCGGGCAGCGGCGGCGACAGCTGCAGGGGAAAGCGAGCTCTGAGCTCCGAGCGCTGCTCTGGCTCCGAGAGCGCCGGGAGCGCGCGCCAGACCCAGGCCGCGCCGCCCCGCCCCCCTCCGGCCATTGGTCTCCCAGGACGCATCCCGCCCCGCCTCCTCTCGCTATTGGTCGCAGGGCATAGAGGGCGGGGCGTCTTTACGTGGCAGCGACCAATCCCAGCCCGAGTGAGTTGCGCAACTCTGCGGTGGGGGCTGGAGGAGGGGACTTTTTTCCCCCCCTCCTCCTCCTTCCTCCTCCTCCTCTTTTTCTCCCTACCCCCTCTTCTCCTCTATCCCCCAGCCCTTTCCTCCTTCTCCCACTCCCCCAGCTCCTCCCCCCATTTCCTCCTCCCCAAGCCCTCTTTCTCCTTTCCCTCTCTTCTCTTCTCCTTCTCCGTCCTCCCTCCTTGAGCCTGTCTTCTCATTTTCTCCCTTGCCTCCCCTCCTCCTCCTTGCTCCTCCCACTTCCCTAACCCCCCTCCCTCCTACCTATACCCACCTCCCCTCTATCCCCCTCCCTCTATCTCCCTCCCTCCCTTCCCCCCCCCACCAGGCCGCAGGGCTCCACAGGGGACCTCCAAGTGTGTGACTTAATGCATCAAACCCAAGGAGACTGCCCCTGCCCCAGTGTATGGCTCCCTGGTTTCTAGGTAGGGAGGAATTGGAAAGAATTAAGCATTTTTAAATAGGAGGGAATAGAAACTGGACTGCTTCCAAAATGCTGGTGGGATCACTGTTTACTTTGTGTTCCGGTTATTTGCATTCACATCTTATCTCCCCCTTTGGGTTCCTCCGAGGGCAGGAGCTGACTCATTCTGTCTTCTTTCTGCCCTCACTGACTCACTCATTCATTCCCTCCTGCAATGATTCCCTCCTGCAATCATTCCACAAAGACGAGTTACAGGGTCAAGGCAAGTAAAAAGCCCAGACCCCAGAGACCCGGCTCTTGCATTGCATCTGGTGCTGCCTCTTTTTAACTGTGGGCCCTTGGAGAAGCCTGAAAAACTCTCTGATTACTTTCCTCCAATGGAATAATAATAGTACTGACACCATAGGTTTGCTTTATGATTAACGGAACCGATACTTGTAAACAGATATATTAGACATTCAACAAAAGGTCATCGTTGTTGGTTATTAACTAAAATAAATCCTAAATAGAAACCCCAAAAGTCAGGAACAATGTCCGATTAGTAATAAAATTCTCAATTCTCAATGGCAAACAAACAAAAATCAATCAAGCAAGCATTGAACAGGTAAATGGGGGGAGGGGGTGGATGGGACCACATTTACAGGAAAGTAGGAGCTGATGTTGCTATAAATACAAAGACAAAAACAAAGAAATTCCAGTTTGATGCAGCTCCTACCTTACTTCTTGATAAAGGTAATGGGACAATCGGCCATTAGAAAGAAAAACAAAGATGGATTCATACCTCACACCACAGATCAGGGTAAATGCCAAAAGGATCAAAGATTTGCCTGCAAATTAAGGAAATCACAAAAGTGCCAGAAGAAAACATGGGAAGCTTCCTTTATAAGACTGGAATGAGAAAGGTCTTTCTAACCATGACTCAAAATACAGAAGCCATAACAAAAGATGGATACATTCCAATATGTAAAAAGTCTTCTTCAAGGGGAAAAAACAAAACAAAAGACAAGGCAGTAGAAAGTATTTGCAACTCAAATCACAAAGAATTTGTCTTGCTGACATGTAGAGAAACCAACCTAAAAAAGAGAAAAGAGAGAATTCCCTGGCGGTCCGGTGGTTAGGACTCTCTGTTTCCACTGCGTGGGGCCCGGGTTCAATCCCTGGTCAGGGAACTAAGATCCCGCAAGGCATGTGGCATGGCCAAAAAAAAAAAAGAGAGAGAGAGAGAGAGAAAAGAAAAGTGGGCACAGGATATGACCAGACAGAACAGAAGGCTCTTAGACACATGAGAAGATGTTCAATCTCAAGCCCTAATAAGAAAAATGCCAATTAAAGCGAAACTGCGATATCTTGAAAAAAAAAAAGAGCAGGTTAGCAAAAAGCAAAGTTTGACGAGCATGCTTTGTTAGTGAGGCTGTGAACCCCCAGGCCTCTCATACAAGCCGGTGAGCGTGCAAGTTGGTAGAAGCAGCCGTGGAAGCCATTTGTCAATATCTAGCAAATTTAGAGATCTATGTGCTCTCGACCAGTCAGTTTCCCCAGATGTCAACAGCACATAGGGCTCCCTGTGTGCCCTGGTCCCATGCTCAGGGATTCTGATGTAGTTGATCTGAGGTATGGCTTGGGGGGGTGGGATTTTTAAAAGCCCCCTTCGTCATTCTCATGTGCAGCTGGAGCCAATGGCCACTGCTGTAGACATACTCAGGTGTGTGCAAAATATAGTCAAGGTTATTCACTGAGCTTTGTTTCTGGCAGCAGAAGCCCCCCCACTGAATAGATGATGATAAAGGTGTGCCACGGAGAAGTCTGCAGCTGGAAAGACAGAGAGAGTAGGGGGCCTTCTCTCTATGTACTGCTATGGATAGTTCAACAATCTACTTCATGATCGAACAAAACAAGGTATAGAACAGTATGTCCAAAACACCTTTTTGTGTTGCTACCTTTGGGTAAAGTGTGGGGAGGGTTTACAGAGATATTTGTATCTGTTTACATGTGCATAAACACCTCTGGAAGAGCATACAAGAGAAAAATAACAGTTGTACCTGAGGTGGAAGTGAGGTAGGAAGCCAGACACAAGGGGAAAAGGGGAGGGAAGGAGATTTCATCATATACCATTTTACTTCTATTTTCTTCTCTTCTCTTCTATTCTATTTTTAAACCCATGAATACATTACCTAGTAAGAATATTAAATAACAACAACAAGGTGACTTCCATCCTGGATTTGATTCTGTGGTTCAGGGATCCTGGGGGTGTGCCTTAACTGTGTTTCTCCTATTCCAAGTTGCTGTTGCCCTCTACTGGACTGAAAGTGTAAAGGGTTGGTTTTGAGGCTAACCCTAAATTTGAGCAGCCTGAGGTCCACGTGCCCAGCTAAGGCACAAAAATACAGTGTACACCAGAAATAAATGCGGTGTGTGAATATTTGTTTAAATCAGGATGCGTACAATAAAGAAAGCAATCTAATTCAACTCATGTTTCTTTAGAAGAGAAATCAAATCAAAATATTTGGCACTTATTATATGCTAGCTACTATGTCAAGAACTGGGGGAGTGTATAAATTCATTCATTCATTTACTCATTCATTCATTCATTCCTGACAGTGGGCCTATTATGTGTCCAAGGGGGGTCACAAACCCACTTGCCTGTAGGGGGCAGGCACGTAACGTAAATGAGCCAAGCACACAGCCTGTAAAAAATTTCTTCTGAAGGTCATCCTCTTCTGGGTGTCAGTTTCTTCTTCTGAACTGCCATCTAAAGGGGGCCTCTGGTTCTCAGACCCACCCCAGTTGCCAGGCAAGAATCCTAGCATGACCATACCAAGCCTTCCAATTGTCTAAGAAAAGGAAAAAATTCAGAATCTTTTTGTGAAATCTCTGGATTCTTCAACTTGGGTAATAACAATGTTATATGTAAAAGCTGCCTGGGTGCAAATTTGAACTAGACAAATATGCTCCCTGCCCTCATGGGGATTACAGTCTAGGAGGGCTAGGGGATTACAGTTCAAATAGGCCTACACAGTGGAGAGAAAGCAATGACTCCATAATGGGAAGTCCCAAACTTAGGGGAATTCAGGCATCAGGCATGTTTTCATCAGGGCTTGGCCTCTATCTTTCTTCATGTTTCTACTTTGCTCTCTTTTTTTCCTTTTTTTTTTTTAAATAAGTTTATTTATTTATTTTTGGCTGCGTTGGGTCTTTGTTGCTGCGTGCAGGCTTTCTCTAGTTGCGGAGAACGGGGGCTACTCTTCGTTGTGGTGCACGGCCTTCTTATCGCAGTGGCTTGTCTTTGTTGCGGAGCACGGGCTCTAGGCGCGCAGGCTTCAGTAGTTGTGGCTCGTGAGCTCTAGAGTGCAAGCTCAGTAGTTGCGGTTCTTGGGCTTAGTTGCTCCACGGCATGTGGGATCTTCTGGGACCAGGGCTCGAACTGGTGTCCCCTGCATTAGCAGGCAGATTCTTAACCACTGTGCTACCAGGGAAGTCCTTGCCCTCCTTTTTGTATTAGTTTCATCTCCAGGCAAATTCTGCCCCTCTGGCTGCACAACTTACCCCAAATTCTGCATGGCTGACCTCTCATTCAGACCTCACAGGTTGCCCCTCAGAGAGGGTTCCCCAACATCCCAATATAAAGCAGCCCCCTCTGGGACCTCCCCTGGTCACTCTCTGCCACATAGCCTTTTGTTTTCCTTAGCAGTCATAGCTATCTGAGATCACCTTTCTCCTGCATCTCTTTACAACTATGTTGTCTATCCACTCCCAGAAGAATGTCAGGTCCACGAGGACAGGGAGGGTGTCCATCTCACTCACCATAGTATGCTCAGGTCCAAGCACGGCACTGGGCCCAGGGGGGCAGGTAATTTACAGTTGTTGAATGGGTGGTTGTGGGGTGAGGGTGAGAGAAGAGTCAAGGAAGGTGATACTTGCATAACAGTGGACACATAGACCAATGGAACACTTTTGAGAGTCCAGAGATAAGCTCATACATTTATGGTCAATTGATTTTTGCAAAGGTGCCAAGATAATTTCATGGGGAAAGAGTAGTCCTTTATCAAATGGTGCTGGGGGCTTCCCTGGTGGCGCAGTGGTTGAGAATCTGCCTGCCAATGCAGGGGACACGGGTTCGAGCCCTGGTCTGGGAAGATCCCACATGCCGCGGAGCAACTGGGCCCGTGAGCCACAACTACTGAGCCTGAGCGTCTGGAGCCTGTGCTCCGTAACAAGAGAGGCCGCGATAGTGAGAGGCCCGCGCACCACGATGAAGAGTGGCCCCCACTCGCCGCAACTGGAGAAAGCCCTCACACAGAAACGAAGACCCAACACAGCCAAAAATAAAAATAATAAATAAATAATAAATAAAAAAATTAAAAAAAAATGGTGCTGGAACCACTGAATAGCACATACAAAAGAATGAAGTTGGGGGCTTCCCTGGTGGTGCAGTGGTTAATAATCCGCCTGCCAATGCAGGGGACACAGGTTCAAGCCCTGGCCTGGGAAGATGCCACATGCCGTGGAGCAAATAAGCCTGTGCGCCACAACTACTGAGCCTGCGCTCTAGAGCCTGCAAGCCACAACTACTGAAGCCCGCATGCCTAGAGCCTGTGCTCCGCAACAAGAGAAGTCACCACAATGAGAAGCCCGTGCACCACAACAAAGAGAAGCCCCTGCTCCCCACAACTAGAGAAAGCCCGCATGAAGTAACGAAGACCCAACGAGGCAAAAATAAAAATAAAATAAAATAATTTTTTAAAAAGACAATAACAAGTATCAGTGAGGATGTGGAGAAATTGGAACCCTCATATACTCTTGATGGGAATGTAAAATGGTGTATCTGCTTTGGAGAACAGTTTGGCAGGTCCTCAAAATGTTAAACATGTAATTATATATGACCCAGAAATTCCATGTATAGGAATATACCCAACAAAAATGGAAACATACGTCTACATAAAAACTTGTATGTGAATGTTCATAGCAGTATTATTCACAGTAGCCCAAAAGTGAAAACCTAAGTGTCCTTCAACTGATGATTGGACAAACAAAAACATGGTCTATCCATACAATGGAATGTTATTTGGCCATAAAATGGAATGAAGTACTGATTCATTTTTATAACATAGACAGACCTTGTAAACATTATGCTGGAATATTACTCAGCCATAAAAAAAGAATGAAATAATGCCATTTGCAGCAACATGGATGGACCTAGAAATGATCATACTAAGTGAAGTAAGTCAGACAGAGAAAGACAAATATCAATACCATGTGATATCACTTATATGTGGAATCTAAAAAAAAAATGATACAAATGAACTTATTTACAAAACAGAAACAGACTCACAGACATAGAAAACAAATTTATGGTTACCAAAAGGGAAGGGGGAAGGGAAGGATAAATTAGGAGTTTGGAATTAAAATATACACACTACTATAGATAAAACACATATAGTAGTATGTATATTGACCAACTAGGACCTACTGTATAGCACAGGGAACTCTACTCAATATCTTGTAATAACTATAACAGAAGAGAATGGAAAAAAGATGTATGTATATGTATGTATAACTGAATCACTTTGTTGTACACCTGAAACTAACACAACATTGTAAATCAACTATATTTCATTAAAAATTTTTAAAAATAATTTAAAAGCTTCATTAAAAATGAAAAAAAAAACCATTATGCTGAGTGAAAGAAGCCAGTCACAAAAGATCATAAAATATACAATTCCATTGACATGAAATGTCCAGAATAGTCAATCTATGGAGACAGAAAGTAGATTAGCGGCTGTCAGGGGCTGGAGGGAGGGGGGGAATGGGGAGTGACTGCTAATGAGTATGGGGTTTCTTTGGGGGGCTGATGAAAATGTTCTGGAATTAGATAGTGATAATGGTCACACAACTTCGTGAATATATGAAAAATCACTGAACTGCACACTTTAAAAATGTTTAATGATATGAATCACTATGTTGTCCACCTGAAACTTACATGATATTGTACAGCAACTATACCTCAATTTTAAAATGTTTAATGAAATTTTTAAATTTTATTTACTTATTTTTGGCTGTGTTGGGTCTTCGTTGCTGTGCGCGGGCTTTCTGTAGTTGCGGTGAGCAGGGGCTACTCTTCATTGCGGTGCACGGGCTTCTCACTTCAGTGGCTTCTCTGGTTGCAGAACACAGGCTCTAGGTGCGTGGGCTTCAGTAGTTGTTGCACACGGGCTCAGTAGTTGTGGCTCGCTGGCTCTAGAGTGCAGGCTCAGTAGTTCTGGCGCACGGGCTTAGTGGCTCTGCGGCATGTGGGATCTTCCCGAACCAGGGCTTGAACCTGTGTCCCCTGCATTGGCAGGTGGATTCTTAACCACTGTGCCACCAGGGAAGTCCTGTGCTGACTTCTTAAGACCATAATTTTTGCATGAGCTTTATTTCTTTCATTGCAAAGAAAACCTTACAGAATTTTTAAGGTCAGTGTCCTGGTTTCCACACTTTCCTTGGGACTATAGAAAGAAAGAAAGAAAGAAATCCCACCTCAGCTGTAATTAGAGATGGGAATAAAACACAACCCTGAAACTTGCTGTTCTCAGCAAGGTGGTTGTCATTCTGAAACAGGTGCCTTACATGGAATGGATATTTACAGAAAATGATATTTATAAAATCAGCGCTGAGCTCACTCATTGTCAAATCTCTGAGAAGAGACTCCCAGGAACTTTTGGGAAATGAAGATGCTGAGCAACTGACTGAGGGAACATAATACCCATGACCTGAATGGTCTTTCTCAGAAACCGTGAGTCACTGAGAGAACTCTGCTTGAGTTCCAGAAATCCAGCAAGAAGACACTGGAAGGGGCAACATGACCTGGGATTTTATCTACCGTGAGTAAGGGCAGGGTGGGTCCAAGTCTCTGAGTGGGGCAGCGTGGTCTAATGGCTAAGGGTTCAGGCAACTGCTCACCCAAATCCTGGCTCTGCCTACCCTTCCTGAGCCTCAGTCTCCTCTTCCATTAAGTGGGTACCTCCCACAGAGGAATTATTTGAGGATCATATGTGGAAAATGCATATCAAAGGATATAAAAGCAGCTAATACTTTAAGTGCCAGCCCCCTGCCCCTTCCAAGTGGTATGTAACCTTAAACTGCCTTACTAGAAGTAACACACAGTACTAGAGTCCACTGGAAAACAGAAACTGTATATATATAAATAATCAAGCAAATGAGAGAGGGAAGTATATAAGTAGGAAGAATTGAACGTAGGGTATTGGCTGCAGCAGGGACAGGAGAGCTGAGAAGCCTAGCAGGTTGGTGACACACCCCCAGAAATCAGCCACAGGCCAGAGACTGGTGACCAGCTCTGGGTCAGAGAGACAGAGAGGGGAGGAGGGGATACTAGAGTAGGGGCTGGGGTCACCCAGGGGTTGCTGCAGCTCAGAGGAGGTATGGCTGCTGGACATTTGCTCCAGAGAGGGGCAGAAATACCCTTGCCTTTTCTTCCCTCCTGCCCTCCACTCTCTCATGAGGGTCTCCCACTGCCAGACTCAGCAGGAAGCCTTTGACCAGGGAGCTGGGAAATCCAGCCTACAGCGGGGACATCCTTCCCCCACGCCACCACCATCCACCCAACCATTCAGGGCCAAGGAGGGCAGGTGGGAGGAGCAGCTCTAATGCCCAGAACCAGGGAAGGAGAAGATGTGGTTGCATTGGTCTGACCACGCCTTGAGAATTGTGTTCCAATGTGGGAATCGTGCTTAAAGGAGGACCCCAGCTGACACTGGGAGGGGATGAGAAGCCACAGATGCAATTTATCCTGCAGGAGAGCAGTTTCATGGAGGACAGGGGAACTGCCCCTCCATTTGGGAGGGGGTGTCTCTTGCAGCAGATGGTAGTCTTCTTATAAACCCTCCCAGGAGCAGATCAACACCAGTTACAGGAAGAAAGAGTTGGAGTCAATATAAAGAAGTTGTCTTTCCGTTTCATAGCAATTAACACAACACTGTAAATCAATTATACTTCAATTTTTAAAAATATATTGATTGGGGGCGGAGTCAAGATGACGTACTAGGAGGACACGGAATTCGCGTCTCCTCATAACTAGGGCACCTACCAGGCACTGGTGGAGGACCATGAACACCTAAGTGGATGGCAGGAACCCCAGCAACCAGTTCTTTCAATTATAGTTTTATTTTTCCTAATATATTTTTTATCTTCCTAATTTTATTTTGTTTTTATTCTTTGATATTGTAATGCTCCTTTTTTTCTTTCCTTCTTTAATTTATTTTTTATTTATTTATTTTTTTACCACACAGGAAGCTCGTGGGATCTTGGTTCCCAGGCTGGAGGTCGGGCCCGAGCTCCTGTGGTGGGAGCTCCAAGTCCAAACCGCTGCACTAACAGAGAAACTCAGACCCCAGGGAATATAAATCGGAGTGAGGCCTCCCAGAGGTCCTCATCTCAGCACCAAGACCCAGCTCTATCCAACTGCCTGCAAACTCCAGTGCTGGACATCTCAGGTCAAACAACCAGTAAGACAAGAATACAGCACCACCCATCAAAAAAAAAAAGAAAAAGAAAAAATATGTTACAGACGAAGGAGCAAGGTAAAAACCTACAAGACCAGATAAATGAAGATGAAATAGGCAACCTACCTGAAAAAGAATTCAGGGTAATAAGAGTAAAGATGATCCAAAATCTCAGAAACAGAATGGAGAAAATACAAGAAACATTTAACAAGGATTTTGAAGAACTAAAGAGCAAACAAACAGTGATGAACAACACAATTACTGAAATTAAAAATTCTCTAGAAGGAATCAATAACAGAATAACTGAGGCAGAAGAACGGATAAGTGAGCTGGAAGATAAAATGGTGGAAATAACTGCCAGGGAGCAGAATAAAGAAAAAAGAATGAAAAGAATTGAGGACAGTCTCAGAGACCTCTGGGACAACATTAAATGCACCAACATTTGAATTATAGGGGTCCCAGAAAAAGAAGAGAAAAAGAAAGGGTCTGAGAAAATATTTGAAGAGATTATAGTCAAAAACTTCCCTGACATGGGAAAGGAAATAGTCACCCAAGTCCAGGAAGCACAGAGAGTCCCATACAGGATAAACCCTAGGAAAAGCACACCAAGACACATATTAATGAAACTAACAAAAATTAAATTCAAAGAAAAAATATTAAAAGCAGCAAGGGAAAAGCAACAAATAACATACAAGGGAATCCCCATAAGGTTAACAGCTGATTTTTCAGCAGAAACTCTGCAAGCCAGAAGGGAGTGGCTGGACATACTTAAAGTGATGAAAGGGAAAAACCTACAACCAAGATTACTCTACCCAGCAAGGATCTCATTCAGATTTGATGGAGAAATTAAACCTTTACAGATAAGCAAAAGTTAAGAGAATTCAGCACCGGGCTTCCCCGGTGGTGCAGTGGTTAAGAATCCGCCTGCCAAGGCAGGGGACACAGGTTCGAGCCCTGGTCTGGGAAGATCCCACATGCCACAGAGCAGCTAAGCCCATGCACCACAGCTACTGAGGCTGAGCTCTAGAGCCCGCAAGCCACAACAACTGAGCCTGCACACCACAACTACTGAAGCCTGCACACCTAGAGCCCGTGCTCTGCAACAAAGAGAAGCCACCGCAATGAGAAGCCCACGCACCACAGCGAAGAGTAGCCCCCACTCACTGCAACTAGAGAAAGCCTGCGCCTAGCAATGAAGACCCAACGCAGCCAAAAATAAATGAATAAATGATAAAAAAAAAGAAGGCTGGAGTAGCAATTCTCATATCAGACAAAATAGACTTTAAAATAAAGACTATTACAAGAGACAAAGAAGGATACTACATAATGATCAAGGGATAAATCCAAGAAGAAGATGTAACAATTTTAAATATTTATGCACCCAACATAGGAGCACCTCAATACATAAGGCAAATACTAACAGCCATAAAAGGGGAAATCGACAGTAACACAATAATAGTAGGGGACTTTAACATTCCACTTTCACCAATGGACAGATCATCCAAAATGAAAATAAATAAGGAAACACAAGCTTTAAATGACACATTAAACAAGATGGATTTAATTGATATTTTTAGGACATTCCATCCAAAAACAACAGAATACACTTTCTTCTCAAGTACTCATAGAACATTCTCCAGGATAGACCATATCTTGGGTCACAAATCAAGCCTTAGTAAATTTAAGAAAATTGAAATCATATCAAGTATCTTTTCCGACCACAATGCTATGAAACTAGATATCAATTACAGGAAAAAAACTGTAAAAAAATACAAATACATGGAGGCTAAACAATATGCTACTAAATAACCAAGAGATCACTGAATAAATCAAAGAGGAAATCAAAAAATATCTAGAAAAAATGACAATGAAAACACAACGACCCAAAACCTATGGGATGCAGCAAAAGAAGTTCTAAGAGGGAAGTTTATAGCAATACAATCTTACCTCAAGAAACAAGTAAACATCTCAAATAAACAACCTAACCTTACACCTAAAGCAATTAGAGAAAGAAGAACAAAAAAAAAAACCCAAAGTTAGCAGAAGGAAACAAATCATAAAGATCAGATCAGAAATAAATGAAAAAGAAATGAAGGAAACAATAACAAAGATCAATAAAACTAAAAGCTGGTGCTTTGAGAAGATAAACAAAATTGATAAACCATTAGCCAGACTCATCAAGAAAAAAAGGGAGAAGACTCAAATCAACAGAATTAGAAGTAAAAAAGGAGAAGTAACAACAGACACTGAAGAAATACAAAGGATCATGAGAGATTACTACAAGCAACTATATGCCAATAAAATGGACAACCTGGAAGAAATGGACAAATTCTTAGAAAAGCACCACCTTCCGAGATTGAACCAGGAAGAAATAGAAAATATTAATAGACAATTCACAAGCACTGAAATTGAAACTGTGATTAAAAATCTTCCAACAAACAAAAGCCCAGGACCAGATGGCTTCACAGGCGAATTCTATCAAACATTTAGAAAAGAGATAACACCTATCCTTCTCAAACTCTTCCAAAGTATAGCAGAGGGAGGAACACTCCCAAACTCATTCTACGAGGCCACCATCACCCTGATACCAAAACCAGACAAAGATGTCACACCCACAAAAAAAACTATAGGCCAATATCTCTGATGAACATAGATGCAAAAATCCTCAACAAAATACTAACAGACAGAAACCAACAGCACATTAAAAGGATCATACACCATGGTCAAGTGGGGTTTATCCCAGGAATGAAAATATTCTTCAATATATGCAAATCAATCAATGTGATACACCATTTTAACAAATTGAAAGATAGAAACCATATGATAATCTCAATAGATGCAGTAAAAGCTTTTGACAAAAATTCAACATGCATTTATGATAAAAACCCTCCAGAAAGTAGGCATAGAGGGAACCAACCTCAACACAATAAAGACCATATATGACAAACCCACAGCCAACATGTGATGATGAAACCATTTGATGATGATGAAAAACTGAAACCATTGATGAAAAACTGAAACCATTTCCTCTAAGATCAGGAACAAAACAAGGTTGCCCACTCTCACCATTATTACTCAACATAGTTTTGGAAGTTTTAGCCACAGCAATCAGAGAAGAAAAAGAAATAAAAGGAATCCAAATCAGAAAAGAAGAAGTAATGCTGTCACTGTTTGCAGATGGCATGATACTATACATAGAAAATCCTAAAGATGCTACCAGAAAACTACTAGAGCTAATCAATGAATTTGGTAAAGTAGCAGGATACAAAATTAATGCACAGGAATCTCTTGCATTCCTATACACTAATGATGAAAAACCTGAAAGAGAAATTAAGGAAACACTCCCATTTACCATTGCAACAAAAAGAATAAAATACCTAGGAATAAACCTACCTAAGCAGACAAAAGACCTGTATACAGAAGACTATAAGACACTGATGAAAGAAATTAAAGATGTTACAAATAGATGGAGAGATATACCATGTTCTTGGATTGGAAGAATCAACATTGTGAAAATGAATATACTATCCAAAGCAATGTACAGATTCAGTGCAATCCCTATCAAGCTACCAATGGCATTTTTCACAGAACTAGAACAAAAAATTGCACAACTTGTATGGAAACACAAAAGACCTCGAATAGCCAAAACAATCCTGAGAAAGAAAAATGCAGCTGGAGGAATCAGGCTCCCAGACTTCAGACTATACTACAAAACTACAGTAATCAAGACAGTATGGTACTGGCACAAAAACAGAAATATAGATCAATGGAACAGGAGAGAAAGCCCAGAGATAAACCCATGCACATATGGTCACCTTATCTTTGATAAAGGAGGCAAGAGTATACAATGGAGAAAAGACAGCCTCTTCAATAAGTGGTGCTGGGAAAACTGGACAGCTACATGTAAAGGAATGAAATTAGAACACTCCCTAACACCATACACAAAAATAAACTCAAAATGGATTAAAGACCTAAATGGAAGGCCAGACACTATAAAACTCTTAGAGGAAAACATAGGCAGAACACTCTATGACATAAATCACAGCAAGATCCTTTTTGACCCACCCCCTAGAGTAATGGAAATAAAAACAAAATTAAACCAATGAGACCTATGAAACTTAAAAGCTTTTGCACAGCAAAGGAAACCATAAACAAGATGAAAAGACAACCCTCAGAATGTGAGAAAATATTTGCAAACAAAGCAACTGACAAAGGATTAATTTCCAAAATATACAAGCAACTCATGCAGCTCAATATCAAAAAACAAACAACCCAATCCAAAAATGGGCAGAAGACATAAATAGATATTTCTCCAAAGAAGATATACAGATTGCCAACAAACACATGAAAAGATGCTCAACATCACTAATCATTAGAGAAACGCAAATCAAAACTACGATGAGGTATCACCTCACACTGGTCAGAATGGCCATCATCAAAAAATCTATAAACAATAAATGCTAGAGAGGGTGTGGAGAAAAGGAAACCCTCCTACACTGTTGGTGGGAATGTAAATTGATACAGCCGCTGTGGAGAACAGTATGGAGATTCCTTAAAAAACTGAAAATAGAACTACCATATGACCCAGCAATCCCATTATTGGGCATATACCCTGAGAAAACCATAATTCAGAAAGAGTCATGTACCACAATGTTCACTGCAGTTCTATTTACAATAGCCAGAACATGGAAGCAACCTAAGTGTCCATCGACACATGAATGGATACAGAAGATGTGGCATGGGCTTCCTGGTGGTGCAGTGGTTAAGAATCTGCCTGCCAATGCAGTAGACACGAGTTCAAGCCCTGGTCCAGGAAGATCCCACATGCCGCAGAGCAACTAAGGCTGTGCAACACAACTACTGAGCCTGCGCTTTAGATCCTGCGAGCCACGACTACTGAGCCCGTGTGCCACAACTGAAGCCCGTGCACCTAGAGCCTGTGTTCTGCAACAAGAGAAGCCACCACAATGAGAGGCCCGCACAACACAACGGAGAGTAGCCCCTGCTCGCCGCAACTAGAGAAAAGCCCGCGCATAGCAACAAAGAACGAATGCAGCCCAAAATAAATAAATAAATTTTAAAAAAAAGAAGATGTGGCACATATATACAATGGAATGTTACTCAGCCATAAAAAGAAACGAAATTGAGTTATTTATAGTGAGGTGGATGGACCTAGAGATTGTCATACAGAGCGAAATAAGTCAGAAAGAGAAAAACAAATACCATATGTTAACACATATATATGGAATCTAAAAAAAAAAATGGTTCTGATGAACCTAGGGGCAGGACAGGAATAAAGACTCAGACATAGAGAATGGACTTGAGGACACAGGGAGGGGGAAGGGTAAGCTGGGACGAAGTGAGAGAGTAGCACTGACATATATATACTACCAAATGTAAAACAGATAGCTAGTGGGAAGCAGCTGCATAGCACAGGGAGATCAGCTCGGTGCTTTGTGACCACCTAGAGGGGTGGGATAGGGAGGGTGGGAGGGAGATGCAAGAGGGAGGAGATATGGGGATATATGTATATGTATAGCTGATTCACTTTGTTATACAGCAGAAACAAACACAACATTGTAAAGCAACTATACTCCAATAAAGATGTTAAAAAAAAATATATATATATATATATATATATATTGATTAAAGAAAAAAGAAGCTCCTTCCAGTGGAGTCCTCTGGGAGGTAGTGAGTCCCCCGTCACAGCAAAGGATCCGTGAGCGTTAATTCTTGATCTAGCGACTGTTGCTTTTCTGAACTAGATTCTACTTTTGACATGACAAAGAAGTTTCAGTAACACAGAGGATCTTGTGTCATCAGTTAAACTTTTTTTTTTTTTTAAACTGTGAAACCCAGATTGGGACTTGAACCCACAGTCTTTTTTTTTTTTCTTTTAATGAATTTATTTATTTGTTTAGTATTTATTTTGGGCTGCGTTGGGTCTTCATTGCTCCACGCGGGCTTTCTCTAGTTGCAGTGAGCGGGGGCTACTCTTCGTTGCAGTGCACGAGCTTCTCATTGTGGTGGCTTCTCTTGTTGTGGAGCTCAGGCTCTAGGCACACAGGTTTCAGTAGTTGTGGCACGTGGGCTCAGTAGTTGTGGCTCGTGGGCTCTAGAGCGCACGCTCAGTAGTTGTGGCGCATGGTCTTAGTTGCTCCGCGGCATGTGGGATCTTCCCGTACCAGGGCTCAAACCCGTGTCCCCTGCATTAGCAGGTGGATTCTTAACCATTGTGCCACCAGGGAAGTCCCATCAGTTATATTTTTAAACTTATTTTGTAAAAACCCTCTGTTTTATTTCCCCTTAACAGGCTATAAATTCCTCTCAGACAGAAACATGTTTATAGTTCTGCCTGATTTTAAGCAAACATAATATATGAAAACCTTGGTTCTTGGTTCCACTAAAAACAAACCAAAAAAAAAAAACAAACAAAATCTACCACTGAATTCCTTTCAACAATAATTTTCCCTAGAGTATTTAAAATATACTGTCAGGGTCCAAAAAGGTTTTTTTCTGAAGTGTTTATTTTATGCTGGCAAAGGGAAACTATTATACAGAGGAAGCCTACAGAGAGGAAGAAATTAATGTGAACAATATGCAAATAAAAAGCCACAACTGTCTGCAGTATGTGTTAAAATAAGCATCCCTTTGGGTTTTAGCAGCCCATAACAGCAGCCTGCAGCAGGTAAAGAAATATTGTTTATTAACAGAGAATACGCCATTGAATTCAATAGATATAATAAATTTAAAATTAATTTTAAATTTAATATTAAATAAAATTAAATAAATTTAAAAACCAGTTTCATACTTGGACATTTAGTAGAGAAAAAGGAAAAATAGCAGAGAAAACAGAAAATGAGAAATTGGAAGAAAAGGAAAAAAAGCAGAGAAACTCAGAAAGACAAGGAAGCTTTCTTATGCTATAAAATCAGGATTTTGGTCAATCAGCTAATAGTGAATCAAAGAAGTCAGTTATCCCAGGGAGTCACCTTAAATTCATCCATACCGTGAGTATTTGATTGGACCAAACACATGTGTGTACATTCTTCTTTGCACATGGGCTGTCTGAAACAGGCCTGTGTATTTCTTTCTTTCTTTCTTTTTTTTTTTTATTGAAGTATAGCTGATTTACAATGTTGTGTTAGTTTCCGGTATACAGCAAAGTGATCCAGTTACATTTATATTAATTCTTTTTCAGATTATTTTCCATTATAGGTTATTATAAGGTATTGAATACAGTTTCCTGTGCCAGGTAGTAGGTCCGTGTTGTTTACCTATTTTAAATATAGTGGGGCTTCCCTGGTGACTCAGTGGTTGAGAGTCTGCCTGCCAATGCAGGGGACAGGGGTTCGAGCCCTGGTCTGGGAAGATCCCACATGCCGCGGAGCAGCTAGGCCCGTGAGCCACAGCTACTGAGCCTGCGCGTCTGGAGCCTGTGCTCCGCAACAAGAGAGGCCGCGATAGTGAGAGGCCCGCGCACCGCGATGAAGAGTGGCCCCCGCTTGCCGCAACTGGAGAGAGCCCTCGCACAGAAACGAAGACCCAACACAGCCATAAATAAATAAATAAATAAATAAATAAACCCAAAGTTTAAAAAAAAATGTATATAAATATAGTAGTGTACATCTGTTAATCCCAAATCCCTGATTTATCCCTCCTCCCCCTTTCCTCTTTGGGAATCATAAGTTTGCTACGTCTGTGGGTCTATTTCTGTTTTGTAAATAAGTTCATTTGTTTCATTTTTTTACATTGCTCATATAAGTGATATCATATGGTATTTGTCTTTCTCTGTCTGACTTAATTTAGTATGATAATCTCCAGGCCCATCCATGTTGCCGCAAATGGCATTATTTCATTCTTTTTTACAGGCCTGGGTCTTTCTTCTCACATGGACCACATCTATAAGTCTTCTGCTACAATTTCCCATTTCCTGTTCTTTATGGCAGCTGGAGAACCTAAAGATGCTTTCAAAGCCATCAATGTGTAGAATGATGCCCCCCACCTGGGGATCACAATTTCCTTCCAACTTCTCTGTCCCAGTTTCTACAGCTCATTTGTTGTCAATTTCCTCAGTCACTCGCTTCAAGTTTTCCCAAGTTTCATCAGTTTTCATAGAGACAATATTCTTTCTTTTTACCCTCATGTTTCCACAATTTCTGTAACACTTAATTGAATCAATTAGTGACAATAATAAACACAACTGCTATACACAAACTTGGGAGCAAACACAACTGACTCTACCTAAGCACAGAGGCCAAAGGTAGGGGAAGAAGGACATAGGTGGAGGGTTCAATGTACTTGTGTGTTTCACAGAAGAAATGGGACAGGTACATTAATCTAGTGAGTCAATAAAGTGGAAGTTGGTTAAGAGAGCATCTTAAAAAAATAAATGTATAAAAATTAAAATTTGCTTAGACGTTAGAAGCTAGAGGTGCCTTTTTTTTTTTTGGCCGTGTTGCGTGGCATTCAGGATCCTAGTTCCCTGACCAGGGATCAAACCCATGTCCCTTGTAGTGGAAGCGCGGAGTCCCAGACTCCCAACCACTGGACCACCAAGGAAGTCCCCAGAGGTGCCTGTTTTGCATTAGGTCATTTTAATCAATCATCCACTCATTCTTTCATTCAATAAATATTCCTTCCGTGACCTCACAATACCAGACATATTGCTGGCTACAGGCTGATTGGCAGGGTCGCTTTATTGTGCCCATTTTATTTTATTCTTATTTACTTATTTATTTATTTATTTATTTTTGGCTGTGTTGGGTCTTCATTGCTGTGCACAGGCTTTCTCTAGCTGTGGTGAACAGGGGCTACTCTTTGTTGCAGTGTGCAGGCTGCCCATTGTGGTGGCTTCTCTTGTTGCAGACCACGGGCTCTAGGCGCATGGGCTTCAGTAGTTGTGGCACATGGGCTCAGTAGTTGTAGCTCGCGGGCTCTAGAGTGCAGGCTCAGTAGTTGTGGCACACAGGCTTAGTTGCTCCGCGGCATGTGGGATTTTCCTGGACCAGAGCTCAAACCCGTGTCCACTGCATTGGCGGGTGGATTCTTAACCACTGTGCCACCAGGGAAGCCCCTGCCCATTTTATTGATGGGACGACTGAGGCTCAGCCATCTGTCCATTACCACACACATGTAAGTACAAGTGCTGGGTCTCCTGGTTGTACATCCTCATGTGCTCCCTACCATGTAATGCTGTGGGTTCATATTTCCCTTCCCTTTAGACCAGAAATTCAGGTTCTTATGACAGTATGAGGGAGAAAGCAGACGACTCTACAAGCCATTTTGGAAAATGACGGATAAATAGATTGAAAGCCAAATTTTCCCAGTGTTTGGAGTCAGAGTGCTGACAGCAAACAGAAGGCACATCAGATGGGATTCTGAAGAGAATTTAAATAAAGGACCATAGGGAGTTCCCTGGCAGTCCAATGGTTAGGACTTGGTGCTTTCACTCCCATGGCATGAGTTCAAACCCTGGTCAGGGAACTAAGATCCCACAAGCCACATGGCACAACCAAAAATTAAAATTAAAATTAAATTTAAAAATAAATAAGGGACTATTTAGAGAACCGAGTTAGAAGAACCTACTGAGGTACCCAGGGCCAGCAAGAATAGAGCTGTCACCACCCTGGGCCTGAAGACACAAATGCAGGGAAGAGCATTACTAGGGCCTAGGAGGGTAGAGCCTGGAAGAGGGATTGCAAAGATGCCTCCTTGGACAAACTTTAGTCATGCTCTTCTGATCCCTCTTCTCAACAAGGCCTTGACCATGGCCCCATCCTGTCTTTGGCTTGACTAGCCCAGTTTTAGCAAAGTATCCTGATAAGTCAGTTTAGGGAGAATCCCCTCACCCTTGATATCTGATCAAATTCCTCATCCCCCACCTTTGATATCTAAGCCCTTGGCCTGCCTTTAGCAAGAATCCTATTAAGTCAGTTTAGCAAGAATCTCCCAACCCTTGATAGCTCCCCTTAGTAATTTTCCATCCACTGACTCTGCTATAAACCCTTAGCTGTCTCTGTTATATTCAGAGGTGAGCTTGGATTCTCTCCCCTGTTGCAGTAGTCTGAATAAAGTCTATCTTGTATCTTTAGCTAGTGTCAGAATAGTTTCTCTGTAACAGGATTGCCTGGCAGGAGCTGTGGTCACTGAAGCCACTGACAGAGCCTCAGCCCAAAGCAGGGGGTGGGCAGGGAAAGAAATGCCCCCACCTCTCTCCTCCTGCACTCCAGTCTCCAGCTGGTGCCTCCCACTGGCTGACCCCAACAGGAAGTCATAGGGGAGGGAGCCTAGGTGATGCCATTCATTAAGGTCAGACTTCCAGGACAGAGAGAAAGTGAAGAATGAATCTGGGGAGCAAGCAAATAGAGAATAACCAGCCCACCTCGTTTGCCAATGGGTGGCATAACTGATATTGTCAGAATTCTTTCTTCCATTACAATGTTAAGAACTCTCCGAGACTGACCCAAGAGGAAGGGGCAGGGGAGGACATGCCAGCCAGAGCAGTATTGGTGCCAGCCCACCAAGGTGGTCAGAGGGAGTGGGTAGGGGCAGGGAACCAATATGCGGACCCAGGCCTGCCAAATCTCTGGATGCTCAGAAGGTGACACTTAGACCAGAAAGGGGACTTTGCAAGAGATTGAAGGTCAACAGGCAGACAAGGGTTGTGGCAGAGACAACTCTGCAGTCCCCATCCTGATTTAAGAGAGCAAAGGGTAAGGGTGGACTACGGTCTTCAATCTGCTAGATGAGAAATTGTCACTGGTGAAGTGCTCACTCTTCAGATCCTCTCTCCCCACCTCTAACTCATCTCACTACAGCCAGCAGTTCTGCCCAAGCCTTGCCGATTTTGTGCAGAAGCAAAATGACGGGGACCCCCCCACACACACACACAGGACCAAGTTACGTCTTCAATCCCCAGACTTCGCAGACACCATGGCACGAAATACCACAAAGCCCTCTAGGGACTCACACTGCACAACCCAGAAGTTGGCGGTGGGGTTAACTCCCATGGGCTACCCTCAACAGTGACAGTGCAGGAACCAATAAACAAATGTGTGCCCCTTCCATCTCCTGGGTGGACAGTTCTGAAATGCATTTCCCCAAGAAGTCCCACGGGATTGACTACACAGTCACCCCAGCATTGGGCAAATTGAGGGTACATCCCTGGACCAACAACCTCTGATCCCCTGTTCCAAACCCCCATCCTGAATTCCTGCTTCCTGGAATCACACGTATTACGTAACTTGGAAAAGAAAAATATGAAACTTTCCAGTTGAGCTCAGCCTTCCCGGAACTAACAGCGTGGAAATGGCCTGGTCTCGAGGACAGAGACTCATAATCCAAGATTCTCAGTCAACAGATATGTCTTCATCCCTGAAATGCTGCCACTTTTGAGACTGAGGGATTAAAGTATGAAGACTCTGCATTAGTAAGGACTCAGACGTTGCAAATGAGATAAACAGAAATCACACCAGCTTAAGCCAATAGTTTTGGGGGAAAAAAGATGGGGAATTTACTGGCACAAGTAACCACCTAGAAGTACAATGGAACCAGGAATTCAACATCATCATCTTCATCCTCTCTCTCACTCTGTCTCTCCCATCTCTCAGTTCTCTTCCCCTGCGTGTTGGCCACATTCGCTTCTATTGCAAATGAGCTACTTCCATGCGGACTTTGAGTTTAAACCCTCCCCAGTTAGTGATAGAGAGTAGAACTTCTCTCACCCAGCAACTGTATAAAAATCCCAGAGAGGGCTTCCCAGGTGGCACAGTGGTTGAGAATCTGCCTGCCAACGCAGGGGACACGGGTTCGAGCCCTGGTCTGGGAAGATACCACATGCCGCGGAGCGACTAGGCCCGTGAGCCACAATTGCTGAGCCTGCGCGTCTGGAGCCTGTGCTCCACAACAAGAAAGGCCGCGACAGTGAGAGGCCCGCGCACCGCGATGAAGAGTGGCCCCCACTTGCCGCCAATGGAGAAAGCCCTCGCACAGAAACGAAGACCCAACATAGCCAAAAATATAAAAATAAATAAAATAAATAAATTAAAAAAAAAAAATCTCAGAGAAAGATTCTGATTGGCCCTGCTTGGAGGACATGTCCACTCCTTGAGCCAATCACGGTAGCCGAGGACTCGGCTACCGTGATTGGCTAGACATGGATCACGTGCCCACACTACTGGGTGGGGCTGTGTGAGGTTCTCAGATGGGCGGCTTCAATAGCTTTTGGAAAGGACTTTGGGGAGGAATAGTTCCGTAAAGGAAGGTATAGCAGATGCTGTTGGTGTTCCATCCATCTTCCTCAGGCCTTACTCCTCTAGCGGTATACCAGTATTTGCAGCTCTGGGTCCGAGGGCTTTGCCCCCGATTCACAGAAAACGTTCTGCCCACTGGCCCAGCAGGTTGGGAATGCAGGCTGATTAACAACCCACAAAGAGCTGTCAGCCAATACACACCAGGAATGATGTGCAAATACCCTATCTGCCCCACCTCCTGTGTAGAAAAGCTCTAAGGCGTGTGTTTTCTGTTATTTCCAAGAGTCACCTCTAAAGTTCCACCTTGACCTGCGCTGTTAGAACCTCTTCCCCTCCCTGTCTCCCTACCCCCGCCCCCATGACTGTTTCTTGCACTTTGCAAATTAGCTACTTGAACCTGAATTCTAGCCTCAGGGTCTGCTTTTGGGGGAACCCAGACAAAGGAGAAAAGGATTGGTAGGGGACAAGGGCTATTGTTTCAGGAGGAGGAGGAGAAGGAAAAAAAGGGCAGTTGTCACCAATAGCCCTGTCCCTTCATGCACTTGTTCATCTGTGGCACCTTAGGTCAGGTTTCTAAGATGCAGAACCTGTGACCTGGATTCTCATGCAGTGGTTTGTTGAGTGAGAGTTTGCAGGAGAAACCTTAAGGAGCTAAGGAAGCAGCACAGGGCAGCGAGAAAGCCCGACGAAGGGGTGGTCTCGGCGGGGAAACTAGCCTTAGCGTGATCCCAGAGGACCCCTGGAACATGAACAGAACCACAAAACTGTCCTCTCTACCTTGAGGCAAGAGCCAGACCTTTACACCTTGCTATTGATCAGCCACTGGCTGCAGGCTGCCCTTGGGGGGGGGGGGGGTCGGGGGGGGAGGGTGGCTGAAAACTTCCAGGCTGTCCAGGGCAGGTGAGATCTGGGCAAGGCTTGAGCAGCATCCTCTGCTTGTGGATTATTACGGGTTATAGGGAAAAGGAGCCTCAAGGCTGCTGAAACTTTTGACACAGACAACAAATATATACTGAGTGTAACAAAGAATTAGGATAAAAGAGCTTCGCCTTCCCAAAGTTCATGGTGTGCTTGTGGAATTTAAAATAACACTACTTCCAGATGCAAACTATTATATATGGGATGGCTAAACAACAAGGTCCTACTGTATAGCACAGGGAACTATATTCAATATCCTGTGATAAACCATAATGGAAAAGAATATAAAAAAGAATGTATACATACATATAACTGAGTCACTTTGCTGTACAACAGAAATTAACACAACATTGTAAATCAACTATACTTCAAAAATAAATAAAAATAAAGCTACTTCAGCCGCCCTTGCCAGGCACCCAGCTCATTGCCGAAGGGTATCTGTCCTCGTGGTGTCCAGTCTCCCCCTGTTGACCCCATTTCCTGCTGTTTCCCTGCAAGCACCCCATGTTCCAGCCAGCCTGGGTTCTTCCTCGACTGTCCACTGCTTCACTCCTCTGGGCCTTCGCACATGCCATTCCCTCTGCCTGGGATGCCTTCTCCTCTCTCATCTGCTTGGGATGTCCAAGTTACCCTTTCAAACATAGCTCAAATGTCATTCCCCATAGTTATATGTCATGAGCAGAAAAGCTTTATCCCAGGGGTGCCAGGAAAGTTTAGCATTTGAAAAAAATTTTCATTCCTGGAATGAACCAGGCCAACAGAGTAAAAGAGAAAAATCTCTGGGGATCTGGAGATGTGCATGTGAATGACAGCAGCAGTGAGCCAGTATCGCACACCAGGCAGCATGCTAAGCCATGGAGGGGGAGGCGGAAAGGCTCTACTGTAAACTTCATTTCACAGAGAAGGAAAGCAGGGCACAGAGAGGCTGGGTAATTTGCCCAAGGTCACACAGCTGGTAAGTGGTAGAAGCAAGAGTTGAACTGAGACATCTTCACACCACGTGTCGTTACCACATGTCATACTGAATGACTGAGTGAAGGCGACCAGCAAAAACAAAATAATGGGCGATCCAGAGAGAAGACAGCCCTGCTGAGTCAGGTCGGGCTGTTCAGGTCATTCCTTGCAGTGGGGGAGAGCGGGAGCTAGGACAGGCAGTTCGAAGGATGGAGAAGGATGCAACCCTTCCCATGGAGCAGACTCCCAGGGACCCAGTGTTCTTCCTGCCCTGGGTTCCCACAACCAAGGGCCAACCTCCACCCTCCCCCTTATCTCACTATATTACAATTGCAAGTTCACGTGTCTCTCTCCCACTTTGGATGTGGGGCCGGGTTTGACTCAGCCCTTTTTGGCCAGGACCATTTGTCCGGCCTGGAGACAATCCATTTTTCTTGAATAAAAGAGAGGAACGGTATTCAAGACTCCAGGAGCCCTGGTGAGAACACAGACAGACCCCACTCCAACATGCAGCAAAGCAAGAAGCCAGTTACTGCCAAGTGGTCAAAGCAGGACCAGCTGCTTGGCTGACAAGGTACCGACCAGGCACTTGCTCTTTCCCCTAAGAAGGGTCAGGCCTGTGCCTGGAGTCTGAGTTTGAACTCTACACACAGAACCTAAGGATTGTGGGGGCCATGCAGCTCATAGGAGAGCTTGGAGGTGATGATGAAGAGGATGTTTCTGAGAGCCCTGCCCCCTGCTGTTCCTAGAATCCCATCAGTACCTCTGGGCTCAGTGGGAAAGTGCTGTGATGGATTAGCAATGTCTGCCATGGGTACTGGATGGGAAGTGAAGGCATACTTGTTATGTGTTTCCCATCCCAGGTAGTAGCAGGGCTGTGGGAGAAGGGAACTGGGCAGATTACTAGTAATAATCATGACTAACATTTCTTAAGCACTTAGAATGTGCCATGCACCATGTTAAATGCTTTTCCTGCTCTATTTCATTTCATCTTCAAACCAACTCTTGGAGAAGAGTACTCTGGTCCCTCCTCTATGTCAGCTCCATGAGAGTCATGATTTTATTTATCTGTGTTTAGCACTATATCCCCAGCACCTGAAAGAGTACCTGACCCATGGCCAGCACTCAGTAAGTATTTGCTGTTGAGTAGATGAATTCCCATTTTGCAGATAAAGAAACCGAGGCCCAGAGAGGTAACTTGCTCAAAGTCATGCAGTTAGCAAGAACTGCTCTAGGGCAGTGTCTCTGGAATGTTGTGAGACAATGTTATCGTTCTATGATCTGTGCTGTCTCATATGGGCGCCACTAGCTGCAGGTGGCTGGTGAGGATGTGACATGGGGCTCAGGCAACTGAAAAAGTGAATTTTAAATTGTATGTAATTTTAACTAATTGAAATGGAAATGGCCACATGTGGCGGACGGTGACCATTTTGCCTAGCACAGCTCTAGAGCTTGAAGGCTTGACCACCCTAGACACGGGCCCAGGTTCTCCAAGTCAAACATGATAACACCAAGACTTTTTCAATTGTCATTCCATCCGGGAGGGCAGGGGGTGTAATCAGTGAATGAATCTCCAAGGAATTGCATTTGTGCTCCTCTGGCCACACAATTCTGGGAAGGCTTTTATCCATATGCCTAGTTTTACACATGAGAGGTTTGAAGATTCCAGAGGAGACATGGCTCAGTCAGGGTTACCTGCTGACCTTGGGCCCGAGCCAGGTTTGCGACCCTGAAATGCCAAGCGCTTCATTTTCACAGTTGGCAAACAGGGAAGCATGTGCCTGGTCTGGTGAACCAGGGCAGAGTCAGGCTGTGGGCAATGCCAGCTTAGTTAGGGACCTCAGCGATAAGTGACAAGCAGTTCTGACCAGACGGGCCCCAAGACGGAGTCAGCTCCCGGAGAAGCCGTGACACACAGGGAGCTTCCTGTACATTCTGTGCCTGGTACCCGCCTCCCCTCCTGCCTTCTCTCTTCCTTTCTTGGGGGCTGGAATCTTCCTTTCCCCCCCGGTCACAACACAACAACGTGATCTTGAGAACATGCCTGAAGTTGATGAACGAATGCTAAGGTGTCAATGGTTAATAGAAAAGAGCCCAGGGCTTCCCTGGTGGCGCAGTGGTTGAGAGTCTGCCTGTCAATGCAGGGGACGCGGGTTCGAGCCCTGGTCTGGGAGGATCCCACATGCCGCGGAGCAACTAGGCCCGTGAGCCACAACTACTGAGCCTGAGCGTCTGGAGCCTGTGCTCTGCAACAAGAGAGGCCCGCGCACCGCGATGAAGAGTGGCCCCCGCTCACTGCAACTAGAGAAAGCCCTCACACAGAAACAAAGACCCAACACAGCCAAAAATAAATAAATTAAATAATTTTAAAAAAAAAAGTAAAGAGCCCATTCTGGGGACTTCCCTGGCGGTCCAGTGGTTAAGACTCTACCCTTCCAATCCAGGGGGCGATCCCTGGTGGGGGAACTAAGATCCCACATGCTGTGCAGAGTGGCCATTAAAAAAGAAAAAAAAGTATCAATTTTCAAATGATTTCTATTTTAACAGGAAACAAAGGCTTCAGCCAAAGAAGAGTTCTCTAACTGGTAGACAGTCAGGCATCGTCAGCAAAAGCTCAAATTTATGGAGCTTTATGCATGGGGTACTGTCGGAAGTGGTCAGCATGTAGTAACTCATTTATTATTATTCATTCATTCATTCACTCACTCATCCATCATGTATTAATTCGTCAACACCATGACAGGAACAAAGGCTTCCCCATTTGGAGACGGGAAACTGAGGCACGGTGTAGCCGGTCCAGTTCACACAGCCGGGGAGTAGCCAGGCCGGGGCTCAAATCCAGGCAGAGCTGGGGAGAAAAGTCTTGGGGAGACGGAAGGAGGAAACAGCAAGTGCCAACTGAGGGGAGGTCTTTTCTCTTTTAATCTGAGATTTTAGGGACGACCAAGGCCTGGGCCCACATTCCCGCTGTGGCTCTACCCATTTGCTGGTCTGTTGCTTCTTATCCTACAGTCTAAACAGTTACAAACTTACCGGAGTGATTGAGCCAAGAATTCCGCTTGCGAACGTGATCCCGGGTGGCCCCTAGGCTGACTCGTTTATGCTGGGCTGCGATTTTTCTACATTACTCAGGCTCTGGGAGGGAAGCTGGGCCAAGGACAAACCTCTGGTGAGAACAGTTTTTAGAGAGCCGGCCCCGCCTCCTCCTTCTCCCCTCCTCCTCCTCCTCCAAGAGACTCAGAGACCTGGAAACTCCCTGGAGGGTGAGGGCTGCAGCTGCAAGTAGCAGTGCTCACGGGCCTCCCCGCCCCCAGCCTCCCCCCTCCAGCCCCCCCACCCCACAACCAGGCCCAGCTGTTCCGGGGACCCAGCTGGCAGCTCGCTGACACCTCTCCCTGCCTCCCCTTAGGACCAGCTACAACCTCCTGAGCACCAGGAAGGTCAGAGCCAAGAAGGTAATTTGAAAGAAAAGCAGCTTGCAGCCCTTCCAGGCTGGGGAACTGGGTAACTGTTTGGGCGCTGGCACACAATGGCCTGGGTTCCTCATCCCGGTTCCTGCACTTACCAGCTGTGTGATATTAGCGCCAACCAATCGTTCAGAGCCTCGGTTTCCTCATCTGTAAAGTGGGAATAACAGTAGCATGGACCCACAAGGTACCAAGAGGATTCCACGGGTGATGGAGAGAGTGTTTAGCATGGGGCCTGTGCGTTACCCACAGTCAGCCTCAGCCCCTCCCCCTCCCTCCTTTTGTTATTCTGGGTGTCCAGGTGATGCACATCTGTACTAGGGTGTTCTGCTGTGACATATGCTTTGGAACTGAGGCTTGGAGAATGAACATAACATTAGCCTCAAGGGTTCTTTGGTGACAGTCCCAGCTGTTCCATCTAGGACCAGCAGACACACAGGGCCCCGCACTCAGAAAGGCCCCGCACTGGAGGTTTAATGCTCTACAATTGTTGTCTTGAAATTCTTAATAATTTTATCTTTTGACATTGTATTTTGTAAGCAACGCCAAATGGGACAACGGAGCATGTTCTGGGGGACTTGGAACCTCGTTCACAGGCTCCATCTCCCCTCACCCTGCCCCCCAGCACCATTTGTTTCTTTTTTTATTTTTTTAATATAATTTTGTTTATTTTTGGCTGTGTTGTGTCTTTGTTGCTGCACGCGGGCTTCCTCTACTTGTGGCGAGCGGCAGCTACTCTTCGTTGTGGTGCATGGGCTTCTCATTGCGGTGGCTTCTCTTGTTGCGGAGCATGGGCTCTAGGCGTGCAGGCTTCAGTAGTTGTGGCTCGTGGGCTCTAGAGCGCAGGCTCAGTAGTTGTGCCTCACGGGCTTAGTTGCTCTGCGGCATGTGGGATCTTCCCGGAACAGGGCTCGAACCCGTGTCCCCTGCATTGGCAAGGGGATTCTTAACCACTGCGCCACCAGGGAAGCCCCTGTTTCTTTTTTTTAATTGCAGTATAGTTGATTTACAATGTCGTGTTAATTTCAGGTGTACTACATAATGATTCAGTTATACATATATAATTATATATTCTTTTTCAGATTCTTTTCCCTTTTAGGTTATTACAAAATATGGAGTATAGTTCCTTGTGCTATACAGTAGGTCCTTGTTGGTTATCTGTTTCATACATAGTGCAGGACGGTTCTTGACCAGGCATCTTTGCCCCTGCCTGGCAATCACTGTCGCACATCAGGGGCCTGGGTACTGCAAGAAGGCTTGGGGCAGCCTCTGCCCTGCCTACCAGCTCACATGGCCCTAGGTGCCTGTGAGGGTCTGTCTGCACAAGTCCCACAAGTACCCGTGTCCAGAGGAGCAAGGCGTGAAACAGCAAATAAAAAGCACCACAACGGGTCGCAGGAGAGACTGCAGAAGAAAGGAAAAAGCTGTTTTCCTGCTTTATGAACAACCAGGGAACCACCTGGCCCTGGTTCCACTTGATGGGGCTGAATCTCAGAAATGATGGGGTGCTGAGCCACTGACTAGGGGTACTTACCGAGACAGGCTTTGCGGGGAGGTCAGACCCTTACAAACAGGCGCTCCTCTGACCCAGCAACTTCGTTTTACCATCAGGCGTGGGTGCAAGAATGTTCACCTGTGTTATTATAATAGTGAAGCCAGCTGGGTGCCCAAAAATGAGGGAGGGTCAAGTCCACAATCCAATAGAAGAGAACTTATTGACACGTGAAAAGCTCGTGATATTTGCAAAAGTGTGTGTGTGGGGGGCAGTTTCCAAAGGGCCTGCGCCACATGAAGTCACATGCATGGATGCGTGGGGAACACTGGGCCGACCTACGCTTAAGTACTGACAGCTGTTCTCCTCGGGTGGGTAATGTTTTCCCGTTTGTGCTTGTCTGTGTATTCCAAGTTCTCTGCATGGAGTGTGCCATAAAAGTGAGGCCACTTTTATCATGGCACAAAGGCAGGATGGTGCAGAAGGCAAGGTTAGGCCTGCAGACTGCGGTGCCCAGTTCTGACCAAATTCAGAACCAAAACAGGTCTGATCATTGAAATTTGAATATTGGGAAAAACTCATCTTTTCTAAGCCAGGTTGTCTCTGGCATGGGAACAAACATACACAGGACTGCCTAGGTTCCAAGCCCGGCTCTGCTCCTTATGAGCTCTGTGACCTTGGGCACAGAGTTAACTTTTCCAGGCCTCAGTTTCCCCTTCTGTAAACAGAGAAAGTAAACAGTACCTCCCTCAAAGAGTCCAGGAGATTAGATGAGTGAATATGTACAGGGAGCTCAGAGCAACGTGTAGCACATGTGAGCTGTACAGGGGTTGTGGTGGTAGTGGTGATATTATTGTGAAAAACTACATAAGGGGAAAATATGGAGAGACAACAGTATTAATAATTATTTTTGGACAGTGCAGGAGTGAGTGGTTTATTTTTCCTTTCGGACTTTTCTGTATTTTCCAAATTAACTTAAACATGCGTGACTTTTCTAATTTGAGAGAAAATGAGACGTAAAGGGAAAAAAAGTGAAAGGATGGTTCTCCAGGTGGTGATAGGGAAAACAGGACAAAGTCACCTTAGCCAAGCCTGCACGTTTTTCAGGTCAGTGTCACATGGGGATTCCTGAGCATGTCCCAGGCCCTTACTACAGGCACTCCCTTCAGTTTGTACATCTTCTCATTCATATAGAACCCATCACCAGGAAGACAGACATCCATGCCAAGTTATAGGCTGCTAAAATATCTAGGGACTTCCCTGGCGGTCCAGTGGTTAGGACTCCACGCTTCCATGGCAGGGAGCATGCGTTCTTAGATCCCTGGTCAGGGAACTAAGATCCCGCATGCCATGTGGCACAGCCAAAATAAATAAATAAATACAATACAATACAATAAAAAAATCTATAGCTAAATCTCTCTAGATAGATAGATAGATCCATGTATGCGTAGAGAGATCCATATATACCTTTATCTATATCTACCTGTCCTTATCCATATCTTTCTATATAGAATCTTTAAGTATAGCTATAAAAAAGAATACATCCCACCCATAGCACTCTGAATATATCCCTAACACAGGACTGACCCGGATACAGTAATTGCTCATTTATTTGTTTGTCTCCCTCCCTAAAATCCTTGAAACTATCTTCTTTCTATCCCTGGCAACTACCACAGTGCCTGGCACATAGTAGGAATTCCCTAAAAGTCTGCTGAGTGAGTTAATGAATGAAGAAGTACATGAATTCATGTAATAGTGGAGATCTGCATGTCAAGATACAGACTTAGAACAAGATGTGAGATTAGCTTTGTTGGGGTGGGAAGGGGTCAAGGAGGGGTCAAAGATGGGCAAGTAAGGCTTTAAAGAGATACCTGAGGGCTTCCCTGGTGGCGCAGTGGTTAAGAATCCCCCTGCCAATGCAGGGGACATGGGTTCGAGCCCTGGTCTGGGAAGAACCCACATGCCGCAGAGCAACTAAGCCCGTGCGCCACAATTACTAAGCCTGCGCTCTGGAGCCCGCGAGCCACAACTACTGAGCCCGCGTGCCACAACTACTGAAGCCTGTGCGCCTAGAGCCCATGCTCCACAACAAGAGAAGCCACCAGAGTGAGAAGCCCGTGCACCGCAAAGAAGAGTAGCCCCCGCTCGCCGCAACTGAAGAAAGCCCACGCGCAGCAACAAATATCCAATGCAGCCAAAAATAAATAAATTTATTTAAAAAAAAAAAAAGAAAGGAAAAGGTACCTCCCTGTACCACGAAGAGAGCATTCTTTATTTAAAAAAAAAAAAGACGCTCTCAATCCTTCCCAGAGAAGGCAGGGAATAGAAAAACAGGGACAGAGAGAAATTTTTTTGTTTGGTTTTGTTTTTGTAACAGCTTTATTTATTTTTTTAACATCTTTATTGGAGTATAATTGCTCTACAATGGTGTGTTAGTTTCTGCTTTATAACAAAGTGAATCAGCTATACAAAAACATGGAACGCTTTACGAATTTGCGTGTCATCCTTGCGCAGGGGCCATGCTAATATTTTCCGTATCGTTCCAATTTTAGTATATGTGCTGTCGAAGCGAGCACAACAGCTTTACTGAGATACAACTCATACCATATATTTTTTTTGTTTCTGGCGGCGCCGCGCGGCTTGTAGGATCTTAGTTCCTTGACCAGGGATTGAACCCAGGCCACAGCAGTGAAAACGCCATGTCCTAACCACTGGACCGCCAGGGAAATCCCATATTCACCCTTTTGAATTGTACATTTCAATGGTTTTTTTGTATATTCAGAGTTGCGCAATCATCAATACCACCTAATTTCAGAACATTTTTATCACTCTCCCCCCTCAAAAATCTCTTAACAGCCACTCACTCCATTTCCCCCCAACTGGTTAGCCCTGGGTAACCACTAATCTTTCTGTCTCTATGGACTTGCCAGTTCTGGACACTTCATATAAATGGACTCATACAATATGTGTCCTTCTGTGTCTGACTTCTTTCACTCAGCATAATGTTTTCAAGGTTTATCCAGGCTGTAGCATCAGTTTGACAAGGATAGATCCGTGATGGTTAAACTCATTCATTCCTCGAAAATTTATTGAGCGGCTACTAGGTGCCAGCCCTGGGGGCCCAGCCAGGAATAAAACCGACAGTAAACCCTGCCCTGGAGGGTTTCTAGTGGGGGAGAGAGACAATAAGTCAAATGAACAAGGAAATGATTTAGAAGATTAGACGGTGGTAAAAGCTAAGTGAAGCGGAAAGCTGGAAACGGGGTGAGGAGAGAGGGATGGTGACTTTAATCACGGGGTCAGCGAAGGCCTCACCGTAGGGTGAATGCAGAGGCCGACCGAGCTAAGGCTGGAAGGAGGTGAAGGTGCGAAGGTGCCACCGCGATGGCCCCTCCCAGCACTCCGGTCCCCCCAGGCCCAGGACCATGCCTGTCCCTCCACGCCGTGTCCCCGCGCCTAAGACGGCGGGCGACACCCAGTAGGCATTTCGCGGTGCCTCACTGTGAGTGGCCCGCCTGGGCCGCAAGCGAGTCCGGCGGCCAGGGGGACAGCGGGGCGAGGACACCGCGCTCCCCGCGCCCCCCGCGCAGGCCCCGCCCGCCTGGGGCAGGCCCCGCCCCCGCGCCGCCAGAGCCCACCCCCTCCCGGCCGCCGCCATTGGCCGCGCGCGCCTCCGCCCTCGGCCTCGCACTTCCTGGCAGAGCCATGGCCGCGCACCCGGCCGTTCAACGGGCTCCGCCGCCCGGGCCCCGCCGCCCCGCCCGCCCGGCCCCGCCGCTCGGGATCCCCGCGTCGCGCCCGTAGCGCGCCCTCCCAGGTGGGCCTCCGCGCGCGCCCCCTTCCTGCCCGGGCCGAGAGCCGCGCGCCGTCCGGGGGCCGGGGCGGGGGGCGGGCCTGCCTCGGGAGGGTCTTCGGCCCCGCGAGCTGCGACCCGGTTCCGCCCCCGGGATCTCTTTGTGCTCGGGGGTGGGGGGAGGATCGCGGGGCCGGGGGCGAGCGGAGGGGCCGCCGCGGGGCCGGGGTGGGGGGTGGAGAGGGGGCCGCCGCCCCCGCAGGTGAGACAGGTGCGGCCTGTGCGGCCGGCCCGCGCGGCCCAGGTGAGTGACTGTCCTCGCGTCCCGCCGCGGGCGCCAGCCCCGGGCGCAATCCAGCTCCGCCTCCTCTCAGCCGGCTCGAGCCCGCCCGGGCGGCCGTTGTGCCGGCGGTTCCGCCAGGGGGTGCTGGGTCCGAGCGAGCGACAGCGGCGTTCCCGGAGACCCTGCCGGCGAGACCCGGGACGGGTGGGTGCCGGCGGGCGTCCGCGTCCGCCTCCACGACGCTGTTTCCCCGAGCGCTGCGATCGGGCACGTTTAGGGTCGAAACCCGGGGAAGGAGCCGGGAGAGGAGGCTCCCAGGGACCCTCCCGTCCGGACGCGGCCTCGGTTCCCGTGTTTACTAAAAGACCTTTTACGCCTCACTGGGGATCGCCACCGTCCCTGCGTGTGGCCTTGACCCCTCACCTGCTTGCAGAAAGCACAGGAGGCAGCTGATACCCACACTCCTGTAGCAGTGAGCCCCAAGCCACTTGCCCGCAGACAAAAGGGAGCCTCCACAAGGGGATACTCTCTCTAGAAATCTTGGCCTAGAAAAGAAAGCTCTTAGCACTGAAGGCAGACCTGAGCCCTGGCTGGCTGCCTGCGGTGGTGCAGACTGTCTGCTGTGTGACCTTGGGCGGGGCCGCACGGCCACCTGAGCCTCGGTGTCAGAAACGATGGTGGCACCTGTCTCAGAGGGTGAAGGTGAAGCAAGGAAGTCAGGGGTGAGCGTTAGGACGGATGCTGGTGTCCTCTTCCCTCTCTGAGCCCCCCAGCATCCTAGGAGCAGACAGAAAGGACAGGGGTGGGGACAGCTGGTCTTTGTCACAAAGTTGCTGGTTTGTCGAGAGAAATCTAGTTGTCCCTTCCTTCTCCCCAGGGAGCTGGCAGGCTGGCCGGTGCCTGGATTCGTCCCCCCACCCAACGTGGGAGCGCTGGAGCCCCCTCTATGTGTCCCTGATTATCTTGACACAGAGCTGACTCCTTGTCACATTGTTCTTTATTAGCAAAGGCTGTGTGTTCAGTAGGTAACAAATTGACTCTTTTCAACTCTGCTAGCAGGGGGAAGAATTCCTCCTTAAACCCTCAGTCCCAGTATGTGACTTGTGCCCATATTCCTAGCTTAATCCTTCCTCTGTGTGCCCCCCATCCTCCGAGGTCCCCCAAAGCCCGGCTCTGTGCTGTTAGTGGGTTGCTTGACTTTTCAAAGCTGGAAGAAACCTTAACATCCCCTGATACACCAGCCCGGTCCATGGATTCAACCATGAAGTCTACAGAAGTTAACTTGCTTGTTCAAGTTTATCCTGCATGTTCCAGCTGGGGCATGGGCTCCCCCTGCAGAGGTTTCCTGCCTGTGGGCATTTTTTTAACGGTCAAGTGAAATAGCCCAGGGATTGAGAGCAGGAAAGCCTCCTTAGGTCTGCTTCTTCCTGTGTGTGACGCTGGGCAAGTTACTTCCCCTCACTGCCATCAGCTTCTTCCTTTATAAACTGAGGATAATAATAGTGCTGGCCTGGTGGGCTTGTTGTGGGGGTTAAATCAGTGAGACACAGAAAACACTTAAGACAGTGCCTGTGTCTAGAACGTATTTTACACTTCGTAGTCGTCACTGCATCATATCCTTAACTTCATGAAATTTTAAAAGTATGAGATTCTTAAAGATTAGGCCACATTCAACCAGGCATCCCAGGGAAGGGCCCATGTCTGTCCAGTTTTGAAGCTGGACAGACTCAGGTTTGATTCCCAGCCATTCACTAGCTTTGTGACCTTGAGCTCAATATCCTCATCGATAAAATGGGTTAAGTGACATCAGCCCGGCCAAATAGTTGTGGGAGTTTAATGAGATAGCACATGTCAGCTTGGTTCCAGGGTCATAGTCTGGGTTCTGAAATGATAACTGTTGTCATTATAATCTTGATCTCTCGAAAAGGCCTAATTCAGCTCAAGCATCCAAAGGTAGGTACTTGTAGGAGGTGGGCTAAAAGACATGATGTTGTCGGATTTTAGGTGAAAAAGGGACACTTATTAAATGTTCTATCTGATTCTAACCCTCTGATTTTTTCAGCTCTCAGAGTAAGGGAGTTCTTTGTAGTACAGTTTTTTCTCCCTCTTCCCTCCACGTGACTGTTTCGCTCTTGCTGTCACTGATACCTGCCAGCAGAGCCTGCGATTCATGAATGACCTCGAGTTATTACTACACGCTCAGAAGTCCTGTTCTTGTCGTAGGGCTGCGATCTTGTTTATGATGGAGGGAAGCCGGCAGACGCGAGTGTCTCGGCCGTACAAGATCAGCGAATCCTCAAAGGTCTGTGAATGGGTCGCTCACCACCTGTGCAAATTGCCAAAGAAGCGTGAGATTTTTCTAATGAGCTCATTCTTATTGCACAGACTGATTTTCTGTTCTTGGTGTTGGTGTTAATCTCCTTAACAATGACTAGAGGTGGCACAGTCAAGGAGTGGAAAAATCATAAAATCAGAGCAGGGGTTGGGGGGTGTGAGGGATGTTAGAAACACAACTTGACTTGTTTATCCCACACCTGGCATCTACAGGACACGGTGGATGCCATGGGATTTCTGTTTCCACTTGGGGCTCAAAAACTCCAAGACTGTGTCCATGGAGAAGCCAGCCCCCAACCTTGTAGTGGGGACAACACTTTGTATACCTGGATGTTAAGGGCCCAGAGTCTTCCCCGGTCGTGACTTTCTGAGACCCTAGGAGCCAGTGAGGGTGGGTTCCCCACGGTGGGGCTACCTACCTGTGGCGCACTGACTACATCAGACTCACCCTGGGAGACGGGGAGGGGGCAGGTGTCTCATGAGAAGTGCATATGCCCAGCCCCACCGCAGACCTGCTAAATTAAAATCTCAGAGCAGGACCTGCAAATCTGTACCTTTAGCAAACCCTCAGGTGACTTGGAGCGGCCCCTTTCCCTACAGCTGCTGTAGATAAGGTTTGGGGGACCAGTTGGCGAGACAGTCCCAATTTACACCTGTCTCTTTATGAATATTAATAACACCCTTTTCTTTCTTTAGTTTTTATTTTTTATTTATTTTTTCGGCCGCACCGCAGCTTGTGGGATCTTAGTTCCCCGACCAGGCATTGAACCCTGGCCCTCGGCAGTGAAAGTGCGGAGTGCTAACCGCTGGACCGCCAGGGAATTCTTTAAAAGTGTCCTTTTTTGAAGATTAAATGTCATGTTTACCTTAGATTGTGCCTTCTCCATGGGGCTGATATTGTTCACAAGGAGATGAAATGGGTTCTTGGGGGTCTAGAAAGAATTTTACTATTTTAAAGTAGAAAGCTATACATATAATACACGCACAGATATATAGAATATATATTATGTGTTAAAATGACATGGCGAGCTATTAGGAAAAAAATATCTTAAAAGCAGACTGGAAAAAAGATGAAGAAATACCGTTTTAGATAAAGGGAGTTGGGAGCAGCCTATAGATAAGAGGAGAAGAAGGGGGAACGAGGTTCGACAGATGTGTAAAGAAGAAAAACGGGGTGTAATTTTCAGGGGAGGTTGGTCCTCCTGAGAAATGCTCTCCTATTTCCATTTGAGTTGACTGAGAAGGCTCTTGCCAAAGCCCGGCTTTATCTGCTGCGAAACCCCAGAAGGGTCTTGCTGCTGACTCAAAGGGGCTTTGTCTGGGAGCTTGGCTGCAGAGACAGCGTAGCTTTCTAAGTTCTACAGCGCTAGAAATCTTTGTCCCTTCAAGCCAGATTCTGAGCTTGTCTGTCTCTGAATTGAAGCTTTTAGGAGTAGGCTTCTCTATCCCTTGGTTCGTTGTATTTATGTTCCTAACTCTTTATATTTAAAAAGTGCCCAAATCATAATGTACCCTTGATTTTCTAGACATTCAACACACCCAGTTAAAGAACATTACCAAACCCCTCCAGCCCCTACAATCAAGACGGCCACTCGCCCAGCTTCCAGCCCTGTGGTTTTGCCTGCCCTTGAACTTATATAAATGGGGTCAGGGGTGGGTCCCCTGGGTGCCTGGCTCCTTACTCTTGTCACCCTGCTTTTGAGGTTCACCCTGATTGCTGCATGTGGTGGTAGATCGTGCCCTTCTCAGAGCAGTGGAGTCTTCCATTGTGTAGCTGCCACTGTTCATTTATCTGCTCTAAAATGTGTTGATCCATTTTGATGCCGAATTCTTTTTTACTTTTCAATTATTTATTTATTTATTTAATTTAATTAATTTATATATTTGGCCATGACGCGCAGCTTGCAGGATCTTAGCTCCCCGACCGGGGATCGAACCCGTGCCCCGTGTAGTAGAATCACGGAGTCCTAACCACTGGACCGCCAGGGAGTTCCCCGAGTTCTTTTTTAATATAAGATACCCCATACCTGCTGCTTTCTGCCCAGTGTTAGATGCTGAGTTTCTTCACCTGATTACGGTGTTAAAGTAAGAAACAAAGGAATGAACAGGGTTAATACCACTGGAGAATGTTGCAGGTCGGAGTTTCTAAATTATGTGAAATGTTGCAACTCAGTTACTGATGCCAGTTTAATGTTGGGAAGTCACGTTGGTCTGTTTTTAGTTCTGGTCTCTGCTGCTGTACTAAATAACCAGAAACAGGCTGTAGTCAAGACCCAGGTAAAGAATTAAACGTGCCTACTTAGCCTGGAGACCCAGCGGTAGAAACAGTGGCCGCCGTCTCCCCTGCCCTGGCTCACTGCAGCAGGTGGCTCCCCTGGTAGCTGTCGTCTGGGGCTCTCCCCAGTCCCTGCCCCTCCCCAGGGCTGTTTCCCTTTTCACACCGTAGCCTGGGGGCGTGTGCCCCTGTTTAAGCGGGGTAATTCCAGCACCCTCACCAGCTTGGAAACAACCAGGAGCCCGGGGTGGGCTGTCAGCCCACCTGATGCCCCTCACTTGCTTCTCTAGGACACTAGCCTTCACTATTACTCGGTAGCTTTCCGCTGTAGTGCCTTTTTCATTTCCTTCCTTCAGTCCGCACCCAAGAGGGGCCCCAAGCCAATATGTGTTGATGCCCAGACCAGGCCAGCCTGGCTCTCTCTCTGAATAACCAGAATAGACGGAGATATCTGTGTATGGACCTACAAGAAACCATCCTGTAATGTAAGGTAGGAGAGCCTGGCTCTGTAAACTTGGAAGGGAAGGAAGCTTTAGGGAGCGTCTATTTGGTACCCTCAGAATGTGAGGACATTGCCCGAGACTGTTGCAGAGACAGAGCGATTGATGTGGGAATTGGCCGGATGGGGAAGAACCACGGGAAATAAAGTACCCCAATTACTAGTGCATCGGAGGCGGTAAGGAGCAGATTTGGAAGGGAAGAAAAAACCACCCCCCTGCCGTAGGACACATGTTGAGAAGTAACCCAGAAGGACCTGTGCACCGGTCACCCAGCTGCTCACACCTGCTGAGCCCTCGCCCACGTGTCTTCCTTTCCACCACCACTTCCCCTCGGGCTTAACGCCCGCCCCACCCCTTTCCCCAATCGTCCCTGAATTGCCCTGCTACCTGGTTGATATTTCTGAATGGTCTGTTTTGCCATATGTTGAATTTTCTTGTTGTTTTTATAGGGAATAAATAAAGCAGTGTGAAACATCCTAATTAGTTCTTCCAGGGTTTAGAAACCATTGTCTGGGTCTGATTTTTCTTTGTATCCTCAAAAGCCCAGGGTAGGCAGATAACAGTCAAGCAATGTCCACCAACCTGAATTTATTGAATTAATTCCTATTAACTATTCATATTAACTGATTCGTTAATTCCAGTGTAGCATGGTGATTAAAGGTTTGGGCTCTGGCATCAGACCTAGGTTCAAATGCCAGCCCTGCCCTTCAGTCCCTGTGGGACTTCGGGCATGTTTCTTAGTCTCCCTGAACCTCCCTTTTCCTCATCTGGAATAAGGGGGTTATAACTGACGTTCCGTTGGAGGGTTCCTGTGACGCTCAAATGAGAGAGTGCAGGCGAGTGCACAGTGCGGCCTGCGGCACATGCAGCTCCCGGGAAGAGACAGCGTTCCTGCAATTTACATACGTTTTCTGGCAATGACTGTTGAAGCCGTGTTTCTGAAAGTAAGATTCCCCAGAGCACGTTAGTCTGGATATATTGCGGAGTCTCTGGGACCCTCTACCTCCCCGGACTGGTCTCTGTAGCATAACTGTCGGCACCGCGACCCCGTGGGAACTGACGGTCACGGCAGCTGACTTTGCTCCCGCTCTCCTCAGGCCAGCTCTGTGCCATGTTCTGTCTCATGACCCCTGCCCCGCACCAAACCTGGGTGAGACCAGGAGCCGAGGCTCAGAGGCTGCTCGTGACCCACCCAGATCACACAGCTGCAGAGCAGTGGAGCTGGGGTTCCACCAGCTTCTGTCCGACTTGAGAGGCTACACCCCAGGCAACGTCACCCTCCCGATAGGACAGCGTTTTCGAACCTATGTGCCGTGACCCACACACACTAAGAAGGAGAGAGAGACAGGGAAGGAGGGAAGGAAGGAAACTTTGGGGAATTCTGTTTACAAAAAAGGAGGAGAGAGGGAAAACGAAACAAAGGGAAAATGAAAGATTGAGTTAAAATTTTTATTTGTAAAGAAGGGAAGAAAGGAAATGTACAAATACATATGCACACGTACAGGGAAACACCCTGATTTTCTGCGAGGTGCTCTGACACCTTGTTTCCTGTTCTCTCTCATTCCACTGTATGTCAGTGCCGGTCGCATAGCGCTAGCTGGGCCCCTGCGGTGTGGGGGCGGGTCGGCGGCCCCCTCCCCTCCTGACACGCGCTCTCCACCGCCACCGCAGGTGTACCGCTGGGCCGAGCACTCAAGCACAGTGCTGCAGCGGCTGAACGAGCAGCGCCTGTGCGGCCTCTTCTGCGACGTGGTCCTGGTGGCCGACGAGCAGCGCGTGCCAGCCCACCGCAACCTGCTGGCCGTGTGCAGCGACTACTTCAACTCCATGTTCACCCTCGGCATGCGCGAGGCCTTCCAGAAGGAGGTGGAGCTGATCGGCGCCTCCTACATCGGGCTCAAGGCCGTGGTGGACTTCCTGTATGGCGGGGAGCTGGTGCTGGACGGTGGCAACATCGACTACGTCCTGGAGACGGCCCACCTGCTGCAGATCTGGACGGCGGTGGACTTCTGCTGCGAGTACCTGGAGCAGGAGGTGAGCGAGGAAAACTACCTGTACCTGCAGGAGCTGGCCTCCATCTACAGCCTCAGGCGGCTGGACGCCTTCATCGACGGCTTCATCCTCGGCCGCTTCGGCACGCTGTCCTTCACGCCCGACTTCCTGCAGAACGTCTCCCTGCAGAAGCTGTGCGCCTACCTGGGCAGCAGCGAGGTGCAGCGGGAGTGCGAGCACGACCTGCTGCAGGCCGCCCTGCAGTGGCTGACGCAGCAGCCCGAGCGCGAGGCCCACGCCTACCAGGTGCTGGAGAACATCCACTTCCCGCTCATCCCCAAGAACGACCTGCTGCACCGCGTGAAGCCGGCCGTGTGCTCACTGCTGCCCCGCGAGGCCAACTGCGAGGGCTTCATCGAGGAGGCTGTGCGCTACCACAACAGCCTGGCGGCCCAGCCGGTCATGCAGACCAAGCGCACGGCCCTCCGCACCACCCAGGCGTGCCTGCTGTTTGTGGGCGGCGAGGTCTCCGAGCGGTGTCTGGAGCTCAGCGACGACACCTGCTACCTGGACGCCCAGAGCGAGCAGTGGGTCAAGGAGACGCCCCTGCCGGCCCGGCGGAGCCACCACTGCGTCGCCGTGCTGGGGGGGTTCATCTTCATCGCTGGCGGCAGCTTCTCGCGGGACAACGGAGGGGATGCGGCCTCCAATCTTCTTTATAGGTATGACCCCCGCTGTAAACAGTGGATCAAGGTGAGATTAAAGCCAGATTATTTCTTTACTCTTGAGGACTTTTGATCTCCTTAACCTTAGCCTTGACTGCCCCCCACCCCCTTCTCTCGGGCCTTGACCACCACCCTGCTTCTGAACGAGGTGTGACGATAAAGTGACAAGCCACATCATTCCCCCCCGCCCCCGGCTGGGGGCGGTGAGGGCTGACCGGCCGCCTTCTACAGGGACGGTCAGTGTCCAGAACATCGCCGTGCAGTAGAACTTCCTTCACCGACAGAACCGTTCTTCATCTGCACCATCCGATACGGTAGCCACCAGCCACGTGTGGCAGTTGAGCGCTTGCAATGTGGCCCGTGGGACTGAAGAACTGAGTTTTCCGTTTTATTTCATTTTCACTAATTTACATCTGAGTATAAATGGCCACAGGAGGCTAGTGGCTACCATATTGGATGACACCGGTCTGGAAGATTGACCCATAGTTCTGACAACCTCCCCGTGTCTCGGAGTCTCCGCCGAGCTCCTCTTTGGGACAGGTTTGGAGCTGGCCCAGGAGGCCACGAAGGCTCACACCTGGTAGGAGTCGTGGCCCTTTGGCAGGTGTGGCAGCTGATTCCAGGACAGGCCTGGGTCTTGACGTCAGACCCAGGTTCGCACCCCAACTTGGCTAAATCGTAGCTAGGGGTTTCAGACCGGTTCCTTGCCCGCTCCAAATTTCAGCTTCTCCCTCTGGAAACGGGTGGGGGGATGCTGACCTTCCAGGGTCGGTGGTTGTAGCTCATGTTGATTGGCACATGTGCTCCTTTCCTCCCAAGAACCAGATGGCCACCCGTGAAAGTCTGTCTCAATCTTTATACTCAGACCTCAGTCTTCTTACTTAACTCGGTGCTTTTCTGAGCTCAAGGCTCAGAAGGCACTTGGATGACCTTTTGATTTTATTCTCAAAACTCTAAAACCAAGGTGTAAGTCTTGCACTTGCACTAGACGGAGGCTTCCAGCTTTGAAGCCCGTCCTCCAAACCTTCATAGCGGTGGCAGCCTGACATGGTCTCCTGCGGGACCGTGTTCATTCGTGTGTTCTGCTTGGATGATTTAAAAAAGAAAGAAAAAAAAAGAAATTTGGGCCTTCCATTGCTAATTTTCTGTGGAGCACCACTTTCTGCTCATCAACACGAACGACAATCAGCATTAATTTTTAAAATATCTGATTGTGGGGGGGTGAGGGGAAAGATGAACTTTTATTTCAGGAAAGCCCTACATCAGCAGTTCTGACCTGTGTGTGCTGCGGAATTCCAGTCCACGGGGTCGGCCACGTGGCCAGACAGGTTTGGGGGAGTGAATTCTCCATCCACCTCTTGGGGATTCACGAGGTCTCGAGGGTCCTGGGGGCTCTGAGAAATCCCGCCTACAGAGCCTCCCGTTCTTCAAGTTTGGCTCCCTTCCCCAGGCTCATGTGGCCACCACCTCACCTTCCGGGGCTGTGCCTTCCATGGAGCGTGTTTGGGGATGCGGTGCTGGATGTTGACGCTGACCCGAGTTTGGGGAAGGGAAGGTACAGGTGTCTCGCCTCCGCAGGTGGCCTCCATGAACCAGCGCCGCGTGGATTTCTACTTGGCCTCCATCGAAGACATGCTGGTGGCCGTCGGCGGCCGGAATGAGAATGGAGCTCTCTCGTCAGTAGAGACCTACAGTCCCAAGACGGACTCCTGGTCCTATGTGGCTGGCTTGCCAAGGTGATTGGGGTTTTGTGGCAGACCCTACAGACGTGGAGGCTTTGGGGTTACAGTTGAGCCCACCTCCCTTTCTGGATATTTTGGCCTTCCCATTCCAGGAAGAATCTCCTGGCTTGTAAATAACAGCGTGGGGAGCAGAGGGCATGGTTGTCAGGGTGCCTGTTCTGGGCCGTCGGAGTGCAAGTGTCAGCTCTGCCACTGAGACAAACATCCCTCTGTTTCTGAATCTCTTCACTTCCTGAGTTTCGGGGAAATGAGTGCTGAGTTCAGAGAGTGAGAGGTTTACTAAAAATCCCTCTGACTTTGGGCAGGAGGAGTACAGAGGGTGAGGGTTCTCTACCCTCCATCTGACTCCAGCAAGTGTCTTCACCCCACACTCTCTCATTTTCCTCATCTGTAAAGGGGATGTGATGTCAGTACCACCCTGTCAGGGTGTCCATTCCCTGCATTTGTTAACGTCACAGGCTTAGCAGAGGTGCCTGCCATTTATTTGAGCAGCTCCCTGTAGCAGAAGCTGCACGGCTCCTCCAGTTCCTGCCCCTACCCCCAACCCCACAGTAACTACCACCTTCAGGTAAAGGTTCCAAGAAGCCGATGAAGTAGCACCTGGACACCTGTGGATAAGATGATTGGACGATCATGATAGTAGCTGTTGATCACCACGTGCCAGCCTGGGCCATGTGCTTGATGTGATGAGTCCCTTGATATCCACAGTGATCCAGTGGGCTGGGTAATAACCCACGTAATTGATTACCCAAACCCGAATGACCGTGAACGGAGAGGTCGACCGTATAAATCCTGACCCTGTCCTAGGCAAACCAAGACCTGTGTTCTCCCGGGTTCAGGTCTTGTGTGCCATCCCACTTTACAGATGGAGAAGTGAGGCTTAATTACATAAGAATATCTGCCACTGTCACTTTCTGTAGGCCAGCCGGGGTGGTTTGTCTACCTTAAGCGCGACAACAGCCGTATCGTTATTTTTTTCTAAGTGGACCGTCCATGTCCAGAGTTGGAATAAACATAATCCAGGATGCTGCCGTCATTAGGGCGTGCACGCCCCACATTTGTTCCCTTTGTTTACTCATACCTTTTTTCACTCACTGACTGACTTGTATAATGAGACCTCCACGAACCCACAGCCCAGCCCAAGAGCCGAAGACGTTGAACGGTAGCCCACCTGCCTGGGACCCATTTGCCCCGTGTGCTCTTCTCCCATCCACTTGCTTCCCGCCTCCAGCTAAGGAATCACCGTCCTGAATGTCGTGACGCCATTCCCTTTTTATTCCACCTTTGTGTGCACTTTTTTTGCTGTTGGTATTTTCTTTTTTGTCTTTATATAGATCTCATTTTTTAGAGCGATTTCAGGTGTAGAGAAAATTGAGCAGAAAGTACGGAGGTTCCCAAGCGCACCCAGCTTCCCCCGTTGCAGTAACTGGTACATTATTTCCAGCTAATGCACCAGAGTCGATACATTAGCATTAACTAAGCTCTCTAGTTTACATTAGGCTCCCTGTCTGGGTTGTGCGTTCTGCGGGTTTTGACACGTGTATGATGATGTGTATCCACGATTACAGTGTCGTACAGAATAGTCCCAGTGCCCGAAGAATCCCTCGAGCGCCATCTTTTCACCCCTCCCTGCTTCCCCTGAACCGCTGGCAGCCACTGACATTTACTGTCCCTTTAGGGCTGACTTTTCCAGACTGTCGTGTAATTGGAGCTGCACTTTGTTGCAGGCCCTGCTTGGTGTGTGATGGGACCAGGGCCACACGTGCGCCTCAGTAGCGTAGCGTTTCTAGCCATAACGAGACAGATGCAGTCTTGTGATGACCACTTCTCAGGTGGGCAGAGAGAGGGCAGAGCTGGGATTCTGGCCCAGGCCGGTCTAGCTGCAGAGCTGCCCGTGTGTCACCTGCCCTTCTCCGTCTGTCACCCCCTCCCATCCTCACCACCCCCTCAGAGGGCAGCTTGTCCCCATTTTGCCGAGGAGAAGACCGGGTCCCCGGCTCACAGAGGCCCAGCCCGTGCAGCACTGAGCTCCCCCTCTGTCTCTGTCGGTCCGTCCATCCATCTGTCTCTCCACAGGTTCACGTACGGCCACGCGGGCACCATCTACAAAGACTTCGTGTACATCTCGGGGGGCCACGACTACCAGATCGGCCCCTACCGCAAGAACCTGCTGTGCTACGACCACCGGACAGACGTGTGGGAAGAACGACGGCCCATGACCACGGCGCGCGGCTGGCACAGCATGTGCAGCCTGGGGGACAGCATCTACTCCATCGGTGGCAGCGACGACAGCCTCGAGTCCATGGAGCGCTTCGACGTGCTGGGCGTGGAGGCCTACAGCCCGCAGTGCAACCAGTGGACCCGCGTGGCACCGCTGCTGCACGCCAACAGCGAGTCGGGGGTGGCCGTGTGGGAGGGCCGCATCTACATCCTGGGCGGCTACAGCTGGGAGAACACGGCCTTCTCCAAGACGGTGCAGGTGTACGACCGCGAGCAGGACAAGTGGAGCAAGGGCACCGACCTGCCCAAGGCCATCGCCGGCGTGTCCGCCTGCGTGTGTGCCCTGAAGCCGCGGCTGGAGGACAAGAAGAAGAAGGGCAAGGGCAAGAGGCCCCAGGACCGCGGCCAGTGACCCCGCCGCCGCCACCGCCGCCGCCGCCTGCGGCGCGTCAGGAGACCAGCAGCCACTCGGTAGAATCCCGGAACCATTAGCAATGACTTAGCAGCTTTTTTTACTTTTATGATTCTTGGTATTTCTATGATATCACAGTAACCGATTAAATATTCTGTCTGACTTGACATATTATCTTGCTTGAATAATTAAAGCGGGGCCCAGGCAGGAGCGACCCCTGTGTCTGTGCCAGGGCTGCTCCCACGTTGCGAACCCCCATGGGTGACCCCCCCGACCGTCCCCCAGAGAGCAGCCAGGGCAGGGGTGATGCAGAAATTTTCCTAGCGAAACGAAGGGCTGCGGTGGGACGTTGCAGATTCCCTAGTCCACGCCTCCCCAAACCTGGCTGAGCTTTGAAGAAAACAGGTTCCTGAGCCCTGCTTCAGAATTAATCGAGTCTGCAACTACCAGGAGTGGTGTAGCGGAGCCTAGAAACTCCTTTAGCCGGTCCCTGGAATGACTGAGCGTCGGCCACGTTCGGAAATCGCTGGCAAGGGCATTTTTACAGGTGGGGCACAGAGACCCATAGAGGATGCCCACGTGACCGGGAGTCACCAGCTCGCCGGCAGTCAGGCGAGCCGTGGGACTTCCCAGCAGGGAGGGCTCCCCGCCGGGATTTCTTGCTCAGGTGACTGCTGCTTCTAAATAACCCGTTTCTCCTGGTTGGTCATCTTCCCGAACTCTAAAAGGGTATAGATAATCAAGGAAGAAAGGTAAAAAAGGGCACCTTATTCTGTGATTTGTGCTCTCGTCTTTTTACTGTTTCTTTTTTCTGGAACCCGCTGTTTCTCAGATTACTGATGTACTGAGCCCCACAGATCTCCATTTATCACTCAGGAAAGAAAAAGGGAGCCCGCAGAATGTGCCATTGTTTTCTGTGACTCCAGCTCTGAGAAGCCACAGGAAGCTCCCACACGAGTGAGTGAGGGCCCGTGGATCCCCGACAAGGGAAGGTTGTCCGAGCATCTCCCTCGACTCCAGTGCCAGATCCTGGTCCTGGCCGTCCGCTGCCGAGTAGTTCTGTGCTGGGGGCAAATTTCTTTAACAAGTTATGAGCTGTTTCCGCCTTCATTAAGTGACAGATGAAATAATGGCCAGGTCTCCTCCCAGGGGTTAAGCTCTCTCAGTCTATATAAGCTGTGATAGTGGATTCCGCACCTCCTTATGAGATGCGTGACCGGCCCGGCCTGGTTCCTGCAGTTACCGGAACTCGCAACAGTAGCGTGTGCCGTTTAAGGAGAATTTGAGACTCGTGCCCAAGCCGCTGTGTCACACCAGGACGATGGGCATGGGGTGGGTTTTAATCACGAGCCAAGGGAGGCCTTAGTGATCTATACTGTGGCAGAGATCTGACTGCAGAGACGAGAACACTTAAAGAATAATCGTTAACACTGCTATTAGAATAAGAATCTCAGTTAACTTCTTTTGTCTTTTCCTTTTTTGTCTCTTTACTACACTTCCTTTCCTTTCGAAGGTTTACTGTGATTTTGATTGGCCTCTTTCTCTAGTAACCAGGAGAGCTGAGAGCCACTTGGGAGTTGAAAGCTTCGGTACCCAAACGATTGCCCCCTCGATTGCCCCCTCTCGTGAGACGGGGGACCTGTCTGCATATTTAGCTGGTTCCTTGCCTATGGAAGTCGCTAAAGGCTTCCAAACTCTTGAGAGGTTCTGCAAGGCATACAAACGGTCAAACCAAAAAACTGTCATCTTCTTGGAGCTCTTTAAAACAACATTTAGGTGTATTAAAGGCTCTGAGGAGTCCTGCATTAACTGCTAACCCTCCATCAACCCAGCATTTCCAAACTTCATTGAGCCCGAAACCCTTCTTTTGTCTCAAACCTCGTCCAGCCCTCCTCGAAACATGTTTTGCAGAACTACTGCCAACTTTGGGATAAGCTTACCTCCTTCCTGTTCCAGGAAAGGTTTCATTATATGAAGACCCTTTAGAAGGCACAGAACCTGTGGTCTGTTCTCCCCACCTCCGCCCAGGTCATGAGGAAAGAGGTGGTCGTTCAGTCAGAATGCAGGGGCAGGCTGGGCTGAGCACATGGAAAGACCATGCGTGCTTTGGGGAGCGGGGAAGGCTTTGACCTTGGGAAGCGGACAGGCACGAATTTTTAGCCTAAGCCAGCTGTTGTATTTTTGACTTCCAGGACGTGTCCCAGGATAAGGGTGCAGTGCTGGCCTCTATTCTGATTTTCTTGTGCCTTGCGGGTTAACATACCATGCCCTGCCCCTACTATTCTGTGATGATCTCTCCCTTGCCATTGTGAAGGATGTTTGTGATTTACACGCCTTAGAATCTAATATGATTGAGGCGGTGAGTGTTCCTTTAAAGGTAGGGTTGATGAGGAAGTTTCCTTTTGGAGACCAACTTCAGATAATTGGCAGTGGCTCCACTGCGCTAAGAAAGGTTTTTGAGCTCGCTGGGGTCCGTGGAGCAGAGCGTTGTGACCCGTGAGCAGCGCCTGCCTGGATGAGGGAGAGCAAAGTGGTGGGACTGTGGCAGGTCTCTGCTGTCTGTGGTTTTAAGATGGAAATCACCGTGCTGTGCAGTGCAGCTAAGATCAGAAGACAATGGTTTATAACCCAGGTGGGCAGAGCTTGCGGATGTACTTGTGCAGGTGGCCATTAGAACTGCAAAATCACGATAGTGTGATTTCAAACCATGGTGATGAAAGCTTGGGTTCTCCTGGCTGCCATGTTGAGACAGAAGCAGCAGCTTTTGCCATTATGTTGTCAAACTCAACGCTCCGAGCTGTTCTGCTAGAACTTTGACAATGCTTGGATCATCTTACTTTGATCTTTCGAAATGAGCCTGGTGGGCTTTTATTCAGGTTTTGATTTTTTTCTTTTAAAGAACTAGAGTTTTAACTTCATATTAATGGTAGGTTTTGAGTTTGATCCTCACCCAAGTTGGAACCCTGTTTGCTTAAGCAGAGTAGAAAAGCTGAAGAATCCTTGTAACTTACAGTGGTCTTTCTGCTGTTTAAAATACACAGAGATTATCTTAGCACCTTGCTTGTGTGTATGGCTCAATTCGTATCTTTAACATCCTGCTGCTTTAGAAATCTAGAGTACCAGGTAGGACTCCTTCTAGATCTTGATCTGAGCAGAAAACCTCATGTGTGTATTTATATTCTGAATGCCCCTCCTCTTGACCCTGAATGATAAGTCGACCTGAATGATAGGAACCCCAGAAGCCAGCCCTAAAGGGTGTTCAATTTGGGATGGGAACCCAAATGCCAAAGGGAAGTGGAGTCCCTCCCAGGTCCCACTCTGAGTTCAGGTGAGTTCACCTGTGGCTCAAAGTGCCTGGCCCCTAAGCCAGGAGTGACCTTTGGGTGATTTGCAGCCGTGGGGGAAGGGAAAGGACAGCACCCTGCCACCCCAACCCCCTTGTAGACCCCCTCCTCTTACCCTGGTCCTCCGTGGCATGTGGCTCTGCCAGCATCTCACTTAGCTTTTGGCTCTCAGAACTTTTGGCTAGAATCTCAGACCACTGGTCCCAAACCTGGAGGGGCAGTTCCAGCCATGTGGCGTGGACGTCCTTGCTGTCTCCGTGGAGATTCTGAGCATCTTCAGAGGGAAAGGGGCGGAGTCCCCATCTCCAGGATAAACCTCTGAAATGTAGGGCAGCCCTCCCGGGTGCTTAGCGAGCCTGCCCTGTGTGTCCGCCAAGCCTGGCAGTTTTTTAAAGTTTTTTGAAATGTTTTGATACTTTTTGATACCATTTGCTAATAACCTTTTGTAGTTGCCTGCGGGGGTTTTCCACCTCCCCCCACCCCTCGAGCTTTCGCTACACAGCAGGCGTCCCCGGGTCAGCGCCAGGGTCTCGCCCACCTCCTGTGGCTGTGACTCTCCTCCGTGGCTGCGATCTGATACAAACTCTTGAATTGTGTAAGGGCACACGTGGCCCGGGAGTGTGACTATCTTGGGCCCCCCAACTGAGCAGAAGGGCAGTGCTTTATGATGAGGACACTCTAACGCCCTGAGATGTTGTGCATTTCTTCCAAAGGTCCTACCTCAGCAGAGTGTGCAGAGTTGAAAAGATACCTGAGGGCTGACCCATATATATCACCTGTCCAATACAGGTCGTTCCTCAACCCAGGGCGTGGCTGGGTCTTGATTCACTCCCGTCCACGCCTCCTTTTAAAGAGACATTTTAACATGAAATCCACAAAATCTGTCACAGCGAACCATCCTGCACTTTGCAGAGTGACTGCCCTTAGTTTTGGAGGTCGTTCATTTCTTTCTTTTTTTTTTTTCTTTTTTCCCTTTTTACATGGGTAGAATTTGTGGCTTCGCAGGGTGTTTGGGGGTCTCCAGAAATTGTCTTTTGGTTGCCTTAGTTAAAAGAGTTGAATGAATGTACAAATTTTGGTGGTAGAGGGGGGTCGGAGGAGAAGAACCCTCCCGTGTCAGTGTTCTTTGAGAAAAGGAGCTCCACTTTTCAGAGTTACTTGAGCCGTCCTTACAGGTTTGCTTGCGATGGAAGAAATAGTCCTTTGGATCAACTGAAATCCATCATCACTACCAGCCCCCTTGCAAAATGAGTAAGATCTTTGATGATTAAGTATTGATAATTCATTGGGTATGTTCTGGCTACTCATGTTACCGAACTCTGTAATTACGTGTGTGCTCTTTTTCTAATTTGTTGCTTTTGTATTTGTAGTCGTATGATACCCAAAGCTTTTCTGTGTCTTACCTCTTCTTTAATTAATTTTCTGCACGTTGATTTTTTCCCCCCTCTGTTTTTAATTCCATAAAGAATATTCACTTCTCAAAACACATTAAACATGATTTGCCTGCTAGGGTCTGGCTTATTGTATAATTATATCCCTAGTCTTGTGTGGTTATTGTAATAATCTTCAGTCCTATTTTCTCTGCCTAAATGAAAAAGAACCCTTTGCATGTTGAGCCCACATATAATTTGGAAATTAACCAGAACTGCCTTTCAGTGTCTCCGCAGGCTGGGACGTTTCGATTCTGCTCTCACTGTGCTTCTAATTACTGTATTTTACCAGGAATTTCATTCCCATCCTTGATTGCAGCCCCAAGTCCTGTGACCGGAACTAAAACTATTTGCTTAAATTTGTGTCAGTTGGGGTAATATGATAAGAAAAGAAAAACAGACAAGGGATGGGTTATGTTTATCAGAAAGATACAATAACATTTCTATAGGAACAGAGTCCCTTTACTGCCCTTAGGGCCCAAGAAGAGGACGATGGCTCCCCTGCACGGCCACCAGCAAGCAGACAAGCCCAGTCACGGTCGGGCGTTTCTTCCCCCAGCGTAAGGCAGTTCAGCTTTGGGAGGATGGTGGGAAGTACCTGCCGTGCATATCACACCTGGAAACTGGATTCAACTTTGCCTCTGAGCCAGTGAGCTGCCCCAAATGGGACACCGGCTACCAGATGCTAAATTCGCCTGGATTCTTTCATTTCCAGAAGAATCTTAGGTTAGAAACGATACTCCTCCCCTTTTCCGGATGAAGCACCCGGAGCTCGAGCTAATTATCTTACCCAAGTGGAAGTACCTCACCTCCCCAGCAGGTCCGCATTCGTCTTGGTTTGGGTCCTCTTGAACAGAGAGCCTTAGGTGAGGACTTGGAGCTGGGCCTCACGTTCCCAGGAAGCCCAGCGAGACCAGGAAGGAGGAAAAGCTGCTAATCAGGTGCTTTATCTACGGCTGAGTAGTGAGGCTCACCCACATGCCGTGGCTTAAAGCCACAGCATCAGTTATTTTGGCTGACAAATCTGAGGGCTGCCTGGGCTCAGGTGAGCCGCTCTCACCTGGGTATCACACAGTCCCGGCCAGGTGGCGGCTCCTGGAGGCTCACTGCCCCTCCCCCTCCTTCCTTTCCCCCTGCTCTGCTCCCCCTGCCCCTGCCCCATCCCACTGGTCTCTCTCTCTCTCTCTCTCTCTCTCTCTCTCTCTCCCTCCCTCCCTCCCTCCCTCCCTCCCTCTCTCTCTCTCTCTCTCTCTCTCTCTCTCTCTCTCTCTCTCTCTCTCTCTCTCTCTCTCTCTCGGCCCAGAGTCTCCCATCCTGCTCCTTGAGGGCATCGCAAAGGCCCCCCAGATTGGAGGTGGCGGGGCGACAGAGATGGCATCTCTCGGCAGGAAGTGGGGGGCGGGTGGGTATCAATGAATTGGAAAATCCCACAGGAGCCCGTGTGTTCCCACACGTCCTCTGCCCAAGGAAGGGGGACGGGATCTCCCTGAGGCCCTAACAACCTCCGCTCCGGGGCGGCTCCGCTCACCGAGCTGGCTGCTCAGTGTCTGGGAGGACTTGGCGCAGAAAGAAGCGCCGTGTGTGACGGAGGGGGGAATGCTGTCAGCTTGAGGCCAGCGGGGCCCACCCTGTAGTGGAATCAGAGGAGGGCAGAGGGTCTGTGTCGGATCCCAGAGGCGCCCGCTACGTCTGGAGCTGGATTTTAACCCGAGTCTGCCAGCTCAGACCCAGCTCTTTCAACTACCTGAAAATGATCACCATGTAAGTTCCCTGCGTGGGATATTATGTGCCCAGAAGGCCCTGCTGGGATGCAAATATGTGAGCTGAGGGGCTAACGAGGGAAGCTGTTAGCTTTCACTCAACCACCGGCACAGATGCTGTCCCTGACGCAGGGCTAGCAGAGAGGCAGTGGGTGCAGGACAGGCAAGTCTGCAGGGGGCTGGGGGAGGGGAGGCTGAGGACCCAAGCCCATCTCTTCAGATCCACCTACAGACGAGGTCCACACCACATGTCGGCTGAGGACAAGGCCATTGTCTCAAGGACCTACCGACGTCCTCCCTGGAGCTTGACAACTCTGAGTTTGCTCATAAAGCTGCCACATAGTCACTAGGTGTCCGCTTTGTGCCAGGCAGGCACCGACGGGGGTGAGGGGGGGATACGGTGGTGAACAGACAGCAAGATGCCCTCCCCAAGGACTTACATCCCAGTGGGAGAAACAGACCAACAAACCCAGGTCAGGTAGGGATAGCAACGGAACGCTCTGAAACCCATCGAACTGTACCCTTAGATGGGCAGATGTTATGTGTGTGAATTATATCTCAACAAAGCTTTTTTTTTCAAACTCTGCACTGGGTGTTCACATGGCAGGTCAGGGGAACAAAAGGCGCTGAACGAGAGAGAGGTGGGGGCAAATCGCAGAGCGTCTGAGCAGAGGAGGGGGAAAAGGGACAGAAGGCAGGACACCCATCAGGAGGCCTCTGCCATCACCGCCATCTGCTCCAGTGATGGGGGCCGGGAGCAGAGACTCCCCGATAAACCCCCGTGGGAACACACCCCAGCTATCCTAGCTCCCTATTGCTGGTGCTCAAAACAACAACTTAATTATATTTTACAATATTGTAGGACAGGAATTGGTGTGGGGCTCAACCAGGAGATTGTACTGCTGCACGTGGCTTCAGCCAGGGTCCCTCGGTATTACAACCTCACTCGGGTGGCTGCTTTGGAGGGGAAGGCTGGCTTCACCTGAGACCTATAACCGCACCCCTGGCCTTTCCCACAGGGTGGTCTCAGAGAAGGCTGAGGAGTTCCCGCCTGCTGGCTCAAGGCAACCCTGTTCTAAGAGGTAAGAGGTAGAAGACGCCTATGTCCTTTTTCTAAAAATAACCTGCAGTAAAATGTACTCTGTGTGTGTGTATAATTCTATGAATTTAAACAAATAACCAATCAACTATTCACTGCAAAAATTAAAGCCCAACAATGGGTGAATGGATAAACAAAATGTGGTCTAGCAAGATGATGGAATATTACTCGGCCATGAACAGGAATGAAGCACTGACATGATGTAGATGAACCTTAAAAACATTATGCTAAGTTGAAGAAGCCAGGCACAAAGGACAACGTATTGTATGATTCTGTTTATATGCAGTGGCCAGAACAGGCAAATTTAGAAACAGAAAGTAGATTAGTATTTGCTTAGGGCTGGGGTGGGGATGAGACAGGATAGGGGTGCAGGAGCTAAAAGGTATGGGTTTCTTTCTGTGGTGATGAAAATGCCCTAAGATTGACAATGGTTGTAGTTGCACACATCTGTGACTATATGAAAAGTCTTTGCATTGTATGATATGTGAATTACATCTCATTAAATGTGTTTAAAATATGAAAGCAGTAATTCACCCCGTTTCTCTGAGTTTCCTGTGTTGGTCTCCCAGATAGCTACAGGTTGAGCGCCACGATAGAAACCTCTCTAGTTGGGTTCTGAAATTGGGGATAAAATGGTAAGCGTAGAGGTAGTGTTGATTTCAGGCCCACCAGGGAGCAATTCTGTGTGTGCAGACCTCGTGGCATCCTTCAGAAGGCGCCCTAGAGCAGGGGTCCTCAAACAGTGGTCCCTGGGTCAGCAGCATCTGTATCCCAGGGAGTTTGGGAATGCAGATTCTCAGGCCTCGCCCCAGATCAGCTGACTCAGCCACTCCTGGGGTGGGCCCCAGCGACGTGTGTTTTGCACAAGCCCGCCTGGAGAGTCTCACGCATGCTCGGTTGAGAATCGCTGCTCTCTAGAGGGTTGTCTCCTTTCTGCACTCAGAGGCTTTCCTGAGCTGTGAGTCGGCCAGATCCCCAACAGCTGTGCCTGGTTTGCACTGGCCGAACCTGAACCACAGGGCTTCCCTCTGGTTAAATACAACCCAGCCCAGGGGTAGCTGAAGCTTTGAGCTTGAGAAGGCTGGCGCAGTCTTGGAGCAAACCTCTGCAGGGGCCACACGCCTGCTGCATCCCAGGGAAAGTGAACCTCAGCTGTGGACTTCCTGTTGATGGGGGGAGGGGAGGAGGCAGGAAGCCCTGGGGTGTGGCCCAACCCTTTGAATGGTCTCCAGCATCCGCTGGCTCTGGGACCTCATTCTCGGCTCAATGGAATCATTTTACCAGGCATGCCACAACAGTGACGATTCATCTTCTCAGGGGTCACCTAAAGGTGCTAAAAATATATCACTCCTGTATGCGGTTCTGAACTTCTAAGTGCCCCAATGCTGTGGGCTTTCTTTTTTTGTTCCAGGCTGAAATTCAAGAGACCAGGATTCCAGTCTGATCTTTGTAACTAATTAGCCTCGAAGAAGGCTGTGCTTGGTGTCTCCTCCTTTCAGAATAGGGACTAGATCCCACCTCTGTGACATGGATGGAGCACGGGGCTGTGCATCATGAATGTGGGGTATTTTGTGGGTTTTTTTTTTTTTTTTTTTAGATTTTGGCCACACCCCACAGCATGTGGGATCTTAGTTCCCTGACCAGGGATCGAACCCATGCCGCCTGCGTTGGAAGGCAGAGCCTTAACCACTGGACCAGCGGGGAAGTGCCAGGAATGTGGGTTTTAGCTTTGGCTCTGTCACATGCCACCTGGACAAGACACTTTATCTCTTACATCTCAGTTCCTTACACTGGGAGATGAGATGTCCCTCAGGGTGTGACCTGCATCACCCTTGTCCCCTAAGCAGCTGCCTGAAGAAGCTCTGGTCAGGAAATGTGTGGGGGACTGTGGAGGTGAAGTCCCCCTCTTGGAGATTCACATCAGGCTACACATTTGTATGTTACAGCCTCTGAAAATCCCATTAAAGACATCTACCTTGGGAATTCTCTGGCGATCCGGTGGTTTGGACTCCACACTTTCACTGCTGAGGGCGTGGGTTCGATCCGTGGTCGGGTTACTAAGATCCCACTAGCCGCGCGGCCAAAAAAAAAAAAAGTTACCTACCTGACTATAGTTAACCCAGGATTTCCCAAGCTTGTTTGCCCCCGGCCCCTTCCCTGCTTTTTCCTCTGTTAATAACTTTAGAGACTTTATGTCATCATAACACCTCTTGGGGAATGGGAAGCTAAAAGATTTCTGTGTCCCATCAATTCTGACAGTCCAAGATTCAGCGATTGTCCCATCACGGACTTGGAAAGATGCCACAAAGATGTCAAAGAAGATGGTCAGCTGATTTTTTAGGATTCCCCATGGAGGACATTGGCTTGATGTGGTTACTGTGTTGTTTTTCTTTTTTTTGTTGTTTTTTAAAAATTTTATTTATTTATTTATTTATTTATGACTGTGTTGGGTCTTCGTTTCTGTGCGAGGGCTTTCTCTAGTTGCGGCAAGTGGGGGCCACTCTTCATCGCGGTGCGCAAGCCTCTCACTATCGCGGCCTCTCTTGTTGCGGAGCACAGGCTCCAGACACGCAGGCTCAGCAATTGTGGCTCACGGGCCCAGTTGCTCCGCGGCATGTGGGATCTTCCCAGACCAGGGCTCGAACCCGTGTCCCCTGCATTGGCAGGCAGACTCTCAACCACTGCGCTACCAGGGAAGCCCAGTTACTGTGTTTTAAGGTCTGGCTTTTAATGTTGCATATCTAAAATCTTGACCTGGTTAATGCATCTGTGATGGTTAATTTTATGTGTCAACTTGGCTGGGCCCCAGTGCCCAGATATTTAGTCAAACATGACTCTCAGTGTTCCTGTGAAGGTGTTTTTTGGGCGAGATTAACATTTGAATCCGTGGACTTTGAGTAGAGCAGAATGCCCTCCATTACGTGGGTGGGCCTCATCCAACCAGGTGAAGGCCTTAATTGCACAAAGACCAACCTCCCCAGAGCAAGAGGGAATTCTGCCAGCACACGGCCTTCGGACTTGAACTGCAGCACTGGCTCTTCCCAGGGTCTCCAGCCTGCTGGCCAACCCTGCAGATTTTGGACTCGCCAGCCTCCGTAATTGTGTGAGCCAACTCCTTAAAAAAAAGTCTCTCTCTGTATATACATATATGTCCCATTCTTTCTGTTTCTCTGGAGAACCCTGATTAACATGGCACCCGTAAAAGAACAGACTCAAGGAACTCACTACAGAGCCAGACCCTGAAAGAATTCAGCAAGGGGGACTCCTTCCAAGAGCAGAGTTTTGCCGATGCAGCTGGTCACCCACTTTACGAGGAAAGAGAAGTAAGCTGAGATAAGAATATACACAGATTCACGGACAGTGGTAAATAGCGTCACTGGTTGGTCAGAGACCTGGAAGATAAAGAGGACCAAAACCAAGCGTGTAGGTTTTGTATCACATGCAATGTTCACTAGAGAGCATCCACTATGGAAGAGGCCACCCCAGTGCTGACACAACAGGCATAGGACCAGGGTAGCCATGGCAACAGGGATGAAGGCTGTGCCTGGGCTCCATTTACCAAGGCTCATCTAGCTGTTGCCACTGCCACCAACGTAGACCAGTGTCAAGCCCCACATATGGTACCATCCCTCAAGGAGACCCACCTACCGCTTGGCGGCCAGTTGGTTACATCGGACCCCTTCTACCCTGGAAGGCTCAGCAATTCATCTAGACCGGAATTAATGATAATCCAGGTATAGGTTTGCTTTTTCTGTCCAAAGGATCTCTGCTAGCGTCACTATCTGATGGCATACAGAATGCTTGATCTGCTGACGTGGAATCCAACGTAACATCCCCTTGAACCAGAAGACGCATTTTATAGAAAGGAGGTAAGGAGGTGAGCATATAGCCATGGGATTCCTGGTCCTATCACCTATACCAGAAGCTTCCAGCATGATAACATGATGGAAAGATCTTTTGAAAGCACAACGTGCCGGCTTAGAGATGATTCCCTGAGAGTTTGGCATACTATCTCCCCAAATGCAATCTACTCCCCAACTTAACTACCAGTAGAGTATGATGTCTCCCCAAAAGGTAGAATACATTGGTCCTGGAAGCAAGGGACAGAGAAGCAGGTTTGGTCCTGGTCAGTACCACTCCCAGCGACCCTGTAAGAGGTGTGCTTCTCATCCCTCCAACTTTTGGCTCTGTGGGTCTAGAGGTCCAAGTTCTCAGAGAAGTTAATGTTTCCACCTAGGGACACGGAACGGTCCCCATTAGACTTTAAGCTCTGACTTCTACCTGGTGGAAAACTTTAAATGTGTGGATTTTATGTTATGTCAATTATATCTCAATAAAGCTGTTATAAAGTAAATGAGTAGGGCTTCCCTTGTGGCGCAGAGATTAAGAATCCTCCTGCCAATGCAGGGGACACAGGTTCGAGCCCTGGTCCAGGAAGATCCCACATGCCACGGAGCAACTAAGCCCGTGCACCACAACTACTGAGCCTGCGCTCTAGAGCCCATGCTCCACCACAAGAGAAGCCACCGCAATGAGAAGCCCGCGCACCGCCACGAAGAGTAGCCCCCGCTCGCCGCAACTAGAGAAAGCCCGCGCACAGCAAGGAAGACCCAACACAGCCAAAAATAAATAAATAAATAAATTTATATTAAAAAAAAAGAAAGTGATACATCAAGAAGCCAACAGTGTTTGTCTTTGAAGAGAAATGAGTTTTTCTTCTTTCTACTTTGCTTTACTCTCTTTAACACTCTGAGCTTGTATTGCCTTCATAATCGGAAAGAATTAAAACAAACTGGCATCTCCCAAGTAGGATGAAGCCTCAGTCTCCTGCCTCTGACCCTTCATCCCATTTGTTTGAGGTCATGGTTGGTCCTAGTGGGGGTAATGATGACAGGTGGTTGGGTGCCCCTCCCCCTCTCCGGGGAGGCTACCCTCCCCAGAATCTGCTCATGAAGTTAAATTCAAAATCATTGTATAACTAATGTATCCATACTGCTAAGCGCAGCAACACTATCTTATATGCAAAACACTTTTATTTAATCGTAGAGCAAGCGCAGCATAGTAATTACCCATCAAACGGGAATTACGGTTTTATTAATTTTTAACTTCCATGAAAAGAAAGCATCTTAAATTGGAAAGAAACAATCCATGTCACAAGCCAGTTAGTCAAAAAATGTTTGTCTGTTTGGAGGGCCCAGAATGATCATGGTAACATCCACCTTTTATGAAATGCTTATCATGGACCAGGCATCATGCAGAACCCTTGGGATTTGATGTCTCTTCACTTCCATGATGGAGATGCATCTTGTAAATCATGAGATTAGAGATGAAGAAACAGAGACAGAAGAATTAAATCTCTTGTTGAGGGGGCAGAGCTGGAGTTTAAGCCTTGGAGCATTTAACTCAGAAGTGGGGCAATGTTAGCCAGCATTCTGCTTTGTCAGTACAGGTGTGTTCTTAACCTCTGTTCACAAAGGTGTGTTGACGCAAACAAAGAAAAAAATAAGGCACTATGCCTCTAGAGGAGAACTGTCATTCCCTTGGCTTGTGTTTCTCTCTCCCATCAGACTGAGAGCAACCAGAGAGGTTCTGTTACCGATCACCCGACACACAGTGAGGCCAAACAAACTGAAACGCCCGAGTTTGGAGCAGAGAAAGGTTTATTGCAGGGCTAAGCAAGGAGAACGGCTAGCTCGTGCTCAGAAAAACCCAAACTCACCAATGGTTTTCGCGGAGACGTTAACATAGGCAAAATTTGGGGGAAGGGTTGCAGGGCTTGTGACTTTCATCTGATTGGTTGGTGGTGAGGTAACAGGGCGGTGCTTCAGGAATCCTGTGCTCAGCCTGAAGTTACCATCCTCCACCTGGGTGGGGGTCTTAGTTCCGCAGAAGAACTCAAAGACATTGTTATGGGGAATTCCCTGGCGATCCAGTGGTTACGACTTGGCACTTTTACTGTCGTGGCCTGGGTTCAGTCCCTGGTCGGGGATTCCACAAGCCACGTGGCAAGGCCAAAAAGAAAGAAAGAAAAAAAAATTGTTTATGTATATCCCTTGAGGAGGAACCAGGACTCTGCCCCATGGCTACACTATTATTTCTTCAACGCTCCTCCTTTGTTTCTGCATCCCCTCCCTTCCCTGATTAGCAACCATTTGGATTTGCCCTCTGGAACTCAGGGAAGGTCAAGGTGGCTGAATGAAGCCTATTTCCTACAAACAAGAAACAAGGGACACAGAAAGGGCTTATACCCGGGACTGCCCCCACAGGGTGCTGCTCCATTTCCTAGACCGTCCCATCTACCCAGCCCAGCAAAACAGAAATCCGTATGCCGTTCGGATAACATTGCCTCTCTCTCACCTTCCACAGCAGTTGGTGAGTTCCATTACATCAATATCTTTCAATTCTTCCCCCTGTGAACCAGCTCCTCTGCAGCATTCTGTTCAGGATGGCTTAATTGGGAAGTCTATGAATTTTCTCTAGCTTCAGGTATGGCTGTATCCAGGAGTTCACAAAGTGTCTCCAGCCTGGTTTTCAGTTGCAGGCTCTTAACTAGCACCAAGTCCTCCTATCTGTTTGTGCTCCTGCAACTTCACCACCTTCCCATCCATTTACCTGCCAATCCCTGAGATGTCTTTCTAAAATGAAAATGTGATCACCAAAAGCTTTCAATGGCAGGATAACTTAACTCCTCCCTTGGCACGACCTGTCATATGTCGAGCTCCCCAATCTCACCTCCCACTCTTTTTCCCCACGTGCCATTTAAAGAAAAATTGTCCCCAGTTTGGAACACTGGACGCCCTCAGGATGTTATAGCAGACTACCACAGCTTTGTTCTCAAGTCTGCCCAAGGGTCATCTGACTCTCAAGGCATCAGGAGCCCCCTGAGGGAGTCACAGCCCAGATTGCTGGCCTGCCTGCTCCTGGAATTTCTGATTTGGTGGGCCTGAATTTGGGGGGAGCCTAAGCATCACATTTCTAACAATTCCCTGCGGCAGAATCAACTAGTCCAGGGACCACACTTTGAGAACCTCAGCTCTAGGGCAAATTTTTCCTGGAAAGAGCCAGTTAGTAAAGATTTCCTGGGCCAGAGGATCTGTGTTGCAAGTATTCAACTCTGCTGCTGCAGCAGGAAAGCAGCCAGAGGGGATATGTAAATGCACGGGCTTGAACTTGTTCTGATAAAACTTTGTTTACATAAACAAGCAGTGGGCCTTATCTGACCCAGAGTTTGCCTCTCCAAGGAATGGTCATTTTGTTTGACTTATTATTTATCCTGAGGACCTACACTCTGTCAATTTAGATGTTAACTTGTAGGAGTATTAGTAAGTTACAAATGACTTTTGTCCCACAGAGATGAAAATGATTTACTTCTGGAAGAAAAGATAGCCTCAAATGCTACCGTTTTATTGCCTTGTAGGGCATTAACCTTTCTGCGTTGGACTTTATCATTTTATTCCAGCATTCTTTCTCTCATTAACTATACAGACTCAGTGTCTTGTGTTCTCCCTTGAACCCACCCCCGACCCTGCTGCTTTTCCTGAGCTAAGCGAACCTCTGACATGGGCTCACTATTATATTTGCATGTCATGTTTTAACTTTTGAAAAATGACACTTGCACACCGACAATAATAATGTATTTATGGCACTCATTTGGTGGTACGTGACAAAATTCCAGTCCAAAGTAGCAAAAGTTTGAAAGGGGCGGGGGTCTCAGTCCATGTGGAAATCTGAGTTGTCTCCAGTTTCAAGCTGCTGTGCCCAAGGGCTCAAGAAATATTGTCAGCTCTCTCTCTCACCTGTGTCTCCGTCTCTGTCTTTCTCTCCCTCTCTCCATCTTTTGTCTCTGCTGAAATCTGCTTGGCTTCTTTTTTTTTTTTTTTTTTTAATTGAAGTATAGTTGATTTACAAGATTGTGTTAGTTTCAGGTGTACAGCAAAGCGATTCAGTTATACATATATACAGATTCTTTTCCATTATGGTTTATTACAGGATATTGCATACAGTTCCTGCTTCGCTTCTAAAGAGGGGATTCTCACGTGACCACAAGTTGCCCACCCACTAGAAGCCTGGCATTCAGTGTGTGGCCCCATTACAGGGCTTGTCTTTGTCTCATGGGCTCTGATGTATCCTGGGAGCAGTTCGATGGACGCAGCTTGGGTCAGGTGCCCTGTAGGAGCCAAACACTGAGCTCGGTTGTTGAGAATCACCCTCTGATTAGCTGGGTCCAGATCAGGGCCCGACCCTGGGGTAGGGGAGCGTGGGAGCCGCCCGCCCCCAAGAAGGAACAAGATGATTCCGGAGTAGGAGTGGGGTGCTGGGCAGACCAGCATAATTCTTCTGCTACTACAGACGACTACTGTAGTCTTCTACTACTACTGCTGTTTCTACTGTGCCTACAACAACAATAACAACAACAAATAATAATAATACCTTGTATTTATTATTGTTTTTTTAAAAAATTTATTTATTTTTATGTTCGGCTGCGTTGGGTCTTTGTTGCTGAGCGCGGGCTTTCTCTAGTTGCGGCGAGCGGGGGCTCCTCTTCATTGCGGTGTGCGGGCTTCTCACTGCAGTGGCTGCTCTTGTGGCGGAGCATGGGCTCTAGGCACGCGGGCTTCAGTAGTTGCAGCACGCGGGCTCTGTAGTTGTGGCCCACGGGCTTAGTTGCTCCGTGGCGTGTGCGATCTTCCCGGACCAGGGCTCAAACCCGTGTCCCCTGCATTGGCAGGCGGATTCTTAACCACTGCGCCACCAGGGAAGCCCTGTATTTATAATTGAGTCCATGCTAAGGACCCAGCACTGTGTCAAATGCTTGATCTTCCTAATATGCTTCCCATCACAAACAGCTCCGCATTCTTCCTACCGGCATTAGCTCCATTTCACAGAAGAAGACACTGAGGCTTGGAAAAGCTAAGTACCTCACCCAAGTTTACACAGCTAATAAGTGACAGGGATTGTGACCCAAGTCCATCCAAATCTGAAGCTTGTGTGGTTTCCAATAGTGCTTGTGCTGGGGCTTGCAAGATGAATAAATTAGGAGTCTGCCAGGTTAGACTGGAGGGATTAGGGAAGGGTGTTTTAGACAGAGGGAAGGGTGTTTTAGACAGAGGGAAGGGCACTGCTAAGCTATGGAGCGGTGGGAGACCACGTTGCATCTGGGAATGCAACCCAGTAAGGCCATGGCCAGGCCAGAGAGCCTCACGGTGGTTCTCTGTCCAGGCTGCATGTTAAAACACCTGGGGGGAAGGGGACTTCCCTGGTGGCGCAGTGGTTGAGAATCCACCTGCCAGTGCAGGGGACATGGGTTCGAGCCCTGGTCCAGGAAGATCCCACATGCCGCGGAGCAACTAAGCCAGTGCGCCACAACTACTGAGCCTGCGCTCTATAGCCCGTGCGCCACAACCACTGAAGCCCGGGCACCTAGAGCCCGTGCTCCGCAACAAGAGAAGCCACCACATGAGACGCCCGCGCACTGCAATGAAGAGTAGCCCCTGCTCGCCACAACTAGAGAAAGCCCGTGCGCGCAGCAACGAAGACACGATAAGGCCAAAAAAACACGCTGCTGGGGGGATGGGGTGTTTATTAAACACACCCAGAGATTTTGATTGAATTGATCTAGGACTGGGTCCCAGTGTCAGTATTTTAAAACTATAAATAAAAGCAAAAGCAAAAACTCCTCAAGAAGTTTTAACGTAACAGCACAAACATGGTAGCAAAGTCCAGATTTTGGAGGCAGATGACTCTTGTTACTAAAGAGACAAAGACCAACACCAGTGGCAGAGCCACTCTGGCACCCCGGTCACCTGGTGCCCTGTTATAGTGACAGATGGTAGTGTAAGCAGATACGTTAGGGGGTCCCCTAAAGGAATGGCTTTCTTGACATACGAAAGCCAGTTTGGCCTAAGCCGTTTTGTGAGCTAAGCCCGGCCACCATGCTTGCCCTCGGACAGGTCTCAGTCATCAATGATCTTAAAAGAACACAGGAGTGCAGGAATAGAGAAAAGGCAGTGACAAGCGGAGTCCTAGTTCCTCCACAAGGGTTATACATAATAATATATCTTTGAGTTCTGCAGGAACTAAGGCCCCCACCCAGGTGGAGGATGGAAGCAGGATGCCAGTCAACTAAGACTTGGACTCTGTCGACCTTGGCCCCAATTCTATGCCAAATCCTTCTCTGCTCATGCCCGTTCATGAATTGTCATATTCCCTTAGCTTCAAACTTCCCCACTTTGGCTCTTGGGGAGATACTGCTTTGGGAAAGATCCCCGGTGTTCTCCTCACTTGCTGCAAGTGATAATAAATACTTCCTTCTCTCCATCTTTGTCTTGGTTGTGTCTATTGGCTTGACACCCACCATGAGAAGAACCCAGGTTTCAGGTAACAGTAGGAGAGCTACAGAGCCCAACAAGGTGCTGGGTGGGGAGGTGGGAGCAGGTTTATTGGTCAGCACGCAGGAACTATCCTTGAAACTCAAGGGCTTTTCAGAGAGTAAAGGTGCAGACGCAGTGAAACTTGAGTTATTTGAAGGCAGTGAGGGTAGAAGTCACGGCCAAGGTCTCAGGCATCCGACAGACCTGGGTTCAAATCCTGACTTGACCAGGGACTAGGGGAGTGAGATAGGGTAGGCAGATTCACAACTTGCTCATCTGTAAAATGGGGCTAATGATAAGAGCTCCTCTTTCATAAGGTTGTGGTGAGTGTTACACAGGCTTATAGACACAAAATATCAACCCAGAGCCTAAGCAGTGAGTGTCATCAGGGACTACCATCCCTATACATGACTTAATGTCCATCCCCTGGGCGATGAGGTCCTGGGGACTCAGGAGAAACGCAAGATTATTTGCCCTGTGTCTCCACAAAGTCTCCTGCAGGTGAAAAGGCTAATCTTCTAGGCTCTGCATTTTATTTTATTTTTTTGGCCGTTCCACGCAGCTTATGGGATCTTAGTTCCCCAACCAGGGATTGAACCCATGCCCTCGGCAGTGAAAGCGCGGAGTCCTAACCACTGGACTACCAGGGAAGTCCCTAGGATCTGCATTTTAGTCCTTCAAAACATAAGTGAATAAAATTCAACTAAATACAGAGTTGGCTGTCTCCATTTGCCATTAGACAATCTTATTAAGGGACAGGAGTCCTAGGAATATGTCTGTATCTGTGTTTTGGAGATTGTTTGGTGCCACAGACTAAATGTTTGTGTCCCCCACACCACCCCCCAAATTTGTATGTTGAAATCTATCCCCCAACATGATGGTATTAGAAGCCGGGGCCGGGGAATTCCCTGGCTGTCCACTGGTTAGGGCTCTGCCCGTCTACTGCAGGGGCACAGGTTCGATCCCTGGTCAGGGAACTAAGATCCCGCATGCCACATGGCTGCAGCCAAAAAAATTTTAAAAATTAAAAAAAAAAAAAAAAAAAGGAGCTGGGGCCTTTGGGAGGTGATGAGGTCATGAGGGTGGAACCCTCATGAGTGACATTAGTGCCCTTATAACAAGAGCCCAGAGAGCTCCCTCCTGCTTCTGCTGTGTGAGGACACAGAGTAAAGATACCACCTGTGAACCAGGAAGCAGGCCCTCACCAGACACTGACTCTGCCAGTGCCCTGATCTTGGATTTCTCAGGCTCCATAACTTTGAGAAATGAATGTTTGTTGTTTATAGGGTCTCAACCGGGTTGGGACGTCCTGGGGGTCTCCCACACGTGGCTGGCAGTGGGTGCTGGCTGTTAGCTGGGAGCCCAGCCAGGGTGAGGTCAAGGATTCTTGATTCTCCTCCACAGGGTCTCTCTGTCACTTGGGCTTCTCACACCATGGGGGTTGGTTTCCAAGGAAACGCTCCAAGTGCTCAAGAGAAAGGCTCAGCCTAGGAATCTACACAGCATCACTTCCACGGCCTTCTGTTGGTCAAAGCAAGTCCCGGGGCCAGCTCAGATCCAAGGGGAGAAAAGGAGACTCCATCTCTCTACGTGGAGTGTCGAGGATTGGCTGCCATCTTTAATCTTCCACACAGGTGGCTCTGAGGTGTCAACTCAGGAAGAAATCCCCATGGTGACTTTGAACTTGGTGGAGCTACAGGCTAGCATGCTTTAGAGCACATTTCAAAAGGGGGTGTGGCGGGAAAGAATGTTTTGGAACCAATGGACGAAGAGTCAAAATCTTGATGTTTGGAAGTACTAGTTTTCAGAGATAAAAGAGATCTTGGAAATTTGAGGCCATCCTCCATGTGTTGCTAGAGAAGACCCCAGATACAGAAAGTGGCTTGTACTGGTTCTCAGGAGACCTCCATTCTGGTTCGTTAACTAACTGCTTCACAGATTCGGCATGTTATTTATGGAACACTTATGTGACAGGGGCTGCTCTAGGCTCTGAGGATATTACAGTGAACAAAACAAATAAATATCTCTGCTTTTGAGCAGGTTCCATTTCAGGGAGCAAGACAGACATTAAAGGAAATGAATTAATTAAATATATGGCTTGTGAGTGATAAGTTCTAAGGGGAAAAATGAAACAAGAGGATAAGCAGTGTTGGGAAGGATGTTCCCATTTTATCTGGGGCGGCCAGGGAAGTTGTCACGAGAGGGTGACCCTGGAGAAAAGGGAGGAGTGGCCACGGGGACGTGGGGAGGGCATCCCAGGCAGGGGGAGCAGCTAGTGCACATGTCCTGGGGCAGAAGCATCCTGGCCTGTTTGAGGACTGGCAAGGAGGCCAGTGTGCTGGAGCAGAGGGAATATGGGGGAGAGGAACAGGAGATGAAGTGAAGCTGGACCACCTCTCCTAGGATCTCATAGGTCACCGTATGGACTTCTCCTCAGAGCGATGGGCAGAGGGACAGGATCCAATTGGAGTGTTAACAGGATCCCTCTGGCTGCTGCATGGAGAGTAGACGGAAAGAGACCAGGGTGAAACTGTAGGATATTCTATTAGTAGAGAATTGCCACCGTCCAGGCAAGGAGAGAGGGGCTAATTTTTCTCTGTCTCTAACTAGCTGGGTGAGCTTGCCAAGTTTGCAAAATCTAGATTGTTCTGGAATGGGAGAAGGAGAATCCCTACTCAGGAAAAGACAGGAAGGTGATTTTTGAAGGCTTGAAGCTGTCACCCCCCTGTCTGGAGAGGCTAGCTACCATTCAAATGTTCTTTGGGGCCCTAACTCTTCATGAAGTCATCAGGAACTCGTGGAGTACTCACCACGTGTTAGAGATTCTGCCTCGTGTTGGGACTACAGTGGAAAGCAAGGCGAGCGTGGTCCCCACCTCCCCAGAGCAGAATCGTGATTGCTGGGGCTGAAGCAGAAACCAGCATGTGATGGGACAAAACCATCGCTTACTCTCCTGTTCGATTTTATCAGCAGTAAGTGGCCTCCTTAAGAGGAGTCACTGCTGTCAAGAAACCCTTGGGTGGGGACTTCTCTGGTGGCGCAGTGGTTAAGAATCCACCTCCCAATGCAGGGGACACGGGTTCGAGCCCTGGTCCGGGAAGATCCCACATGCCGCGGAGCAGCTAAGCCCGTGCACCACAACTACTGAGCCTGCACTCTAGAGCCCACGAGCCACAACTACTGAGCCCACATGCCACAACTACTGAAGCTCGTGTGCCTAGAGCCCATACTCCGCAACAAGAGAAGCCACCGCAGTGAGAAGCCTGCGCACCACAACGGAGAGTAGCCCCCACTCACCGCAACTAGAGAAAGCCCGTGCTCAGCAACAAAGACCGAACCACAGCCTAAATAAATAAATAAATAAATTAGGAAAAAAAAAAGAAACAAACCCTTGGGTGGTTCCCCCACCTAAAATGTGCTCAACCAGCCACCAAGTCATTGCTTATTTTATTACTTAATGATTAAAAAAAAAGTCCAGGGAAGATAATAAACACATGACAGCGTCCTCCATGATGGAAATACTGGGACCAACCTGCCTGGGACAATGTGAGCTGAGAACACGTGTGTGTCTCTGTATGTACAGTCCGTGTATGGATACGTGCTGCATGTACGTTGTTTTACTCACCTTCCTATCTCCAGCGTCTATATGGACACTTGCATAGAGTAGGAGCTCTCTACGCTTTGCCAAATGAATAAATACGTAAATTAAACGATCGGCTTATGGGGAATTATGGTTAAGACTCCAGTGAGCTTTCACTGCAGGGGGCCCGGGTTGGATCCCTGGTCTGGGAACTAAGATCCTGCAAGACATGCAGCGTGGCCAAAAAAAAAAAAAAAAGATCGTCTTTTTTTTTTTTTTTAAATCTACTTTTTTTTTAAAAAATTTATTTATTTATTTATGGCTGTGTTGGGTCTTCGTTTCTGTGCGAGGGCTTTCTCTAGTTGCAGCAAGTGGGGGCCACTCTTCATCGCGGTGCGCGGGCCTCACACTATCACGGCCTCTCTTGTTGAGGAGCACAGGCTCCAGACGCGCAGGCTCAGTAGTTGTGGCTCACGGGCCTAGCTGCTCCGCGGCATGTGGGATCTTCCCAGACCAGGGCTCGAACCCGTGTCCGCTGCATTGGCAGGCAGATTCTCAACCACTGCGCCACCAGGGAAGCCCCAAAAGATCGTCTTTTGCATTTAAAGGATTTAATTGGAGTGCCTAGCACACAGCCCTCTGTAAATGGTAGATGTTATTATCATTTCTCCAACACCATCTCTGCCAAGACTCCCTGGCTCCCTCACCCCCGACTCAGCTGCCAGGCCAACCCTGGGCTTTAGAGGTACTGAGTGTACGCCTCTAGTTCACTCCTTCCACCCCTTCGTGCTCCACCACACCACTTGGAGGGTCAGTGGTGTCTGTTTCTTGGTGTGCCTGGGCTGACCCTTATTTATGATGCTGTTATATGGCTGTTATATACGAACTCATTTAATCCTGATGACCACACTTTGAAAAAGGTGTCAAAGGAGGAAACCGAGGCTTCCTGCAGTGGACGTGCCCATGGCTCACCCCCTACTGACTGGCAAGAGCTGGGAACTGAACTTGGACCTCTGGGACACCAAAGCCCATGTTATAGATTCCAATCACATCCATGCTAATAACAAGCTCATGGGGGAAAAAAAAATCAAACAATCATAGGGCTTGTGCCAGAGTGCTGGAGTCATGGATTATTTTATTTTTTTTCCAAATCTCTTGATTTTGTTACAGTAATCGATCTTCACTTGAGAGTAGAAAAGATACTTATTTTGGTAGGCTAAAGGAGCTTGAAAGAATGCTACACTATTTCTTCCCACCCCCAGCTGTCTGTCTGGAAGGAAAATAAAATATGTTAGATGAAAATCAATGAAAAATAAGAAATTCTTTGATGAGTGGGAAAGGGAAGGGTTTGTAGGGGTGACTGAATCAAGAAACATGAAAGGGTATTAAATAGTGATGTCGCCACTTTAACTAATTAGTAATGTGAATGTGTTGCAGTTATTGGATTAATGTACATGGTACAAGCTGCCTTTCGTCGTCCCAGTTGATCTCAGTATCTACCTCAAGAGGCAGGCAGGACACACTGGCCTTTCCTGCTTATGTAGGAACCAAGTTACAGAAAATCAATGATTCCTCTGAGTTCTCAAAGTGACTTGAGGCCGGAATTAACGCAACCCAGACCAATGGCGCATCTTACCTTGTCTTATTCCTTTTCTTGAGCACTCTTCCCCCTGGCCAAGGTCCTTTGAGATAGTGGCACCTGTTCTGTTATCTGGGGACAGTGCCCCACCCTGGGGAGGGCAGAGACAAGGAAATAAGTACAAAAGAGAAGGGAGGAACGGCACCGGTGCTGTGCAGGTATTTTACTCAAGAAGAGACATCAACTATACGAGTTCTGCCACCAAGAATAAAAGAGCAAAAGAAGAAATAAATGGGTGAACAACACCATTCAGGGAGCTGAGATGAGAGGCAGCAAACTGTTTTCCCTCCTCCATCCGCTGGGCTGAATTTGATGCTGATGTTTAAAGATTTAACATATTTGAGATAACATGCCCTGAAGAACAAGCTGTGATTAGGGGCCCAGGGGGACAACCTGAGGTTCCTTTCCTTTCGGCTCTGGATGAAAAACCCTCAGAGTTGGTTTTATTAAGTGACACAGAGGGAAGAAGACCGTGTGACAATGGAAGCAGAGATTGGAGTGCTGAAGCTCTAAGCCGAGGGTCCCCAGCAGCACCAGAGGCTGGAGAGAGGCCTGAAATAGCTGCTTCCCCAGAGCATCTATTTGTTACAGCAGCCCTAGGAAACTCATACAGGCAGTATGAGCAGTATGACCTACTAGGCAGCTCCTTTCCCGAGGGAATGGGATTGCTCTGATGGGCAAATTTGGCTCAAGGACTTTTACCCAGCTCTTCCCCATCCCCACTCCTGCTCAGGGGACAGCCAGACACCAGTCCAGGTCTCTCCCCGCCGCCTCCAGCTCCCTCCCATTTCCCCTCTTGCTTCTCAGAGGACCTGACCGGACACTCTCATATCTCAGATTCAGTGGTTCTCAAGATTTCACCTTTTTTGCTTCATCTATTCCTTTTTCCTTTCTGTTTTTTTCTCACATCTTTTGAAGCAAATCCCATACATCCTGTCGTTTCACCTGTACATATTTCAGCATATATCCCTTAAAACAGGAGGTAGTGTTTTCTAGCATAATCTCAAAGCCACTAGCACACCCAGCACATTCGTTGGTGAATAATTCTCTGGTCTCCTCTAGGCCTTAACGCACACTACTAGGTTGTCTCAGAAATGTCTTTTTGAATGAAATAATGCCATTTGCAGCAACATGGATGGACCTAGAGATTCTCATACTGAGTGAAGTAAGTTAGAAAGGGAAACAAATATCATATTATATCGCTGATATGTGGAATCTGAAATATGACACAAATGACCTTATCTACAGAATAGAAACAAACCCACAGACATAGAGAACAGACTGTGGTTGCCAAGAGGGAGGGGGCTAGGGGAAGGATGGGTTGGGATTTGGGGTTAGCAGATGCAAACTATTATATATAGGATGGATAAACAACGTCCTACTGTATAGCATAGGGAACTATCAATATATTCAATAACTTGTGACAAACCATAATGAAAAAAAATGTAAAACACGATGTATATATATTTGTATAACTGATCACTTTGCTGTACAGCAGAAATTAACACAACATTTAAAATCAACTATACTTCAATAAAATAAATTTTTTTTTTTCTGTGGCTGCCTTGGGTCTTTGTTGCTGCTCATGGGCTTTCTCTAGTTGCAGCAAGCAGGGGCTACTCTTCATTGTGGTGCGTGGGATTCTCATTGCGGTGGCTTCTCTTGTTGCGGAGTGCAGCCTTCAGTAGTTGTGGCTCATAAGCTCAGTAGTTGTGGCTCACAGGCTTAGTTGCTCTGCGGCATGTGGGATCTTCCCAGACCAGGGCTTGAACCCATGTCCCCTGCATTGGCAGGCAGATTCTCAACCACTGCGCCACCAGGGAGGTCCTCAGATTTCCCTTCACCTACAAAATTATTGCTGACCCCCAGAAGCTTTTGTTTTTGTATGTTCTATCTTATTGCTATTTATCACTTAGGAATGAAAACCAAGACATTTACAAATACATATGGCAATTTATTTCTCATAAACTCATTGCATGTCAATGTAAAAAATAACATATTTTTAATGAAACATAACTGTTTTCAAAACAAAACATGTTGGTGAGAAGAGTGGCATTATTTTGTATTTTTTTAAAGCTTTTTCATGTCAGCTGCATTCTCATACCTGCTTGTGACTTCAGTTGGTTGTGATATATTGCTTTGATTGAAGTGTGAAGAAAATCCAGCCTCACACAGGGCATGCAGTTGGGAAAGGGAGAGAGGAGTATTTTCCTGAAAAGTATAGTCCTCATGAGGAATGGCCTTTTTTAAGAAAAAAAGAAAGAAAAAGGAATGACCTTTTTTGGCAATTATGGATATTTTTCTCTGTTGCTCTGTGAAAAGCAGACAAATTTTTTAACGGAGAATTGGAAAGTGGAATTTGAAATCATCTCTGAATTTTTCGTACACTGTTAGATTAAAGTCCATTGGTCTATCTTGTACTTTTTTTTTTTTTTTTAATTATTTTATTTATTTATTTATTTTTGGCTGCATTGGGTCTTTGTTGCTGTGCATGGGCTTTCTCTAGTTGTGGAGAGCGGGGGCTACTCTTCATTGCAGTGCACCGGCTTCTCATTGTGGTGGCTTCTCTTGCTGCGGAGCACAGGCTCTAGGTGCACGGGCGTCAGTAGTTGTGGCTCACAGGCTCTAGAGCACAGGCTCAGTAGTTGTGGTGCATGGGCTTAGTTGCTCTGCGGCATATGGGATCTTCCCAGACCAGGGCTTGAACCCATGTCCCCTGCATTGGCAGGCGAATTCTTAACCACTGCGCCACCAGGGAAGCCCTATCTTGTACTTTGAATGGATCTTTTATTCATGCATGATTTTATAACATCCTACATGGGTCATTTGGAAAATATTGATTCAGTGAGTTATACACATCTTCCAAATGTTGAAATGTTCCATTAGTCAATATTTAAAAAAAAAAATCTCATTTGTTACTATCACCATCAATCTCATCAGAAAAGTCCTTCAGTGTTGGGAAGCTGCCCAGCTCACAATGGTGGATACATTTCCTCAAATTCTAATTTTTGTTAGAAAGCTTGAATTTTATCATTGGCAATAAATCCTGTCAAATGCACTGAGCCTGTGCAGACATCACCTTCCTTTCCAAAAAGTCTGGGAATCCTAATGATAATTTCCATCATTTATCGAGCCCTTGTTCTATGCTGAAGTCTTATTAAGCAATTTACGTACATTTTCTTGTCATTATATTCATTTCTACTACATTCCTGAAAGGTATTGTTCCTCCTACTTTACAGATGAGGAAACTGAGGTCCAGAGAGGTAGGTACTTGCCCAAGGTCACACAGCTAGTGGTACTCTTCTATACTATCAGAGTTTCAGGAAAGAATTTTCCAGGTAGGACAGGTCTAACTGAAATACTCTGACCCCTTGGGCCCAGGAGTTAACTTCTGCTTGTCAGAACTTGTATCCATTGGTTCAGATGGGGAAATATGGGTGCCCTCTCAAGACATAGCCATCAAGGCTTAGCTCAAATGTTACCTCCTTGGAGAAAACATACAGCCTCCCTGGGATACAATAAAAAGTCCCTTATCACTTATTGCTTGGTAGTTAAAAAGTGCTCAGCACCATACCCCATGTGCTAGATCCATTACTTTGTTTCCTCCTGGCAACAGGCTTGCAAAGGAGGTGGTATTATCCCCTATGTTAATTTTCTGTTGTAACAAATGACCGCAAATTGACAGGTTTACAAATTATTATTTTATAGTTCTGTAGGTCAGAAGACTCACTGGGCTAAAATCAAGGTGCAGGCAAGGCTTTGTTCCTCCTGGAGGCTTTAGGAGAGAGTCTGTTTCTTTTCTAACTTCTAGAACCTCCTGCATTCCCTGGCTCATGACCTTGCCTTCATTTTCAAAGCCAGCTGCTTAGCATCTTGAAATCCCCTCCGCACCTCCCCACCCCCCGCCCTCCCCGCCCTCCCCACCCCCATGGCCCCCGCCCGCCCCCTCCCCCTCCCCCCTCCCCCTCCCCCTCCCCCCTCCCCCTCCCCCCTCCCCCCCTCCGCCCCTTGTTACTTCTCTGATTGTCTGACCTTCTGGCTTCCTCCCTCTTTCTTTTTTTAAGGATCTTTGTGTTTATATGGGTCCCACCCACATAATCCAGAACTATCTCTTCATCTCAAAGTCCTCAGTTTAATCCCATCTGCAAAGTCCCTTTACCATGTAAAGTCACATCTGCACAGGTTCTGGAGATTAGGAAGTGAACATTTTGGGGATGAGATTATTCTGCCTACCACACCTCCTTTTACAAAAGAGTCATAGAAAGTTTAAGTAACCTGCTGAAATACATGCAACCCAGTGAGTGGGGGACTCAGGATTTTATTTCAGGCCTGTCTTGACTCTGGGTTCCTCCGTGGCTCTTAGTGCAAGTATGAGGGTTTGCTAAGGACTGCAGGGCCCACAGTGTTTGTTCATATTTTCCTTTTCACATTTATCTCCTTGTATTGAAATTACGTGGTGCCACCATTAAAAACAAACAAACAAAAAACATACTGTTGGTATTCCGTGGCAGTCCAGTGGTGAGAGGACTCCATTGTAGGGGGCACGCCATGAGTCTGATCCCTGGTTGGGGAACTAACATCCTGCAAGCTACCCAGCGCGGCCAAAAAAACCCCAAAAAACAAACAACCAAAAAAAAAAAAAAAAAACCACCCCCCAAAAAACCCTAATAGTGTCAATATTAAAAAAAAAAAATTGTGGTAATATCTCTGTAAGTGATTTGAAAATTAGAACTGGGTCTCATTGATCATAATTTCGATTTTTTTTTTTTTTTTTTTGGCTGAGTTGGGTCTTTGTTGCTGCGCGCGGGGGCTACTCTTTGTTTTGGTGCGTGGGCTTCTCACTGTGGTGCTTCTCTGGCTGGGGAGCACGGGCTCTAGGAGCGCGGGCTCAGTAGTTGTGGCATGTGGGCTTAGTTGCTCTGTGGGATCTTCCTGGACCAGGGCTCAAACCTGTGTCCCCTTTTTTGGCAGGCAGATTCTTAACCACTGTGCCACCAGGGAAGTCCCATAATTTTGATTTTTTGTTCAAGAACCGTTATGATGAAAATCAGATATCAACCATCATGTCACCAATGTGTTTTCATATCCCTCCCTGTCTTTCTCTATATGTAGGCAGAATTTTTCTGTGGTTTTAATCACAGCATGGATACAGTATTGTATTCTGTTTCCCTAGCTTTTTTTTTTTGGCCGAGCCGCGGGGGCTTGTGAGATCATATTGCCCTGACTGGGGATCGAACCCGGGCCACCGCAGTGAGAGCACGGAGTCCTAACCACTGGACCGCCAGGGAATTCCCTTCTCTAGCTTTTTGTTAAATTTTTTTTTCAAGCATACAGAAAAGTTGATGGTACCACTTAGATCCAAAAATTGTTAACATTTTGCATTATTTACTTTCTCTCCATCTATGTGTATTTGTGTGTGCTTATATAATTTTATTTTTTGTTGCACCATTAAAAAATAACTCAGGTATTATGACATTCACCCCTAAATTCTTCAGATGTATATCCTAACAAAAGAACATTCTCTCACATGAGCGTAATATCATTATTATACTATGAAAGTTACCAATAATTCACTAAAATCATCTACATCCAAGCCATATTCAACTTTCTCCAACTGTCAAAAAATATTTACCAGGTTAAAAAACACCAGTATCCAATCAAGATTCACACATTGTATTCGGTTAAGTTTTTTTTTTAGCTCTTTTATTTTTAGAATTTTGTGTTGAAGTACAGTTGATTTAAAATGTGTTAATTTCTGCTGTACAGAGAAGTGATTCAGTTATACGTATATATGTTCTTTTTCATATTCTTTCCCATTGTGGTTTATCGCAGGCTATTGAGTATAGTTCCCTGTGCTATACAGCAGGACCTTGTTTTTTATCTATTTTATATATAGTAGTTTGTATCAGTTTAGCTCTTTTATTTTAGACAATCCCTTCCCCTTCTTATATTTTTCAGGGCATCCCATTTTTGAAAAGACCGGGCCCTCTGCCTTATGGAATGTGGCAATGGATCTTACTGTTGATCCCCTCTGCTCAGCACGGGGTCTGGTAATAGTAGCCTCTCTGTCTGTTCGCTGAGCACTTGAAAACAGTGATCATGGTTATGAATAATAATCACAGAAGCTTATGTTTATTGAGGGCTGGTGCGTACACACTCACCTAATTTGATCCTTACAGAAATCTTGGGAGTTAAGAAATTTTACTAGCCTCATTAACAGGCGAGGAAACCAAAGACTTAGGATACGGAATTAACTTGCCCGAATCACTCAGCTAGAAGGGCCAAAGTAGGTGATAAACTGCATGGTCAGGTAGGGGGTTCACTGTTTCTTGAACCAATGACCCGAAAGCTGGCCTGTCTGTATGCGTGCATGTATGTGTGTGATAGGCAACGCTGAGTGCTTACTATTTGCCAGGCCCCAATCCTAAACGCTTTACCGGTGCGTTTTCATTTTTATTTTTTCAAGATATTCTCCAATGCCTAGCTAAAGGCGTGGCACAGAGTAGACGCTCAGATAGTGTTTGTGCAATGAATGAAAAGTGAATAAATTAATGAATGGACGGATGTGACCTCCATAAACTGGGACTACTCTGAGATCTTCAGCGCGCACTTCGGAGACCCCGGCCCAGGACGACCCTGGGGTTCGGGGGCGCGGGCGGACTTCAGGCCGCGGCTCCCGGGCTCCGGACATCCAGAGTCCCGCCCAGCACCCAGGTGGCCTCCCGGCTGGTGAGAAACCCGGGCCGACCGGGCGCTTTGGCGTTATCACCTCCGTCCACTGCCCTTTCCCCTCCGGCGCCGCAGCCGGACTCGGGAGCTCCTGGTCCGCGGCGGGCGGGCCGCATCCGCTGAGAGCCGCGGGCTCGCGGTCCGCCCCGGGCCGACTCCCGCCGCGCACGCCCACCTGTCGGCCGCGCATGCGCAGCGGCGCGCCCGGCCTCCCCGCGCCCCGCGGCACGCGGCCAGTGCGCAGGCGCGGCGGCCGATGCGAGTGTGTATGTGCGGGCGAGAAGATGGCGGCGGCGGGGGAAGCAGCGTGAGGAGTCGGAGGAGCGCCGAGGCTCATTGAAACGGGCCGCCATGGCCTTACGCAACCCGCAGGTAGCAGCCGGCCGGCGCCCCCGGCGGGAAGGGGCCCCGGGCCGCGGGCGGGCTGGCGCCGGGGCGGACTGGCGGGCGGGCGCACCGCGGCCCCGAGCGAGCGTGTGGGAGTGGGGGAGGGCGCCGGGACACGCTGCCCGGGACTAGGCCCCGAGCCTCCCGCCGCCTCCGCGCCTCGGCCGCCTGCAGCCCGGCCCGCCCCGTGCCAGAATCCACCGGGCCCCGCTTCAGAGGGGCGGCGGAGAGGGGGCGCCTGGGCCGGCCTGGAGAGGGCGTGGGGGGCGCGAAGGGGTTAACCTCGGGGCTGGACCGCGGGGCGAGCCGGCGGTGCAGATGGGGCCCTGGCTGCCCCGGGAGGCAGCCGGGAATCTTCGGGAGGCCCTGGGGCGGCAAAGCCTTCCACGCCCTGTGGTCGCCTCTCTGCCCGGAACGAGCCACCTAGATTCGGGGGTGTCCGTTTTCCTCATGGCCCCAAAGGCTGCTTTCGCAGTTTGATTGACCCAGGGCGGGGGGGCGGCTTGCCGGTGTTCTGACTTTTAGACCCAAGTCACTAAGAAGCAGCCTAAGGTTACTGGTGCAAAGAAAACTCGAAATAACTCGCCAGGACCATACTTGTACCTGCTTTTGAGTGACATCTTTTGCACGAATCCGCCTCAGCCTGGTTGACACTACTAACGCACCTTGTCAGAGCGGTATCTTAGGGGTCGTTTGTGATAATCCCGTAGTGGAAAGAAAGAGTAAAACGTACGCTTTTAGGGAGATATGAGTGTAGAGTTGAACTCTTATTCCCTCTCCCCACTCCCCCAAATACAGTTGGTCTGGATAAAAATCGGCATGTGGTGTTATTTGTCAGGCTTGCTGTGGACCGCTGATGTGTTGACTTCTAAGCCCTAGAAGTTATTGAACGTTTTTATATCATCTCAGTGTGCTGTTGTATTAAATAAGGGAAAATGAAGCAAAGTAGCTGTTGGAAAACTGGTGGCCGGTAAATCGGAACCCTTTCAAAGCAATTGGTTTTTCTTGCCCTTTTGGAAATGGAGTCGGTTTTAGTAACTATTGGAATTAACGCGTGTCGTGGAATTTGAGACTCGATAACTTAAAAAAAAAATGAGATCTTACAGGAAGCAGCAATTTTGTTAAATTTTTGGCACTTTAGTTTGCTCTATAACTTTCCCCTTTAAACTTTTGTTCACTTGTACATCTGCGTTTTAAAGTAACTCAGTATAGTTCTCTGCACAAAAAAAAGGGCTTAGTAGTGGTTGAATAAGTTTTACAAGTGTGCAATTTAGAGATTTCTTTCCTTAAGAGATTTGGTGTTTGCCTTTTTCTCAACTTAATTTTTTTTTTTAAATTAAGCTTTGCTCCTATTTTTAAAAAAATTTTTAAATTTTATTATTATTTTTGGCTGCGTTGGGTCTTTGTTGCTGCGCACGGGCTTTCTCTAGTTGTGGCGAGCTACTCTTCGTTGCGGTGCGCAGGCTTCTTATGGCGGTGGCTTCTCTTGTTGCGGAGCACGGGCTCTAGGTGCGCCAGCTTCAGTAGTTGTGGCACATGGGCTCAGTAGTTGTGGCGCACAGGCTTAGTTGCTTCGCGGCATGTGGGATCTTCCCGGACCAGGGCTCGAACCCGTGTCCTCTGCATTGGCAGGCGGATTCTTAACCACTGTGTCCCCACTTCCATTATCAGAAGCACCAATCACAATGCAAATTGAAATGTTAATGAGTAGTGATAATAGGTAAAAGTGATTGTAATTTCATTTACTTTCCTAAATGTCCTAGTATTTATGTTTTATATAGTGATATTGCCTATACACATCTTTAGAAAATTGGAGTGGCAACAGTTAGCTGAACATAAATGTTAGCAGCACTTTGGGTTTTATTCTTTTAAAGTTTGATTAGGGCTTCCCTGGTGGCGCAGTGGTTAAGAATCCGCCTGCCAATGCAGGGGACATGGGTTCGAGCCCTGGTCTGGGAAGATCCCACATGCCGCGAAGCAACTAAGCCCGTGCGCCACAGCTACTGAGCCCACGTGCCACAACTACTGAGGCCACGTGCCACAACTACTGAAGCCCGCGTGCCTAGAGCCCATGCTCCGCAACAAGAGAAGCCACCGCAGTGAGAAGCCAGCGTGCCCGCGGCGCTCTGCAACTAGAGAAAACCCGTGTGCAGCAACAAAGACCCAATGCAGCCAAAAATAAAATAAATACATTTGTAAAAAAAAATTAAAGTATGATTAAAATGCTTTTAAGTTGTAGCATGCACAAGGTAGGAAAGGAAATAGTATGAGTTCTCATATTTTTCTTTCTTTTTTTTCATAATTTTCTTTTTAGAAGAATAGTAATGAAAACAAGTAATGAAATCATAGGTGATAGGATTTAATGATTGGATCCTGCTTGAGTCAGGCTAAGCATTTTAATAATTTTGTTTTATTCAGTTACCTGCTGTCCTGAAGGTCCTGCCATAGTCATGGCCATTCATTAATTCAACAAATATTGGTTGGGCTCTCACCCTCTGCTAAGCACTGTGATTTGTTATTATGCGTGTTACTTGTTTATTATTGGGGATATCAATCACAAATTAACAGTAAGGGTCCTATTTTATTTTTTTTCTTTTATTAAGTTTTTATAAGGGTCCTTTTTTTTATATAAATGGTTTCCAAATTTATAATTTTAGACAAATTCTTACTTTAATCACAGTTTTCCTCATCAAGTAATTTTTTCTAATTTTTTAAAATTTATTTATTTATTGATTGATTGATTGATTGATTGATTGCTGTGTTGGGTCTTCGTTTCTGCGTGAGGGCTTTCTCTAGTTGCGGCAAGTGGGGGCCATTCTTCATCGCGGTGCGCGGGCCTCTCACTATCGCGGCCTTTCTTGTTGCGGAGCACAGGCTCCAGACGCGCAGGCTCAGTAGTTGTGGCTCACGGGCCCAGTTGCTCCGCGGCATGTGGGATCTTCCCAGACCAGGGCTCGAACCCGTGTCCCCTGCATTGGCAGGCAGATTCTCAACCACTGCGCCACCAGGGAAGCCCCAAGGGTCCTATTTTAAAATTGGATATTTAAGGTTACAATTTAAAACATTTATATAGTTTATAGCCTATTTCCATACCATTGATTGAACAGTTTTCCCTGGATTGACATGAAACAGTGCAAAACTTAGAAACATTTCTGATGCCAGTAGTTTTCAACGCATTTTAACAAATACAACGAACTTTGACAGTTGAAGTGAAAGTACATCTCTGACATTTGTTGGCATGAGGGAACTGTTTAAAATGATTTGAGGTAATTAATTTGAACTGACCAATTCTGTCGTAAACCAGAAGAGATTTTTGTGATCATTGCAGTCATTTATAGTGAAATCTCTACGATAATGCCTCATACACCCTATTTGGACATGGTGTGGCTGCTCCCGTCTGGTCCTGTGCAGCGGGCTCGCCCTCATCTTTCCACTGCCTCACATACCGCAATGTGGCGCCCACATTTTACACTGTGGAATTTCTTGGATCCGATTTACAGCGTATGGTAGAGTGTTGCTGTATCGTTGAATATCTTTGTAAGTGACAGCTGTATTAGTAGTTCTCCAAAGAGATACATTTTTATTGGAGTTTCATAGTGAGCAACTGAAGTAAATAAAATTATTTGAAATACGGGATATTTGGAGATACCAGCTTTCCTTTGCATAGTGACAGCAAACTCTTGAAACATGCCCTAAGACGAGATAAGCCATTTAAAGCTTGTGCGTTGGTGGTCGCCTCAGTGGTTTCCACACAGGAGCCGTGGAGATGAGCCTCATCCAGGGCCTCACCCGCACCCTCTGGAGCCTGTCTTGTGGGGACCAGCGTCCTGAAATGAGCGAATAGTAAGTGGACCGCCTCATTCCAAATTCCTTTCTAGAGCAACAGTTAGGACATATATTCGAGAGCTTTTTTATGTGGAACTGAAGTGATTTGAATAGTGGTTCGCATAGGAAAACTTAAAGGAGAAAGGAATTCCAAAGCTTAATGATTATTTAATGCCAGGCCTAGTGGCACATTTACTTTGTGCTGTGTTCAGAATATAATATTGAAGTAATTGAGAAAAGTTGTATTATCTCTACTTGAATTATAGTTCATCAAGGTTATTTTTTGTTTGTTCTTGTGTTTTTACAAATTTCAGACAGGCAAGTACTTGCTGTTAATGGATCTGGTTTTTCAAGTGGCACATTAAGGGTGGTGGCTGAGGACACTTCTTACTGATAGTACACTAAATATGAAAACAGTGGGAAGCACTTGCTTTTGAATTTGTAGTTACGCTGTTACAGTTGTCTTTACTGCCACACATGCAAGAATCACTGTGGCACAAGACAGATAAATCTGTTTGCAATGGAATTTACTGGCCTTGGGCCACTGGATTACTGTCATTTGTCACTTTAGTGCTACTTCAGCAGTGTAGATGTTCATTTCCAAAGACTTACATGTGCTTGGACTGCAGTTTTCCTGTTTATTGACGTGATCTCCCAATAGGTCTTTCTGAGACCGTTTCTGTCAGTGCAGTCTGTACTAAGAACAATAGGCAAAATAAAGATAGCCCGTGGGGTAGGTTTATAGTACTATTTGTTTCAAGGATCAGAAATTGTAGAACCTATCGTAAACCTAGATGTGGAGTCTTCAGAGTGTAGACTTTTCATGAGTGGGCTACTTTCTGACTGTTTAAAAGCTCCTCAGACATGACCCCATTTTCAGCAGGAGACCCAAGAAACCAATAGCTCCATGCTGCTCCCTGTTTTGAAAGGCATGGTGCTCAGGTTGCCCTCTCCTGGGAACAGGGTCCGTGAGGTGTAGAGTGGAAGTGTGGTTTGGGGCAGGGAGTGAGAGAATACAGCGTGTCTTCCTGGACTTTCCCTTTCTGGCTCACTTGAGAATTGAGAGATGACCATGTGCGTGGAGAGTGTTAGCCCAGGTCTGCACCAAGGGTCTGCGCGCCGAGGACGCCTGCTCTTGTCCCTCGGGCCCCTCCCTCCTGGGCTTCGTCTGCAGCTTTACTGGTTGTCATTCTTCAGATCAGTTCTCAGTTTATTTTTCTGGTATCAGCTCAAGGGCCATCTCGTAAGCCTACACTCTCTGATTTAAGTCTCACAAGTAGTACATTAGGAATGAAAGTACCTCCTAATAGAAAGGCTGGTGCCCCACTCTTGTGCCTTTGGTACCTGAGTTTTACATATAGCTGCCTGCCTTTCTCTTTCTCTTTCTTGCCCTCTCTCTCTCTTTCTCTTTTTTCTGGTGGTACAATTTTGTTTCCCCATTTGTACTTATTTTATGAAGAAATGCTGGCATGCCTGAGCTCTTTTGTGGCAAGTAGTCTTTAAAGTTTCAAAAGATTCACCATGACAGCTGCAAACTTTTGTCATTGGAGCTACTGTGAAAAAAAAAACTTAAATGTTAATTGAATAATATTAGAGGTATTCCTGCTGTAAGAAACAATGTAGGAAAAAACGCACATTTAAGACTGCGCAGGGCTTCCCTGGTGGCGCAGTGGTTGAGAATCTGCCTGCCAATGCAGGGACACGGGTTCGAGCCCTGGTCTGGGAAGATCCCACATGCCTTGGAGCAGCTAGGCCCGTGAGCCACAACTACTGAGCCTGCGCGTCTGGAGCCTGTGCTCCGCAACAAGAGAGGCCGCGATAGTGAGAGGCCCGCGCACCGCGATGAAGAGTGGCCACCGCTCGCCGCAACTAGAGAAAGCCCTCGCACAGAAACAAAGAACCAACACAGCCAAAAATAAAATAAATAAATAAATAAAATTAAAAAAAAAAAAAAAGACTGCGCAAAATAGAGGGGTTCGTGTTACAGACCTGTTACTGTGAACGAGCTGGCTGGGGTGGGAAGGGAGGGGTCCCATGAATAGCACGACCCCCCCCCCCCCCCCCCCCCCCGCTCCTGGGGCTTTAGTCCCATGAGGTGCACTGGTTGCACGGAAGTGGTGGGGACAGCTTTTCAGACCATTTTCTCAACTTACTCTCCTCACTATTCACAAAAATAGAAGTTTATCATTATTGTGAGTACAAGTCAAAAATACCCATTTCTGTGTTTTAAAATATGTTGAATAAAGGTGGATATCTGTATAAATTACATGTTGCAAGCCATGGGCCTTGTGAACTAGAACTAGCCCTGCCCAAGAACATTTAATACATGGCTCTGTGCGGGAAATTTTGATTTGCCTTTTGGTCTAATGAGTTAGTCTGCATGGTTTAATTGTTCTTGCATAAACATGATGGTATCCTTTGCTCTGGACATAGGCAATACATTTTAAATTTTATTATATTCATTTAAGTTTAGTCAGGGCCAGTCAACTTGTGAATTTATTTGGTATTCTGATAATTGTCAAGAGGATTTCTAGTGTTCCTCTTGTTTGTGTCTCTCCTATTTCAGACAGTTCATAACTCCAGAGGAGTGAAGCAGTTGCCTCTTTTGAGAGACTATCATCGTTAAAATATATACCCTTTCTATTTTTTTTTTTTTGAAAACATCAATTTTTTTCTTGTGATAGGACTTGGGGGGGGAAATAGAAGAGAATTTGAAAATGACATGTAATTCTGGAGTTTTCAGAGATTCTTGCCTGATGTTATAAAAAACTTCTCTCGATATTTAAGTAGTAATTCCCCTTAAGTGGCTGCCAAGATGTGTGTATTTATTTGAGACCCGGGAGAGTAGGCCTCTGGGTAGACCTGATAATTGGATAAGGAAGAACATACTTATTATAAAATTAAGCATTGCAGCAATCAGCATGTGGAGAAAGTTGTGCAGTGTATAAGCTGCATGGTTCACGAAGTGCCGTGACTGGTTTGATCCTTACGGCAACTCTGTAATGTATTGTTATTATCACCATTTTACAGATGAATAAAGTGAGACTCAAGAGGTTGTGGGACTTCCCTGGTGGCGCATTGGTTAAGAATCCGCCTGCCAGTACAGGGGACACGGGTTCAAGCCCTGGTCCAGGAAGATCCCACATGCCGCTGAGCAACTAAGCCCATGCACCGCAACTACTGAGCCTGTGCTCTAGAGCCCGTGAGCCACAACTACTGAGCCCGCGTGCCACAACTACTGAAGCCCGTGCACCTAGAGCCCGTGCTCCACAACAAGAGAAGCCACCACAATGAGAAGCCTGCGCACCGCAAGGAAGAGTAGCCCCCGCTCGCCACAACTAGAATGCCCGTGCGCAGCAGCAAAGACCCAGTGCAGCCAAAAATAAATGAATCAATAAATAAATTAAAAAAAAAAAGTTTGAAAAGGTTGTGATGTGAAGTCTCATGGCTCTTAAATGAGCTATCAGGGACTGAAGAGCAGGTCTTTGAACTTCTATCCTTTGCCTTTTCTACTTGGCAGAACTGATAAAGGCCTGATGTTTCACAGTGTGACTTCCCCATGGTAGTTCCTCAGTGAAGGTTCATGCAATGGCCAAGTGAATGAAATAAAGGTTTACATGTTTAAAGACATTAATGTGTTAGTAATTACTAAGGGTTGCTAATCTGCTACGAATTATTACAAGATTTTGTGTAGAGTGCATTTTGGTGAATGTTCTTACTGATTTTATTTTTAATTAATTAATTTATTTATTTTTGGCTGTGTCGGTCTTTGTTTCTGTGCGCAGGCTTTCGCTAGTTGTGGCGAGCGGGGGCTACTACTCTTTGTTGCGGTGTGTGGGCTTCTCATTGCTGTGGCTTCTCATTGTGGAGCATGGGCTCTAGGCGCAAGGGCTTCAGTCGTTGTGGCATGCGGGCTCAGTAGTTGTGGCTCGCGGGCTCTAGAGCGCAGGCTCAGTAGCTGTGGCACACGGGCTTTGTTGCTCCAAGGCATGTGGGAACTTCCCAGACCAGGGGTCGAACCCTTGTCCCCTGCATTGGCAGGCGGATTCTTAACCACTGCGCCACCAGGGAGGTCCCGCGGATTTTATTTTTAAATACAAAATAAAGACTTGCAATTTCTGAAACAGAAATATTTAAAGTAAAAAGTATGTCACTCTCTTCCTCCCTGATCCTTGGTCCTCACCTTGATGTCTGTCTTATGTGCCTTTTTCTGTTTGGGCATTGTTGTTTTTGTTCCCTTTTCTCATAATGCAGTCTCTTCTAACCAGGTAGTCACTGAGCTGGATTTTTTGGAGCTAGTCTTGTTTCTAAAAGTATTGAAGGCATCTATTCAAGTATAGGAAGTGTTCTTATTTTTACCAGATTTTGCCAGGGGATGGAGCAGGTGTTCTGGAGGTTAAAGTGGTCCCCTGGGACCCAGTATACTGAGAGCTGTGGAAGTGCTGTAGAAATTTATGACTATTAAAATGCCCAAACCATTTTTTAAAAAAGAAATGATATCTTGAAGACGTTCAATCCCTTTATTATAGCAGCCATGCCGTTCAGTTTCTGTATTGTAAAAAAAAATGATTCAAAATTAAATTCTTGTCTCTTGGTCAACTCTGCACTAAAGAAGTTTACTGAGAGGACAAACCTTTTGTTGGAGAGGTTGGTAGGTCATCAACCCTAGTGAATTGTGGGGAATTGGGTAACGAACCTGGGTTTTCCCCGTCTTCTCCAAAATCAGGCTTTGTTCACCTCCCCGTTTGTGTTTTTGTTTATTTATTTATCATTATTTATCATTATTTTTTTTTGCCACGCCGCAATCTTAGTTCCCTTACCAGGGATCGAATCTATGCCCCCTGCAGTGGAAGTGTGGAGTCTTAACCACTGGACTGCCAGGGAAGTCGCTCCCACTTTGTTTTTATCAAAGTACTGCAATGGCAAAAGAAAGAAAAAAATCCAAAAAAACTCTCCCATTTCTCATGTCAGGTCCTCTCCCCAGAAACCATATTCAACTACTTCTAATAAAATGCAAAATCAAGTCTTTTAGGGGTAGCCTTCTGTGTTTTTTGGAATTAATTTGTAGGATACCAGACACCTTTATTCAGAACTACATGTAAAGGACTTTATATCTTTTGTGATTGTTCAAACAAAAAATTTTGGTGGCCAGGCATTAGCAGGATAGAGCTGAAAAGAGAGTTTCTGTGCTTTAGAAGTTCACAGGGTAGTGGGAGAGGGAAACAGGCTAATTGGTAAATACTGTTTTAGGGTGTTAATTCCTGTAACAGAGGTGTGAACAATACAGTCAAATTCTTTCATTCATTCATTCATGCATGCATTCATTCATTCATTCATCAGGTAGTTATTGAGTGGCTGCTGTGTACCAGGCACTGAGGATGGAGTGATGAGCAGAGACGGGCATTGTCCCTCTTACCAGGGAGCTTACTGTCTAGTGAGGGAGACAGATGCTAATCAGATAGTCCCAGTAATGCCTGTGTCATTCCAAACTGAGGACTGTGTCGGGAGGGAGGGCACAAGGTCTGTTGGCGTGGCCCTGGGAAGTCAAGGACGGGCTCCCGGAAGCGGCGCCTTGGCTGATACCCAGCCGGAGACGGCTCTGCAGCTGGAGGGTGTGGGGAGCCCCTGAGAACTCAGAACGCTGGGTGCTGAGGTGCGGGTGGCCAGCCTTACCCCGGGGAGAGTGTGGAAGAGGGCGGCACGCGCTCACACTCTGCCTGCCCTGCAGAACCGTGCCAGTGGGCTCACGGTGGCCTCCCACGAGCCACCGTGGGGAGGGTACCGTGGAGGTGGGGATGAGTGGCAGCGTCACGCGGATTGGAAAAGGGGGAGCATCTGGGGAGGCTGGGAAGACGACTCTCCTAGAAAGGCGACATTTGGGCAGAGAAGCACAGGGACTGTGTAGGGGGAGAGCATGCGGAGGAGCAAAGTCTCAAAGCCTGCGGTACGCCGGAGCACGTGGGCTCGTGGGTTCGATGGGTGACTGGTGTGTAGGGTGAGGGGCCGGGACCGAAGTCAGGAGGGGCGAGGGACCTTGAGAGTCCCGCCTAGACGGGCGTCTGCCCTGTCAGCAGGTGGGTATGTGTGGGAAGTCATGGGTTCGAGGAAGTGGGTCGTCACACTCTGTGTCAGCGTTGCTGAAGGAGATGGCTGTGCAGGGGCCCGCTTGGGGTCCTGCATGGGGTGGCGAGGGCGTGTCCCTCTTCTGGCTCTCCTCCAGATCTCAGGAGTGTTCGCTCTGCTCGCCTCGGCACCTCAAGCATCTTCAATCTCCAAACTTTGAGGGGGGGATAGAATTAGGACATTCTTTCGGGGTCATCTGAGGCAGATTAATGCAAGGCAAATAGCCCTTGAATGTCCTCAGTGATAGTTGGATAGAGTCGTTAGGGAAGGTCATTTGGGGACAGTATTCCCTTTATGTTTTTTGGGGGGCACCTTTAAAACAAGCATTAGGTACTTGATTATGCTCCTAGAAAATAAAGAAAATGTTAGGAAAAACATCACCCCTAATATCTCACGACTCTGAGATGACTTCTGTTAATTTTTTTTTTTTTTTTTAATTTTACTTATTTATTTTTGGCTGTGTTGGGTGTTCGTTTCTGTGCGAGGGCTTTCTCTAGTTGCGGCAAGTGGGGGCCACTCTTCATCGCGGTGCGCGGGCCTCTCACTATCGCGGCCTCTCTTGTTGCGGAGCACAGGCTCCAGACGCGCAGGCTCAGTAGCTGTGGCTCACGGGCCTAGTTGCTCCGAGGCATGTGGGATCTTCCCAGACCAGGGCTCGAACCCGTGTCCCCTGCATTGGCAGGCGGATTCTCAACCACTGCACCACCAGGGAAGCCGACTTCTGTTAATATTTTGAAATGCTTCCTGTTGGTACTCTTTGTGGTAAATTTTAGACCTTTGGGATCCTTTTATATAATAGTATGTTTTAAGTTGTGAGCCTTGGTCATGGTCTTCTCTCATCAGGTCAGCTGGCATGCTGCTGGCCATGCAGACACACTAAGTAGGGACTCCTAATTAGGCCCCAAGTCTGTGTTTCCCTCAGCCCCCCGGGGCCTCAGCCACATGCAGGTGTCAGAGCCTCCACATAGTTTTTTTTTTTTTAATTAATTAATTAATTTTGGGGGCTGTGTTGGGTCTTCGTTGGTGCACGTGGGCTTTCTCTAGTTGGGGCGAGTGGGGCTACTCTTCGTTGTGGTGCGCGGGCTTCTCATTGCGGTGACTTCTCGTTGCAGAGCGCAGGCCCTAGGCGTGCGGGCTTCAGTAGTTGTGGCTCGCGGGCTCAGTAGTTGTGGTACACGGGCTTAGTTGCTCCACGGCATATGGGATCTTCCCGGACCAGGGCTCGAATCCGTGTCCCCTGCACTGGCAGGCGGGTTCTTAACCACTGTGCCACCAGGGAAGTCCCCCTCCACATAGTTTTGTTTACAGCCTTTTCCGTTAACCTGGTGAGCACTTTTCCATGAATAGGATTAACCAAATCATATTTTGGACATTTTAAGACTTTTCCAGTCTAGGTTGGGTATGAACAACAACAAAAGGTACAGGTTTGTGGCTCTCTGAGAGATAATATTAATTTTAGCACTGAGTGGAGTGAATTGGGAACAGAACCAACTGAGGAGCCTGAAAATGTTGCTGTTTGAAGACCTGCCGCGCTGGGTCTTCAGAATTGAGAGTTCAGTTTTGTTTGAAGTTCAGTAAATAACTCATTGACTAATTCCTTCTCAACACACATCTATCCAGCTCTTGCTCTATGCTGAGGCCTGTGTTGGGGTTCATAAGCTGCAGAACACAATTACAAATACATATATATATATACATGAACATTATGTTCCCCGTAGTCACGAGAGACTGCTGTGCTCTGTGCGGTGAGATGGGGCCCTTGTGGACGGCGTGCGGGCAGCACAGACTCGGCCACAGCTCGATTTAACTGTGACTGTCTGATGTCCCAGCGAGATGGAACAAAGTTCCTAATTCATCCCGAAGCCCGTTTGTGGTCATGATCTCTTTGGGGACTTGTGCAGAGCATTAAGCCAGTTTGCCGTCGGAAACTCTTGCTGCCTTCTTTTGGCTGCTGGTCATGGATTTGTCAGAAGTTCTTGTCTCCAGTTTGTCACAAATCGGTGTTAAAATAATCACTCTTGGTTCCGTCTTAGAGGTTCTTACTGAATTCTTGGCTTTTCCATGCCACACTACACAGTGTGAGTTAAGTGCCAGGAGCACAAACTTCCTTTTTCATCTGTGACTAGAGTTCTGTTCAGTGAGAAAGAGCTAAGAGATAGCTTTAAAAACAAAAATCTTCAAAAGCGTTCTCTTCAGTTTTGGCTGGAGGTTTAGCTGGCTGTAAATTGAACTTCACACGCAGTGACACTGTAGCAATATCCTAGCCATGACTAGTCCTGGACACAGAGTTGCTGCAGCTCCGTTTGGAAAGAGTTTGCCTCTCACCCCCTGACACATGTTGAAAAATGAGTTTCTTTTCTTTTTAAGGTGGACAGAAAGTGAAATACGTTGCCATTTTGTTTCTTTGCCATTGATTTCTTTTTGGTTGAAAACAGATCTGAGTTAGCTTCCTCCCTTCCCTGTGAAGAAAGGAAGGACGCCCACGTATGTCGTGCACAGCGAGCCTGGAGGGCCCTGTGGACTTTGATTCTGGGGGTGCCGTGTCTTTCCTCCCTGGTCAGTCAGCCCTTCCTGGAGGCCTGCAGCCTGCTGGCCCCGAATGGGCCAAGTGCCTGAGTGGCGGAAGGACAGCATGACCCTGCCTGGTGGAGGGCACAGTACACAGACCGTCGTCTGGCTAGAGTCTGGCAGGTGCTCCAAGGTAGGAGCACAGGGGCCCGGGAGCGACCTGGGACTCAGGAAGGCTTTCTTGAGCGCTGAGGGGTCTGCTTCCCCTCCAGTGGCCCCACTGTCGGGCACAGCATCCTGTCCTGCATGTGGGAGCAGCTGGCTGGCTGTCAGGTTCAGGCCTGCACGAGGGTTTGTTTTGGTGTTTCCAGTTCTAGAAATGAAGATCAGGATGACGGTGTGCAGAACCACACGGGACAGCTTTGCCCTCCCTAGAAATACCTTGATAGTAATGAGAGCTGATGAAGAAGAGGTGGGCTGCTCCTGAGGTATTCAGATCGGTTGTAATTCTTGCATTAAGAATGCAGGTGACCTCTAAGCTTTCTTTAAGGGTTTCACAACTCTCTTTATCTCTGTTGTGTAGTTTCTTGAATCCAGGTGACTGATCTGTGTATCAGCTAATAAGCTGTTTTGTTTCATTCTTTGGGCTGTTTCTCAACAGGTGTAGCTGAGATCAGAGGACCATTACTGATGTAAATAAAATGCCTTCACCATAGCTTTCCCAGTCCCAGTTAGTGGTCCATAGCACTGATCCTTTGTTGGCCTGCTCTGAACAAATGCTGTTATCCCCAAATTCAAGAGCCACAGAGCTGTCTACCTTCCAAGGTGGAGAGCCCAAATGTGTGTCAGCAGTGAGTGTGGAAAGAGAACTTTTTCATTGGCTTGCCTCAGTTATTATTATTTTTTTTAATTTATTTATTATTTATTTTTCGCTGTGTTGGGTCTTCATTTCTGTGCGAGGGCTTTCTCTAGTTGTGTCAAGTGGGGGCCACTCTTCATCGCGGTGCGCGGGCCTCTCACCATCGCGGCCTCTCTTGTTGCGGAGCACAGGCTCCAGACGCGCAGGCTCAGCAATTGTGGCTCACGGGCCTAGTTGCTCCGCGGCATATGGGATCTTCCCAGACCAGGGCTCGAACCCGTGTCCCCTGCATTGGCAGGCAGATAGATGCTCAACCACTGCGCCACCAGGGAAGCCCCGCCTCAGTTATTTTTTGTGTTCGCCACCTTTGTCACCTTAAATATCTCAGCCAATGTCATCATTCAACCACTGGTTATTTATTTACTTTTAATAAATTTATTTATTTTATTATTTTGTTTTATTTACTTATTTTTGGCTGTGTTGGGTCTTCGTTGCTGCCATGGGCTTTCTCTAGTTGCAGCAAGCGGGGGCTACTCTTCGTTGAGGTGCGCGGGCTTCTCATTGCGGTGGCTTCTCTTGTTGTGGAGCATGGGCTCTAGGTGCGTGGGCTTCAGTAGTTGTGGCGCACGGGCTTTGGTAGTTGTGGCGCACAGGCTTACTTGCTCCGCGGCATGTGGGATCTTCCCGGACCAGGGCTCAAACCCGTGTCCCCTGCATTGGCAGGCGGATTCTCAACCACTGTGCCACCAGGGAAGCCCCATCCACTGGTTACTTTTTGAGCTCAGCTAAGTGCTACAAAAATGAGTACAAGTAAGTCCTCTCTACCCGAGACCCTCTGCTGCAACATGCCCCCCCCTCTGTCCACGAGCTTGCTGCCTGGCCCTGGGCGGCTTTCGGTGTGGGTGATGTCTTCTCAGGACGGCCTGCCTCCCTGGCCTCTTTAAAATCCAGCCTCCTGAACCCTCACCACCTTCTTGCCTTGCTTTTTCTTTAGAGCACCTACCACCTTCTGATATCCTGTATCTAATATCCTAACATAGTTATTTTGTTCATTTTCTCTCTTCCTACTAGAATGTAAGATTAATGAGGGCAAGGATTTCTTTTGTTCACTGAACATTACATTCCCCGGGCCTAGAATGTAATAAATGCTCAAAAATATTTATTGATAAATAAATTAATGAAAGATATAACACCATCGGTATATTCAGGAAGTCCATGGTTGAATGCGGGAAAGAGTCCATCAACTATTGAAATCCAGAGTGAGTAACTCAGCAGTTTGTTAGGAAAGTAGTTCCCAAAGAGGAGACTTTGGAACTGAGTTCTGTAATGTGAGGAGAAGCCAGCGGCGCCCCTCCTGGCGGGAGAGAAGGCGCTCTGGGCAAGAGACCCTGTGTGGATGGCCCTGAGCTTGCAGTTCTGGGCTGTGGGGCGCAGCCCTGGGGGCTCTTGCGTGCTCTGCTGGAGCCTTTTGTCTTGAAAGGTCTCGGGGGCCTTGCAAGCCTGTTCCTGGGGACCAAAATAATCAGGTTCACGTTTTAGAGAAAGCACTGTGGTGGCTGCATGTGGTTTGGAGGGTGAAGGATGAGTCCGGGGGCAGGAAGACCAGTTAGGCACTCAGTGATCCAGTTGAGAAGTGCTGAAGGCCTCAACTCAGCCTGGGGCAGGCGGTGGAGGAAGCGAAGGCTCTGGGATGACCAGTTGGAACGGGAGGCATAGGGAGCAAGGCAGCTTCTTTGTAATGTATTTGTGATAATGCATTTTCTTTTTTAATAACCTAGGACTATGCTCTATGTTGTTGAGTATTTTTTCCCCATTTCTTGTATTGTAAACACTCTTGATTATTAAACATTTTGCTTCAGTGTTATTTTTAAGTACTGTGGAGTATCCACAAGTTATATTTTATGCATACTAAAAACAGTGATGTTTGGCATTTTTTGGATCCGTTTATTAGATGTTTCTCATTGTGAGTGGATGATCTTATTTCCCAGAGATAATTAAAGCACAGTATTGTAAACTGAAAGATGAACATCTTTAATTCATTGGTTACTTGGAGGCAGAATGGGAGATACATTTTGCTTAGCAATATTCAGGAAATAATTAGTGATAAATTAAAACATGAAGTTTTTTTATGTTTTTATTTTTAAACTACATATTAATTTGATCAAAAGCAAGTTACACTATGAAATATTTGAAAAAGATTGAGAAAGATCTTTTTATATAATATTTGTCAATCAGCTGGCTCATGTTTGCTGAAGGCTGTTTTAGCTACTGCTTGTAGCTGCTCAGGAAGGTAAAGCGTTCTTACCCTGTGTAGGTAGCGGGTGGCTCAGCAGGTGACTGAGGCAGAGGGAACCATTGGGGCAGGTTCTCAGATGTGTAATGTGTTGAACTAGGTGGTGCACGTGTCAAGTTCTGCAGGGGGAATTCAGGGAGTGAAGGAAGTGGGCAATGAGTGACCTTGAAAATGAATAGGATTTGGGCAAATGGAGAGAAAGGAGGAGGGCATTCCATGTGGGAGAGTGAGTAGGACTTAGGTTTCAGATTAACTTTTTTTTTTTTTTAAAGTTATACAATTTTTATTTATTTATTTATTTATTTATTTATGGCTGTGTTGGGTCTTCGTTTCTGTGCGAGGGCTTTCTCTAGTTGTGGCAAGCGGGGGCCACTCTTCATCGCGGTGCGCGGGCCTCTTCACTATCGCGGCCTCTCTTGTTGCGGAGCACAGGCTCCAGACGCGCAGGCTCAGTAGCTGTGGCTCACGGGCCTGGTTGCTCCGCGGCATGTGGGATCTTCCCAGACCAGGGCTCGAACCCGTGTCCCCTGCATTGGCAGGCGGATTCTCAACCACTGCGCCACCAGGGAAGCCCTGTTTTTTGCTTTTTGAGTGATCTTACTTGGTATGAATCCCCTGGATCACTCCCTGCATTTCTGTCTCAGTTAGGGTGCTTTTGATAACAAGTGAAAGAAAGCTCAGCTCTAACTGGTTTACACCATAAACTAGAGATTTACTGGCTCACGGCACTAGAAATTCTGTAGGTAGGTCAGGCTTCAAGGTTGGTTTGATTCATCAGTTCAGTGACATCTTTGAAGACCTGGTTTCTCTTCACTTGTGTTGTATCACTGTTATCCTAAGGCTAGTTTTCCCCCCAATGGCAAAATGGCTACAGTAGTTGCGGGCTTCACATTTGTGCCCAGCACACAGACTGGCGCAAGAGAGTGTGTGTGTGTCCCGGAATTCTTGGCAGTGCCCTGAGCTTTGTGCCCTCTGGGTCACCCTGAGCCAAGTGCTCTGGGCTAGAGGGGTGGCATGCCGTGCTGGCTCCCCTCTGGAGTTGGGGGTGGGTGTGTGTCAGCCTTCTGAACTGGGTGACCACTATCCAACAGGGGAGGAAGAGAATGAACATTGGGAGGATGGCCGCAGAGTCCTTTACCTGACGCTTCATCCTTCCCCACTCTGTTTCCAGGTTTATCGTTTCCTCCTTCTGGGCTCCTCAGACTCGACTCTGTCCTTTCTCCTTAGCAGGTCATCCTGGACTGTCTGATGCTTTCTTGCTATATCTTACAGTCTTCCTTAAGTTTTATTGTTGCTTTATTATCTATGTGTTTGTGCATTGAGGCCAGCCCCAGTTTCCAGTCCTGGCTCTCCCATTTTATGTTCATGGGCTCTTGGGCAAGATTATTTCTCTGAACCTCAAGTGTTTTCATCTTCACTCGGTCAACAGCTACTTACTAGAGTCTGAGTATTGTGCTTAAGTGGATGGGGTCCAGAACTGAAAGACACAAGGAGACCGTGGTTCATTTACGGAAACATGTAGGTAAGTGAGAATTACCGTGAGGTGTGAACAAGGGTTTGAAAGAAACGGGGGTTGCGATGACTTCCCTGAGGGGGTGACGCCTCTGTTGAGCTTGGTGGGCCGAGGACTAGGCACCAGGGAGCTGTCTGCATGGAGGGCAGAGGACCAGGCACCAGGGAGCTGCCCGCATGGAGGGCAGAGGACCAGGCACCAGGGAGCTGCCCGCATGGAGGGCCGAGGACCAGGCACCAGGGAGCTGCCCGCATGGAGGGCCGAGGACCAGGCACCAGGGAGCTGCCCGCATGGAGGGCAGAGGACCAGGCACCAGGGAGCTGCCCGCATGGAGGGCCGAGGACCAGGCACCAGGGAGCTGCCCGCATGGAGGGCCGAGGACCAGGCACCAGGGAGCTGCCCGCATGGAGGGCCGAGGACCAGGCACCAGGGAGCTGCCCGCATGGAGGGCCGAGGACCAGGCACCAGGGAGCTGCCCGCATGGAGGGCCGAGGACCAGGCACCAGGGAGCTGCCCGCATGGAGGGCCGAGGACCAGGCACCAGGGAGCTGCCCGCATGGAGGGCCGAGGACCAGGCACCAGGGAGCTGCCCGCATGGAGGGCAGAGGACTAGGCACCAGGGAGCTGCCTGCATGGAGGGCAGAGGAGTAGTGAGTACATTTAGAGTAGCTGGGCTCGTATGTGCACACGGAGATGAGGCTAGATTGCTTAGGCCATTACACCAAGAGTTTAGGTCCCATCTCTGTATCCCTTACAGTTAGGAGTTGACCATATGTCCTAGTTGACACCTGTTCAGGGTAATTCATGCAGTCCTTTCATTGTGAAAGGTGCCTCCAGTTTGGATGATAAACCGTCACCCAGCTTAATAGAGGAGTTTGGAGCTATGTTGTGGTGGTGTACAGGATGCAGGGCTTACCCTACGGTAGGACCCTGGGACTATGTGAGATACAGCCGCTGCTTCTCAAACTTAAACCTACATTAAGAATCAGCTGGGGATCATGTTAATGGCATATTTGGCTTCAGTTGGTCTGGGGTGGGGCCTGAGAGCTGCATAATTTCCTGGGTTATTCCTTTGGTGCTGGGCTGGGGACCACACTTTGAGTAACAGGGTACTATAGGACATTAGGAGCATCAGAGGGTCTGCAAGTCCTGAAATCATGTGCAAAAATATGTGTATGTGCATTCTTCAGGTAGTGGGCTTAATTTGCTTACATCGTATCCTCGGGGGAGTCTACTGCCACCCAAAAAAGGTTAGGGGAATCACTGTTTTTTAGAAATATTGTGACGATTAAATGAGATCTGTATATTAAATGCCTTTAGGGCAGTGTTTAACCCACAGTAGTCATTCAGTATGTGTTAGGTGTTTGTCCCGTCCCCCAAGTATTTTGAAGGCAGTAAATATTGCTTAAACATTTAAAATATCTTTTTTTATATCTTCTATGCCATTGGTGTTCAATAAAAATGTTTAGTTTGGTGACAGAGTGTTTTAGGACTGTTGGCCATTCTGTCAACATTTGAGGGTCTTTTATGTGCCAAGCATTTTATTAGGTATTGAGATGCTGAAGTCTAATCTTGGTTATTGCAGATACCCTGGCATGGAGGGGTTGTAAGGGCTTGGGCTGGACAGTAACACTAGGATTGAAGATGAGATGCGTCAAAAAAAAATTGTTTATTTTGGCCGTGCCCTGTGGCTTGTGGATCTTAGTTCCCCATCCAGGGATTGAACCTGGACCCTCGGCATTGAGAGCGCGGAGTCCTAACCACTGGACCACCAGGGAATTCCCCCAATTTTCTTTTAGTAATCTTATTATTGAGGTATATTCTGTGTTCAGAAAGGTTCTCCTCTTGCCTTTGACTCATTGAGATCCTGTTCTCTGGATCTCAGGTGTAGGTGTATGGGATGTCAGGATGCATCACTTAATTAGAATGCTTATTTCAATTCATGCAGTTGCTACTGTTTTTACCAAATAAAAATTTTTGAACATTTTGATGAGATTGTGCCAGGAATTGGGGTATATAATTCAAGATAATCTTCAAGGTTTCTCATCTAGAAGATTGGAAGAACAGTGAAGTTTGCTATTGGCATAAGTGTAAAACCTGGTTTTGAGAAAATAATGGACCTTTTGATTTTAAGGTTAAACTAGAACATAACAGTGGAAGAGCCTAGGGGCTGGCAGCTTGAAATATGGAACTGGAGTGTAGTTGGGCAATCCAAGTTGAAGATGTGGGTTTGGAATTCATCAACATACTTGAAGCTGAGAATAGGTGAGCTGCTTAGCGGGGGAATATCCAGGTGCCATCCCAGAGGAGAGAGAATGGTGAAAGAAACAAAACCAAGTCTTGTAGAGTTTCGGAATCCCCTGAAGGTGAAATTATTATGAAAAATATGTGTGAGAGACATCTTATTACTAATCAAGTGCTTGATAGATTGACTAGCTTAAGGAGGTAAAATAATCTTGGTTTAGATTGGGAGGTGATTTTTGAAAAAGCAGAATGTTGGAGGTGAAAGATTTCACTGAGTCAAAAGAGCAAATGGGAAATGAGTTCAGTTACAAAGAAATGTCTCTGTGGAAAAGACATTTCTGAAAAGTTGCATTGGAGTGGAATTTTTCTATCAAATTATTTCTAGCTTAGTTGCATTATAGTTTTTCTTCTGATTGTTTGCCGTTAACTTGTTAATGATCAATAAATCCTTAAAAGCACTAAAATAGTTCCCATTTTGAAAACATTTGCTCTGGTTGTTGTTCATCAAGCAGTGGGTCCTCCTATAGAGTGAACAGTCCTCTCCAATTGTTTTACAGTTTCTTCTGTCCGGTTTGGGGGCATACTTACTTGAGTGTCGAAATAGCTCTGCTGGCCCTCCCTCCAGTTGTCTGCTTAGTTTCTTCCATCCCTGAATCGCTGGGTTGTGGGAATGCCCCTGTGTTCAGTGATTCTGAACCCTGACTGCACCTCAGAGTCACACAGGAAGCCTGCCTCCCGCCACTGAACCCAGAATTGTGGCCTGAGGATCCTCAGGTGATCCTAAGGTACAGTCAAGGCCGAGAAGCACTGCTTGAGGCCTTTGTCCTGCACAGCTGACCCTGTTCCCCTGCTCGGTGAGCTCTTCCTGGGGTTGGTTTTCGGCCTTTGTATGAAAAACAGAGTATTGTGACTTGATTGGGTGAAAAAAACTTCTAGGATACTGAAGTCCTGAGCTTCACATATTTACCATAAGGGAGACTTTCTGGAAAGTCTTGAGTTTCATTTTTCTTTTTTTTATTAAATTTATTTACTTATTTATTTATTTGGTTGTGCTGGGTCTTAGTTGTGGCAGGCTGTCTCCTTAGTTGTGGCTCTCGGGCTTCGTAGTTGTGACATGTGAACTCTTAGTTGCAGCATGCATGTGGGATCTAGTTCCTTGAGCAGGGATTGAACCTGGGCCCCTTGCCTTGGGAGCAGAGAGTGTTAACCACTGTGCCACCAAGGAAGTCCCGAGTTTCATTTTTCTAATAAAAGATTTTTAATCATAACAGTGAACTTACATAATTTAAGAATGGAGTGCAGTCTGTTGTTTTGGCTGGTAAAGTAAACTGTACCACCATAATTACAATCTTCGGAGGCTATTTTTCAACAGGCCATTAGGTGGTGGTTAAATTGAGAAAGTAAGCAGTGGACTGCTTCCTCAGTAGGCATGGTGGTCCTCAAGCCCTCAGCACCTGCTTTTGCATTCTTTTATATTCAGCAGATAGTAATTTTGCAGCTTTTACTGCTTCGACCAACTCTTCTAACTTTGGTTTTCATTAACAACCAAAGTAATTCATGAAAGGGAATATTCTATATACTTCCTCCTTAAAATTGGAAGGAGAGGGGTGTGTGTAACAGCTAACATGAGTCCTTTTTCTTAGGCATCTCTAGATTTTCCAAGGTGTTTGAAGAGACCATTGGCAGTGACCATTAGATTAGAAGAAAATAATTTAGGTAGTCACACTTCTTTTTTCCTGAATGTCTTTTAATGTGGAGCTCTGGTTTAGTGGTGCACCTCCCTTTCTGGCAGGTGGCCTTCAGTAGTAGCCAAGCTTTTGCTGGTTTGGTTCCAGCATATTTCATTAAGTGAAAAATCCTGTAGAACAGATGGGTTTAACAAGTTTCTGCTCATGTAGCATTCTGTTTAATGCAACACTAGTTTTGATTCAGTGTTGTTGGCAGTTATTGTCTGTATGTAGTGTGGAGTTTGAGTAGGTGGTCAGGGGATCTAGGCAGTTACAAAGGCCAAGCCAGTCATGAACAATCTGGGGTTGGAGGCTTAAAGAAGCCTGTTACAATGATAACAGGTAGCAAAATACAAATACATGCATACTAGTTTAGGTGGTGTTGTGTAGCACTAGTTAGAGTCTTTGAACCAAGGAACATGAAATCTTTAAAAAAAAAAAAAGTCCTGATGTGTGAATATTTATAGAGTACTTAAGAATTCTACTTATGTAAATGAAAAATCAATATTGTGGTCTTTGGTCTTCAAGAGTTGTTTTTATAATACAGCTGCCTCATCCACCTTATTTATAGATGTGCGTCTAATTAAAAAAGTCAGCCATATTGAGGTATAATTTAATACAATAAATGTACCAATTTTAAGCTTGCAGTTTGAGTTTTGACAAATGTATATACCAGGGTAACTGTCACCATGATAAAGATATAGAACATTTTCATTGCCCAGAAATTTCCCTCATGCCCCTTCACCATGAATCCCCATCCCTTAGCCAGGCAATTACTGATCTGCTTTCTGTCTCTATAGGCTAAGTTTCTATTTTCTAGAATTTTCTTTATGTGGAATTATATAGAGAGTATTCTTCTATCTGCCTTCTTTCACTCAGCATAACATTTTTGACATTTGCCCATGTTGTAAGAGTTCCTTCCTTTTCAGTGCTGAGTAATAGTCTATTGTATGGATGGACCACAAGTTATCTCTTCACCTCTTGATGGATATTTGTTTTTCCAGCGTTGACTATTGTGAATGAAGCTGTTGACTACATTCATGTGCAAGTCTTTATGTGGACATATGTTTTCATTTCTCATGGTTAAAATACCTAGAAGTAGAATGGTTATATGTCATATGGTAGGTATATGTTTTATTTTGTAAGAAGCTGCCAAGCTTTTCCAAAGCGGTGGTATCCTTTCATGTCTGCACCAGCAGTGCCTAATTCCCCTTCTGCAACCTCATTGACACTTGGTACTGTCAGTCTTCTTAATTTTACTGTGCCTCAATTTTAAAGGAAAGACTGACTTTTTGTCCACAGGACCATGAGCCGCATCTATGGCAGAAAAGTGAATCTGTCTGCAAATAGGGAGTTCTTAGTGAAATATGTTTTTATTTATTTTTTTAATGCATTTATTTATTTTATTTATTTTTGGCTGTGTTGGGTCTTTGTTGCTGCGCTCGGGCTTTCTCTAGTTGTGGTGAGCGGGGAATGCTCTTCGTTGCAGTGCGCGGGCTTATCATTATGGTGCTTCTTTTATCGTGGAGCACAGGCTCTAGCCGCACGGGGTTTCAGTAAATGTGGCGTGCGGGCTCAGTAGTTGTGGCTCGCAGGCTCTAGAGCGCAGGCTCAGTAGTTGTGGCGCACAGGCTTAGTTGCTCCGTGGCATGTGGGGTCTTCTCGGACCAGGGCTCGAACCCGTGTCCCCTGCATTGGCAGGTGGATTCTTAACCACTGTGCCGCCAGGGAAGTCCCCCGAAATATGTTTTTAAAAAGTTTAAGTAGAAAAGAGAGGGGGCAAGAAAGACTAGAGAGTGCCTCCTTCACGCTGGACACAGAAGACTTATTTGGTGGTCAGGCATGTAGGGATGGGGAGTGAAAATGGACTTTCAAAAGGTTGACCTGCCCTGGTGTACATCCATGGTTTGTTTTGCCCTTTTTTTTCCCCTTCAAGATTTAACGTTTTGGAAGTTGATTTTTCTTTAGTTTGGGAGACCACGTGATAATTGTGAATTATTTTCCTCTAGGTCAGAATAGGTATCCTCTTATTAAAGTTTTCTGTAAAGCTTTAATTCAGTTTTCTTGATTATGTTTAAATATTACCTTTAAAAATTAAATGTTATATCGTGACTATATTAAAAGTTTATATTTAAAAATGAAAATTGTGCCCCTGCTGGTGCATCTCTGGTGATAGTAAAAACAGGAGCATAAGAAACAATGAGTAGTTCAGTTGGAGTTTTGTCATCCTGCTGACATCTGGGAGTGGAACTATTGGTGTAGAGTAGGGAGAGGTCATCGTTCCTCAGCCCTGGAACTTGTATTTGTTGTGAGCTTTGCTTTTCTTCCTCCTCTGCCTGAATTCATTTTTTTCCCCTTTATTTTTATTATTTATTTATTTATTTATTTATTTTTGGCTGTGTTGGGTCTTCGTTTCTGTGCGAGGGCTTTCTCTAGTTGTGGCGAGAGGGGGCCACTGTTCATCGCGGTGCGCGGGCCTCTCACTATCGCGGTCTCTCTTGTTGCCGAGCACAAGCTCCAGACACGCAGGCTCAGTAGTTGTGGCTCACGGGCCTAGTTGCTCCGCGGCATGTGGGATCTTCCCGGACCAGGGCTCGAACTCGTGTCCCCTGTATTGGCAGGCGGATGGATTCTCAACCACTGCGCCACCAGGGAAGCCCTACCTGAATTCATTTTTTTCAACAGAACTCTTGAGCACCTGCTATAAGCCAAGTACTGCATTAACTGCAGGCGATGGAAAGATGACTTGAACTTGGTGTCTGCTCCTTTTTAAAAACCAGCTTTATGGAGGCGTTATATATGTGCAGTGAATTTCATTCATTTAATGTATATAGTTTGACGAATTTTGACAAATGTTTCTTTTTTATTGGTGTTCTGCTTTTCCCCTTCCCTTCCCTTCCCTTTCCTTCCTAGATTAGCACCAAGGTGATTGTAATGGATATGAAAATAGGTGGAATTTTGAACTTCTTTCTACTAGGGCCATCCCAGATAACAAGCACTGACTCCCTAATTTATCAGCTCTGTTCCATGTGATAAAAAGTCTGTATACCAAGTTATTGTATAATGAGGGCTGTTTAGTAATAGTTTAGAGCAAAACAAGTTAAAATATAACTGGCATTGTGTAATGTACAATAGGCCTTGAAAGTTGGTAAAAGTGAATTTCTGTTAAGTGAATCATGTTTTCTAATTTGGAGATTGCAGTCTGTGCAACAAGTTTTAGCTTAGACTCTCCACGAGAGCATTTAAAGAAATACAGCCAGGGCTTCCTTGGTGGCGCAGTGGTTGAGAATCTGCCTACCAATTCAGGGGACATGGGTTCGAGCCCTGGTCTGGGAAGATCCCACATGCCGTGCAGCGACTAGGCCCGTGAGCCACAATTGCTGAGCCTGCGCGTCTGGAGCCTGTGCTCCGCAACAAGAGAGGCCGCGATAGTGAGAGGCCCGCGCACCGCGATGAAGAGTGGCCCCCGCTTGCCGCAACTGGAGAAAGCCCTCGCACAGAAACGAAGACCCAACACAGCCATAAATAAATAAATAAAATTAAAAAAAAAAAAAAAGAAATACATCCAACCTATCAAAAACCCTACTTGGAAAAGTGAGAGAATAACTTTTGATAGGACTTTAGTAGTCAGAATGAAATACACAAACCACATGAAGCTAACACTAAACTGTAGTAGGCTGACATTTGAATCCTAAGGAGGGTTGCTCTCTGTGGGAGTGGCTTTGTCACAGTTTGTCCATTTGTTCCCTTCTCAGGACTCCTTGGCCCCAAGAAAGTAAGCAGAATCCTGCTGCTACCCAGGCAGTTGGAGGAATAAGCCTTTCTCTGCGTCCCTCTTCCTTTGTCTGCTTCTGCCATTTGTAATGCTCTTTGCAACTTGCAGTCCACTTGCACTATGACGAAACTGTAATTGTCATGATGTCCCAAACCTTATTTCTGTCTTATTCAAAATTTATTCTCATAATCTAGCACCGTTCAGTGTGGGTAGTTGGTGCTCAATCCATACTGTTAAATCAGTGAAATTCCTGCTGTGCGTTCACTGAAGTGTCACCCACACCACTTTCCAAAGTTAAGAGCACACGGTGACTGCTCAGTAGATGTCGTTAGCGTCCTCAAGTACTGGGTCCTGATGAAAAAAAAAGTGTAAAGAAATTTAGATTTTTTTAATGCAAGTACTGACCTGATTTTTTTTTTTAATTCATTTATTTAGTTGAAATAATTTCATGCCATGGAATTCTCCCATTTAAATAGCTGTACATTTTGGTGGTTTTTAGTATATTCACAGAGTTGTGCAACTATCACCACAGTCAATTTTAGAACATTTCATCATTCCAGAAAGATTGTACAACAGAAACTAGCACAGCATTGTGAAGCAATTATACTTCAGTAAAGATGTATTTAAAAAAAAAAAAAAGAAACTTCATATCCGTCAGTGGTGACTCCGTAATCCCCTCCCCGCCCAGCCTCTGGCAACCACCATCTACCTTCTGTCTCTAGGGATTTGCCTCTTCTGGACATTTCACATGAAGGGAATCATACAACGTGTGGCCCTTTGAGTCTGGCCTCTTTCGGTCAGCATGATGTGTTCAGGGGCCAACCACCTGGTAGCCATATTAGTCTGAGAGCATTTCCAAACCTGTATTTCTCCTGGTTATATCCAGGAGATCCTTTTGGAGCTGGGAAGAACTTTGGAGGTTGCTTAGTCTGGCATACCCTTATTTTAGAGATGAAATTAAAGTTTTTGTCGCTTGGAACAGTTTATTAGTCCTTAATGTTTCCTCCTATCTCCCAAATTCAGTTTCCTTGGGTTGGGAAAAGAGAGAGAAGACTTTGTACTTTTTGTGCTTGGTTCTGTCGTTGAACCCTGCGAGGCTTGGCTTTGCGTCTGTTCTCGGGACACTGTCCCAGGGGCTGGGTTCACAGTGGTTCCAGTGATTGCCTTGGAACTGTACAGTGTGTACAGTGCACACGCAGCAACGTGTTTATTGATCATGCCTTTGTATCCTGATTTTTTTACCTCAGAGGCTGACGTCTTATTTTCCTGAGTCCTTTTGCAGGCAGAGGACGTGGATTTGGTGTTTCTGGAGATGGAGCTTTGGAAGCTGTGCTCCAGCGCCCCCTAGTGCCGCGTTGTGGTGGTCGTCCTCCGTGTCCCCTGCTTTCTGTAGAAAGCAGAAAGTGCTGTTTCCTGTGGCTTTGTTAGATCCGTGGAGAACCAACTGTAGGTCATGCGGGCGACTGGCAAATGTCTTTCCTCCTTCTTACCTTCCTTGGGCTGAGATTGTGTCTTTGCTTTCCTTTAGCAGGAACACGGGTATTTCCAGTTCGGCCTGCCCCTTCCCCAGGCTGTACAGCCCTAGGCCCTCTGGGGCCAGGCTCCCCCGGGCTGGGCTGCAGTGAAGTGGCTCATTTCTACCCTAAATGTGCTGTGGGCGTGCCCCTTTTCCTGATGTGTTTCTTTTCTTTCTCTTTTTTTTAAAATAAATTAATTAGTTTATGTATTTTACTTTTGGCTGTGTTGGGTCCTCATTGCTGCACGCGGGTTCTTCTCTAGTTGCGGTGAGCGGGGGCTACTCTTCGTTGTGGTGCATGGGCTTCTCATTGTGGTGGCTTCTCTTGTTGCGGAGCACGGGCTGTAGGCGTGCAGGCTTCAGTAGTTCTGGCACATGGGCTCAGTAGTTGTGGCACGCGGGCTCAGTAGTTGTGGCTCGTGGGCTCTAGAGCGCAGGCTCAGTAGTTGTGGCGCACAAGCTTAGTTGCTCCGCACGAGCTTAGTTGCTCCGCAGCATGTGGGATCTTCCCAGAACAGGGATCGAACCAGTGTCCCCTGCATTGGCAGGTGGATTCTTAACCACTGCGCCACCAGGGAAGTGCCTGTCCTGTCTCTTTAGCTTCCTGTAATCTGGAACTTTTCCACAGCCTTTTGTGACATTTGAGTTTTTGGAAGAGCACAGTCCTCCCCCTGCTTTTTTTTTTTTGTTTAAAGATTGATTGATTGATTGATTGGTATGTTGGGTCTTCGTTTCTGTGCTAGGGCTTTCTCCAGTTGCGGCAAGCGGGGGCCACTCTTCATTGTGGTGCGCGGGCCTCTCACTATCGTGGCCTCTCTTGTTGCGGAGCACAGGCTCCAGACGCACAGGCTCAGCAGTTGTGGCTCACGGGCCTAGTTGCTCCGTGGCATGTGGGATCCTCCCAGGCCAGGGCTCGAACCCGTGTCCCCTGCATTAGCAGGCAGACTCTCAACCACTGTGCCACCAGGGAAGCCCCTCCCCCTGCTTTTCGGTAACATTCTTCATTTTGCCAAACATCTAAAATAATTTGTGATTGAAGATTAGGAAAATTTGGGGGATGGTGAGACTTGAACATTTTAATGGCAATTGGCTGCCTTGAATTTCTGCGATAAACTCTTTGGTGTCGCAAGACTTGTGATGCTTTAACCTTTACTCAGATATAGTTTTAGTTAAATAATTGTCACTAAAGTGCAGGGCAGTGTGATTTATGTCCACTCACTGGGGTTTGCAGTTGAATAAATACTTGGCCTTTCTTTGCTTTTGTAGCTTTAACTTTGTAATTTAACTTTTTTTTTTTTCTTCCTAATTTGTTTAAGGTAAATTTTACTGTACAAGCAGTACTTCTGTTTGCCTTTTTGGAACAGTGTGGATAAAAAATGCTCCTTCATAGTAATGCTTCCTGTAATTGTTTTTGAATGATGCAGATGATTTTGGTAAGCACTGAAATGATGTCATAGCCTCCAGGTTTATGTGGGGTATTTTATTGTATCACTTCCCACAAATGTTTGAGTGGTTACCAAAGAAACATTACTTTCTTTGCCTGTGAAAGAAATATTTACCTTTTTTTCACATGCACTGTGATGGCAGGAAATTGTCTTTTATTCTTAATCTCCCCTTACTTGAGACCTCAGTGACTTGACCTTTGCTGACCTCTGAGAATGAACTCCCCAACTATCAGGCCTTTCTTTATCTGCAGTTACTATGTTTCATTTGAATTCCTGTTTGAGTCTAAGAAATATGTGTACAGATACATAGGAAAAAGATACATGTAGTTTATCTGCCATGAGCATATGGGAAATACTCATTGTACAGGAAATAGAAATCCTAACCAAAACTCTGAACAGTGAGTACCTTGCAGAGATGCTGATAATACCAGCATCTTAGCAACCCCCTCTGTTATCTCAGTCGCAAAACTGAAAGGACTGTTTTTTATATTGTTGAAATGTAACTACTTATTTTCAAAAACTCATGCATTTTAAAGATTGAAAATAGGTCCGATTAGGGCAAGAGGATGTGATTCATGTGCATTTTGTGGGCGTTGTTTATTGATATATGTGGGCTGGTGTTACGGAAATTACACTGGAGTTCAGAGCAGCTCTGGCTAGCAGTTTGTCAGGTGTTGAATGATACTTTAGCACTGCTCCTTTGATCGTTGGCGGTTGCTGATGGTACCTTGTTTGGATTAAATGTTTTCATCAAGTCCTAGTCCCTGTTGTCAGGGAGATCTTGAAACTAACATAGGTGCAAACACAACTTTGCAAAATGCATATACTTGAATAGTTGTACAATGATTTGTTTACATTGACTTTTTAAAAAAATGTATTTCATTCATTCATTCATTCATTCATTCATTTATTTATGGCTGTGTCGGGTCTTCGTTTCTGTGCGAGGGCTTTCTCTAGTTGTGGCAAGTAGGGGCCACTCTTCATCGCGGTGCGCGGGCCTCTCACTATCGCGGCCTCTCTTGTTGTGGAGCACAGGCTCCAGACGCGCAGGCTCAGTAATTGTGGCTCACGGGCCTAGTTGCTCCGTGGCATGTGGGATCTTCCCAGACCAGGGCTCGAACCCGTGTCCCTGCATTGGCAGGCAGATTCTCAACCACTGCGCCACCAGGGAAGCCCTCGATAGTTATTTATATGGTTCGGAACTAAGAACTCTGAAAAGGTATACGCTAAGAAATCTCACTCCCTGCTCCACTACCTCCACAGGGATCCGCCCCGCCCCCGACTCTGTATAGTCAAGGGTTTTACTCCCTTCTTGGTTCCCTCTCCAATATCTATCTCTTTATGCAAACACAGATCAGTATTTCTATTTTCCTCCTTTTTTTTTACCCAAAGAATGTTTTCTCATTTAACAGTGTCTTGGAGATTTCTTTTTTTTTTTTTTTGCCATGCAAATTTCTTTTTTTTTTTTTTAACATCTTTATTGGAGTATAATTGGTTTACAATGGTGTGTTAGTTTCTGCTTTATAACAAAGTGAATCAGCTATACATATACGTATGTCCCCATATCTGTTCCCTCTTGCGTCTCCCTCCCTCCCACCCTCCCTGTGTCTGGAGATTTCTCAATTTCTGTACATGCTCCTTCCTCAGCCACACCCCCACCCCTACCCCACCCACCCAGTCAGTTTGGTGTGTGTGCTGTTCGTTTTGTTTTGGCCACACCACGCGCGGCATGCGGGATCTTAGTTCCCTGTGACCAGGGGTTGCACCCGTGCCCCCTGCAGTGGAGCCCTCACCACTGGACTGCTGGGGAATCCGTGCCTTGCCCCGCCCCCCGACCCCCACGTGGATTTTGCAATCAGGTTAAAGCTGCATATCCGTGAAGTTGTTAACATGAAGTTGTAATGAGAAAGCACATTTAAAATCTGTAGCGAAGTTTTTCAAATAATACTTTACAAATAAAGAATTAAGTAAAATAGTAAAATTGAAAATAATAGAAAAAGGCTTTCCCTGGAGCCTTTCTAAGCATTCTGACTGTTGACCATGAGGTTGCTCCCAGTAGACTGGCACAGGGACTTGACAAGAAGGCTTGCGGGGGCGTCACGGTTCTATCCCCTCTCCCCTCCGTTGACAAGATTTTATTATATCTTTTGGAATTTTAATTCTCTTATTGGATTGGCCAATTTCTCTTTTTTAAAAGACTTTATATAGGAACTCAAAGAAATTTACTTAGAAATGTGATTTAAATGAGCATTTCATTTATTTTTATTTTCCAAGAGAAAACCAGCCTAAAGAGAATAACTTAGACCCAGCAATCCCACTACTGGACATATACCCAGAGAAAACCATAATTCAAAAAGACACATGCACCCCAGTGTTCATTGCAGCACTATTTACAATAGTCAGGTCATGCAAGCAACCTAAACGCCCATCGACAGATGAATGGATAGAGAAGATGTGGTTCATATATACAATGGAATATTACTCAGCCATTAAAAGGAATGAAATTGGGTCATTTGTAGAGAAGTGGGTGGACCTAGAGACTGTCATACAAAGTGAAGTAAGAAAGAGAAAAACAAATATCGTATATTAACGCATATATGTGGAATCTAGAAAAACGGTACAGATGAACTGGTTTGCAAGGCAGAAATAGAGACACAGATGTAGAGAACAAACGTATGGACACCAAGGGGAAAAAGCGGGGGTGGGGTGGATTGGGAGATTGGGATTGACATGTATACACTAATATGTATAAAATTGATAACTAATAAGAACCTGCTGTATAAAAAATAAATAAAATTAAATTTAAAAAAAAGAATAATTTAGCAATCCTAAAGAACATTCAGTTCTCATTCTAATGTCTTCCCCACATTCTGAATTAAAGTAGCCACTCAGAAGGTAGAGTGGATATCTTTTACGTGGACAACATTTCTCCTGTTGGTATTAAATAAAACAGCATGCGTCTTAGTGTTTGCATTGGGCTTCACAGCTACAGTATCAGTCATCTTTTGGATCCTCTTTGTTACTGCTCTTCTATCTCTTGAATTCATTTTCTGGAATTCTTAAGCAGTCCACCCCACCCATCCCAAGGGTGTATGAGTGTCTGAGAATTATTTTGCCTTTTGCACTTGAGTAATAAACTATAGAATAGAATTCTATGAAAACAAAAACAAAGTACTTTTTTCTTGGAACTTTCAAGGCATTGCTGTCTTGCTTTGTATTTATTTTGTTGATTCTAAGATTTGTTGAGCTTGTAAATTTAGTAATTTAAATTTAATAATTTTCTGATTTCTGTGAATACTTTCTGGTTCTGTAATTGGTCCCCCCTCTTTTTAAAAATAAATTTATTTATTTATTTATAGTTTTGGCAGCGTTGGGTCTTCGTTGCTGTGCACGGGCTTTCTCTAGTTGCGGCGAGCGGGGGCTACTCTTCGTTGTGGTGCACGGGCTTCTCACTGCGGTGGCTTCTCTTGTTGCGGAGCATGGGCTCTAGGCGCACGGGCTTCAGTAGTTGTGGCGTGCAGGCTCTGTAGTTGTGGCTTGTGGGCTCTAGAGCGCAGGCTCAGTAGTTGTGGCGTGCAGGCTTAGTTGCTCCACAGAATGTGGGATCTTCCCGGACCAGGACTCAAACCTGTGTCCCCTGCATTGGCAGGTGGATTCTTAACCACTGTGCCACTGGGGAAGTCCCCTGTCCCTTTTTTTAAATAAAAAAAATTTTTTTATTTGTCTGTACCTGGTCTTAGTTTCAGCATGCAGGATCTTTGTTGCGGCATGCGGGATGTAGTTCCCTGACTAGGGATCGAACCTGGGCCCCCTTCATTGGGAGCATTGAGTCTTAACTACTGGACCACCAGGGAAGTCCCTAATACGTCCTTTTTTCATGGCAGTCTGCTTATTTTACCTGCTCGAATTTCTTTCAGGATACAGATTAGAATTTTAAGTTCTTTTCTGCTTCCTACGTTTTGTTTACACAGATTCATTTCCCCCTCATTTTAGTAGTAACTCTCTTTATTGCTGTTGATTGTTCCCACACGTGTCTTGTGATTTTTTTTGTTGTCCATTCACATTCAAGGGCTGAAATCATTAGTATTTTCGTGGGTGTGTTCCCTTGGCAGGTAGGAAGTTTACTATTTCTCTAACAGGCTTGCCCTGTGAATATTTCCATTCCCTCTAAAAGTTCCCGTGTGCCTTTTTGTAATCATTTCTTCCCCAGACCTTGACAACCACAGGTCTGTTTTCTGTCCTTAGAGTTTAGCCCTAGAATGTTATGTAAATGCAGTCATATAGCTTGCGGGCTTTTAAGTCTAATTCTTCACTTAGCGTGATGCTTTCGAGTCACTGAGTAGTAGTTCATCATGTAGATGTATCACGTCCACCTTTTGATAGACGTTTGGGTTCTTTTCAGTTTTTGGTAGTTATGAATAGAGCTGCTGTAAACTTCAGCATACAGGCTTTTTTTTGTGTGTGTGTGGACATAGGTGTTCATTTCTCTTTGGTAAGTACTTAAGAGTGGGCTTCCTGGGTTGTATGGTAAGTAACTTTATAAGAAAGTGCCAAACTCTTTTCCTGAGTGGCTGTATCATTTCGCATCCCTAGTTGTTTCACATCCCTGCCAGCAGTTGGTATTGTCTGGAATATTTTCTCCCATTGTATCGCTCATCTTTTTATTTTCTTCTGAGTAAATTTTAAGGTTTATATCTAGACTTAAGGATCTCTCTGCGGTGGGACTATAAAGGAATGCCAGGCAGCAGTGTCATTTCTTCTCCCACCCCACCTTTCTTTCTTCTCATTTAAAGATAACTTTCCCTTACGTTGCTTTGTGTTGTGTTGGAGTGAAATTAAAATAAGCTTTTCCCCAGTTTTGGTGATAAGTCTAATTAAGCTCACAATGACAGTATTTCAGGAGAAGACTATTTCTAAGTTGTTTTTGGGACTCTGCATTTTCACCATTACTGTCAGTGCACCATTTCTTTGTGGACTTCTGCAAGTATACATAAGTATTACGTCAAGATGTTTTTGTTTTTAATATATATTCACGGTCTTGGTAGCTACTGTGAAAGAGCCCTCCAAAAAAATGTTTTCCCCAGAAATACTGGTGCATTCTTTTTTTTTTTTAATAAATAAATTTATTTATTAATTTAATTTATTTATTTGGCTGCGTTGGGTCTTCGTTGCTGTGCACGGGCTTTCTCTAGTTGCGGCAAGCAGGGGCTACTCTTCGTGGCAGTGCGCAGGCTTCTCATTGCGGTGGCTTCTCTTGTTGTGGAGCACGGGCTCTAGGCGCACAGGCTTCAGTAATTGTGGCTCGTGGGCTCTAGAGCGCAGGCTCAGTAGTTGTGGCGCACGGGCTTAGTTGCTCCATGGCATGTGGGATCTTCCCAGACCAGGGCTCGAACCCATGTCCCCTGCATTGGCAGGCAGATTCTTAACCACTGCACCACCAGGGAAGTCCCTACTGGTGCATTCTTACCAACAGATTTTGAGACTTAGTTTCCATTTACTCAGTTACCATAATAATGGTTATTATCTATTTGTATATGTTTGGATACTGTAAATTTCCTCACAAGTTATTAGACTGTCAGTTCTGTTAGAATAGAGGAACCACGACTCTGCTTTTGCCATTTTTATATCTAATATCGATTGTTGTGCATGACATTTAATAGGCTGTAAATAATTATTGATGAAGTGAGTGATTCTCTGTTGTGGAAATCAGGTCATACTGATTCTTATCAATGACTTGTTTCTTGAAGCTTCAGGGAGAATCTGAACTGCTTGGCACTCGTCAAACTTACTTCCGTGCGGGTTAACCAGTTTTTCAGAAAGTAACGTTCAGAATTCTATGAAGTGAGAGTTCACAGCCAGTTCTGTGTCTGTTGAACAGTATGTTTATCTGTGTATCACATTCCAGTGTACTTTTAAGGTAAAAAAATTACACATATATTTTTAAAGTTCATCCATCAGAGTCATTAACATTTCCTTTTTTTGGATTTCCCTATCTTCCCGTTGGAACCACGTTTTCTGCTTTTCTTTAGTGTGTACGGTAGGGAAAACTGAAATGGAGGAAGTGACATGAGTCAGCCGAAAGGTAAATGGAACAACTAGAAATGTTTGTGAACCAAAAAAATTCTCCTGCAAGCAGGAGTCTACTTACAAGTTTGGTGTGCAGAGTTGACCTGTTTCACAGTGTTGCCGAGTTAGTTGACTGGTCCCTTTCTGTGGTCCTAAGCCCCAGCTGAGGCCACCTGTCTCCGCCAGGGAGGTTCTTTTTCTGATCGGATTTGTGCAGCCAATAACAAAACCGATGCTGAGACTGGAACGGCACAAGCTTTATTCAATGGCCAAAGAATGGAGAGCAGGAACCTAGTTCCAAATCAACTTCTCAACCCAATTTGGGCAGAGGTACCAAACATATAGGAGGGTCAAGGTAAAAGAGAGGGATTTGGAAGGAGTGGGAGGAATATTCATGACTTATTGGAGAACAGGGGTGTGGTTTGGACCTGGGACTGTTGCAGTTCTCCTCTTCAGTCCTTGTATGGGCTGTCTCAGTTGTTGTCATGGCAGTCCTCAACTGTCATGGTGCCGGTGGGTGGGTCATTTAGCATATGCTAACGTATTACAGTGGGAATGTAATGAGACTCAACTTCCGCTGGAAGTCACATCTTCCGCCATCTTGGGCCTTGTTGGTCCTAACCAGTTGTTTTTTCCTCTTTGCAGCTTCCTCCCGAAACTTAGATAAGAATAAGGTTTCTATTTGAGGGAGGGGCAGGGGTATGATTCTGGGGCAACAGCCTTGGTAACAAAAGTAAGCTCTGTTAACCTTAGGCTGTTCTTTGACAATTTATGGAAAACCGAAGTATTTTCTTATTTTGTAATTGGAAAACACTACATCTAGAAATCTGTTTGCAGATCCTTGATTTGTTTAATGGAGAAAGGGTCTTGGGGGTTCTGGCCCAATTATTCATAGGATTGAGATGTAACACTTTTTTTCTGAAACTGTATAATTTGTGTATTGTATGTGATCAGTCATTCTCTTTTTTTCAGTATATTTTTGGAGATTTTAGCCCTGATGAATTCAATCAGTTCTTTGTGACTCCTCGCTCTTCAGTTGAGGTAAGACACAACTTTGCTTTATTGAGTACGTGCATAGATTTAATTGATGGTTATGTTTTAGTTCTTGTTTTTTAATTTATGTCTTTTGATTAGGAGTTCCAGTGTATGGAAGAGTGTAGAGACTAACGTGAGAAATGACTGAACCTACCAATCAGATTTGACTACTGTTAACATTTTGCTATATTTATAAATAGCAAAGCATTACAGAGACAGTGGAAGCCCCCATTGTATCCTCTCATTCTTCTTCTCCAGAAATGCTGACCCTGCTGAAATTGCTCAGCATTGTTTCCTGACTATGGTTTTTGCCTTTTACTACATACATATGTATTGATAGATAGTACAGTGTATTGTTTTTGTGGTTAAAAATGTCACGTAAGTGGTTTCATACTGTATTCATCATTTAGTAGTTTGCTTATTTTAAGTTAAATATTCTTTAGATTTATCTGTACATTTTGTTCTTGGTCTTTGATTTTAATTGTTAAATTGTTTTTTTTTGTTTGTTTGTTTTTTTGGCCGCACGCTGCGTGGTTTGTGGGATCTTACTTCCCCGACCAGAGAATGATCCTGGGCCCACGGCAGTGAAAGCACCGAGTCCTAACCACTGGACCGCCAGGGAATTCCCCATTAATTGTTAAATATTGAACATACCTTTTCCCCTGTTCAGGACTATTTAAGTCTTCAGTTCTACCACTATTACAAAAATGTGGCAGTAAACATATTTTGTCATGTCTCCTCATGCTCCTCTGTGGGTTTCTCCAGGAACTATTCCTAGGAATGCAGCTGCGGGGCTCTGCAAGGAATAAGCATCTTCAGTTTTATTAGAGACTGTGCGTCTGCCTTCTAAGTGGTTTTAACAGTCTCCCTTCCCATCAGCAGTGCATGAGGGTTTTTAGATCTCATTTTTTTAAAACAATTCTTCTTTTTCTTTTTTCTTTGGAGCTGCTTTGGGTCTTCGTTGCTGTGCACGGACTTCTCATTGAGGTGGCTTCTCTTGTTGCGGAGCATGGGCTCCAGGCACACGGGCTTCAGTAGTTGTGGCTCGCGGGCTCTAGGCGTGCAGGCTTCAGTAGTTGTGGCATGCGGGCTCAGTAGTTGTGGCTCACGGGCTCTAGAGCGTAGGCTCAGTAGTTGTGACGCATGGGCTTAGTTGTTCCACAGCATGTGGGATCTTCCCGGACCCGGGATTGAACCCATGTCCCCTGCATTGGCAGGTGGATTCTTAACCACTGCACCACCAGGGAAGTCCCTAAAAAAATTCTTGCTAATTGTCAGCGTAGACATAGTTAAAATTTTTGTTAATCTGATGGGTAATAAATGGATTTTCATTATTTTAATTTGCATTTTCAAGATTACAAACAATTGAGCACCATTACATTACTCATATGTCTGTTGGCAGTGTAGATTTCTACTCTTCTGTTAGTTACCTGGTCTATATCCCTTGTCCATATTTTTATCAAATGGCTTGTCTTTTTTAAAATTGATTTATAGGATTAATAATCTTCAGGAATACATTTTTAAGTTTTAATGTTAAATGTATTGATTTTTTTCCTCATGGTTTGTGGATTTTTGGTTTTTTAAAAAATATCTTTAAGAAATTCTTCCCTTCCTTGAGGTAATAAAGACATTTAAAAAGTTTTAAAGTTTTTATTTTCAGTTTAGTATGTAATGAAACTGAGATTGCGGTGTTGATCGTGTGTGTGTTGGGGATGTTAACCACCGCCCCCCCCCCCCCCCCCCGCCAATGGCAATAGCAAGTTGTCCCAGAGCCATTCACCCTTTGCTGGGGTGCCACAGTCAGGCCGCACATCTCCACATGGGCTCAGTGGGTTCTGGTTCCCCTGTTTTAATTGCAGCAGCTTTATAATCAGTCTTATGGTAGGACAGGCACCCCTTTATACTTAGAGGTATTTTGTCTCTCACTCATCCATAACTCTTCCCTAGGAATTTATGATCAGCACTTGAAGTTCCATGAAAAATCCTATTGAAATTTCAATTGGAATTGTGTTAAAATTATGCATTAATTTGTAGGAGAGTTAACATCTCTGTGATAGTTTCCTGAACAGGATTGTGCTATATCTCCATCCAGGTCCTCTTTTATGTCCACTCTTCATGTGATTGATGGTTACTATTTTAGTTTAATAAAAACTTATCTGGAACATTTTTTCAGATTGATGTTTTAAATATGAAGACTGTTGAAATTGCATTGAAAAGGAGAAAAGGGAGAAGTAAGTGTATATATTAAGTAAAATCTTAGTTAACTTTTAATGAAATCTAACTAGCCTTTTAGACTCCTTAATTTTGGATCCCTTAATAAGGGATATATTTGCATGCATATTAGATATTCATGTATGGAGTTCTTTTGTTTGTTAAAATGGGGCAGGAGAAGTTAAGTGCTTAAAATAGGGTTAGGGTCTGGGTGGGCCACCTACATGTGACCTTGGCAAGTCCTTGGCTCTGCACCTTGGCTTCTTGAATTCTAAAATTTTTTAGGATTGTGGAAGTAGGATTAAATGAGAGCATATTGAAAGCATTATGTAGGCTATGCAGTTATAAGAAAGATGTATTACTTGTCTTCTTCACTTTAGGAAAAAGATATCAGAAGATAAAGCTTATATCAGGTTTTATTTTAGAAAATGAATAAATTCAGCTCAATGCCACCTCTGTCTCTTGTGTTTGTTGATGTTAGCAGTTATGATTTTAAGAAATCTAAGAGTATGAGCTGGGAAATAGTGAAAGCTAGATTATATATCGTATTTCCTCAGGCAATAAAACGTATCTATGCATTTTAGAATTCTGTGGAATAAGGATTGAAGTTTAGTCTTTTCTAATTTAAAAAAGTTAATTAGGACAAACATAATCAAATCCTATATTCCCCAAGTGTTAGTGTTAATTGAGGTTGTACTCTGTGTACTGTACTAATGATTCAAGTTTTACACAATTTTTGTCTTGACTCACACTAAAATATGGTCGTACTTGCTGGGAACACCACAGTCTAACTGTAACTGTGCTCTTTGTGATTAAGAGTTTAAAAAAACAGTAAAAGCCCAATTCTGTACTTTATAGCTTGTCTCAAGTGAGTGCGTGTGTGTGTGAGTCTGTGAGTGCCTGTTTGCAAGTAAGTCTCAGAATAAAAACTTGGGCTTTCCTGTGGTATGAAAATGGAGAATATACCGTATATCAGGTCTAAAGAGCTGGGTTCCTTTCTCCCTTTGCTACTTAAACAGGCTTGATGGTCTTGGGCAGTTTCCTCCATCTCATTGTGCCTTTTTTTAAAACTGTGAATTTGGAAAGTGGAGGATGCTTATTTACCTCACAGACGTGTTGGGAAGCCATTAATGCATTGTGTAATATCTCGTGTGTACCACATGTTAGTAGATACGAAGGATTTTGATAGTAAAGTTACACCAAACTTGAAAAAAAATATTTATTTATTTATTTGGCTGTGCCGAGTCTTAGTTGCAACACGTGGGATCTTCAGTTGTGGCATGCGGGATCTTTAGTGGTGTCATGCGAACTCTTAGTTGTGGTGCGTGGGACCTAGTTCCCTGACCAGGGATCGAACCCAGGCCCCCTGCATTGGGAGCACGGAGTCTTATTCACTGTGCCATCAGGGAAGTCCCCAGACTTTTTATTTGCGGAAGCTATAGTTGTGTGTCATCAGTGTTTGGGGGGAGGTATGACAAGTGTTGTCTGTCAGATTCACATATGGTCCAGCAACCTGCAAAAGAGAAACACAGGCTAATTAGCATGATTAGGCTGAGGTATCTTTCTCACTGTGTGATTATTATAACACGGGGGCTGGATTATAATAGTAATATCATCACATGGGACATGGGCTGCTTAGTGGGAGTGGTGTGTGGTTGCACTGGTGGGTGAGGAATGGTTATCTCATTCCACTGCGTCATCATTTGTTTGACCTTTTATCTCAGAGGTAAAACGATTGCACCTCATACCTTCACAGTTCCTTCCATGTGGCCATGGCATTATTAGAACCCTGTCGTATATTTTTTTGGCTATTAGGAACTTTAAAGTATTTTTTCTCTGCTTGGGACCAAGGACTGAGAAACCAAATTTGAGAAATACAGGGTGTTAAAATGTAAAAATAGTCTAACTTTCTACAAAAGCATCATACCTCTCAACTGAGAGCCTTGATACCTTTACTAAAGCTGCCTTCCAGTTGATAAGCCAGGGCAATTTAAAAATGAATTTCTCCAACTGGAAAAAATATACAGTATACTTACTGAAAAAGCGTATTTTGAGCTCCAGTCATAATCCTATTATATGGGTGTTCAAAAATAGGGAGAGAATGCTTATTGTTCTTTAAACTTTCCAGAAACTCAACATTGGGCAACTCATACACCTCAACCAGCCGCGGAATAAACAAGCCCAGGATAGCATAGTCCAAGCTGTAGAGGTGTGTGCATGTGTGTGTGTGTGTGTGTGTGTGTATAGTGAAGCAGAGTTAAGACAGTTGTTCTCAGTGGTTTGGTGTCTTAATGGGATTTCAGAGGGGAGATTCAGGGTTCATGAGGGTCTTTTAGAGAGAGCACAATAAATAGTGGCAGCACCAAAAAGATTTAAAAATATTACCTTCTTATCGAAGGGCACAAGTATTGACCTCACAGTATGGTAGCACTACTTTCAGACTGGGTCGGTTTGATTTTGTATCTAATATAAGTAGACTTCCATTTTTCACACAGCTCAGTTTGCATTTTTGTGTGAGATTTTATATTTTTGCTGTGCTTTTAAAATTCTCTATTCTTATAAGTAGCTATGAGAACTTTGAACACTTCTTACACTTTTATTCTGCTGTGTATTTATTATACCCACTTACCGCAGACTAAGGGGCATCTTACAGGTGACAGAGGTTCATTGAATTAAAGGCGCCATGTACGAGGCTATAGAGTAAAAATAAAACACACATTTTTTCTCTGCCTGAACTCACTCCAGCATTCAGTAATTCCCACAATTATGCACTTACCAGATTAGTAAATCAAAATAAGTGTTTCAAACACACTAACAGAAATGGTAGTATTGCCCTGGAGTGTGCCAGGTGCTGTTTTCAGATCCTGCCTCTTCCGCGCCCTAGATTTTGTGGAAGTGCAGTGTGATTTTAAAAAACAAAGTAAAATACTTTGAGCCCCTTACAGCTGTGTAGTTTTCATCACCAGGGGGCACCCTAGTATCACTGATGGAAACAAAGAGGCAGTTCTGTGTATGGGCGTTTGCTGAACGTCCTTCGTGACTGCCGAGGGACGCCACCCTGATTTGTGGCTTCCCCAGACGCACCTTTCTGCTCCGCGTGTCCGTGCCAGCGGTAAATGCTGGGGCACCGGGTGTGAGCATTTGGATGTTGTGTGGAATGGTCTTGCGCTGCAAGTGCCGGGCCAAGTGCAGCCCACCTGGGCTTTGCCGTGATGAATGCTGGGGTGCCCCCGTGTGGTGGAAACTTGTGCTGCTCTCAAGTGCAGAAAGCGGTCAGTTCCTTTCAAATCTGCCTTTGTTTTCTTAGCTTCTTATTTGTCATTAATTCTCTGAGGCGAGAACTTTTATCTCTGTGATTGTTGAATTGACCCAGTAAGTTGATTGCAGAAAGCAGCTGAGGAAGCCACTTTAGTAGTTCCCAGACAGTCGTGCGCGTGAGAATCCCATGGGTGCTTCTGAACATCGCAGACTCCGGCACCCCATCCAGGCACCCCATCCAGGCACCCGAGGCCGTTGTACTGTGTGTGCTGCAGTGTGCAGACTTCGAGAAGTTCTGTGTTAGGATGTACCGATAATTGTTTTGTTCTTTTGTTCTGCTTTCAGGTGGCAATTATCTGTCCACTTACCTTACCCCTTCCCATCGTAAACTTTCTCATCTCAAACATATCCATTTGAAACATTTCTAACTCCTCTAAGTATTATGGAATAGCTAGGAAGGAAAATTTTGGTGTATTCATGATACCTTCCTGCATTTACAAAGAGCTCAGACACCTGCTCTTTTGCTTTCTCTCTTCCAAACAAGGAATGTGACCACTAGCCGTTAACTCAGTTATCTAAGGCACCCTGTGAAAAAGGGAGCCACGGTTCCCAGGCTTTTCCTTCTCAGGGGCCTTGTCCACTCTCTGCCCCTGGGCCTGGTTCCTGCCTCTGGTTGAGTGGACATGTAGTGATGGTGAACGTCAAGCGCAGATGGTCACGAAGACTCTTTACCAGTGGATGGAGAAAGACAAGCACTGTTGTATTGGTGGGCAGTCTGCAGCTCCTGTGAAGTGAAGGGTGTGTCATGAGCCTTTTATTGTAGTGGATTGACATGTCCATTGGAGCCCATTTTTATTTTTTGCCTCGTTTTTGGATCTGTTTATTAACAATAAATGTTTGAAAGCATTCCGATGGTGTTTTAAAATGAAGATGTTTAATCTTACTGTCTCTCCGTCTGTGTTATTTTGTTAAAAATAATGTCACGAGAAGTTGCATGGATAAAGTGTTTTAATGAAGGTTGCTTTAATGAAATAGCATGTTTTGCATTTTAACAATTTGTTGAATTAAAATTTGCTTTCCGATTCCCTGTGCAGCTTCCTCCGTACGGTGGAGCAGTTCTGTGTGGCACGCAGGCCGCTGCTGAGCTACCCGATGGTAAGCTTGTGCTCTCCTTCATTCCCTGACGTGTGTGCTGGGTGGGCAGGCTTCCTGGAAGTGGTGTTCTCCTGTCGGTCCATACCTTTTGGATAAGCATTCCTTTATTGCTTGATGTTTTTGCTGTAAGCTATAGCAGATTTAATCACCGAACCACTTTGACTAATGAATTAAAGTTTATTCTGTGCTTCAGAGTGCCAGACGTGCAAAGGGGAGTTAAGGAAATAGTTGCTCATTTCTGTTTTTTCCTAACAGTCCTCAGTGACACAGATATATATTCCTTCATAGCCAAAGCTCTTTGTAAAGGTTCTGAAGTGAGCTTTCTCTCTGGATGCACTGGCTGCTGGGTCCAGAGCTGGCGATTCTCTGAGCACGTGCTTTCTGCCTGGTTCAGTGGCAGCTCGGGTCTGTTGTCCTGCAGTTTGTGTTTATGTCCCCGTCTGTCACCAAGGCTCTTGGGAATTCAGGCGACCTCTTCACCTCTTGGCCTGTTATTGATTGATTGAGTGCCTCTGTCCCAGACACTGAGCTGATAAGTGGAGATGGCGGTTGTTGAGATGCAGCCCTTTCGTGTTATTTAAGTGCCCAGTGTTACTAACAGCAGGGGCCTTGCACATGTCAAACCCGTTAGGCCATTTTTCAGTTTGCATTGTTAAAGGTCCTCGCTGGCCTTGGAGAAGCTAAAAGCCTAACCTTTTCTTTGAGAGCAGGGATTTGGTTCCCTGTTTCTTTAGCCTTGTCTGGCCTACGAAAGGGTTTTATTATAGTTTAGATTTAAATATAAACCCTGAAAAGACTATGTAAACTTTCTATCTGTAGTAAAATGCGAAAGTGATTATATCTAAAATTATTAGCAACTTTGTAAGGAAAGTAAGGGAGAGAACAGTTCCAATGATGGCTTAGGACGACAATAAACTAAGCGATGCTGGAGGGACCCACGTGCCCTTGCAGGGCCGCCCGGCCTCCAGAGTGGCTTTGTTATATGTGGGTTGAGGTTCTCCCTATCTTCGTGCACGTGGCGCATAGGAGGTGTGCCACAGGTGTTTACTCAGTGCTTAACAGATGTCTCATTATTTTCCCTGTCATGATAGTCCTTCCGTCCTGGTCCAGGTAGTGGCCTCACCAGCCTCCCAGTCGCTTAGGCTGGAGATGGAGGCTGCGCCTCCCCCTCCTCCCCTCGTCCGACCCCCCAGTGTGCCAGTGCCACTCGCCTCTAATCCATTTCCTTCTCTCTCTCGCCACATCCCTCCTTCTAGGCTGGCATCCTTGCTCAGTTACGCTTCTTGGCTCTTTTTTTTTTTTTTTTTTTTTTTTAATAATTATTTTTGGCTGCGTTGGGTCTTTGTTGCTGCGCGTGGGCTTTCTCTAGTTGCGGCGAGCGGGGCTACTCTTCGTTGCCGTGTGCGGGCTTCTCGTTATGGTGGCTTCTCTTGTTGCAGAGCATGGGCTCTAGGTGCGTGGGCTCAGTAGTTGTGGCTCGTGGGCTCTAGAGCGCAGGCTCAGTAGTTGTGGTGCACGGGCTTAGTTGCTCCATGGCATGTAGGATCTTCCCGGACCAGGGCTCGAACCCGTGTCCCCTGCATTGGCAGGCTGATTCTTAACCACTGCGCCACCAGGGAATCCCCTTCTTGGCTCTTTTTCTCCATTCTCTCCTCTCTCTTCTCAAGTCCATCTTTTAATCCTCCAAAAACACGGCTGTTCACACTGTTAGTGACAGGCCATCTTAAAGGCCCCTTTTCTCCAAGACCTTTTCTGCTCTGTTTCCATTACTTCTGTTTCTCCTGCAGTGAGTGCTAGCTCACTCTGCCTCCCTCTTTAGGCTGAGTTCAGCTGTGGGTGGCAGAGACCACAGTTCATCCGTTTCTGTGTTTAGCAGCTGCACAGTATAGTATCTGCCATGCTGTAGACCCTCAGGATGGTTTTGGATGAACACTTTAGAGGGATTTGTTCTACTGCCCACCATAGCCAGCGACTCACACTCTTGGCGGGGGCTCCTGCATGGCGTGCCTTTTATACTGCTGCCTTTTTTAAGTCAGTTCCCAAAGCGGGAAACAGCCCCTACTTCTCACCACCCACCCCATCCAGTTATCCTGTCGATTCCACTGACCTCTCTCTAGCTTCTGATCAAAATAGATCTCTTTTCCCTGTGTCAGGAAGCATTCTTTTTGTAAAGCTGTTGAGGCCTCATCTTACCCACCCTCTGCATTGTCATCTCCCGTCTTAAATGTTTGTCTCCCTAGTAGATGTAACTCCTTGAGGCGGAGACCTTGTCTTACCTCTGTACCCCACCCCCCTCCCCAATAATAAGCACTTTGCACATAGCTAGGTGCTCTGTGATTGTTGAATTGACTCACTAAGAGTTGATCGGAGAAATCAGCCGAGGAAGCCACTTAAGCAGTAGCTCTCAGACAGCCCTGGGCATGAGAATCTCCTGGGACCTCTGAACATCGCAGACTCCGGGACCCCATCCGGGCACCCCAGGCCACTGTACCGTGTGTGCTACAGGGCGCAGACTTTGAGAAGTGCTGTGTTAGCATGTAATTGTTTTACTTGAGCTGGTTTTCCTTCCCTCAACAAATCCACTGCCTGCATGACCCGAGTGCTCAGGAGCTTCCAGGCCTTCCACCACTCTTCTGGCCTGACAGGTTGGGCCTTGTCCTGACTTCTCTGCCCTGGAGTGCAGTGCACGTGTGTGTCCACGACCGGTGTTCCTGAATAAGAAAAGGAACTGTTCTGGGTAGGAATCGGACTTCCAGGGTTGTGGTCAGATACTTTGTTGGGTAAATGTTTTGATGACAACTGTAGCATATTGAAATGGTTCCGTTAATGTCACATCACATTCTAGAATGTTGTGTGATACGATAAGATTAAGAACTGAGATGTGGAAGACACTGTGTCTACCGGAAATAATCAAAATCTGGCACGCGCTGCATGATACGGCACATACTAATTCTTAGTGTGATTCACAAGGTACGTGACAGCCTCCAAAGGGCAGCCTCCTCATGCCGAGTGTCCTGCGCTTCTTCAGGTACACCCGTTTCAGTCCATTTAGCAGCCCTGCACCCTTGAAACCTCACAGGATAGGGGATACCTGGAAGCAGACTGGACAGTTCACTTTTAGGTATAATAATAGAGAAATTAATTTCTCTGTGGTGATGGTTTTCAAAACAAGGAAACAACAGATCAGCTCTCAGGGGCCAAAGGATTCAAATTGTCCTGTCGGTGGCTTTATAGTAAAGCCTGCTGTTAGGCGTAACCATCATGAATATTCTTTTTTCAGGAACTTTTTGTTTGTCAGGCTGTTGTATTCCCCCCACCCTCAGGGCGTGTGATATCAAAACAGACGGAGAATTAGGAAACTGTTTAGGGCCCTGGTCCCTCTGTGGGGCTGTTTTTTCTTCTCTAAAAAGACTTCCAAAGTAAAATATATTCAGTTTTGTTAATAGAATATGATTATTTTGTTATGGTGATTTTTTTCCCCTTGAAATACATACCTTGGAAAAAAAGTGGGTCTCTTGTGCTAGACTTGGAGAAATCTTCAGTTATGCACAAAAAATGAGTTAAAAAGCACTTGTCCATTCCTTAACTTCTAAATGTATAACTACTTCATCAGATATAAGATGACATTGGTGCTCGGTGTCTGTTGAAAGACTCAGTTGATTCTAAAACTCAACCTAATTTCTGAGATGTGACCTATGGAAAAAGTCCATGTTAGAATGGATAGAATATGTAGGTGGTTGTCAGTGGGGAGAAAGTAATCGAAGGATTGCAAGGAGATTTTTAAAGGTTTGCAGTCCTAAGTTTATCTTTTTGGGATTTTTGGAAGTACCTTCATTACCCATGGAGTTAATCCAGTATGAATTAATGTAGAATTCACATGCACTCATGTAAGGCCATTTTTGGACTTCAGTTAAGGTTGTCAGTAGAGAAGATCCGGGAGATGGATCATTTGGAAGAGTGCTTTTGTGTAATTCATATTTTTGGAATTACTAAATTACACGAATTAGAGAAGCCATATACATAAATATATATAATATGGCATTGATTTTTAAGTCCCCATGTTAGTCATCTTGGTTTTTTGAAATTAAGTTTTCCAAGATACATATGCCCTAGTCTCAGGCTTATAGAGTTAGCGAATAAAGTCAGATATCATTATTGAGGGATGTGTTTAGATAGGCAGAATATTATTTGTTTTCTATTATAATTTTGTTTTAATTTCTACCTTCTGAAAGTCTCCCTTAGCTACCCTGAGAGTGGAAAATAAATACAGGCTTCTGTATTTCATATCCCCAGGTTAACTATAATTTTGTAGTTATTATTTATTTCAGCAAATTATTTATTCAGCACAGAAATTAAATGTCATAGCTTCGTTAATTACTACAAGACTTTAGGTTTCAGTTTCAAAAAGACGTAATTACTGAGACTTTTATAGTTTGTATAGCTGTGTTCTTAACTAATGGGATGTTTACTGATCATTTTCTTTCTAAACAGGACAGGACTGTCAGAGAATTGAATTTGGTGTTAATGAAGTAATTGAACCCAATGACACTTTGCTGAGAACTCCCAACTACAGTATTTCAAGCACATTGAATCCTCAGGCCCCTGAATTTATCCTTAGTTGCACAACTTCCAAAAAGATCCCCAATGACATCGATAAAGAAGTGAACTACAGCTCAGCTGACTGCCAGTACCCAGGCTCTGCCCTCGCCCTGGATGGCAGCTCTAACGTGGAGGCGGAAGTTTTAGAGAACGATGGCGTCTCGGGTGGTCTTGGACAACGGGAGCGTAAAAAGAAGAAAAAACGCCCCCCTGGATATTACAGTTACTTGAAAGACGGCGGCGAGGGTGGTCCTTCCACAGAAGCCCTGGTCAATGGCCATGCCGGTCCAGCAGTCCCCAACAGTGTAGGCACGGAGGATGTGGACTCGATGGGTGATGTGCCCCCCGTGGGGACACCCAGGACTTGGGGCAGCCCCCAGGACACCACGGACTTCGTCAGCGACGCCGTGCCAGCTGGTTCTTTCCCCGGAGCCCTTGACAGCGGGGCCAGGACTGCAGGGCAGCCTGAGGGCTGCCCCGGGGCCAACTTGGAGCCCTCTCGCCTCCCTGCAGAGGCCAGCAGGGACACCCTGTTGAGGACAGCTGTGGCTCAGCCTGCCGTTGGGACCGATACTACTGAGAACCTTGGAGTCACTAACGGACAAATACTTGAATCCTTGGTTGAGGGCACAGCTGCCAACGGGGTGGAGTTGCACACTGTGGAGAGCTCGGACTCGGACCCCGCCAAGGCTGAGAGCAGCCCCCCTCCCGCGGACGCCCCGGCCTCTGCGGCAGCCGCCGCTCCTGCCGGTCAGAGCCAGCCCGCCAAGTCGTGGGCCAGCCTCTTTCATGATTCCAAGCCCTCTTCCTCCTGCTCCTCCTCCTCGCCCGTGGTTTCCATGGAAGCTAAGTATTCCCCTCCCGCCACATCTTCCCTGGTCTCTGAAAAGCAGGCCGAAGTCAAGGAAGGGCTGGTTCCAGTTTCAGAAGATCCTGTAGCCATAAAGATTGCAGGTATAGTTCAAAAGATACAAGTGTGAAGCCAAGATGGGAGCAGTCTGGGCTAAAAACTTTGGTGGTATGTTGTTACCCAGAGCGGTAGTAGATTGATTTACCGTGTGTTAAGAGGACTTTCTGAATAATGCCTGTACCTTAAATGTTACTAGAAGTATAATGGTGTATGAGCAAAATGGGGTGGGGAGGGGTGTCCTGCCTTTATGTTAAGTGGAAAATCCATGTCCATTACCACTTTTTTACCAGTCCTTTTCTGTTGACAAATGACGTTTCCACTTCTTGCCTTTTGATCAAGCGATTGTGCTCCATTGTGTGACTGTGTGATAGGCGGTCCCATCTGTGTTCCATCTGTTGTGTACCTTTGCTGTCATAACCCCTGATTTGGACTCACTTTGCATGGTTTCTTTTCTTTATTTCTCAGGATATAAGAAAGTATTTGGGTTTTTTTTCTTTTTAATGCCTATTTTGGATTGAGTAAATGGATTTTTCTCAGTTTTAACACACCAAGGCCAACTCTTGACAAGATGAGAAAAACTGTAACAGTTTGGCCTAAAGTTAATGTTTTATTCGACATGCTGAGGCTCAAAAGTAGGACCAGTTCACAGTAAAACTATAAAGCTGCATGACTTGCGATTTTTAAAGTTGAAGTAGAAAGTCAGAAACAGGAGCCGTGTCTGTCTATACACGTCTAAGAAGCCGGGGCTGCTCTTCAGGCTTCATTGTTCCGAGGAGTTACTAGTAACCACCTCTTCAGGTTTTTGCCCCTTAGCCGAGTTAAAATTAGCTGTCTTATTTAGGCTTTATGTGATGTTTGCTGATTTAACATTTTGGTATGCCTGACAGCATTCATTACCAGGGTGAAGGTGAAAGCAGTCGCAAGATGCAAAATGCATACCCTTTTATGAATGGTCAGAATTCCATCAAATATAAAACACTTCCTTTTGATGGCAGTAAGATGACAGCAAGCAATACTTCAAAATTTTTTTAAATGAGCATTTTATTTCTTATACAGAATACATTATTTTGAATAATCTAGGTGTCTGGAGTTCTCTTAAAATGAGAAGTTAATTGATAGATGACTCACCATTTTGGGCTTTAAAGTGATAACTTTTAGGTTATTTGGGTGAATTTTTTATTATAAATATTAAAATGCTAGTAATGTTTTATTATTATTAAAATGTGTGCATTGCAAGGGAAAGCTGTCAAGGTCAGGAAAGGGAAGTAAAAGCCTTTGAATAGATCATTAAGTTAAAAGTTTATTTTTAGTCTGTAATGAGAGATACATGGTGTGACGCTTTTAAAAACGTGCATTCTGAGTTTAAAGTCAGAAGGTATTGTAATTGTATTTGTTCCTTAAAATTGCTTCACAAAGGAAAAACCTCCCATTCCTGGGAAATTTTCTCAGTCTTTATTAAAATAAAGAAAAGATTCATTTTAAATGTTTTAAAGCATTCTAGTCATATGACTTTAAATGTGGTTTGATACGTAGTTTGCTGTGTGTGTTAAAATCTAGTTGACCTGCTAAAATGTAATGTTAACCTGCTTTCTAAAACACTGTGAAGGGAATTCCCTGGTGGTCCAGTGGTTAGGCGCTTTCACTGCTGGGACCTGGGTTCCCTGGTTGGGGAACTAAGACCCTGCAAGCCCCACGGCACGGCCAACAGCAAAAAAAAAAAAGAAAAGTAAATTAAAATGATGTGAAAGTGGGGGCTCTTAGTTATTTGTATTAGTGGAGAGTGTTGCTACAATCGAATCATTTTTGAATTGATGCAGTGTGTTCCTCCATTGCCGCGGGGGACCCCCATTTATTTTCTTATTCTATTTTTGATTAGGTCAGTTGTAAAGATGTTTTAATTATCTGAGCAGAAGTGTGGTTCCTTTTAAAATACTTCATTCTTTTGAGCCTGGTTATTGAACCTTAGAAATACACAGTGTAGTTGCTGACAGTTTTCAGTATTTCATGTTGTAAAATAATGCAGTGATAGTCGTCACTCTTGGAATCAAACCGAGCTTAGGTAAAGAGGATTGTTTGGAATTTTTTCTTCTGTCCTATTCTCCTCCTGAGAGGTTTTACTTTATAAAAACAATAAGGTAGGTTCAGTTTATTGTAGGTCAGATCACTACCACAGACTTCTCCTAAATGGGCACGCTTTTAAGCCTAGGCCCACTTATTTTAAGCAGTATTTAACTGTGTGAAATTCTAGCTCCATTAAAAGATCTGTTGATGTTGGTTGTCATAAAATTTGACTTGCATTAACGTCTAAGTAGTTCTACTGAGAGAATAATTTTTGTGTTTATCATTATATTAACTTTTGGGAAAGAAAGAGGAGGGAACAACAGTTCAGATAAGTTTATTCTTTTTTGAGTTCTTAGAATAATATAAATATCCACAGCCAGTTTTTGACCCCAGGGTCATTTATTTTGGATGCCTGCATTTCTGGATCATCTGCCCTGTCATTAAGTCTGTGCTTAATAAATGCCAAGTAGTTTTTGTATAACCACAAGTGAAACACAAATTAGAAAGACAAATCAACTGTAAACAAAGACTAAGAATCACATAAAGCCTTTTGAAATGAAATATAGCCAGCTTTCACTTACCCATGGTCTTGTTTACCTATTGCCGTAATGGCTTCTGCTTTTACCTTTTTGGTGGCAAGGCCGTCTTCTTGGTGTCATTTGTCAACATTTTTTTTGCATTTGCTGTTTTTCTTAAGTGTAAACTCTTGCTTAAGAAGGAGATGGAAGGGAAGAACACTTACTCTGAAACACCAAATGCCTTCCCTAACCTCGCAGGGAGCGTGAACCTGCACAAGAGGCCCGTGGGGTCCGTGTTTCAGTGAGAGCTTTGTGTCTGCGAGGGGATATATGCCATTTTTCAGTAGGAATAACTGAACTAGGAGGTGAGCAAAAGAAACTTGAAAATCTTAATTCTTCTAGCTTGTACTGAAAGCAGTTGCAAAACTTGAGGCACACCCCTGTTGGAGAGTAAGTATGACGAATACCAGAGAAGTAGGAGTGATCTCTGCCTGTGCGCCCTCCATTAGCTCAGGGTCAGAGTTTGAAATGAAACGTATCCTTGTGATGAACATTACACTCTTCCTGGGTTTTTACTGAGGATCACTTGTCCTATCCCAAACCTAAATTGTATCAAATGCTTTCAAATCACAAATAGAGCTATTTTGTATTTTATATTTTGCATCAGTGTATTTTGTTTTAAAGGAGTGTAAATAATGGTGGGCGAGGAGAGAGACTAGGCCAAATGCCCAAATAGAAGGAGTTAAAATTCCAGTGTAAGAGAACTAGGTAAACTGAGGTCTTAGAAAGCTTTAAAAAAATTCTATTCTGTGGGGGAATTGAGGTATCTGGTAATGTCATTTATTATGAATTTTAGTAAAACACACTTAATAGATGATTTTGCACAGCTTTATACCTAAAAATTGTTGCTGGAGAGAGCAACAAAATCACTACAAGTTGGATCTGCTCAGAAAAATGAATTCCTGGGTCTGTATTTATTGTAAACAAAAATATACCCCGATTGATCTTTGTTTTAGTGGTTTATAAATCACGTTTATATTCAATACTTTCCCTGTCCTTGGGAAATAATTCTCCAGCGTTTTACGTTTTCTCTTCAAATTCTCCTAAGCAACACAGGCAGTGATCATGCAGCAGGCCCTGAGCTGAGGAGGTCCAGCACCTGTTTGTAGAAATCGCACTCGTGGGGTGAGAGTTCAGTCCGTATCTAACTTGATAGGTGTATGTCCTGGCTGATATTTCTGTTATGTCTCTTTTAAAGAACTAAATGGACACTCCTCCACTTACAAAACATAAGTTGATCTATAGCCAACGGGTAGTGGTACATTTTGGTCACTTTGCTGTCCTCCACCTGATTAGGTAACCGAGATAGCGTGTGTTCTTCCAAAGTGATGTAATGAGGAAAAGAAAAACACGTGGAGAATGTTCTGGACAGTTAGGAAGATGACAGAACAACAGGTCAGCAGCATCAGAATGTCAATTACGAGCCAGTTATTGAGCCTTAAGAATCAGTGAAAGTTCTGCAGCTTGCGTTTTCATGGATTTTAAATGGTAATATGACCTAAATGCTAATTTTAGGAAAACAAAATTTGATGCATAAAAATATAAGAATAATCATAGCTTATGTGGACTTAAAAGTTTACAATGCCAGTGTTGCCATTGAGTTTATGGATCATTTCATTTGAATGATTTGTGGTTATGTATGTGGGCTACTATATATGTCAATGTTTGAGCTGTTACAAAGGTGAAGATAATGGTTTCAGTTTCATAGCTTTTATGTGATATGCAGTCATTCTGGCATTTTGTGCCGTGCCTATAACATCATTCCTGGGCAACCCTGCCAACTCCTGTGGAAAAGATGGCTTGAGGAGCCCACCTTCCTAAAGTTACTGTCTAAACAGATCTGAGTAGTAAATTATACCAACAACAATGGATTGAAAAGAAGGCCTCTGGGGGGAAAGTTTGTTTCTACAGTCAACTTCTGATAATTTGCCCTAAAAGAAAGTAAAATAGAAAACCAACAGTGATGACTTGGGACCATAGGTCAGATTTAAAGGTTCAACCTCAGGAAATACCCCCCTCTCTCTGTTCTTTGGCTGCCCTTCAGTGCTCATTGGACTTTAGCAGAATCTAAATGGAAACGGTGATGTTGTTATTATAAAAGGAACTTAATTAAATAGAGCCAACTGTTACACCAAAAATTTAAAGGCAGTATTCATACTCGCTTGTCTGCATTCATGAATATTGACTTCTGAAATACAGCAGTAGGATTCATTTATTTTAGGAACATGCAGTAACAGGAATGGAGATTGTTTACAGGGATTAGCGTTGTCTTTGCACAGGTGCTGCTCGACTGGGTGGGAGAAGAGGAGCAGAGCACGGTGGGCTCCGTCAGACGTTCGCGTCTGGCTCAGTTTGTGGTCATTGAAATTCTTCAGGGGGAGGAACGCTCAATGTACAGTGTGTTATAACACTGAACATTTAAATTGTGTGGATGTTTGGTTTTTAAGAGAAAATCTTAGGCAATAAGATATTTAATCTTAATTTTTTACAACCTTTCATTCCTTTTGAAATGTGACTTTATTAATATACTGTATACTCACAAAATAGTCAAAACTTAATTTTAAGGAGTTGAAGCAAACATTTCTTTTTGGAGAACTGAAAAGTGTTGGTTCTCTCAAACTCTTTTTTAAAATATAAATTTATTTATTTATGTATTTATTTTTGGCTGCGTTGGGTCTTCGTTGCTGCGCGCGGGCTTCCTCTAGTTGCGGGTGAGCGGGGGCTACTCTTCGTTGTGGTGCACAGGCTTCTCATTGCGGTGGCTTCTCTTGTTGCGGAGCACGGGCTTTAGGCGTGTGGGCTTCAGTAGTTGTGGCACACGGGCTCAGTAGTTGTGGCTCGTGGGCTCTAGAGCGCAGGCTCAGTAGTTGCGGCGCATGGGCCTAGTTGCTCCGCAGCATGTGGGATCTTCCTGGACCAGAGCTCGAACCCACGTCCGCTGCACTGGCAGGCGGATTCTTAACCACTGCGCCACCAGGGAGGCCCCTTGCTTCCCCTTTGAGAGTGGAGTTGGCCTGTCATAAATGATTGTTTTTAGTTTAACAAGATATGCATCCAAAGCACTTTTGACTACGTATAAACATATTTTTGAGTCTGTTAAAACAGATGCATGGAAGGGAAGTTTCAGATAGATCTTGCATGCCTGCCCCTGATCATTTTCTTTCTGTTTTCCTTCAGTGTCTGTATTGAACAGGAATTGATATTGTCAAGCCACTTCCCCTCCCACCTTCACCCCTGCCCCCAACCCCGGGAGACTTTGCTTCCAGTATCATCAAGAAAATTGAGGTTGCTATTTCATTTCTTTCCCCACCGTAAGCTGTGGTGAGTCTGCCCTTCCCTAGCTCCTTCCCTCTTGCGATCCTGGGAGCCCCTTAGTGACCCCCTTCTGCCTACTCCTCAGCCAGGCTCCTGGCCAAGGGAGACTGCACGAGTGGTCTCCACTCTTGCTTTCCTCCTTGAGGCCCTCGAACGTGCTTCTGCTTCCGCTGCTGATTCCAGCTGCCCTGTCCTTCTAGATCACCATTACGGAGTCTCCTTAGCTTGTCAGTTGGATGTGGGTGGTGCTTAGGGTTCCGCTCCTGAGCCACTGCTGTCAGAACGTACAGTTCAGGCCCCGAGCTGCAGGGTCCCGTGTGTGTTTGTGTGTGTGAGTGGAGATACGTTACTGGCTGGTCTGTGAGTGTCAGTGTACTGTGTACTGGTGTCTTCCGCGTACCTTTTTATCTGAGCCGCTAAAACTCTTAAAACTGAACTCCTTATTTCATCACTGCCCAAAACAGGAAAGAACCCGCTTGTCCTGTTGCGTCTCTCCTCTGGGTGGAAGGCACCATCACCCCAAGCTGGAGACGTTCTCCTGGTGCCATTTGCTGTCACAGGCCCCTGGCCCCTCAGGTTTCTCCAGTTCTTGGGTAGGGCGGGGCATCCCCTCCACTGCCCCCACCCAGCTTAGCCTGCACTGTGTGGTCCCTTCTTCCCTGGTCTGCAAACCCTGCTACAGCAGGACCGCCGCCCAGTCCTCTCTGCACCTGCAGGTCCTGGTGCCCAGGCAAGGCTTAGCCAACTGCAGCGTGTCATTTATCAGAGGCCCTTGTGTTAGGAAGGCAGTTGGTTTTGAGTTGTATGATTATGTGAAAGCTTAATATTGTTTTTAGATATAAAAATACTATGGCAAAGATTCACAGGTGTCTTGATGGAGCGTTCATTTGGGACTGATGCTTGTTTGAAAATGCACAGATATTTTGCAGAGTAACTGTATGAAATAATTGCCATTCTGTGGCACACATTGGAAATTCTGGGCTTTTGTGGTAAAATGGCTCAAAGACGGATGTAAAAATCCCCTGTGAGAAGAAGATCTTCAGCTTGTGGGGAAAAGTTAGTATCAGAAACCTTAGAGTAAAGGATCTTAAAGCAGAGTCTGTTGTCTACTGAGAGCAAAGAGCCCGGCTTCTGGGACCCAGGCTCGTATGTCAGCTCAGTCATGTGCCCTGCACCAGTTCCCTAACCCCTCTGGACCTCAGTTTTGTCATCTGTGAAATGGGGATGATAATGGTGTCTCTTTGACAGGGTTGTTAGGCCGATTATGAATAATACAGATGGAGCTCCTAGCGGTGTCTGTGCTGGGTGTCAGTCACGTGGGCGTGTGGTTCAGTTCTGTATCTGATCTGTTCCTCCGTGAAGGCCCAGCGCTGTGCCCCGTAGTGAGAGAGACAAGAGGACCTTGGCAAGCTTAGTCTAACTGAACAGATTTCATGGGTTCTCTTGAGTCGCTTATGTTTCACTTTTTAATAAATGGGAAAATTATTCTCTGTGCTTCCTCAGTTAGAGGCCAGAGGGCATTTACCCTCACAGGAGAGAGGGAGGGAGTGTGTGTGTTGACATTAGAATCTTGCAAATTAATTTCTTCATTTAATTCTTAAGTCTGACATCTGCCAGTGCAAATGTTTTTAGGAAAAAAAGGCTTCTTTTGTTTGAGTGATGCTTTGGGTGGGTGCTGATATCAAATGCGTGCTCCCTAGTACACAGTCTGAAAGTTACGGGAGGGGCTGTGTCGTGTGGCCGCACGTCATGGATTTGGGTACCGACTGTGCTGCCTGGCTCCTGTGAGGTCACAGGCAGGCGAGTTAACCTTGAGCCTCTGTTTCCTTTTGGTGAAAGCGGGATGGTTGGTGGTACTCTGGGATCCCTGAGGATTAAGTGCAGCGAGTTAACATTGTAAGTTGTAACGCGCTTGCCAAGAGTAGAAGGTAGGCAAAAATTGTGGCTGGCTGTCACTGTTAAAGCATTCGTAAGGGACGTGGGGAGACCTTGTTATAACACATTTCTAAAAAGAAAAAGGGCCAGTTACTTACCAATATTTAAAGCATTCTTTTGTAAAGATGGCATTCACAGCTATCTTAAGACTACGGGGAAGAGTGACATCAAAAGGTGAATCTGAGGATGACGAAGCTTATTTCTAAATGGAATGAGGGAGTTTAGTGTTCTGAATGGGACTTCTGACGGAAATACAGTTCAGTTAGTCGGAGATGATTGCCCCTAAAAGAGGGAGCACCACTTGCTGAACAGTCACCGAACACCCACTGTGATGTGCTGGGCATCCAGACGTGAGTGAGACGGGTCCTGCACGTAAACAGACGCCTTTCTGGATGGTGTCTGAGGACCACACGACCAAGGAGGCCTGCCCAGCTGTCAGTGTTAAAAGAGCCTGTATCTTTTAAGTCTGTTCCCTAATACTGTGATGTCGTTTTTTAAGCCCTTTCTGTTTCTTATTAAAACAGTCCTTGTGCTCCCTCGCGATATTACCACGGGAAGATAAATAAATGTCATCAGTGTTTGGGGGGAAATATTTTTGAACATTTTAATCATTAAATAATTACATGATGTTGAACGGAACGAAGCTGTAACACAGCCTGCCTTCCCTTTGGATGTGACGTGTGCTCTGTTGAAGGGGGTCCCCTTCCCAGAGTAGAGCGTGAGAGTTGTTCACGAGATGCCATTAACGTCTTCACTGTGCTTCCCTCTTTCAGAGTTACTGGAGAACGTAACCCTGATTCATAAACCAGTGTCATTGCAACCCCGCGGGCTGATCAATAAAGGAAACTGGTGCTACATTAATGCTGTATCCTTCTCAGAGGCTGTCCCCAAGGCTGGCTTTCTGCAGCTTTCTCTGCCTTGGGCACATTCGACTTAGTTCCGCTTCTGTGGGGTGTCTACCCCACATTTTGAATCCAAAACCTCGGTTCCTTACTGCCTATTAACTGGGCTATTCGTGACCAAAAAGAGAGAGATGATTTGTTGACCTGTGACTGACAGAATCAGGCAAGTTTCTCATTAAAACGGTCCTGAATAACAGGGCAGAGTGACCACTTGAACTGGAAGTCCTGTGTTAATCGACTTGATTATCTTGGTTGAATCCAGTTCTTATTTATAAACTACTTGGATATCACAAGGCAGTTTTCCCCGGGATTATTTGGTTTATTCCCTTTTGTGTTTACATATCTAAGTGGTTCAGTGTCCTTGGCTTGCTTAGTTTTATATGCTCTCGTGTTTTACGTGCCTTTCCACAATTTGGAACATCGGTTTTATTTCCTTTACGCTTCCTTACTGCCGTCATTTAGACACTGCAGGCATTGGTTGCTTGCCCTCCGATGTATCACCTGATGAAGTTCATTCCTCTGTATTCAAAAGTGCAAAGGCCTTGTACGTCCACACCCATGATAGATAGCTTGTAAGTAAGCTGCTGAAAATGTGTTAAGGGGTGGGCTTTTCCCCCTCTGATAATTAGATTCAAATAGCAAAGTTCTTGATTTCCTGCAGATGAATCCTGTAATTCTATTTTGTTTTAAATGTGCTGTTCATGATTTTCTGTGGAAGTTAACCAGAAATGGAATTGGAACATTGTTTATCTGTGTTCTTTAGATTCAGTTGAATAAATTTTAGTGTTTACCAAATTATATCACTTGAAATATACCAAAAACTTATGTAGAAAAGATTTACGAGCTCACTAGCTATTATAGCATTGGTTATCTAAAGTTTGCTATCTTCATACTAGGTAACATTCTACTTAGCCATCAAGGCTTTTTAGTTAATAGTATGTATTTTTTGAAAAATTTTTAAAAAAATGTACTAAACATTTTTTCCCCCCGTGTCTAGTGTTCGGCTAATGAATGAGTTTACTAATATGCCAGTACCTCCAAAACCCAGACAAGGTGAGTAGAAACGAGGGTTCTGATGCCATTACATTTTGGGAGTTATGAAGTCAGGTGACTGAGTTTGAGAAATTCAGGTTTGCTGGAAAGAAAATGTCTCTTTACATGCAGGTTGCTACACCTATACTATTCTCAACATTGGGCGGGTGTTGAGGGGGAGTTTTGATGCTTATGCCTTTAGTCATTTTAAGACTTCTTCAGTTGTAAAAATCTGTGTCCTGTTTCCATTGCAGCTCTTGGGGATAAAATCGTGAGGGATATCCGCCCTGGAGCTGCCTTTGAACCCACGTATATTTATAGACTCCTGACAGTTATCAAGTCGAGCCTGTCTGAAAAGGTTGGGACTGCCGTTCCGTAGCCAGTGTGAAGCTTGTGCCTTACCTGTTGCGTATTCAGTGCTTGCCCTCTGCTTGCAGTGTGGCGACTAAGTGGGTGTTCAGTGGATCTAGGCTTGCTCTGGAGTCAGTTGCTAGGATGAATTAGAGTATGGGATGATAATGATGGTAATCAGAGACAACTCGTGTCATTTACTGTGACCAACCACTGCTGTAAGTTCGTTCCATCCGTTAACTTACTTAACCCTGTGAATGAAGTGTGATTATTGTCTGCTTGTTCCATTTGAGAAAAGTGAAGTCATTGTCCAAGGTCACAGCTAAGACGTGGCAGAGCCTGGCAGCCGAGTTAGCTCCTTCACTTCCACGCCGACTGCCCTGCAGCAGGGGCGGGGCCATCGGGCCAGGAACAACATTCAGGAGTGCTGCATCTTCTCCACGCTCCCTCCGGGCCTTCATTTTTAATCATACACTTTGCTGCTGAAGGCGTGGGGCCAAGGGCCACAGAGGTCTTGTAAAGGGCCCTGACGGCGTTCAGGGCAAATCAGGGGCACCCTTTGCACAGTTAACCGGAGCGTTTTTTTCCTCCCCGACAGAGTTCGTGATGAGTCAGTACAAGCAATTGAAATGATGCTAGAAAAGGGGAATTCTTTAGGAAATATTCAAGAAAATTGTGTTAAAACTGACTAAAGTAATATTGTTTGCAGCCCCTTTGTTTCGAAGAAGAGGGAATACTCAGGGCACTGCAGCAGCATACCACCAGGGGCTCTTCATGTGCCCATGGCGTAGCCTTTGGTGTTAAGCTCAGGATTTGGGGGTGTTGCTAGTGTTAGGAAGGCGGGCATGGAGTAAACGGTGCCCTCTGCTTCAAAGAGCGCCTCGTCCAGTAGGGGAGTTAGATCTATCATCTGAGGAAGCAGACAAGACAAGTACTAAGACAGATGAGTGTACAGATGCTTTAGAAGCCGGGGGCGGGCCCCCAGCTCGGGGAGCAGAGGTAGAGCTCAGGATGCTTCTCGTGGCTGAGCAGCGCTGAGATCCTGCAGCTTTCGAAGTTACATGACTTCCGGCTTGCTGGGGTCTGCAGGACCACCCTCAGGGTTGGGGATTCGCTAGAAGGTCTCACGGGACTCAGGAGCTGTTACCCGCAGTTCGGATTCAGTTCAGCCCAAGGACACGAAGCAAAATCAGCACAGAGTAAAGACTCGGGCAGCGTCTGCAGGAAACCTCGAGACTCCTCTGCGGGTGTCGGCACACAGGACTCGCTCAGTTCCTCCCACATCAGACGGTGGCAGCCGTGTGGCTTGTGGTCCCCCAGGGAGACTCCTCAGCAGCTCGACGTCCAAGGCTTTTGCTCGGGGCTGGTCACATAGGCACCCCCTGCCTCGCGCAGACTCCGGCCCAGACTCCCGGGGGGAAAGCCAGTGCTCGGCGCAAACCACACTGTTCGCACAGTTTGGCACGCTCCCTTTCCAGTTCTTGGAATGGTGGGAACCCTCCAGAAATCCAAGTTCCCAGATGCCAGCCAAGGACCAACCCAGCGAGCAGGCCTTTCCCAGCACTGTTAACTCTTTTCTGCGTCTTGGGCTGTGCCAGCCTCGCCTCTGCCCTTTCCCACAGACACACTCACACCAAACAGCCCCGTCCACAGCTACAGTTCCATTGGAGCAAACAGATCTACTCAGAGACCGCAAGCAGAAGAATTTGCAGATCCTTGGAACACTCACGCCGTTATGCTCCAAAGAATGAAATATGAACCAATCATGATAAGTTATATAATCAGATGAAACCAATGTAAGATTATACAGCTAGTGTGTGACCATATTGTGTGATTCATCTGCAAATGGTTGTGCTGATGTGTGTTTGTAAAGCAGGCAGCTAAGTCTTTAAATCAATAGAGTTTTTCACATATAATTTGGGTCCTTTCTCCTATGGTTGCCCATCATCAAAAATAAAAGGAGACATACAGGGCTGCTAATTTTACAACTTGCAGTGTGAATGGTAACCCCTGGGGTTGTGCATTCTATTTCGTTTAAACAAAAAAGCAACTTATAACTTTTTTATTATAAAGGTAACGTATACTCATTGTAGAAAATTTCAAAAATACAGTAAAGCAAAATTAAAAAGAAATCCCTGTTCTACTGCTTAGAGATAGATATTTAATCCTCCCCTGCTCATACAGCCAGTCTTCCCCACTTCACACATCTTAACTGTCCAAAGAAAAATTCATGTGATTTTTGGGAAGCACTTCATGTTAAATCTTACTGAAAATTTAAGAGAAGGCATAGTTTGTATATGCAGGTAACACATTCCGTGCAGGCCTTGAAGAGTAATCGGTTAAGATTAACGTGACCCTGTTTGACCTTCTCAGGGTCGACAAGAAGATGCCGAGGAGTACTTAGGTTTCATTCTAAACGGACTTCATGAGGAAATGCTGAACCTGAAGAAACTTCTCTCACCGAATAACGAAAGTAGGTTATGGTGTGCTTGCTACAGAATTGTGTAGAACGTTTTCTTAAGAATCATTCTTAAACAAATGCTATGTATATGCTCATATAATAAGTTGCCTTTCCCCCCAACAGTCATTCACCCTTCAGAAATCACTTATTTACTCATTAAGATAACTAGTTACTTTTACATTGCTTATTATGTACCATTGAGAATGTTGTGTTTGTATATTTCAAATAGATAAATGTATTTCCAGAACCTCTGCTTTTTCCCCTTCAGTTTGTAATTAGGAAAATGATTACACAGAGAGAAAAACTGAAAGAATAGGTTGGTTACCTGCATAACCACTGGATTCCACAGTTGCTACCGTGTCGTCCTTATTGATCTCTCTTTCTACTTCCCCAGCCCCCCCACGACATTCTTCCCCAAGGGATTCAAAATCAAGTTGCGGATGACAGTTTAGTTCACCCCAAATGGTAGAGCATGGGTCCCCTGAGATAGGGATGGCTCTGCCACGTGACCCGAGTCCCTTCGCACGTGACGGAGTCCGGCTGCATTTACGCAGTAGAATCGGCGTCCCCGTCCCACCTGGGTTCTCCAGGTGCCCCACGGCATCTTCTGCCGCCGGTCACACCAGCAGGGAGCTGCTGTAGCATCGCACACATTGCTTTTGTCCTCAGTGCAGAATACACCCTGATCTCACCTTAAAGCTCCAGTTGACAAATGTGTGTAGGTGGTTTATGTAGAACTTTTATTTTTATTTTTTGCTCTTTGTGTAAATAGTAGCCTAAGCAGACTGTCTACTTTTCAGAACTTACTGTTTCCAACGGACCCAGAAGCCACTCAGTGAACGAAGACGAGCAGGAAGAACCAGGCGAAGGAAGTGAGGACGAATGGGAGCAAGTGGGCCCCCGAAACAAGACTTCGGTCACTCGCCAGGCGGATTTTGTTCAGACCCCCATCACTGGCATTTTTGGTGGCCACATCAGGTTTTATGCTTTTCTGGAATAATTTAGCATTTGCCTTTTTCAGGGTTTTGCCATTTTGCTGGAGGGGGGAGGTGTAAGATTTGCCCTAAGCAGTCTGGGACTGAATGGTTTGCCTTTGCACTCTGTGCCCGCTCTGTTCTTGGACCTCCTGCCGGCCCCACGGCCCTCACACGACCCACGGTGGGTTCCTGCAGAGGGCGCTGCCCCTGCCTGTCTGCCAGGGGCTCCTCACCCCTCAGCGACACTGACATTCCCTCCGTGCAGCTGCTCACAGCCGGGTAGGAGGAGAAAGGCAAGTTAATGGAAATACATGTTTTGTTAAGAGAAGAAATTCATGTATCTGATTGGAGGAATTGTAGGCACGGGAGCCAGGTGAGCTCGGAAGCCGAGAGAGTGCAGAGGGAGATGCTTTTACACAGAGGAGGACACGTGGCCTTCTGGAGTACCTGGGCACCTCCCCTGCCCCAGTTCCCTCAAACCAGCTGCCCTTTGCTCATTCATGGAGTCCTTGTGGAAGGTTTTTACTTATTTACGTTAGAGCCGTTCAGTACCACCATTATGTGGAATTCAGTAGAACTTGCACTGACTCCGAGGACCTCCTTACTCATCCAGGGTCTGAAAGGACCGCATTATAGCATGATTTCCTTCTGAAGACCTTACAGCTTCACCTACAGGAGTGTTTTTGGTTTTTTTAGTGAGCCTCTTAGCCTTTCGTCGTCCCAAAACAAGAAGTAACACCCTTTTCAAGGCATCGAAAGTCAGTTCAGTCTCTCTGCTCTAAAACAGCTTAGGTTGAGCACCTTTCAACAGGCTAATGAAAACCTCAGAGATGTGCCCGACCCCCTCCCAAGCTGGTCACACGACACTGAACACATCATTTCTGTGCCCTCGCTGTGAGCTAGACTCTGCAGGCCCCTTTCTGTTTTGGAGTCTCGTGTCAGCCTCCCGACACCCAGCCCCACCACTGTGGCTGCAACTTGCTTTCGCCAGATGCGGATCCTCGGGAGGCGCCCTTCTGGGAGCGGGAAGCGGGGCTCCAGTTTGGTGCCGGGCAGCGAGGGGAGGCTGTCTGCGCCCTTAACTCTTTGTTAGCCGAGCAGCCTGATGTCGTCCCCCTCGGGGTGCTCACTGAGGGTGGGGGAGGGACGAGGGCGCGGCCCGGTGGCTGTGACACGAGGGCTCCGTGTTTGTGGGGAGGCACAGCAACCGGATTGCAAGGCCACGAGATCCCAAGTGTGTTTGAGAATAAGCAGTGGGAAAAACCAGAATCCACTTTGGAGAAATTTCTAGCTTGCCCCAGATGACTCTTCATGGCCCTGTAGCCTCAGCCTCTGTGGGCTCTTTGCGTTGAAATTGGGTGTTGATTTTTTTTTTTTTTTAAAACTATAAAGCAAAGATACAGAACTGCTCCTTATAACTTAGGAGCTGCTTTTGTGTGTGTAGTAGGCACCATTAAGCGTGATTGTTAATGGTGTGTGGCCTGCGGGATCTTAGTTCCCCGACCAGGGATCGAACCCGGGCCCCTAGCAGTGGAAGCATGGAATCCTAACCCCTGGACCACCAGGGAACTCCCAAGCATTATTCTTTATTCAGACCAACTGAAAGGTTTTCTCCTAAAATTCACGCTCTTTTGGTGGTTTTCCAGTTACCCCAGAAAGACCAGCACCTTTCTCCACCGTGTCCGCCCTTTTGGTAAAGTCCAGGCCCATTACTGCTGTTCCCACTGTCCCTCTCTGCAACCAGGGGAACGGCCGCCCCCTCAAGGCTTCCTTCTCACAGGGAGCCTGGAGGTGCTTCCCGTGCTGTGCGTCGGAAAAACAGTGTGTGCGACGGAAAGCGGGCCAGGGAGCCGCTCGCCTGCCCTTCGCAGCAGTCTACCTGCCCACCCCTCTTATTCATGTATAAACTGGGGCGCTCAGACTGCAGCGAGAGAATCCCACGTTGGACTCCTGGAACTTCTCCTTGCTGATGCTACGTGAGACGTGGGCCCAACACAGATTTTTACTCAGAAAAACTTGGACAAGGAAAAATGAAATGAAAACCCAGCTAAGGAAGCAAGGCTCAGCTGGCAGCCTCCTCCTTGAGGGTGGTGGCCACCTTCCTGTCGCACACACCCTGCTCCCCTCCCTTTGTAAAGTCGTTTTCATAGGGGAAATGCTATCCAAATCATTCTGTTTACCTCAGGGTTTCCTCTTTTTTATTACAACAGGCTGTGACGCCTGAGAGGATAAAAAGTGTCAGCATTTTGACTCTGGGAAGATCGTCACCTTTGCTAACCTGTGCATTAAATAAAGTGGAGGGGAGGCATTTGGAAGGTGAAATAGGTCTTCTTCCAGAGCTACTCAGCTGGGAAAATTTTCAGCCGGTGGATTGAGTTGCTAGAAATTCTTTCGAGGTGGTATTGAGTGGAATTATTTTAAAATGCTTCAGTGTGTTTTTAGCATTTTCTTCTCTCTGGTCTTCTGGCAGTGATACTGAATAACCTCGCTTGCAGCGTTTGTTCCTCTTGTCCTGCTGGATGACCTCAGGGAGAGTGGGAAGGCGAGCTCTTAGATGTGGTGTGTTTTCCACTTTCAGGTCTGTGGTTTACCAGCAGAGTTCAAAAGAATCTGCCACCCTGCAGCCGTTCTTCACGCTGCAGCTGGATATCCAGTCGGACAAGATACGCACCGTCCAGGATGCGTTGGAAAGCCTGGTGGCAAGAGAGTCTGTCCAGGGTTATACCACCAAAACCAAACAAGAGGTACGTTCACAGTTGGTCTTGGACCTTTATCTGGGGGCCCTCCGGGGTGGCGAAAGAGCACAGACTCTGGAATGAGGAGAAGTGGGTTTGAGCTCTGCCTCTCAAATCGGTTGCTTAACTTTTTTTTTGGACTGAAAGCTTCCACATTCTGAGAATGAAATGGTTGAAACAGATGATCCTCCCAACTTCCCTTGGCTCTAAGTCATGAAACACAGGTCACGGTCTTTGGGGTTATTTATTCTGAGCTGCGTTTCATTTGCTGGCCATCCAGTCATGGCACCGTAGAGTGAATACCACCTCTGACAAAGGCCGATAGCTCATTCACATTCCTGATACCATAGAGCACAATTTCATGAGATAGTTAGGATATAGAAGATGTTCTAATCTGGTTTGCATTTGATTGTAGATCTTCAAGGACGTTGAAAAATAGAAAGTAATTGTTGTGGTGCCTATTACTCTTTGATCTGAAAAAAAGATAAAGTCTTGAGTCTTTCAGTGTTCAGGAGTCAAGAGGAAGCGTGTCAGCTCCGTTGAGAGGCGATAGTTCTCTGCTCTCTGAGGGCTCGTTAGCTGCTGGCCGTCCAGATGCGCCGGTTGGGCCCGACTTCTCCGCAGTGGAGCCGCCGGTTGGGCCCGACTTCTCCGCAGTGGAGCCGCCGGTTGGGCCCGACTTCTCCGCAGTGGAGCGTGCCTTCTCCGTTATGTATCCTAGGTCGTGGCTGTGAATTCATAGAAGTGTGTTGGGGAGATGAATGTAGACTAGCTAGGGCGGTGCTTTCTTGAACAGTTAGAGTATTCCTGTGAGGCCTGATTTCAGTGGCCGTGTGTGATGGCTACAGGGTGAGCCAGCACGGCCCAGCGTAGGAAACCTGCCAGCACCTCATGGGGCCAAGGGCCCTGCCCTTGCCTCGCAGCTCGGGCTCCATCCACGTGAAGAGGAGCAAAGGCGGGGTGTGGAGAGCTTCCGTCCGTCTGCTGCGGGTTGGTCAAGCCAGCCTCTCGGGGTATCTGCAGAAGTTAGGCCTAGTCCTCCCCCGTGTTTTCTAATTGCTTCTCATGGACAGTTGTGTTCAGAAAGTAAAAGTGGTAGGAGCCGGAAGAGAATCCCGGCAGTTTTTCCTTAGAGAAACGGTGGAACTTAATGGGAGAGAGAGGGTGGGTACTTGTTCTCGGGAGGCCGGGTCGTGTTCTGGCTGTGGGACTGTCCACCTGCTCGTCTGGGGCAGCCGTGACTCCAGAGGTGGACTCGCCATCCTGGCCCCTCCCCGCTGGAGCCGCCGATCCTGCTGGGGAGGCGGGCAGCCTTTCCCTGCGCTCCCAGGAGAGCCCGCTGGGGATATGTCTCTTTTCCTCGTGTGCGCCTGCTGCACTTAAACTGCTGTTTGGGCAGAGGTGGGTGGGGCGTGATGACTGAGATAGCGGTGGCTGTGGTTGTTGGCCTGGGGTCAGAGGAGGGTGAGGAAAAGGTGATGGATTCTAGATGGCAGGTTTGGAGGAAGGAGTCACGGAAGAAGTGGCATCTCGGTGGAGCCTTGAAGACGGCAGAGAAGGCTGCTGGCCATTCTCGCTCCATGGCGGTGGAAGCAGGTGTCTGAGGAAGGAGCTTGTACAGCGAGTCTGTGAAGAGCAAGTAACACATTTTCTGGAATGTGATTTTTTGATTTACTTTTCGAAGTACCTACTTTAATCTTACTAGGTTTTTAGGTCAAAAGTTGTTTTTCTGTGGGAACACAGAAAGGAAGATTGTGGGAAAATATGATTATACAAAATACTAGCTAAATAAAAAAGGTCTGGTTTTGTTGGGTGTTAGAAAGTGGCTCAGTTTCTCTGGAAACCCGGAACACTCAGTTAAGGATTTGAGATTAGCCCCTTAACGAACAGAATCGCGGGTCACTAGCACTGAGAAACCATCCCAGAGGTACTTTAGTCTGACTATCATTTTACAAGTGAGGAGGCTGGAGTCTTACATCGTCATCGCTGGTTTTGACTGTGGAACTGGAGTCACGCTTTTCTTCACTCACAATTCTTGTTGTATGTGAGACACTGGACTGCAGAGACTCAATGGGAATGTCGAGGTGATTGGGCTGTTTCCATGCCTGGGACCTCAGTCTGGGTGGGAAGACAGGCCGGAAAGAGTCTGCAACCCTAATAAACCAGGCGGCGGTGACCGCTAGGCTCGCTCCAGGTGCCTTCAGCCAGATACGCGTGTAGTCCTCCGAAAGCTTTCTGGGTGTTGATTATATGCCGCTGTCTTTTGGATTGTTACGTGGACAAGTATTTCTAACGAAAGTATTCTCCGTCTAAATACCAGAAGCGTCAACACGTTTGCAGATACAGAGAATAGTACATGAAGGGGTTAAGTTTGCTTGTGAAGATGCATTTTAATAAAAAGCAGCGTTCAGTAGACCGTGAAAGTTCATAAGGGGCATTTTGAGTTGATAAAAGCGGAACTGTTATAAAACCAATGGTTACACTAAATAGCTTTAGAGTTATTTAGAGTGTCTAATTCAAGAAACACATTGGCTTCAGCTTTATCAATACTGTGAGAGTTATTAAAAAATAAGTTAATACATATGTAATTCAAGGTATTACTAAGTTAGCGTCTAAATTTTTATGCCAATTTAATGCCCTAGGACAAAGGTTCTTAACTTGGCTCAGGGACCTTTGGGACCCCCTGCAGTTGTGTCTGTAGGGATATATGCATTTTTCTAAGAAGAAGGTCAGTACCTCTCAAAAGATCCCATTAGATTCTCAGAAGATCCTGTGACTCAGGGAGCTTTGAGAAGCACTGCCCCGGAACATCTGAGTCTTGGAGTGGGACGTGGTGTGGCGTCTGCCGCTCGGAGTAAGATGGCGTTTCCCGTGTGCTTTGTGTGTCTCAGGTTGAGATCAGTCGAAGGGTGACTCTGGAAAAGCTCCCTCCTGTCCTCGTGCTGCACCTGAAACGGTTTGTTTACGAGAAGACAGGTGGATGTCAGAAGCTTATCAAAAATATTGAATATCCTGTGGACTTGGAAATTAGTAAAGGTAACGACTCTATAAGGCAAGAGGGTTTATGATGACAGTACTCTGGAAATCAGCCAGCTTCTTGATGCTTCAGCATTTTCTGTGTCATGTCAGGATTCAGAAGCTCTCTTTCATGACTTTTTTGTTTTAAATTTCTTGACTGTTAATAGACCTTTAGGTTAAAATTTCTCACTAAAATGGCCTTTTAAAAATAAAGGCAAAAATAAATAAACCATATGAAAATATTACTAGGTGAGAAAAATACTAAATATAAAAAGTTTATGGGTCGGTGGTAGAAAACACTTTTCCTCATGCTAAGTATTAACAGCTGCGTGGAGCAGCCAGCTGATTGGCTTTTTAGTGGACGGGGAGTGTTCTCCCTGCCCTCCAGCGGCAGGGGCCCCGGCCTTAGAGCTGCAGCCCCAGCCCCAGGTCTCCGCCAGGTCTCCGGGGCTCGGCAGCTTGGGCGCATCGTGGTGAAAGCACCTAGTTATCTTGCTGAAAGTGAGCTTGAAGGAAAACTTTCCTGGAAAGCGTCAGAATTTGTGAGAAATGTTCTGTGCAAACATGAAGTTCGATCAGGAGCGTCACGAGCTAGAGGTGACTCTCGAAGTGTCCGGGTGCCTGGAGAACAGAAGAGAGGACACGGGGCGTCGTCCCTGGTCTCCTGGAGGAGCCGACTACCGTCCTCCTCCTTCCTTCCTCCCACGCTGCCCGGCACTGTCACCTGCCGGGCAGTGGGCCTGGGGTCACCATCGCTTCACCTGCACCCCAGGCACGTTGCATTTCCTTCCCCCTAAGATTCGGACTCTGGCTCTCAGCCCTGTTCTCACGAGTTGCCGCCTTCGGCTGATAGGTTTGCCTCCTGTGCCAGTTCATGGTCCGTTTGAGGACCAGAAAGGGGAAGAAACGCCAGCCGAAAATCATCTTACTGTTTATTGGAGTTTTGTGGTCTGACTCACGTGTAGAACATTTTAAACCTTAGGCTTTTCAGGGCTGCTTTGCTTTTGTTTTTTTTCTTTCCCATTTTTTAGAATATCTGCTTGTAAGGGGTTTCTAACATGAGCTAGAGGCTCAGTATATGCCCCTATCCTCTGATGGGTGGGTTCTGGTGACGTCCGTTATCACCCTGCAGCTGGTCTTCCTCACTGCTCAGTTTTTATGCAAATGAGGGGATGGAGTTCTGTTTGGTCTCCCTGGTCCACTGGGTGGGTTACTTGAATGGAGGCTGCTGTCTGCCCCTTTCTGGGAGCTCTGTGTGTCAGCGCTTTTATAGATTAAAGCTCTTGATATTTTGTTTTGCAGAACTGCTCTCTCCAGGGGTTAAAAATAAGAATTTTAAATGCCACAGAACCTATAGGCTATTTGCAGGTAAGTAAATTTGTATGACATTTTCCTATTAAAGCAATGACGAAAAAGGTTTATACCCAGGCGCAGTTTTGTTGTAATGCCACTTAACGTAGAGAATAGATTATTGGTATCCCTGTGGACTTCATAAGTCCGGAAATCATTTGAAAATGTGCGTTTTACCTAAAATTTGGTGTGTTTGGAGTTTGACAGAATACTCTCTTGTCTCTAAAGCTCAGCCCAACGTGAGACGTCGTTTAACACGAGTGTCTCTGTCTTGGAGCCGGAGGTGTGGGGTTACCAGGCTGGGAGCCCTCCCTGCTGCGGCCGTAGTGCCTGTAGGAGTGGGTGCTGAGGCGTGGCCCCAGCCAGCTAGGGGAGCATGGGCTCTTCAGCCGCCCACGACCTCCTGCCCCCCCAGAGCTCCCCGCGGAGCCCGTCCGTCTTCTCCGCCTCCTGTCCTTCCATCCTTCTTTCTCTTTTACCGCCCGAGTCTTTTATGCCTTTGAGGCCTTATGTGTCTTTTAAGAGTTGCTGGTTGCAACAATCGTGTTTGCTTTTCTGGCCGTTTTTATTAGAATTTTCTAGCTGCTCTCCCACCGCTCCTTTGGTGTTGCCTTTGGTGAGCCTGTCTGTAATGACTGCTGTTTATTGGCCCTCACACGGTCATTGAGCCTTTTCACTGGATACCTTCTGTGTAGTATCTCATTTAGTCCTTGCAGTGTCCTGAGAGGTGTGTGGCGCTGTCCCCATTTTGTAAAAAGACAAACTGAAACTCGTGGAGGAACGCTGGCCGCTCTGTGCCCTTAAGTGGCAGAGCAGAGCTTCCCACTCCTGCCCTCGGTCCACCCCTGAGCTCTTGGCATGTTGGATTGGGCCCTGGTCGGTGGGTGGGTCGGGTGCCAGGTTAGAAGGTGTTGGGCCCGGTTGGCCCTTTCTTCCCACCAGGACCTGCTCCCTCTGACTCGCTCTTCTCCCCGGAGGTGGCTGATCACGGCCTCACCCCAGCCTGCGGGGACCTGGTGGGCAACACACTCCGGGGTGTAGCCACCCTCCCCCTGACCTGCCTTGGGCTGGAAGCTCGGAGGCCTCTCTCTGGGCTTCCTCTGAGACCAGAGGGCCCCCGGGGTCCAGCCTGGCTCCCTGGGGTTTGGTACTGAGGTCCCAGGGTGATGACGTGTTTCTCCGAGTCTCCCTGCAGCCTCCCTTGGGGCTCTGTCAGGGCAAGGTGATGATCAAGGGCAGGGTTAGCAAGTCTTGTCTCCTGGTCAGGGGGCCCTGGTGTGAGTGCACCCCTACCCCTCCCGCCTGCCCCGGCCTGGGGCTGCTTCTGGAGTCGCTCTCGCCTGCATCCCTGAATCTTCATCTGAGCCTTCTAATCTCAGAAATACGGTCACCGGATTGGTTGCAGTTTTCTGTAAACTGTGAGTAAAGAGGTACTTTTAAAAATGGTTTTGATTGCGGGATAAAGAAAACGAGTTAGTATAGTGCGTGAGCTTCTGGAAAACTCTCATTCTCAGCTCTGCTTCCGTGACGCGGGCTTGCTGCGCGTCTGTGACACATCACCACGTTAGGTACGGGTCTGCTGCTTGAGAAACCTGAATACGGGTAGAACGCTTCTCTTCTGAATATTTAAAATGAAGTGTCGTAGAGGAAATGCAAATCAGTTAAACCCACAGGTCCTTTAAATCCTACTGACCTGGTCACTTTAAAAATACCAAAACCAAGTCTGGTAGGTCTTAGAGGTGAAAATCCAGGACAGACGCCCCACAGCTGGATTTGGGGTCAGAGGGGCATGCTGGTGTCGGGGCTCCCCTTGCCCTGCAGCAGCCTCTCCATCGCTGTGGCCTGCAGGACTCGATGCAGCCGTGAGCTGGGGCTGGTTCCGTTGCTGGTTTCCCACCTGATGGCCCAACAGTCTCGCTGTCCCTCAGTGACCAGTCACGTTCGTCACCAGCAGGCCAGGGCCCCAGTGTCCTCTGAGCCCCAGCAGAACGGCCTCTGTGCAGAGCCCGGCTCTGACCAGCCCAGGTCACTGGCTCACGGTGGATTTGGATGTCCCTACAAGTGGGAGAGCGCGCTGACGTTCAGGCTATTTATTGCTGAAATTTCGTACCAGATTGTGCCCCTCTCTCCAGGTGACTGTCCTTCATGCCACTCACGGCAACGCACAGCTCACCCTGGCCACACTGCTGCCCCCCTCCCCGGAATGTCACTGGAGGCTGTTTCCCTCACACAGGGTCAGGTCTGCTGGTGGCCGGGCCACCTCCCAGCCCCTTCTCTGCATAGAAGGGGGAGGATGTGCCCTTCCACTGTCTTCAATACCATTTCAGCATCTTCCAACAGTTATATTTGTTTTAGACCTCTGACTCAGGCTTCCTGTTTGAATTACACAATTTTAATGAACAAGTACATGGCAGGTGTTTTTTTCTGTTAAAACATGGTTGTAGAAAAATTGGAAATTTTTTCTAAAAGAAAAAAAGAGCAATGACTAGTGTCTGCAGGGTGACTCCACAACTGCCCACTCAGCCCAGCTAACTGTGCTGGTGACCCTCCTGGGGCAGTGCTGTCCTTGTCATGGGTGACAGTCCACAGAAAACCTCAGATTCTTGTTTTTTTCATGTAATGTAAGCATATTCCTACACCACCAAATACTTTTAATCTGGTCTGTGAAAAAATTCACCTTATTGTAATGTAATGCACTCAGCATTCCTTCTAGTGTGAATATAGGCTTTTCCATGTTTTCACTTTGTCCAAGATTCAGATACTCTGTTGAGAACAGTCTAGAAGTGGAATTGGCTGGATCAGGGCCTGATGTTTGGGCCTCGGTGTGCGTTCCCGAGGGCCATTGGCTGATGGCTCTGCAGGGAGCGTCTCTGTGTCCTGCTTCCCAGGGGATTGTCTCCTGTATCAAGTCTTAAGGCGGCTGACGAGCCTGCATACGGGGCTGACAGATGGGACGACCCCATTAGTTGACATTGCTTTTATAGTTCGTGAGGTATTGAGCATTTTAAATGTGTTATTAAGACGTAGATGTATGACTTTGTATTGTAAATTGTTGAACGGTTTTGAGTTGAAACAGCATTGCTTTGTATAATCCCACTTCTCTGTCCCACCTGCCTTGGTGCCAGGCCTTTCGTGGGACAGGCAGGCCTGTGGCGGGAGCAGGCGGGCACCTTAGGCGCTGGTGTGCGGAGCCGCTCTCACGGGCGCCCGGGCCCTCTCTTGCAGTGGTCTACCACCACGGCAGCAGCGCCACTGGCGGCCACTACACCACGGACGTCTTCCAGATCGGTCTCAACGGCTGGCTGCGCATCGACGACCAGACGGTCAAGGTGATTAACCAGTACCAGGTGGTGAAGCCCGCTGCCGAGCGCACAGCCTACCTCCTGTATTACCGCCGCGTGGACCTGCTGTAGCCGCCGCTGTGTGTGCCCGACGCTGCTTGTAGAGCACCGGCTCTCACCGACCCCCCTCCTCTCTTTAGTGGCTCTTTAGAGAGAAACTCTTTCTTCCTGTTGCAAAAATGGGCTAGAATGAAAGGAGACGCCTGGGGTTTGTGCACAACATAGTTTATGTTGACTTCTAACTTCCAAATCAAAATCATCTGGTTGAAACAGACTGTCGCTTGATTTAAGCAAATACACAAAAAACCACATTTCCGAAATAATGCCGGTTCCTGAGTAAGAAGGGGAACTTGCATTTGATTCCCAGTCTAACTGCATAGTAGAATAAATCCTGCACCAGCAACAACACTTGTAAATTTGTGAAAATGAATTTTATCTTTCCTTAAAAAAATAAATTTTTTAATCCATCACACTTTCCTCCCTCACCCTTTAGTTTTTGATAAATGATAAAAATGAGCCAGTTATCGGAGAAGAAATAGTTCTTACTTCAAAAGATAAACAAACACAAAAAATAAGTTGCTGGTTCCTAATAGGAAAAATACATTTTAATAATTGTGCGATGAGAAGCTGCTTACGTACACATTGCAGATCAAATATTTGGAGTTAAGATGTCAGTCACATAGATGGGTGATTGTAACTTTATTGCCATTAAAAGATTTCAAATTGCATTCATGCTTCTGTGTACACATAATGAAAAATGGGCAAAATAATGAAGATCGATAATTCCCTGCGTCTGCTGTCTAATTCTGCTGTCTGCTCTTCTACGATGCCGCGTCTCTAATTGTACACAGTTAGTGATAGCTAGGAGTATAAAGTTGTCGCCCATCAATAAAAATCACACAGTTGGTTTAAAGCTGCGTGTGTGGTGTTTCTTTGACGGCAAATGCCTTTTCCAGTAACCGGAGTTCAAGTGGGCAAGACTGGGCTGCTGGAATTAAAATTAGCCCTTGGGGCAGCCTGACGTGTTTGTGAAAGCTGACCCAAGCCCTCAGGTGATTCTTGCTTACTGTTTCCAAAGTTATTAACTCTAGTGATTTGGATAAATGAATTTTTAAAAATCTTCAAATAGCAGAAAAGAGGAGGTAAGCGCTCTCTCCATTGTTCTGTCGCCTGCATTGCTGAGTTCAAGGGGGGGCGGATGCGGGTCATGGCTGAGCATCTTTGTTGTTGCCTGCTACCGAGCATGCTACCTGCGCCTCGGATGCCGCCTCCAGATGTGGAAAGGAAGCCTTTCGAGATGGAGGAGACGGAGAGAAGAGCCGTCGTACGTGTCAGGCCGCTCCCGGCAGCTCTCGTGCCCGTGGCGCCCTGGTTCCAGAAGGCCCTGTGCAGGCTGCTCACAGCCTGTGTGCTGGGGTCCCCCGAGTAGCGGGTTTACATGGTCCAAGCCTCTCCCCCAAGCTCTTCCGCTTACCGTCCGCTGTTGCTAATTGTAGCCATGTGCCACTGCAGGTTCGGAGCTTACTTCTAAAATTACAGTACTGTATAGCATAGGGAACTATACTCAGTATTGTGTAATAACCTAAAGGGAAGATTATCCGAAAAAGAATATATACACATATATAACTGAATCACTGTGCTGTACACCTGAAACACAACATTGTAAATCAACTATACTTCAATAAATATATATATGTATAAAAATTAAAACATGCAGTTCTAACGTTGCCCCCTTGGCCCGCCTGCCCTGCTGTAACCCTACTCTGATTTGCTTAGCTACTTACAAGGCATAATTAGCCTCTTATTAAAATAATGTACAATTCTTACGGAACATGTGGACTTCGGAAGCTAAATTAACTTTGGGGGATGCAGCCCACACCAGCAGTAACCCAGCCGCACGTGGAATAAGGAGCCTGTTCTGAAGCCCGGCGTTGAGTTCTGCGTTGTGATCCGTGAGCCAGGTCGGGTCCGATCTGTACAAGTGGCTTATCTGTCCTGAGTATGCAGCCTGCATAAGCGATGTTGGCTAAGGTGTCTCCGTGAGTCAGTGAACGCCCTGTCCAGAACAAGGCCTCTTTCAGGGATCTGTAACAAGAGCCCGGACAGACAGTGCCGTCGTTGGTACACCAGCCTGCTTCCAACTGTTAGAACACATCTTGTGGATTTAGATGAGGAAATTTCCCCTCAAATGTCATTTGAGGGTCTCTACATAATCATTAAATTGCTAAGTTATATATTCTGTCAAGCCCAAAATATGTTGGAAACTGAGATACTAAGGCCTTCCCTTGGCAGGTCTTGTCTCTCTCAAAAGTGGTTAGAGATGAATTAAGTGCAGTGGGGCATCCAGCGTCTTGGTGACCCTGTAACGTGTGGAGGTACTGCATTCGCTTTTTAAAATTTATTTTATTTTTGGCTGTGTTGGGTCTTCATTGCTGTATGTGGGCTTTCTCTAGTTGCGGCAAGCGGGGGCTACTCTTCGTTGCGGTGCGCGGGCTTCTCATTGCGGTGACTTCTCTTGTTGCAGAGCACGGGCTCTAGGCGCGTGGGCTTCAGTAGTTGTGGCACGCGGGCTCAGTCGTTGTGGCTCGCGGGCTCTAGAGCACCGGCTCAGTAGTTGTGGCGCACGGGCTTAGTTGCTCCGAGGCATGTGGGATCTTCCCAGGCCAGGGCTCGAACCCGTGTCCCCTGCATTGGCAGGCGGATTCTTAACCACTGCGCCACCAGGCACGTCGTGCATTCACTCTTCAGGCTGCTGTCCCCTCTGGCACCTCGGACTTTTAGATTCAGCTGTCTGGTAGCCCTCAGATGGCTCCTCTGTTACCCTGTACGTGAGTGTGTTGTCTGAAAGAGCATGCATAACCCCACACCCCCTAACAGCGCCAATTGTATTTACGACAGATAACAGCTTCCCAATTTTCCTGTGCTTCAGTGGGATCAGCATGCCCAGCTGCAGACGAAGAGCAAAGCTCATAAAGGGGCCGAATATATAGCAAGGAGATGGCTAGCCTGGACTTCTCGATTATCTGCATTTGGTCCCTGCAGTGATTGATTGGCCCTTGGATAGAAAATCCGATCATTCTAGCAAATCCAGTGCTTTCTAGGGTCCCAGGTGAATTGTGGGCCTATCCATGTTGTTCTTGACATCTTGAGCTAAATGTTTAGTGTTTCGTGCTGCAATTTTTAGTATTTTTATAATTCCAAGACTGTTTCGTTGGCTTTAGGGTCATTTACACTAAGAACTTGGCCCATTAACCTTGGTGTTGGGGATACAAATTTAGTGATTTTCCTTCATTAGCATTTGACATGTCTTTCTCAGTGTCTTTTAAACCACTGTGAATGCTAGGGTATCGTCAGAAGTACATCACAGGGAGATTTTTCTTTACTGTGTGAAATATTGCTAACAAGACTTGGAAGTTCTCTTACACGAAGAATGTAATCAGGTTTATCTGGTTGGTGTATTATTTGCCCCAAGCCAAGAAAGTGCACGTGCCTCTTTCAGAAGGAAAGAATGAAAAATGGGTTCCATTCAGAATGAAGAACGGCGGTCCTTCCATTGTCCTGTTTGTACAGCCATGTTCAGCTGCCCGGTGGCTCAGAGAAGCTGTTTCTTTCATTTTTCAGGTGGTCAGTCATGTAGTCATGGTCTAATGTGTGGGTCCCACGAGTAGTAACTTTGGAATCAGCAAATGCATCATTTTATGTCTTTTCCTTAGTGGAAACTTCTGGTGATTGCTCTCATAGGCTGCTTGTACTTGACCGGGCCAACTAGTGAGAAAGCTAAGATTGCCGTCAAAGTCAGTTGCTTTGGATTAACCAAATAAACCTGTGAGTTCAGTGCTGCACGGCGCTCAGCTAACTTGGCAGGAGTCGGTGTCCTGCCAGGGTGGCCACTTCACTCATGTTTCGTTAAGCTTCTCTTTGGAAGTGCTTAGTCCATCAAGAGAGCCCAAAGACTTTTCTATTAGTTCTCTGGCTCAAGAAGGAAAGATACCTTGTCGACTGGCCCCGGTGAGGACAGTACCCATTACACCAGTTCCCTGAGGGTCAGTGGGCTTCGAAAACATTAGGGAAAAATCTTAAGAGTTTAAAAAAAGTCTAACGAGGCCGTGTGTTAACAGCCTGCTCTACACATAATGCTATTTTTTCTTTTTAAAATCAATCACAGCAGATGGCCAAGCAGGTGTGCTTTTTCCTCATCAGACGTTTGCTCTTCCTTCCTAGGATTTTTTTTTTTTAATCTGTTATTATTCATCTTTTGGACTGACTATTCCCATCTTACTTATACCTTTTGGAGACGAATGTATTTGTTTGAAAAATGAGATTCACTTTGTAGCCTGGCTTCACCCTGTGGTGATGTTCGTTCTCTTCAGAAGTAAACAAACGAACCAGTGAACAAATGCTTGGTCCCTTTTCTGATCTTTCACTCTCTTTTCTTACCTCCCCCCACCCCCAACCCCTACAAGAAAGGGTATATCATCCTGGTTAATGAGTGTGGGCTTCTTTTAGCAGATTTACAGTGTAAATTTGTTTGCCACTTGTGCTTCCCTTTTGTTTCTCAGACATAGTCTGGTCATAATTAGGGATGACTTGCTAGGCTCTGATTTGCTGAGCACAGTAGCATTTCGTCAAGTGTCTTCTGTTGGAAACAGCTGGCAAGTAAGCTTTTAAATTAGTGGGGTTTTCTAAATGTCCATCGCCAGAGGAATGGATAAAGAAGATGTTATATGTATGTGTACACACACACACACACACACACACACACACACACACACAATGGAGTATTACTCAGCCATAAAAAGGATGAAATAATGGCATTTGCAGCAACATGGATGGACCCAGAGATGATCGTACTAAGTGAAGTAAGCCAGACAGAGAAAGACAAAAACATATGATATCACTTATATGTGGACTCTAAAATGATGATACAAATTAACTTACTTAACAAAAGAGAAACAGACTCACAGACTTTGAAAACTTATGGTTACCAAAGGAGAAGGCGGGGTGGGGGGGCATAAATTAGGACTTTGGGACTAACATACACTACTATATATAAAATAGATAATGGAGAAGGACCTACCATATAGCACAGGCAACACTACTCAATATTCTGTAATAACCTGTGTGGGAACAGAATCTGAAAAAGAATGGATATATGTATGTGTATATGTATACCTGAATCACTTTGCTGTACACCTGAAACAAACACGACATTGTAAATCAACTATATCCCAATATAAAATAAAAATTAAATTAAAAAAAATTAGTGTTTTTTTTCTTTCAATTAAGGGGAATGTACCTGATCCTAGCTGCCGTGTGATTTAGGAAGTGTTTTGACTCTAGGACTTCACATCGATTGAGTGATACCGTCCAAGATGTTTTCATCTTGATAAACTCCATTTCCTCCCAGATCCCATTTAAGTGCGTGCTCTTTGTCTTATCTATCATGTGTTGGAAGTATTTATTGTTGGTTTTCTAACAAATAAATATTAGGGTAGCTTTGTTCACTCTATGGTATCGATCCAGTCAGATGCGTGTGTGCGTTTGAAGCGTTCCCGATCCCTTCCTGAGAAACCCCATGTCCCTGTCGGCACGTTCAGGAATCGGGTGAACCTCAACCCCGTGGGGTTTTTTTTGTCCTTTTTTGAAATTGCAGTTGGTTTTTGTTTTTTAAACATCTTCACCCATGTGGAGGGTTTTTGGTTTCAGCTGTCGGGCCCTCTGAGAGGCTTGCGTCGTGTTCGGGGTGGCCCTGGGATGCTGGGGTTGGGTCTGGTGAACCTGACCTTGAGCTCATCTGTCCTCCAAAGAAAGCAGATCTCCTTACGCATTTTATGAGCATTTGGGGATTCTCTACGTGATTGAAGAAAAAAAAATAATCCCTCTGCTTAAAAAAAAAAAAAGATTGAAGGACTCTTACGTAAGTGGGGATTTCCTGCCAGATCTGAAGATTGACTCATCCTCGTTTATTCCCTTTGGTCAGCAGTGGGCCCAGCTCTGGACTCTGGTAGCTGTCGGGCCGGATTTGCTTTCTGCTTATCTTATCACCTGCAGCTGAAAGCCGAGCACAGGAATGCTCGGTGGAGAATCAGCTGGTGCGTCCTGACCTTCTTGCGGACACCCACCCTTCACATCCGAGGCCAGCAAGGGGGTGATGCACTGATGCGAAATTTGTTCTGTGTTCGTAAAGGTGTGAATTAACTTTGCAGTGAGTAACATTCCCTTTCTAGGAAGAGTTCTCCCGTTTCTTATGGCTGCAAACCCTCCCTGCTGCGCCGGGACCACACCTCCCGCTGCAAGGCCACTGACTCCAGTGGAGCCCTCCACCGGGGCGCTGCCGACGTGAGGCTCGTGACCTGGAGCAGATCCAGGGGTGTCGGGACCGGCGACTCACAGCAGCGTCCTCTGTGGTCACCCTTGGGGCGCTCCTGCTTGCCCCCCTCCCTAGGCACCTCCCTCCAGCTTCCCCGCCTCCCTTCCCCTCTCCGGACAGCATATTAAGGTGCTCATACTAGCTAAGAAGACGTGGGGCTTCCTGCAGACCAGGCCCACTTCTGAGCTCTTCCCAGGCAGTTGGCCCTCTGACAGTCCCGGGAGGACTTCCTGCCTACACTGCGCAGCTGGGGAGCTGGCATCGGCTCAGAGTCTGCTCGGAGCCCCTGCTCTGTGCTGTGTGCAGGCACCCACCCCTCATCCCCGCGGCCTGCCCAGGTCAGTCCTGGCACCCGAGAGTGAACTAGAGTGGCCAAGAGAGGCTGGTGATACCGCAGAGAAACAGAAGGGAAATCTGGATGAACTCTCAGTGCTCTGGCATTAAAACAAAGTAGTGAAATGATTAAAAACGGGTGCGGAAGCACCCAGCCTGTGCTCCAAACTCTCCCTGTGCTCATCAGCCTGTGATCTTGGGGCGGTGGTCCAGTGTCTGAACTGGCTGGGGGTGGCACTGCCACACGGGATCAGGGACAGGGTTAGGCCAGGTAACAGGTGTGATCTCTAAGCAGAGCCTTGGGGCTCAGTGAGCCCTGGTCACCTATGTCCCTTCTGGCGTCATCACAGGGCTTGGGGCCGGGCCTCATCTCTGATAATTCGCCTTTTGAATTTTCCGTCTTCTTCCTGCCTCGACCTTTGGCCCTGCTTGCCTGTCCCCTCATTTGAGTTCTGCTCTCCTGTCAGTTCTGGATGCTTCTGTTGAAGCCAGGCAGCTGGGCACTGTCTCCTGCCTGGTCGGGGGCCCCCAGGATAGGGAGACGTTTGCTGCTGGCCGAGTTTCCACTAGAAAACAGTGTGAGTGTCTGGGTAGTGGGCGGCCTGTCACCACCTGCCCCCTGGTGCCCCCTGAATCGCTCAGTAGAAAAGTTCATTCCTCCCTGTCTTCCTTTTATGCAGATGCCCACCCAGGGCTAGCTGCACACACAAGCCCTGGAGTTTTCTGTTACTGTTCTTCTTTACAGCTATCATGGGACTTTTTAAAGAAAAAAGTAAAATTCATCAGTGCACAGAAAACAGAACCAGAGACTGGTTCAACCTAAGATTTGCATCCAACCTAACGTTTGTTTTCAAAGAAAGTTTAAAAGTTCAACTCACCCACGTTTACAGCTAAGAAAACGTACACTTCATTCAATAAACACAACAAACTTGAAATCTGCTTTTATTCTGTCTGGTGACCAGTTCAGGGCACAGAAGGGATGATACTGTGGGAGAGGCAAAGGAGATGGAGGTTAAGAGGGGGAGGAAGAATGCCAGGGAGGGGGGCGCGGACCCAGGGGAGCGCGTGGGTCCGGCCTGGTCCTCCTGTGGAGACGGTGCCAACAGTGAACTCAGCACTAGCCCCCGGTCTCTACAGGGAACGGCCGGTCATCACCTCTCTTCTGGAAACAGTTTACTCCGAGCTCTGAAGGGCTCAGTGTCTTTGTTTAGACCTCCCTTTTGGGTGTAAGGAGCTGTCCACCTCCTCGGCCTGTTCACTGCTCATGGCGGGTGTGTCGCCTTCTCAGGCACCCCCGCTAGGTCCCTGTGCCTGAGGCTGTCCTCTGAAGCCCACATTTATTCTGACCTCTGAGGGCTTCCCTCTTGCAACCAAGTCTGTTTCAGTGTTTTTGTCCTGTTAGTCCTAACGGTGGCAGTATGTAATACGATTCAAAGGGAAAATAAAAGGCACTGCAGAAAGAATAGAGTAAATGGGCAGCGGCAGCCGCCCCAAGACATCCTCACAGGGTCCGGCCTGCCCTTGCCCTGGGCTGGGTGGGTGACACCACAGCTCATGGTGTGAGCACAGCCGGTGGCTGAGCGCTCAGATCTGACCTCCTGGCCCACTGAGCAGGTGACCCCCTGGGTCTTTACACGCCCCCAGCGCTGACACCCCAAGCAGGTTTGCAGCTGGTGGAGCAGGAGGGGGTGGGCCAGGCCCTGCCCCCTTCTCACAGAACTGCTGGCTGCGTCTGGGTGGTTTGGAAAATATTGTGAAAGAGAACCGAGTGGCTACCGTGAGTCTGCACGTTCACATGGTTCGTGTTTGACTTGAAGCGCCCGCAACCAAACCCTTTAATTTCACTTGAATAAAAAGTGATGCGTTGACTAAAACGCCGTGTCCTACTTAAGTGGGGGCTGTGGTGAGGGCGGTGATGTCACACTGGAGGGGACCCAGGCTGGGCCGGGCCTCAAACTGTGACATTTACGCGGCCAGGCACTCAGGTCGAAATGGACAGCTCAGGAGCCTTTTGCATGTTTATACACCCGTGTAAACGTGTAGAGCATTTCCAGGGCCCCAGGGCCCCCAAGCTTCCTAAGGGTCACCAGTACCTGACGTCCGTCATACATCACTTCTCACCCTCGGCACCGTGGCCACCTGCGTGTGGCCAGATGTCCTGTGCATTGTGGGATGTGAGCATCCTGGCCTCACCCACTGCATACCAGTTGCGACAACCAAAAATGTCACCAGACATGGCCGAATGTCCCCTGGGGACCCAAATCACCCCTAGGTGAGAACCACTGCCATAGCGAATTTGACCGCTTAGGATTTCATAGAAACAGCATCATACAGCATGTACTCCGCACCTTCTTTCACCCAAGATAATCTGCAGTTATAATCATCCCCGTGGCGGTTGGTCCCATAGCAGCATTAACACAATCCCTTTGTGTTGAAGTCCCCAGGGGGCCAGGGGCAGGGTGGGAGGCAGATTTAAGCTCGCAGAAATATATGCAGAGTGTGCCAGTTACTAAAGTATCACCGTATCCACTGGTAAATGATTCTCAAAATGATAAACTCTCATAGTCCGGATAGAAAACCCTTTTATTCCTGGTTACTGGTGATTGAATGGTCACCTGAGAAGCAAATGCCAGGGTAACCAGGTGACATTGAGTTTTCGCACAGCATCTTCCTAATCCTCGCCAAAATCTTAGGAAGGGGGCCAGCTAGGCCCGTTGATAAACGAGGAAACAAGCTTAGCTGGTGGTTGTTTGCAGTCACTGCATTCCGTCCACCGTGGAGCGCCTCCTGTCACTCCGCCTTGGAGAGATGGTCAGAAACCAGTGTCCCTGTTCTCTGGAGGAAGTTTGCATGAGTGACAGTGCCGGGATCTTGCTTTCTGGTCCCCGGGCCAGCTCACCCTGCTGCCCACAGGAGGGCGACCGGTGCATCTTGGTGGCTCCAAGCTTTAGTGGAGGGGCCAACGGCTGGTTAATCACACAACTCTGCCCCTTCCTCTCACCCATGCGTTTGCCAGCTTGAAAGCCAATTCCCAAAGCCCAGTGCAAAACAAACAAAAAAAATAACCCCCTTCCCCAGAAAACCTGAAAGCAAATACCTTCATCCAAACATCAGTGCTTGTCTCTGTTAGGTACCTGCCCCCAGTCTATTTGTGTATTCCAGTTTTTCTACACTGGGCATTTTTTACTTTCTAAATTTAGAAATATTTTCTCCTCTGTGTCTCCAAGCCTGTGTTGCCAGACCAGGTAGCTGCTGTACCCCCCCTCCCATCCCCCACTTCTCGAAGACCAAGGGTCCGGGGTTCTCTAAGGTCTGGAGTTTGGCCATGTTGCAACACCAGAGGCTTATCTTGATTCCAGTAATTAGAGAAACACATGTCAAACCAGTACCCTCTTGGAATTCAAGCACTGGTTTGAGAATTAATATGAAATTCAGTTGAGTGCACTCGAATGCAAGCATCTAAGTCCACGTTTGAATAAATACAGAGAGCACAAGTTGTCTGGGCGCCACGGGCCGTTCTGTTGGGATGAGTTCAGCACAAACAAATCCTCAACCTGAGGGTTAAACTCTTATGTAAATGCTTATGGGTTTACAGCTTCTGGGGGAAATATGCCTGGGAAAATGTCTTTGGGGTTTCATCAAACACTTGGAAAATAATCTGAACACATTTTTCCAAACCCTAGGTAGTTCCAGCCCGGTCCTAATTGATAATAACTGTGTCTACGCGGCCTTTCTCTGTCCATTCTTAGTACCGTAAATGCCAAGGAGACCTCTGCGCTGAGAATTTATGCTGGTGCCAGTGGGGTCTGGGGATCAGGCTGCTCTGGCAACTGTGTCTCCACCATCACAAAACAGCCTCCTCCTCCCCCAGAAATGCTCGGAACTATTAACGAGAATCAGATCTTGGGTTAATTTTAAGTGAATTTAATTCATTCATCAGACCATTATTTGGTACCGACTCAGTGCTAGGTTTTTGTTGTTGTTGCAGGCAGCTCATAAATGAAATGAGGCGAGAAGTTTGACATCTCCCATCTTGAAGGGTTCACAGTCAGTGGGAGAAAGCAGGGCCTAGGCAGTGGGGTGGATAAAGCAGTGAGTGCTGGTCACAGAACAGGAGTTGGGGGCTGGGAGAGCTCAGAGGAGGGGCTATCTGGGCAATGTGAGTTCAACCCTAGTCTTATCTATTCTAGGTCCTTTGCCTTTCCACATTGATTTTAGTATCAGTTTGCCTCTGTCTACAAAGACTCATGCTGGAATTTTGATTGGAAATGTCTTAAGCCCTAGAGATCCATTTGGGGAGAATTTACAACTGAATTGTGTCGAGTCTTCCAACCCCTAAACACGGTATGTCTCTCCATTTATTTAGGTCTTCTTTAACTTCCTTTTTTAGGATTTCTTTGATTTTTTCATCAGCGCTTTTGATAAAACATACAAATCGTGTACAAGTTTTGTTAGATTTATACCTAATTATTTCATTCTGGGGAGCAATTGTAAATGGTATTATTTTAAAATTTTCAGCTATCATTTGTTTATTGCTGTTGAATAGAAATAGGGTTGATTTTTGTATGTTGACTTTGTATCCTGAGACCTTGATAAACTCATATAAGCTTTTATACATGCCTTAAGATTTTCTGCACAGACAAAGATGTATGTAAATAGGGACAGTTCTATTTCTTCCTTTCCAGTCTTTATGCTTGTGATTTCTTTTTCTTGCCATATTTCATTGGTTAGACCTTCCAGTAAAATGAGGCATAGGAATGTTAAGAATATATATACTTGCCTTGGGACTTCCCTGGTGGTCCAGTGGTTAAGATTCCATGCTTCCACTGCAGGGGGCACGGGTTCAATCCCTGGTAGGGGAAGTTCCACATGCCACACGATGCGGCCAAAAAAAAAAAAAGAGTATATATACTTGCCTTGTGTCTGGTCCTAAGGGAAGGCAGTTCTTTCACCATTAAATATGCTAGCTGTGGGATTTTTGTAGATGTCTTTTACCAGATTAAGGAAGTTCCTTTCTACTCTGAGGTTTTTGAGTGTTTTTAATCAAGAATGGGTGTTGAATTTTGTCAAATGTTTTTTTCTGCACCAATTCATATGATTTCTGTGTTTTTTTTCCTTTAGTCTATTAATATGATGGAGTGTGTTGATTGGTTTTTTAATACTCCACCAGCCTGCATTCCTGGGATAAACACCATTTGGTCATGGTGTAGTGTATTTTTTATACATTGCTGGACTCTATTTAAACTACAAGTTCAATTACTTTAATAGATATAGGACTCCTGGATAATCTCTTTCATCTTGGGTGAGTTTTGGTCATCTGTGGCTTTTCAGGAATAGCTCTAATTCATCTAAGTTGTTGAGTTTAAGTGCAAAGAGATGCTCAAGGTGTTCTCTCATTATCCTTTTAGTGTCTCTGTGGTCTGTCTATGGTGTTAGCTCCTTTTTATTCCGCATATTGGCCATTTGTGTGTGTCTGTCTGTCTCTCTCTTTTGTCAGCCTTGTTAGAGATTTGTCAAATTTTACTGGCCTTTTAAAAGTTTTAGCTTTTGATTTCATTGATTTTCTCATTGGTTTTCTGTCACTGATTTCCGTATCATTAATTTTTGCTTTTCGTCTTTATTATTTTGTTTCTTCTGCTTGCTATGGGTTTATTTTGCTCTTGTTTTCCCAGTTTCTTAGGGTGGGAGCTTAAATTGTGGATTTGAGATCTTTATTATTTTTTTCCTAGTATTTTCTAATGCTATAAATTTCCCTCTAAAGATGGCTTTAGTTGCATCCCACCAACTTTGATACTTTGTATTTTCTTTTTCAGTTCAAAACATTTTCTAATATGTCTTGAGACTTCCATGCATGTGCAGCACAGAGATGAGCCTAGGAGTTCCTCTCCCACTTCATGGGGTCGCTTTCTTGAGTTCCCTCCTCCTTCCACCTCCCCTTAACTCCGGTTCTCCTTCCCCCTCCCATGGCCACAGAGCCTGGGCCTTAGTTCCTGGCTCTGCCATGCTCTTCCTGCCCCTGTCTGCCTCCAGGACCAAGTGGCAAGAGGTCAGAGTGAGGGAAAAGCTACGGGGGTGCCCCCGCATTCTTGGGACCACAGTTTTTCTGATTAGAGAGAAGCTTTTCAGATTTTAAAGTTCTAGGTGCCTGCCCAACTGCCTCCCTGCCGCAGACTCCCTGGGGGCCAGGACAGGAGACAACCGGAAAAACAGAACAAAGGGAAAATAACTCAGGGCACTCCCCACTCTCTCTGACTCTTCCCTTTGGCATTGCCCAGTGCAGAAACAGAAGGGTTCTCTCGGAGCTCTCTCTGCCCCGCCTGGTGCATGGTTCCCTTCCAGCGCCTATGAGCTCAGGCCAGGAGATACCAGGAGAAGCGTGGAAACTCACCGCCGCCCCAGGATGCCTTGAGTTCTGGCTCCTCCCCCAGTCTGTCTGCCTCTGTTTACTTCTGAGTTGATTTCAGTGGGAGAGGCAGGAAGGACAGTGCTGGTTCATCTTGACAGCACCAAACCTCCATGGTTTTATTTTTAATAATGGTAGTCAGTGTGGGAGCCCACGGCAGCTGAGGGTGTCAAGGAACTCAGCGCGTCCTGGCGTCGCAGGGACCCAGAAGTCAATCAGGTTTAAGCTTAGAAGACTTTTTCCTCTACAGTAGCGTAAGGTTCACCCTGAATTCAACTCTCCTTGGCACATGTGCGTCCGTCTCCATCCCGATTGTATATTTCTCCATCTGGAGAAACTGAGGCACAGAGAGGACAGGTGTGGCAGAGTGAGGGTCCTACCTGGTCTCTGCGTCCCAGGGCCAGGCTGTGACACCACTGGAGGGTGCTTGGGGTGTCGGCTAACAGAGCACGATGCATCTAGGCAGTGAAACGCTTGGGTCAGTCGCACGTGGCGCAGAGTCTGTATTTTAAATACTAATCATAAGAGCTACCACTCAGTAAGCACTTAATGCATCCTGACCATTATGCACTTCATAATCCTCTCATGTATCTCCACAGCAGCCCTTTGAGGTAGGTCATGCTTACTATCCTCGTTTACAGAGGGGAGTGAGGGCCAGAGAAGGCAAGTGACTTTCCCAAGGGCACACAGCAAGGAAGCACTATGTCAGGGATTCAAACCCAGGCCCATTTTTATGGTGCCTCTTAGCCAGGAGAAACTAAAAAATCAAATTCTGAAGACACGTCTTCCCGGTAAACACAACGGGCCAGCTGGCTTATCTTTCAAGGGCGAACTTTCGTAATTTCAGCGGTCTGCTGATCACAACTTTTTTGATGCATAACCGGCGGATCAGCCCCTGTGTCACAGAGACCTCGTAAACCAGCTAAGTCGTTAACCTCTCAGATGAGTTTTGTTTACTGGCAGGAAATACTGGTAAAGAAAGAGTGACCCTTGAAGAGTTTGTACGTTGATGTTTTGTTTTGATTAAGAATTCTGGGAGGCCAGAGACGTCTTTCTGTGTAGAGAGCTGCCGTTTCCCTGCCAGAGTTGGCTCCTTCTGCGGATGCAGCAAGATCCCGTCACTCCCGGGAACTTTAGAACCTTCTCTTGGGCTGACCCATCCCTGTCCTGGTCAGGAAGACTGACTCAGCGGCCCGAACCCCGACCCGTCCCCTAGGGCTTGTCAAGAGGTGGAAGTAGGAATTTCCCCGACTCCTTATCATTTTGATCAATCTCAGAAACAGGCCACAAGTGGGGCTACCCTGGGACCCCATCCACGCACCAAAAGCACTTCATCCCCATCATTTGTGCACGTGCCTGCACAGAGGCAGGAAGTGGATTTGGTTGCTGTTCTCACTTAATAGGAAAGTAGCACCATGCCTCCAGCTGCCCTCAGTCCACACTGAGGACAGACCAGGCGGCTCCAGGTGTGAACTGTTTGACAGGCACGTGTCTCCTCCACGTTCACCGGATGCCCAGCTCTTGCAGGTACCTGGCAGGTGCCTTAGAGGGCGGGGAAGCCCTCCTCCATCTGTTCTCTAAGATCCCTGGCAAAAGGTGGTGTTCCTTTGCTCCCTCTCTCCCTTCTCTCCTTGTTTTCTCCTTTCTCTTCCCTCCCTCCTCATATTTCTTTCATTTTCCTGTTTTGCACATTTCCCCCTAAGGTAATACATGCTCACTGGAAACGTGTTTGTTAGTCATTGAACAATAAGGAAAAAAATCCAAAACCTCTGTAATCTCAACATTCATATGTGTGAATATTTCTTTTTGGCCTTTTTATATTCACACACACACACACATATATATATGGGTATGTATATATATGTTTTTAGGCTTGTACCCTTATATGATGCTCTTTTTCTCTGTTTTTGCTTAGTATGTTTTAGAAGCATTCCCTCTCGTCATGGAAAACACCATTATTTTTAATGGTTGTTCTAGGGATTTCAGTATGCATCTGTAACTGATCACAACCTACGTAGTGTTCATATTGAATTACTCCAGGAGAATACAGGACCCTTGGGACAGTATATGTTCATGTACCCCTCCCCCATACTAAATGCTACTGTAGCCACATGTATCGTCTCTATACACATTGTAAACCAACAACTCAGTGTCATCCCATTTATCAACTTGTTCTTTTATGGATTGTGCTTTTGATATTGTATCTAAGAAATCACCTCCTAGCCCAAGGTCTCAGAGAGTTTCTCCTATGTTTTCTTCTAGAAGTTTTATGATTTTAGGTTTTACATGTAGGTCTCTGATTTGATTGAGTTCATTTCTGTATATGGTACGAGGTATGGATCAAAGTTAATTTTCTGCATTTAGATATTTAATTCTTCTAGCACCTTTTGCTGAAGGTACTCTCCTTTCCTCATCAAATTTGCCTTTGCACTTTCACAATCAAAAAATTGACCATACGTGTGTGGGTCTTGCTTTCTGTTTTATGTTAACAATCTTGAATAGAAATGTAAACCTTCTAACTTTTATTCTTTTTTCAAATTTGTTTTGACTATTTTATATTCTTTGTGTTTCCATATGTATTTGAGGATCTGCTTGTTAATGTCTACCCAAAATAACTTGCTGGGATTATTATTTTTTGTTGTTATTATATAAGTATTAGGTATACAGCATTATAGTTCAACATCTGTATATACTACAGAGTCATCACCACCATGAGTCTAGTTACCACCCATCACCATACAGTGGACCCCCTTCACCCTTTCCACCCACCCTCCAGCCCCTTTCCTCTCTGGTAACCACTAATCTGTTCTCTGTATCTATGAGTTTTTTTTTTTAATTGAAGTATAGTTGATTTATAATGTTGTGTTAGTTTTAAGTGTACAGTCTATGAGTTTTTGTTTTGTTTGTTGGTTTTGTTTTGTTTTTTAGATTCCACATATGAGTGAAATCATATGGTATTCGTTTTTCTCTGACTTATTTCACTTAGCATAATACCCTCTAAATCCATCCATGTTGTTGCAAGTGTCAGGATTTCATTCTTTTTTATGGCTGAGTAATATTCCATTGTATATACACACAGCATCTTCTTTATCCATTCATCCATCAGTGGACATTTAGGTTGTTTCCATACCTTAGGCTATTGTAAATAATGCTGCAGTGAACATAAGGGTGCAGGTGTCTTTTTTTTCATCTTTTCTTTTTTTAAAAACATTTTTAAATTTATTTTTGGCTGTGTTGGGTCTTCGTTGCTGCGTGCGGGCTTTCTCTAGTTGCGGTGAGCGGGGGCTACTCTTTGTTGCGGTGCGTGTCTCATTGCAGTGGCTTCTCTTGTTGCGGAGCACAGGCTCTAGGTGCGCAGGCTTCAGTAGTTGCGGCGCATGGGCTCAGTAGTTGTGGCGTGCGGGCTCTAGGGCGTGCGGGCTTCAGTAGTTGTGGCATGCGGTCTCAGTAGTTGTGGTTCATGGGCTCTAGAGCGCAGGCTCAGTAGTTGTGGTGCACGGGCTTAGTTGCTCCGCGGCGTGTGGGATCTTCCCGGACCAGGGATCGAACCTGTTTCCCCTGCATTGGCAGGCAGATTCTTAACCACTGCACCACCAGGGAAGTCCCCAGCACCTTGCTTTTTCATACAGTCTGACAACCTCTGCCTTTTAATTGGAGTGTTGAGATCATTTACATTTAAAATAAATAACCTTGTTGGGTTGAAACCTGCCATCTTGCTCTTTGCTTTCCATTTGTCTTATCTCTTCTTTGTTACTTTTTTATCATTTTTTCTTCTCTTCTTTTAGATTAATTGCATAGCTTGTCTGATTCTGATTTATCTCCTTTATTTACTTGTAGATATTTAGAAAGTTGAAGTTTCATTAGGGATGTATAGAAAGTAGCCATTTTCTCTAAAATAATGAGACCAATCATGAGACAGTTAATTAGTTAAGGAAAAGGTGAATAATAATAAAAATGCATATTTGGGTTTGCCTCTGGTTACCAGTAGGAAACAGAGTAAACCTACCCCAGAAGCCAAGGGACTTTTATTCCCCAAGCTCACAGGTGTGGTGTCTATGGTTTGCATTGTCAAAGGAGCAAAATGGAGAGTTCTGGAAATTTGGGAGAAATGAGGTGACGGCTAAAAGCCCAGCCCTCAGCAATGACGAGCTCAGCTCGGCTCCCCTTTTCCCTGTGGTTCTCCTCCGTTCCCTTGTGCTAAGCCTCTCTCTCCTAAACGTCTCTCCCCGGAGCTGTGTGTTCCGTGCTCCAAAACGTCCCCAGCCAAAGCATACTTCTGACTAGTGTTTTCCAGTAATTGCGAAGTCCAGCTCTTGGGTTAGCTGGCGTGTCTCTCCAGTGCATCGATTTTAGGGCATATTTTGGTGAAGGGCGTGAGTGACAGCGCACCAGGTACCACACTCAGAGCTTTATCTGCATTAGTTCATCCGCTCCTTCCAACAGCACTGGGAGGTCCCCGCTGTAATTAGCCCCACTCTGTGGGTGATGAAACTGAGGCTCCAGCCCTTCCAGCAGCGGCTGGAATTCATGTCTGGGCTGTCCACCCATCGGAACCCATGCTCTGAACCCCGGAGCTGTCCCCGGGAGGGCCCGTCGTGCTTGGATCTCCTATTTTTGTCTGTTCTTCCCCACGGCTGAGATGAACAATGAAATATTTAACAGAGCCTTTTGAAACGTCTTCCCCTTCAGGAATCAGCCCCGTGCTGGTGCTGAACAGACAGAAGGAACGAGACATGGTCTTTGTCGTAGAGATGCTGTTACTGGCGTTACCTGGCTTCCACGTCTGCAGGTAGCTGGGGATGGGGGTGGGGATCACCCGATCTGTGCCAGGTTCCGCTGGGCTTGCCTCCAGGCTGCAGGTTGGATCCCATTCCAGCTCCCACGTCTTTGTTCTGTGCCTGGTCCCCCAAGTGTGGCCTGGGGCGTGTTCTCCTTGTGGCCATCTTAGAAGCCCTTTGAACAAAGAAAGTGATCAAACATAGCCAAGTTCAAAGTCAAGAGATGGGAAGTACTCTCTGCCCACCAGCCACGCAAGCCCCCAGGCCATGGGGCCGCAGAACAGTCTTCCAGCCTAGTGACGAATCAGTAATTCAGTTGATTCGATTTACTTCATCTGTTTTGACAGGTGAGTAAAGTAAATTGCGTGATAAATGCAAAAAAAGAGGAAGTACAAGGTGCCGCTGAGGAAGACAGTGACCTAAGCACCTGTGACCTGCCAACCATCTGTCCTCACAGAGGAGGTGGCATTTGTGCTGGGTCGTGCGAGGCGGGAGCTCCCCAGGCGGAGGGGGTAGAGCATGTGCCAAGGCCCAGGGGCACGGAAGGCCCCTGTGGGTTCAGCGGCAGGAGGCGGAAGCGTGGGCGGCTGTGTGTGTGTGGGGGGGGGGCAGGGAAGTGGCTGCAGTAGCGGGAGGGGACCCCAGAAGGTAGCCAGGGATGAAGCTGGAGTGTCTTGGTCAGGCTTGAACTTTCAGATGACAGTTCTGGCCGCAAAGTGGAGAAGAGAGGAGGCACAGCAATAATGAGTATCGCTTACAGGTTTTTAAAGAAGTGCTGGGCACTTTGCATTTAAACCTCACAACAACCTCGTGACATCTGTATTATTATTATAAGGGGGGTTTTAGTTTTTAATTTTTAATTTTTTGGCCGCTCTGCTCGGCGTGTGGGATCTTACTTCCCCGACCAGGGATGGAACCTGTGCCCCCTGCATTGGAATTGCAGACTCTTAACCACTGGACTGCCAGGGAAGTACCCGGTATTATTTTTTTTAGCCTACAAATCAGTGAGTTTTAACTTATTGTAAAGTCTCTCCTCACTGGCCAGACTTGACGAGCTGGAGGCTTGAATGTGCTCACCAGTAGGGGAAGGGAAGGGTCATCTCTTAATGCACTGTATGATCCCATTTACAGGACCTTCTGGAACAGCCAAAGCTGGGGGAGGTGGGAGGTAGGTGGGAGGTGAGGGAGGGCCCAGGGCTGACTGGGGAGGGACATGAGGTGGTGGAAACATTCTACCTGTGATTGTGGTTGTGCGGTATAGACGTTTGTTGGAACTGGTTGAGCTGGATTTGAAGTCAACCTCCTATAGGTTTGATTTTAAAACGCCTCTGAGGCCCCCTGCTGGTGAGTTTGGGTCAGTGTGGGCGCCGCTAGTCAGTGGAAGGGGATCATGTGAGAACACGCGGATGCGCCTTCCTCTTTTGTGTTTCGGGGTACCTGGCCTTTCCCCTTCTCAGCTGAGGCGTCTTTCTGCCTCTGGGGGACCAGGGATGCTTCAGGAGCTCAGCATGAGAGAGGAGTCGGAGTCTAGCTTTTAGAGTTCTTACTGAGATCAGAGGCCTGAAAGTGGACACCGGTAAAGACAAAGGTTTTCTAAATCCCTTTAGCTCCCACTTATGCGTCAAGAGCCAGGCCTCTTATCACCGAAAATTCTACAAATAACAAATGCTGGTGAGGGTGTGGAGAAAAAGGAACCCTCCTACACTGTTGGTGGGAATTTAAGTCGGTACAGCCACTGTGGAGAACAGTATGGAGGTTCCTTAAAAAACTGAAAATAGAGCTACCATATGATCCAGCAATCCCACTACTGGGCATATATCCAGAAAAGGTGAAAACTCTAATTCAAAAAGATACGTGCGGGCTTCCCTGGCGGCTCAGTGGTTAAGAATCTGCCTGCCAATGCAGGGGGACATGGGTTCGAGCCCTGGCCTGGGAAGGTCCCACATGCCGCGGAGCAACTAAGCCCCTGCGCCACAACTACTGAGCCTGCGTGCCACAACTACTGAAGCCCGTGTGCCTAGAGCCCATGCTCTGCAACAAGAGAAGCCACCATAATGAGAAGCCCGCGCACCGCAACAAAGAGTAGCCCCCGCTCGCCACAACTAGAGAAGGCCCGCGTGCAGCAGCGAAGACCCAATGCAGCCAAAAATAAATTAAAAAAAAAAAAGATACATGCACCCCAATGTTCACGGCAGCACTATTTACAATAGCCAAGACATGGAAGCAACCTCAGTGTCCATCGACAGATGAATGGATAAAGGAGATGTGGTACATATATACAATGGAATACTACTCAGCCATAAAAAAGAATGAAATAATGCCATTTGCAGCAACATGGATGGATCTAGAGATTATCATACAAAGTGAAGTAAGCCAGACAGAGACAAATAGCATATGATATCACCTATATGTAGCATCTAAAAAAAGTGATACAAATGAACTTATTTACAAAACAGAAACAGACTCAGACATAGAAAACAAATTATGGTTACCAAAGGGGAAAGGGTAGCGGGGAGGGATAAATTAGGAGCTTAGGGTTAGCAAAGACACACTACTATATATAAAATAAACAAGAAGGACCTACTATATAGCACAGGGAAATATACTCAATATTTTTTAATAACCTATAATGGAAAAGAATCTGAAAAACAATATATATATGTATAACTGAATCACTTTGCTGTACACCTGAAACTAACACAACATTGTAAATCAACTGTACTGCAATTAAAAAAAAAACAAAAACACATTGAACTTGGCCTCCAAGCTGATTATCAGGCAGAGGGAGTACAATTCAGGGCTTCGTGAAAGGGGCATCCTTGCAACACAAGAAGGTGGGAAATCCTTCCTTCCCAGCTCCAGCCGGGTGAGGGGGGAATGAGAAAGAAATGGGGTTGGCGAAGTGCCCTGGGATGTCCCCCTGGGTGCCCCCCCTCCCGCCAGAGCTGAGGGAGGGAGGGAGATTAAGGGGGAGGCTGAAAGCAGAAGGACTCAGAGCCACCCCCAGTGCGACGTGGAGGGGAGACCACCGTGCACCGGGCCAGCTCCAACACGGGGCAGCACCATGGGCCCAGGCTGCTGCAGTGGCCTGGTTAGGAGGAAGTGGCCAGAGCTGAGCCCAAGCTTGCTGTAGTGCGTTGAAGGGGGGGCTGCTAAAAAGCTGTGTCCACGCGCCAACCCCCAGAATGGCGAATGTGACCTCGTTTGGAGAAAGAGTCTGCAGATGTGATCAAGTGGTCATGTAGCAGATGTCAAGATGAGATCATCCTGGATCACCCAGGTGGGCCCTCAATGCAATGACCAGTGTCCCTCTGAGAAGAGGAGAGGCTGTGTGAGGACGGAGGCAGAGATTGGGGTGATGCAGCCACAGGAACGAACGCCTGAGCCCCCAGAAGCTGGAAAGGGCAGGAAGGATTTTCTCCAGACCCTTTGCCCACACCTTGATTTCAGACTTCTGGCCTCCAGAACTGCAAGAAAATGAATTCCTGTTGTCTTAAGCCCCCCTGTCTGTGGTCATTTGTTCTGGCAGCCCCAGGACACTAATCTTGGCTCCTGTGTCTCGTAAAAGGATCTGGGGGTTGGGTGGGTTCCCCTCCCCTCCCCTCCCCTGGGAAAACCACAAAGACCCTAAACTTTCCTCCCACCCCAGGAGGCATCACAGGAAGGAGAGAGTCAGGGAAGCAGCAGCTGTGAGAGGCTCTGGGTGGCGCATCTCAGATTAGTGACCTGAGACTTTTCAAATGAGCAAAGGTGCTGTCAAGTGAGAGAAACTGGGATATTGCTTATTGTCAAGTCCAAGTACCACTTCCCACACCACCTCCAACCGCCCTGTTATAGAAAATAGACACACACCTCTGAGCACATGTGGTGTGAGCGTAGCCGTCTGTCCCACGGGGATGAGAAGTGCACAGAGGAGGAGGCCAGTGAGGGGAGACGCCGAGGATGCCCGGGGTCTCTGCCCACGGTCTCGGCCACGGTCACGTCCAGTCTGGTCCGAGCTTCTGCAGGCGTCCTGGGGCTCCCGCAGTGGTGGAGGGTGGCTGCTGCCTGCGGGGATGAAGGCTGAGCCTGGCCCCTGTCCGATTTTTGCATCTGGAAAGTGTTACTTGATTGCTAGAAAAATAACCAGGCGAACCCGGGTCGTTTCCGGTAGAGAGGCCCTAAGGAGGCACCTTTGGAGCCAGATGACTCAGGGCTGAGCCGAGACCTGTGTGGTCCGCGAGCCACGCTGCCTGGAAGCTGCTGCCTGCGTTGGCAGCTGACTCACCGTTGTTTCCCCTTTGAGGGGCAGCGCGGGAGCCTGTGGCCCAGCTTCGTGACTGCCCCGATGCCCTTTTGCAGTCACAGTGGATCACAGATCAGTGTTAGTGTCCAATGGCTGCTGTAATAAGTGAACCAAACCTTAGAGACTTAAAACAGCATAAATCAACATAAACCTATGGTCTTGCAGGCCTGGAGGTCAGAAGACCAAAATGGGTCTCACTGGACTGCAGTCAGGGTGTTGCAGGGCTGGTTCCCTCTGGAGGTTCCAGGAGAGAATCTGCTTCCTGGCTTTTCCCAGCTTCTAGAGGCGCCCGCATCCCTTGGCTTGTGGCCCCTCCTCCATCCTCAAAGTGCCTCCCTCCAGCCTCTGCTTCTGCATCACACCTCCTTCTTCTACGACTCTGACCCCCGCCTCCCTTTTCTTTTTTTTTCCTGTTGAATTTTTCTATTTCTGTTCAGTAACAATACCATAAAAATAATACCTTGAGGGGCTTCCCTGGTGGCGCAGTGGTTGGGAGTCCGCCTGCCAGTGCAGGGGGCACGGGTTCGAGCCCTGGTCTGGGAGGATCCCACATGCCGCGGAGCAACTAAGCCCGTGTGCCACAACTACTGAGCCTGCGCGTCTGGAGCCTGTGCTCTGCAACAAGAGAGGCCACGATAGTGAGAGGCCCGCGCACCGCAATGAAGAGTGGCCCCCGCTTGCCACAACTAGAGAAAAGCCCTCGCACAGAAACGGAGACCCAACACAGCCAAAAATAAATAAATAAGTGAAATTCTTTAAAAAAAAAAAAATAATAATAATAATACCTTGAGATTTTTATATAATTTCTTTCTTCCGTGAACACATGTATCCTCACAACATCCCTGTGAGGTAGGGCGAAATCAGGTACTATTTTTGCCAATTTCAGGAAGGGAAACTGAGGCACCCAGAGGTTAAATCACTTGCCTGGGACCCAAAGAACACCAGCAGAGTAAAGTCGGGGAAGTGGGAATGCCAGGGTGAATCACTGCTGAACTTAGGAACCAAAACATTTTCAAATGTGGGAAAATTTGGCACAGATTCCAGAAAACTAGAAATGAACTACTTCCCAGTATTAAAGATTAGAATATTCATTATTCTTTTAAAAGTGATATTAGAGGATTACTTCCTGAGTTTTCCATTCTTACATTGAGAAACAATAATAAGTACTAATCAGGAAGAGGAGCTATGACTTCACCATTAGCATAATCAAAATAAGATTCACCTATAAATAATTTGAAGTGACTGTTAAAAATAATAACACAAGGGCTTCCCTGGTGGCGCAGTGGTTAAGAATCTACCTGCCAATGCAGGGGACACGGGTTTGAGCTGTGGTCCGGGAAGATCCCACATGCCGCGGAGCAACTAAGCCCGTGCGCCACAACTACTGAGCCTGCGCTCTACAGCCCGTGAGCCACAACTACTGAAGCCCGTGCACCTAGAGCCCGTGCTCCACAACAAGAGAAGCCACTGCGGTGAGAAGCCCGTGCACCGCAACGAAGAGTAGCCCCTGCTCGCTGCAACTAGAGAAAGCCGTGCACAGCAACAAAGAACCAAAGCAGCCAAAAATAAATAAATAAAATAAATAGATTAAAAAAAAATAATAACACAAGTCATAGAAAACTGAACTAGCATCAAGGAACCTAATCATACTGTGAAGTAAAGAAAGCAAACAAACAAAAAAATAAACAGATAAAAACGTATGGAAGATCTTCACTATCTGCAAAAAAAGGGAAGAGGAAGATGGGTGGATGGTAGGGGCAGAGTATCTCTGACAGACCAATTTGTCACATAGTGACACAGTTTTTCTTTAGTGAGAGACCAGACATGTTTTGCTCTGGCAGCGCTGCTGCTAAAAAGGCCAGAGGCTGCAACAGAGAGTCATAGATTGCTGTCTTCCCTCGATGCCGAGTGAGGTTTCCGGTGTTCCCAGCCCTCGTCAGCCTGGTTGCCACATTCTGTTAAAGCTTGAATCCCCTTGGGAATTCCCATGAGTGTTTGGACCGGACTCCACTGTAGACACATCTTGTCCACTTGGCATCGTTCCTGGTGGTGGCTCTACCATGCTTTGCGGCCCTGCAGCTTCTCTTTGGGCAATCCAAGCTTGAGCCAGTGCAGCTCAGTCGATCTGGCTGGGGTCCTGCTGGTGCTGCAGTGGCTGCATCCATTGTTGTTGACGCAAAGGGCCATTGCTGCCAAGGCCGTCGTCCTTGATCCCGCATCCTGACTTTTAAAGTATATCTGACTTTCTCAGAGGTTCACCTTCTGTTTAAAATTTCGGTTGATTCAGAACTACAGCTTGGAAGCATAGCAGCAAGATTACTTACGCCCCACTCTGGTTCCGGAACACCGTGTCGCCACCGTTCCTATAATACCCCGCCTCCCTCTTATAAGGATGCTTGTGATCACACTGGACCCACAGGATAATTCAGGATGATGTCCTCATTTCCAGGTCCTTAATCACATTAACAAAGTCCCTTTTACAATGTGTAGTGGGCTGACTGGTGTTCCCCCCATTTTCATCTCCACCCAGCCCTCAGAATGTGATCTTATTTGGAAATAGGGTCTTTGCACATGTAATCAAGTTGGGGTCCTACTGGATTCGGGTGGGTCCTCATCGAGTCACTGGTGTCTTCGTAAAAAGAGGGGAATCTGGACACAGACACACAGGGCAGATGGCCGTGTGACAATGGAGTCAGAGATGGGAGGAATGTAGAGCCTAGGAACCCCAACTTGCTGGCGACCAGTGGAAGCTGCCAGAGGCATGGAACCCATCGTCTCCCAGAGCCTTGGAGGGAGCAAGGCCCTGCTGACACCTGGATTTTGGACTTCTGGCCTCCGGAACTGTGAGAGCATAAGTTTCTGTTGTTTCAAGCCTCCCCATTTTTGGTCCTTTGTAGTAGCCCTAGGAGACTCATGCATCATATAAAGCAGCCTTCACGGGCTTCAGGGATCAAGATGTGCACATCTTAGGGGGCCATTATTCAGCCTATCACAGAGCCTTAGAGGTGAGGAGAAACCTCCATGCTGGGGAGGAGCTGGGTTGCTGGAGACTGCAGTTAACCCAGGTATGAAGTCTAGGTTTGCTACCATGGGCTTTAGCGCAAGTGACGCCATTTCAGGCCTGCGGTTTTCTTTTTAACAGACTTCAACATGCAGATTTGGGGGGGCAGGGTACACAGTTCAGCCTATAAGAGAAATACAAAATATTCCCTGGGATTTTTCACTGGAAAGTTGGCTGTTTGGAGGGGAAATGTGTGGCTTTCAGAACATTCTATCCTTGACCAGGTTACATGGCGTGGTCTGTTTCGGTCAGCCTTTGCCACGTAACAAAGCATCCCAAATCATAGGGGCTTCAAACAATGCAGTGTATTATTCTCAGGTTCTGTGGGGTGGTCCTTCTGTGGTGTCACTGCTGGGGACTGACAGCTTGGCTAGGGCTGAGGGTCCAAGGCTGCTCGCTCATGTGCCTGGCAGTTGGGGCTGGCTGTCAGCTCAGGTACTGGGGTCCCCCGCACCCCCTACTCCCCATCCTCTCATCCTCCAGTGGGCTAGACTGGGCTTCTTTATAGCACAGTTGTCTCTGGGTCTGAGGGAGTGACAGCAGAAGCTACAGACCCTGTGGGTCCCAAGCTTGGAGCAGGTGCCCCATCACTTCCACCGTAATCTACTGTTCAAAGTAAACCACACCGCCAAGCCAGGTATAAGGGCGGAAGAATAGCCTCCACCTGGTAAGGAGCTGAGGGGCAGAGTCACAGCGGGGCGAGGACACGGGGAGGCGGGGGTCACTGGGAGCCGTCATGGTAACGATGGACCACATGGTCATGACTCTCCTGAGGAGACGATTCCAGCTTTGGCTTGGGTTGAAAGCAACACCCAGTGAGCAACAGACCCAGGTCATTCAACTGACGATTGGGAACACATGCGCGCAGGGAGAGGCCATTCTTACAATTGTCCCCGGGTCAGAGACCGGCTAGGACTTGCACATCTGCACGAATCCCCTGACTCACCCCGCCACAGCCTGCCAGGGACTCCAGAAGTCTGTCTTCCATTAGGGCCAGTATTTAATAGGAACACAGAGGCCACACCATCATTTGGAAATAAGAATCTCAATTTATCTCAGTTTAGGCAAGAAGGAAGACAGAGCCCTGTCACGTTCTTTTCAATAGATCACGGGATATTAATGACTTCAGTTGTTGCCATTGTCGAGTGCTTTCTTGGAAGTCAGAGATGATTCTGTTACAGTCAGCAAACGTTTGGTGACCGCCTTCTGTGTGCCCGGCCCTGTGCTGTAAAAGCAAGGAGCGGATCGACCCTTCCTGTTCCTGTTCCCTATTGCTGCTGTACAAGAAACCACTGCCAAACTTAACCACCTCAGAACAACACCAATCATTGATTTTGCTCGTGCATCAGCCGGGTCTGGAGGACCCGCACTTGCAACTTGCACGTTGGTGCTGGCTGCCGGCTCTCCTCCCCGGGGCAGCTTGGGCTTCCTCACGGCATGGCGGTGGGCTTCCAAGTACAAGCGTCCCATGAGGAAGAAGTCGAAGCTACCAGGCTCTTAAGGCCTGGTACGGCGTTACTTCTGCCACATTCTTGGTCACACAGTTCAGAGTCAAGGTAATAGTGTCCTTGCAAAACTCATGTCCACTGGCACCTCAGAATGGGGCCTCGTTCGGAAAAGGGGTCTTTGCAGATGTAATATGGTGAGGTCATACTGAACTAGTGTGGCCCTAATACACTGTGACTAGTGTCCTTATACGGAGAGGAGGGGACACGGCAGATCGGAAGCTAGAGGAGGAGAGCAAGGATCCTCCCCTCCAGGTGCCAGAGGCAGCCTGGCCCTGCCAACACCTCGATTTCACACTCTGGCCTCGGATAGTGTGAGAGAACAAACTTCTGTTGTTTTGAGGCACCCAGTTTGTGGTCGTTTGTTCTGGCGCACCTGTGACGCGGATACGCTCATTTACCCTGCTTTTCAAACTCTGACCGCTGACTCCACTTATTTGATAGTTTTCTGGGGTGGGGGAGATTAGGGAGGGTGTCCCATAGGCGATAGTGCTTGGGAGGGACGGTATTTATAGAAACAGGAGCGGCAGGACTTCCGTGGTTAAGAATCCAATGCAGGGGACACGGGTTCGAGCCCTGGTATGGGAAGATCCCACATGCCGCAGAGCAACTAAGCTCATGTGCCACAACTACCGAGCCTGTGCCCTAGAGCCCGCGAGCCACAACTATTGAGCCCACGTGCCACAACTACTGAGCCTGCGCCTCTAGAGCCCGTGCTCCATAGTAAGAGAAGCCACCGCAATGAGAAGTCCGCACACTGCAACGAAGAGTAGCCCCCGCTCACTGCAACTAGAGAAAGCCTGCGCGCAGCAACGAAGACCCAACACAGCCAAAAATAAATAAATATATTACAAAAAAAGAAACAGGGGTGTTGACGACTCAGAGGACATGGATGAGAGGGACGATACTGAGAACTCTCGACAATTAACTCGTTACTACAGCAGCTCTGTAAAGTGGGTCTGTTACTATTCCCATCTCACAGATGGAGAGACTGAGGGACGGGGAAGTCAAAGCACTTGCCCAGGGTCTCAAGCCAGGAGGGACAGAGCTTGGATTCAAGGTCCAGCAGGAGATCTAGAGGCTCAGGGCCCCTCCCTAGCAGGAGGGTGCAGTGCCGTGATTCCCTTGCTGGGGGCTGGAGGGGAGACCAGTTTTCATTCTGTTCATCCCTCACTTCCCTGGCTGGTGTGCAGGGGTCCAGCTCACATAAGGACTGAGCACACGCGCTGGGGGATGCCGTTCGTGAGAGAACAGGCAGCATTGGGATGCTTGGCTTCCCCCGAGGCTGACAGAAAGGTTTAGAATCTTCCGGAAATGCCACACCCTGGGTGTGAAACCCAGGGCCCAGCCTCCTCTGGCAAAGCCTGATTGTCATCTGGGGAGAAAGCAATCACCGTTGTAGCGTTTGCCAAAAGAGCCGCATTTCCTGAGGCGTTCCCAGCCACGGTCATCGGTGTTCTCTGGCTCTTCTCCTTGGATATTGGAGAGAAGAGAGGGGGGCAGAAACCCTGATGATGGCGGGAACCCAGGCGTGTTTCAGGTTAATGATTTCAAAGCAGCGTGAGCAATGAGTCTCATGAAATTGTGAAATGTAGTCTTTCCGTTTTCGTAAAGATATAATCATACTTCCATTTTGTTGTTTGCCTCTGAGAATGAAGAGGTTCCAGACGGATGATTCAAAAGAGAGAAAACAGGGACTTCCCTGGAGATCCAGTGGTTAAGATTCTGCACTTCCACTGCAGGGGGCACAGGTTCGATCCCTGGTCTGGGAACTAAGATCCCGCATGCCACGCAGTGCGGCCCAAAAAAAAAAAGACCCAACCAACCAACCAAACAAACAAGAGAAAACAAAGAAACAATAACAGCAAAAAATAAACTCCCTTGTTCTAACGTTAGATTTATTATCACTTTTAAACTAAAGACGTTATCAGGATTGGCTATTGGGGAGGAACAAAAACCCCACCCAAATAAGGATAGAAGTTTCTTTCTCTTTTATATAAAAGAAGACTGATGTAGGTAGTAGAACTGATATAGAGACCTATATCAGTCATGGACCCGAGTGCCACCATTTATGGCTCTGTTCCCAAGGTACCTCATGGTCCAAAGTGGCTGCTGCACTCCAGCCATCATACCCATATTCTAGGCAGGAAGGAAGAAGGAGAACCACGAAGGGCAAACCTCCCCCTCCCTTTAGAGAGACTTCCTTGAAGCCACACAAAACTATTCCACTCACTCCTCTTTGACTTAGATGAAGTTCTACAGAAAGGAGAAGGCGCAAGTCTGGCTGAGAAGTATCATTTTTTAGCTGAGTGACAGTGCACTCGATTAGAAATCAAGAATCTTCCTATTTTTAAGGAAGAAAAGAGAGGAGCTATCTGGAGGCAACTTGAGCATTCTGTGTCGCTGCTGGGGAATTTTGTGGTTAAAGGGATCTAGCACTGAGATGGAGCATTGGGAAGCTGGCAATATTGTCCCAGGATGGCCACAAACTGTGTCACCCTGGGTGTTGATGATTTGGCAACCTTATCCCTTTTCATAAGCTTTTCCTTGGTTGAGGAGGAAGGATTCATGAGTGTTCCAGGATAATTGTTTATACTTCAAAACCATTAAAGTGTTTCCATCCCAAATCCTGTAAAGAAAAGCTCCCTGAATGTTCCAGTACTTTCTAACCAAAGAATTCCCAAAGCACTCAGTAGATGATGAGCTTGGGTTCCTAGTTCCCTCTTGTGGGCTCGGGGTTCACCCAGCACCCAGGTGCCCAGAGAGAAAGGGAGCTGTTTGGGGGGCTATGGCTGACTGTCCTCTTTGGTGCCAGGAGCTCCCCCCGAGACATCCATTCCAGCTCCCCTGGCCCCAGGCCATCCTCCCCATGGCTGCCTCATGATCTGCCCCAGATGGAAGTCTGCCTTTTGGGGGCTCCTAATTCTCTTCCCCCATGTTCACATCTACATTGCTTAGCAGGCTCACTCAGGCTCCCACCCCCAGCCTCGCCTCCCCAGTATGGTCCCTGTGTCTCCTGTTCATCCTTCTAGGGCCATCTCTCTGCCCAGCCCCCCTGCCGTGGATCCACCCCCACTCGGATCAACAGCTCGGGCTGCCCTGGCCACTGGGTGAACACGTGAGCCAGGTCCTGTTCCCTGGCCACAGGCTTGTGATGGCTGGGTGTATTAGTTTGGGTTCCCCCAAAACAGACTCTGAGACAGGATGTGAGTGCAAGCAGTTTAATGGGGAGATTATCCCAGGAAATACCAGGAGGAGGGGGAAAAGGGAAAGAGCGAATGAAGAGTGGGCATCACATCAGCTATCACTGGGGCACCTGGAGTGTAGTCCCCTGGGTTCTCTGGGAGCAAGTGTCATCCCCTGAGCGGTGAGGGAGCTGGGGTACCTGTACTCCAGGTCTTATTCAATTATTGGTTGATGCTGCTCCAACGGGTGTGATTCCACGCCAATTTTGGCCTGCCATGGGCACCGTGCCCAGGGGCAAAGGGATGTCTGTGCCGGCAGCTGAAAGTCAGGCAGGCAGGCACTGCAGCCGTCAGGGTTCAAGGACCAGGATGGGGCATGACAGCATCTGCCAAAGTGGACATGTGGCCTGAGCCGGGCCAATCGTGTCTTTCCCTGGGATTTTACTTCTCAATTTGTAGCCAGGTGGAAGGTGTGGCCTGTTGAATCATAGCTGCCAGTGGCCACCTTCTCTGCCTCGTGGGGTGACCAGAGGAGCCAGGCAGAGCCCAGAGAGAAGGGGGGAGGTCAGGGGAGGGGAGGGGGATGTGACCATCTTCTTTGAGGCCCTGGTCCCAGGTGTACCTGAAACTGTCTCTCCCCTGGGCCTCCCACTCATAGTAGCCGATACATCACCTCTTTTTCTTCCTCAGTCTGTCCTAGTTACGTTTCCATAACCTGCATCTGGCCCCGCATCACGTCTATCCGTGACGCCTCTGTTCACCCCTTGGTCCGGACACCCGCCCCCTCTGGGCTCCTTGGAAGCCTGTAGGTCCCTGTCACTGCCCTCAGCACAGAGGATGCATTGACTGTCCACCCGGGGTCCCCCCATCAAAAGGCTTGTCTCATGTCTGCCTTATTCATCTCTTTATTCCCAGAATGCCTGGTCCAAAGGAAGTTCTCAGTAAATGTCTTCAAATAGAATGAAAAGTGAACTCCAGCATTCATTTATTTTAAAAATATATTTACATTTTCTGCCTGTATTACTTCTTGTGGGGTAACTTGAGGTGGATAAATTTGCTTTTCACTGTTGGCTGAAGAATTCCTTTAATTTGCTCTAAACTACCTCTCCCGAACTTTAAAGGGGGTACTCATCATATTCTGGGATTTGGTGTTCACTTTTCCTATGTGAGTCATAGTTTTTATATAGTTAAATAATACCACAGCTCAGCCTTTGGCTTCCCAATTTCTTCTTGTAAAAAGCCCTCCTCTTTATATGGCTAGACTTTTTCAGTTCTTTCCTATTTCTCTCTTATATTTGCCTGCACTTTGTCTGACATATAGTAGGTGCTCAACTAATATTCAGTGCATAGAAGAATGAAGGCACAGATATCCTCAGAGAACAGAGAGACTCCTGGATTCCCTTCCCCAGACTTCAGGGTCCTTGTCTTAGTTTGGGTTCCCAGAAGCAGACCCTGAACTGAGGATTTGAGGGCAGGCAGCTTATTTGAGAGATGCAAGGAATACAGGAAAGAGATACAGGGAAGGGAAGGAACGTGGTAAAGTGTACAGCATTAAGCCGACAACTATGTGATCAGCTAGAGAATCCTTCTGGGAAACGTCCACCTCTGAATCATCCCAGCCGAGAGCGCAGGATCTGGGGTATTTACACCCCCAGCCCTGTTAGCCTTTGTCAGCCGATGCCTCAGGGGCATTAAGTCCCAGGCATTTTGGGGCTTTGGTCTCATTTGATTGGCCATGGATTGACATGTGCTCCCAACAGGGCCAGTTAGATTCTCTCTCTACGAAGTTAGAACTGGGAGATGATTGGGCACAACCTGAACTGGTCCCTGGAACAAGGGAGATGTGAACTCCCATGCTGGTGGGATGGTCAGGTCCACAGGGGATGGGCAAGGCCTGGCTGCAGAGGGAGAAGGGAGGGACCCCTTTCAGAGTGTGAGAAATAGACAGTACTGCCAGCGTGCTTGACACCCTTCCAGGACTAATGCTAGTTCTTTGAGGGTCTTGACAGTCCTTGAATTCCACAATAACCCAGTATCCTACCAAGCACCCCACTTCTGTGCTTAAGCTAACTTGAGTGGGTTTCTGTTACTTGCAACTTCAATTGATCAAGATCTTACCCTAGATTTACACCCCCTCCCCCAAAGAGCTGCCTGCCAATATAAGATGTGGAACTCACACTTGTACCCTTCCTCTCCAACAAGTCAAGCAAATCCACCCCACTGAGATCCCGGAGGACCACATGATAGGCACCTGTCAACACAGAGGTGCCATCATCTTTCCCATCCTTTTCGTTCCTCTTTCTAAGCCATGCCCATCACAAAATGGTACGCCTATGTCTCCTTGACTCAAATTGTTAGTAGTCTTTGATGCTGAATTGAGGCTCAGTGGCTTTCTGCAGCTGCTGAATGGGTGTGGCAGGAACAAACGAGAAGCTGGAACTCCACAACCTTGGCTCTTGGTGTCCAAACCAGAGACGCCAATCAAAACAACTGGTGAGAAGATGTTGATGTGAGTTCAAGACCCATTAGCTTTATGGCAACCACCTCACGAGATAGGAAAGAAAGACCTTGATGCCGTCTGGTGCGACCCCACCATTTTGCAGACGTGTGTGGTCCTCCCATCAGCCCACCTTGGTTCCAAGAGAGCGAGTGGAGAGAGGGATGGAACGTCTCCAGGCCGGAGCGTTCCTTTTTCCAGATTGGGCTTCATTATGACCAGAAGGACCTTTTCCTTGGTCTCAAACTCTCCGTGACTTAACTCCTGCCTGGGTACAAACGGGATCCTTTGCTGGGATTTCCAAGGATATAAGTGGCCAGTCCCTTCTCAGGAGGACTCTTGGGTGCCTCTCGGTTCTTCCCGTCCAGGACCTCCCAGGAGCCCATGTTGCCCATGACACACCATTTTATTCAAATTCATATGTTATTTTTTGGAAATTAGAGTCTAAGATTGCACAATGATGGAAAAGTTGATGGAAAGCAAACCTCTCTCTTTGTACCTTGTTGGCCCCTAATAACAATAATATTAACTAACACTTGCTAAGTGCCAGGCCCTGTTCTGTTTTCCATATATTAACCATTTAATGGCAGCCCTGAAGAAGGAAGATGCTGTTATCATCACCCCACTTTACAGATGGGCAGCTGAACACAGGCCACGCTTGGAAGTAGAGGAGCCAGGATTTGAACCCAGTTCTACTGGTTCCAGAAGATGGCACGACCCACAAGCTACAGACTCAGGCTCAGCCTGCCCCTTGGGTGATCCAGCCTGGGAGGCAGTTGCAGCTCAGAGAGGTCAGGTGACTGGAGCAAAGACACAGGGCTGGTGTAGTCAGGATTCAAACATCCATCTAGACCCTCCTTCCCCTGGACTAACTAGTTAGCTCCCTGAGAAGGATTGATTATCTTTCACTGAGTGTCTGCTTGGTGCTTGGCACTATCTGTGTGTTTTCACATATTGTGTCTGTTTTATTTATTTACTTATTTAACAATTAATTAATAAATTTGGCCGCGCGGCACAGCTTGCAGGATGTTAGTTCTCTGACCAGCAATAGAACCAAGGCCCATGGCAGTAAAAGTGCAGAGTCCTAACCACTGGACTGCCAGGGAATTCCCTATCGTGTCCGTTTTAAAACTTGGAGAGGATTTAAAACAAGCCTGCAGATTCTTTGATCTCTACCTGTTAAAAAGTGTGGTCCGTGCCCTCTCTCCTTGACCCCAAGCAGGCTCTCTCTGTGTCTTGACCAAGGGTATGGCAGCTGTGATGTTCTGTGACTTCCATTGCCAGGCCACTAAAGGTCCTGCATCTTCTGCCTGGTTCTCTTGGGAGGCTTGCTCTGGGGGAAGTAAAAAGTCTGACTACCCTGAGACTACCTTCCTGGAAAGGCCACGTGGCGCTCCTACCACGTGGGTGACTCAGCTCGGATGACCAGCCCAGTGGAACCTTCAGACGTCTGCAGCCCAGCCAACATCTGACTGCAACCACACAATGAAGCAAGGAAGAACCATCCAACGGGGCCCATCCCAGATTCCTGAGCTACAAAACTACGAGCAAAATAAGATGGTTGTTTTAAGCCACTACATTTTGGGATGGTTTGTTACACAGCACCAGTGACCATAACATCCCATTTGAGAAATGTTAACCCCACTGAGGTGTTAAAGAGAAATGAAGTCGCTTAGAATGCCCAACGGGTTCACACTGCGGGCAATCCTGCTCCCTGTTCTCAGACCACCTGGTTCAGGGCCAAGGTCACAGGCGTGAGCGCTTGCTGGATGGAAGTCAGCGGGCAGTGCTGGGCACGGTCAGATCCCGTCTCTCAGCACGGCAGACGAGAAGCAGGTGGACCGATGAAGAGGAGACCACAGAGGGAGAGGAAAGGAGAAACAGTGGAGGTGGGGGTCTGGAAGTTCCTTGGTGCAGGGTGCTGGGGCAGCGGCTGCCAGTCTGGACAGGAGTTGGCAGCTCGGCTGGGGGGCGACATTGTAGAGAGGTGCCCTCAGGTTGCAGCTCTGCCAACAGCCCCCCTGGAACACCTGAGCTGGGAAAGGTGTCCCCAGAGCCATCCGGGACCAGCGAGGAGCCTGCAGAGTCGCCACAAAAAGGAGGCAGAGGCCCGAGCAAGCTGAGCTGTGGATGCTTCGGTACTGACCACACCTCCCCACCCCCACCCCCACCCCCACCCAGATGCTGGGCCCATGAGAAATCTGATTCTGTGTGGCTTCCCTTCCCCTCTGCTGGGGCAGGGACCACTTTCTCCCACTCCCCCGGACCCCAGGTTTCATGGTACACAAGGTGGTGGCAGCTGAGTGGGGGTGAGCATGAGTTGAAATCCCAGTTCCTTGTGATGGGAGGGAGTGTGCGTGAGAGCAGGGAACCAGCCTGGGAGGTGAGAGGTGAGTGAGGCCTTAAGAAAGCTGCTCAGTATTCCTGAGATTCAGATGCACAGTCACTATTCTACCAAAGTTTAATTGAAATTGTAAATGTGAAATAAAATTTCTCCCTTAGTACAAAAACAAACAAAAAAACAAATCCCAGTTCCTCCACTAGGGAGCTGTGTAACCTTGGGAAAGCTACTTACCTCTCTGTGCCCAGTTTCCTGATGATGACAGCACCAGCCTCAGAGGGCCGCTGGGAGCGGGGAGTTTGCCAGGATGATGGGTATGAGGCTGGGTACCTGAGAGGCATCCGTCAAGAATACAAATCTGGGACTTCCATGGTGGCACAATGGTTGGGAATCCACCCGCAAATGCAGGGCACGCGGGTTCAAGCCCTGGTCTGGGAAGATCCCACATGCCACGGAGCAACTAAGCCTGTGCGCCACAACTACTGAGCCTGCGCTCTAGAGCCCGCAAGCCACAGCTACTGAACCCATGTGCCACAACTACTGAAGCCTGTGCGCCTAGAGCCCGTGCTCTGCAACAAGAGAAGCCACCGCAATGAGAAGCCCACGCACCACAACAAAGAGTAGCCCCTGCTCACCGCAACTAGATAAAGCCCGCGCGTAGCAACGAAGACCCAATGCAGCCAAAGTAAATAAGTAAATTAAAAAAAAAAAGACAATACAAATCTCTTCTCCCCTTGGATTTGCTCTTTGTCAAACCGAGGACACTTGTTCTGCAGCAGTCTTTTGCTCACCACTAAATGCCCCAGTACTTGGGACAGAGCCTGGCACATAGTAGGTGCTTAATAAGTATTGGATGAATGAATGTTGAGCTGCGAATGATGCTTCAAAAACTGAGAAAAGGAAGAAAAGTAAAAGAAATGAAAATAATATGAGTTTAAAAAAGATAACTATTTTTTATCTGCATTTGAGCTGCACCAAAATCTTCAAGAGCTTCCAGCTTTCTGAATCCACGTCACACATGCCTGGCCAATCACTGAGGTTCTTCCCTTATCTTTGCCCCAACCCTGTCCACACCCCCTCCCCGCCCCGTGTGCTCTGACTTGTCCGGGTGCCTCAGACTCTGAGATCCCCGCATAGCACAGAGTGACTGGATGGGGGCTGTGTGGGTGGAGTCGATACTGAGTGAGCTAATTCGGTGTCTTCATGCAGGAATAAGCAACGTGGTGAGGACAGGCTCCATCTCGCCCTTGGGCACCACCAGCACGCAGTTGGTTCACACTATGTGACTGAGTGGGGAGCACGGGGGAGTCCTTTAGCTCCTGCAGCCTTGGTTTCTTCCCCTGCCAACAAGGGCCTTGGCTTTACATCTCTCAAAGGCAGTTGCTTCTGGCTCTCAATTGATTAGAGTGTTAAACTGCACTGTCCTCCGGGGACCTGGGGCATTCTCTTCTCCAAGCCTCAGTTGCCCAATCTGTGAAATGGGTTCATTTCCATCTCACTGGATTCCTGTGAACCTGTACTGGAATAATGACGGTAAAGTGCTTAGCCTGGACCTCGGCTTTACTGCCTTCATCCAATAAGGTCTTCCTGTCTTCATTCGCACCCTGGAAATTGTGTGTGTGTGTGTGTGTGTGTGTGTGTGTGTGTGTGTGTGTGTGTCAGGGTGGCAAGAGTGAAGTTTTCTATCCACGCATAGAGGATGGAAATAAATTTATCAAGTGTGTATTCTGCACCATAGTTGATGGAGCCCCCGCCCTTCCTGATTTCATTTGCTGCAATCCACGGGAGGTAGCTTCCCTTTTCCCATTTTCCAGTTGAGCCGCAGATAAGTGGAATTTGGTAAATTTGCACACCCCTGGTGGAAAGTGCCTGGCATCGCGCTGGGTGCATCGTTAAGCTGTCAATGGAAACGATACTTTTATGGTCATGACGAGAAACTGAGCGCGTCCTCCTCTTGTCAAGCCGAGTTCTTTGGACGCGGGTGGTCCCGCCCTCCCTACGACGCCCCCCACCCGACCCCAGGCGCCCGCGCCTCCGGGTGTCCTCCGGGCTCCTGGGGTGGGGCGAGGCCGGGAGGGGCGGGGCCGGTGGGGCGGGGGAGGACCTGGCGGGGCGGGGCCGCGACGGCGCGGCCCCATCAGCGCCGCCCACCGCCGCGGGGCGTGGCCCCGGCGTTCCGGGCAACCTACAAGAGGCGGCGCGCAGGGTCCTCGGACCCACTGCATCTCTCGGCGGCACCGGTGTCCCGTGTCCCGCGACCTGCCCGCTGTGTCCGCTGTGCCCGTGCTGCCGCTGCGGCCCCTCCACTCAGAAGACACCGGCGAGGAGGCGGCTGGAGCCCTGCGGGGGGAGGTACGTGTGACTTAAATTGTCCTCCTCTCTGCACTGTACGATCCGCTCCCGCAGTCTCCGAGGAGCTGAAATAGCCAGAGCAGATGCCACCTCTTAGGGCTTACTGTGTGCAGACACTTAGCTGAGCGCGCCGCCTGCATCTCCGAACCATGCTCGGCAGCATGCCTGTCCACAGATGGAGAAACTGAGGCTCAGCGAGGGCAAGTTGCCCGAGACCTCACATGCTGGACGCTAGGGAGCCAGGACTCAAAGGCTGACCGACCGCAGAATCGTGCTCCCTGAGGCTGCGTACTCCTCCCTCACCTGTGTACACAGCGGGCGTCATCTGTTGCGTTCCTGTGTACACAGTGGGCGTCAATAAATAGAAAGCTGATGGTGTGTATGTGGCAGGACTTCGAATGTGTCCCGCCCACGTGTGGAGGGCCGGGGTGATCCTAACGGCGGCATGTGCGTTCTGCTTGGCAAGTTTACAGGGCCACTCCCCTTTATGATTTTGTTTGGAACAGACCTTCCAGGTAGTCTTCCTGAGGGTCAGAGAGGTGAAGTGTCCAGGCAGAGCGGAGGCTGGGACCCAGTTCTGTCTGCCTCCAAAGCTCCATATGGCTGTGGGTGCATCCAGGCGTGGGGCATATCAGAGTTCCTACAGGTTTGGGAAGAGTTCCTGGGTCTCTTCAACCGGAGTGGATATCTGCATAAACTTCTTGTGGGGGGACGGCTGGGAGCTGAGGGCTCAGCCCTGGGGTCTGGGAGATCTGCAGCCCCAGGTAGAAGAGCCAGGGCGAGCCCCTCGTGCAGTGCAGACCCAGAACCTCCCTTGAAAGGGCTGGGCTGGTGGACAAGCCAGGAAGGGCTTAGCTGATGTCTGCTCATCGAAGTCCGATTTGAATTGGCTGTATTTTAGCCAGAGGTGAGTTACTCCTCTGGTCAAGAGAAGCAGCTGGGAGTCTGGCAGGTGCCCAGCTCAACTTCCAACCAAGAGTGGGCTTGTGAGTTTCTACCTTGAACCTTTGGTCTCCTTGCCCGGGCAGAAGAGGGTGAGCCTGCCTTCCCCAGTGGGGTCAGGACACCAAGGGTCTAGAGCCTGACAGATGAGAGACCATGTGAAGGACAAGGTGAAGGCCGTGCCCCCTTCTCCAGATAGACCCAGGGGGGAACTCTCAGGGCTCTTTGTCTTGTGCACCTGATTTTCTGTTTCTGCCCCTGATCTGGCTGTTTGCACGTGGGGGAAGGACCAGAAGGTGTGAGAGCTGTGTTGCTGGTGTGCTAGCTGTGAGGGCCCTTGCCGTCCTCTTTACCTGCAACACACCTGGGCACAAGGCCTCTAGATGTTCATTACAGATGAGGCAAACCGAGGTTCAAAGAGGTGAAGTGCTTGCCCAAGGTCCCCTAGCTTGTGTGTGATGTTGTCACCCCAGGTCTCTCTGTCTACTTACCCTACACACTTAGCGGCTGGGTCCTGCCTCCTTTAAGGCACTTCTCTGCCCAACTGCTGACTCTACGTCTGAACCTGACCTTCCACAAGGAACCGTTTCATTTGAGAGGGGCTCCGAGTGAAATAGCAGCAGAGTTGAGCCCCAGCCTCGGCCCTGATGACGCAGCCAGGGAGGAGAATGAAGAGAGTGATTTTGATTTTTACAGTCTCTTAAAAAATAGGAGTAGGAATAGTAATGATAGCATCTGTAATCCTACCAGCAGCTGACATTTATCTGGCACTTACTGTGGCCCGGACGTGCCTGGGGTTTTACATGGGTGACCTATCCTGCTGACTTCTTTATGAGCTGCACTGTCCTCCTTTTTTACAAGGAGGCAGTCGAGGCTCAGAGTGATTAAGGTATGTGCCCCACGTGACACGGCCAGAGCGGGGAAGAGCTGCTATCCTGGCTGGACCCCGCCCGAGATTCTGGAAGAAGATGCCGGTCCAGTGGCTGGCCACAGGGCTGTCAGCGCAGAACGTGCTGCCGCGCAAGGCTTCTGCCATGTGGGCGCTGAATCCCTGGCCCCGGTGAGGGGTGGGCCTGGAGAGGGGCTTGGGATCCACTCTGCTGGCAGGTACCTGTATCAACGTGCAGAGGGCCCCGCTGGGGAGCCCAGAGCAATGCCAGCTGCTCCCACAGTCCTGCGTCTGGAAAGGAGAGCTGGCTTGATGGGGGGGGGTGGGGGGCTGGAGCTCAGCAGAAGAGCATGAGCTTCTGAAAGCCCCCAAACTGTATCCCTCCCTCAGAGACCTCACGTTGGATATCTGGGGTTTGTGGTAGGTTGCATTTGAAAACTGGCTTTTAAAGGCAGGACCCCTAAATGCCGACCTCTTTGGCCTTGTGGGAGCTGGAACATTTCTTTTCTCTGTCACCAGAGTAATTTACTGCGTATGGGAGGTGCCTCTGTGTCTGCTTGCTCCCAACCTAGGAAGCTTTTTTTCCCCCCCTTTTTTTGCAGACTCACTGGTTTTTGATCAGTCCCAGATGTGCAAACCCAGCATCACTCAAAGGGGCTCATGGCTTGTCAAGAAAGGAAAATAGAACACAGGCGTCATTTCATTTCATCTTCAGTTCATTGAGCTGAATAGCTTCTCAGACCTTCATGGGATAGGGCATCTGGAGCCCCTCATAAAGTCCCAAAGGGAGCATACTCTGTTCTGGAACGGGGAGGGTCAGGCAGATCTGGGTGGTGGTTGGTAGGGCCAGCCATGCTCGCTTTTCTTTCTTTCTTTTTTTCCTTGAAAAAAAAAGGTTTTATTGTGGTAAAATACTCATCAACATTAGAACGTTTTCATCATCCCAAAAGGAGACCCCATAACCATTATTAGCAGTCACTCCCCATTCTGTCCTCCCCGGCCCCTGGCAACTGCTCATCTGCTTTCTGTCTCTCTGGATTTGCTTATTCTGGACATTTCATATAAATGGAATCCTACAATATGTGGCTTTTTGTGTCTGGCTTCTCTCACTGAGCATAACGTTGTCAAGGTTCATTCATGATGTAGCCTGTGTCAGTGCTGCATCCCTTTTTATGGCTGAATACTATTCCGGTGTATGGATAGACCATCTTTCATTTATCCCTTCTTCCACTGATGGAAGTTTGGGCCATTTCCACCTTTTGGCTATTGTGCGTAATGCTGCTATTAACATCTGTGTACACATTTTTGTTTGTACACCTGTTTTCAGTTGTTTTGGGTCTACTCCTAGGAGTAGAATAGCTGGGTCACATGGTATTAAGGAACACATGTCCCATTTTCTTACTTCCCTCTTGAAGAAACATCAACTGAGATCATCTCATTCAGGAATGAGAATCTGGCGTCTGGGTGTTTTGGGGGAGGTGTTCACAGTTCCCCTGCCTCCGCACCAGGAGAGCAAGTGACAGAGATTTCTGTCGGAGATGTTGCCCTGGGGGAGCTCAGCTTTCTACCCCAGGCTGTGCAGTTGTGGGTACTCACCGACAGACACCCCCTCTTCCAGGCTGTGGGGATAGACAGTTTCTCATGATCCAGCCCGAGGAAGATATATCTTCTCTGATTGTCTCAAATGCTGTGTCAGCTTAGACAAAAACCACAGATTTAGAGGAAAAAGAAAAGTCCTAATGAGGATTATGCAACTTTTGGACCATCATTTTAAAAAAATATAAATTATGAAATCCCACATTTTCAGTCCAAGTTTCTGGATCGCATCCCACTGTGAGTACAGAATGGTGAAATCCCAGAAAGGAAAAGAATCCAGCTTCCATTTTGTTTGCAGTCAGGTGGTCCCAGAATGGACCCGGCCCCGAGGTTCTTTTGTATTGAAAAAATCCTGGATCTCTCTAGAACTGGGAACTGGCATTCAGCTGGCAACTGCTGAGGCTGACTTGGTAAGATCCTAGAAGTCCTTTTAGAGCAAAGAGGCAGCGTTCTCTGGCAGGGAAAGGTGACGTTGGGGGGGTACATCAAGGGGAGGGACCAGGTGTGCGCAAAGGCCTGGAGGAGGGGAGGGGCCTGGCACCCTGAGAATGACAAGAAGCTCAGGGGGGCTGGGGTCTGAGGGTCAGGCTCAGGGCGGAGGAGCCTGCCTTGCGGTGGGGTCAGCTGTACTGAGCTTGGATTTCCTGCTCTGGGCTGCAGGGCGCAGGAGAGTCACAGGGTGGCCTTTGTACTTGAGAACAGATCACTGTGGGATGAGCAGTATCCCCCAAAGTGCGGGGAGCCCATCCTGCTGGTCCCCGAGGTGACTGAGTGTGTCTACTGACCAAGCAGCAAAGTCCTCCCACCCGGGCGCTGTTCTCTCCTCTGTGTCACAGCAAGGCGACCGTCTCAGGGGGTGCCCTCTGCCCCGAATGCCTCCCCGCCCTGACCTCGCTACAACAGAGAGCGCCCTCTACAGTGAAGCCCCTGGCCCCAACTCTCTTCCGTTTTCCTCGTGTTCCATTTTACTCCAGCCTCAGGTTCTCTGCACCTGCTGATGAGAGAAGGTTCCCTTTTTTTTTTTTTTTAATTTATTTATTTTATTTATTTATTTTCGGCTGCGTTGGGTCTTCGTTGCTGTGCACGGGCTTTCTCTGGTTGTGGCGAGCGGGGGCTACTCTTCGTTGTGGTGCACGGGCTTCTCATTGTGGTGGCTTTTCTTGCTGTGGAGCACAGGCTCTAGGCACGTGGGCTTCTGTAGTTGTGGCACGTGGGCTTCAGTAGTTGTGGCTCGCAGGCTCTAGAGCGCAGGCTCAGTAGTTGTGGCACACGGGCTTAGTTGCTCCGTGGCATGTGGGATCTTCCCATACCAGGGCTCGAACCCGTGTCCCCTGCATTGGCAGGCAGATTCTTAACCACTATGCCACCAGGGAAGTCCCGAGAAGGTTCCCTTTTTAAAGTAAATTTCTTTGAACCCCCAAAGCAAGCCAACTTCAATAAAATACACAGTATGAACTAGAACAGGGAGACGGTAAGAAGGTGGGCAAAGCTTGGGGAAGGGGGTGTGCCAAGGGCTGGAGTTTGGGAAACACTGGACTAAGGTGCGGTGTGAGAAGATTTGAGAGGCTGTTACCACCTAGAGCAGCGGTTCTCAAAGTGGGGTCCCCGGACCAGCAGTGGCTCCCGGGAGCTCGTCCGAATGCTGATTCTCAGGCCCTGCCCCAAGCCTCCTAAAGCTATGGGGGTGGGGCCGGCAATCTGCGCTTTCACGAGGCTTCCAGCACTTTCTGGTGCGGGCTCCAGGGTGGGACCCATTGCCCTGGAAAGCCGAGAAGACTTGCCCTGGGCCCCGGCCCCAGAATGGGGTGGGCGGGGCTGGCTGATGGGGTGGAAGGTTCTGTTTACAGGACCCGGGGTGACCAGAAACAGGTCACGTGGCGAGAATGGAGCCAGTGGCTTGGGAGCTAGAATGACCTCTTCTGTCCAGAGCCGAGGCCCCTGAGAACAGGCTCTTGACGTGTGCCTAGGACTTTCTTCTGGAAGAGCGCTCGGCTTGTTGGCACCCGTTGCTCTGGGGCCCGAGCAAGTGTCCTGAGGATTCCCGCCTTTTCCTTCAGCCTGTGTTTAGAGCCCCGTGTGCCCAGGAGCTTGTGAAGCCCGTCTGTCTGTAACCCCTAAGCGGCCCCTGTGAGAGAATGGGTTGATTTCCTTCCCAGCATTTAAAATACATCTGTGTGTATGCACGTGTCCGCTGCGCCTCTCCATCCCGCCCCCAAACCGGCTCCCAACACAGCCAGTCTGTTCTCAGGGGGGAAGCACGGGCTGCTGTAAAAACACTGTTTATTCCCGGGAACCTTCAAGGCCGGGCTTCCCGGGGACTGAGATATTTTCAGCTTTGGCATTGCTGGACAAAGTGCCCTTCAGACTGGGGATGAACTGGGCCCTGTCTGGGAGAGTCGGTGTCTGGCCCAAGTGGGAGGCTCTGGCAGCACGGAGCTTTACCTGGGCTCCAGCACCTTCAAGTTCACTTTGAAGGGCTATAGGAGACCAGGCCCCGGGCTTGTTTCCTCGCTGAGCCTCCTGGGGAGAGCCCTGGAGGATTTTCTCTTGCATAATCTGTTCTCCAGCTTCTCTGGAGCCGTTCTTCCAACAGAAGCCAGAACTTCTTTAAATTTCTCTTAAACTTTTTATTAAAGTTCAACATGCTAGAGAAGAATGCACATGCATTCGTGCGTTGGGGGATGAATTTTCTCCAAGTGCGCATGCCCGTGCTACGGCCCCAGAGCTACAGAGCCTGACCATCCCCCAGGAACCCTCCCATAGCCCCACCTCCGAGGGTAACCATTTCCGGACTTCTGATGGTATAGGTTGGTTTTGCCTGGTTTTGAACTTTACATAAATGAACCGTGCATGTTTCATCACTGGAGTCTGGCTTCTTTGGTTCAGTGTTATGTCTGTGAGCTTCGTCTGCAATGCTACATCTGCCAGGCTCTCAAAGCATAAATCAGACCCTGTCACCATTGGCTTCATCTGCCCTGCACCCGACACGCGCATACACACACACACACACCCCCCTCTTTGCAATTATTTTTTTTAATTTTTATTGTTTTTATTTTATGACCATGCCGCATGGCATGCGGGATCTTAGTTCCCCAGCCAGGGATCAAACCCGCACCCCCTGCAGCGGAAGCACAGAGTCTTAACCACTGGACCACCAGGGAAGTTCCCCCTCTTTGCGTTTAGAATAAAATCCTTGTCATGGCCCTCAAGGCCCCTGGCTACTTGGCCCTGCTTGCCTCTGTGACCCCATTTCTCCCCGACCACACTGGCTTTGCACCCCTCGTTGGTCAGGCCAAGATGGTGACCATCTCTGAGCCTTTGTCCTTGCGGTTCCTGCTGCCTGGAGCTCACCCCAGCCAGAGTGGTCCCTGCCCCTCGCTCTGCCCAACCTCACCATCCCATGTCCCAGGGCTGTCTTCCTCCAGCCTCTGTATCGTCTATTTGCTGTGATGTTCCCTCCCTCCCCGCCCCCCGATTCCAGGGGACAGAGTCTTGTTCACTGGCCTATCCCAAGGACTCCGTGGCCACCTGAGGGTTTGCCCTGGGGATATTCATCTGTGAAGCAGTGTGAAGAGTCCATAGCCTGCTGCTATAGAATTCTTGAGCTTGGTTCAAGGCTGTGACTCATCCTTGCAGGTACCACCCAATACCAGTGAATCATGCATTTCAGGTGGGAGGCTGGTCCAGATGCTGTCAGCCTCGTAGCCTGGAGCAGAGATGATCTGGGATGCCCGAATTCACCCAGGAGGAGGAGGGAAAGAAACAGTCATTAAACACCAGTAAATCCTGGGACTCTGCTGCTGGGCTCTTTAGAACCACTATCTCCATAATCTGCAAATCCTCCCCCAGCCCTGGGAGAAATTCAGGGCTTTGTTTTGCCCATGAGGAATTGGAGACTCCACGAGGTTGAGGGACCCTCTGGGCAGCACCCAGCTCAATGATGTGGAGTCAGGATTCGAACTGGGGTTGACCCAATGTCCACGCTTATCCACGCTGCCTCCTGGGAGTCCTTGATTTCTTGTCCTTTGGAGGTGGAGGTTTCTTGCCATTTATCTAAAGCTTCGCTGGGAGCATTGTTTCCAAGGAAACATCCACACATCTGCAAGAAGGGAGAAAGGGGCCCCAGGAGTTATGTACTGGGTATTTTAAGAACATATTAATTTATTATCCAGTCACTTTAAAGTGGCTTCTCTTATATATTATCTTGGCTTGCACTGAACAAACCTGGTTTTAGTTCTTTTTTTTTTTTTTCCCCCCCCGCACAGAGTAGATTAAGTAAATGTTTGTTGAGCGAGTGTTCTCTTTTTGTGTATATTCTTAGCATAGTATTTAAAAAACCGAATGGGTTTTGTATATTGTATTTGTTCAATTAAGCATCCTGAGATATTGCCCTGTGTATCCTGTAAGGACGTATCTTTGGCTGAGGGGACAGGAGGAAAGAAAGTGCCTGCAGCGGGGGGGCGGGGGCATTTTTGTTAAGCCTAGTGTCCATCTTTGTGGGGTTGAGGGCAGAGCAGTTGGCAAGGGAAAGGACAGGCCTGTTTCCTCCATTGTCCTGCCCTAATTCTGTTGAGAAGGGTTTAAGGAAAACTGGCTCCAATGGAGGAGGGAGATCCCCACCCCTGGGGTGTCTGGTACTTACCCAGTCCTGGGATCTGCCTGAGACAGGCTGGGGTGTCCCGCGCCCCTCCTCCCAGCCACCACTTCATTCCTGGAATTTCTGGGTGGTTTGTGGGTCTGACTCTGCTCTGCCGTTGGCCTCGCTCACGTTTTGAGTTCTCCTTTGTGCTTCCGAAGAAGAGCGGAGCCTGGGGTACCCCGGGCTTGGGGCTTAGCCTCGGGGTCTCTCGCTGAGTCCGGCTGACGTCGGGGCACAGGTCAGAACTGCCCTGACGTTTTGGAGAGCAGGATGGGTAGGCGGTCAGAGGGTGGCAGGCTCCTCTGCATCGTCCGCAGGCACTCTGTATGACCGTGAGCAAGCTGCTTTTCTGTGTTGAGCCTCAGTTCCCTCATCTGTAAAATAGGCATCATAATTGCAGTGACCCCATCCGTCTGTGCAGAGGATGAAATACGAGATTCTGGGAGTAGAGGACCCAGAACGATGTCTGCCGCTTCGCCCTCACTTATCAAGTGTTGGCTGGGTTATTGGGGATAAGTGTTTGCTGGGCAGTTACTACGCGCTAAGGATTCAAGTTGAATAAGACCCAGTCGGCCAGTGCTGTGCTGGAGCTGGCCGACTGGGTCATGCTGGCTTGTCCCGGCTCGTCCCGGCTTGTGAGAGCCCGTGGTTAAGTATTCAGAAAAGTTGTGGTTAAGTTTCCGAAAAGTTCAACCCAGCCATCATTTTTTTTTTTTAATTGAAGTATCGTTGATGTACAATGTCATGTAAGTTTCAGGTGTACAGCACAGTGATTCAGTTATATACACACATATATGTATATATACCCGTATTTTTACATACTTTTCCCTTATAGGTTATTACAAAATGTTGAGTATAACTCCCTGTGAACACCACCAACATTAAATGTTATAGAAACTTACAGTGAAATAAGTCTTATTTAAAACAAAGGTAATAAGTACTCAAAACTTAGCGCATCCTATTTTTTTACCTCGCTTTACTATTCTCTCTGCTCTTAGGGTGGTTGATGTCTATTCTGTGCATGTGATGGAAAAACGACATCATTCTGTGTGATCGTGAGGCTTTTTCCAGAAACTCCATGCTCAGTGACCCCACGTTGGTGGCTTCAAATTGCTGTGGTGGCAATATTTACACCAAGGGAATTGGCAGACACTACAGATCAGGGTGGGTATTTTGGGGTTTTTCGAGCCTCAGTTGTTAAACATTTACCAGCACAGCAATGGTTCCAGCCGTCAAGAAGCAGCCAGTCTTAGCTGGCAAGGCAGCAAGTGTGAGCAGACAGGAGGCAGGCTGCTGAGGCCTCGACACCCACGGCCGGTGAACTCAGCTGAGCTGAGCCCTGGAAGGAGACCCAGCGCTGCAACCGCACTGGCCTCTGAACCGGCTGACTGTCACCACTGTGAATCCGGTTCCCGGCCAGTTGGTCACATTCACGCCGCAGACCCGGTCTGTGACGTCTCGGAGCCCACTTCCCTGGAAAGCTGGGGAAAAAGTGTCCAAGGCCCCAGGCATGCAGTGAGCCGAAGCATGTCTCAAGTTTAGGGGTGGCCTTCCCCCCGCCCCCGACAAGCATTAGACATTTATTGGATTTTTAAAAATTAGATTTTGTCTCAAGGCAGAGGTGGGGCTTTGAAATAATGTGGTGAAGAGAGAATAGCCTTCTTCACTGTGTTCCCCGTCATTAATTCCAGCCTTCCCCAAATCCCTCCAAACAATGCATCTGTGGAGCATTTAACATCACCATCACTATTGTCATAGGCAGTACTATTAGCCATAGACCACGTAGCGAACCCTGTAATACCGTAACACTCGTGTTCCTCATCTCCGTCATTCCTCGTACCACGGCTCGACCCTTGACCCCAGCCTGCCCCCTCCCCTGCAGGCTGATCCATCCCTGCTCAGCAGTGAAGACTCAGCCGAAGGGTCGTTGCTTTCTGGAAGCCTCCTGGAGCTGAATCACACCTGCAGACCTGTCAGTCTTGTTCACCCCCAGAGGCGCCAGCGGTGTTCAGTAAATATTTACGGAGTGAGTGTACGGATCTCCTCGTCCCAACGAGGTCAGGCACTGGCGGTTCACTGGTGAACAAGGCGGACAGGTCTGGGGCCATGATTAAGCAGCGACCCTGCAGTTGAGTCTTAACCCACGAGCCGGACTTCATTCATCAGCGGGACCCGGGCGGGGGCGGGGCAGGCTGGGGTCATGGGGTGAGCCGCGAGAACAGCATGTGCAAAAGCAGAGAGCTTGGCCCGGCCTTGGGGCTGACGGCTGGCAGGCTCTGTCCTAAGAGTCATCTTTCTGGCAGGCTTTCCTAAACACAGGCGAAGGCAGCCCAGGCGGGATGACATCGAACTTCAACCACGTTCTCTTTCTTTCTCTCATTCCTGAGAGTTGAATTTGGTGGCTGCATCCCCCCCAGGAGCTGGCCCTCGAGGAGACCCCCGGCTAGATTGGGGACACGCGGGGCTGTGGATGCCCTAAATGTCCCCGGAGCCTTGGCCGGGGTGGAGGGGTGACGGCAGAGCCGACGGTGCAGCAGTCACGTGCTCAGAGTTCCCACGCGTCCAGAAAGCTGGATTTGAAGCCTTGGTTCCACCGCAAACCAGCCCTGCAACCTCACAGATACCACGTAACGTCTCCCGGGCTCAGTTTTGTTTTCCAGAAAATGGGGTAGAAAACAGCCAGAGTCCAGCTGCACCTGAAAGCTGAGGCCGTGCTGCAGGAATCTGACCCCAGGTTGGGTCTGGCCGTTGACCGTGGGGCTTGAAAGCTTTCTTGATCCCCTTCCCGCCCCTGCCCCCCGACCCCCGGTATGTGCTTCTGGGACCCTGGCGCCGTTATCTTGTTTGTGGTCTCCTGGGCTGGGTTTTGCAACTGGGGCCAAGGAGACGACGTCTCCCAGACAGCGTTTCTGTGAATTGTACGGCCGTCCACGCGGGTGTTTCAGGCTTTTGGTAGGAGGCCAGGGACAGAGAGTGGAGAAGGGCTTCTCTGGAAATGAAGCTTGCGTTTGGCAACCCGAGGAGAAACCGGGGACAAAAGTGCAGAGCTGGAGAGTGTGGGCCTCCATCTCCAGGAACCGAAGGGAGCTCGGGTCGACCCCCTGAAGTGTGAGCCCCTCGGGGACGTTAGGAGGGCTGGAGGGTGCCCGGCAGAGAGGGTCCGTCGGTGCGGGCGTCGTATTTTAGTCAAAGGTGCGTCAGCAGATAGAGACTGGGTGGGTGCCAAGCCCCATGACGGGAAGTATCTTGGTGAAATGTCACCATGATGTAAAGATTTCATTCCCCTGGGGGCGACAAATGGATGCCTTCTTGACAGAGTCACTCTCTGACCTGGGGTGGGGCACGGTGCCTGTCTCCACTGAGCCCCACTCTCCACGCAGGAAGCAGAGAAGGGCAGGGAGGGTTGCAGTGAGTGCTGGGTTGTTTGTGGGCGGCCCTCCCCTGTGTGGGTGGTGACGGGAAATCCCCAAGGAAGCCCACCCTCGGGAAGGCACGGTGGCATTGAGAAAGGGGCTTGGAGGTCAGACGGAGCTGCGTTCCAGCCCCAGGTTTTCTGCTTGCAGTTGTGTGACCCTGGGCAGGTTCCTGACACTCCAGGGGCCTCAGTCTCCTCATCTGTAAAATGGGAGCAATAGAGCCCAAACCTCTGAATCATCGGGAGGGTGAAGTGAGAAATGCAGCAACGGGCGTGCGGTGGGTCTCCCTCCGTGTAAGCCCCGCCGGCCTCCCTGGTGGGGGCCTGTACGGGTCATTGGAAAGCCCCAGGTGGTGGTGGGCAGTGTGTGTGTGCCTCATTGGGAAAACTTTTTTTTTTTAATTTATTTTATTGAAGTATAGTTGGTTTATAATGTTGTGTTAATTTCTGCTGTACAGCAAAGTGACTCAGTTATACAAATATATATTCTTTTTCATATTCTTTTCCATTATGGTTTATCCCAGGATATTGAATGTAGTTCCCTGTGCTATACAGTAGGACCTTGTTGTTTATCCATTCTCTATAATAGTTTGCATCTGCTAACCCCAAACTCCCACTCCATCCCCCCCCATCCCCTCTCCCCCTTGGCAACCACTAGTCTATTCTCTATGTCTGTGAGTCTGTTTCTTTTAAATTGTAGATGGAAAGGGGGCTGAACTGCTTTTTCCCTAAGTTCTGATCGAGCTGTTTCGGCAGTGGAAGCTGAATGCCAAGGGGCTGAAGGCCAATGGGGGCTGGCGTGGCCCCGGCGAAGTCGCCTCGGCTGGTGGGCTCGTGCTGTGACCCAGCGCCGATCGCCACTGCCCAGGTTCCAGCCACGATCCCAGCCTTGGCCTCCCCATTTGCCTCTCTGTTCCTCCCTTACCCCCTTCCATACAGCTGCCAGTGGGATACTTAGAACAGTTTTCCTCACTTACTATCTGATGCTTGTACTAGTTTGCCAGGGCTGCCAGGATAAAGTACCACAGACTGAGTGGTTTAAACAACACAAATTCATTTTCTCACACTTCTGGAGTCTGGAAGTCCAAGATCAAGGTGTCGGTGGGGCTGGTTTCTTTTAGGCCTTGCTCCTTGGCGTGTAGACGGTGGTCTCCTTGCTGTATCTCACACTCTCGTCCCTCTGTGTGTGTCTGTGTCCTAATCCCTTCTTCTTATAAGGACACCAGTCATACTGGAGCAGGGCTTACCCATATGACCTCATTTTAACTTAATCACCTCTTTAAAGACCCTTTCTCCAAATACAGTCACAGTCTGAGGTGCTGGGGGTTAGGACTTCGACATAGGAATTTGCAGGCCACACAACTCAGTCCAGGATTCTGGTTTTTTTCCCTGTGTGCCAGCCCAGTGCTGTGCTCTGGAATGTAGATGTGAGATGCCAGCCCTTACTGTTACAATTCTGCTTAAATCTTCAGTGTTCTCCTGTGGCCCAAACTTAGCAGAAGCCATCAAGGTCCAGGCGTTGCCCCCTCCCCAGCGTGGACCCCACCAACCCTCCCTGAGCTCCAGCCAGGCCAGACCACTTTCAGACCCAATAGCGCCGCCCAGCACCATGCCCCGAATGGCCCAACCCAAGACACGTTGGTGTGGTCCAGGCTAGCGACTGTCTCAAGGTGGAGAAGCCACTTGGAGAAACGCCTCTTTTCACTTGTGTTTCTCCCCGTGGGAAGGTTTGACTAAACCCCAGGGTTGGGAATTCCGTGGTGGTCCAGTGGTTAGGACTCTGTGCTCTGAGTGCTGAGGGCCCAGGTTCAATCACTGGTTGGGGAACTAAGATCCCACAAACCATGCAGTGTGGCCATAAACAAACCAACCAACCAACCAACCCCATGGTTCTCCCAACTCTGAAGCTCCAGCCGAGGCTTTATCAGTTGTCTCCGGAACCTTGGAGGGAAGGACCCGTCTGCGGCCCATGGACCAAGCAAGGCCCTTGAAAGTTCAGAGTGAAGGCGGCCGACCAAGTCTTCTGGAGTAAGGTGGCCCTTGTTCAGGAGAACATGCTGGGAGAATGCACTTGGAACCAGCAGTGGTTTCACTGTCCTTTCATGCTTTGGCATTTTGCTTTGTTTTATTCATTAATATTCAAAAAAATTTAAAATAGACAAGTCCAAAGGCTAGTATGCACTCACCACCGAGGTTCGGCTCCCGAGGACACCCTTCTCTGGCGACTACATCACAGTTCCTGCCAACTCAGCCTATCCACACAGCATGAACGGAGCTTACACTTTGCTGTATTTGCTTGAGACTTTTTTTTTAAAATTAATTAATTAATTAAATTATTTATGGCTGTGTTGGGTCTTCGTTGCTGCACACGGGCTCTCTCTAGTTGCGGCGAGCAGGGGCTACTCTTCGTTGCGGTGCGCGGGCTTCTCATTGCGGTGGCTTCTCTTGTTGCAGAGCACGGGCTCTAGGCGCGTGGGCTTCAGTAGTTGTGGCTCATAGGCTCAGTAGTTGTGGCGCACGGGCTTAGTTGCTCCATGGCATGTGGGATCTTCCCGGACCAGGGTTCAAACCCCTGCATTGGCAGGTGGATTCTTAACCACTGCGCCACCAGGGAAGTCCCGAGACTTTTAATAGAAACAATATATTAGACATAAAGATGAGTTCCCTCATATTCTCCTTCCTGGTTCAATTTCCCTCACCCTGGCATCATCTACCACCATGAACTTGGTCTGTTCAGTCCTGGTTTTACCGTACAAACACATGCAGGCGCACGCGTGTGCACACACACACACACCATATACATATATGTACATACACGTATAATACATGTGTATATAATACACACATATACACAGATGTATGTACATATACACATATCTATAAACTATACAAGGTATGGTTTATATGCCTTAAAATGCACACAAATAGTACCATTAGCATAGTATTCTTTTTTTTTTCCTCTTTTGTGCTGTACTTTTTTTTTTTTTTTTTTTTTTTGTGCTGTACTTTTAATTTTATTTTTTACATTTTCTTCCAAATATAAAATACTCCTTATAAGTTTTATATGTACAAATTGTGGCAGTCAGGTTAAATTAGCATAGTATTCTACAACTTGCTTTTTTAGCCCAGCATCAGATTTGAGCTCTGTTTATGCCAACACTCACAGAGCTCCAGGCCATCATTGTTACTTGCTGTATAATATTCCACCCACACTGACTCACAATTCATTTACCCATCCCCCTACTGAGAGTCAGTTGAGTTGTGGCCGTTGGTGATTTAAACCAAACCCAGTTTAGGTGAGTCATGTAAGCAATTCCTGTTTCATGCCTTTTGGGGTGCCCTGCCCCTCGGGATGCTGAAGAGTAAAGCAAATCGGGTGTTGCCGTGACGCCCGAGTGGACACTCTGTGATGTTGATCCCGCTCCTTCTTTGTCCTAAATCTTAACCCAGTGTCAGTGCGTTTTGGCATCCTTTTCAGCCTGGCCTCTGCAGCTGGGAAATGCTCGTATATGGTGGTGTGACTAAGCAGGGAGACGTCAGGGACCCTGAGAGCTTCTGCGTTTCTGGCTTGATCCCCACAGGGCGAACGAGCACTCAGAAGTCCCCCACCCTAACCCAGGTCCCTGCGGCTCTGCCCCAAAGGGAACTCCTCGGGAGGGAGGCCACATCTCACCCACTCCAAGGAGTCAGGCCTCCCCCTAGATGGCGGTTATATTTATCTGAAGCGTAAGCTCGGTCAGGACCCTGGAGAGTTTCCAGGGTTGGAGATGGGAACTGCCGCGTTCCCATAGCTCCTCCACTCCAGCTCTGCCTCCTGGGATGCCCCAGATGCGCCCTTGAGGGTGTCCTCCTCCAGCTGCCAGCTTGCAGCCCCAGACCACGCGACTGGTGAAAACCCAGCTGTTGCTGGTATAGGAGAAGACCAGAGGGGCCACCCGGGGTTCCGGGTGGGTCAGCGTCCAGGCTTGGCTGCCTCCCCCCCATCCAAGGCAGCCCTGGAGCCCCTCCCACCAGCTCCCCGCGCTGTCTTGTCAGGCCTGTCCCGCTGGGTAGGGGCTGTGGGTTTCCTCGCCTGTCGCCCAACTGGGAGCTCCCTGAGGCCAGGACAGCGCCCTTTTCATCTTCGTGTCCCAGCGCCCAGCACAAAATAGGTGTCTAATAAAGGTCATTGGGTGACTGACGGACTCTCCTTGGGAGTAAAGCAGAGGCGAGAGGGTGAACGAACACACTCATTCAAGCCCTGCCTTGTCTTCTTGGACCAGACAATAAGCCAGCAGGAAGACCACGCTTGTGACCTTTAGTGTGACCCCATGGAGCCAGGGTGGCATGATGGGAAATCCCGGACCCTCAGAGACATCACACCTGGGTTCGAGTCTTGCCAGTACAGCGGCCTTGGGACCGGCACTCCAAGCCTCAGCCTCCTCACCTGTAAAATGGGAGCGATAACAGACCGACCTCCTGGGTTGTCGTGAGGATTGGAAATGACATAATGAGGTGACTGGCCCACGTAGATGCTCAGGAAGGGTTCTGGGAAGGAACACAAGGCACAGCGGAAATTCACCTAACAAATTAACTTCGGACCGTGGAATTTTAAAATTACTAAGTGTATTCCAAGACTAAGGCAGCTTTTCCTAAGACGCTAACTAAGAAAGGTTAGTAAGCGGCGTTATTTGGGAAAAGGGCCTGTAGCCCAAAGGCAAGGAGGGATCGTCAAGATCCTTGATGGGTCATAAAGTGAGGGATTCACCGCAGTCGGCACCGGGGGTCTCAGAGAGGGGTGAATCCCAACCAATGGGACCGCGAGGCCGTGCGCCACGGCCCCCAGCCCGGCACGTGTCAGGGTTAGGGTTCCAGAAATGCTCCTTGGGAAGTGCAGCTCCAAGATGGGCCTTGAAGGACCGGGAGTCCCAGCCGCCATCTTCTGTCCCCTCGGCCCTGCTGATGCCGTTGTTGGGTACTAATAATCCATACGAAGCACTAACTGAGCAGCCGACAGGGTAACTAACACCCGGCAGTGCCTGTAGCGAGGGAAACTAACACCCGGCAGTGCCTGTAGCGAGGGTAACTAACACCCGGCAGAGCCTGTAGCGAGGGTAACTAACACCCGGCAGTGCCTGTAGCGAGGGTAACTAACACCCGGCAGTGCCTGTAGCGAGGGTAACTAACACCCGGCAGAGCCTGTAGCGAGGGTAACTAACACCCGGCAGTGCCTGTAGCGAGGGTAACTAACACCCGGCAGAGCCTGTAGCGAGGGTAACTAACACCCGGCAGAGCCTGTAGCGAGGGTAACTAACACCCGGCAGTGCCTGTAGCGAGGGTAACTAACACCCGGCAGAGCCTGTAGCGAGGGTAACTAACACCCGGCAGAGCCTGTAGCGAGGGTAACTAACACCCGGCAGTGCCTGTAGCGAGGGTAACTAACACCCGGCAGAGCCTGTAGCGAGGGTAACTAACACCCGGCAGAGCCTGTAGCGAGGGTAACTAACACCCGGCAGTGCCTGTAGCGAGGGTAACTAACACCCGGCAGAGCCTGTAGCGAGGGTAACTAACACCCGGCAGTGCCTGTAGCGAGGGTAACTAACACCCGGCAGTGCCTGTAGCGAGCTCATTGTCAGACAGAAGCCGCCTGAAGGAGGCTGCACGCCAGGCTGTTTAGGGGGTCTGCCAGGCAGGGATGCGATGAGAGTGGGTACACAGATACTCCTTGGAGGTCCTTTCTCTTTCTCTTTCTACTGTCACTTTCTCCAAGGAGCAAATCGTCAGAGTGCACGGCTGGGTCCCTGGCTGGGTCCTGGGAGATTGTGTCGTAGTGTGTGACGGTTACACGGGTGGTGCCCGGTGGAAGGGCCGTGATAGGTGGGGCCTCATGCAGTGATGGGTCTGGGGATGCCTGACAATCGCTTTGGGAACTGAGTCTTACTTCACAGGGACCAGGAAGTTTGCCACTCACGTTGGATCACGGCACGTCCTTTCATGATGTGAAATGACTTTAGCAATCTCTTTTGGGGGCAGGAGATGGAACTTAATTCAGGCCGTAGACCCACCGCAGTCCTGAATGAGTCCAAATGCTGACTCAGAGCGAGAATAGATGGCGCCATGAGAAGTTGAGTCCAGGAGAGACTGAGCCAGGATGTCCCATGTGGCATCAGGCAGCTTGCCTTGCTGGAGACCCTTGGCTTGAATCCCAGCTCCACCACTTCCTGCCTGCGGGACCTTGGTGGTTTAGCTTCTGTGGCCTCAGTCTCCACATCTGCAAAGTGGGGAGAATGATGTCCGGTCCGGTCACTGCCGTCGCGGGTTTGACACTGACCGACTTCTTCCGCCGCCCTCTGCTTCTTTTCAGAGCACACGAGCACCTCAGGAGCCCAGGCCACCCTGTCATCCCAGCCCTTGCTGCCAGCGTGGAGCCATGAGCTGTGTCCTGAACGGCATTGTGCCCTTGGGGCTGGTGCTGCTGGTCTGTGGAGCCCAAGGCTTTTTCCTGCCCAATGTCACACACCTAGAGAAGCTGCTCAGCAAATACCAGCAGGACGGACCCCACTCCCGGGTCCGGAGGGCCATCCCCAGGGTGGACAAGGAGGAGATCCTCATGCTTCACAACAAGCTGCGGGGCCAGGTGTCGCCACCGGCCTCCAACATGGAGTACATGGTGAGCGCTGGGGCACCACAGGGGCTGGCCCCATCAGCGGGGGGAGGGGTGGGGGATGGCAGGCTTGGGGACTCCTGGTGAGAGAGGGCCCCCTGCCTCTGTTCGGGATGCCCTACCCGATCAGCATAGGCTGCACCTCTCTGTAGCTCAGCTGGAGCTCCCCGCCCTTGACTCTTCCTCCCAGACCCTCCTGGAGGGGGAGGGGGAGGGGGAGGGTCAAGGGCTGGGCTTTGGTGAGTCCGACCCCAGCTCTGCTACGTCTTCACTGTGTGACCTTGATGTCTCCTTAGCCAGTCTGAGCCTCAGCGTCTACTTTGGAAATCCCACCTCATGTGGCCCCCGTGACCGTCTCACAGCATATGTGTTGACTGCCTGGCACAGATGCTCAGCCCTGGGGCTGTGCTGTTACCGCTGTCCTTGTGTCACCCTTAGCTTCACCCCACCGTTTAGCTGCGCCTTCCGTCTGAGTAGCGAGGGGTGGCCGAGTCCATGAGTGATGGGGTGTCTGCTGGGGAGGAGCAGTAGAGGAGGGACAGTGGAGGGTCCCCTGTGCGTCTGGAGAAGCCCCGCGTTTCGGAGCAGGAGGGCAGCCGGCTCCCCGGTGCACGTCCCCAGCTCTGCCCTCATTCATGTGTCTCCATGTCCCATCCCCCCAGCCCTGTGAAACGGGCGCCGTGGTATCCCCCCACTTTACAGACTGGGAAACCAAGGCCCGAGGTCACACAGCTGTAGAGGCGGAGGCGAATGCTGACCTGGGTCCGGCTGAGTCCAGGACCCATGCTCTTGTCCCCTCTCCACGCTCCCCCCACCCCCGACCCCACCAGTACCAGGGGCTCTTTCTCCTGCCTTTTCCATCCTCCCTTGATTATCGGGGCAGCCTCAGCCCTGGGGTGGGGGCGGGGGCTGTTTCACCTCCCATCTTGACCTCTTCCGGCCCATTCTGCATCCTGGTATCACATTATGGTTCCAAAATCTCACTCTCTTCCAGCCTTTGCCCTGGCAGGAGCCTCGGTGCCCTCTGCGCTTCTTGCCCCGCATCCAAGGCCTCCTATCAGGAGCCCGTGTCTGTCTGGATAGCCTGTTTCCCTCCCTTGCCTTTGGCCGCAGAGGCCTCTGGGTGCTGTGTGTGTTACAGACCCCGCCCCCACCCCCCGCCCCCAGGAGGGCTGCACCTTCATCACTCCCGTATCCACCTCCCTGCAGCCCTGGCCCCGGGCCCTCTCCTTCCTCTGGACTCTCAGCTGCCACTTTCCGTGTTGCCTGTGCTCCGACCTCGGCCACCCTCACGGTCGGTCACCTGCCCGCGTGCCTGTGAGTCCCTCGGTGTCCTTGTCTGTGCTTGCGCGAGGTGGCCCATCGCCAGCTGTGGGACGGATGAATGGATGCCCGTCTGCGCAGAGCCCCGAGCAAGCCCCGAGTCCTCTGGGAACTCGTTATGAAACCATTTCTTTTTTCCCTGAAGAAAATGCTCCAGACATTTATTCCGAAGGGGCTGTGATAATTTTAGGAGGCAGAGTGGGCGCCCTTTCAACACGCTAACGCATGGGGCAGCTGCGCAGACCTTTATAGGGTTAAAGATGGAGAGAATCAGGGTGGATTTTCTTTTTAGGGCACGGACTCCTCCCCGCTCCTTCCCAGCAACTGGTCATTTGGCGTCTGTCCCCGTGGGGAAAAGACACTCTCCACCTCTTTCTGGATCAGTCACCCTGCATCCTGTGCCCCTCCCCACCCCAAGGCCCTGTGTGGTGCCTACCAGGGAGCAGGCATTTTCCTGGGCCTGAAGCTTGACTGAACCCCAACCCCGCCAGGGTCCTGGCCGTTTCCTGCCTCCTATGGGGAGCAGGCTGGGTTTCTGCCGGTCTTTTCCTCATGCCCTGTGCTTGTCCGGTGCTTGTGGGGGAGATTCAGGGCAGGGGAAAGGAGCTTGGGGACGCAGCAGGCAGGCACAGGCCCTGGGCAGCCTGTGACTAGCCTGCTGTGTTTTCCTATTTGTTTACTTCATGGTATCTCAGGGTTGGAGCTGGGCTCTGGCTCCTTCGGTCTCAACAGCCCCCCTGTGGGGGAAGTAGAGCCTTTAGGGGTGTTGTTGGGGCCGCCTCTGAGCAGGGGGCCGTGGGACGGGGCCGGCAGTCCAAGGCTCAGCACCGTCCCCTCCCTCCCGGCATCCTCGGCCCAGAGCTGCCCGGCCCGTCTCCACCCAGACAAGTGGCACTGATTTGAGAAAGTGTCTCAGATCCATGGCTTCCTGCTCGGCCCTGCTCGCTGGGGCTTCGAGCCACAGTCCTTTGAAACACGCTCAGCACTGAGAGGTGGATTTTAAACCTCCAGAAGTTAAGATACCCCACTTCGAGGTTTTGTGAGTGGACAGGCTCTGGAGCCATCCTGCCTGGGGTTAGGTAGCTGCCACGTGCTAGCCGTGTGACTTCGGCAGATTACTTAGCCTCTCTGCGTTTATAATTCCTCACCAAGCACAACGGGGACGACAAAAGTACCTTTCTCACAGAGTTGTTTGGAGGAGTCAATAAGATAATGCATGATGCTAAATACATGTGAATTATACTGTTGCTATGATTTTAGTAACCATTATTATTTTAGTGAAGTGGGACCAGCACTTGGTGGCAGCGTGCAGAGCAGGAAGAGCCCCCTTGGAAGGCAGACACGGCTGGGTTGTTAAAGTTCTAACAAGTTCCTAGCTGGGTGACCTTAGGCAAGTTACTTAACCTCTCTTAACCTCAGAGGTTTTTGTTTGTTTGTTTGTTTGTTTTATCTGCAACAGTGGAGAGATAAAACATACCTCCAGGGCTTGTTGGGGGAATTAAATAAGAAAATCGTGCTAATGTTCCCTGCAACTGGCAGGTGTTCAGAAGATGACTGCCCTGGCACCTGGTGGGTGCTTGAGAAAGTTAACTTCCTTAATATCCAGGTACCATTGACTGAGAGCTACTTTGCTTCTCATCTGGGGGCTCCATGCCTGCTCTCATTCAACCTTCCCCCAAATCCTATTCGAGGTACCATTAGCCCATTTAGAGATAGGGAAACAGAGGCACAGAGAGGTGAAGCCATTTGCTTGAAGTCACACAGCCAGCAAGAGGCAGAGCCTGGCACCATACCCAGGTTCACCTAACAAGAGCACCTCACTGCCCCGCCCTCTGAAGGTGGGAGATGCGTGCTCTTATCAACAGGCCTGTCTCCCACTGACTGAGTGTGGCCCCCGGGGGTGTTGACCCCCTGTTTCAGGCTGTGCTTGGGCACTGGAGAAAGATCCGAGGCAGAAGTGGTGCAGGGTCTGGTGGGTGCTGAAGGTGGGGCACTGTCGGCGAGATGCCCAGAATGTCCCCTGCAGCTGAAATGGGCAGCGGGTCAAGAGGTGTGACCCCGGGCCCCCCGAGGCGTCTGCCCTGGGGCAGGACTTGCCCCTGGATGTTGAGGAGTCGCAGTTATCTTGGCCAGAAGGAGACGGCGAGACAGGAGGAGGAGAGGGCAGTGGGCAGCTTCCGTTCAGGGGTCCCACAGTTGGTTCAACCAGTCTCCTGTTCCTGTTCCTGGATGGTCCCGGGGCGCTGCCTGGATAGGCTTTCAGTGAGCAACTATTGTGTGCCAGGGCTGGGGCTTCCCAGAGCGAGGGACAGCCCCTAGCTGCCCATGAGCTGGAACATCTTCCCCAAGACTCTGGGAGGGGGCGAGGCAGCCGCTGGCTCGCAGCTGCGAGGGCCGCTTGGCATCTGTTCCTCCGCAGAAGAGAAGTGACCCTGCTTGCCTTGTTCACCGTGTTGTTTCTTGAGGAGTTATGTGTGCTCCCTGGGCCGGCTGGGAGGCGAGAGGGCTGCAGATTCTTTGGCCCAGACCCCTGACTCAGGGAGGGCTGTGCCGGAGGGGAACAGGACTGGGCGAGTTGAAGGCATTTCTTGCTACCTAAAAAAAATATATATATACATATTTATAATGGTAAAATATGTGTAATATAAAACTTACCATTTCAACCATTTTTAAATGTACTATTCAGTGGCATTAACTACATTCACACCATTGTGCAACCATCACCACCATCACCGTCATTCATCTCCAGGATTTTTTCATCCTCCCATTTCACAGATGAGGAGACTGAGGCTGAGAGAAGGGACTTGCCAGTGTCCCCAACAAGTTAGGGGCCGAGCAGGTGCTCTGAGGATCGGGGCTCCTCTAGGTTCTTTGCTGACCAGCCACTTCCCACCTCCCGAGCAAGGAACGCGTCGGAGACAATGCACGACGTCCCTGTGTCCAGTGTCGCGGAAGCCGAAGCCCGGCCCTCGGGGTCTCCCAGGGCCTGAGCTGGGGACGTCTCTGCAGTTTGGGTTCTTACACCCACCCCTGACCCTGACCTCCTGGTGCCCATTTCTCGTCCCCTTGCAGACCTGGGATGAAGAGCTGGAGAGGTCGGCGGCGGCCTGGGCCCAGGAGTGCATCTGGGAGCATGGGCCCAACAGCCTGCTGGTGTCCATCGGGCAGAACTTGGCCGTGCACTGGGGCAGGTAAGAGCTGCTGTGACCCCCTGCTTGTGAACGGGGGTCTCACTCACGCCGCCGAACCTCCAAGGCCTTGACAGTGTCTGTTAAATGTCACGGACCTTCCCCCAGGTCAACCGGGCCACATTCCCGAGCACCCAAGCCAGCTGGCAGCCCCTCCCGGGCTGGGGGGCTGGTTGCCGCAGAGGAAATGGACAAAACGTCTTCTGACCGGTTAAGACTCTCTGACCACGTGCTGTGCACACAAGTCCTCCGAACGGGGGCCCAGGGTCCCGGGGTCTGCTTTCGTTTTGCCGCACTTATTGAAAAGTTGGTCTGGACTGGAAACAGCCCCTCAAAGTTCAGGTCAGGGTTTGCTTGCCTTCAGCCGCCTATTTACTCTATTTCCAGCTCTTTAAGCGTGGAGTGTAATGGGTCCACGTGCAGCTGCATTTTCCTTTAGCCAGTGCCTTTCCGGGAGGGACCCGGGCAGGTGTCACCACGGGTCCACAGGTGTGACTTCGTGGAACCACAGCAACCCAGTATTCTTTTCTGCTTTTTATGAACTCAGTCCTGTGACAGCATTAAGAGAAAATGTCTAAAGGGAACCAAACCCGTCGATCCACTGCCCTGGTTCAGCTCTTTGCGTGTTCCTGGGCTTCTGAGGTGCATCTGGCTGTGGGCCGGCATGTTTTCACGTAGTTGTAACTGTGGCCAGGACAGCTGTTAATTCTTTTTTTTTCTTTTCCTTCTCATACGATATCAAACCATTTTCTGTTACATAGTTGTCATGGTTATCACGTCGTCAAGGCTGCCTGTGGGCCATCAAGTTGACAGACTGGAATTTAGCCATTCCATTCTTTTGTTTTTTTAAAAATTAATTTATTTATTTGTGTTTTGGTTTTTGGTTTTTTTTGGCTGTGTTGGGTCTTCGTTGCTGCGCGTGGACTTTCTCTAGTTGCGGCGAGCGGGGGCTACTCTTCGTTGCGGTGCGCGGGCTTCTCACTGCAGTGGCTCCTCTTGTTGCGGAGCACGGGCTCTAGGCACGCGGGCTTCAGTACTTGTGGCACGCGGGTTCAGTAGTTGTGGCTCGCGGGCTCTAGAGCGCAGGCTCAGTAGTTGTGGCACACGAGCTTAGTTGCCCCGCAGCGTGTGGGATCTTCCCGGGCCACGGATCGAACCCGTGTCTCCTGCATTGGCAGGAGGGTTCTTAACCACTGCGCCACCAGGGAAGCCCAAGCCATTCCATTCTTGTAGCTAGGTTTTTTTTTTTTCTTTTCCCGCTTGGCTCATTTGAATGATTTCATTAGAAAACTCTGAGGAGTAGGATTGATGGGTCCCAGGGCACAAAGACTGTCCCCCTTCTGGATGAATATTGCCAACTCACTTTACAAAAGAGACCCTCTTCTGAAGGCCCCTCTGCAGCCAACTGTTTCTTTCCGAAACCACCCCAGCCTGGCCGTGAGGTTCTAGGGAAATAGACAGACTGGTGATGGGTTCCCTGTGGCCCTAGAGCTCTGTTGCTGCGTGTGTCTCTTTCCCCGAGCTGGCCCCAGTAAGGGAGGCTGCTTCTCCAGCCACGGCACTGACCGCCACCATTCCCTGGGTGCTGACAGTAATTGTTACAAGACTTCTAACCACCCGGGTCCCCACACTGCCCTCAGAAGTCACCAGTCGCCACCACATCTGTTCTCTTTATTGAAACCACTTTGTTTACGCTTGCTGGTGACAGCGACAGGGGTTCCAATCTGGTTTATTTTCTTTCCCGGTGCCAACCTGGCAGACAGGGTTGAAGCGAGGGGGCGGCGGCCACCAACAGTGGCTGGG